>NC_137333.1:5339188-7839188 GCF_965287045.1 Carcharhinus amblyrhynchos | reverse complement strand
GGTGCAGCAGTTAGCACTGCTGCCTCACAGCAGAAGGGACCTGGGTTCGATTCCAGCCTTGGGTGACTGTCTGTGTGGAGTTTGCACATTCTCCCCATGTCTGTGTGGGTTTCCTCCCATAGTCCAAAGATGTGATGCCAGAATTGCTCCTTAGGTAATCAGGGGACTAGCAGGGTAAATACATGGGGATAGGGCCTGAGTGGGGGTGTTGTCAGTGCAGGTTTAATGGGCTGAAAGGCCTCCTTCTGCACTGTAGTGATTCTATGAAGCACCCTTAGATCATGAGTTTTTTTTAAAGAATACCAGGATTGTCTCAACCAATCCATTATGACTCACCAAAATGGTTAACATTAAAGGGATTTGGGATAAGGAAGCAGTGTATTTGTTGTCAGTACAGATTCAATGGGCAGAATGACCTCTTTCTGCACGATAGGAATTCTACAATTCTATAAAATAAATTCTTTGTTCTGTGTTATGATCATTGTTATTAGTTTTAGCATTAATACAAATGTATTTAGTATGCATCAACTAGTGTTCTGTGTTCAAGTGTTAGCTTGCAAAAGAATAGGGTCGAAAGAGAAACACTTGCATTTATATAACATGTTTTTCAACCAGCAAACCTCTCAAAGTGCTTTAAAACTAATGAAGTATTTTTGAAGTGCAACCACTGTTGTAACGTGGGTAAAGTGGCAGCCAACCTCTGTGCAGCAACCTCTGACAAACAGCAATGTGATCATGGCTAGAAAACCTGTTTTGTTCTGTGTGATGTTGACGGAGTGATAAATATTGTCCGGGGCACAAGGGGTAACTCCCCTGCCCTTCTTTGAAATAATGCCACACGGTCTTTCACATCCACCCAAGTACGGCCTTGGTTTAGCATCTCATTCGAAAGATGGCAGAGTGCAGCACTCACTCACTTCTGCACTGAAGTGTGTCAGCTTTGGCTGTCGTTCTTAAGCCCTGGAGTGGGATTTGAACCTGGAGACTCAAGGACAAGTGTGCTAACAACTGAGCCACAACTGACTCACATGAATGTCATATTAAATGCCAGCTGCAGCCCGGATAATGGCTCTCTTGCCCCTATGGTGCAAGATTACGAGTTCAACTCCCACTCCTGAATTTGAGCAGAAGTGCTGCACTCGGGGCTCCTGTCTCTCAGAAAAAATGTTAAACCAAGGCCCCATTTGCACTCTTTGGTCAATTTATAGATCACGCAACTCTGTTTTGAAGAGGGGACATCCTCAGTGCTCTGACCAATATTTTTCCTTCAATCAGCAACGCAAAAATAGATTAGTTGGTCATCGCTGTTTGGAAACTTGCTGTGTATCAATTGACTGTCATGTTTCTTGCGTCACAAGTATCTACATTTCAAAGGTGCTTCATCGTGCAACATTTTGGAATGCACTAAGACCATAAGGAACTCTACATAAGTGCAAATATTTCTATGAGCCTAACTTGCTGGGTGGGATTGGACTTTGAACAAGGCCTTATTTTACTGTCCATTGACCATCATTCCATCCACTTCCATCAGGCTTTTAATAAGTGGGTTAGATTAGAGTTGCTTCCAATGTTTTGATTTTATTGAAAATGTCTTCAATTTTCTCCTGAAGGCGTGGCTCATGTCAGAAGATTGTAGAAACGGGAACAAACCATTTGGCCCACTGGTCACGCCGGTCTTTATGCTCAACACATTAAGAACATGGCCTTTTGGCTAAGATCAAGTGTAGTATTGACATGCTGTGCTTGGTTGAAGTCATTAGGTTACATTTTAGCTTAATTTGAAGGAATTTTTAAAAGCGGCATCTCAGCCTTTTGGCTAAGATGCAAATGAGATCAAGCCTTGGAGGAGGAGCTATGCCACTCCAATCAGCTTGGATCATGTAGATCAAGCCCAAGACAAGAGGTGAGAGCCCTGTCTTGTCAGCTTGGATTGGGAATGTCTCAACTTGTTGAGACCCTGAATTGGACTTGATTTGATTGAATTGGAATTTAAAAAATTAAGAACATGAGAACATAAGAACCAGGAGCAGGAGTAGGCCATCTGACCCCTTGAGCCTGTTCCACTATTAAATAAGATCATGGCTGATCTTTTCATGGACTCAGTTCCACTTACTCACTCGTTCACCATAACCCTTAATTCCTTTACAGTTCAAAAATCTAGCTATCTTTGCCTTAAAGCATTCAATGAGGTAGCCACAACTGCTTCACTGGGCAGGGAATTCCACAGGTTCACAACTCATTGCAAGTTCCTCCTCAACTCAGTCCTAAATCTGCTCCCCCACATTTTGAGGCCATGCCCCCTAGTTCTGGTTTCACCTGCCAGTGGAAACAACCTCCTTGCTTCTATCTTGTCTATTCCCTTCATGATCTTATATGTTTCTATAAGATCTCCCCTCATCCTCCTAAATTCCAATGAGTATAGTTCAGTCTCCCCTCATAAGCAAACCTTTTCAATTCCAGAGTCAAGCTAGTGAATCTCCTCTGCACCCCCTTTCCAGCGCCAGTATGTCCTTTACTCGTCATCTAACTCTATTGGTTTAACAAGCTATTGCTTTGTCCCTCATGTGTTTATCTAGTGCTTCTTTTAACAGTGAAAGATCAAGGAAAATAATCCAATGAATAAAAACTGAAACTGTCAAAAAAATTGTATGCGAGCTGCTCCTCAAGTTATCATGGTAGGATATTGCGAAAAGTTCTCAATAAGCAATAATCGTGTCCCAGTCACAGTACATAGATGGCATTAATGCTGCTGCACAAGGCAGGTTACGGGGTATTCTGAACCTGTCACCCTCCAGCCGCCCCCCTCCCCACTCAACATTCACAATTCAGACAAAAGAGAGTTGGTAGGCTGTCTATGACCACAGGGCCATTTGGCTTATTCTGATAATATCCTCCTCTGGCGCTCACACCATTATGAGCAGGAACTGCTGACTCACAATCAGGAACAGGATATTTTCCCCTTTGGTGCCCAGTTCACTGCGGTCATTGCACCACGTTTGATGATTATCCCAAACTGAGTTCAACTAATTCTACACAGTTGAAGATTATACCTGGGAACGTTCCATTTGACAAGGCTCCAACACCTTCACCCACTAAACAGTGGTGTAATGTACGAACGGTGAGAGGAAGATCTTCTATGGATAGACCAGAGGAGCTGGGATTGTCCCCCTTCTAACCTCAGTGTTTAAGCTGGATGGAGAATTGACCTTGTGCAGGGGAAAGCCTGAAAATCAATAGACTTAGAATTCAGGCGGGAAATGGGGAAGGCACTCGGTGGCTTTCTCAGAAGCCTCCTTTTAATTTTGGACTTAAGGTCTGAAAGGTTTCAGACCTCCACACAATTCCTTCCCTCCATCCTGTCCCCTCCGCAGACCCTCATTGACCCCCACCCCCCCTCACCTGTCTCCAGGTCTGCTCTAAGCTGCACCCCCTCCCCTCCCCGCCTGCCCTCATGAATCTTATCTTGGGTTCTGATGGCTGGAATTAGTCTCAGGCTTCCTCATGCAATTCCTCTGCAGTCCACTGTAGCTCTTGTCACGCACAAACAGGAGAGATGCCAGCCATCTCTGAGGTGAGATTTCCTCTTGAATGTCTGCAGCCATTGAATGCTCACCCCTGTGGTGGGGCAGGGGAGGTTGTTCCTCACTTACGCTTCAGATGATAAAAAACAGGACCCCACCATCTAAGCAATTCAGGTTGATGTTTCTGTAATCGCTCTGTTTCAATGATTTTGAAGGGAAAGCCAATTTTAAAAATGTATATAAATATTTTGATGGAAAACTTGGCAAATAAAAACAGAAAGTGCTGGAATAAATCAACGGCTGGGATTCTGCGGTCTTGTGAGCCCTGCTGCCCACTGCCAGCGGGAAAGGAAAATTTGGTGCTTAGCCAGATCTCCATTCACTGCATCGGGACCAGAGAATCCCAGCTACAGGCGAGTTTGGAGAATTCCAGCATGCAGGTCCGGCAGCGAGAGAAGCAGAGTTGACGTTCTGAGTCTAATGTGAGTCCCAGCCGGAAGATCCAATGGAACAAAGTTTGCCTGAACCATAGTCAGATTGTAAGCTTGTATGTGAGAAATAGGTTGTTGACTCGACTGTCCAGAGGAATGGCCCACAGATTTAGTTTCAGATTTTCAGTTTCGGTACAAACATTAAACCCATGATTCATGGCACAATCAGTTAGAAAATAAGCAGAATTAGGCCATTCAGTCCATCGAGTCTGCTCCGCCAATCAATCATGGCTGACAAGTTGCCCAATACCAATGTCCTATCTTTTCCCCGGAGCCTTTGATGCCCTTACCAATCAAGAACTTATCTATCTTGTCTTAAATGCACTCAATGACCTGTTCTCCACAGCTTTTCTGTGGCAATGTATTCCATAGATGCACCACTCTCTGGCTGAAGAAATTCCTCCTCATCTCAGTTCTAAAGAGTCATCCCTTCAACCTGAAGCTGTACCCTCGAACTTCAATGAGATCCCCCCCCTCATCCTTCAAAATTCTGTCGAGTGCAGACCCCAGGGTCCTCAAATGCTCCTCGTACGGCATTCCTGGACTCATTCTCGTGAACCTCTTCTGGAACCTCTACAAAACCAGCACATCCATCCTTAGATACGGAGCCCAAGATCACCCACAGTATTCCAAGTGTGGTCTGACCAGAGCCTTGTATAGCCTCAGCAATGCAATTTTGCAGAGATGGGGGGGAACAACAGAATAAAAAGATTATCAGATCAGGTGTCTGACTTTTAAAAATCAATCTTCTGTTCAGTATGTCTCGGCAGCAAGCGTGGCAGAACACAGGCAGATCTTATCCTGAAAGGTGGAATTGTATGACTTCTTCCCGTAGGGGCTGCAATTCTCTCCTAACTGTGTAGCCTGTGCAGAAATCCCTTGTGACTCTCACGCATTCCCTGCATGGAAAGCGCTAACAGGTATAAAAATGAGCGTGGTGCAAAGACATGGAAAATAAGCAGAGGATTCATGTAAATTATTATTTTTTATTGAGAAAATGAATGCATGTTACATGGCAATTCTTTACAGCAGTCCGCAACCTTGCCACAGTTAGGATGAAATTACATTATTAGATGCTTCCATTACCTGGTAGTTTATTGTCTAAAAGGTGGAGAGATGTGTCCTTTTCCCACCGCCCCCCCCACCCCTCTTCAATACAAAAGGTTATTTTGTGCTTTCTCGTTTACCTTTGGCAATTTAACTTTTCATTAACATCATCACCAACATGAACTTGAGCAATTTGTCGTAGTAGAAATATATTTCTCTCGCCTAGGCTGCTGCTTTTGTATTTGACTACGATGGCAAGTTTGCAATAAAATCACCACCAGAACTATTTCTCCTCCACCTCCCAGCTACTGGCATAAATCACTTACCTTCAACCACATTTCAGCTCTGAAAATCGATTTGTGTGGAGCAGAAACAAGGAAAAAGAAATAAAACATCAGTCGAACACTGTGTAATGGGCCGTACTGGAATGTGATGCATGTACCTGGGCTGGGCAGGGGCAGGATTTACCTTCAGAGTGATCCTTCCATAGTTGAATAGTAGACCAAGTCCAGGCTGTAACGTGGGCAATGTGCTGCTGGCTTGTTGACAGTTGTTTAAATTTAAATTTAAGTTTATTTATCAGTGCCACAAGTAGGCTTACCTTAACATTACAATAAAGTTACTGTGAAAATCCCCCAGTTGCCATACTGTTAGTGTACACTGAGGGAGAATTTAGCACAGCCAATGCACTAACTAGCATGTCTTTCAGACTCTGGGAGGGAACTGGAGCATCCGGAGGAAAGCCACGCAGACTCAGGGAGAATGTGCAGATTCTGCTCAGACACTGACCCAAGCTGGGAATCGAACCCAATGTGACACAATTCACACCTTGCAAACTGATAACTGCTTACCATGCCTGGGAGGACTTGGGAACCACCACCCAGAGGTTTCCCTCCTAGCCATTCACCATCCTGACTTGGAAGTATATCGCCATTCCTTCACTGTCATTGGGTCCGAATCGTGGAGATCCCTCACTAACAGCATAGTGGGTGTACCTACACAACATGGACCGCAGCGGTTCAAGAAGCCAACTGGCCACCACCTTCTCAAGGGCAATTAGGGATGTGCAATAAACGCTGGGAACGCAAACCTTAGTCCATGTCTCTTGAATGAATATAAAATATGATGAGTGAGGCAGCAGTGCTACCCACTGTGCCACCTTGCTGGCCATTGGAGGAAGAGGGTGAAATTTTTCGGCCACACTTGTCCCTAAACTGGAAAATACGTGGTCTGTCCGACCCACCCACCCGCTACGATTTCAGTGACACTGGAAAACTCCCCTCATAGTGTGAAACTCTAGGGGACTGTGAAATGGTAGCCTGAGCTTCTGAAATGCAGGTCCAGCATGCAAATGTCTGCAAAGGTACCCCTATTTTCTAAATTGGGTGAGTGCCTAGAACAGAAATTAAAGGTAATTTTTCTTTTTATCTTGCACAAGATTCGTAAATTTATATAAAATTTATGGACAGAATTTTCTCAGAAGAATTCTAGGTGTCAAATGGGCAAGAAAATAAAGGTATGCTCACGCGCTTTTCCAGTGATGTGCATTTTGTGCAATCCAGAGACTGTAATCTGATTACTGCCAGGAGAGGGAGTGGGTGGAGCTTACTCATGCAGAGAAACTGGCTACAGACTGCTGGGGATGCTATTGTGCAGGCGTACTGATCTCTCAGTATACTGTGTCCAATTATACACAGTATACTGGGAGAAGTGTCAACTCCCCCTCCGTGTCCCACCAAAGCAGTGCCCCCCCACTTCCCTCACGGACCCCTGCAATCATTAGCCCCCCTACCCCCCAATCGCTATTCGATTAGCATAACAGGCAGAACAATCCCACCCATCATATTTTTTATTCATTCAAGGGACATGGACTAAGGTTTACGTTCCCAGCGTTTATTGCACATCCCTAATTGCCCTTGAAAAGGTGGTGGCCAGTTGGCTTCTTGAACCGCTGCAGTCCACTTTGTGTAAGTACATCCACTATGCTGTTAGAGAGGGATTTCCACAATTAGGACTTAGTGACAGTGAAGGAATGGCGACGTATTTCCAAGTCACGACGGTAAATGGCTTGGAGGAAAACCTACTTCAATTGAACTGACATTCATTTCTTTGCCCAGGTGAGCCATTAAAGGTGAAACTACCTCAAGCCGAGAATGTTGGCAAAGTACAAAACCAATTTACTTGGGTCTTCAGGCCTCTCAGTTTGTGTGAGTCAGTGTGGGTTTCCAACGGGTGCTCCAGGTTACTCCCACACTCCAAATTGCACCCTAATATCAGGGGGACTTGCAGGGTAAATACGTAGGGTTATGCGGGTAGGGCCTGGATGGGATTGTTGTCGGATGGTACAGGCTCAATGGGCTGAATGGCTTCCTTCTGCATTGCAGGGATTCTATAATTCTAATTAGAAAGTGGGAACGAGATATATCTGACTCACCATTAGCAGGTGAGTGGTAGGGTAAATATGTAGAATTATATGAGGCTGTATAATGCTCTGGTCAGACCCCATTTGGAGTATTGTGAGCAATTTTGTGCTCCATATCGAAGGAAGGATGTGCTGGCCTTGAAAAGGGTCCAGAGGAGATTTACAAGAATGACCCCTGGAAAGAAGAGCTTGTTATATGAGGATTCTGGATCTGTACTCGTTGGAGTTTAGAAAGATGAGGAGGGATCTTATTGAAACTTACAGGATACTGCGAAGCCTGGATAGAGTGGATGTGGAGAGGATGTTTCCACTAGTAGGAAAAACTAGCATCAAAGGGCACAATCTCAGGCTAAAGGGACAATGCTTTACAACAGAGATGAGAAGGAATTTCTTCAGCCAGAGAGTGGTGAATCTGTGTGGAACTCTTTGCCACAGAAGGCTGTGGAGGCCAGGTCATTGAATGTCTTTAAGACAGAGATAAATAGATTTTTGATTAATAACGGGATCAGGGGTTATGGGGAAAAAGCAGGAGAATGGAGATGAGAGAAAAAATTAGCTATGGTTGAATGGTGGAGCAAACTCGATGGGCTTAATTCTGCTCCTATTATCTTATGGTCTTATGGGAATAGGACCTGGGTGGGATTGTTACCAGTGCAGGCTCGATGGACCGAATAACCCCCTTCTGCGCTATAGGGATTCTATGATTCTAACTATGTCCAAAACACAAGTGGAAGAAATGGTTAGCATAGCTCAGGTTGGGAAACCAGTGAACGCCTAGACAATTAAAATTCCTTGACGTTATCATTGTTGACATATTTCGAAGTAGGTTTATCGCTAATTCCCTTATTCGGGACTCTAAGCTTGTGCGATTTGATTTACTTCAAAACCATGCGGAACCCTGAAAAGGCGCTACATGTGGTGGTCACCAACTACAATGGAAACAGCTTCCAGGGTAGATTCTAAATGCACTGCCACATATCTGAAGCCATGAAGCTCTGTGATTGACTTTGTTTGCTTCTGCTCCCGGGGAATCAGCTTGAGGCTGACTCACATCTGATGGAAAGCGAGGTTGGAGCGAGGTGGCGGTGCGGTTTTAAGTAAGACGATAAATTGTCTTATTGGAATCATCAGCTTTCAAGAGAGCGAGCGAGGAAATTGAAGGAAGGTTGAAGGAGGAGGAGGTATTCGCACTGCAGTATTACATAAGGATATCCATTGTAGAATTATTCATCACAGGCACCTTTTTCTTTTCTCATTAGGAGCAGAGCTTTGACCTGTATTTACTGCTCTCACTTTGCCAGGAGATGAAATCCATCATTAGAGAAATCTGGGCCTGACTAATCCTGCTGGAATTAAAAAGGTTTGCAATGACTGACAGCAGAGTGATCACACCGACTGATCTCTCCGCCATGATCTATGAAAGCGAAGAGCAGTTCATTCTTATGAACCACATCAGCATTTTTGATTGGCCGGCCGTACATAATTTATAATGTTCAAATTCATCTGTGTGCACTTAATCATAGATTTTCAATGACCCCGAACGCATCCAAAATCTTCATGTTCAATACAAGAAAGTGTGAGGTTGTTTCAGATTTCCCGGGGTATTAAATTCCCTCCCCCAGCCCACACCAGAGCGGCTGTGGACAGGAACGGAGCGACCGGAGGAGGCCATTCAGCCCTTTGAGCTTGTTCCTCCATTCAATTAGATCAGGGCGCCTCTGCATTTAAACCCTGTCCATCTGACTTCATTCTGTAACCATTCATGGCCCTGCCAATCAGAAACAAAGAGGAGAAATTTAAAATTTAGATGCTGCCAGGGCAGGAGCCGATATACCCTGGTGAACGGAGTTGGGTGGAGGGGGGGCTGATTTTATATTCAACATATATTCATGCCACCGTGAAATGTGATTTGATCCGTTCTTGTGAGATTTTTCACTTCTGCCGGCTGAATCCGTCCGATGCAATCGGGAGTGGGAAGTCCTGACGTGGGTCATACCAGGAGCTGGATTTTGAAACCTGGGTCGGTAATCTGACACCCAGATCCCAATCCCATACCTCAGCTGCACCACTACTGCAAACATTATCTTCAATGTAAGTGGTCTAATTGACTGGGAGGTGAGCTGAGAGGTCAGTTAAACACACCAAGGACTTCCAATAAGTGGCAACTGTCTGATTTAGTCCAGCAGCAAAGGCAGATGGCAGCCATGTTTGGGAATTGGCCAATTGAGATTTTTTGAGTTAGAATCATAGAAACCCTACAGTGCAGAAAGAGGCCATTTGGCCCATTGATCCTGCACCGACCACAATCCCACCCAGGCCTTACCCCCATATCCCTACATATTTACCCACTAATCCCTCTGACCTACGTATCTCAGGACACTAACGGGCAATTTTTTTAGCATAGCCAATCAACCTAACCCGCCCTTCTTTGGACTTGGTTGATACAATGAGAGTTGGTACAACCAGAGTTCATCATCTATTAGA
Organism: Carcharhinus amblyrhynchos; assembly: GCF_965287045.1. Taxonomy (NCBI): domain Eukaryota; kingdom Metazoa; phylum Chordata; class Chondrichthyes; order Carcharhiniformes; family Carcharhinidae; genus Carcharhinus; species Carcharhinus amblyrhynchos. The sequence continues at coordinate 7,829,223 of NC_137333.1, read as the reverse complement.
CTCAACCATTTCCGATCTGTCACTGGCCTCTGTGCAGTGCATAAATAATGCCATGGTTGCTCATTGTTCTTTGATCCTTGTTCTTATTTGATTCGGGATGGGAGGAACAGGTAATACAGCAAATCAAAAAGCATCAGTGGAGAGTGAACAGATCAAGATTTTGAGTTTGGTTGACTCCTTGTCAGAGATGGTGAGGATGTTGGGAGATGATTAAGTTGGATTGTCACAGAGCACATTGTCAGATGTCTCATTGTGGAGACGGGGATGGAGTTTTTCACCGGTGTGATTTTCCACTCCTGCCAAAGTCAATGGACTTTTGGATGGCTCAGCGCATTTTCCAGCCCCAATTTCTCCATGACCGGGCCATAAATGTCAGCCCAGGACCTTTCATTCTCAAAGAAGGACAAGGGGCAGCAGATACATGGGGACATCACCACCTGCAAGTTACCCCCCCAAGCCACTCATCATTCTGACTTGGAAATAAATCGCCGTTCCTTCACAGTCGCTGGGCCAAAATCCTGGAATTTCCTCCCTAACAGCATTGTGGGTCAACCCACAGAACATGGACTGTAGCGATTCAAGAAGGCGGCTCACCGTCACCTTCTCAAGGGCAACTAGAGATGGGCAATAAGTGCTGGCCAGCCAGTGACACCCATGTCCTACGAATGAATAAAGAAAAAAAATCACTCACCGAGCCATCAACCAATTGAGTTGTGGGTATATGAGGAAAGAATCATATAAGATATAATGCAGGTCCCCACACCACCTACCTTAATCAGCCATTTTCAGCTTTATTCTACGAGAAGACTCAATAAAAATACCATAAACCTTCTAAAAAAAAGAAACAATAGCTATTTAAAAAGGTATTCTACTAGTAATTAAGTTATTATTTATTTCAGAAAGAATTCTGTAATGAACCCGTCAGCAGATCTCTTCCATTGCACATCATGTGAAGTACTTCTATGCAAGGCATAGCTGATCACATTTGAGGAACATTAGTTCAATGATTCTTTAAGCATTTGATTTGGTAATTCTGCCTGCCTAGGCAGGTGCAAGCTCCAGGCTTAGAAGTCTGGGGTTTTTCGAAACAAGGAAATCACAAACTGAATGAAAATTCACGTGGCATTTACTTCAGTTCATTAAATGGGAATGTGTCAGAGCAGATAGTTTATTTTTGTGTGACATAGTATAAACTATTATTCCTTAGGTTGTCAGCTCCACATTCACTTGGGGAAGAGGTAGATCTTTCTGTCATAACAACCATAAAATACAATGGTATACTCAGGGTGGCACAGTGGTTAGCGCTGCTACCTCTCAGTGCCAGGGACTCGGGTTCGATTCCCGGCTTAGGTCACTGTCTGTGTGGAGTTTGCACTTTCTCCCTATGTTTGTGTGGGTTTCCACCGGATGTTCCGGTTTCTTCCCACAGTCCAAAGGTGTGTAGGTTAGGTGGATTGGCCGTGCTAAATTGCCCCTTAGTGTCAGGGGGACTAGCTTGGGTAAATACATGAGGCTGCAGGGATAGAGCCTGGGTAGGATTGTGGTCGGTGAAGACTCAATGGGCCAAATGGCCTCTTTCTGCACTGTAGGGATTCTATGATTCTATGCAGAGTGGAAACAAATTCAGCCAGTTAACTTTCAAAAGGAAATTGAATAACTATTTGAAGGGGAAAAAATGCAAAGTTGTTGCTCAAGGATGGGGCTTGAGATTAATTAGTTAACACTTTCAAAGAAGCATAGTGGTCCAATTCCTTCTGTATAGTTTTTAACTAGGGGGCATGCACTTAAGGTGAGAGGGGAAAGTTTGAAGGATAAGTGAGGCATAGAGTCTTTACACATAGAATGGTAGGTGTCAGGGGTGGAGGTGCAGGCAGATAAGCACATGAATATGCAATAAATAGAAGGATATGGACCAAGGACAGGCAGAAGAGATGAGTTTAATTTGGTGCCATGTTCAGCACAACATAGTGGACCAAAGGGCCATTTACCGTGCTTTACTGTTTTATATTCTATTAAAGAAAAGTTTATTCATTAATGCCACAAGTAGGCTTATGCTGTACTGAAGTTACTGTGAAAACCCCCCAATTGCCATATTCTGGCACCTGTCCAAGTACACTGAGGGAGAATTTGGCATGGTTAATCCACCTAACATGCACATTTTTGGACTGTGGGAGGAAACCGGTGCACCCAGAGGAAACCCACGCAGTCACAGAAAGAACATACAGACTCCCCACAGACAGTGACCCGAGCCGGGAATCAAACCCGGGTCCCTGGCACTGTGAGGCAGCAGTGCTAACCACTGTGTCACTGTGCCACCCAGTTAAAGTTTAAGCATTTGATCTGAATGGGGTGACATTTATTTTGCAATAATGATAACAAAAAACACTGGGCTTAATTTTACAGCCTAGTTTGAGCAAGTCCAGAAATTACTGCCCGAGGTTAACGGACATTTCTGTTGTCCGCTCCTTGCCCACTCTAATTCTGTGGCTGGAGAGGTGGTAGAATTCCAACGACTGTTTCAACCTTTGACTTGACCTGTAAATGTTTTGGCAGTAAAAATTCTTCTACAGCATAATTACTTTATGTATGACGTTCATTTTAAAATGTAATCAGTACAAGTAAATTACAAAACCCACAGCAATTTTTGTGCAATTTGTATAAATGTTTCTTGCTTTACAAAAAAAGAAATTGAAAGGTCTTAATTAGGATTGATACTATTCAATCCGAGTAATAAGCTTCTCAGCATCGTGTAATCATTCTCCAAGCAAATTTGCTTTAAGTGTACTCATCGATTGCATTTTAATTTATAACTATTATTTATAATGTGCATTCATGTTTGCAATTATTGAAGTAACCTTCCCTGTTACATTTTTAATTTTGAATAGTATATGTTAAGTGATATAGTGGCATTGATGCACTTAAGGGTAAGCCGGATAAACAAATGAGGGAGAAAGGGATAGAGAGATTTGCTGATAGGGTTAGAGTGTGCGCAGGGTTTTTAGTTTATCCACTCATGGGGTGTGGCTGTCGCTAGCTTGGCCAGCATTTATTATCCATCCATAATTGCTCTTGAGAAGGTGGTTGTGAGCTGCTTTCTTGGACTGCTGCAGTCCCTGTGGTGTAGGAACATGTAGGAACACCAACAGTGCTGTTATGGAGAATATTCCATTATTTTGACCCAGCATGGCAATATATTTCCAAGTCAGGATGGTGAGTGGTTTGAAGGGAAAGTTGCAGGTGGTGGTGTCCCCATGTGTCTGCTGCCCTCGTCCTTCTAAATGGTAGCACAATGGGTTTGGAAGGTGCTGTCAAAGGAGTCATTGTTGAGTTCCTGTTGTGCATCTTGTAAATGGTCCATACTGTTGCCATTATGCATCAGTGCTGGAGGGAGTGAATGTTTGTGCATGGGGTGACAATCATGCGGGATTTTGTCCTGGATTACACTCATGATGTACCATTTGAAATGCACTATATTCACTGTTACGATGTAGCTAATTTGTACACAACAAACTCCCGCACACAGCAATGTGATAATGACATGTTATCTATTTTCCTGATGTTGATTATGGAAGATATATTCACCAGGACATCATTGGGGGAAAGCTCCCCTGTTCTTGTGAGGCGACACGGTGGCACAGTGGTTAGAAGTGCCGCCTCACAACGCGAGGGACCCAGGTTCGATTCCCAGCTTGGGTCACTGTCTGTGTGAAGTCTACATGTTCTTCTCATGTCTGCTTGGGTTTCCTCCGGGTGCTCTAGTTTCCTTCAAGTAGATGTGCTGGTTGGGTGCATTGGCCATGCTAAATTCTCCCTCAGCGTACCTGAACAGGCACTGGAATGTGGCAACCAGGAGATTTTCACAGTAACTACATTGCAGAGTTAATGTAAGCCTATTTGTCACACTAGTAAATAGACTTAAACTTAATGACATCAGGACCAGAATTCTCCTGTTCTTCACACCCTGTCGCTGCAGCCAGTGAGAATGGAGATTTTGGTGTGGATGAGTTTGTAGAATCTGGCCCCAGATCTTTTATATCGACCTGAAGGCCTTGGTTTAACATCTCACCTGAAAAGTTTGGCATGTAATCTGCTAGATGGCACCTTCAGCTGTGCAGCACTCCTTCAGTTCTGCCGAGTGTTAATCTAGATCTTTGCAGTCATTTACTAGAGTGGGACTTAAACCCAAAACCTTTTGGATCAAAGGCGAGAATGCTACCAACTGTACCACAGCTGACACACTAATTCAACCTTGATATAATCGTCTTGCTTTAACTGGGCCCACTGGGGTGTCAAACCTCTGAATCGACGACACATACTGGATAATAAATAGAGATGATGTGGAGATGCCATCGATGGAGTGGGGTAAGCACAGTAGGCACGACACCAGGTTAAAACCCAACAGATTTATTTGGTAGCACAAGCCACAAGCTTTAGGTGAGTGGGAGCTCTGTTCACAACAGAATTTGTGTCTTTATATGCCCTGTTTGTGAACAGAACTCCCACTCATCTGATGAAGGGTCAGTGCTCCGAAAGCTTGTGCTACCAAATAAACCTGTTGGACTTTAACCTGGTGATGTGAGGCTTCTTACTGTAACAAATAGAGCACAGCTCCATCTGTATGGAAGGTTATAGTGGGTGAGTTCCAAAGTGAATCCCTCAGCATGTAGCTGGAGCACATTGAGATGAGAAGAGCAAGTCATGGCATACAGTTCATTATGACATTGGTCACTGTGACCTTCTATTCCTGTAGCACAGTACTGGAACTCCTCATTGTTACCTATTTCTGAAAGGGGTCAAATTTAGTGACTGACTTGAAACAGAATGTAGATCTGACATAAAAACAAAATAGAATGGATGCTGGAAACTGAAACAAAAACAGAAAATGCTGGAAAATCTCAGCAGGTCTGACAGCAATCTGTGGGGAGAGAATAGAGCTAATGTTTTGAGTCAAGGTGACCCTCTATCAAAGGATAGATGAAGGGTCATCTAGACTCGAAATGTTGGCTCTATTCTCCCTCCACAGACGCTGTCAAACCTGTTGAGATTTTCCAGCACTTTTTGCCTTTGTTTGAAATGTAGACCTTGATAGACTTCATCGGGGATCATTTTAAATACTGCATTCAACCTGACATGAGCTTTGATGCTTAACTGGGATAGAAATAATGAGTTTGGATTCTTAAACCAAGGAAAATCCAATATAAAGTTCATAGTGGAATATTGAACTTCTCTCTTTATTACCAGAAGCCTGTTGACTTGTAGTTGGAATGGTTTTAAATGTTTGATTTCTTCATAATGTTTCTGAGGTTTTCATATGAAGTGGGGGAGAAAAAATAAAGTGTGAAAATGGATGGTTCCACCAGAAAGAGGATTTAAAGAATGTATTGTTCTAAAATTCATTCTTTCGCTGGGAAATATCCCAGCTCCTGCTTGTGATCAGAATGAATTCTATAAAATATAGCTTAAGTTTCTAATTATGAACAATTTGAAAGGACGACATTATTTGGTATTTTTAAGAATGTGTAAAAATTTCTAAATAGCCTTCCCGAATCAGATCAGAATAAAGTCCATTTCTTTTTAATGTATCACCTGAAACATTATACTCAATCTTGTCTTTTCCCTTTTCTCCCTCTCTCTGTCTGTCTCTCCCTCTCTCATATTATAGAAGAGGACAATACCAGCAGCAGATGAGAGATACTAAATAATCTTAGTCAGAGGAGATGACAGTAAATTACTGCAGATGCTGGAACATGAAACAAAAATAGAAAATGCTGGAAAATCTCAGCAGATCTGACAACATCTGTGGAGAGAGAACAAAGCTAACTTTACAAGCCTGGACTCGTCTGATGAAGAGTCATCCAGACTTGAAATGTTAGCTCTGTTCTCTCTGATGCTGTCAGACCTGTGTGATGACACTGTGCCTTTAAGAAATATATTTGAGTCATGTTTCTGTGCAGGATTTTTGAATACGCTGTTCTAACTGGTGCCACTGGGTCTGTAACTAACATCATTTGCTGTTACTGCAGCACCATAATTGTTCCTAATCACCAGAATAACTAATGCTGCCTTGTTTTTATTTCGTGTTTTCCCTGGGGTTTTGCAGTATAGGACTTGAATCTGCCTGGAAATAGTCTCTCTTTCTTTGCATTTTTGCTGTTTTGTAGTGGATCTTTCTCTGAAGATGGTTGTGTGAGAGTCAGAAGATGTGTGTCTGTCTGGCTGTCTATCCAGAGGTTTTAAAAGACTGGAAATCTAGCATCATGCTAACTGATTCTGAAAATGGAATTCATGTTTAATGGGATATTGCTTACATTGGAACCATCGGTATAGTTAGCTGTTGAGGATTATAAGGTCATTTTTCCATATTTAAATTAGTAAAGGTTATGTTAATTCTTGTTGTTATATTTTAACTGTGTTCTTAAATAAAGTTTGTTTTGATAAAAGTTTCCCAATGGATCAATTGAACCACAGCTGGAGTGAAACATCTTATGCTCACCCTAAAGTCAATCTAATAAAAAGTCGAGTCTAGGCGAACTTCATAATATATCTTGGAGTTTCTGATCTGGTCCCTAATGCCTGCTGAGATATTCCAGCATTTTCTCTTTTAGTTAGAGAAGATTTACTTCTAAGATGTGTGAAAGCAGCTGTTGTCACCTTTACAATCCTTGGTTTGAAAAAAGTTTATTAGTCACAAGTAAGCTTACATCAACACTGCAACAAAGTTAATGTGAAATTCTCCTAGTCGCCACAGTCTGGTGCCTGTTCAGGTCAATGCATCTAACTAGCACGTCTTTCAGAATGTGGGAGGAAACTGGGGCACCTGGAGGAAATCCCACGCAGATACGAGGAGAACGTGCAAACTCCCCGCAGACAGTGATCCAGGCTGGGAATCGAACCTGGGTCCCTGGCACTGGGAGGCAGCAGTGCTAACCACTGTGCCACCATGCCATATCAAGATTGGGGAGGATTGTTGAAAGATCCTCTTCCTGTCTTTTCCATGACTCAGCGTTCATTCCGCCTAGTTGTCCTGTATTTCTGAGGCAGTTTCTTTCTCACCATGGGGGGAATAGTCCTGTCATGCCCGCCACGGGACTCATAGCCGGTGGTCAGGTGGGGGTGGGGGAGGGGTGAGGGGGAGGGGGATGGAGGGGCAGTTTTGGGGCAAGCATGGCCGTATATTCCACTTCATATCTTTGAAACCTTTTCCATGAATCCTTCAAGATTTATTTGCTTTTTTTTTGCAGTAAACACTGATAAAAACATATTGGAAAATCAATTGAGATAGAGTTTGGACTTATAACCCTGGGGTTCAGAGTTTCCATAACCAATAATAATCCAGTAGATAAACTTTTGCCATAATGACCTCATATATGATCTAAAACTAACCTTTTAATCATAACAATCCCAGGGAGACCACTCTTTTTTTTAATAATCCAGATGTTCTCAAAGAAATGCTACAGAATAAGGTCAACTAATCTGACTCAATAACGATGCTTTCACCTCAGAGTCAGGTGGTTCTGGGTTCAAGGTTCACTCCAGGGCTTTGACCATGCATTCTGCAAAGGATTGCATGGAAATTTACACCACAGATTCAGGCTGTTCGGCCCAGCTAGCCTATGCTGGTGTTTTATTGTCAGCACATTCCTCATTGTGTACTAACTTAGCTTTCTTTTGAACACATCATTGTTATTTGCCTCAGCCACTTCATGTGGCAGTGAGTTTCACATTCTCATTGCTCTCAGAGTAAAGGTGTTTCTCCTCAGTTCCTTATTGAATTTATTAGGAGCAATTATGGCTGGAATTTTACTGCCCCACCCGCCACGGGAATCGGAGCGGTCGAGGGGCGGAACCTGGAAAGGCCAGTTGACTTTGGGCAGGCTTGTACAGTTTTGGGACGAGTGAGCCCGTAAAATCCCACCCATTATTTCTAGCCCCTCATTTTTTGTTCAACACAATGAAAGTGAGTAATACAAGAGGGTCAAACTGTGGGGCGATGGTGGGGCACTGGTAATGTAGCTGGACAAATAATCCAGAGGATTTGAGGTGTTTGAACCCCAGCGTAGTTGAATTTGATGCCACTAATAAAAGTCTGAAATGTAAAGCTGGTTTCAGTAATAGAGTCATACAGGTTTACAGTATGGAAACAGGCCCTTTGGCCCAACTTGTCCATGCCACCCTTTTGTTTTAAACCCCCATAAACTAATCCCAATTGTCCCAATTTGGCCCATAGCCCTCTATACCCACCGTACCCATGTAACTATCCAAATGTTTTTTAAAAGATAAAATTTTACCCACTTTTACTATTACCTCTGACTCTTATAGTGACTACTATCAGCAATTTAGAACGAAACATTCGGTTCACTAATGTCCTTTAAGAAAGGGGGAAGCAATGGCCAAGTGGTATTATTGCTAAACTATTATTTCAGAACTTCAGCTAATGATCTGGGGATCCAGATTCGAATCCCGACAGATGGGAAGGCTGCCTTCCCGGATTGAATCGGGGGAGGTGTGAAGTTTCTCAGATCTCCACTCTGCAAACATACCGTCCCCACCCCACCCCGCCTCCCCTCACAGCACCCCCAGAAGGAACAGAAAGCAACTCAGGCCAGTATTCTTATTTCCCCGTTTTTACAACTTTTCCCTTATTCCTGCCCCTCTCCTCTCTCCACCTTTGAACTCACCTCTGGAGGAGGGGATAGTAATTAAATCCAGCCCCTTGGTAGAAAATCTGGACTGAAAATCCAGGAGTGATGCACCGTCAAAGGTGATGTCCCTCCGATTAGAAATTAAACAAGATCCCTTTTGTCCTCTCGGATTGAGGTACAAGATTGCATTGAATAGGAGCAGTGGTGGTCTGGCCAATATTTTTCATAGAATCTTACAATGCGGAAGGAGATCATTCAGCCCATCGAGTCTGCACTGACCACAATCCCACTCAGGCCTTATCACCATAACCCCATGTGTTTACCCTATCTAGTCCCCTGACCATTAAGGGGCAATTTAGCGTGGCCAATTCACCTAATCTGCACATCTTTGGACTGTGAGAGGAAACCAGAGCACCCAGAGGAAACCCACTCAGACAGCAACTCAAGCCGGGAATTGAACCCAGGTCCCTGGAGCTGTGAGCACAGAAAGAACTCTCACAACACCAGTCCAACGGGTTTATTTAGAATCATGAGCTTTTGGAGTGTTGCTCCTTCATCAGGCAAGTGATGAAGGAGCAACGTTCCATGAGCTCATGATTCCTTATGGCTAATAAATAAAGTTTAGTGTATTTTCTAAACTATGTTTGGGCAGCACCTAAGGGAAAGGAAGGAATAGGAAACAGGGTGTTCTTTGCAATTGATATAATTGATAAGCTAAGTGATGTGAGCTGGAAAGCAATTTAGATACAGGTGAGATGTTGAAGAAGCGGTAGCAAAAGAGACAGAAAGAGACAGCCACCCTCAGGAAGTAGCTCAGCTCGAGGTAAAATGCTAAAGGCAAAAGCCAGTTTGTGAAAAAGATAATTTTCTTCGCTGATCGGAAGACCATTCCCAAGGCCTGGTCACTTAAGATGTGCAGTGTGGTAGTCACTGGCTTGATTTGACTACTAGGTTTAAGATTGTTGTTTGAGAAACAAGGTTCTCAGCAGAGTTTAGGATAACGGAGGAACCAAATACTGTTGCATTTCCGGTCTTTGAAAAACTAAGTGCTTACTGTTACTTTGCTATGATTATTCTTTGCCGTGTTTTATTATCTTTGTTCCATCTCAATAAACACTTTTAATGTTTGTTTAAGGAGAGAGGTTTGAGTTAGCACTGTTTCCACAAATGTTTCTGGCTAATATCCAAAAAAATCAATGCAAACAAAACACCATAAGAATCCAGTGTTTCAGGTTGGAACACTCTCACACATAACATCCGCTGGATTTTGTAACTTAATAGACTCTGGCCTTGCTAACGATGCCCACATCTTATGAAAGAATGAAACATGTGAAGAAGCCCTCTTCTTTAAGTGAAGTTTATTTCCCACTTTGCAAAGTGAATCCATCACAGTCATGTTCTGATTTTGACTTCACTTTGACTTCAATTTGGTTGGACTATCAAGCATTATGAACAGAGGAAGATACAGAGCCATAGGGGTAAAATGGAACAGTAGGATTATTGTCAGATTGCTCTGGCTAAGACGCAATGAGATATAATACCTAAATGGTCTCCCTCAGTGCAGCAGACCTCTATAGGTTTACTGCATAAAGTAGATTTTAACATCCAGCACTGGTGAATAATTAGCAATACTGAATACGTTCCCCGTTACACAACTGATGTGTTTTTATATTGTACTGAGATCAGTCAAAAGGAATATCCAGCCAGTTGGAGAGAGCGAGGCTGATAGATTATTGCCAGTTGCCTGTGTGTTAATCAAAATCAAACTTCCCTCATGGAGCTGACAGCCATGATTCCATTTTATGGAGACAAGGAATGGTTATTGTAATGGTAGTAAATCTATCCAAATTGGTGTTTTCTCGACAAAGTTATCCTGCGCAGCAAGTGAGGGGGAGAAAATCTGTAATAAGTTAGTGGTGGATCTGTGCTGGCAGCCTGTATCCTAACTGCCAAAGGGAAACTCAGGCTAACATCTCAGTGGTAATGCCTTTTTCCTTTTTATGCAGGAGAGCGAACATCATTCAGGGATTAATAATTACTGTGGGGTACGTTTTAACTTCTCTCACTAAGCATGCATTGTTAAGATTTCACATGCCAGCCAATTTAGATTCTATTGAAAGGTTCCATGCAAAGCTCAGTGGTAGAAGTCTCTGTGCTGAGCCTGAAGGTCATGGATTCAAGCCCCACTTAAAGGAGTTGAGCATAAAATCTAGACTGACTCTTCAGTGCCGCTTTGAGGGAGGCACTGTTTTTCAAATGAGAATCTAGATCCTACCTGGCCTCACAAGGTGGATGTACAAGATCCCACATGACTTCAGACAAGAGCAACGCAGTTGCCTCTGGTCTCTTGGTCACCATTTATCCGTCAATCCAACATCAATGAAATGGATTATGTACTTGTTATCTTACGGTTGTTGTGGGAGCTTGCTGTGTTGTGCACAAAGTGAAGTTTATTTATTAATCACAAGTAAGGCTTACATTAATAATGTAGTGAAGTTACTCGGAAATTCTCCTAGTCGCCACACTCCGGCACCTACTCAGATCAATACACCTAACCAGTACATTTCTCAGACTGGGAGGAAACCTGAGCAGCCAAGGGAAACTACACAGACTAGGGAAAAACATACAAACTCTGCACAGACAATCACCCAAGCCAGGAATTGAACCCAGGTCCCTGGTGCTGTGAGGCAGCAGTGCTAACCACTGTGTCACCGTGCCGCTCTGGACCGCAAAGTGGCAGCTTTGCTGCCTGCGTTACGACGATGTACCGCACTTCAAAAATACATCCTGAGCTGGAGAGGAATACAAGCTCTCTCATCGGGAAATAAAATTAAGCTGGGAAGAAACAGCTTGATTACAATTGTACCCAGTGTAATTATTCTCACTGGTGTTGGAATAAATCTTCGTGGAAGTATTAAATATCCTTTTGTGTATTCATGATATCATTGGAAAGATGTGTAATGAAGCTCACTAGGCTGCTAGAAAAGATATGGACTGGCAAATTACTCTCTGTTACATGTTAAATATTGTTTTTTTCCTTACAATTAGTGCTGGGAGGTTATCGCATCAAGTTAGAGCTCAGGATTGTTAAAAAAGTAGTTTTCAAAGCTATAACACTCAGCAATACATAGGTACCGCATGTACTATTAGTGCTGGCAATTTGCCTTGTTTAGTGAACTCATTGGAGGCTGTTGAAATGACGTTGCAACATTTAGAGAACAATTCTGAAGCCAAGACAAAAATCTGTGTCCTATTGACATGAAGTTTTATGTTTCAATCTATTGCTGTTGGCAAGGAGCTTAGTAGCTTTAATGGATGTTACACCAGCTCTCTAATGATATGGTTATAGTGGAGGGACTGGTTTAGGTTGAGTAGCTGTCTGGAGAAGCAATAGGTTGCACAGCTGCTGGCTGTGCATCATTCTAGTTAGGCAAGAACTTGCATTCTCATTGAGTGTCTCCAATGTAGAAAAAATCTCAAGAGGAGTTTAATAAGATGAAGGTTGACATCAAACCAAAGAAAGAGATATTGAGACCGGTGCTTAAATGCCTGGTCAAAGAGGTCAAGTTTTTAAGAAGTGTTGTCAGACAGAGCAGTTTAGGGAGGAATTCTGGAGCAGAAGGTTCTTGATGCCGTACAGCAAGGGTACCAATGGTGAGATAAAAGGGCTGGAGGAATGCATTATTCCAGTTTGAGAAACCTCGAGATTCTGCAAGTTGCGAGGCTGAAGAAGATTAAAGAAGAATGGGTAAGAGTGAGGAAAGGTTTTAACACACAATGAAGATTTTAATATTCCTGAGTTGGTGGATCGGAAGCCAATGTGGGCCAATGAGTGAAGAGCTGATAGCTGAGTGGAATTTGATGCTAATTAGAATGCGGGGCACAGATTCTTCGACGAGATTGTGGTTTATGGAGGCAAAAGCGAAATGCGGTGGATGTTGGAAACCTGAAATAAAAACAGAAAATGCTGGCAAAACTCAGCAGGTCAGATAACATCTGGGGAGAGAGAAACAGAGTTAATGGCTGAGATTCTTCTGGCCCTGTCTGTCACAGAATCCTTTGGTCCCACTGTGGGGTGACACAGTGGCACAGTGGTTAACACTGCTGCCTCTTAGCGCCAGAGACCTGGGTTCGACTCCGTGCTTGGGTCACTGTCTGTGTGGAGTCTGTACATTCTCCCTGTGTTTGCTCCCCGTTTCCTTCCAGTGCTCCAGTTTCCTCCCACAGTCTGAAAGACATGCTGGTTAGGTGCTAAGTTCTCCCTCAGTATACCCAATAAGGTGCTGGAGAGTAGTGACTTGAAGATTTTCTCAGTAACTTCACTGCAGTTTAATGTAAGCCTACTTGTGGCACTAATAAATAAATAAACTTTAAGATCTTGAACGTTAAAAGTCATTGCACTTTTGGTTCACGTGCAAATGAGGCAGGTCCCACCACAGCGGGACCAGAAATTCCAAGTTAATAGCTTGGATCTTACATTGTTCATGCTGGTGGGACATGCCTTCAGACCTGTTGCCGTTCTCTATTCCACTCTCTCAATTTCTCCGTCCCCATCATATCTATTTGAACCTGCCTCCATGTTCATGTTTCTGACATGTCTTCTATTTTCTTCAACCAAGGATCACCCTTTTCATTGGCAGCCTGTTCTGTCCAATACAATTCTGCTTTCCTTCCTCCTCATTCCTCCCTGAACTAGGATGGGATTTTGCTGATGTTCCATCCCACCAGCCTCTGTATTCAATGATTCATCCTCCGCCATTTCTGTCATCTCCAGTGTGACGCCAGCACCATCTTGCTCTTCTCTCCCCTCTACTTTCAACACCCGGAAGGTACAGTTCTCTCTGCGATGCCCCAATCTATTTCTCAGTTACCTCTAACATCTCCTTTTGTACAGTATCTTTCCATTGTAAGCAAAGGAGATAAATTGCTCATTTGCCTTTACCTTTTTCTCCATTCTGAGCCCCCAAATACTCCTTTAAGGTGAAACACTGATTTACTCAAACTTCTTTTAATGTACTATACTGTATTTCCCATTCATAGAATCCGGAAAGTACAGAAGGAGGCCATTTGGCCCATTGAATCTGCACCAATAACAATCCCAACTACACCCTACTCCCCATGTAATTAGTTTGCTAATCTCCCTGATCCCACGGGCAAATGTAGCATGGCCAATCCACCTGAGCCGCACATCTTTGGAGTGCGGGAGAAGATCAGAGCCCCTGAAGGAAACCCACGCTGACATGGGGAGAACGTGCAAACTTCACAGAGACAGTGACCCGAGGCCGGAATTGAACCCAGATCCCTGGCACTGTGAAGCAGCAGTGCTAACCACTGTGTCACTGTGCCGCCCAGCTTTTCGGAAACACCTTCCTCCATTTCCAAGGCAGCCTTTGGTACAAAACACTATTACAAGACCAGATGCACCACTTCACAGGTCCTTCCAATGTCTCTCCAAAGCATGAAGGGGATTTGTCATATAGAATTGCTGTCTCCTGAAGCTAATTTGGAGGCCATGTGCGCAGTTATTTTCACACAGCTAATCCTCGTGTTTACTCCTAATGATTGATTCCATTCTTTCACCAGCCATTGATTTCAAGTTGTTTGGGTGGGCGATATGGATTTGCATTCTCTCTTGAATCTGTCATTGAATCTGTCACAAATGTCAGCAATTTGCAGACTGTATCTTGTTTCTCACACTGGAATATAAACTTTCTTTCTCCGAGGCTGTAATTGTCTAGAAATCCTTCAGCACCTGTCAGACTCATGTGTACTGCTTGATCAGTTTACTGAGAAAAGCTGCCACAATGCTCTGACTTGTGTCTTTTCGAGTGAATTCTTCCAGACATCATTTAGTATGCAAACTACTTTTTTATACATGTTCAAATCTAATCCTCGTTCCATCCTTAAGGGATTCCATCCTTCTTTGACAATCTTCCCAATGCGTTTTATAGGAGCAATTTATTTTGTTGCATTGTCCTTTTTATAGATCATTGTCATTTCCAGTTCTTTGTTCATCCTTTACACTATCACTGCAGTTAAGTCACTGTAAATCTCCTAGTTGTCACACTCTGGCGCTTGTTTGGGTACACTGAGGGAGAATTTAGCATGGCCAATGCGCCTAACCAGCGCGTCTTTTGCATTGTGGGAGGAAACCAGATCACCCGGTGGAAACCCATGCTGGCACGGGGAGAATGTGCAAACCCTGCACAGGGCTGCGACCCAAGCTGGGAATTGAACCTGGGTCCCTGGCACAGCGAGGCAGCAGTGCTAACCATTAAGCCACTGTGCCGTTCCCTTTCTGTGTTTCTCTCAGTAGATTTCCTCAGTTTGCTCCCAACACCATTTCTTTCTCATCTGTTTCTCTTGTTTATGTAACTTGATAGCACCATCTTAATCCACTGAGTTTTATTACTAATTTAATCTACAAGTGATTATTTGCCTCCGGCCTCTGCTTATCCTGTATAACCTGCTGCATTTCCCTAAACATATGTCCCCCTGGAATACTACCACCTGCAAGTTCTCTTCCAAATCATTTAGCATCCTCACTTGGAAATATATTGCTATTCCTTCACTGTTGCAGGGTCAAAATCCTGGAATTCCTTCCCTCGCAGAACTGTGAGTGTACCTTTTTTTTCATTCATTCCATGGGCCATGGGCGTCACTGGCTAGCCAGAACTTATTGCCCATTCCTAGTTGCTTGAGGGCAGCTGAGAGTTAATCGCATTGCTGTGGCTTTGGAGTTACATGCAGGCCAGACCAGTTACGGATGGCAGGTTTCCGACCCTAAAGGATATCAGTGAACCAGATGGGTTTCTCTGACAATTGACAATGGTTTCATGGTCATTATTAGACTCTTAATTCCAGATATTTTTTATTTAATTCAACTTCCGCCATCTGCCATGGTGGGATTCAAACCCAGGTCCCCAGAACATTAGCCGAGTTTCTAGATTAATAGTCGAGCAATAATGTTACAAGGCGATTGCCTCCCCTAAAATACAGGGATTGCAGCAGTTTAAAAAGACAGATCATGGACAATTAGGCATTGACAATAAATGTTGGCCTACTAAGCGAAGCCCTCATCCCTTGAAAGAATAAAAAAAAAGTCAGTCC
Organism: Carcharhinus amblyrhynchos; assembly: GCF_965287045.1. Classification (NCBI taxonomy): domain Eukaryota; kingdom Metazoa; phylum Chordata; class Chondrichthyes; order Carcharhiniformes; family Carcharhinidae; genus Carcharhinus; species Carcharhinus amblyrhynchos. Next base: position 7,813,471 of record NC_137333.1, on the reverse strand, counting down.
ATTAATCCAGAAACTGGATATTTTGGGGACCTGGGTTCAAATCCCGCCACGGCAGATGGTGGAATTTGAATTTTTGAAAACTACTGGGAATTAAGAATCTACTGATGATCATGAAACCATTGCCGATTGTCGGAAAAACAAAACATCTGGTTCATTAATGCCCTTTAGGGAAGACAATCTGCCATTCTTACCTGGTCTGACCTACATGTGAGCCCAGAGCTACAGCAATGTGGTTGACTCTCAACTGCCCTCTGAAATGATGTGGCAAGCCACTCAGTTCAAGGGCAACTGGGGATGGGCAATAAATGCTGGCCCAACCAGCAATGCCCATGTCCCCATGAATGAATAAAAAAGAAGCTGAAATGTTGTGATAATTCATTGTAATGCAAAGCTTAACAAAGTTAGTTACATGCAAAATAAAAGAGGTCCTGTGTTGGGTGAAATAACTTAAATTTGCAGCATTTTTCCAAAGGGCTAAGCGATATTTCAATACACATTCTGGAAATTGCTGTTAATTGCTCTCATTAATCTCTGGAAATCGACATTCATTAGCTGTTGCTCCTTAGTAAGAATGCCAACCAAATTGAAGCTGTTACGTGGGACACCAGCCCAACTCTGTTGTTCTCTCGGGGGCAGTTGGAGAGTTATTACTATGGCATCGTTGGCCTGGAAGTTGGCCAAGCTGATGGAAGAGGCTAAGCCATCTGCTAGACTGTCTTTGTAGACTTTGATTGATGGCCCTGTGCACAGTCCAAGATGCAGCTGCAAATGCAACCTCAAGGGCTATGTCTTTCCCTTCCCTTCAGTGCTTCTGTTGTCTACTATTCCAGTTATTTTTCTGTGTAGCTGTAAAGCAATGAAAAGTTGATTATAAATGTGATGTTTAAGTAACATTGCCCATTCCACAGTCCAAAAGTAGCTGCAAATGCAACCTCAAGGGCTATGTCTCTCTTCTTTTCAGTTAAGACCCAGGCTGGAAACTCCAACCTTAGAAGTTGACATTAGGGTAAGCATACGGTGTTTCACTCCAGGTATGATTCAAGTGACCACAAGGGAGCTTTTATCAAACAAAGTTTATTTAAGGACACAGTTAAAATATAATTTAAGAAAAGATTTAACATAATTTTTTATCAATTACAAGAATCAAACATGATGTAGTAAATACTTTAAGAATTAGCTAACTGTGAAGTTCCAAGTGAAACAACATCCCACAAACATACACCCCTTTCTTGACTTGGCACAAAGAGCAAGTATGCTCATGTGATGCTGGCTTTTGTAGATTTTTAACACCTGCTGTGAATTGGTCCTCAGAATTTTGGATTAAAACTCTAAGACTTCTCAGTCCTTGAACTTTCAGTATGCCTCAATAGGGAGAGAGAGTCAGAAACATACTGCCTACTTCCACTAGCTTCAAACAGCAACTAACCCAAAACTAGAAACTTGGACTTTTCTGTGGGGAAGAAAACTATCCCCAGGCAGCACCTAACCTGTTAATTATGATCCACCCAGTAATTCCAAAAGATCATAAAATTCTAGGATAGTGTATTAGTCCAGATTGAAAATAAACATGATGTCCATTATATTGTTTCAGTAACAACTAGAGGACACTGGCTACAGACAAAATGGTATCAATAAAATCTTGCAGAGGAACTGCTGGGAAGACCTTTAGAGACATATGATTAAAATGCATTTCTTAAAGGCACAGTATCATCACAGCTTCTGTTATCTATTATTTTAGTCATTTTTCTTTATGACTATATACCAGTAGTAAGGCAATGACAAAATTATTTGTAAATATGAACTTTCAGTAACATTGCCCACCCCTCTCAACCCCCGCCCCCCCCGCCGCTCACCCCCCCCATTGGGCTTGGAAGCAATGTACAAATATCAGCATTGATCTACTAATGGAGGTGCTGAGTACTTGACCAGAAGGGACTGTTGGATGAGGAAATAGAGAGTTGCTTGAGTCTGGGGGCAGGGGGTGGGGGGGCAACATGTCAACTTGTGTGTACCACAGAAACTCAGAAATAACATTGAAACCTAGAAATTAGAAGCAGAACTAGGACATTTGGCCGTTCAAGCCTGCTCTGTCATTCATCTTGATCATGGCTGATCATCAAATTCAATATCCTAATCCATTCAGCCCATCGAGTCTGCACCAACAATATTCCCACCCAGGTCTCATCCCCATAAATCCCCTATAATTACCCTGCAAACTCCCCTGACATTAAAGGACATTTAAGCATGGCCAATCCACCAAACCTGCCCATCTTTGAGCTGTGGGAGGAAACCAGAGCACCTGAAGGAAACAGTGAGAATGTGCAAACTCTACACAGACAATTACTGAAGGCTGGAATTGAACCCGGGTCCCTGGCATTGTGAGCAGACAGTGCTAACCAATGTCCACAACACCCTCACCCCGCCATTCCCACTACCACCACCACCATCCCACCACCACCCACCCCCACTCCCACCACCACCACCACACTGGAGAACTCTTAAAGTTACAAAGCCAATGCTCAGAATGGACCAGGCAAACACAAATCCATTTCTTGCTTGTTCCAAAAATCAAATTCAAATTCCAGTTGAATTGAATGCAAGGTCCCCACAAAGTAAACAAATAAAATCCAAGCTGACAAGATCTTAGACTTGATCTGACGCTTGATATTAGCCAAAAGGCCGAGAATCTCGGGAGAAGCAAATGCAGACTGAAGTAATGAAAAATGCATTGGATTAATGTGGTGTTACCAGTAATCAGGAAAAATCACACGTCAAAACTCACTGTAAGAAACGTGAGAAATATAGAAGCCTCCCAGAAATTCACACAAAGTGATTAGCGAGGGACAGAAGGCACTTGAAATGAGCGTAGCCGTCAGAACCCAATACAATTGAAATAAATGATTCCAGTGTTGCAACAGTCAGAGGATTATCAAGGAAAGAGTGTGCGCCCTCAAGGATGTTAAAAGTATGAGTAAATGAGCGTGAATAAAAAATAGTCAACATACTAAATAATACCTAGAAGCATTCAGCAGGGAAACATTGAAAGCACAACACCCATTGTAATAGGATTTATAATGAAACTTGAACATTCACGTAAGTCTGACAAAAGCACAGATTTCAAAACAATTACAACCTTAGAGAGAGTTTATATTCAGGAGTAAGAAACAAGGTACAGTCATAGAATCCCATGTGATGCAGAGGAAGGGTATTTGGCCCATTGATTCCACACCAACTCTTCAACAGGACATCTTACCCAGGCCCTATCCCCGTAACCCCACATTTTTACACGTGGGGACACTAAGGGACAAATTAGAATGACCAATCCACCTAACCTGCACATTGTTGGACTGTGGAAGGAAACCGGAGCACCTGGAGGAAACCCACACAGGTAGTCACCCGAGGCCGGAATTGAACCCAGGTCCCTGGTGCTGTGAGGCAGCAGTGCTAACTGTTGTGCCAACCCTGCAAATGGTTGACATTTGTGGTGGAATGAGTGAATACAGAGAGGACCTAGAATGCAAATCCATATTGTCCTTCCAAACAACCTCAAATCAATGACTGGTAAAAAAAAAATGGAGTCCATCATTGGAAATAAACATGAGGATTAGTTATGTAAAAAATAACCTGAGTGCACTGTGTCCAAAATAGTGTCAGAGGAACCAAATTTACTTGACAAAGTTCCTTCATGCTTCCGAGGAACATTAGAAAGGACTGTGAAATGGTGCAGTGTCAATGTAAGGGCTACTTGGGATACTGATAAATATTCTTAAACTAATGGACTGCTGCAGTCTATGTGGTCAATATATAACCACAATGCTCATTATAGTTTGAGTGGTTGGATAATGAAAAGACAAATACAGCAGCAATTTTGGTATCTCAGTGAAAAATATATACATTCTTTGAGTAATTAAGAAAGAATATTTGTGTTCAAGTCATGACAACGCAGGCCAATATTGTCCACACATGAGTACGCCATAGGCAGATGTTCCAGCAGGGTCACATTTTTAGGCTGTTCCAATGAACTTTGTGGTCAGTTAGTTTTTTGTCAGCTGCTCATTTTTGGGCTTAACAAAACCTTCAATGATCTTTTGCATGGATGGCTGCCTGCATCTATTGAGGTTGAGAAGGAAAGATCCGAAAAAGAGGATAGTGTCAATAAACAGGCTGTGTGGCAAAGTCAAATGCCTAAGAACCAATGCCAGAGGCCTGAATTTAATAACCGCTGATCCCTATTTAATATCAATACGAGTACACTTTTCAGAAAGGGTTACTGAGTAGTAATTATCAGTGGCAGCCCTGGCTGATTCCCCACCCCCTGCCCCGAACACCACACTCCTGCTCCTCCTAGCATAAGATCAATTGTAGCGTATTAACTGCTTGCCTAGTTGAAAGATGGTCATTTAACACATGTGATGGACTAGATATGGCTGTTTTGCTTGGTTCAATATGAAACTGGATTCTAGAGTTACTGCCGAGCTAAAGGAGAAGCTTTTCATTTTATTCTTTTTTGCCCCAAAATGTTATTTGTGTGACTTAACTTCAAATGTTTTGCTTCTATGCAGTGGGCAGCAGCTCAAAATAATAGAGGAGTTTGAGCTTTCTGACTAGTCCTCTCCAGACCTTGAACGCACAGCTGAGGAAGTGTTGGTTTGTCATAGATGCAGCTTAACCAAGCTTCTATCTGCCTGTTAGGCATATGACAAAGATCCAATGGCACGACAGAGGAGCAGGGTAGTTCTTCTCAAGCCCTGGCCAACATTCCTGCTTCTTGATACTCTACCAAAAATAAACCTACATCCATTTGTCATTTATCTCATCACTGTTTGAGGGGCCAGGAATGCAAATTAGCCACTACATTTACCAAGAAATGAGCAGTTGAATAAAAACTAATTGACCATGAAGTGCATTGGAACAGCCTAAAAATGTGACCCTGCTAGAACATCTGCCTATCTTGTTCTCATGTGTGGACAATATTGGCCAGGGTTATCATGATTGAACACAATATTCTTTCTTAGTTACTCAAAAATGTATATATCTTTCACTGAGATACCAAAATTGCTGCCATATTTATATCTTTGTTATCCAACCATTCAAATTATACTGAGCATTGTGACCACATAGACTGCAGCAGTCCACAAGTTTAAGTTTACTTATTATTGTCACAAGTAGGCTTAGATTGACACTGCAATGAAGTTACTATGAAAATCCCTTTGGAAGGAAACAAAGGTTTACTACTACCTTCTTGAGGGCAAAAAGAGATTGACAATAATTTCCAGTGATTCTCACATCTTGAGAAACCATAAGCAACATTTAGTCATTTAACGTCAACAACTTCCATGTATATAACATCTTTTTCATACAGTTACTGTTCTAAATAATAAATCCTTGTGAGCCATGAGAATGTTAGAGGGACAATAAAAAGAAAAGCCTTTGTATGCTCCATTAAGTCCTTTGAATAGAAGTAGGCAGCACTGGGTATGATGTTGAAATGAATTTCTTTATTGAACAGAACTTAAAGAAAATCAGGTCATTACAAAAGCGAAAAGAGAAAAGCTGGAGAGAGTCTGGCTTTTTCATTGCAAGCCCTCTGTACCGATCTTGTACCTGCAACTCAGTAACAAAACCAAACTGAACTGCAAACACAGAGCTGGAACTACAATATATGTCTTTGTTGTTGAAATGGTTTTGTACATGTTGTCTCTAAATTGGAGACACAGGCTTTGCAGGTGTTGTTAATGAAAAACTTTATTTGGCTTATCAAAAGCTTACTTTGTTGGCATTGTACTTTTCAAAAATACAGTCAATTTCTAGCTGATCCAGCATGCCCTTTGAGTTTTAAAATGTAGTCAAGTGTTAGTTTTTTTGTTTAAAATCTTAGCATTTAAATATAATTGCATAGGCAGAAGTATCTTAAGATGAAGTGTTTGCTTAAATGAAACAAACCATATTTAAGATCATCTCAACATCTTGGTGAAAGGAGAACAGAAGGTGGGGAACCAAAATGGAAAGTAGAGTCCTTGTCTTCTTGAGTCTGGGTGACTGAAAGCACAACATTTGAAAGAAGTGCAGGGTGTGGGGGTGGGTGGGAGATGGGGAGGGTGGAGAGGTTGGCTCTGTGGAGGACAAGTGGTGAGGGAGGTCAAAGAGGAGGCATGGCTTGTAGCACTAGGGAAAGGTTATAGAGAGATGGTGCAGGGCACGGAGGGATTCAAACTAAAGGATGATCATTTTGAACCTGATGACTGACCTTATAAGCTAAACAATTTACCATCCCGTTTTCGGCACTTCTCCCTCATTAGGGGAATGGGAATGTACTGAAGCAAGAACTGCAATGAATGTGGGAGGATCCACTGCCAACTTTTCAAGGTATCTAGAGATGGGCAATAAGAACAGCCTTGCGTTAGTCGACCACTCCTCTCCATTGGGAAAAATAGCAATCTGTCTTGGTGAATCAGCATCTGAGCTAGTGCCTAATGTCCACTTTAGGGACTAACTGAATCTTTAGACCTGAAAATGGATGACATTAGACAAAGCATGTCAAACAGGAAAACACTGGAGTAAAGTCAGGAGATGAGCAAACCATGGCTGAGAGTTTGAGCAGCAAGGGACAGGTAGAAGAAGTTAATATTACAGAAGTGAAAAGGTGATTAACAGAAAGTGATGGCCTTCCGTGGTGTTGATCCTCCCCAACATACTGAGGAGGAAGATGGTTTTGTATTCAATCTTCACAAACTCCAGGCTGCCGGCTGAATATTACAATTCATACCATTGAACTCTGAAGATAGATTTGAAGAATGTTGCTGGCTTCCACTGTTCACCCTTCTCTTGTGAATTGCAGGAACCCTAAGGCACAGAGCAGAGATCAACAGCTGAAGCACACAAACCACAGGACACTGAAATTGATCTCTTCAATAAATGCTTAAGTAGTCTGTGATGAATTGCACTATTTGCTTTTTAAATTGCTCCAGCATAGAAATAAGAATAGACAACACGCGAGCGAGGATTAGGCTAGCGCAGATACTCTTTCAGTGCTTGCTGAGTTATTTAGTTCTCATGTTAATTTCTGCAGCCAGTATCCTCCTCTAACTCAGCAGGAGGGAATGAACCCCGTGTACCTGCCATTAAAGTGATCCAATAACTGGCCAATTGGAATTGCTATTTGAAGAGGCAAACAAAATTAGTAAAAGAGAAACAAAAACAGAAAATGCTGGAGAAGCTCAGCAGGTCTGACAGCATCCATGGAAACAGAATAGACCCAACGATTCGAGTCTGGATGGGCCTTCATTCCAACTGTGATTAACAGAAAGTGTTTGCCTTCCGTGGTGTGGATCACCGAGCTATTTAAGCATTTATTGAAGAGATCAATTTCAGTATCCTGTGCTTCTTGGGGGTAGGGTGTTAGCGTGGATAGAGGATTGGTTGTCAAATAGGAGGCAGAGAGTGGGGGTCAACGGGTGCTATTCGGATTGGCGGATGGTGACTAGTGGGGTGCCCCAGGGGTCGGTGCTGGGGCCTCAGCTTTTTACCATTTATATAGCTGATCTGGAGGAGGGAACCGGGTATAAGGTGTCGAAATTTGCTGATGACACCAAGTTTGGGGGAACGGCAAATTGTGCGGAGGGTGTGGAGAGTCTGCAGAAGGATCTAGATAGGCTGGGCGAATGGGCCAGGAAATGGCAAATGGAATTTAATGTTGGCAAGTGTGAGGTGGTCCACTTTGGTAGGAAGAATGGTAGGAAGGACTATTACTTACGGGGCAAAAAACTGCAGCAGGCGACGGTGCAGAGGGACCTCGGGGTCCTTGTGCATGAGTCGCAAAAACCCAGCTTGCAGGTGCAGCAGGTGGTCAGGAAGGCGAATGGGATGCTGGCCTTCATAGCGAGGGGGATTGAATATAAAAGTAGGGAGGTCTTGCTGCAGCTGTATAGGGCATTGGTGAGGCCGCAGCTGGAGTACTGTGTGCAGTTTTGGGCGCCGCACCTGCGCAAAGATATTTTGGCCTTGGAGGGAGTGCAGAGGAGGTTTACTAGGCTGATACCGGAGTTGAGGGGGTTGAGCTATGAGGAGAGGCTGAATAAACTGGGCTTGTACTCGTTAGAGTTTAGAAGAATGAGGGGAGATCTCATTGAGACGTATAAGATGATGAATGGGATGGATAGGATAGAGGTGGAAAGACTCTTCCCGCTCAAAAAAGACAGTAGGACTAGGGGGCACAGCCTCAAGATAAAAGGGGGGCAGTTTAGAATGGAGTTGAGGAGGAACTTCTTCACTCAAAGGGTGGTGAATCTCTGGAATTCTCTGCCCGTTGAAGTGGTGGAGGCTGCCTCGCTAAATATTTTTAAGACGCGGGTTGATGGGTTTTTGATAAGAGAGGGGATTAAGGGTTATGGGGAGAGGGCGGGAAAGTGGAACTGAGCAGCGACAGATCAGCCATGATCTTATTGAATGGCGGGGCAGGCTCGAAGGGCTAGATGGCCTACTCCTGCTCCTATTTCTTATGTTCTTATGTTCTTATGCTTCAGCTGTTGATCTCTGCTCTGTGCCTTAGGGTTCCTGCAATTCGCAAGAGAAGGGTGAACAGTGGAAGCCAGCAACATTCTTCAAATCTATCTCCAGGGTCAGAGTTCAATAGCATGAATTGTAATATTCAGCCAATAGCCTGGAGTTTTTGAAAATTGAATACAAAACCATCTTCTTCCTCAGTATGTTGGGTAGGATTTTGCAGCCTCGCTTGGGCAAGACCGGAAATTCCCACCCAAGGGCAAACAGAGATTTCTGTTGTCGGATCCTCGCCCACGTCGATCCCGTGGCGGGCGAGATGATAGAGTTGCGGCCATTGAATTTCTCCAGCATTTTCTGGTTTTGCTTCAGATTCCAGCATCGGCAGTATTTTGCCTTTACTGAAAGAAAAGGTTTTGCTCTAACTTGCCTTGAAATCTCAAAGTCCTCATGTAGCTCATGGGCAATTAGATTAAAGAGCAAAATATAAAGAGGATTTTGGATGGAGCGATAGTGCTCCAAGTTTGTGTTAACGGCCACAGTATAATTTGCATCCAGACAACATGAAGCTGACTACTTTTCAAATCAAGTCTCGTTCTTGTTATCCTCCTGAATCCCAGTTCCATTTTCAGAAAAGCCACCATCCAATTTTAACTCTTACTATATAACAGAAAGCAGTATCAAATTGCGAGTGCAAATGTAAACACAAGAGCCACATTCTTAATTATGTTTGTTTATATTCTAGTGGGAACAAAACGGATAAAGTGACTATCACCACATTAACAATGGAGAATGTTTTGAGGAGCAATTTTGAAATGCTTAAAGCTGCAATCCCAATGGTCAAAATCCAGATAATGCTTCAGGGCTTAGCAGTTGAAAAAACTAAAGTCTTCTCTCTTTATCAATGTTATTGTAGCAATCCCCAACCAGTTCATTTAAGCTACCTTGAGCCAGCACCAGAGTTCAAAACAATATCCTGTTTACTATGTATGTCGTGTAATGACATTTCTTACCAAACCACTGTCTAACATCTTGAGGATGTCAACAGCTTTCAGCACCTCACCATTTTGAGCATTCAGCACGGTTTTGCATCTAAAGATTCAGTTAGTCCCCAAATCAGAGATAATGCAGAATTATCTGCTCGCAGCTCAGGTGCTGTTTTACCAAGACAGATTATAATTTTCCAGTGGAGAGGAGTGGTTGACTAGGAGACTGTTAAATAAGCTAAGAGCCCATGGTGTTAAGGGCAAGATCCTGGCATGGATAGAGGCTTGGCTGACTGGCAGAAGGCAGAGAGTGGGGATAAAAGGGTATTTTTAGGATGACAGCCAGTGACTAGTGCTGTGCCTCAAGGGTTGGTGCTGCAACCACAACTTTTCACAATGTACATTAACGATTTGGAAGAAGGAACTGAAGGCACTGTTGTTAAGTTTGCACATGATATGTAGAGCAACAGGTAGTATTGAGGAAGCACGGGGTGCTGGAGAAGGACTTGGACAAGCTAGGAGAGTGGGCAGAGAAGTGGCAGATGGAATACAATGTAGAAAAGTGTGAGGTTACGCACATTGGAAGGAGGAAAGGAGGCATGGACTATTTTTTTAAATGGGGAAATGCTTAGGAAATCAGAAGCACAAAGGGAAATTGTTCAAGTCGGCAGTTAGGAAAGCAAATGCAATGTCAGCATTCATGTCTAGAGGGCTAGAATACCCCAGAGCTGCGATGTACTTCTGAGGCTCTGGTCAGACCACCATTTGGAGTATTGTGAGCAGTTTTGGGCCCCATATCAAAGGAAGGATATGCTGGCCTTCGAGGATGGTCCAGAGGAGGTTCACAAGAATGATCGCTGGAATGAAGAGCTTGTCGTATAAGAAACAGTTGAGGACTCTGGGTCTGTACTCATTGGAGTTCAGAAGGATGAGGGGCGATCTTATTGAAACTTACAGGATACTCCGAGGCCTGGATAGAGTGGACGTGTAGAGATGTTTCCACTAATAGGATAAACAAGAACCAGAGGGCACAACCTCAGGCTAAAGAAATGATCCTTTAAAACAGAGATGAGGAGGAATTTCTTCAGGCAGAGAGTGGTGGATCTGTGGAACTCTTTGCCGCAGAAGGCTGTGGAGGCCAGGTCATTGAGTGTATTTAAGACAAAGATAGATAGGTTCTTGATTAATAAGGGGATCAGGGATTGTGGGGAAAAGGCAAGGGAATGGGGATGAGAAAAATATCAGCCATGTTTGAATGGCAGCACAGACTCAATGGGCCGAGTGGTCTAATCCTGCTCCTAGGTCTTTTGGTCTTATGATCTCATTGCCCATCTTTAGTTACTTTGAAAAGTTGCTGGTGGATCCTCCCACACCACTGCAGTTCCTGTTTCAGTGCATCTTACTTCCCTAACGAGGGAGAAGGGCGAAAAACTGGTTTGTAAATTGTTTTGCCTTGTGGGAAAATGCAGAAGTCCGAGATTGGAGTAATTCTGTCTTAAATTATGAAAAAAAGTGGTCAGATTTCTTGGCTTTCGTAATCTCTTCATGTGTTACATCAACTGTGTGGAACTTTAGTGAGAAAGAAAATGATGGAAAACACATCGGTGCATTGGAGATTATCAGGGCCATAAGACCCATACTCCTAATTATGTTTAGTTACTGTCTAATGGGATCAAGTGGAATAAAGTGACTGCCACCACATTAACAATAGAATATGTTTTGTGGAGCAATTTTGAAATGGTAAAAGCTGCAGTCCCAGTGGTCAAAATCCAGATAAAGCTTCAAGTCTTAGCAAGAAACTGAAGTGTGTTCTGTTTGTCAATGTTACTGTAGCAATCCCTCACCAGCCCATTTCATAATCAGACAATCCTGTGGCAAACATCGCTGGAGTGAAAATTGCACACTCAAAGTAAACATTTCAGTGCAATAGAGGAATTCTAAGAGGGCAATTTGTTTTATTTCAGCAAATGCATCACGCAGCAATGATGGATAAATCAATGTCCATTACAAAGCTCTTCATAAGCCTGTTATTTTCCGTTGTTGCTAAGGGAATGTAAGAAACTGGAGCAAGTATGAGCCTAATGACCTCATGAGTGTTCTTGTTTTCATTAGGATCAGGGCCAATCATCTGCATTATCTCCACATTACGAACTTCAAAACACTCAGGAGTTCTAGGGTTTTAAGTTACTAATGATGTTTCAGAGTTCACTCTTAAAATTTCTTTATTAGTGTCACAAGTACGCTTACATTAACACTGTGATGAAGTTACTGTGAAAATCCCTCAGTCGTCACACTCTGGCACCGGTTTGGGTACACTGAGGGAGAATTTGATATGGTCAATGCACCCAACCGCCACCTCTTTCAGATTGTGGGAGGAAACCAGAGCACCAGGAGGAAACCCATACAGAGAATGTGCAGACTTTGCACAGACAGACAGCTGGGAATCGAACCTTGGGGCTATGCTCATTAGAATTCAGAAGAATGAGGGGAGATCTTACAGAAACATATGATTATGAAGGGGATAGGTGATGGAAGCAGGGGAGTTGTTTCCATTGGCGAGTCAAACTAGAACCAGGGGGCCTCAAAATAAGGGGGAGCAGATTTAGGACTGAGTTGAGGAGGAACTTGTTCACGCAACGGGTTGTGAATCTATGGAATTCCTTGCCCAATGAAGCAGTTGAGGCAATTTTATTGAATGCTTTCAAGGCAAAGATAGATAAATTCTTGAGCAGTAAAGGAACTAAGGGTTATGATGAATGGGCAGGTAAGTGGAGCTGAGTCCATGAAAAGATCAGCCATGATTTTATTGAATGGTGGAGCAGGCTCGAGGGGCCAGATGGACTACCCCTGCTCCTAGTTCTTATGCTCTTATGTCCCTGGCGCCATAAGGCAGCAATGCTAACAACCATGCCACCCAGTCTGGAGTTATGGATAGCAATGGCTGAGACTACGATTTTCCACTGTCAGATGTGTGGGTAATTATATAGTTATCACTTGGCTGTTCAGGGATCTCTCCCACTCCCTGCCATTTGCCTGTGTTGGAAGGATTTGTGTATTGATACCCAACTGGTTTGGCCATCTTCTTAATGCACCTTCCTTGGCCATCAAATCCTGGAGTCAGAATTGAACCTGGAGCTTCTGGTTGAGAGGCAAGGAAATAGTGGTATACTTACAGTTGCCATGTTGCTTGAAGCCTTTACACTTTGCTCCGTGTATTCTTCAATTCTTATTTTATTCCTTTATACCCATCAAATCAAAAGATGCTTGTGATGGAGAGTGAACACTTCTCCATTTCAAGCATTCAAGACTCACTTTTCTTGGGCTCAAAGGGAGAAAAAAAATCCTGGATTTCCATCCGCAAGTTGGTTAGGGAGAGTAGAGAAAATTCCAGGCTCAGATCACCCGCCTCTGGAAAAAGTGCCCTTAAAAGTAGGATTGTCACTGCTGGGGGTGGTGGTTAGGGCTGCATTCAGGCAGTCCACCCAGGGAGAAGTGCAGAGGCAGCCACAGAGGCCATCAAGTGTAAAGGTGGGCAATTTAAATGGCTGGCCTCGATTGTCAGTGAGGTGCCAATCAAATGAGCTGCTTTGTCCTGGTGTCAAGCTTCATGAGTGTTGTTGGAGCTGTATTCATTCAGGCAAGCGGAGAGTATTCCCTCAGACTCTTGATTTGTGCCTTGTAGACGACGGACATGATTTGGGCAGTTAGGAAGTGAGTTACTCACTGCAGGATTCTTAGCCATTGACTTGCTCTGGTAGCCACAGTATTCTTATGGCTAGTCCAGTTCAGTTTCTAGTCAATGAATGTTGAGAGTGGGGGATTCAGCGATGGCAATGCCATTGAATGTCAAGGGGTGATGGTTAGATTCTCTCTTGATGAAGATGGTCATTGCTTGACACATGTGTGGCACAAATGTTACTTGCCACTTGACCTCCCAGGTCAGGTCTTGCTACATTTATTCATAGACTATTTCATTACCTCAGGAGGCATGAGTGATACTGAACAGTGTGCAGTCATCAGTGAACATCCCCACTTCTGACCTTATGATTGGAGGGAGGTTATTAATGAAGCAGTTGAAGATGGTTGTGCCTGAGACACTACTCTGAGGAACTCATGCAGCAATGCACTAAAGTTGATATTTACCTCCAATCACTAAAACCACCTTTCTGCGAGGTATGACTCTACCCGGTGGCGGGTTTTCCATCCAATTCCCATTGACTCCAATTTTGCCAGGCCTCCCTGATGTCACACTTGGTCAAAAGCTGCATTGATGCCAAGGGCGGTCACTCTCAGCTCACCTCTGGAGTTCAGCTTTTTTGTTTATATTTGAACCAAGATTATAATGAGATCAGGAGTTAAGTGACTCTGGCGGAACCCAAACTGAGTAGGTGTCGCTTGAAAGCACTGTTGATGACCCCTTTCATCACTTTACTAATAATCGAGAGTAGACTGATGGAATGGTAATTGACTGGGTTGCATTTGTAATGCTTTTTCTATACAGGACATACCTGGGCAATTTTCCACATTGCCAGGTAGATGCCAGTCTTATGCTGGAACATCTTGGCTAGGAGATGTTCCAGCAAATGCTGGAGCACCAATATTCCGTACTATTGCGGAATATTGTCAGGGTCTATAGTCTTTGCAGCATCCAGTGCCTTCAACCATTTCTTGATAATCCGTGAAGTGGATTAATTTGAGTGAATTGGCTAAAAGCTGGTATCTGTGATGCTGGGGACCTCCGGAGAAGGTTGAGATGGATCATCTACTTGGCACTTCTGGCTGAAGACTGTTGTGAATAATTCACCTTCTCTTTTGCACAGATGTGCTAGGCTCCTTCATCATTGAAGATGGGATATTTGTCAAGACTCCTCCTCCCATGCGTTGTTTAATTGTCCGCACCATTGATGACTGCATGTGGCAGGACTGCAGAGCTCAGATCTGAACTGTTGGTTGTGGAATTGCATAGCTCTCTCTATCACTTGATGCTTATGCCCCTATTGTTATAGTTCTGCCAGGTTCATATCTCATTTTTAGGTACGCCAGTTGCTGCTCCTAGCACACCCGGTCTTCATTGAACCAGGGGCCACTTGAAGATCTGACCAGCAAGGATGTTAGATTTCCTTTCATGAAGTGCATGGGTGAACCAGATAGCTTTTTACAATAATCAATGATAGTTGTTATAGTCACCATTATTGGCTCTATATTCCAGGCATGGGATTTTCCAGACTCGCTCACCCCAAGGCTGGAAATTCCCAGCTGAGGTCAACAGATATTTGCACGATCTGCCGAATTTTCTGCCCTGCCTGCTCAGATTCCTGTGGCAGGTGGGACGAGAAAAATTTGCCCCAGATTTTTGCCAGTAGGATTTTGACTCTACCAACTACTGAGTTGGGACTTGAACACATGCCCACAGAGCAAGATCCTGGACAGCTGGATTACTCATTCAATGATGCAACCTAATTAAAGCATTTGGATTGACAAAATATTTCACTAGGATAGGTTCAGTATTTTTCCCTGGTGACCCTAGAACAGAGGACATAGTCACACTGGAGCCAAATAATTTAGGAGTGACAGATGGGTGTGAAAGAGTCATGGAAATCTGCAACTAACTTCCCCAAAATACCATGAATATACTGAGTTAATTTATTTTCAAAACCATCTGAGTATTCACTCACATGGGACTTCACAAACACACATACACCTCAAGAGGTTTCATCAAAGGTGAAACAGCATACTTTCGTGTCTAACAAGCGGAAGCGTTTGAATGGATTAACCAGGAATGATGCCACCATGTCACCCGCTTCTCTTCTGTGAGAACCAAACCTCAGCAGTGCCAAGTGAAAGTATGTGCCTTGGAGGTATGCGCATGGGAGGGGTTATCTAAGAAGGATCCTCTAACAATTATCTTCTGCTCCAAAAAAGATCCCTTTTCTTCATTTTTGCAGTCTAAGAAAAGATACTCACAGGGATTTTATAGAGTGGACGTGGGGAAGATGTTTCCATTAGCAGGAGAGACATGGATCTGAGGGCACAGTCTCAGGGCAAAGGGATGTCCCTTTAGAACTGAGGTATGGAGGAATTTCTTCAGCCAGAGAGTTGTGAATCTATGGAATTCATTGCCACAGAAGACTGTGGAGACCAGGCCATTGAGTGTTCTTAAGACAGAGATAGTTCCTCGATTGGTGAGAGGATCAAAGATTATGGGAAAAAGCAGGAGAATGGGCTTTAGGAACTGATCAGCCATGATTGAATGGTGGAGCAGACTTGATGGGCCAAATGGCCTAATACAGCTCCTATATCTTATGGACTTGAGGCATTCGGGTCAACACTTTTGCGTTTGTAGCTAAAAGATCCTGAACTGAACCCACTGTAAGTCTCTTGGGAAGGAGAATGGGACAGCCTGAAACTCTGGAATGCATTCAGGCCTTTACAATTTGACCTGCCTTAAGGTGAAGGTCAGGGAAGAACGGGGAAAGAATGTTGATCTTACTACTTCGGAGCCTTTGTCAACTCTCTGCATGAAACATTTACGAACAATACGATCACTGCCCATTCTGGTACGTAACTATTATTTTTAGCAATTTGAATGGAAGTTGCCAAAGGTGAATTCAGTATACTGTGTTTCATTTAGCAATTATGGAGAAGAAACCAATGGATATTACATTCATATACAATCTTCTTGCATTATAGTTTGACAAGTTAATCACTTAATGTCTGTGTGCTGTCAATTGCTTTCATATACACAAATTATAGATGTTCAATTTCAACCTTAATCACTATCTGGTATAAGAATGTTCCTCATACTTTGCTTGGCTGCTTCCTCAATGTCTGTTGCAAATTTCATATGTAATTGCATGCATTATATTTTGTTCAGTGTGTGGAGCCTAAGAGCTGCATACTACATATACAATCAACTGTCCAGTGTTTTTACTGTATAATCCAATCAGAAACAAATTCTTGTTCCAGTGTAACCATAGAAACGGCAGCCAGAAGATAAGTCTCTCCATATGTTTGACCCTCCTCCAGGAAATACCGCTTCCGTTCTTGGCCATTCAACTAATAGTTTTACTGCAGTTGTATAGAGTGTTGGCAAGGCCACACCTGGAGTATTGTGGGCAGTTCTGGTGTCCTTATCTGAGGAAGGATGTCCTTGCTACAGAGGGAGTACAGCAAAAGCTTACCAAACCGATTCCTGGGATGGCAGGTGTGTTGTACAAGGGGAGATTAAGTTAGGATTACATTCACTGGAGTTTGGAATTGTGACAAGGGAGAAACTTATAAAGTTGTAACAGGGTTAGAAATAGGGTAGATTCAGAAAGAACGTTCCCAATGGTGGGTGAAGACCAGAACTAGGTATCATCGTTTGAGGATAAGGGGTAAACCTTTGAGAACTGAGGTGAGGAGAAATTATTTGACTCAGGGAGTTGTGAATGTGTGGAATTCGCTACCGCAGAATGTAGCTGAGGTCAAAACTTTGTGTATTTTCAAGAAGAAATTAGATATAGCTTTGGGGCTAAAGAGATCAAGGGATATGGGGGGGTGGGGAGAAGTGGGGATCACGATATTGAATTTGATGAAGAGGAATGATCATAATGAATGGCAGAATAGCCTTGACGGGGCAAACAGCCCACCCCGACTTCCAGTTTCTGTGTTTCCATGTAACATTGGTTCTAAGACTGACAGCTTTGTTTTGGCTACAACAGCTGCTTTCAGACAATGCTGCGAAGGGTGAAAACAATTAAATCTGTCATCCTCCAGGAGATGTGTTCAGGGTATTGTCAAGGTCCCATATATTACTGTGAAGGGGACGTAATATCTGGAGACTAAACTCAGAGCAAATCGAAATCTGCAGCATTAGATTTGAGCTTTTTGTGTGACTCTTAATCAATGTGTTTTGTTGCATAAATGTAATTGAGTTAATTCTTTCAATAATTCTTTTGAATTTGACATACTGTGATGAATGTTTGCACTTATTCAAAATAGATAATACATTGAAATCATCAAAGTAATCATAAAGATATTTTTATTGATGCATCTTGAAGCTGCTTTTTTTTAATATCTTTAAAAGAATCATAGAATCCCTACAGGACAGAAGGAGGCCATCAAGTCTATACTATACCACCAGGCCCTATTCCTGTAACCCTGTTAATCCCTGGCACTAGGGTCAATTTAGAATGGTCAATCAACCTAACCTGGACATCTTCTGACTGTGGGAGGAAACCAGAGCACCTGGAGGCAACCCATGCAGACACAGGGAGAATGTGCAGACTCCACACAGACACTGACCCGAGGCTGGAATTGAACCTGGGACCCTGGTGCTGTGAGGCAGCAGTGCTTACCACTGTGACACCGTGCTGCTCCAAGATGTGTGCGTTTGTATAATAATACTGAAGCCCAAATGCTTGTTTTTCAAGCTGGAGAGACATTTTTTCTCGCCATGCCAGTTGGGACGTCCACTAATGTATGCGTGGCATTTGACTACCACAAGCCAATTGGTGCTGCTCAATTTAAGTGTTGGGATTCCACCAGCTTCCTGTGCTATAAAATTGGTTTTGTCTGCAATCTGGTAAAGATCATCCAAACCATTGGCTTACTATGGAAGCCTGACACTGAAGTACAGCAACAGTACAGCAAAACTACCCCGAGGATAATGGCAACCTCTATCAGACCATTGTTCACTGTGTGACATGGATGTCACAAATAGGCCTATAGCTGCCACTTTAGGATGCACAAATTACCCAGTATACCTGGAGTTACCCTGGAAGGTTAAGGTATTGGGCAGCAGGTGAAGGTGGATGTTTCAGGCTGTTATTATGCTTGCCAAACTCAGAACATAATTGTCCAGTCAAAGAAATTATGTCTAATGTTAGACATATAGGGCGGTGGCACAGTGGTTAACACTACTGCCTCAGAGCACCAGGGACCTGAGTTCAATTCCAGCCTCAGATGACATTGCGGAGCTTGCACATTCTCCCTGTGTCCACTTGGGTTTCCTCCAGATGCTCCGGCCCCCTCCCACACTCCAAAGATGTGTGGGTTAGGTGAATTGGCCATGACCCCACCCACCCCATCACCACCCAGTCGTCAGTGGCATCTGTCTCTCACCACCACCACCCTCATCATCATCAGCATTTCCATCCCCCCCCCGCCACCCACTTCAGCACACACACTTCCCTCCGCCTCCCATTACACTTAAATGACCAACCGCCCTACTCCTTTATTAGGCTCCCACTAGGGTCCACCTCTGACATTGCCCCCGGCAGAGGTTGGTATGGGTTAGAAGGCTCGATGGGCCAACTGGCCTCCTTCTGCACTGGAGGGATTCTAGGATTCTATTCTATGATTATGTTCAGAGTTTCACAAGGATGGACTGTTCGAGTACAGTCGGAACTTGGTTCAATTGCAAACAGCCAGCAGAAATGTTCAGTTTGATACAAGCTGCCATTGGTAGTGGAGATGTACAGCTTACATACACTGGCTCTGAAATTCATTTGTTGCTTTACTCATTTGTGTGGTAGACAAAATATCCTTTTGGCTTAATGGCAGCATCCTGTTAATTGAAAACACCACTCATGTTGTCAGTGAGTAATAACAAACAACGAAGCATTTACCTTCTGGCAAGCGCAAGTGAGTAACCTATATTGCCATTCCAGCTAATAATTGTAAATTGCATGTTGTGTGTTAAGAATTAAACCTACACACAATTTAAAATTATCAGTGGGATTCGCATGTAGCTCACTCATGCTTACAAGGAGCTACACATATTTATATACAGGGACCTGAGCTCTGCAGGTGTAAGGTTTATATGTCCAGACATTTTATCTTTTTTGAATAAATAAAAACATAGGGGACAATAGATCCCGGGTGACAACAACTTGACCAATCAGAGCTAACTTGCCAACTAATCAGCACCTCTTTTCTAGTATAAATTATTGTTCCCTTTGAAATTTGGTTTTCTTTTGTTTGTCCTGATGAGTGCAAGATAAAAAGCTTCAATCATATGTGCCTTCTTTTGCTAGCAATATTCAAACTTCTTCTGAAGCGAGTTATCAGAAAATCGTTTTTTCTCATTGACTCCGCACATACGTCAGATTTTAACTAAGAAAAGAATAATGTCTGGCTTCAAATTATTAGAAAGAAATCATAGAGTCATATGACCCACAGAGTGAGGCCTATCATTCCTATCATGACTGTACTGGTCCTTGGAAACAGTTGGATAATCGGTCGCATTCTGCTGCTCTTTCCTCACAGAACAGCAATTTCTCCTTGTGCAAAATGTGCATACAAAGAATGATTGCATCCTAAATGAAATTATTTCAATTACAGTAATTTGATTTACTTCAATCATAAGCCTAACCATGTTTTCAGTAATAAAAATCCATCTTGCTGCCATATGTTGCTATCCATCATGTGTTTTTGCAGCAGCAGACACCGCATTGCATTTTGAGCAGATTAAATGAAATTGTGATTAGTAAAGTCTGCCATGGTTACTTGTTCTTTTCAAAGACCATTCTTTCTTTCAATCAATAATAGTCATTGGATTAACAAAATCTCCCTGACCTGTTGTCTTCCGTAATGTATGTTGAATTTGATTGTTGTAAACCTGATGTCCTGAGTATGGTGAAGGGATGAAGGGATGGGATACTCAAGATCCCAGTATAGTTTGATTGATGATTTCACAGAAAGAAGGAGGCCACTTGGCCCATTGAGTGTGCGCCGACAACAGTCCCTAATCTCTCCAGCCTCGTCTCCCATCCCTCTGATTGGTTAATCCCCCCCCACCCCCAACCACACAGTTCTAACCCCTGCCCCAGCAGGGTGGTCTCCCCGGCTGACCACAGCCCCTCCCTCCCCCCAGCCCACCTCAATTGCTCATCTCCGTCCTTCCCTGATCGATCCCTAGGTAGAGTGGTTGCAGAACCACCCCCCAACAATTACCCCCTAGGCCTTGCCCAATATGCTCTTCCCCCTAAACCATGCCACATCAAGCTCCACCGTTAGACCCTACCCCCAATAAGCTCCACCCTTGGCTATGCCCAATGGTCAGTGCCCCCCGGGCATTGGCACTTTGCCCCTTGAGCAGTGCCAAGGGGCACAGACTGGCAGTGCCAGGGTCCCATGTCCAAGGGGCACCATTCCCCTGCTGCCCAACCCCAGGGAGGGGGGTGGTGCTCCAATTGTCCCCCCTTCACTCCAGCGGGGTTGGGCCACTAGTTCCCTGTAAGTGGAGAACTGGTGTAATTCCTGAAACACTCAGGCGGAGTGGGAGAGACTAGCGGGTCGGGAGAATTCAGTCCCAGGCCCGCTAATCGCATTTAAACTGGAGGTAAAGATGATTATTTAAATAATTTCTGCGTCTCCCCGCTAATTTCTGGTGCAGAGCAGATGCTGCCAGAAATCCGGCTCGGGAAGATGCAAGCAGGATACGAACGCTTGCCCAAATGCCGTGAATCGGCCGCTGCGGGATTTTCACAGTCTGCTCCGTTACAAGAATAGTGCAATGGGATGTGAGAATTGTGGCCAGAATGTGCAAACTCCGCACAGACAGTGACTCAAGGCCGGAATTGAACCTGGTGCTGTAAGGCTAACCACTGTGCTAACCACTGTGCCACTGCGCTGTCCCATTTCGTGGAGATCACAGAGATTGCCGGGGCAAGAATGAGAATTTTAAAATTGAATCAATGAATAATGGGCGAAAGAAACTTGATACAGACCAGCCTGGAATAGTTGAATCTGGAGGTTAACAAAGAACGGACCAGGATATCTGCAGCTGCTGAACTGAGGCAGGATCAAAGGTCTGTTGACGTCAAGTGGGAATTTCTTGGGTCTTGGGATGCACACGGCCAGAAAATCCCATCCCATGTCTTCAGATGAGGTTGAATGAAAAATTTCGAGTGAGCTATATGATCAAACTGAGACACAAATCTATTCATTTTGTCAGCCTTAGTTAGCTTACAGAGTGCTTACTTCCATTCATAAGGTGATTATATGGTAGCAGTCAACAAATATCCTGCTTGTGTATTCTTAGAAAATGCATAGCAATAACTGAAGACAGTAATGCTTGTAGACAGTGATTTACACATGTAGTAGTATATCCAAATGAATAATGAGTCATAGCTCCCTGAAAAAAGATGAAGGGGTGGCACAGTGACACAGTGGTTCACATTGCTGCCTCACAGCGCCAGAGACCCAGGTTCGATTCCCAGCTTAGGTCACTGCTGGTGTGGAGTTTGCACATTCCCCCCCTGCTCGGGTTTCCTCCGGGTGCTCCGGTTTCCTCCCACGGTCTGAAACACGTGCAAGTTACGTGTATTAGCCAGGCTAAATTCTCCCTCAGGCGCCAGAGTGTGGTGACGAGGGTATTTTCACAGTAACTTCATTGCAGCGTGAATGGAAGCCTACTTGTGACACTAATAAATAAACTTTGAACTTTAGGTGAGTAATTCCCATGCATATCAAATTCTATTTTTCACCTCGAGATCCTAAGGGATACTTGGGGAGTAGGTGGGAAACCCTTAGGTTATTTGCTAAATTCTCCACTCTCACTGATGTGAACTTTTCCAAAAGGATTTTCAAAGCTTCACACTAAAATATCGGCTTATGTGGCATTGGCAGAGCATCTTACCCAGACCCACGCACACTGTAACCCGACTAATTTACAAATCTTTTAACACTAAGGGGCAATTTAGCATGGCCAATCCACCTAACCTATACATCTTTGTAACGTGGGAGAAAACTGGAACACCCAGAGGAAACACACGCAGACACGGGGAGAAAGTGCAAACTCCACACAGTCACCTGGGGCCGGTTTCAAACCCGTGTCCCTGGTGCTGTGAGGCAACAGTGCTACCCACTGTACTGCTGTGCCACCCCGCGGCCACAGCCATCCTCACTGCCATTGGCAATGCCGTCTGCACACTGCTCTCAAGTTGTAGAGTTCAGCAAGGACCTCCTTAGTGAAGTTGGTACATCAGACACGCTGCTCCTCACTGAGAGTCTTGCAGCCAGGAGAACTGACCTCTGAAGACCCTGACTGGATGTAACATCTGGCTACAAGCCCTCCTTCCTCCCCTTTTCCAGTAGCTTCTGCTCTGTGCCACCTCTGCTTTCTCTCCGCATCACACTGTTGCCAGCTGGAGGTGCAAACTCATACATTCATGTTTGGGAACAAATGGATAGTGCATAATCCTTGAAATCAGGACAGAATGTGTCAGCACATCATTCCCCGTGGACTTCACCATTCTTTGAATGACTGTGAAAACCTGTGAGCACTCTGCGACCATTGCCAATAGCAATCAATCAGTAACTAACACAGAAGAAGCTGATGATTCCTTTTTGCAGAATAACAGCCAGTAACAATAAAACATGCACATACCCTGTGGATACCTCTTTGGAGACAAAACAGCACCCAGAGCACCAAAGAAACAATGTGCATTCAGATTGGTGGCTCCTTTCTTTTATTTGGACACTGTCTGATACAGACTTCACTTTTAAAACAAACTTTCATTCAGTAGATTCTCCCAGCCTCTCTCAGAAACAGCACACGCCGGTTTACATGCAGCGAATTACTGTGAACAGGGAAGTTTACTCTGTTAGCGAGTGCCCCATTATCTTTTGTCTCCTGCCACAGAGACATGGCTCACTCCTGCTTCACCGAACACTGTTATACAACCAAAGGGCTTCTCAATCCATCGAACAGACCATAAATGGCCTCAGGTAAGGCTAAGGGAGATGGGGTTTGCTTCCCAATCAACATGGTGCCTAGACATAGCAACACTGGCAACTTTCTGCTCCCCAGACCTCGAATACCTGACGCTAAAATGCCGCCCCTACTACTTTCCGTGGGAGATACCTCCGTTATTCCGATGGCAGTTTACATCCCACCCCATGCGGATGTGAAGATCGCACTGGACAAAATATACACCACTACGAGGCGTTGTTCATCCTGGACGGGGACTTCAATCAGGCCAAGTTCAAGAGCGAACTACCAAAATACCACCAAGTTGTCTCCTGTTCCACCAGAGGCCCAAACATCCTAGACCATTGCAACACAAATATCAAATATGCCGATCGCTCTATCGCCCACCCACACTTTGGCAAATCAGATCACAAGGCTGTGCTCCTGTTCCCAGCTTACAAGCAAAAACTGAGGCAGGAGAATCCATCAAAGAGAGTTGTGCAGTGTTGGTCTGAGGAATCGGATGATCTTCTATGGGGCTGTTTGGAGTCAGTGGACTGGTCAGTATTTAAAAACCCTGCGACCAGCCTGAACGAGTACACCACTACAGTAACTGGCTTCATTAATAAGTATGTTGAAGACTGTGTGCCAAAGAAGCAAATCCGTGTGTTCCCCAACCGGAAACCATGGGTGAACAGGGATATCCACTGCTTGCTGAAGTCCAGGTCTGAGGCATTCAAGTCAGGCGATACTGACCTACACAAGAAAGCCAGATACAATCTAAGGAGATCCATCAAAGATGCAAAAGACAGTACCGGACCAAGTTAGAGTCCCAGGCTGGTCACAATGATCCCGCCAACTATAGCAAGGTCTGCAAAACATAATAGCCTACAAGACGAAGGTATGTAAAATCGCTGGCTCCAACACACCTCTCCCTGATGAACTCAATGCATTCTATACCTGTTTTGAGCAAGAAGTCAGTGAGAGCATGCCCTCCACCCTGGAAGCCTCGGATGAACCTTTATCTGGAGGTCACCATTGCAGATGGCCGAGCAGTTTCCTTGAAGGCCAACCCATGGAAAGCGACTGGATCGGATGGAGTACCCAGGCGTGTCCTCAGATCCTGCCTGGATCAGCTGGCGGGGGTATTCACAGATATCTTCAACCTCTCTTTACAACAATCTGAGGTCCCTATCTGCTTCAAGAAGACGACCATCATCCTGGTACCTAAGAGAAACCAAGCAGCGTGCCTTAATGACTATCAGCCGGTGGCTCTGACATCCGTCATTATGGAATGCATCGAAAGGTTAGTCATGACATAAATCAATTCCAGTCTCCCGGACTACCTGGAGCCACTACAGTTTGCCTACCGCTGCAAATGCCATTTCCCTGGCTCTGCACTCAACCCTGGAACACCTAGATAACAAGAACACCTATGCCAGATTCCTCTGTATTGACTACAGCTCAGTCTTCAACACAATTATTCCCATGAAACTCATCTTCAAATTCTGTGGCCTGGGCTTTGGCTCCTCCATCTGTGACTGGATCCTGAACTTTCTAACTCACTGACCACAAATCAGTAAGAATAGGCAACAACACCTCCTCCACAATCATCCTCAACACTGGTGCCTCACAAGGCTGTGTTCTCAGCCCCCTCCTATACTCCTAATACACCTGTGGCTGTATGGCCAGTTTGCCCCCCAATTTGATTTTCAAGTTTGCTGATGGCATCACCGTAGTGGGTTGGAGCTCAAACAATGATGCAACAGGAATAAGATAGAGAATTGTGAACTGGTGCAGCAACAATAATCTCTCTCTCAATGTCAACAAAATGAAGGAGACTGTCATAGGCTTCAGGAAATGTAAAAGAGAACATGCCCCTGTCTACATCAACGGGGATGAAGTAGAAAGGATCCGGATCACCAACAACCTGTCCTGGTCCCCGCGTGCTGACACTATAGTTAAGAAAGCCCACCAACACCCTTACTTTCTCAGAAGACTAAGCAAATTTGGCATGTCAGCTACGACTCTCACCAACTTTTACAGATGCACCATAGAAAGCATTCTTTCTGGTTGTATCACAGCTTGGTATGGCTCCTGCTCTACACTGCAAGGAACTACAAAAGGCCATGAATATAGCCCAATCTATCACACAAACCAGCCTCCCATTCATTGACTCTGTCTACACTTACCGCCGCCTTGGCAAAGCAGTCAGCATAACTAAGGACCCCAAGCACCGTGCACATTCTCTCTTCCGTCTTCTTCCTTCGGGAAAAAGGTACAAAAGTCTGAGGTCACCAACCGACTCTAGAACATCATCTTCCCTGCTGCTGTCAGACTTTTGGATGGACCTACCTTGCATTAAGTTGATCTTTCTCTACTCCCAGATAAGACTATAACACTGCATTCTGCAGTGTCTTGTTTCCTTGTTTATGAACGGTATGTTTTGTCTGTATAGTGTGCAGGAAACGATACTTTTCACTGTATACTAATACATGTGACAATAATAAATCAAATCAAATTAAATCAAACAACCTTGACTCACTAGCCAAGCAACTTCACGTCACTCCCTCGGCATGACTGAGGCTGAATGGTCGCATGCTTGACATCGTGCTTGACCCAGGCTTGACATCATGTTTGACCCTGGCTTGGCATCCCATTTGACCCCAGCTTGGCATCATGTTTTTTCCCGAGATACATTTTAGATCCCTCATCCACTCCAGCATCTTCAAAACTCACCGGCCAGGGGAAATGTCTCATCCACGCCCACCCTGTTGGAATTTTATAAGTTTCAATGAGGCCACTCCTCATTCTTTGAAACTCTAGAGGACTGAGGGCCAGTTTCCTCAATCTCCCTTCATAAGATAATCCTGATATCGCAGAGATGACTGTTGGCTGTCGGTAATTGAAACCGTGAACAAAACCATGAGTGCAACCCTGAATCCCTACTCATCAATAGTCCGACACCTTACCTTCCCTCTATTTTTGACAGCACCTGCACAACAATATAAAAGTAACCACAAAACTAACTTTCTAAACTAAAATTGTAAATCAAGCCTTACAAATCTCAGTTAATCACTCACGTGCATTCCCTTGGTGCCTGTCTTCATTTACCATTGATTGGCCCATTCCTCCTACCCAGTGTGATCTCAGTGGTTGGTGGGAGGCTGCTGATGATTAGTGGGGGAGACTGCAGAAGTCCTTGGTGGATGAACGGCAGTGCTCTGGTCCCAGAAGGTCACGTGTTGGATTGTACTATCTCAGCATGGCAACAACAGTCAAATTTGGCATGTTAGTGGGTATCAGCAAGGGCACTGGCAGAGTGGCAGTGTAGGAGACCAAATGCACTCATCCTGGGAAAGGCCAGCAAGATTCCACTGGAATGGCCCCTCAGCAATCTTAGCAAACTGCAGGAAGACAAATTGCTTTTCATGGTTTGGCAAAGTCTGGTGTGTAGCTACTCAACAACATGCTTGGCACTCTCTGCATTTTGCAATATTTGTAATGGACAGGTAGCCTGATATTTCCATGTTTTCTGTATCAGAATAGCCTCTCGCCACCCTAGTCTGAAACCGTCTAATCTTCTCTGATCTCAGAAGCTAAGCAAACTCAGTCCTGGTTAGTATTTGGATTGGAGACCACCTGGGGATACCAGGTGCAGTGGGCATTGGCAGCATGGTGGCACAGTGGTTAGCATTGCTGCCTCACAGTGCCAAGGACCTGGGTTCAATTCTAGCCTCAGTGACTATCTGCGTAGAGTTTGCACATTCTCCCCATCTCTGCCTGGGTTTCTCCAACTTCCTCCCACACTGCAAAGATGTGTGGGTTAGGTTTATTGGCCATGCTAAATTGACCTTAGGAGCTAAATTGAGCCTTGGGGATGAATTTACCCATCCTGCCCACCATGGGAATTGTAATGGGCGAGGGGTAGAATGGTCTGTTGACCTCGGGTGGGATTTTCTGGTTTCTGGGTGAACGCCCTTAGTGTCAGAATTATCAGGGTAAATACATGGGGATAGGGCCTGGGTGGGAATGTTGTTGGTGCAGACTTGATGGGCCTAATGGCCTCCTTCTACACTATAGGGATTCTATGATTCTATCCAATTGTTTTTGCCCATGTACTTTTAAAATAGAATACCTAAAAGTGACGGATAAAGAAAACAAAGAAATGAACAGTGAAATATTAATGAAGTGTTGGGGAAGAGACTGGATATTTTTGGAGTTGTAATATTGAGCACCTGAAATGTATATTTAAAAACAAGAGGATGACAAGTCTTGTATTTGCATAGCAGCTTTTCACAATGTCAGGGAATCCAAAGTCTTTTACAGCTGAGGAATAATTTTGCAATGCCATCACTGATACAGATTTAGGAAATAAAGGACTAAACTTTACCACTCTTCTGGAGACGGGCTCGGAGGTAAAGGGAGCCTATGAATTAGTGATGGAAAGGCAGTTGGTGGCGTGCCAGTTGCATTCACTTCCAAGTGACTGGGAAACTGGTGCTCTCTTACCAAAAAGTCAATTGAGTTGCTTTAAGTGGGTACCCATCGCACCTCTTCCTGCCAGTGCTGGCATTTTACCAGCAGTGAGTGGACCCCCTGCCACATGGGAAACTGCCAGCGGACCTTGGTGGCCTTCCTGCGAGTT
This sequence comes from Carcharhinus amblyrhynchos, assembly GCF_965287045.1. NCBI lineage: Eukaryota > Metazoa > Chordata > Chondrichthyes > Carcharhiniformes > Carcharhinidae > Carcharhinus > Carcharhinus amblyrhynchos. The sequence continues at coordinate 7,785,660 of NC_137333.1, read as the reverse complement.
TGGGGTATTGTCCTGTGTGGGCACCCTTGAGCCCACAGAAGTGCTCCCTGCTGATGACAGCCACTCCCATGACAACTGCGCTGTCCATCCTTACCAACCTGTCTCCTACCCATTCCCCACTCACAAATCCCCATCCATCTCCGTACTGGGGCCTACCTGACGAATCCTGGCACACCCTTCAGACCCCACTTCCACTGCACCCTCTTCTTTCACTGATCCCTCTGAGATCGCTGATCTGCAGATCCTTCACCTGCCCTGCAGGGGTCAAGCCATCGACATAGGAATGACTGCTCAGATGGCAGCCCTTGACAACAGTAAGAAGTCTGACAACACCAGGTTTAAGTCCAACCGATTTATTTGATAGTAAACTCACAAGCTTTCGAGATTAACCTCCTTGTCACGTGAATGGAGAGTTCTGACAAGACATAGCCCTGATGCCACATACTGTTGACGTAGTGTCGCTTGTCAGCCAGACCCCTGCCCCACTAAGAGAATTCAGCCCATAATGTAAGACAAATGAAGACAAAGTAGTTGAAATTTTTGAATAGGCTAACTAAAATGAAGAAAAACGCTACGAAAAATAAACTGCAATAAAAATTAGAGTAATTTACTATAACCGTTTCAAAGGATTGTCTGAACTACAAAGACAATCTTACATTTGAGCACAGCTAAAGATCTTAAATGCATTAATAGAAAGTTCATTCAGCATCAGTACAATAAAAGAACACTCAGTGATAGATAAAAGTGGGAGCGAACAAAAGGTAAAATGGTTAAATTATTAAAAGGACAATTTCTCCAGGGACTATATTACCAACCAGCAACTCAACTTCAGGAGCATGTGCGGCATTCCAGAGAATTTCAAACATCGTTTTTCACTTTCACAGCATTCCTCACACTCAGAAAAATTCCCAAATGCTGGGATGAGGAGAAATTAAATGGACTGTGATAAGAGAGTCAAACTAAAGGGTTGGGAGGGAGAGGTAATTGGTTGGAGTGGTGATGTTTAAAAGACCTTTGAGAGCAGGGCAAGGGATAACAATGTCAGACAGGAAGCCTCATGTACAAAGACACAATAGGGGATTTTCACAGTAACTTCACTGCAGAGTTAATGTAAGCCTAATGTAACGTTAATGAATAAATTTTCTTTTAAACAGTAAGATAAGAGACAGAAGCAGGAGGAGGCCACTCAGCCCATTCACCCTGCTGCCCTATTGAGTATGATCTTGGGTGAGCCTAGACTTAAACTCCACTTTCATACCTGCTTCTGAACTTCTTTGATTCCCTGAGAGACAAAAATCAGTCTATCTCCACCTTAAATTTCATCAATGATGGAGCTTTCATCTGGGGTACCTTCTGGGGTAGAGAATTCCAAAGTTTCACAACCCTTTGAGTGATGCAATTTCTCCTCATAACAGATCGAAATGGTCAGCCCCTTATTGTGTCTTCGTACCTGAGTCTTTGGCATTCTCCATCGACCTTGGGTGGGATCGTACGAACCTCAGGCAGACACTGTGTTATCCCCTGCCCTCCTTCCAAAGGCCCATTAAAAGCCACCTCTCCAACCGATTGTCTCATTACCTCCCTCTCCCAACCCTGAAGTTTGATTCTCTTATTTCTGTCTATTTAATTTCTCCAAGTTCCAGCATTTGGGAATGTTTGTGTGTGCGAGGAATACTGTCAAAGTGGAAAATGTTGTTGGGAATTCTCTGGAATGCTGCATGATCTCCTTGTATTTGAAGGAGGTATTATGGAGCACGATGGCATGAAAACCATCGAGGTATGCATTGGGGCAAAATGGTAGAGAGGAGACATACAACCAGGTCTCAGTCATCACCATAAAAAAACATGAAGAATTCCATGACAAAGTTGATAAAACTGACCAAAGCAACTTTCAGGACCATTAGCCTAACGTAACTCTGAGATTAAAAAAATAGAATAGATTCCACAGACCCACTCTGAAGGCAGCAACAGACTGTGTCCTTTTGTTACTGATTCCCCAAACAACCCTCTCAAGTCCTGCCTGAATTTGTATTTTTGGCCTAATTATCGCAGAATCCTACAGTGCAGAAGGAGGCCATTCAGCCCTTCAAGTCTGCACCGATCACAATCCCACCCAGGCCCTTTCCCCCATAGCCCTGCGTATTTAACCTGATAGTCCCCCTGACACTAAGTGGCAGTTAACCACCTAATCTTCACATTTTTGGATTGTGGAAGGAAACCAGAGCACCCGGAGGAAACCCACACGGATACGGGGAGAACGTGCAAACTCCACACAGACAGCGGCCCAAGCTGGGAATTGTACCTGGGTCTCTGGCGCTGTGAGGCAGCAGTGCTAACCACTGTGCCACCGTGCCGCCCAGCACATTTCAATGCGATCACCTCTAATTCTTGTAACCATCAGAAAATGTAGATCCAATTTCCTTAGTCTCTCCTCATAGGACAACCCTTGAACCAAGGGTTGGCCTATCAGGAACCAATTCCTCATAGGCTAACCCTATTCCTGGAACCAATCTGGGGAACCTACACTGTCCTGCCTTGAAGGCAAGTATAACTTCATGTGCTGGTATGTACTGGATGATAGGGCATTTATAAGGATTGGAGGGAATAGGTTAAATTGACGTTTAAATACTAAGGGTGTCCATAGGGATTTATAATTACAAGGGGGAGGGGGTCAATGAATGAAGGATTGGGATCAAAAGCAAGAATGATGGTCTGAAAATCAATTCAGCCGGACTTGTAAATCTAGCAGAATTTAGCTAAAATGGGAATGATTGAAGTCAGGGATTAAGAATAGACTGGTCGCAGTGCTATTTGAAGAAGGTGGAATCGCAGGTGAACGGAATGGAGAAGAAGGCTTTCGGCATGCTTGGTTTCATTGGTCAGAACATTGAATACAGGAGTTGGTATGTCTTATTGAAGTAAGTCCACACTTGGAATAGTGTGTCCAGTTCTGGTCACCCTATTATAAAAAAGGATATTGCAAAAGTAGAAAGACTGCAGAAATGATTGAAGAGGATGCTACCGGGACTTGATGGTTTGAGTTATAAGGAGAGGCTGGGTAGACTGGGATTTTTTTCCTCTGGAGCGTAAGAGGTTGAGGGGTGACCTTATAGAGGTCTATAAAATAATGAGGGGCACAGATCAGCAAGACAGTCAATATCTTTTCACAAAGGTAAGGGAGTCTAAAACTAGATTGCGTAGGTTTAAGGTGAGAGGGGAGAGATACAAAAAGTTCTAGAGGGGCAATTCTTTCACGCAGAGTGTGGTGATTGTCTGGAACAAGCTACCAGAGGTAATAGTAGAGGAGATATGATTTTGTCTTTTAAAAAGCGTTTAGACACTTACATGGGATAAGATGGGTATAGAGGGATATGAGCCAAACACAGGCAATTGGGACCAGCATAGGGGTTAAAAAACAGGCAGCATGGACAAGTTGGGCCAAAGGCCCTATTTCCATGATGTAAACCTCTATGACTCGACGAAGTATTAATGAGTTTCGTGGCATGGAAACCATCAAAGGGAGAAAGGATAGAAAGGAGACTTACAACCGGATATCAATAATAACCATTAAAAAATGAAAAATTCCAGAACACAGTTGACAAAACTGATGAAGGCAGCTTTAGGGCCATTAGCCTAACATAACTCTGAGATGAAAGAAAAGACTAGTTTCCACAGGACAACTCTGAAGTAATACTTCAATATAGCAACATAATAAGAAATAATAATAAGAAACAGTCAATGTGGATCAACAGCCAAGCTGTTCCAGTGCAGGTACAACACTGGCATCTACTCAGCAATGTGGCAATCTGCCCAGGCATGTCCTGTCTGCAAAAAGCACACATTTTTTATTTAAATTCATTCATGAGAAGTTGACATCGCTGACTGGCCTGTTATTTATTCCCACCCCTAATTGCCCATGAACTGAACAATTTGCTAGGCTGTTTCAGAAGGCATTGAGAGTCAACAGAAAAACAAAGGAGAAAGGATTAAGATTCGCAGTGATTTTTCAAGGACTCAGTGGACAACTGGCCAAAATTTCCACAGTCAATCAGAAAAACCCTCATGTCCCTGCAAATTCACTCTCATATTTTAGCTTCCTAAGTTTATCTGGTTCATTGCCGATTAGCTCTATGGCCTTGACCGCACTGAGATTTTACTGAAACCTTTCAAATGGTATCTCTGCTTTTGCCAACGATAAAAGATCGAAAGATTGTGAGCCTAGTTTGATCATTCTCAGCAATATATGTAAGGTTTAGCTTAACCTAACTTGGAGCATGACATTGGGCAACTTGGAGATTTTCCTGAATAAACATATAGGATCCCTATTGTGCAGAAGGATGCCATTTGGCCTATCAAGTTAGCAGCAACAACAATCCCACCCAGGCCCTATTCCCATAACCCCACATATTTACCTCCCTAGTCCCTCTAACCTACGCATTCTGGGACACTAAGGGGCAATTTCGCACAACCAATCCACCTAAACTGCACAGCTTTGGACTGTGGGAGGAAACGGGAGCACCTGAAGGAAACCCATGCAAACACAGGGAGAATGTGCAAACTCCACACAGACAGTGACCCAAGGTGGGAATCGAACCCAGGTCTCTGGTGCTGTGAGGCAGCAGTGCTAACCTCTGTGCCGTCATGCTGCATATTTTGCTTTCACTGTCCGTCCCATTCTTCTCAACCTACTCCTTTGAACGAGTTGCCACAGGAAATCCTTTGCCAGCCATGAGAACTTTGTTAGTAACTGCTTCATGAAATGCATGATGGTTTTCATATCATGATATCTTTAATCTTCAGTAGGGCTAAATTTATTTCATGAGGATTTATTCTGCTTTGCTGTGTGGCGTTTCTGTCTTTGGACTAGTATTCTGGAGGCTTCAGCCAGCATTATGGGGAACCTGGATCTTCTTGTTTTATTCTGTTTTTATTCATTGGTGGGACGTAGCTGTCTCTGGCGAGCCAGCATTTATTGCCCATTCCTAGTTGCCTGAGAGCATTTGAGAGTCAACAACATTGCTGTGACTCTGGAGTCACATGTAGGCCAGACCAGGTAAGGACAGCAGATTTCCTTCCTGAAAAGACATTAAATGGGTTTTTCTGACAATCGACAATGGTTTCCTGGTCATCAGTAGATTCTTAATTCCAGCTTTTTTTATTGAATTCAAATTCTACCATCTGCCGTGACGGGATTCGAATCCGAGTCCCCAGGACATTAGCTGAGTTTCTGGATTAATAGTCCAGCAATATCACCACTCGGCCATTGCCTCCCCTATATGGAGTAGAGAAAGCTAAGGGGATATCTAATGGAGATGTTCAAAATGAAAAAGGAATTTGACAAAAAAGGAGGGCGAAAAGGTTTCTTCTGGTAAGTTGTTTGTGGTAACCAATTGTTAAAGATTTGAAATAACTGGCAAAAGAAAAACTGAGAGGGAAATGAGGAGAATGTCTTCACTCAGAAAGTCATCAAGATCTGGAATGGACTACTTGGAAGAATTAGATTCCATCGGAATTGATGAAGGACGATGGCTGGAATTCTCCAGTCTCATACATCTTGCCACCACTACCAGCGAGAATGGAGAATTTGGCACTCAGCCAAAGCTCCATACCCTGCAGCAAGACTGGAGAATAATGGGCGAGGTCGAATAATTCCAGCCAATAGGATATGTAACTGATGAGGACTGATTCGCAGGATTATGAGGACAAAGTTGAAGTGTGGGATTAAACCAGAGACCCTTTCAAAATTAGCACAGCCATGCCAGGCTGAATGGCCTCCTGCCATACTATAAGGCTCTACCATTGTCAGATTCAGATCACAGCATGGGGGATTATGAATTTAAATTCGGCTGATTCAAATAAAAATAGATAATATCTAAGAAGTTATTGCCTCCCATCCATTGGCTCTGTCTACATTTCCCACCACCTCGGCAAAGCAATCTGCATAAATAAAGACCCCACGCACCCCAGATATTCTGTCTCCTATCTTCTTCTGTCGGGAAAACGATACAAAAGTCTGAGGTCATGTACCAAATGGCTCAAGAACAGCTTCTTCCCTGCTGCCGTCAGTCTTTTGAATGCATCTACCTTGCATTAAGTTGATCTTTCTCTACACCCTAGCTATAACTCTACATTCTGCACCCTCTCCTTTTCTTCTCTATGAATGGTATGCTTTCTCTACACCTTAGCTGTGATTGTAACACTACATTCTGCTCCCTCTACCTTTCTTCTCTATGAGTGGTATGCTTTGTCTGTATAGCATGCAAGAATCAATATTTTTCACGATATACTAATACACATGACAATAGTAAATCAAACCAAATCAAAACATGATCATAAAGCCACCAGATTATTGTTTTCAAAAAAGTAGTTCACTAGTTTCTTTTGGGGAAGGAAACCTGCCATCCTTTCCCAGTTTGAGATGTACGTGGCACTGTCCCATATCAACACGGTTCACTTTTCACTGCCTAACAAAGCCGTTCAGTTGTATGAAAGCACTATCAGAAGCTGAAGAAGGTTTTCCATCATCACCTCGCAGGGCAATTAGGAATGGCAAATGCCAGTGACTCTGACATTCAGATAATGAATAATAAGAAGTCAGCTCCACGTTCGCTTGTCAATATAAAAAAATCCATCTGATCTAACTCTGCTCAATATGTATTATTTTATATTTTGCCTCAGTCTTTTTGCCATTACAATGCATAGTTGTTAGGAAACCTTAAAACTCCAACTTTTCTTTGAAATGAAGTTTTCAACTATATGAGCTGGTGGGCTTCCCTGAAAGCAGTGAAATTGATCTTTCTCTCTGATCCTGTCTCTTGAAATCCTATAATTGATGAAAAGGCTTCGGGTACAAAATCTTACTGCTTCCAACTAAAAATCACCCAGAGTTTCACAGTGTAAAACTAGCTCATTAAAAGTTCTCTCCAGTTCAAGCTAGAAATTGTGTTTTTTTTTAATGAGTAATTGTAGTTTGAGAACGGAGGGGGCTTGGGAGAAGGACATCAAACGAAATCGAGCTGTGGGGTAATAATGAGGTGGCGTGTATTCAGAACGAGTGACTGCAAATTTCACCTTGGTACTTAAAGATGGTGATACTTGAAAATCTTTCCATGACCTATAGAAGATTCCCCTTGGGTATGATTTAAAATTATAGTCATACAACCGTGGCTTTTGTTAAATCCAAACTGAGTATTAAGTTCAGTAAGTGAATATATGAAAGTTGATCTTGAAGTTGAAGCAGTCAGTTGCCTGCGTTCCTGGCATTTGCAGCAACCTGATGGATTCACAGCGTGAGTTCAAAGGATTTTGCACCGCGGTTAGATGGTCTCTCCAAAGCCTTCCTCAACATGTGTGATTTTAAAAAGGAAACTTCTGACAAATGCTAATTTCCAAATCCATTATCTGCCTCCTCGCTGTGTTGGCCTTCCTCTGCTGTTCCTGTTTGCATCTCGACGCTTAGAGCCTGAGCAACTTCAACCGAAATAAATATTCCTGACAACATAATCGCAGGAAAACTCTGACCTCACCCGCGGCTGGGACTCTCCGGTGCGCGCTGCAGTGAATGGAGCTTTGGCTGAGCGCCAGATTCTCCATTCCCACCGACAGCAGGCTGGCAACGAACAAAATCGGAGATTTCCACCCAATGAACGAAACTCTCCAGTCACGCTAGTCTAAAAGCCGGAAATTTCCACCTGACCATTTCATATTCTCCGCAACCCACCCGCTAAAATTTCAGTGGCAGGCGAGATGGAAAAATTCCGGCCAATATTTCTTCCCCGCAAGTGCGTCTGATTAAATAGATATCACATTTTGAATTATCAGGATATACATTAACACGGGGGAAGGAATGTTGCCCTCATAACTAATCCCACACTTGATTACCCATTGACAGCCATCTATTGTTACATTTGAATTTGACAATTTCCTATCAGTGGGATATTAATGAATTGCTTATTTAACAATTACTTTGAGTTGCTTAATCTTAAAAGTCAGTCGATTCAACCTAAATAGCACGAGCATATTTTGTCATTTTTTTCCGTATGCAAATGTCACCCATGGATGACATGCTACATGAATTTCACATGCTCCTTAATATCAGACCAAATTAGAGAGTTAATTGTAGCATGCAGAAGCAGATGGAATATATTTCTAATGGTACAACATTATTACTTGATCAGCAACTTGATGTAGGCTGACTACTCAGCTCACACTTTAGAGGAGGTGGGGTGGTAAATGCACTAATAATACAGGGACCCAAAATAGTGCCGTGGCAACCTGGGTTCAAAGCCCACCATAAACATCTGGAATTAAATCATAGAATCTCTACAGTGCAGAAGGAGGCCATTCGGTCCTGCACCAACAACAATCTCACCCAGACTCTATTCCCATAACCCCATGTTTTTACCCCACAAATCCCCCTGACACTCAAGATAGAAATCTACCACCTCGCCTGCACAGAATCAGCACAGGCGAGGGTTCAATAATGGAAAGGCCCGGTGACCTTGGACAGGAGTTTCTGGTCTTGCCCAAGCGAGGCTGTATAATCCAGTCCAAAGGGTCAATTTAGCATGGCCAATCAGCCTAACCCGCACATCTTTGGAGTATGGGAGAAAACTGGAGTACCTGGAGGAAACCCACGCAGACACAGAGAGAGGCCATGCATCACGCGGATAGTCACCCAAGTTCGGAATCCAGCCTGGGTCCCTGGTGTTGAGAGGCAGCAGTGTTGTCCAGTGATTGTGTTTCCATTGATTTGAGTTGATTTTATTTGATTTGATTTGATTGTTGTCACGTGTATTGATATACAGTGAAAAGCATTGTTTCTTGCACGCTATTCAGACAGAGCATACCATTCATAGCAAAGGAAAGGAGAAAGGACAGAATGTAATGTTACGGTCATAGCTAGGGTGCAGAGAAAAATCAACTTAATGCAAGATGGCTCTATTCAAAAGTCTGACGGCAGCAGGGAAGAAGCTGTCCTTGAGTCGGCTGGTTCACGTCCTCAGACTTTTGCATCTTTTTTCCGATGGAAGAATGTGGAAGAGAGAATGTGGTGTATGGGGTCCTTAATTATGCTGGCTGCTTTTCTGAAGTAGTGGGAAGTGTAGACAGTGTCAGTGGATGGGAGGCTGGTTTGAATGATGGACGGAGCTTTGGTGACAACTCTTTGTAGTTTTTCGCTGCCTTGGGCAGAGCAGGAGACATACCAAGCTGTGATATAACCAGAAACAGTGCTTTTCTGATGCAGTTGTGCCATTTACTTAAGCTTTGCAATACACAGCCCTGACACCATGGCCTCTTTGCTTTTACAATTTTTAACTTTAATAAAATATTAACAAAGCACCCTTGTTACCATAAGCAGCACAGTGACACACTGGTTAGCCCTGCTGCTTCACAGTGCCATGGGCCTGGATCAATCCTGGCCTTTTGACATTCAGTGGAGACTGCACATTCTCTCGCTGTTTGTGTGGGTTCTCTTTGGGTGCTCCAGTTTCCTCCCACACTCCAAAGATATGCAGGTTAGCTGGATTGGCCATGCTAAATTGCCCATTAGTGTCAAGGAATTAGCAGGGTTTATGCGCAGGGCTATGGAGATAGGACTTGGGTGGGTTTGTTGTCGACACAGGCTTGATGGGCCGAATGATCTCCTTTTGCATTGCAGGGATTCTATAATTCAATGCAACTTGCAATTGGTCAGCGATATTATTGCTGTTCTGTGAAATAATCGTTAAATGTTCTCAAATGAAATATGCAATATTGTTCTGCGTACAGTATTCTGTTTATGGTTTCTACAAAGTTTAAGTAGCAGCTGTGTTGGAAAACACAGAGCCAGATAGTCAAAAATTGACGAGACCTTGGGGCAACTCAGATATTGAAAGCACAATGATAATGTTCCTTCTCAGTGCAATATTTCTCTTTTTAGATTATTAGCGACCTGATTATGGATTTAGAAGCCTCTTGTTAGGATAAAGTCACTTGAGTTTCTATTCTAACAGTTTAATTATTATTTTATAAGGTATTGAGTTGGATTAAAATTCCCAATTCAAGTTTTCATATGGTCTGAATTCAGTTGCCTACTTCAACGTCCATTCAAAGAAAAAAGAAAATTACAGCATAGGAACAGGCCCTTTGGCCTTCCGAGCCCGAATGGACCATGCTGCCCAAGTGAACTAAAACCCCCTACCCTTCTAGCGACCATATCCCTCCATTCCCATCCTATTCATGTATTTGTCAAGACACCCTTTCGAAGTCACTATCGTATCTGCTTCCACTATCTCCCCTGGCAACGAGTTCCAGGCACCCACCCCCATCTGTGTAAAAAACTTGCCTGGTACATCTCCTTTAAACCTTGCCCCTCGCACCTTAAGCCTACGTCCCCCTAGTAACTGACTCTTCCACCCTGGGAAAAAGCTTCTGACTATCCACTCTGTCCATGCCCCTCATAATTTTGTAAACTTCTATCAGGTCACCCCTCAACCTCTGTCGTTTGAGTGAGAACAAACCAAGTTTCTCCAACCTCTCTTCGTAGCTAATGCCCTCCATCCTGGTAATTAAGTTTGTGTCACTGCCACCATTGTTGAGCGTATGACAATGACCTTGACCCTTTAGCATCCCAAGACATTTTGCAGAGGGATAAGAGACACCGAGCTCCCGTGGACGATTTAGGGCGAGTGACTGGAAGTCATTTTAAGGAGGATTTTGAACAGAAGTGCTTCAGCGCATGACAGAGAACCGGAGTGCATTGGCTAGTTTTGACTCAGTGGATGTTAGTATGACACCAGTCCCAGAAGGCATTTTAAAACCAGTAGTGGGTTCATTCTGCTGAATCTAGGGTCACAACAAATTATATATTTAATCTGAATTGTGAACTGTTGGCTTGAGTGGAGGAGCTTAACCATGTCTGTAGAAAATTCAATTCTGCCTACCACAGACTGTTACTCATAGGAATCATAGAATGCTTACAGTGCAGAAAGAAGCCATTTAGCCCATTGAGTCTGCACCACCCATAACCAGGCTGCACCCGTAACCCTGTGTATTTACCCTGCTAATCCACCTCACCTATATATCTTAGCACACTTCAATTTAGCATGGTCAATTCACCTGACCTGCACATCTTTGGATTGTGGGAGGAAACAGGAGCACCCGGAGGAAACACACACAGACACAGGGGAGAACGTGCAAACTCCACACAGACAGTGACCCGAGCCGGAATTGAATCTGGGTCCCTTGGTGCTGTGAGGCAACAGTGCTAATCACTGTGCCGCCGTGCCGTTAAATTAATCTGTCAGTTACTCAAATCCACAACTTTTGGGGCAATATATGTGCCTCAGTTAAATTGAAGTGAGTGGAATTGAAATAAGAGTATCTGTTTGGAATGTTGAAGGCTTTAGCATCTTCAGTGGGGAGAGAAATAACAACGTAAAGTGGCACTGCATTGCCAGCCAGAACAGAGATGATTGATAGTTCTCCAATCAATCATGCCTGGAGACCACACTGCTAAGTGACTGGGATTGATTTTGCACATTTAATCTGTATTATATATCCATCCCTCACTCGCTGCCGTTTGCTAGACAAATAATGGTGTTTTTATCATTCTCCCAAAGACCTAGCTAAGTTATTCAGTGTATAGTCCATGCCTTATAAATTAAGAAGGTCCAAGGTTCAATATACAATGTGCTGAGCTAATGTACAATTACATAGGATCACATGGAATAACATTGGAGATGAGGTAATGAAACAGGTTATTTGGCACAACCAGTTCATACTCCACTCGAATCTCCTCCGAACGTCCCCCATCTAACTCGATCAACATAGCCCTGTATTCCTTTCTCTCACATATCCTTACCTAAACTCCTCTATCTATGCCATTGATCTCAATGATTTCTTGTGACAGTGGTTTCCACGTTTTGACTACAGTCTGGGTAAATAGGGTATTCGGCATTGGTCTTCTTGGGTGGCACAGTAGCACAGTGGTTAGCACTGCTGCCTCACAGTGCCAGGGACACAGGTTGGTCCCAGAGTCCTACTATTCATCGTATGTTCCCTTGATTTTTTTTTGTCCTGCCCAAGTGCATCAACTCACACTTATCCAGATTGAATCCCATTTGCCACTGATGAGCCCAAGTAACCAGCCCGTCCATATCATCCTATAATTTAAAGCTATCCTCCTCACTGTTTACTACCCTACCAATTTTCATATCATCTGTGAACTAACTGAACAATCCTCCTAAATTCAAGTCTAAATCACACATATAGTTCTCAGGGCCTCAGCCCCAAGCACCAGGTATGTTTGGGGATCTCAGCGAGGGAGGGAGGGGGGGGGGGGGGGGATGGTTCGGCTCAGTGGGGATGAAAAGAGGTGTGTGGAGGTGTTGGTGGAGAGGCCACAAGGGGAAAGGAGCAGGTGTCAGACCTTTTGCCCAATGTTAAACTGTTCAATCAATCAAAAATCCGGATAAAAATATCGGAACATTGATCTTAGTTTTCAGAGGAGCTGGAGCAGGGATGCCATCTCTGGCTGATTACATTTCTGGGAATTTCTGGGCTGATGTTCTGATCGTGTACCTTGATACCTTTAAGTAGCCAAAATTAAAAACAAAACACTTTTGTCCTTGGCTGATCAAAAACTGTTTGCTGGTGTGTAAGGGGACTAAGCTCTGACACTATAATTTTTATAAAATATGTAGTGTAGATATCCTCATGGCAGTTTCTAAAATGTTAAAAACTGGACAAGGACCTTTTTAAATTGGAACTATGTCTGCCTGTGACTCTTATGAAATTGCATTTATAAGGTTAGAAATGTGGTGTTTGACAAATGTAAACATTGAAAAGAAGAAATCATATAGTATTGTCTATTTAAAAAGCATGTGTCTTTCTGTGGATTTTAAACTGCAGCAGCAGGTTTGCAACATTTGCATCCAAAACAGTAGTCAGTGTTTCAATATAGCAAAACAGGCTTTTGAATTGAACTAATGAGTTTAAAGCAAGTACGCAGAGACACAAAACCAATGGAATTCAAATGTGAGGTTTGTTGATAGCCTCAAACCACTCGGATTGCCGGAATACTGTGAGGTATTCCATGTGTTTAAGCCCAGACAAAGGGGATAATGGTTAGAGTAAGCTCGCCACCTCTTTAGTCGGAAGGAGGGAGAGGTGAGGTTCTCATTTAGAATCTTGCTGTTTAATATATGTATCTTCAGAAAATGACTATCTAAAGAGAAAGACATACCAACTCAGAAAGTGTTCCAGATGGAAGCATCAGAAGAAAGTTCATACTTCCAACAGACGCCTGGCATTATGTTACTTGAAAGTGACTATATTCTATAAGGATTTACTTAATTATTCTGAATGAGACTTGGAATATTTGAACAACATTCTATTGGAGAGTTTATTCAGTTTGTCAATTGTTTTAAAAGGTTGTCACCAGTTTTAAAATAAATACCTGTTAATTTTTCATGACAGAGAGTGTCAGATCCTGCTTTAACTTACCAAAGCCAGTAGCGTCCTACGACCTCGCGCATATTTGTATAAGATTATGAGGCGTTCCCTCTGCGCAGAGGAAAAGGAAAATCACCTCTGTGTCATAACACTCTCGAACAGAAGGAGCTGCCCATCAGTATCGATGAAACCTATGCCTCATTTCCCCTGAAGAGGTACTAATGACGAAAACTGAAGGATTGGGAAATATGCCACCACTTATAAAGGGGGAAGAGAATTAAAAAAAACAACTTTCTATTTATAGACGAGTGGTGAGATGAGGAATCGGTGCAGTTTAAATTAAACTTGTTCCTATTCATAACAGAAGGTAACCGCAAGATAAAGAATATTGAGTTATTTTGCTTTGATTTTAATTTTTAGAGGCACTTTTGTTAGTCTTCCTTTTGATTTTTGTGTCTTTATTCCCCTTTTCTTTATTCATTGAGCCTGAATCCCAGAGGACAAGTCAGATCCATCACTGCCTTCACTTATGCCTTCCTGTTTGAAGAGCAGAATGGATCTCAAACCTGTATCAATTCATCCACTGAATTTCTTCCCATATATCAAGAAAAGACATGGTGTTTACAAAGTCACAAGAAAGCTACAAAATGAACAAGGCCACTTGACTCACTCTGCCTCATCCATCCAAGGCTGACAGCCAATTTCAGTGCTGAAGAAGCCTTTCAGGAGAGAGGTTAAAGCGAAGGCCTATCTCACAGTGGTATTAGGGTGTTTGGGGCTGTAAGGGTTAATGTGGGATTGGGGAATCAGTTTCAGCCACGTTATGATGTAAAGGGAGTGCTACAGTATAGGACTGAATCTGGTAAAAGTTAGCATGAAGATAGCACCTTGCCAAGACCCTATCCTGCGTGTATTGTATATTGTTATCTGCTACTAATAAACGGTTCTTGTTGAACTTTACAAGCCTCTTTGTGAGACAACATACAACACTTTTTTTTAATCATTCAGGGGATGTGAGCATAGCTGGGCCAGCATTTATCACCCTTCCCTACCCAGTGAACATTTCAGAATCAACCCAGTTGCTGTGCTTCTCAAGTCACATATAGGCCAGACTAGGGAAGGATGGCAGATTTCCTTTCCTCGAGGACATTAATGAACCCAGATGAGTGTTTAAAACAATTCACAATGATTTTATTGCCATCACTGGGCAGCACGGTAGCACAGTGGTTAGCACTGCTGCTTCACAGCTCCAGGGTCCTGGGTTCGATCCCTCAATTAATATAGTGCTGGGCATCTATTGGAAGTATGAACTTTCTTCTGATGCTTCCATCTGGAACACTTTTTGAGTTGGTAACTCTTTCTCTTTTGATAGTAATTTTGTGAAGATATATGTATTAAACAACAAGATTCTATATCAGAACCTCGCCTCTGCCTCCTTCCGATTAAAGAGGTGGCAAGCTTACTCTAACCATTATCCCCTTTGTGTGAGGTTAAACACATGGAATCCCCTCACAGTATTCCGGCAATCCGAGTGGCTCGGGTCACTGTCAGTGTGAACTTTGCACATTCTCCTCGTGTCTGCGTGGGTTTCCTCCGGGTACTCCGATTTCCTCCCTCAGTCCAAAGATGTGCGGGTTAGGTTGATTGGCCATGCTAAGAAATTGCCCCTTAGTGTCCAGGGATGCGTAGGTTAGAGGGATTAGTGGGTAAAATATGTAGGGATATGGGGGTAGGGCCTGGGTGGGATTGTGTTCGGTGCAGACCCAATGGGCCGAAGGGCCTCTTTCTGCACTGTAGAACATAAGAACATAAGAAATAGGAGCAGGAGTAGGCCATCTAGCCCTTCGAGCCTGCCCCGCCATTCAATAAGATCATGGCTGATCTGTCGTGGCTCAGTTCCACTTTCCCGCCCTCTCCCCATAACCCTTAATCCCCTCTCTTATCAAAAACCCATCAACCCGCGTCTTAAAAATATTTAGCGAGGCAGCCTCCACCACTTCAACGGGCAGAGAATTCCAGAGATTCACCACCCTTTGAGTGAAGAAGTTCCTCCTCAACTCCGTTCTAAACCGCCCCCCTTTTATCTTGAGGCTGTGCCCCCTAGTCCTACTGTCCTTTCTGAGCGGGAAGAGTCTCTCCACCTCTATCCTATCCATCCCATTCATCATCTTATATGTCTCAATGAGATCTCCCCTCATTCTTCTAAACTCTAACGAGTACAAGCCTAGTTTATTCAGCCTCTCCTCATAGCTCAACCCCCTCAACTCCGGTATCAGCCTAGTAAACCTCCTCTGCACTCCCTCCAAGGCCAAAATATCTTTGCGCAGGTGCGGCGCCCAAAACTGCACACAGTACTCTGGCCTCCCAGCCGAGGCGCATGTTTCTCCTAGTGGGAGGTAGCACGTTGTTTGCTAGTGGCAGGATTCTCTGCTCCCACCAATGTCGATCGGAATTCCCACTGATGTCAACCCATGCTGAAGGGAAACCCATGGGTGGGGGTGTGCTGCCGGCGAGACTGGAGACTGAACGGCCGGCGAATTCCAGCCCAGATTTTTATTGAATTCAAATTTCAATATCTGCTTTGGTGGGATTGTGAACCCGAGTCCCCAGACCATGACCCTGGGTGTCTGAGTTACTAGTCCAGTGATAATACCACTCAGCCATGACAATACTTCAGGTGGATGTAAAAGATCCCATGACATTATTTTGGAGGAAAAGCAGGGGAGTTATCCCTGGAGTCCTGGACAATACTTATTGTTCAATCACTGTCATTAAAATGGGTAATCTGGTCATGGTCACTTTGCTATTTGTGGGAGCTTGCTGAGCACAACTTAGCTCCTACACTTCTTACACAACCTCAGTGATCACTCTTCAAACGTACATCATTCGCTGTTAAGTGCTTTCAGTTGAGCAGCCACCTGAGGCCAGGATTGAACCCCGATCCCTGGTGATACAATGGGTTGCACTGCTGCCTCACAGTGCCGGGGACCTGGGTTGAATTCTGGAGTTTGTATGTTCTCCCTGTGTCAGCCTGGGTTTCGTCCAGGTGCTCCAGTTCCCTCTGACAGTCCAAAGATGTGCGAGTTAGGTTGATTGCTCATGCTAAGTTGACTGTAGTGTCCGGGTGAATTAGGAAGGTAAATGTGTTGGGTTACGGGAATAGGGCCTGGGTGGGATTGTGATCAGTGCAGACTCAATGGACTGAATGGTCTCCTTTTGTACTGTTGAGATTCTATATCAGATGATTGTGCACAGAAATATAAAGATGTTTCATTCTTTATTTGATTTCTCTTTTACCTAAAAAAGGAAATCTAAACTCGTCTCCACATTGCATGCAGCTACTGTTTGTAGGGGCTGCACCTTCATTCTGGAAGTCCATTCTACATGTAGATCATCCTTTGTGTGAGAAACCAGTTGGAATTAGTCCAAAATGTGCCTTTCACAAATGTGTTCTTTCTCCTAAAGTCAACTTTCAGCTGGATAGTGTTGGAGAGGTAGCTCTTCATTACCATTTACTAATAAAAACTGTGCAAGGTCGCTTCTGATTCATCTTCTTTCAAGGTTGACAAGCCCATATTTCACCCGCTATTCCTTGTAAGTCAATGCTCTGACATGAGGCAATAGTCGCATGGGGTTCTCCTCTGCACTTTCCCCAGAGCTTCAATGCCTCCCTTGAGCGTTGGAGAACAGAGGTATTATTCAAATTTTTGTCTGCCTTTACAGCTCGAGCAGTTCTCACTTGTGTTCTGCTGATTTGGTTAGACGAGCCACTGCTTTATTTGTTTGGTGAATTGTTGCTAGGCAGTGAATGCACCTAATGGGATAATTATATACTTTCACCCTTCTTTCACAGCAGGGCTACATACTTGGAGTATAACTAATCTGTAGGCTTTAGGGTGGCTTGGTGGCACAGTCATTAGCACAGCTGCCTCACAGCACCAGGAACCCGGGTTCAATTCCAGCCTCGGGTGACTGTCTGTGCGGAGTCTGGACATACTCCCTGCGCCTGTTCGGCTAAAATGTCCCTCAGTGTACTGGAGAATTGGCAATTAGAGGATTTTCACAGTAACTTCATTGCAGTGTTAATGTAACCTTATGTGTGACAGGAATAAATAAACTTCAACTTTATAATTAATGAATGAAAAACCACGGGATTGTGGATTGCATGCATATCAGAATTCATAGAATTTTAGAATTCCTACAGTGTAGAAGGAGCGCGTTCAGCCTGCACTGACAACAATCCCATCCAGGAGCTATCCCTATAACCCTACATACTTTCCCAGCTAATTCCCCTAACACTATGGGGCAACTTTAGCCTGGCCAATCAACCTAACCTGCACATCTTTGGAGTGTGGGAGGAAACCGGAGCACCCGGAGGAAACACACACACATACGGGAAGAATGCGCAAGCTCCACACAGAGAGTGATCTGAGACTGTAACTGGTCCCTGGCGCTGTGAGACAGCAGTGCTAACCACTGTGCCACCGTGACAACCTAATTCCTCATATGTATCCAAATGTACAGAACTCTGCTGCGGATGATAGACTGGTGAAATTTTAACCTACTGTTTGCTGCGTTAGCAAGTATACCCAAATTGCTTTTGTCCGTCACTTGTCATCTGCCACAAAGTACATGCGCTTATCATTTTTATTGTATGTGACAATTCTTGGTATGCTGGAGTTATACTTAATGACTTAGCCTTGATGTTAACTCATGTTTGTGAGAGCAAATGTGTTATTCACCTTGTCAGGAGATATTTACATTTAATAATTCAGTTGCTTACCACCCCCCCCCCCCCGCCCCCCCCCCCGCAAATAATACATAATTTGCAGAATAAATGCTTTTAACCACAAAAAATGATTTTCTGTTCATTTCTGTATTGTTGTCTGTGGGAGCTTGCTGTGCACAAAATCGCTGCCACATTTCCCACATTAGAATGGTGATTATATTTCAAAAGTACTGAATTGGCCCTCGAACACCTCAATCCGTCCTGAGTTCATGAAAAGAACGATGCGTGGGATCTTCCCTACCCATCTGTAATAACCCCATGGGGGTGAAAGTCCTATCACCAATTTACTTTATTTACACCATCCATCTGTACACAACCAGCTCTCCAGTTGCTCCCTGCTGAATGCAGGCTGAGAGTCTGACACACCTGCTTTAAATAGGGGGCATGAGGCTCCCTGCTTTAACCATCAATTAGAACTTTTCATGTAAAGAACTCATCAGGTAGTTCGTACTCGAGCAAGCCAACTTCATTAGCCTGGCTGAAGTCATCATAGTCCCCTCCTCCCCATCCCACCCACCCCACGCCATGTTTCGCGGCACTGCAGGTTGGCCGCCAGTGGCATTCTCTTGTCCCGTCCTTGCAAATGGTGTTTCCCATTGTTTGTACCAGCCACCAAGGGGTCGCCATCAGCAGGAGCTGAAGATCCCACTAGAGGGAACAGCTGGAAAACTCCAGGCAATATAAACATATAAATATAGCAGTGACTCAATGGTTAGCACAGCTACCAGGGATCCGGATTCAATTCTGGCCTCAGGTGACTGTGTGGAGTTTGCATGTGCTCCCCTCATCTGCGTGGGTTTCTTTCAGGGGCTCCAGTTTCCTCCCACAGTCCAAAGATGTGCAGGTTACATTTATTGGCTAATAAAGAAACTACATGAGGTTGTGAATGTAGCGCAATCCATCACCCAAACCAGCCTCTCATCCATTGACTCTGTCTGCACTTACTACTGCCTCAGAAAAGCAGCCAGCATAATTACACAACCCAGACATTCTCTCTTCCATCTTCTTCTATAAAAGTCTGAGGTCATGTGCCAGTGACTTAAGAACAGCTTCTTCCCTGCTGCTGTCAGGGCTTTGAATGGACCTAACTCGCATTAGGTTGATCTTTCTCTACACCCTAGCTATAACTATGACACTACTTTCTGCACTGTCTCCCTTCCTTATCTATGAATGGTATGCTTTGTCTGTGTACCGCGCAGGAAACAGTACTTTTCATTGTGTACTAATTGTGTGCTAATACATGTGACAATAATAAATCAAATTGAATCAAAATTCAGATCAACCATAATTGCCCCTTAGTATCCCAAGATGTGTAGATTTGGGGGAGTAGTGGAGTAGCTATGTGGGTTACGGGATAGGGCCTGGGTAAGATGCTGTATCAGAGAGTCGGTGCAGGGTTGATGGGCTGAATGGCCTCCTCCTGCACTGTAGGGATTCTATGATAAGTCTTTCCTTTAGGCACAATGGAAAGGCTGATAGTCAGCCAGGCTGTATTAAACGTACCTCGAAGAACAAGTGAATTACACTGCCAACACCATTTCATCAATTATAAAGAAGCTCACCACTTTTCAATGTGAAACCTTATATAAGTGATATGCTAACAGATGCATTTGTACGATTCCTGAACTGATCTCCTTTATGAATCAATTGTGAAAGACTGGAGATGATCAGAAGCAAGCTTGTGTTTGAATGAGGAGGCAAAATAACTTGATGTACTTTGGGACGCAGATGAGTTTTATTAAATAATTTACACTGTTAATTTTAATAGGAGAACACTTACAGCATCAAAGTGTACTCACTGCTTGATAATGATGACCTGCTGTTAGAGCCATACACAGGAAATATCATGCTGGCACAGTGGTTAGCACTGCTGCCTCATGGCACCAGGGACCTGGGTTCAATTCCAGTCTCTGATGACTGTGTGGGGTTTGTACATTCTCTTTTTATCAGTGTGGAATTCCTCCAGGTGCTCCGGTTTCCTCCCACAGTCTAAAGATGTGTGGGTTAGGCTGATTAGCCATGCTGAATTGCCCCTTAATGTCAGGGAGACCAGAGAGGGTAAATACATGAGGCAAAAATGGGGACAGGGCCTCATTGAAATTGTTGTCAGTGCAAGCTCAATGGGCCGATTGGCCTCCTTCTGGTAGAGCTCTGCAGTCGTAATTCATCTTAAGGCAGAATACATTATGTTGTAGTCATTGCTAATAAAATAATTTATCATTCTTGTGAAGGAACAACAACAAAAATCAAGCTCTAAGCAAAGTAATGTATAAAACAATAAACTTCAATTTGTCTACAACTTAGCCACAAACAAAATGTTCTGTGGTCTCATGTGGCACATTTATTTACTCTATTAAGGCATTCCATCTTAATATTGAACACTGTGTTGTGCGAACACACACACACACACACACACACACACACACACACACACACACACACACACACACACACACACACACACACACACACACACACACACACACACACACACACACACACACACACCCTACAAAGTAGAGGAAGTTAGCTGTTGGCCAAATCAGGACTCAAGAAAAAAAATGACAAAGGTTCACTGATTGTAAGTCCTCCGCTATTGTTCTTGACTGAAACCGTTCTCGGACTATAGTCCTTGGTTTTCTCCTGGAAGAACTGCTGTGGAAGTTGAAGATTCCTACAGGATGTCTTTGTCTGCTACCCTCAGTTTGATGTAAGCAAACAAAGAGTTCAATTTTTACCTGTAAGAAAGCGAGAGAGAGAAAGGCAAGTAATATTTTTGCTGCTCTCAGATGCTCGTTCTGCAGGTTGCCCCAGAGCAAGCAAGGTTTGTGATGATACATTTCAAAATGGAGATCCTGGTCACACAACATTGTCTCCATATCAATTGAATATTCCACAGTAGGTGATTGATTTGATCATACTTGGTCAGACCTTGGCTATTTTGTTATGGGCTAGGTGATCAGTTTTTAACGTTCAAGTAACCACTTCTGAATGGCCCATCCTTCCACGTAATAAGCCAGGGAGAAGAATAGCAACAAGGTGACTATTATTTCCGTGGACTCACCATTTCCAGTGTGATGAAATGAAATGTGCCTTTTATAGTGATGCAAGTTATGGCATTTTAAGTTTCAGTCCGACTTTGATGTAATCCTTACCATAAACAGGTGTGAAACTTCCCAGGAGTGTTACCTGGGCATGTCCTTTTTGTCGTCCACAATGGAAATTTCTAGAAACCAGGCAAACTTGCAGTTTCAAACACATCAGCTGACCTCTGGCAGCCATCTTAAGTCATTGCCTTAACAGTTGAAACTGCCTTTTAAACAAAAAAGTTCCATTTGTGAATCCAACGGATGAAATTGAAATCTAATATTTGACGTCAACACATGTCAGTAACAAGTGCGAGTCACGGATTGTCTGGACTGTTTCATCTGTAGAGTTTGTGATACACAATGGGATAGCATAATACTTTGGGCCCAATTCAAAATGCACCTGCTTTTGGGCGCAAAAACTTGGTAAAATCAGGCGTCAGTTGAATAACATGATCTGCGCCCGCCTCCGCACCGGGTCCCCCTTTATCAAGGGCCTAAAATGGCTGCCTTTGGGGTCATGCCCAAAAAAGACTCAACGTCAATTTAAAAGTATTTGCATGCATTTAAATGGACTTAATAGGCTTCATGCCCAAACTTATGGGCACTTCCTCCTTTACCATTGCCCATCCAGATTTGATGCGAAACAGATATGCTCGTCAAATGTCTGATTCAGGTGCTCCAGCTTCTGCGGAGGTAAGTTCTGAGCTTCCGGCAGCTTTCTGACCCAGATCGGTGGGACGGCGGGGGGGCAGGGGGGTTAGGGGGAGGTGGGTCCGATGGCTCTCTGACTCAGATCATTAGTGGGGGGGGCGGGGTGTGTGGAGGTGGGTCCGATGGCTCTCTGACTCAGATCAGTAGTGGGGGGGGCGGGGTGTGTGGAGGTGGGTCCGATGGCTCTCTGACTCACATTGGGGAGGGATGGAGGGAGGTGGGTCGGACGGTTGCTCTCAGATCTTTGTGGGGGGGGTGGGTGAGTGTTGGAGGGAGGTGAGTCAGATGGCTCCGCTCACATCAGTGGGGGTGCGGGGGGGGGCATGAGGGGGTCTGCTGCCATTCTGCCTCTAAGCAGTGAGGGGGAAGGGGGAGTCTGCTAACACTCTGCATGTGATCGGTGGGGAGGAAGGGTGGTCCACTGCCACTCTCTGTGTGATCAGTGGGGGGGAAGGGGGGCAGGGGGCCACGATCGGTCTGGGTAGCAGGGTGGGGGTGGGGGTATAAGGAAGTCATTAATGTTGTGGGGGTGAATCAATGTCTGTGGGGGCCAGGGAGAGGCATTATCCGGCCTGGGAGCAATGTAGCAGGGGAGTCTTTTTTTACTGCACATGCGTAGTTGGAGGTGTCGATCAGAACGGCAGGATTTTGGGTGCGTTAAGCCCTGCCCACAGGCTTGTGCAGCACAATTCAGAATCACTGCTATTTGTTCAGGCAGAGTGTGTATGGGGGCACATGAGAATGAATCTAAAAGTGGGATCTGAAACACTCCCAGATTCAAGTCCGCCCCAATACTTAGAATGAAAACGGTAAAATAGGACCCTTTATCTTCATCGAAAAAATATGTTTTCTAGCCGAAATTTATTCTATCATTCAATGCTAAATTAGGTGTTTTTGTTGATGGGAGCATTCATTTCGCATGGATGTCAATGGCTTCAGTTTGTACTTACAAATCATTAAAAGAAAATTTAGTATTGAAGTAAAAATTTCAACTTTCTATGTGAGTTCAGTTTGTACCCAACTGGGTGGTACAGTGGCACGGTGGTTAGCATTGCTGCCTCACAGCACCAAGGACCTGGGTTTAGTCCTGTCGTCGGGTGACTGTGTGAAGTTTGCACATTCTCCCCGTGTCTCTGTGGGCTTCCTCCAGGTGCTCTGAATTCATCCCACAGTCCAACGATGTGTTGGTTAGGTTGATTGGCTCGGCTAAATTGCCCCATAGTGTCAGGGGGATTAGTAGGGCAAATATATGGGGTTACAGGGCTAGTGCCTAGATGGGATTGTTGCTTACGCAGGTTCTATGGACTGACTGGCCACTTTCTGCAATGTAGGGATTCTAAATATAGCACTGTCAATGCATTTGAATAGTGAGACAGAAAGTAAACTACAAAGTTAGGAGAGAAACATTTGGACAGATGTATTTAACAATCCACCTGTTTCTCATTTGAAGTTGATTTATCATTTGCATATAAATAATGGCGAACTCCCGCATTAAGCTGACGTTTTGACAGCTTATTCTTCCATGTAATGATCCAGTGATCAGAAAATCACGGGCACTGTGCATCAGCCACATTCATATCTACACCTAATCCTCCAATTCAATGTCATGCTGACTGACGCTGTGCTTAAGGAACAATTGCCTTTGCGTGAGGATTGTATCTGAGGGACTCTCGCATCACTTGGGTTCGTACTGTCATTCGGATTGACCATATCTCAGAACTAAAGATCGCTGTCTGTACAATCCATCCGAACTCAAAAGACGAGCCACCTGGGATTAATCCTCAACTCCTGAATCATCTTTGCAGTGTAACTTTTGATTGGTTCAGTCAAACAATTGAGTACATTTCAGCACTAACATTTTCTGGGACACTTGTAGCCAATACATCAGCTTCTGACACGCCCAACCAACAGAACGCTAAAATATATCTAGCAGCACCTGTAGAGAGAGAAACAGAATTAGTGTTTTGAGTCTATACGAGCCTTTTACAAGATTAAAGAGGGATAGAAATGTAATGAATTATCTAGTTTTGATAGATCTTTTTCTCTTGATTTGATTTATTATCGTCACATGTATTAATGTACAGTGAAAAGTATTGTTTCTTGCGCGCTATACAAACAAAGCATACCATTCATAGAGAAAGAAATGAGAGAGTGCAGAATATAGAGAAAGATCAACTTAATGCAAGGTACGTCCATTCGAAAGTCAGATGGCAATAGGGAAGAAACTGTTCTTGAACCAGTTGGTACATGACCTCAGACTTTTGTATCTTTTTTCTGACGGAAGAAGGTGGAAGAGAGAATGTCTGGAGTGCGTTGGGTCCTTAATTATGCTGGCTGCTTTGCCGAGGCAGCGGGAAGTGTAGACAGAGTCAGTGGATGAGAGGTTGGTTTGCGTGATGGATTGGGCTACATTTACGATTGTAATGTTTTTAGTTGGAGAAGGTAGGGCAGAATAAGACAATGTAATGACTTTAACGAGGCCCATGTATAGACCTCTTTGAATATGAGCTTCCAGATTAAGGCAGTAATAGTTCTTCCAATTAGGGAACCCCACATGAGTATATAATGTGGAGTGTCAGAGTCATGGGCAGTCGAGTTTATACTCAGTATGAAGAGAACCTGTCCGTGTACCCCTTACTGTGCAAATAAATCTAAATTTGGTGAAGGGACATTGGCCTCGGAGGAGTCATTTCAGATGGGGATTGGTTGGAGAAAGGTAAAGATTGACAAGGGTGCCACTGGACATAAGACAAAGGGAGTGTATCCCCTTAACTCTCTCTCCCTGAACTCTGTTTCTTTCGCCACACATTCTGCCAGAGCTTCTGAGTTTTTCCAACATGTTCTGTTTTTATTTCAGATTTCCAGCATCTGCAGTATTTTGATTTTATACCTGAAATACGCTCTATCACTTAATAACATCTCGAACAATCAACAAAAAGACATACTCTGCTTCAGTTATTTTGAACACCTTTCCCTCCCGTTTAAGAAAATCAACAGTCTTACAGGCAGGTACATTCTTCCCCTCAATAAACATATGTTAGCATTACTGCTGGGACTGTGATGGAATGCTGCCTACTTGTCCTGTAATGTTGTAGTTGCAGCAACACGCAATAAGCTCTACATCATCCAAGACAAAGCAATCTACTGGACAAGTACCTCATCAAGCACCTAAACATCCATTTCTTCCATCAATGTCATACTGTGGCTGGAGGACGTAGTCTCTACAGGATGCATCAGCTCAGTGAATCTTTTCACTCTTATACTTACAACACCCAACCACCTAGACAGCCATGGAAAGCAAGTGCATGAGAGCATCATCGCTAATAAGATCCCCTTCAAACCCTGTTGTCAACAAGTGCCACTATTCCTTCATCACCTCTTTGTCCAAATTCTAGAACTCCCTCCCAAGAACACAATGGAAGCCCCATCACAACATGATCAGTGAGCCAAGAAGGAGAACCATCTCAAGGGACTGACAATAGATGTTGGCCTTGCTAGCAATACCAATACCCCAAAATGGAATTAAAAGATCTCCCTGCAGCTCTGAATTCTGATTTAACATACAAAGCTTTGACCTGTGGAACAAATACACAGAATTTTCTTTTAACTCTTCATGGGATGTGGGCGTACTGCCCATTTTCTAACTGCCCTTGAATAAGTGGCTTGCTAGGTCATTTCTGAGGGCATTCAAGAGTCAACCATGTTGCTTTGGCTCCGGTGTCACATGTAGGCCAGACCAGGTAAGGATAGCAGATTTCTTTCCTGAACTGACATGAGTGAACTAGATGTACTTTTCTTAAATCAACAATGGTTTCATCGTCACTGTTAGACTTTTAATTTCACCATCTGCCCTGGTGGGATTCAAACCTGGGTCTGCAGACCATTATGCGAGGTGTCCGGATTACTAGTCCAGTGAGAGTACCACTACACCACCACCTCCTCAAGTAAATTAGGCCATAAGAATTCATAATTCCAGACCCCTCACAGCAAGCTTTTTTGATTCCCACAATCCATCCTGTTGCATCATCTGCTATCCCAACTCTGTTCCCAACTCTTGCAACTCTCATATCGAATCAAACAGTTCTATTCTCCTATATAAGGCCCACCCCATTTGGAGTATTGTGAGCAGTTTTGGGCTCCATATCTAAGGAAGGATGTGCTGGCATTGGAAAGGGACCAGAGGATCAAGAATGATCCCTGGAATGAAGAGCTTGTTATATGAGGAATGGTTGAGGACTCTGGGTCTGTACTCGTTGGAGTTTAGAAGGATGAAGGGGGATCTTATTGAAACTTACGTGATACTGCATGGCCTGGAAAGAGTAAATGTGGAGAAAATGTTTCCACTAATAGGAAAAATTAAAGCCAGACGGCACACCCTCAGACTAAAGGGACAATCCTTTAAAACAGAGGTGAGGAGGAATTTCTTCAGCTACAGCGTGGTGAATCTGTGCAGCAGAAGGTTGATTAGGCCAGATCATTGAGTGTCTCTAAGACAGAGATAGATAGGTTCTTGATTAATAAGGGAGTCAAGGGTTATGGGGAAAAGACAGGAGAATGGGGATGAGGAAAAAAATCAGCCATGATTAAATGGTGAGACAGACTTGATGGGCTGAATGGCCTAATTCTGCTCCTATGTCTTATGGTCTCCCAGCCCACATGTTATTTTAAAAAAAAACCTTATCCTTGTTGTGCTTCTGCTTTGCTGTCTCACATAGGCATGACCAAAGAGCCATTAAGATCATTTGGAATGACGAGACTAACTAAGTACCTGATCTCAGGCAAATATTGGAAATTAGAAACACAGCAGATTGATTGACTGAAGCAAACTGCACTTGCAAAGAACAGAAAGCACCAATGCAAAAGCTTAATTTGTGAGAATGGTTTCACTTGCTATTCCAGCTTCTCCGTGTCGTGGTGACTTTTACTCCTTCTGTTCTGTTCATTAATTGAAAGATTCTAAAATTGGCTTCAGCACCCTTGGGTGAAGCAGGATAGAGAAAAAAAATCAATGAGGATTCTCACTCTAATGAATAAGCTAACAGGAAGTTTAAAACATCAGACAGAGCCAAAGAGTAGGATTGACAATTGGAGCAAATGCCAAGGTAAAACAGAACGAGCGTCAAGAGTAATTAGATAATGGGACAGATGGTGACTGGGAAGGAGAGGCTAATTGTTCTTTAATGTTAAAGATTGGTGGCACAGTGGCACAGTGTTAACACTCCAGCCTCACAGCTCCAGGAACCTGGGTTTGATTTCCCACTTTGGTCACTGTCTGTGTGGAGTTGGCGCGTTCTCCCTGTGTCTGCATGGGTTTCCACCAAGTACTCCAGCTTCCTCCCACAGTTCGAAAGATGTGCTGGTTAGGCACATTGGCCATGCTAAATTCTCCCTCAGTGTACCCGAACAGGCGCCGGAGCGAGGCGACAGGGGGGAGTTTTCAGAGTAACTTCATTGCAGTGTTAATGTAAGCCTACTTGTGACATGAATAAATAAACTTTAAAAAATAAATAAATGCAAAAATTGTGAAATGCATTGGAATATGTTTTTTTTTCAGTAAATCATAGCACTTTGTCAAACTCCCATTTTAAAACTGCATAGATGAGGAAAGCCATGGCTAATTAATTGACTTGTTATGAAGGATTTCAAAATCTAAGAGACACAGGTTAAAATGGGAATGCTAGAAATGAGAATTCAAGTGCAACCTTGTTCAATAAACCTGTAAAGTTAAATGCCTGCAGAATAAGTTAGCAGGCATTTCTATAGAGAGGGCAAGGAGACAAGCAGGTGTGATTGATCTATTAAAAAAAGGACAGGCGTGTTAAATTAACAACCCTTTATTATTTCTAATCATTTTTGTGTCTTTATATCTAAAATAGCATTTACTCCACATTGTAGTGTGCAGCAGTGTTTTGTTAATCACAGGGGCACAGATGAACTTTGATAAATAGTTTGCATTGCGGCGATATAATTGGGCTCGTGTTTTCTATTTAATGAGTGAACCGAATTGGTGCACTGGGACTGGTTTGCTTGAATCGGATATGAATTTATTCATACTCTGCTCTTGCATCAGATTTTGTACATTGTAATCTGTGAAATCACTGGGACGCATTAGCTCGAGTTCATGCATATGCCATTCATTTAGTCAAGAAACTTGACAACTTTAATGTTTTTTAACTCCATAATAAAATAGCAGGAGAATTATGCAACAGCTTCCAAATTCGCTTTAATAAAACCACCAACTGATTTGAAGACATTGATTTATCCGATGAATGTGAAAGCAAGGTGCTCAGGTGCAGAAGCACAGATTCAAAAAGCCGTTCCCAGCTAATAGATAGCCTAGGTCAAATAAAGCAAGCAATAAGCCTGTCAAAAATCTACTTGGCAATTTTTAATAAAGGTTGATTTATTCATATTGTGGATGTCTCTAATGTAGATCATTTCTCAACGGCAATGTCTTTGACTGCATCAGACTCTCTCAATTGTATTGCTTTGAGATTGCAGTTTTGAAATGAATAAACGGTAACTCAGATAAAGTCAAGCTACATTTTACCAGTAATGATGTTAGAGGACATGTTCCAACCATTTTCAAGGGATATTTCTTGGGTTTGTACGGAGGCCATGTCACTCACAACATAAGGAAGCATTCATTCTAGATAGAGGGGACTTAGGTCACTGGATGTGAAGGGTTTCTTTTGATTCACTTGCTGGCCAGCATTTATTGCCCATCCCTAGTTGCTGTGGAGTCACATGTAGGCCAGACTGGGTAAGGATGGCAGATTTCCTTCACTAAAGGACATTAGTGAACCAGATGGATTTTTCCACAATCAGCAATGGTCACCAGTAGATTCTTAATTCCAGATTTTTCCTTTTTGTTGAATTCAAATTTCACCATCTGCCATGGTGGGATCCGAACCTGCGTCACCAGAACATGAGCCGAGTTTCTAGATTAATAGGTTTAGTGATAATGCCACTAGGCCATTGCTCCCCGCTTTGTGGGAAAGCTGAAGAAAAGGACTTTTGGTTGGGATGCCGGTCAGATTCTGCTTCCCATTTTTCTGAGACTGGAATAACAGAGAGTGGGAAACCTCTCGGAAATGTCAGTGAAATAATTAAGAAGTGGTCGGTGTTGTTACGAAACCAATTGTTGGCTGTTTTAACATTAAATCTTGAATTACCTAACCATGGAACCTGTTTACTAACCTGTCAACAAGGAAGCCCTCAGTGAAAGGGCTTCTTCAATGCATTGGATGGCAAGGAAGGATTTGACCTGCCACAATGAAATGCTCCAGCCATGGTCACAAAGGAGTTACTGTTTAAAGTACTCCTCCTTCAGAGAGTGGAAAGAGGTTCTATTTATTTAGTCTATCAAGTCTTCCTCTGTGTGATTTGCTGCCTGATTGAATTCTAGTCCAACAAAACTAATGTTTTCAGACAAAGCGCATAAGTCAAAACTAGGATTTGTGTTTGGAAAATAAAGGATAAGTATTTCTGCACTGCCTATTGCGCCACATGTATTCAAGAGGCAGCTACATATAGCACTTGGGGTGAATGGGATCAAAGGAATGGGGAGAAGCAGGATTAGGCTATTGAGTTGGACGATCAGCCATGATCGTGATGAATGGCAGAGCAGGCTCGAAGGGCCAAATAGCCTCCTCCTGCTCCAATCTTCTATGTCTGTGTTTCTACACAAAATTGGACAGGTAGCAACTTTCAGCCACATTCTTGGAGCTCATTTGTCTCATATCTTCAAAGTTAAACGTAAAGGTGCATGATCTTTGTACTGCATATGCATTTTTATCTCCAGGTTTCTGGCAGCAATTTGTTTTTAACTCCCCACCTAGGTCCCTCAGGGCAAAAGTACTTGCTTACCTCCATAGCATCTGCCAAAAAAATCACTTGGACTCATCCACAGCTGTGGCCCAAGTGAATCAAGATTTGGCATGGCATAAGAAAGTGACAGATTCTTACAACACAGCAGAGGAGGCAGTGATGTAATGGTATTGTTACTGGACTAGTGATGCTTTGGGAACCTGCATTTGAATCCCACCGTGGCAGATGGTGAAATTTGAATTCAATAAAAATCTGGAATTACAAGTGTAATGTTGCAAAAACCCATCTTAGCTCATTAATGTCCTTCAGGGAAGGAAATCTGCCACTCTTCCTTGGTCTGGCCTATATATAACTCCAGATCCACAGCAATGGTTGATTCTTAAATGCCCTCCAGTTACGGCGAGGCAATCCCAGCCAGCGAAGCCCACATCCTGTAAATAAATCTGAAAAAACATACATGCCATAGGTTAACAATTAAATACAACATGATCAGCAACATATTGTATCATGAATAAAAAGGTAAATAAAATTGTTTTGCCTTTATTCACAAGAGTCTGGAATAAGGGTACACAATAGAGTTAGGCGACCAGGGATGATGGCATGGTGGCACAGAGGTTAACACAGCTGCCTCGCAGTGCCAGGGACCCAGGCTCAATTCCGTCCTGGGGTCACTGTCTGTGCATTCTCCCTCAATCTGCATGGGTTTCACCCGGGTGCTCCGGTTCCCTCCCACAGTCCGGGTTATGTTGGCTGTCCATGCCAAATTGCCCCCTAGTGTCAGGAGGTCTAGCAAGGTAAATACATGGGGTTATGGGGATAGGGCCTGGGTGGGACTGTGTTCAGTGTAGACTTGCTGGGCTGAAGGGATCCTTCTGCGCTGTAGGGATTCTATGTTTGGAACCATTTCTTCGACAATAGAAATCTGGAACTTCCTCATCCTAAAAACTGTTGAGGCTGGGTGTTAGTTGAAAATGCCAAACTCAAATTGAAGGGTTTTTTTGAGACAAAAATGGAACAGATAAATAGAATTAACACACAAATTAGCCATGGTCTAATTGAATGGTAGCTTGTCACAATGGCCTTGAATGACCAAATCCTATCCCTCATTCTCCATTTTATTTACCAATTAATAAAACAATGCTGTAAACATTCAAGAATTAGAAGCAGGATAATTTGCACTTTTTAGATTCCCATTTATACATAATTAGAGTTTTGGGACTGGTTTTTGGGTTAATATTACAGCAAGCATATCCAGATGGCATGTTCTTCAGATAGTTCAAAGCAATCGAAGTTTATCAGAGGAAAATTCAACAGAACAAATTGATTGCAATTCTTAAAGGATGTAACGATTAGCATATGAGAGTAAGTTAATGAATAGAATATATTTCAGTCTAAGATAACTGATGTAAA
Organism: Carcharhinus amblyrhynchos; assembly: GCF_965287045.1. Classification (NCBI taxonomy): domain Eukaryota; kingdom Metazoa; phylum Chordata; class Chondrichthyes; order Carcharhiniformes; family Carcharhinidae; genus Carcharhinus; species Carcharhinus amblyrhynchos. The sequence continues at coordinate 7,754,394 of NC_137333.1, read as the reverse complement.
AAATATTAATAAGATAAAATTTACTTCGTTATTATACTAGAATTATTTGCCTTGACAATTTGAAACCGCAGTTACTAGATACCATTGCTAACAATTCTAATTAGTGTCTAACAGAGATACCCTACTTCGCTCAAGGGGCTTAGGTCTCTTGTCTATGGTAATTATTAATGATTTTCCAATTCATTTGCTGAAATGAATGTTTCACTTTTTAAGTGACATTTAATTGAACAGGAAAGTTAAAACATACACAGTCCTATGACATTTATAGGCCACTAACACATTATTTTTAATTCAGATAAATGTAACGTATTAGATATTAGAAATTGACATGATCAGTTCTTTTCAAAGAAAGACTTGTATTGATTTTTAAAGTTTATTCATTATTGTCACAAGTAGGCTTACATTAACACTGCAATAAAGTTACTGTGAAAACCCCCATGCTCAGGTGCCTGTTCAGGTACACTGAGAGAGAATTTAGCATGGCCAATGTACCTAAACAGCACATTTTTTGGATGGTGGGAGGAAACCGGAGCACCTGGAGGAAACCCACGCAGACACGAGGAGAATGTGCAAACTCCGCACAGACAGTGACCCAAGTTGCAAATCGAACCCGGGCCCCTGGTGCTGTGAGGTAGCAGTGCTAACCACTGTGCCACCGTGATAATGGGACATCCCAAGATACCTTAAAGCCAATCAGGCATGTTAGAAGTATAGTGACTGTTGTAATGTGGGAAACATGGCAATTAATTTATGCGCAGCAAAATCCCACAAACAACAATGCGATATTGGCCAAGGAGCTGGAGGAGAACTTCCCTACCCTTCTGTGAAATTGTGCAAAAGAATTCTTTACGTCCATCTAAGAGGACAGGTGGGGTTTGAAAGATGGCTTAACGCCTCACACAAGAGATTGCAGCTTTTGTGACGTGCTCAAGTCCTGAAATCACAACTTGCTGAGTCAGGGAGAAAAATGCTAAGAACTAAAACCATGGCTGACACTTAACATGCAGCCAGAACACCAGTAAAAGTAAATATAACCGCTGGAATTTTACCGCCATGCGAATCAGAGTGGGCGAGGGATGGACCATGGAACGTCCATTGACCTCAGGTGGAATTTTATGGTTTTGGGATGAGGGAGGCCATAAAATCCCGCCTAATATAAATATAAATTGTATGCAAATGTATGAACACAAACATATCTGAACAGTAGCGGAGTGGTTACTAGTGGACCAGTGACCTTGAGGCCTTGACTAATATTCCAAAATCATGGGTTCAAGGCTGGAGATTTCCCACCTTGTCTGCAGTGGGAATCATAGCAGGAGGGACAGAAAATGCAGCGGACCATTTAAAGGCCCGTTGTGCTCAGGCGAGAATTTCCAGTCTTGCGGCAGCGCAGCCAGAAAATCCCACCAAAAATCACAATACGGCAGCTGGAGGGATTTAAACTCAATTAATTACAGAAATCTGGAATAAAAATAACAAGTACCAGTAGTGGTGATGGTGAGATCGTTATGGCTGATGTCCATTAGGAAAGTGATCTGCTGTCCTTATCTGCTCTGGTCTTTTTGATTGGATTTGACTTATTATTGTCACATGAATTAGTGTACAGTGAAAAGTATTGTTTCTTCTGCACTGTACAGACTAAGCAAAGAGAAGGAAAGGTGAGAGTGCAGAATGTAGTGTTACAGTCATAGCTGGGGTATAAAGAAAGATCAATTTAATGCAAGGTAAGCCCATTCAAAAATCTGATGGCAGCAGGGAAGAAGCTGCTCTTGAGTTGGTTGGTATGAGACCTCAGCTGTTTGTATATTTTTCCTGACGGAAGAAGGTGGAAGAGAGAATGTCTGGGATGCTTGGGGTCCTTAATTACATTGACTGCTTTTCCAAGGCAAGGGGAAGTGCAGACAGAGTCAGTGAATGGGAGGCTGGTTTGTGTGATGGAGTGGGCTACATTCACGACCATTTGTCATTTCTTGCAGTCTTGGGCAGAGCGGGAGCCATACCAAATTGTGATATAAGCAGAAAAAATGCTTTCTATGGTCTATCTGTAAAAGATGGTGAGAGCCGTAGCTGACATGCCAAATGTTCTTCGTCTTCTAAGGAAGTAGAGTTGTTGGTGGGCTTTCTTAATTATAGTGTCAGCATGGGTGGACTAGGACAGGTTGTTAGTGATCTGGACATCTGAATACATGAAGCTCTTGACCCTTTTTCTATTTCGTCCCTATTGATGTAAACAGGGCATGTTCTGCACTGCACTTCCTGAAGTCGATGACTATCTCCCTCATTTTGTTGACATGGAGGGAGAGATTATTGTCATCACACCAGTTCTCCAGATTCTCTATCTCTTTCCTGTACTCTGCCTCTATATTTGACTCCAGAATCGCAGCAGTGAGGTTGACTGTTAACTGTGCTCTAAAGTAACAAACCATACCATTCCGTTCATGGGTAATCAGAGATGTGCAATAAATCTTACATTGACATCCACATCCTGTAAATGAATATGTTAAAAAATTGAAACAATCCCCTGACTTGTTACCCCTGCTGTGGAGATGCCAGTGTTGGACTGGGGTAAACACAGTAAGAAGTCGGACAACACCAGGTTTAATTCCAACCGATTTATTTGATAGTAAACTCACAAGCTTTCAGGGTTTGCCCCTTCGTCAGGTGAATGGAGAGTTCTGGCCTCAGACAGAGCACAGAAGGTTTACAGATTACTGATTAGAATGCAAGTCTTTACAACTAACCTGCTATTCAAGTCTTAAAGAGGCCGATAATGTGAGTGGAAAGAGCATTAAGCACCTGACGAAAGGGCAAACCCCGAAAGCTTGTAAGTTTACAATCAAATAAATCGGTTGGACTTAAACCTGGTGTTGTCAGACTTCTTACTGTGTTACCCCTGCACCACAGTTTACACCAGTGAAAGTTAATTGTGATTTTGTCATATTTTTAGCTTTTGGGTTTGGCAGTGTGCATCTTAAATAATGCATTGAAAAGTACCACAGTTTGATTCAAATCAGATGGAAGGTAAATTAAGTTAGAACATCTTACACAGTTAGACTGAACTGGGTGTATAGTATTATTGATATTTATAAAGGTTCCGAGGAGGAAACACAGAATAACAGAGAAAATTAATAAATTGGGAAGCAAAAGGGAAAAGGCAGAAACAGAGGGATAACAAAGTCAGCAGTATTCAAGGATGTAATGCTTTTTTTAAAGTTGTGTTTGTGCATGCGTGCTTTGGTTCTACAGGATTGAGATTAATGTTGTAAAATCATTCATGTCATGGGAGCTGCTTATTGCCACAATATTAATGTTCATTTCAGTGCTGTAATGTGGGAGGTTAAATACTTACAAAGTCAGCTTACTGGAAAACACAGCCAGTTCGGAGGGCATATCAGCACTCTAAGGCACTCATTGGAAAAGTACCATTAAGCGTTACAGCAGTGAGATGACATTTGACTTCACTGCTTCAGCTAAGAAATGTTATACAATGAAATGCTTCCAGATTGCACAAAACCTATTTGGAATAGCTTTTAATTCCTAATTAAGGAACTCACTTCAATAACAGGGAGTGAGAAATACTCGGCTACATATCATCCTGCCAGCAACAACAACTTGTATTTATATGGACTCTTAAATTTCCCAAGAACTTTTTTTTAATTCATTCATGGGACATGGACATTGCTGGCTGGCTGGCGTTTATTGCCCATCCCTACTTGCCCTTGAACAGCAGTTGAGAGTCAACCACATTGCAGTGCCTCTAGGATCGCATGCATGCCACAACAAGGACATCAGATTTCCTTCAATAAAGGACATTAGTGAACCAGGTGGGTTTTTTCTGACAATTGACAATGGGTTTCATCATCAGAATCAACATCGGATGATGAGTTGCATAAGGAGATATTAGGTGGAATCATAGAATAGAATCATAGAATCCTATAGTGCAGAAGGAGGCCATTTGGCCCATTGAGTCTGCACCAATCACAATCCCACACAGGCCCTATCCCCATAACCTCACATGTTTTACCCTGCTAACCCTCCTGACATGGCCAATCAACATAACCCGCACATCTTTGGGCTGTGGTAGGAAATCGGAGCACCTGGACAAAACCCATGCAGACACGGGGGGGGATATGCAAGCACCACTGACAATGACCCAAGGCCAGAATTGAATCCGGGTCCCTGGTGCTGTGAGGCAGCTGTGCTAACCACAATGCCACCATGTTGCCCCAAATCTTCTGCTCTCTCTCCGGTGATGAGCTTGGAGTTGGGAAGTGCATATAACTAGGTTGAGATGGTGGTGTACTTGAAAATCGTCTCCTTCCCACATCCTCAAGAATTAATTTACACATTTGAAGAATAACTCACTGTACTGCACCTTTTTCACCTGGCCCAATTTGGAAGGTTTTGTGAGAAAAGTACGGTGACATTTCAGGATAAGTAACTTAGAGCAGAGTGGCAACCTGATTGCGACTCTACCAAAGCTATTGCCCTATGATTATAACCTAGAAAACTGCTGTGCAGAGTCAGGAACAAAGCTAACCCAGCGTCTCACTTTTTCACCTGCACACCACAATGTGAATCCATTTATTTCCTTATTGTACTCTGTGCATTCACTTAGATTAGCATAGACTGAGGGCATTCAAATGACTTGGGTAAAATATGTTAACACCCAGGGTGTGGGAGAGGAAAGTAAACAAGAACATAACATATGGAGCTTTATCATAGAATCATAGAAACCCTACAGTGCAGAAGGAGGCCATTCAGCCCATTGGGCTTGTACCGACAACAATCCCACCCAGACCCTATCCCATGTATTCACCCTGCTAGTCCCTCTGACACTCAGGGGCAATTTAGCATGGCCAATCAACGTAACCCGCACATCTTTGGACTGTGGGAGCAGCCGGAGGAAACCCACACAGACATGGGGAGAATGTGCAAACTCCACACAGACACAGTAAGAAGTCTCACAACACCAGGTGAAAGTCCAACAGGTTTATTTGGAATTACGAGCTTTCGGAGCGCTGCTCTTTCATCAGGCTCCACACAGACAGTCAACCAAGGCTGGAACTGAACGCAGGTTCCTGGCGCTGTAAGGCAGTAGGTGCTAACCATGGTGCCATCGTGCCACCCCTGTTCATTTCAAATTTTATAACCATGATCGAGAGAGCTATATTTGAAAGCAAATGGCCCCCGTTCTTTCTATTCTTGCAGGAACACTCAGTAAAACCCCCTCACACTTTTCACTCTCATTTTCAACAATCTACTTACATTTTTTTTGATGTGCTGAGATTGATGGTGCAATTCGTCATTTGCAAGGCAGCACAGTAACTAGTCTGACTAATTTAAACCTCAGATGGCCAAGAAAATTAACATCGTTCATCAGCTACAAAGAATAACTTTCCAGGGATAAATCTGTGGTATATGCAAAGGGAATTCAACACTATTAAAAAGACCTTAAAACAGCCAAATAAAATTATGAGGCACATAAAATCCAGTTAGTTTGTGGGCTCTGAAACACACTGGAAGTATTCCTTGAAGTCATATTATGTCCGTTTGACAACCTACCAATCAAGGATACATTCCATTGATGAAAACCAATGGCTGTGCACTCAGACTATTGGGTAGAAAAGCACTTTACACAGCTTACTGCTGTGGTCATTTAATAGCAATTTTCTAAAACCCTTCTTTTGGTCTCAACCTACTGGGAGCCACAAGTTAGGTTATCTAACTGATTTGAGGTTGAAATTTTAAAGTTTATTTATTAGTCACAAGTAAGGCTTACATTAACATTGCAATGAAGTTACTGTGAAATTTCCCTGTTCCCCTGTGAAATTACCTTTATTTATCACTTCAGTAACGCAGGGAAAAACTGGTGCAGGTAGATATGGAGCAATTAGGTGATAGTGAGGCAACAGAATAGAATAGAATCTCTACAGTACAGAAGGAGGTCATTCAGCCCATCAAGTCTGTACCAACCACAAACCCACCCCGGCCCCATTCCTGTAACCCTCATTTACCCTGCTAATCCCCCTGATACGAGGGTCAATTTAGCATGGCCAATCAACCTAATTTGCACATCTTTGGAGTGTGGGAGGAAACGCGGGGAGAATGTGCAAACTCCACACAGACAGTGGCCCAAGGCCGGAATTGAACCTGGGTCCCTGGTGCTGTGAGGCAGCAGTGCTAACCACTGTGCCATGATGAAGACACAGAGAAAAGGGAAAAGAGTAAGGGTGGGCTCTTAGGGTGGGATTTTCTGGTCCCACTGCTATATTGAGCTTTTCACAACCTCACGATGTTCCAGAGTGCTTCACAGCCCGGAGAATGGCTGCACAGTGGTTAGCACTACTGACTCACAGCGCCACGGACCTGGGTTCGATTCCCGGCTCAGGTCACTGTCTGTGCGGAGCTCTCCCCGTATCCGCATGGGTTTCCTCCAGTTGCTCTGGTTTCCTCCCACAGTCTGAAAGACTTACTGGTTACATGCATTGGCCATGCTAAATTCTCCCTCAGTATACCTGAACCGAGACCCAATGTAGTGACAAGGAAATTTTCACAGGAGCTTCATTGCAGTGTTAATGTCAGCCTACTTGTGATGTTAATAAATGCACTAAGCTGAAAAAAAGATTCTGGTTGAGTCAGATTCATGTGGGAGTCCTTTAAAAATGGTGGGCGTGTCCTGATTCTGGGATTCTTAGCCCCATTCCCGGGTGGTCCAATTGTCGGGAATGCCTTTAAGGAGTGCAGGCTGGTTCCTGTCAAAATCCTGCATCCAGCACTCCCCGCCCTGGCTGGCTGCAGTAAGGAGATTGCTACCTTTGCTCTGCAGTTTTCCTGCATCAGGCCAGGTTTTTAAAGAGTTGTATTTCAAGGTTCGAGGAATCACAAATCCTGGTCTGCGGCCTGGATTTCCATCCACGAGGCGGGTAGGGGAATCCGGGAAATTTCTTGGCTTGGTCTGCTCACCTCAGGGCAATGTGCCTGCAAAGGTGGGCTCATCATTGCAGGGAACAGTGGATGCAGTCTGACCAATTTGGGAAGAAAGATAGAGGCCGCAGAGATGGGTGTTTAAAAGACTCACAGAATCATAGAATCCCTACAGTGTAGAAGGAGGCCACTCAGCCATCCCTCCCAGAATCAAACGATGTGATGATTAGGTGAATTAACCAGGGTAGATTACCCTTTAGTGTCCAAAGATGTATAGGTTAGATGGATTTGCCAGAGTGAATGTGTGGGGTTACAGGGATATGGTAGAGGAGAGGGCCTGGGTAAGACACTCTGTGAGAAAGACATTGCAGACCTTATGGGCCGAATGGCCTCTTCTGCACTGTAGGAATGCTATGATTCGAATCCCACCATGGCAGATGGTGGCGTTTAAGTCCAATAAAAAATCTGGAAGTGAAAGTCTAATGGTGACATGAAAACATTTTTGATTATTATCTGGTTCACTGATATCCTTTAGGGAAGGACATCTGTCATCTTTACCTGGTCTGGCCTGCTTGTGACTCCAGATCCACAGCAACGTGGTTCACTGGCAAATGCCCTCTAAAATGGAAGGCTGTTAAGGATGGGCAATAAATGCTGGCCCAGCCAGCGATGCCCACATCCCATCGATGAATAAAAATCATCAACAATCTGAAACAGATTACAAGTGGCCGGTAATATTACTATTAATTGCAGGAAACATGTTGCAGTGTCAGAGAACCTGGCATGTAAATGGAAACTGACAAGAAATTTAACAGCATGAAGGAATTTTGTTATTTCTGGCAAGCAATGTAAAAATGTTTGCTTTGTCACAGTAAATAAAAATTATCATTCTGGAAAATCTTTTGTGACCATGAGCCAAAAAACGTTTCGTGATTTAGTGCAGTATGCCAAAAGTCTGACTTATTTGGTGCATTTCAAAATGAAATATGGCCCTGTAAAAGTCTCACTGTTGAAGCATGCCCAGCCTAAGATTTTCCTCAATGGAAAGCCTTCTAAACTGTCCCTTTCCTCCCCAGAGGTGATACCTTCAAAGCCTGTTCCTCTGAGATTAGAAGGGTGATCTAAATATTCAAGGAAAGGGGAATCCGAATCAAAAGGTCTCTGTGATGCTCAGCTTGAACCTTGGGGTCTCATAAAGTTGCTTCCCTTGCATACATCTATCCATGTGGGAATAGTGTTAGCATAACATTGTACAATCCATCAAGGTGATGTCACACCAAAATACCAAAATCGGACAGTCCAGCTCCAGGATTTTCTGTCCCCATTGAGGTTGGAACCGCTGCAGGCTCAGTCAAAATTCCATTTGCTTCTGGTGGGCAAGACCAGGAGACACCAATGGTGGACAAGGCCAGACGTCCTGGCTCAGGTCTTAGCATTGACTGCACTGTCCACTGCTAACAGAGGAATTGTAGAACAGCAAGGTGAGCCCAAGCTGTTGCGTGTTGCTTAGTCTAGCGGAGGAATAATTAGGAAGAAATTGGTATGTTCCAAACAACGACTAGTGCCGTGGGCTGGGAGTATCACCCCCATACTGAGTGAATGGGTATGGAAGAGCCATGAGTTGACATGGAGGGTATGAGCGATCATAGGGTTGGGTGGGGAGACATGAGTTGGCATGGGGAGATGAGAGATGGGAATGGGGTGGGAGGGTGATAGGGGCTAGAGAGCTGAATAGTCAATACAACTGGGTCAAAGTCCCAGGGAACTAACGTGGCCCTTATAAGCCACAGGCCTTGGCATTTGTCCGGCCCTGTAGCCACCTCTTATGCTTGGACTCGGGGTCAGGGGTCTGATTCCATCCTGCCCGCGCCCTCTCAGAGTGAAGATTGTGACTTTTTTTTAGCTTTCCACTAAGGCAGGGTCTGATGAATGTAGAAATCTCCCATCTCGAGCAACCTGTGTCAGTAACAAACCTTCCAGCTGAATGTCACTGCTTTTGGTTCAGATGGGTGACCATCCATAATGATGTATTCAGAAGAATACTTTCCTGTCCTCGCAGAGGGGTAAAGAATCTGAGGATGAGGCATGTGTGAGCAGCATTAAGTGTTTCTTCTTTTGTAGTCTGTTAAGGCAACAAAATCATTGTGTGGCTTCAGATAAACTGCCCTTAAACATTTCTGAACTCATGATCTGTGATCTCCCGGTACGTGTGGGAGCATATTTCAAAGCTATCGGAGCTTGAGGGTGCTTTTGGTTCTTTCACTATTCAACAAGATTGCGGTCGATCATCTCAATGCCATCTTCCCACATTAACCCTTACCTTTCTCAATATCCAAAAACCTGTCAGCTTTTGTCCTGAGTATAATCAGTGACTGAGTATTCACACCTCTCTGGGATACACATCCAGCACCCTTAAAATGAAGGAATTCCTCCACGCACATCATTCCTTATTCCAACATTGTAACCCTGTCTTCTGGAGTTCCCAACCAGTGGAAATGTTTTCCTGGCCTTGCCCCTGTTGAACTTGTCAAGAATGTTACACAGTTTATTTAGATTATGGGTGGCACAGTGATTAGCACTGCTGCCTCACAGCGCTAGAGATCCAGGTTCAATTCCATCTTTGGGTTACTGTCTGTGCAGAGTTTAAAGTTTTGAAGTTTATTTATTCATCACCAGTAGGCTTACATTAATGCTGCAATGAAGTTCCTGTGAAAATCCCCGAGTCGCTGCACTCCAGCTCGGGTACACTGATGGTGAATTTAGCATGTCCAATATATCTAACCAGCACACCTTTGGACTGTGGGAGGAAACCAGAGCACTTGGAGGAAACCCACACAGGCACAGGGAGAACGTGCAGACTCCACACAGACAGTGACCCAAGCCGGGAATCGAACCCAGGTCCCTGGCGCTCTGTAGGTTCTTCCCATGTCTGCTTGGCTTTCCTCCGGGTGCCCCAATTTCCTCTCATGCTCCAAAGATGTGCGGGTTTGGTGGATTGGCCATGTGATGTGTGGGTTAGGTGGATTGGCCATGCTAAATTGCCCCTTAGTGTCAGGGTAAATACTTGGGGTGACGGGGATAAGGCCTGGGTGGGATTGCAGATTCGATGGGCCAAATGGCCTCCTTCCACACGGTAGGGATTCTATAAATCTGGACCAACTCTCATTTTCCTGAGCTTCGGGGAATATAAACCTAGTTCACTCACTGCTTGGCTACATATTGCAATATAGATTTTTAGAACAGAAATCCATTCCTCAAACAAGGACACTAAATTTTGGTACAATTCACTGGTTATAAATTGTCTTTTATACTTCAATTAATTGATTTCCACTGCAGGCAATGCGTGTGGAATTAAAATATGAAAATAAAACTGATTGCCTTCTGGATTTACAGTTATGTGAGATAACTGAGATTATACAAATGCAACAGAACTGTGGCAGATGAACAGGAGCTGAATTACATGTCACCAAAGTGGAGAATAATCTAATAAATAAAAAGAGCTTTTTAATTAAATATATTTGCTTATAGCATCAAAAGTATGCTGGCAGAGATGATTCTATTCATCGAGTAGCAGCAGTGCGGGTGAAATGAAATAATTTGCATGTCTAAAATATATTTACCAGAGCAAGTAATGTTCCTGTTTACCAGTAAAGAGGCTGTCTGTTCTTAAACAGTTGGGTTTGACATTGCTAGCCATCATTTCCACATGCTTTCCAATAATAAGCCACAAATAAACTACTTGAAATGACAAACAAACTCATCTTATTTGCCATCACCTTCTACACTGAGGAAGCAGGTAAATGCCAGTAAAGTAAATGCCACCTTTAACAACGCATTTAACTCTATTTGGTTTTATTTCTTTCATTGCCAATGCTTCTGAAATATATCTCCTTCCTCTGATCAGACCATGCGATCAGATGGATTTTTATGACATAACTTCCAGGCTCAGGATATGCGGTGAGCGATACGCCGACAGCTCCAATGAAATCAATGCAAGATATTTGTTAGCTTAACGTAGCACCGTATTAGGAGCAGGTGTAGGCCATTTGGCCCCTCGAGTCTGCTCCCACCATTTGATAAAGGCCTGAACTCTCTGGCCTTGTTCACACCACACCACCACCCTCCCCACCCCACCCCACCCCACCCCAAATGCTGCCAGCAAGAACAGAGGATTTGGTGCTCAGCACAATCTCCATTCACAGCAGCAGGACCAGATAATCCCAGCTGCGGATGAGATTGGAGAATTCTGGCCCAAACCATGGCGAATAAGGTGAAGGCCTCATGTGCATTTCCCTGCCTATCCCGTAATCCTTAACTCCACTGTTGATCAAAAATTGATTGATCTAACTCCACTTTGAATATTTGATTTGATTTGATTTTCATTTGATTTGATATTGTCACATGCTATAGTGAAAAGTATTGTTTCTTGTGCACTATTCAGCCAAAGCATACCGTTCACAGAGAAGGAAATGAGAGAGCGCAGAATGTAGTGTTACAGTCATAGCCAGGGTGTAGAGAAAGATCTACTTAATGTGAGGTAAGTCCATTTAAAAGTCTGATGGCAGCAGGGAGGAAGCTGTTCTTGAGTCGGTTGGTATGTGATCTCAAACTTTTTTACCTTTTTCCCAATGAAAAAAGGTGGAAGAGAGGGAGAAGAGAGAAAACATTCAAAATGGTGCTGGAGCAAAGCGACTTCTTGCAAACTGTGCCCAGCATATCTTCTAATGATAGCTAATCACTCTGCCCCCACTGGCTTCTGGAGAAGAGAATTCCACAGACTAGCAAATCTCCACAAGACAGGGCTCGATTTTACTGCTCATTTGTGCCACGCTCCCGCTGTAGTGAAGCCAGAGAATTTGGCAAGCCAAATTTCCATTCACTGCAGTGGGATGGGAAGATCCCTCTTGTGGGAAAAGTCGGAAAATTCCAGCCACAATCTCTTTAGCTCAGTATAATTTTTAAACTGTATCCCATTGTTGTACAATCTCCCTGGCCCTCCCCTCTCCGCCTGGCCCTTATTCCACACCCCCCCCAGAATATAACCTATCAAGTCCCCGTGGGGTCTTAAATGTTTCAGGAATTGAAATATATCACTAACGTTCATTCCCTCCATCATTGAGGAACAGTGTCAGCAGTGTGCATCATCAACAAGATACATTGCAGGAAGACACTGAAGCTCCTTTGACAGCACCTTCTAAATCTAAAAGGACAAGAATAGCAGATAAGAACATATGAACTAGGGACAAGAGTAGACCATTCAATGCGTCAAGTCTGCTCTGCCATTCAATACAATCATAGCTGATCTCATCTTGGCCTTATCTCCACTTCCCTGCCCATTCTTCACAACCCTGCAATCATTAGTAATTAAAAATTTGTCTATCGCTCCTTAAATTAACTCAATGTCTCGGTATCCACTGCAATCTGAGGTAGTGAATTCCACAGATTCACGACCCTTTGAGAGAAGTAGTTTCTCCTCATCATTGTTTTAAACCTGCTACCCCTTATCCTAAAATTCTGACATCTTGGTTTAGGTTAAGAGGAAGGATCAACTCTACATCTGGTTTGTCAATACTTTTTAGATCCCCTCTTATTCTTCTGAACTCCAGAAAGTATAGGCCTAAACTACACAAACTTCCCTCGCTAGACAAACCCTTCATCCCTGGAATCGATGTAGTGTACCTCCAGATACTTGGGAATACCACTACCTCATCAGCATGACCTGGAAATATATCGCCATTCCTTCCCTGTTGCTGGGTCAAAATCCTGGAATTCCCTCCTTAACAGCACTGTGGGTGTACCTGCACCTCCCAGATGGCAGCGATTCAAGAAAGGAGCTCATCACCACCTACTTCAGGGTGACTGGGAGTGGGCAATAAATGCTGGCCTCACCAACAACATCATATCCAGTAAAAAATGGATTAAAAGAAAAATCACCTCCCATTCTTCTAAACTCCCATGGATGTAGGTCTGACATGATTAACCTTCCCTTATGAGATAACCCCCTTCATTCTAGTGTGAGCCCTTCATATTTTACAAAGAAAGGATGATTAAAAATCAAACAAGGGGCATCTAGACAAACACATGAATAGGATGGGAATGGGATGATACGGACTTCTGTGAGTTTTAGTTTAGGCAGGCGTCATGATCAGCACAGGCTTGGTGGGCCGAAGGGCCTGTCCCTGTGCTCTTCTTTGCTCTAATAGTCAAAAAATTGCTGAAGACGGGCCAAGAGCTTGCATCAAAATTGGTCTAAGTGTGGCTCAGGTTCTTCAGCAATTTGAATTGAATGGATCAGTGACAGCCGCTGGTGTGGCCCATCAGCCTATACACAGGAGAGGATTATGAAAGCTATTATTGTGCCCCAGTTGCTCAAGAGGAACATCCCATCACTGCTAAAGCTCCAATTGACAGAGATCAGGGAGACACTTTGCTCCCTTGCTCAGGATGTGCTTTTTTAAAAAAGTGTCAGTGTTGTGGTGTTTTGCTGCAACTGTATAGAGCGTTGGCGAGGCCACACCTGGAGTATCGCGCGCAGTTTGGGTGTCCCTACCTGAGGAAGGATGTCCTTGCTGTAGAGGGAGTGCAGCGAAGGTTTACCAGGCTGATTCCTGGGATGGCAGGTCTGTCATATGAGAAGAGACTAAATCAGTTAGGATTATATTCACTGGAGTTTAGAAGAGTGAGAGGGGATCTCAGAGAAAATTCTAACAGGGTTAGACAGGGTAGATTCAGAAAGAATATTCCCGGTAGTGGGGGGAGTCCAGAACTAGGGATCATAGTTTGAGGATAAAGGGTAAGTAAACCTTTTAGAATCGAGGTGGGGAAAAATTTCTTCATCCAGAGGGTGGAATCCACTCTCACAGAAAGTAGTTGAGGCAAAACAGTGTCCGATTTCAAGAAGAAATTAGATTAAATATAACTCTTGGGACTAAAGGGATCAAGGAATATGGGTGAAGGGGGGTGGGGGGGGTTCAGGACATTGAATTTGATGGTCAGCCATGATTAAGATGAATGGTGAAGCAGGCTCAAAGGGCTGAATGGCCCACTCCTGCTTCTATGTTACTTTGTTTCTAAACAGATCCAGGGAAATGTGGGCAGAAGATAGAAGAGTGCAAATATTGAAGCTAAAGCTGAACGGAACATGCTCCGATCGGAAGAATTTAAGGTGTTGAGTATAACGAAATCGTATGGCATCACATTAACGAGACGCTGAGATGCATTTTTATATACGAGTCATCTGTGCAGGACTTATCAATAGTGTGCTAGCTTGACTGAATAATGCCTCTCTGTCAGTGCAAAGTGTATTGTGCAGTAGAACCCCACACTGGAAGGATTCAGAGACACACACTTTCAAAACCTAGACTGCTCCATGGTTGAATTGAAATGGCAAATACAAAATGACAACAAAAGCCGTTTGAATGTTATTAATTTAAATTGGATTTGATAACCTTGTAGTGCATTAGGCGTGAGGCAATAATTACAATCTAAACATGCAGGCAGTGGTTACAGGTGGATAGATTTACAGCAACGCGTAGCTGTGATGTGGAAAACATTCCCTTCTAAAATAAATAATTAGCTTGGGCAGCAGCGACTGACTCTGCGAGTGGATTTGTGTATAATAGTAAAGCATCTTAGGGGACGGTGACTCATCTCCACATGCAGTAACACTGTAAACATATCCATTTTGAAGGCACTTTTGATTTTGTTGCACAACAGCTACCACACCAGCATCAAACCTTCCCTTTCGCCCTCCTATCTCCCCTCTGAGATATGTAGAAAGTTCATTCAAAACCTTGAAAGAACACATCTTTTCAGAATGATGATTATTACGGTGCTTACAACTCTTTGGGTGATTGGCTTTATCTTCTTCCCTCATCTTCAGATGGTCAGGGATCGTAGAACCTGCCGTTTCAATGGCTTCCTTTATTCTGTCATCGCTTTTTTTTATTATCTATTTCACCCGAGAGAGGTATTTAAGCTTTTGAAAGAGTTCTGGTAGGATAGACATGGAAAAGGTGTTTCCACTAGCAGGCAGGCGAGAATGGAACCGAGCGGCCGTAAAGGTAGAATAGTCACTGATTCACAATAAAGTGATTAGAATCTGGACACGGGAGTGTTTGAAGTGATGAGCATTGATACAGAAAGAAGCTATCCAGCCCATTGAGCCTGCACTGACTCTCCGAAAGTACATCTTATCCAAGTCCACCCCCTACCCCACTCTATCGCCATAACCAATGCACTTAGCTGGCTAATCCACCTATCCTACACATCTTTAGACACTAATGGCCAATCTACCTGACCCACACACCTTTGGAGTGTGGGAGGAAACAGGAGCACCTGGAGGAAACCCACGCAGACACAGGGAGAATGTGCAAACTCCACACAGACAGTGACCCAAGCTGGGGATTGAACCCAGATCCTTGGTGCTGTGAGGCAGCAGTGCTAACCACTGTGCCAGTCATGAACAGACGAGAGAGAAAAGAATTGAAGAATATGCTAATAGAGTTAGATGAATTAGAGTGTGAGGGGGCTTGTGATGAGCATAAACATTAATACTGATTACTGAACGGCTGTCGGACTAGATGGCCTGTACCTGTTATACCGACGATGTGATACATTGCAGCTTTCTTCGTGGGGCGGGATTTTACAGCCTCACTCGACCCGAGACCAGAAAATCCTGGCAGAAGTGAACGGACATTGTCCACCCCTCGCCCGCTCTAATTAAGTGTCACAGCGTCACACTGGCTTATTTGCTTCTTAAGTCAGTTCGGATCTACTGGACAGAAAATTTCACTGTAGCTTGTAAGAATCACATTGCAGTTGCCCTCCTTTGCTTCCTGAGCAAAATAATTCAGTGGATGGAGTTTCACCTTGTTGTTCTATTACGGCCGGCCATCATAGAAACTTATTGGATCAAGTTTTAATTTCCGCCGAGGCAATTGGAAATCAATTTTCAGCAACTTTTACAATGAAGGTGAGTGGGATCCACAGTTTGGGCAGCTAATCTACCCTCCACCCCCTCCCCCCTCCCCCAACACCCCCACCACCCCACCCCGATCTGCCGTATATGTTGCACTACAGCCAGCATTGAGACAGTCACGCAGTTCCGTCGCCTGCCACTGGCTGTCTCTTCAGCACGTTCTCCGCGGTCAATCTCCCCAGCAATGAAATTTATCAGCAAGTGTGACTAATTCTCAATTTTAAGTCATTTTAGACTGGGTAATTGAGGTCTTCAGAATCCAATCAGTTCCACAACCCATCCCCTGGCTCCCGACGTTATCTCCTTCTGATTCAGCCAAGCCCCAAGTGCTGAGATGTCTGTGAGCCAAAGAAAAATGCTAGCCGCTGTTTCCAGGCACTTGCTTGTAGATCGAGCGACTAATTCTAAAATATTAGATATAATGTGGGAGAGACTAAAGTAACACAAGAAACATAAATTTCTAATGGCCAACGGGAGGATGGAAGCTACGCAAGTAATTGTGTGAAATCAAGAATGGTTTGGCTTTGAAATTTTATGAAAGGGCTTCAAATATCTGTAGCAGTAATTGGGTTGGGACAATGGCAAACTCTTAGGAAAGTGGGAGACCTAATGACACCGCAGTTAGATCAAGTCTCCATGGCCACAATTTTATGTTCCTGTGCCCTCATCTCCCGCTCATGTTTTTTTGGCTGAGGTAGGAGGGAAGGCATGAAATTGCAGAGGAGGTATATACAGCACGGTGGCATGGTGGTTAGCACTGCTGCCTCACGACGCCAAAAACCCGGGTTCAATTCTAACCTCGAGTAACTGTCCGTAGAGTCTGCACATTCTCCCCATGTCTGCGTGGGTTTCCTCCAGGTGCTCTGGTTTCTCCCCACACTCCAAAGATGTGCAGGTTAGTTGGATTGGCCATGCTAAATTGCTCCTCAGTGTCACACGATGTGTAGGTCAGGGGAATTGATGAGGTAAATACTTGGGGTTATGGGGTGGGATTGCCCCTTAGTGTCAGGGGGATTGTGTGGGGTTACAAGGATAGGGCCTGGGTGGGATTGTTGTCACTGCAGATTTGTTGGGCTGAATGGCCTCCTTCAGGGCTGTAGGGATTCTATGATTCCCTCCAGGTTCCTGTCTGCCCCAAACTCACAATGATTTTACACAAGGACGGACAAAGTCTTGGGTGGGAAGTCCGCCCTAATCCCAGTTTTCTGCTCAGCTTCTACTTTTATGTTGGGTGTTGTGTGTGTGTGTGTGCATGTGCGTGTGCATGTGTGTGTGTGTGTGGAGGGGGGCAGGAGATGGGGGGATACAGATTGAAGCTCCATGAGGAGATCTAATTGAAACATAATATTCTGACAGGGCTGGGCAGACTGGACACAGGGATGTTGTCTCCTCTGGCTGGGGCTGAGGGGTCACAGTCACAGAATACCGGGAGAAGCCATTTCGGAGTGAGGCGAGGAGAAACTTCTTCAATCAGAGGGCAGTGAACCTCGACCTCAGAGTGAACTCTCTGCTATAGAAAGCGTTGAGGCCAAACCAATATAATGTGTCAAAATTCGCAGATACACTAAGATGGGTGAAAGAGCAAAGTGTGCAGAAGACACTGAAAGTCTGCAAAGGAATATAGATAATCTAAGTGAGTGGGCGAGGCTCTGGCAGATGGAGTACAATGTTGGTAAATGTGAGGTCATTCATTTTGTTAGGAATAACAGCAAAATGGACTATTATTTAAATGGTAAAAAATTGCAGCATGCTGCCATGCAGAGGGACCTGGGTGTCCTTGTGCAGGAATCTCAAGGAGTTGGTTTGCAGGAGCAGCATGTAATTAAGAAGGCAAATGGAATTTTGTCCTTCATTGCCAGAGGGATGGAGTTTAAAAACAGCAAGGTTATGTTGCAGCTGTATAAGGTGCTGGTGAGGCCATACCTGGGAGTACTGTGTACAGTTTTGATCTCCTACTTGAGAAAGGATATACTGGCACTGGAGGGGGTGCAGAGGAGATTCAATAGGTTAATTCTGGAATTTCGAGGGTTGGCTTATGAGGAGAGACTGAGTAGACTCTTTGGAATGCAGAATTAGGGAAGATCTTATAGAAACATATAAGATTATGAAGTGAATAGATAAGATAGAAACAGGGAAATTTTTTCCACTGGCAGGTGAAATTAGAACTCGGGGGCATAGTCTCAAAATAAGGGGGAGCAGATTTAGGACTGAGTTGAGGAGGAACTTCTTCACACAAAGGGTTGTGAATCTGTGGAATTCCCTGCCCAGTGAAGCAGTTGAGGCTACCTCATTTGAATGTTTTTAAGGCAAGGATAGATAAATTTTTGAACATTAAAGGAATTAAGGGTTATGGTGAGCAAGTGGGTCAGTGGAGCTGAGTCCATGAAAAGATCAGCCATGATCTTATCGAATGGCGGAGCAGGCTCAAGAAGCCAGCTGGCCTACTCCTGCTCCTAATTCTTATGTTCTTATGAATATATTTAAGAAGGAAATAGATAAGGTTTCTAGCCCCTAAAGGTATCAACGGATCTGGGGGAAGTGCAAGAGTATGAAGTTGAGATGGAGGATCAGCCGTGATCATAATGAATGGCAGAGCAGGCTCGAAGGGCTGAATGGCCTACTCCTGCTTCTATTTTCTAAGTTACTACGTCGGGTGTGGGAGCTTTCCATGTACAAATTGGCTTTGATGTATATAGTTGTCATGAACATTACTGTACTATTCTTTTTCTTTTCCAATGAGTCATCGATGGATTAAGTTAATGGCCAAAGCTGTGGTAGATATATCTCAATGCTAGTAACTGTGAAGTCATTCATTTTGAACAAAACACAGCAGGTCCAAATAGATTTTGGGATCTTTACATACAGCTCCATCCCTTGTATCACCCAGTGCAGTAGCACCCCAATTGTGCCTGGAGCCCACTCCTTCAGCCCTAGTAATTTTAGGGTATCGAACTTCAGCTTGTACACCTTGCATAGCTGTTTGCAGTGATTTCACAGTTTGGGTAAGAGGGACAGTGCGAGGGAACTGCTTTTTTTTACATAGCGAGTTATTACGACCTGCTCTGAAAAGGTGGTGCAAGCAGATTCAATAATAACTTTCAAAAGGGAACTTGTTAAAACACAAAACTGTGATGAAGGTTCGCCTGCATACTGAAAGCCACTCATTGGCAGTTTTCATAGAATAATAAAATGATACAACACCAAAGAGGCAGTCTTGTGGCACCCCTGCCTCTGAGCCACAGGCTCCGGGTTCAAGTCCCACCCCAGGACTTGGAAGAAGGTACATTCATAACACGATCAAACAGGTTGAGTGTAAACCTGCCAATCCTTCCAAACATGTCAATGGCTGGCGGTAAGAGCAGGAGAGACTCCTGGTCAGCCACACTAGATGTGGAGTGGCGTCCCTCAAACTATCAACCCCTAGCAACAGACACGAGACCTGTTACAGAAATTGAGAGCAATGGAAACCCCTTAGTGCACCATCAGGTGCGGGAAAAGAATTAGGATGAAACAACTCAGAAGGAGGCCATTTGGCCCAACCAGCGTGGCTGTGCTGACCCTTCAGTAGAGCTGTCGAATGAATGATGTTCTGCCCTTTCCTCACAGCTCTGTAACTTCCTTTCCCTCTGTGCGTTTTAACAAATTCCCTTTTTGAAAGTTATTATTGAATCTGCTTGAACCGCCTTTTCAGGCAGCCCAAAGCAGGCCGTAACAACTCACTATGTAAAAAAAAACAGTTCCCTCACACTGCCTCTCGTGCTTTTGCCAATCACCTTAAATCTGTCACCTCTGCTTATCGATTTTTCTGTCAGTGGAAGCACTTTCTTCTTTTCACAGATTGACGGGCAGGGTTGAGAAATTGAATTTCCAAAGTCACCAGCGAAAATCCCAACAGGCTATGTAGTAAAGAGGCAGTTTAATTTATTCAGTTACTGCATTGACGGGGCTGATGTGATTCTGACATGGCATTAAAGGCCCATTGTTATAGAACAACCAGCCCTCCGATTCACAACGGTGCATTTGGCGAACTGACTGACGTTTGCTCTGTCTATTTGATATCTGATTGAAATGTTTCACCCAGGACAATAGTCTTCACCACAAAGGAGCAAGCATGGCCGATAGTAAGTGCGTAATTTACGAGAAAGCTGTATCGAGGCTTATCGGGAAGGTAATAAATAGGAAGCCAACAGCTCAGATCCCATCATCAAATGCCTCACTGGTTACATCTGACATTTTGTGTACGGAATATAGGAGCCTTGGCAATCCAGGATACTTCCTCTGAAATGTCATCAGTCAGTAGGCATTTTATCTCAATATCAGCTATTGTCTATCATCTCAGGATGAAAGATAATCTGGTTAAGTATTCAGCAGCAATATTTTGTGCTCCTGTTTACTGTGAGACATCTCAGTTAAATTCCAACAAGCAAGCCATCCATCGTACAGAATGGAGTTCTCAAGACTTCAACATTGCTCTGTAAACAAACACCCATTTCTTTCCTACAGTCATAGAAGGGAAAGACTTTTTCTCATGACACTTGGAGCAGTGCAGTGGCACAGGGGCTGCAGGGTGGCACAGTGGCTAACACTGCTGCCTCACAACCCAGGGACCCGAGTTCAATCCCGGCCTCGGGACACTGCCTGCGTGGAGTTTGCACATCCCCCCCATGTCTGCATGGGTTTTCTCCAGTTTCCTCATGCACTCCAAAGATATGCGGGTTAGGTGGATTGGCCGTGCTATATTGCCCCTTAGTGTCAGGGAGCCTAGCAGGGGAATACATGGGACTATGGGGATGTGGCCTGGGTGGGATTGTGGTCGGTGCAGACTTGATGGGCCAAATGGCCTCCTTCTGCATTATGATTCTATAATTCCTATGACGGGAAAGACCTGTTCTTATGACATTTTTGGCACAAAACAGATGCAAACAGCAGCCAACTGTACAGCATTACAAGTCAATATCATGATTTGTAATAATTATAGAAGAGGGTTGTTAATGTATAGGTAATAGCACTGAGATAAGGAGTGGGATTGTCCAGCCGCGCTGGCCCCAAGACTGGAAAATCCTTCCGCGACGCATGGTCCTCTCCCACCCGCTACGATTCCCGTGGCGGGCGGGGTGGGAAAATTCCACCCCAAAAATCCACAGGTTAACATTGGATGCACTATGCCATCCTCAGAAAATGTGCCAAGGTGATTCTGACCAGCATTAGTGAGTTAGATGCTTGAGTTCTGTTTTTATTTACAAACATTCAGGAGTGGGCGGATACTACAGCACAGTCTGCCAAGTCAACTGGAAGAATATAGATTAGCGATATAATGTAACAAGAGCTGCAATGGGAGCAATGCTGATTAGCAAGTGATTGTGGTCCATTTTTTTAATCTAACCTGAACGTTTGCTAATAATACATTTAGGTTCAGCATTGTTTATATAGAACGACCCAACATTCAATTTTTCCTCGTGTCAGGCTGGTAGATTGACAATATACAGGGGACACGTAGCATGTGTAATGTTGTTGCAAGCCTGCCTGTGCTGAAGTAATTCCATATCAAACATAAAGAAAGCACTGTGTTAGGGATCAGCTCAGTGATGCCTGCTATTGCATTCAGTAAGAAAACTGACATGCCTCTCAATCGTAAGGGATTTTTCTTTAACAGAGGTCAAAACATGGGTGACAAATTCTTCACGGTCAACATTACTGTAAGAGTAATATAAACTGTAAATGTTGTGTTATTATAATGATATAATACCTTGGTCTTATTTACTGTATAAATAATATATATCATACCAAGGCACTTATATCGAGGCACCAATCACTCATAAAAAAAATTGGGTAAACACATACTGATCTCACTTATTCAGACTGGGCACGTCAGAATAGTTCTATAGGTATAAAACTTAAAGACATCAGTGTTCTATGTGTTTCTTTTGGTTAAACAAATAGATTAAGTCAGGAAACTGAGGGATAAATGAAAATGCAGTTCAAACGTCCATGAAAATAGAATCCCAAAGGAAACTTAAAACAGCAAAATGAAATTTGATTGAAGGGATCGATCGATAACACCTCAGTCTCCATGGTGCTCACTTGGTACAGAAGGCCTTGTGGTGTCAGCAGACATTATAATGTACCTTTCAGGAACAGCCAAAAGTGAACATAGCCACAGCAGTGAGACAGGCAGTTGGGATGGACAACTCCATCCCTGCCTGCACTTATTAATGGCCAACTTGGGGGGTTGTGTGTATGCATGCGCGTGTGTGTGTGCGTGCATGTGCGCATGTATGTGTATGTGTGTGCATGCATGCATGTATGTGTACATGTGTGTGTGCATGCATATGTGTGTGTGTGCACGTGTGTGTGTGCACATGTGTACGTGTGTGTGCACATGTATGTGTGCATGCATGTGTGTGTGTGTACGTGTGTCTGTATGTGTGTGTGTGTGTCATGTGTCGTGAACGAAGTAAAAACTAAGATTGGATCAATGACACATTTCCTTTCCAGCGATGTCATGGAAATATTCAGCAGGTCAGGTTGCATTTGCAGAGTGGAAGAGTTAACTGGCTGGATTTCACGGTCCTGGGTGGGATGAAGTAAATGGATCAGTAATTGGGTCATCCACTCACTGCCAGCCCCGCCATCCCAGTTTGTTCAACCAAGTGTCAGATGGCCAATTAATAACCAGTTTAGAGGAGAAAAGGGGACTCTGTCACCAATCGGTAACTCTCTAAGGTAAGACTATCTCCCCAGATGGAGGAAGAAACCTCATCCAACTAATGCCCTGCCAGGCACACAGTGACCACAGTGTAGATGACATTGTCTTGGGCAGCCTCCCAGCCGACCTTTCAGTCAGGGATGGTGGAACACGGTACTTCGTAAAATCCTTCCGGAAGATGGTTGTTTAGGTAGACCATAAAGAAAAGTGAGCTGTAAATGTGGGAGGAATGAGAACCAAGTAAGGGAGGCAGAGGGAACTTACTGCCGTATTCATAATTTGTAGTGCACTGCAAAACTGCTTGGAACAATCTGGTTAAAGATGTAAAATATTATCAGGGAGGGAATAGAGAACTTAAAAAAATGTTTGAAGAAGGTACCAAGAGTAAAGGGTGAAAAAATAAACAGTAGATCCTTGCGATTGGAAGAAAAAACTCAGAAACTTAAAGAGAAAAAGAAAGAAAACTGCAAATGCACTAGATATGAAAATGTGACAGAAAACTCAAGTCAAGCATAGCCACCAGGATTTTCCATTCCCGCAGTGGCTGGGACTGTCACATTTGGCGCAGAAAATGTAGAGAGGCAGCTAAACGTCAATAGGCAAATTTTCCAACCACTCCTGCTGGCGGGATCTTCCAGTCCCACTGAGGGCAACTCCCTGCCATGAATCCTCCAGCAGCAGAGGGTATGAACAACAGAAAAGCCCGTTGACAGTGGTGGGACTGGAGGATCCTGCTGTCAACCAATGGCAGACCACCTCTGCTGTAGCAAAACACATAGCAGGGGTGTGGAAACTTCCACCCTGTGACTTTTGTTGGGACTGGAAAATCCCATCAAGTGGGGGAAAAGAACAAAAACTTTAACATCATAATTGATTCCCAGTGCTTCATTGAGTGTTATCCGATACAGCTTGAAACTGAGCCTCTGAAAGAAATCCTATTTATTTATTTTCGAACCACTTAAGCACTATTCCGTCACCCGTTGGAAATGCAAACATTTTAAATGCTGCATTTTAGATATTTTCGTAACGTTGATCATAAAACTTTTCTGCAACTTTCAAAGTTTTCCTTACTCAAAATTACTCGTTTCCAAACTTAAAAAAAATGGTTTGGTCAAATAGGATTTTTTGAGGGGCATCTAAATGGAGCAGAGTGAGGCAGAGAAGTTTAGAAAGGCAATTCCGGTGTTTAGGACTTAGACACCTGAAGGCATGGCCACCAATGGTCTGAAGATGTAGTTCAGAGGGCACAAAGAGCCAAAATTGAAGGAACACGCAGACCTTGGAGGGTTGAGAGAGGGCATAAAGGGATGCCATGGAAGCATATGAACACAGGTCCTGACAAGGGATTCCCAGAGGATAAGTCAATGGACCAGCAACAGGTTCAAACTATGGGCTCAGACCTGCTAACTTTGTAAATTCTGAACACCTTGGAACGTTTGATTGTCAAAGTCAAGACTTTTGATTTGATTTGATTTATTATTGTCACATGTATTAGTAAACAGTGAAAAATATTGTTTCCTGCGTCTTATACAGACAAAGTATACTAACTCATAGAGAAGGAAAGGAGAGAGTTCAAAAGGTCGTGTTGCAGTCAAAGCTTGGGGAGAAAAAGATCAATTTAGCATGACATAGGTTCATTCAAATGGCAGAATGGAAGAAGCTGTTCTTCAGTCGGTTGGTACGTGATGTCAAAGTTTTGTATCTTTTTGCCGATGGAATAAGGTGGAAGAGAGCATGTCCGGGATGCATGGGGTCCTGAATTATGCTGGCTGCTTTTTCCAAAGTAGCGGGAAGTGTAGACAGAGTCAATGGATGGGAGGCTAGTTTGCATGATGGACTTGGCTTCATTCACGACCCTTTGTAGTTTCTTGCAGTCTTAGGCAGAGCAGGAGCCATACCCAGCTGTGATCCAACCAGATGCAACTGTGTAGTTTTTTTACCCCTGTTATTTGTTAATAGATGAGAAATAGATTGTTTAAAGTTTATTTTTTAGTGTCACAAGTATGCTGACATTAACACTGCAATAAAGTTACTGTGAAAATCTCAGTTGCCACACTCTGAAACCTGTTCGGGTACACTGACAGAGAACTTAGTGTGGCTAATGCGCTTAACCAGCACGTCTTTCATACTGTGGGAGGAAACCGGAGCACCCGGAGGAAATGCACGCAGACACGGGGAGAACGTGCAAACGCTGCCTTGCTGCTTCGATGTTCATTATATATTTGCAATGATGGCAATTGTCTGGTGTACAGCACATAAGATTATTGTTTCGATTGGATGGACACATTCTGAGGATCAGTTCTGCATTTTAATTGACTTTTAGCCCAGTTTAAATAGGTTTGCGATTGACTTAGAAGTGACGCCGTTATTTTGATTCACATGATAGCTGAAGTTTATATCATTTTGTACAGCAGCCATTTAAAGACAGAAGTAATGAGATTTCGTATAGCTGCATGGAAACACAACATGAAACAATTCCTTCCCAAAGAAAAACTGCTGTGGAGATAAAAAAGACTTTGTGATAAAGACATTCTGTGAGTTAAAGCAGGAACGCTTGATAAGATTCCAAGGAATAGATTGTACTTATTTCCATACATTCTGTGCTGGGAGGCTGTCGGCATGTATTGATTTTTTTTTTGTGTTGGCTCCCTTCAGCAGAAAGCGTGATTAAGGCTGCAGAATCTCTGGCCCCTCATCAATGACACATTTTCTTCCTTTGTGGTCCACAGGCTGACAGTGACGAGCCATCCCCTGATGCCACACTGTGATCTGGAAGCCGGTAGCTCTGAGGAACTCTTCCAGGCTGTGAATCACGCCGAGCAGACTTTCTGTAAGATGGAGATCTACCTGAAACAGCAGCAACTGTGTGACGTCATCCTGATTGCTGGGAATCGAAAGATACCCGCTCATAGGTAGGGCATCCGTGAATTTCTCCTGTCAGTGAACTTGGTGTAAAAGCAGTTACTTTTCAAAATGCCTCGGTGCTTTCTTCCAAATACTGATCGGATACTAGGTTCCCATGAACCTCGAGCTAATAAGTCAATCGCCTTCAACTGAGGAAAGACAATTATAGGAATAGGTGCTGTGGTAGGCCATTGATCCTTCGACCCTGCTCCATTCAGCCCATCGAGACTGCACTATCCCTGTAATCCCACAATTTAACAGGGCTAATCCATCTAACCTATACATCTTGAGACACTAAAGAGCAATTTAGCATGGCCAATCTACCTAACAAGGACATGGCTGATGTTTTACCTTACCTTCACCTTCCCACCCGATCCCCATATCCTTTAATTCCTGTATTGTTCAAGAATTTATCTGTCTTGAAAATGCAGAACGACTGAGCATCCACAGTTCCCTGGGATAGCAAATTCCAAAGGATCGCAACTCTTGGGCCTCATTTGCTGCATTTTAGTCTCCTTACCTTCAAAATCAAAAACCATCAAATCCTCACAGTGCAGAAGAGGCCATTCAACCCATCAACTCTGCCCAAATTCTGTGATAGAGCATCATACCCAAGCCCTCGCCCCCACCTTATCCCTGTTACACTGGGTGACTTGACGGCACAGTGGTTAGCACTGTGGCCTCACAACGCCAAGGACCCAAGTTCGAATCCTGGCTTTGGTCAGTGTCAGTGTGAAGTCTGCATGTTCTCCCTGTATCTGCGTTGGTTTCCTCTGGTGCTCCAGTTTCCTCCCACAGTCTGAAAGACATCCTGGTTAGGCCATGCTAAATTCTCCCTCAGTGCACCTGAACAGGCATTGAGGTATAGCGACTGGGGGATTTTCACAGTAACTTCATTGCAGTGATAACATTAGCCCACTTGTGGCAATAATAAATAAACTTTAAACACAATTTAGCAGGGCTAATTCATCTAACCTGCATATCTTGGGACACTAATGGGCAATTCACATTGCCAATCTACCTAATCTGCACATCTTTAGACTGTGGGAAGAAACCAGAACATGCGGAGGAAACCCACACAGACATGGGGAGAATGTGCAAACTCTACACAGACAGTGACCTGAGGCCAGAATCAACCTGGGTCCCTGGCACTGTGAGGCACCATCGCTAATGACCAACCTGCCAAAGGATATATTTAAGCCAGGGAGGTGTACAAAGGTTCACTGGACTGTCTCCTGGTTTGACAGGAAAGTCCAGTGAGGAGAGCTAAAGTAAACTAAGCCCATTTTCCAAATAATTTGAAGAATGGGAGATGATCAAATAGAAATGAATGAAATTTCTAAGGGGCTTGACAGGGTCAGTGCTGAGAAAATGCTTCCCCTAGTAATGCAGTCTGGAACATGGAGGTCACAGTCTCAGACCATTTAACTCTAAGATAAGGAGAAATTCTTCATTATAAGAGTTTGATTTGATTTTGATTTGAATTGATTTATTATTGTCACATGTATTAGGATACAGTGAAAAGCATTGCTTCTTGTGCACTGTACAGACAAAGCATACCATTCATAGAGAAGGAAAGGAGAGATTGCAGAATGTAGCATTACAATCATAGCTAGGGTGTAGAGAAAGGTCGACTTAATGTAAGATAGGCCCATTCAAAAGTCTGATAACAGCAGGGAAAAAAACTGTTCTTGAGTTGGTTGGTTCATGACCTCAGACTTTTGCATCTCTTTCCCGAAGGAAGAAGGTAGAAGAGAGTAGGTCCAAGGTGTATGGGATCCTTGATTATGCTGGCCACTTTTTTTGAGGCAGCAGGAAGTGTAGGCAGAGTCAATAAATGGGAGGCTGGTTTGTATGACGGATTAGATTATGTTCATGACATTTCATGGTTTCTTGCAGTCTTGGACAGAGCAGGAGCCATACCAAGCTGTGATACAACCAGGAAGAATGCTTTCTATAGTGCATCTATAAAAGTTGGTGAGAGTCGTAGTGAATGTGTCAGATTTCCTTAGTCTTTTGAGAAAGTGGAGGCGTTGGTGTTATTTTAACTATAGTGTCGGCATGAGGAGAACCAAGTCAGGTTATTGGTGATCTGGACATCTAAAAAAATGAAGCTCTCACCCATTTCTACGTCACCCTCATTGATATAGACAGGAGATGCCCTCTACTATACTTCCTGAAGCCAGTGACCATCTTCATTTTGTTGACATTGAGGGAGAGATTATTTTCATGGCACCCGTTCACCAGATTCTCAATCTCTTTCCTCTACTCCGTCTCATCATTGTTTGAGCTTCAATTCACTACAGAGGGGAGACTACGATGGCGTCATGAGCAAACTTGAAAATTGAGTTGGAAAGGAATTTAGCCACACAGTCATTGGTCTGACCAGGTAGTCAGATGGCGGTGCAATCCTTTGGATCCTCCAAGGAGCAGGTTCGAAGGGTTAGTGGCCTACCGCAGCACCAATTTCATAAAAACTTAACATGTATGCACTAAAGACATGTCTGAGGTAGATAAATTCTTAGATTCTTGTCATTAAGTCTGAAATATTGAGATGTTAAGCTGAAAGCTGAAACTATATTGGATTGATTTGAGCAGGGTCTGGGGAAAGAATTCCTCCAATCACAATTTGTAACTAATTCATAAATATCTATCAAAGCAAAGTTTATATATCTGCTACAATTAACAAACAGCAGAAATTTTCCCACTCGTGTTCTCTTTTTTGTATCACAATATATAAGAGTTCCAGGTACTATAATAGGTCACATAGTATTTAATTATCAGATATACCCAACATTATAGGTAGAGTTTGGGAAGATGGAAGGTATGTAAATTCGTGGAAACTTTGGAGAGAGTGCAAAGAAGGCTCACCAGGATATTAATTAGTAGCAAGTGTTTTGGATATAAGAGGTTGAATGAACTGGATTATTTTCATTGGAAAGACAGAGTCCGAGGGAAGACCTGATAAGAGGTCTATAACATTATGGAAGGCATAGACAGGGTGGATGATCAGTGGCTTTTTCCCAGGGTAGATGTGTCAATTACAAGGAGGCACAGGTTCAAGGTGAAAGGGGGAAAATTTAAGGGAGATGTGTGGGAGAAGTTTTTCCCACAAAGAGGGTGGGTGCCTGGAATGTGCTGTCAGAAGAGGCGGTGGAAGCAGACACATTAACAACATTTGAGAGGCATCCGGATGGGTACATGAATAGGGAGGAAATAGAGAGATATGGACCAAGTAAGAACAGAAGGGTTTTTTTAGTTTGGTAAAAGTATCATGATCAGTACAGGCTTGAAGGGCCAAAGGGCCTGCTCCTGTGTTGTATCTTCCTTTGTTCTTTGTTCTTGTTCTAAATAGCTACAAGTGCCCGAAGAATAGTAGCTAGTGTTCATATTTATACGCAATCACCAGGATATTAGCAGGTCAGGAATTAGTATTAATCAGTTCAACAGCTGTAATTAAAATTCATTTTTAATTGAGTATTGAAATGTTTTTCTACCACTTGACTTTTCAATTGTTGCTGAAAGTACAGACATGTTGAATCTTTTCATCCTGTACTCATCAGGACACTTTGCAAGTATACCGGTATAAGGGGAAAGCAACAATTTGTACTGTGTATGAGAACAGTGCTGATTGATTGGCAAATGAACTCTGATTAGTAGAGACATTGCCATGAAAAATGCACAAGTTGATGCTAACTGACAGTTAACTGGCAATCACTATTTGAAATTTAAACCAGACAGCTCAACCCTGATTGCTTAAGGCATTGCCCTGAGAAATGAGTCAGCAAATGGCTGTCACTTATTTTGCTTGTTTGGAACAGGCACCATGTGTGTACATGTACTTTCTTTCTGCAAAGATCAGGGTCCTGTGTATTAATATATGTTGTGTCTAATATACAAAATGACTGATCATGGTAACCATTATCTCACAGGATGCCTTTCATATCCCCTATTTCAGCATCAAGCTTGCTTGGTGAGCAGATGGCTCAGGATCGCAAGCCATTTGCTCACCAGGAAAGCTTAATGCTGAAATAAGCCATGTTACAGGCATTCTGCGGGATCATGACTACTCTGATCAGATAAGTTTGCACAGAAACTCATGAACAGATCCAAGACCATCACTTTCAGCCCTGAAAAGTATCCAGTCTACCTCTTAGAAACCTCGAGGTTTATAGCATAGAAACAGGTCCATTGGCCCTATTTGTCCACGCTGCCTTTTTTTAAACACTAACCTAGTCCCAATTGCCCATTTGATCTATATCCTTCTATACCCATTCTACCCATGTAACTGTCTAATCGCTTTTTAAAAGGCAAAGTTATACCTGCCTCTACTACTACCTCTGGCAACTTGTTCCAGACACTCACCACCCTCTCTGTGAAACATTTGCCCTTCTGGACCCTTTTGCATCTCTCCCCTCTCCCCTTAAATCTACACCCTCTAGTTTTAGACACCCTACCTTTGCAAAAAGATGTTGACCATCGAGCTGATCTATACCCCTCATTATTTTACAGACCTCTGTAAGATCACCCCTAAGCCTCCTACGCTCCAGAGAAAAGGGTCCTGGTCGATCCAGCCTCTCCTTATAACTCAAACCATCAAGTCCCCATAGCGTCCTAGATTACTCAGACGACTCTGTAAGGTTAAGGTATCACAAGAATTTGAGCAATAGGTGAAGTTAACTCTTTCGTGTTTCTACTATGCAGTCGCGACATAAGTCACACTCACCACTACCAGGATGTGGCTGCCGTCAAGACACAAAATGTTTTACAATCGCACAAATAAGTAATGTTGTATATGAACTTCGGTGCCAATGTGATGCCAGATGTTTAAGCCATATGTCCCAAAGACTGGAGCCGATCATATCAAACAACATGTTTCTGCTGCTGATTACAGTGGGCAAGTTTCAGATCTTTACTCAACTAGACCTGTCCCTGAAACACACAAAACACAGTGTCCAACATTAGTTGTGATTTCCTGATTGGATATTTGCTAACTAACCCACAGTGTGCTCAGAATTTACAGTGACAACCAATTTAAGATTGTCAGTCAGGTTCACAGTGTGGCACACTTTGCGAGTACTGGAAGCTATGTATTTCAATACACTGGATCCTGTTTTTTGCAGACAGAAAGAACACGTACACACATTGGCTGAAACTCTATCACTCCATTGGAATCAGGGTAGGTGAGAGTCCCAGAACGGAAATCTCCGTTGGCCTCTAGTGGGATTTTACGATACTGCCACTGTGCTGTTTCAATTAAGCAAAGTAAATGACAGCTGTTGGCTGACTCATTCCTCAGGGTACTGTGTTGACAAATCAGGATCGTGCAGTCCGATTTTAATTTCAAACAGTGTTTGGCAGTTAACTGTCAGTCACCATCAACTGCTGCATTCCCCATGGCAATGTCTCTACCGATCAGAATCCACTTGCCAATCAATCAGAATTCTCTTCAGACGCAGTATAAATTATTGTTGCCCACATGTAATGGTATTCGGTGTCCTGAAGAGTGATCGATGAAAATCTTGGACAAATCTCTTTCTTCAGTAACGCTCTGTACAAGCAAATGATTGTTTTCAATTAATGTTAATTATGTTCTCAGACATGATTTGTTTTACATCGCACTTTTTAATGTGTTTGATGTGAGAAGGAGAGGTTGTTGCTTCAATTGACATGGTAAGATCGTACTTATCCTAGTACAGGAACAGTAAGTAGCATATTTCAGTAGAAGTAAAATGAAATACTGAAATTAATCACCACCAGCCAATTAAAGGAAAAAAGATTTATACCTTTTTTGATTACTTTTCTGTTAGAAAAATACATTTCAAATATTTTACGACCATTATTGCTGGAATTTATTTTTTTAGAAACTGTCGATAATTATTTTTGGATAAGCAATAAACATGAGGTTAAAAATAATTTGTGGTGATACTATGGGAAGTTAAGGGGAGGCGATAGCCTCGTGGTGTTACCACTAGACTATTAAACCAGAAACTCAAAGAATGTTCTGGGGACCCAGGTTCGAATCCAATCACAGCAGATGATGGAATTTGAATTCAATAAAAAATATCTAGAATTACGAAATTACTGATGGCCATTGCTGATTGTTGGAAAAATCCATCTGATTCACTAATGTCCTTTAGGAAAAGAAATCTGCCTACATGTGACTCCAGCGCCGCATCAATGTAGTTGACTCTCAACTGCCCCCTGAAATGGCCTAGCAAGCCACTCAGTTCAAGGGCAGTTACGGATGGGCAATAAATGCTGGTCAGCCAGCAATGCCCATGGCCCACAAATTAATAAAAATCAAGTATATTTATGAGTATGAGGTTCCCTACCTGCTCTTTGTAAAAGAAAATTAAGCAACAACAAAGTCACATGCTTGTTTTAGAGAAATAAGGCATATAGTGTTTTTTATGCAAGATGAGTCTTTATTTCTGAACGTGATTAGAGTTTCTGCTATTTAAACACCAGGACTGATAAAATTTTATGCAACCGGATGTTAATAAAACTTTGCTGCAAGTACATTTATCGGAAACAAATTATAACTATGCAAATAATGAATAGATGTCAAGTGGAGGCAAAATATTTTTGTACTCAGTTTTAATTTCACTTTATGAATCTGTAATTAAAATTACCTTTATGATGAATTGTAAATTATGCATATGCATCAGTTTAGAATTCATAATACACTATGGCGCTATCACTGTTGCTCCCAGCACACAGATACTTAGACATTTTTAACATAAAGAATAAGTTTTCCTTAGCTTTATTTAAGCATCTTCTACATATAATGGGAACTATAGTTTGGATTAGCATACTGATAAGGTGCTGAAACATTACATTGGTCGTAAAATCCTTAACTGTTTCACTGCATTACAGGGCCTTGATGAGGCCACACCCAGAATATTGTGTGCAGTTTTGGTCTCCTCTCTGAGGAAGGAAGTTCTTGCTCTCGAAGGGAGTGCAGCAAAGGTTTGCCAGTCTGATTCTGGTGATGGCGGGACTGATGTATGAGGAGAGATTGACTGGGTTAGGATCGTTTTTGCTGGAGTTCAGACGAATGAGGGGGCGGACCTCATAGAGACTTATAAAATTCTACAAGGACTAGACAGGGTAGATGCAGGGAGGGTGTTCCCGACGGTGTGTGTGTCCAGAACCAGGGGTCACAGTCAGAAGATTCGGGGTAGACCTTTTAGGACAGAGATGAGGAGAGATTTCTTCACCCAAAGGGTGGTGAGCCTGTGGAATTCATTGCCACAGGAAGTAGTTGATGCCAAAACATTGAATGTATTCAAGAGGCGGCTGGATATAGCACTTGGGGTGAATGGGATCAAAAATTATGGGGAGAAAGCAGAATTAGGCTACTGTGGATGATCAGCCAGGATCGTAATGAATGGCGGCACAGATCGAAGGGCCAAATGGTCTCCTCCTGCTCCTATCTTCTATGTTTCCATATTTACTTAATGTTCTTTAAATATAACACCCCCCTATTTCAGCAGCAACAGTCAGCAGTATTGACTTGTTTACTGCCAAGATGTTTCGACTGATACAAATGTTGTGAAGATTTCTATGCATTTCAGTGTCTCTGACATTTTTACGGCTGTCTCCTTCAATTATTATGTCTGTCGTAGTCTGCAGTTCTCTGTGGAAGCCATTTTTCTGGAGTTCTTTGTGACTCTAAATGCTGTCCACATTCCCATTACTGTAAACGGTGTTATTTTATATCCATTAACAAGGAGCGCCTTGCAGCTTGGGAAGGTGAACCATTAGACCAAACAAACTTCTCTCTTTTTCAGAGATCAATCATTTATGTTCCACAGTTATCTCTCCTCCCTATTTTTAAGTGCTCATTTCTACAAACTTTTTCACTTAAAATATGACAAAGCTTTAATCTATTTTGTGGATAAAGTTCCGTCTGATTTCCCATGCCTCATTTAATTCTTAATTGCTTCTTCTTCACATGTGTCACCGCCATTTGAATTACCTCGCCAAAGAGAACTGGTTCAATGAGAGCCTGTATGGATGGGTGGCGATTTGGGTGGCACGATGGCACAGTGGTTAGCACTGCTGCTTCACAGCGCCACGGATCCGGGTTCAATTCCAGTCTTTGGGTCGCTGTCTGTGTGGAGTCTGCATGTTCTCGCCGTGTCTGTACGAGTTTCCTCCGATGGCTCTGGTTTCTTCCCACATCTAAAAATGTGCGGGTTAGATTGATTGGCCATGCTCAATTGTCCCTCAGCATCAGAGGCATTTGTAGGGTAAATACGTGGGGCTTTGGGGATAGGGCCTGGGTGGGATTGCTGTTGGTGCAGGCTCAATTGGCCGCATCTCCTCCTTCTGCACTGTAGGGATTCTAAAAGATTTCAGGTAATGCCTGGGGACAGGCATTCAAATCTCACTCCGGCAGTTGGTGGAAGTTAAATTAGATTGATAATTGGAAAAAAGCTAGTCTCAGTAATGTTGACCATGAAACAATTGGTGATTGTTGCAAAAATTCATTTGGTTCACTAATGTGCTTTAGGGAAGGAAGTCAGGCATCCTTGCAGTCTGGGCAACATTTATTTTATTCCTATTGTGTCACATGTAGGCTTACATTAACACTGAAATGAAGTTACTGTGAAAATGCCCCACTCGCCACACTCCGGCGCCTGTTCGGGTACACTGAGGGAGAATTTAGCACGGCCAGTGCATCTAATCAGCACGTCTTTCAGACTATGGGAGGAAACTGGAGCACCTCGAGGAAACCCACACAGACCCACGGGGAGAACATGCAGACTCCGCACAGACAGTGACCCAAGTCGGGAATCAAACCCAGATCACTGGCGCTGTGAGGCACCAGTGCTAACCACTGTGCCACTATGTTGTCCCACATGTAGGAGCTTTCCAGCAGGTCTGGTAGAATCTGTGCAGAGTGAAGCAGAGTTAGTGTTTCAAGTCCGTGTGACTCTTCTCCAACCTCCTTAAGCATCAGCTCTGAAGACGAGTCATAGAGAGTAAAAATTTTAGAAGGGATTTTCTGTCTCCTGGTCCCTTCCACCCCGTTCCCCCATCTGATGTATTTTGCAATAGCCTGCCATTGTCCTGCAGTGAGATTTTCCAGCTGCTGTCAGTGGCTTTCCCTTTGCTCGCAATCTCCGCCACAGGGCCACAGTCGGCGGGACTGGAAGATCTCCTTGGCAGGAATATATGGAAAATTTCAGCCATTAACTCTATTTTCCTCAAGACAAACATAACGAGGCCTGCTGAGTCTTTGGAGCACGTTCTGCCTTTAGTTCGGATTTGCAGCTTCTGCTGCATTTTGCTTTTCTTCTTGCCTACAGGTGACTCCAAATGGGCAGTAACGTGGTCGATTTTTAACAGCCCCCTGAAAACGGTGTGGCAAGTCACTCAGTTCAAGGGCAATTAGGGATGGCCCAGCCCACGACATCTGCATCCCATGAACGAATACTTTTTCTTAAAAAAAAGCTCCAGCAGTTGTTTAATGAACACTGTTTTAAAATCATTCTGATCTTGAAACAATTTTTTATCCACTTGAAAGTCAGACAGTGCGAAGATTTGGTAATTTAAAACATTGGGGGCGATTTTACCATCGCGTTGCGCCCTTTTTGGGCTGGTCCACTATCGATGCGGGGGGGGGTCCATGATCAGTCCGGGTGATGGGAGGGGAGGGAGGGGTTGGCGAGGGTCACATCTCTGGCTGTGGGCCCCCCATGGTTGTGGGGGAGGGAGCAGCTGTTTCAGGCAGCCTGCAGATTGCTCTCTCTTTGTTGGCCAGTCCTCTGTTACTGCCAGTGCGCACGTGCAGCATCTGTAAGGGTCTGCACACGCGCACCACTTCCCTCTGCAGGCTTTCGGGCACGTTAAGCCCCACCTACAGTCTTCTGCAGCAAGCACAGGTTTGCTGATATTTTTGCAAGCAGAGTGCGTATGGTGGTTGGCGGGGGCGGGGTGGGGGTGTGGTGGGGGTTGGCGGGGGGGGGGGGGGGGGGGGCGGTGCCTGGAAGCATGCTCAAAAAACTGATCTGAATCGCTCCCTGTTTCAAGTCTGCCTACCACCTGGAAAAAAGTGGTAAAGTCTCTCCCATTGAGTTGGAAATTGGAAAAACAATTGTGTTTGAGGACTGAATATTTGCTGGAATTTTGCCGCCCCACCTGCCACGGGAATCAGAGCGGGCGAGGGGTGGACGATGGGTGGGCCCATTGACCTTGGGCCGGATTTTAAGATTTTGGGATGAGCGAGGCCTTAAATTCCACCCATCGTGTTTGGTCCAAACTTTGATTCCGGTAGAGGGCCGGAATTCTCCAATCCCGCCTGTGACTGGAATTTTAACAGGCGGATTACGGGCAATGTGAGACCCCATTGACAGTCGGGTGGGAATTTCCAGCTTTTAGACCGGCACGGACGGAGAATTCCGAATGAGATTTCCGTTGTAGACATTGTGCTCATTCACTAAAATAAACAGGAGGTCTTCATAAAAAAACGCTTACATTAAGTATACAAGTAGATTATGAGTATTTTTCGCTGGCTGTTCATCTTCCTTGGCGAGATGCAACAGCCTGACTTGTTCCATGTCGATGATTCATTTGTATCAAAAAGAAATGAACACAGATGTTCCATCACCTTCAGCCATCAGACACCAAGAAGCAGGGAATAGAAATTCTGTTTGAGCGCTCTGCCACTGTATTCAAAACACTGCTTTAAGTGCAGAGCAGAATACAGGAGGGACTTGAACTAATTAAACCAGTGAGGCCTTTGGATGCGCAGACTATTAATAATAGGGTTGCGTATATTTAGCAGTCTCATGTTACTGGAGGCAAGCAATTTATGGTCCATTAATCTGACAGAATGGATTTTGCTTATGCTGACAGGTAAACAGAGAAATTATGTTACCTTCAAGTTTGCTAATTGTAATACATAAATATTTCTCAGCTGAGGTATGTATGAATTTCTGATTTGCCTTCAAATGAGGCAGGGTTGAGCTCAAGTCTCAAGTCGAATGTCAAACAGCAGCTGTTTGCATTAAAAAATGAATGCTTTCCTTGAATGATTTGCAAAAGAAAAAAGTTAAGAACATAAATTTTCGTGAGGTGTTAAAAAATATATAGCTCAGTTCCCCGGTGGTCTAATGGTTAGAATTTGAACCTCTCATTACTTCAGCCAGGATTGGATTCCTGGCCAGGGAAGCTTGTATATGGATATAAGGAGGCTGAATGGCATCCTTCTGTGTTGTAACGATTCTATGAATTATTGTTTGAGTTGCTTCAGTTTGAGCAGTAAGAAAGAAATCCTTTACAAGTGGCACGGTGGCACAACGATTAGCACTGCTGCCTCATAGTTCCAGGGACCCGGGTTCGATTCCCGGCTTGGGTCACTGTCTGTGCGGAGTTTGCATGTTCTCCCCGTGTCTACATGAGTTTCCTCTGGATGCCCTGGTTTCCTTCCACAGTCCAAAAATGTGCGGGATAGGTTGATTGGTCACGCTAAATTGCCCCTTAGTGTGCTGGGATGCATAGGTTAGAGGGATTAGCCTTGGTAAATATGTGGAGTGATGGGGATAGGCCCTGGGTGGGATGGTTGTCGGTGCAGACTTGATGGGCTGAATGGCCTCTTTCTGCACTATCGGGATTCTATCATTCTTTGGAGTGAGTCAAGCAATCGTGCATAAAATCTGCAGCGTTACCACAAAGCACATGAGGACAGGGAAGCAAGTGTTTGAGGTTAAAATTGGTAAGGGAGAAAGTTAAAGACAGATTTGAAGGGGAACTTGTTCAATCAAGACATGGTCAACACGTGGGGCCGAGTTGGGAAAAGAACAGGTTCAGATCCGATGCTTGATTTTATTCCCCGTTGGAGCAAATGATGAATAAATTTGGGTGGGATGAATGAGCAAGTTGATCTCATCAATTTCCTGCCAAGAGGATTTGTGTTAAAACCTGGGGGCCTTGGAACAGTCTTGGAGCTAGAGAAACTGTAGAGAAACTCCTCCCAATCAGACCATAACAAGATCACACTAAATCACAAAGATATGTGGGGGTTGTGTCGGCAAACACTTCAGAGTTACTCAAGAGTTTAATAATGAGATGGCAAGAATATAAGTTTCATTTTATTCTGAATTGGTGAACC
This sequence comes from Carcharhinus amblyrhynchos, assembly GCF_965287045.1. Classification (NCBI taxonomy): domain Eukaryota; kingdom Metazoa; phylum Chordata; class Chondrichthyes; order Carcharhiniformes; family Carcharhinidae; genus Carcharhinus; species Carcharhinus amblyrhynchos. The sequence goes on along the minus strand of NC_137333.1, from coordinate 7,716,753 downwards.
AGAAGGAACTGACAGTCCGCCCAACCCTGTACCTATACAGTGATCATTGGAATCATTTTGAGACTGACAGCAGGACTTTGAGCACTGGAGCTAGTCTCCAATTCAACTAATTAACCATCAAGTTCAACTGTGGTCAATTGAAGGCAGCCAACTGGAATTTGATGGGAACCAGTTCAGTTTGAAGGCAATATCCTGGTGGAGATTTTCTTCTATTTGTTAGTGTCGCAAGTAGACTTACATTAACACTGCAACGGAGTTACTGTGAAAATCCTCTAGTCGCTACTCTCCGGCGTCTGTTTGGGAACACTGACAGAGCATTTAGCAGGGCCAATAACTAGCAAGTCTTTCGGACTGTGTGAGGAAACCAGAGCACACGGAGGAAACCCACACAGACACGGGGGAGAATGTGCAAACTCCACACAGACAGTGACCCAAGTCAGAAATTGAACCCGGGTCCCTGGCACTGTGAGGCAGCCGTGCTAACTACGGTGCCATCATGCAGGAAAGGGGGCAATGGAGCAAGCCGGTTTAGAAGACAGCAGCCTTTGTACAGCCCAGAAACAGTCTGCAGCCAGAAGTGATTGAGAGTGATACTAAATTTCTCTGTGTGCCGGGGTTGAGTACCCATGAGTGTTCTGCGAGACTGCCTGAAAAACAATGCAAGAGTCACGGACTGTTTCGAAGATCAGTGCTGAAAGACCAACCATAACACCCCAGGTGGCATTTTAAGGACTCTGACATCTACTCTTTTAGCTTTGAACCATTATCATTTATAATTTGGCTTCTATTTGTGTGTGCGAGTGTGCGTGTGTGTATGTGTGTCTTTTATTATGGACCTAACACTTCAGTGAAGGTAAACAGTTGGCCATTTTGATGAGTGAACACAACATTTAAATTCACAGTGTGAGCTGTGAAGCAGCAGGAGCTAGAGAAACTGTAGAGAAACTCCTCCGAATCAGGCCAAAACAAGATCTCTCTAAATCACAAAGATATGTGGGTTAGGTTGATTGGCCAGGCTAAATAGCTCCTTAGTACTGGGGGAACGAGTAGGATAAATTGGTGGGGCGATGGGGATAGGGCCTGTGTGGGATTGTTGTCAGTGTAGGCTCAATGGGCTGAATGGCCTCTTTCTGCACTGTAGGGATTCTATGATTAAACTGGTCTTTAATAATAAAAATGCTCCAACTTTCACACACATTTGATTCACACATACAAAGGTATTTTCTCTGCCAATACTCTCCCAGATCATACATAACTTGGACTTCTTTGACCCATGACAAACTTTCTCCTTGGAATCATCTTGCTTCCCCCCCACCACCCATCCCACCATGCACCTCATCATCTCCAACAACGAATCCAAGGAGCTTCTGGATGACCTTGTCACAAAGATCGAAACCCTCCATTTGGCTACCTCTCCTGCTCCTCCGTTGACTCGAGACTAACAATTCAAACCACCACCATGCTTCCCCTTGCCCTTGATTGAAAGGGCAGGATTTCCCCTCCCACTCTCCCCACCCGCCCAGCTCCCATGGCATGTATTGTGGTGGCAGAGACGCTCTGCCGTTGGCCATTGGTGGGACCTTCACTCCCGCTGATGTTAATAGGGTTTTGCGGTGTTTGCTCCCTCTGTGTCGGGGAACATGTTGTGGGTCACCAGTCACAGGTGTGGAAAAGCCTGCTAGCAGGAACAACGGTAAAATCTCACTGCACGTTTCTTCCCAACATGTTCTCTGTGACTGAAATGATCTTGCATCCGGGTCCTACAAACCATGTGTTTCATCGCCAAGTTTACTTCCTGATCTCTATACATGTTGTCAGCCTGAATGTCCCCTCTCCCGCTCAAATCTGCCAATCCCCTCCTGCAAGAAAATCTAATCCCATCTTCTGTTCCCTTACACTACCACACCTCCAATTTCCTTTTCCACCTCAGGATGTTGAAAAATGTTCTTCCCTTTAATTCTGCCATGTTACAGCACAAAAACAATCCGAACCAATGTCACAAAGCAGATCCTCCGTGACGGTAAACATAGAGTCATAAAAGTTTACAGCATGGAAGCAGACCCTTTGATCTAAACTGTCCATGTTGCCTTTTTTTTTAACCACTAAGCTAGTTCCAATTGCCCGCATTTGGCCCATATCCATCTTACCCATGTCTAAATGCTCTTTAAAAGACAAAATTGTACCCACTTCTACTACTACCTCTGGCAGCTTGTTCCAGATACTCACCACCCTCTGCAAAAAAAATTCTCCTCTGGATACTTTTGTATCTCTCCCCTCTCACCTTAAACCTATGCCTTCCAGTTTTAGATTCCCCTACGTTTGGGAAAAGATATTGACTATTTCGCTGATCTATACCCCTCATTATTTTATAGGCTTTTATAAGATCATCCTTAAGCTTCCTACACTCCAGGGAAAAAAAGGTCCCAGTCTATCCAGCCTCTCTTTATATCTCAAACCATCAAGTCCCGGTAGCATCCTAGTAAATCTTTTCTGCACTCTTTCTTGTTTAATAATATCCTTTCTATAATACTGTGAGACCTTATGTAGTCCTTTAGGTGTCCAAGTCCCACACTATGAAATTCGATCCCCTCCAACTCTCGCCTTTAACTTGAGTCCCTCGTCTGTGCCCGCCTCATGCCAGTTTCCTTGGCTGGACATCCCTTTATTTAATTACACCCACTGTGAGATGCCTGGAGACATTTTTACCCATTCAGTGTTCACTAAGCATGATGACACACATCTACGGCAAATGGTTAGATCCTGTGTTGTGAGACTTTTCGTGAAAGGCTGTGATTTAAAGGGCTCTTGCTGGGAGAGTAAGAAGGTCTGCACTGCGTCCTGGATATTAATAAGAAGTAATCTGAGCAATTCCACACTGTGTGAGGGGAAGCCATTGTAAGCAACGGACATGTTTAATGTTGTACCATACCTGATAAGGTGATTGCAATTTGTCAATATCATATGGCTGACTACAAGTATTATTTTTCCAGTTTGCTCGCATCTCTTATCCCCAAAGGTGCCTTTGGTGAATGTCTCTTTCTGTCTCATCGCCAGAACACCTGCTTTTTGCAGGAGTTTCACCTGAGTCACTTTCATGACAGATACTCACATGACCCATGTGTCCTTTCACAACCTGTATGGACCAAACCATTCTATTTACATTCTCATTTACCTTTGCTCGAGCATTAATATTGAGCGTACATTTTTGATGTGTGTCAGCCATGGTTATGTCTCCATGCTGTACTTTGTGTCACAGACACCTTTTCAACCTTTTCAACGGACATAGAGTCACAGAGATGTACAGCATGGAAACAGGCCCTTCGGCCCAACTGGTCCATGCCGACCAGGTTTCCTAAACTGAACTAGTCCCTTATGCTTGTGTTTGGCCCATATCCCTCTAAACCCTTCCCATCCATGTACCTGTCCAAATATCTTCCAAATGTTGCAACTGTGCTCGCGCCCACCACCTCATCTGGCAGCTCATTCCATACACACATTACCCTCTGCATGAAAAAGTTATCTGTGATTTTCTTTAAGGTCATTCATCTCTAGCCTTTGATTTATTGATCTATTTGTTGATTCCTCTGTAACAAAACCTCACCATTCTTTTTAGGCTTTGGAGTGAGTACAAAGAAGGTTCACCAGGAGGTTGCTTGGTCTCAAGGGCGTTGGCTGTGAGGAGAGGTTGCATAAACTAGGGTTGTTTTCATAGGAAAGACAGAGGCTGAAGGGAGACCTGATAGAGATCTACAAAATTATGAGACATAGACAGGGTGGACAGACAGAGGCTTTTTCCCAGGTAGAAGTGTCAATTACAAAGGGGGCACAGGTTCAAGGTGAGAGGGGGAAAGTTTAAGGGAAATGTATGGTGGAAACTTTTCACGTAGAGAGTGAGTGGTGAGGGCCTGGAACGAGCTGTCAGGAGAGATGGCAGAAGCAGGTACATCAGCAACATTTAAGAGGCATCTGGATGGGTACATGAATAGGGAGGGAATAGAGGGATAGGGGATACGGAAGGGCAGAAGGTTTTTTTTAGTTTAGTAAGGGCATTATGATTGACATAGGCTTGGAGGGTGAAAGGGCTGATTCCTGTGCTGTGCTTTTCTTTGTTCTTTGTTTTTCTATAGAAATATAGGTAATAGGGGTAGGGTAAGGCCATTTGGCCACTCGAGCCTGCCCCTCTATTTAACTACCTCAGCAGCATCAAACTTAAGCTGTCAGTCAATGTGCTAGCCTGGGCTGCGATTCTTCCCAATTGGTGCCTACACTGGCTGGGAAACGGTAGAGTTTCTCACTGGGCACTGGCAATAAGTCAATTTTGAGCAAGCTGCGAGCCAGCTGAGACTGAGCCGCCATTTTTTAAAGGGAACCCCAAACTCTGCCCTCGGAGAGAGGGCTCCCTCCCCATAAAATTGAAATGGTGCTCCTCTGACCCACCCCCCGCTGCTCCCCACCAACTGACTAACCCCTCACCATTTCAGAAAGTGGGGCATCCTCCTGCCAACCCACAGATGAGAGGTAACTGTCCTCTCACAACACACGGGCGTGAGAGTGACCTGACCCAACCCCCGCCCCATTCAGCACCCTTTCCCCTTGGGCCCCCACCTAGCCTGCATTCAGGCCTCGCACTTTGGCATTGCCAACAGTGCACCACCCCCCCACTACCGGCCACTCTGGCACAGCTACCCTGGCATTCACACCCTGACCTGATGCTTCAGAGCTGAGGAGCCTTGAAGATGCTACCTCAATGAGGACTTGCCCTTGCACTGCTGCCAGGCTGCAGAAGATGGGTTCCTCAGGAGACCTAGGGATCAGGTGGACCTGAGCTGGGGACAAGGGGTTGACCCAGGATAAGGTCATGGCTGGACTGCCCTTTTCTAGCCCTGGAAGGCCTGAAGATCACCCCTGGCTTATGATCAATATTTGCATTCCTGCCTGTTAGCTGTGTAAACACGGAAGTGGTCAGGTAACTTTAATCTCCATGGCACCTCGCCACCCCCCCCCCCCCACAGCCCCGGTCAACTGCCAAGATGTTAAATCACTACAGCACTCCATTCTGCAGCAGAGACTTCCCTGTCTCCCTGTCAGAAGTTGCAGGTGTGAGCAGACCTCTTTGAAGTCCTTACACAGCGAGGAGATATAAATTTCACCTTGGGATGGATGAGTGGGTGGTTCCAGTTTGCACGTCGGTGCATTCAACCACATTGTGTGCACAAGGTTTTGTCTTTGAAATTCCTGAGACTTCCCAGCAAGCAGAAATCATTAAAACCCTCTCCACTGCACTTGACGTTTGTGATCTGTAACAAATTCAACATGCAGTGCTTCCTAAAAGGTTCAACTGTCAGCTCACTGGATTTCTATCATCCTCCAACCATCTGTGTTTATTTTCATTTGCCTTCACTGTTGACTGCACCTCAAGTACCCCATTGATTCTCACCACAATGTTGATAGAATCTAAGCTCGATTGACAATTTGTAGCTCTTGTTTTGCAAACCATGGTAGCACAGTGGGTTAGCTCTGCTGCCTCACAGCGTCCGGGATCTGGGTTTGATTCCTGGCTTGGGTCACTGTCTGCACATTTTCCCCGTATCTGCATGGGTTTTCTTCAGGTTCCTCTCACAGTCTGAAAGACGTGCTAATTAGCCATGCTAAATTCTCCCTCAGTGTACCTGAACAGACGCCGGAGTGTGGCAACAGTAACTTAATTGCAGTGTTAATGTAAGCCTACCTGTGACAATAATAAGTAAACTTTAATACACTTCAAAGAGAATGTGTGCATTTCTAAGTCGCCCCAAGTCGCAGATCTGTCTGAGAAATTTGCAGCTCCATCCTGAGGTAAATAAAAAGGAGTGGGATGACAAACCGAGGGTGATTGTCACTCTCTGGCCCATTGTTTTATGAAAATGTTAGTTGGTTAAAGGGTGAAGTTGAAAGTGTTAAATTATGAATGTTAACTCCACGATTTCAAATTTTTGATAGCCTTAATTAACTCTCAATGCATTTGCACCTTGTTCAAGTACTACAGATATAAACATTGCAGATTTTGATGACTCATTACAATTGGGGGTAACGTCAAACAGCCAATAGCAATTTGGCCAATGGTGGATAATAGAATTGAAAATAGGAGGAGTTGCAGAACCATTGGCTGATCTAATAATATCCGTTTTATCTTTACATCAATGACCCCATGGAATGTGCCATGCATTTTTTTTCACATTACACAAATACAAGAATGTTACTTTTAGCAATTTAATTTTCGCGCATTACGAAAAGGGTGACATATCTCATTACTCAAACACATGATTTGGTACATAATATAATGGATGACAATTTTAATAACTGTACTCTTCCTTAATGACCAGTCAAGTTATTCCTTGATAACCATTTAAATTCTCCAAAAATAGACCCCTTTTGAAAAACTGTCATGGTACAATAGGGCAGTTATGCCTTTAGGTTTATTTTTAATGTAATGAATTCCTACTGTCAACTCTTCACAGCTAATTAAAAGGCACTAATTTAATTAGTTCCCTTGTGGTTCTTCTCTCTACAGACTTGTTCTTAGTGCCGTCTCAGACTATTTTGCTGCTATGTTCACCAGTGATGTTTGTGAAGCTAAGCAAGAGGAAATCAAAATGGAGGGCATAGACCCTGGTGCACTCTGGGATCTTGTTCAGTTTGCTTACACAGGTAAGGAGGAGTGAAGCATTATTTATATTCAATGAATCATTGAATGTCGTGTGAAGATTAGAATGCATGTGATAAGGAGACATGGGTTCAAAATTGAAATATGTGTGCATTAATCATCTATTGACATGTTTATTGTTCATAATTTTTCAACACTTTTCAACATTGAAAATAGATACTTCCACAGGTTTTAATATTAAATATGTGATGTTAAAGACAAATGTGTTAAAGTCTTTTGCCTTATTCATGATTTAAGATAAATGTAATTGACTAACAATGTTTGAAAAGGCATCCCAGTTCTTTTTCATTTGTGGTATGAAGACTTCAGGTTGATTCATGCCAGGTCCATGGGCAAATATAAACTCAGTAAAAAGTCTGACAACACCAGGTTTTAGTCCAACCGATTTATTTGATAATAGACTCACAAGCTTTCAAGGTTTCCCTCTTCGTCAGGTGAATGGAGAGTTCTGGCCTCAGACAGAGCATATAAAGCACAGACAGTTTACAGATTACTGATTAGAATGCGAATCCTTACACCTAACCTGCTGTTCAAGACCTGAAGTGGCTGACAATGTGAGTGGAAGGAGCACTGATCACAGGTTACAGAGATGTGTATTGTCTCCAGACAGTACAGTAAGTGAGGTTTTGCAAACCCAGGCAAGTCACGGGGGTTACAGATAGTGCGACATGAACCCAAGATCCCTGTTGAGACTGTCCTCATGTGTGCGGAACTTGGCTATCAGTCTCTGTTCAGCGACTCTGCGCTGTCGTGTGTCGTGAAGGCCGCCTTGGAGAATGCTTACCCGAAGGTCAGAGGCTGAATGCCCGTGACCACTGAAGTGTTCGCCAACAGGAAGGGAACAGAGACTGAACAGAGACTGATAGCCAAGTTCCGCACACATGAGGACGGTCTCAACAGGGATCTTGGGTTCATGTCGCACTATCTGTAACCCCCGTGACTTGCCTGGGTTTGCAAAACCTCACTTACTGTGCTGTCTGGAGACAATACACATCTCTGTAACCTGTGATCAGTGCTCCTTCCACTCACATTGTCAGCCACTTCAGGTCTTGAACAGCAGGTTAGGTGTAAGGATTCGCATTCTAATCAGTAATCTGTAAACTGTCTGTGCTTTATATGCTCTGTCTGAGGCCAGAACTCTCCATTCACCTGACGAAGAGGGAAACCTCGAAAGCTTGTGAGTCTATTATCAAATAAATCGGTTGGACTAAAACCTGGTGTTGTCAGACTTTTTGCTGTGTTTACGCCAGTCCAATGCCAGCATACCCACATCACAAATATAAACTGCCAGTGAGAATAATCAGTCCCCTTATGCTCTCAGAATCCAATAGACGTGTTGGTAAAAGTCACACGCAAAGAGTCAAGGCACGACTGTTCACTGGGGATTCTGACATCTGAGTCATTGTGAGATGGTGGGGGTTGGGATGGGGGATGGGGGATGGTGGTAGGGGTGCGGTGGAGAAGGGATGTGTGGTTTGGGGAATGTTGGTGGGAGGGCAAAGAATATGAACGTTGGAGGTCGCAAAGAATATGAAGAATGGATGGCGAAAAAGGGTGCTTAAGTTGGTAGAACAAGACGTGGTTGGCAGTGATTTATATCTTTAATATGGAGCCAGACAAGACACTAATGTAAGTTTACCCAATCCCTCCCCAACAAAGATCGCCATCATCGGGGCACGGGGGCCCTCCCAGTGGGACCCAGTTGATGACTCTTTTCATGGCCTCCCTCCCCAGTTCATGACCACCCACTTCATAATCCTCCTTCAGGAGCCCCCCCCACTCCCCTTCAGAAAGCCCCTTCATACCCCCTGTCCTGTACACCATCCCCCTGCCACTTCATGATTCCAGGTTCCTTAAACCAAGATGGCATATGACACACACCCTATGCAGATTTTGTATTTGCGTGTTAAATACCATTAGACCCTTCAGTATCTATTTTCCACCTTGAAAACAATGAACCAGATTTAATTCCGCTGTCCCGCTGGGTGTCCAAGGTTTACGGTAAAATGTTGTTAGAAGTGATGACTTCTGTCATTCTAATTCCAGCTTCGGGTCACTGTCTGTGTGGAATTTGCCCATTCCCCTTGTGTTTGCGTGGGTTTCTTCCGTGCGCTCTGCTTTCCTCCCACATTCCAAAGTTGTGCTATTAGATTGATTGGCCATGTTAAATCACCCCTTAGTGTCAGAGGATTCAAAGGGTAATACGTGGGATTACAGGGATCAGGCCTAGGTAGGAATTGTTGTCGGTGCAGGCTTGATGGACCAGATGGCCTCCTTCTGCACTGTAGGGATTCTATGATACTAACTGGGCACTTGAAAAGTGGGTCAGGTGTCAATCTACTGGGATTTGCTTCCTGCTTTCCTTCGCGCTCTGCCAGGGTCTTATTCCCACAGCGCAAACATGCTCCTTAAGGTAACCATTCCTCTTCACATTTTCTTTTGGAACATCATGCACTGGTGGGGAGGGGGCCAGGGTGGTGGTGGGGGGTGGTGGTTTAGAAAAGCATGTCATAAGTGTGGTGCTCATATCTTGCAAAGTACATATAAAAACCACCTGCTACATTTTAGCTTCTGAACCTCATTCATTTATGTAATAATACATGACATTTGTACTACAGAGATAGTATTCTTAAAAGAGGAAAATGTAGTAATTGTAGAGGGAGGAAAGAAGACTAGTGTCTATTGTGTTACTCAAATTGATTTTCAGGTCTTTGGAAATCTCAGCTTAGCATGGAATCTCTCTTCTCTTTTTTTTTGTACCCATAACACTGTATCAAATTATTATGTATGTATTAAGATCGCAGAGCGAGTATATCTCTGTAATAGTTCACAGAGTAAGAGCTCTTTTGCAGAAATTGCAAATTCCGGAAATATGATTATGTTATGCATAATTCATGAACTTTGCTTATAGAGGCAGAAATGCACATTTGTAGATGTTGAAATGTTCTGGAGATTCATTTACAACAGAGAGAAGCAAAGTCAGGGTGAAGTTCTTCCAGTGGTGTCATTTGTATTTTAACAATCCCAAATTAACTCATTAACAGCAATGGTGTAAAGCACTTGATGCTGAGGAAGGCCTTGTTAAATCTAATTTAGACTGGCACTTTAAAATGTACGTTCAGCCGATAACTTACATTACATTTAAATGGACTGGTTTTCAACCACGCGACCAATTACCTTCCCTGTTTGTCAATTTTATAGCTTGCTTTTTGGCCTTGCAAGATACTGCGAGCAGCTAATCTGTTCAACGAAGCCAAGTTAAATTGAGCAATAAGGGCAGTTAAGAAAGGATTTATTCAATGGGTGCCAAAGGTAGAAACCTGTACCAGTGTGATAAGAAGCAGGGCTTGCATTAAAACACATGTGCCGTACATCAGAATGCAGGCGAGGGCTTGGAAGTTACTAGGACATGCTCCCAGTAATTTCCCTGCTGACAGAAAGTCGCGTTAAGCTTCCCTGTGCAAGTCCTACCTTTGGCAAAGTTAATTAAAACTTGGGGGCCACATACGGAGCAAGCAATTTACTCAGTCAGACGAAATATGTGAAGGAGAAACTATTGCTTGTCATGTAAAAAATTTGCGTTATTGGTATAGTAATTGGTATATAAGTGAATGTATCCAACCATATTGTGCAAGCTTTATACTTCTCTCGCATACTTGAGTTGCAGAAATTAGAGCAGGAGTCGACTATATGGCCCTTCATGCTTATTTTATCATTCAATAACATTGTGGCTGATGTTTGACTTAAGGGCCACTTTCCCTCTCTATCCCCGCATCCCTTGGCCGAAACTTTCCAGCCCTACTGGCAGCGGGATCTTCCCCCAGTCATCGATAGGATTTTGGTTCAATGGTCAAGATTCCAAGCTGATGTCCATCGATCCCTGCAACTCCTTAGAAGCGCAGATATGATCACAAGATGGTAGAAATTTAAATCTTTCATCAATTATTCAGAAAAAAATCTTCAGTAAACAGTACAAGTCAAACTACAAATTCTCTTTAGGAACTAACAACGCCTTTCTGAAACTGTTTTAAACTTGAATAACAATGGCTTCATTTGCCTTAGTGATAAGAAGGCCTTCTATATCGCCTTTCATTAAAAATGCAGCAAACATTTGATAACTAAATGATTGGACAATGGTGCAGTGCCTCTCTTCAACTAAACGTTCTGAAGTCTTCTTATTGAAACAGGAGACAAATAAAAGTAAAATAGAGTTTATTTATTAGTCGTAAGTATTAACACTGCAATGAAGTTATTGTGAAATTCCTCTGGTCACCACAGTCCAATGCCTGTTTGGCTCAATGCACCTGACCAGTAGATCTTTCAGGCTGTGGGAAGAAACTGGAGCACTCGGAAGAAACCCACATGGGCACAGGGAGAACGTACAAACTCCACGCAGACAGTGACCCAAGCTGGGAATTGAACCCAGGTGCCTAGTGCTGTGAAGCAGCAGAACTAACCACTGTGCCACCGTGCTGCCCAATAGCAATGAGTTCACTGTTTGATTATTAATCCCACCACAGAGATGTTCACTATGAAGAGGGATTCAGCGCTTGAAAATTAGACAGACGGGGTAATGCTGTGCTGCTGATTCACCAGTACATAGTCTCAGACCTCTGTTACAGATGTGTTTAGAAGGGATTCAATACATGCCACATTTTGTGGCTTCTCGTTACTTGATTTGTTTTGCATGTCATGAATAGCCGTAGCCACTGACTCAACTGACAAGCCTGTCGAAATAAAAATGCTGCTGCCGTGTAGAACGAGATCAGGGGATTGAAGTGTATCTCAGGGAAATTGTGACAAGATAGCTAAAGGACTTGGCTGTTTTTTTTTCCCTCAGCATACTGCACTGACAGATTTCACAGTTTCTGTTCAAGTTCCAATTTCATTAAAATTGAGGATCTTTGTAACACTTGCTTCAGAGATTCATAAGAGGTTCCATTCAGCAGCCTACATGTTGGATTCCAAAGCCGATTCACTCCATTGATGCGAATCATAGGATTCCTAACATGCAGAAGAGGCCATTTGGCACATTGAGTCTGCACTGACCCTCTGACAAAGTACCTTACCCACTTTCGCCCATTCTATCCCTGTGACCTCCATACATTTACCATGGCTAATTCCCCAAACCTATACATCTTGGCATACTAAGGGACAATTTTAGCATGGCCAATCCCCCTAAGCTACACACCTTGGGACACTAAGGGGCAATTTAACATAGCCAATCCCCCTAACCTACACATCTTGGGACACTAAGGGGCAATTTAACATGGTCAATCCCCCTAACCTACACTTCTTGGGACACTAAGGGGCAATTTAACATGGCCAATCCCCCTAACCTACACATCTTCGGACATTAAGAGGCAATTTAGCATGGCTAATCCAACTAATCATCACATTTTTAGGACACTAATGGGCAATTTGGCATGGCCAATCCCCCTCACCAACACATCCTTACATCCCAACAAATGTCTAAAACATATTAGTGTAGAATTGCTACATCAATGCAAGGGGTTCCCACCTTAACCCCAGTGAGATTCCATGAAAACAGTTCAAAATAGTTTGACTCCAAGATACGTTGGGCCCACCAGTAAAGTCAGACTTCATGAGGGGCAGAACCAGATCCGGCGTTTCCGTATGTCAAGTTCCTATTTCCAAAGCGTGAATGGAACTTGGCATAAACCTGGAGATCCAAGATTCCAATTGGAAACACTAACATCCAGGATAATTCAATAGCGAGACGGGTGACGTTATAGGGGCAGAGATATGGGGGAAGGGATGTGAGAAAATTCACACATAAAGCGGGATTTTTTCCACCCCCACTGCGGCATCTTATCCATTGGCTCTCCGTTGGCTGCTTGCGGGATCTTCCAGTTCCGCTGCGCCATTTTGCGTGGCTCACCTGCCAGCATCTGGGAAATCTGTCATGGTGGGGAGGCAGGGAGTGTCTTCAGCCAGACTGGAAGATCCCACCGGCATGAAAGGCTGGAAACTCCTGCCTAGGCTGTTACCTCTGCTATATATTTTAAACATATGTGTTTGGTTAGACTTGATTTGATTTGATTTATTATTGTCACATATATTGGGATACAGTGAAAAGTATTGTTTCTTGCGTGCTATACAGACAAAACATACCGTTCATAGAGTTTACCAGGCTGATTCCGTGGTTGACGGAACTGATGTATGAGGAGAAATTGACTAAGTTAGGATTGTTTTTGCTGGAGTTCAGATGAATAAGAGGGGAATCTCATAGAAACTTATAAAATTCTAACAGGACTAGACAGGGTAATAAGAACATAAGAACATAAGAACATAAGAACATAAGAAATAGGAGCAGGAGTAGGCCATCCAGCCCTTCGAGCCTGCCCCACCATTCAATAAGATCATGGCTGATCTGTCGTGGCTCAGTTCCACATTCCCGCCCTCTCCCCATAACCCTTAATCCCCTCTCCTATCAAAAACCCATCAACCCGCGTCTTAAAAATATTTAGCGAGGCAGCCTCCACCACTTCAACGGGCAGAGAATTCCAGAGATTCACCACCCTTTGAGTGAAGAAGTTCCTCCTCAACTCCGTTCTAAACCGCCCCCCTTTTATCTTGAGGCTGTGCCCCCTAGTCCTATTGTCTTTTTTGAGCGGGAAGAGTCTTTCCACCTCTATCCTATCCATCCCATTCATCATCTTATACGTCTCAATGAGATCTCCTCTCATTCTTCTAAACTCTAACGAGTACAAGCCCAGTTTATTCAGCCTCTCCTCATAGCTCAACCCCCTCAACTCCGGTATCAGCCTAGTAAACCTCCTCTGCACTCCCTCCAAGGCCAAAATATCTTTGCGCAGGTGCGGCGCCCAAAAATGCACACAGTACTCCAGTTGCGGCCTCACCAATGCCCTATACAGCTGCAGCAAGACCTCCCTACTTTTATATTCAATCCCCCTCGCTATGAAGGCCAGCATCCCATTCGCCTTCCTGACCACCTGCTGCACCTGCAAGCTGGGTTTTTGCGACTCATGCACAAGGACCCCGAGGTCCCTCTGCACCGTCGCCTGCTGCAGTTTTTCGCCTCGTAAGTAATAGTCCTTCCTACCATTTTTCCTACCAAAGTGGACCACCTCACACTTGCCAACATTAAATTCCATTTGCCATTTCCTGGCCCATTCGCCCAGCCTATCTAGATCCTTCTGCAGACTCTCAACACCCTCCGCACAATTTGCCGTTCCCCCAATCTTGGTGTCATCAGCAAATTTCGACACTCTACACTTGGTTCCCTCCTCCAGATCATCTATATAAATGGTAAAAAGCTGAGGCCCCAGCACCGACCCCTGGGGCACTCCACTAGTCACCATCCGCCAATCCGAATAGCACCCGTTGACCCCCACTCTCTGCCTCCTATTTGACAACCAATCCTCTATCCACGCTAACACCCTACCCCCAACTCCATGTCCCTCGACCTTCTGCAATAACCTCTTGTGAGGCACTTTGTCAAACGCCTTCTGAAAATCTAGAAAGACCACATCCACCGGCTCTCCTCTATCCACCGCCCTAGACACATCCTCATAGAACTCCAGTAAATTTGTCAGACACGACTTCCCTTTAATGAAACCGTGCTGCGTCTGCTCTATCAAGCAATTCCCTTCAAGATGCTTCGCAATTTCCTCCTTAATGACAGATTCTAACATTTTACCTACCACAGACGTTAAACTAACCAGCCTATAATTCCCCGCCTTTTGCCTGGCACCCTTCTTAAACAACGGCGTAACATTAGACGTTTTCCAATCATCCGGCACTTCCCCGGAATCCAGCGACGTTTGGAAAATAACCACCAAGGCATCCACTATCACCTCCGCCATTTCTTTCAGAACCCTCGGATGCATTCCATCCGGTCCTGGGGACTTGTCCACAATCAGCCCCTCCAGTCTGTCGAGCACCGCCTTTCTAGTAACAGTAATGTCATTAAGACCCTCCAGTCCTACCACCTTTCCATCGCTAACACCCGGCAAATTATTCACGTCCTCCTCCGTGAAGACAGAAACAAAAAAGTTATTCAATACCTTAGCCATATCCCCATCCCCTACCACTAGGTCCCCTTTCTCATCCTCTAAAGGACCAACATTCACCCTAGCCAGCCTCTTCCTTTTTATATATTTATAAAAACTCTTGCTATCCTTTTTTATATTAAGCGCTAGCCCAGCTTCATAGTTTCTCCTACCCCTCCTTATCAACTTCTTTGTCAATCTTTGTTGACATTTAAACCTCTCCCAATCCTCTTCTCGCCCACTACTCTTAGCTACTCTAAATTCCTCCGCTTTTAGTTTAACACTTTCCTTCACCTCCTTTGTTATCCACGGCTTATTACCTCTCCTCCTACTATCCTTTTTGATAGGGTAGACGCAGGAAGGATGTTCCCGATCGGGGCAGTGGGGGGAGTCCAGAACCAGGCGTCACAGTCAGAGGATTCAGGGTAGACCATTTAGGATGGAGATGAAGAGGCATTTCTTCACCCAAAGAGTGGTGAGCCTGTGGAATTCATTACCACAGGATGTAGTTGATGCGTAAACGTTGAATGTATTCAAGAGGCGGCTGGATATAGCAGTTGGGATGAATGGGATCAATTGTTATGGGGCGAAAGCAGGATTTGGCTGTTGAGCTGGACAATCAGCCATGATTGTGATGAATGGCAGAGTAGACTGGAAGGGCCAAATGGCCTCCTCCTGCTCCTATCTTCTTTGTTTCTCATACATAGGGGAGAAGGAAAGGAGAGAGTGCAAAATAGACTGTTACAGTCATAGCTAGGGTGTAGAGATTATTGTGTAACCCACTGGAAATATAGATTTCTTCCCACTGTTCAAGTATCAAATAGAGCTGCAGTAGCATCGTGGTTATTTTGCTGAACTAATGATTTGGAGACCAACACAGAAGCTGGAGAACTTGAATCCAGTCAATTAAATACAGCTGGAATTTACAAACAGGTCTAGTCTCAGTAATTAAGGCCATGAAACTGCTGGATTGTCATAGAAAGCCATCTGATTCACTGAAATCTGGTGTGGAATGAAATCTGCCCAGTCTGGCCTCTCCATGAATCTGGGCCCACAGCAGTGTGGTTGACTCTTAGCTACCTTTTGAAGTGACCTAACAAGCCACTCAGTTGTTGCCAAGCCAATAAGTGCAGATCGTGCCAGGGGTGGTCACAACTTATGAATGAATAAAAGGCACACAGTTTATCACCTAGTCAGGGAGAATGTATAACAAAAGCAGTTCATCATCTGACAGGATTAAATAGTTTGGCATGAATCTAATGGAGCTTGAAATGAGACACTGCCAAATGAGTCTTCAAACCAACACTTTCCAGTTATCAATGAGTAATTAACACTGGCACTGGTCTTCCTCAACAGAAAGAAATAACTTACGTGTACATAGAGTTTTTTTTGATGTCTCAAAATGTTTTAAAGCTAATGAAGTATTTTTGATATGCAATCACTGGTGTAAGAAAGAAAAGGAAAGGCACTTATGTGTACGCTATAAACCAGTTGGAAATATTCCAACGTTTTTTTCTGTAGTTGGTGCGTGAGGAAAATGTGATGGAATTGTTTTTCTTGATTCCCAACCTGGATCCGAAATATTGACACCAATCTATTGGGTTGATTGGCCAAGGTAAATTGCCCATGGTGTCCGGGGGATTAGCAGGCTAAATACATGGAGTTATGGGATTGGGACTAGGTGAGCTTGTAGTTAGTGCAGACTCGATGGGCCAAATGGCCTCCTTTCACACTGCAGTGATTCTATGATTTTATGTAAATCCAGTTGAGTTAATAGATGCAAAAACAATTTCAATCTGTAGAATTCCCAGTCAGTATGGACTGAGAAGAGAAATGCTTTCAATATGTACTTTACTCTCACTTAAAATAAAATCACAAATAGTTCAAATGTGCCACACAATGTGCCTCAATACGATGCAGCTCCAAATCAATTCAGTCTTCATTGTGTAGTTTTGAAGTTGGGAGTCCTCTCAGACTTAGCTGGTGCATAACTGCACCTAGTGTAAAGTCAAATCAAAGACATTCCCAGATTAACCTTTGGACCACACAGGACAGTGAGAGGAAAAGATAATTCTTTGCCTGCTCCCTCCTTTTAACTTGCCTTCAGGTGTCTGAGTGTTACGTTAGTTAAGCAGGGAGGCCCATAAGGCTTGGGTCAGTGTGTGATATGCTAGCCAGCAGTATAACTCAGGTTTTCCGGCATTGTGTTATCGGTAGGTTGGTCCGGATTCTGTGATCGGCGAAAAGGAATGGCACTCATTCATCATGCTAACAGTTGCCCTTGAACATTTGGCTCCTTGACTTTCTCATTCAGCGTTTCCAGTATTTTCTGGTTTTTTTTCTGGGAAGAGAGCAATGGGTGGTTGGTTATTGCTGACTCTTCCTGCACTGGAATATGACCTGGCAGTTTTCTAGTCCACTCTCATGTGAAGAATCCCAAACTGATTGTGACACTTGAGGACAGTTGTTTCTCCTTGAAGCGAGACATAGCATAAAGTTTGATCAACTGGGAAGCAAAGAAGAAAATCGATAAAGGAAGTAAAAAATAATCCATGTTTAGGGCCAGGATTTTCTAGCCCTCTTGTGGCAGGACAGGCAGCATGGTAGCACAGTGGTTAGCAACAGTGCCAGGGACCCGGGTTCCATTCCAGCCTCGGGTCACTGCCTGTGTGGAGTTTGCACATTCTCCCCGTGTCTGCATGGGTTTCCTCCAGGTGCTCTGGTTTCTTCCTACACTCCAAAGATGTGCAGGTTAGGTTAATTGGCCAAGCTAAATTAACCCTAGTGTCAGGGGGTTTAGTAGGGTAAATATGAGGGGTTATGGGAGTAGGACCTGGGAAGGATTGTGATCGATGCAGACTCAATGGGCTGAACGACCTCATTCTGCACTGTAGGGATTCTATGATTCCCTGACCTGTTGTGAGAGATACAGTGGCCCAGCCAAAAGTCCATGGACTTTCACCAGTATCTGATGATCCCAGTGGCGGGCGATGCTGGAAAACCCTGCTCTAGATCTTACTGATCATAGATGCAGCTGGATATCTATTTGGCAGGTTAAAGATGCACTGAAAACTATTAGTCAGCAAGCATAATGTTTTTAAATCCCTTCCCATGAAAGGGCATGTGATTATTGTTATATACTGCATTCTCAGAACAAAAGAACGCGACAGTGTAACACATGGGGTTAGACAAACAACAATGCAGCTTTATTGAATGGCTGCCTGAAGAACGTAAGACCATAAGAATTAGGAGCAGGAGTAGTCCATCTGGCCCCTCGAGCCTGCTCGCCATTCAGTAAGATCATGGTTGATCTTTTTGTGGCTTCAGCTCCACTGATCTGCCCGCTCACCATAACCCTTAATTCCTTTACTGTTCAAAAATTTATCTATCCTTGCCTTAAAAACATTCAATGAGGTACCCTTCACTGGGCAGGGTATTCCACAGATTCACAACTCTTTGTGTGAAGAAGTTCCTCCTCAACTCAGTCCTAAACCTGCTCCCCTTTATTTTCAGACCACGCCTCCTAGTTCTGTTTTCACCTGCCAGTGGAAATAACTTCCCTGCTTCTATTTTATTTATTCCCTTCATAATTTTATATGCTTATATAAGACCCCCCCTCATTCTAATGAGTTCCAGTGAACATAACCCCATATACTCAGTCTCTCCTCATAAGCCAACCCTCTCAACTGTGCAATCAACCTAGTGAATATCCTATGCACCCCCTCCAGTGCCAGTATATCCTTTCTCAGGTAGGAGGGCAAAACTGTACACAGTACTCCAGGTGTGGCCTCACCAGCACCTTTTACAGCTGCAACATAACCTCACTGTTCTTAAACTCCATTCCTCTAGCAATGAAGGACAAAATTCCATTTGTTTTCTTAATTACCTACTGCACCTGCAAAGCAACGTTTTTGCGATTCATGCACAAGGACGCCCAGGTCCCTCTGCGCAGCAGCATGCTGCAACTTTTTACCATTTAAATAACAGTCCATTTTGCTGTCATTTCTACCAAAATGGATGACCTCACGTTTATCAACAAGGTACTCCGTCTGCCAGACCCTGGCCCACTCACAGAAGCTGTAATTCTAGAAAAGCTTGGCCTAGATTGAGCCAAAGCCTGCAAAGCAGCCAATGATGTCACAAACTATACATGTGACTAGATTTTTAAAGTGACCATACAACACAACAACCCCAAATATATAACAACCCTCCCTCTTCACTTCTAAAGCCCCATAACAACACATACCCATATTACTTTTAAATAGCCATCAAAACATACGTATAAAGGCAGGCAATGAATCATGACACAGTAATAATAGTTAATAGGAAAGACAATCAGGTGGGCATCTATTCTACACTGGTTGCCTGTGCAGTTCAGGGGTTGTTCTTGACCTTAGATATAATCTCCGGTATATCAAGACAATGTCACTATCCTGGAAGGCATAACCATTTCTTTTGCAGAAGGAAGGCTAGAAGCAGCAAGGGATTCTTTAGCAATCTTGGCTTCTGCTGATGGACTAGAAAATTTGTAGTCACAATATTTAGTAGTATGGATGGTAGTACATCCAATGTCAACAGAACAAAGGAGACTGTCATTGACTTCAGGAAGCATAAAGGAGA
This sequence comes from Carcharhinus amblyrhynchos, assembly GCF_965287045.1. Classification (NCBI taxonomy): domain Eukaryota; kingdom Metazoa; phylum Chordata; class Chondrichthyes; order Carcharhiniformes; family Carcharhinidae; genus Carcharhinus; species Carcharhinus amblyrhynchos. Next base: position 7,697,394 of record NC_137333.1, on the reverse strand, counting down.
ACATGCCCCTGTCCACGTCAATGGGGATGAAGTAGAAAGGGTCGAGAGTTTCAGATTTTTAGGTGCCCAGATCACCAACAACCTGTCCCGAAGTATATTTAAGAAAAACTCACCAATGCCTCTATTTTCTCAGAAGACTAAGGAAATTTAGCATGTCAGCTTCGACTTTCACCAACTTGTCCCGATGCACCATAGAAAGCATTCTTTCTGATTGTATCACAGTTTGGTATAGCTCCTGTTCTGCCCAAGACCGCAAGGATCGACAGAAGGTCATGAATGTAGCCCAATCCATCATACAAACCAGCTACCCATCCATTGACTCTGTCCACACTTCCCACTGCCTCGGCAATTAAGGACCCCATGCACCCTGGACATTCTTCCACCTTCTCCCATCGGGAAAAAGATACAAAGGTCTGAGGTCATGTACCAGCCGACTCAAGAACAGCTTCTTCCCTGCTGCCATCAGACTTTTGAATGGACCTACCTTGCATTAAGTTGATCTTTCTCTGCACCCTAGCTATGACTGTAACACTTGATTCTGCACTCTCTTGTTTCCTTCTCTATGAACGGTATGCTTTGTCTGTATCGTGCACAAGAAACAATACTTTTCACTGTACGATAATACATGTGACAATAATAAATCAAATCAAATCAAATCAAAACATCCAGAGGTAATTTTGTCATATATGATATTGGCACATTGATGTGTGAAGCTAATAGCTGATCTGTGTGTTGATTCCTGCATTTATTCTTCACCTCTAGTTACACTTAAGAAGTTAACATTGGGTCGTTTCTTTGACAGCTGAGATCTGTGGGATATGTGTGTGTGTGTGTGTGTGTGTGTGTGTGAGTGTGTTCGGGTGTGTGTAGTGTCCATGTGTTCGTCTGTCCATGTGTGTGTGTGTTGTATGTATGTGTGTGTATGTCCGTGTCTGTACGTGTGTGTGTGTGTGTGTGATTGAGTGAGTGGGTGTGTGTGTGTGTGATTGAGTGAGTGGGTGTGAGTGAGTGGGTGTGTGTGTGTGATTGAGTGAGTGTGTGTGTGTGATTGAGTGAGTGGGTGTGAGTGACTGTGTGTGTGTGTGTGTGTGAGTTTGATTGAGTGAGTGGGTGTGAGTGAGTGTGTGTGTGTGTGATTGAGTGAGTGAGTGTGTGCGTGTGTGTGATTGAGTGGGTGTGTGTGTGTGTGATTGAGTGAGTGGGTGTGAGTGAGTGTGTGTGTGATTGAGTGAGTGGGTGTGAGTGAGTGAGTGTGTGTGTGATTGAGTGAGTGGGTGTGAGTGAGTGAGTGAGTGTGTGTGTGATTGAGTGAGTGGGTGTGAGTGAGTGTGTGTGTGTGTGATTGAGTGAGTGGGTGTGAGTGAGTGAGTGTGTGTGTGATTGAGTGAGTGAGTGTGTGCGTGTGTGTGATTGAGTGGGTGTGTGTGTGTGTGATTGAGTGAGTGGGTGTGAGTGAGTGAGTGTGTGTGTGATTGAGTGAGTGGGTGTGAGTGAGTGAGTGTGTGTGTGATTGAGTGAGTGGGTGTGAGTGAGTGAGTGAGTGTGTGTGTGATTGAGTGAGTGGGTGTGAGTGAGTGTGTGTGTGTGTGATTGAGTGAGTGGGTGTGAGTGAGTGTGTGTGTGTGTGATTGAGTGAGTGGGTGTGAGTGAGTGAGTGTGTGTGTGATTGAGTGAGTGGGTGTGAGTGAGTGAGTGAGTGTGTGTGTGATTGAGTGAGTGGGTGTGAGTGAGTGTGTGTGTGTGTGATTGAGTGAGTGGGTGTGAGTGAGTGTGTGTGATTGAGTGAGTGGGTGTGAGTGAGTGTGTGTGTGATTGAGTGAGTGGGTGTGAGTGAGTGAGTGAGTGTGTGTGTGTGTGTGATTGAGTGAGTGGGTGTGAGTGAGTGCGTGTGTGTGATTGAGTGAGTGGGTGTGAGTGAGTGAGTGGGTGTGAGTGAGTGAGTGTGTGTGTGTGATTGAGTGTGTGTGTGTGTGTGATTGAGTGAGTGGGTGTGAGTGAGTGTGTGTGTGTGTGATTGAGTGAGTGTGTGTGATTGAGTGAGTGGGTGTGAGTGAGTGAGTGTGTGTGTGATTGAGTGAGTGGGTGTGAGTGAGTGTGTGTGTGTGTGTGTGTGATTGAGTGAGTGGGTGTGAGTGAGTGTGTGTGTGTGATTGAGTGAGTGGGTGTGAGTGAGTGTGTGTGTGTGTGATTGAGTGAGTGTGTGTGATTGAGTGAGTGGGTGTGAGTGAGTGAGTATGTGTGTGATTGAGTGAGTGGGTGTGAGTGAGTGTGTGTGTGTGTGATTGAGTGAGTGGGTGTGAGTGAGTGTGTGTGTGTGTGTGATTGAGTGAGTGTGTGTGTGTGTGATTGAGTGAGTGGGTGTGAGTGAGTGTGTGTGTGTGTGTGATTGAGTGAGTGGGTGTGAGTGAGTGAGTGCGTGTGTGTGATTGAGTGAGTGGGTGTGAGTGTGTGTGTGAGAGTTTGATTGAGTGAGTGGGTGTGAGTGAGTGTGTGTGTGTGATTGAGTGAGTGGGTGTGAGTGAGTGTGTGTGTGTGTGTGTGTGATTGAGTGAGTGGGTGTGAGTGAGTGTGTGTGTGTGATTGAGTGAGTGGGTGTGAGTGAGTGTGTGTGTGTGTGATTGAGTGAGTGTGTGTGATTGAGTGAGTGGGTGTGAGTGAGTGAGTGTGTGTGTGATTGAGTGAGTGGGTGTGAGTGAGTGTGTGTGTGTGTGATTGAGTGAGTGGGTGTGAGTGAGTGTGTGTGTGTGTGTGATTGAGTGAGTGTGTGTGTGTGTGATTGAGTGAGTGGGTGTGAGTGAGTGTGTGTGTGTGTGTGATTGAGTGAGTGGGTGTGAGTGAGTGAGTGCGTGTGTGTGATTGAGTGAGTGGGTGTGAGTGAGTGTGTGTGTGTGTGTGTGTGTGATTGAGTGAGTGGGTGTGAGTGAGTGTGTGTGTGTGATTGAGTGAGTGGGTGTGAGTGAGTGTGTGTGTGTGATTGAGTGAGTGGGTGTGAGTGAGTGTGTGTGTGTGATTGAGTGAGTGGGTGTGAGTGAGTGTGTGTGTGTGTGATTGAGTGAGTGGGTGTGAGTGAGTGTGTGTGTGTGATTGAGTGAGTGGGTGTGAGTGAGTGTGTGTGTGTGTGTGATTGAGTGACTGTGTGTGATTGAGTGAGTGTGTCTGTGTGTGTGTGTGTGATTGAGTGAGTGTGTGTGTGTGTGATTGAGTGAGTGGGTGTGAGTGAGTGTGTGTGTGTGTGTGTGTGTGAGTTTGATTGAGTGAGTGGGTGTGAGTGAGTGTGAGTGAGTGTGTGTGTGTGTGATTGAGTGAGTGAGTGTGTGCGTGTGTGCGTGTGTGTGATTGAGTGGGTGTGTGTGTGTGTGATTGAGTGAGTGGGTGTGAGTGAGTGTGTGTGTGTGTGATTGAGTGAGTGGGTGTGAGTGAGTGAGTGTGTGTGTGATTGAGTGAGTGGGTGTGAGTGAGTGAGTGAGTGTGTGTGTGATTGAGTGAGTGGGTGTGAGTGAGTGTGTGTGTGTGTGATTGAGTGAGTGGGTGTGAGTGAGTGAGTGTGTGTGATTGAGTGAGTGGGTGTGAGTGAGTGTGTGTGTGATTGAGTGAGTGGGTGTGAGTGAGTGAGTGAGTGTGTGTGTGTGTGTGATTGAGTGAGTGGGTGTGAGTGAGTGTGTGTGTGATTGAGTGAGTGGGTGTGAGTGAGTGTGTGTGTGATTGAGTGAGTGGGTGTGAGTGAGTGTGTGTGTGTGTGTGTGATTGAGTGAGTGGGTGTGAGTGAGTGTGTGTGTGTGATTGAGTGAGTGGGTGTGAGTGAGTGCGTGTGTGTGATTGAGTGAGTGGGTGTGAGTGAGTGAGTGGGTGTGAGTGAGTGAGTGTGTGTGTGTGATTGAGTGAGTGTGTGTGTGTGTGTGTGATTGAGTGAGTGGGTGTGAGTGAGTGTGTGTGTGAGTTTGATTGAGTGAGTGGGTGTGAGTGAGTGTGTGTGTGTGTGTGATTGAGTGAGTGGGTGTGAGTGAGTGTGTGTGTGTGTGATTGAGTGAGTGTGTGTGATTGAGTGAGTGGGTGTGAGTGAGTGAGTGTGTGTGTGATTGAGTGAGTGGGTGTGAGTGAGTGTGTGTGTGTGTGATTGAGTGAGTGGGTGTGAGTGTGTGTGTGAGAGTTTGATTGAGTGAGTGGGTGTGAGTGAGTGTGTGTGTGTGTGATTGAGTGAGTGGGTGTGAGTGAGTGTGTGTGTGTGTGTGATTGAGTGAGTGTGTGTGTGTGTGATTGAGTGAGTGGGTGTGAGTGAGTGTGTGTGTGTGTGTGTGTGATTGAGTGAGTGGGTGTGAGTGAGTGTGTGTGTGTGATTGAGTGAGTGGGTGTGAGTGAGTGTGTGTGTGTGATTGAGTGAGTGGGTGTGAGTGAGTGTGTGTGTGTGTGATTGAGTGAGTGGGTGTGAGTGAGTGTGTGTGTGTGATTGAGTGAGTGGGTGTGAGTGAGTGTGTGTGTGTGAGTTTGATTGAGTGAGTGGGTGTGAGTGACTGAGTGTGTGTGTGTGTGGGTGATTTCGTGAAGGATTCAGAGATGATTGTATTGCTTCTTTAATGGTGGAGGCCAGAGGTTAAGCATGTGTTATCAAGTCAGCCTTGATGAGTTCCTGGCGTGTGCCCTGCATAATATGTATTCCAGCCGTGGTATCCCAATGGTAGACAGAGTGCATATTCATATTCCTAAATGAAAGGATCATCCAGCGGATTTTGATGTTATAGATGGTGAATGATGTTATGGGGCTTTTTATATAAAATATTAAGTTAGAACTTCATTGGCTGAACATACACATGGATTGAAATTAATTTAAAAGAACACTTATCCTAAGCCAAGGACACTGGCTTACAACTAGAACTGTGTTCTACTTTCAACAGTCACAAGTTCCATTTGTAGAGACACAAGTCCTTGAGTGGAATCATCCCAGAAATTACAAAGTCTGATTTTGGACATGTGAGTGAAGTGACATTTGACCCAGTGACAGCAATGGTGGCTTTCTATATCATCTCATGAGGCAATTTCTTTAAAAATTGCAGCGGTGCAGGTTTCACATGAGATTGCTAGTGGGTGGCCTCTGATTTAGAATCATAGAATCCTCTAGTGCAGAAGAAGGCCATTTGGCCCATCGAGTCTACATCAATGACAATCCCACCCAGGCCTTATCCCCACAACCCCATGCATTTATGCTGCTAGTTCCCTTGACCCTGACGGCCAATTTAGCATGGCCAATCCACTTAACCCGCCCATCCACCAAACATCTTTGGACTGTGGGAAGAAACCGGAGCACCCGGAGGAAACCCACGCAAACACAGGGAGAACGTGCAGACTCCACACAGACAATGACCCAAGCCAGGATTTGAGCCTGGGTTCCTGGCGCTATGAGGAAGCAGTGCTAGCCACCGTGCCACTGTTCCACCCCACCATAGCCTTAACACTTCAATAATCCAGGTGTCAATTTTAAAGGCCATCCCCACATACAGCTAGCAAACCTCAAGTAAGAGGAAGCCACTGGGTGGGGGTGATGGCTGCCAAAGTCAGCCAGCGATTCTGCTGAGGGGAACACTTCAGCAGACATGGGCATTCAGCCTCTGATCTTTGGATAAGCATTCTCCCAGGCAGCCTTCACGACAACACAGAATCGCTGAGCAGAAACTGATAACCAAGTTCCACACATATGAGGATGACCTCAACCGGGATCTTGGGTTCATGTCACACTACCTGTAACCCCCATGACTTGCCTGGGCTTGCAAAATCTCACTAACTATCCTGGCTGGAGACAGTACACATCTCTTTAACTTGTGCTTAACCCTCACTCCACTCGCATTGTCTCTACGTCTAAGATTTGATTACCTGTGAAGACTCACATTCCAACCATTATTTTTGTAAATTGAATTTGTGTCTTTATGTGCCCTGTTTGTGAACAAAACTCTCACTCACCTGATGAAGGAGCAGCGCTCTGAAAACTTGTGGCTGCCAAATAAATCTGTTGGACTTTAACCTGGTGTTGTGAGACTTCTTACTGTGCTTACCCCAGTCCAACAGCGGCATCTCCACATCAGGACTTCAGCAGAAACATCTTTACTGACAAGTGGTGAGCATATAGAACTCACAATTACAAATTGAAGCAAATAGTGTAGGTACCTTTAAAGAAAGCAGGGTTATCAGAAGAGGGAGGAAGGAAATGAAGGATATGCTGATGGGGGTGAGATGAAGGGGAGTGGGAGGAGGCTTATGTGAACCTAGCATTTTGAAAAGGAATATTTGATGTAAGGCAAAATGAGAAGAAAAATTGAATCAGGGCAGATAAATTAATGCAGTTTCCTAACAAACTGTCTTTAAAATATTCATGTGCTACCTCACATATAGAAGTGCAATGATTATGGTAATGGGCTGGCAACTAATTGGCTGGGAGTTCAAATCCCACACAGAGAAAGTCGTGGAATTGAATTCAGTAAATCTGGTAAATGATGGTGCGTTTTTTTTTAAGGAAAAGCGGTCATAAAAGTTTTATTGTAAAACTTAGTAACCTTCAGGGAGAAGAACCTGTTACCACTCCGGTCCAAAACAGTTAGTTAACTCTTGATGCCCCCACTGCCAACTAGAGATGGGCAATAATTGTTGGCTCACCTACCCAAAGGTCAAATTGTAAAATTTAAAGGTTCGTGTGATTTACGTTAAGTTAATTAAATTAATCGGGGGGTCATGGTCGTTAGCACTACTGCCTCACGGCACCAGGATCCCAGGATCTATCCCAGCCTTGGATCACTGCCTGTGAGAAGTTTGCATGTTCTCGCCGTGTCTGCATGGGTTTCCTCCAGGTGCTCTGGTTTCCTCCCACACTCCAAAGATGTGCAGGTTAGGTTGATTGGCCATGCTAAATTGCCTGTTAGTGTCAAGGAGACTAGTGAAGCAGCTGAGGCTACCTCACTGAATGTTTTTAAGGCAAGGATAGATAAATTTTTGAACAGTAATGGAATTAAGGGTTATGGTGAGCGGGCGGATAAGTGGAGCTGAGTCCACGAAAAGATCAGCCATGATCATATTGAATGATGGAGCAGGCTCAAGGGACCAGCTGGCCTACTCCAATGCCGAGTTGTTATGATCTTATGTTCTTAGCAGGGTAAATATCTCATACAATCTCATAGAATGCCCACAATACAGAAGGAGGCTATTCAGCTCATTGAATCTACACTGACAACAATTCCACTCAGGCTCAATTTCTGTAACCCCATATATTTACCCTGCTAAATCCCTGATACTAGGATCAATTTAGCATGGTCATTCAACATAGCCCGCACTTCCTTGGACAGTGGGAGAAAACCAGAGCACCCAGGGGAAATCCATGCAGACGCAGGGAGAATGTGCTTGAATTGAACTCAGGTCCCTGGCGCTGTGAGGCAGCAGTGCTAACCATTGTTCCAGCGTGCTATCCATATGCGGAGTTATGGGTGATAGGGGCTGGGTGGGATTGTTGTCGGTGTAGGCTTGATGGGCAGAACGGTCTCATTCTGCACTGTGGGCGTTCTATGAGATTCTATGAGATATTTACCCTCTAATACAGCTTGATGGGCTGAATGGCCTCCTCCTGCACTGCAGGGATTCTTTGAATCTTCCTTCATTTTGAGTAAATTGAGATATCCGGCGGGATGGCAAATGCCTTCTTTAATTGGCACCACTTGGACTGAATTCACCACAGGTCAAGACACTGAAGTTGAAAATGTCGAGTTTGATTTTTAGGGCATTGGTTCCGTCATTGTTCTCATTATTCATTTGCTCAGCCATTACGTACTTGCATGATAAAGAGTTATTAATATAGATTTCTGAATGAGGTTATTTTAATGTTCAGTGAGTGGTGTTGAAATTACACTGTTTGGAAAAATCGAGATGAGCACTGAAGGAGGGGAAGCAGATGTATATCATTTTTATTGCAATTACCTAATGCATACTGGCAATTTCATTCCAACAATTGCCAAAGAAAGGTTTATTAAGCAGTTCAGGATAAAGCCGTATGTCTCCTTAGCATGGAATTTGCATACAAACTGTTTGAATTTACTTTTTTTTTTAAAATGTTTTTCATGATTATTGGCAGGCAAATTGCAAACCTTGTGCAAAAATAACATTGTCTTTTGAAAATCTTTGTTTATCGTGTCACACTTGAGAGCCTATTTGTCACAGTATGTTTTGGGAATCTATTTATTTACAGGCTGCCTTGAGCTAAAGGAGGAGACGATCGAGAATCTCTTAGCAGCTGCTTGCCTGCTCCAACTCTCCCAAGTGGTGGAGGTGTGTTGCCACTTCCTAATGAAACTGCTCCATCCATCAAACTGCCTGGGTATCCGTGCATTTGCTGATGCCCAGGGCTGCACTGAATTAATGAAGGTGGCTCACAACTACACTATGGTAAGGTGACAAGAGGTGTTGTTTTACTTCAATCACCTTCTTGGATCGCTTCTTCCTTGTCCTCGCGTGTCCACCGTTCGTCGGGGAGCAGACTTTCTCACGAAAGTCGCCAGTGTTTGTGTTTCTGACGGGAATGCAAGCCCTTGAAGGTTACGTTCCGGGACGTGGCTTTGTACAGGTTGCATTTTACAAGACGGACGACCCTACGATGGGGCTGCTGACTTCTGTTCATGCCATTATACAGAGCTTTGGGGGAAAGTGCAAGGGATAGTGACTCATTTCAACGCTCTGTCAAAGGGCCAGCAGAGCTACACTGGATCGTGTGGCCTCCCCCTGCGGTTATATAAATCCGGTGGAGCAAAGCTCCAAGTCAGGAATTAAAATTTGTGAATTGACCCTGTTTTATGTTCTATGGATCCGTTAAACTACATTTGATGTTTTGACCCTCTAAGTTTTGGGAGTCAATGTTGATGAGAATGTTTCCTGTCGTTTTGAAATGTTTTTTTAAATGGTAACATTTGAAACAGTTTTGACAGTGGATCTGTAATGCTTCATTGGAATTTTGGTGCATTTTGGAAGATCAAATTCCAGTGTGAATTATATAGTAATGGTAGAACTCTTAGGAGCATTGACATGCAGAGAGACCTGGCACACAGGTCCGTGGATCCGTGAAAGTGGCAGCACAGGTGGATAAGGTGGTCAAGAAGGCATACATTGCCTTCATTGGCCAGCGCATCGAGTACAAAAGTTGACAAGTAATGTTACAGCTGTATAGAACTTTAGTTAGGTCACATTTGGAGTATTGTGTGCAGTTCTGGTTGCCACACTACCAGAAAGATGTGGATGCTTTGGAAAGGGTGCAAAGAAGGTTCACCAAGATGTTGTCTGGCCTGGAGAGTTTTAGATATGGAGAGAGGCTGGATGAACTGGAAAGATGGAGGCTGAGGGGGCGACCTGATAGAGGTCTACCAAATGATGAAAGGTTGAGATGGTGGTGGATAGTGAGAGGCTTTCTCCCAGAGTGGAAATTTCAACTATAGATCCTGACCTCATAACTTGGTCTGTGTAATGTCCTAACTATGTTCGGGTTGTGGGTGCTAAACAAAAAGAAAAGGATGTGGTTTGCACACGTAGGATGGGATTTTCAGTCCGCGCTCACTCCAAGACTGGAACATTGCATAGCCCTGTCCTGCCCGTTACGATCCTGTGATGGGCAGGAAAAGATAACCCCACCCACAGATTCAAAATAACAGCAATAGATTGATTATAGGGGCTGTTGCTTGTACAGTGTAGAAAATAAATCTAAAACGGGAGCCTGTGCAACACCCCAATGACATCACTATCAAATCATGTGGCCAGCTCTTAAAGCAATCATGCAACCAATTAAAGATATAACTGTCTGCTTCAAGCAAAGACCTACCAGTGAATAGAAAGCATAAAATCAAATTTTCAAAGGTAAGCTGAAGATTTGGCCTATTGTTGGAACATTCTTCTATCGATCATAACAATATTGCATTGGCAGAACTAAGATATAAAAATTCCTCTCAATCTGCGGAAGAGACTGATAGCAAATAATAAATGGCTTGGTTATGTGGACAGTAAGGAAGTGAAATACTCGAGATGACCAGTAAATCTCACCTAACATTAAAACATCATCTATGCTGTTCTGATGTATAGTACACCGAAAAATGTATAAGCAATAAAGCATAATTTTAATATACTGTACTTTTCTGGGATAGCTTTCCCTGGTGAAAAAGAAATATTGGTATAGAAATTTCTGGCACAATCCATAAAATGTAATGAAATAGAAATTGAACATGCCCGAGCTGTCCTGTAGAGATATTGCTGAATTTATTAATGCCATAAAATGTATTGAGATGCAATACCTTAAATATTGGTGAATCTCATTTTATATGCTAATAAACAGGCCACTGCAATGAACTTCTTAGCATATGAGAACTAGTAATGATGGTCAAGGGAGATAACAATCGAGTAATGAGCTGTGTCTTATTTTTAACAAATAGACAACTGCAAGGTTTCACAACACTGATGTAAAATGCTTAATAATATTTTCTATAATTCCTCTCTACCTCATTGAAAAATCATTGAATCATTGAGTGGTTTTAAGAAGGAAATAGATGTTGTTCTGATATGTAGGGGAATAGGGATGTGGGGAACAGGTAGAGAGGTGGATTTGAGACCAAGGGAGAGATCAGACCTGATCTGATTGAATGGCGGAACAGGCTCAAAGGGCTGAATTGCCTACTTCTGCTCTTAATTCCTATGCTCCGGTCTCAAAGTTCATGCTATATAGCAAAATAAGGCAGAGGTTTACTATCCCCTGTTAGTCAGTGATGATGTTGGGGTGGTGAGTGCAAAAATTCTCAAATGGCCTTCCCGCCAAATTCTGGCTCACCTCTCTCCCTCTGCAACTTTACACGAGGATAGGCAACGCCCCCCGCCCACACACCTCCCCCCCCCCACCGCGTGCAACTCCCCCCCAACATACTTGCCCCAGTTGAAGCCCTTAGGTGGCCAATAATAGGCCACTTAAAGGCCATTTCACTTCCTGGCTTGATTTCCAGGCTACCAGATGGAGTTCTGGGATGGGGAGGATAAGGCTGGGAGGGGAGGGTGAAAAAATGAACAAGGTTCAAGCCTCAGTCAGGAAATGAGGGGAGGGGGATGGAAGAGTGGGGGTGGGAGGGTGGCCTCCATCAGCATCCTCCTTTTGACATTGAGTGCCCTGCCATCAGGCCAGAAGGACTGGTATTTGCAAGTCCTCCACCTCTCCACTGCGCCCAACCCCTGGGTCTCATCTTTGCCTCCTGTTCTCAGACCCCCTCTAAGCTCACTTAGACCTGAGGCCCCAGGACTGCATGCAGCCCCAATCCCGTCTATTGCAGCTTCTGACATCACAGGGCACTAGGGAGTTGCTGGTCTTTTGGATTAGTCAGTAGATCTCTGAGTTGGGGCTTCCTCCCAAATGAGGAGCGGAAGATCTTTCTCCAACCAACTGTTGCTCATTGGAGCAGCAAGTTACTGTGGGCAGCCACGACGGATAAGGATGCGTTTGTTGTTGATTCCTGGGATGGCAGGAAGGGAAACTCTGCAAACCTAAGATATCTTGACCGTAAAATTTTGCAGAGAGTCTTTTTTTCATGGCATGTGGGTATCACTGGCCATAACAACATCTATTGACTGTGCCTAATTACATTTCCAAGCTGCCTTCTTGAACTGCAGCATTCCACATAGAATATAAGATTCTGGCATTTACAGGGTTAATGTTGAATTGAGTACCGTGTTGCTCACACAGTGATGTAGGAAAACACATGACCTGCATCTAATAGTCCCTATTTTGTGTTAGACAGAGACATGTGTGCAAGCTCCTACTTAACCGCTTACTATTTGTATGTACATAGGTTTTATAGTTAACAAATACACACAGTTAACCTACTCACAATGGCAAAGACTTCATTATGACCCACCAAACAATAACTAACACCCTGGAACATAGTAACGGTGAACAGGGAAAAAAACCCCAAAACCTTGCAGGAAAAATTTGCAGAAGCATTTTTACCTCAAGAAAAGCACAAGAAGTAAATGCAAAGAGGCAATTGGCCAGGGAAATGCTCCAAAGAAAGGCTTGGAAGCTGAAAGCAGAAAATTTAAAATTCCTTGCTGCAGCAAAAGACTCCAGAGGATTTTTTGGAAATCTAGCTTCAGTTGGCAGAGTGCAGAGTGAGCAGACCTTAGCAGGGATGAGCTAAGATGTTTAAATCCTGGGATAAAGGAAGTCCTGAGCATCTTTTAAATAGTTCAGTGATCAGGAATAGCAGTTTAAAAATGACACAAGATTAATCAGAGTTCCAAGTTGGTGCCTGAACACGAAACACTAAAGTCTGACCTTACTCCCAAAATGGACAAAAGTGATTAATTTTATTAATTCAGAAGAATTAAACTGAAGAATCAACTTTAAAGACTAGCCACAGTTAGGATTCAATTTTTTTTTTGTGTGACCCTGATCCTTAGCGACTCATCAATCCCAGCAGCCATTATTTCAATGTTTTTTCAAGGTTGAGCACAAGCACTAGTACCCCGGAGACTGACCCAAAGCAGAAAGGGAAAATCCTTCACCTTCATCAGACCAGGTGTGGCATGTTGGCACAATGGTTAGCACTGCTGCCAGGAACGCAGGTTCAATTCCAGCCTCGGGTGACAGTCTGTATGGAGTTTGCACATTCTCCCTGTGTCTGTGTGGGTCTCCTTTGGGTGATCCAGTTTCCTCCCACACTCCAAAGATGTGCAGGTTAGGTGGATTGGCCATGATAAATAGCGTCAGGGGGATTAGCAGGGTAAATATGTGGGGTTATGGGGATAGGGCCTGGGTGGGATTATTTTTGGTGCAGGCTCAATGGGCCAAATGGCCTCCTTCTGCACTGTAGGGATTCTATGATTCTATCTTGAAATGAATGGTTGTGCCATCTTTAATTTAAGCAATTTCTTAAAACTAGACATACACTTCAAAATTGCTTTAACCATGGATTGGAAATGCACTCTTCCAGATCAATTTGGACTGATCCAAGGCCCAAATCAATCACATTATTGGGGACTTGGGGGAAAAGAAGATTTCTTAGATATATGATTGTGTCAGGTCGGGATCAAAAGACTCAGCAATTTTCTCCATTGTCAGGGAGGTACCAGTATGGTAGCTATACTCATACAATCATAGAATTCCTACAGTGCAGATGTAGGCCATTCAACCCATCGATACCACACTGACAAAAATCCCACCCAGGCCCTATCCCTGTAATCCACGTATTTACTCTGCTAATCCCCAGTTACTAAGGTTCAATACAGCATGCTCAATCAACCTAGCCTGTACATCTTTGTGGAGTGTGGGAGGAAACTGGAGCACCCAGAGGAAACCCACACAGACATGGGGAAAATGTGCAAATTCCACACAGCTAGGCACCCAAGGCTGGAATTGAACCCTGGTCCCTGATACTGCAAGGCAGCAGTGCTAACCATTGCGTCACCGTTCCACCCGTGAACGGCTTGGATAGTGGTGTGGCTAGAAGATTTAGCATAAATCTTTCGGTCCGCCTTGTGTCCAACGAGGGGCATACACGCGATGGGTCGTACTTGGGCTGTTCTTGGTTGTTCGGGATTGGCCTAGTGCTTCATGTCATTAGTGTGTGCCTAAACTGGACCAGATACTGGGCAAGACGACAGCTCAGTGACTATCACTGATTGCTGTGCAAACACGTGGATTTGGGCCGGTGTCTGAGGGAGTTTGCGCATTCTCCCCGTGCTTGTGTGGGTTTTCTCCAGGTGCTCCGGTTTCCTCCCACACCCCAAAGATGTGCTGTTAGGCTGATTGGCAGTGATAAATTGTCCCAAAATTAGTTTCCCTCAATGTGGATGGCCATAAAACATTAGACAAGGGTCATGGGTGGAGGGGGGGACTGGTGGTGTTGGATTGGCGGTGCGGGCTCGTTGGGCCGAAGGGCCTGTTTCCCGGGCTGTTTTTGTTCTTTGTTCTATAAATCTTCAGTACCTCTGCAAAACTATTGTCAGGACCTATCGGCTTTGCAATACCCAACGCCTTAAGCTGATTCCTTATATCACTCGAAGTGAACTAAATTACTCTTTGTGTGAGGAAGTGCTTCTTAACATTATCCCTCAATGCCCTAACTCTAATTTTGAGTCCATGCAACCTTGTGTTAGAATCTGCAGTCCATATCCAGCTGTGAATAGTGGTGGAGAATTAAGCAATTCACTAGAGGAATCTTCACAAATATCCCCATCTTCAATAATGGGAAGGCCTGCACACCAGAGCAAAAGATAAGGCAGAAACATTTCCTATAATCTTCACCCAGAGTGAATGATCTATCTCGGACACCCCCAGGGATCATGAGCATAAAAGCTGCTAGTCTTCAGCCAATTCAATTCACTGCGCGTGATATTAAGAAACAGCTGAAGGCATTGGCAAAGGTCCTGACATTATTCCAGCAACGAAACTGTTGACTTATAATATGCAAAATAGCCCGGGTATATCAAGAGAGCGTCCAAGGCCCAACCATCGTCAGCTACTTCATCACAGACCTTCCTTCCATCATAAGGTCAGAAGTGAGGATGTTTGCTGATGACTGTACAATGTTCAGTCCCATTCCTGATTCCTCAGATACTAAAGCAGTCCATATTAAATGCAGCATGACATGAACAATATCCAGGCTTGGGATGACAAGTGGCAAATAACGTTTGCATCATACAAGTGTCAGGCAATGACCATCTCCAACAAGAGAGAATGTAACCATTGCCTCTTGATTTTCAATGGTATTAACATTGATGTACTGCTGCCCATTATCAACATCCTGGGGATTACCATTGACCCGAAGCTGAACTGGACTAGCCATGTAAATACTGTGGCTACCAGAGCAGGTCAAAGGCTGCGCCCATGCAGATTTTAGTTGCAAATTTACTGGCACGTCCGCCTGAGGTTCATACAATCCCGCCCGAGATCAAAGGATAATGTAATTCTCTAAATCTCGCCTGCCCCCGGAATTGGGTCAGGTGCGCTGGCGAAATTCCAGCCTTTGTCTCTTCCCTGGACCTCTTTCTCCTATCTGCCGGGGATAAAATGTCCCTCCTGACCTCGGCATGGTCAAGAAGGACGCCCGGCGAGATGTCTCTAAATTTAGGGGCTTGATTGACCCATATCTCCCCTTCCTGATGAATTGGCAAATCTTGCTGACAGTGGGAATGACGGGGGCCTTGAAACTGTGGCACCCGGATTTGTCGGTGGGTTACGCACCACCCAGGCCTGCCCGGCCCGTGAATCTGACGTAAACCAGCCAGTTGCGCAATCAATAGGTTGGGACTGGAAAATTTGACACATTTTCTCCCCAGCTCCCCAGTGGAAAACACACCGCATTCCCATTCCTGCCACGGGACTTAGTATCAAAATGGGACATCAGTTACCCCATCAATTTCTTTAATCATCTTGAACATCTTAATTAGCTTCTTCCCTGCGCCCCCCCCACCCCCCCTCTCCCTCTCCCCTCCTTAGTCTTTCGTGGGCAAGGATAAGCAAGTGTCATGTGAGCAGTCTGTCCTTATTGCTGCAGGAACATTGTGTAAAATGCATCTGAATCAATTCTTTCCAATTGCTGGTCGGGACTGCAAGTAACTCCGATAACTCTGGCGATAGTTATTCAAGCTGATTATGTGAGTGCTTTCTATTTTTCTTTCCATCCGACGTATTTAAATAATTCTCCGCATCTTCCAGGTCTTTTTCCGTAAACTTGATAGCGGTACCTGGAAGCTTTCTGTACAGTTCTTTGAACAAGCAGCCTTTTGATTAATTATTTAATTTTACTGCTGGAATTAATTCTGTTTGATATCGCTCCTGTGAAGCACCTTGAGACATTTTATGACATCAGAGGCACTATACGAATGCAATTTGTAATTTGGGACACCAAATTCGATCTAGTGATCCTAGCCGCAGCATAAAATAGAGCATTGTAACATTAGAAGGCTCCGATCGTACAACCCTACAGTGCAGAAGGAGGCCATTTGACCCATTGCGTCTGTGCTGACCACAATCCCACCCAGGCCCTATCCCCATGATTTACCCTTGCTAGACACTAAGGGGCAATTTATCATAGCCAATCCAACTACCCGCACATCTTTGGAAACCAGAGCACCCGGAGGAAACCCACGCAGACACGGAAAGAATGTGCAAACTCCACACAGACAGTCACCCAAGCCGGGAATTGAACCCAGGTCCCTAGCGCTGGAAGGCAGCAGTGTCAACCACTGTGCCACCGTGTTGCCCTGAAGCTAATGTATTTAGCAGAAGATGGACATGTAATACTTGCTAAAAACACTTATTTAAGGCATTGTAGTGCAGTGGTGATGTTACTGAGTGCACAATTCAGTCAATGTGAGCCAGGATTTTCTAAATGAACATAAGAATATAAGAAATAGGAGCAGGAGTAGGCCATCTAGCCCTTCGAGCCTGCCCCGCCATTCAATAAGATCATGGCTGATCTGTCGTGGCTCAGTTCCACATTCCCGTCCTCTCCCCATAACCCTTAATCCCCTCGCTTATCAAAAACCCATCAACCCACGTCTTAAAAATATTTAGCGAGGCAGCCTCCACCACTTCAACGGGCAGAGAATTCCAGAGGTTCACCACCCTTTGAGTGAAGAAGTTCCTCCTCAACTCCATTCTAAACCTCCCCCCCTTTATCTTGAGACTGTGCCCCCTAGTCCTACTGTCCTTTCTGAGCGGGAAGAGTCTCTCCACCTCTATCCTATCCATCCCATTCATCATCTTATACGTCTCAATGAGATCTCCCCTCATTCTTCTAAACTCTAACGAGTACAAGCCTAGTTTATTCAGCCTCTCCTCATAGCTCAACCCCCTCAACTCCGGTATCAGCCTAGTAAACCTCCTCTGCACTCCCTCCAGGGCCAAAATATCCTTGCGCAGGTGCGGCGCCCAAAACTGCACACAGTACTCCAGCTGCGGCCTCACCAGTGCCCTATACAGCTGCAGCAAGACCTCCCTACTTTTATATTCAATCCCCCTCGCTATGAAGGCCAGCATCCCATTCGCCTTCCTGACCACCTGCTGCACCTGCAAGCTGGGTTTTTGCGACTCATGCACAAGGACCCCGAGGTCCCTCTGCACCGTCGCATGCTGCAGTTTTTCGCCAAGTAAGTAATAATCCTTCCTACCATTATTCCTACCAAAGTGGACCACCTCGCACTTGCCAACATTAAATTCCATTTGCCATTTCCTGGCCCATTCGCCCAGCCTATCTAGATCCTTCTGTAGACTCTCCACACCCTCCGCACAATTTGCCGGGTTTTCCAAACCCACCACCCAAAACGGCAGCGGAAAACCGGCTGTCCATGGCCACTTAACACTCTACGGCACTAATAGGTTGGAAATAGGACTTGTACTGCTCGCTGAAGAGGCAGTCCTCCCTCAGCGAGCTGCCCACCATTCTGACTGACCGACAGCTCTCTGATCCTACCAGTTCCAGTGCCGAGCAACCTCTCACCTCAGGTGCCTGAGTGGGATCACTTTCCATGCTTACCCCTGCTGCTGAACACCTCCAACCAGACTAAAAATTGAGGCCTTTGAGGGAAATGGCCTTTAAGTGGATCATTAATTGGCTTCTAAAGGGCCTCAAAATTGGCAGGCCAGCCGAGGCCTCACCTGACCCACTGTAAAATGGGACGGTTGTCAGGCTGGATGGGAGGTTGATGGGAAGGACATGTGAGGGATTGAATGCACCCTGCCTCCCCCCCATCCCCTTCGCCCCTTCAATGTACAAACTGGCGGCAAGGGAACATAATATTCTGCCATGAATCCTGAACTGACAATTTTGGACAAAAGAACTCAACTGGTTCACTGATGTCTCTTTGAAAATGAAATCTGCCATCCTTTCCTGATTTAATCTATATATGACACTAGCCTTCTATCAAATGTGACTCTTGGCTGCCCTCTGAATCGTAGAATCTCCACAGTGCGGAAGGAGACTATTCGGCCCATTGAGACTGCACGGACTCTCTGACAGGTTAACAACCCTCCTGAACTGCTGAGTCTGCAGCGCTTCAAGAGGAACCTAACCAAATGCTGATGCCCAAAATCCCATGGATTTGTTTTTCTAAATGTTACAAACGTTGACTGAAGCCTGAGTGCCATTCCTGCTGGCTTCAGATGATGACGGACCTGAGATGTAATTCACATTGTCCGTCTGTAGCCAAGGTGACAGTACAGGGCAGCTATACGCAGATGGTCGCAACAAAAACAGAAAATGCTGGAAAACCTCAGCAAGTCTGACGGCATCTGTGGAGAAAGAATAGAGCCAACATTTTGAGTCTGGATGACCCATCGTCAGAACCCTGGTTGCATCTGGCTTAAAGTTTTTAAGGATTTGCAACCATACATGGGAGTTGTTCAGTGAAGAACAGGTTGATACACTTATAAATATTGTTTACTTATGTATTAGTGTCACAAGTTGGCTTACATCAATGTGAAAATCAGTGACATGAAATTCCCCTAGTCGCCGCACTCCGGTGCCTGTTCGGGTACACTGAGGGAGAATTTAGCATGGCCAAAGCACCTAACCAGCGTACCTCTTTTGGACAGTAGGAGGGAATCGGAGTGCCTGGAGGAAACCCAGGCAGGCACGGGGAGAACGTGCAGACTCCGCACAGACAGTAACCCAAGCCAGGAATCGAACCCGGGTCCCTGGCCCTGTGAGGCAGCAGTGCTAACCTCTGTGCCACGATGTCATCCCTGCCACCGTGCTGCTCTGGCTACCGTGCCAATCCCAGTGATGCACACCACCCGTTTCAATTATATGACCATGCTTTATGAAGACCCCATTTCATGTCCAATTCGTAGTGTAGATATTCTAAAAACACAAAGGCAAAGGCATCTGTGTCCTAAGTGGATGCGCCCGTTACAGATCTGGCATTAATCTACATGGAAAACCCTCTGGTTGTAGGAGACAGGAATGAAGCTGTATGAAATCCACCTACATGAGTTAAGAAGTGAACATGGTGCTGCAAGCAAGTTATGCTGCCAGATTTGCACTGTCACATCTGACTGTAGCACTGTTACTTATGGAGCTATCCGAATGGTATTCGATGTCAGTGCCCATGAAATATATCAGCCCTGGGAAATAGAAACATACCAGGTCATTGAGGTGTTACAATGTACAATTACACCTGCTTGTAGCTACCTGCTGACTGAAAAACGTGGCAAGGAAAGATAACAATTCAATATTTTTTGTGCTTATATTTCCTTTATTAGCAAACCAGCTCGGATTTTTTTAAAAAAATGTAAGTTCAGAATAAATATTTCACTTGGAATTGACCTAAATTTGGTTAACCAGATGCTTGTTATATGAAACATAGAATTTCAGGTGCGTTTGTGACTGATTTTTCAATCCGCTGAATGGGTGATTGCTGCCTTGTCTATGTCCCAGTCGGAATCTTTCCATTCAGCCCGTAAAGCCTTGCTGTTGGTGAACGTGGATGAAATGTGAACCACAAGTTCTTTAAATTCAGAACAATTGGCTGACAGATAGAAAAGAGGATCCCAGTCAAGTCAGGGACAACTTAGCATTCAGAATTACACTCAAATTCTACGTGATAATTTGATCTGTTTCAACAGATATAAATAAATACTCCTGTTTTACATACACAATAAAAGATAGGCTTCTGCGATGGTCTTCAGAAGAAGTTGCGATATGAGGAAAACCACTTTTTCCTCATTTTGAGGGCGGCACGGTGGCACAGTGGTTAGCACTGCTGCCTCACAATGCCAGGGATCCGGGTTCAATCTCCGACTTGGATCACTGTCTGTGTGGAGTTTGTACTTTGTTGGTGTGGATTTCCTCCAGGTGCTCTAGTTTCCTCCCACAGTCCAAAGATGTGCGGGCTAGATGGATTGGCCATGCTAAATTGCCCCTTAGTGTCAGGGGGACGAGCTAGGGTAAATGCATGGGGTTGTGGAGATAGGACCTGGGTGGGATTGTGGTCGGTGCAGACTTGATGGGCTGAATGGTCTCTCCTTCTGCACTATAGGATTCTATGATTTTTATGGCTGCTACCTTGGCAAATGTGGATTAGCAATTTGAAGGAGATCCTGGATTGTCCAAGCAGTTAGAGATCTCTACTCTTGCAGAAATCATAGAATCATTGCTACAGTGCAGAGGAGGCCATTCAGCCTATCAAATCTGCACTGACAACAAACTCACCCAGGTGCAATCCTGGTAACCCCATGTATTTATCCTATAAGGGTGGCTTGGTGGCACAATGGTTAACACAGCTGCTTCACAGCACCAGGGACCTGGCTTCAATTCCTAGCTTGGGTCACTGTCGGTGGGGAGTCTGCATGTTCTCTCCCATATCTGTGTGTGTTTTCTCCAGGCCCTCTGGTCTCCTCACACAGTTTGAAAGATGTGCTGGTTATGCGCATTGCCGATGTTAAATTTTCCCTCAGTGTACCCGAACAGGTGCCGGAGTGTGGCGGCCAGGGAATTTTCACTGTAACTTCATTGCAGTGTTAATGTAAACTACTTGTGACTCGAACAATTAAACTTTAAGCTGCTAATTCCCCTGACACTAAAGGGAAACTTCGCATGGCCAATCAACCTAACCCTCACATCTTTGGACTGTGAGAGGAAAACGGAGCGTCCAGAGGAAACCCACGTGGACAGTCACCCGAGGCCAGAATCAAACCTGAGTCCCTGGTGCTGTGAGGCAGCAGTGTTAACTAACCACTGTGCCACTGTGCTGCCTATTACACTGCCTTCTACCTCTCTAATTTTCAGTTGGTGCTAAGAATATGTATAATTACTAACACGTCACATTTCAATAAGAGACTTCATTAGTTGCAGAGTGATTTGAGATGGCTTGAGGATGGGATATGATATTACGAGGTGAGATTTTAATGCTTTCAAAAAGCCTATCTACTTCTATTTAAATAAGGTCTGATATTAACTTTTTTATTTTCCTGAGTGTTTAATGAATAAATTGCCTGCAGTAAATGTTGTTTTAAGATTACATGTTTTCACTTAATACATTTAAAAAAAAACTCCATCCTGGTTTTTAAGTCCCTCGATGGTCTCACTCCTCCCTCCCTCTGTAAACTTCTCCACCCCCACAACCCTATGAGGTATCTGCTCTCATCCAATTCTGGTCTCTTGGGCATTTCCAAACTTAATTCTATACCACTGATAGTTTTGCTTTTAGTTGGTGAATGTCACTCCCAGAAAGAATTCATAGGCAATCACAGGGGCTGTCAGGTGCAGAGGTGGCCCTATCTCAGTGCCCAGCAATTTTGTCCTGTTACAATATTGACAATAAAGCAAACAAATGCCCTTCGGCCATCACCTGGCAATCTCCATCACCCTCATACACTATCCATGCCTCATCCATGCCAACACATGCCATCTCATGCCTCCCATCCACTCTCCACGGGCCCTCATATTCTTTGTGCCAACCCATGCACCTCTACTACCCCCACTCCTCCAGACACATCAACCTATGCCTATCTAACCACCTCGATGGTCCATTATAGCTGCTATGCCAATTTACTGTCATTTCAGTGCCAATACATAACTCTAAACATTTTACCCCTATATTTTCCAAGCCAATTTACCCAATATCCAAAATGGACAAACCTCAGGAAATAAGGTTAAAATCCAGTAAAGTTCTAACGTCTATTGCAAACTTTACTATACATAAAAGAAAATCCTTGCTGACATTTAAATCCCTTCAAATAGTTAATTTCTCATTAAAACAAACATTTCCTTCAAGTATTTATTCCCTTACAAAAACAAAAGAAAATTCGTACCCACACATCAAAGACAGCTAATATCTTTCTAAATACTTGGAGCTTTTTTTTCAAATGAAACTGTGAATTTAAAGATCCACAACTGTGATAATGTTTGGTTGTGAAAGCAGTCACGTAGCTCCAATATTTATGTCAACAAGCAGTGAAATAGCAAGTAGTTCAATCGATGTCTGGGCTCTCAGCCAAGAATACATAATGAGACTTGGCTGAGAGCCCTGACATTAATTGAACTGTTGAAGCCTAGGGAGAACTTGATGTATTGCTCAGTCTCTTTAATCTCTTCTGCCAATTGCACATTTCTTTTTATACCATGGTGAAGAGGTTCCTGTGTAAGAGTTCGGATGATTGACTCCTTAATTTGTCTACAGGAAAAAATTGCATAGTTTTCAATGAAAATCCGTTTCCAACCTTTTCTTCTTTTTTCCTCCTCTTTTTAAGAGAAGGGAAAAGAGTAGGAAGAAGAGGAAGGAAATTAATAAGGGGAAAAATGAAAGAAAAACCCTTCCAGATCTCCAAACAGATAAGAATAAAATCAGCAATGGTTATTGTGCAGATATAGTTTCACATGATGTAGTATGTACCATCTAATTAAGGTCAGTTATATGAAAGTAAAGAGCTGTAGTTCCTCAGAATAATCTGGTTGCTAAGCTACATAAAATCCATCAGTGGAGCCTCTTATAGAGTACTTTATGTTCTCAAGTGTGAGATTCTGCATAGGGTCACACATCTGATTAGTAAAGGAGGCTGGGGCAGACTGCATCTAATTTAGTAGAATAATGCATCAAGCCAATAACGCTGAAAAGACATGTGCACGGTCCCACAATTTCGTCAGAGAGAATACCAGTTTGCTCCATTCCAAAGAATTTCTGTAATTAGAGAAGGTTCAATGTTACACTAAAAATATCCAATAGTTTGTAGAATATGAGTTTATTTTCTTCATTATAATGTATCCCATCATCGACATTGAGTTTATTCTGTCTATGGAGTTTATGGTGAATGAAGGGACATGGAGAGCATAGGGTTGGTTGAGTGGTTTCTCTTGGCATGGGGGCATGAGGGTCCATAGGAAGTGCGGAGAGAGGCTTTACTTTGCATGGAGGAATGAGGGGGTAGTGGGCGGGTGGCAATTCCTTGGAATTGGGGCATGAGGCATTATTGGGAATGGTGGATGACATCCCATGGTAAGGGGTTATGAGGCAGGCCATTTGAATTTATCTTTCAGAAGGCTCCCTAATGCGCACAGTGGTGCACTTCTGAGTTTCTTGGACCAGGACCCTTTCAAAAGCTGACCCCCTCCACCGAAATTGCAGAGAGCTGGGACATGTATATTCCCGCAGTGAAGCCAGCCAGATTGGGAATGTAGGCTCTGGACCCATGACCTGAACCACATACACCCTTAAAAAGCCCTAACGAAAATCGTAAACCCCCAGGAATAGGGTCAAGAATCCCGAAATCATGTCCAGAATACCATTTGTAGAGATCTGTGTGAGTGTCCCTGACTCCACAAAGCCTCACATAAACATATCAATATCATGAAAAGCCTTGATGTTATCATTGCAAGTCTCATGGTGTGGTACGAGCATACTCATTAGAGGAAAAAAAAATCATCTTTCCATTCTACTCAAATAAAATAAAGTTCCATGTCTGATATGCAGTAATCCCAACTCAACATGCACCCCAGTGCAGCACTGAGGGAACAGTGCTGTCTTTTGGATATGACTGAAACTTAAATGAATGTTGAAGACTTCATGGCATTATGAGTACAGCGAAGGTTAACCAGGCTGGTTCCTGGGATGACAAGTCTGTCAGAGGAGAGATTAAGTCAGTTAGGATTATATTCACTGGAGTGGAGAAGAGTGAGGGTGTTCTCATAGCAAGTTATAAAATTCAACAGGGTTACGCATGGTAGATTCAGGAAGAATGTTCCCAATGGCAGGGGAGACCAGAACTAGGAGTCATAGCTTGATGATAATAGGTAAATCTTTTAGAACTGATGTGAGGAGAAATTTCTTCACCCAGAGGGTGGTGAATGTGTGGAATTCACGACCACAGAATGTAGTTGAGGCCAAAACGTTGCCTGATTTCAAGAAGAAATTGTTATAGCTCTTGGGGCTAAAGGGATCAAGGGATACGGGAGGAAGGGTGTATCAGGGTATTGAATTTAATGATCAGCCATGAACAAAATGAATGGCAGAGCAGGTTCAAAGGGCCAAATGGCCTACTCCTGCTTCAAGTTTCTGTGTTTCTATATTATGTCAAAGGAGAGCAGAGGAGTTCTTCCTGATGTTCTGACGATATGTGTATGGCTGATCCAATACCTAAAAATCAGATTTCTGGTCATTAGTGCGTGTAGGATTTTACTATGTACAAATTGACTGGGTTTCCTCCATCGACAACACTTCAAAACAAAACAATTGTCAGATTAGCACATCCTAAGGATGTGAAAGGCGCTATACAAGGTTTGCTTTCTTTCTCATGCATTTTCAGACGAGGCTAGGACAGGATTGTCCGTAATCACTTTGTGAACAGACCTCTCACTCACCTGATGAAGGGGCAGCACTCTGAAAGCTTGTGGCTTGTGCTACCAAATAAACCTGTTGGACTTTAACTTGGTGTTGTGAGACTACCTACTATGCTTACCCCAGTCCAACGCTAGCATCTCCACATCATCACTTTTTATCCCAGTTGAGTTCCCTTACCCAAGTCCAGAGTCGTGCAAAATGGCAATCACTTGTGTAAAAGGAGCTGCTTTTCAAGACTGGGGTATCAAATTGAGGGAACCGGAGGAGACTTCTCATAATTCAAAGTTTCCTACGTGTGTTGTTTTAATGACAGAGAAAGTTGGAAAAACTCAGCAGGTCTGGCATTATCCAGAGGGAATGCTTTTATTTTGAGTTTATTTGTAGGTTTGATGTCCATTAGTGTAAATATTTATTCCTTATGTTGTACTTTGAATAGACAGGAACGACAGGTGTTGATGAATTAACATCCTCAGATCTAAACCACACAAATATCTAACATTAAAATACACTAATGGAATACCTGATGAGCAGAAGTGGGGGATGTCAATGGTTAAAAGGCACTTCTGGCACTAAGCTTTTAATACCTTCATTCTTTTTCACACTTCTGAGGATGCTCATTTGCTTTTCTGGTTCATATTTTAAATGTTGTAAAGCAGCACTGATGAATTTGGAGCAATGAATATTTAATACCTCTGCATTATATATATAAAATCTCCTCCAGCTTGGTGCAGACTTAATGGAAGCAACACCTTATCCACATCTCCTGCCTCCACATTAGAAAACTGCTCACGTTAAATTCTTTTATAAGTTCTGTTCAAACAAATCCTGTAGTTTCGATGGTTCAAAATATAAATCTTATAGCAATAAACAGGGGGAAAAAATGATTGCTAGAGACCTGCAGTTTAATAAAAAAAAACATAGGAAGTCACTCCGTACTTCAACATAAAGCAGAATTTGTCAGTTTGCATGCCTAGAACTTCAATTTATTTTTAATAACATCAAATAGATTTCCGTGGTACATTTTTATCACTTTTATGCAAGACCTATTGGGTCTTAGAGGCTACACTTCTGCAGCATTATGGAAGCTTCATATATTGTGTTCTAATTTTCCTTGATCAACATCTTAACCATTTGTAGCCTTGATGAAGTGAAACCTTTGATATGGGCTCAGTTGACAAGAGGGTCATTTTCGGTGACTTATCCTGTGTTGCTGTGTGGACATTGAAGAGTAGCACGTAGTAGATAATTCCCACATATCAACTGCCACAAACCAAAGGAGATTACTTCCAAAAACAAGATAGTGCCTAACGGGACGAGGTTAGCCTTCACAGTAGAGGGAATTGAGGGTGATTCGGCCTGGGTTGCTGATTTTTCGTCTCCAAATTATGTTTATGGTGGATAGCATTTTTTTGGTTTGATTTGATTTAATTTATTATAGTTGCATGTATTTGGATAGAGTGAAAAGTAAAAAGTTTCTTGTGCTGTACAGACAAAACATACCATTCATAGAGTACAAGGGGAAAGGAAAAGGAAAGAGTGCAGAATGTAGTGTTACCATCATAGCCAGGGTATGGAAAAAAATCAACGTAATATGAGGTAGATCCATTCCTAAGTCTAATAGCAGTAGGAGGCAACTGTTTTTGAGTCAATTGGTATGTGATCTCAGACTTTTGTATCTTTTTCCCAGTGGAAGAGAATATGTACAGGGTATGTGGGGTCCATGATTAAGCTGGCTGCTTTTCCAAGGCAGTGAGAAGTGTAGACAGAGTCAATGGATGGGAGGCTAGTTTGCATGATAGACTAGGCTACGTTCACAACCCTTGGTAGTTTCATGTGGTCTTGGTCAGAGCAGGAGTCATACCAAGCTGTGATACATGCAGAAAGTATGCTTACTATGGAGCATCTGTAAAAATTGATGAGAATTGTAATGGTTATGGCGAACAGTGCCATTATGTATGTTATTGTAAGCATCCTTATCTGAGGAAGGATTTCCTTGCTATAGAGGGAGTGCAGTGAAGATTTACCAGACTAATTCCTGGGATGGCAAAGCTGTCATATGTGTCCTCAGACTTTTTTATCTTTTTCCCGACAGAAGAAGGTGGAAGAGAGAATGTCTGGGGTACGTGGGGCCCGAAACTGGGGTCCTTAATCATGCTAGTTGCTTTTCTGAGGCAGCGGAAAGTATAAGAACATAAGAACATAAGAAATAGGAGCAGGAGTAGGCCATCTAGCCCTTCGAGCCTGCCCCGCCATTCAATAAGATCATGGCTGATCTGTCGTGGCTCAGTTCCACTTTCCCGCCCTCTCCCCATAACCCTTAATCCCCTCTCTTATCAAGAACCCATCAACCCGCTTCTTAAAAATATTTAGCGAGGCAGCCTCCACCACTTCAACGGGCAGAGAATTCCAGAGATTCACCACCCTTTGAGTGAAGAAGTTCCTCCTCAACTCCGTTCTAAACCGCCCCCCCTTTATCTTGAGGCTGTGCCCCCTAGTCCTACTGTCTTTTTTGAGCGGGAAGAGTCTCTCCACCTCTATCCTATCCATCCCATTCATCATCTTATACGTCTCAATGAGATCTCCCCTCATTCTTCTAAACTCTAACGAGTAGAAGCCTAGTTTATTCAGCCTCTCCTCATAGCTCAACCCCCTCAACTCCGGTATCAGCCTAGTAAACCTCCTCTGCACTCCCTCCAAGGCCAAAATATCCTTGCGCAGCGTCATTGGATTGGGGGCTTGTTTGAGTGATGGATTGGGCTTTGTTCATGAATTTTTGTAGTTTCTTGTGGTAGTGAACAGAGCCAGAACCATACCAACCTGTGATACAACAGGAAAGATAATTTTCTGGGGTGCATCTGTAAAAGTTGGTGCGAGTCATAGCGGACATGCCAAATTGTGGCATTTTGTCTGACTTCAAGGAGAAATTCGATATACCTCTTGGGGATAAGGGAATCAAAGGGGAAGGCGGAAATGGGATATTGAATTCGATGATCGACTATGATCAAAATGAATGGTGGAGCAGGATCGAAGGGCCAAATGGCCTCCTCCTGCTTCTAGTTTCTGGGCTTCTGTGTGTCTATTATTGTTTTAATTGTAAAAACTGTGCCTATCACAGGACTAGTGTTACTGGAACAGGCAATTTTATTCCTAAGTGCTTACAACTGATATATAGAATGGACAAGGTACATAGTAAAATCTCCTCTGCACTGGTCAGACCATTTGCCTTAATTGATCCCCATCTGAGCAGAGCACTTTTCACTGTACCAGTACTGAATTGTTCCAGTTGGCATATCAATCATTCTTACTGCCCCTCTAAGTGAACGTGACATGTTTCTGGTGCATTAAAGGTGGTTTTCTCCTGTGGATTCACAGCCAGAAGTGACTTCTCGTCCAATTTCATTTCACTTAGAGCTCTTACAGCCGGCAGCGAGAGTGAATTGTCAGTCTGTTGATTCAAGGCTAGGTTCCTGAGGAGAGGGCTCATCATGCAAAGTTCTGGTGCCACTGGTTGTAGCCAATATATGATGGGTAGATTTGCCCTATTGAGCTCGTACTGGCTGTGGACGTTACAATGATATTTCAGAATGTTATTAAATCACCAATTACTTTCCATCAAATAAAGCAATTCATTGAGACTGGGAACATTTAAACCCAGTGGGGAACAAAAACATTTTCATATGCATGCTTTAGAATGTTAATTAATTTATTAATTCCCTTTAATCATGGAGGATTGGCATTCATCTGTACAATAGTAAATTCACTGGGCGAATTTAGACTTCTGGCATATATAATTTAACACTACATTCAAGCTACGTCAGAATTCATGAAGCATTATATTGATCCACCAAAGAACTTGCAGTGACAATATGATATTGACAACATGGCGTAGAAATATTGGTGCAGCTTAATAGCACTCTTTGTCCCAATTTCTCAGATAATGCTTTAAAAACTATTCTTGGACTTAAGCACATCACTGACTCCATTTTGTCACAAAACTAAATTTTCAAAAGTTATATTTTGAATACATTGAAGGCTGGCACAGTCAAGATTTTGACCGATTGGGGAATCAATGCTAATGGGTGAAATGACTTCAACAAGGCACTGGAGGTTGGCCTCTAGGAGTTTGAACTCCTTGATTATGGTCATAATTGCTACTGTTAATGCCTTCCCAGTCCGCTGGACACTGCAGGGACGGAGGTACATTATTGACGCCTTCAATCACATTTTGATTTGATGTTTTAAGTTTCCTTTCCACTTTGTCCTTTCTTTCAGGCCATTCCCCTCCTTTTGGGAGCTGCCCATTTTCATTTGTCCCCTTGTTAATTTGATTTAATTTATTTGGTTGGCCAAAAAGATTGGTCATAATTGCCCGCCCAATCAGGCAGTCTATATAAAATTGGGAATGTGAGGTCTTCTGGCACTCTGGATTCAGGAGCAGGAGCGGGAGCGGGAGTGGGAGCAGGAGCAGGAGCCGAGTGGGAAACGGAGCTGAGTGGGAGTGTGTCCCGGAGCTGGAGCCGGAGCCGGAGCAGGAACCGGAGTGGGAGCCAGAGCACTCCATGAATGAAATAGAGTTTATAAATAAAGGGAATCTGGTGAAGGGAAACCGGCCCTTGAGGAGTTATTTCAATGGGGAATAGATAGGAAAGTGGAGTTGAGACCAAGGTCAGATCAGCCATAATCTTATTCAATGACAAAGAGGTTCAATGATCTTTCTCCAGTCTCTTCTGTTCTTATATATTTCTGACCACTAACCAAACGCAATGAAATCCAGATTTTGATTGAAATTCGCACTGTTCTTGAAACCAAACATAAAAACACAGGGTGAAGGGGTTTAGGGAATTAATTCTGACAGAGTGGGGCTGAGACAACTGCCACTATTGAGATATCAAGAGACAAAAATTCAGAAGAGTGGAGGGTGGTTGGTGTGTGGGAAGACTGTACAACTGGAGGAGATAATCGGTTAGGCAATTGGAGCGACGGAAATTTTTTAAATCTGAGAGTTTTGAAGATCAGGCCTATTGAGGGAAGTATGTTAAGAATGACAGGAACTTGGTGCACAATAAGAAAAGGACAGTAGAATTTTAATGACCTGAAAGAGAGTGGCACGATGGTATAGTGATTAGCACTGCTGCCTCACAACTTCAGTGAGCTGGGTTCAATTCTGTCCTCGGGTCACTGTCTGTGTGGAGTTTGCACATTCTCGCCGTGGGTTTCCTCCAGATGATCTGGTTTCCTCCCACAATCCAAAGATGTGCAGGTTAGATAGATTGGCCATGCTAAATTGCCCCTCCTGTCCCAAGATCTGCAAGTTAAGAGGAATTATCTGTAGTAAATGCATGGATTGACAAGGTTAGGGCAGGGGAGAGAGCCTGGGTAAATTACTCTGTCAGAGACTCGGTGCAGACATGATGGGCCGAATGGCCTTTTCTGCACTGTAGGGATTCTGTGATTCTATGAAATTTATGCAGATGGTGGTCAACCAGAAAGGAGAACATTGGACTAATTGAGTGAATACTGCTATAGTTCTCTTTCTCAACACTGCTAAGATTTTCCATTTCTGCTTTTATTTAAAACCCCAGTTAGCCAATAAGGGAATAAAGCCTCAAACAAACAAATTAAACATTCTGTGTGGGATTTTATAGTCTCTCTTATTCCAAAACCGTAAAATCCTGCCTGAGGTCAACAATCCTTTTAATGGTCCACCCCTACAATTCCTGTTGTGGGCTGGGCTGATTCGGACTCTATCAAAGGTTGGTCACCCCCCAATCATTCAATCTCTCCTCCTGAGATTGCATGCCACAAGATTCACAAAGTTGTATTCATGGCTCAAATTACTGGCACCCTACCAATTCTTTCACTGACCGCCAGGTTCACTAGGCTGGCACTGCTCCTGGATTTCTCTAAACTCCAATCTCCTGGCTGTACACATTATAAATAGCTCCCAGGCTGGCCCAAACCCGAACCTCTCCAGGACAGAATTTTTGCCACCTTCACAGCTTTCTATACCTTCTGGAAACACCAACTGTTTGGAGCCCAGGGATTCTGTGTGAGCTGAAAACCACACAAGGTCCAAACTGTTCTCCCAACGGGTGTGATATTCCACCACCCCTCATATTTTATGGTGGAGGAAGTGGCCCACTATTTGTCGATAGCAAGATCTTCTTGTCCTACCACTGTCAACGTGGTTTTCTGTTGTTCATACTCTCCCCTGTTGGGGTTTATGGATTCCAGCTGCAGGTCTGGGGGTCACCCTCAGTAGGACCAGAAGATCCCACTGGAAGGAATGGCTGTAAAACCCTGCCCAAATGATAAATTCAAGTGAGAGACTCTTCTTAAGCTGCACCCATCCGCGTGACAATGTAACCTTTCTTGATCGATCTTTGAGCTGACCAATTATCCCTCCTTTACAATTTCTTCCACAAAGTAAGCTGATGTGCTGTTTTATGGTGCTTAATTTTCTCACTATTAAGCCTTTAAACCAACATCGTCCCACTGCTTTTGTTGCATTTATCCTACTGAACATTCCATCTAAAATATTAACATGAACCACTAATTGGATACTTATTTGGGCAGCACAGTGTTTAGCACTACTGCCTCACATTGCCAGGGACCTGGGTTCAGTTCCGGGCTTGGGTCACTCTCTGTGCATAGTTTGCACATACTCCCTGGGTCTGCGTGCATTTCCTCCCACTGTCCAAAATTGTGCAGGACAGGTGGATTGGCCATGTTAAATTGCCTCTTAGTGTCCCAAATTTCATAGAATCCTACAGTGCAGGAGGCCATTCAGCCCATCAAGCCTACACCAATAACTATTCCACAAAGGCTCTATTCCCATAAGTCCATATATTTACCCTAACTAGTCCCCCTGACACTAAGGGGCAACTTAGCATGGCCAATCCACCTAACCAGCACATTTTTGGACTGTAAAGATTAGGGACATTAGCGGGATAAAATAGGTGGGTTTATGAGGATAGGGTAAGATGTTCAATGGGCTGAATGGCCTTCTTCTGCACTGTGGGGATTCTGTGATGGCATGCTTTAAGAAAACTTTCCTTGAAGTTTTTGTGAATCTCTTTTAGATGGGAGCATTCAATGTTCATACGTTACCACTTTCCCATTAAAATTAACAAACAGAGCAAGATATGGCCTTTAGCATGCTAGTGTTCCTGCAAGTCTGTGCAAATAAATAATGCACATTATAAATACACTGATTTGAACAGAGCTTTGCCCCAAGGTATAAATCCAAACCTACCTTTCTTTTTCCTGGAACAAAGTTTGGTTCTCGACTGCAGTGTAATTGCTCTCAGGATGCTGCATGCTGCTCTCTAGACATTAATAAAACAACCACTGAAAAAAAAAACACTCAGTGTGGCAGTGATGTGAGTGGATTACAGCTCAGTTAGCCCTTGGTACGGTACTAATGCTCCCAACTTGATAGTCAGTGCCCAGCAGATAGGTGAGTAGGCGAAATGTAATTTTCGTGACTCACTGATGCTTGCATATTCAACGATTGAATGTATTAAACATTTATAAATCGTGGGGGATTTGTTGAGCCAGATTATGTAATTTATTATGCCACCTTTTAATTTATTTTCCTCTACATTTACCTCCATTAATTCGCAAAAGGCAATTAAAAATAATGCATTTCCACCGGGATTAATGAAAAGCTTTTCAGTGCACGCACCATTTACAGTTAGTGCTCATATGCTGAACAGAAGTCATATTTTTCTTCTCATGAAGTTGTCCCTGACCCATGCCAGAGCAAACCGATTTCCAGTTTCATAGTTCCTTTCTTTTTAAAATTCATGGTTATAGCCTGTGGACCTTTTCTTTCATGAAGAGATTTTGACAGAAGGCATTTGTTCAGAATACAAGATGCATCAAGTTGGCAAAACCTCCCAATAAGTTCCCAAACTTCACAGGAGTGAAATTCGACCTGATTTAATTTGATTTGATTTATTGGTGCCACACATATAGTGTGAAAAGTGTTGTTTTGTGCGTGCGATACAGACAAACATACCATTCATAGAGTACGTAGGGGAGAAGGAAAGGACAGAGTGCAGAACGTAGTGTTGCAGTCATAACTAGGGCGAAGAGGAAGAGCAACATAATATAAGATAGATCAATTCAAAGGCTGATGGCAGCAGGGAAGAAGCTGTTCTTGAATCGGTTGGTGGGTGCTTTCAGAATTTTGTGTCTTTTCCCGACGGAAGAAGGTGGGAGAGAGAGTGTCTGGGGACCATAGGGTCCTTGATGGTTGCTTTGGATCACACTGCAAGATGGCGAACGGTGACTAGGCAGGACTCCTTACACCCAGGCTGATTCTCTTGTCCAATGGGAAAGACAATGGCTGGTGTGTAATCAGCTGCTGAAATACCTTTGCCCATTTGTGTAAAATTTCCGTCTCAATTATCTTAACACACTGAATATGTTATAAGCCATCGTACAAGCCATGCTTTCTTGTAAATAGATCATGCTTTACTGGAAATTATAATTAAATGGAATAAATAGGAATGTTTGTTAAGGGTGGTAAATATAGGACGGTTGTAAAAAGAGACATGTTGCTGAGGTTTTTTATCCTATACTTATTAAGGAAAAAGACATGAAATTTCAAAAAAATCACATTACAATTTACAGCTCTGATTAAGGGTCATCCAGGTGCAAAACATTGATTCTATTCTCTCTCCACAGAAGCTAACAGACCTGATGAGGTTTTCCAGAATTTTCTGTTTTTGTTACAATTTATATGTTCTCCACGGCAGCACCTCAGCCAATCTTGCTAACCAATCATTGTCATTCTTTCCTGTTGTATAAATTGCGGTGATCATTTGAAATTTGGTATTCTTGAATTTGTCCTGATGAGTGAGAGATGAAAAGCTTTGACAATATGGGCGGGAATTTTCCAGCTGCACTCAGCCCAAGGCCAAAAAATCCCGTCCAAGGTCAATGGATTTTTGCATCATCTGTGTCCCGGCTGCTACGATTCCCATGACTGGTGGGATGGGAAAATTCTACCCAATGTCTCACTCTTCAGCAAGGGTTTGACTCTATC
The DNA here is from genome assembly GCF_965287045.1 of Carcharhinus amblyrhynchos. NCBI lineage: Eukaryota > Metazoa > Chordata > Chondrichthyes > Carcharhiniformes > Carcharhinidae > Carcharhinus > Carcharhinus amblyrhynchos. The sequence continues at coordinate 7,664,015 of NC_137333.1, read as the reverse complement.
CTACCAAACTACTATAAGATAGCCACTGATAAATCCAACTGTCACCGATAAATCCAACAAGAAGTTTGGTTGGGGTGATCTTTACCCAGATTGTGGGTGAGAATGCAGAACCTGCTAGTCCAAGGGATATTTGAGGTGAATGGCATAGGCACATCAGAGGAAAATTAGATAAACAGGTGAGAGATAAATCAACAGCAGACTTTTTTTAAGTTTATTTATTAGTGTCTCAAGTAGGCTTACACTGCAATGAAGTTACTGTGAAAATCCCCCAGTCGCCACACTCCGGCACCTGTTCGGGTACACTGAGGGAGAATTTAGCATGGCCAATGCACCTAACTAGCACGTCTTTCGGACTGTGGGAAGAACCAGGAGCACTGGGGGGAAGCTCATGCAGGCACAGGGAGAGCATGCAGACTCCACGCAGACAGTGATCTGAGCCAGGAATCGAACCCAGGTCTCTGGCACTGTGAGGCAGCAGTGCTAACCACTGTGGCACCATGCCGATTTTGTTGATAGGATGAGAAAAGAAGGAATGGGAGGAAGCTCATATGGACCAAATTAGACCAATGGGACCAAATGGCCTGTTTCTGTGCTCTGTATAATCTGTATAATTATAGAACATAGAACATGGAACATTACAGCGCAGAACAGGCCCTTCGGCCCACGATGTTGCGCCGACCAGTTAAAAAGCAATGACCCTCTAACCTAAACCAATCCCTTTCCATCCATAAACCTATCCACGGATCTCTTAAATGCCCCCAAACTAGGCGCATTTACAACTGCAGCAGGCAGGGCATTCCAATCCCCCACCACCCTCTGGGTAAAGAACCTACCTCTGACATCCGTCCTATAACTACCACCCCTTAATTTAAAGCTAATTCTACACACATACACTCAAAGATATACACAGAGTGAATGAGATACAGTTTGACAGCGAGGCAAGTTACTAATTTTGTTTTTGAATTTTTTTTTGAAGGAACTTTGAAACCGTTCTTTGAGCAGAAATTAAATTGTGCCCTTGGTGCTCACTGCCACATTAGCTTAGGTTCTTTTGGGTTTAATCTTGTCCACACGTGACATCAGTGCAACAAGTTAAGTCTGATCCATGGATAACACTAAGGTCCGTCTGTATGGAGGCAGCAAGTGTCACCTTGATGTAGCAAAGAATACACGACGGAGCTTCGACTGAAGGCATGTTGTCAGCTTGATAATGGGCTAAGCCAACCTTGGTTAGAAGCATTTAGACAGTGAATGCAGAGAGAAATATTTTATTTTTAAGGCCTCCCCACCTTCATGAAGGAGAAAACTTGAACAATAATGTTGTAGGACAAAAATGTAGCCTGTTGAACCAAACATCACAAAAACAAAATGTGATCGGTGTCCCTCTCTAGATAAAGCTGGGTGGCAAAGTGGTTAGCGCCGCTACCACAAATGCCATGGACCCATGTTCAATTCTGGCCTCCCGTCCATATCTGTGTGGAGTTTATACATTCTCCATGTGTCTGTGTGGGTCTCCTTCGGGTGCTCCAGTTTCCTCCCACACTCCAAAACTGTACATGTTTGGTGGATTGGCAATACTAAATTGCCCCTTAGTGTCAGGGAGATTAGCAGGGTAAATATGTGGGGTTACAGGGTATCGGGCCTAGATGGGAGTGTTGCCAATACCGGCTTGATGGGCTGAATGGCCTCTTTCTGTGCTGTAGGGATTCTATGGATCTATCCAATAGCATGGCATGGTCTCTGGCCAGAGAATCCATGGGCAAAGGGTTTGATTTCAGGATAGAGGTGGAACAGGAGTCACAGTGGTTCTGTGAAGCTTGGAGGAGCACTCTTAAAAATCTCTGCAACCATTCCTGTTTGCTCCTCCTCGGCTGGGCTACAGTGCAGAATTCCACCCAATATGAGCGAGGTGAGGCTTGTGAAATCTCGCCCGAGGCCAATGAAAAGTTCCGTTCTGCGAGCCCTGTGCTCACTTTCCAGTGGTGTATGATGGCTGCTCGAGCTACAGTGGAAATGGGCAATCATGGGGCACCACAATGGTACAGCAGTTGGCACTGCTGCCTCACAGCACCAGAGAGCCGTGGTCAATTCCGACCTTGGGTGATTACCTGTGGGAGTTTGCACATTCTCCCCATGTCTGCATGGGTTTCCTCCAAGTGCTCCGGTTTCCTCCCAGAGTCCAAAGATGTGAAGTTAGGTTGTTTGCCATGCTAAATTTCCCTGAGGATTATCAGGGTAAATACATGGGATTATGGGGGTAGGGTCTTGGTGGGATTGTTAGTGGTACAGACTCAATGGGCCGAATGGTCTTCTTCTGCACTGTATTGATTCTATGTCCATTTCTGCCAGTTTTGGGGTGGTAAATTTCTTACGGGTTGGTGGTGAGGGTTATGTCTAACCCAAGGTGTTAGATCTGTGAACCTTACACTTGCTGACTCTACGACAATAAGACCTGGCGTTCAAGGCCCAATGCCCCATGTATATTGATCCCTACTCTCACTAACAAAACTGGGGAGTGGTGCCTCTGGGTGAGGGCCTCAAACTCTACCCACGAAACCTGGAGCTGTACGGCCAAATGGCTCATTCGCACTTGTAAAAAGATTGTCTCAAAAATGTCCATTTGTTCTGAAATAGGTGAAAAGGAGTAGCACAGCAATTAGCAATGTTGCCTCACAGCTCCAGGGTCCTGGGTTCGGTTCCAACCTTGGGTCACTGTCTGCGTGTGGAGTTTGCACATTCTCTCCACGTGAGTTTCCTCCGGGTGGCCATGTTTAATCCCGCAGTCCAAGTATGTGCAGTTTAGGTGGACTGGCCGTGCTAAATTGCCCCTTAACATCCAAGGATGTGTAGGTGAGATGGATTAGCCATGGGAAATGTGGTGGGCTATTCAGACAGGGTGGGGAGAGAACGTGGAGTCAGTGCAAACTCAATGGACTGAATGGCCTCTTCTGCACTGTGTGGATCCTGTGATTTTTACTAAATTATGAGGATAGCAAGTAAAAATAAGAAACTGCATTTCGATCAATCACAGATTATTGAATAATATTAAATGAAAATGAGGGAAAAAAAACTGGGAAAAAGCATCATTTGTTACCTTATTACTCATACTGAGAGAAACAGATTTATCTTTCACCTGCAAGTCTATTTGTACATATACAACCCGGAGTACCAACTATGAGATGCATGAGCTCATGACTTGTCAGCTTAATTATTCTCATGATCTAGTGCCCATTACAGCACATGCTACTCACTGATGCAGAATAAATTAATTGTAAGCAGCATTCTTTTAAATAAAAATAGGAAGGCTGAGGTAAACAAATTGCAGGAATTTGTCATCCCAGCTCGCAAAGAACCTGTCAAATACTCACTTCAGCCTCATTTTTGCTCTTCTCATTCGTTGCTGTTTCAAGTCCCAGTCAGAATCACGCTCTGAAATTGTTTCAAACATTACTTTTTGTTGTCAGATCTTTGGACTTCCTCATGATCTTCACCTCTTGTGCCCTGCTTCTTGTGTGAGGAATGGCTGAGGACTCTGGGTCTGTGCTCCTCAGCATTTAGAAAGGGGAATCTTATTGAAACTTACAAGATATTGAGAGGCCCGGATAGAGTGGACATGGAGAGGATGTTTCTACTAGTAGAAAAAACTAGAACCAAAAGGCCAACCTCAGACTAAAGGGACGATTCTTTGAAACAGAGATGAGGAGGAAATTCTTCAGACATCTGTGGAACTCTTTGCCGCAGAAGGCCGTGGAGGCCAGGTCATTAGGTGTCTTTAAGACAGAGACTGATAGGTTCTTGATTAATAAGAGGATCAGGGGTTATAGGGAAAAGGCAGGAGAATGGGGATGAGAAAAATATCAGCCATGATTGAATGGTGGAGCAGACTCGATGGGCCGAGTGGCCTAATTCTGCTCCTATGTCTTATGGTTTTATCGTCTTATAGCCCTTTCCAATTCTTTTCTTATCCACATGCTCATGATGAGTTGGACATGATGTCAACATTCTAAGGCCACACATTGAGAAGGAGGCCATTCGGCCCATTGTGCCTGTCATAGGTAGTTTATAGAATCCTTACAGCGCAGAAGGAGGCCATTCAGCCCATCGAGCCTGCGATCTGGGCCCACTCTGGGCCATCCCCAAAAGGCCATGTATATACCCTGCTAATCATCTTGACACAAAGTGACAATTTAGCATGGTCAACTTACCTCACCTGCACATCTTTGCAGTGTGGGAGGAAACCAGAGCACCCAGAGGAAACCCACGTAGACACGGGGAGAATGTGCAAACTCCACACAGACAGAGACACAAGCCGGGAATCAAACCCTGGTCTCTGGTGCTGTGAGGCATCAGTACTAACCACTGTACCACCTCCGAATACAATTCCAAAAAAAACATCCTCTGTTCCCACTGCACGGTGGCACAGTGGTTAGCACTGCTGCCTCACCAGAGAGCAGGGTTCGATTCCCGGCTTGGGTCTCTGTCTGTGTGACGTTCGCACATTCTCCCCGTGTGCACATGTTTCCTCCAAGTGCTCCAAAATCCTCCCATGGTCCAACGATGTGTGGGTTAGGCAGATTGACCTTGCTAAATTGCCCCTTGGTGTCAGGGGGACTAGCTAGGGTAAATTGAAGGGGTTATGGAGATGGGAACTGGGTGGGATTATGGTCGGTGCCACAATCGATGGGCCTCTTTCTGCACTGTAGGATTTCATGATCTACGAAATAAACTCAGGAAAACCTGCCTGCTGGTGTATTTTTCCAGTTACAGCAGGTGAACAGTTAATAATTCACTGGAATATCACTTTTAAGAAATACCTGTGACAGTCAAAAGAAGAGTGGGAAAAGAGATGAGCCACTCCACCTTTCCCCAGCTGAACGTAACACGGCCTTATCATCAGTGCAGATTTGATGGGTTGATGGGCTGCACTATATGACTCTATTAACAATAATTTTCACTCAAAGGTTATACATAGAAATATTCTCATCAATCCAAAACTGAGCTAGGGTTTGTAGATTGGTCAACAAGTCATATATATTCAATAATTTCTGGATTTCTCATGACTCACTGCCTAAACAAATCAGTGTCCTTGGACAGAATCCTCCGACCTCGCCCACGGCTAGGATTTTTCAGTCCCGCTGCTGTGAATGAAGATATGGCTAAACGCCAAATGCTCCATTCTTGTTGGCAGTGGCGGCAGGGCATACAACATCAGAAAATTCTAGCCCTTATCTCACCTCAGCCTCATTTGCCAGTTGGTTATAATCTGCGTCCTTTGGTCACCGATGCCCCAGTGGAAACAATTTCCCCTCATTCACTAGATCAAGATGTTCCTCATATAAAGACCCCTGACATCCTGGCATAGAAGATGCTTTAAACCAATGCACTGTAGGGTGTTTAGCAAGAAGGAAAATTAATCACCAGATTTCTTTTGCCTCTTTAGCTCCTACACTATCAACAGGAAATTACTGCCAAAGCTTAAGGAAAACAAAAATAAAAACAGAAAATGCTGAAGCTGCCAGGTTTGCTAAGTTTTTACAACATTTTCTGATTTTATTTCAGATTTCCAGCATCCCAATGCTTTGTTTTCATTTAAGAAAGGCCAGTTGGCCATTTATTCTTCTTCATTTCATCCAGAAATTATTAAATATGTATTACTTGTCGACCAATCTATAAACCCTAGCCCAGTTTTGGATTGATGAGAGTATTTCTATGTGTAACCTTTGAGTGAAAATTATTGTTCGTAGAGTCATACAGTGCAGCTCATCAGCCCATCAAGGCTGCATTGATGATAACTACCACTAAAGTCATGCTAATCCCATTTTCCAGCACTTGTCCCATATCCTTGAAAGTTGTGGGGATGATTCTCCCAAAAAAATTTAAAATTTGCATAGAAACTGGAGTAAACCCCCCCCACTGTTTTTTTCAGTGGGGTTTTCAAAATGAATCTCCCATAGTCTGTGCACTGCAGAGTGCATTAATGTGAATCTCACGCAAATTCACTGGGCAGGGCTTATTCTCGCTGGAGATGCCGGCAGCATGCGCTGACCTGTCAGCACTAAGGTCAAAGCATGTGCAGTAGCCACACACTGTTGGCCTCCCGGTCACTGGCCAGCTCAATCGCTGGCCAGCCCCACAACCCCTCATCGCTGGCCCTCTGACTCCCCAGTGGCCTGATCATTGGCCCCCCGCCTAACATGTTTGGGTGACAGAGATTCCCGCTGCTAGCAAACAACAGGCCACCTCCCACCGGTGGGAAACATGTGCCTGGGAGGCTGGAGAATCTCACTCTTTTCTCCTTATGTTGCCCCTGGTGGTTTTGCCGATCACCTAAGATAAAGGTTCTCAATCCTTCTACCAGCGGGAACCGTTTTCAGTTTCATACTGTTTGCTCCGCCCAGGGCTTTCAATTGGACCTTTTCAACCTTCTTTTCTCTAAGGAGAACAATGCCAACTTCATCAATCTATCCATGTCACTGAAGTCCCTGATTCCCACAACTATTCTCATATATCTGTTTTTTCTAAGAGCTGATTTTCCAAGGCTCTCCTGAAGACAGCACGGCCAGTGATAGTGAGAATAGACAGCCGCTGGCTGAGAATGTTAAATGCCTTTGGCCAGCATTATAGGTTTTCTCTCGATAATCCACATGGAATCACAATAACAAGAAAATGGAAACTATGATTGATATGTCTAAAGAACTGTCCAGAGCTACAAGGATCGAACAAGGAAGTGGGGCTAATTGGATAGTTCTTTCAAGCAGCCAGCATAGGCACAATGGGCTGAATGGCCTCTTCTCTACTGTCTGATTCTGTTTGCAATCCTATACTGTTGCTGGCAGCACAGTGCTTAAGGTAAAGTGGGTTGACTCCATGACACTGGGAGACCCAGGTATTCAATTCTATAGTATAAAAATAGTATTAATCTCCCTTTGTCTTCTAGAATTATTCATTGTGAATTAAATTGTAGAGAATCTGTTCCGAGCACTAATTCTCACTGACAAGGAACGCTAATTGCAAAGTGCTCTCAGAGATCAGTTAGTGAACCAAATCCTCAGATCCATGTTCCCATTGGGAGCAATCCATTCGGAATACAATGATGATACATTTATCCCAGTGTTTTCCGATGGACGTGTCAGCATAAGGAACAACAACGTTATATTGCACCCTGATATGTTCCTCAGCCAGGTTTTTGTTTTGACACGGCCTGTCTTTGTGGTATTAATGTGACGATTTCACTTCCAGGATTCCAGGAATCTGCTGCACAGTCCGGGGATTCTGTGTTAAGTAACACGAGTAGCCTATTGAGTTTTGTACTATGATTTATGAACTGCTCCCACCAATCCTTTAAAAGATGTGGTGAATGTATACCCAATAAATGAACAAGATAGAAGACAGTAACCAAAGTAATGAGACCCGGGAGAATAAGAGAGAAAAGAATTGAGTAGAATCAAAGACAGACTCGAAAGGAGAGTAATTGCAAAAGTGTCAACAAGGTTAAGTACAATTTGATCAAAATGTTTGACATTAGATGGTGCACAAAGTAAAAAATAATGGTTATAATGTTATGTGTCACACACCAATTTTGTTTTTATTGTCTAAGTATTAATTGACAGCAAGGTTTTGTTTTTAGACCCTGTCCATCTGATTTTCCAAAGGATTTCCTTCCAGTTCATTACATTGGACACACTGGATGGGATTTTCCGACTGTGTTCGCCCCAAGTTCGGAAAATCCCATCTGATAAACGGTGAATCTAGAATGAGATGTCACTGTTTAAAAATAAGAAATCATTCATTTAAGATAGAGATGAGGAGAAATGTTTTTTCTCAAAAGGTTGTGAGTCTCTGGAACTCTCTCACAGACCTTTTCATGGTCTGTGTCCCCACATACTGCAATTCTTGTGGCACGCAGGAGGGTAAAATTCCGCCCACTTTCACCCAACGGTTGTTTGCACAAGCCCATGTTCCCCTCCCTCACTCCTACTCTCTACTTCACCACCTGGTCATTCTCCAACACCCAACATTAATTTACAATCTTTAGTTATCTTTTTGATCTCTTTTTGAGTGTTGTCAGCCCTCACTATTTCCTGGCAAAGAAGGAAGGAATGTAGAACAAGAGTAGGCCATGAGATCACAACTGGAGGATTATGTGCAGTATTGGTTTCCTCATTTAAGGAAAGATGTAAATGCACTAGAGTTCACTTAATACTGTCACAAATAGGCTTGCATTAATATTGCAATGAAGTTACAGTGAAAATCCCCAAGTTGCCACAGTCCGGCGCCTGTTCGGGTACATTAAGGGATAATTTAGCATGGCCAATGCATCTAACCAGCATGTCTTTCAGACTGTGGGAGGAAACTGGAGCACCCAGAGAAAACACACGCAGACACGGGGAGAATGTGCAGAGTCCACACAGACAGTGACCCAAGCTGGGAATAGAACCCAGGTCCCTGGCACTGTGAGGCAGTAGTGCTAACCACTGTGCCACTGTGTCACCCAGAAGCAGTTCAGTAAAGGTTTACCAGCCCACCAGGAATGGGGTGGTTGTCTTGTAAATAAAGATTGGAGAGGTTAAGATTGTATCCATTAGAGTTTAGAAGAGTAAGGGTGACTTGCTCTAAAACCCCCCTTTAAGATCCTTAGAGATATTGAAGGTTGGATATGGAGAGGATGTTTCCTCTTATTGGTGAATCTAGAATGAGAGGTTACTCTTTGAAAATAAAAGATCGCTCATTTAAAATGGAGACAAGGAGGATTCTTTTCTCTCAGAGAGTTGTGAGTATCTGGAACTCTCTTCCAAAAATGACAGTGGAAGCAGAGGCCTTGAATATTTATAAAGGCAGAGAGAAATAGATTCTTGATCAACAAGGTCGTAAATATAACCCAATCAAATTGGAGGGAAATTTGGCAGCACAGTCATAGGTGTGTAAGGAGTGTAGCAGGGGGTCGAGAACACAGCTTCGTGGGGCACCGGTGTTGAGGATGATCATGGGGGAGGTGTTGTTGCCTATCCTTACTGATTGTGGTCTGTGAGTTAGAAATTCCAGGATCCAGTCACAGAGGGAGGTGCCGAGGCCCAGGCCACGGAGTTTGGAGATGAGTTTTGTGGGAATAATAGTGTTGAAGGCTGAGCTGTACTCAATAAATAGGAGTCTGACAGAGGTGTCCTTGTTGTCTAGGTGCTCCAGGGTTGAGTGCAGGGTCAGGGAAATGGCATCTGCTGTGGAAATGTCGTGGAAGTAGGCAAACTATTGCTGTTGAAGAAAAAATAGAAAAATGCTGGAAAATCTCAGCAGGTCTGACAGTATCTGTGGAGAGAGAACCGAGCCAACTTTTGAAGTTTAGATTATCCTTCATCAGAGCTCTAACGAAGGGTCATCTAGGCTGAAATGTCCGCAAGTACACTGAGGCAGGATAAATGAGGACAATATTTCCTTTCAGAAGCGGCATGATGGCACAGTGGTTAGCATTGCTGCCTCATAGTGCCAGGGACCCGGGTTCAATTCCTGGCTTGGGTCACTGTCTACGTGGATTTTCGCATTCTCCCCGTGTCTGCGCAGGTTTTTTCCAGGTGCTCTGGCTTCCTCCCACAGTCCAAAGATACGCGGGTTAGGGTGATTGGCCGTGCTAAATTGACCCTCCTGTCAGCGAATTAGCAGGGTAAATGTGTGGAGTTATGGGAATAGGGCCTGGGTGGGATTGTGGTCAGTACAGACTCAATGGGCCGACTGGCCTCCTTCTGTACAGTTGGGTTTCTGTGACATGTACGGAAAAGAAGAAGAAGGTCTCACTGTGAGCCACTTACATGTTCTTTCTTTGAAGATAATGTACAACTGTGCCAGTGCCAGAATCTTAAATGTCCCATGCATGAAGTAAACAGGACAAGTGAAGCAGAAGTTACTGTTTAGAACAGTGGTGAGCAACCTGTGGCCCGCATGCAGCTGATCTGGGTTTTAAATGGGGGCCCACGAGGCATTTTGTTGACCGTTGCCCACGTCCAGATGCTGCCAGACCTGCTGAGATTTTCCAGCATTTTCTCTTTTGGTTTCTGTAATTTTCCTTGTGCAGGGTTCTGATATTTATTCATTTTCTTCCACATTTTTTTTCCTACCGCTATGACTGAAGTGATTTACGTATAAAGTGAGGGCAAGTGAAGTGAAATGCATGCTGATTGCTCACAACACTGACAGTGAGAGTCGTGTGTTCCCTCTGCGCCCACGGTGTAAATACTTCTTTTGTTTTCATCATTTGAAATTGATGATAATTCATTAATATAAAAATGATTGACAATTTCCATATATTTTCGATATATTTTTGTGTCTGGAACTCGCTGCCAGGGCAGATAGTGGAAGCAGATACGAAAGTGACTTCTAAGGGGCGTCTTGACAAATACATGAATAGGATGGGAATAGAGGGATATGGTCTCCGGCAAGGTTCAGTCGGGCAGCATGATCGGTGCAGGCTTGGAGGGCTGAAGGGCCTGTTCCTGTGCTGTTATTTTCTTTGCTCTTTGTGTAACTCAACATGAAATATTTGTCATGTGTTGAATGTATTTAATCTTATTAATCGGATCATGGTTATTGATCAAGCCCGATTTCAATCTTGCGCCCACTGAGATGAAGGAGGGCCACTCATGCAGCCCACTCACTAGCCGAGCTTGCCCATCACTAGTCTAGAGTCAGGCCTCCTCCTAATTTCTCACCTTGTCGTCATGGTCTTTCCTCATCAGTTGCTGTTAGGAACCTCCCATTTTCAGTTTCAAGTTATCAAACATCATCGTTCTCAATTCACCTTCGTTAGCAAGCAATGCTTAGAGTTTAACCAGCCTTCTTCTTGTTCCTTCTTCTTGATGATATTTACAAGCAACCTTTCCTCCTTCTGAGAACCTCGTTGCTCTTGTGTTCTCTCCAACCTCACACTATCCTCCTCCAGAGACACATCTCACTAAATTCCCAGTCTTTGGATGTCCACTTTTCTCAGCCCCCTGTTTTGGCTCCACACAGAAAGACATTCCACTCACAATCTTGGTTATTCTATCTTAAGACTTGAGAGGCTATAGCAGTAATGAGATTGTCGTTAAGCAAAAGAAACAGATAATACCAACAAGAAGTGTGGACACACCCTTTGAACTATGAAAAGATTTCTGATCCAGATGAACTGGCAATGAAGCTATTCTAGTGCTGGAGGTGATGAGAGTTGATTGGAGAAATTTTCTAGAAGAAAAAAAACAATTGTAGCTTTGTACAGAGGACAAACTGTTACAATTGGAACAGTTGTTGATTCAGTTGAATATGGTGCTATTGCTGCAGAATGAGACAATGTTCGAATATCACCATTGCTCCTATATGGTAACCATGATAAAACAATCACTAGGTGGTGTACAGAAAGGTGTCAAAGTTGGAGATAAGTTGGTGAATGTAATTGACTGCTATACATGGAAGTGGTTGCATGGTTGCTTTAAGATCTGATCACATGTTTTGATGATGATGTCATTAGGGTGTTGCACGGGTTCCTGCTTTAACTTCCAGTTTACTCTCTGTACAGGCAAGAAGTCTGAGAATAAATCTGTCGTTGTTAGCTTGAATCAAGCCACATCTTTTCTTTTTTGTTAGAACCCACAACCCTGAACATAGTTAGGACATTGCATTGAGCAGGCCCCAGTAGCTAACACAGCAGAAGATCCATAAATTATGGATTGAATGAATAAAGTTGGTGAAATGCAAATGCAAGTGAAGAAAAAAGCTAAAAGTTATGAAGACTCAGAGAAATAATTGTAGGAAAGTAGATGTCAAGATAAATGGTCAACAGCTATTACAATTTGTTTTTATTCATTTGTGGAATATGGATGTCACTGGATGGCCAGAATTTATTGCCCATCCCCCAGTTGCCCTTGGAGGGCAGTTGAGAGTCAACCACGTTGCTGTGGCTCTGGAGTCACATGTAGGCCAGACCAGGTAAAGACAGCAGATTTTCTTCCCTGAAGGAAATTAGTGAACGAGATGGTTTTTTTCCAACAATGGTTTCATGGTCATCAGGCATTCCAAATATTATTTACTGAGTTCAAATTCCACCACCTGCGGGGTTCAAACCCAAGTTCCCAGAACATTAGTTGTGTTTCTGGATGCATAGTCTAGCGATAATACACTTGGCCATCATCTCCCCCTATTATAAGTGTCTGGGAAGTACCTTGTCAGAAGATGATTACAGCCATGAAGAAATCAGAGCCACAGTAGCAATGACAATGAATGCGTTCTCCAAACATAAAGAATTGCACAGCATAGGAATGATAGAAAATTACTGTTGGCAAAACACCCCGGGGAACCGCATTTCAGAGCAGTGAAAATAACTAGGTTTGTCTCCTTGCTGTGCAAAGCCTACACAACAAGATATAGCAAGAACTCCTCAACCTTTGCTGAGAGAACTTTGTAAATAGAAATTATGTATTCTGTGGAGGAGCCAGAATCCTGCAGTCGACATGTGCAGCTAGAAAGGCAATCACAAGTGACTGTGGAGAAGAAATCAAGTGGGAAATGACGGGGGTGGTGAAGAATGAGTTTTTATATTTTGTGATGTATTATAGATGCTGCTCTTTTATTGATTTATGTTTCTGAGTTCTGCAATCAGCAGGAAAATTAATTAATTTGAACAGTGAGTGTTCTGGAAGAGCCATGCCCTGGTTCAAGCATGGAGAGATGTTCTGAATAATGAGTCAATTTTAATCGTTTGGGAGCAGGAAGGGATGGTACGGAGATGGTCTATAAGTCAGGAATGATTCACATCACAGGAACTTGCATTTTGACGGCACCTTGAATGCAGTAGAACATTTCAAGTTGCTTTATGGGAATATAATCAAACAATGTTTGTCACTCAGCTACCTAAACAGATATTAACTCAAGTGACTGAAACCATGGTCCAAGGGGCAGATTTTAAGAAACATCTAATAGGAGGGGATAGAGATAGACGAAAGGAGATGTCCAGGGAAGGTATTCCAGAGTGTAGGATCCAGGCAGCTGGCGGCATAGCTGCCAATATGGAGCAATCAAAATGGGGAATGCCAGAATTGGAGGAACTCTTGGAAGGTTGTAGGAAGAGAAAGGGAAGGATGTGGACAGGATAGGATTTGGAAACATGAACGAGAATTTTAATACTACTCTGTTGTGGGCCTGGGTGCCTGTACAAGTCAACGTGCATAAAGGTGACAAGTGAGTGGGATTTGGCACTGGCCAGGGTACAGCCAGTAGAGTTGTTGATGAGCTCAAATATATGGAGAGTTGAAGAGGCCAAAGGCATTGATGAGGGTTTCAGCACTTCAAAGTTTTCTGAAGCTTAATCTACTTGGCATTATGAAAATCCATACACCAGAGTCCACTCTGATACCTCACCACTCCAGAGATGTCACCATTTTGATGTACTGTGAAGGAGGCCAATCCAGCAAGCTGAAATACAGTAAGAAGTGTTTCTGTTTGATCCTTGAACTAACAAATAATTGCCCTGATGTTGAAATGTGTGAAATCACATTGGCTTGTAGAGCAAGGGCTCAATATGTGAAGCGAATCATAGAATCCTACCGTGCTGAAGGAGGCCATTTGGCCCATCGAGTCTGCACCGGCCACAATCCCACTCAGGCCCTACCCCCATAACCACATGCATTTACCCTGGTTAGTCCCCCTGACATTAAGGAGGAATTTTGCATGGCCAATTCCCTCAACATGCATATCTTTAGATTATGGGAGGAAACAGAGCACCCGGAAGAGACCCACACAGTGACCCAAGCTGGGAATTGAACCCGGATCTCTGGCGCTATGGGACAGCTGTGTGAACCATAGTGTCATCGTGTTGTCCTTTAAAATGCACCAGAATTACCACTGGTAGATTGTATTTAGCATCAGTGACAAGGCAAGCATTGGTTATCCACCCCTAATTGCCATTGAGCTGATGCTGAGTAGACCATTTTAGAGGGGTAGTTAAGTGTCAATTGTGCTCTGTGGATCTGGAGTTACATGTAAGTGACACGAAGGAAGAATGGCAGTTCTCCTTTCCTAAAGGAAATTAGTGAACCAGATCGATTTTCATGACAACCCATGGTACTTCCTTGGTCATCGTTGCTGAGTCTAGTTTTCAATCCAGATTTTTAAATTAATTTAAATTCTATCAGCTTCTGTGGTGGGATTTGAACCCACATCCACGGTGCATTAGCTTGGGTCTTCTGGCATACTAGCTCAGTGACTTTTCCACTGATATACAGTCCCTCCCAATGTGGGGCGTGAACATTGATGCCAAACATGAGTAAAGTGTTGGAGGTAAAAATCCTAAAATTATGATCTGGAGTTTCTGCATAGCCTGCAGTCTTTAAGCAACAGTGGATGGAACAAGAAACTTGTGTGTATCCGAGTATATTAAATGAGCAACTGAGCTAAACCATCCTTTCTTAGAATGGTTTTTGTTTTTCATTTTACAGGAACATATTATGGATGTGATTAGAAATCAGGAATTTCTGCTGCTTCCTGCAGATGACATCCTTAAGCTTATCGTAAGTGACGACGTGAATGTCCCAGATGAGGAGACAATATTCCATGCCCTGATGTTATGGGTGAAACATGACTTGCAGAGAAGATGCAGAGATCTTGGCAAACTGCTTGCTTATGTCAGGTTACCTCTGCTACCCCCGTCGGTAATTTAAACAGTTTTAGACATTTTTCATAGTTCCTACCCACCTCTCTTTTAAATCTTCCAAAGTGCTTCCAAATTCCTCTTCTAAAATGTTAGGATGGTTGGGTCGTTTGGTTATCTAGCCAGAGAAAGTGAGAACTTTCTGCACAATTCTGTCAGTTCCCATTCATTCCCCTAGTACAAACTAGACCATCCATCCCACAGTCCCTCATTCCATTATGTCAATCAAGAAGTTTAATGTCCCATGATGCTCCATGACCTGGATGCATCTATTAAGGATTTGAGGTTGCCAATCCATAAATCATTCTTATTTCTCGGCCGTTAATATAAACATCCTCCAAGCAAGAACATGAGCCGACTCTTTAATTTATTCAGTAATCCACCTTTATTTAGTACTTTAGGTACCAACTCAAACAGTTGCAACACTTACTCTTTTACTGAACTTTAACTTTTAACTCAACATTAACTCGAACTGAATGTTAACTCTTAATTGAACATTAACTAATCATTTAACTGAAAATAAACACGACCAGGTTTAGGAAAACTCTGACCAAGAATATCCCCAATGTAGAATCTATCTCCATGGCCTTTTCTGAAGAATTCCTTCAGGGCATGCTTCTTATGATGATGAAACTCTATGGAGTTATCATTGGAAAACAAAGGACTGCACACTTTTTTTAAATCTATAAATATCTTCCTTTGCTTCCAGAAGATTCTCTGTCATCCAGCCAATTGCGTAACCAGAAACTGATCACATGGTTTGAACAACCAATGAAATTACTTGTAAACGATACCATAATGCTTAATTCAAACTTTACATCTTTCACTTGAAGACAATAAAATTTGGTCGACTCAAAAGTAAAAACTTTTGTCAATTCAGGAATCTTCAAGTCACAGTCCCCAGACCAGGCCATGGCTCAGATCTGCATCTGGTTTTAATTATAACTTGACCAAAAATCCCAGCATGCTTAACTCTCAGTCAGAATAGCCATTTTAAAACCAATATTGCCATTGTTGTGAAATCCATTGTTGCCATCATTCTTTCTCTGTCCGCAGTCTCTAGATTCACCTTAGCCAAAAATGTTCGTGCCCATCAGGTCTGTGGGTTGTTGTATATCCACATCAGTCATATCGCAATATCTGGCAATCACGTTAAGTTTACAGTCGTGATGCTTCAGAGGGTTTTTGCTCTACTCTGGAAGAAGCGAGTGGAGGAAATTCTCTGGGGAAACTTCACCTCCTGGAAAACTATTAGTGGGGTCAGTCATAATCATAGAATCCGACAGTGCAGAAATAGTCCATTCAGCCCATCGGGTCTGCACCGGCCACAATCCCACCCAGCCTCTATCCCCATAACTCCACATATTTACCCTACTAGCTACTCTACCTGACGCTAAGGGGCAATTTAGCATGGCCAATTAACTTAACCCGCACATCTTTGGAGTGTGGGTGGAAACCAGAGTACTCAGAGGAAACCCACGCAGGCATGGGGAGGCTGTGCAAACTCCACAGAGACAGTGACCTGAGGTGGGAATGAAACCTGGGTCCCTGGTGCTGTGAGGCAGCAGTGCTAACCACTGTGCCACCATGCCACCCCTGGATGAACCCCATTGGGACTGAAATGGAAAATCCTAGTTATGGCCTGACTTAATTCGCACGCATTGAACAACTTGAAAGCCACAATTACACCCACACTGCGTTTGTGTTAGATTACATAATACCACTGATAGCTACAGAGGCAATGGCTGAAAGCTATCATTTGGAGATGATGTCAGCTTTATATGTCAGGCAAATAACTGTGATATCTTTAACTGCATCAGGCGAAACTTCTCCAATACCATCTTTTTGCCTCTTTCTCACATTTAAATATCCTGCAATGTCTAAATAACCGACCGTAATTTCATCAGTCCCACTGCATCATCCTTCTGATAAAGTCTAGCTAATGTTCATGTACTCACACAAGGGCTTGCAAGTATGAGGGTTTGACATGTTTCTTGTTGGAGCTGACAGCATAAAGGCGGAAGGCAGATTGAATCCTATTTTACCCCTGACTGGGTACTAATATCAGGCTTATAGAAAAATAGAAACTAGAAGCAGGAGTAGGCCATTTGGTCTTCGATCTGTGTCACCAATCATTTTGATCATCACTGATAATCAAAATTCAATATCTTGATTCCCGCCTTTCTCCCATATCCCTTGATCAATTTAGTACCAAGAGCTAAACTAATTTCTTCTTGAAATCAGACAATGTTTTAGCCTCAGCTACTTTCTGTAGGAGTGAATCCCACACAGTCACCACCCTCTGGGTGAAGAAATTTCTCCTCACCTCAGCCCTAAAAGGTTTACCCTTTATCCTTAAAGTATGACCCCTAGTTCTGGACTCCCGCACCATTGGAAGCATTCTTTCTGAATATACTACGTTGAGACAGGAGGCAGAGTGAAGCCTATTTTACCCCTGAACTGGGTACTAATACCAGGCTTTTCATGCTATTTGATCTCAGCTGGCTCATGCAATCGCTTACTCAATCTCACTGGCAAGCACCCATTCAAGCAAGGTGTCATGGAAAATGTACTGCAACAATAGTCGTTCAGGCAATTATTCTTGCTCTACATGCTCTACATGTCAGAATAGGTGCTATAAATTCCTGGGAATAAATCAAAGTCACTCATTCCATCCACCACAATCAACAATAGAGATAAATCTGGGTGGACGGTTGACATGGTATCCTCACAGCGCCAGCGACCCGGGTTTGATTCCCGGCTTGGGTTACCGTCTGTGCAGAGTCTGCACATTCTCTGCGTGTATGTGTGGGTTTTCTCCGGGTGCTCCAATTTTCTCCCACAGTCCGAAAGATGTGCTGGTTAGGTGGATTGGCCATGTTAAATTCTCCCTCAGTCTACCCGAACAGGCACTGGAGTGTGGTGACTAGGGGATTTTCACAGTAACTTCATTACAGTGTTAAAGTAAGCCTACTTGTGACTAATAAATAAACCTTAAAAACTTAATAAAAAATCCAACCTGAGGGAATTTGAATCATGAACTTGAAGAGGAAGCATTAGGTTAAGTATTGAGATGAGGAGCAAGCAGAGGAACCAACTGAACTCATATTTGATTTTGCAGGGTGCTTGGTACGCCATGCCAACTAATGGCATACCCTGGCCTGGAACAGTTTGCCTTCCCTTGGGTTCAGAGGTACATTTTGTGATGGTTGGCAAATTATCGGGGGGCATTCATGGAACTAGTGCAATCAAGTCCATCAGCAGCTATCAAAATGCTTGCATGTTGTTGTTGTACCCTGTTTAATATGCTCACAGCATCGTCTTCTGCTGCAAAAGCAAGATCTCAGTTCAAGTATCATCCGCTTGGCTAAGCATCTCATGTGGGTGCAGATCCTTCATTGCATTGCGACAGGATTGAGGTTGATTTGGAAGGATTAAATGATTCCCACATTGCCATCTTCTTTCCTACTGGAGCACAGAACAAACAGTTTTAATATCGTGCTAGAATCAAAAACAGTATAACAACAACTTGTATTTGCATAGCACCTTTGAATGCCCCAGGATCTTTCACAAGAGCAACATCAAACATATTTTAGTACAGAGTCACTTAAGTAGATATTTAGACAAATGATCAAAAATTTGGTTAGCAGATAGATTTTAAGGAGATCTTAAAGAAGGGGAAAGAAGTCGTAGGACAATAATGATCAGGAAGAGGATTCCAAAGCTTAGAGCCCACGTGGCTGATGGTGCAACCAACAATATACATGGCTAACAATGGAATTCAAATGTGGTGTGGTCTATTCTTCATCACATGTGTGAGAATTACCTTGGCTCTATTAAATGAAGAATACTCGAGATTCTGCACAGGATTTTCCAGGCCTTCCTGCCAACAGGATCTTCTGGTCTTGATGAAGGCAATATCCCATGGTGGGTTCCCCCAGCAATGGCCAGCCACACATAGATATTGGTGGGACCAGAATATCCCAATGGCGAGCTGCCCAGTGATTAGCACTGCTACCTCACAGCACCAAGGACTAAGGTTCGACTCCCGGCTGGGTTACAGTCTGTGCGGAGTCTGCACATTCTCCCCGTGTCTATGTGGGTTTCCTCCAGGTGCTCTGGTTTCCTCCCACACTCCAAAGACATGCTGGTTAGGTGCATTGATCATGCTTAATTCTCCCTCAGTGTGCCCAAACAGGCACCAGAATGTGGTGGCTTGGGTAATTTCACAGTAGCTTCACTGCAGTGTTAATATAAGCCACACAGACATGGGGAGAACATGCAAACTGCACACAGACGGTGACCCAAGCTGGGAATCGAACCTGGGTCCCTGTAGCTGTGAAGGAGCAGTGCTAACCACTGTGCCACCATGCCGCCCACCCATCCCCAAGACAATACAGTATAAACAGATTTTTCCAACAATTGACAATGGTTTCATAGTCATCAGTAGATTCCTAATTTCAGATTTTTTTACTGAATTCAAATTCTACCATTTGCCATGGTGGGACTTGAACCCTGGTCCCCAGAACATTAGCTGAGCTCCTGGATTAATAGGCTTGTGATAATAACACTGGGCTATTACCTTCCATTGGCCATGCTGCATTGCCTCTTAGATGTGTAAGTTAGGGGGATAAGTGAGGTAGATGCATGAGGTCATGGGGGTAGAGCCTGGGTAAGATGCACTGTTGGATAGACGGTGTAGACTCGATGGGCCAAATGGTCTCTTTCTGCACTGTAGTTATTCTACAACTGCAGCATGCAGTAAAGAAGGCAAATGGTATGTTGGCATTAGTTGCGAGAGGTTTTGAGTACAGGAGCAGGGATGTGTTGTTGCAATTATACAAGGCCTTGGTGAGGCTACACCTTGAGTATTGCGTGCAGCTTTGGTCTCCTTTTCTGAGGAAGGATGTCCTTGCTCTCGAGGGAGTGCAGTGAAGGTTTGCCAGGCTGAGTCTGGAGATGGCGGGACTAGTGTATGAAGAGAGATTGGCTAGATCAGGATTGTTTACACTGGAGTTCAGATGATTGAGGGGGGGAATCTCATAGGGGCTTATAAAATTCCAACAGGACTAGACAGGGTAGATACGGAGAGGATGTCCCCGATGGTGGGGGAAGCCAGAACCAGGGGTCACAGTCTGAGGATTCATTTAGGGTGGAGATGAGGACACACTTCTTCACCCAAAGAGTGGTGAGCCTGTGGAATTCATTACCACAGGATGTAGCTGATGCCAAAACATTGAATGTATTCAAGAGATATGGCACTTAGGGCGAATGGGACCAAATTCTATGGGGAAAAAGCAGGATTAGGCTATTGAGTTGGACAATCAATAAAGATTGTGATAAATGGAGGAGCAGACTTGAAGGGCTGAATGGCCTCTTCCTGCTCCTATCTTCTTTGTTTCTTGTTCTCCTTTCGAGGGTCATGTTGCCAAGTGGAGTTAAGCACAAACAGCTGCACATGACATTTTGCTGGACTGTCCAGGATTTTTTTAGATTCTGTCATTGTGAAAAGTACCTCAGACCGATGGTTCGATGCTCAGACAGAACCCAAACAAAGCCAATGATGCATGCACACCACAACAACAACTTAACCATGCGACTTTGACACAATAAACTGTCGCAAGGCGCTGCACAGGAACGTCAACAGAGACTGGTGGAGCCATGTGAGAAGATGTTAGGTTAAGCTTTTTAGCAAGTTCGATCTTTAAGGAGTGTGAGAGGGAGAATAAGACAAAGGAGCTTGGATGGGGGAGGGGTGGAATTTCAAACCTCGTGGCTTCGGCAGCTGAAGGTGTAATTACTGATGATGAAGCAATGAAAATCAGGGATAAATATGAGGCCAGAATTGGAGGAGGGTAGTTACAGAGTCGTAGAGATATACAGCATGGAAACAGGCCCTTCGGCCCAACTTGTTCATGCTGACCAGGTTTCCAAAACTGAACTAGTCCCATTTGCCCGCATTTATCCCACATTCCTCTAAATCTTTCCCATCCTTCTACCTGTCCAATAGTCTTTTAAATATTGTAATTACACCCACTTCTACCACTTCTGCTGGCAACTCATTCCATATACACGCCACTCTTTATGTGAAAAACGTCCCTTTTTACCCTTCCCCCTCTCACCTTTGACCTATGTCCTCTAGTTTTGGACTCCCCTACCTTAGGGAAAAGATCTTGGCTCTTGACCCTATCTATGCCCCTCATGATTTTATAAACCCCTGTAGGGTCACCCCTCATCCTCCCACACTGCATGGAAAAATGTCCCAGCCACTCCTTGTAAATCAAATTATAATTCAGACATTGGAAAAGAGCAAAGATGGCGAAAATCTTGCAACGGAAGGAATATATTCCGAGCCAGAATTTTAATTTCAGCCGGCAAAAGGTGGTCTGCTTCCACGGATAGCAGGTTTCTCCCACTAATTGGTGAGCTAAGGGAAAAGGTCAGACATGAAAGGAACAACAGGAGAGATTTGTGGTCGTGTGAAGACAGTAAGGCAACACTGGTTAAACGCCGATAGAGATGATGGCAAAAGGCAAAGCGAACTGATAACGAGACAAGTATAGAACCAGTAGTCGGGTCGAGAAAAAATACAGATAGATCAGCAACAGAAAAGCAGAAGAGGAGGGGAGGCTGGAATATCTGGAAAAGAGACACAGTTCCAGTGGCCTGGGAATGTGAGGGAAGCAAGTCGGGTCACCAGATTGTGCACCATCCTCTTAATTGCTCCTCTCTATTAAATAACAGCTTCAGTCTAAGCTGCATCTCCATGTATTTTCACAGAAAATATCGCAGTAATTACCCAGTTCAAATCAAGCCTATAATTTATGTTGCGACTACCAGGTGACCCTTCATCTTCTGTGCTGCTTTATAGTTTGAAATTCTAATATATTTTGACATGTAGCTGATGTATAGTATGATTGAAAATTTTTATATTACCGTCACTTGCATGAAACGTCCTGTATGAATCTAAGCAGGACATAAAATTTCATAGGAGTGGAGCATGATACGTGATGGATTACATTGTCTGGCAGTTAGGTACAAGAAACCCTTAATAAGGTGGTGTCTGTATGCTTGTTCTCTTAACATTATTCCGTCCTGTTTGATTTATATTAGGTTGTGAACAGGTGAAACAATAGAGCAGACCGAGGTTTCTTGTATTGTCTGCTAATCATTAAACCATGTCATGTAGCTGGTGAGCTATTGATCCATCTCTGAAAAGTGCGGCTGTTCGTGTTTGCTGCATTCATGAATGTGCGCTGTGTTTGCCTTCTCACCTGTTGGCTTATATTGCATACTGTAGCATTTAGAGTGCTGCCTTGTCAATGAAGCTTCCTACATCAAAAGCCCGATGTTCCAACTTCCATCACCTTGCCACGCTTCTCGCTTGTCAAAGGACCTAAAAGAAAGGACACCCATTAAAAACCTTCAAAGCAACAAAGTGTAAAGCATGTCCAGAAATGGAGAACTAGGTTCATTCATTATTGTTGACTAAATGAAATGCCTCCAGCATTGAACTGAAATGCAACATAGTCAAGCTAGCAGCATGTGCTGAAGATGAATATTAGAACACTCAATGTACCAAACTCCAAGAAAAAGCATCCAAACCCTTGTTTGCTCTCATTATTAGTGGATAAGACTAGACTTTTAAACAAACTTAGCCTGTAATCAACTTTGACAAAAACAAAGATTTATACATTCTTGTCTTGTACTTATCCAGGAGACTAAGATCTAAAATATGCAAATTTAACCCACTTCAAGGAAGTAATTAGTGGTGAACATAGCCGTTAACAAATAAGTGTTGGTAATTTACTGAAAAAAATCATCAGATTGAACAAAAACTGAAGATTTAACTTGTCGTTTTGGTTTCTGTAGCCCTTGAAGTTTTCATAAGATTAATTAGAATTCACATCTTCTGGGCAAAAAATACTAAGTTGCAGCTCAATCAATCTCTTCAGGAAGTATTGACGGTCGTTGGGTTTGCAAAGAGGCCCTTTGGACAAGTTTGAACAAAGAAACAGAGAGTCTTTGTTCTGAGTCAGGTCGATTGCGACAGTGTTCTCATTATCTATTTTTGTCTTATTCCTTTGACATTCTCACCAAAATTATTACAACATTTATTTTGAGGAAGATAGCATACAGAAACCAGTTGATCACAAGATCGGATCAAACCATTTCATCAATAAACAGTTTTGTTTTCTGTTTGCGGGTTGAGAAATTAGAGTTTAGAGTTTTGAGAGTTTATTTGTTAGCCTGAGTGAATTCAAGATAGAGTGTGGGATTTCATGAACTCCAGAGTACGTGTTCTGACAGTTTTCAAGTTTTTTTATTAATGTCACAAGTAAGGCTTATATTAACACTGCAATGAAGATCCTGTGAAAATCCCTGAGTTGCCACACTCTGGCACCTGTACACTGAGACACAATTTAACATGGCCAATGCATCTAACCAGCTTGTCTTTTGGGGGAAACTGGAGCACCCAGAAGAAACCCACGCAGACATGGGGAGAATGTGCAGACTCTGCACAGACAGTTTCCCAAGCTGGGAATCAAACCCGGGTCTGTGGTGCTTTGAGGCATCAATGCTAACCGCTGTGCCACCGCTATTACTATTACACTTATTATTGAAATGGTGCTGCTTAAATTGTCCCAATGTAATTACACGTTCTTGTCACCTTGAGATCTTGCTGCTCCATTTGCCTGAGATTTAGTGCACCATATGGGAGATGCAGAAAGAAGCATCTGCTGGATCACAAGGAATTGATTGTTATGACTTAGATTGTTGAAAAGTAATGAGCAATCAGCTGAGTCCCAAAAATGGTGCATCTGACAGAATGAAGAGCTCCTTAATCAGTAGAAGTACAACATACAGGGGTATGGAAAGTGAGGGAGTGAATGTGTGGCTGCTCAGAAACTACAGCTGAATAGATCTAGGTGGAACAGTTCGACCTTTATTTTGCAAGGGTGAGGAGCAATATGTATGGTACTTGCGAAGACGAAGTGTCTGCTATCCAGAGATCCGTTGTGATTGTTGTTTCTTCTGCGACATACCCAAAGAACAGTTTATAAATAGGGATTCTTGTCAGAGCAGGATTGCCGTACTGTCCATACAAAGCAAGGTCCTGATTTGATTTGATTTATTATTATTTTTATTCTCTCGTGGAACATGGGTGCTGCTTCCTTTCAGAGGGCAGTTGAGAGTCAACCACATTGCTGTGGCTCTGGTGTCACCTGTCAGCCAGACTAGATAAAGGCGGCAAATTTCCTTCCCTAAAGGATATTAGTGAACCAGATGGGTTTTTCCGACAAGCGACAATGCTTTCATGGTCATCAATAGAATTTTAATTCCAGATATTTTTTATTGAATTCAAGTTCCACCATCTGCCATGGCGGGATTCGAACCAGGGTCCCCAGAACATTAGCTGAGTTTCTGGATTAATGGTCTCGCAATAATGCCACCAGGCCACCGCTTCCCTTATTGTCACATGCATTGGGATACAGTGAAAAGCACTGTTTCCTGCGTGCTATACAGACAAAACAAACCATTCACAGAGTATATAGGGAAGAAGGAAAGGAGAGGTTGCAGAATATAGTGTTACAGTCATAGCTAGGGTGCAGAGAAAGATCAACTTAATATAAGGTAGGTCCATTCAAAAGTCTGATGGTAGCAGGGAAGAAGCTGTTCTTGAGTCAGTTGATACATGTTCTCAGATTTTGTATCTTTTTCCCGATGGAATAAAATAGAAGAGGTAATGTCCGGGTATCCTTGATTATGCTGGCTGCTTTTCTAAGGCAGCAGGAAGTGTAGATGGAGCCAATGGATGGGAAGCTGGTTTGCGTGATGGACTGGGCTACATTCACAACCCTTTGTAAATTTTTGCAGTCTTGTTTAGAGCAGGAGCCATGCCAAGTTGCGATAGATGCAGAACAGATGAATCATACAATAGAATGGATTAGAGAATCCCTATAGTGCAGAAGGAGACCATTCAGCCCATCAAGTCTTCGGGCCTTGGCTAATTGCTCATTACTTTTCAACGATCCTGTTGGTGATGTGATTTCAACATGCTTGGCAGTAATACTGCGCTCTGAAGAAGCAGTGAGTGACTTATCACCATAGTCACCTCCAGACAAGAGGAGAAGATAAATTTGCTCCAGGTGTTGCTTTAATGAGTTTGTTGCTAAATAGCCTTTTCTCCTGCCTCCTAATTTTTTTTATTGCTGTGCGAATTTTCGATTTACCTTCAGACGTACGATGAAATTATCAGAAATAACACATGTAGCTTTTTTAAACAGAAAATAAAAACGCAGGAAGACAATTTCCTTCTGACCTGTAGCAAGGGCCTGAGGATATTATGGTGCTGGAATAAATATTGGAGCTATTACAGAATTCAGAAAGTGTATGGTATCCATAAAGATATCTATTCAGGTTACCATTGCAAGTGATATTAGAATTTGGGGAAGGTAAAATCAGTCAGAGATTAAATTTGATTCTTGACATGCAAAGGGTATAGAAGTCTGGCGTTCTCTTTGACAAATGGCAGTGGAAACTAGGTATGTTGTTCATTTTAAATATGTGGTTGATTGATTTTAACATATTAACATAAAAAATAGGAGTGGAAGTACGCCATTTGGTTCTCTCAAACCTGCACCACCACAGCGCCGTTCCCTAACACCCCTCAGGCATGAGGGTGACCCAATCCCTCAGCTCCACCTCAGTTGGAGGCCTCACCCCCTCCGTCCCTTCCTCCGGTCAGAGGCTGCACCCACTCCCCATAAGAGAAGCAGTCCGATACGGGGGGGGGGGGGCAGCAAAAGCCCCACCTCCTTCACAACCCTCTTCAAGCCTTGCCCCCTTCAGGCTCCCACTTAGCCGTGCTAACCCTTGCGTTGGCCCCTGCCACCCTGGCAGTGACACTGTGGATTTTTTAGCTGATTTTTCACCAAACCATTTTGGATGGGATTTTCCCCACCCACTGCGGCGTGTTTCGCGACAGTCCGCTATTCTCCGGCATCAGGATCTTCTGGTCCCACTGCTGTCAACGAGGTTTCCCATTGTTTGCACCCTCTGTCGCCAGGGGGTTTGCCATTGGTGGAACTGGGCAACCCTGCCAGCAGAAGAAGCTGGAAATTTCTGGCCTATCTCTCCAGCTCATTTGAAACCCTCAGAGGTGGAAAGGATCTGAGGAATTATGGGGTGAGTTACTCATTGCAGAATTCTCCATCTCTCCCTGCTCCTGTAACATTGGTGTTTATATAGCTTGGACCAGTTAACTTCCTGGTCAGTGCAAACCCCAAAGTTATTAATATTCTGGGTCAGCAATGGTTGTGATATCCTGTTCCTGAGCTTAATTCTGCCATCCAAATTGCTCTCCATTCCTTCTACATCATGTGTAAACTTCCAGTGAGGGCTTACGACAGACTTAAGGAGCACTTGCCAGTAAAAAATTGAAATTTAATTAAATATATTGAAACATTGCAATGCTTGCGCACAGGCAATTTCTCATGAGTCTCACTATGAACAAATTGAGATTCTTCAGATAAAGCAATTAATGGGACAGACACTTCTTGGGCTCAAAGTAGGCTAATATTTAAGGAGTGACCTGCTGTATATTGATAAGAATTTCAAAGTGGCCTTTCCTTCAACTTTGTATTGGATTTGCCTTTCAACATCCGGTGGCACGGTGGCACAGTGTTTTGCATTGCTCCTTCACAGGGACCTGGGTTCGATTCCCGGCTTGGGTCACTGTCTATGCAGAATCTGCACATTCTTCCCGGGTCTGCATGGGTTAGTCCTGGTGCTCCGGTTTCCTCCCACAGTCTGAAAGTCGTGCTGGTTAGGTGGATTGGCCTTGCTAAACTCTTCCTCAGTGTACCCAAACAGGCGCCGGAGTGCAGTGACTAGGGGATTTTCACAGTAAGTTCATTGCAGCGTTAATGTAAGCCTACTTGTGACATTAATAAATAAACTTAAAAAAAAGGAAATGATATATTTGTCTGTTCTTAGATACTTGTTGATTAAGAGATTTAATTGCCTGCCTTATTACAAATTTGTTGTTGTTGCCATTATAATGGAGAAAATTGTCATTGCAACGATCGTTTTGTTTTCCCTGCATTACTTAGAGGGAGATGAGGCTGAGGGAAGATTTGTGAGATGGGTCAGATTGCACTGTGGGTAGATTCTCTACATCTGCTCTTAATCACAGAACTGAATCTGCGGACTGGAGTGACAAGTGACTCGGGAATGTGAAGCCACAAATGAAAAAAAACAAGAATATTTGATAATCGGGTCTTTTGGAAGAGTTAGGGTGAGGTCATGTTCAAGGAAGATCCTTTCTCTTGTCACTGAGTAAAGATTGACATTAATACATTTTATTTATTCATTCATTGGATGTGAGCATCGCTGGCTGGGCCAGCATTTATTACCCAACCTTAATTCCCTTAAACTGAATGTATTGCTTGGCCATTTCAAAAGACAGATAGGATTCACCCACATTGCAGTGGATATGGCGTCACATATAGGCCAGACCCAGTAAGGATGGCAGATTTCCTTCCCTGAAGGACATTAGTGAACAAGATGGGTTTTTACAACAATCAACAATGGTTTTAATTTTTATTGAATTCTAATTTCACCATCCGCCATGGTGGGATTTAAACCCGTGTCAACCTTGCCCCAGATGTTATGCCTAAAACAGATTGCTTTGCAAAAGGGCTGAGCCAATATTAAGCAGGAACTGAGCAAAGGTTGGACCAAAATTGCATTAGGGATTGATGACATTTACAAAAGTAATGGAGAGATTTCAGAAAGTAACTCTGAATTTAACAGTGTGACAGCTGCTTTAACAAGCCGCAGCTTACAATAATTAAGAAACTGACTAACGATTCAATCTTGTACACAGAAGGTCATTCTCCTTTATAGACATCAGAATCAATTGGTATGAACTAAACTGAATGCCAGTGTGTCTAACATGACTTCTGGATTCTTTGGCTGATTTTTCACCAAATGTCTACATCTCCAGCTCATTCCCAGCTCTCACAGAAAACATGAATCAATCGGTGGTTAGCAAAAGCTTCAAGCATATGATTTGTCGCCCACCAGAGCAAACAACATCATTATTTTCTCCATGGGCAACCAGCAAGAGAGTGACAAAACTGTGTACTATTTTGCCAGACATCAGTATTCCATAATATCCAGTGTTTTGTATTTACTCGGGTCCATACAGTCATCTGCGCACTGCTTGATACCAGTCATAAATTTCTAGAAATTTGATAGTACAGGAGAAGGCCATTTGGCCCATCAAGCCTGTACCGACAACAATCCCACCCGTGGCCCTATCCCCGTAACCCCACATATTTACCCTGCTATCTCCTCTGACACTAAGGGGCAATTTAGCATGGCCAATCAATTTAACCCACACATCTTTGGAGTATGGGAGGAAACCGGATCATGTGGAGGAAACCCACGCAAACACGGGGAGAACGTATAAACTACACCCAGACAGTGACCCAAAGTCAGAATTGAACCCGGGTCCCTGGTTCTGTGAGGCAGCAGTGCTAACCACTATACCACTGTGGCAATGGTAGGGCTTCTATCTCATCCACATGAAGATTGTCCACACAGCCACTAAATTAAGCTAACACCCATTTCTGTGTCAGAATGCTATCATCTCAACAAAATCCACCTGGCCAGGATGAATTGATGGGGATAAAACAAAATCACAAAGGCGGCTCCACGTTACCTTGGCTGCCCTTTTTCACCCCTAGCTTTGAGATAACCATAAGCAACAGCAAACACAATAGCACAATATAAAGCCCTTGTGTTTACTAAGACTATTGTTGAACATACCAAGGCATCTTGATTCAGAGCTTATTTTGCACTGACCAGAGGATATCTCTCAATCGCCACCACCAGGATCTCAGAGATCATTGACATCAACTGCATGCTTCAAATCTCAGCCATGCAAAGATACGTAAATATATCGCAAATGCGAAGAGGGTTCATCCATCTCCAACCAAGAGCAGAGCATGGCGAACCGGAGCCACAGAAGTTATTCCTGCTAAGCCACATTTGCCAGCAGCAATAACCAAATGGTAGGATCTCACTGATGTGAACTTAGACCACAAGACCATAAGAAACAGAAGCAGAATCCTTCTGGTTGTATCACAGCTTGGTATGGCTTCTACTCTGCCCAAAATTGCAAGGAACTACAAAAGGTTGTGAATGTAGCCCAATCTATCACGCAAACCAGCCTCCCATCCGTTGACTCTGTCTATACTTCCCGCTGCCTCAGCAAAGCAACCAGCATAATTAAGGACGCCACGCGCCCCAGACATTCTCTCTTCCACCTTCTTCCTTCAGGAAAAAGATACAAAAGTCTGAGGTCAAGTACCAACCGACTCAAGAACAGCTTCTTCCCTGCTGCTGTCAGACTTTTGATTGGACCTACCTTGCATTAAGTTGATCTTTCTCTGCACCCTAACTATGACTGTAAGATATATTCTGCACTCTCTGTTTTCCTTCTCTATGAATAGAATGCTTCGTCTGTAGAGCTTGCAAGAAACAAAACTTTTCACTGCATGTTAATACATGTGACAATAATAAATCACATAAAATCAAATCAAATTAGGCTATTTGGCCCATCGATTTGACTCCACCTGCCATTCTATCATGGCTGATATGGTTATCATCATTCTTCTGCCTTCTCCCCATAACCCTTGATCGCCTTATTGATCAAGAACCTAGCTATCTCTGTCTTAAGAACACTCAATGACCTGGCCTCCAAAGCCCTCTGTAGCAATGAGTTCCACAGATTCATCACCCTCTGACTGAAGAAATTCCTCCGTATCTCAGTTTTAAAAGAGTGTGCCTTCACTCTGAAGCTGTGTCCTCGAGTTCTAGTCTCTCCCACTAGTGGAAGCATCCTCCCCAAGTCTGCTGTATCTAGGCCTCTCAGTATTCTGTAAATTTCAATTAGATATCCATGTATCTTCCTAAACTCCATCGAGTATAGACCCAGACTCCTTAACCACTCCTCATATGACTAACTCTTCATTCCTGGGATCATTTTTCTGAACCTCGTCTGGACCCCTTTCATGGTCTTTGTATATAAACCCTCTTCACTCAAGGTAAAATTGAAGAGAGTGGCTAGAAATCAGGTGAATCAGAAGACCTGGCCTCTCGTTGAATGTTGCCAAAACAAAAATCCACCTCCCACATATGTTGCAGGAGAGACTCTACTGGAATATGTTGAGCAGCTCCCATATTTTGGCAGCCACCTGTCTCAAAAGGCCATCATTAAGGAGGAGGTCCAATACTTGCTCAGCATTGCCACTTCCCCTTGCTACTCCATCCTGCCTCATGTTTCCTTAGATCTGCAGTTGAGAATTGGCCTGTACAGTGACATGAAGATCCATGGCAGAGACTCATGACCCAGAGTAGATGTTTTCCTCGAATTGAGCTTTTGACAACTCAAAGTACATACATCCTCAACATGTACCAAAGGCAATGGCTAAAGGCATTCTTACAAACGTTGGCATCTGCACTAACTCAGCTATTATGAATCCTGCTAGGTACTTAAAGAGAAAAAGAATGACAAAACAAATGTAGGCCCCTTGCAGTCAAAAACTAGAAATTTCATAATGAGGAATAAAGAAATGGCTGAGGAAATAAATTTGTACATTGCATCAGTCTTCACAAAGGAAGACATGAATAATATACCAGAAGTTCTGAGAAAAACAAGTTTTAATGAGGAGCTGAAGGAAACCAGCATTAATAGAGAAATGGTTTCAGGAAACTTGATAGAATTGAAGTCGATAAATCTCCAGGTCCCGATAACCTTCACTCCAGAGTACTTAAGGATGTGGCCCTGGAAATAGTAGACCCATTAGTGATTATTTTCCAAAATTCTTTGGACTCTGGACTAGCTCCTACAGGTTGGAGGATAGCAAATGCAAGCCTATTATTCAAAAAAGGAGGTAGAGAGGAAACAAGGAATTATAGACTCGTGAGCCTAACGTCAGTACTGGGGAAGTTGCTAGGGTCCATTACAAAGATTTCATAACTCAGCTTTTGGAAGGCAGTGATATAATCAGACATGGACTTACAAAAGGGAATGCTTTTGCTACATCCCTGGATTGAGGCATCATTCAAGTAGATATAAACCATAAAAGGAAGGTGCTTACATTGCTTAAGAGAGAAACTGATGCTCTTAAAATGGAAAAGGTTTTTATTCATTCATGGGACATAGACATGGCTGGCCAGCATTTATTGCCCTAGTTGCCCTTGAGAAGGTGGTGGTGATCTACTTCTTGCGTCATTGCAATCCACGTGCTGTGGGTTGACTCACAATGTTATTAGGGAAGGAATTCCAGGATTTTGATCCAGTGACTTTGAAGGAACAGCAATATATTTCCAAGTCAGGATGGTGAGTGGCTTGGAGGGGATCTTGCAAGTGATGGTGTTCCCATGTATCTGCTGCCCTTGTCCTTCTTGATGGAAGTTGCCATGGGTTTGGAAGGTGTTGTGTAAGGATCTTTGGTAAATTGTTACAGTTCATCTTGTAGGTAGCCCACACTGCAGCTACTGAGTGCCAGTGATGGAGGGAATGGATTGGTGGATGTGGTGCCACCTAAGTGGGCTGCTTTGTCCTGGATGGCTTCTTGAGTGTTGTTGAAGCTGCACTCATCCAGGCAAGTGGGAAGTATGCCATCACAGTCCTGACTTGTGCCTTGTAGATGGTGAACAGGCTTTGGGGAGTCAGATGGTGAGTTACCACAGTATTCCTGTTCCTGTAGTCACTGTGTTTAAGTAGCGAGTCCAGTTGAGTTTATGGTCAATGGTAACCCCAAGAATGTTGACAGTGGGGGATTCAGTGATGGTAACAGCATTGAATGTCGAGGGACAGTGGTTAGAGTGTCTCTTTTTGGTGATGGTCATTGCCTAGTATTTGTGTGATGCGAATGTTACTTACTACTTGTCAGCCCTTGAGTTCACTTCAATTAAATTATCCTCCTCTCAGCGTTCAATACCAGTTTCATTGCAATCCACAATCACTTCAGCAGTGTGGTAGAATGACATGCATTACCAATTATATTATGGCACCTCAGAAACTTAATAGACGGTATAAAAATAACGCATGCTGTAGAAAAAGTTACAAGACTAAAATTTAACCTTGAAGTCCTTCATAAACAATTTGAACTTTACAAATTCTTCAGAACTGCCACAGTGAATTATCACCTTTGATCTCCTGCCGCGGTATCCACTATTCCTTATACACTTCATGAGCAGTTGCTAGCAGATCTAGAAATCCATTACCTAGATGTGTTTACTTACTAATTTATTGTTTCACAGCTTTTGGCAGACCTGGAAAATAATGCTCTCTTTAAGGATGATCTGGAATGCCAAAAACTCATTCTTGAAGCCATGAAGTATCACCTGTTGCCAGAGAGACGGCCATTAATGCAGAGTCCAAGGACTAGGCCCCGAAAGTCAACCGTTGGAGTCCTCTATGCAGTTGGAGGGATGGATGCTAATAAAGGTAGGCTTTTTGGTGTTGATTTGAACATGAGAACAATGTTAAATCTAGGTCAGAAATTATAATCAATAATATTCATGGATTAATGTTTAAACAAAATGGTGCCACGCAGAAAGTTGATGCCTCTTCATAGAATCGTAGAATTCTACAGTGAAGGAGGCCATTTGGCCCATCAAGTCATCACTGACCCACAATCCCACACAGGCCCTATCCCCATAACCCCATGCATTTACCCTAGCTAACCCCCTGACACTAAGGGACAATTTAGCATGGCCAATCCACCTAACCCGCACATCTTTGGACTGTGGGAGAAAACCAAAGCACCCGTATGAAACCTAAGGTGGTGATCTGCCTTCTTGCGTCTTTACAGTCCACTTCCACAAAAATCTACACAACACCTTCCAAACTCATGGCCACTTCCATCAAGAAGCATCACCAGCAGACACGGGGAGAATATGCAAACTCCACACAGACAATGACCCAAGCCAGGAATCAAACCTGGGTCCCTGGCACTGTGAGGCAGCAGTGCTAACCACTGTGCCACTGTGCGCCCCTGTGTATAAAGAATAGTGGGCCTTGCCTGTGCACATTCTATGGAAAATCTGAACATACTCAGGTAAAATCCTTTGGCTGCTATTTGAACTGGAAGCTTTACAATGGGTAGAAAAAGCAGGAGAATGTATGTACTTTTAAGAGATGTATCTAGAACTTCTGCCCAACACTATCCACGAGATTGGATATGACGGATAATCCTATGAACTCTGCAGACAGGCAATGAAAGAACTACTGTCATTAAGAGGAAACTCCAGGCCCTAATGTTTATCTGCTTGTATCAACTATTGTCAATTCTAACCTTGAAACAAACTTGTTTCCAATACACCGTCAAGTAGTTAATATCTAGAGCCATTGTTAGAGACAAATAAACAGAGACCAAAGTGGTTAGATAAGCAAGAAGAAGCAACTTGAATGGTCAAAATAAATGCGGAAAAATTTCTTTAGAGTAGTGAATTTTTGGAATTCATTGCCGTAGAAGATCATTGAGTGTATTTAAGACAGAGGTAGATAGTTCTTGATTGGTAAGCGGATCAAAGGGTTTGGGGAAAAAGCAGGAGAATGGGTTTGAGAAATATATCAGTTATGGTTGAATAGCAGAGCAGACTCAATGGGCCAAATGGCCTAATTCTGCTCCTGTATTTTATGGAAACAACTGTCAAAACAACTGCAGTCCAGAAGCACGATGGATATTATATAGATGAGAAGCTTTTTCATGGAATCAAACTTTATTGCATCGTTTCTGGTGTACACCGTTCTTATTTGAGTGAATTTATGCTGCAAGTTTGATTATGATTGTACTATTCAGCTGTTCAGTGGTTTATAGTGAAATGAATAATGCATTGGAATCACTTACCCAACCGATGGTGGATTTAATGAATATAAATGAAACTCTGGCAAAAGATGTATTAAAAACATTCACCAAGGACAGTGAGGGAAGGTTATCTAATGGGACAAAGAGATAAAAGATGAAAATAAACAAGAAAAACATGTAGCTTACTGGAAACAGGGATAGATAATGGGTTACTCATCTTAGCACGGATAAAGGGAAGAGACAGTAGGAAAAAAATTAAATTTGGGATGTATTGTATAGCTGTATTCTGATCAAACTGGTCCAATGGGAGGGTAACAAATGAGTGCATTAATGTTAAAAGGGTTAATATTCACATTTAAATGGCATCCAACAGAATTGCATTGAAACATGCTTATTTATCAATACAATTCCTATGGATGAAACATTAAACCGAGGGTTCAGGCTGGGTATTCGGCATCAAGGTGGGAAGTTTGACTTGGGAAGTTTCCAAGCTTGGTACACCCTTTCCCTTTAAAATGGCCCTTACTTGCCATATTTTCATCGTGGGAAGGTGGGGTGGGATGGAGTCATGCCAGCCGCTTCGATAGGCATTTTGTTGGTGGTCTTGGGGCATGTGAGTGGTGAAACAGGTTGGTTAGGAGGTCTGCCTTTGTTCTCTTGATCTTTGTCCCAGTTGTTCAAGGACAGTTTGGTGCAGTTGCACCCCCTCTACACTGCTCCCCCCCCACTCCTACCACCCCTTCACAAATCCACAGCCACTCCACTCATTCCCATCAGCATTGTCCCCGCCCCCCAACCATGCCAGCTCCATGCATCTTCCATAACTACCTTGCCTCCTATATTCCCATTCACCCAGTGCAATGTTAAAACAACGCCCAATATCGGAACAATGGTGAGTCTTGAAATGCATTTTTAAAAGCGCCCATTTAAAAACCATCTTTGAAAAAAAAACTGCAGCTCTTACAACCCTATAAAACTGTCAATCAAACACCATTTATAATTTCAATAGCAGAAGCTTTACCGCACTTCACATTTCTTTATCTTTATGAAATAAATATGCAAGCATTGAAAGAATGTGTTCAAAGAAAGGATCATTTAATATAAGAGCCAAGACATGTCAATGAATCAAATCAAACACTTCCATCCACCTATGAAACAATACAGACTTCTGCTGAGCAAACATATCATTCAAACTTGGAGCCCAGTCAAGTATTCATAATAAGACCATCTGGAGAAACAGATGTCTGACTCCCTTTTTCTGCTGATGCAATTCATAAGCCTGCCAATCTATCCACAGTGTGGGGTTTTGGGGAGCATGTTGGGTGGAGTTGTGGGGAGAGGTGGGGGTGGGGAGGTGATGGCAGATGTGAGTAGTTCAGGGGACCTTGAAAGGAGGCACTCTGCCTATCACTGACCAGCATCCTGCAGGGTTTAACCTGAAAGGTCACACATTGAATGGGGGCCTCCCATGATATCAGAGTGGGTGCAAGATGAGGCCCTTAATTGTGCATTAATTGCCCACCGAAGGACCACAGTTGGGCCATGCGTGGACCGCCACCTTTAGAATCGTGGTGGAGGTGAGTGAGCCCACGGCAGATAGGGCCTGGGTGGGATTGATGTCAGTGCAAACTCGATGGGCTGTGGGGGTTATATGGTTAAAAAGGTGCAAGGCTTGAAGATATCCTCTTTGTTTGCAGAATGTTTGCAGGTTCCTGTTTGTGAATGATTTGCTAGCCACCAATTTAATTTTACGTGCCCTGTCCCCACACTCCACTTCAAATAAACTGGCTAGATTGTGAGGAGGAGTCATAAAATTTACCTCGATAAGTTCTCTGGCAAAGATCCATTTGCTTTGTGTGTTGTAAGCAAGGATTGGATAGGCTAAGTTCGTTTCCTTTTGCACCGTTGTGTTAAAAAATTGAAACCACTCAATAGGGACCCGGCTTGGATCACTGTCTCTGTGGAGTCTACACATTCTCCCCGCGTCTGCATCAGTTTCCTCCGGGTGCTCCGGTTTCCTCCCATAGTCAGAAAGACGTGCTGGTTAGTTGCATTGGCAATGATAAATTCTCCCTCAGTGTATCCGAACAGGCGCCGGAGTGTGGCAACTAGAGGATTTTCACAGTAACTTCATTGCAGTGTAAATGTAAGCTTACTTGTGATTTTAAAAAAAATTATTTAAAAAACCTTTTTAAAAAGTTATAGGAAGCTGCTTTCACCATGAGGAAAGTGGTTTTCTGGAACTCACTACCTGAAGTTGTGATTGAAGCAGAAACCCTCAGAACATTTTTTTAAAAATGTTTGAATAGACACTTGAGGTGCTCTAATGTACAAGGCTATGGACCAAGAGCTGGAAAACGGGATTAGGCCAGATGGCTACTTGTAAATCAGCACAGATGTGATGGGCTGAATGTCCTCCTTCTGTCCTGTAAATTTCTATAATGCTATACAACCCACCACCAGGATCAGTCAATTCTTCAACCGATAATGATGAATTTCGATCACATTATTATTTTATAACTTCAGCAACACTTGCCTAAGCTCACCCATTTTGTTAAGAGAACAATCTCGAGAATCAATTGCTACACTTTTGAACAGCTTTCAAATTCTGAAGCTGAACTTTGCTGTAACCTACACTTAAAGAGACAAATGGAAAAAGCCAACAGTTCAAATGACTAAAATGACTATTTATGTGTATTGAATTGCACACTGTGAACCCCTACACAGGGGGTTATATATGGGAAGGAAATTTGACAATGCCTTTGACTTGATAAGGCCACCCGAACAAACCAATTTTTGAGAATCCTCACTTCAGGAATATTTTGCCTTCACAGGACTTCTGGAAGCCTGCAGCGCAACACAGTCTGTGAGGGCTTTGTAGGTAAAAGCACAACTGGCCAAAGTTTCCCATTTTCTATTTCATTCTGGTGTCGTAGTATTTTAATCTGTGATGTATCCCTCAAGGCATTATCTTACTGTGACTGCTGGACATCATTCGGAGCTGGATGGAACGCATATCACAGCAACTGGCCCTCAGTGACTATCTTTCAAAAATACTTCATTGGCTGCAAAGCACTTTGAAATGTTCTGAGGCATTGGAAGTCTCTACGTAAATTTATTTAATGCTCCACCCAAGTCTCCTCCAATTCTTCATCATCCAACCCCATCAACATGAGCTTCTAGTCCTTTCTTCTTCATTGCATTTAGCAAACTTCCCCACAGCTGTATCTAAGCTACATTTTTGCATTTGTTCACAGGATGCAGGCATTGCTGGTTAAGCCTGTATTTATTGACGATACCTAATTTCCCCAGAGGAGGTGATAGTGAGCCATCATCTTGAACCACTGCAGTTCATGAGGTGCAGTTACAGCCACAGTGCCATTATGGTGTTGGTTAGCTCAGTTGGCTGGATGGCTGATTCGAGGATGTAGAGTGATGCCATCATTGTGGGTTCAATTCCTGAACTGGCTGAAGTTATACATGAAGGCCCTCCATTCTCAACATTGCCCCTCATCTGAGGTGTGCTAATCCTCAGGTTAAGTCAACACCAGTCAGCTCTCCCTGTCAAACAGGATAGCAACCTATGGTCATCTGGGAAAATGATGACTTTACCTTTTAAGGATGGAGTTCCAGGATTTTGACTCAGTGTCAGTGAAGGAACGGCTGATATAGTTTCAAGTCAAGATGCTGAATGGCTTGAAGGCAAGGTGGTGTGCCCATGTGTCTGTTATCCTTCTCTTTCTAGGTGGTAGAGGTCACAGGTTTGGAAGGTGCTGTTGATGGAGGCTTGGTGAGCTGCTGCTCTGCATCTTGTAGATGGTACACTCTGCTGGCATTGTCAGCCATGGAGGGAGTGATGTTGAAGTGTGTGGATGGGGTGTCAATTAAGTAGGCTGTTTTGTCCTGGATTGTGTCGAGTTTCTTGAGCTTTGTTGGCAAGTGGAGAGTTATCCATCACACTCCTGAATTGTACCTTGTAGGTAGTGGGCAGGCTTTGGGGAATGAGGGGGTGAATTATAATCAGCCATATCTATATGACTGGTCCAGTTCAATTTCCGGTTAATGGCAATCCCCAGGATATTGATAGTGTAGGATTCAGTGATGTTTGTCCCATTGAATGTGAAGGGAATCTGCTTGGATTCTCTCTTGTTGAAGATAGTCATTGCCTAGCATTTGAGTGGCGTGAATGTTGTTGACAAGACTGAATGCTGTCCAAGTGTTGCTGTATTTGGGAGTAGATTGCTCCAGTATCTAAGGAGTTGCAAATGTGAAAAGATATTGTGTAATCATGAGGCAGCAACCCCACTTCTGACCTTATGATGGAGGGAAGTTCATTGTTGAAGTTGCTGAAGATGGTTCTATCTAACCACTCCTTGTGGTAGCAAGTTCTACATTCTAACTACTCGCTGCATAAACAAGTTTCTCCCAAATTCCCTACTGGATTTATTAGTGATGCTGTTATCTTTAGGACCATTAGTTTTGGACTCCTCCACAAGTAAAAACACATTCTCTACATCTACCCAGTCAAAACCATTCATATTATATCCCATTTATCCTCAGCCCTCCCTTTTCTAGAGTACTTGAAATTAAAATTTGACGCAGGTTAATAAACCAGGCAACACGGTGGCACAGTGGTGAGCACTGCAGCCTCACAGCATCAAGAGCCTGGATTCAATTCTGGCCTTGGATGACTGTCTGGTCTGTGCGGAGTCTCCCCATTGAGTGTGTGGGTTTCCTCCAGTTTTCTTCCACAGTTCAAAGATGTGTGGGTTAGGTTGATTGGCCCTTAGTGTTCATGGCATTAGCAGGGTACGTAGGGTTATGGGGTTAGGGCCTGGGTTGGATTGTTGTTGGTGCAGGCTCAATGGGCCAAATGACCTCCTTCTGCACGACAGGGATTCGATGAAACACCTGCGGTGGAAGTTTGGAACACTCTTCCATAAAGAGTGGGTCTGAAATGAGGAATTTGGCTCCAATACTATTCCAACTTAAGGACAAATAAAGGAGTAAAATTGGATTATCATAGAATCGTACAGTGCAGAAGGAGGCCATTTGGCCCATTGAGTCTGCATCGACCACAATCTTACCCAGATCCTTTCCCCATGACTCCACGCTAGTCCCTCTGACACTAAGGGGCAATTTAGCATGGCTAATCCATCTAACCTGCACATCGTTGGACCGTGCGAGGAAACCGGAGCACCCGGAAGAAACCCAGGCAGACACGGGGAGAATGTGCAAACTCTGAACAGACAGTGACCTAAGTCGGGAATCGAACCGGGCCCTTGGCCCTGCGAGGCAGCAAGGCCAACCGGGAAAGCAAATCTCCAAATTCAGCAACGTTCTGGTAAACGATACTGGGCCAAACATTGTGCCACTGAGTTGGAAATAAATAGGAAAAAAAAAATGCCGAACTTAGAAGAGAAACATTTATCAATAAACTGTGGCTTGGGCAGGTTCACATTTTTGTCACAGTAACAATAGCAACTGGTATAAAATTGAATTCTAATGTGATTAACACAATTTGGTCATATGCTTACAAGCAAAGAACAGTGGGCCAACATGTGTCTTCAAAATCATCCTGCAAAGATTTTGATCCCTCTCATCCGCTGTAAAGATATCTAGAAAACCTTTTCGACAACGAACAGACAATGGTTATGATCATTGGGTCCATCTTGTATGAGTTGTCATTCAAAATAACCATCGGATGATGTGACAGCACCTTGACATTGATTCTCCAAGCCTGTAATAAGATAGGGTGTGTGAAACAGCTCCAAAGAATTCTCATTAACTTTACCATCTCTTTTTTTAGCATTTCTGATTAGACAGTTGATTGCATGTGACATAATTGAGGGAATTAGCTGTGATTAGTTACTGACCTCAAGGGCACCAGGGGACTTTGAATTAACATGAATAATTCAGACTCCAGTATCCTCCATTACTTTCTCATGGCATCAACTCCCTCACGTTGTCAGTATTAGTAATTTCTTGAAGCATTTGTTATTGATATCACTGTTTAAGGAAACATTAAAAACTCAACAGAAAACAGACAGAGTAAACTGGGTATGAATTAATCATGTCTGGTAATTGCTTGACATTTGAAAATTATTTAAGAGACAGTGGAAGACAGAGAAAGATAGAGAGAGAGAAAGAGAAAACGAGATAGAAATGAAGGAAAAGGCAGAGAGGGAGAGAGAGAAAAATGAGAAAAAGCGAAAGAGAGAGGGAAAGCTGGATAAAAAGTGAAAACACAGTAAAAAGTCTGACAACACCAGGTTTTAGTCCAACCGATTTATTTAATAACAGACTCACAAGCTTTCGAGGTTTCCCTCTTCGTCAGGAGAATGACGAAGAGGGAAACCTCGAAAGCTTGTGAGTCTGTTATCAAATAAATCGGTTGGACTAAAACCTGGTGCTGTCAGACTTTTTACTGTGTTTACGCCAGTCCAACGCTGGCATACCCACATCATAAAAAGTGAAAGGCAGAGAGAGGGAAAGAGAAAGAGGGAAAGCAAGAAAAAGAGGGAAAGATGGAGAGAGAGAAAGACAGAGTGAGAGAGAGGGAAAGTGAGATAAAAAGGGAAAGACAGAGAGAGGGAGAGAAAGAGAAACTGTGAAAGAGGGAAAGACTGAGAAAGGGAGAGAGGGAAACAGAGAGGGATAGACAGAGAGGAGAAGAGAGAAAATGAAAGGAAATGGCAGAGATGCAGGACAGAGAGTGGCAGAGAAAGAAGAAAAAGACAGAGAGAGAGAGACAAAAGATGAGAGAGAGAAGAGTTGGAAAGACAGAAAGAGGGAATGGGGGGAGGAAGAAGTGAAAGAGAAAGACAAGGAGAAAGAATGAGAGAAGGAAAGAAAGCAGCTGTGGATAGGACATTCTCAATTACTGCAGTAAAAGGTCAATGCAAGAGCCTAGAGACTTAGAGCTGACAAAGAAAGATGATGCCGAGCAGGGATAGAGCATTTAAAAGGTGCATCTACATGATGGCACCATAGCTATTTTTACCCAAGCTGTGTTTGATCAGGTGCTACACTGACCTTTCCGAAAGCTTGCAAAGTAAATGTTATTTCACTTCCGATATCTCCAGAGGAAGCAGATTATGAAGTTTGACATCAAATGTCACAGAAATAAAACAAACTCAAAGTACAAATCAGAAATAAAAAGTGGCATAGTTAAATTATTTCCATGCTTTTCTGGTGCCCTTTTAGCGACACGTACACAAGATAAACAACTTTTGCAAGGGAAAAATGTGTGGTGCTCCTAATTGTTCCAACGTGAAATACAAGCAGGAAGAGTCAGCTGTTGAGTCAATCACAAAAAGACATAGGGAAGGTAATTCATATGGTGATGTGTTACTGATAGATAAATAGAGGGAAGACTGGAAGCAAATCTCCAAATTTAGCAACATTCTGGTAAGATGTCACAACACATTTAAACAATCAAACAATATTTGAACAATAAAGGGGTGGCACAGTGGTTAGCACTGCTGCCTCATAGTGCTTGGGACATGGGTTCAATTCTGGCCTCAGGTCACTGTCTGTGTGGAGTTTGCATGTTCTCCTCATGTCTGCATGGATTTCCTCCGGGCGCTCTGGTTTCCTCCCACAGTCCAAAGCTGTGCAGATTAGGTCCATTGGCCATGCTAAATTGACCCTTACTGTCAGGGGGATTAATAGGGCAAATACGTAGGATGACAGGGATAGGCCTATGTGGGACTGTTATCGGTACTGGCTCGATGAGCTGTATGGGCTCCTTCTGCACTGTAGGGATTCTGTAGCTTTTATGGATCAAATAAGTAGAGCCATCACAACTAACACAGGAGGAAGAGTCCAGAATTCAATTATTTGGATTAAACCATGATAAACGGGATCAATGGTATTGTCATATGCCAATGCAATCATATAAACCGTATGCACTCAAAAAGAGAAGCCAATATTCCAAGGGGAGGCACAGTGGTTAGCACCGCTGCTTCACAGCTTCAGGGTCCTGGGTTCGATTCTCGGCTCAGGTCACTGTCTGTGTGGAGTTTGTACATCCTCCTCGTGCCTGTGTGGGTTTCCTCTGGGTACTCTGGTTTCCTCCCACCCTCAAGATGTGCGGGTTAGATTGATTGGCCATGTTAAGAAATTGCCCCTTTTTGTCTAGGATAGCAGCGGTTAGAGGGATTAGTGGGTATAATATGTAGGGATATGGGAGTAGGGCCTGGGTGGGATTGTGTTCAGTGCAGAACTCGATGGGCTGAAGAGCCTCTTTCTGCACTGTAAGGTTCCATGGTTCAAACAGAAAATGCTGGAAAATCTCAGCAGGCCTGACTGCACCTGGGGAAAGAGAATGTTTTGAGTCTGAATGACTCTTGGTCAGAGCAAAGTAAATCAGACAAGATTTATACTGTGAGGGTGGGAAAGGGGGGTGCGGATGTAACTGGACAAAGGAAATGTAAATGATGATGAAGAAGGCTGAGAAAGGTGCTAAAAGTGTCCAATAAGTGGTCAGAATGTGTGAATGTGTATCTTTCAAATTCTCTTCCAATATTTCAAAGTTGTTTTAACTCAGCACTGTTAACTAAACAGGCAGTGAAATAATGTTCGTCAGAAGTGATGAGTCAGATTTCAATGAGTTACCCGTTATTTCTGAATTTACACAAAAAGTAATGCGCCGATTAATAATTGATAGGACCATTAATTTCCAACTTCTCATGATTATGCCCTGTTGATGTTACCTTGTTTCTAGTGTCAGACTGTTTGGTAGTTTGGAGCAGTCAGTCTGATGGTTGATTTGCTGAAGGCTCTCATAGAAGTGGAGTATTTGATATGATTGGAGAATCTGTACGTTAAATTCTGCCCACTCACCTAACGAAGGAGCAGTGCTCTGAAAGCTCGTCGTTTCAAATAAACCTGTTGGACTTTAACCTGGTTTTGTGAGACTTCTTACTGTGCCCACCGCAGTCCAATGCCAGCATCTCCACATCATTAAATTCTGCTGATTGCGAACAATGTCAATTCTGACGTCTTCCGACTGAGCGACAGCCTGGATTGTAGGAGGGAATTTTCAGCCCCAGTGAGAGGGGAGGGAAATTAAAATTCCAAAAGTGAACAGCTACTTGTATTTATAAAGCATCTTTCACAGGTTTAAACTGTATTCATATGGCACCTATAAGGTAACAATAACATTTCCCAAGATGGCATTATAAAACATAAGATGGAC
Organism: Carcharhinus amblyrhynchos; assembly: GCF_965287045.1. Lineage (NCBI taxonomy): Eukaryota > Metazoa > Chordata > Chondrichthyes > Carcharhiniformes > Carcharhinidae > Carcharhinus > Carcharhinus amblyrhynchos. The sequence continues at coordinate 7,621,255 of NC_137333.1, read as the reverse complement.
TTATGGCTGGGTCACCAAATCTCCCATGGGGTGGGGGATCCTATCATGACGGGTCTGGAAATCTCAGTCCTTGATACACTTGGAGTTCATTGTCTCCCTTCTGTGCTCCCACTCTGTGCACTTGCAAAACTTTTATTGAGCACAAGTGACTCAGATCCAAGTGGCAGCCACTAAGTCAACTTACTGCCACCTCGTAAGACCTACTTTGCAACCCTTTTCAATTGACTGACAGTTATTTTTTTAAAAATTGGTCTTTTTGACTGGCTTGCGGTTTTAAAGAAGTTGTTGAATACAGGAGTTGGGATGTCTTGTTGATTTTGTACAAGACATTGGTAAGGCCACACTTGAAATACTGTGTGCAATTCTGGTCACCCTATTATAGAAAGAATGTTATTAAACTAGAAAGAGTGCAGAAAACATTTACTAGGATGCTACCAGGACTTGATGGATTGAATTATAAGGAGGGGCTAGATAGACTGGGACCTTTTTCTCTGGAGCATAGAAGGCTGAGGGGTGATCTTACAGAGATCTATAAAATAATGAGGGACACAGATCAGCTAGATAGTCAATATCTTTTCCCAAAGATAGGGGAGTCTAAAACCAGAAGACGTGGTTTAAGTTGAGAGAGGAGAGATACAAAAGGGTCCTGAGGGAAATCTTTTTCACACAGTGGGTGGTGAGTGTCTGGAACAAGCTGCCAGAGGTAATAGTAGAGGTTGATATAATTTTGTCCTTTAAAAAGCATTTAGACAGTTACATGGGTAGGATGGGTTTAGAGGGATATGGGCCAAACATGGGCATTTGGGACTCGCTTAATGGTTTAAAAAAAAGGGTGATATGCAGAAATTGTTCCTGTTTCCATGCTGTAAATCTCTATGGCTCTAAATTAGAGTCTAGCCATTAATCTCGATTATCATTCATTTCCAGCACTGCTTATGGGTTAGGAGGGGCAGAAATGCTTCCTGTAGGCCTCCAAATGAACCTGTTTATCACTCCAACCGATCGCTTCTCGTGATGACCCTGCAAAACCCATGCCCGCTCCCCACACCCATGTATCTTGGCCCAATCCTTTGATCTTTTCAACATCTCCTGTTCCTTACTGTCTCGTCTCGACCACTCGATCTCTCACCACCCCCCGACCCCCCACACTCCCCAGGACGTGGCTTGGCGCTGCAGTCATTCCTGACAATCAATAAACCAGCCTCTCAGGTCCGACTGCAGGCTGGGAATGACTTTAAATCATACGCCGTAGCTACAAGCCCTTGCGGCCTTCCCGTAAATATCAGGACCACAATGCTCGTCCTGGGAGTAATCCATTAAAAATGAATGCATTGAGCAAGCAAGTTGTGCAAGATCTCCAGACGATCATTTAACTCAGAAAAGGGACTGGCATTTAATCACCCCAACCACATTTAATACAGATGTTGGTGGTCAGGCCTCCAAGGATAAACCGAAAGCAGCAGTGTTTAACTTCCAGCAAATCAGTCACCCGCTGTGAACTCCAGTTACTCATTTCTGATATAGGTTTACAACAAGGGACACAAATCATTGAGCCAGTAATTAAATGCACTATGGGGCAAGTCATGCTAAGCACCCCCAGTGGTGAGATCAGTATGACAGTTTGATACATGAATGAGCCTTAAGAAATGAAAGGATACCAAGTACGGTTCGCTGTGTCTGCTAAGGTGTCATAGTAGTTAGCGCTGCCGCCTCATAGTGCTGAGAACCCGGGTACAGTTCCAGTCTTGGGTAACTGTCAGTATGGAGTCTGCATGTTCTTCCCATGTCTGTGTGGGTTTTCTCTGGATGCCCAAACATGTGCAGTTTAGATGGATTGGCTATGATAAATTGCCCCTTAGTGTCCCAAATTGTGCAGGTTAGGTAGATTACCCATGGTAAATGCATGTGGTTACAGGGAGAGGGCATGGGAAAGGGCATGGGTAAGATACTCTGTCAGACAGTCAGTGCAAACTCAATGGGCTGAATGGCCTCCTTCAGCACTGTAGGATATCTATGCTTCTAAATTAGGTTATCTTCATTGGGATGAAGATGGTTGCGATAATTGGCCTCAGGCACCCTGGGAAAGGTGGGGAGGAAGAGCCAACCTGGGATGGCCATTGTCGGAAAGTATGTTTATACAGATATTGGGCAGGATTTTCCAGCTGCAATTGCCCCAAAACTGGAAAATCCTGCTTGAGGTCAACGGATCTTTGCATGGTCTGCCTCCCCCCCTCCCTCCGCTACAATTCCCATAGCGGATGGGCAGGAAAATTTATGTGATTGGAAAATTAAACTCAGCTGGACTGTTTGTCATCTCTGGCCAAATATTAGAGTCAGTCTGCCAGATTGTGATGTGAAATATGGGCAGAAGTGCTGAAAGATTGTCAATACTTTAAACCGCATTTGGTGTACTGCGTCCAGTTCTGGTCACCTTATTACGTGGAGACCCTGGAGAGAGTGTGGAGGAGGTTTACCAGGATGCTGCCTGGTATGGAAAGACTGGGGTATGAGGAAAGATTGGGTAAATTAGGGCTGTTTTCCTTAGAAAGACGGAGATTGAGGGAGGATCTAATAGAGATGTATAAGATAATGAAGGGTATAGATACAGTAAACAGTGGCAGGCTTTTTCCTAGATTGGAGACAAATATCACGAGGGGCCACAGGCTTAAGGTGAGGGGGGACAGGTATAATTTGGATGCTAGAGGGAGGTTTTTCACACAGAGGGTCGTGGGGGTATGGAATGCACTGCCAAGTAAGGTGGTGGAGGCAGGCATGCTGGACTTGTTTAAGGTTTACTTAGATAGATACATGAGCGAAATAGGGATGGAGGGTTATAGGAGACTGTTTTAAATAAGGATCAGAGCCCCGGGACTTTCCTGGAAATCAATGGTTACGTGTGTTGATGTTTTTCTCTTTTACTCCACAGGTGCATAGGTCCACCTTGTTGTCTAACGAGGGGCATACACGCGGTGGGTCGTGCGTGGGCTGCTCTTGGATGTTTCGAGAGTAGCCTAGTACTTCACGTCGTTTGTGTACGCTTAAAACTGGACCAGCAGATGGGCACCACGACAGCTCAGTGACTGTCACTGTTTGCTTGCAGATACATGGATTTGGGCCAGTATCTGTGGGAGTTTGCGCATTCTCCCTGTGGTTGCGTGGGTTTCCTCCGGGTGCTTTGGTTTCCTCCCACACCCCAAAGATGTGCTCTTAGGCTGACTGGTGTATCAAATTGTCCCTAAATTATTCTCCCCTTAATCTGGTTTCCAATGGGGGTACCATAAGCATAGACATGGGTCAAAGGTGGAGGAGGAAAAGCACATTGTTAAGATGGCGGCGTGGGCTCGTTGGGCTGAAGGGCCTGTTTCCTGTGCTGGGTTGTTCTTTGTTGTTCTTTGTACTTGTGAAATGACACCCCAACATCAGCCTCTGATCTTTCAAAGGAGGATCAAGAGGGTAAAATGGAAAGGATTATTGAAGTAAGAAACAGGGGGTGTTGTATTTTCTGATCAATTAACAGGGCCACATGTACACAACTGGCACAAGCACTGGCAACGCTAATTCAAAAAAGTCTTCCGCCATATCAGAGCAAGAGAGTCTAGAAAGACAAAACACCATTGGGCGGCACAGTGGCACAGTGGCTAGCATTGCTGCCTCAGAGTGCCAGGGACCCAGGTTCGATTCCCAGCTTGGGTCACTGTCTGTGTGGAGTTTGCACATTCTCCCCGTGTCTGCCGGGTTTTCCTTCAGGTACTCTGTTTCCCTCCCACACTACAAAAATGTGTGGGTTAGGTAGATTGGCCATGCTAAATTGACCCTGAGTGTCAGGGGGTTTAGTAGGGTAAATAAGTGGGGTTCTGGGGATAGGCCCTGGGTGGGATTGTGATCGGTACAGACTCAATTGGCCTCCTTCTGCACTGTAGGATTCTTTACATGAGGTTAACAGTGGAGTAATATCAAAGGAAATCAATCACTGTACTATGTCAAATTACAGCAGGCGTTAAGAGTCACCTTGTTGATAATATAAAGTTGTACTTACAGTTGATATTAATGCCAATCTGCTTAATGTGTGGAGACCTATACTTTCAGATCAAGTGGAGAGGAGGAACTTTCAAGTACCTCCCTGCTTAGTGCACTGGCTTACTATAAATTTATGGCAGTATTTCCTCCACCTTTAGAAAAAGCTGTTAAGGTCATTTCTTTCTCCTGTCCTACTTTCGTTTGAGGAAGCATTGACACTGGTGTCTTTGTAACAAAACAAACAGGTGTGCATTCATAACCCCACATCAAGGTCAGCTGATCATTTAATAATGTCTTTGAGCTGTCAGTCAAATTGTGAACTCAACCCCCACTCCCCCCCGCTCCCCCCCCCAGCCTCACCGCTCCCCCATCAACACTATGATAACAACAGATCTTGGAAAACAGGCAACCATTAACAATGCTATAATAATAGCACCGAGGGAAAATGACAAAAAAACAGCTGTAGAAAGAGCAAGAACAGATTTTTCTGCAACCCTCTACAAGCAAGCAGATTTTTGTTCATTTTTTTTAAAGGGCCAGCAACTTAAATAATTTGCAAATTTTCCAGTCCTACACATCTCATCTGCCCTGCAACATCTCTAAACATTTGTAACTCCCACACTGGGATAAGGGCCTAGCTGCAGTGAGAATAGGGGCAGGATTTTACTGACTCACCCTGCCCATTCATCGACAGAGCAAACTGGTAAAATTGCGCAAAAGCCAAGAACTGAACCAGGGCAGAACTTACTCAGTCAGTGGTAGGGCATTGGGAAGAGTTACAGAACAAAGAGATCTAGGGATTCACGTTCATAGCTCCTTGAAAGTGGAGTCACAGGTGGACAGAGTGGTGAAGAAGGCATTCTGCATGCTTGGTTTCATTGGTCAGGACATTGAATACAGGAGTTGGGATGTCTTGTTGAAGTTGTACAAGACATTGGTAAGGCTACATTTGGAACACTATGTACAGTTCTGGTCACCCTATTTTAGAAAGGATATTATTAAACTAGAAAGAGTGCAGAAAATGTTTACTAGGATGCTTTCGGAACTTGATAGTTTGAGTTATAAGGAAAGGCTGGATCGACTGGGAATTTTGTATCTGGACAGTAGAGGGGTGGTCTTAAGAGTTTTATAAAATAATGAGGGGCACAGATCAGCTCGATAGTCAATATCTTTTCCCAAAGGTAGGGGAACCTAAAACTAGAGGGCATAGGTTGAAGGTGAGAGGGGAGAGATACAAAAGTGTCTGGAGGAGCGTTTTTTCACACAGAGGGTGATGAGTGTCTGGAACAAGCTGCCAGAGATAATAGTAGAGGCGGGTACAATTTTGACTTTTAAAAAGCATTTACACAGTTATATGGGTACAATGGATATAGAGGGATATGGGCCAAATGCGGGCTATTGGGACTAGTTTCAGGATTTTAAAAAAAGGGCAGCATGGACAAGTTGGGCCAAAGGGCCTGTTTCCATGCTGTGAACCTCTATGACTCTAATTCAATATCACGCCCAATATCTTGGTTGTCACGATTTCACGAGAGCCGGGTTTCCAGCAAGGTCAGTCTCTCGCTGGAAATGGGTGAAAGACTGGATAATTTATTCAGATATATTTTAATGAGGATTGCCATGTGATTAGCGAACCCGGCGCTGTACCGTCTGTGCTCACTTGCCTTTGTGATCTCGCCGGGAGAGGTTCCCTCTGGTGAGGAAAACATCTGCTCCCCATGCATCACCCCGCAGTCTCTTGGCATCCTCCTCACAGCACACACTGCCACCCAGTTTAGTGTTGACTGCAGATTTGGAGGTTTGCATTCAATTCTTCGACAAAATCATCCAGAAAAAAATATCTGGAATTTGGAATCTGTTGATTACCATGATACCATTGTCGGTTATCGGAAAACCCGATTCACTAATGTCCTTTGGGGAAGGAAATCTGCCATCCTTACCTGGTCTGGCCTACATGTGACTCCAGAGCCACAGCACTGTGGTTCACTCTCAGGTGCTCTCTAGACAAGGGCAACTAGGAATGAGCAATAAATGCCAGCTAATAATGCCCATGTGCCACAAATGACTAAAAAGAACAGTAGAGACAGATTACCTACACCACCAGGGCCACAGTGCCAAGTCTCAGTAGTGAGGAATGGGTAATAAATGCTAGTGTTTCCAGGGACAGCCACATTGTAAAGATAAACTTGCATTTTATTATTTCCAATTACAAGGCGAGTAAAATGCATTGTGAATAATCATCGATTGTAGTCGTTTTGGATGAATGTTTGTTTTACCATCTGCTTCATAACGTTCTAAGTTACATTTCAGTGAAGATATATTGTATGTCTGATTTAAGGAAACACTGTAACCTGTTCTTACCAAATGCGTTCAATTAAAATGATATTTTGAATGTAGTTAAATATTCAGCTATTTGCATATAATGAATAGTCAGAACTTGCTATTCTACAGGGTCACACTCCAGGCTATTTACTTGCATGGCATTCCATTCATCATTTTACATTGCAGCTGTGATGGAAAATCATTATAACAGTCTTTGTAGGAAAGATAGTTAGATACATTATTGTCCTCTTAATTCAAAACGTGATGTAAAAATACACACATTAAGCAGGAAGCCCTTTGGAACTTTTGGTGCTATGTATTTTACAAAAACTGTGATGGTCCTCATTCGAGCATCGCAAGGAATTTTCCCATCTAGAAAACAGGGCTGAAGTTGTGCACCCTCAGTGATAAGTCCTTGAAAGGATATTCTGGGATAATATCTGAGCATTCAGACAGAACTGGTGGTGATTTACTGTGTGGGAGAAAACAGTAGAAGAACAGCAGTGGTATAAGAATGACACTGTGAACCGTAACAAAGTAACAGAGACAGCGTGGATGTAAAAATGGAACCTTATATTACATGGCAGTTGATAACATCTTTCTCCTAGTGTCAGTATTCAATTGGTCCAGAAGATAATGGAGCAATATTTTGAGCTCAGCAGGTGCAAGAACACTCAAAGGTTATTGAAAAGTCTTCAGAATAAAATTAATTACAATGAAATCCCCAGGTCAGTATCAGTGTATTTACATACCACAGTTTTAAGATCCACGGCTTGGATCTGAAGGACCTGAACATTTTTAATCACATTGCTGGTATTAATCCCATTATGTCCCTAGCAAATATGAGGACCATAGTTCTTGCTAACTCAGTGACATATAAATGGACTGATTCAAACTTTTCCAGAGATAAACATTTACACAATTTGTACTACTTTGTGTTTGACTTATTTTTCTTTTTGGTATGTGATCACCATATTGCTGATCTCATTGAAATGAAGGAAAAGAAGCCACCAGTACATGGGCATCATAAGATACTCCAGAATCGCACTCTCTTGATCAGCAGGAGCCAATTATTATTTTGTTATTTCAGCAGTAAAAATATCTACAGTGTGTATCACTTAGAAGTCCCTTGAAAGTACTGGGCTGCCCAATTTGTCTATTTGAGTAACTGTGTATAAATGTTAATTTAGCGTATTCACAACAATAGTTCAATTAATGAAGACTGGAACGAGATCTTGAGAGTCTTTTCAATCCAACAACAATAGCAGTACAACCCATTTATACATTTTTCAACAATATGCAATTCCAAAGGTACGCATGTTATCAACAGGCAGAACAATTTACCATTAATTGAGTTAAATGTCCCAAACTGCTTCATTGACGGGTTATCAAAGAAAATTCGATACGAAGAGACTCGAGGATCAGGTGACCAAAAGTTTGGTCAGAAAGTTAGGCATTATGGAGAGTCTTAAAGGAGGAGAAAAAGGGGAGGAGATGCAGAGATATTTCAGCATGGAATTAAAATCATAGAGTCCCTGCAGTGCAGAAGGAGGCCATTTGGCCCATCAAGCCTACACCAACAACAGTCCCACCCAGGCCCTATCCCTATAACCCCACATTATTACCCCGCTAATCCCTCTGACATCCCCCTAACACTAAGAAGCAATTTAGCATGGCCAATCAACCTAACCTGCAAGTTTTCGGAGTGTGGGAGAAAACCGGAGTCCCCGGAGGAAACCCATGCAGATAGAGGGAGAACGTGCAAACTCCAAACATGCAGTGACCCAAGCTGGAGATTGAACCCGGGTCCCTGGTGCTGTGAGACAGCAGCGCTAACCATTGTGCCACCAAATTTCTGAGCGTACAACTCAGGAAACTGAGGCACAGTCATCAGTGGAGGAGCAACCAACAGCAGAGGTGTACAAGTCCGAGAAAGCTGAACTATTGGAGTATCAAAATTGCAATTTTCAACAACATTAGATAGCTACATTCAATCTGTGGTTTTTATTTTACATGTTACTCTGTCAACCGTGCAGTTATAAGGAAAGAAATTGCGAGCCTTAGTTTTAAATATCATCAATTGAAGTAATGATTAAGTGAAAGGTACAACCAGTTATTAGGGTACAGAGCAAGATTCCATCTGCACCTATAAAGCTTTTGACGAAAGCTTTTCAACAGTGTTACCCATCCACTCGGTCTGTTGTTAGCTATATCACGGAAGCTGTGAGTGATGCACGCACTCAGGATTCCTCAGATTGCACTCACTGATGTCACAATCTTGACAACTCATTGTCTTATCAGGTGCAACTACAATAGAAAAATATGACCTGAGAACAAACACTTGGACCCAAGCCGGAGTGATGAACGGCAGACGGCTGCAATTTGGCCTGGCTGTCATTGATGATAAACTTTATGTGGTTGGAGGCCGGGATGGTCTGAAAACCTTGAACACTGTGGAATGTTACAACCCGAAAACAAAGACCTGGACCGTTTTGCCTCCTATGTCAACCCACAGACACGGTCTCGGTAAGCAATTTGTGTATTCCTAATATGGGACATTCTAAACACGGCTGTTAACTGCTAATTGGTTTGAGCCACAAAGTATTTATTTCAAAGAAACAAAACTGGACAGTTTTCAGTGAGATTTATCTCCTACTTTCATAGATTCGTAGATTCTTAGAATCCCTACAGTGCAGAAGGAGGCCATTTGGCCCATCGGTTCCACACTGACAACAATCCCATCCATGCCCCATCTCCACAACCCATACACCTCCACCCTGCCAATCCCCCGACACCAAAAGTCAAGTTAGCATGGCCAATCAATCTAGCCCGCACATTTTTGTACTGAGGGAGGAAACTTGGAGCATCTGGAGGAAACCCATGCAGACATGGGGAGAATGTACAAACTCTACACAGAGGGACGCCCGAGGCCGGAATTGAACCTAAGTCCCTAGTGCTGTGAGGCAGCATTGCTAACCACTGTGCCAACGTGTTGCCCACCACCCCATTCCCACCAAACAAAATCAATATTGGGGGTAGGGTAGCATGGTGGCACAGTGGTTAGCACTGCTGCCTCACAGTGCCAGAGACCTGGATTTGATTCCTGGCTTGGGTGTGTGGAGTTTGCACATTCTCCCCATGTCTGTGTGGGTTTCCTCCGGGCACTCTGGTTTCCTTCTGTACTCCAAAGATGTGCAAGTTAGGTTGATTGGCCATGCTAAATTGCCTCTAATATCAGGGGAATTAGCAGTAACTGTGTGGGCTTACAGGAATAGCGACTGGGTGGGATTGTGGTTGGTACAGACCCAATGGGCCGAATGGCCTCCTTCTATACTGTAGGGATTCTATGAAAACAATTGTTTGATTCGATTGCACATACAATCTCTAAAAATATTGATCTTTTATAGTAGATAGAAGATTTTCATACAGAACCTGTCATTTTCCAACCCACAGCCTATTGATTGCTTACATTTTACTCGTAACTTGCTTTATATATTCACCCTTCAATTTTCTTCATTAAAGTGTTGACTGTGGGACTGAGGGACTAGCCATTTCACTACTGACAATGCCAGAGTGATCCAGCCACCACCTTTAAATAACCTTTCCCAATTTGAGCAAAGTTGACAGTTAAGGACTGTTCTGAGGTAAATATAAGAATCCCCGAGGAGCATTATAATTCCTGTGGCAGTCGTGGAATAATTTCCGATCTCATCAATCTTGATTTACGCAGACAGGGGACATATAAAATGTAGACTTTAGCAGCAACTCCCAAATATCAGTCATGAATTCTCGGTTTTATTTGACAACGGGATTGAATAAAAATAAATCTATGGCTTTGCAATATGAATGCCTGAGCAGTCAAGAACCCACGATCCAATCATGGGTGTCGTGTAATTGAGCATTCTTCGAGTTTTATTTTAATGCCGTTAGTTGTCTGATTAAATCACCGAAAGTGTTAGGCATCGGATAGTTCAAGACGGAGGAAGATATTTGCCAGCAGAAGTAGAGACGGGTAAATAGTACTCGATTTGCAACTGTTCATGTCTCCAGCATAGAAATTATTATCGGTGAGTACTTAATGCAGTCTTGTCAAATCTATTCCTTCACTACATCAAAGGAGACACTTGCTAATCTATAATGGCACACTATCTTCTGTGTATGGTTTGCACTTTCATTTCAGATGCTTGTAGGGTTGCGGCCAGAATTTTACCATCCCGCCCGCCATGGGAATTGGAGTGGGTGAGGGGGCGGAGGGGTGCGAGGCTGATCGTGCCGGCTATCCTGGGCCAAGATCATGAGGGGCGAGACATCAGGCGGGAACCCGATTCCTTTTTCTCTCTTGCGATCTTACCGGTGATTGGCGTGATAAGCTGGTAACATCGTCCCTCCACCCACATCCCCCCGCCGCAATCCACCGCCACCACCCCCCCCCACCCACTGCCACTCCGTGTTCACTCTTAGGTACCCTGTCACAATCCATTTTAGTTCAAAATGTTTCCAGTTAGGGCTACGCTTTGTTTTCTATTTTTAAGATGATGTTCTACCTGGAACCCAACCTACTGTTCCATATCTCCATTAATCCTCAGAAAATAACTCCTCTTAAAGAAGCATATTTTAGGAATAGAAAATGGACATATCTCTATCATTCCCAATGCCTCGGAAAAGCAGCCAGCATAATCAAGAACCCCACACACTCCAGACATTCTCTGTTCCACCTTCTTCCGTTAGGGAAAAGACATAAAAGTCTGAGGTCACATGCCAACCGACTCAAGAACAGCTTCTTCCCTGCTGCCATCAGACTTTTGAATGGACCTACCTTGTATTAAGTTGATCTTTCTCGATACCATAGCTATGGCTGAAACATTACATTCTTCACTCTCTCCTTCCCTTCTCCATGCACGGTATGCTTTATCTCTAAGTGCAAAAGAAACAATGCTTTTCACTGTATACTAATACACATGCACACTTGCCTCTCTGTCTCAATGTTCTGGATTCAGGTCCTGAGTATACAAGCTCAAGGCTGCTACTCCAGTGTAGTTATGGGGCAGTATTGCATTATCAGCGGTGCTGTCTCTTGATTGAGATGTTAAACTGAGTCCACATTGCTGTCCTAGGCGTGTATATAAAAGGTTCCATTTGAGGAAAAGCAAGGCCTTTCTCCCCAGTGTTTTGACCAACATTTATCCTCCAATCAACATCACAAAAAACAAGCCATCCAGTCACAATCGCATTGCTGTTTATGGAGGTTACTGAGTGCCAATTAGATGCTGTGTTTCCTAGTTCCAATGGTGACTGCGCTCAAAATGCACTACATTAGCAGCGAACCACTCTGTGGTGTCTGTGAAAAATGCTATATAAATGCAAGTCCATCGTGATTATCCTGTCTTAATAACAATGTAAGGGACGCTGTTCTGTTACAAAATGTTGTTTAGATTTGAACAATGAAGTTTCAGCACAGATACTTCCAATGTAGTCCAAGCCACTTACAAACAGTTTAAAATGATTCATTAGGTGTATATTTGTTTTCAACCACTGCTTGATATCTGTTTTGCTTTTGCAAAACCCTTGGGATGTATACCATGTTGAAGGTACTAATTGTTATTCAGCACTCTGTTGCTATAAAGTCACTGGGGATTGACTGACTCACAGGTGCTGGAATTTCTAAGAGTGTTGAAATTCGATCGTGAACGCTTAAAAAGAAACTTAGTAGGCAATGTCAAAATAATTAATAGACCATCCATTTTGGCATTTGGTTTTTCCATTAGTGGAACAGGCTTGAAGGACCAAGCCATCTCCCCCCACTTGGATATTCTCTGATATTATCAGTGTTTTAGTGTGCTTCTTGTTTCGGAATGAGATGACCTTCAGCTGCTTTGAAATGGTTTTGCACTGAGAGTAGAATCAGGAAATACTAGCCCTTTATCCCATGTCTAGATGCCAGTGTGGCATTGCAAGTATCACCAGAGCTCACCTGGAATGCCCTGAGTCCTGGAATGCCGGACTTATTCTGTTGTTGCTGGCACTTAATTGTCATTCAGTCAATGGTTTTGCTCTATCAGTCACAAGCTTCTCGTGGCTGTTTGAGACAGTGCTCCTCGCTCATTCCAAGATCACTACTCTCCACTGTTACTAACCCAGCCACTGTTAATCCTGGAAGGTGGAGGTATCTGAAAAGTCAAGAAGTAGACTTAATCAAAGTACAACAACTCCTTGACTTAGGTAACATTTTAGTGGATTCTTATGATTAAAATATATCAGGGATTGTTGCCAAATGGTGGTTTAAATATGTTATTTGATCATGTGTTTTTGGGGTGTGTAAGACTGCAATGATTATATAATTTTTACCTTTTGTGCGTAACTCTTTTCTTTTCAACTTTTTTTTTAATTTTTAAAATTCCAGAAGTATTTCTGGAGTCCTATGCTCTTGAGGTCAACAGGTCTTCCTTCTCGCTTTCACAATAAAACAAAGGTGTTTCTGATCAGCGAGACAGACTTTGCTCAGGGGTCTGACTTGTTAAACAATAATGCCAGCCATGGTCATAACATTATGATCCATCTTTCAGTTTTCTCAGTCATGTACACCACCAGACATTGAATTTTATAATCTCGAACAGAAAACAGTGGCTCGTTTCTCCTTCTCTCTTTCCTGCTAGTCCAGGCCCAGAAATATAATTTGAGACTGATCTTTGATGGGCGACACAGTGCCTCTCAGCACCAGGAACCCAGGTTTGATTCCTGTCTGTGTGGAGTCTGCATGTTCTCCCCATGTCTGCGTGGGTTTCCTCCTGGTGCTTCGGTTTCCTCCACAGTCCAAAGGTGTGTGGGCTAGATGCATTGGCCATGCTAAATTGATCCTAGTTTCGGAGGGGGATGAACAGGATAAATATGTGGGGTTATGGGGATAGGGTGTGGGGGGATTTTTATTGGTGTAGGCTAGATGGGCCAAATGGCCTCCTTCTGCAGTGTAGCGATTCTATGGTTAATCTATGATTTCAAGCACGCTTTTGAATTGCCAATAGGAAAGTCTGGAGCCTAAAATGGCCATCAGAGTTCTAACTATGTCAGAGGAGCCTGAAAGGAGCATTTAATCCAAAGCAGCTTGGTACTTTGTGTTGTATATTGGAGAATGATGCTAGGGTTTAAAACAATGGAGCTTCATTTACATGTATGTGCTCTTACATAACTACTTCCTCTCTGCCTGTTTCCTACACGAGGGATTTATGACATCATACCCGGTGCATACATGAATATAGCAGAGCTCAGTAAGCCAATAAGAATGAATACAAACACATGTAATTTCCTTCCCTCCTCCCCCCTTAATTTGAACATCTCCAACAAGTTCAACTTGAACAATAATCAGTAGGTCATCTGTAATTAATGCATAATTAATATATCATCAATAATTAATATATTAATATAGGTGTCTATGGTGTGGAGGTCATCTCTCTCTCATCTCTGATTGACAGTAAGCCTTTGGCATCACCTTCTTTGCACTAATGGTGACCCTGGATGTGTTGGTCTTTTTATGAATGTCATTGATGATTGGTTTACTCAGGATTGGTTGACATAGGAACTAGAGGTTGATCAGGTGTTGCTTTCCTCAACAGTTTGGTGTTGGGGTTGTAGGAAGGTTCAAGTCAGGACTTTGTATGGTTGAATCTGGATTCCCAACAGGTTCAGAATCCGGTCTGCGTGTCTCCTCAAGATAACGTCGTCTCGGGTTTGGACAGTCCAGTCTGTGGATGCGTTGTGATAGAAACCTATTTCTCTCCTGTGGAGTAATTCCTAACTCAAACCTCTTGTCCTTGGTGGAAAACTCTACACTTTGCTTTCCCACATTTCATTTGCCCTTGTTGCTGCTGCATGATCTCTTTAGTTTTGGATGTTTCAATGGATTGAATGCCGATCATATTTGCCTCTTCATCATTAGCAATGTAGAAAAGGACTTGGTCGTGGAATGGATGCTATTCCTATTCACTGGTAGTAATTTGTGAAGACATTTGGTCAGTGAACCTTGTAGCTAGTTGCTCTCAAGATATGTTTCATTGTTTGGATGAAACATGCTGTTAACCCATTAGCAGCAGGATGAGATGGTGTGGACCTGATATGTTGAATACAGTTCTCTTGTAAGAAACTTTTAAATTCTTGTGGGACAAATTGAAGTCTGCTGTTGCTTACCAGTTGTTCATGGAATTCAAAATGACTAAATACTTTCCTAGCTTCTCGATGGCCTTCTTTGATTCAGTAGAGTTCATCACAGTGACTTCTGGCCACTCATTTTGAACATTGACTGTTACTAAGAGCACATGTCCTTCAAAACCCATGTGCACCCATTGTCAAGCCGCTTCAGGCTATTCCCATAGATGTAGCATTGCTAAGATCAAGCTCAAAGAAAAGTACAGCACAGGAACAGGCCCTTCGGCCCTCCAAACCTGTGCCGATCATGGTGCCTGCCTAAACTAAAAACATATCATCTTACGGAATCCATATCCTTCTATTCTCATCCTATTCGTGTATTCATCTAATTGTCCCTTAAATGCCACTATCGCACCTGCTCCCATCACCTCCCCAGGCAGCACATTCCAGACATTCATCACCCGCTGTGTAAAAAAACTTGCCTCGCACATCTCCTCTAAACTTTCCCTCACGCACCCTAAACCTATGTCCCCTAGTAATTGACTTTTCTACCCTGGGAAAATGCATTTGACTATCCAGTCTGTCCATTCCATTCATAATCTTGTAAACCTTTATCATGTCACCCCTCATTCTCCGTTGTTCCAGTGATAACAAACCGAGTTTATCTAATCTCTCCTCATAGCTAAGGGTGGCAGGTTTCTTACCTTCCCACAGGAAGAACATGTTCTAACTCTCTCTTCAAATTTTGTATCCAGTCGATGCTACCAGAACGAACCCCTCATTATTTCCATCATGCGTGTGACTCCACAATAGCACACATGTAACATCTCAAACACCCGCTTTCTGAATGGTGGCGGAATGATCACACCGAACCCCCAAAGAAGACATCCCAACTGCAGTGACCATTCCA
Source organism: Carcharhinus amblyrhynchos (assembly GCF_965287045.1). Taxonomy (NCBI): domain Eukaryota; kingdom Metazoa; phylum Chordata; class Chondrichthyes; order Carcharhiniformes; family Carcharhinidae; genus Carcharhinus; species Carcharhinus amblyrhynchos. Next base: position 7,605,870 of record NC_137333.1, on the reverse strand, counting down.
ATCTCCTGGAGTAGTAGGGTTTCAGATTCTGAGATATTCCCTCGTAGTAACATAACCATCACCTCTGAGATTTCTTCGAATGTGCTTTCTCGCTCAGCCAGAAGTGACTAGGGTATTGTCTTCATTCAAAGGAGAAGGTATTCCTGCTTGAGCAGTCTGACACACGATCCAATAGTGACAATCTTGAAAATCCATCCACATTACCATGTAGACATGACTATCGATATTTAATGGTATAAGTGCTTGCAGACGAAAGCAGTGCCTATCCTTGCATTCTACTTGCTGCAAGTGGTGGAATTCCCTTGAATGGTGCAAAAATTGTACTGAGTAAGTGATGGATTGTTTGCAATGTAAACTCTCTCCCATACAGGAACTGATGGAATTCCTTTGCTGCAAAGATGGTCCCTAATGTTACCCATTCAATCTGGGCATAGTTACTTTCAGTCTTGCTCAAGGTTCAAGGAGCAAAGACAATGAGTCTTTTTTCACTAGATGATGTAGGTGACCACTGTACCGACACTATAAGGGGATGCATCACATGTTAATGGTAGGATTAGAGTAGGAACAAAATGCCCATACATGGCTGCTTCTTATCTGCTGGTTTCCCATGCTAGGGACTTTTGACATCACTTCCAGTGAATACGTTAAACAGCTGAACTCAGTAAGCCAATACGAATTAATACAATAACACTTCCAACACCAGCAACAAGCCCCTTTCCACTGGAACAGGTTGAATGGTTGGTGTCCAAGTTTAGGCCATTATAGCTTCATTAACATCAAGCAGCAGCAATGAAAGTTGACCCAACCCTACTTATTGCTTTATAGAGGAAGCTATGAAGCTACAGGAAGCTATTTTTTATTGATCAAGGCAATTAGCAGATTTATTGCCCACAAGAGCTGTCCCAGATCTTGTGGTTTGCCAGGATAGTTGGCAATGAGCAACTATCTGTTTTTCTGCTCTGAAGGAGAGTGAGGTAGTTTCTGTGCCCGCTGCCCTTGTTAGGAGCTGATATTATTCCAGCCAAGTTTATTTTTCTTCATACTAATTATTAAATTTATGGTGTAGCTTTTAATTTGGCCTATTAAACAAACTGAAACTGTAAAACTGAAAAATAGTTTAGTGGGAAAAAAATGCTGATGTTTTCGAACTGGAAGGTTTTATTGGTAACTAAGGTTCAATGGTTTACTTGAATGATACCTTTGTTTAACTTAAGTTTATTCACGAGTGTCAAAGTAAGTTTACATTAACACAACAATGAAGTTATTGTGAAAACCCCCTAGGTGCCACATTCCAGCACCTGTTCAGGCACACTGAGGGAGAATTTAGCATGGCCAATGCCCCCGACCAACCCATCTTTCGGGCTGTGGGAGGAAACCAAAGCACTCGGAGTGAACCCATGTAGACACATGGAGAAGGGGTAGACTCCACACAGAAGTGACCCAAGATGGGGATCAAACCTGGGTCCCTGGCACTGTGAGGCAGCAGTGCTAACCACAGTGCCTTCGCTATAAACTATGAGAGATGATAAAGCCATATAAACCATTTCATCTTCTGGCTCTGCTTCTGCATCGGCACTAAATAATACAAAGCAATCTGAAATTGGGTATATTCATCCTATCAACAGGATCTTGATCAAGATATCAGCTGCATCAGGCCATTATCATTGAATAGAATCCCAACAGTACAGAAGGAGGTCATTTGGCCCATAGAGTCTGCACTGACCATGATCACACCCGGGTCCTATCCCTGTAACCCCATGTATTTACCCTAGTTAGTTCCCCTGTAATAGCAGAACCAGGCTTGGTGTGAGTTAAGATACCAGCAACAAATGTTTTGATGGTGTCAATTTTCAGAGGGTAGAATGTGTAAGACCCAGTCAGGGGTTCATAGAGTTCTACAGCGCAGAAGGAGGCCACACCGACCACAGTCCACCCAGCCCCTATCCCCGTAACCTCACACATTTACCCTGCTAATCCCCCTGACAGTGAGGGGCAATTTAGCATGGCCAATCCACCTAACCCACACATCTTTGGACTGTGGGAGGAAACTCGAGCACCCGGAGGAAACCCACACAGATACGGGGAGAAGTGAAAACTCCACACAGACAGTGACCCGATGCCAGAATTGAATCTGAGTCCCTGGAGCTGTGAGGCAGCAGTGTGAACCATTCTGCCACACTGCCACCCATTACGTTTCCACTTAACTCTGTGCACTCCACAGCATGGATCCTACAGTGCTCAAGAAATTTGCTATGTCAGCCTTCATCACCAGTTGACTTGGGACTTCAAATTCATCAATTGATCCTATAACAAGCAAATATTGGGTGCTTTTTCACCAAGGGGTGTGTGTGTGTGTGTGCCACTCTATCCTTTAACTATATGAGTAGCTTGAGATAGGGAATGTTTTTTCCTCCTTTTGATATTCACGCTTCTTCGATGATGAATGTGACCCATTTTTGTGACCCTCAGGGCTGATCCTACAGCATTTCTGCATTCACAGCACAGCAAGGCTTTATTTCTTATCACCTCAGGCAGAATTGACATCTGCTGGAAAAATAAAACAGGTTACTACATGTCATGAAATAGTTCCTTATCTTCCCAGAGTTCATGTCAGTTTGGCTTGTACAGAAACACCAAATCATAATAGAAATGAAGACTTGGTCCAAAACAAGAACAGATATTACAATCATACTGGAGGAGCCTTGGGCCGCTGTCTAAATGGAGTGGTAATTCAAAGGAACTAGCTGTTGAGAACTCAATACACTTTCAGACTGACCAAATGTAATATTGCAATACAATTTGAGAAGGTTTTTTAAAATTCATTCGTGGCACATGGGTGTTGCTGGCTGGCCAGCATTTATTGCCCATCCCTGGTTGTCTGTTGAGGGCAGTTGAGAGTCAACCACATTACTGTGGCTCTGGAGTCACAAGCAGGCCAGACCAGGTAAGGACGGCAGATTTCCTTCCCTAAAGGACACTACCAACCATAGTGTGATAAGGTTCTTGAGCACCTATTATCACACGACATAAATTTGGCATGTCCTTATCCACCCCTAGCATTGGAAGTTCCACTCCCAAGTATCACTCCCTTCCTAAACCACTGGCCTGGTGAGAAGAAAGTTGAGGATTTGTGGCTTGGAACACCTGTGGGCTCATCATGTAAGTTAAGAATTCAACTAATTTAGGTCTTAGGCTAATCTTCCAATGGCGTTCTTCTTCCTTTAGAAAACCATAGTTATTGCCCATTTTCAGATGTTTGTAAAGTTATAAGCCTATCTCCAATTTTAGTTTCCTTGACTGTGTTGTTAAAAAAAACAAGAAATGCTGGACAAACTCAACAAGTCTGGCAGCATCTGTAGTGATGGGAACAGAGTTAATGTTTTGATTCCGTGTGTGAATGAGGATGGCATGGTGATTAGAACTGCTGTCTCACAGCGCCAGAGATCCATATTCAATTCTGGCCTTGGGTGACTATCTGTGTGGAGTTTGCATCTTCTCCCCTGTGTCTATGTGGGTTTCCTCCAGGTGCTCCAGTTTCCTCCTACAGTCCAAAGACATGCAAATTAAGTGGATTGACTGTGCTAAATTGTCTTTTAGTGTCCAAAGACCTATAGGTTAGGTGGATTAGCCATGGTAAATGCACAGGGTTATGAGGATAGGACAAAGGGAAGGGCCTGGGTGGAGTGCTCTTTCAGAGAGTCAATGCAGACTTAATGGATTGGCTGGCCTTTCTCTGCACTGTCAGTATTCTGTGATTCCATGGGATACACCTAACCCTTCTCCAGAACTTGAGCTTGCATGTTGTTTTCCAAATTTCAAATTCCGTCTTTGAATCAGTTTTTCTACTCAAGTCTAATAACGGACCCAACCAAAGTTACAAATTACAGGCCAGATTTTTGAGCTATAACTTGCCCCCAGACTGAAAATCCCGCCTGAGGTCAACGGACCTTTCCATCGTCCGTTCCCCCAACCCATTGCAATTCCTGTGGCAGGCGCGACAGGAAAATTCTGCACTTTGTGACTGGGGCAGTTAATAAATTATATGCCTTCTCGAAATTCTTGACATTTCTGCTGCCTTTGATACACCTCCACCTGCATTCTTCACGATGCTGTCACAGTACAATGCTTTTTAATTGTTATTTTTCTCTTACTTTTCAGATGTTTTTCTCTCTCTCAATACAATCCACACTGCTTTATTTTTCTTTCCGAACCTGATTTGATCTTAAGGGTGGAATTTTACCGCCTCGCTCGTTCCAAAATTGTAAAATTCCGCCCGAGGTCAATGGACCTTCCTGTGCTCTGCCCCTCGTCCACTCCAATTCCCATGGCAGGCAAAATTCCAATTTGCAATTTCTTCTCCATATCCCTCTGTGTCTTTCTCACTCCTTAAGTTCAGTTGCTGGAACACATTGACTGTTGGTCCCTTTGCTCAGTAAGCTTCTGTTGCCCTAATTGCTACGGCATTCACAGCTCACACTTTCGGCAGTTTACAGGGGAAAGTACTTATGCGCTGTAGGGTGAGGGTAACGAAGTCTAACTAATGACTCCCAATATGAGATTCCCCTTTCAATTGGGCCAATTTTTCATTGTTTTGCACGCAGGGGAGAATATAAGCTTCGATCTTTTTGTCTGTTAACAGAAAATACCATCCTTTTCAAAACTTAGATCCAAATCGAAGAGAACAGTTGTGTTCATAAGAACATTAGAACTAGGAACAGGAGTAGGCCATCTGGCCCCTCGAGCCTCCTCCGCCATTCAATAAGATCATGGCTGATCCTTTCATAGACTCAAGCACATTCAGCAAGCTCATTCTCAACAGAAAAGAAGTGGTTAACACTTCTTTCATAAGGTTTATTTTTCTCCGCTTTCATTCAATGTTTTATGAATAGAAGGAATCATATTAGGTAATATTGATGTAGTGTAGAGGGAATGTATGAAAATAAATAGGTTTTAGTACCAATATCTAAACTGAAATTTTTCTGTTACATGGGCATTATGAGGAAAATATACTCCCAAGTGGACAGTAATTGAAATTGTTGCTTCATTGTACCGTAGTGATGAATGCTGTAAATATCTTGATTTAGTTAGGAACCACAGATGGGTGAAACAAATTTGGAAACATGCATAGTCGTTATTGGACTGCACAGCCTTGAAGTCGTTCTCAGTTATTTTGCTAAGTAACTATCTACCTTTCACAAGTGCTGCATTCAATGGCCTTGCTGGAAATGTGTCAGCATGGATTTCCTCCCACAGTCCAAAGATATGCCAGTGAGGTGGATTGACCATGCTAAATTGACCTTTAGAGTCAGGGGGACTAGCTAGGGTAAATGCGTGGGGTTATGGGGATGGAGCCTGGGTGGGAGTGTAGTCAGTGGGACTCAATGGGCCGAATGGCCTCCTTCTGCGCTGTAGGGACTCTATCTATGAAATCCTTGGAAGTTTAGGAATGTACAAAGTGTGCTTGCCTTTAAGAGCTATAGTTGTGTTTGGGTTGGTGGGCTTTGATGTCTAACTGCAGTCAAAGATTAGTGAGCCTAAAGAGAACCACACATTAGAGGAATTAGCAAAAATTGAAGAAAGGGACTGTGGTAAGGGAGAATTAATGGTTCATAACATAAACTTAGTTAACAAGGTTGTCATACTCAATAGGACAGATCTTCCAATCAAATAGAAATTATTGCTGTAGTATCATAATAGAATCATAGACATTTAAGACTTATCTGGATAGACATATGAACTGGCAGTGTATAGAGGGATATAGGCAGTTGTTTTAGGTAGGACAACATGATCGGTGCAGGTTTGGTAGGCGAAAGGGCCTGTTCCTGTGTGGTACTGTTCTTTGTTATTTGTTAGCATTGAAAGACAATACAAAGTATGTTACTCTGAATGTTAGTTAACTATTAATGAAATAATGGTGAAATAAAGTACTAAAAATCATCCTCTTAATATGGTTCTATATTTCCATTGAATTGGCTTTGTTCTAATTTTGAGGTTATGTCCTTTTACCTCTGGATTTCCCTACAGGAGACAGTGGGGGCAATTCTCCCAAAAGTGCTGAATTGGCGGCTAAACTGTCCTAGCACGCCACAGTTCTGACAGGTCAGCTTCTCATCCGAATCTCGGCACTCTGTGCACTGAAGAGGTCCCAGTCCTGAATCTCATTAAAAACCAAGGGGGTTGGGCCTGTTCGCGCCAGAGTCTGACAGTTCTGGGACTCTGCGCGTGGGCAGTGGCCCCAAACTGTCAAACTCCCGTTTGCTGGCCAGCACGATTGCTGGCCAGCCCGGGACCACCGCAGTGCTCCCTCTCCAGCCACCCCCACCTCCCCCCTCGGCCTGGTCACAGCCCCCATAACAATTCCTGGGCCAGCCCTGACCGCCCCCCACCCCCAGTCCCAAAGTGCTCTGATGCCCAGGCCTCACCCCACCCAGCAATGGCGATCCCTTCCACCCCCTCACCCCGGCAGACCCACCACCCCTGCTCACCCCTCCAGGGTCAGACCCCGTGGAGGCAGCCCCCACCCGGCAGACAATGCCCTCCCAGCCCATCCCAATCGCTGCCCTCTCTCCATCCCAGACCGATCCCAATGCAGAGTGGCAACGGGACCACCCCCACTCCCACCGACTGTCCCTATGCCCCACCTGCAATAAGCCATGCACCCTCGGCACTGCCCGCTGGGCAGTGCCATGGTGCACCTTGGGCATGGGCACTTTGCCCCTTGGGCAGTGCCAGGGGGGACAGACTGGCACTGCCAGGATGCCCATGCCCAGGGGGCATCACCCACCCACTGCCCGACCCTCTGAGGGGCCCCAATTGCCCCCTCTTCATTCTGGCAGGATCTCCCACTGTTTGCCCAAATGTGGAGAGCTAGTCTGAACCTCACTGGAATGAAGCTCCCTTGGCGGGAAAGGAGATTCAATAATTAATTAATCTTCAAATTTAAAATAGATTTAAAAAAAGATTTAAATGACTTACCTGCCGGTTTCCAGCGTGGTCTGGCCGGTGACTGCTCGGAGATGCATTCCCGGTGCATGTGCAAATCCACATTCAAGGCCTCAGATGCATTCTCTCGGCCAGACCCAGCAGAAAAGTGGCAAATGCGGGTGGGAGAATCGCAGCCAGTGTCACTCCCTACCTACCGCTGGCAAAACACTTCCCTATCTTAAATTACTAAATTTCTTCATTCTGTAATTGCATAGAATTCCAGAAAGTAGGGATTAGATGGCTAAAGATGTGGGACCAGATTTTCATGGTCTTGACTGGGGCCAAAAGGGAGGCGGGACTGGAAAACCTGGCCACCAAAAGGAGGCATCAGGAATTCCCACCTCCGTTTCCATCCTCAGTTATTTTCCCCGAGGGTAGGAGTGGAAGCAGGTTCTGAAACGTGATGTCCCTATCAAACAAGGAGCATTGTAGAACCATTGAGAGTCCACCCCAGGTAAGGGTTTCAGTTTTGTGGAGGCCACTGTCTTTAGTAGCTGTTGAATTTTACGCTGACTGTATGGAAATGCGAACCACGGGTTGGAAGTTTAAAAACTAGATCCAAATCAAAAAGAACAGATGCGTTCAGCAAATATATTCCCCGATATAAAGAACCGGTTAATATTTCTTTAAGAAGATTTATTTTTCTGCACTTTCATTCTTCACGGGTCATTGTTTTATGAATAGAAGGAGTCATTTTAGGTAATAATTTTAGGTAATAATGATGTCATGTCGAGAGAATGTGTGAAAACAAATAGGTTTTAGCACCAATTTCGAGACTGCAATTTTTCTGCTACATGAACATCACGAGGAAAATATATTCCCAGGTGGACCGTAATTGAAGTTGTTGCTTTACTGTTCTGTAGTGATTCCTGTGATAAATATCCTGATTTAGTTAGGAAACGGTTTTTTACTCCTATACAGTTCATCACAAAATGGTGCAGAATGATTGTATCTGTGCTCATGAAGATGACTTATGGCAGGCGAGTGATAAGAAGATGTAAGTGCCCTCTAGACAATGTGTTTGCCGGATTGCTACTTCTGCAAACTGAAAAACATCTCAAGTAAAAGATTCACATTGTTAATGTGGAAATGTCTTCAGATAAGTTAGAATAAAAAGTTCATCTCATGGGTAAAAAGAGTATTAGCATATTATGGAAAGGTAACCTAGTGTGATAACATGTATAAATGTTTCATATTTTCCTATTGTTTTGATATATTCAATCTGGACAGTTGTTATGATAGCAGTTCTGACATCTGTTTGTTTATTCAAGGAGTTTTGAGGTCTCATGGTTGTAAACAAACTGCCTAATTTTTTATACATGTTTGCCTGTGATTACGTGGTTGCATTTCTGCCTATGTGCAATTACATTTAAATACTAGACTGTAGGGGTTAATTAACTCTGCTAAGCTGACTAATTGTAGCTAGCTTGACTACATGTCAAATCAGGAGGCATGCTGGGTTATTTAAAAATTGACTGCATTCCCAAAGGATACACAATGAAGGAAAACAATAGCTTCTCAGCTGCAACAGGAATTGTTTTTTTCTAGACGGAGACAGCATGCGAAAAGCATTTCCAATAATGTGATAAGAGTTGAAATATATTTTAGATTTTGGAGTGTTCAGTGCATTCATGTTCAGTTCAGGGCCAGGCTGAGAAGCCAGTATCCAAGTTCACTTCCTGCTTCTGTCATGTTAATTTTTCTAAAGTCCTTTTCAGTAAAAAAAAACTATTTTAAAACTTATGCCAGTGTGATCCTCTTAGTCTCTTCAATTAGAGGAAAAATCGTACGTCCGAGGACTACCTGTAATCATTTTAGTTGATCTCAGGAAATCTTTGGGTGATTGGTAAAAATGTGCATTTGACTTTGCCTCAAACCTGAACCTGACTAGTCACCAGCAAGGGAAAATGATAGATGTTGTGGACCATTATTTACAGGCTGTCAAACATCTCAGTGCGCATTTGCTTTGGCAATAAAGTAGCCATTAACCAATTGTCTTACTAAATTGATAACCATGTGATAAGTTACTGGTGGTTCGTAAGCACGTCAACTGTAGAGAATTCCTCTGAGGTTCCAAAATCTGGTCTATTAAATTTATTTGATGTATGATTAATGGCAGTTCCACAATTTCCATGTTTCAAAATCACCAGAGAAAGCTACAGATTATACTGCTGTGCTTTCTGCTCCAGTTTCATTTGTAAAATTAGCAACTTCATTTTACTCAGTCAAATCTATGTAATTTATGCCCATATTTTTATGTAGTTTTTCACCAAATATAAAAGTGTATAGGAGTGACAAATTGTCAGACATGAATATAGCAGGCTTTCAACACTGCTTGTAAAATTGCTGTCACTGCCTAGATTCCCTGATGAAGACACACTTGACCGTACCTGCTCTTCCACAAAATGGCGGTCAGGACATTAACCCGCAGAGCGATGCGGGTATATGATATTAAGTGACAGAAGTGAACCGCATAGATCCTCGAGGTTTTGCCGACCCTTTCAAACAGGAGTCATAAAAAGAAGAAGAAAAGAAATCCTATTCCAATATCCAAGCGTAAATAATTCAAGACTTTGGAAACCAATTAAATGTAATAGAATTTTCCTGCTCACTTTGTAAGAATGATTCCCTGAAGGCAGGCCTGGTAATTAAGGGAAAGCGAGTCTGACCTTAGATGGCACAGTCTTTCCTTGCAGGCCTTTGTTTTGGAAATAGTATCATTTATCATCTTTGTAATGTCTTGATTGAAGTCCATATTGAGGGCATTCATTTTGGCATTTTTCTTATTAAATTTGGAACATGCTGTCACTGGAGTAACTGATACAACCCTGTCTCATTTGTCCTTTATATATTGCACAACTGTGTACTTTTAAACTCAAAGAAGTTATCACTTCTGTCCACTCAATGCCAGGTGCAACAAATACTCTAAGACTTGAAGGCAGTGCTCTGTTAAGAATTGATAATTAGGTAAGAAGCAAAGATCTGATAGAAGATTATGAGGGACATGGAGAGAGTGGATAAAGAGCAGCTGTTCCCCTTAACTAAAGGATCAGTCACCAAGAGACATAGGTTCAAGGTGAGGGGCAGGAGGTTTGCGGGGGGGTGGGGGGAGGTGATGTGAGGAAAATCTTTTTACCCAGAAGGTGGTGTCGGTCTGGAATGCACTGCCTGGGAGGGTGCTCGAGGTAGGTCGCCTCACATCCTTTAAAAAGTACCTGGACGAGCACTTGGCACATCATAACATTCAGGGCTATGGGCCAAGTGTTGGCAGATGGGATTAGGTGGGAGTTCAGATGTTTCTAATGTGTCTGTGCTGACTCGATGGGCTGAAGGAACTCTATGATTCTATGAAAAGTTGCACCTTATTAATAATGTAACAATTAAAACTTTAAATGAATTGTGGAATACATTTCTCAGTGACACCAGGTAGGTCTTACAGGAATGAAGCTTTGGGATTTCTGAAAATACTGATGTTTAGATGCTGGAGTATTCATGCTGCAGTGATTTATAGTTTAAATATAAGTTATGCGCAATCATACAGAGCTAACGTTAATGCAAAACCATTTTGACCAAGTCTTCAATCACTGCTCCTAATCATCACCTTTCAGCCCCAATCGCCATTTTCCTTGAAGTCATTTGTGAAACACCTTGGGACATTTTCTTAGATTAAACAAGCAGGGAAGTTGTTGTGAAACTGCTTTGCATCACTTCTCGGCCTTTTGGATAAGATCAAGTGTCAGATCAGGCCCAAGATGGGGTGCAGCGCCTCATCTTGTCAGCTCGGATCTTGATTATCTCCCTTGTGAGGACCATGAATGAGATTCAATTGGATTTTGAATTTGGTTTTTGGAGCCAGATCCATTCTGAGCATTGGCTTTATAACTTCAGGAATGGGTTATAAACATTTTTTAAAAAGTGCTGCAGTTGTATTTTGAGTGGACCTTTAACTTCACCCAGTGAGATCACAGACCTCGGAAGATTATTGCTTATACGCTTTCCTTTGATTGTTTGCATTGCTAAAAAGAAATGCCAATTTTCAGCTGGATTGATCTAGTTTTAACTCCGATAATATTATCAAATGTTGATGTTGTAACTTTGTTACATAATTATTGATGCTTCCCACTCCTCCTTGCACCTAGTGATTTTTGCCCCTGTGAATTTTGAATCACAATACTGCTATTTGGCGACACTTGCATTTCCTGGTAGTAGGATTAGGTTGACATTGGGGTGGTACCACATTAATTGATCTCAGCCACTACACCACAGTTAACCCCAGAACCCGGGCAAGGAACATCATGCGGGCTTCATTGTTTGCAAGTGCCCAGGTAGCATGTTGGTGTGGACACTGATAGGGATGGGATTAGACATGAACTAGATAACCCATTGATGTTCACAGAAGGTGCTCCAACACTTGATTGAAAAATATCACATGAGTTAAGTGCTGGGGATCCACTTTGATCGTTGAACTGGAAAGAAATCAATACCTTGAAGACTGGAGGAAAACTGTACAAAGTTATATCACTCCTAAAAAACACACAATGGGGTTGGGGGGTGGCTAGAAAATTCTCACCAGTGAGGGGGTGACACTGAACTAAAACCAAACAGAAACAATTCATCTTAGAGAGGTGGTGCGCAACAGACTGGAGGAGCTGATTGTGGACAAGTCCCCAGGACCGGATGGAATGCATCCGAGGGTTCTGAAAGAAATGGCGGAGGTTATAGTGGATGCCTTGGTGGTTATTTTCCAGACGTCGCTTCGCTGGATTCCGGGAAAGTGCCGGAAGATTGGAAAACGGCTAATGTTACCCCGTTGTTTAAGAAGGGTGCCAGGCAAAAGGCGGGGAATTATAGGCCGGTTAGTTTAACGTCTGTGGTAGGTAAAATGTTAGAATCCGTCATTAAGGAGGAAATTGCGAGGCATCTTGAAGGGAATTGCTTGATAGGGCAGACGCAACACGGTTTCATTAAAGGGAAGTTGTGTCTGACAAATTTACTGGAGTTCTATGAGGATGTGTCTAGGGCGGTGGATAGAGGAGAGCCGGTGGATGTGGTCTTTCTGGATTTTCAGAAGGCGTTTGATAAGGTACCTCACAAGAGGTTACTGCAGAAGGTCAGAGGACATGGAGTTGGGGGTAGGGTGTTAGCGTGGATAGAGGATTGGTTGTCAAATAGGAGGCAGAGAGTGGGGGTCAATGGGTGCTATTCGGATTGGCGGTTGGTGACTAGTGGGGTGCCCCAGGGGTCGGTGCTGGGGCCTCAGCTATTTACCATTTATATAGATGATCTGGAGGAGGGAACCGAGTGTAGGGTGTCGAAATTTGCTGATGACACCAAGATTGGGGGAAAGGCAAATTGTGCGGAGGGTGTGGAGAGTCTGCAGAAGGATCTAGATAGGCTGGGCGAATGGGCCAGGAAATGGCAAATGGAATTTAATGTTGGCAAGTGTGAGGTGGTCCACTTTGGTAGGAAGAATGGTAGGAAGGACTATTACTTACAGGGTGAAAAACTGCAGCAGGCGACGGTGCAGAGGGACCTCGGGGTCCTTGTGCATGAGTCGCAAAAACCCAGCCTGCAGGTGCAGCAGGTGGTCAGGAAGGCGAATGGGATGCTGGCCTTCATAGCGAGGGGGATTGAATATAAAAGTAGGGAGGTCTTGCTGCAGCTGTATAGGGCATTGGTGAGGCCGCAGCTGGAGTACTGTGTGCAGTTTTGGGCGCCACACCTGCGCAAGGATATTTTGGCCTTGGAGGGAGTGCAGAGGAGGTTTACTAGGCTGATACCGGAGATGAGGGGGTTGAGCTATGAGGAGAGGCTGAATAAACTAGGCTTGTACTCGTTAGAGTTGAGAAGAATGAGGGGAGATCTCATTGAGACGTATAAGATGATGAATGGGATGGATAGGATAGAGGTGGAGAGACTCTTCCCGCTCAAAAAAGACAGTAGGACTAGGGGGCACAGCCTCAAGATAAAGGGGGGGCGGTTTAGAACAGAGTTGAGGAGGAACTTCTTCACTCAAAGGGTGGTGAATCTCTGGAATTCTCTGCCCGTTGAAGTGGTGGAGGCTGCCTCGCTAAATATTTTTAAGAAGCGGGTTGATGGGTTTTTGATAAGAGAGGGGATTAAGGGTTATGGGGAGAGGGCGGGAAAGTGGAACTGAGCCACGACAGATCAGCCATGATCTTATTGAATGGCGGGGCAGGCTCGAAGGGCCAGATGGCCTACTCCTGCTCCTATTTCTTATGTTATCTTAAAATCTCATTCAATGTCATACCTGTGGAATGACCACTGCAATGCAATTATTTAGATTTTTCCTGATGTGTGGCAATTTGCAGATGCAATGGCAGTTGAGATCAAATTAAAGTTTAAAAGGTAGATTTTAAAAAATCCACTTAATAAATGATAGCATATGCAACATAACATTATTGATGTAAAGCAAGACAGAATTGGAGCATGTACACTGTAAGAAACAGCTTTGTTATAACAGTAAGTTGATGGAATGGTTCTCTGAATCATTACTTCCAGCATATGAATAATTGCAAACAGAAAGAGGTCCCTTAGGTACATCCAGGCTCTCCTACATCATTGCAAAACCTGAAGTTCTGTGATTTTTGTCCACTCCATCGTCAAGTTATTAAAGTAAATTTATTTATTAGTCACAAGTAGGCTTACATTAAAGCTGCAGTGAAGTTACTGTGAAAATCCCTTAGTCTCCACACTCCAGCACCGGTTTGGGTACACTGAGGGAGAATTTACCATGGCCAATCCACCTAACCAGCACGTCTTTTTGGATTTCTATGTTTTTCAGGAGTTGCTGTACTGGAAGGACCCATGTACGCAGTCGGTGGCCACGATGGTTGGAGTTACCTAAACACAGTAGAGAGATGGGATCCACAAGCGCGCCAGTGGACTTTTGTGGCCAATATGTCCATTGCTAGAAGCACAGTGGGAGTGGCAGCATTAAATGGCAAGTGAGTAGGGCATATACTTCTCAGAGTATATTCCATCCTGAATAGGTTGCCACACTAACTCAGTGTGATATCTGTAATATATTCCGGATTGTAAATGAGAAAAGGTGATCGAGGTGTAACATTGCTTACAAAGAGGGAAGAAGGAAAACTTCTCATGAATGCTTTCAGTACACTGCATTCCCCGCACGTACAATTGAAGTAGGGTCTCCTATACGGCCTGGATCTTTATGCTCCCTGGAGTTTCAGTATGGGCCTTGTGGAGAATCATACAGTCCCTATAGTACAGAAGGAGGCCAGTCAGCCCATTGAGTCTGTACTGATCACAATCCCACACAGGCCCCATTCCAGTAACCCCACACATTTACCCTTGCTAATCCCCCTGACACTAAGTGTCAGTTTAGCATGGTCAATCCACCTAACCTGCACATCTTTGGACATTTGTGGGAGGAAACTGGAGCATTTGGAGGAAACCCATGCAGACACAGGGAGAAAGTGCAAACTCCACCCGGATAGTCACCTATGGCTGGAATTGAACTTGGATCCCTGGCTCTGTGAGGCAGCAGCACTAACCACTGTGCCACCATGCCACCCTGTGCCGAATACAGAGCATCTCCCTGACTGTATAAAACACAAGGGAAAGGTGAGAAGCTGAGGCCATAAGCTGGGAGCACAAGATACACCAAAAACACTAATGGTAATTTTGTCAGATGGGAAACAGGAGCACCATTCACTTTTGTAGCAGAAATGGACTCTCCTCGGGCCTGTTATGTGACTTTTTAGATTCCTGACAAAGAAGCACTTTGTCTTTCCATTCTGGGAAGCAGTGGGATGAAGGTAGGAAGGAATTGAGTGGCAGAACAAAGTGTGCTGAAAATCTGCAAAGGGATATAGGAAGTTTAAGTGAGTGGGCAAGTGCCTGGGAGATGGAGAACAGTGTTGATAAATGTGAGATCATCCATTTTGGTAGGAATAACAGCAAAATGGATTATTATTTAAATAGTAAAAAAATTACAGCATGCTGCTGTGCAGAGGGACCTGAGTGTCCTTGTGCAAGAATCACAGGGATTTGGTTTGCAGATGCAGCAGGTAATTAAGAAGGCAAACGGAGTTTTGTCCTTCATTGCGAGAGGGGTGGAATTTAAAAACGGTGAGACTATGTTGCAGCTGTATAAGGTGCTGGTGAGGCTACAACTGGAGTACCGTGTACAGTCTTGGTCTCCTTACTTGAGAAAGCACTGGAGGGGGTGCAGAGGAGATTCACTAGGTTGATTCTGGAGTTGAGAAGATTGACTTATGAGGAGAGACTCAGTAGACTCGAGCTATACTCATTGGAATTCTGAAGAATGAGGGGAGATCTTATCGAAACATATAAGATTTTGAAGGAAATAGATAAGTTAGAAGCAGGTAAGTTGTTTCACTGGCAAGTGAAATTAGAACTGGGGGCATAGCCTCAAAATAAGGGGGGGCAGATTTAGCTCTGGGTTGAAGAGGAACTTCTTCACCAAAAGGATTGTGAATCTGTGGAACTTCCTGCCCAGTTGAGGCCACCTCATTGAATATTTTGAAGGCAAGAATAGATAAATTTTTGAACAGTAAAGGAATTAAGGGTTATGGTGATCAGGTGGGTAAGTGGAAATGAGTCCACAAAACGATCAGCCATGATCTTATTGAATGGTGGAGCAGGCTCGAGGGGTCAGACGGCCTACTCCTGCTCTTAGTTCTTGTGTTCTGAAACCAAATGATTTTCGGTGTCACAAAGTCCTTTGCTCCTGAAAGGAGCTTCCAAATGCTGCATTGGGAGAAATCATTTGCTTCCTTATTCTTTGTGAAAATCACTGCAGGTAATCCGAAAATATGCTGGAAAATCTGAATTTGTTGATTAACGTTTCTCTGTCAGCGGGCCTGTACATTCGATAATCAAAAGAGGCTTGGATCTTTCACAGTCTGACATCTGATTTTCAGCAGGTGTTTGAGTGGGAAAGGATGGAATCCCAATCCATCCATAAAGACATTGCATTTTCTCCTACTGCACAACTGAAGCAATCTGCCCTGAAGTGTTGACCGATGCCTCTATAATGCCCAGTTATTCACTTACCCCTAACGTGGGCATCCAGAACTTGAAGATGTTGCAAGAAAGGGAGTAGAGCATTTGAAGAGGGTCGTGTGTAGAGACAGCACTTTACTTGTTCAGAATAAAGATAATTGGGGAATTCATCTGTCAATCATTTCTGGAGAACACATGCCTTATGTGACTGGGGTTGATTTTAGGCACATTGTTTGTGTTTTGCTGCTATTCTCCACTCACTGCAGTTTTCCTGAAGGAATCAGTCTGTTTTTAATGGGCAAAGTTGCTGTAGTTTTGGTCAGGAGTTCTGTGTGCTGTGGTTCACAAAGACTTCTTCTTCCTGAATGCTTTCTGTGAACAGATATTGGTTGCTTTGCTGTTTGCTAAGGAAACTTCAGCGTCGATCCGGTGCACAGACCTCAAGACCAGCAATCCGGCCATCTAAAGAGGCAGTGCAAGTGCTCTTAAAACCTCTGTCATGTGAGTTTCCAGGACAGGTGTATGTGAAGCAGACAAGTACTCCAGGGTACACTTCTGGTCAAACGATGGCTCGATTTTAAAATTCTCATTTTGGTTTTCAATCCCTCTGGGGCTTCACCCTGCCCTATCTCTGTAACTTCCTGCAGTTTTCCAACCCACTGAAATCTCTGCACTCCTCTAATTCTAATCTCTTGCAGAGCCCAGATTTTCATCATTCCAACAGGCCAATTCCATCTGCTACCTGAACCCATACCTCTGGACTTCCCTCCTTACATCTCTCCAACATTTTGAGTCATGGCTGGGCTCCTTCCTGATATTTTTCAGATTCCTGATCCTCCCATCGGGTGGGTGATGACTAACGTCCCAACTTGTGCCTTTGGGTTCAGATCCAGCAAAGACGAACTGGCTGAAAATCTCTATACCTTTGGCCCAAATTGTTGCTCCTAAATTGGGAAGATTCCTGACTCCTTGAGCCTGACCTGTGAGAAGGTCCTTTAAGTGGACAGATTTTAGTTGGGACAGACGGGAGGGGGAGGGGTGGAGGAGGGGAGAGATTTGTTGCTCCTGGAAACAGTGCAGGGATGCTGCTGGGTTTCAAGGGCTGTTTTAAAGGCTTGCCGAGATGCTCTTGGACTTCATTCCAGCTGTGAAAAAAAACACAGCAAAACCTCAAAACAGCCCACTAGCCTTCGCTTCTTACCCCCTCATCCTCCACACAATCCCCATGCTCCATTTGTGCCAACCCATGTCATCTCATTACCCGAGCCATTCCCAATTGCTCTTCATACCTTCCATGCCAACTATGACTTCCTACTCATCCCCATGATCCTTTGTAACTGCCACGCCAACTCAATGTCAACTAATGTTAACACAGTAAAAAGTCTGACAACACCAGGTTTTAGTCCAACCTATTTATTTGATAATATACTCACAAGCTTTCGGGGTTAGCCCCTTCGTCAGGTGAATGGAGAGTTCTGGCCTCAGACAGAGCATATAAAGCACAGACAGTTTAGAGATTACTGATTAGAATGCGAATCCTTACACCTAACCTGCTGTTCAAGACCTGAAGTGGCTGATAATGTGCGTGGAAGGAGCACTGATCACAGTTTAAAGAGATGTGTATTGTCTCCAGACAGTACAGTAAGTGAGGTTTTGCAAACCCAGGCAAGTCACGGGGGTTACAGATAGTGCGACATGAACCCAAGATCCCTGTTGAGACCGTCCTCATGTGTGCGGAACTTGGACATCAGTCTCTGTTCAGCGACTCTGCGCTGTCGTGTGTCGTGAAGGCCGCCTTGGAGAACGCTTACCCGAAGGTCAGAGGCTGAATGCCCGTGACCACTGAAGTGTTCGCCAACAGGAAGGGAACAGTCTTGCCTGGTGACTGTCGAGCGATGTTCGTTCATCCGTTGTCGTAGCGTTGTCATCCTGTTGGCGAGCACTTCAGTGGTCACGGGCATTCAGCCTCTGACCTTCGGGTAAGCATTCTCCAAGGCGGCCTTCACGACACACGACAGCGCAGAGTCGCTGAACAGAGACTGATAGCCAAGTTCCGCACACATGAGGACGGTCTCAACAGGGATCTTGGGTTCATGTCACACTATCTGTAACCCCCGTGACTTGCCTGGGTTTGCAAAACCTCACTTACTGTACTGTCTGGAGACAATACACATCTCTTTAAACTGTGATCAGTGCTCCTTCCACTCACATTATCAGCCACTTCAGGTCTTGAACAGCAGGTTAGGTGTAAGGATTCGCATTCTAATCAGTAATCTCTAAACTGTCTGTGCTTTATATGCTCTGTCTGAGGCCAGAACTCTCCATTCACCTGACGAAGAGGCTAACCCCGAAAGCTTGTGAGTATATTATCAGATAAATAGGTTGGACTAAAACCTGGTGTTGTCAGACTTTTTACTGTGTTTACGCCAGTCCAACGCCGGCATACCCACATCATGACAACTAATGTTAACCCATGGTTCCCCCACTCATCTCCATTGTCTTTAAATGCCATGCCAATTAAGAACCAATTCATGCCAACCTGTGAACCTCATCGACCGATAATTACCTTTACACGCTCCATGCCAATTCACCCAGTATCCACCATGGGCAGACCTCGGGAGCCATGTTGCAATTAAATGAAATAAAGTTCTAAGCGTCTAACAATTAATTCATCATTGTTACAACTGGTCCCCAGGTGAGATTCCCCAAATTTGTTAGCATGGCAAAATCTCTCAATGTATTATTGTCCAGCTAAGATACCTTCAAGTTGTTCTGCCCTGGCTAAAGAAGGATGAACTGACTTTCTTCCTTTATTCAACCCCCTCTTCTGGTGTCAACAAGATTTAACTAAAAAAGGATCCCTCCTTTCACAGATACCTTTCCCAGTCTCAATACTTATATCTTAAAAGGAACCAATTTAACTAGGCTTGATGGTGTTAAAGATGTAATGAGTTTATTAACTATTAAAGGCAAAAAAAGATAAAACATATGCATATACATTCATACAGATTAGAAATGAGAATTGTCTCCAAAGTAAGTAAGTTAGAAAGGTATATAAAACAGTCTTTGACCTGTGAGGAGTAATTGATTGAGCATTGTAACCACTGTGATTCAATATTCCAGTAACACTGATTTCAACATGTGAATGTTGGAGATTAGTTTGGAGATTTTGGTGTTCTACAGTTTGGTAGTGATGTTTCCCTGTTTCCCTTTCAGCCGCGGTTTTTGCTGACTTGGCTGATTTGAAACATCAAAGTGAGAGATGGAAATGGCCCCGCAAAGATGTTTTTTATGGAATACTACTGCTGCTAGCTAGCATCCTCTTCCAACATACATATTCCAACACCCCAGCACCAGTTCACATACATACTTAGGGCAGCTTTCCAGCTGGCTCCTGGAAGTCAAAATTCACAAAGCTATCTGGATCATAGAATCCCTACAGTACAGAAGGAAGCCATTCAGCCCATCAAGTCTACACCAATCACAATCCCGCCCAGGCCCTATTCCCATAACCTCACTTACTTATCCTGCTAACCCCCTGACACTAGAGTCAATGTAGCATGGCTAATCAACTTAACCCGCACATCTTTTGGCTATGGGAGGAAAGCGGAGCACCCAGAGGAAACACACACAGACACGGGGAAAATGTGCAAACTCCACACAGACAGTGACCCAAGCTGGGAATTGAACCCAGGTCCTTGGCACTGTGAGGCAGCAGTGCTAACCACTGTGCCACCGTAGATATTAAGCAGAGGATATTTCTTGAAGGCAATTTGTTTCTGTGTGCTTTAGAAATATCCTTGCCTGGAAACAGGGTGTGGATCCATTGACTCTCAGAATGTTACCCACCAACAATTCAGCAAATGACTGACTACATCCCCAGCTACCTTTGATTGTTATGCCCAGTTTAGAACTCTCCCAGATCTTTTTTGAAGTCCAATATTTTTGGACATAATTTTGTCTTTTTTCTTCATTATGATGATACCATCAACAAAGAATAAAAGAAACTTATTGGATACATTTAATTTTCCTGAACTATTAAACCCTTTATGAAAACAAACATGTGTGTACTTAATCCCTTACAAAAATAAATATTTGTTTTCATTGCTCCATACCAAAGACTTTCTAACCACTTGGGGCTGTCAATCAAACTGTGAAGTTACAGGTACCCCAGTGTTTCCATGATAGGTTGTGGAATTAGTCATGCAGCACCAATCCTATCTCGATAAGCCTCCCACTTACATCAACAGGCAAGTGAAATTGCAAACAACTGTAATAGGCTGATATCTTTGAGGTTTTAAATGTATTAAGAGCTTGACAGTCCCAATGGACTTAATCTCTTGTTACACATTGTCTACTTTTAACAGTCCCAAAGGGCAACTTATTTCTCCCAAAGGGGCACTTGTATCTTTCCCAAAGGGCCCCTCACCAATCCAAAAGACTCCTGGCAGCTTAAGACATTTTACTGAAATATCTAAAGCCCAAGTCATGTTTCAATCAAAATTACATTTGTTTGAAGGCACGTTACGTGTGTAGCTGCCTG
Organism: Carcharhinus amblyrhynchos; assembly: GCF_965287045.1. NCBI lineage: Eukaryota > Metazoa > Chordata > Chondrichthyes > Carcharhiniformes > Carcharhinidae > Carcharhinus > Carcharhinus amblyrhynchos. Next base: position 7,585,331 of record NC_137333.1, on the reverse strand, counting down.
CATGAATGACAGAGATGCAAATACAAACCCACCCCGTTCGCCATCCTGGAGAAAATGGTGGGTGCCAGGTGTGTGTGTGTGTGTGGGGAGGGGATATGGGTGGCAGGACTTCCCAAATTGGGGCTCAGGAGCCATTTTGTCTAAATCTGAGACCAAATGGCAAGGGGACCAATTATCTTGCAGGCAATTTGCTAGTGCTATTGGGAAGGGTTTGAACTAACTTGGCAATGGTGTGGGGATCAGGAGGTAATATTAGCGAGGAATACCATGGTGCACAGAATACTGAGAGAGATGGATAGCACTCGGATATAATAAATTATGAGGTGGGTTCAGGGTAAGAGAGAAAGTAATAAAGTTAAAGACAAGGTTAATGCGCGTGTGTATGAATGCATGGAGTGTGGTCAGTTAGATTGGTCAGTTACAGGCATAGATAACCATGAGGAAACGTGGGCTCAGATTTTCAGGCGAGACCCAATGCGAGTCGGCAGGATGGAAAATTCAGAGCGGCACCGTTGACTTTGGGCAGGACTGGTGAGACCGGGAAATCCTGGCTTTGATGTTGTGGCTATAATAGGGACGTGGTGCAAAGAAGGGCAGGACTAGATTCCTGGTGACGTGACTTTCAGGAACGATGAGAATGGAGGAGGAGTGGCGGCACTGATCAAGGAGAACGTTACTGGAGAGAGCGAGAATGTCTCAGAGGGGTAAAGGACAGGTTCAATTTGCCTGGAGCTCAGGAACAGAAAAGTTGCAATTACATTGCTTACTGTTGCATGTAGGCCACCAAATAACAGGAAACATATCAAGGACTAAATTTAGAAGAAATTACAGAGAAGCACAAGAATTATTGAGTGTTATGAAAGGGGACTTTAATTATCTGAACAAAGATCAGAACAGTGGTAGGTTAATGGGTAGAGAGAGGCAAGAGTTCCAACATGTTTGAGAGAATCTTTTACAAGTGTGTTTCCATTCCAACAAGCATTGACAGAATCAGAGGATACTACAATGCAGAAGAGGCCCTTCAGCCCATCGAGTCTGCCCAGATGCATGAAAGGACCTGACCTGCCCACCTAATCCAACTTCCCAGCACTTGGCCCATAGCCTCGAATGTTATCACTCATCCAGGTTCATTTTAAAGGATGAAAATCACAGAAATCATAGAAACCCTGCAGTGCAGAAGGAGGTCATTCGGCCCATCGAGTCTGCACTGACAACATGCCCACCCCAGGCCCTATCCTCACAACCCCACACATTTACCCCACTAATTCTTCTAATTTAAACGTCCCAGGGCACTAAGGGATCATTTAGCATGGGCAATCAACCTAACTCGCACATCTTTGGACTGTGGGAAGAAACTGGAGCACCCAAAGGAAGCCCACACAGACACTCTTCCACCTTCTTCCTTTGGGAAAAAGATACAAAAGCCTGAAGTCACGTATCAACTGACTCAAAAACAGCTTCTTCTCTGCTGCTGTCAGGCTTTTGAGTGGACTTACCGTGCATTAAGTCGATCTTTCTCTACACCCTAGCTATGACTGTAGCACTGCATTCTGCACTTTTTTGTTTCTTTCTCTATGAACAGTATGCTTTGTGTGGCATGCAAGAAACAATACTTTTCACACTATGTTAATACATGTGACAATAATAAATCAAATCAAATCAAATCAAAAGGAGAGGAGCTGTTGGGTGTAGCAACATGTGACGGTTTCGTTTATGTAGTTCGAGACCATGATGGAGGCCATGATGCTCTGATTCGAACCACTATTCTTGGCTTTTGGACTTTGTATAGAGGTAAAAGATATAAATGTACCAGATGACACAGATTTAAGATAATTGACAACTATGAAGTGGGAAACTGAGAAGAAATGTGTTTATATATTGATTTATTCTGACCTGGAAGACCTGGCTGAATGGACGGTGAAAGCACATTCAATAGATTGACAAAAGATTATGGAGTAGATAGTTGATGAGGAGGAGTTTGCTGTGCTGTTGAAAAGAGCACTGATAGTGTCAGAGTCAATACATGCACAATGAGCCAAATTACCTCCTCCTGGGTTGTATGGTTGTCGTTCTACTTTAAGCACCGTTCACCACACACAGGCTGTCAGATGATCTTCGTAATAGGTGATTTAATGAGTTTTTTTTTACTTTGCCTGCAGGTTGTATGCTGTAGGAGGGAGAGATGGAAGTGCTTGCCTCAAATCTATCGAGTGCTATGACCCACATACCAATAAATGGAGTATGTGCACTCCAATGTCCAAAAGGAGAGGAGGTGTGGGTGTGGCAACATGTGACGGCTTTCTGTATGCAGTTGGAGGCCACGATGCCCCAGCCTCGAACCACTGTTCTCGACTTTCAGACTGCGTAGAGAGGTGAATGATGCAATTTCTTCCTGTGGCAGTGCATGTTTAATGTTTTGTACAAAAACTCTGAAGGATGACAGTCCGGGGAAATTCCAAATCTTGAAGGAATGTGACTTCTAGGAGAGGATTTTCCAATCCTTCCTGCTGGCAGGATTTTCCGACACCTTTGTTTTTAGTATTTATTACTCACAAGTGAGCTTACATTAACACTGCAATGAAGTTACTGTGAAAATCCCCCGGTCGCCACACTCCGGCACCTGTTTGGGTACACTGAGGGCAAATTTAGCACGGCTAATGCATCTAACCGGCATGTCTTTCGGACTGGGAGGAAACCAAGCACCCGGAGGAATCCCCCTGACACTAAGGGGTGATTTAGCCTGGCCAATCCACCTAACCTGCGCATCTTTGCAGTGTGGGAGAAAACCAGAATACCCAGACAGAACCCATGCAGACACAGGAGAACGTGTAAACTCTGCACAGGCAGTGACCCAAGCCGGGAATCGAACCTGGCTCCATGGCGCTGTGAAGCAGCAGTGCTAACCACCCGCCACCCCAAATGCGTATCTGTCTCTTCCTGATGATGGGACCCCACCAATGTTGACTCACTTCCCCTGTCTCCCAGCAGCAGGTTCCCTGGCAGCAGGGAACCATTGACATCAGCGAGTCTGGAGGATCTTGGTGGCAGCCAAAGGTGTGCTGCCTCCGCAGCTGGAAGGCATGCCGTAGGGGTGGGGGGGGTGACAGAGAATCCCACCTCAATTTTCTGCTGCTATCTTAGTACTGGGCAATTTGACAACTTGTGTGTCTTTACACTGATTAACTTTTCATGTAAATATTCCCTGTAGTTCTACTCAATACCTGTCTCTGGCCCAATATAGATGATTTTGGGGTAATATCAGTGGTTGGAATTTCATGCCTCACTCTAGTACCAAGCCTGACGGCAGGGCCATTTAATCAGGCGGGACTGTGGCAGAAGGGAACCCAGCCACCCACCCATTCATCTCCACTCCGATTAGGTCCATGATGTGAAGGTTCGTAGGCAGTCTCCCTACCCCATTGTTAATTGAGACTATGAGGCTAGCCTATGAAGAGAGACTGAATAGACTGGGTCTGTACTCGTTAGAGTTTAGAAGGCTGAGGGGGGATCATAGAGACGTACAAGATAATGAAGGGGATAGATAGGGTAGAGGTAGAGAGATTCTTCCCGCTTAGAAAGGATAGCAGGACTAGAGGGCACAGCCTCAAGATAAGGGGGGGGCAGTTTAGATCGGAGTTGAGGAGGAACTTCTTCACTCAAAGGGTGGTGAATCTCTGCAATTCTCTGCCCATAGAAGTGGTGGAGGCTACCTCGTTGAATATACTTAAGTCACGCGTAGATAGGTTTCTGATAGACAGGGGAATTAAGAGTTATGGGGAAAAAGCGGGAAAGTGGAACTGATCCACTTCAGATCAGCCATGATCTTATTGAATGGCGGAGCAGGCTCTAAGGGCTAGATGGCCTACTCCTGCTCCTATTTCTTATGTACTTATGAGACCCTTAAGTCATCAATTAATTTAAGGACCTCATTCTTTCGCTGCTAGTATTTACCCAGTGGCGGGTGAGAGTTTCACCATGCGAGAAGCCCGGAAAGTAAACTGTGTTGTGGTTGCTTATGGACATCCAGGAGAGGGTCCCTTGTTCAGACCACTCAGTGCCCAATCAAATAGACCCAACGTCAGCAAGGGGCCGGGGGGAGGGGGACTGAGAATCAACCCCCTCCCTTTCCTGCCAAACCCTTCCTAAACTTTCCTCTGTTCCCCATACTGCAATTCTCCTCCCTCTGTCACTTACCTGGATCCATTAGCAATGCTGGGCCTCAGGTGAGTGCTATACTGGCAACAATGACCACTTCACTGGTGGCACTGTTGAGCAATGAAGAACTGCTGGTCTCTAATTGGCACAGAGCTCTTGGCAGGCGGGACAGCTATCCCCAGGGTCCTTGATTTTGGGGAAGGCCCACTGCTGCCCAGTGAAGTGCCTGAATGGCACTTAATGTGATGGTCCCTCCCAAAAGGAGGCACAGGGGCTCTCCCTGGCACATGTGGACAGCTCCCTGTTGCCTACATTAAATCCTGTCAAATTGATATCACCACATGAACTTTCTTCTCCTTACAAAAGAAAACAATCTGATTAAACACTCCACTGAGAACAGTTTATGCACAATCTCCATCTTTGTATATTTGTATTTTGCCACAACCAGTGTATGTATGGTCCCTTACAATCCAAGTTATTAGGATCTATAATTAAGGATGGGGTGACTGAGCACTCAAGAAAAAATTTAACTAATTAGAGCAAGCCAACATGGATATGTAAAGAGTAGGTCATGCCTAACAATCCTAATTACATATTTTGAGAAAGTAACTGGGGTCCCAATGAACAATTAATTAAAGCAATAGGCAGGGGAATGTCTATGGATGTACTTTATATGGACTTCCAGGAAACATTTAATAATGCGCTACTTAAAATGCCGTTAGATAAAATTAAAACCCTTGGAGTACAAAGAGATTTACTGATTCCTGTACACAGATCCTTAAAATAATCAAATAGATTGAGGATGAACGTGTATTGTTTACTCACTCAATGATACATTACAGTGACAATTTTTCTGATCACATGTTACTCCATTTTCACACATTAGATATGACCCAAAGACGGACACCTGGACAACAATAGCATCGGTGAGTGTCCCCAGAGATGCTGTTGGAGTCTGCCTCCTGGGAGACAAACTCTATGCAGTTGGTGGATATGATGGACAAACCTATCTAAACACTATGGAATCATATGATCCACAAACTAATGAATGGACACAGGTAATAAACCTTGCCGTTTTTAATACTGCTAATCTTTAATAGTCCTTTTGTTTCTCATAGCACCAGGGACCTCAGTTTGGTTCTTGGCTTAGGTCATTGTCTATGTGGAGTTTGCATGTTCTCCCCGTGTCTGCGTGGTATCCCTCCGAGTGCTCTTATTTCCCCCCACAATCCAAAAGGTGTGTGGGTTAGGTGGATTGGCCATGCTAAATTGCCACTTTGTGTCAGAGGGATTAGCAGGGTAAATAGGTGGTGTTAGAGGGATAGGGCCTGGGTGAGATTGTTGTCAGTGCAAGTTCGATGGGCTGAATGACCTCCTGCTGCACTGTAGGGATTGTAATGTCTTTAGGGCAGCACTGTGGCACAGTGGTTAGCACTGCTGCCTCACAGCACCACGGATCCGGGTTCAATTCTGGCCTCAGGTCACTGTCTGTGTGGAGTTTGCACATTCTCCCCGTGCCTGCATGGGTTTCCTCCGGGTGCTCCGGTTTCCTCCTACAATCCAGAAGATGTGTGGGTTAGGTGGATTGGCTATGCTAAATTGACCCATAGTGTCAGGGGGACTAGCTAGGGTAAATGCATGGTCTTGTGGGGATAGTGCCTGGGTGGCATTGGAGACTCAAAGGACCAAATGGCCTCCTTCAATGATTCTATGATTCACATATATGCTTTGGCTTAAAGGAACCTAGTATCCGATCGCAGAAATGTTACAGTGCAGCCATTCATGTTTGTCCCAGCACCCTGAATGAACAATTCACTTTGTCCCATTCTCTTGCCTTCTCCCAGTAACTGCCGGTTCTTTCTTTTCAGATAACCATCTAATTCCTTTCTAAATGCCTCAGTTAAACTTGCCTCCACCTCATTCTCAGGTAGCACGTTCTACACTGCAAGCGTGAAGAAGTTTTCTCTCCTATTGCTTTAGTTTCTTTTTCTAATTGCTTTAAATCTGTTCCCCTTCATGTTCAATCCTTTCGCTGGAGTAGGAACAATTTCTTCATATCCACTTTTTCCAGACTCCTCAAAATTTTGAATATCTTTATTAAACCCCCTCTCATCCTTCTTTTTTCCAAGAAAAACAGTCTCAACTTCTCCAATCAATCTGCATGACTAAAACTTCTCATCCCTGGAACCATTCTTTTCTGCTCTCTCTCCAATGCCTTCACAAATGTCAGGAACAATAGATTAAGACAGACATCTTGGGTAATAATTTGGTTCTGAAGACCAATAGTTGACAAATATTTGTGCAAACAGGGTTAAGTTAAAATTAAATGCAGGAAACATTATTTGTATCAGCAATTCTAATATTTCTGAAATATGATCTGTACTATGCATAATTTGGCAAATGAGGAAGAGGGGTTGGAGAGAGGGAGATGACGGGGTCTCTCAAGTCATGGAACAACAGGTCACTGATAGATTCAATGTTGAACAAAATGCTACAGCGTAGATTCAATTCTTCCAGTTAGAATTATTTTTAATGTGATAATTCGATTGGGAAAGAGTAAAAATGTTGACCGAGACAATCATATAAATGGAATTTGAAGATTGTAAAGGCTCATGAATAAGAAACCATAGGAATCAGAGAAACCCTACAGTGCAGAAGGAGGTCATTCGCTCCATTGAGTCTGCATCGACTCTCTGAAAGAACATCTCACACTGTCTCACCCCCTGCCCTTTCCTGCAATCCCGCACATTTGTCATGGCTATTCCACCTAACCTAAACATCTTGGGAGATTCAGGGGCAATATAGCATAGACAATCCACCTAAAATATACATCTTTGGACTGAGAAAGGAAACCGGAGCACCCAGAGGGAACCCACGTCGACACGGAGAAGATGTGCAAACTCCACACAGTCACCCAAGGCCTGAATCCAACCTGGGTCCCTGACACTCTGATGCAGCAGTGCTAACCACTGTGCCTCCATGCTATCCATGCCACCATGCTGCCCATAACAGAAAATTACTGTAAAGCAAAATGGCAGAAGTTTGGAAAATGTTGCCACTCATAGAATCATAGAGTCACCGAAGTTTACAACATAGAAACAGGTCCTTTGACCCAACTTGTCCATGCCACTCAGTTTTTACCATTAGGCTAGTCCCAAGTGCCTGTGTTTGACCCATATTCCTCTATATCAATCTTACCAAAGATTTCACCTCCTCTACGACTACCTTTGGCAGCTTGTTCCAGACACTCACCACTCTCTGTGTGAAAAAATTGCCCCTCTGGACCCTTTTGTATCTCTCCCCTCTCACTTTAAACCCTCCAGTTTTAGACTCCCCTACCTTTGGGAAAAGATGTTGACTATCTATGTATCTTATCTCCACATGCCCCTCCATAACTCAATGACTCGATAAAATTAAATAATGAATATTCCCACCAGTTGATTTAAAAACCAAAATACTTCAGTTTTGTCAAGATTTTGGAGAAAATTCAGTGATTTGTATTCTGAATAATGATGCTTCAAATTAAACAGCTTCTCTTATTGTTGTGTTGGTATTGAATAAAAAGCTTAACAACAAAAGTGAGGAAAAGTTGGCTCCACAGAGACCACCACCCATTAATAGTATTTACATGTTTACATTTACATGGTATTGGAAGAAAATCACAATTAGAAATTAGTGAGATTATGGCAAGTTTTAGTGTGTTTCGGAGTTTGGGAATGAGGTGTCTTATTTTTCAAAAATAATTCTTGTGATGCGGACATTGTTAATGAGGCCTTTATCCACTGCTCCTCCTATTTTGAGGTGTTGAGGGTGAGCCCTCTTCTTGAGTCACTGCAGTTGGTGTCATGAAGCCACTGACACAGTGTTTCTTGTATAGTTTCCTTGGACTTTGACCCAATGACAATGAAGGAACAGTGATGTATGCCAAAAGTATAGATCCCTTCACATTAGTTAAATTGTGCAGCATGGTGGCACAGTGGTTAGCACCACTGCCTCACAGCACTGGGCTCAATTCCGGCCTCGGGTGGCTGTGTGAAGTTTGCACATTCTCCCCGTGTCTGCATAGGTTTCCTCCGGGTGATCCGATTTCCTCCCATTGTCCAAAGATGTGCAGATGTATTGGCCATGCTTAATTGCTCCTTTGTGTCGGGGGAATCAGCAGGGTAAATCCGTGGGGTTATATGTGAGGAATTGGTTAATAAACCTTTCAGTTAAGACCTAAATTGATGTCAATTATTCAATAGAATAACCGGGCAGCATGGCAGCACAGTGGTTAACACTGCTGCTTCACAGCTCCAGGGACCTGGGTTCGATTCCCAGCTTGGAGTTTGCACATTCTCCTCGTGTCTGTATGGGTTTCCTCTGGGTACTCTGGTTTCCTCCCACAGTCCAAAGATGTGCGGGTTAGGCCATGCTAAAATTGCCTCTTAGTGTCCTGAGATGCATAGGTTAGAGGGATTAGGGGGTAAATATGTAGGAATATGGGGACAGAGCCTGGGTGGGATTGGGGTCGGTGCTGGGTCAGTGGTACAAATGGCCTCCTTCTGCGTTGTAGGCATTCTACGATCTCAACTCTCAAAGTTCTGCTTCCTTCTGAAACTTAAGACCAAAATGTGTATCCCTACAACAAGACAGCAGAGTATGTTGCTGCGAATCCCTGCAATCATTTTTAATGTTGATGTGGCTTGCCCCAGATATTTTTATTTCCAGAATGTAGGTGACAATGTTTATTTCTTTATTTAAAGCCATTTCTCTCAATTAGTCCTTAATCAAAAGCAGCCATTTGTTCCATTTTAGTTGAAGTCAAGGGTACTCAAGATTATTCAGTCCAGGATAATGAGGTTATTATTTTACGGACACATATTCACAGGTGCTGATTTTTTTCACCCCTAATGATCAGCTTCTGAAAGGAGCTAATCTGATATGTTAGCTTGTTCTGGATAGAGTATCTAACTATCTATTGTTACTATTTATTTGCACACTGCCACTTTTAATTATTAAATGCCTCAGTTCAAACCCTCAAACCTTGGCCCAGCAGAACCAGAATATTGCCCTTAATTCAGCAGTAATTGGAAATGTCACTCAGCCAATTGATAGAACGGTTGGAGTCAGGAAAGGGAAATGTCACCTTGGTGCGCAAGAGTTGCTGTTCTTAATTAGCATCTGGGCAAACATGACTCTGCATCTAATTGTTCTACATCTGACCTAGGAGTGGTTGGTATCTCAGTGTCAATTCTCTGAGCCTCATCAGCAAATTTCCACGCAAAAATGACAGTATAGAATAGAATCCCTACATCGCAGAAGGAGACCATTCAGCCCATCCAGCCTGCACCAACATCAATCCCACACAGACGCTATCCCCGTAACCCCACACATTTAAATTGTGTCGCCCTGTAAGAGACAATTTTAACATGGCCAATCAGCCAAATTTGCACATCTCCATAGGGTAACATGGCGGCACAGTGGTTAGCACGGTTGCCTCATGGCGCCAGAGACCGAGTTCGATTCCCAGCTTGGGCCACTGTGTGGAGTTTGCAAGCCCCCCCCCGCCGTGTCTGTGTGGGTTTCCTCCAGGTACTCCGATTTCCTCTCACAGTCCAAAAGATGTGCTGGTTAGATGCATTGGCCATGCTAAATTCTCCCTCAGTGTACCCAAACAGGTGCTGGAGTGTGGCAACTAGGGGATTTTCACAATGTTAATGTGAGCCTACTTGTGACACTAAGAAATAAACTTTATCTTTAGACTGTGGAGAAAACCAGAGCACCCAGAAGAAACCCACACAGACACGAGGAGAACGTACAAACCCCACACAGACAGTGATCTGAGGTCAGAATTGAACCTGGATCCCTGGCACTGCAAGGCAGTAGTGCTAACCAATGTGCCACCGTGCCACCCAGTGCACCAGGAGAAGGATGAAACATTTTTGACATTTATGCTGAAACATTCTAATCTCAAAACAATTGCACTTTCAGACCAATGCCAACTTTGGAAAGTGTCATATAAATGGGAATAGTCTCCTTCTGCACTGTCGGGATTCTATTCTATTCGATTGCTCTGAACTCTAGTAGATACAACCTAATCTCTCCAACCTTTCCTTATAAGACAACCTGCCCATTCCTGCTGTTGGTCCAGTAAACATTCTCTGAACTGCTCCTAATGCATTCACATCTTTGATTAAATAAGGGGACCAATACTGTACTTACATTCTTTAATTTTTTTCTGCCCATTGACACTGAGAATCTGAGTGGAGCCAGATGGAAGATTGAACATATTTTATCTGATATGTTTTATATTTTATCTGCAGTTTAATGGCTAGTAATCCAGAGGGTCAGGATCTCTGGGCACAGGAATCAGTTCCCACCAGGAAGGAAGCTGGAATTGCAAGGGAGTCTCCATAATGGTGACTTTGACAACTATCATAATTTTTTTGAAGAAACCTGTCTGGTTGCACTAATGTCCCTCGGGAAAGGAAATCTGCCATTCCTTATCTGGTCTGGCCTATATGTGATCCCAGATCCACAGTGATATGGTTAACTCTTAACCATCCTTTGAAATGGCCAGAAAGCCATTCAGTTCAAAGGTAAAAAAGAATGGGTAATAACTGCCAGCAACATACACATGCCATGAAATAGAAATAACACCTTTCGCCCATCCTAGCCAGTTGCCTGCCCTGAACAGTGGGAGGAAAGTGAAGTGAAAGGCATTATTCCTGTGTCATTTCGAATGCAATTAAGTTGTTTGTGACTGGTCGAGACAGAAGCACTTCATTTCTACGCGCCTCTCCCTTATCCCAGCACCTCACCCCCAGGAAAATGCATAAGATCCTTAAGGGAGGCCTAATGTTGAAGGCCTCTTCCTATTGGCATGGTGGCACAGTGGTTAGCACTGTTGCCCCACAGCACTAGGGATCCGGGTTCGATTGCAGCCTTGGGTGACTCTCTGTGTGGAGTTTGCAAGTTTTCCCCATGTCGGTGTGGGTTTCCTCCGGGTGTTCCGGTTTCCTCCCACAGTCCAAAGGCGTGTGGGTGAGGTGGATTGGCCATGTTATATGGTCCCTTAGTTCCCCAGGATGTGTAGGAATAGATGGGTGCGATGTTCTGTTGACGAGTCAGTGCAGACTCAATGGGCTGAATGGCTGCCTTCTGCACTGGAGCGATTCTATAGTTCTATGATTGGCTGGCATCCAAAGACTGAGAATTCGCTGAGTAGTGCAAAAGTGGGTGAGACTAACGAATGACAAATGGGAGGAATGCTGAGAAGGGAATTGTCTTCTTTAATCTACCATCCTAACTATATTTTAAATGAGATTAGGTTACATGACTAAGCTGAGCATGGAGTCTGTACCAAATTTGGAGAGATGTATGCAGCCGGATTGAATGTACCTTCATTGATTGCAGTCAACAGAACATTACTCCTCCAGGCAGAGAGAAACCAACCTTCACTGGTTTCAGTTGTACTCAACTCCAGTCAGTAATGTCTTGATACGTGCTTTCAAAATATTGGCACGAACATGTTAAACTTGCATCTTTCAATGACTTTGACGTTAATTTTCCCATCACTTTAATACATGTAGAATAAACAGCCCAATTTTAAATTTTAAATTAAAAAATTAGATTAGTGGGTCAATGTTTTTTTTTAAAAATAAGACTGGTCGGTGCAACATTGTGGGCCGAAGGGCCTGTTCCGCGCTGTAATGTTCTATGTTCTATGTTCTATGTTCTAATACTGCTGTTAAAATAGCAGGCACAAAACATCACAGAACCCCTACAGTAGAGAAAGAGGCCATTCAGCCCATCAAATCTGTACAGACCACAACTCCACTCAGGCCTTATTCCCGCAATCCCATACATTTACCCTGCTAATCCCGCTGACACTACGGTCAGTTTTAGCATGGCCAATCAATCTTACCCGCACATCTTTGGACTATAGGAGGAAACCGGAGCACCCGGAGGGAACCCACGCAGACACGGGGAGAACGTGCAAACTCCGCACAGAGAGTGACCCAAGCCAGGAATTGAAACCAGGTCCCTGTGAGGCACTGTGCTATCATGCCACCCTGCGGTTTCCTGCCAATGTGTGAATATCTGAAGCGTTGAATAAATCTTTGTTCCCATAAAATATGTCACTCTCAAAATCAATGCTCATCATAATGGAGGATGTATTTTTAATATTGTTCCAAGGCATCTAGTTGCGCTGTTTCAATGCAGATTTTGCATTTTAAATTTTTATGAGTTAAAGCCATGGAAAATGCCATAATCATCTGCTCTTCATGCCAACAGTAACCTCCAGACATTAAGTCTTCATTTGCTTTGAACCAACAGTGTCTAAATACTATGAATGAATTGTGTTTTCAGACCTAGCACGAGATTCTCTGCCTTCCCAGCTGTGTGTTTCCCCGGCAAGGGAGGTGGCATGTTGTTTGTGAGCAGTGGAATTCTCTGGTCATAAAATCATAAAATCTACAGAGCAGAAGGAGGCCACTCAGCCCATCGAGTCTGCACCAACAACAATCTCACCCAAGCCCTGTTCCCGTAACCCCCACACATCCACCTTCCCAATCCCTCTGACAGAAAGGGGCAATTTAGCACGGCCAATCCACCTAATCTGCACATCTTTGGACTGTGGGAGGAAACTGGAGCATCCAGAAGAAACTCAGGCAGACATGTGGTAACGTATAAACTCCACACAGACATTCACCCTCGGCCAGAATTGAATGCGGATCCCTGACGCTGTGAAGCAACAGTGTTAACTACTGTCTCAGTGTGCCGCCCCTGTCAATGGAAATTGCCATTGGCTTCACCCCATGGGCGGGTTGGAGTGCGCGGCTGGCGGGTCTGGAGAATCCTGCTGGCATGAACGGCCAGAGAATTCTAGCCCAACTGTTTACTTCAATTTGGACAAGGTATCTTCAATTGGATGCATATCAAGTCACTATATACAAACAGGTTGCAGTCATGCGGCAATCTTAAAGAGGAGGAACAGTGCACAACAAAGACATTGTAGAGAGACTGTTAGGTGTATTTCCAGTTTCCTCAAAGTGAATGTACTGACTTTGGTTTCTCCCCCAACAGGCAGCCTCCCTGAACATCGGAAGAGCCGGGGCCTGTGTTGTCGTTGTCAAAATGTGAAGCCTGTAGTCATTGCGTGAAGCTCTCCCTTCTATTGCTTTGGACTGGTAACCTTACATACTTTTTCCTCACTGATTCTAGCTAGCAATCAATGGAGACTATATGCAGGCATCAACCGCACACCTGCTTCCGACAAAGAAGTGTCTGTGATTGATCAACATGGCAACTGGAACAAGCCAGGCGAACTTAAAAAAGAATCCAAAACATTCAATGGTCAACCTCACTCCTCCTAGCCCAACTTAGCAATCAGCACAAAACCAAACCGAGAAGAAATTCAAGACAAGTCCTTTTTTTTTAAGGGGAAAAAATATCCTGACACCACTGACATATTGAAATTCAGACTTTGGGATTGCTATGCTACCCAATACATCCAAGCACTTAATGAGTAAACTGCCAATTCAGTATTTGAATTTAATGGATTTGTTCACTGCAGTGAAGATAAAATGTTTGGAATTTGGATACAGAATGGCCTCCATGGCGAAGGAGAAACGTTATTTGTATGAAGAATTGTCCAGTGTACATTCCAAATGAGGCTTCATCGAAAAGCACACGTGTGTCACCTTCCACTGCGTCTCTCTGTGATAACTGTGTATAGATACATTGAATCAGCAACTTTAGACAAGAAAGACTGAGTTTGACTTTTTGCTACTGATATGCCATGACATATTCCCTAGAGAGTTGCCATTACGCCCACACTTAAAGTATAAGCAAGGTGTACAATATTAAACAAACAACTTATTGGAACCTCATGACGGTGGGATATTTCTTCTTATTTCACTCGTCCTTCATCTTCTTTACAGAATCTTTAGAAGAGCCCTTTTGAAGTGGCCGTTGTGTTTAATTTCCTGCACCCGATCTCTTTGGTAAAATCGAGAAAACTTTGGAAATCTTCTTATTCATTGTTATTCTTAAATCACTCACATTGATGAAGGCACCTAGGTGAGTTAATTGCTTTGCAAAGTGAATTAATTTTGAGGCCCTGTGAATATAATACAGTCAAAAGCAGTATTACCAGTATTGGATAGCACTCTCTCTCTATAAGTCAGAGGTCATGGGTTTAAGTCCCACTCCAGAGACTTTGAGCGCAAAATCTAGATGAGTAAAGTACTGAGGCATTGCTAGACTGCTCGGGATGCTGTCTTTTAGGTGTTGTATTGACACCTGAAGGATAAAGTCAGATAAAGAATAAAGTTTATATATAAGTCACAAATAGGCTTACATTAATACTGCAGTGAACTTATGATGGAAATTCCGGAGTCGCCACACTCCAGTGCCTGTTTGGGTACACTGAGGGAGAATTTATCATGGCCCATGCACCTAACCATCTTTTGGATGGTGGGAGGAAATCGGAGCACCTGGAGGAAATCCTTGCAGACATGGGGAGAATACACAGACTCCCCACAGATAGTGACCCAAGCTGGAAATTTGAATCCTGGGCCCCTGGCGCTATGAGGCAGCAGTGCTAACCACTGTGACACTGTGCCGTCCACCCAGTTCACAAGTTCATAAGATATGGGAGCAGAGTTAAGCCATTCAGCCCATCGAGTCCACTCTAACATTTGATCGTGGCTGATATGCTCTTCATCCCCACTTTCCTGCCTTCTCCCCATAATGTTTAAACCCATTACCAATTAAAAATCTGTCAAACTCCTCCTTAAATTTACTCACTGTCTCAGCATCTTGAGGTTGCAAATTCTACGGATTCACAACCCTTTGGAAGAAGTGGTTTCTCCTCAACACTCTTTCAAATTTGCTTCCCCTTATCCTAAGACTATAACATCTTGTCCTGGAATACCCCACCAGCATCTGTTCCACGTTCACTACCCAGTTGATGAAAAATCACAAAATTAATATCTATGGACCAGGCAGATTATATGTATTCAGCTTTTCATTCAGGTAATACATTCCACTCCATATGTGACTCATCATTGTGAAATTTCTTTCCCACTGTGATTTCTATGATAATGATTTCAGACTGTTGGCTGAATCTGCAGGACTACAGCTCCACACCTCTCAGATATTGTTCCTGGGGTTCCTCTGGCCAGATTAGTCATTTTGGTATGTCTTGGAATAGTTTAAGTTCCAAATGGATCAGAAGAGATCATAGAACTGTGCCCTGGCATTATCATTTTACCCAATACAGTAGTTAAAAAAAGAAAGACTCTTCCCGCTCAAAAAAGACAATAGGACTAGGGGGCACAGCCTCAAGATAAAAGGGGGGCAGTTTAGAACGGAGTTGAGGAGGAACTTCTTCACTCAAAGGGTGGTGAATCTCTGGAATTCTCTGCCCGTTGAAGTGGTGGAGGCTGCCTCGCTAAATATTTTTAAGACGCGGGTTGATGGGTTTTTGATAGGAGAGGGGATTAAGGGTTATGGGGAGAGGGCGGGAAAGTGGAACTGAGCAGCGACAGATCAGCCATGATCTTATTGAATGGCGGGGCAGGCTCGAAGGGCTGGATGGCCTACTCCTGCTCCTATTTCTTATGTTCTTATGTTCTTATGTTCTTAACTTTTGCTATTTTTTTTTCTGATTTGTTTTGTCTGAGCTGTAGATATTTACTTAAAAATATTTATTTAAATTAATTTGTGAAATTTATGTCCAATGACAGACAAAATTAATAAGCAGAGAGATAGTCATTTAGTGATTTCTAGATAATTTCAAAATCCTGATTCCAGTGTTATTTCCCTGCCTTCTATCCTGATTCCCTTGCTAGATTACAATCCTGGATGAACCAACAACTCCCCAGTGCACATCTCAAGTAGGTCCTCTTGATGTGTGAGCCTAAATTAAGTAGGGAGTGCTGTCAGGCTATTTGACAACAGAAGGCATCACACACAGCCTGATTCTGTTCCTTACGGACATCCATAAATGCCCAGTTTCAGGCTATTTGGCAACAGAAGGCAACACACACAGCCTGATTCTGTTCCTTACGGACATCCATAAATGCCTAGTTTCTGGTAGGATTCCCTGGCTAGTGATCAGTGCTGTAAATTTTTTTTCCATCTCTTAACTTGTCGCTCTTCAGGGAATCTTAAAATCACCAAACAAGACACCATTCAGCCCATCCAGCCCTGTGCTGTTTCTTTGCAGGAGCTATCCATTTAGCTCAGTGTTATCCACTGTTCTTTAATTACACTGCTATTTAGTATTTACCAAATTCCTTTTTGAAAGTTACGATTAAATTTTCTTCCAGGACCTTTTTTGGTCATTAAATCATAACTTGCTGCATCGAAAAAATAATGTGGAGATGCCAGTGTTGGTAAATGAGTAAGAAGTCTCACAACACCAGGTTAAAGTCCAACAGGTTTATTTGGTAGTGGCGTTTGCTACCAAATAAACCTGTTGGGACTTTAACCTGGTGTTGTGAGACTTCTTACTTTAAAAAAAAACCCTTAAATCTTCATCCTTTGCCTACTGACCTTCCAGCCACTAGCAAACACTTTTTCCTTTGTTACTCTATTGAAATTTTTCATATGTGTCGCAAGCAGGCACTGCTTCCAAGAAATCTTAAAGTTTTACGTTCTGTCAAGGGGTGTCAGCAACCCTGGACAGGCCAGTGTGTGTTGTCCATCTTTAATTGTCCCTGAACTGCATTGCTTGCTAAACCATTTCAGAGGGCTGTTCAGAGTTGACCACATTGCTGTGAATTTGGAGTCACATGTAGGCCAGATCGAGTCAGGACAGCGGACTTCCACCCAGGTGGGTTTGCCCAACAATTAATGAGAGTTATCATGGTCACCGTTACTGAGACTATGGCCGGAATTCTCCGGCCGTTCACACCGGTGGGATTCTCCGGTCTTGCTAGCGGCAAACCCCCACCCATGGGTTTCCCACCAGCATGGTGTGACATCAATGGGAATTCCCATTGATAGCAGCAGGACAAGAGAATCCCACGTGAGCAAACAACACGCCACTTCCCACTGTCAGGAAACGCCTAGCTGGGAGGCCAGAGAATCTTGCCCTATAATTCCAGAATTGTTAACAGCAATTGATGGGATTTGAATCCTCGCCCCCAGAACATTAGCCTGGGCCTCTGGACCACATGTCCGGTGACATGACCATCACACCACCTTCTCCCCTATGTCTGTCAGGAAGGCACAGGAGATGCCAGCGTTGGACTGGGATGAACACAGCAAGAAGTCTCACAACACCAGGCTAAAGTCCAATAGGTTTATTTGGTAGCAAACGCCACCAAATAAGGCCACCAAATAATGCACCCACCTGACGAAGGGGCAGACCCTCGAAAGCTGATGGCGTCTGCTGCCAAATAAACCTGTTGGACTTGAACTTGGTGTTGTGAGACTTCTTACCGTCAGGAAGGGCCATCTGACTGTTTTATTTGATCTCATCCTGACTGTTTTATTTGATCTCATCCCCAGTGTGTGGTTTCTGTTATTGATTTTAAAAGCATCCACTCAAACTGAGAGTAGCTAATCCGCCATGGGTAAGGAGTGAACCTAGCATGTGTTTATATCTGTATGGATTGCCCTGTGTACCTGCCTTCTGGAACATCAATGAGGCTTATAATTACTATTCCTACATTTCAGATTTACTTCACTTCTGTGCCTGTTTGCCTGTTTTAAGCTTTGATAAACACAACAAGTGGGCCTTTGGCAGCATCATATATTAAACTTTGTACTTACAGTTTGATTCCCTCACTGTCCATGTTTTTTGTTTGAGCCAATAATGTGAAGCTGTGATTATTATATAAAATCACCCGTGCACTGCCACTGCATGAGTTCACTCCTACACTGTTTCTGCTGCGTTGAGTTCTGATATGTGTGTAAATATATAAATCTCAAGAAAAAAATATCATTGTACAGATACGTTGCAATAAAAAAGGTTCAACGTTACTGTATTGGAAGACCAAAAAAAAATGCACATTAAGCCATTAAGTGTCAAGCTTGACTAATGGAATGACATGTACAGATGTTGTAAAATGTTGCACTAAATCAAGATAAGAACCATGCAAGCACGTCGCTGCACAAGTTTTATACAATGCTCTGTACCAGCCTTTCTGTGTGCCTGGCAAAAGCTTGGAAATGT
This sequence comes from Carcharhinus amblyrhynchos, assembly GCF_965287045.1. NCBI lineage: Eukaryota > Metazoa > Chordata > Chondrichthyes > Carcharhiniformes > Carcharhinidae > Carcharhinus > Carcharhinus amblyrhynchos. Next base: position 7,567,000 of record NC_137333.1, on the reverse strand, counting down.
TTCAGCGTTGTTGTATATGAGAATTAGTATGAGCAATCTGTGAAATATGGCATGAACTATACAAGTAAACTGGCTTGTTTCACTCCTTTCACCACCCGACTGTTGTCACTTTATGCTTGTTTTCAACTTTCACCATCTTTTGTGGTTAGTTTGACCAGTAAAATCCATGCATTAAATAAATAGAATACATAAAGGACACGGGCGGCACAGTGGTTAGCATTGCTGCCTCACAGCTCCAGGAATCCAAGTTCAATTCCAGCCTCGGGTCACTATCTGTGAGGAGTTCTCGCCGTGTCTGCATGGGTTTCCTCCAGGTGCTCCGGTTTCCTCCCACAGTCCAAAGATGTGCAGGTTAGGCACATTGACCCTTGTGTCAGAAGTATTAGCAGGGTAAAATAAGGGTTATGGGAATAGGGCCTGGGTGGGAATGTATTCAGTACAGACTCAATGGGCTGAAAGGATTCCTTCTGTACTGTAGGGATTCTATGATTCCAGGAGTTTCTGCATGAGGTCTGACTGGATATCAGCTAAATGTGTGGGGGAATCGAACAAATGCTGAAGATGGAAGGGATTGCAGACTGTGGGCAGCACTGCTGCCTCACAGTGCCAGGCACTGCATTCGAATCCAGCCTTGGACGACTGTCTGTGTGGAGTTTGGGGCTGGGATTTTATAGCTTCACGTCCTGATATCATAAAATCCCACCCGAGGTCAACGGACCTTCCTAATCCGCCTCTCACCCGCTCCAATTCCTGTGGCAAGGAGGGAGGTAAAATTCTGGCCTGCATGTTCTCCCCAGCTCTGCACGGGTTTCCCTCAGGTTCTCAGGTTTCCTCCCACAATCCAAAGGAGTGCGGGTTAGGTGGATTGGCCATGCTAAATTGCCCTTGGGTATCCGTAGATGTGTACAGTAAGTGGATGTACGGGTTTATGGGGATAGGGCAGAGGAAAGGATGGGATGCTCTTTCTGAAAGTTGGTACAGACTGGATGGGCCAAGATGGCCTTTTCCTGCTCTGTAGGGATTATATGGTTCTATTTAACTGCAAGTAAGCTGCCCCCATATCTACATTATACTGGAGAATCTGTGATACTTAACACTGGCTCCAAAGTCCATTCACCTGAAGCAGTCCCAGCCTAGCAAACCCTCATTCCCAGGGTGGGGGTTCACCAGATTATGTTCAGATCCACAGGTGTCCGTGGTCACATGATTGCGATCTAAATCACCTGGCCGAAAGCAAAATACTGCAGGTGATGGAAAACTGAAATTAAAAACAGAAAATGGTGGAGGTACTCAGCGGGGGGCAAATTTTCCCATTCCGCCTGCCATGGGAATCGGAGCGAGCAAGGAGGCGAACCATGGAAAGATCCATTGACCTCCGGCAGGCTTTGGGGCAAGCAAGGCCAGAAAATCCCGCCCAACTGGGAAAATTGGTGGCGAGAGAAACAATAGGTGGATTTCTCCGGTCGCTCACGTCAGCGGGATTCTCTGGTCTTGCTGGCGGCACACCCCCTGTCGTGGGTTTCCGCACGGTGTGGAGTGGCTTCAATGGGAATTCCCATTGACGGTGGCAGGACCAGAGGATCCTACCGCCAGCAAAAGGCACGTCGCGTCCCGCTGAAGGGAGGCTAGCGAACTTGGCCCAGAGTTAATTGCCGGAATTTTACTGGAATGCTCACCCTGGGGTGGGTGAGGTTCGTAAGATGGTATTCTCCATTGGCCTCAGGCGGGATCTTACGAGCCTTGGGCATGCAAGGAGGTAAAAGTCTATCAAACATTCCAAGATGTCACCTTTCATCAGACGTGGACAAAGTTAGAAAAACTATTAGGTTTAAAGTGGGTAGAAAACCAACGGGGAAAGTCTGTGATATAATAGAAAGCATGGCACATAAGATGATGAAAACAGTTGGTGGGACAGAACCTATTCTAATGAAAGGTCTTTACCCTGAAATGTTAACTCGCTTTCTCTCTTCACCTGCTGAGTATTTCCAACATTTTCAGTTTTGATTTCAGATTTCCAGCGTCTATATTACCTTTCCACTGGGCCACATAAGTGTTTAATTTTGTTCTTTTAGCGATCCAGGAGAACATTAAATAAGAGACAGTCTAGAATTCTAATCTCTACACTATTATAATTGTTCATTGAAAAATGAGTAAATAATACCCAAGAAATACAAGCAACGAGTCTCACGGCCTTCTGTCCATCGGGGATCCCAGTAATGATGGGTTAAATCACACGGGATCAGGGATGAACTAGCCAGATGGATTCAGAACTGGCTTGGCCAAACAAGGCAGAGGGTGACGTTGGAAGAGTGTTTTTCTGAATGGAGGGCTACAATTAGTGGTGTTCCACAGGGATCAATGCTGGGACCTCTGTTGTTTGTAATATATGTTTATAAATGACTTGGGAGAAAACGTGGGTGGTCTGATTAGCAAGTTTGCGGATGATACTAAGATTGCTGGAGTTGCGGATCGTTGAAGATTGTCAGAGAATACAGCAGGATATAGATAAGTTGGAAAATTGGATGGAGAAATGGCAGATGGAATTTAATGCGGACAAATCCGAGGTGATGCATGTTGGTAGATCCATTTTAGGTGGGAGCTTTAAAACAAATGGCAGTACTACCAGGAGCATAGAAACACGGAGAGATTCACGTGTGCAGGTCCGAAAGTGGCAGCACAGGTGGAAAATGTGGCGAAGAAAACTTATGCCATGCTCGCCTTCAACGGACAGGGCATCGAGTATAAAAGTTGGCAAATTATGTTGCAGTTGTATAAAATGTTAGTTAAACCACATTTGGAATATTATGTCCAATTCTGGTCATCACACTACCAGAAGGACACAGAAGCTTTGGTGAGAGTACAAAAAAAGTTTTATTCGGATGTTGTCTGGTATGGAGGGGAAGAGTTCTGAGGGGAGATTGAATAAGCTGGGATTGTCTTCCCTAGAAAGACAAAGGCTGAGTGTAGAAGTTTATAAAATTATGAGGGACATAGATAGGGTGAACAGTTGGAAGTTTTTTTTCCCAGAGCAGAAATAACAATTACAAGGAGACACAAGTTGAAGGTGAGGGGGGAAAGGCTCAGAAAAGATGTGCGGAGGAAATTTCCTATACAGAGGGTGGTGGAGGCCTGGAATGCACTGCCAAGTGAGGCGGTTGAGGCAGACACATTGGCAACAATTAAGACTTGTTTGGATTGACACATGAACAGGGGGGGAATAGAGGGATACAGGTGGTTGGTCTAGATAGGAAAACATGATTGGCACAGGCTTGGTGGGCCGAAGGGTCTGTTCCTGTTCCCAAACTGTACTGTCCTTTGTTCTTTGCTCTTTGATTAATTGGAGATGGAGTCCTGAGATAACAAATCGAAAAGTCGGGAGCATCCATCCTCAGGCTGCCTTCTTTTGCACCTACTCTACAAGATCCATGAACAGAAGTCAATTCAAACAGTACAAATTGTAGGGATGTGCACTGCCCTGTTGCAGTAATCAGTTAGTAAAAGATAGCAATGATCAGTAGACAACTTAAGCCAATTAAACAATAAGGCTGAAAGAATTAAGAGCAGTCAATTGATCTGCCCTGCTTAAAAAGTTGAAAAATGGCTCACTTCCTGACAATCCTACTCTTTGTCATGCTGGAGGACATTGCTTTCATCATCAATTAATGATGTTGAATTGCTTAATGAGGCTTAATCAAGACTACTGCGCTGAAACTGACCACACAGCTCAATTCTTCACTGCTGGTGCGTATGCTCTATGTGAGCCTCAGACCACTCCTCATCATGTTTAGAGTTTATTTATCAGTGTCACAAGTAGGCTTACATTGACACTGCAATGAAGTGACTGTGAAAACCCCCAAATCGCCACACACCGTTGCCTGTTTGGGTTTACTGAAGTAGAATTTAGCATGGCAATCCACTTAACCAGCACGTCTTTCGGGCTGTGGGAGGAAACCAGAGCACTCGGAGGAAACCCGCACAGACATGGGGAGAATGTGCAGACAGTGACCCAAGCCAGGAATCGAACCCGGAACCCTGGCGCTGTGAGACACCATTGTGCCACCGTGCCACCCCAGTGTTCAACTTAATTCATGGGGGAGTTTGTGGCTGGGATTCTCCTAGTGCTCGAGCAGTGCTGTGGGAGACGACAGCAGAGGGGGCGAGGACAGGGGGAGGGGGACAGCGGTGACGGGGAGCTGGGGGTGGGGTGGGGGGGGTGGGGGGCTTGGGGGGCTCTTGTGAGGTTTGCAATCGGCATCCGGCCAACCACAAGTCTTGCAGGGGATTTGTTTAAGTGCGACCAACTCCCCGCCAGAAACCAGCACAGAACTGATTAGCATATTGAAATTTGAATTTCAATGTGATGAGCGAGCCTGCGACAGTATTCTTCAGGCCTGCCAGCAGCTCCCTCGCCTGCTGGGAGTGGTTCCCTTCAGTGGCACTTATTACTGCTCCCCACTAATGGGGAACAGATGCTCTGACCCTATTGGAGGGAACAGAGGTCATCGAATCGCCCCAAGGGAGTTCAGGGGTAGGGAGGGAATTGTCCAAGGGGCAAACCGGCACTGCCCACTCGACATCTTGGCACTGCCATCTGGCAAAGGGGGCATGACCAGAGGGCAGTGTGGTCTGTTGGGGGAACAACCTACGTCTGCGCAGGGGGCCTACTGACGCTGTGACATGGGGATCGGTGTGGGAGAGAGGAGGTGATCAGAGGCTGGGGGTTAGTCATTGCGTGGTTGGGGGGGGGCAGGGCTGTTTGTTGTGGGGAGAAGCGGGGTAGCCGGGAGGTCGGGGGTGGTCCGGAAAGAGGGGTTAGGAAAATCAGGGTTGACTGAAGGGGGAATATAGGGATCGGCATGGGGAGGACTAGTAAACCAGTGATCAAGAGGTTGGGAGAGGGCTGAAAGACCAGCATTGGGTGGGTCATGGGTCTGGCCAGCAATCAGGAGGCAGGAAATTGTGGATTGTGGGGGGGGGCGCTGGCACTGTGCATGCGCCAATACCCGCTCTGATAGGTCAGCACCTGTGCAGTGGCCCACTCAACACCATGCTGCCGGCCTTTCGGGTGGGAATGGGCCCCGCCCACTGCTGACCAGAATGAATCACGCAGTGGCACTCTGCAACGCAAAGAGTGTCAGAGACTCGGTCCAGTAAGGACACCCAAAATACTCCCGTTTCCCACCTGTGCGTTCACGTTTATCACCCCTTAGATCACTGTCTGTGCGGAGTTAGCACATTCTTCCCGTGTCTGCGTGGGTTTTCTCTGGGTTCTCCAGTTTCCTCCCACAGTCCTGAGATGTGCGGGCTAGATGAACTGGCCATGCTAAATTGACTCTTTGTGTTGGGGCAACAGCAGGGTAAGTACGTGGGGTTACGGGGACAGTCCTGGAAGGGATTGTTGTCATGCAGGTTCGATGGACTGAATGGCTTCTTTCTGCACTGTCGAGATTCATTGTAACGATCCTATATGTAGTCCGAAGAAGACAGATTGGACCGAAAATCTCAGGAATTAAGGTTACCACTTTTATATTCCGCCCACTATTTCAAAGCATTAGAACATCAGCATTCACCCCAAAATTTCCACATTCCTGCTCAACTGCCCAAAGTGCAATCGATGCCTGTACATGTGCAAACAAGGATATTGATCCCATCGCAAACAGTTTGAACAGAATCAGTCCAGGCTCCAGGTTAGGTGACCACTCCTCTCCTTGGAAAACACATGGATGCAGACTCTGTTAAAGTGTTTTCTTTTTAATTTTTAAGCAAAATCTCTCCGATACAGCATCACACTGAGCTACAAGAAGACCAGTGGTAGTTACGGTGCTGGGTGGGCAGTCCTTTCCGAATCGTAAGCAATAAGCAGCTGATTAGGCATGCCTGGCCATTCAGAAAAGACATTTTACATCCTAATGTTGCATGGTTTCTGTGGAATCCGTGCGAGAGACTCTTCCAGGATGCATGCTAATTTATTGTCAAATATGCAATGGACTGGAATTGGTTGCAAGGAAATTCTGCCCTATGGCTGCAGAACAGATTTCTCAAGGGTGGCACAGTGGTTAGTGCTGCTGCCTCACAGCGCCAGGGACCCAGGTTCGATTCCTGGCTTGGGTCACTGTCTGTGTGGAGTTTGCACAATCTCCCTGTGACTCTGTGGGTTCCCTTTGGGTGTTCCAGTTTCCTCTCACAGTCTGAAGGACGTGCTGGTTAGGTGCATTGATCATGCTAAATTCTCCAACCGTGTTCCTGAACAGCTGCTGGAACTTGGTGACCTGGGGGATTTTCACAGCCGCTTCATTGCGGTGGTAATGTAGCCTACCTGTGACTAATAAATACATTTTAAGGCCTTCTGTTATGATTTGTTGCTGTTTATGGATGTGTAAAGTTAATCAATCAGCCGTATGCATGTACAGAAGAAATACAGCACAGAAGCAGGCCATTCATTCCATCATGTCTGTGCTGGCTCTCTGAATGAGCAATGCAACCAAGTGTCATTCCCCGACCTTCTCTCTGTATTCCTGCATATTCTTCCTCCAGAATCCAATGATTTCACTTGTGAGTTGGATGCAAGGACATGGTTATCCATTCAATCCACAATCTCCGGGAGAGAGCAGCAGAACATGCCTTCCAGGAACCGATGACCACAGCCAATGTTGTGTACACAGCTGGCATGGCCTGGGAGCACACGGAAAGATAGTATGCCAATAGGAATTTGCCATGCTGAGACTATTCAATAGTAAGAAGTCTCACAACACCAGGTTAAAGTCCAACAGGTTTATTTGGTAGTAAATGCCACAAACTTTCTGAGCAGCACCCCAAAAGCTAGTGGCGTTTGCTACCAAATAAACCTGTCGGGCTTTAACCTGGTGTTGTGAGGCTTCTTACTGTGTTTACCCTAGTCCAACACCGGCATCTCCACATCATGACTATTCAATAGCGCCAGTTATCAGATGGGTGAGCCAAGCACGACTGCATAAATTGTTATCTGTAAGTCAGTACCGCCACACTTTTGGCTCCTACCAAACTCCCACACCACCTTTCTGTTAGTTTGTTGTTTAACATAGATCTCCGTACATCAGCAGGGCAAATATTTAAACAAAAACAGGAGCACGGTTGTTGCTTCACAGGAGCAGGAACCTGGATTCGATTCCCGGCTTGGGTCACTGTCTGTGCAGAGTCTGCACGTTCTCCTTATGCCTGCGTGCATTTTCTCTGGGTGCTCCGGTTTCCTCTCACAGTCCAAAAGACGTACTGGTTTGCGGCATTTGTCATGCTAAGTCCTTCCCCAGGATACCCAAACAAATGCCAGAGTGTGGCGAGTGGGGGATTTTCACAGTAACTTCACTGCAGTGTGAATGTAAGCCTCCTTATGATTAATAAATAAATGTAAAAACCTTGCACAAGAGTGATAACTTTTATTTAGGTTGTGGCAATTTGTCTGGTGGTCCTGCACACCAGGGGGATCGTCGCAGACAAGGTGGACAATTTGACTCTGACCATTGAAAATTCCGTTGACCCTCCCATTGAATCTACTCCACACTGCGGATGTCCAAAATAGTTTCATATCCAATCAATTACTTTTGAAGTGTAACGATTGCTAATTAGGCAAAGACATTCATAAATATGCACACCAGCAAACATAGTGGGCAGCACGGTAGCACAGTAGTCAGCACTGCTGCTTCACAGTGCCAGGGACCTAGGTTCGATTCCCGGCTTGGGTCACTGTCTGTGTGGAGTTTGCACATTCTCCGCATGTCTGCGTGGGTTTCCTCCGGGTGCTCCGGTTTCCTCCCACAGATGTGCGGGTTAAATTGATGGGCCATGCTTTAAAATTGGCCCTGGGTATCCTGAGATGTGTAGGTTAGAGGGATTAACGGGTAAATATGTAGGGATATGCGGGTAGGGCCTGGGTGGGATTGTGGTCGGTGCAGACTCGATGGGCCAAATGGCCTCCTTCTGCACTGTAGGGTTTCTATGATTCAATGATAGCAGAAATCCAGAGTTCCTGTTTTTGCATCTCATGCCAGTGATTCGTAAGTGAGTCACAAAAGAGGATGCGTTTAAGAGCCAGTTGAGACAGACTTACACTGGCATTAATGTTCCAAGTTGCCATTCCTTATTTCGCAATCTTGTGGGTGGGTGTGGATTGGTGTAGCCAAACCCCATTAAAACAAATACAGACTGTGCGATTTGTTCATTTACTTGCATGACTGCCAGCTACATACGAATCTGCATGACGTTTATCTAATTTCGGGATTCCTGGCATTTGTTCTCAAGGATATTTATGGAGTTAAGCTTCATTGTAAACTTGAAAAGAGTTGATTCGAAGCTGAGTTGAGTCAGCTGGAATCATTGACACGTTAGTTTGGATTAGCAAACTGCTACAGTTAGAAAAGATTGCGTGAGGAGTAATAACCCCATAAAAATGTTAATTACAAAACAGCAGTTTAGTAATTAGAATGCAAACATAATGGTTAATGTGTCTGTCATAAATAATTGTCTTGTCTTACTGCTTTTATGTACTTAACTTCTGTTGAATACATTTTCTTGATAATTGAATATATTAAAATGAGACCTGACATTAAAGTTAACGTTTGTCTATTTATTCGTCACAAGTAAGGCTTACATTCACACTGCAATGAAGTTACTGTGAAATTTCCCTAGTCACCACAATCCTGCAACTGTTCGGGCCAATGGACCTAACCAGCATGTCTTTCAGACTGTGGGAGGAAACCAAAGTACCCAGAGGAAACCCATGCAGACACAGGGAGAATGTGCAAACTCCACACAGACAGTGACCCAAGACAGGAATCGAACCCGGGTTCCTGGCGCTGTGAGGCAGCAGTGCTAACCACTGTGACGCTGTGCTGCCCTGTTGTGAAGATTTTGCAAAATAATGGCTGGGATTTTACCAACACACCTGTCTTGATTCTAGGGGCGGGCAAGGCTCGGAGAATGGCATTCTTTGTTGGCCTCAAGCGGGATCGTACGATCTTTGGCGGACGTGCCACTAAAATTTGGCCAATGTCTGAAATCTTATGGCTGGTCACACCAGCAGGATTTTTCCATCCCGTTGCAATGAACGGAGGTTTGACTTGTTGCCAAATTCTCAACCTCACTGCAATGGGAACGTGGCATGAACGGCTGGTAAGATTGTGCCCAAACGTTTTGCGGAAGGGAAGGGTAGATTTGTTTGATGGGATTTCTGACTCTGCAATCTCTACACGTGTGATCGGCAGAGTGGGATCAAAAATCCCATGAGTTTTGAAAAACGTGGATCACTCCGGCGCGAACGTACTTCCCGATTTTCATTGGCTCTCACCGATGGCACAATTCGATCCATGGCCAAATGGGCGAGATCCAGATGTTAATACATTTGAATAAATTTCAAAATAATTCAATAGTTCCTTCACTAAATGATCCCCACTCACTGAATATTTATATCTCACAGATGTGGCGTCACATTGGCGAAGTTCTGGACAGACTTGTAAAAATGTAAACCCTCCCTGGGGGAAGTTGCGAGGGTAAATATAGCCTCCGGGGGAAGAGGGATATGGCTGGGCAGTGCCCTGGCAAAAACAGAAAATGCTGGAAAATCTCAGCAGGTCTGACAGTATCTGTGGGGAGAGAATAAAGCCAGTCTTGATGACCCTCCTCTCACTCTTTTGTTTGTTCAACACGTTCTGCTTAAATCTTGAAGACTGCTTCAATTACTGTTGGCTTTCCATAGAATAAGTGAGTAATATTTGACAATTTAGAATCTACTCGCAAGTGTAGCACCGTGTAACCAGTCCAACTTGTAGAAGTGGATTTCTTAAAAGCGATTTCCCACTAATTAACTTTAGGTTGGAGGGTTGGCTTTTGTTTATCTGTGTTTGTCTTGGCACATTATTGTCAGTTGTTGCTTATTTTTTCTTTATTTTTGCCTTGCCAGGCTTTTGAGGATTAACTAATTAACCAAATGAGGGATTCAAAAGGAAATTCTTCACTCAGGAACTCACTTCCATGTGCTATGGTTAAGAGGAATAACGTCAATGCTTCTAAGGGAATAGCTAAGTAAGAACATGAGAGAGGAAGGATTAGAAAGATTCCATAGAATCCCTACAGTGCAGAAGGAGACCATTTGGCCCATTGAGCTTGCACCAACTTTCCAACAATCATCCCACCCAGGCCCTATCTGCTTAGCTCCTCGTATTTGTTCTGCTGATTCTCCTAATCTATACATTTTGGGACACTAACGGACAACATGTAACTCCACAGATTTACCCTGCTAATCCCCCTGACATGAAGGGGAAATTTAGCATGACCAATCCACTTAACCTGCACATCTTTTTGGACTGAGGGAGGAAACAGGAACAGCCGAAGGAAATCCATGCAGACACAGGGACAATGTGCAAACGCCACACAGTGACCCGAGGCCGTAACTGAACCTGGATCCCTGGTGCTCTGAGGGAGCAGCGCTGGCCACTGTGCCACCGTACTGCCACAGATATGTTGATAGAATGAGATGAAGTAAAATGGGAGGAATCTTGTATGGAGGATAAGCACTGACATGAACCTAATGGGTCAGATCGTATACTTCAACAGCCTAATTTCTATGTAATTCACAAGGCAGAATTAAATGCTTTCCCCCATTGCAATGTTGGTTTTGAGGGGGCAACTAATTGGATGGAAAGTTGGCAGGTGAGAACCCTATCATTTTCTTGGCTTCATTCCACCTCTGTTGGTATGAACCCAGTGGTGGGCAAGAGACTGGCTATGCACAGCAGAGCTTAAGCAAACCCCTTTGCATACATACATCTTTAAATGGTTTCCTATATAAAATTGTAAGTCATGCTACCTACTATAAGGTTGTAAAGGTGGGATCATAAGATCACATGACCAGCGAGCAGAGCACCACCTCCCGCCAAACATGTTGCAAAAAGGGAGAGAAACCCTCCCCATGGTGGGAAGGTTGGAGGAGCATAAAGGAATGGCCTTCGACTTAATTCACAACAAGTGCAATTGCTCATCTAAGTACCAGCACATTAAACAACTAATCAGGTAAAAATACAACACACGACATTTTACAAGTCTCTCTAAGAAGACAAATCATCCAGGCTCCAGTGGTAAGTCTAGCTTCACAATCTAAATCATTACAAATAAAAGCAGAAAATGCTGGATAAACTCATCAAGTTGGGCAACATCTGTGGAGAGAGAAACAAAGTTAACAGTTTAAGTCCGTATGACTCTTCAATTTTTTTATTTAAGTGATTACAAGCTTCTGTTGTTGCAAAAATAATTTTATTAAAACTTAAAACCACACCCAATCAATCTTAAGGATTAAACTGCAATAAAGAACACCCAAATGTTCCAGTGGAGACAGTTCACATCTCTTTAACCTGTGCTTAACCCTCTCTCCACTTGCATTGTCTGTACCTTTAAGACTTGATTACCTGTAAAGACTCGCATTCCAACCATTATTTTGTAAATTGTGTTTGTGTCTTTATGTGCCCTATTTGTGAACAGAACTCCCACTCACCTGATGAAGGAGCAGTGCTCCAAAAGCTAGTAGCTTTTGTTACCAAATAACCCTGTTAGACTTTAACCTAGTGTTGTGAGACTTCTTAGTGTATTTCTGGATCCCAGCATCCACACATATTTTCTTGTGAGTTTTTTCCAACAAGTAATTAACTCCTTGGCATAATGTTTAATTAGACAGACCGCATTTTTTTGGAACAATGAAGCATATGATCAGGGAAGGCCAGCCAGCTACAAGCTATCAAGGATTTTGAAATGAATAGAAAGATCCAGCTTCAAGCAGCAATGAATAGATATATTCAGCCTCCAATGATAAGGGGCAGAAAACAAACAAAAGGTTCCCTTCTCAGTCCCAGGACTGCTGTTCACCAAAGTAAATAAAGGGTATTAATGTAATTGGACCATCCAGCTTAGATAACAGGTTGGATGGGAAGGTCAAATCTTCAGAAATGTATGTCTATTGTGCTCACGTGATGTAACATCAGACAGTAGTTGGAATACTCTATCTCTCTCCCAAAGCATGTTGGTCAAATAAAGTCTTTAACTGTATTCTGTCCTTTGCATGTCTTTGAGTTAGCTGAGATCAGCTGAATACAAGAAATCACCCCCCACCCCACCCCAACCCCGAGGGATGCCCTGACAAAATCCCCTTAAACCCGTTATGATGGCTGGTCTGGAGCATGAGTGGTCCTGGCACCGTTCACGATCCTGGTTTGAAATGAAGTCCAGTGTACGAGGGTCAAAGTCCTTCCATTACAGTGTGGTGCAAACACTTTGGTGTGAGTCTTTGTATATAGATACTTGGAAAACAATATATAAAGAAAGTAGCAGGTCAAATTGATCTTTGATGACAGTGATACTATTACGTTGCAAACAACAACTGCATTCCAAACTTAGATTCCCAACTTGTTAAGTTGGCTGACGTTTCATAGAATTCATAGAATCTCGACAGTGCAGAAAGAGGTCATTCGGCCCATCGAGTCTGCATTGACCATAATCCCACCCAGGCCCTATCCTCATAATCCCATGCATTAACACTAAGCTAATCCTCCTGACTCTAAGGGGCAATTTAACATGGTCAATCCACCTAACCCACACATCTTTGGAGTGTGGGAGGAAACTGGAGCACCCAGAGGAAACCCACACAGACCTGGGGAGAACGTGCAAACTCCACACAGGCAGTGACCCGAGGCCGGAATTGGACCCAGTTCTAACCACGATGCCACCATGCTGCCCAAGTAATATTAACTGTGCACTTTGAATCATAGAATCCTACAATGCAGAAGGAGGGCAATCAGCCTATCGAGTCTGCACCGACCACAATCCCGCCCAGGTCCTATCACAGTAACCCCATGCATTTACCCCAGCTAGCCCCCCTGAAACTAAGGGACAATTTAGCATGGCCAATACACCTAACCCGCACACAGTCTTTTGGACTGTGAGATAAGTGTGCTTAAAATTTAAGAGTTAAACAGAACAAAGAAACCATACAAATATTCAGCATAAAAATTTGCAAGTTTAAAACACTTTGGGGCAAGCATAAAATGATTTTAAAAAATTCAAAGCAGCAGTAATTATAGCCACAATAATAGTAGCAAAATACATTTGACATATTATCCATATTTTTCCAATGCATTTAACAGTGTAGAGGTCATTGGACAGTTATCAGCCCAAACAGTGCAAACTTTCCATACAAGACCTACAGAGGAAACAGATACTTTTGGTTTTCAGTTTTTGAGGGACTAAGTGCTTACTGTTAACTTGCCAAAGTATAGCAATACATCACAGGAAATCAATATTTCAGGCTGGAACACTCTCGCACATAACATCAGCGCGATTTTGTAACACTTTGCTCAAGTTTATTAGACAGCACATATGTGAAATGCATAATTAGATCAATCACTTCAAAAAACATAATTGATGATATCCAGTGATTAATTGGATCTCCTGTGGTGTTTCATAATATTTAACAGTTGTTGCAAGAACTGTGGCAAAATCCTGCAGACTTCTTTGATATGGTATTTGGATTTGATTCTCTTTTGCTAGTTATTATAGAGGTATATTATTATCTTTAGGTACCTTCCCAACCTCCTTTGTTATTAAGTAATGGCTTTGTTTCTAGACCAGAAAATGTGAGTGTCTCTAATCTTTCCTTGGAGCTCATTAATCTGTCTGCCTTTACCTGTACCTTTCAAATTATGTGACATGATAACTAAAACTCAGCAGAATCATCCAAGCGAGATCTAATCAATGGTTATTCATGTCACAGCTTAATTTATATAGACTTACATTCTACAGTCCTGCCTATATATTCCAGTAATCTATTCTATTTTATCATTGTTTCTCCTTTTCTTAAACTTATGTCACAAGTAGGCTTGCATTAACACTGCAATGAAGTCACTGTGAAAATTTCCTCGTTGCCACATTCCAGCGACTGTTCAGGTACACTGAGGGAGAATTTAGCACAACCAGTGCACCCTAACCTGCACATTTCTCGGACTGTGAGAGGAAACCGAAGCATCCGGAGAAAACCCAAGCAGACATGGGGGGATCATGCAGATTCAGCACAGACAGTCACCCAAGCCGGGATTCAACCCGGGTCGCTGGAGCTGTGAGGCAGCAGTGCTAACCACTGTGTCACCATGCCACCCTTTAAATAGTAGCTAGTTCAGTATGAGGGGGGCATGGCTTATCCTCCCCTGATACTCCAGCACTGGGGATTGGTGAGCTCAGTTGTCTGGATGGCTGATTCATGATGCAGAACGATGCCAACTGCACAAATTCAATTCCCGTGCTGGCTGAGTTTATTCATGAAGACCCCGTCTGCTCAGCCTTGCCCCTCGCCTAAGGTGCCGTGACCCTCAGGTTAAATGACCACCAGTCAGCTCTCCCCATCAAAGGGGAGATCAGCCAGTGGTCACCTGGGACTATGTTGACTTTACCTTTTACTGCAGCGCTCTGATGAAGCAGAGCACTCCATGTTTCTGAAGAAGTTGGGCTCAGCAGACAAGGCAAGAAATGCAGGGCAGTGCCAAAACCCAAAGAAAGTCAGTAAGGAGTGGGAACTCCACAATGATTGCCGCTTCATTGTAAGATTTGGAACACTGTTTAGGGATGATGTAATCGTACTGCAAGGTGTTGAAATAATTCTCTCTATCAAGGTTTCAAATTCACCATTGTGGTAAATATTACAAATGTATTGTTACATTTTATATAGAAACATGAAAGGGTTTTCATAGATTTCATAGAATCTTACAGTGCAGAAGAAGGCCATTCGGCCCATCGAGTCTCACTGACCACAATCCCAGCCAGATCCAATCCCCACGTATTTACGCTAGCTAGTCCCCCCTAAGGGGCAATGTAGCATGGGCAATCAACCTAACTTGCAAATCTTTGGACTGTGGGAGGAAACCGGGGCACTCAGAGAAAACCCACGCAGATGCGGGAAGAACGTACATACAGTGACCCAAGGCTGGAATTGAACCCAGGTCCCTGGCGCTGGATGGCAGCAGTGCTAAACACTGTGCCACTGTGCTGCCCACATTCCAGTTGAATTGAATTCAGGGAAACAAGAACAGTGTACTGAGGTGTAAAAATAACTGTGTTAAGTATGCATCACCACTATCCGTTGATAGCAAGGTAATTACTTCGAGGAAAGATTAGAAATAAAATAGCTTCATGGAATAGCTTCAGTAATAAAACATTACAGTTAGACATTAATATGGCATAAGCCAGCACAATCTAAAATGTTTTACATTATCTATTAATCTGACCTCTATAAACTTCCTGAGCAGCATGAGTAAAGAAAAGTCTATTTATTAGTCGCAAGTAAGTCTTACATTAACACTGCAATGAAGTTACTGTGAAGTTCTCCTAGTCGCCACAGTCTGGCGCCTGTTTGAGTCAGTGCACTGAACCAGCACATCTTTCAGACTGTGGGAGGAAACTGGAGCACCTGGAGGAAACCCACGCAGACACGTGGGCAATGTGCAAATTCCGTACAGACAGTGACCCAAGCCAGGTATGAAACTGCATTCCTGGTGCTATGAGGTAGCAGTGCTAAACACTGTGCCACAGTATAGGTGATGTCTGTCTGCCCTTCTCGATGGATGGAAAAGACCCCATAGATTTTTTTCTGATGAAGAGCAAGAGGAGTTGACCCTCGCGTCTTGGCAAATGTTTGGACCTTAAGCAACACCTAAAAGTAGCCACCTTGGTCATTTTTCTTACGCTGTTCATGGAACTTTGTTGGATTTTTTAAAATTCATTTGTGGGGCATGGGCATCGCTGGTTGGGCCAGCATTTATTGCCCATCCTTTGTTGTCCTTGGAGGGCATTTGAGAATCAACCACATTGCTGTGGCTCTGGAGTCACAAGTAGGCCAGACTGGATAAAGACAGCAGATTTCCTTCCCTAAAGGACATTAGTGAACTAGATGGGTTTTTCTGACAATCGGCAATGGTTTCACGGTCATCAGTAGATTCTTAATTCCAAATTTTAAAAGAAATGAATTCAATTTCCATCCCCTGCCTTGGTGGGGTTCTAACCCAGGTCCCCAGACATTAGCTGAGTTTCTGGAGTAATAGTATAGCGATGATACCACTAGGCCATCATCTCCCCTATGTATGTATATGAGATGTTGTATTTCCAACATTGGAACTGTCACTACATAGAAACCCTACAGTGCAGAAGGAGGCCATTCAGCCCATCGAGTCTGCACCAACCACAATCCCACTCAGGTCCCACCCCCATATCTCTACATATTTACCCGTTATTTAATGTCTCTAACATACGCATCTCAGGACTCTAAGGGGCAATTTTCAGCATGGCCAATCAACCTAACCCGCACATCTTTGGTCTGTGGGAGGAAACCAGGCCACCTGGAGGAAACCCACACAGACACGAGGAGAATGTGCAAACTCCACACAGACAGTGACCCAAGCCGGGAATCAAACCCAGGTCCCTGGAGCTGTGAAGTAGCAATGCTAACCACTGTGCTACCGTGCCACCCAAATAATGGGATATGTATATTGCCTTTTTATTAAATGATAAATGTAGATTTTTCCTGGTATTTGTTAACAGAGTTCCATAATTTTTCCACTTTAATATGCAAGATATAAATAAATGATCTTGATTAATTTTGTACTTTCCTTTAACAATATAATCTATTTCATATTTTAGATGAATGAGTAATTGTTTTATTGAAAAACCATGATAATATTAAGTTGTGATCATAATACAAGTAAAACATCTAATTGTAGTTCACAAGATAAAATAAAATAAAGGATTAAATAATAATGATGCACTATGATTTTATTATGAACATTTTAGTGTACAAATAATTACAATACAGAGAAATGCCTACTGCACTCTTTTTTGTATTAAATATCATGTTAGGTTAGTTAATTAAATTTTACGTTATTTGCACATTAACTATGAGTTTTATAAAGGAAGGATTGGTTTGCCTCATTACCTACCCCATGTATGGCATGATTTTCTACTCCACCATGGTGTAGTGAGATGGTGAATGTGTCTCTCCACTTGCTGGCAGTGGGATCCTCCAGTCCCAACATTGTCAACGGGTTTTGCCCTTGTTTGAACCCTCTGCTGCTGCGGGGGTTGGGGTGTGGGTCACTATTGTGGGAAGATCCCGCTGGTGGGAACGGCCGGAAAACTTTGATCATCTTTTTTTCGTGGAATGGAGTCTTTTCTCCTTAATTACATCACAGGTTTTTTTCTTGTGTGGTTATGGCAAGAGGAGGTGAGATTCAAGAGTTTTCTAGTGAAGTCCAGTTGGTACAGGTGTTAAGGTAAGGAAGAGTTTTTTTTATTGATTGGTGGGTTATGGGTGGCATTGGCTGGCCAGCATTTATTGCCCATCCCTAGTTGCCCTTATTCAGAGGGTAGCTGACAGTCAACAACCACAAGAGAAAACGCTGGAAAATCTCAGCAGGTCTGGCAGCTTCTGTAAGGAGAGAAAAGAGCTGACGTTTCGAGTCCAGATGACCCTTTGTCAAAACTCTGACTCGAAATGTCAGCTCTTTTCTCTCCTTACAGATGCTGCCAGCCCTGCTGAGATTTTCCAGAGTTTTCTTCTTTGGTTTCAGATTCCATCATCCGCAGTAATTTGCTTTTATAAATGAGAGTCAGCCGCATTGCTGCAGCTCTGGAGTCACGTGTGGGCCTGACCAGCTAGGGATGGCAGATTTCCATCCCTAAAGGACATTAGTGAACCAGATGGGTTTCCCCAAAAATCCACAACGGCTTCATGGCCATCAGAGGATTCTTAATTCCAGATTTTTTTTATTGAATTCAAATTACACTATCTGCTGTGACAGGATTCAAATCCGGGTCCCCAGAGCATTAGCTGAGTTTCTGGATTAAGAACATAAGAACATAAGAAATAGGAGCAGGAGTAGGCCATCTCGCCCTTCGAGCCTGCCCCACCATTCAATAAGATCATGGCTGATCTGCAGTGGATCAGTTCCACTTTCCCGCTTTCTCCCCATAACCCTTAATCCCCTTGCCTACCAAAAACCTATCTACCCGCTTCTTAAATATATTTAGCGAGGTAGCCTCCACCACTTCAACGGGCAGAGAATTCCAGAGATTCACCACCCTCAACTCTGTTCTAAACTAACCACCCCCCCCCCTTATCTTGAGGCTGTGCCCTCTAGTCCTGCTGTCCTTTCTGAGCGGGAAGAACCTCTCTACCTCTGCCCTATCCATCCCTTTCATCATCTTATATGTCTCAATAAGATCCCCCCTCATCCTTCTAAACTCTAACGAGTACAAGCCTCTCTTCATAGCTCAACCCCCTCAACTCCGGTATCAGCCTAGTGAACCTCCTCTGCACTCCCTCCAAGGCCAAAATATCCTTGCGCAAGTGCGGCGACCAAAACTGCACACAGTACTCCAGCTGCGGCCTCACCAGTGCCCTGTACAGTTGGAGCAAGACCTCCCTACTTTTATATTCAATCCCCCTCGCTATGAAGGCCAGCATCCCATTTGCCTTCCTGACCACCTGCTGCACCTATAGGCTGGGTTTTTGCGACTCATGCACAAGGACCCCCAGGTCCCTCTGCACCGTAGCATGCTGCAGCTTTTCTCCCTGTAAGTAGTAGTCCTTCCTACCATTATTCCTACCAAAGTGGACAACTTCACACTTGCCAACATTGTATTCCATCTGCCAGGTCCTCGCCCACTCGCTCAGCCTATCTAGATCCCTCTGCAGACTTTCTACACCCTCCGCACAATTTGCTGTACCACTTATCTTTGTGTCATCAGCAAATTTCGACACCTTACTCTCAGCTCCCTCCTCCAGATCATCTATGTAAATGGTAAATAGCTGAGGCCCAAGCACCGATCCCTGCGGCACTCCACTTAATAGTCTGGCAACACAACTATGAGGCCATCGCCTCCCCATATTGGCCAAACTGAAGCAAATGGAATTAGCCCAGTTAAGGAAACCTGATTGGCATGGATGAGTTAGATTGAAGGGCCAGTTCCTGTGCTATATATCTCTGCAAATCTATATCTATTTTATAGCACCATCACACAGTATTGAAGGAAGCCATTTAGCTCATTATATCATTGCCAACTATTTTTCAATCATTTGTTTCTTTCCTTCGTGTACATATCCAATTCACTTTCGAAGGACAGTTATGAACCTACTATCTTTTCAGATGGTCCATTCCCGACCCTGGGCAATTCACAGTACAAAAATCATTCTCCTGATCTTCACTCTGGGCTCATTTGACAATGATCTTAAACCTGCATCCTTTGCTAACTGACACTCCTGTGAGTGGGTATCTGTTCTATTCCCTATTAATTCGATCAGATGTTATATCTGGTCAGGGGTGAATTATGGATCAAAAGCTGGGGGGAAGAAAAGAAAATCAGCCGCTTTGAAATGTGGTGCTTAAAATGGATCCGAAGGGTAGCTACATGGAGAACACAATTAATGAAGAAGTGTGGACTGAGGCCAGAAGAACAAGAGAACCCTTAATTAATGTCAAAAGAATACAAATGGAGTTCTCATGAAATGTTATCATACAGAAGGCAACACCAGATGACCTAAACGAAGAAGAACAAGAGGTCAACAGTGAAGGAAGCAGCGAGGCAACACAATCTAAAGCTCCAACAATAAGTTCACCCAGCCACGTTAAAGCCAAGGTACATCAATATACAAGAATCATAGAATCATAGAACCCTACAGTGTAAAAAGAGGCCCTTCAGCCCATCAAGTCTGCACCGAACACAAACCCACCCAGGCCCTACCCCATATCCCTACATATTTTACCCACTAATCCCTCTAATTTATGAATCTCAGGACACTAAGGGGCATTTTTTTAGCATGGACAATCAACCTAATCTGCACATGTTTGGACTGACAAGAGTTTCCCCACAACCTGCAACTAAAAATCAATTATCAAACTAATACTAAACCCCACTATTGTTTCTATGATCAGAAAGTTGAGAAGACAATAGGTGGGTTTTTTTTGGCTTTCTCACAGTGACATTTCCAGATTATGAAGGCTTATTGAAGTTTGAATGAACCAGAACATACTCAAGTTCCAAAGACCACTTTGCCCCAAAAGATAACTATATTATAATCGAGTGGGTTGAGCTTCTCATTGTTGGCTACACTATTCATATTGCTTCTAGCTGTACTCTTCCAGCATTCCATAAACCCTTTCTCCACTTTCCATGCCAGTCTCAATCTCCAAACTTATGGTCTTGAGATGCACAAAGAAAAGTCATTGGTGTGTTATGGACAGCACGAAAAACCATGGCTCGCTATTGGCTGCCAGCAGGATGTTCTGGTCTCACTGATGTCTATGATATTTTATATGATTCAGCCGTGCTGCTGCCAAGGAGGCCAAGAGTCACCTTTGGTAGGACCAGAAGGCCCTGCCAGCCAGAAGGGCTGGAAAATCCCACCCGAGGGTGTCTAAGCCACTCAGAATAGAACTTAGATAATAATTCCACCAAAACACCCCAGAATGTTGAATTTAAGGACCCCATGCACCCCGGACATTCTGTCCTCTACCTTCTTCCTTCGAGAAAAAGATGTAAAAATCTGAAGTCACATACCAACCGACTCAAAAATGGCTTCTTCCCTGTCAGGCTTTTGATTGGACCTACCTTACATTAAGCTGACCTTTCTCTACACTCTAGCTATGACTGTAACACTACACTCTGCACTGTCTCCTTTCCTCCTCTATGAATGGTATGTTTTGTCTGTATAGCACACAAGAAACAACACTTTTCACTGTATGTTCATACATGTGACAATAATAAATCAAATCAAATCATATGCATTAACATTTATCTCATATTCTGTAGTAAAATCTTATAATTAATGACTACAATCACAAATGTTGGTTCAATTTCTGGAGAGGAGGCATTCTCAAGTCCAACTCAAAAGGATGACTTTTTATGTTTCATGCTGGCCATAACACACCAATGTTACCAGTGCACACCAGAGCTGGCATTGTGGCACTGTGGTTAGCACTGTTGCCTCGCAGCGCCAGGAACCTGGGTTCAATTTCCAGCTTGGGTCACTGTCTGCGTGGAGTCTGCATGTTCTCCCTGTGTTTGTGTGGGTTTCCTACAGGTGCTCTGGTTTCTTCCCACAGTCCAAAAGACGTGCTGGTTTGGTGCATTAACCATGCTTAATTCTCCCTCAGTGTGCCAGAGAGTGGGGATTTTTTACAGTAACCTTATTGCAGAATGTAAGCCTACTTGTGACGCTAATAAAAAAAACAATGACTTTTCTCTGTACATCTTAATACCATAAGAATGGAGGTTGAAATTGGTGCAGAAAGTGGGGAAAGGGTTAATGGAATTCTGGACTAGTGTAGCTAGAAGCAATATGAATAGTGTAAAATCATAGCCAAGAGGGCCACCATCTCTTGAACAATTTACACGATTATAATGTGTCTATCTTTTGGTGCAAAGTGTCCTTTGTAACTTGAATATGTTTTGGTTCATTTAATCTTCAATAAGCCTTCATGTTTTTCACCATGTTTACAAACCATCCTTGGCATATAAGGGTTGTCTATATAAGGGTTGCAACGTGTTGTCTATATTATTAACAAATTGATATTCCTAAGAAACATTGCAAGATGTAACATGTTTGTGATGGATACATGTAAGTGGAAGCCCTAATGGGGTGGTAAGATTTTAAAACCATTAGACATTAAAGCACTGACAGAGCTAGCAGTATTCAGTTAAGTGACTTTTAAAATATGTTTATGAGTTAACAAGAAGCAATTTATACACATGAGATGCAGTAATTGATTCAAACAAATGATTATGATTGTAAAGTACACAAGCTGATATCTTGTATGTATTATTATTGATTTTAAGCAATTTACTGCTAAGCATCATGGTAAAAAGACATTAGGACGAAGCTATATTTTGAGAGAATGATTGAACCTCAAATTTTATCAGTTAAAATTTTGGTTGAAAAGAATGTTTAGAACACTTAATCATATTTCATGAATATGGATTATTTACTGTCCGGATGAGATGGACTGGTGCCCAGACGTAGTGGCACGAGTTAGTCTGGTTAGACAATGACCATTAGGGGAGCCCATGAGAATGTTTATTTGAACTCTGAGCTGAACATCTTAGGCTACTAGGCATCCGGGGAGTAGCGTCAGCCAAGACGGGATTTAGCTTTTGGATTTCATCAAAGAGTTTTTGCTGCTCTATGTCAGAACTGCTTAACCCTTTGATGAATCCCTGGCGGCCACTGGTTTAAATAAAGTTACATCTTTATACAGAGATACCTACCTCATGAGCATTGTATTGTCGAAACTTTGGGCAGTCGCCTCGGTTACCACACTAACAGTATCCAATGATTCACAACATTGGGAGGAATAATGGGGCTCTGGAATTTGGTGTCCAAGCTCTGGAGATGTGTTGGTGGGCCTAGTTTTTAACATGCCTGGGATACAGGACTCTGTATTAGGGTTAGGGTTTCCCTCGTGTCAATTCCTAAGTGGATGATCCCAGTTTGCAGCACAGAGAAGGTACCCCGGGAGTAAACGCGAAATGAAGGCCCTGCAATTTGGTAATAATTAGTAAGTTCCCCAGGGATCTAGAGGAGGTGAGATTTGGTGACGTTTAGTGAATGACACTGGAGGGGGTGGGGGGCAGTGGCTTTGTGATGGATTCTTGTGACAAAATGACTGGTTGGAAGGATGATCCTTCCTGTTGGTTTCGAGCATGCTGGAAGAGGAATGTGAGGTCTGTGACAATCGGAAGTGAGGGTGGAATGCAAAGTCTGAGCAACTGGCAGGTGGGAATGTGTGATTCCTCTGATCTGGCAGCATTACAAGGTTGAAAGGCTGGATCTGGCAGCAATAGATTGATTTGAAATTTGTTACCTATGGGGTGACAGTACAGGGAAGACATTTGGTGCTTGCGGGGAAAGTCTCAGAGTCTAGTGCTACTCTGATAACTTTGGATTCCATACCACTGTCACAGGGGAGATGGGAGGATGAGAGGCTATATAGTCAGACAGACAACGAAGGATTGCCACATCTGGGTAAATTGCACTCTGGCCTTTCTTGTCCAGAGGAAACCCTGGGTTTGTCTTCATTGGGCGATAAAATATGGCAGCACTGGAAAGGACAGGTGAGCATTGGACAAGGTGTTTGAAAGGCTGACTGTTCAACAATTACGGACCATCATCAACTCCCAACGTCTGCTACCGACTCCCAACATCTTGTGGTGCATTCTTGGTTTTCATCATGGCACCATTAGCAGCCATGCCTTCAGCTTCCTTCAGCTGGGGTGGCACAGGGGTTAGCATTGCTACCTCCCAGCACCGGGGATCTGGGTTCGATTCCCAGTTTAGGTCACTATTGGTGCGGAGTCTGCGTGTTTCCCCTGCAAGCGTCTACGTGAGTTTCCTTTGAGTGCTCCAGTTTCCTCCCACTGTCCGAAAGATGTGCTCGCTAAATGCATTGGTCATGCTAAATTCTCCCACTGTGTACCTGAACTGGCACTGGAGTGTGGCGACTAGGGGAATTTCACAGTAACTTCATTGCAATGTTAATGTAAGCCTATTTGTGATACTTTGCTCTTAGCTCTCGCGATCCCGCTCTTAAATCTTCCATACCTCTCCCACCCTCTCCTTACTTAAGATGCTTGTTGAAACCTATCTCTATGAACTATCTTACAGCCGCCTGCCTTTATAACTCCCTACGTGACTCCATGGCATTTATGAAGATGATCTTGAGGATTGTCTTGCAAGTTTTATTATGTTAAAAGCACCATATAAATGTAAGTTGCCTTTGCTATGCCGGGTAATGCACAATGTATTATTCTGTTGCTCAGCTAGAGCCATGTTAAATATGGTCTATCCCTTTCATAGAATCATAAAATCCCTACAGTTCATCCAGCCTGCATCGACACAATCTCACCCTATTCTCATAATCCCACATATTTACCCTGCTAATCCCCCTGACACTAAGGGGCAATTTATCATGGCCAATCCACCTAACCCTTTGGAGTGTGGAAGGAAGCCGACGCAGGGTTTCAATCCTGAGGTCAGCTGGAGTTGAACTACTGTGAGTGAAAGCTGTTTGGGAGACACACTCGTAATTATTCATGAATTGTTTGGCATGGAAGCATCAGACAGCATAAAAGAACAGCTCTACCTGCCCTTTAGATTTTTGCTGGATGTTTTAAAATATTGATTAGGAAGGGAGCAACAATTGCATTATAATGGGTAACATTTAGTCATTGGTAGAAACTGAACTGGCAGTTTCTATTGAATAATTATAGGCATATATTGGATTATAAACTGCATTGTTTTAAGATTAAATAAAGGTACGTTGTCAGAGTAATTTATTTCATCTGGTGCATGCTATGTGTAAGCTAAGAACACTTAATTCAACACAGCAATCTTTCTTCCTCCAATATTGTCACAGCTCACAATGATCAACATGAACATAAAGAATTTATGAAGCTGGGGAGAAAGCAGTTTCTCATTCTTATTGCCCTCTCCATATACAAGATGCAAGCAGGTGCCAAAGAGAATGAGTTATGCTTTACCGATTTAGGAGATCCCCTAAGGTGCTGCTTGTGGTTATATTGCAATGGTGCTTACTGATGTTTCTTTGAGCTTGTGTACAATAGAAGTTGGCCCATCTCTGCATTATTCAAACATTATTTCACTTGAATGACAAGTAGTAGAGCTATCGCACATTACTAATCCTGAAATATACACAGCCTCACAGTTATGATTTATCTCGGATGCAATGTTGCTAATCCCATCAATCCAGCCTTTTAGAAAACCTACGTAAGGTTGAAATAATTTGTTTTCAAACCACGCGGCATTTTGGGCTGGGTTTTGCACCAAATCTCTGGGGAGGTCATGCCCGTAATCTTTCCATCGCATGCCACCCTGCCATGGGCAAGGAAGGCAGTGGGACTGAGCACTGGGGGAAAATCCATGGGATGCAAGACAAAGAAATTCCACCTCAACCCATTTCAGTCCCTTACCACCGTGTTGCCAATTGTCTGCCCAAGCCACAAGCAAACTCTAAGCATTATATGTATCCTAATACTGTCTTAAAATTAGAATCATTGCTGGGCACAGTGGATGGGATTTTATGGCCTTGCTCATCCTGAAACCATAAAATCCCACGGGAGGTCAACAGAAATTCCCACTGTACGGTTCTCACTTGTTCCAATTCTGCAGTGGGCAGGATGGTCCAATTCCGGTGAGTAGTTGTACCCGGCCCATTCTTGCCAGCTCATCTCTCAACTTTGCCAAATTTGCCTTCCCCCAATTTAGAACAATCCGGCCAGAATTCTCCCCAGAAAATGCTAAGTGTTGAATCTGCGTAAAAACTGGAGTAAATCGGGCTTTTTTGTGTCAGTGGGAGTTTCAAAATGTATCTCCTACACTCTGAGCACTGCAGAGTGCACTGCAGAGCATAAATCACACTGAAATTCAGTGTGTGAGGCCTATTCCCATTGAAGAGGCGGGCAGCATAACGCTGAGGGGGCTACTGCGCGTGTGCCAATCTGTCAGTGCCGAGATCAGCACATGCAGAGTGGTCTCACACTGCTGGCCTCCCGTGACTCTGCATTGCCAGACATGTGACCCGCCCCCATGCCTGATGCTGGCCCCCCCGACCATATTCAGCACAGCCTCCAAGCCCCCCCCTGCTGTCCCAGTCTCCCACCACCTTGCCCCCAATTTCCCCTTCCTCCCCACTGCAAGTTCCAACAACCCCCGGCAGTCCTGATCCACAGCCACCCCCCCCCCCCCCACCACCGCCCCACCGCAGTCCCAATCCCCCCAGCAGGCTGATCCTGATCTCCCACCCAAATGGCCAGCCCCGATCTCTGGCTTCCCTCCCTCCTCCACCAATCCCGACTGCAGAGTGGTAGCAGGACCGCACCCCATCGCCATTCCCCCATAGGTCTTGCCTCCTTGTCACTGCCCCTCGCCTGGGGGGGGCAGTACTAAGGTGCCCATTGGGCAGTGCCAGGGGGCCCAGTGTGGCATTAAGGTGCCAACGCCCTGGGGGCACCACTCCCCCACTGCCTGACTCTCTGGGAGGCCCCCTAATTGGCCCCCTCCACTCCAGCGGGGTCGCGCCGCCAGTCCCCTAAAAGTGGGGAGTTATAGTAATCTCCACTGATGTGAACCACTCTGGCAGGGTTGGGGGTGGATTCTAATGGGCCCAGAGACTTCAGTCCCTGACACGCTAATTACAATTAAAATGTGATGTATATTACCATAATTTTTGTGCGCTCCCACTGATTTCTGGTGCAGATGTGATGCCGCTGGAAATCCAACACTGGGAGATGCGAACAGGCTGGGAAGCCAAGCGTGGATCCCATGCATCGGATGCTGCTGAAATCTCCTGCCCCACTGTGCAGCAGGATTGGAGAATTGTCCATGTTTACTCCTGTTCTATCCTCTTCCTTTTCTGTAATGATGTTAAACCTCATGATATGGTTAATGGTTCCCCCCCCCCCATTGCTACTTCATCCATTTGCCTAGCTTCTTTTCCGAAAGCTAAATCTGGAATTGCACCCTCTCATTGGGCTGGTTACGTGCTACCTAAAAAAAGTTTTCTTGAGTGCAGTTCTAGAATTTTGCACCCTCCATGCCCTTCACACTGTTCCTATCCCAATTAATGTTAGGGGAGTTGGAGTCCCCAACAACTATTGCCATATTGTTTCTTCACTCAACATTCTGTCAACCTATTTGCTCTTCTAACTCCCTTCCATAGTTCACTGCTAGCAGAAATGCTTCCCCTTTCTTAATTTCTGAACTCAACCCATATGCTTCATTTAATATATAACTCTCCCTCATAGCAGTAACTGTTTCTTTAACCAATAATGCTGCACCCCCAACTTTGCTTCCCCTCTCGATCTTGCCTGGAAACTCTACATCCAGGGATGGTGAGCGACCATTTCTGTCCTTCCTTAAGCCAAGTTTCTGTTGTAGTGATGATGCCATGCTTGCCCTGCGCCTATCTGTGCCCTCTTTGATTTGATTTGATTTATTATTGTCATATGTATCGCATATGCTATACAGACAAAGCATACCGTTCATAGAGAAGAAAAGGAGAGAGTGCAGAATGTCTTGTTACAGTCATAGCTACGATGTAGAGAAAGATCAACTTAGAGTGAGGTAGGTCCATTGAAAAGTCTGGTGGC
Source organism: Carcharhinus amblyrhynchos (assembly GCF_965287045.1). Classification (NCBI taxonomy): domain Eukaryota; kingdom Metazoa; phylum Chordata; class Chondrichthyes; order Carcharhiniformes; family Carcharhinidae; genus Carcharhinus; species Carcharhinus amblyrhynchos. Next base: position 7,539,781 of record NC_137333.1, on the reverse strand, counting down.
AACAGGGAAGAAGCTGTTCTTGAATCGGTTGGTACGTGACCTCAAATTTTTGTATCTTTTCCCCGGTGGAAGAAGGTGGAAGAGAAAATGCCCGGGGTATATGGCGTCCTTAATTCGCTGGCTGTTTTGCTGAGGCAGCGGAACCTGTGGACAGGATCAATGGTTTGCATGATGGATTGGGTTACATTCACCACCTTTTCATTTGCTTTATTTACATATATTCCTTGTAACAGCACCAAAATCCTGTGCTGTACAGTTCTTAACCCGCGCTGCTCCTGTCTTCCCAATTCACTCACTAATTCTCCATCCCCTAGTCCCTGCTCTGAATTTGCCCTTAGATTCCTATGAGTCAGCTAATCTAGGTTAAACTCTCTAACCTAACAGCACTAGCAAATCTCCCTGCAAGGATGTTCACCCCAATCCACCTTCCCCAGAACCTGTCCCAATGCCTCAAAAATCTGATGCCCACCCTCCAACACCAGCTTTCAAATTTTAATCATTCATAGAATCCCTGCAGTGCAGAAGGAGGCTATTCAGCTCATCGAGTCTGCACGCACCACAATCCCACTCAGGTCCAATTCTTGTGATCCCACATGTTTACCCTGCTAATCCCCCTGACATTCATGGACAATTCAGCATGGCCAATCAACCTAACTCTCACATCTTTGGACTGTGGAAGGAAATCGGAATACCTGGAGGAAACCCATGCAAACACGGAGAGAACATGCAAACTGCACACAGATAGTGACCCAAGGCCGGAATTGAACCCAGTACCTGGCACTGTGAGGCAGCAATGCTAACCACTGTGTCATCATGCAATTCTTCTCTTTCTGTATTCGCTTGCACATGGGACTGGGAGTAATCCTGAGATTGCTGTTTTAGAGGTGCTGCTTTTCAATTTACTTCATAGCTCCCTAAAGGGTGCTTTCAGGACCTCATCCCTTTTTCTACCTAAGTCATTGGTACCAATGTGGACTAAATCCTCTGGCTGATCACTCTTCACCAGGCGAACATCCCCACTTTTGATCTTACAATGGAAAGAAAGTCATTGACAAAACAGCTGAAGATGTTTTGTGCCTAGGACACTACACTGAGGAACTCCTGGTATAATGCCCTGGAATTGAGAATGTTATGACCACTTTCCTGGTGAGGTTCCCTTTCCATTGGGTAACTTATCCAGATCCAATAGTTATGTTTTAAAATGAATTAATTGAACAAGGCTCTCTTAAACTAAGGCAAAGTAAGTTTATTGACCACTAAAAAAAGCATGGACAAAAATGTTAAAATACATGCATATACATTCATACAGATTAGAAGTGAGAATTGAGTCCAAAGTAAATATAAACATAAAGTATACAGGGCAGTCCTTGACCTGCAAGAAGTGGATGATGAAGCATGTGGTCATTAGGTCATTACAATTTGGGGTTCATAGAAAACCCACAGTGCAAAAGGAGACTATTCGGCCCATCAAGTCTGCACCAACCACAATCCCACCGCGGCTCCATCCCTGTAATCCCACACATTTACCCTAGCTAGTCCCTCTGACACGAAAGAGCAATTTGCCATGGCCAATCTACCTAACAAGCACATCTTGGGACTGTGGGAGGAAACCCACGCAGATACGAGGACAACATGCAAATTGCATACAGACAGTAACCCAAGTCGGGATTCAAACCCAGGTCCCTGGCATTGTGAGGCAGCAATGCTAACCACTCTGCCACCATAGTCAAGCTGACTTCAGCGGGCCAATAGTTGGTGCTTCCATTCCAGTGTTCTATGGTTTGGCAGAATAATTCTCCAGTTCTTATTCCAACTGTGATCTTTTTGTTGGGTAAGTTGACTTCCACAGTCAGAAAGAGAGAGACAGGTTTGACATATACCTGCAAAAATGATTATTTCGCAGGGGCACTGCTGGCTGCCTCCGTTAATGTGTCACACACCCTCATTGTGAAAAACCTTCAGCTACTTATTCTCACAAAACACATACAGACAGGTGCTGGGGCAGGTTTTCAACTGGCTTTAAACCCATTCTTTCTATATTTCATCTGGGAAGAGGAATCCTCAGCTCCATCTACGCATTACCCATAGGATCTCTTGAGATGACAAAGCCATTATGTCCTTTTGTCTTTACCTGGAATGGTAATCAGTTTCTGGACAATTTTAGCAATATCTTGTCTGGTCACATGGAGGGGAACTATGGAGTTTACTATCAAATAAACCTGTTGGACTTAAACCTGGTGTTGTCAGACTTCGTACTATGTTTATCCTAGTCCAATGCCGGCATCTCCACATCACATGGAGGGGCTCAGTTGGCTCGAAGAGAATCAACCTTCAGCAATTTAGCCAATGATTGACTGTACATTTTCGGCCATCTTTGGTTTTAAAAAAACATAAACTCAGGTCTTATTTAAAGATCAATACTTCATGCATAATCCAAAAATTACAACTGTCTTTCTTCGTGGTAGATATGAATCTAGTCAGTGGAGGGTGTTCCCCCTGATTCCCATTGACTCTGGTTTTGCTGGAGCTGCTTGATGCCACACTTGGTCAAATATTGACTTGATGTCAAGGGCAGTCACTCTCACCTCACCTCTGGAGTTCAGCTGTTCTGTCCGTGTTTGGATGAAGGCTGTACTGAGGTCAGTAGCTCAGTTGCCCTGGCAGAATCATTCTATTGGTATTTATGAGAAGGCAATGGCCTCGTGGTATTATCGCTTGACGATGAATCCAGAAACTCAGCTAATGTTCTGGGCATTCAGGTTTGAGTCCTGCCACACAGGTGGTGGAATTTGAATTCAATAAAAAAAGGTATCTTGAATTAAGTATCCACTAATGACCATTGTTGGAAATACCCATCTGGTTCATGGCCGTCCTTTAGGGAAGGAAATCTGCTGTCCTTACTGAGTCTGGCCTACATGTGATTCCAGAGCCACAGCAACGTGGCTGACTCTCAACTGTCCTTTCAACAACGGCAACTAGGGATGGGCAATAAATGCCGGCCAGCCAACGATGTCCATGTCCCACGATAGCATATAAAAAAAAGCCCTTAACTGGCTATTTATGTGTCTCAACAGGCTGGGCAGCATGGTAGCTCAGTGGTTAGCACTGCTGCTTCACAGCTCCAGGGAGCTGGGTTCGATTCCTGGCTTGGGTCACTGTCTGTGTGGAGTTTGCACATTTTCCTTTTGTCTGCATGGGTTTCCTCTGGTTTCCTCCCACCGTCCAAAGATGTGTGGGTTAGGTTGAATGGCCATGCTAAAACTGCCCCTTAGTGTCCTGAGATGCATAGATTAGAGGGATTAGTGAGTAAATATGTAGAGATATGGGGGTAGGGCCTGGGTGGGATTGCGGTCGGTGCAGACTCCATGGGTCAAATAGCCTCTTTCTGCAATGTAGGAATTCTATGATTCTTGGCAGGATTTCTATCTAATCTTGCTCTTGCATTCAATTCTCCATTCTATGATAGATCTTTCTACTCTGTCCTTTCCATCTCCCTTTCTCCCCATTTGTGCCTTCTTATCCAGTCACCCAAACCTGCTGTTAAATAATTGAAGATTTTTCAAGATTTTTGGAGAAAATTAACATGATTATGAATTCTCTGAGAAGCGTTATTGAACGTTACTGGCTATTGCCAGCGTCTATACGAGCACAGAAAATATCCCTCAAAAAATCCATGCTAATATTTGTATTCTATTCAGCAACTGAATAAAGCAAATGCCCGTACAGATTAAACAACTGTTCGAACAATGAAAAAGCCTCCCATGAATAAATCTTTAATTTGTTAAGTTCCCTGGTTCACCATTCTCTTGTGAAATGATTTATCACAGACAGAGTCCTGGACCTGATTAAAGTTCCCCCTAAGCTCAATGGAACATTTCTCATTGTTTAAAAGACATTAATTGCTCTGGAATAAGAATCTGTCATTGTTAAAAACCTGCAAGTTTCCCAGAGTCAACCATGTCATTCATTTGAACTTGAGCAAAGCAAATTTTGCTTTGGAGTCTGAGAACCATGAGATTTATGTTAATCATTCGTTCCTCTCACGGTTACAGACTGAAAAATTCCAATTCCACCTGTAATGACCGCAAAGTCAACGTGGCATGGTTGGACGGTGTGTGTGGATTGAACCAAATTCACACACACCAATTGTATGCATTTAATTGGCACCCTCGATGATAAATAGATTCTTGATTGGTAAGCGGAAAAAGTGGGAGAATAGGGCTGAGAAACTCATCAGCCATGATTGAATAGCAGAGCAGATTCAATGGGCCAAATGGCCTAATTCTGCCTTTATTTCTCAGAATTATAGAACCACAGCATCATAGAATTATGGAATCATAGAACCCCTACAGTGCAGAAAGAGGTCATTTGGCCCATCGAGTTCACACCAACAACAATCCCACCTTATGCCCCATTTCTGTAATCCCATGTATTTACCTCGCTAGTCCCCCTGACAATAAGGGGCAATTTAGCATGGCCAATCCACCTAACCTGCAATTCTTTGGACGTGCGGGAGGAAACTGGAGCACCCAGAAGAAACCCACACGGAGACGGGGAGAACATGCAAACTCCAAACAAACAGTGACCCAAGGCCAGAATTGAATTCAGGTCCCTTATGGTCTTATGAGGAGATTGATGAATCACTTATTTTTTACACTCCAGGGCGTTTTATGTCCCTATCCCTCCTTCCCACCCTATACCTTCATATGAAAGGGGATAAAATAGAACAAGTGGCTGGCTGGTATCTTCCCGCCCAACTGAACTGCCCCCATACCATAACGGATGGGTGAGGCATCAGCCAGTTTGTTGGACCTTAGATCTATCGAGACCCTAACCTGGCCACTTTATGGCCAGTGAAATACCTATTTCTGCCTGGCTAAGGAGGAATAGAACAAAATCAGCCAGTCCTCGACTCTATGACCTCAAGTTAATAGGCAGGAAAGAAATGGGGATATCTTCATTGGAATGACTTCTGTGTCTGCCAGTGGCACCCAACAGTCTTGGGTTCACTCTTTTCTGCCTGCTATCAGCCAGCCTCCAGAACCTGACACCCACATTCCCCCCTCCACCCCTCATCTTTTTCCTAGTTGCTATGATCCCACCCTGACCAAAAACACTGGACTCATCCACAAGTCAGGCATCTGTGGACCTTTTCCTCAGAACTTCCTGTAGTATCATCAGTGACCATTATTGGATCTTGGTGCTGCTGGGACCATGCCCAAAAGTGACACCCCAGCAAAGCCCACTAATAAAATTTAACCAATTCAGGTTGCAATTTTCTGGCCCTCCCCACTGGCAAGACCCTCTGGTCCTGGCAAAAGCAACCCACACAGCGGGATAGGAATCTCCTGCCGGCAGCCAATTGGGAACCACTTCCAAAGCTGGAAAACAGGCATGAGGGTGGGGTGTGAGCCTGTAAAATCCAGCCCTGAATCCATGGGAAAGTCGTGTATGACAATCTTGTGGGTGATGGAGCAGAAATGCATGAGGGTGCGAAGTTTGATTTTCAAATGGCGGTTCCACCCAACTGAACCACAGCAAAGAGAACAGGATCACAATAATGGGATCAGCCATGTCACAAGCTGCAGAGTGATCAAGAAGGATGGGGAAAGACACGTTACCTTTCCCACAGCTACATAGTTTCAGTGCTGTGGAGAGATTCAAACGTGGAATTTGGGGAAAGATGGTCACAGACGTGCCAACACAAGAAAATACTTAATTTTAACATGAAAATGAAGATCCGAAAACATTATTTTCACATTGCATATTCCTAAGTTCTTTATGTGTATCACAGTCACATATGAACAGTTTTTGCATTAGGTACTTTCTTGGTTTTTGCATTAACTCATCATTCCTTTAATTGGACCTCACATCCGTTATGCTTGGAACCCACCACTGAGTAGCTAAATTATTGTATAATCTTGGATATATAACATGCATATGCTGTGATATCACAAATATTGATTCCAGGGATGAAAGGGTTGACATGCGAGGAGAGATTAAATAGTTTGGGCTTTTACTCACTAGAGTTAAGAAGGATGAGAGGGGATCTGATCGAGGTATATAAAATTTTCAAAGAGATCGATAAAGTAAATGTAGATCAAATGTTTCCTCTTATGAGGCAATATAGAGCAAGAGGTCATAGGTATAAGTTAAAAGACGGTAGATTTAAAACTGAGATGAGGAGGAACTACTTCTTGCAGAGGGTGGTGAATTTGTGGAACTCGTTACCCCATAGAGCGATGGAGTCTGAATCATTGAATGGCTTCAAGAAGGAAATAGTTATACTCCTAATTTTAAAAAATGGGTTAAAGGGATATTGAGAACAAGTAGGGAAGTGGATTTGAGATTCTACTTTCTCAGAAGACTAAGGAAATTTGACACGTCACTCACGGCTCTCACCAACTTTTACAGATGCACCATAGAAAACATTCTTTCCGGCTGCATCACAGCTTGGTATGGATCCTGCTCTGCCCAAGACTGCAAGATACTACAAAAGGTCATGAATGTAGCCCAAATCATCATGCAAACCAGCTTCCCATCCATTTGAGTCTGCCTACACTTCCTGCTGCCTTGGCAAACAGCCAGCATAATGAAGAACACCACACACCTCGGAATTCTCTCTTCCACTTCCTTCCATCAGGAGAAAGATACAAAAGTCAGGGGTCACATACTAACCGACCCAAGATCAGCTTCTTCCCTGCTGCTGTCAGACTTTTGAATGGACCTACCTCGCACTAAGTCAATCTTTCTCTACACTCTTGCTATGACTGTAACATTACATTCTGCACTCTCTCCTTTCCTTATCTACGTACAGTATGTTTTGTCTGTGTACCGTGCAAGGAACAATACTTTTCGCTGTATACTAATACACGTGAAAATTATAAATCAAATCAAAGCAACTCAAAAGGGAGAGATCAGCCATGGTCTGATTGAATGCCAGAGCAGGCTCAAAGCGCTGAATTTGCCTTTTTCTGCAAATCCCTATGTTCCTATGTCTTCTGCTTTTAACAGAGGGTATAATTTATTGTTGACATGAAATATTGCAGTAATAAGATGATTCTATTCTTGTAAAAGATTGAAACCACTCAAGTCTGTAAGTTGCAGTAATAGAGACTTTTTACTCACAAGCCTGCTTGGGAGCCACAATCCTCTCCTCCAGGGTACCTGCCTGATACAAAGGCCACATAATATATTTATACCTTTTGGTTATTATCCTTACATTGTAAAATTCTACTGAGCAGAATTGTACAGGCGTCTGCTAACCCCTTGATCTAGATGATGGCTCCACTCTGTGCTTCTTAATGCACTTTTGTTTACTCATCCTGTGAAGGCCACTTTGTTTGTGATTTTTACTTTCCCACACCATCGTGCTAAGAAAGGACTTTAACTGTTAGGATACCAGATCAGAAACCCCAAGGTATATTGTAAAGCCGGAGTAGGCACCAATAATTTTTTCTATTTTGGTATTCGTACGCCGGTATGATGTTTCACTCCCAGCACAATTCTACTGAGAAACTGCAGAGTTTTTAATCAAAACAAATTTTATTTAACAACACAGTTTAGCTATAACAAATAACTTAGCTTAACTTTTAACATTTGAACAATACTTAATCATAAAAAGGCACAATTCTTAACTGTTAACCTGTCACTACAGAGATTTACAGCATGGAAATAGGCCCTTCGGCCCAACTTGTCCACGCCACCCAGTTTTTATCACTAAGCTACTCCCAATTGCTCACACTTGGCCCATACCTTTCTATACCCATCTTACCTATGTAACTGTCTAAATGTTTTTTAAAAGACAAAATTGTACCTGCTTCTACAACTGCCTCTGGCAGCTCGTTCCAGATGCTCACCACCCTCTGAGTGAAAAAAACTGCCCTTGTAGGCCCTTTTGTATCTCTCCCCCTATATATTTAAGCAAAATTTCTCTTATAGACTTAACCCCCACTTTAAAATTAGTTAGCAAAACACAAGCATTCTTGCTTTGACTTAGGTTACCAGTCTTTGGGCTTTCAAAAAGCCTTATCAGAGAGAGACGGAGAATACATTCTTCAGGCAGCCCAGATAGCAACTACTTTTGATTTCGGATGAAAATGAGACTCTTTCTTTCCTGCAAGTTTAGCTCCTCCCATTAATCACATAACTTTGCCCCTGTCAATCAACCTAATCAAAACTCTGCATACCCAGCCTAAAATCCCTGGGGAACTTAAATAAACAAAAGGTCCATTAACTCCATAAAGTAACAAGTTCCTAGCTAAAATCAATTATTAACCTACCTTCTTAGCATTTGCAGCATGTTTACCAAACAAATCAACCTTTGTAACAGAACATTGCCTCTTAAAGCAGTCCCATCCTCAATATAGCAAAATAACACAATATCATCACACAAATTACCATCACGTTAAAGTTCTTAATGCTCATAACTTCATTTGCCTACTTCAAAGATATTAACGTTCAATGTTGAATTATTTCAATTACTCCACTTCATAAAACCGTAAGACCATAAAACATAGGAACAGAATTAGGCCACTCAGCCCATTGAGTCTGCTCTGCCATTCAATCGTGGCTGATACTTTTCTCATTCCCAGTCTCCTGTCTTTTCCCCATAAGAACATATCTATCTCTGACATAAAGACACTCAATGACCTGGCCTCCACAGCCTTCTGCAGCAAAGAGTTCCACAGATTCACCACTCTCTAGCTAAAGAAATTCCTCCTTATCTCTGTTTCAAAGGGTCATCCCTTTAGCCTGAGGTTGTGCCCTCTGGTTCTAGTTTTTCCTACTAGTGGAAACCTTCTCTCTATGTCCACTCTATCCAGGCCTCACAGTATCCTGTAAGTTTCAATAAGATGCCTCCTCATCCTTCTAAACTCCAATAAGTACAGACCCAGATTCCTCAACCATTCCTGATTAAAGTCCTTAATTGCAGGGATCATTCTTGTGAACCTCCTCTGGATCCTTTGCAATGTCAGCACAAGCTTCCTTAAGTACAGGTCCCAAAACTGCTCACAACATTCCAAATGGGTCTGACCAGAGCCTTATTCAGCCTCAGTAGTTCATTCCTGCTCTTATATTCTAGCTCTCCCAACATGAATGCTAACATTGCACTTGCCTTCCTAACTGCAGACTGAATATGCGCGTTAATCTTAAAAGAACCTTGAACAAGAACCCCCAATCCCTTTGTGCTTCTGATTTCCCAAGCATTTTCCCAATTAGGAAATAATCTATGCCTCCATTCCTCCTTCCAAAGTGCATAACCTGACACTTTTCCACATTGTATTCCACATGGATTCACTTCGAATCCATGTTTGTTCCTGTCCTAATCATGCATTTATTTGAATAAATACAGAACTATTGCAAACAATTATTGTTAGACATTTCACCAGAAGCTCCAAGAACATGCTGCTTAAACAATGTAGGTGGCAGAGTAAAGGCAAATGTTTTGTTGTGTCAGTGAATGAAGAGGAATAAATAGAAATAAGGAGGAGAGATGAGCACTTGTTGAAAATAATGTGCTTGAATTGATGGAGAAAAATGCAGCAATGTTATAAAATTATGAGGGGTGCTGATAGGGTGAACAGTTGGAAGCTTTTTCACAGGGCAGAGATGACAATTACAAGGGGGCACAAGTTCAAGGCACAAAGGTTCAGTGGAGAAGTGTGGGGGAGGTTTTTTACACAAAGGATGGTGGTAGCCTGGAATGCACTGCCAAGTGAGGTGGTTGAGGCAGACACATTAAGATTTATCTGGATAGACACATGAACAGGCAAGGAATACAGGCGATTGGTCTAGATAGGCCAACATGATGGCACAGGCTTAGAGGGCCGAAGGGCCTGTTCCTGTGCTGTACTGTTGTTTATTAACAGTGAGTTTGAGGGGAACCCTTAAGCCACATTCAGTTTGACAGGCCTGGCTGAAAAAAAGACGCCAAGTTTCACAGCATCTACAAGAAAGCTAAACAATAGTAATTAGAACGGCACCTCATATATATGGAAGCACAGCGTACATTCCTCAGCCATCAACATAAACAGAAATTGGCATTTAATTTGGCAATGGGCAGCACAATGGCACAGTGGTTAACACTGCTGCCTCACAGCGCCAGGGATCTGGGTTCGATTCCAGCCTTGGGTGACTGTCTCTGCGGGGACAGCATTCTGACGTACCTCATAAAGGCCTGGAATGTCACCTCCTTGCATATAAGGAAATGCTTGATGGCTGCACTGCATTATACCATCAACTTCGTGTCATATCAAGATCTTTACTCCCAAAAATATTATTCGGGTAAATACACGACACTGAGTGAATGTTAGTCTCTTTCCAAAGTTTTCAAAGAAGTTAGACTTGGGAATTGCAAGTTAAAATTTATTCATTAATACAAGGATAGTGTGATGATTAAATCTTAATGCTATATAGTTATGGTCTGCAAAGGATTAACACTTGAGGTTGCAAAGACAGTTCAAGTGTTTCACTACAATACAATGTCAGCCAGTTTTGTTATTAAAGTTGATATCAGTGTCCATTATTGACAAAATGTCAGCAAGGATAGTTTAAATTAGAATTTGTGGATAGTTGGCATGTTAGCAGACTTAAATAAAAGTCGATGATATATTAGGAGCTGAGGTGTTCAGCTTATTGCTGGCTTGCTGGCAGCTTAATCAAAGACTCAGGAGAATTTTTGACCTTGTCTTCTAAGTTATTACAGCAAAGCCGGTTGTCTCATCCCCCTTCAAGATGCTTGGGCTTGTTTTCTCGACATTTGTGTGATATGTCTATTTATCATTGTAATTCTCCCCCTCCTCTGTCCGTTCTTTCAATAGAACTAACCTTCTTCCTGCTGCGAAGAACTCAGAGCATTGAACTAATTGCTTCTCAGTGACTAACGGTGCCCCGGCATTTCTCTGAACCCCTGTAACCTTGCGTTATCTCTTTCTTATCATCCTTCCTGCCTCTTGGCTCTTTCTCCCTGATCGGTCACTTCCTTTGCCCAACTGAACTTCTTGTTAAACTCACCACACTTGCTTCACAATGCGTCATCTCTCATTGTCAACTCAACCAATCTCTTGTGACATGTTTGTCACCGTGACTCCCCCAGTTGGCGGGATAGCAGAAATCCAACACTTATAATGAAGCGAAAGGCAAATGGACGATTAGCTCCAAAATTGGTTAGTCTATTAGGTCAGAAATACCTGTTGTTTGTCAACTAAGTTTAGAATTAGCTCTCTGAGTAGTTTTTTTTGTGTTAGAACCCTGTCATTTGAGAACAGGAGAAAGGATATCTTACTGCAGCTGTGCAGGGCCTTGATAAGGCCACCCCTGGAGTATTGTGTGATAAGCTAAAAAAATGAATACTTAATTTGGATTTTTTATGAACATGCAACCATACAAAATAAGAGCAGAAGTAGGCCATTTGGCCCCTCGAGCCTTCTCCACATTCAATATGATCATGACTGATTGACTTGTGTTTGGAATTCCACATTCACTTCAGACCCATAACCTTTGACCCTCTTGTGTAACACGACCCATTCTCCTCCACCTTAAAAATATTCAGTGACCCCGCCTCCACCACCTTATAAGGCAGAGAGTTCCAAAGGTGCTGAGCCTTCTGAAAGACAAAAATTCTCCCATTTAACTCCAAAAAGGGCGAACCCAAATTTAGAAATAGTGCCCCCTTCTTCTGGACTCACCCATGAGAGGAGACATCCTTTCCACATCCACATTGGCAGCACGGCGGCACAGTGGTTAGCACTGCTGCCTCACAGCACCAGGGACCCTGGTTCAATTCCCACCTTGGGTCATTGTTTGCATGGAGCCTGCATGTTCTCTCCATGCCTGCGTGAGTTTCCTCTGGGCGCTCCGGTTTCCTCCCACAGTCCAAAAGATGTGCTGGTTAGGTGTATTGGCCATTCTAAATTCTCCTTCAGTGTGTCCGAGCAGGTGCCAGAGTGTGGCAACACGGGGATTTTCACTGTAGCTTCATTGCAGTGTTAATACAAGCCTACTTGTGACTCATAAAAATGTTTTTAAAAAACATTGTCAAGACCATTCAGGATTTTCTACACTCCAATGAATTCGTCTCTCTCTTCTCTTAACTCCAGCGAAAACAAGTCCAGTCTGTCCAAACTTCCCTCAGAGGATAAGTCATTCATTCCAGGTATCAATCTCATAAAGCTCTTCCATCGGGAAAAGATACAAAAGTTTGAGGACACGTACCAACCGACTTAAGAGCAACTTCACCCCTGCTGTCACCGACTTTTGAATGGATCTACCTTATATTAAGATGATTCTTTTCTACACCCTAGCTATGACTGTAACACTATGTTCTGCACTCTCTCCTTTCCTTCTGCCCTCTGTAAAGCTTAAAGTTTATTTATTAGTCACAAGTAAGGATTACCTTAAAAAAGCAATGAAGTTACTGTGAGATTCCCCTAGTCACCACACTCTAGTGTCTGTTGAGGTTAATGCATCTAACCAGCATGTCCTTGGGACTCTGGGAGGAGATCAGAGCACCTGGACAAAACCCATGCAGAAACGAGGAGATTGTGCAATCTCCACACAGACAGTGACCCAAGCTTGGAATCGAATCCGAGTTCCTGGCACTGTGAGGCAGCAGTGCTGACCACTGTGTTACTGTGCTGCCCACCTCTGTACTCTATGAGCTGTATGCAAAAAAACACACTTTTCATTGAACACCAATACATGTGACAATAATAAATCAAAGCAAAGAACCACCTCCACCATGTTTGAACTCCCCACTCAGCCTAACCCTCATTTTTTGGGAGTTTAAAGTTTGATCAATGTGTCTACAAATTATAGTGAAGCAGAACTTCCACCCTTTTCATTATAGTATCCCTGAAAGCGTCCCTTAAAATCCTACGATCCATGGTTCAATTCCCACCTTGGGTCATTGTTTGCATGGAGTCTGCATGTTCTCTCCACGCCTGCATGGGTTTCCTCTGGGTGCTTCAGTTTCCTCCCACAGTCCAAAAGATGTGCTGGTTAGGTGCATTGGCCATTCTAAATTCTCCTTCAGTGTGCCCGAGCAGGTGCCAGAGTGTGGCAACTCGGGAATTTTCACTGTCGCTTCATTGCAGTGCTAATGTAAGCCTGCTTGTGACTCATAAAAATGTTTTTAAAAAACATTATCAAGGCTTTTTTGTATATACTTTTTTGCATATTGCAGGTGGGGGAGAGGTCAAAGAATCAGCTGTGAAGTTTGGTTTCATTGCAAGCTTGTGTTCTAGTCCAGTGTTTATAAAAATAATTATTGCTGCTGCTCTTGCTTCTAAAAGCAATTGACCACTCTTGTGTTGTCAAGTTTAAATTCCCTTGGCAAGGCTGGTTGTCAGGAACTAACAAAGTGCTCTGTGTGGCCATAGTTGTCAGGGTTACAAACTTTGGGATACATGTTCCAGGCAGGCTTTCGTGTTTTTTGATGCCACTTTTGTTTCTACTGGGAGACAATATCTGAGGGGATGGTGGGGGTGGGGGTGGGGGGGGTTTGTGTAATGTCCTATGTTAGGGGTTGTGGGATTTTTAAAAAATGTGATTTGTACCCATAAATTTAAAATTACAAGCCAGATTTATTAAAGGAGCTGTTGCCTGAAAGGAGAATAAGCTGATACGAAAACAACGGCCTGTGCAACACCCTAATGACATCACCATCACATCATATGATTGACTGTTAAAGCAATTGAGCAACAATTTACTTATATAAGAGGGTGAGAGGGAGGTATGAATGATACACTTTAAAGTGCGTTCATACCATGAGCTATGTACATTCAAATTAAAAGTCTGTTAACAATCTCAGAAGAGCATTTTTGTACTCAGACAAGTCCACAACAGCAGTAACAACGACTTGCATTTATATAGCACTTTAATGTAGTCAAATATTGTAAGTTGTTTCACAGGAGTGAGAGCAAAACAATTGTTGCCACTATGCCATGGGTGTTCAGACAGCTGACCAAAAGATTGGACAAAGGAATGAGTTTTAAGGTGGGTTTGAAAGGGAAAGAGATAAAGGCTGAGACCAAGGGAATCCTCGAGGTTAGACTCAAGGCAGTTGAAGGTATGGTCACCAACGATGGGCAGCTGAAAACTGGGATGCATAAGAGGGCAGAATTGGAGGAGCAATGAGATCTGTCGTGGGACTGGAGGAGATTACAGAGAGAGAGGTCAAGAAACCAGGCCATGAAGGGCTTTGAAAGCATGGATGATAATTTTAATGTTGAGTCAAGTCACATTGTTAGGGAACACAGGAACAATGGTTTGATTTAATTTGATTTGATTTATTATTGTCACATGTACTAGTATACAGTGAAAAGTATTGTTTCTTGTGTGTATACACAGACAAAGCATACCGTTCATAGAGAAGGAAAGGAGAGGATGCAGAATGTAGTGTTACAGTCATAGCTAAGGTGTAGAGAAAGATCAACTTAATATATGGTAGGTCCATTCAAAAGTCTAATGGCAGCAAGGAAGAAGCTTTTCTTGGGTCGGTTGGTACGTGACCTCAAACTTTTGTATCCTTTTCCTGATCGAGGAAGGTGGAAGAGAGAATGTCTAAACCACTGTAACATGCAAATTCAGACTGGGAATATGCACTTCCTTTAGAGAGCAACAAGCAAATTCAATGCAGGATCACTGGGGAGGTAGTGGTGCAGTGATACAGTAACTGCACTAATAATTCAGAGCTTCAGTGTAATCCTCTGGGGACTTGAGTTCAAATCCCACCATGGCAGATGGTGAAATTTTGATTTAATCAAGCCTGGAATGAAAAGTCTGATGATGGCCATGAAATCATCGTTGATGTTGTAAAAATCCATCCAGTTCACTAGTGCCCTTTTGGGAAGGAAATCTGCCATCCAACCCCACAACAACGCAATTGAATCTGGAATGTCCTTTGAATTGGCCAAGCAAGCCATTCGGTTTAAGGGCAATTAGGGATGGGAAACAAATGCTGGCTCAGCCTGTGGTGTCCACAACCCATGAACGAATAAAAGTTCATAATAAATCCCTCCCTAATCCCAGGAGTCAAATTCTATTTCCCACCATCTCTTCACCAATCCAGAAATTAGAATTCCTCTCCCCCTTCCACGGTGGAATGGATAAATTGATCTCAGCATAACATCTAATCTGAAAGACTCCAGCAACGCAGAAATCATTCAGTGCTGTACAAATACATAAAATTGGAACTTGGAGCTCGCTGACTGCTAGATTGCTAACCAGTAAAATTAGATGATTAAGGTGGCCCGAAAAGCAGTACTACCAGATCTATGACATAACTCCATATTGTGGTGACACGTGCCTGCATGCGTTATGATATAAGGTGCTCAGCAGAGCAAGGGTTAACATGGGACTGGAGAGTGGCACCACCCACAGTGTGATCTATGTAATCACATTGCCAGAGACCAGTCCAAAATTAACCTCTGCAAGCAGCACGCCTGCATGGAATAGCTACATGCAAGATCATATATTGAATTATATATAGTTAAAGCCTACCAATAAAAGTGTTTATGTTTAAACACAGAAGCCTCAAGATTTCATCAATGAATAACCACCACTGCAACAGAAAGAACCTATACTAATTACATAATATGGCATGAATCATAATTTCTGCTCCTAGTTTGGCTGAAGAAACACTTCTTACTTTTAGACATCTTAGCGTCAATTTTAATATTCTCATACAATTGAATCCAGACAACAATTTTTTTATTCATTCATGGGACGTGGGCGTTGCTGGCCGGCCAGTATTTATTGCCCGTCCCTAGTTGCCCTTGAGAAGGTGGTGGTGAGCTGCCTTCTTGAATCGCTGCAGTCCATGTACTGTGGGTTGACCCGCAGTTCTGTTAGGGAGACATTTCCAGCATTTTGACCCAGCGACAGCGAAGGAACGGCGATATATTTCCAGGACGGTGAGTGGCTTACAGGGAAACTTGCAGCTGATGGTCTTCCCAAGTACCTGTGGCTGTTGTCCTTCTGGATGGAAGTGGTCGTGCGTTTGGAAGGTGCTGTCATTGGTGAATTGCTGCAGGGCATCGTGATAAATTTGAGAAGGTTACATTAACTTAAACGGTACGAAAGCTGTAGGAGAGAACAAATAAAGCAAAGTCAATTCAGACCATCCGAGGTGATTTGATTTGATTTAATTTATTATTGTCACATGTATTAGCATACAGTGAAAAGTATTGTTTCTTGCGGGCTATACAGACAAAGCATACCATTCATACAGAAGGAAACAGGAGACTGCAGAATGTAGTGTTACAGTCATAGCTAGGGTGTAGAGAAAGATCAACTTAATGCAAGGTGGGTCCATTCAAAAGTCTGATGGCAGCAGGGAAGAACCTCTTCTTGAATTGGCTGGTATCTGACCTCAGACTTTTCCAATGGAAGAAGGTTGAAGAGAGAATTTACAGGGTGTGTGGGATCCTTAATTATTCTGGATGTTCTAAACTTGAAGATTCCTGGAATAATAAGTAGAACTTTGAATTATTCCTTGGATACAAATTTTTATATCAATATTTTGATCATATTTTGCTCGAATTCCATTCTAGTCATTGGGGTTCACCGTAGGGCAGGGGAAGTACGTTCCAGTAGTGCATTGGTACAGCACAAGTTAAGTTGTTGGTTCTGGGGATAGAGATACAATCTTCTGGAGTTAATTACATTTCTGAAATCCCTACCACATCATAGTTTACTGCAACCCTAGTAATCTCAAGATTGAGTGATCTATTTCCAATGACTTTAGAATTAATAAGTAAGTTTTAAGTTTATTTATCAGTGTCACAAGTAGACTTACTATAAATTACTGTGAAACTCCCCGGGTTGCCACACTCTGGCACCAGTTTGGGCAATCCGGTGGCATAGTGGTTAGCACTACTGCCTTACAGTGCCAGGGTCCCAGGTTCAATTCTGGCCTCAGGTCACTGTCTGTATGGAGTTTGCACTTTTCCCCCGTGTCTGTGTGAGTTTCCATTGGGTGCTCCGGTTTCGTCCCGCAGTCCAAAGATGTGCAACGATTGGTCATACTAGATTGACCCTAATGTCAGGGGGATTAGGAGGATAAATGTGTGGGTTATGGGAATGGGGCCTGGATGGGATTATGGTCAGTACATATGGGACAATGGTCTCCTTCTGTACTGTGGGGATTCTATGGATACATTGAGAGGGAATTTAGCATGACCAATGCACCTAACCAGCATGTCTTTCAGACTGAGGGAGGAATCAAGTACTTGATGGGCCACTGTAGGGATTCTATGATCTGGAGGAAACCCACACGGACAAAGGGGGAACATGTTGACTCCACACAGACAGTGACCCAAGCTTCGACTCAAGCTTCTGGGTCCCTGGCATAGTGAGGCAGCAGTGCTAACCGCTGTGCCACCCCGTACCATCTTAACATATAATTGCCTCCCTTCATGGTTGTGACTTTGCTTTACTCTAATCCCAAGTTCACAAGTGTATCCCCCAATTCTCTGCATCTCCTTGGTTATCTTCTGCACCACATTCTGCCTTAGCTAAGGCCTTTAATCTACCTTGATGAGCCATTTGCCCTGGCAACTCATCCAGTTGCAATGACTACTTCCTCGTAGCCTTGAAATTTAAATGATTAATTCCTCCACTGAGGAGCCAGTTGAACTGACAATTTAGTGGGGTAAAGAAAGCATAAGAGAACAATTCTGTGGCCAATGGAGTTTAAAAAAAAATCTCCATGGAGATGGGTCTCATTTGCCATTGCACCACTGCAGTGATGTCGCTGTGAATTGCCCATGCATTTTGAAGTAGATTCATTAGAAGCAGTAGGAAAGGTGACCTCAAATTGACCCGCAAACTGTTTCATTGTTGAGTGGTTTGATGGAATCAGCACTGGCGATTCCATTAGTATTTTTGTCTAGAATGAGAAGCTAGTTAGCACAATAAAAAATGCACCCTTTTAGAATTTGATTTACCTTCAGACTTCTAACCTGGATCAAGAAACCTTTAGATTTAGAGCTCTGTGTCTAGTTGTCACTGCGATAATGTTTCTTTAATGGTGTTTTCATTATTCTACAATCTCGGGTTAAACTGGTCTCCTGAATGATTCATGCTTCCATTTGCTTTTCAGTCCAGCACTCTATGACACTGACATTTAATTCATGATGCAATTTACTTGCCATCAAATTTGAAAGATTTAACATTTTCATACAGTTTACCAAAGAATAGCTTAGACTCGGGAGAATGCAAGTTTATTTGAGCTGAATTGTAGCTGGCAGTGAATGAATATTGTACATTAATTACAGTATGTACGGTCTAGACATCTTTCCTGTATGGAATGGATGCTTTAAAATTCCAGTCAGTCCTCTAATTACAAGTTTCATCATGCCTGCTCATAGAGGGAGCAGAGAATAAGCAGTCTCCCTAATACATTTATAGGGAATTATAGATCTCTTCATTAAATTTCTTGCTTTTCGTGCAAATATTGTATCCGATTCTTTCGAACTTTAAGGTTGTGGCTTTCTACGTGTTACTAACATGGTGCATCAACAGAATGATTTCCATCAGTAAGTTTTCAAGGCAGCCCAAACCCGAAGTCAATGAAAAAAGTGAGTATAGCATTTGGATTGATTCATTAAACATACATAGAGCAACGTTTTCCTGAGGTTTGTGCATGTGTGAGCCTAGAGTCGCCGTCTGACATTCATTATCTTTCAGCAGCCTGAAATCTGGATGGGATCCTTTGGGTAGCATAGTGACACATTGGTTGGCACTGCTGCCTCATAGCCAGGGATCCGGATTCAATTCTGTCCTTGGGTGACGGTCGGTGCAAAGTCTGCACGTTCTCCCCATATCTGAGTGGGTTTTCTCCAGGTGCTCCGGTTTCCTCATACAATCCAAAGAATGTGTGGGTTTGGTTGATTGACCATGCTAAAAATTGCCTTTAGTGTCCTGAGCCACATAGGTAAGAGGGATTAGTGGGTAACTATGTAGGGATATGGAGGTAGAGCCTGGGTGGGATTCTGGTTGGTGCAGACTCGATGGGCTGAATGGCCTCTTTCTGTACTGTGGGATTTCTATGATTTCCTCCCACAGTCCAAAAGTCATGCTGATTAGGTACATTGGCTGTGCTAAATTCTCCCTTAGTATACCCAAACAGGCAGCAGAGTGTGGCAACTATGGGTTTTTCACAGTAACTTGATTGCAGTGTTAATGTAAGCCTATTTGTGACACGAATAAGTAAACTTCCCATCTTATTGGCAAGCTCGTTGCATGTTGCAATCTGAAGCAATGGACAGAGATGATGGAGGCTCCAACTTTCTTTCCATATGGCTGACCAGGAATCTTTCTCGCTCTTACCTCCTGCCAATGGAAGGATTTTTAGGTTCTTAGTCAACTTGCTGGGCCGCACCTTTCTTGGCCACTAAGTGCTGGGGTGAGATTTGAATCCATGTAGCTTCTAGTTCAAGGGCAGGACTGCTACCCACTGCACCACAAGGCCTCCTGTACTGTGTTTATGTGCGATTAAATATTAGAACCAGTGAGTCAAGCTCTTGAGAAAATTGTGACGTGGATTAAAACACAAAAGGAAAAACACAAACACAACTGCTTGAACAATGACATTGGTACATGTCAGATCGATCAGTGGAACTGCTTTTCTCGTTTGATTCGCTCTTTAATGAGACGAGGCTTAATATAGTTCAGGAGGCACGTTTAACTTAGACTTGTTAAACGGTCTTTCAGAGTAACATTGAGAGTAAATCTCATGTCCTTTCAAATTAATTCAGTCAGTCATCAGAGTACAGAAGAATTACAAGGAGATACAAAAGGGTCCAGAGGGGTTGGAGGGTGTCTGGAACAAGCAGCCAGAGGCAATAGTAGAGGCGGATTCAATTTTGTCTTTAAAAATGTACTTAGACAGTTTCATGGATAACACAGGTCTCGAGGGATATGGGCCAAATGTGGGCTATTGGGACTGGCTTAGTGCTTAAAAAAAAGGGCAGCATGAATAAGTTGGGCTGAAGGGTCTGTTTCTATGCTGTAAACCTCTATGGGCCCAATTTTACCATTTTCATTCAAAGTGCCGAATCTGGGCACAATTCAGATCTGACTTACAAATCTGCTTTCAGAGGCCCCCATTGGCACTTAGCTTGAAAAAAAAAAGTCACGGGTCTGAATCTCACTGTGGGTGGGGTGTTATGTGGGTGCCATATTTAAAAGACTTCATTACCAGCACTTCCTGCTGAGATGTCAGAAAGGGGAAGTGCCCGAGTTTAATAATGCCGCCCTGTGCATCTTCCTCAACCATGTCAGGATCAGGTAGAACGTTCACTATCTGGCTGATGGTTGGAGGAGGGCCAACTGGCAAGCCAACATGGCTAAAAGGGGGTGGCCAATGCTGTAAGTGCCCAGGGGGTGCACAGGAGGTCCACAACCCAGTAAAACAAGAGGATGATTGATCTTATTTGCTCAATGATTGAGCAAATGGTGAGTCTCAATGATTGGATTTGATTTGATTTATTATTCTTACATGTATGGGGATGCAGTGTTGTTTTTTATGCACCACAGAGATAAAACGTACCATTCACAGACAAGTTAGGGGAGAAAGAAAGGAAAGGATGTAGAATATAGTGTTCCAGTCATAGTTAGGTTGTAGAGAAAGATCAACTTAATATAACGGAAGGTTATAGAATCCACTGCAATATGTGAGGGTCCAGTGGCATTGGCATGTCCTGCCTCACAGCCCCATTTCAATGCAACTACGTCTTGATGAGGTGACCACGCATGCCTTCTTTTCCTTTCAGCAGACATGGGAAACTGCATTAAATGGGACTGAGTGTGGTCGGGGGGACTCGTTGAGGGCGTGGAGGGAACTAGCAGCGTCTCCAAAAGACATGGATGCATGAGTGTTACCTTGGCATGTAGATGTGCTCAGTGCTCTGGAGGGAGCTGCCCCACATCCTCTGCTCAACTTGCACCAGTGATGACCAGCCACACATAAGTGAGCTACCTGATGAGAGGAGGAGTGAGGAATGGGCCAAATTCCAATGCTCCAACCCATGCAACTACTCTCTCAAGT
Source organism: Carcharhinus amblyrhynchos (assembly GCF_965287045.1). Classification (NCBI taxonomy): domain Eukaryota; kingdom Metazoa; phylum Chordata; class Chondrichthyes; order Carcharhiniformes; family Carcharhinidae; genus Carcharhinus; species Carcharhinus amblyrhynchos. The sequence continues at coordinate 7,518,726 of NC_137333.1, read as the reverse complement.
TCTCTTCTTTCAGCAAGTGAAGATGCGACACAATTGTGCAGGACAGGGGAAGACCAGAGGGGGCGATCACACCTGAGTGCTCTCATGGGCTTGAGGAGAAGGCAGCACAGCGGGTGGGAGGTGAGTGCAAAGGAACCATTGGCGATGGAGAGCGTGGCCTTGGGTGTCCACTTGGTAAGGATTCATCCATTCAATGCAAACATGAGGAATGAATGTCCCTCCATGTTTGATCCAGCTTATTCTGTCACTTGCCCTCTCCCTTTCTTGTTTCAAGGTGTGTCCAGGAAGAAACCAAGGCCCAAAAAGGAGGAGGTGGACACCCTTTCAAATCCCAGTCCCAGACACAGTGCAGACAGAAGCAAGGAGAGAGCGGAAAAGGAGAGCACACCTTTTGAGGTATCACAGCACATGCTTATACCATCCACACATCTCAGTGGGTGTAAGTGCTAGTTTAGGAAGGCTCTCACAATCTTGTGGTCACCATAGAATGATAGATTAGAGTCATAAATGTTTACCGCATGGAAACAGCCCTTCAGCCTAACTTCTCCATGCTGCCTTTTCTTTTTAAACCCCTACTCTAATACCAATTGCCCACATTTGGCCCATATCTCTCTATACCCATTGTACCCATGAAACAATCTAAATGTTTTTTAAAAGACAACATTGTACCCGCCTCGACTACTACCTCTGGCAACTTGTTCCAGACACTCACCACCCTCTGCGTAAAAAAATTACCCCTCTAGACCCTTTTGTATCTTTCCCCCCTCTCACCTTAAACCTATGTCCTCTAGTTTTAGACTCCCCTACCTTTGGGGAAAGATATTGACTATCTATATAGTGGACATGTGTCCACAGCTGGAGGGGCTAAGTTCAGCCAAGTTCCCTGCTCCTGCACCCTCCTTCCCCAACTCCCCCCAGAGCATCCCCAACATCTTCTCCATACTCACAGTTTAGTGGCACACAACTGTACCACCAACAATTCTGGAAGGGGAATATCTGTGGCGGGGCCTTTTGTAGCCTCGTGCAAGCAGTCCCCCACAGATCCTCTATCCATCACGCTCATCTGACTATCCAGAGTTTTCTCAATGACCACTAGGGGTAAAGGTACAAGGGTTTCAATTTTTTCCTGTCTCTTTCCGTAATGAAGAACGAGAGGCAGGAAATGTAAAATTAATGTTGTTCCCAAACTGCAAAGCCCAGGGATTCAAACCCCTTGCGATTTTCCCCTTGAGAATACCACTGTGCCACCCCCATGGTGGATGATCAGTGTAAAGTAGCCCACGCATAGGCTTTCTGAAGCTTTCTCGTTCAGATACAGAAATACCCAAGGAGAGCTTCCAGTGTAGCTGGTCTATATTTAGATAAAAGCCTGATTGATATTGGCAGCTCAAAGACTTAACTCAATGATTACTCTATTACAATCGAGTTACCATCTCCCTGGATAAGAAGGATTTCCTCGGATAACAAAATTACAAACTTTCTATGGATTGAAATAATTTTGGACACATTCTTCTCGCTGTCATAGGCCTATGACCATTCTGGAAATTAAATGGGTGGCAGGGTGGCATGGTGGTTAGCACTGCTGCCCCACAGCGCCAGGGACCCGGGTTCGATTCCCGGCTTGGGTCACTGTCTGTGCAGAGTCTGCACCTTCTCCTTGTGGGCTTCCTCCCGGTGCTCCGGTTTCCTCCCACATTCCGAAGGATGTGCGGGTTAGGTGTATTGGCCACGCTAAAGTCTCGCTCAGTGTACCCGAACAGGCACCGGAGTGTGGCGACCAGGGAACATTCACAGGATCTTCATTGCAGCTTTAATGTAAGCCTACTTGTGACGCAAGTAAATAAACTTTAAACCTGTTTCACACTAAGAAACTACTGTCATCTGTGCCTTGTCTTGAGATACATGAAGCAGACAACAAGCACATATTAGTGATCGGTGCTAAGACGTGGGAAATCCCTGAACGACTTCTACTGACATTTTGCCTCTTTCGCCCAATCCTGTCTTTTTGATAAAATTATTGAACAAAGGAAAATATAGTCCCAATATAGCAGTTTGCTGCTGTGTGACAGACTAGTACATGAACTTTAACTGACAGCATGTCAACCTTTGCTCACCAACTAGTAGTTTCCTTGAACCTCAGAGCTTGTCCTCAGAAATCCATCACAACCTTAAATAATGCCATATTCAAATGGAAAAATAAGTCATTTTCACCTCTCCCTTGATGAGATACATATAAATCGTGTATTTTTCCGTTACTTGACATTTCTCCAGTCAACTGTGTTAAGGCCACTGTATTTCGTTTTTCACTACTACCTTTGAATTTTGTCTAACTCAGTTACCAGATTCTGCCCACACATTTATATAATCTTCCTTACGTGGTTTCATTACATCAGGGACAGGAGATTAAATCTTACTGAACCTTTTAGGTGTTTTTAGTCATGATTCTCTGGATAATAACCGCTAGTCCTGAAGCTGTATTTTCCAATTACAGCTTCACAATTCTGATATAATTTGTGGCTGGATCCCATTTGTGTCTTCAGGTTGTAGCGTATCATTCCTGAGGAGCTTGTAAAGACTAGGCCTGCACTGACACCTAACCTGTCGCAACATCTTAACATCCAATGGAAAGATATGTTATTTAAAGATGCAAAGCATCACAATCAAATCCCAGGTTTCTGGATTTTAATTTGATTTATTATTATTCCACGTATGCGGTGAAAGGTATTGTTTCTTGCTCGCTGTACAGATACAGCATAGAGAAAGAACCGAGAGAGTGCCGAATGTAGAGTTACAGTCATACCTAGGGTGTAAAGAAAGATCAACCTAATATAAGGTAGGTCCATTCAAAAGTCTGATGGCAGCAGGAAAAAACATGTTCTTGAGTCAGTTGGTATATCTCCTCAGACTTTTGTATCTTTTTTCCCAATGGAAGAAAATGAAAGTGAGTATGTCCAGGGTGCATGGAATCCTTGATTATGCTGGCTGCTTTTCGAAGGCAGTGGAAAGTATAGACAGAATCAATGAATGGGAGGCTGGTTTGCATGATGGACTGGGTTTCGTTCATGACCCTTTGTAGTTTCTTGCAGTCTTGGACAGAGCAGGAGCCATCCCAAGCTGTGATACATCCAGAAAGGATGTTTTCAATGGTAAAAAGTTGGTAAGAGTTGTAGTGGAAATGCCAAATTTCCTTCGCCTCCTGAGAAAGTAGAGGCATTGGTAGTCTTTCTTAACTATAGCATTGGTGTGGGGAAACCAGGACAAGTTGTTCATAGAATCATAGGACCCTACAGTGCAGAAAGAGGCCCTTCAGCCCATTGTGTCTGCACCAAATACAATCCCACCCAGGCCCTACCCCCATATCCCTACATATTTTACCCACTCATCCCTCTAACCTAAGCATCCCTGGACACTAAGGGGCAATTTCTTAGCATGGCCAATCAACCTAACTTGCACATCTTTGGACTGTGGGAGAAAACCGGAGTACCCGGAGGAAACCCACATAGACATGAGGAGAATGTGCAAACTCCACGCACACAGTGACCCAAGCTGGGAATCGAACCCAGGACCCTAGAACTATGAAGCAGCAGTGCTAACCACTGTGCTACCGTGCCGCCCATGATGACCTGGACACCTAGAAACTTGAAGCTTGACCATTTCCACTTCATCCCTGTTGATGTAAACAGGACAATATCTTCCACTATATTTCCTGAAGTCAATGGCCATCTCCTTCATTTCACTGACATTGAGGGACAGATTGTTGTCATCACACCATTTCACCAGATTCTCTATCTCTTTCTTGTACTCCTTCCCATCATTGCCTGAGAGCACAGGGCACAGAGATTTGTCAATGCCTCCCCCAAGCTATAGCCAGCCTTTGTGTCCAATCACGATGCCCACCTGCACCCTTCCCCCCCACCCCCCCATCTGAATCATCACAACCAATTACCCTCCCCACTTCCCCCCATCTGGCTTGGATCTATTTAAAATACCATGTAAATATTACAATCAGCCTTGTGTCTTTTTCGGGTGATGATCTTGCCAGAGACCCAAAGCTGGTAAGATCATGAAAAGTAAGTAGTTGTTTGTGAACCCGATTTCTTGGCTTCTCACTATCTTACCAGCTCACCCCATTCATCGGCTGGTGGGGCAGGAAGGTAAGATCATCCCCTTTGTATTTTTTTTGCCCTTAAGTCCCACTTACCCTTAACATCAAAATCACAGCTCTTGCTTCTGAACTCTTGATTTTTTTCTTCTATACGTTTCTAAACTTTTGAGTCTATTGGCCAATTCAGGTTCACTCAAAGTCCATCCCTCAGTGCCTGGCAACATCCTGACACCTCAGTCAGCCTATTAGCCCAAAGTCAAGCTTTCGGGTGAGAATTTCTTTCCTTCAGACTTTGATTAAAAGAGGACACTCACAATGTGATGAAGTTAAATGGATGAAGAATCTAACTGAAGAGGTTAGGTGGGAATGAAGGATATTAAATGGGACAAAAAGGAAGTGTGATAGGTTAGACTGAAACTCCAGTGCGCAGAATGTGCTATCGAAGAGAGGTCTCTGGAACTTCAATAATGTTGACAGGCATTGATTAGGGAGCAAGTTCAATATGACCTGTTAACCAGCTGCTCACTGAGGTGATGAGTGTCGTGAGCTGTAGGGTGTACTTAAGTGAGCAGAGCACACACCGACAGAGCAGAGAGGACGAGGAAAGTAAGTTGCACAAATTAAAGCCATGGAACTTTAACAATATCAAAGGCAGTGTACAAAGCTTAAATCTTAGCTTTTTAAATCATTAGGAAAGAAAAACAATAGCCATATTGCTAGCCTGTAGCTTGCATGGGTAAATTTGATCCACCCAACTTCACATCTTATTTTCCATTTTTATTCCTTCATGGAATATCAGCATTGCTGGCCAGGTAATAATGGCAAAATACTGCGGACGCTGGAATCTGAAACAAAATGGAAAGTTCTGGAGAAACTCAGCAGGTTTGATAGCATCTATGGAGAGAGAATAGAGCCAATGTTTTGAGTCAGGGTGATCCTTTGTCAAAGCTTTGTCCCAGTGTTCAGTTACCCTTGTGCTTTGCAATAATTTACAAAACATTTTTTAAGCAGAAGGGTGAGAGAAAAGTCTGACAAGTGGGGCACACTACAGAAAAATCCAAGCCACTGTGATTTTGGAGTCAACGCAAACAATCTGTTTATGTTTTAACGTTAAACCTACAGCTTGGATAATATGAATGTAAAAAATTATACAACCCAACTGATTTTTTGGACGATTAATTCTTGAACCATGGCAGTTAACTTTCTGTAATCTCCAGCTGCAGGCATCGGGAATAAGTTTATCTGTTTTCCGGGTTGAATTAGAAGCAGGGAGAGGCCATCTGGCCCCACGAGCCTGCTCCACCATTCAGTAAGATCATAGCTGATCCTTTTGTGGACTAGAGATTCACAACCCTTTTAATGAAATAATTTTTCTGAGTCCTATATGATCAGCCCCCTTATTCTGAGACTATGACCTCCCAGGGTTTTAGATTTCCCGACTAGTAGAAACTATGGGAAGGATTTTCCAGCCCTGCTCACCCCAAATCCAGAAAATCCGGCCTGAGGTCAACTGACCTTTCCGTGGCCCGTGTCGAGCCTGCCACAATTTCCTTGGGGGAGGGGGGAAAGTTCCATTCTACCTCTCAACGTCCAGCCTAGCAAAGCCCCTCAGAATCTTGTTAAGATCAATGAGCTCACATCTCATTCTTTTAAGCTCCAGAGGGAGTGACTAACTGAGCTATGTCTGACAGACAAGGAGGAGGGAGACTGACATGAGTGAGGCACTGAGGTTTAGAGAGGGGCTTCCAGACCTTCAGGCCAAGGCAGCTAAAGGCACAAATGGATGAATAATTAAAATGAGGGTGCGCAAGATGCCAGAATTAAAGGGTCGCAGGAGGTTAGAGAGGGTCAAGCCACGGAAGAACATGAAAACAAACAAGAAGTCTTAAACTGAGGCTTTGCTGGACCAGGAACCAGGGTGGTTCGGCTAGGATAGGGGCGATGGGTGGAAGAGTTGGGTTCGAGTTAGGATACAGGCAGCAGAGTCATGGATGAGATCAAGTTTATATATGATGGAAGGTGGAAGTCCAGCCATTGAACTGGTAAAGTCTTGAGGTAACAAAGGTAATGATGAGAGTTTCAGCCATGAATAAGCTGAGGCAGGATCAGGAACACATTGTGACAAGCTTATCTAACACTTCTCATCGTAGAATCCCTACAGTGCAGAAGGAGGTCATTCGGCCCATTGAATCTGCATCAGCCACAGTCCCAACCAAGCCCTATTCCCATAACTCCACATATTTGCCCTGCCAATCCCCCTAACAGTAGGGTCGTTTTAACCTGGTCAATCAACCTAACCCACACATGGGAAACCAGAGCACCTGGAGGAAACCCATGCAGACATGGGGACAATGTGTAAACTCCACACAGTGACCTGAGGCCGGAACCAAACCTGGGACCCTGGCACTGTGAGGCAGTAGTGCTAACCACTGTGCCACCGTGCCACCCAAAACCCACACTGTCAAAATGCATAATACTAAGGAATTATTTTCACATCCAATGTCCATCAGTTTTGAGAAGATTAGAGAAAAAAGAGAAAGTAAACAAATAACGGCATTTATATCTTTTTTTATGACCACAGGTCATCTCAAGGTGCTTTGGAACCAATTAAATACTCTGGAAGTGTAAGCATTGCCAATCACTTCTTGGCCATTTGGCTAAGGTCAAGTGTCAGATGAAATCCAAGATGGGGTGCGATGCCTCATCTCGTCAGCTTGAATCTTGTTTGTGTCTCTTACAGAGACTATGAATTGGATTCAATTTGAATTTAGCTTTTGGAATAAACAAGGAATGGATGTGGGTTTGCACAAATCCATTCTGAGTATTGGCCATGTAACTTTAAGAATGGAGTAATTTTTTTAATGTCGGAAGTGCAGTAGCTAATTTGTGCACAGAAAGCTCCCACCAGCAGCAATCTGATGATCATACTTTTTTGGATGCTGATTGAGGCATAAATATTGGCCTGTGCGGGGGGGTGCGGGGGGTGTCGGGGGGAGGGGGGGGTGGGGGGGAGGAAATAACACCCCTACTGTTTTTCAAAACAGTGCCATGAGATCCTTGTGGGCAGCACGGTGGCACAGTGGTTAGCACTGCTGCCTCACCACACCAGGAACTGGGGTTCAATTCCAGGTTTGGGTCACTGTCTGTGCGGAATCTGCACATTCTTCCCATGTCTGCATGGGATTCCTCCGGGTGTTCCAGTTTCCTCCCACACTCCAAAGGACGTGCTGGTTAGGTGCATTGGCCGTGCTTAATTCTTCCTCAGTGTAACCCAAACAGGCGCTGGAGTGTGGCAACCAGGGGATTTTCAGAGTAATTGCCGTAACATTTATTTGCAGTGTTAATGTAAACCTACTTGTGGCAGTAAATAAAACTTTAAACCGACCTTAAAAAGGAAACTGGGACTGTGGCTTAATATCCCCTTCAAAAGCTGAGGCTTCCAACTGTGCAGATCTTCCTCAGCACTGCACTGGAGTGTCAGCCTTGATTAAGCGTGTTTGGACCAAGAGCGAATCTTCAATATGCAATCCAGTTTGGTGCGGTTTAATGCCTGGAGCTTAGAGTCAGAAATTTCCCACTGAGGTGGTTTTATTAATTATAACGTGTAACTTGCTACCTACTAATTAAATGCAGATGTGAAGCATCAAACAGAGATAAAGTTAATCACACAGATACGATGTAAAGATGTGCTTGTGTGCCTTTAATTGGAATTTTAATCTTGATGGACAGTAATTGATCAGCTGGCCCGAAGTAATTGTGAGTTGTTGTTAATCAATTAAAATTTGTTTATTCCGATTTCAGAGTATAAGAGTGCACACTTGTAGAGGTGAGGAGATAGCACAAGCACAGACTGGAATCTGCAGTGTAAACTCCCAGCAGACAAGACCCCCTGCAAGACGCACAAAGTCAGGGAATTACCCCTGTGAACTCTGCAATGTTCGCTAGAGCAGACCATTGATAAGGAGCACTGAGAAAATCCCTTTGGTTTTACTTATTACTGTCTCATATTGTTAGCACAGTTGGAGCCTCATTGTGTCAATACAATTAAGGCAAATTAATCCCGTCTTGATTGGGTTTCTGGCCTGATCAAGGGAATCGTAGAATTATAGAATAACTAAAGTGCAGAAGCACGCCATTTGGCCCAGTGAATCTTCACCAACTCTCTGACATAGCATCCCAGCCGGACACTATCCCCATAACCCTATGTATTTACCGCACTAATCCCCCTAAACCTGCAAATCTTGGGGCAGCAAGTTTACCATGATCAACCTACCTAGCCCGCATTTCTCTGGACCGTGGGAGGAATCCAGAGCACCCGGAGGAAACCCATGCAGATGGGGTGAACGTACGAACTCCTCAGAGACAGAGACCCGAGGCCGGAATTGAATCCTGGTCCCTGGTGCTGTGAGGCAGCGGTGCTAACCACTGTGCCATCGTGCTGCCATCATCTTTGCAATGGATGCTAAAACCAATAGCACAGTACTATGAACTAAAATTAAATTCTTCCATTTGTTCCAAATGGAATTGGAAGAAGCAAACACTTGCAATGTACAACATGGAAGGAGTTACAAAGTTGGGACGCAGTTGGCTTTGTAATAAAGAATTCTAAATACAGTGGGCAGAATCTTTCCAAAAAGTCAGTATCATTTTGGGTGAGAAAGCCGGTGCAAATTGGATTGTGATTTTCCCGCAATTGGTCATTTTTTGGGAGAGGTGTGAGTTTTATACCAGCTCTGAGAGGGGCGAGGCCTCAACTTGCCGGCAAGCTGGGCTTCACAGAGTTCATTTTAAAGGACGTCTTGATCTCAAAGTGAAATTGAAGAAACATCTCCCTCTGCCACCGACCTTCGAGACCACTCTCCCTGTGGCTGAAGGCATGTTCCTCCCTTCCTCCCCACCATAGATCGCCAGTCTGATCTCCCCAGGCCTGTATATAGATCACTGGAATTGGGGCACTGGGGCCCCCTCCCCACTTCGTGTGCGGCATCTTCATGCCCCACCCCCGCATCTCCCACCCCATCGAGCCCCGACTCTTGGCATTGCCAAGGTGCCAGGGTGCTATGCCAGATTGGCACTGTTAAGGTGCTATGCCCAACCATCCGGGTGCATCAGTGGGATCTGAGCTCCCCAACATGGTCATCACACGTATTACCACAGTATTGTCAATGTTTATTTGAATATAAGACATGGAAGACCCAAAGGTACACGTACCTTTTACATTCGTTTAAAACAAGGAAACAAAGGGTTGGAAATCCTCTGGCTGTGATTCTGGGGCATCATTCAGGATTACTTCCACAACTCCTGCTGAAGTGTCAAAGCCTGGAGTAGCTGCTGCCACGGGTGGCACGATGGCGCAGTGCTTGGCACTGCTGTCTCGCAGCACCAGGGACCCAGGTTCGATCCCTGGCTTGGGTCACTGCCTGTGTGGAGTTTGCACGTTCTCCCTGTGTCTGTGTGGGTTTCCTCCGGGTGCTCCGGTTTTGTTTCCAAAGATGTGCGAGTCAGGTGGATTGGCCGTGCTAAATTGTCCCTTAGTGTTAGGAGGGACTAGCTAGGATAAATGCACGGGGTGATGAGGATTGGGCCTCGGTAGAATTGTGGTCGCTACAGAATCAATGGCCTCCTTCTGCACTGTAGGGATTTTATGATTCTATCCTATTATCTCCCATTTCCAATTCGCCGAGCTAAAGAAAAGGACTGCACCAAAGAATGGTGGGCCCATCAAAATGGCCACCATGAGGTACTGCAGGCCAAACATATCCGGCTTGGGTGACGGGGGTGGAAAATTGGCTCTCTGCTGAACTTAAATGGCCAAGAAGTGCTCCGTGATCATTAACGGTTGTGAGATGCACCCTGATAAGTAAGTACAGGGAGAATATCTGAATTTTAATGTGGACAAGAATTCAATGAAAGAACCATGAAAAATTTAGGAGCTGATGTCAATCGCTTTTGAGCATGCACTTTTACATCGATAATCCACTACAAGGTTATGTCCATAAGAGCCGAGGTGAATAACAGCAAACTATGCATTGACACAGGCAATGAACTCAAACACCACATACAACGTGAAGCCAGTGTCATTTGCCTGCTCAGTATATCTGTTGTTCCAGTTCGTGGAAGGGAACCAAAGTAGGAGCACTGCTGTCACCTGGTGGTTGAATGCAGCAACTGGAGTAAAAGCCGCAGTAAGGACCACCTAAATAAAGAATGTACACAGCTTGTTCCATTATGAATAAGCAGGAATCTTTCACATAATAGTATATATTGTGTAGCATTGCTTATGGGCAATCCAGGTCCCATTTCTTAGCTTGGTCTCAGGGCATCAGTGGATAGTATTTACACTCATTTGCCTGTTTCTATATTCCATATGAGCCTCCTCTCACCTTAGTGCAGGTCATGCTATCACCTCCCATTCCTTTCTCCCTTATTTACTTATCCAGTTTCCCAAAAAATGCATCAATGTTATTGACCTCAGCTACTGCACGTGGCAGAGAGTTCCATATCACCCCTCACTTGGTGAAGAATTGCATTCCTCACTGGATTTATCAGTGACCATCTCATATTGACGACCCCTAGTTTTGAACTCATCCACAATAGAATCAGCTTCACTTTGCCTATCTTATCAAAGTCCTTCATAATTTTAAAAAACACCATTAGGTCAACCTCAGTCTTCTCTAACACTAAGGGACACAAAGTTTCGGAGTAAGAGGTCTCCCTTTTGAGACAGAGATGAGAAGAACTGTTTTCTCTCTTTCTCTGGTGAGTACTCTTCCCCAGAGGGCACTGGAGGCTGGGTCATTTGTTACAAAGGGGAAGTTGATCCCCTCTCTGGGAACTAACACTCAACCACCCAAAGAGAAGTGCCTCCCTTCATAATCAGTTCAAGTTTGTGTGAGGAGGGAGATTATCTGCCCTCCAACAGCTTTTAGTGATGAAATCAAAATAACTACCTGAAACTCTGAGAAATCACCTAGTAATGCTTTATCCTTCTCACTAACAGTGAACAGTTTAACTAAACTATTGATAAACCAAATAAAACATTATTCTAATGGAATGTTGTTTAGATAATTACAATTCCCATTTAACAAAAAAATAGAATCTTAGTCACACTCAAAATGCAATCAGGTTTGTCGTCTTCCAGTTTGTTTTCTTCTTCGCTGCTTTTACTTGAGAAAGGATATACTGCCACAGGAGGGGGTCCAGGGGAGATTCACTAGGTTGATTCCTAAGTTGAGAAGGTTGGTTTATGAGGAGAGATTGAGTAGATCAGGACTATACTCATTGGAATTTAGGAGAATAAAGGGGGGATCGAATAGAAACATCAAAAATGATGAAGGCAATAGATAAGATAGGAGCAAGGAGATTGTTTCCACTGGCGGGTGTAACCAGAACTGGGTGGGGAGGGGGGGCATAGCCTCAACATAAGGGGAGCAGATTTAGGACTGAGCTGAGGAGGAACTTCTTCACCAAAGGGTTGTCCAGTGAAGCAGTTGAGGCTACCTCATTGAATGTTCTTAAGGCAAAGGTAGATAGATTTTTGAACAGTAAAATAATTAAGGGTGATGGTGAGCGGTTGGGTAAGTGGAGATGAGTCCACAAAAAGATCAGCCATGATCTTATTGAACGATTAAGCAGGTTTGAAGGGCCAAGTGACTTACTCCTGCTCCTAGTTCTTATGTTCTTAAATTGGAGGTGTTGCCAGACCTGGAGCCAATGTAGCACAGCTAGGACAGGGGTGAGGCATGGATGGGATTGGTTTGGGTTAGGATCCCTGAGGACACATATCATGATTGTCCCTTTCAGGGCAACACAGCATATTAAGGGTGAGCTGGTCGGGGTGACCACTCAGAACTTGAAGTGGGGAATCACCCCATGGAAAAAACAGGTTTGCATTTTGAGCAGTTGGCTATAGCCCTTGTGGGAGCTGTACAATTTTCATTAATAAATACCTTTTTGTGTTTGCTAATGGAAGTTTGTGAAAATGTACCTTTACTACATGCAGATCATAAAACCTGTCAGAAGCCATCCTTGTTTCAAATGAATAGGTGGCACGGTGGCACAGTGGTTAGCACTGCTGCCTCACGGCGCCAGGGACCTAGGTTCAATTCCGGCCTCGGGTCACTGTCTGTGTGGAGTTTGCACATTGTCCACGTGTCTGCGTGGGTTTCCTCCAGATGTTCGGGTTTTGCCTTGCAGTCCAAAGATGTACAGGTTAAGTTGATTGGCCATGCTAAATTGACCCTAGTGTCAGGGGATTAGCAGGGTAAATATGTGGGGTTACGGGGAATAGGGCTGGGTGGGATTGTTGCTGGTGCAGACTCGATGGGCTGAATGGCCTTTTCCTGTACTCCAGGGATTGTTCTTCTATGAATGACGATGACTACAGACAACAACATTTGACATCATCATCAGGATGAAGTGACTCACTGAATTTACTGTAAATCGCATGATTTATTTACAATATTTCACTCAACTACTCTTAACTTGCTTCAAATCTCACTCAGCCAACAACACCTTCAAAGTTTCCCATTGCATAACGCCTCCATTTTAGAACCGCTCCCCTCCTCCCCTTTGCCCTGCCAGCTCCTCCACTCTATCTCTGTAACCTCCTTCAGCCCAACAACCCTCTTGAAATGGGGGCACTCCTTCAATCCTGGCCTCCTGTGTATCCCCCGATTTTAATTGCTCCACCATTAGCTGCTGCGCTGTCAGCTACCTCAGCCCTGATCGCCTCTCGGCCTATTGGCTGAGGTCAAGCGTCAGGTCAAGGCCAAGATGGGGTGCGATGGATCTTGTTTGTCTCTCTTGTGGGGAACTTGAATTGGATTCAATTGGATTTTGAATTTGGTTTTTGGAGCAAGGGATGGATTTGTGTTTGCCCGGTTCATTCTGAGCGTTGGCTTTGTAACTTAAAGAATGGAGTAAAATTTTTTTTAAAACTAAATGTCTCCAACTCTCCACCAGTCATCGCTAATAGGGACTACCATGAAACACCTTCTTTGATCAAGCTTGACTGTGGTTTGACTCTGTGTTCAAATCGTTTGCCGACAACCCCATGAGAAACCTTGAGTCTTTATTACTATGTGTGAAAGGCATAGTAATTCCCTTTTGCAATGTGTGCAGCTTTGCTCCTGTTGCTTTTGTGTGGCTTTGAACTGTACTGCAATGACAGAGCTGTCCAATGCACTGCACAGTGAGACGGAGATGTGCAAAGTTTGCTCCTGAACTCACAGGTTTGGGAATGGCACCCTCTGCTGGTGCGTTTCAGTTTATCAGGCCAGTTAACTTGACCATCTATTGAAATATCCACTGATGCAGCACAATGCCAAGTTTTACTTAATATAGCTTCATAGGGGGTAATTAAAATTTAAAAAAAAAACCTCCTGTGACAAACACTGAACTTACCATTTTTTAAGAATCATTCACCGGATGCAAGTTCATTGATAAGGTCAGCACTTGCTCCCCATCCCGAGTTAGAATAGAAACCGTACAGCGCAGGAACAGGCCCTTCGGCCTACCAAGCCTGCACCAACACATGACACCCTTCTAAACTAAAGACCTTTTGCCTCTACACAGTCTGTATCTCTCCATTCCCTGCGTATTCATGTATCTGTCAAGATGCCTCTTAAACTATTGCATCTGTTTCTACTGCCACTAGCAGCACATTCTGGGCACGAACCATCCTTTGTGTAAAAAAATACTTGCCTCTCATGTCTCTTCTAAACTTTCCCCCTTTTACCTTAAACCTATGTCCCCTAGTAATTGACATTTCTACCCTGGGAAAAAGACCCCAACTACGCATTCTATCCATTCCTCTCTAATTTGATACACTTCCATCAGGTCGTACCTAAGCCTCCGACATTCAAGTGCAAACAAACCAAGTTTGACCAATCTCTCCTCATAGCTAATACCTTCTAAACCTTGCCCTTGAGAAGGTGATGGCGAGTCACCTTTTGGTACCATTGCAATCAATCTTGCCTCAGTAAACCTGAGTCCAGATATCATTCTGGTAAATCTACTCCGTATACCCTCCTGGGCAGTGTATACTTTATGATGTATGGTGCTCGGAATTGCTAAAGGGGCTGGATTTTACACTCTGGGTGGGCGCCCCACACCCCTGCATAAATTTCAGAGGCAAGTCTGCGCCCCCGCTTAGCTGGATTGGCTGGTTTTAATTTCTCAGGCTTCAGCCCTTTGTTTAGCCACATACGGGGCTTCCCTCTGCTTCCAGGAGGACGTCCACCTCATGGAACTGCTGGACAATTGAAGGCTAACAGCTCTGCACCTGCGCCGGGCAAGAGTGATGGTCATTGCCGGTACTGCAGGTAGGGCAGGAAGTGGGGTTCAGTGATGGACCCAGACATTCAGGATCTCACTGGGGGCTTGGCGGACAGTGAGTGGCGGGGAGGACACGTTGGACAGGGGTGGGGCAACAGTGGATGCGGGGAGACAGAACTGTGGTGGGGGGAGGCGATCTCTGATTAGCACTGGGGCCGAGGAAGGAGGCACACTGCCGTTCACTGACCAGAAGCCCACATGGTTAAACCTGCTGGATTGGATGTAGCCCTCTCCCACCACTTGATATTTTGTTCATTTGTGGGATATGGGCATTGCTGACTGGACAAGCATTTATTGCCCAATGGCAGCTAGAGTCAAGCACTTTGCTCTGGAGTCACATGTAGGCCAGACCAGGTAAGGACGGCAGATTTCCTTCCCTGAAAGGACATTAGTGAACCAAATCGGTTTCTCCACCAATTGACAACTCTTTCATGGTCATCAGTAGATTCTTAATTCCAGATATTTTATATTGAATTCAAATTCCACCATTTGCCATGGCAGGATTTGAACACAAGTCCCCAGAACATTAGCTGAATTTCTGGATTAATAGCCTAGCGATAATATCAATAGGCCGTCACCTCCCCTACTATTGGAACGGAGTTGAGATAAGGCCCTGAAATAAGCATTAATTATCCACTTAAAAAGGCCTCAATTGGTCCATAGCTGGGCTACCTATCTGACATCTCCCCCACCACCCATATGATGGTAGCTCGGGATATCCCTCACATTTCTTTTCATAGTTGTAGCTTTTGCTTTCTGTTTTGACACTCTTTCGTGCTCTTTGCGTCTTCACCATTGGCCTTGGCCTGTGTTTTTATTTGGTTTCCCATAAGTGTCGGGGCCAATGTTCTTATTATAGACATTATATTGCACCTGGAAGAGATGACGGACAGACTTGCTGTAAAAAGTGAGTGGCAGCAGGGGGATAGGGTGGCTAAAAATTGATGGTGGAACAAAAACTGGCAAAGAGAAAACGGTTCTTAACAGGAGCCATAAAAGAACAACATGAAGGTCGATCACCCTCCCAGCAAAATGCTCCAACAGGATGTTCCCACATTCGTGCTGGGTAGGTGCATTGGCTATCCCTCAGTGTACCCAAACAGGCACTGGAGTGTGGCGATGAAGTGATTTTCACAGCTTTGACAAAGGGTCATCTGGACCTGAAACATCAGCTCTTTTCTCACCTTACAGATGCTTCCACAGGCCTGTTGAGATTTTCCGGCATTTTCTCTTTTGATTTTCAAAGTAACTTCACTGCACTGTTGTGACACTAATAAATAAACTTAAAATAATGTACTGGCATTATTCTACAGCCTTGAAATACCACATACATCCCTCGCCACCAATTTGTCTCACGAGTGAAGCATTCAGGGTGAGTTAAGGTCCAAAGTAATTAAGCATTTATATTGTTACCAGAGAATTGTGAAGTGTCTATGGGGAAAAGATGCACATAAAATCCCTATGGTGCAGAAGGAGACCATTAGGTCCATCGACTCTGCACTGATTCTCCAACAGAGCATCTAATGCAACCCTATCCCCGTAAACCCATGTATGTACTCCACTAATCCCCTAACCTGCACACCTTTGGACACTGAGGGGCAATTTAGCATGGCCAGACCACCTAACCTGCACATCTTTGCAGTGTGGAAGGAAAGCGGGGCACCCGGAGGAAACCCACGCAGACACAGGGAGAGCATGCAAACTCCTAAGGTCAGAATTAAAGCTGAGTTCCTGGCACTGTGAGACAGCAATGCTAAGCACTGTGCCACCGTGCAGTCCGCTGCCATTCCTTATGCCCAAATTGTTCCTTAATCTTCGTTTAATACACCAACAAAGAATTATTACCTCAGTTGTTGGAACTTGCAAAAAAGAGAAAAACTAGAGGGCATCAATACAAGGGAATTAAGGAGTCAAAGAAGGAATTTTGAAGGAACTCCTTTAGCCAGAGAAGAATGAGAATGTGGGACACACTGCCACAGGAAGTGGTTGTGCTTAACAGCACTGGTTGGATTGGATTTGATTTGATTTATTATTGTCACATGTATTAACATACAGTGAAAAGTATTGCTTCTTGCATGCTGTAGAGACAAAGCACACCGTTTGTACAGAAGGAAAGGAGAGACTGCAGAATGTAATGTTACAGTCATAGCCAGGGTGTAGAGAAAGATCAACTTAATGCAAGGAAGGTCCATTCAAAAGTTTGACAGCAGCAGGGAAGAAGCTGTTCTTGAGTCGGTTGGTATGTGACCTCAGACTTCTGTATCTTTGAAAGGCAAAACTAGATAGGAATATGAGTGTGAAGGAGAGAGGAAGTTATACTGCCAGAGTTATGTAAGAAGGGATAAGAGGAGGATCACATGGCGGCATAGCCAGTTCAGGCTAAACAGACTGTTTTTGTACTGTTATGTACTGTCCAATTCTGTGTAGCTTCAAGCACAGTCTTTATTGCAACCAATCATGTCAATGAAACGAGAAAATAAGATTTGAGTAATTATTTACAAACATGTTGTGTGATTTTTGTCATCCATTATAAGCAGATTTTGCCATTATATTTCTGTTACTTGGCATACTGTCAGTTGCTTGATGGTCTGAGCATCTATTAGTAAAAAGGTTGATCTCACTGAAGGAGAAATGTGTTCGCCCACTGCAGTAACACTCAGCGCAATTAAACCATTAAACCCTTTAGCTGATTCTTCTATTGAAATGAAACCTAACTTTTCTGGAATTAAATGTGACGCACTGGGATTGGGACCTTGTTCAACGCTCCCTGGTATAAGGCAACTAAATATAAGGCAAGAGGATTTGCATTTATATAGCACCTTTCACAATCTCCTAATATCCAGCTTGTTCCAGCCTATGAAATAATATTGAAATATCATGTAGGAAACAGGGGAAGATGGTTGCATTGTGGTAATTTCAGTGGACTCAGGCACAGGCCAGTACTCTGGGACGTTGGTTCAAATCCCACCATGGTATAAAATAGAAAGTTTGTTTCAGTGATGAAGGCCATGAAATGTCATCAATTGTGACAAAAACCAATCGAACTCACTAACGTCCCTGAATTTGCTGGACTCTGGGGTTATTCTCGCAGATTGGAAAACAGCAAATGTGATGCCACCATTTAAAAAAGGAGGTAGACAGAGGCAGATTAGCTTAACTTCTGTAGTAGGGAAAATGCTTGAATCTATCATCAAAGAAGAAATAGCGAGACATCCAGATATAAATTGTTCCATTGGGCAGATACAGCATGGGTTCATGAAGGGTAGGTCATGTTTGACTAATTTGGTGGAATTCCTTGAGAACATTACATGTGCAGTGGACAATGGGGAACCTGTGGTGTATCTGGATTTCCAGAAGGCGTTTGACAAGGTGCTGCACCAAAGGCTGCTGCATAAGATAAAGGTGCACAGTGTTACGGGTAATGTATTAGCATGGATAGAGGATTGGTTAACTAACAGAAAGCAAAGAGTGGGGGATAAATGGGTGTTTTTCTGGTTGGCAATCAGTGACCAGTAGTGTGCCTCAGGGATCAGTGTCGGGACCAAGTTTACAATTTACATCGATGATTTGGAGTTGGGGACCAAGTGTAGTGTGTCAAAATTTGCAGATGACATGAAGATGGGTGGCAGAGCAAAGTGTGCAGAGGATGCTGAAAGTCTGCTAAAAGACATAGATAATCTGAGTGGGCAAGGGTCTGGCAGATGGAGTACAATGTTGGTAAATGTGAGGCCATCCATTTTGGCAGGACTAGCAGCAAATTGGACTATTATTTAAATGGTAAAACATTGTAGCATGCTGCTGTGCAGAGGGACCTGGGTGTCCTTGTGCAGGAATCTCAAGGGGTTGGTTTGCAGGTGCAGCAGGTAACTAAGAAGGCAAATAGAATTTTGTCCTTCATTGCTAGAGAGACGGAGTTCAAAAACAGCGAGGTTATGTTGCAGCTGTATAAGGTGCTGGTGAGGCCACACCTGGAGTACTGTGTACAGTTTTGTTCTCCTTACTTGAGAAAGGATATACTGGCATTGGAGGGGGTGCAGAGGAGATTCACTAGGTTGATTCCAGGGTTGAGAGGGTTGGCTTATGAGGAGAGACTGAGTAGACCAGGGCTATACTCATTGAAATTCAGAAGAATGAGGGAAATCTTATAGAAACAAATAAGATTATGAAGGGAATAGATAAAATAGAAGCAGGGAAGTTGTTTCCACTGGCAGGTGAAACTAGAACTAAGGGGCATAGCCTCAAAATAAGGGGAAGCAGATTTAGGACTGAGTTGAGGAGGAACTTCTTCACGCAAAGCGTTGTGAATCTGAAATTCCCTGCCCAGTGAAGTAGTTGAGGCGACTTCAATGAATGCTTTTAAGGCAAGAACAGATAAATTTTTGAACAGTAAAGGAATTAAGGATTATGGGAGCTGAGTCCACGAAAAGATCAGCCATGATCTTATTGAATGGCGGAGCAGGCTCGAGGGGCTAGATGGCCTTCTCCTACTTCTTATGTTCTTATGCTACCCTTAGCCAATCTGGTCTACATGTAAGTGCTGACCCATAGCAATGTGATTTTCCCTTAAATGCCCTCTGAGATAGTGTGTCAAGCTATTCAATTCAAGGGCAATTAAGGATGAGAAACAAATGCTGGCCTTGCCAGTGATGACCACATTCCAGGAAAGAATGAAGCTAAAAAAATGTGACAACCAATTTGCTCACAGCCAGCTCCCAAGATTAACATTGTACTAATGACCATATCATCTGCTTTTGAGTGTTGACAGAGGGATACATATTGGTCAGTGCAACCTCTGATTATCATGAAACCAAGCTGATATCCAGCTAGAATGTGTTATAAAAGCTTCTGCAATTACAGAGTGAAAACTTTTATTTAATGGCAGTCCGTTGTGGGCACCCCAT
This sequence comes from Carcharhinus amblyrhynchos, assembly GCF_965287045.1. NCBI lineage: Eukaryota > Metazoa > Chordata > Chondrichthyes > Carcharhiniformes > Carcharhinidae > Carcharhinus > Carcharhinus amblyrhynchos. The sequence goes on along the minus strand of NC_137333.1, from coordinate 7,499,382 downwards.
TTTAAGAATGATTTAGTAGTGCAGGAGGTCATCTAGTTTGATCATTCTAGGGTGAGAACTCAGTGGGATTGATTGGGAAAAAAGATATTGGATGTTATGTACCCCACTACCTGCCCCACTCTACGCACCGGCATATTTGTGTGAGGGGTGGGGGGGGGTGGGGCTTATAAAATGCAGCTTAGGCCTCCCCACCCTCCCGTGAACTGTCCCCCATTTTGTGATTTGTGGTGTCAGCCCTTTGGCTCATGAATGAGTTGGGTCAAAGGGCTTGTTTCCATGCTTTATATCTCTATGACTCTATTGCGGCCTTTAAGTGAGCCATCCTCCCCCCTGTTGGTATTCTACCCATGCTGGGTTGGGGGTATGGGGGATAACACCAAATGGGGAGCCCAGCAGACTGGGTCATCTGTGTCAGGTAAGATGTGGAGGTGGGGGTGGCAACTTCCCTCGGACCGTCAGTGATACCCCACGCCCAAGGCTGTACCTACATTAACACTTTCATGCTCCCCAACTCCCCACAATCTCTCAAACACAACCTCAATCCTGCTCAACCACAACCCCCCCACTTTGCTTACTCAGTTTTGACCCATCCACAAGTGGAAACATCTCCTCGAACCCTACCTTGTCAAACCCCTTTGTAATTTTAAAGACATCTATCTGTTCATCAACCCCTTTTCTATTGAAAAGGGCACCTGTTTGCTTTGGATTTCCTGGTTGTTCAAGTATCTCAGTTGTGGCAGCATTCTTCTCAATCATTTTTTCACCTTTGTTATCCTTTCAAAAATATTTTACCGTAAAATTGTGGAAAGTGTAAAGTGTGGGCCAACCAAGGGTTCCGGTGCATTTTGGTTAACGGGCTGCATTCTTATTTTCATGTTGGGACCCCCATTCCAGTTGAACTTTGGGGTCTGTCACGTCACTGCCTGCTGACTGATGTGACTTTCATAGGCATAGCCAATCAGTGGCCATTACTGGAGAACTCTGCCAATAGGGATGGCACGGTGGCACAGTGGTTGGCACTGCTGCCTCACAGTGCCAGGGACCCTGGTACGATTCCCAGCTTGGATCACTGTCTGTGCGGAATCTGCATGTTCTGCCCGTGTCCGCGTGGGTTTCCTCCCACAGTCCGACAGATGTGTGGATTAGGTGGATCGGCCATAGTAAGTTCTCCCTCAGTGAACCCGAACAGGCACCAGAGTGTGACAACCAGGGGATTTTCACAGTAATTTCATTGAAGTGTTAATGTAAGCTTACTTGTGATATAATAAATAAACTGATAATAAATTAACTCAAACTTGATTATTAAAATTGGAAGCACGTTGTGAATCATCGGATTCATTTCCAGCACTTCTCCTGATAAATGTGATGCAGCAACGAATGTTTTCTCCTTAATTAGAAAGCACCATCTCATTAGAGGAGATGCTTCCTCAGCTTTTATTTAAGGATTTAAGGTAAATGCCGCTTCAAATATTAATATTTTAAATATTTTTCTGTCACAAATATTCAAACCTGAAAGTTTGATTCTCTGCTGGAAGCAAAATGATCCTTTCTTTTCAGAAGATATTAATGTTTTGATTGACTTATCCATCAAATGTGAATTGTATGTTTGTTTCTTTCATAGAATCCCTACAGTGCAGAAAGAGACCATCCGGCCCATTGACTCTGCACCGATCACAGTCTATCCAGGGCCTGCCCCCATAGCCCCACTTATTTACCCTCTAATCCTCTTGCCACTAGGGGTAATTTAGCATGGCCAATCTACCTAACCTGCACATCTTTGGGCTGTAGGAGGAAACCGGAGCACTCGGAGGAAACCCATGCAGAAATGGGGACAATGTGCAAATTCGACACAGACATTCACCCAAACTGGGAATCAAACCTGGGCCCCTGTGAGGCTAACCACTCTGCTACTATGCCACCTTTTTTTAACACTAGTATAGAATCAGAGAATCCCTACAATACAGAAGGAGGCCATTCGGCCCATTGAGTCTGCACCAACCACAATCCCACCCAGGCCCTATTCCCATAACCCCACTCATTTACCCTGCTAATCCCCCTCACACTAGGGTCAATTTAGCATGGCAAATCAAACTAACCCGCATACCTTTGGACCGTGGGGGGAAATAGGAGCACCCAGAGGAAACCCGTGCAGACACGGAGAGAACGTGCAAACTCCCCACAGACAGTGTCCCAAAGCCAGAATTGAACCTGCGACCCTGCCGCTATGAGGCAGTAGTGCCAGCTACTGTCACCAACAATATACACTTATATAATTGAGAAAATATATCAGTCAGAATTTATGGCCTCGCTCCTCCCAAAATCATAGATTCCCGCCTGGGATCAACAGAACTTTCCATGCTCCGCCCCTTGCCTGCTCCGATTCCTGGACCGGGCGGGACAGTAAAATTCCAGCCATCGTCTCATATTGTCTTCTGAATCCAAACTCAAGAATCTATCTCTGTGCACTCTTCAGTGGAGGAGTATATTGTCGAGCAGAGATGCCCTAATCCTTTTTCATATCTGGGTTGCCATAATCTGGCTGAAACATGTTGAAAAGGTTATCTGGTGGGCGGTAACATTCTCTGCTGGTTCCTTTCTGTTGTTGAGAATTGAACCAGTTCTTCAGAAGTGTCTGTGAGGCCTAGCTCTCTCAGCCTGAAATGAAAATGACCATCCAAGGTGTACATCCAGAATAATCCCAGTGAGGGGGCTAAGATTATAGCCCACTTCAGGCTGAAGGCTAGGGAATAAATAATTTATCGGCCTGGTCCTCCAACGTGACATTACAGAACCTGGAGGGAGGGGCTAATCTACAGATTTTATAACCTTTCATTCATTATATCCTTTAGCTGCTGTTTTAAGCCAAAACCTACTTCCTCTTTGGGAGATGCTGGCTGCTTTAAGTGGCATCAGTGAAGCTTGATAACCTATCCACTCCAAAAGGCCCAAAGCTAGCAACACAAATAACATTGTCGACACGTCTGACTCATTAGGAGTTGAATACATGAATTTTCAATGACCCTTGGGACAAAGAAAACAGATACATGTGTTGTGTCCCTGCTCCCTGATTCCTGCCTGTACACTTCCACATCCAGTACTCTCCCAACCTGTTACACAATCCTCAGCCATGCCATAGTCAGTTTTATAGTCCATTGTTGTCATCTGAGGAAAGTTACCTAGATTTCTCTGCCTGTCTTGCATCCATCCATTTCTCATTGATTTGTCACACTGCATGCATGTAATCCTGGTTGTTTACAACTGCATTAATGATCCCACAGGCTATAGTATGGGCAGCTTTCCCTTCTCCTTGAGTTGGAGGTAAACTGCAGGTGTCCAGAGAGCAGGATGTCAATGTGTGGAGACTTGGTGAGACTGAGATCTATGTAGGGACTTACATAAGAAATTGGACATTGAATTGGTCCAAATTTCCATTTGTTTAGTTTATTTATTAGTGTCACAAGTAGGCTTACATTAACACTGCAATGAAGTTATTGTGAAAATCCCCTAGTCGCTACATTCTGGCACCCATTCGGGTACACTGAGGGAGAATTTAGCGTGGCCAATCCACCTAACCAGCATGTCCTTCAGACTCTGGGAGGATTTAAGGTAAATGCCACTTTAAATATTAATATTTTAAATATTTTTCTGTCACAAATATTTAAACTTGAAAGTTTGATTCTCTGCCACTGGGAGGAAACCAGAGCACTTGGAAAAAAACCCAAGCAGACACAAGGAGAACATGCAGACTCCACACAGACAGTGACCCAAGCCGGGGATCAAACTTGGGTCCCTGGTGCCATGAGACAGCCATGCTAACCATTGTGCCACCATGCCAGTTGAAGCTATTATTTGTAAAAGAACATACCTTTCTTTCCTATTATACAAAACACCTCCTGATCTACAGCCAGCGAGCTAATGTAAAGTAGTGACATTGGACAGAAATAGGAATTCAAGGAATGGAGACCAGTAGATGGCAGTCTTGATACTAGGGAGGCTTGGACTAAAATGTTTATCTTCTTATTTCTACTGTACAAAACACAGTGAAGATGCATTAGGCCATGATTGCCTTATTTATAGTTTAAAGAGAACAGAAATGTTACTTTTCAGGATGTATGCTAGATTGGGTGAGAACCTGTTGCATCACAGCCAATTGTTTTTCCTTTGTTTGTATTACATTTGGGCATCATTTTTTTGGCATAAAATTAGGTTGCAGAAAGGTGTTATACAAAATAATTGAATAACATGAGTAGACAAACTCTACTTGGAATTTTTAAAAATACAGGTTTCAAAATGTGTACACAAGAGGCCTCATTGCGCATCCCAGATTCCATTGGGGATTTTCCCATCCTGCGGCAGGAGATTTGCCCAGTCACCCAATTCTCCAACTGTGCTGCTGTGGGAGTGCGATGTGGAAGGCCAGCAAGATCACCCCCCAAGTTTAAATTTATTAGTATCACAAGTAGGCTTACATTAACACTGCAATGAACTTACTGTGAAAGTCCCCTAGTCGCCACATTCCGGCACCTGTCCGGGAACACTGAGGGAGAATTTAGCATGGCCAACGCATCTAACCAGCCCGTATTTTGGACTGTGGGGGGAAACGGGAGCACCTGGAGAAAAACCACGCAGATACATGGAGAACGTCCAGACTTCACACAGACAGCAACCCAAGCCTGGAATCGAACCTGGGTCCCTGGCGCTGTCAGGCAGCAGTGCTAACCACTGTGCCACTGCACTGCCCCTACGTATGACATGTGAATTTTCATCCTTTGACAGGTGAGGGAATGAATTGGGAGGCGTGCTATGAAGTTCCAATAAGCATTCATTCCATTATTAACATCAACCCCTGTATGTAAACAGATGTTGGGTGGTGCTGTGGATAATATCCCTGCACTGTCAGACATTTGGGATTCAAATCTCACTCCTGCACTTGATGGCCATAATATGGCTAAACCAATTGATTCTTGGCATACAAACCATTTCAACAAGCCTACTTTAGACAGTAAGAGCAGGAGAGATACTTTGTCAGCCATGCTCAATATAGAGTGGTGCCCTTCAGGCTTTTGCTTCAGGCTAACAGCCGGTTCCAGGGAAAATAGCTATATGTAAGCGCATAGTTTGTCGGCTTCCCAGACACAGGATATCTTCTATGTGTAATTTCAAAGGAGACATGCGGGGGAAGTCTTTTTACACAGAGAGTGGTAGGTGTCTGGCGCTGCTGGTGGTGGAGGCAGATACAATAGGGGCATTTAAGGGGCATTTGGATAAGCACAAGAATATGCAATGAATAGAGGGATATGGACCGAGGTTTGGCAGAAGGGACCGGACAAGTTTGGCATCATTTTTGGCACAACATGTTGGGCTGAAGGGCCTCTTTCAGTGCTGTCCTGTTCTATGTTCAATAAACCACATAAAAGCTTACATCTTAGTTATCATAGGAAAACAGCCATATTGGAATTTGTTAGTTGATACACATGGAACGAAATAATGACTAAAACATTTATTTATACATTCAATAGGGAATGCTAAAAACATCAATAATGATTCCTGGGATGTGGGTGTCAGTAACAAGGGCAACATTTATTCTGTCTTTCCTTTAGAGCATCCGCATTGTCTAACCATTGCTAATCAATACAAATGGTGTGATATCACTGAGTCAAAATGACAAGGCAAGCCCGAAGTACTCCCTCAGCCAGTACAGGGATTGAACACACACTGTTGACATCATTCTGCACAAAAAGTCTGAGCTAACAGACCCCTCCAATACTTGTTGCCTAACTCTAGTTGCTTTGAGAATCTTGTTGTGACTACTCCCTTCCAACCGCTGCAGTCCACATATTGTTCCTTCAATGCTGTTCAGTAAAAGGTGAGGTTTGGAATTCTAATCCAGTGGCAATGAAGGGATACTGCTACATGTCCAAAGAAAAGTGGGTGTGAGTTGGAGGGGAACTCAGAGATGCTGCTGTTCCCATGCATCTGCCCCCTTGTTTCCTAGATAGAGACTACAGGTTTGGGGTAGGATAATATGGTCAGTATTTCAATTGCTTTGTTATGCAGAGCTTCAGTTCACTTAGATCGGATGATTTAATGGCTTCAAAGAAGAAGCAATTTTGATATTCAGTGATATTACCATTGCTGAATCCCCCACTATCAACGTTCTGGGAGTTACCATTGACCACTGTGACTACCAGAGCAGGTCAGATGCCAAGAATCCTGCACCGAGTAACTCATCTCCTGACTCCCCAAAGCCTGTCCACAAGGCGCAAGTCAAGAGTGTGTTCCCTATTTGCCTTGATGAGTACAACAACAACACTCAAGAAGTTCGACACCAGCCAAAACAAAGCAGCCACTTGATTGTTATCCCTTGCACAAACATTCAGTCCCCCCAGCGCCCATTAACAGTGGCAGCCGTGTGTACCATATACAATACGTACTGCAGGAACTCAGCAAGGTTCCTTTGGCAGCACCTTCCAAGCCCCAGATGAGTGCCAATAACATGTCACAGAGCTTTGGAGTGGCCAAGGTGAATAAATGCATCTTCGTATGAAATCTCCGGCTCAGCACACTAGCAGTGTCTAACACTGCTCAATGCACCATACGTCCATCATTCACCAAGTGACATTAAGAACAAACAAAAGTACAGCACAGCAACAGGCCCTTTGGCCCTCCAAGCCCACCTCGATCATGATGCCCTAACTAAACTGAACTAAAAAAATCTGTCCTTATTCAGTCCATATCCTTCTATTCCCTCTATATTTATGTACCCAGCCAGGTGCCTCTTAAATATGCCTGCTCCCACCACCTCCTCTGGCAATGTGTCCCACCACTCGCTGCATGAGAAACATCCACCCTCGCACCTTCTTTAAACTTTACCCCTCTCACCTTGAACCTTTGTCCCCTTGTAATTGATACTTCCACCCTGGGAAAAAGCCTCTGACTATCCATTCTGTCCATGCCTCTTATTATTTTGTCGACCTCTATCAGGTCTCCCTTCAGTCTCCATCTTTCCAGCGAAAACAATCCCAGTTTATTCAACCTCTCCTCATAGCCAAAACTATCGAGACCAGGCAACATCCTGGTGAATCTTCTTTACACTCTCTCCAAAGTTTCCGTGCCCTTCTGACAATGTAGTGACCAAAACTGCACGCTATACTCCAAATGCAGCCTAACCAAGGTTTTATATAGCTGCAACTTGATTTACCAACTCTTGTACTTAATGTCCAGCTGATGAAGGCAAGCATGCCATATCCCTTCTTAATCACCTTGGCCACCTGTGTTGCCACTTTTAGGGAACTATGGAGCTGCACACCCAGATCCCTCTGTCTGTTAATGTTCCTAAGGGGTCTGCCATTTACAGTATAATTCACAACTAAATGTGATCCTCCAAAATGCATCACCTTGCATTTCTGTGTCCAAGGCTCCAATTTATTAATATCCTGTTGTATCCTCCGACATTCCCCAACAATTTCAACAACTCCACCAATCTTCGTATCATTTGTAATCTTACTAATCAGACCACCCTTATTTTCCTCCAGATTATTTGTGTACACTACAAACAAAGGTCCCAGCATTGATCCTTGCAGAATACTACTAGCTACAGATCTCCATTCTGTAAAACCCCCTTCCACTGCTACTCCCTGGGCCCGATTGCAGGCACGAAAACTTGCTAAAGTCGGACATGAAGCGAATAGCGCGATCCATGCCAGCGCCCGTGCAGATTCCCACTTTACCAAGGCCTGAAAATGGCTGCGATTGGCAACATGCCCAAAACAGGCGCGACATCAATTTAAATGCATTTGCATGCATTTAAATTGACCTAATGAGCGTTCGCCCATCCAAATTCGGTGAGAGAAAGACGTGCTTGGCAAAGGTCCGATTTGGGCGCTCCAGCTTCTGAAGAGGTAAGTTCAGAGCTTCCAATGGCTCTCTAACTCAGGTCGGTAGTCGGGAGGAGAAGGGCGGGGAGGCCAAATGGTTCTCTGGTGAGGGGGATGGGGGGGCAGGGGCGGGAGGAGTCCACCGCCAGTCTGCGGGTGATCGGTGGAGGGGGAAGGGGGGGGCAGCAGGGGGCCGCGATTGGTCTGGGTACCAGGGGGGAGGTGTGTGGGTGGATAAGGGAGACAGTTACGTTGTGGGGTGGGGCGACGTCTGTGGAGGCCATCACTCCCTAGCCGCTTTATTCACTTTTTGTGGCCTGGGAACGATGTGACAGGGGAGTGTTTTTCAATTTTATTTTTCACTGAGCAAGCACCGTTGAAGGTTTCGATCAGAACAGCAGCATTTCGGGCGCGATAAGCCCCGCCCACAGCACAATTCAGAGTCGCAATTTTTTTTTCAGGCCGAGTGCATTTGGGCATGCCTGAGAACAGGATTCCAAGTCGGGTCTGAATTGGGTCCAGATTCAGCACTTAGAATCAAGATGGTAAAATCGCCCCTCTGTCTTGTGAAATAAACCAGCTCTGGATCCATTCAGCCAGTCCACCCTGAATCCCATGTGATTTTACTTTTGTACCAATCTGCCATGTGGGACCTTGTCAAATGCCTTATTAATGTCCATATAAACTACAGCCACAGTCCTTCCCTCAATTATCTTCATCACCTCTTCAAAAAACTCATTCAAGTTGGTGAGACATGATTTTCCCCATGCAAAACCATTGCCTGTCACTAACTAGTCCATTTTCCTCCTATCCCTCAGTATCTTCTCCAAAAGCTTCCCCACCACTGACGTCAGGCTCACCAGCCTCTAATTTCCTGGATTATCCCTGCTTCCTATCTTAAACAGGGGAACAACACTGGCTATTCTCCTGTTCTCTGGAACCTCACCTGTGGTCAAAGGGGATGCGAAGATATCTGTTAAGGCCCCAGCTATTTCTCTCCTTGCCTCCCGCAGTCAGTGACGCCCATGTCCCATCAATTAATTTTAAAAAAATCTTCCTGTGGCTCCAAGCAATAACTTCCCTCCATTGTCCTTGAGTGGACCTATTCTTTTTCTTGCCATCCTCTTCCTCCTAATATAGGAATAAAAAGCCTTGGGATTCTCCTTGACCCTGCTTGCTAAAGATATTTCACGGCCCTTTTTGGCCCTCCTAATTCCACATTTATGTTCCTTCCTACTTTCACTCTACTTCTCAAAGGCGTTGTCAGTTTTTAGATGCCTTGGCCTATCATATGCTTCCTTTTTCCATTGTTTGGCACTCCTTTCTTGACCTATAATCGCAATGTAACACTAATGGAGGGCCAGTCTTGAGACTTTGCTCTTATATTTTCATGAGAGAACAGTAAGGAGGCTACCAGATAAGCATTGCCTAATTTTGGGATGCTGATGTCCCATTGGTGATTAGATTATGTGAGATGAGAATGGTGCTGAATTGACATCTTCGACATAATGTGGAGGTGCTGGTGTTGGACTGGGGATCTGTTGGATCTTCAACATACCCAGGGATATCCCCAAACAAGCCCTCACAGTCACCGAATGTTATGTGACAAAGTGGCCAAGAGTGTGAACCACATGTAAAATGTGATATGTAATTACTGGTGATGATACACAAGCAATTTCACACCCTAAGGCTGCACCGTTCTGCACCTCAGCACGACAACCATTATCATTCACTGGCTACAACCTTCGATCAAACCTATTTTAACCATCTCTTCCCAGTTTTAGGATAGTTTTGCATGCTAACGTTTAAGAAGTTGCAGGGCCGTGGGGAAAGGGCAGTGGAGTCAGGCTAATCGGAAAGCGCTTCATTCATGAGTAGGCTCAATGGGCCGAATGGCCTCCTTCTGTGCTGAATCATTCCACGATTCTATGTTTAAGATTCGTGGCCACAGTCAGAGCCAGGAGACAACTCTACATGTGTGAGCTTAGGCACGCTCACTGTCAATCAATTAGCATCTGGAGTGTGTAGGCAGCTTTCCCACACTCTGTACATTCTGTCTCAGACTTTGCGTTGCTTTATAATTCGTTCAAGAAGCTCAGCATTCTCCTTTTGAAACCCCACGTTCACCAACTTTACACTATAATGAGATGTTGCAAAACTGCATGTTACATTTGCAGCTTTTATGACAGATATTCTGTGGTGTGACCACTTCTGTAATTAGACACAGGAGTAGAATTTGACTTAGTCCAATAGTGTAAAATGTGATTGTGAATCAGTAACCCCATTAGTATTATCCAGTCCAGTAGTATTTTTAAGAACATAAGAACATAAGAAATAGGAGCAGGAGTAGGCCATCTAGCCCTTCGAGCCTGCCCCGCCATTCAATAAGATCATGGCTGATCTGTCGTGGCTCAGTTCCACATTCCCGCCCTCTCCCCATAACCCTTAATCCCCTCGCTGATCAAAAACCCATCAACCCGCGTCTTAAAAATATTTAGCGTGGTAGCCTCCACCACTTCAACGGGCAGAGAATTCCAGAGATTCACCACCCTTTGAGTGAAGAAGTTCCTCCTCAACTCCGTTCTAAACCGCCCCCCCCTTTATCTTGAGGCTGTGCCCCCTAGTCCTACTATCCTTTCTGAGCGGGAAGAGTCTCTCCACCTCTATCCTATCCATCCCATTCATCATCTTATACGTCTCAGTAAGATCTCTCCTCATTCTTCTAAACTCTAACGAGTACAAGCCTAGTTTATTCAGCCTCTCCTCATAGCTCAACCCCCTCAACTCCGGCATCAGCCTAGTAAACCTCCTCTGCACTCCCTCCAAGGCTAAAATATCCTTGCGTAAGTACGGCGCCCAAAACTGCACACAGTACTCCAGCTGCGGCCTCACCAATGCCCTATACAGCCGCAGCAAGACCTCCCTACTTTTATATTCAATCCCCCTTGCTATGAAGGCCAGCATCCCATTCACCTTCCTGACCACCTGCTGCACCTGCAAGCTGGGTTTTTGCGACTCATGCACAAGGACCCCGAGGAGTATTAATCCAGAAACTCAGCCATTGTTCTGGGGACCTGGGTTTGAGTCCTGCCACAGCAGTTGGTGGAATTTAAATTTAATTAAAAAAAATCTGGAACTAAGAATCTACTGATGACCATGATACCATTGTCAATTGTTGGAAAAATCTATCTGGTTCACTAATGTCCTTTAGGGAAGGAAATCTGCCATCCTTACCTAGTCTGGCCTACATGTGACTTCAGAGCCACAGTTATGTGGTTGACTCTTAACTGCCTCCAAGGGCAACTAGAGATAGGCAATAAATGCATTAAAGGCCAGCCAGCAACACCCACATCCCATGGATGAATTAAAAAAGTCAGCAGGATATAGATGATGTGGTGTTCTACCCAAACTTGTCTGGATAAGTGCGGCTCCAACAACACTCAAAGAGCTCAACCTCATCCAAGAGGAAATATCCCACTTGCTCAGCACCCTATCTACCACTGAAATATTCAACACCCTCTGCCAGTGGCATCAGTGTGTACCTTCTATAAAATGCACTGCAGTGACTGACCGAGGCTCCATCAAAAGTATTTTCTGTGATTTCACAAAAGACTGGGTGCTGGAGCAGCAATATTTCTGACACTAACCCATCATCCAACATGGCTGCTGAATGCAGCCCTGCCTACCAAGATGGCCACAGGAAGTCACATGACAGACTGATGAAGAATCAGTGCAAACAAGGATCAGCTGTGCAGCCTTGTCAGACTATATAAGCAGAGTTCTGAGGCCTTCTAAGATGGGAAGTTTTAGGCTGAAAGTTAGGAAGGTTGTGTGTAAACTTACCCTATGCTGTGCAGCTAATTAATCTGATTTAGCCTTTGACTAAAGGCTGGATGTGTTGTGAATAAAATTTGTCCCACACACTAAAAATAGGCACTTTGCTGTACATTTTATATCCTGGAGTTGTGCAGAGATAATACCAGTTTCTATGTTAGATGTGGGGATTTAGCTCTTCTGGCGGGTCATGGGGCAAAAGCTGGCAATTTTTTTGGTGGTGTCTAGGTGGTCTCCCTCATGCTCCTTTATTACGTATTTGTACAGTTTATATGCCCCACACTAGCTAAATCTCTGCTGGAATCTGACTTATAATAGCTATTTGTTCAGGTTCCTTTGAACAGTTAACAAACCAGGAGAGCAAAACAAAACAAACTGTAACTCTCTTAAGTATATCAGTTTAACTTGCATTCAGGCACAGATGACACATGTAGATTAAACTTGGGCCTCCCCTGGATTAGTAGATTTGGCCTGAATTCTCGACCATTTGAACATGTCAACATTACCGAGGCAGTGCTGTTCCCCGTTCAGATATGTGAAACACTGTGGATCAAAACCTCCACCAACATTACGTCTCTCCTACAACTTGCAGAAACAGCGAGCAGTGGCTGACCCACAATCTCATATGTGCCTTGTTCAGCAAGAAGGAAGATGATGAATAATCTAACAGCGACAAAAATGTCACACTACACTCAAAAACAGCCAGCGATAAATGTCAACAGGTCTCCAAAGCACCAATGTCCAGATGGCACATTCAGTTTTTTTTTGTTGTTGGATTTAGTCCATGATTGAAGTAACATCCTCCTCACATTTTATTCATAAAGCACTTCAGGCTCAATGTCAGGGAGCAGATCACATCCATCTGCTCTCTACGCATATGCATTGCAAAATTAGGCCTTTTGGCTGATATAGTTCAACACTGAGGTCACACATTTTCAGTGCGGGACTTCTGCTTGGTTACCACAGTTACAGAGACTCTGCTGTGGGGCCGATGAGCCGGCTTAGTATCCATCTGAAGCCAGGATGCAGCTGGTTAGCATGGTGCAGTGGAGAGCGAGAGCAGGCAGCACATCTGTGTTGTCAAGCCATTTCCAGTGAGATTGATTCTCTGGATTGTGAGATGACTAATTAGCTGGCCCCACTCCCACTACCCCCTCCCCCGCACCCCCCATTCCTCCCCCACCCCATCCCCCTCCAACAGGGCAATGTATCGTTTCACAGTTGCCCACTGTATGTGGTCGCTGGTTCAAAAATCAGATCCACGTTCCTCAAGCAGCTAATTACAGTGTTCTCCAGATGGTGAGGCCTCTTGCGATCATACAGAAAAGGCTGTATAATTTTCTTTAATACTGTTGAATCTGAAAAAGAATGATGACGTGCCAGAGCAAGACGACTTCTTGCAAGCTATCCCCAGTACACCCCCTACTTCTATTTTCTACTCTAGCTCTTAACTCAAGCTCCTTTAAACTTTCTATTAATGTTCTCTGAGACTGTAACACAAGATTCTGAACCCTCTCCTTTCATTTTCCCCTAAGCAGTCTATGAACATTACGCTTTGTCTGTATAGCGCATGAGAAACCATACTTTTCATTGCATACTAACACATGTGATAATAATAAATCAAATCAAAAGCTGAAGTGATCCAATTCTCCTTTTTTCTAATCGAACAATTTGGGGACAAAGCCTTTTGAGGCCGCATGCTGACGTCAACAGGTCCACATAATTTGAATTCAGTTAATGAAACAAATCTGGAATTGAAAACTATTCTCAAAAATTGTGATTATGAAGCCATCATCAATCATTGTGGAAACCCATTTGGTTCGCTAAAGCCCTTTTTTAGGGAAGGACATCTGCTGTTCCAGCCTGGTCTACCCTGCCTGTGACTCCAGACCCACAGCAATCTGGTTGCCTCTTAATTACTCCTCCAAAATAGACTAACAAGCTATTCAGTTTACAGGTAGTAGGGATGCGCCACAAATGCTGGCCTTGCCAGTGATGTCCATGTCCCATGAAAGAATTTTGAAAAATTATTTTAATTTCTTTTCACTATTTTATTTATCTTCTATTATCCCTTCCTCTCAACTGAATGTTCATTCGTAACAAGGTCCAGTGGACTCTAGTACCCATTTATTTAGCATTCAGCATTGTGGAAACATCTTCAAGATTGCAATTAGAGAAAACTTTATGTCTGATTGTTGTGGTTTCTCTCTATCTGGATGAAGTTTATTTGCATATCACTCCAAGCTCTCAAGTTTGGAAATGTGAGTCCAGGGAATCATTGGTCAAATAGACAGTGTGTCAAATTCCTACTGTGTTAGCCTGCATGGTATCTTGAAAGCTTGTTATTATATTCGATGGGGTGCCTTTCAACTTAATTTAGTTTGCATGGTAAGCGTTTGAGTTAGCATCCATTAGTCATTTTATTTAATAAGTGATAAGGAATATGTCATCATTTCTGTGCAGGAACCGTAAACCAAAATATTCAAATTTAACAAATAGCCTCCAAATGAAGAAATTACCCAACATGGTTCCACTTTTTATAGCTTTTCCTTGAACATGGACAATAAACAATGGAAATTACACATGAATTATTGAGCAAGTAGCACACCAAATAAAATATAAATTTCACTTTGAATAGTAGGATACAACAAAGATACATCTTTCACAATCACAAGTGTTTGTATCACCCCCCGCACAAGTATGGCATTGCATAGCTACACAATATGCTGTTCTTTATTCATCAAGGTAAGTCAGGACTTCTATCTAACAACAACTTCTACCTTTAAGTTTCGCAGGTAAGATTATCACCAGTAAGATAAAAAGTCTCATAACACCAGGTTAAATTCCAACAGGTTTATTTGGAATCACGAGCTTTTGGAGCCCTGTTCCTTCATTAGGTGAGTGATGAAGGAATAGCTGTCCGAAAGCTCGTGATTCCAAATAAACCTGTTGGTCTTTAACCTGGTATTGTGAGACTTTTTACTGAGCCCACCCCAATCCAAAGCCAGCAGCATCTTCACATCATATCACCAGCAAGGCACATTTCTACAAACCTTCTCTCCGTCAGATCATGGCGGTCCTGATGTTGTGGCTTTCCAGAGTTCCTTTTCAGCTGACCAACGCAGCTCATAGTTCGACTACTTCTGGGAAAATACTCAGCTCTTTAGTGACTCAGAGCTATTCACACAGTTTTCCAGATTTTTGGACCTCCGAAACAGCTCCAAGAGTTCATGAATACGAAATTTTCCAGCTGTTCACCACCTGCTGCTGCTGCAAATGAGGATGAGAATTTGGCAGTTTGACAAATCCCTGTAGCAGGATCAGAAAGTCCGGCCCGTGGGATGATCGGAAAATTCCGCCCTATGTCCCACTTTCTGTCTCTGTCTATTTTCTCGTTCTGCCCTCCAACCACATGATTTTCTTTCTTAACTTGCTTCCTAGTGGTACTGCTTAAGAGTCAAGAGTTTCCAGGTCACATGGACCAATACTTCTTATTGTCTAAGAGCATTACAATTTTTCCTCTCACAACTGGTGTAAATTTTTAAAATGCCCTTTTCAATCTCTCTTTAACAAAGAAAAATTACAGATTCTCCAAATCTTTTGAAGAATTTACAAATTGTCCAAAATGTACTGTTTCTGGGCCAAAGGTAATCACAGATATGAGAGACATGGATCAAAGGTAGTCACACATGTGAGAGACATGGGTCTCAGGTAAAAGTGAATTTTTTTATTTAAAAAGAAGTCTAAAAAGTTTACCTATTAGTAACAAATAGGCTTACATTAACACTGCAAAGAAGTTACTGTGAAAGTATTGTACGGTGCTCAAATGTTCAATTGTTCTGTGTTTCATTATGTGACTCTTTAATATTGATATTGATATTGATATTTAATATTGATGTTGACACCCACCTCATAAAGCCTGGGTGTGGACTCAGAAACATAAGCAAAGCGGTAGAGAGAATTGGAAGGTTGAGCCAATAGCATGGAGTGGGCATTTTAAAGCATGGCACATAAAGATGCTACACACATTGAAACTAGAGTTAGTTCTGCATAGTTCCACTTACTTTAGCTGTGTTAAGCTTTCTTTAAAGTCTTTAAATTTATTTACTGTGCTACTGGCTCAGGCTTCCAATTCTGTCTAGAGCTTTGTTTATGTTTCTGAGTCCACACCCATGCTCTACAATTTGCTTTGATTTATTATTGTCACATGTATTAACATACATTGAAAAGTATTGTTTCTTGCACACTTTACAGATAAAGCATGCCATTCATAATGAAGGAACTGAGAGAGTGCAGAATATAGTGTTACAGTCATAGCTAGGGTGTAGAGAAAGAGCAACTTAATGTGAGGCAGATCCATTCAAGTCTGACAGCAGCAGGGAAGAAACTGTTCTTGAGCCGTCTGGTACGTGACCTCAGACTTTTGTATCTTTTTCCTGATGGAAGAAGGTGGAAGAGAGAATGTTTGGGGTGTGTGAGGTCCTTTAATTTCAAATCAAGTACAGTGAGTGTCAATATTAAACCGACTCACATAATCAAACACAGAACATTTGAACATTTGAGCCCCACACTAATAATAAATTCCACTGATATCCATTTAAATTGCGAAGACACAAAATCGGTTGAGGTTTAGAATAGCGGTGAGTTTGAGTTTTGTATTTGATTTACTGGCCATAAATTCTCACCTGAAACCCTTGACCGTATCAATAACTGCCTGTACCTGTAAGCAAGTTTAAATTTTGTACGTGTGTTTTGTATCTCAGATTTCCAGCTTTTGTGGTATTTTGGACCTTTGCTGACCATTTTCATGGCTTCATTACTATTTCAAGTGTTTATAATTTCGATAAAGTTACTGAGTAAATTTCAACCGAGCAGGAAGTTAGATTCTGTAAATCTATAATTATGCGTGGATTGATCTGAATGATCTGCATTGTTTGGAAGCGGTAATTGACATTGCCAATGTACGGGTGCTAAAAAAAGTACATGTTAAGTTTGATTTTAGTCTCTGTTGCTGAGCGAGAGTGATACATGGGAGGCTGGCAATTAGATCAAGTCCACTTATTAGCCTAAGGTTGCACCATTCAAGCTCGGGAGTGTTATCCTCACTGACTTTGAAGTTGGCCAGTGTTCTCACTTCAGGTAAGTGGGAGCCTAATTTAAATGTTAAAAACCTTTGGTGCCGTTGGATCACATTTACCAAAGCTTAGAAAGGACCAGCCAGCCTCAGGGAGGGCCACATAGGCTCAGAACTACAAGAGAAACATTCAAGGAATGAATATTACCTCAGGGCCAGAAACTCTTGAGTCCAAGTCCCACAACAGGACTTCTTGGCCAGAGAAGATGCATTTGTAACACTGCCAAGCAGGTAGATTATCAAATTAGCGAATCCTCCCAACACACCTCAGGCTAATGAGTGAGCATGATATGATTGAAACTGCTCCTACACACCATTCTAACTAAGCAACAGAGACTAAAATCAAATCTAATGATATGTACATTTTAGCTCTTAACCTTCAGCAATATCTGTTCCAAACAATGTGGATCATGCAGGTAAATTTACACATTCCACAATCCAGCCTTCCTGAAATTTAACAGCTCCACTTTGCTTCATTTCAGACACATCGGCATGTATTTTTAAAATTCATTCATGGGACATGGGCGTCACTGGCTGGCCAGCATTTATTGCCCATCCCTAGTATCCCTTGGAAGGCAGTTGAGAATCAATCACATTTGTGTGGCTCTGGAGTCACATGTAGGCCAGACTGGGTAAGGATGGCAGATTTCCTTCCTTGAAGGACATTAGTGAACCAGATGTGTTTTTCCAATAGTTGGCAGTGATTTCATGGTCATCAGTAGATTCTTAGTTCCAGATTGTTTAGATTGAATTCAAATTCCACCATGATGGGATTCAAACCCGGGTCCCCAGAACATTAGCTGAGTTCCTGGATGATTAATCTTGCGATATTACCCCTAGGCCTCTCGACGTCTGGTTGAAGTCATAATGAAACTATTAAAGTTCTTAACAAAGACGCCATTTTCAAGAATAGTAAAGCAAAATGCTGCAGAGGCTGGAAAAAGGAAATAAAAAAGAAAATGCTAAAAATACTCAGCAGACTGGGCAGCACCTTTTCCAGAAGAAAGAGTTACTGCTTCAGGTTGATGACTATCGGAAAAGGGCTCATCACCCAGGTTAAGATCATTGATTGGAAGTATGACCTTTGTTTCTCTCTCCACAGAGCAACCAGAACAGGCACAGCCAGGTCAACGTTTTGAATCTTCAGATGAGGTGGAAGAAATCTTCCAGCTTCCGTTATACAGCTTGCTCATTTTTTCCTGTTTATTCCCCAGTCCCGCTGCATGCTTTCTCCTTCCATTTTTTTTTGTATGCCTTCACTTTTCTAGGCTTACACAGGAACAACAGAAGGTCGTTCAGCCCCTTGAGCCTGCTGTTCCAGCATTCAATTAGACTAAGGTTAATGTTTTCTTACCCTTCTTGCTACACTTCAAGTCACCCTTAACATTCAATACTCCAAGAACCCTTAACAAAAACCTTACAGCCTCAGTCTTGAAATTTGCATAAAAGCAAATTACTGCGGATGCTGAAACCAAAAGAGAAAATGCTGGAAAATCTCAGCAGGTCTGGCAGCATCTGTAAGGAGAGAAAAGAGCTGACGTTTCGAGTCCAGATGACTC
Source organism: Carcharhinus amblyrhynchos (assembly GCF_965287045.1). Classification (NCBI taxonomy): domain Eukaryota; kingdom Metazoa; phylum Chordata; class Chondrichthyes; order Carcharhiniformes; family Carcharhinidae; genus Carcharhinus; species Carcharhinus amblyrhynchos. Next base: position 7,480,978 of record NC_137333.1, on the reverse strand, counting down.
CTTGTCAAAGCTTTGACAAAGGGTCATCTGGATTCGAAACATCAGCTCTTTAGTCTCCTTACAGATGCTGCCAGGCCTGCTGAGATTTTCCAGCATTTTCTCTTGAGATTTGCAGTTGACCTCCAGTCCAAGCAGCATTTTTGGAGAAGGGGTTCTAGATTTTCATTGTCTTCTGTGAAGGAAGTTCTTCCTGACATCCCCTCAGCAGCCTAGCTCTAATCTTAAGGCGGAATTCTCATCTCCTTCATCAGCAGAAATAGTTTTTATCTACCTTTTATAGACAACTTTAAACATACCACACTGATCAATTAGGTAACTCAATTATCTTCTATGCTAACAGGAATTTAAGCCTGCACAACACCTTAGTTCTAGTTTGTGCCACTATCTAGGCAAATGCCAAATTGTGCTGCTATTGTACAGGCCAAACTTCATCCAATTGATCTCAATTACTGCCAATCTTTGAAACGATTCCAGTAGCTGCTATGGATTTCACTGCTTTAGCGTGCTAATTTTCAGCGAGTGAATGTTTGGCTGCCATGATTGAGTTGCAGTGAGTACCATCTCAGCCTCAGGGTTGAAAACTCTAGGTTCAAGTCCCACATCAGGAATTGTGTTGTTCAAGGAAAGTGCATTCAAAACATGGCCAAACAAGTTGACTATCAAGCTACAAATCCCCCTGATGTGCCGAATGGCATATCAGCAACAGCAGGAGAGTCATCTGGTCAGCCAGCACCTGCACAGGGCAACCGCAAAACACCAGAAAACCTAGCCAAACATAACCACAAACCGACACATGGAAATCCATCCAAAGCCCTCCAAAGGGAACATGGAGCTGAGAGAGGAGAGAAAGAAAGAGAGCCATGATTGAGCACATGACAAGTGCCAATCTTGACTGCCTGAAGAAGAAAGTGAAGGATTATTAGGAACTTCACAACAGTCTCTGAGAACCAGAGACTGAGTAATCCTGGGCTGAAGACCTAGCTCCAGCGGACTAGATAAATAGCAATATAACAGTAAAGGTTCAACACTTTACTCGTTAGGGTATTATGATTTTAGGGGACAAGAAAGAAATTATAGTGAGTTAGGAAAAGAATTACAACTTATTTAATTTGAAATGAATTAAAGGTCAAAGCTTTGACAAGTATAAACTGGTGCAAGGCTGCGATGTGCAATCATTTCTGCTCTTACAATGCAGGCAGAGCATTAAACTCATACTGTCCGCTGTTTTAAATGATTGTCACATTCAGCCTGCATTGCCCACGCTGTTTGTTGGCTGCAAGTGTCAGCAGGGGGCCCAATGGTGTGTGCATCAAACTCTACTCAAAGGTAGCCTGCGCCTTGTGAGCTGAACGCATGCTGTCCAAGATTAAAATGTCTCAATGTGGTGGGCAGTAATCACCTATGTTTTCTAACCATGTGCTGCAACCTTCGGTGGAAGGCAAGCAGGGGAGAGCGGTCCTGTACTTACCGCAGGGGCATGAGGTTCTCCAGACAGATGCTCAGAAGGAGTGAGAAGAGTGAATGGTAGACATCTACGCTAGGAGCTTTGCTTGTCACAGATAAATGTGCACAAAGAACTTCAATGATCTCACAGACTGGCCCTTCAGTGGGCTTGCTGCATTGTCAGAGGTGTTGTTTTTTTTTACAGGAGGTGTCACACTTAGGTAGGTATATCTGGAGAGGGCCCAGAGGTTTCCCCTGGTACCCTGGCCAACACTTGTCTCTCAATCGCATCAGTAAAAACAATATTTCATTGCTTTTTGTGGGGTCTTGCTGCGTGCAATTTGCTGTTCAGTGGGGGGCAAACATATCCAGAAGTTAAAATACTAAAATCTCAGCTGAAAGCAAGGGATTTGATTTGATTTAATAATGTCACATGTATTAGTATTCAGTGAAAAGTATTGTTTCTTGCGCACTATACAGACAAAGTATACCATTCTGAGAGAAGGAAAGGAGAGCTGCAGAATGTTGTGTTACAATTATGGCTAGGGTGTAGTGAAAGGTCAACTTAATGCGAGATAGGTTCATTCAAAAGACTGACGGCAGCAGGGAAGAAGATGTCAGTTGGTATGTATCCTCAAACTTTTATATCTTTTTCCTGAAAGTGGAAGAGAGAAAGTCCAGAGTGAGTGGAGTCCTTGATTATGCTGCTTTTCCGTTGCAATGGGAACTGTAGATGGTGCTGGAAATACAGAGAAAAAAATCAGTCAAAAAGCCTTCTTAAAATAAAATAACTTTTTCATGTAGATCATGAGGCAACATGAGGAGCATATTGTTACATTATGTCCTTTTTTTTAAGTTGTCTCGCTTCAAGTCATTTCAATTTAACATCATGTTGTGAATTGGGTTGGTATTCACATTTATTGTTGTGGATTTACATAGACATTGTTTAAGGCTATATATGATGTTGATTAGGGTGACCCAGTTGACACCAGTATGGAGCAGCCTCTCCTGTTCCCCGAATCTCTTCTCGTCACCCCCTAATCCTCCCACTGGCTGACCCTCCAGCCTCCAGCTTAGCTCCACCAGTCTGAAATTCAAAGCTGTGGGTTGTTTCCTGCCTTTTCTCATTCATCTCCTGAGCTCACGGTGGAGGCTCTGGAGAGGGAAGCTGCAAGTGGGAGGATCAGAAGAAGGAGGCATGGGCAGCAGGAGAGACAGCAAATGAGGGTTGGGTGATGCGGGAGTGGGGGGGGGAGAAAGGTTGGTGCAGAGTTGGTGGATAATATGAGGAATCATCAGAGGTGACCAGGACAGACAGGGAATGCAAGGATCAATCAGCATACAGATAAGGGAGAATGATTGGCAGCAAGCTGGATTGAGGGAGGGGGGTTGGAGTCAACAAGCAGGAGAGGCATCGAGTGGGAGATAAGTAAAAAGATTTAAGATCCTACCAAAAAAATTCCAAGTGCCAAATGAGTGTGAAAACAGGAAAGTACCACACCCATGTTTTGGGTGAGCTCCCATATACTATCTTATGGCACTTAGATAAATAAATGAGGCAAAGTGTGATTCTCACCAGTAGGGGGAGTGGACAGAGTCTATTCATGCTGGGAAGCTGGCTGAAGACTGCTAGAAGTCGCTATTGTGCATGAGGCTGATTATACTGGCAAAACAGGGCTGATAATATCACTAGAGGCAAGAAATTGGGCACAAACCAGATTTTTTTGCCGCTTGCGCAATCTTACCAGCTCGCCATGCCAATCATCTCCTTTGCATTTTAAATTATTTTAAAAAAAAAATCATTGTGCTTACAAATGTGGGAATGTAGCAATTCACGGTATTTAAACTTACAGGGTTTAGTATTTTTTTCTGATGAGGAAAGTCTTCTGGAACCTAACAAAAGTGTTTACATTGTAATAACGGGAGAATTTGATTTGTTTAATATTGTTTCACTCAAGGTTGTACAATTCAAGAATGTACGATAACATCAATCAAGGAATTACAGTACAGTGCTATTACTGAAACACCAATATACAAAATCACATTTCATGAATAGGCTATTAATGTATTCAAAGACTTTGAGCCACAATTGGATTATTAATAGTGTAGGATATAGGGCGGGCTTGAATCACAAAAACATGCTGCAGCTGCAAAATAAACAATTTAATATTATAGTAATTATTGGCAAAGTGTTCTTGAAGCAGAATTAGATCTTAAATTAAACAGTTTGTTTTATGTCGGGGGTATGGAAATATTTATCCCCAAAGCAAAGTTGTCATGTGCCGAAGGGACTACAGTTTGAGGGTTATCAAACATGATAGACAATTGCGAGCTTAATGTACACTGAATTAAGTTTGTTCTTTCCAGTCCATAATTGTAATAATTCAGTCCTTTTACTTTCATGGTGCTTGTTGTTTGGGAAGGCTGTGCAAACACATGTAAACACTGATGTTTGAGGAGAGGCAATTGCGAAGGTAAATGTATCATTGACCATACCCCTGCTATAGCTCTGGAGATTCATGGAAGCCAGACTGGGTAAGAACAATTTCCTTGCCTAAAGGGAACCAAATGGTCATCATTAATCTTTGAATTCCAGGTTTTTATTGAATTCAGATTTCACCATCTGTCATGGTGGGATTTGAACATGCTTCCCCAGAGTACTACCATGGGTCTTTTGAATTACTAGTACAGTGACAATACCACTACACCGTTGCCTTCCTGAATGTGGGAAATATTAGCCACACTAAAGCTCTATGTATTTTGATGGCAAGAGTTGTAAAGAGTCTAAAGTCTACAGTGCGTACAGTAGTGATTTGGCCATTGCATCAGTCTGTACTGCAATTTTGATTTTGAAGTATATGGTACATCAATGGAACAGTGCAATAACATGGCATGGTGGCACAGCGGTTAGCACTTCTGCCTCATAATGCTGGGGGCCCAGTTTCGATTCCCAGCTTCGGTTAGTGCTTGTGTGGAGTCTACACGTTCTCCCTGTGTCTGCATGGGTTTCCTCCATGTGCTCCCACTGTCTGAAGAATGTACAGGTTAGGTGCATTGGCCATGTTAAATTCTCCCTCAGTGTGCCCGATCAGACGCCAGAGTGTGGCGACTATGGAATTTTCACAGTACCATCATTGCAACATTACTGTGAGCCTACTTGTGACACTAATAAATAAACTTAAGCACATACTAAAAGAGAGTACTCAATCATTCCATCATGAACAGGTAGAATTTGAAGTTTTTAACCTCATCCAGGTAAACAATGAAATGATTTGCATATCCATTTGTCGACCAAGAATTATGATGATCAGCAATTTGATCATATGCCCTCAATCCATGCAAAAGGAGCACTTTCTGCTGTGTTACAAATAAAGAGATTACAACGCAGTTTCTCGTGACACATTATTTGATCTTTGAAATCACATAATATCAATACTGAGGCCATTTTCGTTCATGTATCAAATCTAGATAAACCTCCATATAATACCTGTCAATGAAAATTGCTGTTCTGAATTGAAGGACAAATCTGAACTTAGAAATCATTGCGCTGGCAAATTGACTCACCGCTGTCAGATAAATAGACTGACAATGAAGGCAGAAAAGTGAATAATAATTGTTTCGCCTCCCCCCAACACACACCCTTATGCACAGTTACTTAATGATTTGTTATTCCTTCAGCATAAAGCTGCGATTTTATAATTTTGCCATGTATATTCAATATTCAGCCCATTTAAAGGTCACTGCTAAATGTCAACTGCCTGGCTTGCTAATAATGTGACAGTGACTTTGCATTCCCTGTTGTAAAATAGGCATTTGATGACCTTTTATTTTCAGTGGTATCAGTCAGCAAAATAAACTCCTCTACAATTCTCACAGATTTTTTTTTCCCTTAAGCGAGGAAAGTCGCTCCGAGAAAGTTCTCGCTTTCTTTACTTCTTAGTGGGTTTTGCTGCAACAGCACAGTTGAAACATACACGTTTCTCTTACGGTCTGAGATTCAGCAGCAGCCTCCTATTGCTGATGGGAGTCTTCTTTACAACACTGAGTTCTTCACAAGCAAGGCTCATCTGCTGTGTTTTCAAGACATTGTTTGTATCAATAGGGGCAGCCTATAGATCGTTCCATACAGTCAGCTGGAACACAGGCTGGAATTTTACTGGCTCCGGGGTCAGGATGTTGGCCTCGGGCAGAATTGCATGAACCTCAGGCGGACTTGCTGGTAAAACTCCACGTAGAATTTGCAATACGCACAAAAAGCAGACTTTGAAAATTGCAAAAGGAAATGCATTATTTGATTTTATTTGATGTATTATTGTCATGCATTAGCATACAGTGAAATGATGTGGAGTTGCCAGTGTAGGCCCGGTAAGAAGTCGCACAACACCAGGTTAAAGTCCAACAGGTTTATTTGGTAGAAAGAGCTTTTGGAGCGTTGCTCCTTCACCTGATGAGACTCACCTGATGTTGGGCCAGTGTTCCGAAAGCTTGTGCTACCAAATAAACCTGTTGGACTTTAATCTTGTGTTGTGAGACTACTTACGATGCAATGAAAAATGTTGTTTCTTGTGCATTCTGCAGACAAAATATATGATTCATAGAGTACATAAGGGAGAAGGAAAGGGGGGAGTGCAGAATATAGTGTTACAATCATAGCTAGGCTGTAGACAAAGATTAGCTAAATATATGGTAGGTCCATTCAGAAGCCTGATGGCAGCAGGGAAGAAGTTGTTCTGGAGTTGGTTGGCATGTGATGTCAGACTTTTGTATCTTTTTCCCAATGGAAGAAGATGAAAGAGAGAATATCTAGGGTACATGGGAGTCCCTGGTTATGCTGGCAGTGTTATCTCATGTTTCGAGATGATAATTACTTCCAATGAATTATTTTCCAATGTAAATCTAATTGAACAAGCTCAGAGGTACTTGCTAAGTTTCAGAAAAGTTCTCCGATCCTCGCCCATCCCCTGGAATCGGGGTGGGCGTACTGGTAAAATTCTGGCCATTGTCTCATTTCTTTGATTTTTTTTGTGTCGCTGGCATTCATACAGTAGAAATCTCTTCAGTCAGCGCACTGGGATCTGACCAGTCTGCAAACTCACAGCTCTTAGTGTTCAGTCAGTGCTATGTCCAGTCAAATGTTAGCAGCCAAGTGGCTTAACCTTGGACCTTGCAGGGAAGGACTTACTTTTGTATCATGCCTTGCACCACTTCATCATTTCCTTTCTCCTTTCAAAGTGTAGGCACTGCTGCAATATGGGACCTGCAGCCTCCAATCTATGCACAGCAAGCTCCCACAAGCATCAATATGATGATGACCAGATAATCAATGCTAGCAACGTTGACTCAGGAATGCGTAGTGATCTGGACAATGGAGAAAATTAATCCACTTTTCTTGCAGTTAAAGTTTTAGTTATTAGCCACAAATAAGGCTTACATCAACGCAGCAATGAAGTTACTGTGAAATTCCCCTAGCTGCCGCACTCTGGTGCCTGTTTGGGTCAATGCACCTAACTAGCACGTCTTTCAGACTGTGGGAGGAAATCACAGCATCCGGAGGAAACTCACGCAGACACAGGGGGTAGCGTGCAAACTCCACATAGACAGTAACCCAAGCCAGAAATCAAATCTGGGTCCCTGGTGCTGTGAGGCAGCAGTGCTGACCACCATTGTGCCGCCCTATTGGGTGTAATTTTCCAAATTGGAGACTAGACTTGCGCCGGGATGGGAATGTTGGCAATGTTCCCATTAGTGTTAAAAGATTGTCATCACAGACACTCCACGCTAGGATTCATTTTATCCCATTTAAGCTCATGAAATTTCTTTCTTATCTGTACCTTATGTTGGCAGATTATTAACTGTGATTGTAAAAGTTGCAGCACTCCTCCTTGTTCACACTAAAAAAGACATTGTCAAGGGTGTCCTTCTATATTTCTCTGTGAAATTAATATATCAGCCCCAGGTGTGCAGTTACATGCCTAATTAAATCATTTCAGAATGGATATCTTTCCAAAAAATCTCTTCCTCAGAGTACACCAGCAAGGAGAGAGCTTGTTACTTTATCCTGCATTTTGATAGTGTTATACTGCCACTGTGCGAATATGAATCAGATATGTTTTCAATAATCTACTATTTCCCCAGTCACTGGAAGACCAATCCTTAAGGGACAGAATCTTAATGAATAACAATTTGTTGTTTAAAAACATCTGAAACAGGAATCCAATCCCAGCTTGAACCTGCCCACTTCTGATTTTAACAGAGGTGCGACGAAGGGTGACTGACCATGGGAGGAGGCGTCGTTCAAATATTATCATAAGGCTAAGTGATGTCTCCCTTTTAATTATCATTCTATTTTTAATCCTCACAGTCTGGCAAAATCTGAAAGGATGAAGCACGTAACGAGAGTTTCCAGCACAGCTTGTGGGCCAGGAAGAGTATGAGTGCTTCTTCTAGGACGAACCATTGTCCCTCTATAGCCTATCCACCCATGACGTGTCTACTCTTCTCCCAGAGTAGTACCAACCCTAATCTTGATTACCTTCCATACTCACCACTCCCCACAGCCCACTGCCAATCATCAAACCCTCCAATCACAGTTTAATATACCCACACTGGGGCTCCGTTATGTTCACCCTCCCTGATTACCTCTCCTCTCCATAGAATCCTGCAGTGCACAAGGAGGCCATTCAGCCCACCGCGTCTGCACCAGCCACAATCCCACCCAGCCCTGTTCCCGTAACCCCACATATTTACTCTGCTCATCCCCTAACACTAGGGTTAATTTATCATGGCCAATCAACCTAACCCGCACATCCTTGGACTGAGGGAGGAATCCAGAGCACCTGGAGGAAACCCACACAGACATGGGGGGGATGTGCAATCTCCACATGGACAGTGACCCGAGACCAGAATTGAACTCGGGTCTCTGGTGCTGTAAAGTAGTAGTGCTAACCACTGTGCCACCAGAAGTTATCCACAACTTCTATAGACCTTCCCACGTGACCGGTCTACATCCTGTCAATCAGGATGTCTAATGTCTGGAAGTTGACAGGAAGCTATTTCAATTCACTTGAAAAATCCATGTTTCTGAGTCTGACGTAACCTCAAAACAACTGTTGCATGGAACATAACAATATTTTTAGAAAATAACAATATTTTTAACCTTTGTAGGGATGAAGGGGGCAAATCTCCCATCCCTCTGCACTGTTTTTTTAGATGCAGCAGGTCGGGAGACTCTAGCTGTGGCCAAGTCACGCAACAAGTTCAGCTAGCCAGAGATGAGTGCTGGTGGATGGGGATAGCCCAGGCCTCTGCTCAAGGAGGAAGCAGAAAGCCCTCAGTCCATCCTAATGGGGAATGGAGATGTAGAGGGATTGAATGTCCATAGTGAAAAGGAGATGGTTCGGACTGGGGAACTGGAAACCGTTGATGTCCCATAGGTCATTGGAGGAATCATGCGTGTAGGTGGGAAGGGGACCGAGAATGGTGTCAGGAAAGGAAGAAATGAGTTCAGTGGGACAGAATGTGGTTGACCATTCTATTTTGCTCTTTTCTAATGGTTGATGCAATTAAAATCAACAGTATAGCTAGCATCCAATATAAAGCCATTGCTTATCATCCCACATTTCAATAATATTTTTGCTTGACTTTGAACGACATCCATAGAATCATAGAATTACAGTGCAAAAGTGGCCTTTTGGTCCATAGAATCTGCACTGACATATTAGAAATACCTGCACCCCCACCTAATCCCATCTGAACAGCACTAGGCCCATAGCCCTGAATGCTGTGATGTGCCAAGTGCTCCTCCAGGTACTTTTTAAAGGATGTGAGGCAACCCACTTCTATCACCTCCACAGGCAGTGCATTCCAGACCATCACCACCCTCTGAGTTTTTCTTCACATCCCCCCCAAACCTCCTGCCCCTCACCTTGAACTTATGTCCCCTCATGGCTGATTCTTCGACTCAGGGTAACAACTGCTCCTTATCCACTTTGTAAAGGTCCTTCATAATATTGTACGTTTTATACTATACCTTTGTTGTTCATTTTACTACAAATTTATCACTAAACGCACAAATTAATATCGATATTTCTCAAATAAAGATCAATGCAGATACTGGAAATCTAATGCAAAGAAATGGACTTTGACATCTGCAATTGTCAAACTTCTATGTACCTGTGTCACATTTCTGGGCATGATGTGGAGATGCCAGCGTTGGACTGGGGTAAACACAGTAAGAAGTCTTACAACACCAGGTTAAAGTCCAACAAGTTTACTTGGTAGTAAACATCACTAGCTTTCTGTGTTTTCAAAAACAAACCTCTTGGATATTTCTGGCAGCAGAGATCTACACACCATTTTGTGTCAATACTTAAATGCTGTCAATACTTAATAATAATGGTGTGAATTACAAGCTAATTGAGGTGATGGGGTGACAGAGGAACAAAGAAAATTCATATGTGATTTCCAGGGATAATTTCCAATATTAAACAGACAGTCTTCATCTCAAATTGAAGTCAATTTTGTAAATCTCAATTGAATATTCTCAAACTCACTGCCTAATCAAGTCTCCGCAGATTACCAGTCTGGTGAACACACTGAGAGGGAGATGCAGAATTGGCAAAGTTTCAGGAATAACCCAGCTGTAATTAAAAGACAATGCTTGAGGCAATTCAGTCCCAACAGGCAAGTACCAATCATTACGTCACAAGAGTGATTTGCCAATCACTCTACCATTGAATGGTTCTAGTAGTCAAAAGATGAAAGGAACAATTTGTCATTTTATTAGCTCAATCCCAGTACTTGATTATGAAAACATCAGTCAGTTCAATGTTAAGTTGCATTCAGCAAGTCACCTGGATAAGAAGCCTTCCTTACAAGGAAAGAATATGTTGCGTATATTGGGCCTGTCAAGATGGAATGTCTATTTGCACGGCAGACTTATCAAAATGAGTGGCACGGTAGTACAGTGGTTAGCATTGCTGCTTCACAGTGCCAGGGACCCGGGTTCGATTCCTGGCTTAGGTCACTGTCTATGTAGAGTTTACATGTTGTCCCTGTGTCTGTGTGGGTTTCCTCCAGGTGCTCCAGTTTTGTCTCACTGTCCAAAAAAGACGTGCTGGTTAGGTGCATTGACCCAAACAGGTGCCAGAATGTGGCAATTCAGGGAGTTGCACAGTAACATCATTGCAGTTTTAATGTAAGCCTTACTTGTAACTAATAATTAGACTTTGAATGGAGATCTCATTGAAGTTAAAGTTAATTTATTAATGTCACAAGTAGGCTAACATTAACACTGCAATGAAGTTACTGTGACACAACATAGACACAGCTAACCACAGTGCCACCATGCCAGGAACCAAGGTTCAATTCCAGCCTCGGGTCACTGTCTATGTGGAATTTGCATGTTCTCCCCATGTCTGCTTGGGTTTCCTCCGGGCGCTCCAGTTTCGTCTCACAGTCCAAAAAAATGTGTGGGTTAGGTTGATTGGCCATGCAAAATTGACCCTAGTATGAAGGAGATTAGCAGGATAATATGTGGGGTTACAAAAATAGGGCCTGCGTGGGACTGTGGTCAGTACAGGCTCTGTGGGCAGAATGGCCATCTTCTGCGCTGTAGGGATTCTATGATTCTTTGAAGGAAAGACAACTTGAAATATTGTTTGGGAGTATGGAACATGAGTATTACTGAAGAATAGACATGTTGTCAAAACTTTTTGTCTTCACTTATCAGAACAATTGTGAATTGTCCTGAACAGTGCATGGCAAAAAACTTTGACCACGGGCTTTCTTTCAGCAACACTCAAGACTTGAATCCCACAGAATGGTTTTTAGCAAAGCGTGATTTCCAGCCCAATCCAAAATGGGGTATTTGCTGTCTTTGAGAGTGTTACTTTCCACCCTGAGTCCCATGTCCGATGCCAACACCTCTTTGCTGTTTGGCGTAGCATTGTGGCTTGGGAGACCAGGACTGGGATCCTCAGTAGAGGTTTGCGTGGGAGTCAATGCACACTTCACCCACAGTATTATTTCAGGCTCCTTCAATCACTTCACCAGCAGATTGTTCAAATTGTACTCCAAGACTGGACAGGCAACCTCACCAAACTAGGTGAATTGGACTACTCGTGGAAAGGTGGTAGCACAGTGATAATATCACTGGGTTAGTAATCCAGACAGTGCAGGTCCATACTCTGAGGACATAGGTTCAAGTCCCAAGAAGGCAGCTGGTGGAATTTAAATTCCAGGATGTTGATAATTCCCCATTATCACCATCCTAGACGTTACCATTGACCAGAAACTCAAATTGACTAGCTATATAAATACTCTGACTGCAAGACCACTTCAGAAGCTAGGAATCCTGTGGTGAGCACCTCATCTCATCATTCCCCAAAGGTTATCCACAACCTACAAGCCACAAGTCACATTGTGGTGTAATACTCTCCTCTTGCTTCAATGAGTGCAGCTCCAACAACATTCAGAGAGCTCAACACCATCCATGACAAAGCAGCCACTTTATGGACACCCCATCCACCACTTACAACATTACCTCCTTTCGCCACTGATGTACTGTTGCAGCAGTTTATGCCATCTACAATATAAATTGTATCAGCTAACCAAGGCTCCCTCGACTTTGGAAATCCACCAACTTCTATCACTTTGATAGATAAATGCAGCAGGCCCATGACAACACCACCATCTGCAAATTCCCATCCAAACTGCACACCAGCCTATCATCAAGCTATATTATGGAGGGCCGAAGGGCCTGTACTGTGTTGTAAAGTTCTATATCGCCATCCCTCCACTGCTACTGAGTCCAAATTCTAGAACTCCCTTCCTAACCGTACCTACACCACATGGACTACAGATTAAAGTTTGTTTATTAATGTCTCAAGTAGGTTTACCTTAACACTGGAATGAAGTTACTGTGAGAATCCTCTAGTTGTCACACTCTGGTAGGAGTGACCGAGGGACAATTTAGCCTGGCCAATGCACCTAACTAGTGCATCTTTTGGACTGCGGGAGGAAATCCAAGCACACAAAGGAAACCCACGTAGACACGGGGAGAACACGCAAACTCCACACAGACAGTGAACCAAACCAGGAATTGAACCCGTATCCCTGGCACGGTGAGGCAGCAGTGTTAAGCACTGTTTCACCGTGCTGCTGATACAGTAGTTCAAGAAGGCAGCTGACCACGTCTTCTCAAGGGAAATTAGGGATGGACAATAAATGCTGGCCTAGCCAGTAATGCCCACCTCACCTGAAATTCCATCCTAAGTGTCATGGAGGTTAAAATTATCTCATCGCTCATATATCCAACCAATGTCTAATCTTTGGTAAAATTCTCTCCTTCCCAAAAATTTAAGAATCATCATCTTAAAATTAAACCATTCATATCAAATTATTCAGTCTGCTCTTTCAGCAGCAGCCCTATTATTTAAGAGTTGAAATATTCACTTTAAATTAGCAAACAAATTCATTTGATACGAATACATAAACATTAATAAAATATTGCACAGCATAATTTTCAAGCTGATATTATCATGCTCCAAATTGATGTTAAACATTCTAGACTTCTACCAAAATTTGAACAGATAAAGAACCAAAAATACGCACTTATGAATACGTTGATTATCACAGTTAATCTTGAATAATGGATCTCAGTTTATTTCTGACATTCTTAATGATATCACTTCCAGCCAAAGTCACTATTCAATTACAAGCGTATCACTGTGAGGCAAATGAATGAATTAACCCATGAACTTTCCATCAGTTTGCTTTAAACTCTGAAAGAAGTGTCTGCCCAAGATAGTATTGACCACTGAACAGTTCTTGCGAAGGCAGAAGTTTACTTTTGTCACGATCCCAGGCTTTTATTTGTGTCTCAGTCCCTGTGTCTTGCTTCTATTGATTGAAACATTGAGCATGAGGAGTAACTCTTTGGAGATCACCGTGGGTGTGCAATCTCTTTACGGGAATGTTGAGTGATGCTAAAATGGAGAAAGATGTTGGTTGGGATTCTCTGGCTGTGTTCACCCCAAAACTGAAAAATTCTGCCCAAGGTCAATGGATCTTTGTGAGGTCTGTCTCCCCGCCCACTATGATTCCCGTGGTGGGTGGGGCAGGAGAATTCCTCTCATTAAGTTAAATAAAAGCAAAGGTTTCTGTTTTTTGGTGACATCTGACAAGTTTACAAGTTCCCTACGCACCATCCAGGCCATCTTTACCCTGACCGGGAAGGTTTCACGCCGCCCCTGAACATTCTCATTTGATTTGAAATTTCACCCTGGCACAAGTCAAAAACTCGAACTCCACTAATACTGGTTGGCATGTTGGCGCAATGGTCAGCAACACTGCCTCACAGCTCCAGGGAGTTGGGTTCGACACCTGACTTAGGTCACTGTCTGTGTAGAGTTTGCACATTCTCCCTGTGTTTGCATGGGTTTCCTCCCACAGTGCTGGTTAGGTTGATTGGCCATGCTAAGTTGATCCTTAGTGTACCGGGTTGTGTATGTGAAAGGGATTGGCAGGGCAAATATCTGGGGTTTTGGAGATGGGGGCTGGATGGGATTGTTGTTGGCGTGGACTCGATGGGCTGAATGGCCTCCTTCTGCACTGTAGGGTTTCTATGGAATTTCCTCTCCTCTCCAAAGCCTATCCCAACCATGCAGCAGTCAGTGTTATCTTGCATCACTTAGTTTGACTGAATTTAATTCAAATTTTGATCCAGATGACTCTTGATACAATGTGGTTATGAAAATTTTGGCATTTCAATTTCAAATCGAAAATTATTGTAAATGGTATCAGCAAGGTTGAGGCACTTTATCCGAGATAATTGTGGCAAAACCTATTGTTCTCAACTCTGATATATAGTGATCTCACAAAGCATCTGGAAATCAAAATCTAAAATATAAGGTTGGCTGACAAAAATATTTTGGTAAATAACTGGTGCAATAGAAATGGATAATTTAACAGATCTATGAAAGCTATTATAGCTATGAAAGCTCTATGATTCTAAGGTCTATCCTTAAGCAAAGAGCAGTGTATTGTGAGAACACATTGTTTTTGCAGCAATTGCTCAAGGAAACCAGTAGATGGGGTTATGATGCTGGTTCTCGAGCTCCATCTCATTTCATAGCTTAATCCACCTCTTGTTAGTGTAGTTCTCTGCTACATATCTAAACAGTTTGTCCTCCAAGATTGACACGTTGTCTTTATGGAGTGTCACTGCTTATAATAAACATTTCTAAATGGATGAACACCAAGCTCTGGAAATCCAAGTTTGCTGTCATTGTTTGTTGGTAAGTTTAACCAAGAGGCTTCACAAATCTTTACAGCTAGTTCTGGAGAATTTAATTTGTACAGTCATCGGGTGAGTGTCTGTGTGCATTTGCAAATCACTATTAATTTAAGCTGCAACACTGCAAATGTAACTGAGAAGTAGAGATTAGCAGCAATGTAACAGAGAATTAACAAAAAGAGACCATATTTCTCTCTGTTAGATATGTGGAATATTCCTAATTACTTTGCCACCACGGCAGAAATCTTGAGTAATTTATTTTTAGGCATGTAGATTTCATTAATTATACTAGCTGACTGCTGAATGGACCAGTAAGTTATAAAAAAAAGGCCGGAGTGTAGCAAAGGGACATAGTAGTTATTTTCCTTTGGCACTAATGAATGAGGTATTAATCCCAAACCCACCTGGTTTCTTTTCGATTTCAGAAATGGTCAGAAACGAAGGCCTGGATTTTCCAACTGTTCGCGTCCCACTGCGGGGATGGAGAATTTGGCGCTCAGCCAAGTCTCCGTTCACTGCAGCGAGACCGGAAACGCTGCCAGCATGAACGACTGGAAAATTCCACCCAAAGGATGGGAATGGGTCTGACTGGATAAATCATTCCCTTCAGCCTAAAACCCTTCCAGATTTCTATACATCCCAGTTCCGGTCTCTTGCTTGTTTCTGATTTTGATCGCTCCATATTGGTGGCTATGCCTTAAGTTTCTTTTCTCTGAAATCTTCTCCAGCCCTACAACCCTGTGAGATAGTTGTGGTCCTCTAATTCGGACCTCTTGAACATTTGTGATTTTAATTATTCATTATTGGTAGATGTGCCATTACCTGCTTAAGCCCAAGGCTGGGGAAAAATGTCCTGAGTTCCAGAATGATCTGCCTGAATCCCTCTGCCTCATTCTTGCTCGTCCTTTCAGATGATCTTTGAAACCTACCTCGTTGATCTAGGTTTTGGCCACATGCGTGTCGTAACTCTTCCATGATGCAGTATCAGATTGTGTCTGGTTAGTTTCTCTACTAGATTTGACATGTCAAAATGACATGACAGGTTAGGTTTGGCATGATATCTACGACTCTTATCAACTTTTACAGATGCACCATAGAAAGCATTCTTTCTGGGTATATCACAGCTTGGTATGACTCCTGCTCTGCCCAAGAGAGCAAGAAATTAAAAAATGTCATGAATGTAGCCCAATCCATCACGTAAACCAGCCTCCCATCCATTGACTCTGTCTTCACCTCCCACTGCCTGGAAAAGCAGCCAGTATAATTAAGGACACCACGTAACTTGGACATTTTCTCTCCCACCTTTTTCCGTCAGGAAAAAGATACAAAAGTTTGAGGTCATGTACCAACTAACTCAAGAACAGTTTCTTCCCTGCTGTTGTCAGACTTTTGAATGGACCTACCTCGCATTAAGTTGATCTTTCTCTACACCCTAGCTATGACTGTAACATTACACTCTGCACTCTCTCCTTTCCTTCCCTATGAATGGCACACTTTGTCTGTATAGTGCACAAGAAACAATACTTTTCACTGTCTGTTAATACTTGTGACAATAATAAATCAAATCAAACCAAATCTCCTGTGAGGGATCTTGTAACGATGCACCTCGGACGATTTCATTCATGAACAAAAATGGGTTGATTTCATGATCTTCAAGATCAGCATGTATGCAGCTCATTCTAAAATGCCTCTACCTAGGAAAACTCCTCCTGTTGCAGTGATTCCCTATTCAGAGTCCTGATCGGTCACCCAGGCCAAGTGAAAAGGTACAGTCACCATAGACCCTGAGACAGTTTACTATGCACAAGATTCCAGTTAAATGTAAGTTAATATTTATTGCTTCTGCCTGCTACCTTTTGTTCAGGCTGCCATGTTAAGTTCTCACTTTTTACCCTGGGCTTTCCCTGTGCTGAGTTGTTTTTGCCTCATGTGTTTTTAAACTTGCCTCCTCATAGATGTTTAATGAGTAAGGCATGGGAAAAGGCAAAGCAACACTGATTTCCCAATAAGTCTGCTGATTCTAATCTTTGACTTTCTTTATTCACTCATAGGCATGGGAATTACTGCCTGGCCAGCATTTATTGCTCATTGCTAGTTGTCTGAGTTGAGAGTCAACCACATTGCTGTGGACCTGAAGTCACATGTAGGCCAGATCAGGTAAGGACAGCAGATTCCCTAAAAGACATTAGGGGACCGCATGGGTTTTTCCAACAATCGACAATGATCATCAGTAGACGTTTAATTCCAGATATTTTCATTGAATTCAAATTCCACCATCTGCCATATTGGGAATGGAGCCCAGGTCCCCAGAACACTAGCTGAGTTTCTCCATTAATAGTCTGGTGATAATACCACTAGGCCATCATCTCCCCTTGTCTATTGGATCACTGCACTCTTCACAATATTCTTTACATCAACCCTGATCCATCCAAACTCTCTGATCTGTGAGAATTCTCAACTTCACCAAGCCTTCTTCTCTCACGCTTGTGGAAAATTAAATAACCGCAATCGGTAAGAGAGATGAACATTATAAATGGGAATGAATCAAATCAAATTAAACCAATGTCAACTTCTCTCATCTAAAGTGCAAAAACACCCACTAAATTAAATCAAAATCGATGGTGCTGTGTGTAAGGAGGTTATTAAATATAGAGACAATACAAGGTGAACTGATAAAATGGAAGAATATTAAATCAAATTAGAGATAAATAATTTCTGTAAAGAAGAAATAAAGACAGCATCTAAATTGAATATGAAATACCAAAATGCAATAAAATTAAACACACAAAACTAAAAATTTGAGATGGGCATTAACATGAAATTACATGGGATTGATATGCAAATCTGTCCATCGAGAATCTCCAGAACGATCTTCATTTCTTATTCCATAACTCAGATGTTAGCAGTTTATTGGTGACCACCAACTGGTGACCCATGCGACCGCGTTTTTATTTAAGTAGTAAAACCCTTCAGAGAGGTCAAGTGTCGTGCAGTTAAAGCTGATGGAATTAAACAAATATGAAGGCTAAACATCACTGCATTTCTATTAGTAGCATGAAGGATTTGGATACCTTAATGGATGATTAACAATGCTGATCATGCTTCAGAGGTACTAGTGATGAAGCAACAGAGGTTTATTCCTCGTAACAGAATTAACCCTTGCAATAAGAATTCTATCTCTGTTATCCCCCCCAGCACTTCAACCCTGCGAGATATTTGCGCTCCTCTATCTGTGATTTAATTCTACATTATGGGTCACTGTGCCATCAACTGCTTAGGACCTGGAAGTCTCTCCCTTAATCCCACTACCCCTCTGCATTGCTTTCCTCATTTAAGACTCTCCATGGAACCTACCATTTTGTCCAACCTTTTGACCGTCTAATCGTACGTGGCTCAGAATCATAGCATCCCTACCGCACAAAAGGAGGCTATTTAGCCCGTCGCAATCTCATCCAGTCCCTATCTTTGTAAGCCCCACATATTTACCCTGCTAATCCCCCTGACACTAAGGGGCAACTTATCATGACCCATCAACATAACCTGCACATCTTTGAACTGTCGGAGAAAACCGGAGGAAACCCATGCAGACACATGGAGTCATGTAAACTTCCCACAGACAGTCACCCAAGGCCAGATTTAAACTCAGGTCCCTGGCGCTGTGAGGCAGCAATGCTAACTACTGTGCAACCGTGCCGCCTGAGTAATTTTACAATCAAATGCACTTCAGTGTTTTTTTAGTATGTTAAAGATACTATATAGATATAAATTGCTTTTGTTATTGCAAGTCGTTAACAATTTCCACAGACTGGCATGGTGGCACAGTGGTTGGCATTGCTGCCTCATAGCGCCAGGGACCCGGATTTGATCCCTGGCTTGGGTCACTGTCTGTGTAGCGACTGCACCTTCTCCCCATGTCTGTGGGGTTTCCTCCAGGTGCTCTGGTTTCCTCCTACAGTCTGAAAGGCATGGTGGTTAGATGCATTAGCCATGCTCAATTCTCCCTCAGTGACCCTGAACAGGTGCCAGAGTTTGGCAATTGGAGGAATTGCACAGTAACTTCACTGCAGTGTTAATGTATGCCTATTTGTGGCACTATTAATTAAAGAAATGACACCCAACTGTTGTAAAGGTTCATAAAAATATATTGGATAAATTTGAAACCATCACGGTTAACAAATTCTAAAGCAAATGTGTCACTTAATTTTATATATCACCCCATTACTTTGCTGTTACATATCTAGCCAGTCCTGTTCCCTTTCAAATCTGTTGATGCTTTTCCTGTGCTACAGTAGAACATAGAACATAAAACCTGGTTAATTGGAGGTCATTCTGGGGCAGGTGGGACCTCTGTAAACAGGATGGTCTACACCTGAACCAGAGGGGTATCAATATTCTTGGGGGGAAATTTGCTAATGCTCTTCGGGTGGGTTTAAACTAATTCAGCAGGGGGATGGGAACCTGAATTGTAGCTCCAGTGTACAGGAGGTTGAGAGTAGTGAGGTCATGAATAAGGTTTCAAGGTCGCAGGAGTGTACAGCAGGCAGGAAGGTGGTTTGAATTGTGTCTACTTCAATGTCAAGAGTATCTGGAATAAGGTGGGTGAACTTGCAGCATGGATTGGTACCTGGGACTTCGATGTTGTGCCATTTTGCAGACATGGATAGAGCAGGGACAGGAATGGTTGTCACAGGTTACAGACTTTAGATGTTTCGTAAGATCAGGGTAGGTGGTAAAAGAGGGGGAGGTGTGGCATTGTTAGTCAAGGACAGTATTATGGTGGCAGAAAGGACGTTTATGAGGACTCGTCTACTGAGACAGTAATGGCAGAGATTAGAAACAGGAAAAGAGAGGTCACCCTGTTGGGAGTTTTCTATAGGCCTCCAAAAAGTTCCAGAGATGTAGAGGAAAGGATTGCACAGATGATTCTGGATAGGAGCGAAAGTAATAGGGTAGTTGTTGTGGGGACTTTAACTTTACAAATATTGACTGGAAAAGCTATAATTTGAGTACTTTAGATGGGTCAGTTTTTGTCCAAAGTGTGCAGGAGGTTTTCCTGACACAGTATATAGATAGGCCACATTGGATTTGGTACTGGGTAATGAACCAGGAGAGATGTTAGATTTGGAGGTAGGTGAACACTTTGGTAATAGTGATCACAATTTGGTTACATGTACTTTAGCGATGGAAGGGGATAGGTATGTACCACAGGGCAAAAGTTATAGCTGGGGGAAAGGAAATTATGATGCGATTAGACGATATTTAGGATGCGTAGGATGTGGAAGGAAACTGCAGAGGATGGCCAAAATTGAAATGTGGAACTTGTTCAAGGAACAATTACTGCGTGTCCTTGATAAATATGTACCTGTCAGGCAGGGAGGAAGTGGTCAAGTGAGAGAATCGTGGTTTACTAAAGAAGTTGAATCTCTTGTGAAGAGGAAGAAGGAGACTTACGTCAAGATGAGACATGAAGGCTCAGTTAGGGTACTTGAGAATTACAAATTAGCCAGGAAGAACCTAATGTGAGAGCTAAGAAGAGCTCGGAGGGGACATGAGAAGTCTTTGACAGGTTGGATCAAGGAAAACCCTAAAGCTTTCTATAGGTGTGTCAGGAATAAAAGAGTGACTAGGATAAGATTAGGGCCAGTCAAGGGCAAATGTGGAAGTTGTGTGTGGAGTCCAAAGAGATAGGAGACGCGCTAAATGAATATTTTTCGTCAGTATTCACACAGGAAAAAGACAACGTTGTCGAGGACAATACTGAGATACAGGCTATTAGACTAGATGTGATTGAAGTTCATAAGGAGGAGGTGTTAGCAATTCTGGAGGGTTTGAAAATAGATAAGTCTCCTAGGCTGGATGGGATTTATCCTCGGATTCTCTGGGAGGCTAGGGAGGAGATTGCACAACCTTGGCTTTGATTTTTATGTCATCATTGTCTACAGGAATAGTGCCAGAAGACTGGCAGATAGCAAATGTTATCCCCTTGTTCAAGAAGAGGAGTAAAGACAACCCTGGTAATTATAGACCAGTGAGCCTTACTCCTGTTGTGGGCAAAGTTTTGGAAAGGATTATAAGTGATAGAATTTATAATCATCTAGAAAAGAATAATTTTATTAGTGATAGTCAATACAGTTTTGTGGAGGGAAGGTTGTGCCTCACAAACCTTATTGAGTTCTTTGAGAAGGTGACCAAAGAGCTGGATAAGGGTAAAGCAGTTGATGTGGTGTATATGGACTTCAGTAAAGTGTTTGATAAGGTTCCCCATGGTAAGCTATTACAGAAGATACAGAAGCATGGGATTGAGGACGATTTAGCAGTTTGGATCAGAAATTGGCTAGCTGTAAGAAGACAGAGGGTGGTGGTTGATGGGAAATGTTCGTCCTGGTGTTCAGTTACGAGTGGTGTACCACAAGGATCTGTTTTGGGGCCACTGCTCTTTGTCATTTTTATAAATGACCTGGATGAAGGTGTAGAAGGATGGGTTAGTAAATTTGCGGATGACAGTAAAGTCAGTGGAGTTGCGGACAATGCGGAAGGATGTTGCAGGTTACAGAGGGACATAGATAAGCTGCAGAGCTGGGCTGAGAGGTGACGAATGGAGTTTAATGCAGAAAAGTGTGAAGTGATTCACTTTGGAAGGAGCAACAGGAATACAGCATACTGGGCTAATGATAAGATACTTGGTAATGTGGACGAGTGGCCAGATTTCGGTGTCCATGTGATTAGATCCCTAAAAGTTGGCACCCAGGTTGGTAGAGTGGTTAAGAAGGCGTACAGCGTGTTAGCTTTAATTGGTAGAGGGATTGCGTTTCGGAGCCATGAGGTCATGTTGCAGGTGTACAAAACTGTGGTGTGGCCGCACTTGGAGTATTGCATACAGTTCTGATCGCCGCATTATAGGAAGGATGTGGAAGCATTGGGAAGGGTGCAGAGGAGATTTACCAGGGTGTTGTCTGGTATGATGGGAAGGTCTTATGAGGAAAGGCTGAGGGATTGAGGCTCCTTTCCTTCTCTGTGAACAGTATGCTTCATCTGTATAGCGCACAAGAAACAATATTTTTCACCGTACACTAATACATGTGACCATAATAAATCAAATTGTGTCTCTCCAGAAGGTGGCCCTTTTTGCTGCCAGAAGAATCAAAGGACTTTACCGAGAAGATGACAACACTCAAAGCTAGTCATTAAATGCTGCATCTTCAAGTAAGCAGCGTTCACTAACAGAAACGTTCCTCTCATAGCAAATTTAATGAAACCGTGCACTGTGTGGAAACATTCAGCAACTAAGGCAGCCATCAGATGGAATAATTTCAGGAGTTTATACAAAGATCAGCTTTGGATGTGTCAGCAGTCACAGTTTTGTCAACGTTGAAGCATTAAAAACTAATTTCAATACTGGCGAGTTTCAAGGTGTTGTGTATTTTAATTATTGGATTAATTGCTTTTTAATTATTTCAACAGTAACTATAACTACAGAACGGTGGTGTCAACTGTAAAACCCAGATGGGAAGTCTGCCCTGTACAGGCTTCAGCACGTTAATTCATCCTTCCTGCTGGTGATATATTGTCAGTGCCAAAACTAATACTCAAAGGGCTGTTTGTGATCCAGAATCTCAATTCCAAGTTTTTCGAGGCTTTCAAAAGTTACCGTTGCACTGAACTGTTTTGTAAAAACAGAGACTATAACAGTGAATCACTGAGAACTATATAGCAAATGAACTTATTGTTTACTTCGTTAGCCGTAAAGCCTTTGGTAGGGTGTGTTAAGAGTTAACTTGGGGCGGCATGGTGCACAGTCATTAGCACGACTGCCTCACAGCGCCAGGGACCTGGGTTCAATTCCAGCCTCGGCTGACTGTCTGTGCGCAGTCTGCTCGTTCTCCCTGTGTCTGTGTGGGTTTCCTCCGGGTGGTCCGGTTTCCTCCCAGAATCCAAAGATGTGCGTGTGGGTTAGGTCGATTGGCCATGTTCCAACATGTGTAGGTTAGGGGGATTAGCAGGGTAAATACGTGGGGTTATGGGGATAGAGGGTGGGTGGGATTGCTGCCGGTGCAGACTCGATGGGCCAAATGGCCTCCTTCTGCATTGTAGGGTGCTATGATTCTATGAACAAAATACCATGCGCAAAAAAGCAATTCCCATGTTGGAAACCCTTTAGCATAAAGAAAAAACGCTGGAAAGATCTCAGGCAGTGTGTGCCGAGACAGAAAGGCATCTGAAACATTCAGAGGAAAATTTTAACCTAGGTTGGGAACCTGCAGAGTCAGGTGTTTTGCCAATTTTACACCACCTAATTTTATCCTCCGTTCAAAGATTGGACAGGATGGAGCAATTTTCTCCAGAAATGAGAAGATGTGCTCTGAACATGTTAACAGAATGTGAGGTATCATGTTCAGGCTATGAATATTAGTGTTCAAATACTCCAAACATTTTGACACCCCTCCTGAAATAGCAGGCAGCGCAATTGTTTATAGCGGCACTAATTGTTCATGTACTAATTGTTGCGCAATGTCATTTTATGGCATTACTGCAAAGTAACTCCACAAATGTTTTGGAAATCAATTAATAAATGATTATAAATGCATGCCTTATATTCACTACTCCATTTGGAAACAAAATGATCACTGCAGGAAGGCAAGTTTTAATTAAGCCTATTTTATTGCACTTCACATGGTATTAAAATTGAAAATTAGCACACATTTTAACGTATCAATTAAACTGAAGATCATTTACTGTAACTGCACCTTGATGCATTTCCCTGCCTTGAAATGTAGCGTCATACATCTGGGTTTATAGATACAGCTCTTCACACAACTCCTCAGGAAATTTTCATTCTACAACCCTGAAAGAGGAAAAAGAGTTCGGCCCCATGATTTTTTTTCCTCGGAGACCTTCAGGTCCCCTGGCGTAGGTAATCATATGATAAGGCTCAGGAGCTGGCTAGCTCCTAGCAATCCTAATCAGGGAATGGTGAATGGCAAAAAAGTCTCGCATTGAAAAACAAACTAAAAACAGCCATGCAAAATAAGTATTTATCTCATTTAAAAGTCAAGTACCTTGTCCACTGAAGGCTCAAAGTATGAACCCTCTGCTTCATACGATACTCAATATTCAAATTCATTTTAGAAATTCTATCAAGTATCCATCAATGCTGTCGCTCAAATATGAAGCCAACTGACTCAAAGGCTTTGATGGTGAGAAGGTTTCTATAGAATGCAATTCAGCTGTACTTGTATTCTCTTCCTGATTTCACGCCTCATAATTTTAACTCTTTCACATCCAGATATCAAAAAGTGATGGGAGACCTGTGCTCAAAACGTGCTCGTGCCAAAGTCAGTGGAGCTATTGCATTGTATTCAACATGGCGTTGAGCCTGAACATCCCAACGTTCTGAGATGCCTGCAGAATGGCACACAACGGGCTGAATTTTACCGGCACGTCCACCCGAGGTTTGTACGATTCTGTGTACCAAGAATACCGTTCTCCGAGCCTCTTCCGCCCCCAGAATCGCAGCAGGAGGGCTGGTAAAATTCAGACCAATAAGTTAAAACAGGATTCGGCTGATGTCACCATTCCCTTAGAGACTGATAATCTCTGGAAGAATGGCATGTCAATATTTCACATTTTAAGATGGTTACTGTAACAAATGATTAAACACATTATTCACCAAACACTATCTTGTAGGCAACTTATAATTTAAACCAGGAACAAAATAGCGTCCCCCCTTCTTCGTCTTATTTCAATCAAAGTAAGCGTATACTTCACAGGTACACTTTGCATTATCCTTGACATAGACATTCAATTTTCCCAGTGTCAATCCAAAATGATTCTTACCTCTTGTGATTTTATAATTTTCCTTTTCTTTTGTCAGCCTGGTAACTTGTAATCTTAGATCTGTCTTTCACAGTGAGGTTTTGTTATCCTGGGGAAGCTTTCTCTAGCTCAGACTGGGTGACTCTTCTAATTAAAGAAATGATCAATGAGTCATGCACAAATGAGAGGGGTGACTGTGACTAAAACAAAACCTCAAAAGAAACTTAACTAACTGAACCAAACTATAATTCGAAGGATACTCTTGGTTGTGCTTCTACTGTTCATTATGTATCAATTGTGTTTAATTAGTTGTAGGTGGAGGCTGTTAATTGGGGTTCTACTTGAGCATAAATAATAAGCATGGCGACGTGATGGCACAGTATTGCCTCACAGTCCCAGGGACCCGGGTTCGATTGCCGGCTTGAGTCACTGCCTGTGAGGAGTTTGCACATTGTCCCCGCGTCTGCATGGATTTCCTCCGGGTGCTCCGGTTTCCTCCCACAGTCCAAAGATGTGTGGGTTAGGTGGATTGGCCATGCGAAATTGCCATTAATTTGTCAGGGGGATTACCTAGGCTAAAAGCATGGGGTTATGGGGATAGAGCCCAGGTGGGATTGTGGTTGGTGCAGACTCAATGGACTGAATGGTCTCCTTCTGCACTGCAAGATTCTATGCTTCTATGATTCTGTAAAGAGACACTTACTGAAATCGTGGAGTGGCATATGCTTGCAATGTCCCCCTCTGTAAAGAAGTATTAGGCTGAGTAAAGATTGGCTTCTATTCCATTCTTTCCCAGTGGACTTTCTTGAATACAACAGGTTGGCCTCAGCCCCAGATAAGTCCAAGGTGACTACAACAACCTCCAGTGGTCACTTCCACAATTGACCTAGAAAAACTGAGCTCACTTTTTGACCAAGTTCGTATGAGGCCCTAAAACAGGTTATCGGCCTCTGGTCAGCATAAAGCATAGGGCACAGTACCTGTACATTATGGATACTCAAGCTAGCGGCCAGAACATTTCCGGTGAAGAATGGGCAGAAGGTAACCCTGGCCAAAGTTGTTTAGATGTGAGAATGTCGATGTTGGATTGGGGTAAACACAGTAAGAAGTCTCACAACACCAGGTTAAAGTCCAACAGGTTTATTTAGTAGCAAACACCACTAGCTTTCGGAGCGTTCCAAAAGCTGGTGTTGTTTGCTACCAAATAAACCTGTTGGACTTTAACCTGATGTTGTGAGACTTCTTATAAAGTTGTTTCACCAATCCCCATTTCCTGTGCAATGCTATATTAATTTCTGCTCCTCTGTCACCTCAAGTCACAAACCACTGGCATTTTTGCCCACAATCATCTGCCGTGAGTTAGTTTCAGGTGGCATGCCATTGGTCACAAACATTTTCCTGCATATTTGTTGCATACTTTACAGAAGTGGAGATGCCTGCATTGGACTGGGGTGCACACAATAAGAAGTCTCACAACATCAGGTTAAGGTCCAACAGGTTTATTCGGAATCACGAGCTTTCGGAGCGCTGCGCCTTCATCAGGTGCACCTTCATCACTCACCTGATGAAGGAGCAGTGTTCCGAGAGCTCGTGATTCCAAATAAATCCATTGGAATTTAACCTGGTGTCATGAGACTTCTTATTATACTTTACAGAATGGGCATATAGCTGTTAGAGAGAGCCAGTTTGGGATGATGGTGTGGTATGGCACATTGGCTTAGCACTGCTGCCTCACAGTGCTAGGGATCTGGGTTTGATTCCCAGCTTGGGTCACTGTCTTGCAGATATGATAGGCTGAACGGTCTCACGCTACACTTTGCTGCAGAATTCTGTTCTATGATTTTAAATGTCCATATCAAATTTCTACATTTTTACCTGATAATTCTTATTGGAGGAAGAGTCTGCATGTTCTCCCTGTGTCTGCATGGGTTTCCTCTGAGTTCTCTGGTTACCTCCCATAGTCCAAAAGATATGCTGGTTAGGTGCATTGGGCATGCTAAATTCTTGAGGGGGTTGAGCTATGAGGAGAGGCTGAATAAACTAGGCTTGTACTCGTTAGAGTTTAGAAGAATGAGGGGAGATCTCATTGAGACGTATAAGATGATGAATGGGATGGATAGGATAGAGGTGGAGAGACTCTTCCCGCTCAGAAAGGACAGTAGGACTAGGGGGCACAGCCTCAAGATAAAGGGGGGGCGGTTCAGAACGGAGTTGAGGAAGGACTTCTTCACCCAAAGGGTGGTGAATCTCTGGAATTCTCTGCCCGTTGAAGTGGTGGAGGCTACCTCGCTAAATATTTTTAAGACGCGGGTTGATGGGTTTTTGATAAGAGAGGGGATTAAGGGTTATGGGGAGAGGGCGGGAATGTGGAACTGAGCCACGACAGATCAGCCATGATCTTATTGAATGGCGGGGCAGGCTCGAAGGGCTAGATGGCCTACTCCTGCTCCTATTTCTTATGTTCTTATGTTCTTATGAACCCAAACAGGCACCGTAGTGTGGCGAGTAGGGGATTTTCACAGTAACTTCATTACAGTGTTAATATAAGCCTACTTTTGTGACACCAATAAATAAAGTGAAAAGAAAGAAAGGGATTAGCTTAGAGGTGTAATCGCTGGCACTATAAGTTAACTTCTTAATAATGAAGTAATATTAATTTTAATAATGTTGAGAACTTTTGTCCTTTTCTAAAATCACTTCTTGTAGATGTAGCTTTGTAATTGTAGCTGGACCATATATCTTCAATGGTTCATCAGGTTTGAGCATTGATGCATTTGTCACTCTGCTCAGTTGTTTTATGTTCTAAGTGTGATTTATTTGACTCATGTTATTATTGGAAATTCAATTAAGAACAGAATGTTAGTATTTTTAAAGAAAAATCTGAAGGCCCAGTCTCACTGGAAACTTTAACAGGTTTTCTGTCTGGATCTCCATGGAACATGGGCTCTTCCCAGAATGAAGAAATTAGATATGGACACTTAAAATCATAGATCAGAATCCTGCAGCAAAGTGTAGCGTGAGACCATTCAGCCTATCATGTCTATGCTAGCTCTTTGATAGAGCAATCCAATTACTCCCACGCACTTGTTTAAAGTTTATTTATTTGTGTCACCTGTCGGCTTACCTTAACACTGCAATGAAGTTACTGTGAAAATCCCTAGATGCCACACTCCAACATCTGTTCAGGTGCACTGAGGGAAAATTTAGCACGGCCAATGCACCTAACCAGCACATCTTTTGGACTTCTTGTTTAGCCCTGCTAATCATTTATTTTCAAGCGTATATATTTCATTTGTCTTCCACCTCATCTCATACCTACCTACTGATCAGCCTGCAAATTTTACTAACGTATTGTTAGTACTGGAATATCAGCAAGAGTATTGTGTGCAGTTCTTGTCAATGCATTATTGGAATGATGGAGAGAGTGCAGAAGAAGTTTACCTTATGGTCCCAGGAGAGTTTTTACTTTAATTATGAGGATAAATTGGAGAGGTTGGGACTCCTCCCTTTGAAGAGAAGAAGGCTGAGAGGAAATTTGATCATAGATTCCCTGTCGTGCAGAAAGAGCTCGCACCAAAAACAATCCCACATAGGCCTACCCCTGCAATATCAAGTATTTATCCTGCTAATCCCCCAAACCTCACATCTTTAGATTGTGGGAGGAAACCGGAGCACCCAGAGGAAACCCATTCAGAGGCGGGGGGTGGGGGGGGGGGGGTGGATGTATAAACTCCACACAGACAGTCTTCCAGGGCCTGGATTGAATCTGGGTCCCTGCTAACCTAAGGGTAGAGAGCTCTGATCACAAAACAGGTTTTGTGATCAGAACTCTCCACTCACCTGACGAAGGAACAGTGTTCCGAAAGCTAGTGGCATTTACTACCAAATAAACCTGTTGGACTTTAACTTGGTGTTGTGAGACTTCTTACTGTGTTTACCCCAGTTCAATGCTGGCATCTCCACATCAACCTAAGGGTGGCACAGTGGCACAGAGGTGTTCAAATTCATGAGGGGATTAGACAATGTAAATAGGGGAAAAAAAAACTGGAAAGCGATTGAGAGCAAGAGGGCATGGATTTGAAAGAGATTTGCAAAAGAAATAAATATAATGTGATATAAAACTTTTCCACACAGCGAGTGGTTCAGGTTTGGAATTCACTGCCTGGGAGCATGGTGGAGACAGGTTCAATGGAAGTGCTCAAGAGGGTATTAGATGATTATTTGACTAGAAACAATGTGCAAGGATATGAGGAAAAGGCAGGAGAATGGCATTAAGTTAGAACGCTCAACTGGAGAACCAGTACAGACACAATGGGCTGAATGGCCTCTTTTTCCACCATAACAGTTATGTGATTCTGGAAACCCACAGTCAAGACTTGAATCATTTTCACTTGGAAAGATCTATCTTTTAGCTTGTTCACTTTTTGCCTCCTTTCAAGATTTGGGATTCCTTTTGAGGAGCGTTCGTTTCTCAGAATGAAGATAAATGACTTGTGAAGATAGAAATATTAAAATAAATAATTTATGGTTCTGTTGAGGAACATCTGTGAACATATTTAAAGACTTGTCCTGACGCCTTAAATTATTCTCCAATTAGATTTATGGACTGAAAATGTAAGTGAATAAATCAGCTACACTTTCAGGATTGACAGCTGGGACTTTGATGTTAGATCAGTCGAAACCTCAGAGGGTCATGTGAATGCAATTTCCACTAATGTCTTCCTTGGAAATTCACTCATGAAGAGCTATCAAGCCAATTCTGGAATCTATTAAAAGGAAGAGGGGAGTATAACTGACCTCGCAAATTCTGCGTGTGTGTTTTATTTTTATTCATTTGTGGGACATGGGCATCGCTGGCTGGCTAACATTTATTGCCCATCCCTAGAAATGGAGAAGCTCGCTGAGCCATTTCAGAGGGCAGTTGAGAGTCAACCACATCGCAGTGGCTCTGGAGTCACATGGAGGCCAGACCAGGTGAGGACGACAGATTTCCTTCACTAAAGGACATTAGTGAACCAGATCCTGACAATCGACAATTGTTTCACGGTCATCAGTAGATGCTTAACTCCAGATTATTTTCACTGAATTCAAATTCCACCATCTGCCGTGGCAGGATTCGAACCCGGGTCCTCAGAACATTAGTTGAGTTTCTGGATTAGTAGCTTTGCCATAATATTGTGTGTGTGTGTGTGTGTGTGTGTGTGTGTGTGTGTGTGTGTGTGTGTGTGTGTGTGTGTGTGTGTGTGTGTGTGTGTGTGTGTGTGTGTCCAAGTGTCAATCACTCCCCTCCCTGAATAAGGATCTGCAGCTGCATAGGGAATGGGCAGAATTTTCCCATCCTACCCACACGGGATTGTAGCATAGGTGTGGACCATGCAAAGATCTGTTAACCTTGGACAGGATTTTGGGGCAAGAGCAGCCAGAAAATCCCACCCAGCATGTTTGCTCCCTCAACAGATGCTGCCCGATCTGCAAAGTGGATCCAACATTTTCCATTTTAGTTTCAGATTCCGTAAATTTCCACTATTCGTAGATGCAATTAGGTTTCAAATTTGATTACGACAAATTTTCTGACAATTCAATTTTTTGCAGAGTTCCCATGGCATTGTGTTATTTGCAATGGATTTACTCCAAGAATTGCATTTGTCCTTGGAATGCAGATAATGAGTGGACCACCAACAACAATGGGTGGCATGGTGGCACAGTGGTTAGCACTGCTGCCTCACAGTGCCAGGGACCTGGGCTCAATTCCCGGCTTGGGTCACAGCCTGTGCAAAATCTGTACATTCTCTCCAGTGTCTGTGTGTTTCCTCTGGGTGCTCTGGTTTCTCCCTACACTCCAAAGATGTGCGGGTTAGGTTCATATGTCATGCTAAATTGCCCCTAAGGATCAGAGGGACTAGCATGGGGCTACGGGGATAGAGGCTGGGTGGGATTGTGTTCGGTGCAGATTGGATAGGCCGAATGGCTCCTTCTGCACTGTAGGGGATTCTATGATTCTATGAATTCAACAAGAAATTGCTTTAACAACCCAATGCTAGACTATTCTCGAAGATCTATCTTTGGAGTAGAATGAATACCGGTAGGTTAGAACTCAATGTGATGCCCTTATTAAGAAAATGTATAAATTCTTTCAGTTAGTTTAACCTTAAGAACCCAACAAAAATGAAAATGACATGTTTTGTAATATTTCAGCGATTACTCTAACTTTCTGCCTTTGGTACAGTGCGTTGTATCGCCTGTAGCTTGTTTGTTTGGTGATATGAATTGTGCTAACGCAGAGGAAACTTTCTGATTGCTTTTGAGCTGCTTGACCCGAATCAGATGCTGGAGAGATTGTTGACCTTGCACAAAATGCTATTTTGACTTGCTCTAGTTACACGAGAGATTTCGTTCCACCAGCGCTGAAACCTCAACCATTGCGTTGGGTTGCAAATTAACAAAAATCCTTAAGCTGTTGCTTAGGTGGCCCATTTCTAGAAGCCTGGACAAGGTCATTCACTGAATTTCAACGTTACTAAATTCATTGACCTTGCTGAACGTGTAGTTTAGTGGAAAATGAGGCAAGCCCCAGTAATCCAATCTGGGGATAACCATCATATGATCGACTTGCTGTCAGAGTTTTTCTGATGGACCTTAAAAATAGATGAGTTAAGGGGTAGGATTTTCCAGCCAAGCTCCCCC
Source organism: Carcharhinus amblyrhynchos (assembly GCF_965287045.1). Classification (NCBI taxonomy): domain Eukaryota; kingdom Metazoa; phylum Chordata; class Chondrichthyes; order Carcharhiniformes; family Carcharhinidae; genus Carcharhinus; species Carcharhinus amblyrhynchos. The sequence continues at coordinate 7,449,741 of NC_137333.1, read as the reverse complement.
TTAAAACTGGAAAATCCCGCCCGAGGCCATCGACAGACCTCTGCATGGTTTGCCCCAGCCCTCCCCCACCTCTCCTCCCGCCTTTGGCAGGCGGGACAGGAAAATTTGGTCCAATATCCTTCTTTAGGACATTGGGTAAGAATGAGTGGCACAGTGGTTAGCACTGCTGCCTCGCAGCGCCAGGGGCCTGGGTTCAACTCTCGGCTTGGGTCACCGTTTGCGTGGCATCTGCATGTTCCCCCCATGCCTGCTTGGGTTTCCTTTGGATGCCCCGGTTTCCTCTCACTGTCCGAAAGACATGCTGATTAGGTGCACTGACCGTGCTAAATTATCTATTAGTGTACCCGAACAGGCGCCGGAGTGTGGCAACTAGGGGATTTTCATTGCAATGATGTAAGCCTACTTGTGACACTAATAAATAAACTTTAAAAAAGGTAGAATGGAAAAAGCAAAACAAAAGAATCACAATGTGAAAGCTTCAGTGTAGTTATCAGTGGAGATCACCTTAATAGTGGACTCTAAACATTTTGAAGGGATTGATAACCTCTGTAGTTCTCATTACAGGGACCTTAAAGATTCATCTTCACTGTGTTTTCTTTGCGTATCATAAATAAGAGATTTGCTATCTTTCTGTTAAAAATTGGGTGCAGTGATAGTGCTAATGGTACAAAAAAATTATGATTGAACGCTTTCAGTTTATTTCGATGAAAGTCGCTGGGTTGTGCACTGGAAATTAATCAAAAGTAAACCAAATTAAATTTAGTAAATAAATTTGTTTGTACTTTCCTGCTAATTTATTGAGTTAGCTGTTGTCAAATGTTCTGTTTTAATTGCAAGATGTCTGCTAGTTTAGTCTTGTCAACTAATTCCAGAAAAGCGTGGCACTTCACGCATAAATCCATTTTATTGGTTTATTTACAAGATCTGGAGGAATAGCTGGCTGATGTAAAGCAGTTAAATATTTTTTGCTTGACTATAAATTTCAGCAAATATGAAAACTGAACAACTGTCCTTTAGAAAAAGGAAAGTTGGAAGATACAGGTGTTTGTTGTTGGTGGTTAAATTCTGAAGGCGTTCAAGAGGGTGGACATAAAGAAGATGTTTCCTCTAACATAGAACATAGAACATTACAGCGCAGTACAGGCCCTTCGGCCCTCGATGTTGCACCGACATGTGGAACCAGTCTAATGGCCCTCTAACCTAAACTATTCCAATATTATCCGTATGTCTATCCAATGATCATTTGAATGCCCTTAAAGTTGGCGAGCCCACTACTGCTGTAGGCAGGGCATTCCACGCTCTTACTACCCTCTGAGTAAAGAACCTATCTCTGACATCTGTCCTATATTTGTTACCCCTCAATTTAAAGCTATGTTCCCTCGTGTTAGGCATCACCATCTGAGGAAAAAGGCTCTCACTGTCCACCCTATCTAATCCTTTGATCATCTTGTATACCTCAATTAAGTCACCTCTTAACCTTCTTCTCTAATGAAAACAACCTCAAGTCCCTCAGCCTTTCTTCATAAGACCTTCCCACCATACCAGGCAACATCCTGGTAAGTCTCCTCTGCACCCTTTCCAATGCTTCCACATCTTTCCTATAAGATGTGGAAGAACTGTATGCAATACTCCAAGTGCAGCCGCACCAGAGTTTTGTACAGTTGCAACATGATCTCATGGCTCCGAAACTCAATCCCTCTACCAATAAAAGCTAACACACCGTATGCCTTCTTAACAACCCTATCAACCTGGGTCCCAGCTATCAGGGATCTATGCACATGGACACCGAGATCTCTCTGCTCATCCACACTACTGAGTCTTTCCATTGGCCCAATACTCTGTAATCCTGTTACTCCTTCTAAAATGAATCACCTCACACTTTTCCACATTAAACTCCATTTGCCACCTCTCAGCCCAGCTCTGCAGCTTATCTATGTCCTTCTGCAAACTGCAACATCCATCCTCACTGTCCACAACTCCTCCGACTTTAGTGTCATCCGCAAATTTACTAACCCATCCTTCTACACCCTCATCTAGGTGATTTATAAAAATGACAAACAGCAGTGCCCAAAACAGATCCCTGCAGTATACCACTAGTAACTGAACTCCAGGTTGAACATTTCCCATCAACCACCACCCTCTGTCTTCTTTCAGCTAGCTAATTCCTGATCCAAACTGCTAAATCACCCTCAAACCCATGCATCTGTATTTTCTGCAGTAGCTTACCATGGGGAACCTTGTCAAATGCTTTATTGAAATCCAGATATTTTGAAACGCATGGTTTTGAAATGCAGTTATTACTACATGTCCTATCTCACTTGCTGTTATCATGTATCTTCTGCCATGGAGCACAAGGCTGTGGCAAACATCTTGTATTCAGTTCAATAAGGATATTATACTCGAGATATTGTGGTCTTTGAACTCGTAATAGACCTGATTTGCAAACATAAAATAAGAACATAAGAACATAAGAAATAGGAGCAGGAGTAGGCCATCCAGCCCTTCGAGCCTGCCCCGCCATTCAATAAGATCATGGCTGATCTGTCGTGGCTCAGTTCCACTTTCTGGCCCTCTCCCCATAACCCTTAATCCCCTCTCTTATCAAAAACCCATCAACCCGCGTCTTAAAAATATTTAGCGAGGCAGCCTCCACCACTTCAACGGGCAGAGAATTCCAGAGATTCACCACCCTTTGAGTGAAGAAGTTCTTCCTCAACTCCGTTCTAAAACGCCTCCCCTTTATCTTGAGGCTGTGCCCCCTAGTCCTACTGTCTTTTTTGAGCGGGAAGAGTCTCTCCACCTCTATCCTATCCATCCCATTCATCATCTTATACGTCTCAATGAGATCTCCCCTCATTCTTCTAAACTCCAACGAGTACAAGCCTAGTTTATTCAGCCTCTCCTCATAGCTCAACCCCCTCAACTCCGGTATCAGCCTAGTAAACCTCCTCTGCACTCCCTCCAAGGCCAAAATATCTTTGCGCAGGTGCAGCGCCCAAAACTGCACACAGTACTCCAGCTGCGGCCTCACCAATGCCCTATACAGCCGCAGCAAGACCTCCCTACTTTTATATTCAATCCCCTTCGTTATGAAGGCCAGCATCCCATTCGCCTTCCTGACCACCTGCTGCACCTGCAAGCTGGGTTTTTGCAACTCATGCACAAGGACCCCGAGGTCCCTCTGCACCGTCGCCTGCTGCAGTTTTTCGCCACGTAAGTAATAGTCCTTCCTACCATTCTTCCTACCAAAGTGGACCACCTCACACTTGCCAACATTAAATTCCATTTGCCATTTCCTGGCCCATTCGCCCAGCCTATCTAGATCCTTCTGCAGACTGACTCTTTACTCAGAGAGTGGTCAGAACGTGGAATTTGCTGTTCGATGGATAATGTTATGAAGTTGCAATATGTAAGGTTAAAAATGTAATGTCTGACAAATGAAAATAGTGAAAAGAAATGCTAAAACCAAAAGAAGAAGTCATATAGTATTGTCTCTTTAAAAAAAAAACAGGTGTTTTTATGAGTGGATTTTAAATTGCAGAGAACAGGCTGCAGAAGCAGGTCTTAGCAGCAAAACAGGCTTTTGAATTGGACCAATGAGTTTAAAGCAGCACACAGAGACACAGAACCAATGAAATTCATATGTGACGGTTCTTGACAGCCTCAATCCACTCAGCTCACAAGAATACTGAGGGAATTCCAGGTATATAAATCTGGGCAAGAGGGGGTAACAGAGTATGTTTGCCACTTATTGTGTCAGAAGGGGGGTAAGCGAGGCTCTCATGTAAATCCTTCAGTTTCATATATGTCTTCATAAAACCACCCTCAGAATAAACAGAACCCAAAAAGTGTTCCAGACGTGTGCATCGTTGAAGAAAGCTTGTGGCCGTGAATCTCCCAAAAGTGCTGAATTGGTGGGAAATTGTTCTAAATCCCGACTGTTTTGTCAGTTCAGCTTCACACCTGAATCTCTGCACTCTGTGCATTGCAGAGGTCCCAGTCGGGAATCTCATTAAAAAACCAAGGGGGTTTGACAGTTCTGGAGTTCTGCACATGCGCAGTGGCCCCAAACTGTCAACCTCCTGTTTGCTGGCCAACCCAATCGCTGGCCATTCTGGGACCCCTGCAGTGTTGCCCCTCCAGCCCACCCCCTTTTGGCCTGATCATGGTCCCCACAGCAATTCCCAGGCCAGTACTGGCCCGCCCACCCCGGGGTGCCCCGATATCCAGGCCCACCCCCAGCAGTAGCGATTTCCCCCACTCCCCTCACCCTGGCAGACCCCCCACCCTCCCACTGACCCGTCCTCAGGGTCAAATCCCCCAGGAGGCAGGCCCCCTCTCCCTGGCAGACCACCCCCAACCAGCCCATCTCAATCGCTACCCTCTCTCCATCTCAGACTGATCCTGACTGCAGAGTGGCAATGGGATCCCCCACCTCCATCGATTTCCCCCAGGACCAACCCACAGTAGATTCTGCCTAGTAAGCAGTGCCAAAGGGTCCCCTGAGCTTGGGAACATTGCCCTGTGGACAGTGCCAGGCACATAGGCTGGCACTGCCGGGGTGCCCATGCCCAGGGGGCACGACCTCCCAGCCTGACTCCCTGGGGAGTTCCGATTGTCACCCTCCCCTTCATTCTGGCAGGATCTCCTGCTAGTTCCCCAAACATGGGTAGCCAGTCTGAACCCCATCAGGATGAAGTATTCCTGGGGCAGTGGGAGATTCAATTGGAACCTGAATGGTCAAGATATTGAACAAATATACATATTTAAAATACATGCAGAAAAGATTTAAATTACTTACCTGCCTTCCACTGGTTCCCAGCGTAGTCTGAACGGTGACTGTTCGCCGGCTCTGGGAGATGTGCATATGTTCCTGGCGCACACGCAAATCCCCGTTCAAGGCCGCAGACACGTGTCTCCCACTGCAACCCAACAGAAAAGTTGTGGGTCGTGATGGGAGAATCAGGACCCAGATTTCCAAAGACACCAGTTTATATTTTACTTGAGAATGACTGACTAAATTCTATAATGATTTATTCAACTATTCCTGAATGAGTCTTGTAATATTCAAACAGCATTCTATTGGGATTTTATTCTGTTTGTTAATTGTTTTAATAAGTTTGTCACCAGATTAAAAAATTATGTTCTCTTAATTGTTCATGACAGGGAGTGTCAGATCCTGTTTTAATTTATCAAGACCAATAACTTTTTATGACCTCACACACAGATACACAAGATTACGATGCAAGGGATATCCCTTTGAATGGTTCCAAAATCGAACAGAGGGAAAAATCACCTCCATGTCACAACAATAAGTTGAAGAGAATGGTGTAGACACATTTAAGGGGAAGCTAAAGAGAGACATGAGTTTGAAAGGGATAGGGAGATATGCTGATGGATGACATAGGAGACTTATATGGAGCATAGACACAAAGGTTTACTTTGATTGCATGGCCTCTCTCTGTGCTTTGTGTAGAGGCTTTCTGGAGGCACCTCCAAGCATTCCCATCATGCATTCTTTTAATCTTTCTCTCCTTCCCTTCAGCCTGTGCTCATGTAAATGTCCTAGCTTGCAAACACTGCTCCAGGTAAATATTCTGGATGACCATCAAGCTTTACCACTCCATCTTCATTGCTTCATCCGCTGGCATCTGTGTGCTTTTTTATAGTCCAGGTGAATAGCAGTGGAATTACTTCCAAGGATGCTGGATGGAGGCAATCTATATCAAGCTGGTGTCATAAACTATTTCTCATATAGATGGAGACCAAAAAATAAACATTTAACATGCAGGAGAAATTTGGTGTTGCAGGAGAGATTTTGTTAGCGTACAGAATGGTAAGTAACTGTTTGTAGTTTCTGTTCAGTACTTATCACTGTCAGTAATGGGATTTTCCCATTCTTTAAGAGAGTTAATTGTGAATACAGTAGATAATTTGAAGAACATTGACTGATGAATTTTCTATTAGAACAGATGAATCAGGTTTGGGAATGGAAGTATGTATAATTACTCAAGAAAAATAAGAAAGACTTGCACTTATGTAACATGTATCACAGCCTAAGAATGTCTCAAGGCATTTTATAGCTAATTGAGAACTTTTGAATTATAGGGTGGGATTTTCCAGCCTCGCTCGCCCCAAACCTGGAAACTCTCGCCCGAGGTCAATGGACCTTTCCATGGTCCACCCCTCACCTGCTTGATTTCTGAGGTGGGTGTCATGGTAAAATCTGCACTGTAGTCACTGTTGAAGCATTGGAAATGCAACAGCCAGTTTGCTCCCAGTAAGCTCCCTTACAACTGTGCAATAATTGATGCTGTAATCTGATTTGAAGTGATGTTGGGAGAGAAATAGAAACCAAGATACATGGAGTTACTTTTTCACACTTATAATGATACTGTGCCACTAAGACATGCATTTTTAATCATGTATCTTGTAAGTGGTATGTTTAAGAGAGATTAGACAAATTCAGCCTCAATTCTCTTAAATTTAGATGACTGGGGGGTGATCTGATAGAAGTCTACAAAATATTTACAGGGAAGAACAGGATAAATTATTTCCATTAGCTGAAGTCTCTAGAACCACAGTGCTGATTTGCCTGGAAAAACGTGAAGCTCCATGTTGAGAATGCAGCTAATGATTGGTTTTAGCTAATGGTGTGTTTGTCTACACAGAGTTAATGCATTTGTGTTTGCTTAGATTTCACTTAGGGTTTCAGAGCAGGATTTTGATTAGGTTGATTGACAGGGACAGAGTCATGTGCTAACATGAGGAGCTAAGCTTATAGGAGAGACAGTGGGCGTGATTTTACAGCCTTGCTCAGGCAAGATAGTAAAATCCCACCCAAGGCCAATGGTGATTTCTGTTCTGGGAACCTCACCTGCCCCAGAATCAGGGTAGAGTTTTGGCCACTGTTTTAAAACAGTCAGTTTCTGCATGGTTTTGAAAGAAGCAAAATGTGTCTTTCTGTCTCATTCTCCAGAAGTTCTCTTATTACTCAGGGACAGGCAATATTACTAGCATGTAAGCCTGTGTTTGTTATCTGAATTTGAAGAGAGGTTTTAAGTCTATAAGAGGAATATTGCTCAAATTGGAACTCTTTGGGAGAGGTTATCAGTTAAGAATTGTCTCTTGTCATCATTAGGTATTGTTCTACTCACAAACTGGGAAGCTTTTATTAAAACAAACCTTATTTTTATTATATTGTTAAATGTTAAACTGTCTTGTTAAATAAGATTTGTTTTAATAAAAGCTTCCCAGTTTGTGAATAGAATCGCAGCTGGACTGAAAGATCATATCCTCACATTAATGCCAAAATAGCGAAAAGTTGGGGGTCTTTTCTAACTTCATAATACACCTTGGGGTTTCTGATCTTGGACCTTAACATGCTTATTTCAAATAGGGCAGCACATTTTTATTTTACATCCACCTGTAAGAGCAGACTGGGCCTTGCCTTGACATCTCATTATGAAGACAAAACCTCCAACAGAGCAACACTCCTTCGGTACTGCAATGAAATGTCAGATTAAATTGTTGTGCTCAGGCCTGTGAGATTGGGCTTGAGACCACAATCCTGTGGCTCAGTGATGATGGTGCTACCAATTGACATTTAGAATACGATGGTGCAATTGAGCTGTCATCCACGACAAACTCTATACATTTTAATGAAACAGGAAGCAAATGCATTCGACAAATTTTACATTGCAACAGATATCAAATCAACTGAGGTGGAAAATTACCCCAGCCTCCAAGACAAGCTTCTCAGCTGAAAATTGGAGGTGTCTATTTCTGCAAGTCCTTGAATTAAACCTGTTTGAAATCTTTTCATTGGGACGAAGGAAACTCCAACATCTTGATCCAAACTTGGAAGCACCTTGGGTTGTTTTCCACTCCTAACGGAATGGGATTACAGAAAATGGGCATAATTATTCAAAGTCTAGTACATACCCTGTCCAATATTCCGGGTGGATTCTCCGCCCACTCCCCCTTGTCCACATGACAAGTTTTCCAGCAGGTCAGGGGGCTTGTCATTGATTGCCAGCTGGATCTTTTGGTTCTGCCCATGTTGCCAACTGCTGGCTGGCTTGACCTGCTGCTGGTGAACATGTCACCAGGAGTTGGAGGAGGGCGATCACCTTCAGTGGGATTGGAAAATCCAGCCCTCTGCTCTATTGACTCCAACAGGAAGGAAAATTGAGTGGAGTGTTTGATGAGCTGGTTCACAGTTTTCAACAGCAGCCATTAATATATAATCTTCAATGGTTGTTCTGCACAACACAACTAAAAATTGATGTTGAGCTATATAAAGAGCTAAATGAGCAGCTGACAAAAAGCTTGGTTGAAGAGATAGGATTTTATGAGTGTTGTAAAGGATCACTGAAAGTTAAAATGTGCGGAGGTTTAGGGAAGGAATCAAGTCTAGGCCACAGACAGCTCAGGTTCAGCCACCAATGGTGGAGAGTTAAAAATAAGGGATACACAAAATTAGAGGATTAGAGGAATGCAGAGATCTCGGGAGGGTTCTACAATTTGGGGACATGCCAATGCTAGGAAGGACTGTGACTAGTTCAGTTTAGTTTATTTATTAGTGTCACAAGTAGGCTTACATTCACAATTTAATGAAGTTACTGTGAAAATTCTTTAGTCACCAGACTCCGGCATCTGTTCGGGTACACTGAGGGAGAATTTAGCATGGCCAATACACCTAACCAGCACGTCTTTCGGACTGTGGGGAGAAACTGAAGCAGCCAGAAGAAACCCACGCAGACTCCGCACAGGCAGTGTGGAGCCAGGAGAATGTGCAGACTCTGCACAGACAGTGATCCAAGCCAGGGATTGAGTCTGAGTTGCTGGTGCTATGAGGCAGCAGTGCTAACCACTGTGCCATTGCGCCACCCCTATAGAGGATTTCAAATTTAAGGATGGGAATTTTAAAATTAAGGTATTTCTGGACCAGGAATCAATGTAGGTTAGCTCAGCCAGAAGGTAAAAATCTGCCCTGTGCAGACATACAAACTGGTCGAACAAATCTCTTCACTGAATCAAGCATTATTGATGATCACAAGTCCTCTGCCCCCTCACCAAGTGCAACATTATTTTCGTGTCAGTGTTAGAAATAATCAAGCCAAACAACAATCTCTCCTGATATTGAAATCCACAACCATGTCACTGGAAGCTGAATTACAGCGTGTAGTTATTTGTTGACAATTTTTATTCCGTGTATTATGACAAGAACTCCTCACAATGAGGCCAATCAAAGTGAAATGAGTGACAATCGGCATCACGTTTAAATCACTGGTCACTTCATCTGTAAGTATTTTTCTAACAAAACCAGCCAAACAAGAGCTAATTACCGTAATCAATTATGGAAGCTGTTCAAATGTACTCTTTTCTTTTAGAATTCTATGGTACAGAATGAGGCCATTCAGCCCATCCAGTCTGCACCAACCACAATTCCACCCAGGCCCTATCCCCATATTTGCCTGAACTAGTCCCCCTGACTAAGGGGCAATTTAGGATGGCCAATCCACCTAACCTGGACATCTTTGGACTAGGGGATGAAACCAAAACATCTGGAGGAAACCCACGCAGACACGGGGAGAATGTGCAAATTCCGCACAGATAAGAACATAAGAACATAAGAAATAGGAGCAGGAGTAGGCCATCTAGCCCTTCGAGCCTGCCCCGCCATTCAATAAGATCATGGCTGATCTGTTGTGGCTCAGTTCCACTTTCCCGCCCTCTCCCCATAACCCTTAATCCCCTCTCTTATCAAGAACCCATCAACCCGCTTCTTAAAAATATTTAGCGAGGCAGCCTCCACCACTTCAACGGGCAGAGAATTCCAGAGATTCACCACCCTTTGAGTGAAGAAGTTCCTCCTCAACTCCGTTCTAAACCGCCTCCCCTTTATCTTGAGGCTGTGCCCCCTAGTCCTACTGTCTTTTTTGAGCGGGAAGAGTCTCTCCACCTCTATCCTATCCATCCCATTCATCATCTTATACGTCTCAATGAGATCTCCCCTCATTCTTCTAAACTCTAACGAGTACAAGCCTAGTTTATTCAGCCTCTCCTCATAGCTCAATCCCCTCAACTCCGGTATCAGCCTAGTAAACCTCCTCTGCACTCCCTCCAGGGCCAAAATACCCTTGCGCAGGTGCGGCGCCCAAAACTGCACACAGTACTCCAGCTGCGGCCTCACCAATGCCCTATACAGCTGCAGCAAGACCTCCCTACTTTTGTATTCAATCCCCCTCGCTATGAAGGCCAGCATCCCATTCGCCTTCCTGACCACCTGCTGCACCTGCAGGCTGGGTTTTTGCGACTCATGCACAAGGACCCCGAGGTCCCTCTGCACCGTCGCCTGCTGCAGTTTTTCGCCCCGTAAGTAATAGTCCTTCCTACCATTATTCCTACCAAAGTGGACCACCTCACACTTGCCAACATTAAATTCCATTTGCCATTTCCTGGCCCATTCGCCCAGCCTATCTAGATCCTTCTGCAGACTCTCCACACCCTCCGCACAATTTGCCTTTCCCCCAATCTTGGTGTCATCAGCAAATTTCGACACCCTGCACTCGGTTCCCTCCTCCAGATCATCCATATAAATGGTAAATAGCTGAGGCCCCAGCACCGACCCCTGGGGCACCCCACTAGTCACCAACCGCCAATCCGAATAGCACCCATTGACCCCCACTCTCTGCCTCCTATTTGACAACCAATCCTCTATCCACGCTAACACCCTACCCCCAACTCCATGTCCCCTGACCTTCTGCAATAACCTCTTGTGAGGTACCTTGTCAAACGCCTTCTGAAAATCCAGAAAGACCACATCCACCGGCTCTCCTCTATCCACTGCCCTAGACACATCCTCATAGAACTCCAGTAAATTTGTCAGACACGACTTCCCTTTAATGAAACCGTGTTGTGTCCGCCCTATCAAGCAATTCCCTTCCCAAGCTTGGAATCGAAACCGGGTCCCTGGCGTTGTGAGACAGCAGTGCTAGCCACTGTGCCACCTTGGTGAGAAATAGTTTCTGCTTATGTTTTAATATCTGAGCATTTGAAATTACTGTTCTAAAATAAACTAATGTTTCCACAAGAGTAGAAAATTGGTCTGCTCGCATCTCTTTCCACTATTTGACTAGATGCTGTTTATTACCAATTCACTCCTTTCTATTTAATATCCTTTAACCATAGCACAAATATTTGCATCAAGTTCAATAGAAAGTAAAGCTAAGAAATATTGGTTGTCTATTATTCATAGTAAATATCACTGTTCTGTGTTCCTCCCACACAACATGTTTGGATTGCAAGCAATACCAGTTGCCTTTGTCTTTCATAACAGTGATTTGCAACTTAAGTCACACTGGGAAATTACTCATTATTTTTGTTCTGACGGATAGTTTGAGACAAAGCTGTTGATACATGAATGCTCGGCATGTGTTGAGAAACAATAATTCTACTGTGAGCCCCTTCAAGGATATTAGAGAGAGGTGAAGAACCCTGAGAAACACATTAGAAAAATCCACTTTGATAATTTTTTTCTCCTGTACTCTAAGTGGTTGTAAAATTTTTAAGAGCTGATCACATGACTTGATGGCTCAGGGGGCCTTGGGGAGGCGATGGTCTAGTAGTATAATTGCTAAACTATTAATCCAGATACAGCTAACGTTCTGGCGACCTGGGTTCGAATCCTACTAGGGCAGATGGTGGAATTTGAATTCAATAAAAAACATATCTGGTCTTAAAAATCCATATCTGGTTGACAATGAAACTATTTTCAGAAAAAAACCTATCTGGTTTACTCATGTCCTTTAGGGTCTCTTAGACACCATACATTGGCACCTGTTCAGGCCAGTGCATCTAACCTGCCATCTTTACCCTGGTCTACATGTGGTTCCAGAGCCACAGCAATGTGGTTGATTCTCAAGCCGTCCTTTAGTCGACCTGGCCTACATGTGATACCAGAGCTACAGCATTGTGGTTGATTCTCAAACTATCCTGCAAGGGCAACTAGCTATGGCCAGTCAGCAACATCCATATCCCAAAAATGAATTAAAAAAAATGTCATTAGGGTGCTGTACAGGCTACTGTTTTACTTTCAGTTTGTCCTCTCCAGACAAGATTTCCTAAAACAAATCTCCTCTAGTTATTTTGAATCGTTGCATGAAAAACGTGTCTTTCATTTTATGTAAAACCTGCAACTCCTAACATAGTTAAGGTATTACATGTACGAAAACAGATGAATATTTGAGCTCAGCTTAAAGTCAGCTCCACATTACACCAACGTTGTTAGTTGAATGAAGCTCTGAAGCATGTTTCTGACGGTTAAACTTTATAGATATTGACCAAATTTATCCAACAATTGACTATTATCGTGAAGGGTTCTGCACACAGTTTGATCCAACTTTTGGTGTTAACCTTCCAGAACAGAGAAAGAGAAAGTTTGTATTTGATACAAAACTGTTGACTGTCATATACGAGATTAAGGTGACTGATTAGCACTTTGACTACAAGATGCCCAAAACTCTGTTTTGTTCTTTGAGGCTGGGTGTGCTTTACTTTTTGTCAGGTGCCAGGGTCAAACTTGGGTGATCAACTGAATTTTAGCTTCATTGTTTCTCCTGGCAGTTTCATTCAACTGAGTGAATTGCTAGGCCATTTAAGAGGGCCAATTAGGAGTCAATTACATTGCTGTGGGAATGGAGTCCTATGTCGGTCAGACCAGGAAAGGGCAGCAGATTTTCTTCCCGAAAGGACTTTTCATTGGTTCTGACAACCAGGAAAATGAGACCGAAACCCGTGCAGAATCATACAGTGGCACAGTGGTTAGCACTGCTGCCTCACACCGCCAGGGAACTGTGTTCAATTCCGGCTTTGGGTTACTTTCTGTGTGGAGTTTGCACGTTCTTCCCATGTCTGCATGAGTTTCCTCCAGATGTTCCAGTTTCCTCCCATATTCCAAAGATGTGTGCATTAGGTTGATTGGCAGTGCTAAGTTGCCACTTAGTGTCAGAGGAATAGCAGGGTGAATACGAGGGTTTACAGGGATAAGGCCTGGGTGGGATTGTTGTCTGTGTGGGTTCAGTGAGCCAATTGGCCTCCTTCTGTACAGTATGATTCTGTGCTGGCACTAATGTGTCACATTGGATTGAAGTAAGGCAGAAATTCCAGTGACATAAAGGGAACAAGAAGGTTACTGAGGTGAAGCACAAAATAACATATTACTAAATTGCAGGGTAAATGAAGGATAAAGAATTGAGATTTTGACCTTTCATAAAAGAAAACAGAACTCTTTCATTTAGTTACAAGCAGCAACTTAATTATACTTTTGATTTGCAATTTACAGTGCTTAATTTTAAAGGTTAGCTGTTTCCTGCTCTAGTTTGAAGGGAATGAATTTTACGACAATACCTTTGACAATAAGTGCATTAGGTTAAGAACCATAAATCTTTCTATTTATTTGACATAAAACTAATTTGAGGCTCAAAATCATATTCCCTTCTTTATAAGTGCACAATTTATATTTAATAAATATAGTTGGATTTTGTATAAATTTGATTGCAAGATTATCAATCGACTCACTTCTTGTTGCCCTTATGATATAAATTTGGAAGCAATTTTGAGAGATCTCTTCCTTTCAAAAGCAGTGTCACTTCCCAACTTCATTCCGCTTTGATTTAATGTTGCAATATATGAACAGATTAGAATGGATTTCCAACACAGTTCCTAATTACAGCTGTTTCTGGTGACTTCACGCAATTTAAAGCTCAGATTTAAACTTTTGCAACCTTTCCAGCTCTTACTGTTCTGAATCAATCTGGTACATATTCACTAGGGATAGGCTAATTCCTTGAGCCCAGGGTGTCAACAACAAACATGACTTCCTGACACTTGGACTAGGATTTTTCTGGCCCCTGGTAGGTGGGAAAGCCAGTAAAATTGTAGGGACTTGCATTGATGGTTGTGTTGGCTGGGCAAGTTTGGGGGTTGGGTTTTGGTTGTGTTGAGCGGGCAAGCAGGTGGGAGGGTCGGTGGTATTGGTCTTAGGTGAAGATCAGGGTGCAAGTCCCAGATGCCTGTGTAATAGGGTATTGCAAACATGTTGGAGTCCTCTCTTTTGAAATAGAAATGTCACAGCCCAATGACTGAAGGTCCAATGCAGTTGGCACCATGCTGCAGTTCTCCATTGTCTACTCAGCCAACCCAGTATGCAGAGTGACTATGTGATGTTTGAATGTGTTAATATTTTGTCATCCAATCGCTGATGGATCATCCGCAGAAGCCATTGGCGAGCCTGAGGAACCCCCCTCCCCATTAAGTTCAGAGGAAAACATCACACTGGCACCAGTATCATGTCATCTGTCAGACCCCAGATATCAGATACTCACACTTCGATGAACACTCGTTTGCCCATTTCATGAGTCATGCACAGTAATGAGGGCACAATAATGAGGGCAGCTTCTTCCCTGCTGGCATCAGACTTTTGAATGGACCTACCTTGCATCAAGTTGACCTTTCCCTACTATGACTGCAATGATAAATTCTGCACTCTCTCATTTCCTTCTCTATGAACAGTATGCTTTGTCTGTAAAATGTGCAAGAAACAATATTTTTCACTGTATGTTAATACATGTGGCAATAGTAAGTGGGGAATTCAGAGAAGATCCACTAGGTTGCTGAAGAGGTTGGTCTATGAGGAAAGATTCATCTGACAAACACTCATTGGGGTTTGTAAGAAGAAGAAGTGATCATGCTGAAACTGAGGGGGCTTGAGAGGGTAGATACTGAAAGTATTTTCCCCCTCGTGGGGGAATCTAGAACGAGGGGACATTGTTACAAAATAAAGGGCCTCCCACTTAACATGGAGATGGGAAGGAATTCCTTCTCTGAAGGTCATTAGTATTTGGAATTCTCTCCCCAGCAAGTGGGGGATGCTGGGTCATTGAATATATTCAAAGCTGAGCTAGAAAGCTTTTTGATTGATAAGAGAGTCACGTGGGACAACACTGTTGTGCAGTGGTTGACACCACTGCCTCACACAGCCAGGGATCCCAGGTTCAATTCTGGCCTTGGGTGACTGTGTCAAGTTTTCACATTCGCCCCGTGTCTGCGTGGGTTTCCTTCGGGTGCTCTGGTTTCCTCCCATTGTCCAAAGATGTGTGGGTCAGGTTGATTGGCCATGGTAAATTGCCCCTTAGTGTCAGAGGATTAGTAGTATTATGGGGATAGGGTCTGGGTAGGATTGTAGGCTTGACGGCTAAATGGCCTCCTTCTGCAATGTAGGGATTCAATGATTCCATGAGTCAAGGCAAGAACTTAAAGCCCAGACCCCATCAAATTAGCCATGATCTTAGGGACTGCTGGAGTTGTTGAATAGCCTGCTCCTCCTTCTGTTGAATCTCCTTCTAATTCAGTGAAGTGGGTATGCCTGCTATTATTCAAAATTGGGCCACGGGATCTCTTACATCAAACTGAGAGGAGAAGTGGGCCCTCAGGTTAACATTGTCTCTAAAAGATAGCACCTCTGGTGATGGGTTCAGTCCTGAGGGAATACTGCACCAAGTGTCAGCTCAAAGTTTTGTCCAAGTCCTGACCCAAGGGTGAGAGTGCGACCAACTGAGCCACAACTGACAACAAAGTTAGAGGAAGCTTCTCGTTCTCTGTTTAGCTACCTGCAGCATTCAGTATATGAGGTCAGTGCACCTGTCACATAAATATCTTTGTGAGTGCTATCATATTGCCATAAAATCATCCATTAGCTGAGGGTAATATTAGCGAAGCAGGGAAAAAAATTAGACGCATCACTTCAATTATCTATGCCGCGATAACATTTAAATGCATTAACATTAAATTGGGAGAAAAATAAACTTGCTGTCTCCAGATGCATTCTTTTTTGGGTTCTGTAAATGATCTAACTTTTCATTCATAAGGGGATTAAATTTTAAAATATTTTTGATTCCATGAATAAATATAGATTATAATAATAGCCAAGTGCCCTCAGGAATTATAACTAAAATATGCCGGAACAAATGAGACCTTCTTTAGCATTAAAATTAATGGGATTTAAGCCGAAGTATGCCATACATAATCCATAAAATAAGGAGGGTGTACGAGACATGAAAGTGCTGTTTGCCAATATGCACTTGCTGATAAAACGTTGCGCAAGTTTGTTTTAATTAATTTTGATTTCACAGATCAGTTGGAAAATTAGTTGGAATATAACGTTGGATATTACATTTGGATTGTTTTTCGAGAAGAAAAAATGTAAAGCAGCTCTTGCATTATATCAATCTCTTCAGCCAAGGCAATCTGTTAAGTCCAATGGGTCATGTACAGATGCCACACTTGTCAACCGCATTTGACTTTCAGCAAACTAGATCGTTTCATTGAGGTTACCTCATGAGCAGTTTTATACTAATGAGCTGCAATTTATAAGGCTCCAAATGCATCAATTTGCTCGTTAGATTGCCCAGATTGATGACAATGTGCTATATTGTGAGATACTTGTTCCTGCAGATATTTCTCTCTGCGTCACTTTTGATGGAATATGAAGACAGATTTCGCATTCGCCCTGTGTCTATGGGAGTTTCCTTCGGGCGCTCCGGTTTCCTCCCACAGTCCAAAAATGTGTGGGTTACATAAATTGCCCCTTAGTGTCAGAGGATTAGCAGTATTTGCACCCTTTAGGGATCTGAAGGGGTCTCATCTGCTTGAACCAAATTCATGCATGAGTGTAAATTCTGTGTAACTCTGGGGCAGCGCATGGCATACAGTTAGCACTGCTGCCTCACCACGCCAAGGACCTGGGTTTGATTCCAGGTTTGGGTCACTGTGTGGGGTTTGCACGTTCTCCCTATGTCTGCATAGGTTTCGTCTGAGTGCTCCGGTTTCCTCCCACAGTCCGAATGACGTGTTGGTAGGGTGCATTGGCCATGCTAAATTCCCCTTCAGTGTATCCGAACAGGCGCCGGTGTTTGTTGACTAGGGGATTTTTCACAGTAACTTCATTATAGTGTTAATGCAAGCCTACTTGTGACATGAATAAGTAAACTTAAAATTGTTATGCATCAGCTCTGACCAAGGATCATCCAGACTTGAAACATTAGCTTTATTCTCTCTCCACAAATGCTGTCAGACCTGCTGAGATTTTCTAGCATTTTCTGTTTTTGTTTCAGGTTCCAGCAACCACACTAATTTGCTTTCTATGCATAAGTGTTGTTTTCCTCAAGCCTCCAACCTTCTAAATCTATGGATTTTTTTTGCAGATTTGAACATCATGTTCACATACAGTCACACCTGAGGTGTACGCAAGTACTTAGAAAAACATAGAAAATAGCAGCAGGCACAGGCCATTTGGCCCTTCTGGCCTGCTCTGCCATTCAGTATGACCCTGACTGATTCTCTATCTCGATGCTATGCATCCACACTCTTCCCATACTCCTTGATGCCTTTGAAGTCTAGAAATCTATCTATTTCCTTCTTAAATATGTTCGGTGATTTGGCCGCCACAGCCTTCTGTGGTAGAGAATTACATAGGTCCACCACCCTCTGGGTGAAAAATGTCTCCTTATGTCATTCCTAAATGGTCTACCCAGACTGTGGTTTCTTGTTCATAGAATCATATTGAATCATAGAATCCCTACAGGAGGCCATTTGGCCCATCAGTTTGCACTGACAATAGATGACTCAGCCAAAGGAAGCAACATCCCAACATCCAATCTGTCCAGCCCTGTTAGAATTTTACAGTAAAAAGTCTCACAACACTAGGTTAAAGTCAGACAGGTTTATTTGATAGTACGAGCTTTTGGAGCA
Source organism: Carcharhinus amblyrhynchos (assembly GCF_965287045.1). Classification (NCBI taxonomy): domain Eukaryota; kingdom Metazoa; phylum Chordata; class Chondrichthyes; order Carcharhiniformes; family Carcharhinidae; genus Carcharhinus; species Carcharhinus amblyrhynchos. The sequence goes on along the minus strand of NC_137333.1, from coordinate 7,431,927 downwards.
TTCCTCCTTCATCAGGTGAAGACTCGCCCGAGGAAGGAGCAATGCTCCGAAAGCTGGTGATTCCAATTAAACCTGTTGGACTTCAACCTGGGTGTTGTGACACTTACTATTATGCCCACCCCAGTCCAAAGCCGGCATCTCCATATCAGGTTTTTACACGGTTCAATCAGATCCCCTCACATTCCAGTTGACCCCAATCTCTCTTCATACGACAATCTTGCCTACCCAGGAATCAGTCTCATGAACCTTTGCTGCATTCTCTCTATGGCAAGTATGCCCTTTCTTGGGTAAGAAGAACAACATGACTCCAACATCTGTGAGACCGAACAAACGCAACCATTTTGCATCAAATGTATTTGTTGCTGCTGATCGTGGAAGCATTTCACAACAACCTAGGCAATTCCTTCCCAAATAATGACTACTTTATCCGTAGGTAGAAATCCTAGTCCCAGAATTGCTAATTTGCCATTCTCGTTCTTGTTAAAAAACCTGTCATTTCCCAAATGCAAAATCATGCAGCACTGATGTTCAAATCACAGTTGCTTTTCAGGTCTTTTGGGTGTCCTATTTGGACAGATTCATGTCATATTTTGATCAGATTATCACAGTATTGCTGCAGTTTCTGAGAATCTGATGGGGGAGCAACAATGCGGTTGATTGGATTTATGTTTTTTACTGGCTGAAGAAAGATTTCAGTGGAACATTCAGTACAGCTCAGATGTTTTATTCAGCCCCTTTGCTGAAATTCTTTGTCGGGGGCTCGCAGAATGGAATTCTCTGTTGGCTTTGGGCGGGATTTTACCAGCCTTGCCTGAGCAGGGTCATAAAATCCTGGTCTTTATCTGTCTGACCATCAGAGCCAGGGAGGTTTATTATTCCATAAAGTGACAAATGTTGTATCAAATCAGAGACCTTAAAAGGAATAGCGTTTTGTTCCGAATGAATGCAAGTTTGATTTCTCAAGAACTTTTATGTGTAACATACACAAAGGAATGATAAGTAAAATTCATATTTGCCCCTAATTTTTTGAGTGTGTGTGTTTATGGAGAGAAACTTTTTTTTCTATAAAGAAAACTTCAAAATAGCATCATATAAATCAAATGATGTCAGAGAAAGTTGTTAACCTGGGAGTACTGGAATTGATAAGATCTATAGAATATTGCCCCATGGTGAAACTAAAGTGTTAACTTTTTCAAAAATCTCTTTGTTGGGATGTGGGCCAGAATTTATTGCCCATTTTGACCTAGCAACAGTGAAGGAACAGCGATATATTTCAAAGTCAAGATGATGTGGCTTTGAAGGGAGCTTCATGGAGGTGGTGTTCCCATGTGCCCGCTGCTGTCTAGATATTAGTGGTCATGAGTTTGGGAGGTGCTATCTAAAGAGATTTGGTGAGTTGCTGCAGTGTTTCTTATAGGTGGTACACACTGCTGCCGCTCTAAATCTGCGATGAAGGGACTGAATGTTAAAATTCATAGAATTATCAAATTCCTACAGTGCAGAAGGAGACCATTCAGCCCATTGAGCCTGCAATCCCACCCAGGCCCCATGTATTACCCTATTAATCCCCGACACCAAGTGTTAATAAACATATTCTCATTATTCAATATTTAATCCTTTGTCAACTGTGTTATTCATCATCCTTCAGTGTGGTTCGGGACTGGAAGCTGAGACCTTTGCCGTTCGGTCGTGATCAGTAAGACTGAAGGACCCTCACGCAATTGGAAACATCCTATACATCATAGCTAATCCGGCAATTCTCTTCCACAATGTCCATGTTCTGGAATGCTGCCATTTTCGGTGGTGGTGGTGGTGGTGGTGGTGGTGGGGGGTGGGTGGGGGGGGGGTGGGGGTGGGGGTGGGGTGGGGGGGTGGGGGTGGAATGCGTGCGGGGGTGGCTGATTGAATTTTAGGCCTTAACTGTTTTTTTGTGTCACAAAAAGTTTAGCTATTGACTTCTTCTGAAGCTTGATAGGCAAATAATTCATAGATTTTTGGGTATCACTAATGTACTATCAGAATTTTTTTCCAAAAAGTCATCATATTCGTTGACAAAATGAGGGCTTCCATCAGCAAAACAAGTCTTCTTTGAGCTGCTACCCTGCTAACTTCCATACTGAGCTGCCAATGAGTCAGTCTAGATTACATGCTGGAGTTCCAATTGACAAGAGTGCTACCAACTGAGCCAGTTGACCTTTCAATTTAATTAGCATCTCAAACAGAACTCCTACATTTTGACTAGGCTGCAGATCAATCACCCTGCTCTAATCCTACAGACAACTTGTCTACAGACTTCACTTTCTCCTTCGTTAAAGAAAGAGCAACTTCCGCTGTTTAAGAATGATGATACAAAGTAAGTAAATTGTACACAAATAATGCTAAATTATTGGGCATTGACAAGATGATTTTAATTGCATTAATTATGCTTACATTTCTGGTACATTATGTTAGTTATAAATAAAATCTGTTTAAGTTTCTGACTGCATAATTTGGCACCAAACGCTTGTATTTTCAGCATACAGGTGCCCATTTCTGCATAGCCCTCAATGGATGTCATTTTGTGAGGCAGTTAAGTCTAGCTGTTAGGAAGCATGCATCAAAAGTATGCAAAGTAGGTAGCTTGTGACATCAGTCAATGTGCATCACTGATTTAAGTGCAGCAGTGCATTTGTCACCTCAATGTTCCAGTTACTGTTTTGTCTTGAACAAATACATCTTAACATGCATTCAGCAGAAAGAATAAGGATTCTCCCATAGTATTATGTGAAGGGAACAGCAAAGGCTTACAAGGTAACTTTTATTTGATTTCTATTTCTAACAGAAAGACGTGGAAGCTACGGAGAGAGTGCAAAGAAGGTTCACCAGGATGTTGCCTGGTCTCGAGAGTGTTGACTGTGAGGAAAGATTGAATAAGCTAGGATTGGGTTTTCACTGGAAAGATGGAGGTTGATAGAGATCTACAAAATTATGAGAGGCATAGTCAGAGTCCCAGGGTGGAAGTGTCAATTACAAGGGGACACAGGTTCAAGGTGAGAGGGGGAAAGTTTAAGGGAGATGTGCAAGGGAAGTTTATCACGCAGAGAGTGGTGGGTGCTTGGAACGCGCTGCCAGAGGAGGTGGTGGAAGCAGGCACGTTAGCAACATTTAAGAGGCATCTGGATGGGTACATGAATAGGGAGGGAATAGAGGGATACAGATTGAGTAAGAACAGAAGTTTTTTTTAGTTTAGTTAGGGCATTATGGTCGGCACAGACTTGGAGGGCTGAAGGTCCTGTAACTGGGCTGTACTTTTCTTTGTTCTTCAACCTTCTTTGCACTGCCTGAGTTTGCAGAATTGCAGAGAGTGGCGTTGCATATGGTGAATGCTTTGGTTCTGGCTTTAAGGGTCCGTTCAGCCTACTTTCCCCACAATTACATGCGCTGTAGTTACCCCATCGTCTGCAGCACAACAGCAGCTGCTGGAGGTGGAGTCTGTGTCTAAGGAATGGAGTATGAAGCAGAGACCAAAATTAATGGCTTCAGTCTTCCCAATATTTAGACAGAGGAAAATTGTTTTCTCATCTTGTATTGGACGTTGGACTGGAAATTTGGCAGTTCAGAAATGGGAAGGGATCAAGAGGCAAACAAGGAACAAGGTTAAATTCTTCATGCATTTGCCTAGATTGTTACATTATCATTTCCAGCCACATAATGTATGATGCAAGATTTGAAATTGAGATTACTTATTGCCATAATCTTTATTTATGATTAATAAATCATTTCAGAAATCAATTAATAACATTACCCTCGTCACTAAAAACACTTTTTCTCTGGCCTTTACTTAACCTTCAAAAAACATCCCCTAAAGAATGAATACCAGTCATAGTACTCTCATCTCTCTGAGATGACACACTACCGCAGTACTGAGGTCGGTTTAGCTCAGTTAGCTGGTCGATGATGCAGAGTGACACCAACAGTGTGAGTTCAATTCCTGCACCGACTGAGGTCATTAGTAAAGGCTGCGCCTTGCCTCTTGCCTGAGATGTGGTGACCCTCAGGTTAAATAAACACCAGTCAGCTCTCCCCCTCAAAGGCGCAAACAGCCTATCGTCATCTGGGACTATGGCAACTTTACCTTTAGTGCTGAGGTACCACCTTTGTGTGGTGTGTTAAACCAAGGCATTATCTGCCCCCTTCCTCAAGCAGGTGAAAGAGGTTCTATGGCATCATCCAGAGGATGAGCACAGATGTTCTCCCTGGTGGCCTCGGTAATATTTATCATAGAATCCCTACAATGTCGTAGGAAGCCACTTGATCCATTGAGTCTGCACTGACTCTCCAAGAGCATTTCACCCTATCCCCATAACCCCATGCATTTACCCCATTAATCAACATGTTCTGGGATGCTAAGGGGCAATTCAGCATGGCCAATTCACCCAACCTGCACATGTATGGACTGTGGGGACAAACTGGAGCATCCAGAGGAAGTGCACGAATACATGGGGGGAACATGCAAACTCCATACAGTCACCCAAAGCTGGAATCGAACCAGGATGTCTGATACTGTGAGGCAGCAGTGCCAACCACTGTGTCACTGTGCCACCTTCAGTCAACATCACAAAATTAGATTATCTAGTCATTATTCCATTTTGACTTCTGGGAGTTTGCTGGATGCAATTTGGGTTTTGTGTTTCTTGCCACACAACAGTGACAACACTTCGGAAAGAACATTATTGGCTGTGAAACATTGGGAGTTTTGCTGGCTAATATCTTGTAATTATTTCTTCCTTTCTTTCCTGTATTATATTTGGAAAAGAAAATTGTTTCCTGCCTTAAATTTTATCTGATTTCAAAAGTATTTGAATATGTAAAAAGAAACTCTCATAATTAGCTCATTTAGCCAATTAGAACCCAGTCAAAAATCAGAATTTAAAAAATCAGCATTGCAAATATGGAATAGCAATGCTGTGCAATAAATCTTATTTCTCTCTTGCATCAATGTTATCTATTATTCCCCCTTGAACATGAAAAATCCACTTCCTCTCCCTCCACTGAAGTCACTTTGAATTAATCACAGCCCTCCAATTCTAAGGAAAGTATGCGTGACCTCTAACTCAATTATCTGCTTCTGGTGAGTCCTTGGAGATTCCATTGGAGTCCAAGATACAAAAGTCTGAAATCACGTACCAACCGACTCAAGAACAGCTCCTTCCCTGCTGCCATCAGACTTTTGAATGGACCTACCTCGTTTTAAGTTGATCTTTTCCTGCACCCTAGCTCTGTCTGTAACACCACATTGTGCCTTCTCTTCTTTTAGGGCAGCACAGTGACAAAGTGGTTAGCACTGCTGCCTCACAGCACCAGGGATCCAGGTTAGGATCCTGGCTTGGGTCACTATCAATGCAGAGTCTGCACATTCTCCCCATCTCTGTGTGGGTTTCTTCTGGGCGTTCCAGTTTCCTCCCACAGTCCGAAAGACGTGCTGGTTAGGTGCATTGGCTATGCTAAATTCTCGTTCCGTGTACCCGAACAGGCACCAGAGTGTGGCGATTAGGGAATTTTCACCGTAGCTTCATTGCAGTGTTAATGTAATCCTACTTGTGACATAAATAAATACATTTTAAAAACTTTTCATTCCCTATGAACGGTATGCTTTGTCTGTATCGTGCAAGAAACAATACTTTTCACTGTATACTAATACATGTGACAATAATAAATCAAATCAAATCAAAGGTGCTTCTGTTACTATTTTGGATATATAACATCGCACTTTGTTATAAAGGGATATAATTTTTAATGAACTTGTAATCAAAACAAATAATAAAACTTTTAACCGACAATGTGGAAAGATTTCCACTGCTGAAAATGGGTAATGAAGTCATCAACCAGAAGAACATGTTTGTTTAGCCATATCAAATGCATGGAGGATACAATGTCAACTCTTTCTCAAAGTCCAATCCAATTCTCTGCCCACACCCCATGGCGCACTCAGACAGACTTTCATCTTTTCCATAGCTAGTAATTCCTGGTTGTTAGTCTGTTGCCAGAGGCTTACAGCTTAAGGACTCTGCATCAAGTGTGACTGACAAGGAGTCTCTCTCTTTCTTACCAAGCTAGGCATTAGCTTGCTTGGAAGGACTTTTAGGTTAATACTCAACCTGTTTGACCATGTTATGAATGCACCTTCCTTGGCCCTCAAGTCCTGGAGCAGGATCTTCCAGTTGCATTTGCTGGAAGGTTGGAAAATCCTGCCTGTGGTCAACGGACCTTTGCATGGTCCGACTCCCCCTCCCCATCCACTACGATTCCTGTGGCAGGCAAGACGGTAAAACTCCGCCCCCCTCTTGAGTGGGATTTGAACACATAGCTTCTGGCTCAGAGCTGGGGACTCCACTCACTGTGCCACAAGACCTCCTATCTGTAATAGTTCCTGTGGTTAAGTATGTTAGAGCGCTTTCAAGTAGATTTATACAACCAAATGTTTATATATCACCTGCAATTTAATTCAGTAATAACAATGCGAAGCATGGTTTCGTCTTGTAACTGCCTCCTGATTGACCTTAACTTAACATCAGCTTTACAAAGAAATAGATTGCATCCACTGAGCAGACAATGGCAGTGTTCGTGATTCAGATTGAAATGTTGATGGTGGGTAGAGCGATGTGCTTGGGACAGTTGAAATCCAATTCTGATCTGCCTTGTATTATGAGGAGGAAAACCCTTCCATTGTAATTTGAAGATCCCTATCATTCAAGTGCTACAGAATAATCCATGTGCCTCAGAGTAAGCCAAGTAAAAGGAACATCAGTATTCCTCTAATCCTTCTCTATCTCACAGTGCTAATCTACATAATACTATCTTTCCTCGCAGCCTGCATGAAATTATTCTCTCCATTATACAAAATACTTCTGGCTAGAGTGAAATGATGACTGGGTCTCTTTGCAATGCTTGTACCTAACCACTAACCTTTTACCCTCAGCTTCTATACTCATCAGTTGACGCTTCATTCAATTTGTTTAAGTTCAAAGGGAGTATTGTCGGCTCCATATAGGGTTAACACTGTATTAGTGGTATTCATACATCTAAGCACCCTGCATGGTTCTTAATCCAGGGATGTTTCCATGGAATCTTATTAATGTCAACATCTAAATCTTTCACCAAGTGTTCTTATTATTGGTTTTTGCATTTCTGTCCTTGGGGAACAATATGACATTGACTCTTAATATTATTTTATACCCCCTTAGAGCCTGCTATCCAGCGCAATAGTTGGTGCTGGAACTAATTTTGTGCCTGAAGGCATTCTCAGCATACATTAGAAATTGAAGCTTTAACAACTGCAAATCATCAGATGTGACCAGTGTATTATCCATAAATGACTGTGCTATAATGTCCAAGGCATTGGGTTTTTGCAAATATAAATTTCTATAATCTTGCACGCACACACACAGACACATCCACACATGCATGCACACATGCACACACCCACACACACCCACACACCCCCACACCCCCACACATGCATACACATACGCATGCATGAACATATGCACACAGACACATATGCACACACACACAAAACACATACATGCACACCCACACATGCACACAAACTCAAGCACACATGCACACACGCATGCACACATGCATACACACACACGCATACACACACACACTCGCATGAACATACGCATACACATGTGCACACATGCGCACACTCCATCCACTTCATATTGTTAAATGTAAATAACTGCATTTGGCTCTTTTATATTTTTTCCTCACTCAGATTGAGAACAACTAATAGTAATTTTTGTGTATACTATATCACAAATCCAGTTCTGAAAAAAAATATAATTTTCATCTTTAATAAAGGAGTGACACAGTTGTATTGTCACTAAACTTAGTAACCCAGAGACCCAGCATAATGCTCGGAAGACTTGAGTTCGAATCCCATCACAGCAGATGGAGAAATTTGAATTCAAGAAAAATCTGGAATTAAAACTCTAATGATGACCATGGGACTATTGTTGATTGTCATGAAAACCCATCTGATTCATTAAGTCCTTTTTGGAAGTAAACCTGCCACTGTTACTTGGTCTGGCCTACATGTGACTCCAGGTCCACAGCAATGTGGGTGACTCTTAAATGCCTGCCCAGCCAGCAATGCCCACATCCCATGAACAAATGAAAATAAACTTGGTTGAATGTGTTTTGCACGCAATTGGCATTGAAATTCTCCGTGGATGTCCCGATATGGCTCAGCTCTGCAATGTCTCTGGAATTCTTTTCCAACACCATTTTGATTTACTATCTTTTACGTATTTGCAAATGCCTTTTGACAACGATGCAACCCAAAAGAAAAGAAACATTTATTTCATGTTTAATACCCTGTGCCATTAAAAATGTACATCAGCATAAGGAGGGCTATAAAAATGTGCGGGTTAGGTTGGTTGGCCATGCCAAATTGACCCTAGTGTCAGGGTGATTGATAAAGTAAGTGTGTGGGGTTACGAGAATAAAGCCTGGGTGGAACAGTAGTTGGTACAGACTCAATGGGCTGAATAGTCTCCTTCGGTACTGTAGGGATTCTATGATTCTATGACCTTCTTCTTGAGTTCTCTGCCCAAATTCAGGTCCAATCCACAACACCACAATCCCACCACAAGTAGGGGAAGGAGACAAATTGCAAATCCAGGGTGACATGGTGGCACAGTGTTAGTACTGCTGCCTCATAGCGCCAAGGATCCCGATTTGAGAAGATCTCACTGGTGTGAATGGCCAAAGAATTCCAGCCAAAGACTATTGCTGTTGGATTAAGATTTGAAAGAGCTAACTAATTAAATTCACTTCCCTCCTCTCTCCCAATCTCCCAACAACCTTCTCCCATTCAAGTTCTTCCCCAATTCTGTTTTGAAAGAAACTATCTAGAAAGCTGATTTCCTTTTTTTTCTCTAATCAATTAACGCAAACAAGAAAGTTCTGTTGAGCATATGGGAAAAAAGGCAAATATTTAATTCAGATCTTAAGCCCAACTGTTCAATTAAATGATTATAGCATGCAACCCAGCACTACATATGCTGTTGTGCAACTGTTCATCTCATCAGGCAGTCTACTTGTACCACTTAAAGCCAGCCTGTACCTTATAATAGGGAGGCACTTTCTGATGGACATCAATGGCTGATGTTAAATTGCAAAAAGGATGGAAATGGAGAGTAAGCCTGCTCCATGTTTCTAGAGACCTTGGTAAGGAGGGGGAGGAGAAGTTCTCTATTCATAGCAGACCAGGAGACACTCCAGACAAATGTTTTCAAGACAGCGGGAGCAGATAATGTCAAGGTTGATGTGTCATCTCACATTTCTGGATAAAATTCTGCAAGAAGTTCAATGACCTCATACAGTTAGTAAATTTCTATCAAATGTGATTCATACCAAACACTTATATCTTCAACTCATCCTCACACATCTAGCATTGCTACAAGACTCATACCCATATCCTGCAGCATGCATGTACTCATAGAATCATTGAATCCTGACAGAATGCAGAAGGAGGCCATTCGGCCCATCAAGCCTACACCTACAACAATGCCATCCAGGCCCTATCCCCATAATCCCAAATGTGGTCTTGCTAATCCCTCAGGGGATTACTAAGGGGCAATTTAGCATGACCAATCAACAGAACCTGCCCATCTTCAGAGCTATTTTTGGAGCTGGCACTGCCAGCTATTCAACCATGACATCTACATCAGACATTGCACCACCTTCATTGACATACTTTCCTCTCTGTTGCAGGATAACTTGAGGCAACAGGAGCTAACTGGCAGGAGACATGCATGGCGAAAAATCCACACCCCAGTGGAGATCTCATGATGAAGACTGTGACCAGCAGTGGGTCTGAAACCATTGAAGATGATGGTAACCTGAAATCTATTCCTTCTCCCCGAATCCCACTGCCTCCCTCAACCCAGAATATTTTTTGATTCACAAGCTATGGATAGTGTGAGCGAGCACCCCATACTTCCAACCCCTCACTCTCATCACAGAACTACCAATGTGTCTTCTTCTTTCAGATACCCAACAGGCCAGTGGCAACAATGGGTTAGCACTGCTGCCTCACAGCGCCAGGGACTCGTGTTCAATACCAGCCTTTGGTGCCTGTCTGTGTGGAGTTCTCCCCGTGTCTGCATGGCTTTCCTCTGTGTGCTCCAGTTTCCTCCCACAGTCCAAATGATGTGGGGGTTAGGTGGATTGGCCATGCTGAGTTGCCCCTTAGAGACCAAAGATGTGCATGTTAGGTGGATTGGCCACACTAAGTTGCTCCTTAGAGTCCAAGGATGTGCATGTTAGGTGCATTGGTTACACCAAATTGCTCCTTAGCATCTAAAGATGAGCAGTTTAGGTAGATTGACCGCGCTAAATTTCCCCTTTGTGTCCCGAGATGTGCAAGTTAGATGGATTGGCCATGGGAAATGTGTGGGGTTGTGGGGATAGGGCTGAAGAGAGAGCCTAGGTAGGATACTCCGCTGGAGATTCAGTGCAGACTTGATGGGCCAAATGGTCCCTTCTGCACTGCCAGGATTCTATGACTCTGTGAACTGCAAACTGGCGAGAAAAGAGCAAGAAGTAAGGAGTGGAAGAGTAGGAAGACAGTCGTGAAACCCTCAGCCATGAAAAAGGATTGCCACATAACAGACATTTGCAGCCAATGATACTATGAGACATTGCCATTTTAAGTGACTCTCATGAAGTAACAAAACTTTATAATTGGAATCTAATATGCATATTATCCACCAATTTGAATACAGCAATTACTATTTCATCAACTTTTCACTTGCCTGATTCCTTAATGCATTTCAAGGTAATTAATGACTTGCTTACATTGTCAAGTGTTGTGATAAATATTTGACACTGAGATTTGCGCAAGTTTCTTTGCACATGATTGTCATAAGCTGACAGCTGTTTCCCTGTCCCCAAAATGTTCCTGATGTCGACTGTGATTGTCTTAAGGATATCTGCAGAACTGTCCCGTTCAATAAATAATTGAATTCAGATATGACCTTCATTTTAATTGTATTTATACAGCTCTATAATAAGAGTTGGAGCAGATTCTGTCTCCCAAGATCCATCTTAATTTTACTTAGAATTGCCATGAAATTGAATCGAGGGCTGTTTTCAATATCTGCCAGTAATTTATGCCTCAGGATTTCAGCCTAAATGAGTAATAGTGAAATAAGTTCAATGCATTGCACAGCGAGGGGAAACACCTTGGATTTGATCCAATTGATCCTCAGTTATGTTGGAATAATGGTGACAGTCTCATTGGTGCTGAAAGCAAATGGAACACATCAAAGTGAATTACTAGGAACTTAAAAAAAACGCTGCCTCGCTTTAGGGCACACACTTCCAGTCATAATGAATCATGGCTCTACTTACTTACAAAGTAATTATGAATATGAATGAGAAGTACTGAAAAGAAAACAAATTCTAATTCTGAATCCCATCACTCGTTTCTTCTGCTATTGCCGAGGGATTTGCTCTTCCAGCACTTCTGAATACGGAACGGTTTTGAGCGTGTAAAAAGCAGAGAAAGAGGGAAGGTGATGGAGATTAGCAGCGCTCTATCAGTAACATAAATTAAGTCTGGCACCAGCAATTTGCTTTTAACTATTTTTCTAGCAAGCAGAAGTGGAGGGGAGGTGATGGCCTAGCAGTATTATCACTAGACTATTAATCCAGAAACTCAGATAATGTTCTGCGGGTTCAAATCCCACCACAGCAGATGGTGGAATTTGAATTCAATAAAAAATAAATATCTGGAATTAAGAATCTACTGATGACCATGAAACCATTGTCAATTGTCAGAAAAACTCACCTGGTTCACTAATGTCCTTCAGGAAAGGAAATCTGCCATCCTTACCTGGCCTGGCCTATATGTGACTCCAGAGCCACAGCAATGTGATCGATTCAACTGCCCTTGGGCAACTAGGGATGGGCAATAAATGCTGGCCAGCCAGCAACACTCATGTCCCACGAATGAATAAAGTTTGCTCTTCGTCAAGATGAGGAATGTTAATGTGGAAGAATAAAAGGCTTTCCGCCTTTGGGTGGCAGTGGTATCATCACTGAACTAGTGATCCAGGGTAATGGTTTTGAATCCCACCATGGCGGATATTGGAATTTAAATTCAATAAAAATCTGGAATTAAAAGTCTAATGATGACCTTGAAACCATTGTCGATTGTCATACAAACCCATCTAGTTCCCCAAATGTTCCTTAGGGATGGAAATCTGCTGTCCTGACCTGGTCTGGCCTATATGTGACTCCAGACCCACAGCAATGTGGTGACTCTTAGGGATACCCTCAGGGATAAGCAATAAATGTTGACCCAGCCATCAATACCACATCCTTTGAATGAATGAAAAATAAAGCTGCTTGATGTCCATTCTGAGGATTCCCTGAATAGTGTAGTCAGGTGTAGAGTATAACTCTCACTACCCTCCATTAAAATTGTATGTGAAACCTAGCAAGAAAAATTGGTTTGCAGAGAATCAGATGATTCACCACAGCATCACTGTCAATAGAAAATAAATTTGGGCACAGGGCTAAAAAAAGCTGTTGATTTGCTGGGCTTGCTCTGTGTAACAGCTGAGAAACAATTTTACGCTTGTTAATCTCAGGTGGACGTTGCATCTGAGTTGGTTATGAAAATCTTACTGTCGTAGCCTCTAGTGCAATGGCAAGGGGCCACCTTCACGTCCCAAGCTCCTGATTACTGGACATTCTGAAAGCTCCTTACCAGAGCACACCAATCAGGAGCCTGCCTTCTGTTTCCCCTGACCAGTTAGGGAGAATGGGATGGATGAAGTGGTCACCTGTCAGTGGAAGGATATTCTGTTCATGCGCCAGGGAATCACAGCAGTGCTTGTGTCTTTCAGCCTGTGAGCACAACTGGGAAAAGTGCTCCTCCAGATGTCCTGCTGATGGAAGTTGGGCGGGCAGGGGTAGGGGGGTAGGGGACTGCAGTGAAGGGTGTTCCCCGAAGCGTGGGATAAACTGGATAGCCCCGCTAAGCAAAGGTGGATGGATTGAAGTGCCTAAGGAAGCCAGTAGCAGGAGCATGGTCTCTCCAACCTGAAGACATTGAGTGAACACTCTTGCCTCTGCTTTCTGCCCTTGTGCAGTACGTGTGTGCACATCTTGGTGAAGGGTAAAAACACGGGAGAAGGGGAAAGGGGGTCAGGGTTTGGTCTCTGATGAATGCCAGCTTGTCAACTTTTGCTCCAGTGGGAAAGGGGTCTTGTTCCAGGAGGGCACGGATGTCAGCAGTGAGCTGCTGAGAGAATCTGAGCCTCCCGAGGCGTTGGAGCTCAGATATATCAAGGAAGCTGATCCCTTACCTGCCAACCCTGGGTTCAGAGTCAATAATCTTTCCAGCTGGATCTCAGTCAGCAACCCCTGTGCAGGGGCAACATTTAGTTTTGGAGAACAATCACTAACAATTACAGATAGTACTTTTTAAGAGTTTGAAGGACAAAGGTTTTGTTTTTTAAATCCTGATCTTCATAGTGGAACAGACTTTATGAGCAGTTTAAGTCAATTTAAATCTACTCTATCAATTCATGACTGCCATTGTGGTTAAGGTTCTTCCCACAGCCAAAATGGAGTCTGAACTCAGCACGAAGTTCAAATGGTCCTGCTGAAATTGAGCTTTCCTCCTGTGTGACACAATTGGGTGGCATGTTCAGCACTGCTGCCTCACAATGCCAGAGACCCAGGTTCAATTCCCGACTTGGGCCATTGTCTGTGCAGAGCCTGCATGTTCTCCCCGTGTCTGCGTGGGTTTTCCTCTCGGTGCTCCGGTTTCCTCCCACAGTCCGAAAGGTGTGCTGGCTAGGGCGAATTGGCCATGCTAAATTCTCCCTCAGTGTACCCGAACAGGCACCGGAATGTGGCGCCTAGGGGATTTTCACAGTAACTTTATTGCACTGTTAACGTAAGCCTATTTGTGACACTAATAAATAACTTTAAAAAGAAATGCCTTGTCCTCTTTTGTCTATTGGCTGAAAAGATGTCTCAGTAAGAAGTCTGACAACGCCAAGTTTAAGTCCAACCAATTTATTTGATAGTAAACTCACAAGCTTTTGGGGTTTCTCCCTTCGTCAGGTGAATGGAGAGTTTACTGTCTGTGCTGTTATGTGTTCTGTCTGAGGCCAGAACTCTCCATTCACCTGACAAAGGGAGAAACCTCAAAAGCTTGTGAGTTTACTATCAAATAAATCGGTTGGACTTAAACCTGGTGTTGTCAGACTTCTTACTGTGTTTACCCCAGTCCAACGCCAGCATCTCCACATCATGAAATGATATCTGTCAGAAATAGGAACTGTACTTCCCGCTCATCATAAGAACATAAGAACATAAGAAATAGGAGCAGGAGTAGGCCATCTAGCCCTTCGAGCCTGCCCCGCCATTCAATAAGATCATGGCTGATCTGTCGTGGCTCAGTTCCACATTCCCGCCCTCTCCCCATAACCCTTAATCCCCTCTCTTATCAAAAACCCATCAACCCGCGTCTTAAAAATATTTAGCGAGGCAGCCTCCACCACTTCAACGGGCAGAGAATTCCAGAGATTCACCACCCTTTGAGTGAAGAAGTTCCTCCTCAACTCCGTTCTAAACCGCCCCCCCCTTTATCTTGAGGCTGTGCCCCCTAGTCCTACTGTCCTTTCTGAGCGGGAAGAGTCTCTCCACCTCTATCCTATCCATCCCATTCATCATCTTATATGTCTCAGTGAGATCTCCCCTCATTCTTCTAAACTCTAACGAGTACAAGCCTAGTTTATTCAGCCTCTCCTCATAGCTCAACCCCCTCAACTCCGGCATCAGCCTCGTAAACCTCCTCTGGCACTCCCTCCAAGGCCAAAATATCCTTGCGTAAGTACGGTGACCAAAACTGCACACAGTACTCCAGCTGCGGCCTCACCAATGCCCTATACAGCCGCAGCAAGACCTCCCTACTTTTATATTCAATCCCACTCGCTATGAAGGCCAGCATCCCATTCGCCTTCCTGACCACCTGCTGCACCTGCAGGCTGGGTTTTTGCGACTCATGCACAAGGACCCCGAGGTCCGTCTGCACCGTCGCCTGCTGCAGTTTTTCGCCACGTAAGTAATAGATGGACCTTCCTGACTATGCCTGCTGGGGAGTCAGTTGGTTTAGTTGGGTGGATGGGTGGTTTGCAATGCAGAGTGATCCCAACACCGTGGGTTCAATTCCTGCACTGACCAAGGTTATTCATGCTTTCTCCACCTTGCTCCTCACCTTAGGTGCGGTGATCCTCAGGTTAAATCACTCCCAGCCGCCGTCTTTGGTCATTTGGGATTATGGCGACTTTACAATCTGCTGAATGTGGAACCCCCACTGGAAATTGATGAAGTCCCCAGACTTGGAGAGTTTGGTTACTGAGCTTAGATTACCTACTGTTAGATCTGTTTTTTGGTGACGATGCTAGCATAGCATTTTCTGACATTGTATAATGTCACCCAGTGGTCCTGCCATTTTTGAATTTCCAGATGATCACCTTGCAGTGAATCGATATGATTCTTGAGTTTTTCCTGCTGCAAACAGCAAGCAGTCATCATTTTGCATTTTGGACACTTTAAGGGTATGAAGTCATGGTCAATAAGATTAATGCTGCTCTAAACATTTTAGTTAGGCATTGTAACATCCCTTTGAGTCTGACCATGATTCAAAGAGAAGGTCAGAAGGTGAAAATAGTGTTTCCATATACACTTGTCGACTGCATACTCCAATATTAAAGAAAAGGCATGGCAGTCACATTCATAAAATATTACCTCTTTCAATTAATTATTTTTCCATTAAAAAGGTTAATGTTTGCACTTCTTCACTCAAGAGAATAATCAGATTCACTAATTTTCTTGATTTAATGTTGATACAAGTTGATTTACAAAATAAAACTTAGTGCATAAGAGGTCTGACCAACTAAGTATTTGCTAATAGAGATTACTAATTGGTGAACTCCGATATTTCACATCATTGCCTTTAAATCATAAAACTTTAGCCATACCTTTTAATTGCCATACAAAGAGTGTCCTTGACTGCAGTGTCTTTCTGCTACTAGGCTCTGTGCTACATAAAATGGATTTAGAACCATAGAAACATAGAGAAGTTACAGCACAGAAGGTAGTCATTCAGCCCATCTTGTCTATGCTTGCATGAGGACTCACAGCTGCCCTTTCTAATCATATGAAGATAATACCTCAACCAGCCACAGAGCAGATCCACAGTTCAACATTACCAACATGTTAACTGTATGAAGATTCCGGGCATGATTCTCTGGACTCGGAGCCACATGTTTCCCGTCAGCAGGAGGTGGCTCATAGTTTGATAGTGGTGGGATTCTCTGGTCCTGCCCCTGTCAATGGGAATTTCCACTGATGCCACCCCACATGGGTGAGAAAGCCGTGGGCGGAGATGAGCTGCCGACGGGACTGGCGAATCCTGTTGGCTTGAAAGGACGGAGAATTCTAGCCTTTATTTAACGTTATCATGACATAAAAATGATTGCAAAGGTCCAATGTTTTCACACTCAATCCATACAATCCTGGAATACTTTGTTTTGCATGGTATTAGAAGTGAGAATGAACTTGTGAAGGACAAAATGAGACCAATTGATTGCAATCTTTTGTTTAATTTACAACAATTGCTTGGTTGTCAGGCAAGCTATGCTGCAATAGACTCCTGACATAGAAACATTAATATCCCTTCCTTTCCCCCAGACTGGCCTGACTAAGACAGGTGGGAATCCTACCCGTGGAACTTACCTAACTATCCAAGTGGATTTGGTCATGGTAAATTTCCATGGTTTAAAGGTGAAGAGGTAGGATGAGTTGAAGTTCCAGCGCATCAAAATTCCCAAGGCGTGTGTGCAGGGTGATATTCAGGCTCCATGTATTTATAAGCCACAAAGAATACAAACAAGTGCTTTAGTTATAGAAAGGATATTGACAATGGATTGATCATATTTCAGTCTTTCTGGCCTTTATGCCTGAATGAAATATTAAGTTAACCTTGTAGCAGATGTTCTGCTACATAACGTTATTGATTGACCAAATAATATTTGCCAGCACCCTGTTTTTTTTATAGTGCTTCCCGTTATTGAATTTTCTGACATGCTCAGTGCAGCTCCTGAATAACTAATTGCATTGTCAGTTTCTGGGCCATCATTAGTATCATTGCTTGCAGTTTTTGTACAGACATTGTCTATCCTGAATGGAGCACTTTTGGTGCAGTGGATATCATCCCCGCGTCTGCATTAGAAGCTCTGGGTTCAAGTCATAAGAACATAAGAAATAGGAGCAGGAGTAGGCCATCTAGCCCTTCGAGCCTGCCTCGCCATTCAATAAGATCATGGCTGATTTGAAGTGGATCAGTTCCACTTTCCCGCTTTCTCCCCATAACCCTTAATTCCCTTGTCTGTCAAAAACTTATCTACCTGTGACTTGAATATATTTAGCGAGGTAGCCTCCACCACTTCAAGAGGCAGAGAATTCCAGAGATTCACCACCCTTTGAGTGAAGAAGTTCCTCCTCAACTCCGTTCAAAACTGCCCCCCCCTCTTATCTTGAGGCTGTGCCCTCTAGTCCTGCTGTCCTTTCTGAGTGGGAAGAATCTCTCTACCTCTACTTCTACCCTATCCATCTCTTTCATTATCTTATACGTCTCTATAAGATCCCCCATCATCCTTCTAAACTTTAAGTCCTACTCCAGAGTGACACAGTGGTTAGCATTGCTGCCTCACAGTGCCAGGGATCCGGGTTCAATTCCAGCCTTGGGTGACTGTGTGGAATTTGCATGTTCTCCCCGTGTCTGCATGGGTTTCCTTTGGATCTCCACCCACAGTCTAATGATGTGCAGGTTAGGTGGATTGGCCATGCAAAATTGTCTCTTAGTATCACAAGGTAAGTAGGTTAGGAGGATTAACAGGGTAAATACGTGGGACTATGGGCATAGGGCCTGAGTAAGATCCTCTGCCAGATAGTCAGTGCGGACTCGATGGACTGAAGGGCCTCCTTCTGCACGGTAGGGATTCTATGGAATTCTATGATTCAATGGCAAAAAAGTTGTGTTCATAACATGGCCATTATTTTGAGTAAATCGTTGCCAAATACAGCAAAGGCAGGTAGTAAGAGCAGGATAGAATCCAGGTGAAAGAAATGGGGCAGGAATTTCTGGCTGTGCTTGCCCAAGATGGGAAAATCCTATCAGAAGTCAATGGACCTTTACATGGTCTTATCCTGCCCATTTTGATTCCCGTGGTGAGCAGGACAGGAAAGTTTTGTGCTCAATATGCCTCTGCCATTGTTAACCATAGCTCCCAAATGCAACAAACACATAAAGGTGTCACTGTAACTTGGACTCCTTTTGGCAGTGGTAGTTGGCTGGAAAATGTTCAGTCATTAGTCACAAGTAAGGCTTACGTTAACACTGCAATGAAGTTATTGTGAAATTCCCCTGGTTGCCACAGTAGAGTCAATGTACCTAACCAGCACATCTTTCAGAATGTGGAAGGAAACCAGAGCACCTGAAGGAAACCCATGCAGAACGGGGAGAATGTGCAGTGCAGACTGCACACAGACAGTGACCCTAGCCAGGTATCGAACCCTAGTCCCTAGTGCTGTGAAGCAGCAGTGCTAACCACTGTGCTATCATGCCACCTCGTGGTGTGTACGGGATTGATGCCAATGCCACTGGATTCCATTCCCCATTCTGGCCACACTGGGTTTGGGACATGCCTCCTTGCCCAAGTCATGGTTGATCTTGTGGCATTATGATCCGGACCTACAAGCATAGAATTATAGAAACCCTACAGTGCAGGAGGAGGCCATTCAGCCCATCAAGTCTGCACCGACCACAATCCCACTCAGGCTCTATCCCCTTAACCCCGTGCATTTACCCTAGCTAGTTCCCCTGACACTGTGGGACAATTTAGCATGGCCAATCGACTTAACCGGCACATCTTTGGACTGTTGGATGAAACCGGAGCGCCTGGAGGAAACCCACGCAGACACGGGAAGAATATGCAGGCTCTGCACAGGCAGTGACCTGAAGCCAGAATTGAACCTGCGTCCCTGATGCTGTGAGGCAGCAGTGCTAACATTGTGCCACCGTGTTGCCTGACAGTTATCTTCCCTTTTTTTGTCTTTGGATAGAAAAGGGGAGACAGTTGCCTTTCCTACCAGTAATCCAATAATGTGCATCTTCAAACAAACTTTTTTGTAGATCTTTTAGATGTGATAACATTTCAAGAACTCAGCTGCTGGAAATATCACATAGGGATGTAAAACTTCAAACAGGAATGTGACTTATTTTAAAGAATAAAATACTCATTGGACTTTAAATTTCTGAAATGGTCAACTAATGCCATCTGTGTTAGATTTTCTATGCCCCTTTTAATTGCCTTAACATTTTGCGAATGGAATTACGGATGAAGCAAATAACATGATGCCCTCTGAGTGAAGAAGGAAAATAATCAGATTCATCATTAACCAACTGGATTGAATAATTGTTAATGAACTGCTCAGAGCCTGAACCAGAGAACTACGTAGCTCTAGTATGTCGCCACATAGTCTACTCAATTCCAGGGCATCTCCAGTCAGGACAGTAAAAAATGGGACAGTACCTGAATATCAATACTTAATTATATTCTGCAATTTTCCAGAGGCAGTTGGGCAGGATTTTGTCCAAATGTTCTGTTCACCTCCATATTCTAATGTTTACTGGGGTGGGATTGGATGGAGTGTGAGGATGGGGGAGTGTATCCCTAAGCCACCAAGGAGATTCTGCCCATTTTTTCCTTGTAATGTTTCAAGGGAACTCCAACCAGCTGAGAAAAGACAGCCATCAGCTTCTATGGAAACCGAAGAACAAGTAGAGGTTGATTCTTCTTGGGACAGGTCTTCTGTGGCAGTGGTAGGGTACCATTCTGGCACTCTGACTGACGGTTCTGGTGGATATTATTAAAGTGCCCTTGTCAGAACGATGCACTGCTTCTCCAACATATTCATACAGTCTCAATCCCATAACTTCAGATGTCACCTGGGCCTGTCTGCTTGAACAGAGTGAGAATTCATCCTGCCACATATCTATACTCACCAAATTTAGCTGGAGCCAAGTCTAGACTATTTCACAAATACATGCAGTCGGGATTCGATACATCCCATATCGTGATGCAAGAAGACACCCAACACAGAGGCAGGGTCAGCCTGGTGATGGACACCATTGGGCTAAGACATAGAATGGGGTTAGCTCCATACCTATACATAGCATGTACAACAGCATGTCCTTCTTCCCTGTCCACAATGGGCAATGTACTGACTCTATCCAACAAGCCCGTGCTTGCAAAATCCTAAATACAACGTCCAACATTATTTGCAATTCTGTGTTGCACATCTAGTAAATGATACTCAGCGTGCTAAAATTACATCGACAACCAACTAAACACTGTCAGTTGGGCTCACAGAGTACCACATTTGAGTGTACTAGAAGCTACATACATTAATACGTAGGGCCCTGTTCTTTGCAGACAGAAAGAACATATACACACATTGGATAGCTATTCACTGGTTCATTCCTCAGGGCAATGCCATGACCAATCAGAGTGAAGTTGCCTGGTTTGAATTTTCAAACAATGCTTGGCAGTTAACTGTCAATCATCATTAACTGGTTCATTTTCCATGGCAACACCTCGACCAACCAGAATTCACCTGCTAACCAATCAGCACGCTCCTCACATATAGCAGAAATGTGTTGTTTCCTCTGACATTGGCATTCTTGTGATTGCTCTGATGAGTGCAAGATGAAAAGCTTTGACAAAATATATTTTTTCAGCAATATTCAAGTTCTGTACTACCATATGACATAGTTTTAAGCAGTTAATAAATTGAATGAGCAGTTAATAAAACATTACTGTTAACATACTAGAAGCCTACTTCATGGCATCTGAAGCAAGATTCTTCATGATCTAAGATAAAGCCTAATTTATTTTTTTAAAAAGTTAGAAAAACACTAAAATTGTAATGGTAACGTTTCTGATTATTCAATCTATGTCAGCTTTTAGGATGTTATTGGTATTTATTGAATTTCATAAGTAGTGTTGTACCTTTATTGCTATAGCAGTAAGAATGAATTGCACCACTGGGAACATTAAGAAGATTGTGTCGGAAGAATACTACATGTGCTTAGAATCTATAGTTCGAGATTAATCATTCTCTGAATATATAGAGATTCTGCAAACTTCCAGCTACTTACTGTCCTGCAAAAGACTTCAATGTATCTGAAATCCCTTTTTTGCTTAAATCTTCTGGCCGGTGTTAATCCATACATTTCAACAGAATTATTGCAGTCTGTTAATCAAAACAGCTGGAAATCTCAGACTTCTGTTTCAATCCACTGACACTTGACAGTCTTTTATATTTTTGATATGCACCCTTCCCAGCATCTCACGTCTCCCACCAGCTCTGCATCTCAAAACCTTGTACCATAAAACAAATCTCTCCCTATTTCCACCTATTTTCTGACTGATTAAATCCCCTCGTCTATTTCTCTTTATGTTCTGACATTTTGCCTGAGCAACAAAATATGCACCAAAATATGGGCAGCACGGCAGCACAGTGGTTAGCACTCCTGCCTCACAGCACCAGGGAACTGGGTTCGATTCTCGGCTTGGATCACTGTCTAGTGCGGGGTCAGCGTGTTCTCCCTGTGCCTTCATGGGTTTCCTTCAGGTGAATCATAGAAGCCCTACAATGCAGAAAGAAGCCATTTAACCTATCCAGCCTGCACCAACAACAGTCCCATCCAGGTCCTATACCTGCAACCCCATGTATTTACCCTGACGTATTTCCCCTAATCCGCCTGACACTAAGGGAGAATTTAGCACAGCCAATCAACTTAACCTGCACATCTTTAGAGTGTGGGAGGAAACCAGGCCACCCAGAGGAAACCCACACAGATACGGGGCGAATATGCAAACTCCACACAGACCGAGGCTGGAATTGAACACAAGCCCCTGGCACAGTGAGGCAGCAGTGCCACTGTACCGGCTGCCCGGGTTTCCTCCCACAGTTCAAACGATGCACAGGTTAGGTGCATTGACCATGCTAAGCTCACCCTCAGTGTCCCTGAATAGATGCTGGAGTGTGGCAACCAGGGGATCTTCACAGTAACTTCATTGCAGTGTTAATGTAAGCCTACTTGTAACATAATAAATAAACTTAAACTTAAAGATACTTAGCAGTGTTTAAAGGAGCTTAATTCGGCATGAGATTGCATGAGCTGGACTGCCCCGCAAGGGTGCTAAATCCCTCCTCTTACTACTGAAGGGGATCAGTGCAATTGCTCAGTTTGTGATTAGATGAGTAATTTGGACAGGATTAGCAAACCAAACCAAACAGCTGGCAGGTAAGATTGGATGAGCAAGTGAAATAATAACATTTTGTGTGAGCTATTCCTTAGAACTGCGAAACTCTGGATGTTTAAGTGGCTGCGGTTACATGGGAATAATCAGACCCGAGTTCTCACAACGTTATTTATCCTGCAAGTGCAAATTTCAGCTGTTAATGCAGCAAATATGAATTGGCAGTAACACAAGCCATTTCTATAGTTCTCCATGGGGAAACAGGCAAACATTTACTGTTTTTAAAATGCTTCAATAAAGCAATAAACGACATTCCTGCTCTGGTGCTCTTGCGGACACTTTTATGACTTTGCAGATTTAAAGAGAGCAATAATCACTTGGATCTAATGGATGGAGCAGAAAAAATGATAATAAATTGAGAATACTGAATACGTCCCTTTTATCTATTGAGTGGCAGTTATAAGTAAGGTTCCTTCATGACGGCAATAAATAAAAGAAATGTGCCAGGTTCTTAACAGCAAATGAATTATCGGATGCTAATAACTCAGCAGTATATTTTTCAGTCAGCCACTTAGTTGTGTTGTCTGTTTTGATACAATTCTCCTTATTCACTCAGAGGGTGTGGGTGTCGCTGGCTAAGCCAGCATTTATTTCTCATCCCTAATTGCCCTTGAGAAGGTTGTGGTGAGCCCGTTTCCTGAACCGCTGCAGACTATGTGATTTAAGTACACCCACGGTGCTGGAAGAAAACAGAGGCCGGAGCACGAGGAAAGCCAAGTGGAAACTGACCACAGTCACCGTGTCTCCTGTCCAAAGAAGTCTTAGTGGATGCAGAACATTGGGCGCAATTTTACCGGCACGTCTGCCCAAGGCCAATGGAAAGTTCCGTCCTCCGAGCATCGCCCTCCCCCGGAATCGGGGCGGGCCTGCCGGTAAAATTCTGGCCATTAACTCTCCTTCTCTCTCCACTGATGATGCCAGACCTGACGAGTTTTTCCAGAACTTCCCCTTTCAATATCAAGTCTCCTCGTTATCTATCACCTCTGTGCTTGCTAACTGCAGCGGCTCAAGCTAAGCAACATCTTGATTTTGATGTTCTTATCCTCGTTTTCAAATCCCTCCAATGGTCTGCCTCGATCTCTGAAATCTCACTCAGCCTGTCAGATATCTGCCTCACGCAAATTCTGGAATACTGAGTTTACCCAATTTTAATCGTCCCACCATCGAGGTGCATGCCTTCAGCTGCCAAGGCCCTAAGTTCTGAAATACGAATCTCTCTGCCTCCCCTACCTTTAATTTCTCCTTGAAGCTCTGTGAGTAAGGTTTTGTTCATCTGTCACATACAGGTTGGTGTCATGATTTTGTTTCATGAAGCTCCTGTGAAGTGCTTTACTCCATTAAAGGGGCTAGGAAGATATAACTTTTCCTTATTGTTACAAGGCTATGGAGACCAAACTTAAAGAAGGAGAATTTGACTTACAGCACCTGAAGGAAGGAACAGGGGAAGAAATAATTTAATTAAACCGTGTTGGAAATGAAAGCTGTCTAGAGGAAGTTTAGAGAATTCAGAAGGAAGCCATTTGGCCCATCATGCCTATGCCAGCCCTGACTACGAGTCAATTTGTCCCAATCCTCTACTCATTCCCCTTTTCCCTATGTATTTATCCAATCCTACTCGAAAGTTACTACTGACTCTACTTCCGTCTCCCCTTCAGACCATGCATTCCAGATCATAACAACTCACAGCATACTTATTTTTCCAGTGACATCTCTGGTTCATCTTCCAATTTAATCCTTTCATTACCAACTCCCCTGCCAAGGGAAATGATTATGTTTCCTCTTAACCTTCTCAATGGTGGCACAATGGTTAGCATTGCTGCCTCACAGCACCAGAGACCTGGGTTCAATACCTGGCTTTGGTCACTGTCTGTGTGGGGTTTGCACATTCTCTTCGTGTCTTTGTGGGTTTTCTCCCGGTGGTCCAGTTTCCTCTCACTGTCCAAAGGTGTTGCGGGTTAGGTGCATTGGCCATGCTAAGTTCTCCCTCAGTGTACCCAAACAGGTGCTGAAGTGTGGAGACTAGGGGATTTTCACAGTAACTTCATTGCAGTGTTAATGTAAGCCTACTTGTGACTAATAAATAAACTTTAAATTTACTTTAGAATAATACCAGCTTCTCTAGTTTCTTCACATGACCTTGGTACCGCTCCAGTAAAATGAAGATACCCAACTTGAAGGAGATCACCCAAAACTTCCAGAAAGGACTTTCTGGAATTAACGCCTGCAAAAATGTTCAACTTTGCCTCCTGAACCTTTGATTTAACCTTTCATTTTTTACATTCTTACCTTGGAGTCAGAAGCCAGTGGGTTCAAGCACTGTTCTGGAGAAATGAGCAGGATGTCTAAGCTAGTACTTCAGTTCTGTGTTAATGGAGTAGTATTCTACTGTTAGTTTCAGCTGTGATGTGGAGATGCCAGAGTGGGCATAGTAAGAAGTCTCACAACACCAGGTTAAAGGTTCAAACTTGTGCATGAAGGTGTTGGCATATTGAGGTGCAAATTTGGTCCCTGTGGCTGTTCCGTGTATCTGGATGAAGAACTGATTGTTGTAGGTGAAGATGTTGTGGTCCAGGATGAAGCGGTTGAGTTGTAGAATTGCGTCTGAAGATTGGCAGTTGTCAGAGTTGAGTACTGTGAACCTGCATATTCACAAATATGCCCTATTTGTAACTCTCCACTCACCTGATGAAGGAGCTCCAAAAGCTTGTGATTCCAAATAAACCTGTTGGACTTCAACCTGGAGCTGTGAGACTTCTTAATGTGTCCCGCTGTGGCTTAGTTGGTAGTAAACTTGCCTCTAATTCAGAAGGTTGTGGCATCAAGTCCCAATCCAAAGGTCTCAGTAAAAAAGTCTTTGCCTGGGATTACTCCCACTTCCCTGTCCAATCCCACCTCTCACAACCCCCTGCCCCACCTCCATATCACCCCCCCTCCCACAGCAGAGGCATCCTGCCATGGGCCAGTGTGGGATCTTCCATTCCTGCTAAAGTCTGCACCATTTTGCTTGGCTCACGCATCCAATCTCTGAGGAACCCACCATGGGATGAGGGCAGGGGATTCGTTGTCGGCAGGACCAGAAGATTCCACTGGTGGGAGGGATCGGAAATTCCCACCCTTTGTCTCTAGTGGAGTGCCGCACCCTCTGTTGGATGTTTAACCCAGGCCCCATCAGCCCTCACAGTGGACTTAAAAAATCCTATGGTGCTATATTGAAGGACAGTAGAATAGTGATCCCTGATACCCAAATAAATATCTCTCAATTAATATCACAAAAACAGATTATCTGTTTGTCATCAGATTGCAGTTTGTGAAATGAAGCTGTTGACTTCCACATTTCCAACAACAATCTCTTCATTCCCAAAAGTACTTCATTGGCTTTATACATGCTTTAGAATTAGAACAAAGAACAAAGAACAACACAGCACGGAAAACAGGCCCTTTGGCCCAACGAGCCCACGCCGCCATTTCAACAAAGCATTTTCCTACACCTACCCTGCCCCGTGTGTATGTGAATGGTACCCCTAATGTAGCCAGATTCAGGGGAGAATAGTGTAGGGTCAATTTGGTACACCAATCAGCCTAAGAGCACATCTTTGGGATGTGAGAGGAAACCCACGCAACCACAGGCAGAATGCGCAAACTCCCACAGAAACTGGCCCAAATCCATGTATCTGCACAGCTAGCAGTGATAGTCACTGAACTGTTGTGGTGCCCGTCTGCTGGTCCAGGATTAAGCACACACAACGACGCAAAGTACTAGGCCACTCTCGAAACCTCCAAGAGCAGCCCACGCACGACCCACCGTGTGCATGCCCCTCGTTTGACAACAAGGTGGACCGGCACCTGTGGATTAAAAAAGACGAAACATTAACATGTAATATTACATTTGCAGTGTCGTCCCGAGGCTCTGACTCTTTTTAATACCGTCTTCTACAACCCCCCATCCCTGTTTCACTGATGTGCCTATCTAAGTAAACCTTAAACAAATTTGCAGTAGTCAGGTTCTATCTAAATGCAAGTCATTGGAGGTGATGTCTGTAAGATGAATTACTAAAACGAGACCTAATCTGTTTATAAGTATATGAGCCCACAGAATAGTTATAAAATAAAAACATACTCCCGCATATTAAAACTTATAACTCTGCACAGTGATACAGTGGTTAGCTCTGCTACATCACAGTGCCAGGTACATAGGTTCCATTCCTGGCTTGGGTCACTCTCTGTGCAGAGTCTCCATGTTTTCTCCATATCTGTATGGGTTTCCTGCATTTTCAAGTCCATATGACTCTTCTTCAAAGCCTAATCTTTGGAGCACCCTTCCCTAAACCTTTCCACCTCTCCACCTCTCACACACCTACTTCTCCTCTCAGATGCCACTTGCAACCTACCTCTTTGGCGAAGCTTTTAGTTACACATCCTAATACCTCGTCCTTTGGTTTGCTAAAGATTTTAATCAGATCAAGCTGTCGTGAGTTGCCGAGGGAGGTTCCTCTACATTAAGAATGCTGCATAAATGCAGGTTATTGTTATATTTTAAGCAGGGACCTCAAGTCCTGTGTACTGCGTAAATGTTCCATTTAAAGTTTGCTGCATTTTAAAATAAATATGAGAAGAAGCATCTGGACAAAACATAAATTATGTAGATATTGCACTTTAGGTGCAATTAGTCCGACATAAATAATTTCTTGTAATGTGCTTAACATAAGTTTTCCATTCAGGCAATGCAAAATGTTAAATAATAGATAATATATTTATGTTCGGATGGAATAATGAGGTGATACAATTCAGTTTTGTTCTAGATAGAAGTTTACTACATATGCAGTCAGTCAAATAGCATGAATACGGAACCATATTTAATAAGGAATTTCAATTTTATTCATTTAGTTTATTTATCTTAGCTGTAACAATTATGGCTGTGTTGTGCATATCATTACTTGTAATGGTCGGAAAGTAATTATTGCCATGTGTGAGCAGTGAATAAGAAAGTATGTGCCAATAGTCTCATGCAAAGTCAGTATTTTGTTGCTGTTCCCAGCCCTGAACTGGTGTTGCTGCTCTTCAGGCAGGCTTGGGTCACAATTCAGATTTCCTAATCAAGCCCTCCCCTCTTTTTCACCACATCCTAGGGTTGAGTTTTGGTTTAATACCAATTGAGCGAAGCAGTGCAGAAGATTGGGCTGTTTTAATCCTTATTTATTAGTGTCACAAGTAGGCTTACATTAACACTGCAACAAAATTACTGTGAAAATCCTCTGGTCGCCACTCTCCAGCACCTGTTCGGTTACACTGAGGGAAA
Organism: Carcharhinus amblyrhynchos; assembly: GCF_965287045.1. Taxonomy (NCBI): domain Eukaryota; kingdom Metazoa; phylum Chordata; class Chondrichthyes; order Carcharhiniformes; family Carcharhinidae; genus Carcharhinus; species Carcharhinus amblyrhynchos. The sequence continues at coordinate 7,404,162 of NC_137333.1, read as the reverse complement.
ATTTAGCATGATCGATGCACATGACCAGCACATCTTTCAGGAGGAAACCAGAGCATCTGAAGGAAACACACACAGACCACGGGGAGAAGGTGCAAGCTCCACACAGACAGTGACCCAAGCAGGGAATCGAACCTGTGTCCCTAGTACTGTGAGGCAGCAGTGTTAGCCATTATGTCACCATGCCACCCTATAATTTAATAGAGGGGATTAGGGTGCAGGGCACTGTGGAACTTTTACATTAAAAAAATAAAGACGGATCTGATCCATTTACACAATCCTAAGATTTCACAATTTAATCAATTCTTATTCTCAAAGAAAAATAAAACCATAGCTAGTTGGACTTGTATTTGCTCCAAAAACACAGTATTCTCCCACATTTCCTTGCTGCAGTTCACAGGTACACTCCCCTCCTTCTTCCTCCTCTGCATCCCACTTTTCCTTTGTTCGTTCAAGGGAAATGGGCATCATTGGCTTGACCAGCATTCATTGCCCATTCCTAATTGCCCTTGAGAAGATGGTGCTGAGTTGCCCTATCAAACCACTGCAGTCCATGTGGTGTAGATTCACCCACAGTGCTGTTAGAGAGGGAGTTCCAGGATTTTGATCCAATGCCAGTGAAGGAACCACGTCAGCTGTGGATCAGTTGGCAGCCCCCTCAATCCTTATGCCCAAGTCAGAATGTGCTGAGTTCATATCCCACTCCAGGATGCAAAGACAGAAATGGATGTTGACACTGAGGGAGCGCTGTCTCTTTGGGCCCCTTATACCCAAAAGATGGAAAGATTGCCCGGCACAATTTCAAAGTAGAGCAGGGGAGTTATTCCTGATGCCCTGGCCAATAGTTACCCCTCAATTTGCCATCACAAAACAAGATTATGAGACCATTTTCACATTACAGATCATGTGGGTGTCATGGTGGCACAAATGGTTAGCACTGCTGCCTCACAGCGCCAAGGACGCAGGTTCGATTCCAGCCTCGGGTGACTGTGGAGTTTGCACATTCTCCCGTGTCTGCGAGGGCTTCCTCCAGGTATTCTGGTTTCCTCCCACAGTCCAAAGATGTGTGGGTTAGGAGGATTGGCCATGCTAAATTGCCCCTTAGTGTCAGGGGGACTAGCTAGGGTAAACACATGGGGGTATGGGGATAATGTCTGGGTAGGATTGTGGTTGGTGCAGACTTGATGGACCAAATGGCCTCCTTCTGCACTGTCACATAGAGTGGCTCTATGGAAATTTGCTATGTTCAGATTGGTGGTCATATCTCCAACAATTCAATAGAGGACTTTGGAATAAAGTTTATTTATTATATTTATTATACACAAGTATGCTTACATTTACACTGCATTTAAGTTACTGTGAAAATCCCCTAGTTGCCACACTCTGGCACCTGTACACTGAGGAAGAATTTGGCATAGCCAGTTCACCTAACCTGCATATCTTTGGAGTGTGAGAGGAAACTGGAGCACCCGGAAGAAACAACGCAGGCACGGGGAGAGTGTGCAGATTCCACACAGACAGTGACCCAAGCCGGGAATCGAACCCGGGTCCCTAACCACTGTGTCATCGTGCCACTCCTTTTCATAATCATGGAGTATCCCGCGATCATGAAAGATGCAATATAAATGCCCCTTTTTCCCAATTATTCGTGACACCGTGCACATACTTGCAATAATCTTAAAATAGCACTTGCAAAATCCAGCCTTGTCTTCTGTCAGAAATGACTAAATGTTTGACTGAAGGCTCAACATTGAAGTCAGAATTTGAATAACTGATTATTCAGCGGTGTTCTGGCATTCGAAAGAGCAACAGAGTGGAATCAATAACATAGAGCAAGTTTCCAGACTGACAAGTTGTTAAACACTGCATACTTGTTTAATTACCTCTCCAATATATAATAAAAAAGAAGACTCTTTGTGACAGCGCATATTCACTTCAGTAGCTTGAAGAGGTCTTTGGTTGCCCAATTCTAATCAGCTCCCACTCTCATAACTGGCTTTGATACTCTGGAGAATATGAGGAAAATGCACTTGACAAACCATGACTGCTTCCAATTGGAAATGAAAGGCGCATGGTCGGCCTTTAAATTATCTGCAAAGCTTGCATGACGTTATGTGTCATTAGGAGCATTATCACTGTAACGTGATATCAAATTGCCAGTAAACACTCCAAAAAGTTGGTGCGGAGTCACAGAGATCTCACAGAGGCAGGTTAATCGTGTAAAATTAGAATTATTCTCTTTAACCGGGTGAGCACAAAAAAAGACGCAGACCAGATTTTATCCCCAAGTGCTTTCTGACCCTAACAGTGCTACGGAGAATAAAGCTGAAAGCAATGAGATTAAAAGAGTGTCTCACACAACACCGTGAAGTGGGTTAGGTATTGCCAATATCAGGACAGCGTGTTTGCACGTCACGTATCTCACACGTGTGAGGTGAAGGGTCGGATTCTCCGACCTCATCCACAGTTGGGATTCTCCGGTCCCGTTGCCGTAAGGGGAGATTTGGCTGAACGCCAAATTCTCACTGGCAGCGGCAGCGCGTCCAGAAATGTTGAACTGAGAAACATTGATGAACATGTAGGGGTAAAAGATACAAAAGTCTGAGGTCACATACCAACCAACTCAAGAACAGTTTCTTCCCTGCTGCTGTCAGACTTTTGAATGGACCTACCTTATATTAGGATGATCTTCCTCCACACTCGAGCCATGACTATAACCTATATTCTGCACTCCCCCCTTTCCTTCTACTCTATGTACTCTATGAACGGTATGCTTTGTCTGTATACTCAGTGGCACAGTGGTTAGCATTGCGGACCTGAGCTTGATTCTGAGTTCGATTCCAACTTGGGTCACTGTCTGTGTGGAGTTTGCACATTGTCCCCATGTCTGCATGGGCTTCCTCCATTTTCCTCCCACACTCCAAAGATGTGCAGGTTAGGTACATTGGCCATACTAAATTGCCTCTTAGTGTTCTGGGATGTGCAGGTTAGAGGTATTAGCAGGTTAATATGTGGGGTTACATGGATTGGGCCTGAATGGGACTATTGTTGGTGCAGGCCCAATGGGCTGAATGGCCTCCTCTGGACTGTAGGGATTCTATGTTTCTAAGAAACAATGCTTTTCACTGTATACCAATACACGTAATAATCATAAATCAAATTAAAAGATATCTCATGCCATTGTAACAAAGTTGTCAAGCATTCATTTTAAAAACGCCTTTATCCAAAAAGTTAAGGAAATTTGTCAAAATAGCCTTAAACTATTGAGTAGAAATACAAGAAGACAAGTATTAGATTGGCATCAATCAAGATGTTAGGATGCCTCTCAGTGTTTTATAGCCAATGAAGAATATCTGAAGTGTATTCATTGTTGTCAAGTAAGAAATAAGGCAATCAATTTGCGCACAACTATCTCTCATAAATAACACCATGATAATGACCAGATATCATGTTTTAATAATTTAGACTGTGGATGAATATTTTCAAGGTTACCAGGGAGAACTCTCCTGATTACCTTCAAAACATTGCACAGAATCTTCTACGCCCACGAGAAGGGCTAACAGGACTTTGTTCTGACATCCCACCTGAAAAGCAGCACTTTCGGTAGCACCCTAGATTTGGAGCCCAAGTGCCTGAAGGAGGTATTTTTTATTCACTCATAGGACATGGGCATCGCTGGCTGGTCGGTATTTATTGCCCATCCCTAATTGTCCCAGAGGAGGTGCCTTCTTGAGCAATTGATACAACTGAGTGGCTTGCTAGGCCATTTCAGAGGGCAGTTGAGCGTCAGCCACATTGCTGAGCCTCTGGACTCACATGTAGACCAAACCAAATAAGGATGACGATTTTCTTTCCCTATAGGACGTTAGTGAATTGGATGTGTTTTTCTGACAATTGACAATGTTTTCACGTTCATCAGTATGTTCTTACTTCAGGTTTTTTTTTATTGAATTCAAATTCCAGCCATCTGCCGTGGCAGGATTTGAACAGGGTCCTCCAAACAAATAACTGAGTTCTTGGATTAATAGCCCAGCGATTAAACCACGAGGCCATCGCCTCCCCTCATCTGAAACCATGACTGAATTTTCCGGTTTTGTACGCCCCCCCCCCGGGCTGCCAGCGAGGATGGAGCATTTGACGCTCAGCCAAATTTCCATTCACCACAGCGGGGCCGGAGAATCCAACTGCTGGCGAGGTCGGAGAATTCTGGCCCACAATCTTATAACTGAAGAGGGAAGAGTGCTACCAACTCAGTCAAACTTGACAGTTTGGCTTGAAATTTCCCCACTCCCCAAACCAGACTCGGGAGAAATTTCCCCAAATGGTCGGATTTTCAGTCCGGGGGTGTGGGGGGGGGGGGGGGGGGGGGGGTGGCGGGGGTGGGGGTGGGGGCATGTGTGTGGGGAGGGGGGCACGGGGTGGGGGGGGAACAGTGGGGTGGGGAGGGGGGAGAGGGCGGTGGGGGGGGTGGGGGGCAGCGGAGAGGGGCGGGGGGAGATGATGCCAGGCCCCTTCCCCCAACCCTGGAAGCAGTGTAGACGTGGAGACCAACCAAGAGGGCGACACAGTTGGAGTAAATCACAGGAAGGAGCTCCTGCTGTGAGGCAGGCAAGTGGATGGAAGAGCTGTTGTCCCTGGGAGAAAATGTCAGAGGGGTGCCAACTGTAATACTTGTCCAACTGGTTGCTCACATAGGGCCTTCCCAGAGGGAAATGTAGTGATTGCTGCTGCTGATTCACATTGTAACAAAGAGGCACAATCTGCCAAGTTAAGACAAGACACAGCCATGGAGATGGCAGCATCTTGATATCATCAGCTCCTCCCCATGTTCAGTGTTGACTCAGGTTACTATAATGCCTCAGGGGATGACTGATATACACCATACATGCCATGAACCATGGCTCTTCCATCTAGCTTCCTTCCACCCATCTCTCAGGGTGCGACAATACAATTAAGCCTTGGCCGGAACCTTCATAGTTACACTGCCACTGCACCAAAGCGTGACTCAGAGGGTATGGGCAACAGTTTTCTTTCCCTAAGAGACATTAGTGAATCAGATGGGTTTTTCCAATGATGGTTTCATGCTCATCTGTAGATTCCTAATTTCAGATTATTTATTGAATTCAAATTCCAACCATCAGCTGTGGTGGGATTCGAACCCGTGTCTCTCCAGAACACCAGCTTAATTTTTGGATGAACAGTCTCACGATAATACTGCTAGGTCATCACCTTCTCTAGTCTGAAACCATGGGAGAATTTTCCGGTTTCGTGTGCATTGTCCTGGAATTCCCTGTCTAATTGCATTGTGGACCAACCCACAGAACATGAACTGCAGCGATTCAAGGACACAGTGACAAATCTCACAACACCAGCTTAAAGTCCAACAGGTTTATTTGGTAACGCATGTCACTAGCTTTTGGGGCTTTGTGTCTTTGTCACCTGATGAACGGGCTAAGCCCTGAAAGCTAGTGGTGTTTGCTACCAAATAAACCTGTTGGACTTTAACCTGGTGTTGTGAGGCTCCTTACTGTGTTTACCCCGGTCCAACGCTGGCATCTCCACATCACGATTCAAGAAGGCAGCTAACCACCATTTTCTCAAGGGCAACGAGGGATGGGCAATAAATGCTGGCCAGCCAGTGACACCCATGTCCCACGAATGAATAAAAAAGAGGGAGCAGGTCAGCAGGGTAGTTCGAGAGATTCAGTTAGCTGCCGATAGTAGTACGAATCTGTGCTGATAAAAGTTTCATTATGCAGTAACATTTACAAAGAAAGGTGGGAATTTTGTTTGTGCTAGTTGAAAAGAATTCCATTAGCGTGTTTGCATGAAAACGGGATTTAAAAAATAAAGTGGGAAAGCTGATCCCAACCCACATTTATTGTTTCCCACCCCCCCCCCCCACCCCCCACCCCACCACCCCAGCCCCACCTTTAATCACCCTGAAGAAGATGGTGATGGAGCTACTTTGCACTGTTGCAGTGCTGTGGGAACATTCACAGTGCTGTTGGGGAAGGGGTTCCAGGATTTTGACTCACTGAAGGAATGGTGAGATGGTTCCAAGATGGTGTGCAGCTTGGTGGGGAAATTGTAGGTGGCGGCATTTCCATTCATGGTGATGGCCGGAATTTTACCACCCTGCCCGCCACGGGAATCGGAGCGGGCCAGGGTGGGACAACGGGAAGGTCCGTCGGCTTCAAGCAGGTTTTGGGACGAGCGACGATGTAAAGTCCCACCCTTTGAGTCAGGGTAGGGGTAGTCAATCCGCTTTGGTGTGGCAGGTTCATCACTACAATCTTTTACGGAGGTTGTATGGCTTCATTTTCACTAATGGCTTGTTATAATTTCTACTGGTCAAGTTTTCCAAGGGCAACAAGAAAGATTGGATGTGTAAAGTTGCTTTATTGCTCTGCCTTGTAGCCAGGATGAGTCGAATTATTTTCCACTGACTCACCAACATTAATCCTGAAGGCCCTGTGATTGGCCAACATTTTGTCCCACCATTATCCTGTGGTGCGTCAACTATTTACCTACTGCTTCCCAACACAACAGAGAGCCAACCTACCATCCTAATTGGACAGGAAACTGCTTCAGAACACAACCTGTAGTTCAATTTGACGGGGACCTTAGGGAAACTCTCACTTTCACATTTCCCATCTGTAAATCCTCCCCTCTCTTCACAGCTCTGAGTTACCGTCAAACACCGAACACTCCTGAAGAAAGGTTCATGCCAATTTTAATAGCTTTAGAGGATTACATTCTCAGAGACACATTGGCAAAACTAACCTTCCAATTTCATGGCCATCAAAACAAAGCAAGTGTGAGTATATCTTAAAAAAAATTAAGCACGGTGTTCTTGAACACATTGTAATAAAATTACTCTGTGGAGACAAGTAGTAGCATTAATGAATCAGTTGCTGACAGGGAGCCTTTTAAACATGCATTAAACAAAATAAATACACTTTAAAAAACTGAGAGTTATGTGCATGAGCTGTTAAGCTTTTCTTTCGTTTTCTTTTCAGTGCATTTAATAGCTCTCACTCATTGACTTTCCTTGCAACGCACCATATACAGGATACATTTTAGTCTCTTGAATTCTTAAAGCATCCATGAACTGTGATGCTGATATAACAGCTCCAGTGCTTGTATTGTGATTCCTATCTTCAGCTATAATTATTTCTTCGAGCTTGTGGGAAGGGAATAGAAGACAGGGCACAAAGAGTTGGAGGCAACAATAAACTTAGTAGTAAAATGTCCCAAAGTACAAGCAATTATCAAACAATGTTGACTCCAAGCCACATAAGGAGATATCGGGGCAGATCAACAAAGGCTTTTCTTATTACAGGGGTGAGGGGTAAAGAGATGGGGAGCTTTCAAAAGGAGATCCCAGAATTTAAAGGCTGGAAAGCTGAAGGCACAGCCTCCAACCATAGGATGATAAAAATTGGGGGTACGCAAGAAGCCAGACACTTGTGCCATTTGCTGGACAGAATAGAGTGGGAGAAATCATTGCCACTCAAGAGAGGATCAGGAATGAGAGGACACAGATTTAAAGCAGTTGGCTGAAGAAGCAAAAACAACATGAGGAAATACCTTTTCTTGCAGTGAATGGTTAAGGTCAGGAATGTATCAGTTGAGTGTATGGAGGTGACAGCTTCCATTGAATTATTCAGAAAGAAATTAGGCTGAAAGCGAAGAATCTGGGAGGCTCTAGGGAGAAAGTGGAGGAATGGCGCTAAGTGAATTGCTCATTCCAAGAGATGGTGCAGACATGGTGGGCCAAATGGTCTCCTTCTGCATTGCAACAATTCTGTGATTCTGATTTAATTTGTCAACCAAAATGAATGATACTAATAGTTATCAATATAACAGAATATAACAGCGCTCAATCTCCAGAAAAGATGTCATGTATCAGGGATGTTATATTATAGAATCATAAATTCCTGCAAGGAGGCCATTCTGCCCATTGAGTCTGCAACTACCACAATACTACCCAGGCCTAGCCCCATAACCCCATGTGTTTACCCTAGCTAGTCCGCCTGACACTAAGGGGCTATTTAGCATGGCCAATTCACCGAACCTGCACATTTGGGAGTAAACCCATGCAGACACAGGAAGAATGAACAAACTCCACACAGACAGTGACCCAAGCCAAGGATCGAACCTGGGTCCCTGGCGCTGTGAGGCAGCAGTGCCAACCGCTATGCCGCCGAATATATATAATCTGCATATCTATAACAATGCTTGTCTCAGCTCCTGCCCCAGTTCATTCTCTGCTGAAACCATCAAACCATTTCTTTGTAATATTTGTGCATAACAATCCTAGTGCCCCCTCTGCCATTGTATCCTGTGTAGAAGTTGAACTCCAACAACATACTTTTGCCTATATCATATAGGGAACATGAAGGATCATGGAGGTGAGTAGTCTTACAGTAAGGGGGTTTAAGGAGCCATGGGATGTGTGGAAGAGCAGGTAATAGATGGGGCCATGAGGCGACTGGTGGAAGGGCACAGCTTGTCATGGGGGAATGAGGAGGACCTTTTGAGCTCATTTTTCAAAAATTCCCCTCATTCAGACAGTGGTTCATGTCTCCTCTAAGGAGTTGCATACTATGGCTCTTTAAAAATCTGGCCTGATTCCACAAAAATTGCAGAGGTGTAGGAGATACCTATCTCTGCAATGGAGCTGGCCATGTTGAGATGCTGCATGTCGGCTCATGACAGGAAACAATCCATACCTGACAATGAAACTCTGGAAAATCGCACAGCTTGGGAATGGGGTCAGGAATCCTGGAATTGAAACCCATCCACCATTTTTAAAGGACACCTGAATCATCCAAACTCCTGGAAAACTCAGGACATTGTTGCTATTTGTGGAAAGACAGCAAAGCTAGACACTATGAACATAAGATAAGGGTGGCAATGGTGGCACAGTGGTTAGCACTGCTGCCTCACTGCGCCAGTGACCCGGGTTCAGTTCCAGCCTCGCTTCACTGTCTGTGTAGACGTTCTCCCCATGTCTGCGTGGTTTTTCATTAAGTGCTCCGGTTTCCTCCCACAGTCCAAAAGTGTGCAGATTAGGTTGAGTGGCCATGCTAAATTGACTTCAGTATCAAGGGGATTAACAGAGTAAATATGAGAGGTTACAGGAATAGGGTCTGGGTGGAATTGTGTTCAGTACAGACTTGATGGGCCAAATGGCCTCCTTCTGCATTGTAGAGGTTCTATGATTCTATGATATTCACCACAAAGTTAAATGAGACATTTGGAAGAAATCTATTTACCTGGGCAGTTGTGAGACCATGGGATTCATTTTCGCAGAGATCAGCTGAGACAAATGGTATCAGTGCCTTTAAGGGGAAATTAGACAAGCATACGAGGGAGAAGGGAATATAGAGCTTTGCTGATAGAGTTAGATGAGGAAAGATGGAAGGAGTCTCGATGTAGCTTAAAATTCAATGGGTAGGTTAAATGGCCTATTCCTGTGCTTTGGATTTTTTTTATTCTTTCATGGGACATGGGCATTGCTGGGTGCTGGTTGCCTATCCCTAGTTGCCCAAGGGCAATTAAGAGTCCACCACATTGTTATGGCTCTGGAGTTACATGTAGGCCAGACCAGGTGAGAATGGCAGATTTCCTTCCCTAAAGGACATTAGTAAACCAGATGGGTTTTTCCGACAATGGTTTCATGGTCATCAGTAGACTCTTAATTCAAGATTTTTTTTATTGAATTCAAATTCCACCATCTGCTGTGGCGGGATTTGAAGCTGGGTCCCCAGAGCTTTAGCTGAGTTTCTGGATTAATAGTCTAGCGATAACATCACCAGGTCATCGCCTCCTCTTGGGTCGATGCGTACTATGCAACCTATCGTTGAATGACCTTCCAGTGTAAGATCTCCAGTTGTTTACTCACCAGTTCTCACCTCAGAATACTAAATGCATGAAGAACCCACTGTAAATAGTATATCTTCAAAATCCTGTTAACCATTGTGGAGTTGAACCTTCTAAACCTGGAGTGGGACTACAATTTGCACGAGTGTAAATATAGCTCACTGCATTACATGCTGACTTATTTGCTTTCATCAATAGCGGCCTTTGTTATGTTGAGGGGCACTGTCATCGCCAACATACAGTGTATATAATGGGCACATTGAGTGTGCACAAATGGACTTGCCATAAAAAGAAGGGACTCATTGAAAAAGAATATGTGAAAAGACTACCAGCAGAAAGGGACTGGTCATGATAACGACAAGTTGCTTTTATACAGCGCCTTTAATCTAGTAAAGCATCTGAAGTAGCTTATTGAAGTTGTGCACATGGATATTCGGTCAGTGAGTGCCTTTACAGGCATTTACTGAGTATCATTCCATTACCCTTTTTTTACGGGCAGCATCACGATTCCTGGTATTAGGCAGGCTCCGATCAGTCATGAATATTTCCATCAACATCTTAAGCAGCTGGTTTAAAATGAATCAGTGTCAGTCCACCGGATTTAAGTCAGAGTTCTTGCTTTTTTTATATCTGTAACAGACATACACATAATCACTGATTTTGCTTCATTTTTTTTCACCCTGTAGTGTAGCATCGATGCTGCAATTAAATCCCAGTCTGTTACCCAATGTACGTCTAATCGCAAGAGATAAACACAGGGGCGTACAAAGAAGCAAGTTTAAGAAGTAAATGAGTGAACAGAATTTTAAATGTTTTTTGACAAGTGAAAGAGGTTTAATGTACATTAAAGAAGATGGCTCAACTCTCTTTAGAAAGGAAATACAGGCTATAGAATTTGTTGCTGTGTTGTGAAAGTACTTTGGTTGTATTTCAGATTTCTTCCATTTTGGCAGTAGGAGTTCTTCCTCTTCCTACTTAATAATTCCATTGTTTCAGTTTGCTTTTCCTGCAAAATTAATATCGATTTGAGAGATTACAAAGTACATAACGAGAAACATGGAAACAGAAAGAGGCTATTCAGCCCCTTGAGCTGGTTCTTGCACTCAGTTAGATCATGACTGATCTTAATTCCACCCACCCACCTTGGTTCCATTACCCTTGACACCCTTACCTATCAAAAATTTATAAAGCACAATTTTCAAATTGGCGTTTGAACATTAAGCACTCTCCACTCCCACAGACCCCCAACCCTCACACCAAGCCGCAACAACTTTTTGGGGGAGAGTTCCAGACTTCCACTCTCCTTTCTGTGAAGAAAAGTAAAGTTTATTTATTAGTCACAAGTAAGGCTTACATTAACACTGCAATGAAGTTACTGTGAAATTCCCCTAGTTGCCACAGTCCGGCTGGCACCTGTTTGGGTCAATGCACTTAACCAGCACATCTTTCAGAATGTGAGAGGAAACTGGAGCACCCAGAGGAAACCCACACAGACACAGGGGGAACATGCAAACTCTACTCAGAAAGTGACCTAAGCTGGGAATTGAACCCGAATCTCTGGTGCTGTGAAGCAGCAATGCTAACCATTGTGATACCACAGAGCTTCCTAGCATCACTGCTGGATTGTCCCACTCCAATATTAAGGTTATGTCCTAATGTTCCAGAATCTTTAACATGGTAAAACATCTTGAGGTGCCTTGTTATTCAGTTACAATTGAGAACTTACATATAAATATGAACATACAAATTAGAACCACTCGGAATATTTAGAATATTCTGATCTGATAACAATAGTGTTGACACACATTTCATCATGGGTGCATGAACACTAACGTTTAAAGTTTATTTATTAGTGTCACAAGTAGCCTGACATTAATACTGCAATGAAGTTACTGTGAAAATCCCTTAGTCACCACACTCGGGCACCTGTTCAGATACACTGAGGAAAAATTCAGGATGGCAAATGCACCTAACCAGCACGTCTTTCGGACTGTGGAAGGAAGCCAGAGCACCCAGGAGAAACCTACGCAGATATGGAGAAAGCATGCAGACTCCACACAGACAGTGACCCAAGCCGGGAATCGAATCCAGGTCCTGGTGCTGTGCGGCAGCAGTGCTAACCAGTATGCCATCCCAATACAGAAAGGGAAGAAATTTCACCGACTATATAAGAAAATGATTGTCATAAAAGCAAATTACTGCAGATGCTGGAATCTGAAACCAAAAGAGAAAATGCTGGAAAATCTCAGCAGGTCTGGCAACATTCGTTACAAGAAAAAAGAGCTGACATTTCAAGTCCAGATGACCAAGGGTCATCTTTGACAAAGGGTCATCTGGATTTGAAACATCAGCTCTTTTCACTCTTTACAGATGCTACCAGACTGCTGAGATTTTCCAGCATTTTCTCATTTGGTAACTGATTATCATAATGCTGATTTTTGATTTGTGAATGGCAAAATAAACAGGGTTACAGATCCCAAATGACAGCCACAAAACTAAACAACAAATTAAGAAGGGAGTATCAATCCAGTTTGTTGATGACCCAAGTCATACTTCCAAACGGCAGAAACAACTGATTTCTGGGTCAAAGACACTAAGCAATGAACAGGTGATGCTTTGCTTGCAAGAAGTAGATTGTATCTAGCTTAGTTAATGAGGCCCATCGACCAGTTTTATTTCTTGTCGAGCCGTTGACTTACAGAGCTTGGACTTTTTCTTTAGTTACGTGCGTTTTTTTTTGAGCAACTTTTATCTCTGACCTATCCTGTCAAAACAGGCAGTGGCAGACTAAATGCAGCATAAATTGAATTTGTTGTGTTAATACATGGCGGGCATGCAGTGGGAACGGACACATTTAATTGGAACAAGAGCCACAATTCTGCTTGAAACTAGAAGCATACACATACATTGTAATAGTAGCATGTTACATTATGACAATAGAAAACAGAAAATAGAAGCAAGTGTAGGCCATTTGGCCCTTTGAGCCTACTCACCCATTCATTTTGATCATGGCTGATCATGAAATTCAATACCCTGATCCCACCTTCCCCCCATATCCCCAGATCCCTTCAGTCCCAAGAGCTATATCTAATTCCTTCTTGAAGTCATACAACCTTTTGGCTTCAACTCCATGATTTGATTTGATTTGATTCATTATTGTCACTAGTCATAGCATACAGTGAAAAGTATTGTTTCTTGCACACTATGCAGCCAAAGCACACCGTTCACAGAGAAGGAAAGTTGAGAGTGCGGAATATAGTGTTACAGTCATGGCTAGGGTGTAGAGAAAGATCAACATAATGTAAGGTAGGTCCATTCAAAATCTAATAGCAGCAGGGAAGAAGCTGCTCTTGAGTCCGCTGGTACATGGCCTCAGTCTTTAGTATCTTTTTCCCAACAGAAGAAGGTGGAAGAGAGAATGTCTGGGGAGCGTGGGATCCTTGATTATGCTTGTTGCTTTTCTGAGGCAGCAGGAAGCCTAGACAGAGTCAACGGATGGGAGGCTGGTTTACGTGACGGACAGAGCTTAGTTCACAACCCTTTGTAGTTTCTTGCAGTCTGTGATGCTGAACTGTACACATTCACTACTCTCTGGGTGAAGAAATTTCTCCTCACCTCAGTCCTAAAAGATTTAAACCTTCTCCTCAACTGTGACCCCTGGTTCTAGACTCCCCCACCATTAGGAACATTCTTTCTGAATACACTGTATCTAAACCTGTTAGACTTTTATAAGTTCTACTGAGATCCTCTCACACTCTTCTAAACTCCAATGAATAAAATCCTAACTCATTAAGTCTCTCCTCATATGACAGACGTGCCGTCCCAGGAATCAGCCTGGCAAACCTTTGCTGCACTCCCTCTACATCAAAGTTTATTGGCTTGGGACCCCTTAGTAAATATGATCAACTATTTTTCACGGAATAAAATGTGAAGTATAATTTTTTAATCAACTATTTTGGAAGTTAATCTTCAACATATGTGGAGCAGCAAATTTTATTTACAGGGATTAAGAAGTTGTGTTCAAAAAAGGGGAAGAAATAAAGGATAAGAAATGGTGGCGATCTGTTGGAAGTTAATGAACATCTGACAGAACATCTGACAGAGACAAGGAAGAATGATTAACTCTCATCAGGAGAGCAAAAATCAACTAGTTGTGTTGACATCCTTTCCCGCTTACTTTAACTGTTTAAGTTCCTGCTGGGGAGAAGGATACAGGCAGATTTTCCATCTGCTTCCCCAATGGAAAGGGGCTGTGATGGAGGAATGCTGCCTTAAACACTCCAAGGGAGAACGCCAGCTCAGATTAAATAGAAATCCATTTTGAGGCCTTCTGAAGGCCTGAACTTTCACAAGAGTGAAAGCAGATGAGCCAGTGACAACTGGTAGAAAGGTTTTATTCGAGATTGGGAAATCTCTGCGTAAGACCTTAGTGAGGAGGCACCCTCCCTATCATATAAACTATCAAAAAGCCCCTGGCTGTAGAAATAATGGACGGCGCATCAAATGATTCTACATTATTTCCCACTGGGCTCCGAGGAGGGAAATACTCCCGCTTCCCATCCCCGTCACAGGATTTCAACATGGAATGCAAAGATCCCAGCCATAGAAACAAATGTCATCGTTGCATAGACCCAAAGAATTAAATATACACAACAACAACAAAAAACCATCACAGGCCAGCTAGGGATGGAATAATTGAGGGGTAGGTGGGGCAGTTGTGGGTGGGGTGGTGATTGCTCCTTTAAGGGCAACACAGCAAGTTGAAGGTCATCTGGCTTGAGGGAACAATTGGAATCGAGAGTGATTAATCACCCCAGGGAGTGGAGACCTCTCTCGGGCAGAAGACATCCAAAAGACATGTAGGGACTGGGAGATGCCGGCGTTGGACTGAGGTAAACACAGTAAGAAGTCTTACAACGCTAGGTTTAAGTCCAACCAATTTATTTGATAGTAAACTCACAAGCTTTCGGGGTTTTCCCCTTCACCTGACGAAGGGCAAACCCCAAAAGATTGTGAGTTTACTATCAAATAAATCGGTTGGACTTAAACCTGGTGTTGCCAGACTTCTTACTGGGACTGGGATCGACAGGGTGCTGCTCACCTCTGATTAGTAAATACACTTTGGGCAGAATTTTACCAGCATGTTCACCCAGGTTTTGCACGATCCCGCCTGAGGCCAACGGAGAATGCTGTTCTCCGAGCTGAGCTTGCCCTCGGAATCAGGGCTGGTATGCCAGTAAAATTCCGACCTTTGTGTTCCTGGCAAAGTCTGTGACTATGCATCGTCACAAGTTGCCAAGCAGGCTGCTGGGAATTTTGGAATCATCACGCTTTGTTACTGCACTGATGTTATTTGAATAGCATGGATGAGAATTGTGATGTAAAGCCTGGCTATAAACACTAACCCATCCTTATCTTCTAGCTGCTGACTGCTGTGCATTTACTGTTTTCATTCAGAATGATCTCCACTTTATCCTGCATTGTTTTATTAGCTGAGTTAACTGTTATACTCCAAGGGGCCTGGGAGGGAGGAGGGGATATTTCTTTCAACTGGAATAAGAATCGGGAGACACACAAAATACAAGCTGCTAATTCGCCATCAGCCATTTTGTGCCACCTCTCAAAGATAAATCCGCTCCCTCGACAGCTCGGGGAACAATTCCTTTTAGCAAACTGTTGTGATAAGATTTTAACCAGATTTGCATCAGCTACCATCTTGTAATTGGAGGAGAGAGAATGATTATAGATTGTGACCATTCCAATCCCAAGTCCCACACACACATACACACACACACACATGCATGCACGCACACGCAAGCACACACACATGCACGCACACGCACGCGCACACAGATGCACACATGCATGCACACAGATGAATTTAGCCAACGGAATTACATTATTTTGCATTTTTTTTCTTGGTAATTTAGAAAGTTGTGGCACTTTGTGATGGGGTGGAATTGTGTGTGTGGGGAGGGGGGGGTAGGTAAGGAATGAAAAACACATTTGATGAAAAAACACTTTGGAGCAATTTTGAAATCCAAGACTTTATCTTGGGAACATCAAAAATGAACTGTGCGATTAATTGTTTAGTCCCTGAGGGTGCTGTAATTAAATTAATTTAATTATAACAGCTAAAGAGAATGAATTTAAATATTTATCAGGAAAGCAGGCAATCCAGTTAGGGAGAGTGGATAAATTACAAAGCCATTGGAGTGTGGCCAAGTTATTTACAAGGTGACCTTTCCCAGAGTCTACACACACTCAGAGCGATCTTTATCAAAAATGTATGCAACTCCGGAATGCACTAAATAATCTCAAGCTGATTGTGTTTGTTAGGTTCTAATACGGAACATATATTTCCCCATTCAATTCAATGATATTCTCCTAGGTATGAGATCATTTGCCCAATTGAATGTAGTGCTCACTGAATAAAGCTCAAATCTCAATAACTAAGGGAAAGGGCACGATTTTATGGCCTTGCTCCTCTCAAATCCGTAAATTGCAGCCCGAGGTCAATGGACCTTTCCATTGTCCTCCCTTCACCCTCTCCGATTCCCATGGTGGGTAGGGTGGTAAAATTCCAGCCAAAGGTTTCACCTAAGCTTAGCGTGTGCTCACGTGGGACATGGTTAATAGGTTTAGCCTGAATGAGGCAAAATGAGACAACAAATTGAATGTGCCAGCAATGATCCTCTCATGAGTTTAGACCTTTGGTTAGTGACCTGGGCAGGGTGTAACATAGCAATGATTGTGGATGATATTGTAGGGTAGCACAGTGGTTAGCACTACTGCCTCACAGTGCCAGAGAGAGACCCAAGTTCGGATTCCCAGATTGGGTCACTGTCCGTGTGGAGCTTGCATGTTCTCCCCATGTCTGAGTGGGTTTCCTTCGGGTGCTCCGATTTCATCTCGCAGTCTAAAGATGTGCAAGTTAGGTGCATTGGCCATGCTAAATTGCCCCTTAGTGTTCCGGGATGTGTATGTTAGAGGAATTAGCAGGGTAAATATGTGGGGTTAGGGGAATAAGGCTGAGGTGGGATTGTTGTCAGTGTAGACAAATTGGGCTGAATAGCCTCCTCCTGCACTACAGGGTTTCTATGATTTTGAAATAGGTGAGAACACAGACAGTTAAGAGGATATAAAGATTTCACAGATTGATATAGATAGGCCAGGAGAATGGGCCAAAATGTGGCAGATGGAGTTTAATGTGGCTGATTGAGGTATATAAAATTTTAAAATGGATTGATGAAGTAAATTTAGGCCAAGTGTTTCCCCTTATGTGGCAATCTAGAACAAGTGGTCACAGGTATAGGTTGAGAGCAATAGGCTTAGAATTGAAATGAGGAGGAACTACTTCTCGGAAAGGGCGGTGAATTTGTGGAACTCGCTGCCCCATAGAGCTGTGGAAACTGAATCATTAAACGGTTTCAAGGGGTCTCACAACAGCAGGTTGTTAAAGTCCAACAGGTTTATTTGGAATCAGGCGAGTCCACTTAATGAAAGAGCAGTACTCCGAAAGCTGGTGATTCCAAATAAACCTGTTGGACTTTAACCTGGTGTGGTGATGATGTGGAGTTGCCGATGTTGGACTGGGGTAGGCACAGTAAGTAGCCTCACAACACCAGGTTAAAGTTCAACAGGTTTATTTGTTAGCATGAGCTTTTTGGAGCATTGCTCCTTCATCGGGTGAGTAATGAAGGATGAAGGTCCTGATGAAGGAGCAGTGCTCCAAAAGCTCGTACTACCAAATAAACTCATTGAATTTTAATCTGCTGTTGTGAGACTACTTATTGTGCCCACCCCAGTCCAATGGAGGCATCTCTACCTCATGGTTTCAAGAAGGAGATAGATACATTTCTAATAAAAAAAGGGGATATGGGGAACAGCAAGGGAGGTAGATTGGAGACCAAGGAAACATCAGCCATGATCTGGTTGAATGGCAGAGCAGGCTCGAAGGATTGAATTTGCCCACTTCTGCTCCTAATTCCTATGTTTCTATGTTCCTATCTCAGAGAGTTACTGTGAATATAGCATTCTGAATGTCGCTTGTCAAGGTGCCCCCACTGGATTTTAATATTTAGAAACTGAATTACTTTGTGAGAGAAACTTGGACATTCAGAGCACATGAGTATTGCCTGGTGAGCTGTTATTATTGCCGAATTTGGGGGGAAAGAAAAAACTGTCCGTTCTTGAAAAGGTTTCTCTCACTTGTCCTACAAAGAAAACCGTCCTCAAAGTCTGAAAATGACTTTGTGCGTGTGTGGTCACATGAAATACGGTTTGCTCTGCACCGTAATCCGAAAGATTGATGATAATACACAGCTCTGGCTTCCTGATTTAGTTCTGTTAGTAATTAAGCTACAGACCATAAGAAATTGTGTTAGAACACTGTTAACACAAGCTTTATTAACTTAGATCCAACAATAACAGAGCGGAAAGTAAAATAAATGCAAAGTTGACCTTGTTTGGAGGAAAACCTATTGCACCTGTTCTGAGCATAAAGATAACTTTACACACAGACTGCAGCTCCAGTTTATAGCATAGCTGGAGTCTGGCAATTAGCCACTTGAAGCTGCAAATACAAGCAACACCACTTTATTTTTCATATTATGCAAACATAATAAACAGATGGTGCCTGATGCCTGCATAAGTATCTGGGCACAATCTGTATACTATTCAACCAGGCTCATTTGTGTGCATTGCCCTATCATGCTGGGATCCACATATTGTAGCTAGTAGACCTAACATGTTAATCAATGCTAGTTTTCACACCGCCAGTCCTTTTCAATGAAACTGTGCTTTTGTGACGGTGGTCCACCTTGGTGTGTGCCAAGGTGAGCCCCCTGCAGGATTTCGGTACAAGATCGCTTGTCAGGGCAGAGGCCGAGTGGAAGAGAGGTGTGTTCCTGAGACCGGAGTTACAAAAGGCAGAGCTGGATTGCAGTACAGCACATGCAGCAATCACAAGTAGCTAATCCGGGGACCACTGCCACACAGGGCTGTATTCCGAATCGTTTGAAAGAGTGATTCGTAATAAATAACGGGGTATTTGCTGCAGACCTCTAATTTGCGATGCATTTCAAGGCTGGAGTAGCACACAGAAAATGCTCAGAGGCTGAACAGCAGGCAAACAAAATCTCCCTGCATATCTTCTTCTTCATCATAGGCTCAATGCCTGAAGGCAGGTCCTTGGAGATTATTCTGTGAACCACAGATAAATTGTGTGATGCCTTTACTGGGGGTAGATCAAAGAGTCAGGTCCTGAGGCTACCTCAGCCAGAACAGGGTTCGGACCTGAGATTTCCAATATGTGTTGCTATCATGTAAAGTCGTACCCCCTGCCCTGCATCCCCCCTTCCCCCCCCCCAGTCCCACTTCACACACACACACACACACACACACACACACACACACACACACACACACACACACACACACACACACACACACACACACACACACAGCCATGAGTTCAGGAAGGTTTCTATTTGAACCAAATGCAGTCGCATGTGACACATTATGAGTGATTCCTACTCATTCATAACGTGTCACATGGTAACACAGTGGTTAGCACCGCTGCCTCACAGCACCAGGGACCTGGGTTCGATTCTCGGCTTGGGTCACTGTCTGTGCAGAGTTTGCACATCCTCCCCGTGTCTGTGTGGGTTTCCTCCCACATTCTGAAACACGCGCTGGTTAGCTTCATTGACCCGAACAGGCGCTGGACTGTGGCGACTAGGGGAATTTCACAGTAATTTCATTGCAGTGTTAATGTAAGCCTTGTGATGAATAAATAAACTAACTAAACTAAATTTTCCAGTTGAAGGATTTTATCCCAAATTCCAGTTTCCTGTGAAATTGTATGCCAGTCGGGATTCAGTGATTGAGGCTATGGAAATGAAGGAAATAAAAGCAGCTGGGGGGATGAGTCAGAATCATCTCTTAACTTTATGGCTTTGATTTACACCACTTTTATCTTATTTGTTCATTTATTCTCTCATTCCAGTTGAATACATCATAGACTCCTGCAAATGTGCTGATGTTTCAAAGGGTTTCTTACTACTTAAAGTTTTATAGTTTATTTATTAGTGTCACAAGTAGACTTACGTTAACACTACAATGAAGTTACTGCGAAAATCTCCCAGTCGCCACACTCAGACACCTGTTCGGGTACACTGAGTGAGAATTTAGCATGGCCAAATGCACCTAACCAGCACGTCTTTCAGACTGTTGGAGAAAACCAGAGCACCTGGAGGAAACCCATGCAGACATGGGAGAACGTGTAAACTCCACACGGTCACCCAAGCCGGGAATCGAACTCGCGTCCGTGGTGCAGTGAGACAGCACAGTGAGACCACTGTGCCACAATGCTGCCCCGTGTTGGTATTGGTAGGCTACTCCATTTTGTGTCTAAGATTTGCCAGCAGTCGAGCCTCCACCACAGAGCTCACAACAACACACCCCTAGAGTGGCAAGCACTTTTGGAGAGGTATTCAACCTAGGCTAGGAAATCAATTGACAAGTGGCTTGAGGGAGAAATTAGACAGGTACAGCAAGGGCATGAGAGTATTTTAAATACAGGCAGAGTTGCAGAAGCCATAAACTGCAGAGTAGAGGATGTGACCAACAATTCACATTTGACAAGAGTAATCAGAAATGTTCTTTGGGAGTTTGGCGTCGATACCTCAGTTCCATGTCAATGTCATAGGATCATTTACAGTGGTTAGCACTGCTGTCTCACAGTGCCAGGGACCTGGGTTTGATTTCTGGCTTGAGTCAGTGCCTGTCTGGAGTTTGCACGTTCTCCCCGTGTCTCCGTGAGTTTCCTCCTGGCGCTCCAGTTTCCTCCCACAGTCCAAAGATGCGCGAGTTAGGTTGATTGGCCATGTTAAATTGACCCTAGAATCAGGAGGATTAGCAAGGTAAATATGTGGGGTTATGGGAGTGGGGCATGTGTGAGATTGTGGTCAGCACAAACTTGATGGGATGAATGGCCTTCTTCTGCACAGTGGCGGTTCAATGATTCTATGAAGTAGGCTTACACTAACATTGCAATGAAGTTATTGTGAAAATCCCCTAATCGCCACACTCCAGCGCCTAATCAGGTACACTGAGGGAGAATTTAGCATGGCCAATACAACTAACCAGCATGTCTTTTGTACTGTGGGAGGAAACTGGAACACCTAGAGGAAACCCATGCAGACACAGGCCAGAACATGCAGACTCCACAGGCAGACAGTGACCCAAGCCAGGAATTGCACCCCGGGACCCTAACATTGTGAGGCAGCAATGCTAACCACTGTAATCCAGAGAACCAGAGCAAGGTCTGGGGACCTAGGTTCAAATCCCACCAAGGCATTTGGACTCAACAAAAGCCTTGTTGAAGACCATGAAACCATTGGTAATTGTTGTAAAAACCTATCTGGTTCACTAATGCCCTTCAGGGAAGGAAATCGACCACCTTTTACCTGGTCTTGCTTACACGTGACTCCAGATCCACAGCAACACGGTTGACTCTCAACTGCCGTCTGTTGGGGATGGGCAACAAATGTTGGCCCAGCCAGTGATGCCCACACCCTACAAATGAATTCTTTTTTAAATTGTTGCCGTCCCAGATATAAGGCACACAAAAAGAAAGGAACAGCAAAAAGCTGTTTGTACACTTGTATCATTGCAAGTAAATGTTCAAAGCTGAGGAATGACCCAGATAACAACTCTGCAGACAGCCACAAGCAATGAGCAATCTATTCATCCACAATTTGTCCTACTCTGACTGTTAAAATACCAGCTCAGCTTCTCTTTTCTGAACGTGCGCAGTTAATCAACAGAAGTCAAGATGCTGCTTGCAAAGTCACAGATAGCAAAAGGCCCAGGTATAACCTCAATAACAGATTCGCAGATAAGATGGGAGCTCACGTTCCGCTGTAAATAGAAAGATTGCTTTCGACCCTGCTTTCCTATTGTCATGGTACCACTTGCAGAATATTTGAGATCAAGTGGTTCAAATGACTTTGTATTTATTTTGTATTATCTTCTCAGCAGTGAATACATTTACAGTCATAACACACTGCCCTCTAAATACAATCTTTCCATTTTTAAAAAAAAGTCTTTGCGAGATTTCATTATTTCCAAGGAGGTCAAAATTGCTACAATTGCATTGAAACACATGGGGTGACGGGCCACAATTTTAACCTCATGGGATTGGGTGGAATGCTATTTTTCATGATATCATAGAATCTCTACAGTAGAGAAGGAGGCCATTCAACCCATCCAGACTACACCGACAGCAATCCCAGCCAGGCCCCATCCCAGTAACTCCACATATTTACTCTGCTAATCCCCCTGACAGGAGGGTCAATAGTCAATCAACCTAACCTGTATATCCTTGGGCTGTGGGACGAAACCAGAGCACCCGGAGGAAACCCACACAGGCACAGGGAGAATGTGCAAACTCCACACAGACAGTGACCCAAGCCGGGAATCGAACCTGAGTCCCTGGCGCTGTGAGACAGCAATGCTAACCACAGTGCCACCGTGCTGCTCATCGACCCGATATTTCTGCTTCGCTTTGGTGGATTGTTAAAATGGAAAGTGAGGGGCATAAATCCAACAATCTCATCAGCTTCTCAGCAGGCTGGTTTAAATTAAAATGATTTGCATTGGCTGGGTGAAGAATCAGCTGTCTGTCTGCTTCATGCATTTCCTGCCAGGTGAGTTAGGTTAAAAATTGCCCCCGTGAACTCAGACGGAGAAAAAGAAAGAAAATATATCTCACTCCAGACTTCTCTAATTTAGTTTCTGGCTGGTGATACTGCAGACATAAAGCAATAACGTTCTCTATGAGATCACAGAAGGCAAGTTTCCATCCTTATTTTTTGTCCTTTCATGGATGTAGGCAGTGCTGGCAACACCAGCATTTGTTGCCTATCTCTAACTGTCCTTTTCTTGGCAGTACCATCTTGGCAGGATGGCATGGTGGAACAGTGGTTAACACTGCTGCCTCACAGCACCAGGTACCCAGGCTCCGTTCCGGCCATACGTGACTGTCTGTGTTGAGTCTGCACATTCTCCCCATGTATGCGTGGGTTTCCTTTGGGTGCTCTGGGTTTCTTCCCACAGTCCAAAGATGTGTAAATTAGCTGGATTGGTCATGCTAAATTGCCTCTTAGTGTCGCAAGATGTGTAGATTAGTGGGGTAAATACGTGGGTTTACACGGATAAGGCCTGGGTAAAATGTTCAGTTGGAAAGCCGGTGCAGGCTCAATGGGCCAAAGGACCTCTTCTGTACTGTAGGGATTCTATGGTTCTATGATTTCAGAGGGCAGTAAAGAGCCAGTTACATTGCTGTGGGCCGAGATTCACATGTAGGCCAGACTGGGTAAGTGTCAGAGATCCTGGGTACCAGAAACCTTAGGCACTTTTTAGACAATTCTCAGTATAAACAGCGCTGGATACTAAGCACCCAATGCGAGGCCTTTAATGATATGCTCACAAGGAGAACCCCCTCCTTGCAGCTGTCCTGCGAATGGTTCTAATGTTACAGAAAAAACAATTTAGCAGTTATAGTCAATTACAGCAAATCAGAAACAAGCAATTTTTTCAAATCCTTCTTTTACATACATATTTGCCAATTAAATTCTGGCTTTTTGCTCTTTGTCATTCTATGAAAAACTGACTTCTGCATATCCTTCATTTGCGTAACATATCCCCATATCTCTCCTTTGGTATTTGTTACAGAAAAATCCGGTCTTGCTCACCCTCTGGTGAAGGCTGAAAAGCAGAATGTCATGGGGCCTACACAGATAAGGATTAGCATGTTCATGCTAAGATAGCAGACACTGACTCCTTTGAAAGTCTGCAAGGTGATAAACATTTTCACTAGCTATTATAGGACTGTTGAAGAGAAGGCATGAAACTTTAATCTGACCATTTTAAGTTCCACATAAGGAGGGCAGATTTCCTTCCCTGAAGGATATTAATGAACCAGATAGGTTTTCATGACAATTGATGAATGTTGTTCACCATCCTGATTCAGAAATATATCGCTGCTCCATCGCTATCGCTGGGTCAAAATCCTGGAAGTCCCTCCCTAACAGCACACCACATGGACTGCAATGATTCAAGAAGGAAGCTCACCACTACCTTCTCAAAGGCAATTAGGGATGAACAATAAATTCAGGCTGGGCCAATGATGCCCATGAATGAATTAATGAAAAAGGTAGCTTCATGGCCACCATTTCTGAGAAGTAGATTTCAATTCTAGGTTTTATTACTTGCATTTAAATTTCACCAGCTTGAACCCGTGTGCCCAGAACGTTAGAGTTGACCTGTGGGTTGTGTGCCCAGTCGCATTACCACTATGCCGTGACTCCCACGCATAACACTTATTATTGAAATGTGATACAGCAGGTGGATAAAAATGTAACACCAGGGCAGCACGGTGGCACAGTGGTTAGAACTACTGCCTCAAATCGCCAGGGACCCATGTTCAATTCGGGTCACTGTCTGTGTGGAGTTTGCGCAGTCTCCCTGTGTTACGTGTGTTTCCTCCGGGTGCTCTGGTTTCCTGCCACACTCCAAAGATGTGTGGGTTAGGTGGATTGGCCCTGCTAAATTGACCCGAGTGTCAGAGGGATGAGCAGGGTAAATGTGTGGGGTTATGGGAATAGGGCCTGGATGGGGTTATGTTCGGTACAAACTTGATGGGCCTAATGGCCTCTTTCTGCACTACAGGGTTTCTATGGAAAAGGAAAAACCCATTTAGCCCCGTCGGCCTGATCTCTACATCCAATGATATCATCTATGACTCATGTGTGACTTCCCTTCAAATACTTACCTTTGTTCTGTGTCCCTTAACACCTTTGGTTAATAAAATCAATCAAACTCAAGCTTAAATTTTTGCATACCAGCCTGCAATGATTCTCACTGCTGTCAGGACTGGGACACCCCAGCTATGTAAGTGGATGTATTTTGAGTAAACCCTATACTCCTGCTTAAGAAAAACACCCTGGGAAATGAGGCCTCAGTGTGTCACATGCTTGGAATGGACTTTTGGAGAATATTTTCCTGTATGTGATTACTTTTCAGGACCTGAATTGCTAAGCTAAGAGACGTGTTAACATGGAATCATCGAATGATTGCAGCATAGAAGGAGGCTATTTGGCCCATCATGGCTGTGCTGATTCTCTGCAGGAGCAACCCAACCTATCCCACTCCTCATTGACCTGCATCTTTTTCTCCCCTATAGGAGCTATTCCAATTCTATTTTAAAAATGATGATTGAATCTGCCTCCGCCACACTCTCACCCCCAGAGACTAACCACTTGCTGCGCAGAACAGTTTTTTTTTTATCCCATCTTGCCATTGCTTCAGTTGCTGACCTAAATGTCCCCTAATTCCCAACCATTTTGCCAAAGGGCAAAGTTTCATACAATCCGTACAGTCAAGAAGGAGGCCATTCAGCCCATTGAGTCTGCACCGACTCTCCAAAAGAGTGTCTTATCCTGGCTCCTATAATTGTAATCCCATGTATGCCCCAGTTGCCTCCCACACTCCAAAGATGTGTGGGTTAGATTGATCGGCTGTGCTAAATTGACACTTAATGTCAGGGGATTGGTAGGGTAGATATATGGGGTTATAGAACTAGGACCAGGGTGGGATTGTAGTCAGTGCAGACTTGATGGGCCAAACAGCCTCTTGCACTGTAAGGATTCTATGGCATTTACTCCACTAATTCTCCTAACCGAGGGGCAATATAGCAAAGCCAGCCAACTAATCTTTGGACTGTTGGAGGACTGTTCTTATGTAGGACACTGGAGGAAACCCACGCAGACATGGAGAGAATGTGCAAACTCTACACAAACAGTCACCCAAGGTCGGAATTGAACCTGGGTCGCTGTGGAGGCAGCAGTGTTAACCACTGTGCCATCGTCCCCACTCTGCATAGAAACATGATTTGATGCACATCTTTCAAATCTCATCTTAATTCCTTACTCTGCTGTTTGATTTGTTTTAATATTCATTCATGGGACATGGGCGTCGCTGGCTGGCCAGCATTTATTGCCCATCCCTAGTTGCCTGAGGGCGGCTGAAAGTCAACCACATTGCTGTGGCTCTGGAGTCACAGGTAGGCCTGATCGGATAAGGATGACAGATTTCCTTCCCTAAAGGACATTGGTAAATGAGATGGGTTTTTCCAACAATTGACAACAATTTTATGGTCATCAGTGGATTCTTAATTCCAGATATTTCTTACTGAATTCAAATTCCACCACCTGCCGTGATGGGATTTGAACCCAGGTCCCCAGAACATGAGCTGAGTTTCTGAATTAATGGTCTAGCAGTGATCCCACTAGACCAGCGCAATACACGTATTGCATAGTGTAAAATCTTTTTGGGTATTTTCTTCCATTTTCCTGGCTGGGCGTTCCAGTCCTTTCCACCTGGACTACTGGAGTTGTTTTGCAAAGATTATCAACCGCTCGAGATGGACTTTACAGCACACTGACTGCCTGAGCTTCTCTTTTTGTTAAAAACTAAATCTAGTTCCAATGTTGAAAATTGGATTGTCATTTTTTTTTTTCTCCTTGCGCTGCTGGTTTATGGAGTAATGAATACAATGTGAAATGTTTGCCCAGCATTTCTTCAGTACTCAGCCCAGTTGTTTCTGGTGGGTAACGCTGAATGAAAAAGACTTGCCCAGATTGAATTACTCTAAAATAAATCAAAGGATCACGCAGACACCAACCTCATTTTTGTTTTATCCTGAGGTAGTTTTATAATGCTGAGCTTGGCTTCAGTTGAGGCGCACAAAAAACATTCAAATAATGACCCAATTTCTCCTCTCTTTGTAGGAGTCGCAGTGGAAACATTACAGGAACAAAATTGATTTTAACAACAAACAACTTTTTTTTTATATATATTAATTCTGCTTTCCCCTCCCTTAAGGGACAGCAGCAACTGAGAACAATAAGTAAAGTTTGATTCTGGGATAGAAAGTATGGAGATTAAACTCACGTCAACAAAAGAATTAAAGGTATCAGAGAAAGTTGTCTGCCTCCTGCTTTGCGCAGGAGGGTGATGAAGGATCAGCTGACCCAGCCCAGCTGCCCCCCCCCCCCTCACCCCACCTTGCACCCCCACCCCCCACCCCCCCCTCCCACCCCACCCCACAAGATAATGGCTGAAGTAGCAGAACTAAAAGATGGAATTCTCCCGCCTTACCCACTATGAGATGGAAATTTTGACAGACCATTCTAAAAACCGTTGAACTTGGGTGGATATGTTTGGTCCTGAGGCATGCATGGCCCTCCCACCCCGCACCTCCATGTAACATCCTTTCCAGATCTATCACAGCTTGGCATGACTCCTACTCTGTCCAAGACCGCAACTATCTACAAAGGGTTGTGAGCATAGCCCAGTCCAACATGCAAACCGGTCTCCCATCCATTGATTTTGTCTATACTTCCCACTGCTTCAGAAAAACAGCCAGCACAATCATGAATCCCATGCATCCCGGACATCCTCTCTTCCACCTTTTTCTATTGTGATAAAAATATAAAAGTTTGAGGTCACATACCAACCGAATTCTTCCCTGCTGCCATCAGACTTTGGAATGGACCTACCTCATGCTGATTTGATCATTCTCTACATCCTAGCTATGACTATAACAGTACATTCTGTACCCTCTCCTTTCCTTTTCTGCTACGTACTCTATGAATGGTATGCTTTGTCTTTATAGCATGCAAGAAACAATATTGTTGACTATATATCAACACTTGACAATAATAAATAATGAATTAAATGATATCAAACCTCAAGATCAATGTGGAAAATGAAAAATCTTGGAAAATTCCTATCCAATCCCCGTAGGAGTTAGAATCATAGAGTCTACAGTGCAGAAGGACCTCACTTATCCCATTGAGTCTGTCCTGACTACAATCCCATAATTCCCGTAACCCTGCACATTTACCCTGTTAATTCCCCTGGCACTAAGCGACAATTTAGCATGGCCAATCAACTTAACCCACACATCTTTGGACTGTGGGAGGAAACCGGGGCACCCGAAGGAAAGCCATGCAAACATGAGAAACAAATGCAAAATCCACACAGACAGTGAGCAACCCAAGGCAAGGATTAAACCCGGGTCCCTGGCATTATAAGGCGACAGTGCTAACCACTGTTCCACTGTGCCGCTGAGATTAACAACAGAGCACATGGACCAAATTAGATATTTTAAACTATTACATGGGCTGAAATTCTCCCTTCTCACCCGTTGTGGGAATTGCAGCTGGTGAGACAGAAGGTTGACGGACTATTTAAAGGTCCATTGGTCTTGGGGTGCACGCGGCCAGAGAATCCCCACCCAATATGCTCCAAATTGAATTGTGTTTTCATTTGTTTGTTAGCTTTAGATTGTTCCATCCTCCTCCTGCACAGTGCGGTTAAGGGATGATCCGCTCGTAAGCCTCTGCATTTGGGAGGGGAAGTGTTCAGAGAAAGGTGACTCACGCTAAGTCTAAAAGAGGCACCTTACCGATTAGCATCTGCTTCTCCATGGCGTCACGTATTTATTCGCACTGTCCCATCACATTATCTTACAGGCTCACTTCACAATTCAGTGTGACATTTGATTGTTGCTTACATAGGAATTTGTGAAAGGCATCAACAAAAAACGGTAAAAGCTTGGAAAACTTGGAAATGCAGGACAACCAGAATGGTTTTCCCCAGGATGGCAAGGCTTATGGTTTCTGAGCCCTCGTCTGATCTTTAATTACGTGCCATCTTGTCTTGCGATTTGGTCTTGATACATTCTTCCCTGTTATTCACAGTAGAATTGAGCAAAAATATGGTGAATGCTGATAACGGAGATGTGAATTGTCGCCGAGTTATTTAATCATTTGATGCATTAAAGTTCCCTTTCATATAATTTAACAAAGGGAATTGTCCTGGCCCAACATCCTTCACTCAGGAAGAAACAGATTCTTGTATCTCACTCACTGCCTGGGATGTGAAGTCACAAACATTGTGTGAAACAAGAGTGACTACATTTCCAAAATCATTCATTGGTGTTGAGTGTGCTAGGGTGACCTAAGGGTCTCTGAGGGCTGTTTTAATAAGTGTATATTCTTTCTTTCTACCCAGATCCACTTTAAAGTAATTAAACTATGGCGCAGACATCATGATTGCACTTATCAGTAATGCTGAAGGACTGTGATAGAATCAAAACTTGGTAATTTACATGTTCATTTGCATAATTTTAATCACCAACAATGATTGCTCCGGCCAACATACCATGAACTGAGAGATACTTTACCACCGATTTCCTTTCTCTCCCCTCTGACTTGTGACATGGCAGTTCCACCGTGGAGCAACACCCTTCATTCTCCAACTAAGTGCCCAATCTTAGAGCGCAAGTCCAACTCATTGAACAATGTGTATTTTGCAACTCAGCCTAACCATCAAACACTGACATTTAAGTTTATTTATTATTGTCACAAGTATTATTGTCACATTAACACTGCAATGAAGTTACTGTGAAAATTTCCTGGTTGCCACACTCCGGCGTCTATTCGGGTACACTGAGGGAGAACTTAGCATTGCCAATGCACTGAACCAGCACGTCTTTCAAACCATGGGAGGAAACTGGAGCACCCGAAAGAAACCCACGCAGACATGGGGAGAATGTGCAAACTCCACACAAACAGTGACCCAAATCAGGGACTGAACCTGTGTTGTGAGGCAACAGTGCTAACCACTGTGCTGCCAGGGCGCTCAAGATAGTGACACAAGAATGTTTGTTATTTTTCCCCTCTTTCCTCTTGGTCCAGGAACACTTGAGCCAATATGTTGACACCCTCCCTTGCAGGAGCTACCTGACAACTAGCCATCATCTTGAAAACTAAGAGCAAATGATTTACACAAAAAAAATCCTGAAGAGTCGGAGTGTTTTACCGGGAACAGTGCTGGATTCAGAACCCGTAATAGCTTTTCAAAATGAAATAGAGGAAGGTTGGAAAATATAAGGGGAACGTGAAGGCCAGGGAAATAATGGGTTTAATAGCATCGCTCTCCCTGTGGTGCATATCTGGAGACTCCTTCCGTGTTGTAAAGTTCTAGAGAATCAAATATTTACAGAATACTCAGGAAAAAAAATAAAAGCAAAGCATAGAAGTAAAATAAAACCAAGCCAACCTTTGTGTAAACTGATCTTTATTTTGTCACCTGCAGTGTCACCTCAGGCGCCAAGGATCTATCCTTGATCTCCTCCCATTCTTGATGTATGTGCCGTCTCTGAACAACATCCTCTATATGCGTGCCTACAAGGCCCAGTAGGACATTTTTATCACTGCACTCCACTTGACAAACGCTGTCTGACTTCTGAGCTGAGCTATTACTTTCTCCAATTTAACACAGGTAGAGCCACCTTGTCTGGCTCTCTCCGAAACTCTGCTATCAATTCTGTCACCATCTCCAGCTGATCAGTCAGGATGAACCTGACAGTGCGCAACATTAGTCACCTGTTTGATCCTGAACTGAGTTTCAGGCCCCGAAATATTTTGTGCAAGGGAGGTTTTTCACGCAGAGTGTTGGGTGCCTGGAACGCGTTGCCAGAGAAGGTGGTGGACGCAGGCACATTAGCAACATTTAAGAGGCATTTGGATGGGTACAGGAACAGGGAGGAAATAGAAGGATAGGGACTGAATTAGGGCAGAAGGTTTTTTTTGCAGTTTAGTTAGGGCAACAGGATCAGCACAGGTTTGGAGAACCTGTTCATGTGCTGTACTTTTCATTTTTCACAAGTGATTCAGATTAAGATAGAAGCTGAAATATCATGAACAAACATTGAAAAGAATACAGCCTGAATTTTCCTGTGGAGCAAAATCAATAAATAACCTTTCAGCTATCTAAAAATGCAATTAATGGTCAAATATTTCCAAACAAAATGCAAGGGTGATCATTGTAAGTGCGTTGCCTTTGAATTTAAGATGTATGAAGATGGCGAAGGAGGTGAAAAAGTTTACATTTTTTATTTATAAATTGAATTATACCTTAAAACCTTTTCCATGGCTGGGATTCTCCAGTGCTGCTGCATTGAATGGAGTTTTGGCTGAGTGCTAAATTCTCCATTCTCGCTGGCAGCAGAGCAGGAACTATTGAGGTTGGAGAATCCCACCCACAATGTCTATTTTAAAGGAACTACATTGTTTGGGTAGATAGGAATTTTTAAAAATAAAAATTGCCGGATTATCACTGCATTTGAACTTTGCCATGTCTCGATACTGCACTGTAATTCATGCTAAGTCTTCCAAGCCTGGCTTCTTCCGAAATGCCAGGCACAACATCCCTGAGGAAAGTCCATTGCGGCACTGTATCATCGGGGGAAAGGCACTATCCGCTGAATGATAAGTTTAAGTCTCCAGTGTGAATATTGGTGGGTGGACAAATGTTAGTGAGGGGGTGAATGAGTGGGGTAGGGGTGTGGTAAGGTAAGTGCGAAGGGGAGGTGAGTGGTTAGTGTGGCATCTGGGCATGGTGGCAGTGGGTAGGGTGTCAGACAGGTGAGCTGATTGGTGGCTTGGGTGGTAGATGGGTTGGGTGATGGATGGATAGGTTGCAAAGTGGATGAAGTGGGGGGGGGGTGCCACGATGGGTGGCAGGTGGGTTGTCAAGTTGGGCGTCTGGTAGTCGGGGTAGCATTCATTTGGTGGAATAACCGGGCATCCACTTCTGTATTTACCCAAGAGATAGACTGGGAGTTTTCTGTCTAACATTTCCTGGGTAAATACTCAGGTAGGTTCCACGAAACAATCCAAAGTCTCCAATTCTAATTCAGGGTCAGAGACATTCGTGGAAAGTCTGGGGAGCAAGGGAAGTGGCTGGTGGAAGTTCAAACTTCCCAGGTAATACACATGGAGATCAGCAAGCCTGGAGTTCTGTCAGATCCCGATGCACGTTGTGGGTCGCATTTCCAGTCTCTGATGACCTAGAGACTGGGGAAGATCTGGGACTATATAAATATAATTATGAGCTTTGTCAACTGGTTAAAAACACAGTAGCATCTCATTTAACAGGTGTAGCTTTTCTGGGGTTTTTTTTGCATTGAGACTAAGAGGGCATGAGTTGAAGTCCTTGTCAATTTTGTGATATTGATTGATTGCAATCTGGGGAGGTTCTCAATGGCACACTCTGGAAAAACTTACAGTGACTGTATCTTCTGAATTTCTACATGTACAGATTCCAGTTCCTATCAATTTCAGATGGTGAACGCTAGCAATTTTATCGTCATTACCACAGCAGAATCTGGGCCAACATGATCCTTCAACCATTGAGGCACCTGTAGCATGGTTTCAAAATCCCAATCACCTTTTCTATAATCATCCAGGTGTGAATCTGTATCCACCTCGGTCCTGCCCATTGGCAGGCACAATACTGTCATTTAACCATGACTGCAGAAGATACCCTTGATCTCCCGGAGCAATCATTCCACTCTTCCTTCCCCTGAAACTAAACCTGCCGCAGGTAATTGCCCTGCGGTATCAACACTGTGGAGACCATTGGGGAGCAGAAATTGATCTTTGTGATTCCAAGTTGCTGGTCGGAGCCAATTCCAGAAAGATTTCAAAATCGCATAGCGTCATTATGCAGTAACTTGCTCATCATTACAGAAAAATAGTGCGCTAAGTTCCAACGTCCAATCCATATGGGCATTCTGAATACATTGGTTGCCCTGAACCCTTGGCAGTGTTGTGTATTTTCCTTTTTAATGAGCTATAGCCCTGACAGTAACAAGCTCAACTAGTTTAATGAAGGACATTAGCACTGGACCATATGGAAGCTGCATTTTCTGAATGTATAATTGACAACAGGTCCTAAGTAGTTGTGGAAATTACCGCTTTGCACTCCTGGAAATAACTAATCATTAATCTGTCACATTGTAGTAATTTGAGCCAAGTGGCAAAGGCAATTTGCAAGTTCAGTATCAGGTTGCCACAACTTTCTGCAATCTACTTTTGGTCAGGTACTGTATGTGAACCACTAAAAGATTTAGCCGAGCAGATGGGTCACATTATCTTTTATACTAGCATTTTGTGTCTGGAACCTGGGTTGAATCCAGCTAAAATTGATTAAGTGAAAGTGTCCACTGGCAGTAAAGGTTCTACATGAAATGTGTTTAAAATTCTTATCCTTGTTTTCCAAGTTCTGCATGACTTTGTTCGCTTCATATCTCTGCAATCTCTTTTAGCCCCAGTACCCTCGGAGATCTTGGCACTCACCTAATCCTAGCTTCCCCCAACCATCCCCAATTTAAATTTCTTCGCCATTGGCAATGCAATGATGCACTTTGAGACTTAGTGGACGAAGATGGATTTATTTAACGTGATCTTTAATGGCTGCAGAATGTTTGCAGCTAGTTCTAAAATAGCCCTAGCTAGGGGCACTCCTCCCCCTGGAAACTCAAGCTCTGCTGCTGCTCTTAAAGGGACAATCACTACAATTGGCTGTGCCTTTCGCCACCTATGGGACGTCAGTGCTAAAATTTCCTCCCTAATCTCTCTGACGTTTCTCCCCTAGGAAAGAGCAACTATTTACTCTGTCC
This sequence comes from Carcharhinus amblyrhynchos, assembly GCF_965287045.1. Lineage (NCBI taxonomy): Eukaryota > Metazoa > Chordata > Chondrichthyes > Carcharhiniformes > Carcharhinidae > Carcharhinus > Carcharhinus amblyrhynchos. The sequence goes on along the minus strand of NC_137333.1, from coordinate 7,370,672 downwards.
ATGCCCCGCAAAAATCTTGTAAACCTCTATCACCCCTCAACCTCCATTGTTCCAGTGAGAACCAACTGAGTTAATCCAACCTCTCCTCATAGCTAATACCCTCCAGACCAGGCAACGTCCTGGTAAATCTCTCCTGTACCTTCTCTAAAGCATCCACATCCTTCTGGTAGTGCAGCAACCAGAATTGTACACAATATTCTGAAAGAGGATTTTCTGGCCACACTCACCCCAAAAATGGAAAATTCCGCCCGAGGTCAATGGCCCTTTGTATGGTCTTGTCTGTTATGATTGCTGTGGTGGGCGGGATGGGAAAGCTTCCCCCCCCCCACTACCCCCCAACTCTCTCCTCCTTATAAACCTACCTCTTTGACCAAGCTTTTAGCTACCCGTCCTCATATTGCCTTATGTGGCTCAGTATCAAATGTTATTGAATGACATGTCTATGAGGTTTTGGAACATTTTATGTTAAGGTGCTATAACTTGTCGTCATCTGTTGAGTTTGGACACACTGATTCCTGGCTCCAATGAGCATGTACTTATTGCACAGCATTATCTATAATTTGATTCTGTTGACAATCTTACTTTGAGAGGTCATTAAATGCTTGGCACAGGAAATAGGGAAAAAGATGGTGCTTATGATGTGGTAAATTTGATTTACTGCCAGCCTAAGCTATAGTAATGGCTATTGGAACAAAGTTTCACTCTGGCCTAGAGTTACTTTATATTAAAATGGAAGGGGGCGATGTTACCTTCTTGTTCTGCTGGGTGATGGGCAGGGTGAACCAGTAAGATTGTGAAATTGGCAATTTCTCGCCTTTTGGGATCTTACTGGGCCTGGATATTTGACGAGATCAGCCGTGGGTGCGAGGCTGATTTCAATATTTATATTCATTTTAAATAAAATTTAAATATTATTAATTAGTGAGGCCAGGATACAATCGCCAGGGCTTGCCAGTGAGGATCACTTATGGTTCCCAACAACAGGGACCTGTCATGATAGCCTCACCCATAGGATCGGAAGCCATTGAGCCCCCCTGGTGGTCAGGTGCATGTGGGGCAGTGCCACTGCTAGCTGGGCACTTGTCAGTGCCCACCAGGCACAGGGTAGTGCCAAGAGGCAGGGAATAAGGAGGGGTCAGGAAATTGCACTCTGCAATTGGGATTTTGGGGGGGGGGGGTTGGGTGCAGATGAAGCTGCGCACTCTGCAACCAGTGATCAACTGGGGGTGGGAGCAGCAATCAGCCAGGAACGCCAGCTATCATAGGGGCATATGGAGGTGACTGAGATCTCTGTGCTGTTGCATAGAAGAGAGATCTGTGCATGTGTGACTGCGCCCTTTACTGTCAGCTGCCTGCTTTATGGCGAGCTTCAGCCTTAGTTCTTCCCCTACTGGCGGGAAACAGAATTAGCACAATATTGGCCTTGGGACCTCACCGAAAAATTGGATCTGAAATTCCAGTTTTCAGTCATTGGGAACTTAGAATTTTTTTGGTAAGATCGCTTTTGAAGAGTTCCATTCATCAATACCTTGAGTGATTATCACAAAAGAGCTCAAAAAGACCATTTAACACCTACAATAATCACTCCAACAAGCGTGTCACCATTTTAATTACCAACATGGTTCAGTTATGGAGCCTGAATAGTTGAACATCCATTGAGTAGTAGTCAGAGAAATGGAAATACTTGGTGAAAAAAAGATAGTTTTCCTGGTGTTCTTTATCAAAATGTATTCACAATGTTTTGAATGACACAATTTTGGTTAGGATAGAGCCTTGTGCAAGCATCAAGAAAAAGACAATACTATGAGGTGGATTTTACAGGGTGAGGGGCAGATTATGTGCTCCACCACCACCCAAGCTTCAGGTCACTCCACAATGATACCATGCAGGGTAGGTCTGAATAAAGTTGGAATGGAACCTCTGCTCCATTTGATTGCTCAGTAGCCCTGTACTCTTAGCAGCGTTAGAAAAGAGTGGTGGCCATTTTGGGACTAAGGAATTCCAAGGAAGTAGTGAAGTGGGTCTCTCAGACTAGAGAGAAGTACGGGGATTTTGGCCAGGCCCCAATAAGGGAGAAGTTTTGGGGGAAATCAGGTTAGAGCAGCTGAGGGAGGAGAGATAGAGACTGGGTACAATATTGGTAATGCACAACCCGATAGGAGGGCAGCATTGGAGGTACAACACATGCAGTGCAAGCATCTGGTCTACCTGCTTTCCCTGGCAGATTGAAAAATTGTGATGAAGATAGATTGAAGCCCTTCAGTTGCAGTTAAGCAGCCAGTAAAGAGCCTCAAAAGGATCTAAGGGTGCCTGGGCTGGGCTGTACTCCCTACATGGTGCACAATATTGGTGGGCAGCCTAGTCCTTCATTTTATGAGCTCTCTGCCTTCAAATACACAGCAAGATGCCATAAACATCAGCCCAATGAGGGACTGATACACCTCAAGCTGCAAAGGAGCAGTGCATTCACTGTCTTTTCACCCTCTTGCAATATTGCATACAGTTCTGGTCGCCATACTACCAAAAGGATCTGGATGCTTTGGCGATTGTACAGAAAAGAGGTTATCAGGATGTTGCCTGGCTTGGAGAACAGCAGCTATGAGGAGAGGTTGGATAAACAGTTTGTTCACACTGGAACAATGGAGGCTGAGGGGTGATCTGATAGAGATTTACAGGATTGTTGGATGGACAGAGGAAATAGTCAGACACCCTTTCCTAGGGTAGAAAAGGTTTAAGGTGCTTGGGGAAAAGTTTAGAGATGTGCGAGGCAAGTTTTACACAGATGACGGTGAATGTGCTGCATGGGGAGGTACGATAGCAGCATTTAAGGGGCAACTAAACAAATACATCAATAGGATGGGAAAGGATATAGACTCCGTAAGTACATACAGTTTTAGTTTAGGCAGGCAGCATGAGGGCCGAAGGGCCTGTTCCTATACTGTACGCTGTCCTCATGTTGGCTCCTTAATACTTACTGGCAAATTTACTGGTGCCATGTAGCACAGTATCCTTCATGATCACAAGACCACCCAAAGTTATCCCAATGAGGTACTTCCAAAGTTCACTCAGTGTGAGGCAGGGGAAGCATATGGGGCAGGGCATATGGCAGTCAATTGACTTAGTTTGACTTGACATATCGCCTAAAGTTTGCGTATCACAGTAAGTGGAAATATTTAAGCACAAGCCGACAGATGGATGCCTGTGAATAATAAAACAGTAATTAAATCAAGCAACTAGATAAACTCCAGAGTCAAACTCAAAATGCTTGATAGATAACAAAACAGTGAATTATTGTCTTAGTTCATTGCCGGGCATTTGTCATTGTCTTTTTAATTTACAAGACCTTTGAATTCTCATACCTTCAAGTTACAACAATAAAATTACTTCAATTCCATTCAGTGAAATGATTTACAGCAGAACAGATGTATTCATTTGACAAGACTGCTTTATGTTTTCACAAAGAACTGAAACAGCAATGAGGATCTGTTACCATAAATCCTGAGCTGAATGGAACTACTGCTTGTTGCCACCTACAGTTCTGAGATATGACTGTGCTGTGTTAACTGTGGCTCTTTTCTATGCTATGAGCTCAGTCAGCCAATTGTCACAAAATACCCACTGCAGGAGGCTGCTGCCATTTGACTGATTGTCGGTGTAGGCTCAAACGCACCCAATTCCTGTACCCATAACCCCACATATTTAGTTTACTAATCTCCAGACAAAGGAGCAATTGAGCATGGCTAATCTAACCAACCCACATCTTTGGACTGTTAGAGGAAACCCCACAGACATGGTAAGAATGTGCAAACTCCATACAAAGTCATCTGAGGGTAGAATTGAACCTGGGTGTCTGAACTATATCTGACCATGACCAACTTACAGAGACCTAAAGTAGAGTTTGATATATCAATGTGGTATTGGTATGACAGAATGTTGCAGTGATGGAGCCACTATATTTCTAGTGGGATGTAAAAGTACTACCTTGGGCAGCATGCTATTGCCCTACTGAGGCAGCGGCAAACCAAAGTGCTGAGAGCCCTTTAAAAGTGCATTTGACTGTGGTGGGATTGGAAAATCCCATCAGTTGGGGGAAATCTGTAAAAATTCTGCCCTTTAGCTTTTCAGGTGGTTGTAAAAATGTATAAAGCTGCTGTGAAGTACAAAGCCACTATATAAATGCAAGTTTTTAATTGTGTTCCTTCAAAATAGAAGGATAGTACTCTTTGTTGCATTTGGCCAATTGAGTTTGTACCACTCAACCATCGTGTTTGACTCTGGAGTTTATCAAGTTGCTTGATTTAATTCCCATATGTTTACTTTGTTAGATGCCTGACATTAAAAGGTCAATTTAGTATAGCCAACCTAACCTGCATATCTTTTGAACTGTGGGATGAAATCCCATTGTGAAGAATTTGCAAACTCTAGTGAACCAAGGCTGGAATTGAACTTGGGTCCCTGCCACTGAGGCAGCACTGCTAACTCCTGTACAGCCCATATTTTAAGAGGCATGATAAAAAATTGAGTTTGCTCAAAACTGCTCCACAAAATTTACCCACTGACCCAAAAAATGTACAGCTTAAATGGTTCCACTGTGCCTTTGTTGGTCTGGGAAAACTTCACACAAGTACCAATAAATTCAAACAAATTTCTGAGACTACTTTTCTAAAGGATCAGTCGTTTGTTGAGAATAGTGCAATCCTTTGACCATGAGATTAACAAATGTGCTCAGGACACCTGAGGAATCCTGACCATTGGAAACAAATTTACGTAAGGGGTCTTTTAAAGTAGATGTTCAATCTCATTAGAGAGAAAGAAAAAGTTTCAACTTTTACCACATCAGTGGGCTAAAAAGCCCTGATCATAAATGCCTGCATGTTTGGGGCTTTCCTGAATAACTATCCAGGAAAGTACAATATTGCCAACTCTTGAGCTAGAGGTATTTCTGGAGTGTAGGAATGTCTAGTAGCAATTCAAACTTCCCAGTCACTTGATGTTACAGCAAGTGTAGTGTGCACAAACATCTAAAAGCACAAAATACTAGAGTGGAAAAATGCTAATAGTGTGATTATTAGCAAACCCCCTGTTAGTTAAATTAACAATTTATATAAACAGGCAAGAGTACACAAGGAACATTTTGAACTAGTGATAAGGGCACAGATTAAGTGGTACAGAAAGAGGCCAAAGTGAAACATAAGCAAGTCACCTACACAGTTCTGCCTGTGAACAAAGGTGAGGCAAGACTTAGAGCAGCTCATTTGCCCTTGGGAGAGTTGACATCTTCAAGTCACCTCACTCTTGCAATGCTTCCAGAACAGCTATCAGTTTACTTATCTTGTGCAGTAAGAAATTCCTCATGATTTTTATCCTGTAATTTAACAAGGCAAAGTTAGAAAAAATACTATGAGCAGTATTATGTCAATTGAATCAAATGCCCAGTTTAAAATGATCCTGTCAGTGGGCTCCACATTACAAATGCCACCTCTTGGCAGAGATTACCAGTCGAGGAGAGAGATGTTAAACACCCATACTAGCCAAGCTCAGGCCCCAATCCACACTAGGAGTGAGGCTTCAGAATGGGTAATAAATGACAACCAGTCAATGCCTGTATCAAGCAAGTTAAAAATTCTAGGTGTATGGAGCCATTTAACTAATGAGAATGCATGACACGAACTAGTTCAGAGAATCATGACTTTATTGACTATTTTGATCCATTAAGCTGAGTTTGCTTGTGTTTCCTGCACAGGAACAAGGTGAGCAATGAAGTAGAGATCAGAGGCAGCTTTCAGTTAGGACCACCTCTGGACCCTCAATACACCTACAAAAACAACCAAATGGAGTTAGGCAAAGGAAATTAGGGGAAAAAAAATGAGAAACCAACAATCAGCCAACTCACGTTGAGATCTCTCTTGCAATTTTTGGTTAGCCTCAGTTGTCAGGTTGGTCAACCTGGCATCAAGAATGTTTAGGGGGCCAAGAGAAACCTGATCCTCCCAATTCAATCCAGCTTCTCTCTCTGCAATATAAACCACTCCAGTTAGACAGGGCAAAGGGGAGCTGTAAATATCTAGGTATCATGGAATCAATGTCCTACCAGCTTCAACAAGCTCTTTCCTGCCTCGGAAAGGAAATTGCAATTCCCTTATGGCACAGTTATTGACATGGCAACAGGTACAGATGTTATTGTTTGATTCCAGTGATGTCCAGCTAAACAAGAGAAACAGTCAATTAACCAGGTTATTATAATGATGCACACAACAAGATCCGAGGGGAACTTACACATTCTGCGTCTTCTGGAAAGTACAAGCTTTGTTTCTGGAATTGCTCCGATCCACTGGAGCAACTTTCAGTTGACAGGTAATGAAAATCTGAGGGATACATTCAACAATGTTATTTAGTGACCACCCCCCCCCCCCCCCGCCCCCCGCCTTCTATCAAGATATCAATGATTAGCTTCCTCTTACCAAATGGAGATCTCCAAAGAAACGGAATGCATCCAGGTCCAACCTGATCTTGTCCAGCTCCTGCTCATCTCTTGGCACAAAAGTTGAAAAGGAGTCCTCAGCTTTGCTGTCCAGGAGGCAACTGAGGATTTAAAATAAAAAAGAGATAAAGTGAATCAAGTCAAGCCATAGAGATGAAACCAGCTGGAGAAAGCAGAAAACTCTTTACCCATAGTGGTCAATGATGTGGTATCTTGGGGTTGAATCCTTGTCTGGGCTCAATGTAGCTACACAACGGTCAATGTAGAGCTTCAGGGGCATGTGGTTAGTCATTGAAACTGAGGCCTCAATGTGAACAAGATCACCCAGGTAGTAGACAGTTGAATTGCGCTCTGTAAGCCAGTCATCTGAAGTACAAGAGGACAAGAGTTGAAGACAATAGGTGCAACTCCAAGAGTTAAGGAAACCACTCCCTATTGACCCATCACATACCATTCATTAGACGCAGTGAGAATGATAGGTGCCCTTGTCCAGACCTAGTGGAACTGAATGGAATCCAGGTGGGCTTGATGGAGTTGCTACTCACATTGCCCTTCCTGGAAAGGCAGTGGTATCATTAGGACTCAAATGTTGGAATGCTTTACAACAGCTACAAATATTGACAATAGAGTAAAAATTCTCACCTAAAATAATGACACTGAATAGGAACAATTGCACCATTTGTTCTCACAATAACAGATCCATGATATGCTGGGGTGTGCTTCAAGTAGGTGCTGTAGATTAGGAAATCTTGAGTCATCTGAAAGGCATCAGATTAAGAAATGAAGCACTGATCTGAAATGGTTAATGTTCCACAGAGACATCCCATCAAAACAATTTAGTGGAATTAACAGTCTGAAGAGCCTGCTTCCCCCTTGCTCAGGGATAGTCAACAGGTCAGGGATCAGTCATTAGGATTAATGTGACAAGGAATTTATTCAGCAACTCAACCTTTGGAATGCTTTGAGAGCTGTAAATGTTCATTGAACAAGATGGATTTATTTTTGGATATTGAAGGATTTGAGGGGACAGGAATATTGAGGTTGTGAAGTTAGCACATGTTCTCAATTGAGAAAATAGGTTGGAGGGACATTATAGCCTCATAAGATGAGGCAATACAAACAAAAATATTAATAGGGAGGTGATTCAATAAAAGGACAGCTTCAGTTGGAGCCACAAGTTGCCAGTCAGAGCACTTAACCAGTTTTAAAGTAGGGGTCCCATTTATTCTAGAGGCAGAGATCATGAGGTTCAACACATCCCAGTTTATTTAAGACTGAGCCAGGAGGATTAAGCTAGGTGGGAACTGAATCCACCAGTTAAGTTGATCTGAAAACAGAAGAAAAAATGAGGAACCAGAGAAGGTTTAAGATTAACAATTAATATCACAAGGTTGGAGACTAAAGTAAAATATAGTACAAAATAAAAAAGTTTAGCTTTAACAGATGTCAGTATCAATGACATCTCAAGTGTTCAAATTAAGAGTGGGGAAATAAATTTTGACAGGAATTGAGAATTCACACTACCTGCAATTTGCTGCCACACTCATGGAGTCCATAATCAAAGAGGACAGTATGATTCTGAGTGTAGATCCTAGTTGGTTGACAACCTGCTGTTCCCAGGGTCAGGTCAGTGGCTTTAACTAGATGCCCAGTTCCAAACAAATCCAGGTGCACCTTGATCAGTAGGTTATCCTCACCACACTTCACCATCACTGTCTGCCGTGGAGAAACACTCAAACCCTCAGACACACGGAAATGGGAACCAAAAGGAGGGCCAGGAGGATGGACTCCTTTGGGTATAGGAGTGGCTTTAGCTCTGCTCCATAGAAACCTTTGGCCAAGATTCTGTTTCCAAGTATCAGAGGAGCTAACAGCTCCAATTAACACCAGCACTAGGCACAAACCCCTCACTGCAGAATTCCCCATGATACCAAACTACTGAACTATTTCTTTAGCCACGAAGTAGCACCTTTTATACACACAATCTGTACTCACCTGATATCAGAAGTAGCATAATTACCAATTAACCAGCTCCAATTTTCACCAATAGCAGAACACATGGATTTATTACCAGAAGGGCCTATATTATTTGGACTAATAGGAGTCACTCTGAGTTGCTATAGTGTCACCTGATTGAATTCAGCTCCACAAGTTCTCATGTTGAAGGCATAGGTTGTATTTGAGTTTGTTTATTTGGTTTGACCTTAAAAGAGGACCTGAGAATGGGTGTCCCCCCTACCTTATAGGGGGGCTGCCCCTCTTGATTTGTCCCTAAGTTAATTTGAGTTTGTTTTACTTGTTGGGCACATGAAAGAACTACCTGAGAGTGGGTGCACGATGAGTTGGTGGGGCTTTGATCTTTACATCACTCTAAGCAAGTGGCTAAAGCATCAATAAATGCGGAGGTCCAGAGGAGGTGGGTTTCTGGGCTGTAAACTGGTGGCTTCAATGCTGTAGAGAAAGTGCTCTCTGTGAATTAAATTTGAGAATGGGCTTTGATTCTTCTCTCCTTCAGTTGATGGACTGATGTAATGGTTTCCAAGGTAACATCCCATGGCGCTAATGACCTATTTTGTCCATTTTCAGAAAAAAAGGGCATAGGATGGTCTATCATGAGATGTTAATAAACTGCTGAACAGAAAAAATGGCATAGGTTGCCTGGCAGAGGCAGCAGCGCTGACCTGGAAACCTAGAGAGATTGGTTTGGATCCCTATGGATCCCTAATCCCAGTGGGGCATGTTAAAAGTTTAAAGCATGGGTTTCCTCCCACTCTTTTAGTTATCAAACAATTTACAAATGCAAAAATACACTTTCAAAATGCCATCTCATATCTCTTTTCGACACCAACCAAATAAACAAACTCAAATTAACTTAGGGACAAATTAAAAGAGGCAGCTCCCCAAAAGAAAGGGGGGACCAGCCTGAATAAAAGCCAAAGTTGAAAGGAAACTTAAAACGTTAAATCAAAATGTGGTTGTCGGGGTCAATAATGCACCCCAGCCCTGTGGTGCCCAGTGGGTGTGGAAAAAATGCCATCTCATAATAATAAATTATAAAGATATGTAAAACAGTATCAGCAATAAACAAGCCATTTTAATACAATAGCACAAACAACCTGGCACAATAACAACCAGTGTGCATTGTGAGTTGTCCATAACAAACCTTCCAAGGTTGCAAACAACTCACAATAACCATAAAGTAGTGAGTTATAATGGGAACAGTACCAACAGCTAATGTTGTCCTTTAACCAATAACAAACAACTCCCTTGCAAAAAGATAATGGCCTACTCCTGCAGTTATTTTGTATAGAGGCGATTCTGCCATCATGCCGCACTTATTTTTTAGCTTGGCTGGCCGGGAGAATCGCATGTCGGCCAATTGAATACAGGAGTTGGGACATCTTGTTGAAGTTGTACACAACATTGGTAAGGCCATGCTTGGAATACTGTGTGCAATTCTCGTCACCATATTATAGAAAGGATATTATTAAACTAGAAAGAGTGCAGAAAAGATTTACTAGGATGCTACTGGGACTTTATAGAACATAGAACATAGAACACTACAGCACAAACAGGCTCTTTGGCCCTCAAGTTGCGCCAATCATATCCATACCTGCCAGGCCTATCTATAACTCCCAATCCCATTTAATCCCATGTACTCATCCAGAAGTCTCTTAAAAGACCCCAGCAAGTTCACCTCTACCATCACCGACGGCAGCTGATTCTACTCACTCACCACCCTCTGAGTGAAAAACTTACCTATGGATTGGGTTATTAGGAGAATCTGGACAGGCTGGGACTTTTTTCTCTGGAATGTAGGAGGCAGAGGGTGATGTTATAGAGGTCTAAAAAATGATAAGGGGCACGGATCAGCTAGATAGTCAATATCTTTTCCCAAAGGTAGGGGAGTCTAAAACTAGAGGGCATATGTTTAAGGGTTTAAGGTGAGAGGGGAGAGATACAAAAGTGTCCAGAGGGACAATTTTTTCACACAGAGGGTGGTGAATGTCTGGAACAAGCTGCCAGATGTAGTAGTAGAGGCCGGTACAATTTTGTCTTTTAAAAAGCATTTACATAGTTACACGGTTACGATGGGTATAGAGGGATATGGGCCAAACGCGGGCAATTGGGATTAGCTTAGGGGTTTTAAAAAAGAAAGGCTGGCATGGAAAAGTTGGTCCAAAGGGCCTGTTTCCATGCTGTAAACCTCAGTGACTCTATGACTCAAATTTGTGAGATCCGCACATGTGTTCCTGACGCGTGTACATCTCCCAGCATTGGATATCCAGCACAGTCGGGACCACACTGGAAACCAGTGGAAACAACAGCTAATTCATTTTATCCTATTCTTAATCTCATTTCAATATGATGATCGGGCCCAGGACTGAAGTTTCCAGGCCCCCTAGCATCTCCCACCTTGCCAGTACAATTTCACTCTGACATTGAGGAATAGATTATTGTCATCACCCCATTTCATCAAATTCTCTATCTCTCTCTTGTACCCCTGTTTGAGATCCAACCCACCGTGGTGGTGTCGTCAGCAAACATGCGGAATTTGTTACTGAATCAGATGGGGTCCTAATCACAATCAGTGATAGTTTCATGGTTATCAATTCTAAATTCATCAATTGAATTTGAATCCCACCAATTGCCATGGGAGAATTGAATCTATGTCCCCAGCACATATTAGCCTGGGCTAATTCAGATTAGCCATTCAGATTAGCTCCCCACTTTCAGGAAACTAGCAATCCAACACTGTTGGAGTGAAGGGGGGCAATCAGGGCCCCCTAGAGGGTCGGGTTGTGGGGGTGGTAATGGCCCCTGGTATGAACACCCTGGCAAGTGCCAGCTTGTGACCTCTGGCACTGCCCACTGGGCATGGGACAATAACAAGGGGTTGTGGCCTGCTGGACTGGGGCCTAGGGGGCAGGGCCAGCTGCGGGTGGAGCCTAGGGGGTGATCAGTGGGGATAGGGGCCCTGCTGCCACTTTGCATTGGGATTGATCAGGACTGGAGGCAGGCCAGTGATTAGGGTGGGTATGGGAGGGGTGGTCAGCCAGGGGAGTTCCGCCCCCCCAGGGGGAGGGGATCAGTTGTGGGGGTCTCTCGGTATTTGGGGGTATCTGCTGGAGGGGGGACGGGTGGGGGGGGGTTATTGTCACTGCTTTGGGGGGAAGAGCTGGAGATTGGGGCATTCCTGGATGAGGGAGTTTGGGAATGGCCCGGGAATGCTTGTGGGAGCCGCAACCAGGCCGTGGGCGAACTGTGGGGGCTGCACTCCGAGGATCCCGGGCTGGCCAGTGTTCGAGCTGGCCAATAAACTGTAGGCCGACAGTTCTGGACAACTGCACATGGGCAGAGGCCTAGAACTGTGGGACTCTGGTGTGAGTAGGCCCCACTCCCCCGAACTTTTAATGATATTCATAACTGTGAGCTCTGAATTGCACAGAGTGTGGAAGATTCGAGTCTGAACTCACACTGTGAAAACAATCGTGATTTACACCAGTTTTCCCACAAATTCAGCACCCAGAATTTTTTTGGGAGAATTGCCCCCTACGTTTCTATGAGTGACGTCATATGAAAATTAACTGTTGCGTTTTTTTTTTACATGACAACAGTTACCAAAGTATTTTCTTGTCTGTGAATTGCTTTGGCATGTGCTGAGACCATGAAAGACATGGGACAGGTTTTTCCAACCATATGCACACCCCCCATCAAGACTGGAAATTTCTGTCCAAGATCAACAGACCTTGGAGTGGTCCGCTGCACTTTATATCCCACCTGTTCCGATTTCCACAATGGCTGGGGCTAGAAAACCTCACCCACGATCTCAATGTAAATTTTTTTCTTTCTACAACCCTGGCTTTCTCAGTTCCTATAATGATACATTATATGATGCAGCATACTTAGATAAACCAATTGTTATTTCCTAAGATAGCATGTTAACAAAATTGTATCAGGTATTTCACTACTAATTAAAGCAGTTTATTTCTCAGTGTCCCTGAGGAAGCTGGAGTGCCACAAATGAGGTGAGGCTGATGCCACAGAAGAACTCGGAAATTACATCCAAGTTGTATTTTAACAGCAGCTTCAGACGATGAGCTTAAAGCACTCAAACTTGACTCTTGAGGCTTTTTACATTAACTAAACCCTTCAGTCTCATTATGGCCTTATAATCATTTCCAAGTAACTGTTATTTCTATAATTATGGAAAACTAATCCACAAATCTTATCGGAGTTTAACCAAACAGTGAAATAGTAATAAAGAGTCAATGCATAATTGAACAATTAACCTTAACTCACTTCCAGACCACAACACAGAATGGTAGAGTCATACAACCGAGAAAGAGGCTTTACAGCTCATTATAACTTCATGTTTTTAGGTGTCCAGGTCATCAACAATCTGTCCTGGTACCCTCCCCCATGCTGACACTATAGTTAAGAAAGCCCACCAATGCCTCTACTTTCATAGAAGACTAAGGAAATTTGGCATGACTCTCACCATTCTTTACGATGCACCATAGAAAGCATTCTTTCTGGTTATATCACAGCTTGGTATGACTCCTGCTCTATGCAAGACTGCAAGGAACTGCAAAGGGTCACGAATAAAGCTCAGACCATCACGCAAACCAGCCTCCCATCCATTGACTCTGTCTACACTTCCCGCTGCCAAGGAAAAGTAGCCAGCATAATTAAGGACCCCACACACACCGGACATTCTTTCTTCCACCTTCTTTCGTCAGCAAAAAAACACAAAATTCTGAGGTCACGTACCAACCGATGTAAGAACAGCTTCTTCCCTAGTGCTGTTAAACTTTTGAATGGACCTACCTCGCAGTAAGTTGATCTTTCTCTATACCCTAGCTATGGCTGGAACTCTACATTCTAAACTCTCTCCTTTGCTTTTCTATGAACAGCATTCTTTGTCTTTATAGTGGCAAGAAACAATACCTATCACTGTATACTAATACATGTGGTAATAAGAATAATACATGTGAAAATAATAAAGCCAATCAAATCAAACTATGCCAGCTCTTTGAATCAGCTCTCTAATCAGACCCATTCCCATGCTTTTGCCCTCATGTCTTTATTGAAATGTTATCATTGATTCTGCTCCCACTCTCCTGTCAGCCAATGCTCACCATACGAATTCACCCCAAAAATCAATTTTTTCTCATTACCTCTTTATTCTTTAGACAAATCTTAAACTGATGACATTTGGTTATAGATCCTCCTTATTATAAGTATAAAGAGCATGGTGTCATGATCCCTGTAGAGACCAATAACTCTTCAAAGGATTTCACAGTGACCAACGTGAATGAATGCACAACAGGATTTCAAAATGTTTCACTGGAACAAACAAAGTAAAGTCATCATTGATTAAATATTTCTTGGCAAGCCACTAATATAAGAAAGGTCCTCCCTGGCAAGTTCTTAACACAACTGAAACCCTATACAATGTTTATATATCATGCTGTACTCTCCATCAACGTGTCGTCTTGAGTTTAAGATCCAAAGCTCCTCCTGGTTCTACCATGATTTCTGCTCCCTACTTAATTGGATTGAACTTTTCAGAGTTCCATTAAACAAAGTCCCTTTCCATCAACCCTTTGGGCTTCCCATTGCAAGATACCTTCTGATGATTCTGTCATCCTTAACTCTTCAGAATACTTGTTCCCTCCAAAATAAGTTCCCTCCTCACCAGTCCTCGGCCTGATGGTTAACCCAAAGGCAATCCTTTCCGTCTGCCAATTGTAGCAATACCCATTGTGGATTGGCTTCCCTCAAAACTCACTGGTTGACTCCACGTGTGGGGTTTTCTGGCCGCGCTTGCCCTGAAACTAGCAAATCTTGCCTGAGGTCAATGGCCCTTTCTAGCATCCACCTCTCACTTGCTATGATTCCCAAATGGGAAAATTAGTCCCCAAGAATCTGTGAACCTGGATGCAGGAAGAACAGCTGCCTCCCCTTTTGTGCTTGGGTGTCAAAGCTTTCACCTTGCTTCCAATAAGTTTTGACCCTTGGCCTTTGCCCACGGGCTGGTCTTTGGGCAGATTTCTTGTCTCTTTTGTATGAGGTCACATATTCCCCACTCCACGCTAGTCCATTTTACTTTGAACTAAAGGAGACAGTTTAAAATGTAAGAGCCTTCAGCATTTGTAACAACGGGAATCCAAATTTGACAAACCTCCAGTGAAATTTTTAAATATTGGACCAACAGTATCACAATAATGTGTTAGATCGAGTAATAGGAGCCTACTAGCACTTTAACCAGTTCAGATCAGATATGGATCCTCTTTCTGTTTGCATGGTTACAGACAGAGATTACTAGTTAATTAACATGCAGAAAAAAATTACCCAAGGTAGCCATGATATGATGGAGATGAATCCTTTAGATTACATGTATGCAATCTCAGAGGTCACAAAATCAGACGTGTTCTGGGGCTGCAGGTATTGTTAAGTTAGGTCATTTGAAACAGAAACTTCCCTTCAATTTAAATGACCAAATTTAGTTTTACTTATGAAAAAAGATTGGGTAGACTGCAATTGTTTTCTTTGAAGCAAAGGAGACTGAGGGGGATTGAGAATTATAAACTTGAAAGGGGCATAGATTGAGTGGACAGGAATAAACTTTTCCCCTTGGTGGAGGGATCTATGACCAGGGGACATAGATTTAGGCAAGGAAGCAGGAGGTTTAGCAAGGATGCGAGGGAAAACCTTATCACCAAAAAAGTGGTGGCAGCCTAGACCTCACTGCCTGGAAGGGTGGTGGAGGCAGAGACCATCTAAACATTTGAAAACTATTTATTTGGACAGCACGGTGGCACAGTGGGTTAGCACTGCTGCCTCACTGTGCCAAGGACCCGGATTTGATTCCCTGCTTGGGTCACTGTCTGTGTGGAGTTTGCACACTCTCCCCATGTCTGCGTGGGTTTCCTCTGGGTGCTCCAGTTTTCTCCCACAGCCCAAAAGATGTACTGGTTAGGTGCATTGGCCATGCTAAATTCTCCCTCGGTGTACCCGAACTGGCACCAGAATGTGGCAACCAGGGGGCTTTCACAGTAACATCATTGCAGCCAAAAGAGAAAATGCTGGAAAATTTCAGCTGGTCCGGTAGCATTTGTGATGAGAGAAAGGAGCTGACGTTTTGAGTCCTGATGACCTTTTGTCAAAGCTAAAAGGCATAGAAAGTGGGAGATATTTATATTGTCGGGCGAGGGAATGAAAAATGAGCCATGGCCACAAAAACCAGGGGAAAGGCTGCTAATGGCAGTCCATAGAGAGAATTGGAAGTATGAATGGCCAAATGGCATAGAAGCTGAAATCAGAGAGTAAACTGTGACAGATGGAGATGTGAGGGAGGGAAAGATGGGTGGGCGAGAGGCCAAATTGAGAAAAAGGGGGAAGTGGAAGCAAGGCGAGGGGGAAAGAGAAAAGATAAGGAAAGGAGGGATAAAATGGGGAAAGAGTTGGGGGGAATAAAGACAGTAAAGAAAGAAAAAGGTAGAGAACAGTTAAAAATTAAATAAAATGAAAGCAAACTGGTTGAGGTGCGAGGAATTTCTTTGCAGTGTTAATGTAAGCCTATTTGTGACACAAATAAATAAACTAAACCTAAATGATGGGCTGAAGAGTTTTTTTTCTGTGCTGTGTATCCCTGTGACTTTATGGCTGGAATTTTTAACGGGAATCAGGGCAGGTGAGGAACAGAAATGGAAAGGTCTGTTGATCTCGGGTGGGATTTTGTGGTTTAGGGACAAGCCAGACTGTAAAATCCCACCTATGACTCAATGTGTTCAACACTTCAGAGTCTCCAAAAATCTACTCTCTTGCACCTGTCTTGGAATTGCGTTTCAAGGCTTGAATAACTCCATCACCTCGAAAACCGTGCCATTTTAATCACAGATTTGAATAAGTCTGAACTGCACTATCCTTCCCAATGTACAACTTTCTCTCTTTATGCAATGAAATTCATTTGCATCACAGACAAGCAAAAATAATTTATTACAAAGTCCCAATTAGATATCTTAAAATAACCTTCTCGGAATGTTTGTTGGGTGTTCACTGCATTCAGACTTTCTAAATGTATTGCAAACTATATCAAATGTGAATGTTCAATTCAGCATTTATACACTTGAGATCACAAAAGCAATTATTCTATTTGATGCATTATTTGCAGTTGTCACCCATGCGTCAAGAGTGAAGAGTAATGAGCTTTGTTGTTTTATCACAGTACCTATTAGATACTCAATGTGAAGGACAGGCACCCGTCACACGTTCTTTCATTCCTTATTAAAGACAACGAAATAAATATCTGAAAGCTGCATCTTTGATCAGAAAGCAACCCACATCTAAAGGAAATGCACATCAGATGTATTATTGATAAACAGGACGGGGAAAACAGACTGGGAAACGAGAAGACGCCTTAGGATTTTAAAATAGAGGAAAAAGCTGTGGAAGTAATTGTGAGTCCTTGAGTGTTTCTTCAGCATTTCAGCAGCTGCATAAAGCTTTAATGTTAACAGTAGTGTGCATTTCCCATTGAAAAATATGAATCCAGAATTTGTTTTTGTATAAAAACTGAAACTTCCAAAGAGTCCAATAAATAAATAATAACAACACGACATGCCTTTCTGATAATAAACAGCATCTTCTCTATAAATTTTCATGAACTATAAAACTGAGGGTAAGCTCCAGCCAACATGCTATCATCATTTGCCGGAAAAAGAGATGGTAACAGTGTTCCAATAACAGGGACAGTCAACAGCCAGGTAGATGGGAAACATCCCCTTTCAAACTGTATTTTACTTAGCAGAATGAACAATAAAAATTAATCATTGCTGACATGAGCTAAACAGCAAAGAAATGTTCTGAATACTAACTACATCTTGGCTGAACTTGAGATTTTCTTTCAGTGGATCGTTGGTATCAATTCATACTTCGAGGCTACTAAGAATCAGTCAGCTCAAGGGTGTTTTATCTTTAGCTTCCAGAGGGAATGTAAGACGCTGGAGTGAAAGCGAAGTGCCTGGTATGGCACTAGGGGTGGGATTTTCTGGCCATGCTCACCCCAAGCTGGGGGGAAATCTTGCCTAAGGTCAATGGACCTTTGCATGGTCCGCGCCAAACTTCACCCCCCTGCCCCCGTCCACTATGATTCTCGTGGCGGGCGGGACAGGAAAATTTCACCCTAGAACTAAATTTGATTGGTTGGAAAAAATGTACCAGAGCCTAGACAGATTAACCCTTAATAAAGAGTTGGGGTTGAACATCTTGAAGTTGAACATCTTGAACACTCATTGGAATTTTTGAACAGTTGCACAGCTGAACAGTTATTAGACTACACCACAATTTATAGCGTGGTTGGATGGCAGGCCTTTGGTTCTATGATCAATACATATCTTTGACAGGAGTGTTAGAAAATAAACAACATCATAGCTGAGCTTGATCTTGTTCTTGGGCATATGGTTGATTTGATTTTTGTTTTATTCATTCATGGGATGTGGGCGTCCATCCCTGATCACAGCGAAGGGTCAACCACATTGTTGTGGAGTCATATGTAGGCTAGACCAAATAAGGATGGCAGATTTCCTTCTCTAAAGGCGTTAATGAACCAGATGGGCTTTTACAACAATCGACAATGGTTTCATGGTCATCAGTGGACATTTAATTCCAGGCTTTTCTTGAATTCAAATTTCACCATCTGCTGTGGTGGGATTTGAATCCAAGCCTCCGGAACATTATTTTTGATCCCTGAATTACTAGCCCAGCGACAATACCATGATGTCCCTCCTGATTTGATATATTATTGTCACATGTTTTGGGTTAGGTTGAAAGGTACTTTTTCTTGGACACGATACAGACCAAGCATACTGTTCATAGAGAACATAGGTGAGACGGAAACAAGAGAGTACAGCATGTAATGTTGCATTCATAGCTAGCGTGCAAAGAAAGATCAACTTAGTATGTGATAGGACCATTCAAAAGATCAGCTTAATGTAAGGTTGGTCCATTCAAAAGTTTGATAGCAGCAGGAAAGAAACTGTTCTTGAGTGGGCTAGTACGTGACCTGAGAAGTTTGTATCTTATTCGCAATAGAAGAAGGTGGAAGAGAGTATGTCCAGGGTGCATGGGGCCTTTGATTATGCAGGCTGCTTTTACAAGGCAGCGGGAAGCGTAAATGCAATCAATGAATGGGAGGTTCACCTCCAGTAGAGACTTTAGTAGGCCGGTTAAGAGCGGGAACCATGGGTATGTTTCCTTTTTGTTAAGCCTGGGCCACCAGACGAATGGTAGCACCTCTGTAACTCCCTCAGTTGAAATGAACTAACAAAGTAGTTCTCATATGGGACTGGGACCTGTTGTGGCTCAGAAGGTCCATCTGTACATCTGAACTGGAGCACAGGTTAAAAAAAAAACAACTATTTTTCCTTTTCCTTACAGAATAGCAGAGATGTGCTCAAGATGCCCAGAGCAGGTTTAATGATTTGGATTTGATTGAAGAGGAGCTGCTACAGTTCCTACGAAAAGGGGAATTGATAAAACAAAGGTACATGGTCCAGGAATTTCCTGAGGGCTCGTCTAACTCCAACACAGTAAAGAAATCTGATCTGTACTGTTATATGCTGCTCTTGTAGCACCTCCAGCAAAGCTATGAAAATGGAACCAGAGCAAGAGAAGGACATTCTCAACATTGTTTCAGAATGGAATGAACTTGATATACAACAAGATCTTTTCTCATTTGTATTTTTGTGTGTGTTTTTTAATGAGTTATGGATTTGCCTAATGGGCTTGGCATGCCTAATATTCACTTTTTGGATTGATTATTTCTCCTTTACCTGGTGAGAAAAAGAAAATATCTTTGCAAGTTCAGAATGTGGAAAATGAGCTTGCTATTCTCCAGACTTCTGGGCACAGATCGACCACCTTGTAATGCTAATTCCTCTCAAGAAACTTTGGCAATTGATGGAACTGTATAGGTGGCACAGTGGCACAGTGGTTAGCAGTGCTGCCTCAGAGCTCCAGGGACTCGGATCCAGTTCCTCAAGTGTTTTTTGAGGACGTGACTAATAAAGTAGATAAAAGGGAAACAATAGATGTTGTGTACATGGATTTCCAAAAAAAGTTCAATAAGATGTTACACAAAACAAAATACATAAAATAAAGGCTCATTGGGCTGCGAGGTTGTTGTGCGAGTGTGTGAGTGTTCAATATTATCAGTACTGATCTTGTGGTTGACTCAACTCCATTTGTCCTCCCGTTCACCATAACCCTTCATTCCTTTACTATTCGAACATCTATCTATATTTGCCTTAAAAACATTCAACGAGATAACCTCAACTGCATCACTGGGCAGGGAATTCACAACTCTTTGAGTGAAAAAGTTCCTTGTCAACTCAGTCTGAAATCTGTTCCCCCTTATTTTGAGGTCATGGCCCCTAGTTTTAGTTTTACCCACCAGTGGAAACAATCTCTCTGCTTCTATCTTATCTATTCCCTTCACAATTTTAGATGTTTCTATAAAATCACCTCTTGTTCTTCTGAATTCAAATAAGTATAGTCTCAGTCTACTCAATCTCTCCTCATAAGCCAACCCTCCCAGAATCAACTTCATGAATCTCGTCTGCATCCTCTCCTGTGTCACTATATCCTTTCTCAAGTAAGGAGACCAAACTGTACTCCAGGTGTGGCTTCACCAGCACCTTATACAGCTGCAAAATAACCTGACTGTTATTAAACTCTATCCCTCTAGCAATGAAGGACAAAATTCCATTTGCCTTTTTCATCACCTGCTGAACCTGCAAACCAACTTTTTACAATTCATTCACAAGGACATCCAGGTCCCTCCGCTCAGCAGCATGCTGCAATCTTTTATCATTTGAATAATAGTCTATTTTGCTGTTCTTCTTACCAAAATAATTGACTTTACATTCACCAACATTGTACTCCATCTGCCAGATCCTTGCCCACTCACTTAAACTATCCATATCCCTTGGCAAACTTTCAGTGTCCTCTGCACACTTTCCTCTGCCATTCATCTTAATGTGATCTACAAACTTTGACATACTACACTTGGTCCCCAACTCCAAATCATTTATGTAAATTGTAAAAATTGCGGTTCCAACACTGATCCCTGAGGCATACAACTAGCCACTGATCGCCAACTAGAAAAACACCCACTTATCCCCACTCTTTGTTTTCTGTTAGTCAACCAATCCTCGATCCATGATAATACATTACCAATAACGTCGTGCACCTTTATCTTATGCCGTCGCCTTTTGTGCGGCACTTTGTCAAATGCCTTCTGGAAATCCAGATGCTCCACATCCATCAGTTCCCCATTCTCTATCGTACTCATAATGTCCTCAAAGAATTCCACTAAATTAGTTAAACATGACCTGCCTTTCATGAACTCATGTAATGTCTTTGCGATGGGATAATTTCTATCCAGATGTCACGCTATTTCTTCCTTGGTGATCGATTCAAGCATTTTCCCCACTACAGAAGTTAAGTTAACTGGCCAATAGTTGCCCAACTTTTGTCTACCTCCATTTTTAAACTGCGGCATCATATTTGCTGTTTTCCAATCTTCCAGAACTGCCCCAGAGTCCAGTGAAATTTAATAAATGACCAGAAGTGCATTTGTTATTCCCCCCACCGTCTCTTTTAGTACCCTGGGGTGCATTCCATCAAGGCCTGGAGATTTGTCAACTTTTAGCCCCATTAGCTTACCTAACACTGCTTCTTTAATGATAATGATCATTTCTAGGTCCTCACCTGCCATAGCCTTCTTGTCATCAAATTTTGGCATGTTATTTGTGTCTTCCACTGTGAAGACTGACACAAAATACCTGTTCAATGCCTCAGCCATTTCCATATTTTCCATTACTAAGTCCCACTTCCCATTCTCTAAAGGACCAATGTTTACCTTAGCTACTCTTTTTGGTTTTATATACTTGTAGAAACTTTTGCTTTCTGGTGTTGTATTCTGAGCTGGTTTAGTCTCATAATCCATCTTACTTTTTATAGTTTTTTTTAATGGCTTTCTGTTGACCTTTAAAGATTTTCCAATCCCCTAGCTTCTCACTAACCTTTGCCATGTTGTATGCATTTTCTTTCAATTTAATACTCTCTTTTAGTTCCTTAGATATCCATAGCTGATTATCCCTTTTTCTACAGTCCTTCCTTATCACTGGTATATTCTTTTGCTGAGCACTGTGAAAAATCACTTTGAAAGTTCTTCAGTTATCCCACCACAGAGTCTTTGCTCCCAGTCTATCTTTGCCAACTCTTCTCTCATCCCATTGTAACCTCCTTTGTTTAAGCACAAGGCACTAGTATTGGATTTTAATTTCTCATCCTCCATCTGTATTTTAAACTCAACCATACTGTGATCACTCCTTCTGAGAGGATCCCTAACTGTGGAGATCATTAATTATTCCTGTCTCATTACACAGGATGTCAAGATGTCGGTTTTGGACTGGGGGAAACGCAGTAAGAAGCCTCACAACACCAGGTTAAAGTACATCAGGTATATTTGGTAGCAAAAGCCACTAGCTTTCAGGCCCCTGACCCTTTGTCAGGTGAGAACTTCGGGTTGGGACCCTCATTCTCCCCGTGTCTGAGCGGGTTTCCTCCAGGTACTCCGGTTTCCTCCCACAGTCCAAAGATGTGCGGGTTAGGTTGATTGGCCGTGCTAAGAAATAGTCCCTTAGTGTCCAGGGATGCGTAGGTTAGAGTGATTAGTGGGTATAATATGCAGGGATATGGGGGTAGGGCCTGGGTGGGATTGTGTTCGGTGCAGACTCAATGGGCCGAAGGGCCTCTTTCTGCACTGTAGGGTTCTATGATTCTATGATAATTGATTCTATGATTTAACTCCCAGTCATGACCATCCGGCAACCATGGGGGTGATTCTCCCATCCATTTACACTAAAAAATTAGTCAGCCTGTGCCTCATGGCATTGCCCAAGGGGGAAAGCGCCAATGCCTAGGAGGCATCTTGGCACTGCCCATCGAGTACAGGCAGTGCCAAGGGAACGGGGCGTATGGGGTTCCATGGCCTAGGGGAGTCAAGTCCTGATGGAGCAACTGGTGGGGGGTGGGGGGCCCACCGCCAGTCTGCATGGGGATCAGTGGGAGGGGTTCACAACTACTGGGGGGGAGTTGCAGGTGGGGGAGTGATCGGGGTTACTGGGGGCGAGGGGGGTGGGGTGGGGTCGAGGCTGAGCTGAACATGCATGGGCGTGAGTTATCGGGTCATGTGGGGCGGAGAGCCAGCATTTGAAAGCTATAGGGCTGGCCAGTGATCGAGCTAGCCAGCAATCAGGAGGCCAGTAGACAGGGGCTACTGTGCATGCACTGATTTCAGCACTGACAGATCGGCACATGCGCAATGGCCCACTCGGTGTTATGCTGCCGGCCTTCTGGGTGGGGATAAGCCCCACCCCCTGAATTCTGGAGTGAATCTTGCTGTTGCTCTTTGCAGTGCACAGAATGTGGGAGATTCTTCTCTGAACTTCCACTGAAAATCAGTGCAAATTTCTCCAGTTTTCACGTAAATTTGACACTTAGAATTTTTTTGGGAGAGTCCGACCCCATGTTTCCGTGATGGCTATTATATCATACTCCGTTGCAATGATTTGTGCTGTCAACTCATTGACCTCATTATGAATGCAACAAGCATTTAGGTGAAGTGTTCTTATGCGAGTTTTTATACCCTCTTGTTAAACCTTAACGCGTCCATTAATAGCACCTCCTGAGTTCTCCTTCCTTTTAACTTCTTTCATAATTTTCCATGTGGTTGAGACCTCCTCCCCAGATGCTAACCTGCTGTTTCTCTTCCCATTAACTATTATACTTCCTGTAGTTTCACACCCCCTCCCCCCACCCCCCATTTGTTAGTTGAAAGTCTTTGTGACCACTGTATTTATCCTTTCTGCTAGAATACTGGTCCCAGGTCGGTTCAGGTGAAGACCGTCCCAACGGCCCAGGTCCCTCCTGTTCCAATATTGATGACAATGGCCCATGAAATGGATCCCCACTTTGCCATACACTCCTTTAGCCACACGTTTACCTCCCTAATTCTCTCATCCCTCTGCCAATTTGCCCATGGCTCGGGTAGTAATCCCGAGAACGCTTTGAATCCGTACGACGCTTTGGAGAGGCTGCCAGACCTGCTGAGTTTTTCCAGCATTTACTGTTTTGTTTCAGATTCCAGAATCTGCAGTGTTTTGATTTTATTCTGGAGAGTAATGTATCTAAGTTTGCTGATGATGCAATGCTTGGAGGAAATGCAAGCTGTGAGGAGGGCACATAGAGGCTGAAAAACAATTCTGGGTGGGACTCTCCAATTTCCTGCTCCACCCACCCCACCAATGCCAGCGAGAATGAAGAATTTGGCACTCAGCCAAAACTCCAAACACCGCAGCAGTAGATTGGTTATGCAAATGAACAACACTGGCAGATGGAGTATAGTGTGGGGAGGTGTGCGGTTATTCGGCTCGGTGGTATTAGAAAAGCAGAATATTTTATAAAAGATATGAAAGTTGTAAATGTTCAAAAAATCTCGGGTGTACTCATACAAGGAACGTAGGAAGTTGGCATGCTGGACAACAAGCGATTATGAAAGTAAATTGCACATTGGGCCAATTTGCAAGGAAATTGGAATACAAGAATGAAGAAGTCCTATTACAATTATACGGGGCTGTGATACTGTATGCAACTTCGATCTCCATATCTAAGGTAGGAGGTATTTGCATGGGAGGTGGTAGAGCAAATGTTCCCTAGCTTGGACCCTGGGATGCAATGAAGGAATACAATTGTGAAAAGCTGAGTGAACTGGAGTATATTCTCTGGAGTTTAGAATTTTGAGTTGCAATGCCCTTGATTCACCATTCATACGGGGCTTGACAAGGTAGGTACTGAGAGATTACTTCCCCTGGCTGGGGAATCAAGAACAAGGGGCACTGTTTCAGGATAAGAGGACAATCATTTAGGAGCAAGAACATGAGAAATTGCTTTACTTCAATGGTTGTGAATCTTTGGAATTCTCTACCCCAGATGCACCATCATTGAACATGTTTATGGCTGAGATAGACAGATCTTTGATCTCTCAGGAAACTGGACATACATGGAGTAGGCAGAAAGTGGAGTTGATGTCCAAGGTCAGCCATGATTGTACTGAATGGCCAAGCAGGCTCGACAGGCCATCTGGTCTACTTCTGTTTCTATATCTCATGTTCTTATGTAGAAGTTTCCCTTGAGTTCCATGTTGGATTTATTGGTTACAATTCCATATCTGTCATTCATTTTCCTATTCGTCCATTTGTCAACTTTTCTTCCTAAAACAGAAAGGATTTAAGATCTTGCTTTAAAGTAAGGGTCTGGAAGGGGCCCAAATCAAGTTGCAACTTACAGCTGGCTCAGTTTGGAATGCATTTTCTGTAGATATTTTCACAGAATAGAATCATAGAATTCTACAGTGTAATACAGTGCATTCGGCCCATCAAATCTGCACTAACTACAATCCCACCCAGGCCCTATCCCCATAACCCCACGCATTTACCCTAGCTAGTCCCCCTGTCTCTATGTAGCAATTTAGCATGGCCAATATACCTAACCCACACATTTTTCGGCTGTGGGAGGAAACCGGAGCACCCGGAGGAAACTCATGTAGACACAGAGAGAATGCGCAAACTCCACATAGGTAGTGACCTAAGCTGGGAATCAAACCCAGGTCCCTGGCACTGTGGAGCAGCAGTGCTAACCACTGTGCCACCTTGCTACCATTATATTTTAAATCTGAACGGTATACAGTTTCAACCCTAGCTCACCTGGGCATTTAATTCTATTGGGCAGAATATTTTCCTGTGGTTAATGCATTAACGCAGAGTGACTAATTTATTGTTTATAATTTGATAGATGTATGCAAATAGAAACTGTGAATATTTTGAAGTAGACTGGTTTTGTTAAGGGTCTATCAAATAAAATAAAAAAGTTTATTAGCTACAAATAAAGCTTACATTAACATTGCAATGAAGTTATTTTGAAATTTCTCTAGTCACCACACTCTGGCACCTGTTCTGGGACAGTGAGGGAGAATTTAGCATGGTCAATGCACCTAACCAGCACCTCATTCAGACTGTGGGAGGGAACTGGAGTAAACTCAGGGAGAATGTGCAGACTCCACACAGACAGCCACCCAAGCTGGGAATCGAACCTGGGTCCCTGGTGCTGTGAAGTAGCAGAGCTAACCAACACTCCAATGTGCCACAAACAAAGAGTTCCACTCCGAGTGAGAAGTGGGATCAGTCAAATTGGCTTCAGCCACTGCACTGTTGTGAAAAGAAATAGTACATTTTACTGGGCTTTATTTGTGGCCTGTGGGCAATTTTGCAACTTTAAAAGCCTACTTTGTCCTGGTTCAGTTTCCATTGATGATAAAAGGAACCAGACAATCTCACTTAACCTCTTGCATCTTGCAGCTGTATTTCTACATTTTCCTTGTTTATCCAATGCAAGCTGAAAGATGTTTTACTTGTTTAACATTTTGAAACAGCTTAAGAAGCAGTCAGAATAAGCTCAAGTATAACTTTCTCTCAATTAAGAATGCCAAAATGTGAATATAGACTTCTGCCCCGATATTGCTTTCATGCATACGTAGCCAATTGTATTTGAGTTATACCAGTTATCAGCTTTGAAAAGCAGATGAGGGGGGTTTGGGAATGGAAGGCTATGCTGAAACGGTTGGTGGCACAGTGGTTAGCACTGCTGCCTCACAGTGCCTGGGACCCGGGTTCGATTCCTAACTTGAGTCACTATCTGTGTGCACGTTCACCCTGTGTCTATGTAGGTTGCCTCCGGGTGCTCTTGTTTCCTCCTTTACTCTGAAAGACGTGCTGGCTAAGTGCATTGGCCATGGTAAAATCTCACTCAGTGTACCCGAACAGGTGCCAGAGTGTGGCAACTAAGGGATTTTCATAGTACCTTGATTGTAGTGTTAGTGTAAGCCTACTTGTGACACCAATATTTAAACTTAAAATGGTTAAATGAAGAGACCTGGGGCATATATGCTGATATGCATCAGGTGCTATGAATTTCTGTACTGAGAATTCTATGTAACCTGAGTTGAACCCCCCGCAAAACGTCCTAACTGACAACATCTATTTTTCTATGCCACATTGAATTTTGGAATGAAAACCTGATTTTCTCTACTTCTATATAATACGTCTCATGAATAAAGTCAATTAGAATTTCATTGGGAGCAGTAATTAAGGAAATCCCACAGAAGTGATGATAGTGCGCAAGTGTAACCCGCAATGAGAGGTGCAGAAGGAACACTATGCATCCTCGGAGAACATTGTACGCACATAACTCCTGCCTGCGTGTGTAATAGCTGATCGAAACCATTAAAAAATAATCATTTGAAAGGCAAATCAACCTGGACTCTGCAGAGAGACAGCGAATATTGCCAAGATGCAGCTTTGTAGAAGTTAACAGCTTCCACTGTGCATCTGGTGTGATTGCTGCATTCCAGATTCTGATGTCTTTATTCCTGTCACGTCTACAGGCAACTTATAACGGATAAAGCAATTGTAAAGTTGCCTTTAAGATGATTACATATAATTTTAATAAAGTGACATTGAGACGAACAGAAGTACACAAGCATGATTCCTAAGGGGGGTAACGTTTTTCAAGCTTATTATGACCCTCGTCATTGTCTTAATGAAATGTTTAATACGCTGATATTGCACGCCCTGTGAGGTCATTCTCAAATCACAATATCTTACCAGATAGGAATGAATGAAGATCTGTTCACATTTCCTGATTAAAGCATTCTAGTTTAGGGATGACACTTTATTTTATGTATTTATTATTTATTAGCCACAAATAAAGCTTACATTACATTGCAATGAAGTTACTGTGAAATTCCCAAATAATTACATGAGGGACAAAGGAATAGATTATAATTTTCTTCTGTTTTCTTTTAATTCAGTTATGGGACATGGGCATTACTGGCTGGGCCAGCATTTATTGCCCATCCCTAGTTGCCCTTGGAGGGCAGTTGAGAGTCAACCACATTGCTGTGGCTCTGGAATCACATGCAGGCCAGGGCAGGTAAGGACAACAGATTTCCTTCCCTGAAGGATGTTTGTGAACTAGATGGGTTTTTCCAACAATCGGCAATGGTTTCACAGTCATCAGTAGATTCTTAATTCTGGATAATAAAATAATGAAATAAATGATACAATAATGAAATAAAGTAGAAGCAGCCTTGGGGAAAGCATGAGCATTGGCAAAGACCAGTTGGTCACTTCCTGTGCTTAAAGTTATTCCATGAAGATTAACATTTAATGGGACTAATTCTCAATTATCGATCACCCTGTTTTGAGGCATTGTTCAGTTGGAACAGCAGGTGGCTTTTGGGTGCCAAAAATGAATTGGGTGCAATTTTGTAGATAGGCCTGTAAATAGATGCCCACCATTCCTGCCTAAAACATTTGTAATTAAGACCCCCTGCCAGACCCCATTTGCAATTCTCAGGAGCAGGTGGGCAAACCATCCAGGGGCCCCAATCTGTTCATTTGTGCCAGCGGCGAGCTGCTTCCAGAGCATTCATGTACATTATTTTTCAGAGAATTATCACCGAAGCATAAATAGGAATTTTTTTTTCTAGTCCAACAAAAATACTGTGGTTTGCTGCTTACCAAAGAGAATCCCCTTGGTCTCCTCCTCCAACAATTGTCCTGTCGGGAAGGAAATCTGCCATCCTTACTTAGTCTGGCCTACATGTGACTCCAGATCCACAGCAATGTGGTTGACTCTCAACTGCCCTCAGGTAACTAGGGATGGGCAATAAATGCCGGCCAGCCAGCAATGCCCATGTCCCACAAATGAATTTAAAAAAAACTCTAGTGTTGACTTCAGAAAGGGAATTGGATGGAGGTTGAGAGGGTTTTTCAAGTTATTTTTAGGATAGGAATATAGGAACATAGTAGCAGGAATGGCAATCCAACCCACTGAGCCTGTTCCAACATTCAATACAATTATGGCTTATCATACTACTTCAATACCTCTTTACCACTCTATTCTCATATCCCTTTAAGTCACTGGTAGTTAGAAATCTGTCAAACCTCGCAGGCGTAGAGAATTCCAAAGATTCAAAACCATCTGATTTATCAGAGAGAGTTTTTTTTTCTCTTCAGTCAAGGAGTCTAGGGCAAGGAAACATAACAACCACAATTTTCTGGCCACTTTGCACCTGGCACATATCACATTGGGACAGCTGTGAATTTGGAGAATCACACGTGAGGGTCTAGCCCAGTGAAGTTGGGAACCAGATTAGCATATTGAATCGAGCATTTAAGTATGCCTAGTCCATCTGAGGCCGGACCCTCCCTGCTCCCGGGATTCTCCGACCTTTTGGGCAAGGCAGGAACCCGGCAAAAATCAGCACTGGTCTGCACAAACGGAGATGTTCCTTTGGAGAGATAGCACAGACTTGATGGGCTGAATGGCCTCCTTCTGCCCTGTCGGGAATCTTTGGTTCTAAAGATGCACTCTGGGGAATTACAGCAAGAGGAAAGGAAACAAACAGCGAGGGTACCTTCGATTTGGAGTAGTTAAAGAAAAAATGATGTCTCTTTAATAGCATTCAATAAGCCACCACTGTTCATATTTCAGATTAATTTAAACTTCAATTACAATCCTCAGAGACCTCACATTTTAGCAGTTTGAGGAGATCTTCTGCAGAGCTAATGATTTTCTTCTTCAGATTCTGCATAACAAATGGCTGTGATGCATGGTTGCTTTTCATGTTTCCTAAGCAGGAAAAGACTGAAAATCTGTTATGGATAAATAAAAGCTTCATCTTAAACCGAAGCACAATTGCTTGTGTGCACACCAGGTGGTGCTGCTGTACTTATTAGATATCCATAAAACAGCAGAAACAGATATTGTGTCTATTATTCCATCAAGCTTGAAGGTTTTGTTTTAAAGAAAAATGGAATTTATATTGCGATCCTTTACTTGTTTACTGGCAATGAAAATAGGCATAAAATTTGCAAGCTCAGCATCTATCCAAGATGTCTTTACCTCCTCATTGTTGTAGAACTCCTACAGTGCAGAAGGAGACCATTTGGCCCATTGGGTCTGCATCGAATCTCTGACAGAATATCTTACACAGGCCCTCACCCCCACCATATCTCTGTAACCCCACACAATTACCATGGTTAATCCATCTTACTTACACATCTCTAGACACAAAGAGTGAATTTAGCATGGCCAGTTCAGCTAATCTATACATCTTTGGACAGTAAGGGGCAATTTAGCACGGCTAAATCACCTAACCTGCAGATCTTTAGACACTAAGGGGCAATTTAGCATAGGCAACCCAGGTAAAATACACATTTTTGGACACTAAATGACAAGTTATCATAGCGAATCCAGTGAATCTGCACAATTTTGGACACTAAGGGGCAATTTAGCATGGCCAATCCACCTAACATACACATCTCTGGACACTAAGGGTGAATTTAGCATGGCCAACCCAGTTAACCTATACATCTTTGGACACTAAGGGGCAATTTAACATGGCCAATCCACCTAACCTGTGCATCTTTGGACTGTGGGAGGAGACCAGAGCACCTCGAGGAAAGACACGCTGACAAGAGACAGACATGCATTCTCCACACAGTCACCCAAGACCATAATTGAATCTGGGTCCCTGGTGCTGTGACGCAGCAGCGCTAACCACTGTGCCACCATGCTGTTCAGTTATACAATTAAATATTTATTAATTATTATTTTTGATCTAGTTAATCAAGAGCCAGGTGTTATGAGCTAGCACTAGGGACAGTACCTGTTAATTTGAATCAGCTGCCTGAGAATACAAAGACATTAAGAGAAGATAGCAGCAAATTAGTTTCAGGACACGTGGACCCTATTTAAGTAGGCAAACTCACTCAAACAAATAGTTCTTCCAGGTTGTGAGCAGTTACTTTATGGGTGCATGTTGTATTTTTTTCTCCAGTTTCCTGGTTATTTTTGATTGGTCCCTTGGAACCACCTTACATATCCCTAAAGGAGTCCTGGAATCTCACTTGAGGACCCCTGTCTCGTAATCCCTCAGTCCTACACTTAAGAATGGATAAGATCAAAAATCAAGTCTACTTGATTCATGCATCACAAATGAAGATCAATAGTCATAATGTTTTATCATACATTTTATGCCAAGTATCAGTAAAGGTCACTCCAGCTTTCAACTTGAAATATAAATGTAGATTCAAAGCCAGATCTTTCCACATTGAGAATAGATCAAAACCAAGAGCCATAAATATAAGATAGTCACCATTAAATCCAACAGGCAGTACATAAGGAGTGTCTTTACCTCTTCAGAGAGTTGTACAGCTGTGGAATTTGCAACCGCAAGGAGGGTTGAGGGTGAATGACAGGGATGCATTCTGGGTAAGTATCAAAAGGAGGAAAAAACAGAATGGCAGGCTGTAGACAGAGATGTGTGTGTGTGTGTGTGTGTGTGTGTGTGTGTGTGTGTGTGTGTGTGTGTGTGTGTGTGTGTGTGTGTGTATCTGCGTGTGTGTATGTGTGTGAGGTGTGTCTGTGTGTGAGTGTGTGTGTGTGCATATGTATTTGCGTGTGCATGTATGTGTGTGTGTATGTGTATGTGAGTGGGAGTGTGTGTGTATGTGTGCGCGCGCGTGTGTGTGTGAGCGTATGTGTGAATGTGTGTGTGAGTGTGTACATGATTGTGTGTGTGTGTGTGTGTGTATATGATTGTGTGTGTGAGTCTGTGTGTGTGTGCGTGCGTGTGTGTGTGAGTATATGTGTGAATGTGTGCGTGAGTGTGTATATGATTGTGTGTGTGTGTGTGTGTGCGTGCGTGAGTGTGTATATGATTGTGTGTGTGAGGGTGTGTGTGTGTGGGGAGTATTAACACCTGCGTGAATCAGCTGAGCTGAACACTCCTGCTGTGCCGGATATTGAAAATATTCTCTGTGATCTAACATACATTGAACAATCCTACAGTAATGGGACACTATGGTCCTCTACCCCGTCGACCCAGAAACAAATATTTCACCTCCCTCACTCTGTGATTTGGGCAATTAGCAAGCAAGGGAGATGATAATAGGCACTGAGTTACAGTTTGACGGATGTGACAGCCCAGATAACCTCAACATATGCAATCACACGAGAAATCAGGGACCCTACACACCTCGGACATACTCTATTCCGCCTTCTTCCAATGGGAAAAGGGTACAAAAGTCTGAGATAAAATCCTACAAGTGCAAAAGGAGGCCATTCAGCCCATCAAGTCTGCATCGATCACAATTCCGCCTAAGCCCTATCCCCGTAACCCCATGCATTTACTCTAGCTAGTCCCCCTGACATGAAGGGGCAATTTAACATGGCCAACCACCTAACCCGCACATCTTTGGATTTGGGAGGAAACCCACACAGACACAGGGAGAATGTGCAAACTCCACAAAGGCAGTGACCTAAACCAGGAATTGAACCTGGGTCCCTGGCACTGAGGCAGCAGTGCTAGCCACTGTGCTATAGTGGGGCCCCAATCAGATACCAACCAAGTCAAAAACAGCTTCTTCCCTGCTGCCATCAGGAAAAAATGGACCAACCTCACATTAAGTTGCTCTTTCTCAACACCTTAGCTACGACTGTAATACTACATTCTCAACTTTGCTTCCCTATGTACGGTATGCTTTGTGTAGCTCGCAAGAAACAACACTTTTCACTGTATAATAATACATATGACAATAATAAATCAAATCACATCAAAATGCCATTATAAAGATTGGAAATGATCCTCTCACCGCTTCTCATTTATTGCTGATTATCTCATTAAATAAATGGTGCTGAGTCTAATTGGAAACACCAGCATATTATTCTTTAAGTATCTCGGGGGGAACCCTTGAGGTGTACATGAAAAGTGACATTGAAACTTCGATGAAGTCTGGAAAGCGATCGAAGATTATTTGGAGGAGAAAAAGTGTGTACGATTGTACGATACTGTTGGAGATTGTTTGGGAAGAGCAGCACAGTGGTTAGCAGGGCTGCCTCACAGCGCCAGGAACCTGGGGTCGATTCCAGCCTTTGGTCAGCAGTGGCGGTCCGTGTGGAGGGTGTCCCAAGATGTGTAGATTAGGGGGATAAGTGGGTAAACAGGTGTGGTTATGGGGATAGGGCCCTGGCAAGATTATCTATTGAAGAGTCGGTACAGATGTGATGGGCTGAATGGCTTCCTTCTGCACCCCAGGGACTTTGTGAGCTGATTTTCATCAGAATGCTTGTGTCACGGAGGATCCGAGGAATTTTTGTAATCTGGGCAAGGGGACCTCAAGATAAAAGAAAGATTAGCAATCCAAATTGCTGAAGAATTTTGACTCTTGAATGTTTTGCCTCTGACTTTCCCAAGCGTCAGGAGCCCAGCTGCTGTTGAATGTGACTCCAGTTCAATATCATCATCACGTTGTTTGGAAAGAAATGCATTTCTTAATAGTGATAAATCTGAGAGAAACTCCCAGGGACCGTTGGCACAGAGAATGGAAAATGTCCTTCGCTTCAACCCCACACAATCACCGTCATGGTGATCAGTCAAGGCCTTTATCCTATTGACCTCAATTTTTGGTGACGGGCTATTTCACTTCCATGAAACATGAACTAAAACGGAGACAACAACATTTGTCACCTGACAATGATGTACAGCTTACTTTGAAAGTCATCTACATTTATTTTACAGCGAGATCAGATGAGGCAGTAATCCCACTGAACTTCTTCAACCACCGGAATTACTGACCTTTGCCTTATTTTGGCGTCTCCCTGCCCACGTTACGAGAATTGCACAGATCCTCCATGCCACCAGCATTCATACGACAATCAGTTATACGAGTCAATATTTATTAATTATTATTTTTGATTTACTCAATTGTTGTTGGCTGAGCAAAATTTCTCAGTCGTTAAACTAACATTTAGATCTGATGTCACATGTCTCCCCTCACCAATTAAAGCACATTTGCTGTAAAAAGTCTTCGAAAGCACAAATACAAGCAAAAAAGTGAGGCTTACATAGAAACTAGAAGCAGGAGTAGGTTATTCAGCCCTTCAAGCCTGTTTCGCCAGTCATTTTGATCACAACTGATCACTAAAATCAATATCGTGATCCCACTTCCCTCCAAATCCCTTGATCCCTTTGGCCTCAAGAGCCACCTGTAATTTTTTTCTTGACATCACACAACCATTTTGATTCTAAGTGCTGTGCGGACTTGGCACTGGGAGTGTTTCAGATCCAACTTTTAGACCCACTCTCAGGCAGCGCACCCCCCCCCCCCCACCCCCACACCACGCACTCTGCGTGAAAAATTATCAGCGATTCCGAATGGCGCTGCAGAAGCCTATGGGCGGGGCTTAACATGCCCGAAACCCTGCAGCTCCGATCGGCGCCTCCAACTGCGCATGCGCAGAAAGAAAAATGATAGAATGCTGCTCCCATGCCACATCCCTGCAGGACTGGATAATGCCTCCGCCCGGCCCCCACAGATATTGCTGCACCCACCCCCCCATTACTGCCCCCCTGATCCTTCCATCCCTCCGTCACCCAGACCGATCATGGGTCCCTCTTCTCCTTCCCCCCACTGATCTCAGGGAGAGTGGCAGCGGACCACATACACACACACACACCCATGTAGACACATATGCACATATACGCACATGCACACACACACAAACACACACACACGCACATATATACACATGCATACACACACATATACACACATACACACACGCATGCATACATGCACACACACATTTGCACATGCACACACACACACACATCCACACAACAAAAATAATGTGATGAATTTTGTTGTGTTTTGAACAATTGTACTTTTAATTTGTCTGGGATTTTTCTTTCTTGCTGTTTATTAAAACAAATATGTTGGATGGTGCTAGTATATCCAGTGATCCCCGATAATCTTTCAGAAAGGGAAAGATAATAGTCTTCTAATTATTCTTCATTCATTTGTCCCAAGCTAATCTGGATCAGGCAGTCTCTGGCTTTACCTGCTCCAAAATAAATATGTGAGGGACCTTTACAACTATCCTGCACATCAGTAACATTTCAAATCAATTCCTATCGCACACTCAGTGTCCGTAATAATCACAATGAGC
This sequence comes from Carcharhinus amblyrhynchos, assembly GCF_965287045.1. NCBI lineage: Eukaryota > Metazoa > Chordata > Chondrichthyes > Carcharhiniformes > Carcharhinidae > Carcharhinus > Carcharhinus amblyrhynchos. The sequence continues at coordinate 7,335,985 of NC_137333.1, read as the reverse complement.
AAGCCTGCATGAGATAGCAATGTGGAATAAAACTGACTAAAAACTGATGGGCAGAGCTGTACCATGGGACTATTAAATAGGTTTAAATGGGTGCGTAAGGGTGGAATGCAAATATTGCATAGAATCCTTACAGTGCAGAAGCAGGCCATTCGGCCCATTGAGTTTGCAATGATCCTCCAACAGAGCACCCCACCCAGACTCTATCCCCGTAACCCCATGCATTTTACCCTAAACTGTGCATCTTTGGACACTAAGGGGCAAATTAACATGGGCAATCCACATAACCTGCGTATCTTTGGAGTGTGGGAGAAAACCAGAGCACCCAGTGGATATACGTGCAGACAGACATGCAACATGCAAGCTTCACACAATCACCCAAGGTTAGAATTGAATCTTGGCACTGTGAGGCAGCAGGGCTAACCACTTTGCAACTGTGCCACTCAATGTGTTGTAGTATTACATCTTTATTAATCAATGTACAAACTATTCAGCAAATCATGTCTGTACTGGCTCTTTGAAGGAACATTTCTATTAGTCCCACTGACTTTCCTTTTGCCCCTAATTCTGGAAAGATCTCTCTTACAAGTTTATACACAAGTCCCTTCTGGAAGCTACTGTTGAATCTGATTGTGCAATAGTTTCTGGCATATTCCAGATCATAACAACTGGCTGTGTCCTATTCACTTCATGGACATGGTAGGAAGGGCTATTACTTACGTGGCGAAAAACTGCAGCAGGCGACAGTGCAGAGGGACCTCGGGGTCCTTGTGCATGAGTCGCAAAAACCCAGCTTGCAGGTGCAGCAGGTGGTCAGGAAGGCGAATGGGATGCTGGCCTTCATAGCGAGGGGGATTGAATATAAAAGTAGGGAGGTCTTGCTGCAGCTGTATAGGGCACTGGTGAGGCCGCAGCTGGAGTACTGTGTGCAGTTTTGGTCGCTGCACTTATGCAAGGATATTTTGGCCTTGGAGGGAGTGCAGAGGAGGTTTACTAGGCTGATTCCGGAGTTGAGGGGGTTGAACTATGAGGAGAGGCTGAATAAACTAGGCTTGTACTCGTTAGAGTTTAGAAGAATGAGGGGAGATCTCATTGAGATGTATAAGATGTTGAATGGGATGGATAGGATAGAGGTGGAGAGGCTCTTCCCGCTCAGAAAGGACAGTAGGACTAGAGGGCACAGCCTCAGGATAAAGGGGGGGCGGTTTAGAATGGAGTTGAGGAGGAACTTCTTCACTCAAAGGGTGGTGAATCTCTGGAATTCTCTGCCTGTTGAAGTGGTGGAGGCTGCCTCGCTAAATATTTTTAAGACGCGGGTTGATGGGTTTTTGATAAGAGAGGGGATTAAGGGTTATGGGGAGAGGGCGGGAATGTGGAACTGAGCCACAACAGATCAACCATGATCTTATTGAATGGCGGGGCAGGCTCGAGGGGCTAGATGGCCTACTCCTGCTCCTATTTCTTATGTTCTTAGGTACATGCATCTGCACATCATGACTACTATCGACACCGCAAACTGCCGGCTCCAAGTGGAGAGGATCTCCAAGAAGATCGCTCATATCAACACAAATACCAAGTTTCTACAAAGATGCAAGAAAGCAGACAAGATACCAAAAGGATTACAGATCACAAACCTACTCAGGTCAACCTATAACACAGGCAACACTGAGAGACTTTGCCATCGCACCTCTCTCACACTCCTCGGCCACCTCACACACCAGCTCTACAGCAAACGCTGCATCCTGGAAACCAAGACAGAGTCTAAATTCTCAACTTGGGCTTAGGGCGCAGACCAGCTGCGAAATTCTGCCAAGCAGACGAGACAAAGGAACTACGCCATCTACAGGCACACCAAGAACAGGAAACTTGAGAAACTCGGCATCACCGCCAGCAGCAACCAAGCCTCCCCCGGTACCACAGTAGAAAACAGTGCCACTGCAGGGAAGACCATTGTCAAATTGTCGGACTACACGCTTCAACCAGATGAAATCGAAGTTCTCAGCCCAGGGCCCAATTTCTGCCCCACCACCAAAATAGATCCCATCAGTCTTGCAGCAGACACACTTCTTACTTCGATTCATTTCCCCACTGAATGTTTTGCCAATTATCTTAAATCTGTGGTTACCAACCCTGCTCCTAGTGGAACTAATTTCTCTCCATCAATTCTATCAAAGTCCTTCATAACTTTAAGCATCTGTTTCAAATCTTCCCTTCGCCTTAACTGCTCTACAAAGAAAAATCCCAGTTTCTCCAGTCTCGCCATGATGCTGAACCTTGTTGTGTCTGCCACACAGTCTGTTCTAATCCTTGTATGGTGGACAAAAAATCACGAGCAGGCTTCTTGTTAGTGAAACCAATATTTATTTAAATATACACAATCAATAATCATCCACCCAACCAACAATAAATTATCTTACAGAAAATACTAAAATTCAAATCCAATATTAAACTTGACTTAACTTTGCGTGACTGGCAAGTATCCAAGCAGATATTGGCCTTTATCTGTCACTGGTCTCTGTAGTCCTCTGTGTAGTCTGGTCCTTTAGTCTTGTCTGGCACTTTAGCTCTGGTCTTCCTCCCTTCTTGTGTCTCTCCTCGTGCTGGTCGTTGCTGGTGTTGGTCACTATTGTCCTAGATCATTCATGGGGTCAGAGAGAGAGATTCGTGGTTGCGCTACACACTTTATACCCTGTTGGTTTTTGCGCCCCTTTTGGCCATTGCCAATCAATCGATCAGGACTTGATCACCCTGATCGATAAAGTCCAAACGGGTGCTGCCACACCAATGTCCGGGTGTGTCCCCAACGATCATGCCTGTAGGTGCTGGGGGCACATAGAACACACACCTCCCTCCTAAATAAGGGGCTATGGCACCCCTATGTCTGGTAAACAACCCGGTTTGACCAGAAAATCCCTTTATTTCTGGAGATGGCCCATATCCGGTGTATACAGTCATGTGAGCTACAGCCTGTTTATCCCTGCCCTTTCGGCTGGAGCCTGCTGTTTTAGTTCTTGCCCCATTGTCCCAGAGTGCTTTACAAATCACCATTTTAGGTGGCCTTAGTATCATTCTGCAGCTTTGTTCATTGTTATTTTGCTAAACGGTTAATGGTTTCTTAAAGATGTAGTTGGCTTCAGGTGAGCAAAAAAGAGAAAAACATCAAAGTCATTTGAATTGTGCATTAACTTAGAAAGATTAGCATTTGATACTTTCCTCCCACAGACCGAATGACATGCTGGTTAGATGCATCAGCCATGCTAAATTCTCCCTCAGTGTACCTAAACAGGTGCCAGAGTGTGGCGACTTGTGGATTTACACAGTTACTTCATTACAGTGTGAATGTAAACCTACTTGTGACACTAATAAACTTTAAACTGGAACCAAAGCTCTGAGTCAAGTCTCAGGTTCTTTCTGATTGTATTACAGCGTGGTATGGCTTGTGCTCTGCCCAGGGCTGCAAGAAACGACAAAAGGTCGTGAATGTAGCCCAATCCCTCACGCAAACCAGCCTCCCATCCATTGATTCTGTCTACACTTCCCACTACCTCGGCAAAGCGGCCAGCATAATTAAGGGCCCCACGCACGCTTAATTCTCTCTTCCACCCTCTTACTTTGGGAAAAAGGGACAAAAGTCTGAGGTCACATACCAACCGACTCAAGAACAGATTTTTCCCTGCGGCCATCAGACACTTGAGTGGACCTAACTTGCATTAAGTTCATCTTTACACCCTAGTTATGTCTCTAACACTACATTCTGCATTCTCTTGTTTCCATCTCTATGAACAGTATATTCTGTATAGCACACAGGAAACAAAACTTTTCACTGTATTTTAATGCATGTGACATTAATAAATCAAATCAAATCAAATCAAAGACTGTAGCGCTACATTCTGCACTCTCTCATTTCCTTTTTCGATGAACTGTATGCTTTGTCTGTATAGCGCACAAGAAACGATACTTTTTACTGTATGTTAATACATGTGACAATAATAAATCAAATCAAAGAACGTAACACTACATTCTGCAATCCCTCATTTCCTTTTCGATGAATGGTATGCTTTGTCTGTATAGCGCATAAGAAACAATACTTTTCACTGCATACTATACATGTGACAATAATAAATCAAATCAAAATCAAGTTCTAATTCCAAAACAGAGAGTCAATCTTAAAATGCTGAGACTTTCTTCTGTAACACTGCCTCCAGTATGGAAAAAAGTTGCTCTTTCCATCACATCATGTAGAAATGGGTTATTTTTGCATTGCCTGCCATAGACATGTGTCTCAGTGTGTTGACGATATTTTCAGTTCAGTCATTTCTTGTCCAAATAATTTGATCAATGCAGCATTTTTTTTCCACAATCCTCGTGCGGTGTGCAATTTAATATTCAACGCCCATGCAAATCTTTGGCCTGTTAAATTATCCTCGCAAAAAAAATCAAAATCACATAGCATCATGAAACTGCACAGAAAGTGGTCATGTCACTCTGCACCAAATTGAATGTTGTCTTTGAGTCTATTGAATAATTAATGAATCGTTCAACCATTTCTATTATATTTTCCTTAATTACTTTGTAAAATTAGAAGGGAAAATGACACAACCAACATGTTAGGGGAGGAAAAAAAACGAGTAATGTCTCAGCTAACCATGTAAGTCAGTGACGGATATCTGTTCTTGGGTTGAATCTGCTGGAGGCATTGTAATTTCAACGGTGCTGCTGGAGGATTTGACCATGTTCATCTTGATGAAGTACAAAATTCTCCTTTCACCATCATGGAGAACAGAGGGAATCAAGTTGATGGTACACCCTTGGATTTTTAGAAAGCTATTGACAATCTATTCCACCTTCCTTCACAGCAACAGATAGGAGAACAAAGTAACTTTTCACATCAATGTGCCAAGGACTCAATGAGGGAACCGATTGAGCATTGTGCAAAGAAAAATGGTCAATTAATATCTTTGTAGCAGCGTGGCACACTGGGTAGCGCTGCTGCCTCACAACATCAGAGAACCTGTGTTCAATTGTGGCTTTGGGTAACTGTTTGTGGTGTTTCCACTTTCTCCCCATGTCTGTTTGGGTTTCCTCCGGGCGCTCTGGTTTCCTTCCACAGTCCAAAGATCATAGAATACGTACAGTGCAGAAGGAGGCCATTTGGCCCTTCATCAACAACAATCCCACCTGGCCCTATCCCCATAACCCCACATATTTACCCTACTAATTCTCCTGACATTCCCTTAACACTAAGAGGCAATTTAGCATGGCCAATCAACCTAACTTGTACATCTTTGGATGATGGACGATGCAGACACGGGGAGAATGTACAAACTCCACATCGACAGTCATCCAAGCTGAGAATTGAACCCAGGCCCCTGTCGCTGTGAGGCAGCAGTGCTAACTACTGTGCAGGGTTAGGTTGATTGATTATGTTAAATTGTCCCTTTGTGTCCCAAGGTGTGCAGGTTAGGAGGTTTAGTTGAGTAAATATATGAAGTTAAACACCTATAAGGCTTAGGATAAGGCCTGGACAAGATGCTCTGTCATAGACTCAGTGCAGATGAGATGGGCTGAATGGCCTCCTTCTGTACTGTAGATATTCTTTGATAGCAAAGGGGTTCTTTCTACGAAAGAGTGATCACTGTTAATGGTTTCTTAATTATATTGCCAGAATACACAGATGATAGCCAATGTTTAATTAAGTGGTCTGAGTACATTATAAATAAAGGACACACAGCCACCCCCTCTCCCTCCGCATTTTATTTTGTCTTTTTTTTCCAATGCCCCTTCATGGGCTTCTAATGAGTTAATTTCTTTTTCATTTGTTTATTTTATTGGTGTACACAAAATAGGAAACAGTTGGGACACTGGGTATGTGAGGAGAGCTATAAGACTGAACAAGGCCAATAATTCTCTCCGTAAAGTTTCGTTCTATGTTTTAATTTTGACCACACCAACAGGCTTGGATTCTATAAACAATTATATTATGGTAAAATTATTAATTAAGTTTGAAAAAGACTTAGTTATGTCTGAAAGTAGAATCCTAAATCTAAATGATTCATGCTACATCTGTATGAGGGACAACTTGGCTAAGATCAAATGAGGAATTACATTTTTCTGGTAGCCAAACAACATCTAGAACTCAAATACTTAGTACATTAATCCTAACATATAGACAATATTTCAAGAGACAAATATGGCAGCTAACAAGAAGAGATAAAGATCGCATTAGATCAACGGTAGATGTTTTGAATTGTTGTAATAAGTTGAAGTATTCCCCTGATCGATGTGTTTCCACAGAATGAGGAATACTGGATCTCATTCTGGGGAATATATTTGGTCATTTTTCCAACAGAAAGCTTTCAGGAAACAATGATCATAATACTAAAAGCTGTAGGTTATCGGTGGAAAAGGAGAAGGATAAAATAGAAATAGCAAATTTGTGGAAGGCCAATTTTAGTGCACTGAAAATACCAAGGTAAACTGGAACCATCAACTGACGGGCAAAACTGTATCCGAGAATGGATTATCCTTAAAGATGAAATGGCTCGGGTACATTTCAACAAGGGTGAATGATAATGTAACAAAGGTCAGAGTTATCTGGATAATGAGGGAGATAGGGATTAAGATGAAGCAGGGAAAGTGTATGTAGGACAAATGGCAGGCTGATAGTATAACTTAGAGCCATGCTGAGCATAGAAAGTTCAGAAGGAAAGTCAACAGTGAATCAGACAGGCAAGACAGTATGAGGGTAGATGGGCAGCTAACATGATTGGAGTCCAAAAGTGTTATTTTGGCATTTAGCAAGTAAACTCATGGCAGAAGGTGGAGTGGGGCTGGTTATGAACCAAAATTATGATCAACACACACTGTGAAATTGACACCAGACAGCCTGAACTATCAATCAATCTGTTTCCTATAGCTGTTTCAACATGAGTAATTGTTGTCTCGTCCCTCAGCCAAACAAATGTAACTAGGCTTAGCTAAAAACCCAGAATCCATTCAGCTTGTTTAGCAGCTGCACTCCAGAAAAGAAAACATTGTTTGATTGATAGAGCAGGCTCTCTGATCTTTGCTGTCAATTTCACAATGCTTGTTCACACAAATTAAGTGGTTTCAAGATTTTGTGGTTTTTGTTATTGCTACTTTGAAGAGTTGAGATGATTGTCAGATTTAATAGATTTATAGTGAAATGGCTATCATTTCAACATGAGAGAAAGTTATGAATGAATTACTTTTTACATTTCTGTCACTGTAGGGTTCATTAATTCTAGACTCTGTGTAATGGATCAATGATGTTGTGAAACTTCTTAACGGGTCAATGGTCATCAATACGCTATTGACTGTCACGGAGTGAATGAAGACCAATGGGGGTGGATGGAAGAGCAGATCTTGATATTGGGGGACGTGTTTGAGTAGAAAGGCAAGGCTTGACATGGGAATAAGGGGCAATGGGTGGAAAGGTAAAGCTTAGCATGGGGGGGCATGAGAGGCCATGGGAGATGAGTGAAAGAAAAGTGATTGGCTTAGGAGGCATCAGAGACCATGAGGGTGGGTGGGAAGGGCAGAGATTGCCATGGGATCATGAGGGGGACATTTGAATTTACCCTTTATGACTTCTGTCATTCGGGTGCATAACTCTTCTGATGTGCAAAGAACCGGGATTGAAAAAAAAACTGGCCTGACTCCATGAAAATTGTAGGAAGTGAAAGAGACGCCTATGTCTGCAATGGAGCCAACCAGATCGAGGTGTGGAATGTGGGCTTTTGACAGAAACTTGTTTGCTCCCTTTGAAGGCATTCCCAAAAATTCCAAAACCCAGGAATGGAGTTGGCAGTCCGAGAATTGGAGCCCATCTGCCATTTTTAAGGAGCTCCCGGGTTGTCCTCTGTCGCTTTAAAATCCAGGCCACAGTGTGTGTACAAGTATCAGAAATTCTGAGTTGCTCCATCAAAATAACAATAATTGTCATCCCGTAGGGGGCAGTCTAACACCACCACTTTAGCCACACTCTCTCTTCCACACAGTCGAAGGTTTTGTATTGAATTTTCCACATACCTGAGCTTCAATTACAATCAAGCAAATGATTATTGATATTTTTAGAACTCTTGCAAAATATTGAGAGATTTGTTTTCTCATTTTGCTTCTCTGAACGCTGCCAATAAACAGCAGGACGCTGTTGGCTCTGACCTCTTTGCGACCAAGGAAGAGTTAACAGTGTCACCACCACCTAGTGAGATTAGACCAACAGTGGTTAGACTTAGGAGCAGCTTTGTCTTTCAGCCTGTTCTATCACAGATATTTGTGGATACTTTTGAATTATTGATAAGTTCACTGAATATAGCCGAGAGGCAGATAAACAAACTGATCCTCAATTAGACGCTTAGTATTACTTAGGCCGATAAAAGTCACAAATTGAAGGTGTGCTGTGTGCAGCAGTGGATATACCCGATGACTCACAAATCGGTGGGGGGTCACGGATGAAAAGGATCTGGAATTAATGACCAGTGAAATAAATTAGATATGCCACTTTTCCTTTCACAGTGTCGCTTCCTTCAAATTGAAAGCGCTACAATTTATTTGAGGAATTTGGATTTATTTGTGTTGCAAAATAAAATGGATCCCCCCCCCCCCCCCACCTCCTCTGAGGGGAAACAGAATCACGGATCCAAAAGTGTTTGCTGAAGATCGGGAGGGGGTTTGACAGTCAAAAGATTGTGCTTATTAAAAGGAAATGGATGCTTCAAGGGGGATGCTTTTTTTGGCATGTCTGTGTTGCAGTGGTGGTGTCCCTATTTCTGGGTCCAGGAATCCTGACTTCAAACCACCATCCAGCACGGTGGCACAGTGGTTAGCACTGCTGCCTCACAGCACCAGGGACCGGCTTTCGATTCCCGGCTTGGGTCACTGCCTGCGTGGAGTCTGCACATTCTTCCTGTGTCTGTGCGAGCTTCCTCCATGTGCTCCGATTACCTTCAGAAGCAGTGCTGTTTAGATGCATTGGCGGTGCTAAATTCTCCCTTAGTGTACCTGAACAGGTGCCGCAATATGGCAACTTGGGGATTTTCACAGTAACTTTATTGCAGTGTTAACGCAAGCCTACTTCTGACATGAATAAATAAACTTTAAGGACTTGGTGGCCATGTGAGGGTAAAGTAAAGTTTATTTATTTGCCACAAGTAGACTTATATTAACACTGCAATAAAGTTACTGTGAAAATCCCCTAGTTGCCACATTCTGGAGCTTGTTCGGGTATACTGAGGGAGAATGTAGTATGGCCAATTCACCTAACCAGCAAATCATTTGACTGTGGGAGGAAACTGGAGCACCCAGAAGAAACCCACACAGACACAGGGAGAACGTGTAGACTCCATATAGGCAGTGACCCAAGCCAAGAATTGAACTTGGGCCCCTTGTGCTGTGAGGCAGCAGTACTAACCTATAGCGGGACGCAATGATTATCAAGTTGTAGATCTATCTAATGGCAGGTAGTAAATGTGGGAGAATTTCCTCGTCTGCACCATGCAGGTTCAATCATGGAGCAAATCAATGGAAGTCCGTGGTTGCCAATACACTCTTCGGGCATGGTACCTCGACAAGATTTTGTTTGTGCAAAGCACTTTTTCCATTGCCTGTTTGTGTGAACTCATTATTGACCGGGAAGATTCTCCTTTGTCACAGGCTACCTCCAAATTTTTATCATGGCTGGGACTTTGGACAGGGAGCCGAGGAATCCTTGTTGGAAAATACACTGCTAATTTGGGTTGTGGCAGCCAGTGCCTCATTGTGAGGTAGCAGTTCCCAGAAGAACAGATGCCATGAAGCCATTAGAAAGACATGTCTTGGGTCTCGCAGGACCAGGCTGGCGTGCTTTGCCAAGGGGCCTGGGGTAGCCAGGTTGGAATCTGGAGGGGAAATGTGAAAATGGGAGAACACCCCGGGGGAGCATCCAATGGGCACAAGTTCCCTGAACTGGAGCCACCTCCCCTCAACCCCACCCCTCCCAGCTCACCTGGACACAGTCTGCCCTGCAGTAGGTAAAATCCCAACGGCAGCAGTGGGAGGCGACATTTACGTGACTATTAATTCATCACTTTGGGGCCTTAATTGACCCACAGGCAAAACAGGCTTCGCAATATCATCCCTCTCCATCCACTGCGGGTGAAATATTAGCCCCAGTGGAGGTGAGATCACATTGGGGAGGGTGAGAAGAGGGAAGGGAAGGTAAGCATTACACCTGGATTTGTACAGGAAGGCATCGTGAGAAGGGGACAGGGCGTTGGGGGTCATTGAGGAGTAGGCTAGGGTATCACAGAGGAAATTATTGCTCTGGAACATTGAAAGAGGGAAGGAGGAGATGACGAGTTTGGTGGTGGAGGTGGTGGAAATGGCAGGAAAGGACTCTCACATCCTAGATCCTTACAGGCTGCATGTCATTTTCCCAGTTCCCTCATATCCATTGCAGCTATTCAGACAGTGCAATCTTTCAGCATTTCTGAAAGATCTTCCTTTTCTTTCCCTCAACTGAGTCCTCAGCCCACTATGGTCAAGAGGGTCCTTGACCGGATCAGTCACACTTCCCAGAATTCTGCACTCACCCTGTCCTCTCTCTCCCAGAACAATAGGATCCCATTGTCCTCACATTCCCACCAGACTCTTTTCTTATCCCAACACCATTCTTAGCCGTGGAAAATGTAAGAGCAAGGTTCCCCACTCACTTGCCTTCCACCCTGTTGCAGACTTGCCTTGTGTCCTTATCCTTCCCGTCCTTCGCTCAAATCACATTTCATCTCTAATTTTTCCCAGTTCTGACACTGAATTGAATCATTAACTCTGTTTCTCCTTCCTGTTGCCTGAACTATTGAACATTTCCAGTGTTACTTTTTTCATTTCGGATTTGCAGCATCTGCAGTTTGTGATTCTTCAAAGATTTTTTTAATTCATTCATGGGACATGGGTGTCGCTGGCTGGCCTGCATTTATTGCCCATCCCTAGTTGCCCTTGGTAGGGTAACTGAGAGGTAACCCCATTGTTGTGGCTCTGGAGTCACATGTAGGCCAGATCGGGTAAGGATGACAAATTTTGTTTCCTCAAAGACATTAGTGAACCAGATGGGATTTTCCAACAATTGACAATGGTTTCATTGTCATCAGTGGATTATAAATTCCAGATTTTTTTTTCATTTAATTCAAATTCCACCATCTGCTGTAGCAGGACTTGAACCTGGGTCCCCGGAACATTAGTTAAGCTTCTGGATTAATGGTCTACGGATAATACTACCAGGCCATTACTAATTCACAACAATCATCCCAGTTGCCTAATATATCAGTTGGGGACTCCAAGATTTCAGCATAGTAATGTGTACAAACACAAGCACTAATGCCCCTGTGGTTAGCACTGCTGCTTCACAATGCCTGGGGCCCAGGTTCAATTCCCAGCTTGGATCACTATCAGTGCAGAGTCTGCACCTTCTTCTTGCATCTGTGCGGGCTTCCTCTGGGCGCTCTGTTTTCCTCCCAGAGTCCAGAAGATGTGCTGGTTAGCTGCATAGACCATGCTAAATTCTCCGTCAGTGTACCCGAACAGGCGCCAGAGTGTGGCAACTATGTGTGAAGTAGGGAGCTGGGGCGGGGGGAGCAGATGTAGGGGTGGATGGCGGTGAGTGGGTTAATGATAGAAATGATAGAGGAACAAAGACGTTTGTTCAGGTACACAAATCATTAAAAGCCAGTGTGCAAAACAAGAAGTGATTGAGAAGGTTGTTTACATTAAGAAAGCTGGAATACAAAGAGAAGAGAGGTACATTTGATGGGGAGGCCATGACCTTGTGGTATTATTGCTAAACTATTCATCCAGAGACTCAACTAATGTTCTGGGGGCCCAGGTTCGAATCCCACCGCAGCAACTGGTGGAATTTGAATTCAATTAAAATATTTGGAATTAAGAATCTGCTCACACCATGAAACCATTGTCGATTGTCTGAAAAACCTATCTGGGTCACTAATGTCTCGTATGGAAGGAAATCTGCCGTCCTTAACTGGTCTGGACTACATGCAACTCCAGAGCCACTGAAATGTGATTGACTCATATTTTTTTCAGACAATCGACAATGTGAATGACTCTCAGTTGCCCTCCAAGGGCAACTAGGGATGGGCAATAAATGCTGGCCAGCCAGCGATGCCCATGTCCCACAAATGAATAAAAAATATTTCAGTTGTCAGACACTATTCAGAGTGCTACGTTGGGCACAATTCTTCAGGAAGCCCTTGGAGGGGATATAGCACAAGCGGTGCTGAAAGGGTTAAATTATAACAACAGGTTTCTTAAATCAACATAAAGATTTGTATTTCCCAGAGTTTAGAAGGTTGGAAAAATAGTATAATTATAGTATAGAAATGTAAAAAATTGGAGAAAGAGCAGGCCACTCAGGCCTTCAAGCTTGCTCCATCATTCATTGTGATCATAGCTGATCACCCAACTCAAGAACCTACTCCCATCTCCCCGCCCCCCATATCCCTTGAAAGTATTTAAGATGTTACAAAGGATTTGATACAGCTGATAACATGTAATTGAAGGTTATTTATTAGTTTGATTTGATTTGCTTATTATCACATGTATTAACATACAGTGAAAAGTATTGGTTCTTGCGTGCTGTACAGGCAAAACATACTGTTCATAGAGAATGAAATGAGAGTTGTACAGTCATAGCAAGGGTGGAGAGAAAGAGCAGCTTAATGCAAAGTAAGTCCATTCAAACGTCTGATAGCAGCAGGGAAGAAGCTGCTCTTGACTCGGTTGGTACGTGAGCTCAAACTTCCGTACCTTTTCGCCGAAGGAGGAAGGTGGAAGAGACAATATCCGTGGTGCATGGGGTCCTTAATTATGCTGGCTGTTTTGCTGAGGCAGCAGGAAGTGTAGATAGAGTCAATGGTTGGGAGGCTGGTTTGAGTGATAAATTGGGCTACAATCACAAAATTTTGTATTTCCTTGTGATCTTGGGCAGAGCAGGAGCCACACCAAGTTGTGATACAACCAGAAAGAATTACTTTCTATGGTGCATCTATAAAGGTTGGTGAGAGCTGACATGCCAAATTTCCTTAGCCTTCTCAGAAAGTAGGGGCGTTGGTGAGCTTTCTTAACTGTAGTGTTGGCATGGGTGGACCAGGAAAGGTTGTCAATGATCTAGACACCTAAAAACTTGAAGATCTCAGCCATTTATACTTCATTCCATTGATGTAGACAGGGACATTTCACAAGTAGGTGGACATTAAAACTGCAATGAAGTTATTGTGAAAATTCTTTAGATGTCACACTCCGGTGCCTGTTTGGGTACACTGAGGGAGAATTTAGCATGACCAATGCATCTAACCAGCACGCCTTTCAGACTGTGGGAGGGAATCAGAGCCAATCCAGAGGGAATCCGTGCAGGCACGGGGAGAACATGCAGTGTCCGCTTAGACAGTGACCCAATTGAACCTGGATCCCTGGCGCTGTGAGGCAGCAGTGCTAACCACTCTGCTGCAGTGCCACCTTCAATATTTCCTCAGGTGGGAAATGTGGATAAAAAGAAAATAGGACCTTAAAGTCAGAGGTCAATCATTAAGAAGTGAAACTGTTCTGTGTCAGCAAACTAATGTTTTCAATAGACATACCCAGAGATGAAACTCTAAACTGGTGTGCAAAGATGAATAATATAAACCCTTGCAGCAACTTTAATCAGGCAATTGAGCTTAGCCTGTTAGAATATGAACTCCCTGATTAAGGGCCAAATTGATGGGCCAATCAGGGAGCCTTTTGTTCTGTATTTAACCGGGACTGTCAGTTCCTCTGGGACTCCTAGTGTCGACTGCGAACTGAAAGGTTTGTGTATGCTATTGTCAGACTTGTAAATAAAGGGATTTTGGTGAAGGAACTTCTGCCTCCGAGGACTTATTGTGCCCTCCAGATTTAAATTTAATAAATTTGATGCTAATTTGATGCAAGAGTACTCAGAATAAAAACTAGTTTGATTTTGTTGTTTATTCTGCTCGACGTCTGTATTTTTCCCCTGACTGGAGTCTATTTTCAATGGCTCTATGGGAGCATCAGTGAGAGGCAGTGCACTTTAAGTGGTTTGGTTGTGTGCGCACATTATATTTTTTAGTATGTTGTTAAAGAGCTATCTGAGATTTTTTTTCTCCCCCATGTTTCTTGTTCACATGTATTTTTGACCCTTTTCATTTCTCAAGGACACAAATACAGGATTGTATGGTTCAGGTGACGCACAAATGAAACAAGACATGCCAGAGAGATCAGCGGGCATCAGACCATATCCAGAGACCTTGGCATACCTACCTGCCAATGACCAAGAAAAATCACCTCGGTTCGCTCCATATCAGCAGGGAGGCAGTGACAGAGATTAACAATTTGCAGCATAGTTGCCTGAAGCTAACCTGCAGCATAGAAATGGTACAATTAGTCGCTGGCAATTTCCCACTGCCCTCAACCACCTCGCATCTTGCTCATTACTGTCTCACACTGCAGTACTAGTTAATATGTTGCCCACGTATGTGAGTTTCAAATCTTTATCTTCATCCTTTAAAAATATAATGATACAACTGTCCAATATCACTGCACTGTTGCCCTTCCTAAACGACAAGAATCCCAGTCTTTGATGTCGAGACAGGAGGGGGCTATTCTCCTCCCTCCTGCCCACCCCACCTCAAACCTTTCTCTGTCATTCCAGCTAGATCATGGCTGATCCCTACCTTAACTCCTTTTATCTGACTTTCAAGAATGTCCTTCACGTGATAAAAAATATCTGGACTTTAATCTCGGAAAATTTCAATTGACCCATCGCAGTTGAGGGAAGTATCTAACTATACCAAGTTGCCGTGTGCCCAAGCCCAGCCTACACTGAGTGGTAATAGATAGTGCATGTTTGGGTTGCACTAGATTGGTGAGTGAGTCCTTGAAATATGTGAATCTGGAAATCGCCATTTAGCAACTTAAATAGATCCAAAAGTATGAAATGTGACGAGAGAGGAAAATTGCATGAGGACTTTATTGGGTGAATACTCAATATGAAATAAGTTAGCAAACAACGCTCTATGGAGTTGTGGATGATCCTTCTGCTACATATTGTTGTAACTTTACCTTGCATTGTACATTTTTGAAAATTTCAACATTGTTCCCCGATGCAAGCATTTAGTTTTAAATGGGCATTTCAGTAGCATATCAGATATAACTTTGATTGTGCCAGGCTTGAGAAGTTGTATGGATTCCTAAATCCTTCTTCTTGTGTTCTTAAATTTAACCTTCTTTAACCTGCAGTGCTGCGAGAATGCCTGCGTGGTATTGCTGCTGCTATAATAATCTAGAGATTAATGCTCTAAAGACCTGGGATCAAATTCCACCATGGTAAATGATGAAATTTGAATCCAGTGGAAATAAATATGGAATTAAAAGTGTAATGATGACTGTGGGATGATTGAAAAAAAAACATCTGAGTCCCTTATGTCTTTTGCAGGAGGTTCGCTGGCTTAAATGTGACTTGTGATGATAGTGTGCCTTTAATGATGTTTCCCTGCAGGATATTTCAAGCAGCCCCTGACGTTTTGTCTGCAGCTAGTGTCGTCTATTGTTACTGAAGCAGCAGGGTTAATACCATGTTTCTTTTAATCTGAACTAATGCAGTGTTCTGTTGTTTTAGTGTTCCTCTAAGATTGTAGAGCTTGATTAGGATGATTGACAGATCAGGTCATACGACTGGGGACAGCTAGGCTTTCACATAGAATTCTAGGCTCATTGCTGTTTTTAGATGCTGTTTGGAGTTGTGAGAGAGAGAGAGTAATGTTTCTGTTCCCTTTTCTGGAGTTGGAGGTTTTGTTGTCTGGGTGTTGCTGTTTCAGAAGCAGCAGACTCAGAGAGAGAGAAGTATCCTTTTTGTTTCTGAAGTCTAGAGACTGGAAGCAGCCAGAGACTAGATTTACTTCTCTGCTTTGCTGCCTTGAGGCTATATCCTTCTCTGAATATGACTGTTCGGATTTCAGTCCGTGAATGTTAAAAGCTGGAAATCTATTATCAAGTGGGCATACTTGTTTAGTGCTAATTCTGAAGAAGGGTGTATGTCTGTGGGTATTTGCTTTTAAATTGGAATGACAGAGATAGCTAGCTGTTAAGAATTGTATGTTTAAGTCTTTGAATTGATAAAAGTTATGCTAATTCTTTTTGTTATAGTTTAACTGTGTTCTCAAATAAACTTTGTTTATAAAAGCTCCCTAGTGGGTCACTTGAATCATACCTGGAGTGAAACATCTTATCCGCAACCTAATGTCAAAACCAAATGTAAAACTTAGGGTCTAGGCTAACTTCACAAAATACCTTGGAGTTTCTGGCTTTGGGCCTTAACAACTCTAGACCCACAGCAATGTGATTAATTCTTAAATGGCCTAGCTAGGCTCCAGGGCAATGAGAGAATGTAGATTTAAAAAAAAACATTTCCTCCCACTCCAGTCACTTTTAATCCTGTGCAAAACCCAAACCGTACAGGAAAACTACTGGAGCTTTACGAATTAGCAAATCCATCGGCACTTGATGCAATCCAGCCTTCACTGTTTTTTTTTGTAAAAAGGGAAACAGTAGCCAAAACAGCACAGCATCAATAAACCAGAAACCAGAAAGTGAAGAAGATTGAGATAGAATTGAATCGTAGAATCATACCGTGTTGGACAACAGTGGCAGAGTGGTTAGCACAGTGCCAGGGTTTGATTCCTAGCTAGGGTCACTGTCTGCGTGGAGTTTGCACATTCTCCTTGTTTCCTCCAGGTGCTCTGGTTTCCTCCCACAATCTGAAAAATGTGCTGATCAGAAGGATTGGCCATTCTAAATTCTCCCTCAGTGCACCTGAACAGGTGATGGAGTGTGGCGACTAGAGGATTTTCACAGAAACTCCATTGCAGTGTTAAAGGAAGCATACTTATGACTAATAAATAAACGTTCTTTAGAAGAGGAACTTCAGTCCATCGAGTCAGCTCTGACACACGGGAAACGCCTGACCTCCCACTTAATCCCACTTGCCAGCACTTGGCCCATAGCCTTGAATGTTATGATGTGCCAAGTGCTCATCCAGGTACTTTTTAAAGGATGTGAGGCAACCCACCTCTACCACCCTCGCAGCCAGTACATCCCAGACCATTACCATCCTCTGGGTAAAAAAAGATTTTCCTCATATCCCCCAAACTTCATGCCTCTCACCTTCAATCCATGTGCCCTCATAACTGACCCTTCAACGAGGGGATTCAGCTGCTCTTTATCCACTCTGTCCATATGCCTCATAATCTTGTACACCTCTGCCTGGTCGCTCTCCCCCCCCGCCACCCCCAGTCTTCTCTGCTCCAACGAAAACCATCCAATCTGTCCAATCTTTTTCTCATAACTTAAATATTAAATCAGAGATGGTTTGTTGAATTACGCAGAATAATTAGAAATTGAGGTCATTCAGCAGGTTGAAGAGTTGGGGTGAGTGCTGTCTTGGGCAGCAGCAGAGGAGAAGCAGAAAAATTGCAACTGGTTAATATTGAATTTTATTATATTGACTTTTGCAGAGGTGCAAGGGGAATTTGATAATTTTGATTGTCCTTGACAACAAAATACAAGCTTGTGATGTGTCTAGGGCAGTGGATAGAGGAGAGCCGGTGGATGTGGTTTTTCAGAAGGCGTTTGACAAGGTACCTCACAAGAGGTTATTGCAGAAGGTCAGGGGACATGGAGTTGGGGGTAGGGTGTTAGCATGGATAGAGGATTGGTTGTCAAATAGGAGGCAGAGAGTGGGGGTCAATGGGTGCTATTCGGATTGGCGGTTGGTGACTAGTGGGGTGCCCCAGGGGTCGGTGCTGGGGCCTCAGCTATTTACCATTTATATAGATGATCTGGAGGAGGGAACCGAGTGCAGGGTGTCGAAATTTGCTGATGACACCAAGATTGGGGGAAAGGCAAATTGTGCGGAGGGTGTGGAGAGTCTGCAGAAGGATCTAGATAGGCTGGGCGAATGGGCCAGGAAATGGCAAATGGAATTTAATGTTGGCAAGTGTGAGGTGGTCCACTTTGGTAGGAAGAATGGTAGGAAGGACTATTACTTACGTGGCGAAAAACTGCAGCAGGCGACGGTGCAGAGGGACCTCGGGGTCCTTGTGCATGAGTCGCAAAAACCCAGCTTGCAGGTGCAGCAGGTGGTCAGGAAGGCGAATGGGATGCTGGCCTTCATAGCGAGGGGGATTGAATATAAAAGTAGGGAGGTCTTGCTGCAGCTGTATAGGGCATTGGTGAGGCCGCAGCTGGAGTACTGTGTGCAGTTTTGGGCGCCGCACCTGCGCAAGGATATTTTGGCCCTGGAGGGAGTGCAGAGGAGGTTTACTAGGCTGATACCGGAGTTGAGGGGATTGAGCTATGAGGAGAGGCTGAATAAACTAGGCTTGTACTCGTTAGAGTTTAGAAGAATGAGGGGAGATCTCATTGAGACGTACAAGATGATGAATGGGATGGATAGGATAGAGGTAGAGAGACTCTTCCCGCTCAAAAAAGACAGTAGGACTAGGGGGCACAGCCTCAAGATAAAGGGGAGGCGGTTTAGAACGGAGTTGAGGAGGAACTTCTTCACTCAAAGGGTGGTGAATCTCTGGAATTCTCTGCCCGTTGAAGTGGTGGAGGCTGCCTCGCTAAATATTTTTAAGAAGCGGGTTGATGGGTTCTTGATAAGAGAGGGGATTAAGGGTTATGGGGAGAGGGCGGGAAAGTGGAACTGAGCCACAACAGATCAGCCATGATCTTATTGAATGGCGGGGCAGGCTCGAAGGGCTAGATGGCCTACTCCTGCTCCTATTTCTTATGTTCTTATGTTCTTATGTAAAAAGATATTGAGGTTAGGAGAATGCGAGAGATTAAAATTTCAATGTGAAAGGATAGGCAGCTAATTCAAAGGAAGCTAGCTGAACAGTTGCAACATTAGGCCAAATATAAGCACACTGGCATCAATGTGATGCAGTACACATTGTAATATAGATGCTGAAAAGAGTAAGGAGAGCTGGACTTCAGTGTGGAGTAAAACATGGACTCAAATAGCAAAAACTGAGATTTCAGGAGGGGCTGTTGAAGAAATGCAAGTTAAAGAGCGAACAGAAATCAGGAAATGCTATTTTAGGTGACTCAGGGACAGTAGTAAGTACTGAATCATTGAACTGTTTGCTTGTGAAGGTATAGAATTTGTGGAAAGGGAATGATCTATCAAGCCTTCCCTTTGTTACGATGATCAGGTCATTTTGGTAAATGCAATGGGCGAAATTTTCCCATCCCGCCCTCCACAGGAATCGTAGCAGGTGGGACACGAACATGTAAAGGTCCATTGACCTTGGACAGGGTATTTTGACCTTGGGGTGGGCATGACGGGAAAAATCCCACCTTTCATTCCTCTGTGACTCTATTGGGCCAAGTGTTGGAAAATGATTCATCGTGCAGACACAGTGGGCTAAAGGCCTTTTTCTATGCTGTAGACCTCAATGGTTCGGTGACATTTCTCTCTCTTTCCACCTCTTACCATTTCCTGGGTGGGGGAAGAAAGCAGAAAAATGAATCCAGGGTCAACAGAGGGAGAAATAATCTCAAAAAATTATCTCTCATCCCCCTCCCACCCACCCCAGACAATCAAAAACATTGCAGGAGATCGTAATGACCAAGTGTTTTTTTGCACTTAGCTTCTATATGATGTAACGTCTGCCTCAGTCAGGGTCAGTCCAGCTCCTTCCAAAGGCAACACAGGAAGCCAATACCTCCTACACTCCTACCTAACAACACCTTCCAGAAGCTCATTACTGCCTGGGTAAAGTAAACCAACATAATGTCCAATCTATCCCTATCCTTGTTCCCTCATCCCCTCCATGCTGCTAAACTGGGATAACCTATTAACAAGGAAGCTATCTAGCCCACTGATTATTTTCTTCAATCGGTCACTTATAAGCTTATAATGTTTAGAGCCTATTGGAGTTTTTCAAGAGCTAAGTACCTAAATATTATGCGAGATTTCATGCAGAAGATTTCTCCTTATTAAATATAGCTCAGCAAAGAAGTCTCGAAGACAGTAATTCTGGTTGATGACATACTTCAGTTTGCCCAGGCCTGGTCTTGTATGGGAGAATTGTTTGAGGCAGCCCAAATAATTCTAAATTGCATGAGAATCAACTTTATAATTGTACATTTTTCACAATTCATTTACCCGCCTACTCTGTTAATCCTAACCAGGTGAGCCATCCATTTTAGTCATTTACCTTGGCCTATTACATTCTACCTCCTTATCAACATGAGAATACATAGGTCCGTAAAGCCTGGTGGTTTTTGCCCTGGCAATCTACTACATAAATCCAGGAAGTTATTTCCAAAGTCTCCTGGCAACCTTGAGTCTGTTGAGTTCAAGATTTTTATTTTCCACTGCCTTTTTTGGGAAAATTGCATTACTTTTATACATTCTACTGCCTGGGAAGCTTCCACTGTCTATATGACATACTGAAAAACTTATGCTCTGTGACTGCATTGTTCTTAAGGAATGTGGTTCATCTTAATTCAGATTTTATCCCATTATGCAGTGGGGTAGTCTGTAGTTGGCCAAGGTGTACATTTTGATACAAGCTATATATAAACACATGTTTACATTCTCTAACAATGGTTGTATGTAGTTTTATATAAACAGTATCTTTGTAACTTCAGGTATTTTGTACCTTTACTATACTATATTAACTTCAAATTAATTTATCATAACCTATTAGGCTTTTCACCTTAAATTATCCTAAATCTGTTTCACAGAGCCTACCTGAATAGCTGAGGTATTTTAAGCTTGGAAGTGATTATTCTCAGTGTTGATCAGAAGCAAGTTTTCCTTTTCATTTTGGTTAGATTTATTATTGTCACATGTATTGGGATACAGTGAAAAGTATTGTTTCTTGTGCACTACACAGACAAAACATACCATTCAAAGAGTACAGTAACAAGTCTCACAACACCAAATTAAAGTCCAACAGGTTTATTTGGAATCACGAGCTTTCAGAGCACTGCTTCTTCGTCAGGTGAGACTTCTTACTATGCCCACTCCAGTCCAACACAAGCATCTCCACATCATGGCTTCATAGAGTACATAAGGGAGAAGGAAAGATGAAGGTGTAGAATATAATGTTACAGTCGGAGCTGAGGTGTAGAGAAAAATCAACTTAATATAAGGTAAGTCCATTCAAAAGCCTGAAAGCAGCAGGGAAAAGCTGTTCTCAAGTCAGTTGGTATGTGTCCTTCAGACTTTTATATCTTTTTTTCCTGACATAAGAAGGTGTGAGGTGTATATCTAGGGGACATGAAGTCCTTGATTATGCTGGTTGCTTTTCTGAAGCAGCAGGAAGTGTAGACAAGTTTCACTCAATGATTGAAAAAAATTGCCAAATTCTAATCCCAGGAGCCATGTGTCTTCTTGGTTTCCTTTGTTGTATTCCCTTTAGATGAAAATCTACTTTACAGGCATCCAGTTAAGAACTGTCAGTGTGGCTATACTAGGATTTATCCGGCAGCTTCTCAAAGTATCATCAATGAACTCTGACCCCCAAGGGTAGGACAGCCAGACTGAAGACCAGTGACTGATGATGGTGTCATCCAATAAAAAATGTGTTAAACATCGAGGTGAGGAGTAGGAGTGGAGGAGAGGCAAAAAAATAAAGTCAAGTATGTCTGTAAAAGTAAGCTGGGAGAGAAGGGAAATAAGTAAAAATCCAAAAACCTCTCTGAGACACCGGGACACTGTGAATGGGACAATGATTAACCACCCAACATCCTCACAACATTTGGAAAGCAGAAAAAAAAAGAAATTGTGTTACTCAGGAAGTGACAAATGCTGTGGGGAAGGATTAGATTTATGAGAACATAGGTTGCAGAGGGAGGCAGTAGTCGAGTGGTATTATTGCTCAACTATTAATCCAGAAACTCAGCAAATGTTCTGGGGATCCAGGTTCAAATCTGACCATGGCGGGGGGTGGAATTTGAATTCAATAAAAACAAAATCTGGAATTAACAATCTACTGGTGATCGTGAAACTATTGTTGATTGTTGGGAAAATCCGCCTGGTTCGCTAATGTCTTCTATGGAAGGAAATCTGCCATCCTTGCCTGGTCTGGTCTACATGTGGCACCAGAACCACTGCAATGTAGTTGATTCTTAACTGCTCTCCAACGGCAACTAGGGATGGGCAATAAATGCTGGCCAGCCAGCGATGCACTTATTCCATGAATGAATTAAAAAAAAACTAGTAGAAAGGTTTAACACCGCAGCCTGGCTTAAATATTAAAGTATGGAAGATGCAAATAGGAAGATTAACTGTGAGCAGCCACCCACCCCAACCCCCCCGAGTCATCCAGATAGTACCAGACAGTCACACGCTAGATGCTGGGTACCAGAGATAGTAACGACAATGGAAATCCAAGGCACTGCTAATCATGACTCCACCATGTCTCAGAAGAATACATAAGTTTTTGTCCCACCAGTAAATCTAATCAAAAACCAAGGAAATGGTCGACAAGATGATAGTTGCAGTGAGTAATAAATTTACATGTCAGAAGGTGCTTATAATGATTTCCTATCACACAGAAGTAAAACCAATTCACACAGGAGTTAAAGGGGGAAGCAGTATGGGATAACATCACCAGGGCAATTGAAACAAAGTTGTACGAGATCTCCTAATCAGGAAATAGGACGACAGATTGCATCATCGTCATTCACAGATACAGCCTAGAATCATAGAATCTGCAGTGCAGAAGAAGGCCATTCGGCCCATCGAGTCTGCACCAACTACAGTCCCACCCAGGCCCTATTCTATAACCCTATGCATTTACCCTAGCTAATCCCCCAACACAAAGATTTAATTTAGCATGGCCAATCCACCTAACCTGCACATCCTCAGGCTGTGGGAGGAAGCCAGGGCACACAGAGGAAACCCACACAGTCACAGGGACTCCACACAGACAGTGACCCCAGTTGGGGATCAAACCCAGGTCCCTGGCACTGTGAGGCAGTAGTGCTAACCATTGTGCCACCATGGTGCCCTGAAATAGCAAAAGATGATTTAACAGATCATGACCCAGTCGGAACATTGAATGTAAACATTGTGACATGAAATAGAGGGGGAAATGCTGTTCGAATCCACCTGAGCAGAGTCACTCAGAAGAATCGATCTGAGTTGGATTTCTTCGTGTTCTCCTGTATAAACAGTCCAAGCTTGAATAAACCTCTTGGTGAAACTCCATACACTCTCGAAGACTCCACTCGTTTGATCTCTCCAACGTGCTGTAAAAGTGTAACATAGAAAGAGACCTTTCAAAAAAAAAGCAAAGGTCAAACTTCACAGTGAAACTGTGGCACATTTTGCTGCTTTTGGCATCAAAAGGCCTGTGGGAAAAAAATGAATGAAGAAACTTTGATCCAACAACAACAATAGCATATTGTTTATAATAGCACCTGAAATGTAATAAAGTGCCCCAGGGCACTTCACAGGGGTGTTATGAAGCAAGATTTGACTCTGAGTCACTTAAAACGATATTAGGACATGATGCACAAATACTTGGTCAAAATCATAGAATCCATAGCATCTCTACAGTGCAAAGGAGGCCATTCGGCCCATCAAGTCTGCATCAACCACAATCCCACCCAGGCCCTTTGCCCATAACTCCCTGCTAATCCCCCTCACACTAGGGTCAATTTAGCATGGCCAATCAACCTAATCCGCACATCTTTGTGCTATGGGAGGAAACTAGAGCACCCGGTGGAATCCCATACAGACACAGGGAGAACATGAACTCCACACAGACAGTGACCCAAGGCCTGAATTGAACCCGGGTCCCTGGTGCTGTGAGGCAACAGCAGTGCTAACCACTGCGCCGCCCTGAAAACTAAGTGGAGAGTTTCTCTGGCCTCCCAGCCATTTCTTTCCTGCAACGGGAATGCTAATGGCAGGATTCCCTGGTCCCGCTGTTTCAATGGGGAGTCCCACTGATGTCACCCCATACTGGTGGGGAGCCTGTAGGTGGGGGTGCACTGTCGGCGGGATCCTGCTGGCGTAAATGGCCGGAGAATTGCAGTCAAGATTTAAGGAATATCTTAAAGAAGGGGAAACCCAAGCGCACAAGCTGAAAGGACTCTGTTGCATTTGGTCTGAATTTAGGAAAAGCCAACACTGGGTTGTCAGGGACGCATTATCGAGTTGGGCTTAAATTGAAGGTGCAATCGATCTCTCTTGCTTCTTGAATCCCAAGGCTCTGCGTTAAAAAACAAAATTGTGACTTGAGCACAATTGTGACTTGAGAAAAATGAAGGCTGCGAGTAATGCAGTACTGAGGGAGTGCCACACTGTTGGATGTGCTGTCTTTTGAATGAGACATTAGATTCAGCCCCCACCCGCCTGCTCGGATAGATGGAAAAGATCTCATGGTGCTATTTTAGAGAAGAGCAGGGGAGGTATCACCAGCGTGCTGGCCAATATTAATCCCTCAATCAACATCACCAAAAAAAACTGATTGTCACATTGCTGCTTGTGAGAACATGCACGGTGCATTTTGGCTGCTGTGTTTCCTACTTCACAATAGTGACTACATTTCCAAAGTACATTGGCTGTGACAAGATAAAAACAAATAACTGCGAATGCTGGAATCTGAAATAAAAACAGAAAATGCTGGAAAATCTCAGCAGGGTTGACAGCACCTGTGGAGAAAGAATAGAGGCAACGATTCGAGTGTGGATTGCCCTTCATCAACATGTTTTGAGACATAGACGTTGTAGAAAGCGCTTAATAAATGTGCTACCTAAACACAAGTTTTTCCTTTTTCACGTTTAATCAAAAGCATGTTGCGACCAGAACCACGAATTTGAATACAGTGCCAATTTCTTGACTCTGTGGGGTTTGACTACCGACAGCTTTCCTGGGGTTTGGAAACGTATAGGTGGCGCGGTGGCGCAGTGGTTAGCATTGCTGCCTCACAGCTTCAGGGACTAGGGTTCGATTCCCAGTTTGGGTCTGTGTGGGCTTTGCACATTCTCCCCGTGTCTGTGTGGGTTTCCTCCAGGTGCTCCCTGGTTTCCTCCTACAATTCAAAGACGTGCATTGGCCATGCTAAATTGCCCCTTAGTGTCCAGGCATGCATAGGTTAGAGGGATTAGTGGGATGAATATGCGGGATTACGGGAATAGGGTCTGGCTGGGATTGTTGTCGATGCAGGCTCGGTGGGGCAAATGGCCTCCTTCTGCACTATTGGGTTTCTATGTTTCTATATGCACTATTCAGCAATAGCTTAGAAACTATATCAGTTAGTTTCCACTCCTGACGGTGATGTTTTAAATGCACTCATTGCCATGGTAGCTTAGATCCATGTCCATCATCCCATCACTCAGCAATAAATCCTCTTAACATACTCATCACCTCATAAACAATGTCAAATAGAAATCCCGGGCCTGATTTTAACAACGTACAGTGAATAGATTTTGAGCAAATTAAAGTTGGGCTCCACTGATATGAATCATTACGCTACTAGGGGAATTCAAGAGGAAGGTTATAAAGGAACATGGGGACAGGGGAGGGCTACTCAGCCCCTCATGCATATTTCGCCATTCAGTTAGATCATGGCCGATTTGTATCTTAACACCATCTCTCCTTCGATCCACAATCCTTTCAAACTGTGTCACAAGACCTCCTATGTAGATTTTTGATAGACAGGGGAGTTGAGGGTTATGGGGGGGTACGTGTGTGTATGTGTGTGTCTGTGTGTGTGTGTGAGGGTGTGGGTGTGGAACGGGAGGAGGCGAGGGAGGTTGTGCAGAGTTCAAAGTGAAACTGAGACCACAACCAGATCAGCCCTGATCCTAATCAATGGTGGAGAAGGTTCAAAGGGCTGAAAGAATCTTAAAAGCAGGAATAAGCCAAGGTTCCTACTTTCTATCTTCCCGTAGTACTGACACGCTCCAAGAAACTGATGGGTAAATGAATACAGATTCAGTAACAGTCTTCAGAAGGGAATTGAATAAGTACTTGAAGGTGAAAAAAAGGAAATAAGGGCTGTGTGGTGGGGTGTCACAAAATCACAGAATACGACAGTGCAGAAGAGGCCCTTTGGCCCATCGAATCTGCACCTATGCATGAAATGCCCTGACCTGCTCACCTAATCCCACTTGCCAGCACTTAGCCCATAGCCTTGTATGTTATGTGTGCCAAGTACTCTTCCAGGATGTGAGGCATCCCACCTCCATCATTCTCCCAGTCAGCACACATTCTAGACCATCACCACCCTCTGAATCGAAACGTTTTTCCTCAAATCCCCCCTAAACTTCCCACTGCTCGCTTTTAACTTGTATCCCCTCATCTCTGACCCTTCGACTGAGATAAATAGTTAAAGTTTATTTATTAGTCACAAGTAAGGCTTACATTAACAATGCAATGAAGTTACAGTGAAATTTTCCTTGTCACCACATTCTGGCACCCGTTTGGGTCAATGTACCTAACCAGCACATCTTTCAGACTATGGTAGGAAACCAAAGCATCTGGAGGAAACCGATGCAGACACAGGGACAATGTGCAGACTCCATACAGACAGTGACCCAAGCTGGGAATTGAACCCAGGTCCCTGACACTGTGGAGCAGCAGTGTTAACCACTGTGCTACTCTCCACTTTGCTACCATGCTGAACAGTTGCTCCCTATCCACCCTGTCCATGTCCCTCATAGTCTTGAACACCATAAGAACTAACTAACTGGAACTAACTAACTGTTCTTCAAAGAGCTGGCTGGTTACTCGATCGGCTGAATGGTCTCCCTCACTGCTGTATTATTCAATGATTCAGGTTTGCTTCCAAACGTTTGATTCAGGCTGACGTTTTCTTTCTATCATATTAAGCACTCAGATGTTGCACTCATGCTTAACAGAAATTTTAGGAACAACAGCTGCAGAAACAATTGGAAGTCTGGAGGGGAAAGCATGTAATGGAATGACCTTGACGGTGTTAAGTATGGACTTCTTCATAGGTCAACTCCAGGATGTGTGACTGAAGGGCCATTAATAAATCAATAGGTATTAAAAACAAGACGTGTTTGTGTACAGTGACGAATGTTTGAAAAGGCAGCCGTCAAAATGGTAGCATGAACTTTATGGGAACTGAGTGCAGATTAGAAGTCTGCTCTCAGTTTCAGAGTGAGATGAGTACTTATTTATGATTGCCAATCCCTTTTCTGCCAAGAAATTTTGTAACTTTAATACTGAAGGACACAGTAAAATGTTCCGATTTTCAAATAGCATCGTGCTCATTGTGAAACAGTATTTTATTGTGATAGAAATTGCTGGAAAATCTCAGCAGGTCTGACAGCATCTGTGGAGAGTGAATAGAGCCAATGTTTGAGTCAAGATAACCCTTGGAGAAGACTCCAGAGCTCCAGCTTCAACATGAAGTTCTGATGAAGGGTATCTTGACTCAAAATGTTGGCTCTATTCTCTCTCCACAGACGCTGAGATTTTCCAGCATTTTCTGTTTTTGGTATTTTGCCTTTATTCTACTGTTATAGTTGTGCACCATACTATTTTGTATCTATTCCACCCAATCAGAAATAGCTAATAAATTTTGATTTGATTTGATTATTGTCACTTGCATTGGGATACAGTGAAAAGTATTGTTTCTTCCATGCTATACAGACAAAACATACCGTTTATAGAGTACGTAAGGGAGAAGGGAAGGAAAGAGTGCAAAATGTAGTGTTACAGTCATAGCTAGGGCGTAGAGAAAGATCAATTTTATATAAGACAGGTCCATTCAGAAGTCTGATGGCAGCAGGGAAGAAGCTGTTCTTGAGTTGGTTGGTACATCATCTCAGACTTTTGTATATCTTTCCTGATATAAGAAGATGGAAGAGAGAATGTCCAGGATGCATGGGGTCCTTAATTATGCTGGCTGCTTTTCCGAGGCAGCGGGAAGTGTGGACAGGGTCAATGGATGGGAGGCTGGTTTGCGTGATGGATTGGGCTACCTTCACAACCCTTTGCAGTTTCTTACGGTCTTGGTCAGAGCAGGAGCCATGCCAAGCTGTGATACAAATACAATGGCAATGAAATGTTTCAGCTGATACCATAGAGCTCAATCAGCAACTTTTCAAAGGATGAGTTAACTTTACATCAGGGTATTTGCATTTCAAATAGTAGAGCTAAGATTTGTAGCACAATGGAATGAAGTAATGTTCGTTAATTACTGAGCCTAAGTTTCCATCTCATCTACCTGAGGCAGGTCATAACTCAAGTCACACATGAGATTCTTCAGGCACTTACTAGCACAGGAAAACAGTGCTGCTTTTTCATGCCTTAAGAGATTTCATTCTGTGAGTACCTTCTCCTAGTTGGCGACAATAGTACCCACCACCTTTCACTTATCCTTTCTAGTGGGAGGAATACCTATGGATGGACTTGAATTCAGTATTCAAGGCTCCTGCCTTCTGAGCCTGTCTGGGGTATGGCTCAAACCAAATCTTTTGATCCCGGAAAAGGTGCCAGTGAGCCAGTGGTCACTTATCTGAACATGAATACCCTACTGAATATCAACCTACTATTTAGAACCACATCTTAGCTTCCAATCATTTCTGATAGTCTGAAGTAAGTTAACTTCTGACTCAGAAGGGTGAATACTCATTCCACTGTACCGATGAAAGAGCAAAATCTGAGCCACTTTCATAGTATCATAGAATCCTACACTGCAGAAGGAGGCCATTCAGCCCACCAAATCTGCACTGACCACAATCCCACCCAGGTCCTATCCCCATAACCTCATGCATTTACCCTAGCTAGTCCCCCTGACATTAAGGGACAACTTAGCACGAGCAATCCACCTAACCCGCACATCTTTGGACTGTGGGAGGAAACCGGAGCACCCAGAGGAAACCCACACAGACACAGGGAGAACATGCAAACTCCATACGGACAGTCACACAAGGCCGGAATCGAACCCGGGTCTTTGGCACTGTGAGGCAACAGTGCCAATCAATGTGCCACTGTGTCATTCCCCTCATTTATGCTGTTGCCATCAAAATCATATTAAAATATCTCAAACACTGTTTCTGCTCCTGTCCATTAGTAGGCCTGTGCATGAATGGCCTGTTCTCCAATCCTTTTCTCTGGACCTATTTTATGCTCCCTCGAGACAACGAACAAAAGTGTATCCCACAAGGAAAACTCAGCAAGGCGAATTGAAGCTGATATCCTCTTCAACAAGAGTTGTAGAACAACGCATTTTTTGTTTTAAAAATCTGTAAACCATTCACATAGGTAGGTAGATAATTAGCCATAGTTCAGAAGGGACCATCGATATTTCAGTCAGGAGAGAGAGAGAGACAACTGGTATTATGGCTTCAGGCGCACCATTAAGCAGTAGCTCAAGTCCAAAATCTATTTCAGCCAGAAAAGGAATTGAACCCACGCTGTTGGTATTATTCTAAACCACATGGCAGCCATCAGAGCGAAGCGGCCCCTAATGCTCGCATAAATTGCACAAATAACTTAAGAGTTTCATCACAGATTAGGATTACAAATTCTTCCTTCATTACCTTAACTAAGTATTTAATCTGCTGTCAGTTATACAGTTTCTGATGAGCACGATATCATGCAGACTTTGTTACAGACATGTCCACTGTCAGATCTTATTTCTCCCAGCTGAATGGTTCAATTACTATTTCATAAGTACTTTGTACTTATCAAACCCGACCGCCTTGCTTCCAGTGGACCTTTACTGCAGTGGTAACACAATTGGAATACTGAAGCGCTGATGATATTCGCGCACCGTTGTGTCCAGGGTAGTTTTATTTGTGTTGCAAAGTAAGTAAAAGTACTGATACAGCATTCATAATACATGTGATATCACTTCTTCTTTCTCAGCAGTCAAGTAAGTGAGCCATTTCTGGCTTTGATTTCCTAAACCTTCAGTCCTGGTTTTCATGAGATGTTCAGCTGTGGTTCCAGGAGAGAACATTTTCATCTGTATCAGAAAATTGGAGGTTTATAGGCCCATTCCAAAGGCACAGAATTTAAGGTAACACTCGTGCAGTGCAGTACTGAGGTAAATGGTGTACTGTCAGAAATGCTATCAATCAAATGAAATGATAAACTGAGATCCTGTCTGTCTTCTCAGAATGACATCAGTGATTCCATTGCACTATCCTTAGTTAGTTCAGTACTTCATTGGTCTCACCAATAGGCTTATATTATCACAACAACGAAGTTACAGTGATAATTCCCCAGTTGCCACACTCTGGTGCCTGTTCAGATACACTGAGGGAGAATTTAGCATGGCCTATGCATCTAACCAGCACGTCTTTCAGACTATGGAAGAAGAGTAAGGAATCGAAATAAAAACAGAAAATGCTGGAAAATCTCAACAGGGTCTGACAGCATCTGTGGAGAGAGAATAAAGCCAACGTTTCAAGTCTTGATGACCCTTCATCAGAGTCCTGGGTGCATATGGCTTAAAGTTTTTAAGAATTTGCAACCACACATGTTCAGTAAATAATATGTTGCTACACATAAAAATTGTTCATATATTTATTAGTGTCACAAGTCAGCTTATATCCACACTGCAGTGAAGTTACTGTGAAAATCCCCTAGCTGCTGCACTCAGGCACCTGTTCACTTATACTAAGGGAGAATTTAGCACAAAGTGTCTAACCAGCACGTCTTTCAGACTGTGGGAAGAAACCACAGCACCTGGAGGAAACCTATGCAGACACAGGGGGAACGTGCAAACCCCACACAAAGAGTGACCCAAGCCGCGAATCAAATCCGAGTCCCTGGCGTTGTGAGGCAGAGGTGCTCACTACTGTGCCATTCAGGTGGAAGAAAAGTAAGGGGTTCTCCCTGGCACTCAGTTCAAATGTAGCTCACCAGAATGAGATCATCATATCATTGTTTGTGGGATTTTGCTGTGAACAAACTGTAGACTTCCTCGTTTTCCTACATTACAGCACTGAAGACACTTCTGAGGTATTTCATTGACTGGAACATTCTTTGAAACCACATGACGTTGTGAAAGGCACTACATTAATGCAAAAGCTCCTTAGTTCTAATTCCATCTTTGCAGCTAATTGTGGAAGTAAGTGCATATTTTGCTGCACTGTAACAGTGGAGATTATTTCCTCAGAGTGCTGATTACAGCTTTCAATACATTTGGGTGAAGTTCAAATTGTGGATGCCAATCATGAGGTTGGAGCATTTTTAATATTAACGCATGTTCAGTTTGGATATAAGAAGACTCCTTACATCCAAACTGAAGTATGAGGATTGACTCCTCAGACTTGCCCTGTTAAATCTAGAATGTATAATCCAGCTGTCAGGGTAAAGAGATTACATGTAAATGCAGAGTACCATTTTTAAAGCGTATTCATTAGTATCACAAGTAGGCTTACATTAACAAGGAAGCTACTGCGTCACTGTATTCTGGTGGCTGTTCCGATACACAGAGGAAGAACTTATCATGGTCAATGTGTCTAACCGGTACATCTTTCGGACTATAGGAGGAAGCTGGAGCAGCCGGAGGAAACCCATGCAGACACGGGGAGAACATGCAGACTCTGCACAAACAGTATCCCAAGCCAGGAATCAAACCTGGGTCCCTGATGCTGTGGGGCAGCAATGCTAAACACTGTGCTGCCCCAATACACAGCACACACGTCAGATTTTATACAAGCAGCAATGTAAAAACATTCCAATTCATGATTTGCAGCTACTAAAGCAGCGATATTGATATTAATGAGTCTTCACGGACTCTCCAAATGTCTCAACATGCTTAACCAGGAGATGGCTGAGATCAGGAAATTCCCAGATTCAATCCCTTGTCTTTCCTGTGATAGTCTACCTGAGCTGATGCAGTGGTAGAGCTGCCAAAGATGTTTTGATTTGATTTATTATTGTCATATGTATTGGCATCCGGTGAAAAGTATTGTTTCTTGCGCTACACCGATGAAACATACTATTCATAGAGTACATTAGAGAGAAGGAAAGGAGCACAGATATAGTGTCACAGTCACAGTTAGGGTGCAGAGAAAGAGCAACTTAATATAAGGTAAATCTGTTCAAAGTTTTGATGGGATGAAGCTGTTCTTGAGCTGGTTGGTACATGATCTCAGTATTCTTGGATATTTTTTCGATGGAAGAAGTTGGAAGAGAGTATGTCCAGAGTGCATGGGGTCCTTAATTATGTTGGCTGCTTTTCCAAGGCAGCAGGAAATGTAAACGGAGTCAATAGGTGGGAGATTTCTTAGTGGACTGGACTACGTTCACAACCCTTTGTAGTTCCTTGCAATTTTGATCAGAACAGGAGTCATACCAAGCTGTGATACAGCCAGAAAGGATGCTTTCTATGGTGCATCTGTTTGCTGGATTAGGGAATGGAAAGGCTACGGGGTCCTGATTCTTCACCATTATCCAGTAACTAGACAATCGTGCAGGGGCATTTGGCACAACAGAATCGGACTCAGCCATGATCTCCACATGCAGATAATCGACCAATAGGCATGCTGTCGAGGTTCATGGGCAAATAATGGCCAGTTAAATGAAGAGGGCAATAAGAACTTTTTCCCTGCAGAGAACTGGTAGGGACAAAGGGGAAAATTTTGCAGTGAAATTTCAATCTTAAAAGTTTCCTCCTCGTCACTCCAGATGGAGCTTTGATGTAACCAAAACAGCTTGACTGTGGTTGGAGAGGTTTGAATTACAACAGTGAAGTGTTGCAGAATGATCATAGAAGTCATCAAAGGCACATATTCAACATTGAGCTACTTCAACTAATGAAGGCACAAACAGAGAACTAACATATTTAGATCCTTTGTAAATGTAAGAAATAATTACATAAGTAGGTCATATCCTCCTCCCCCCAAGCTTGCCCTACTATTTAATCAGAAAACGGTTGATCTTCTTCCTCAACTCCATTTTCTCTCCTTATTCCATTATCCCTTTGTTTCTTTAGCATCCTAAAATACGATTGATCTTAATTTTCTGTGCACACGATTGAGAAAATTCAACAGGGAATTTCAAAGGGGAATTAGATCTTTACTTCAGAAAAAGGAAAAGAAAATGTTGGGTTAAGGGGAATGAGCATGGCAATGCGGCTGTTTGGTAGCTCCTTCAGAAGTGAGTTAACGGCCTCCTTTACTGCCGTATGATTCTGTAATGGGTTCCTCTGCCCCTCTGAACAATGTAGTTTAGGCCAGAAATTTGGCCCACTTTTCAGACATAAAATGAACAGCAAATTATCCAATATGCCAACAGCATGCAAATGCATGTTTGTTGTTGGAGATGTGCCATTCTTTGCATTGGTAAAAGTGGTAAAAGAGGAACCCAGGACCCACACACAGTGTGATAAGTCCTTTTTTAAATGGAAACAATGGGTCTAATACTTGTTTGGGCTCATATTTGCTCAATTACTCTGTCCCGAACACAAATGGCACCAGGAATGCTCTTGTAGAAATTGCAGCCTACGTGTAGCCTAAACAGAAACAATGGAGATCCCCATCAATAAGGTAAGCTTGTTTAAAAGACACATTAACTATGCATGGAGTTAAATAATGTTGTCAATTCCCTTCTCCTGATTGCATTCAAATTTGGGCCACACAAGTGCTCAGTAATGACCACCTCCATGAGAGAATCTAACTATCTTTCTTTGGCATTCAATAGCATTACTATCAGGAGTGGCACAGTGGCTAGCACTGCTGTCTCACAGCACCAGGGACCTGGGTTCAATTCTGGCCTCATGTCACTGTCTGTATGGAATTTGCACATTCTCCCAGTGTCTGCGTGGGTTTCCTCCAGGTGATCTGGTTTCCTCCCACAGCCCAAAGATGTGTGGGTCAGGTTGATTGGCCATGCTAAGATGACCCTAATGTCAAGGAGATTTGCAGGTTAATGTGTGGGTTTACGGGAATAGAGCTTGGGTGGTTTGCGGTTGGTACAGACTGGATGGGCCGAATGATCTCCTTCTGCATTGTAGGGATTCTATGATTCTATGATTGAATCCCCATTATCATGATCCTGGAGTATTACAGCTGTATAAATGCCATGGCTACAAGTAGACAGGGAATTCTCCAGTGATTAACCGAGCTCCTAAGTCTCGCAAGTCTATCCACCATCTGCAAGGTACAAATCAGAAGTGTGATGGAATATTCTCCACTTGCCTGAAAGATTATGATTCCAACAACGCTCAAGAAGCTTATCCCTATTCTGCTTGATTGTATAGCCCACCCACAAAATTAAGCATTCACTCCCTTTATCACTGATGCACAGTGGCAACAGTGTGTATCATCGACAAGAGACACTGCAGCAATTAACTGAGGCTCCTTCAACGACATCTTTCAATTGTGCTAATGTTACCAAGTAGAGCAAAGTTAAAGTTTATTTATTAGGCACAAGTAAAGCTTACATTAACGCTGCAATGAAGTTACTGTGATATGTTCCTGGTTACCACAATCTGGTGCCTGTTCAGGTCAATGCACCTCACCAACATGTCTTTCAAAACGTGGGAGGAAATCGGAACACCTGGAAGAAACACACGCAGACATGGGGAGAACATACAAACTCCAGGCAGACAGTGACCCAGGCTGGAAATCGAACCTGGACCCCTGGCGCTATGAGGCAACAGTGCCATCATGCCTCCCTAAGATACATGGGAACATCACTTGCCTGTTCCCCTCCAAGCTGTACATCATTCTGACTTGGAAATATATCACTGTCCTTCACTGTCACTGGGTAAAAATCCTAGACCTCACTCCTTATCAGTCCTGTGGGTACACCCTCACCACAGAGCCTACAAGCAAGCAACTCAACTCAAACATCTCAAAAACAATTAGGGATGGACAATAAGTGATAGTTTTGCCAGCAATCCCACAGCTATGAACAAATTATAAACTATAAATCATTCCAGTTGTTTTCCTACTGCTCCCAATTGTCACCCACCCTCCAATAACCAACCTAAGGGCCCCTATTGGCATCTTAGCTAGCCAATAAGAATCCATCAGGGCCCAATATTGGTTAAGTCTCTGACCTTTACTCATTTTGTTGCAGGAATTATTCAATACTCACAGGATGATCTGAAACAATTTCTAGCCTTAGATTAGTTCTTCCAAAGGATTTTGCCAAACAGATTGGGTGGGATTTTTCTGGCTGCGTTCACCCCAAAACCACCCGAGGTCCATAGACCTTTGCGTGGTCCACACCCCCCCCCCCACTGCCCTGGTCATTACATTCCCATGGAGGGTAGGATGAGAAAAGTCCCCCCCACAATCATTGTTAATTTGATTCTTATTTCTGAAGGAGCTAGATTTATGTGCGTTGACTACAAGAACCACAAACTGATAGACAGCCTCATATTTCTATGGTTCTAATGTTTCTATCCTTGGGGATAAAGGGATCACAGGACATGGGAGGAAGGGGGGAGTCAGGATATTGAATTCGATGATCAGCCATGATCGAAATGAATGGTAGAACAGGTTAGAAGGGCCACATGGCCTACTCCTGCTTCTAGTTTCCATGTTTCTATATCATACTGCATTCACTGCTCAAACACACGATTGTGATTTTAGTCACTAAATCATTCTGGAACATCCAGATCCCGGCCTGTTGAATAATATCGTGATGCAGTAAAGTGGTCCACATCACCAGGGATACATTTTCTAAAAAGTCATTTTAGCGTAAAGAAATTAATTATTAATCCTTGACTATCAGGAAGAAACAATGCTAGCAAGATCTCATCATTTCCCTCAGAAAACGGTTAAAAATGACTAAATATTAATGAGGCCATTTAGATTTACGGTTGTGAGTGGAGCCTATATTGATTAGCTGAAACATCACTGTACTTCATTGTATAGTCAACCCAAATGGGACAGCAGCAGTATGTTTTAAGAAACAGTTTTGGAAAATTCAAATAGGGTCAACAGAGAGGGGTCAATTCACTAACTGTCCTTATGCTCACTGATGTCCATTCAGTTGAATGTATGAACAGCACAGAAATGTGCATTTAACTTGACAGAGGATAGAATTGTTACTGAACACAGTAGCTTATCAGACTGGAGGATTTGTCCAGTTTTTAAATTCAGCTCTAGCACGCACTTATGGTCAGCTAAATGATTACAACATCAGAGTTTTTTCTTCTTCTCTGAAATAACGATTAAGTTATACCAATCTCTGTGGGCCATTTGTCCACTTTTAAATAATAATTTAAGACTACAGTCAACAAGTAATGTGTGCAGACAAAATGCCTGGGTCTACGTATTCAGTACAGCCATTTTTAGCTGCCTTACCCACAGAGTGCTAATGGCTCACACTTAAATAGACTGTTAATCTAGAGAACCAGGGTAATGGCTCTGGGGAGCCAAGTTTGAATTCTGCCATGGCAGATGGCAAATTTTGAATTCAATAAGAGCCTAATGATGACCATGAAACCATTGTCAATTGTCGTAAAAACACATCTTTTTTCATAGGATCCCTACAGTGCAGAAGGAGGCCATCCAGTCTGCACTGACTGCAATCCTACCCAGGCCTTATTCCCATAACCCCGCATACTTACCCTGCTAATCCCCCTGACATTAGGGTCATTTTAGCATGGCCAATCAACCTGTGCATCTTTGGACTGTAGAAGTAAACCAGCACCAAGGGGAAACCCATGCAGACACAGAGAGAACATGCAAACTCCACACAGACAGTGACCCGAGGCTGGAATTGAATCTGGGTTCCTGAAGCCGTGAGGAAGTAGTGCTAAACACTGTGCCACCGTGCTGCCCACTAATTTTGATTACAACCTCAGAAATGTATCTTCTTCTCTGAAATAAATATTCAGAGCCATTTGACCATTTGTTCACTGATGTCCTTTAAGGAAGGAAATCTGCCGTCCTTACCTGGTCTGGCCGTCATGTGACTCCAGATCCAGAGCAAAATATGGTGAACTCTTAAAAATGCCCTTGGGGATAGATGTTGGCCCAGCCAGCGATGCCCACATCCCATTAACAAATCAAAAACAGGGAAGTCCAAGAAGCCTGGATTTTGGGCCTCGGAATTGATCTCATGCAGATGTCACAGCATTAGGAGCATGAATAATGTTCGGGTAAGCTATTGTGTATAATCATAGGGAGTTAGAGGGAGGCTATTGCAGAAAATTGGCTGGGCCTTAGGATGTGCTCCAAAGAATCAGAGGGCTCAGGGGAAAAGATTGTGATTGTCTTTGCTTTATTGGGTAGTCAAGAGTGCAGTCAGTATGGAATCTAGTAGGGCGGCATTGGGGGTAAGGTTGGAAACCTGAGGGCTGGGAAGTCAGAGGTTAAGGCGAGTCCTACCTTTTTTATGGTTCCATATTGCTCAGTGTGTGTTTTCCAGTGGGACTATTGGTTGCCTGAGATGCAAAATGAGGTTGCAGAAGCAGGGGTTCAGCCCCCCTTCATTATATATGTTAATGAATGAACTTTTCCCTCAGAAACAGGTGAGGGGCACCCTCACCAGTACAACCCACATCAGGATCATACTCACCCATCATAGTATTCATATTGAATGCAAAGTAATGCTGAAAAACTGGGTGCTACAGAGGCAAATTACCAGCCTCTGTTCATGTACTTCTTTCTGAATGACTTCTTCATGTGTCAATAGATGTTTTTCGCTCTTTGTGTTACTCAGATTTGTGACCCTCATTATTTGCATGGTACCAATGGCTAAAGCGCATTGGTTTTTAAACTTTGCCTTCAGCCAAACAAAATACCTTCAGTCATATATGATCACCATCAATTGATCACATACGCGTTGGTTAACCATAATCATACTGAAATCAAACTGACCCAAACTTGTTTTACTTAATGCCACTTTATACAAATCCCATTTTTCAGCCAGTTCTTCAGCTGAGCCCTATTCTGATGAATGCAACAGTCAAAACCTTCTCAATAGTTAATGACAAGGGCTGTTTGCTCATCACTCACAGTAGGAAACATCTTAGGACTTCACAATTCTACTCTTAATGGGTCAAAATTTACATTGTGGCATTGGTGCAGAATAATGTGTGCTTTTTTTTTCCAGTTCAAGTATGCTGTTTGTTTTACATGCTCGTATAGTTTGTTCTACTTCTTTCTAATTAACAGTGAATTTCATTTACCACTTATTTGCCCTTCTGCTAGCCTATCTACTATTATTCTGTAGCCATTCACAATTCTCAACAACTTGCTTTGCCTCCAATTTGGTAAGGTCAGCAAATTTTGATGTAACTTCATTAGAGGCAGATCAGAGGAGGTTCACTAGATTGATTTCAGAGATGGGAGTCTTTCTTACTAAGAGAGACTTATAGGCATAGGCCTACAATTCCTGGAGTTTAGAAGAATGCGAGGAGATCTAATTGAGTTGTACATGATGATAAGGGGG
The DNA here is from genome assembly GCF_965287045.1 of Carcharhinus amblyrhynchos. NCBI lineage: Eukaryota > Metazoa > Chordata > Chondrichthyes > Carcharhiniformes > Carcharhinidae > Carcharhinus > Carcharhinus amblyrhynchos. The sequence goes on along the minus strand of NC_137333.1, from coordinate 7,297,545 downwards.
ATTGACAAGATAGACGTGGCGAGGATGTTTTCCCTTTGTAGGGCAATCTCGAACAAGAGGTCATAGTTTTAAGATAAGGGGTGGCCGGTTTAGAACAGAGATGAGGAGAAATTACTTCTCTCAAAGTGTCATGAGTCTGTGGAATTCAGTACGCCAGAGTGCGGTGGGTGCCGGGATATTGAGTAAATTTAAGGAAGTGCTAGACAGATGTTTAATTAATAAAGGTTTGATGAGTTATAGTGAACGGGCAGGTAAGTGGAGTTGGGGCCAAGATGAGATCAGCCGTGATCATATTAAATGGCGGAGCAGGTTTAAGGGGTTAAATTTCCTGCTCCTTCTCTTAATTCTTATGATTCTTAGGTATTCAGTAGGAATGTAATGGAAGGAATGACAAGTAATGTTTGAAGGAACCTTGCACAATGCCCTCATTATTGCAATCACTGTTCAATTTAGACTTTACAAAGCCTGAAAGATTATGATCCCCTGACTCCTTTTCACTTGTATAGACTATTTCATTGTGTTTGATGCCTCTGCTACTAGTTTGACAATGAATATGTTTTAATGTTAGGTGTCATCAGTTATTCTAGAGCATTTTCTGAAGTAATCACCAACAATAAGTTTTCTCATGTTTCCCCACTAACATTATAAATTGCACGAGTACAAGTTTTAGATTGCACATAATGTATTCTCACAAGTCTTGGTTGCACCTGAACAAGTATAAAAGAACCATGAGGGAGAAATTCTGTTTTCACTTTTTTCAGCATGCAGTGACAGACTTTGCCCATCAACATCAGCACAGAGAGCAATTTGATAAGAAAATGCATCTCTCCACACTTCTCTGCATTAATTTTTATCCCTCATGTGTCTACCTCTTCCACCTGTGTCATTATTTGCTTTATAATGTCTTTTTATTGAACTGAACTGATTATTACTTGAGCCAAGTGCGCCACCAAGCTCTCTTTGCCAAAACAGTACAAACCATCAGTTTATCTTCTCAGGGTTGAAGAAAGAATGCGAAGAAAATTAAGGAAAACTTTTACAGAAAGATCGCAGTTGTGAATTGTGAGTGTCCTATTCACCTCACTGAGCACAGATTAGCAAAAGGACACAAACAAGCATACTAATAGTGAGTACAACTGTGTAGTACTTGTATGATGTGGAGATGCAGGCGTTGGACTGGGGTAAACACAGTAAGAAGTCTCACAACACCAGAGTTCTCCACTCACCTGACGAAGGAACAACATTCTGAAAGCTTGTGGCTTTTACTATCAAATAAACCTGTTGGACTTTAACCTGGTGTTGTGAGACTTCTTACTGTACAGTACTTATTCGCCAGATTTGACTTTCTGAGGCAAAAATAACTGGCTGTACATATACTCTCGCCACTTGCAACGTTTTCTTTTGTGAATACATTTACCTGCGCAAAAGTTCTTGTACACACAGCCGCTTATTGCGATCCGAAATCTTTACCTATTTGCAATCTAAGCGTGAAAAGTTATACCCGAGTTTGTGCTTGCTATGAAAAGAAGAAAAACCCACATTGCACAGCTAGAGAAACAAAGCTTTTTTGTTGTATTTCCCTCAGTAGGAAATGCACACTGCACAAGCATCATCTGTAACTGCACATTGGTTACTGTGATTTACAGAATACGGATAATTCTGCCCAGTAGTTAAGAGTGCAGCTACAGTACAGCACTTAGACAAAAATGAGTGAGTCAAAGCAAGAAGAAGCAATTGTAAAGCAAAAGGTGAAGCAGTCGAGAATAACACTGTAGTCTTTATCAATGTAGGGATGGCACTGTAGTCCAGTGATTAGCACTGTTGCCTCACAACTCCAAGGATCTGGGATCAATTTCAGCCTTAGGTGATTGTCTGTGTGGAGTTTGCATGTTCTCCCCCTGACTGTCAGAGCTTCCTCTGGGTGCTCTGTTTACTTCCCATACTCCAACAATGTGCAGGTTATGTGGATTAGCCATGCTAAATTGCCCCTTAATGTCTGAATATACATAGGTTAGGTGGATTACTCACGGTAAATGCACGGAGTTACAGCGGTAGGGCAGGGGAGTGTGTCTGGGTAAGATGTTCAATTGGGGAGTTGATGCAGACTTGACGGGGTGCATGGCTTCCTTCTGCACTGAAGGGATTCTATGATTCTATGAACATCAGCGTACTTTATGCATACAATGTGATTTTTCTTGCCAAGTGTCTTAAGAACAAAGAACAGCACAGGAACTGGCCCTACTGCCTACCAAGCCTGCACCCAGAAATGATGTGTCTTTTGCCACTACAAAGTCCATATCCCTCTATTCCCTGCCTTTGCATGTATCTGTGACTCTGAAGGTCCCAGAAATATTGAGACAGCTGGCTTCCAGTTTTAACAAAATCTTTGCTGTGATAGTTATTGGATCACAGATCTATGCTACTGAGAATCAGTGGGGAAGTTTAGTCAGATCAATAATTAACAACAGAAAGAAAGAACTCTGCAAGATTTGGGGACTGTAGGAGAAACAGTATTCCTTTTCATTCTCACGATGTATGTATCTTGTGTATTATTATTTTGCATGAGTACTCACAGTGCAAGCCTTCAACAACATCTTGGACTTGTTGTGTCCTTGTTAACTTTGTTAGGGGGCTTTTTTCCAAAATTTGATTGCCATTACATTTTGCATATGCACCAGAGCAGAGAATTTTCAACATCATGCTACAGGTGGAAATCCAATCTGAGCAGAGGTGAAACTCTAAATGTTGTTACTTACATTGCTCTGGGGAAATATAATTCAGCAGCAAAATCACCACTATCGTTCATAGAAAATATGTTGATCGATATTTTGTCCCATTCATGCAAGATGCGTGTACGAACCCAAAGTGAATTTGTGGAGTAAATCTGAAATGGACATTTTCCTGTACAATAAAATGGAGTTAAGAGGTCAGGTGACCTTTTTGATAACCTCTGTTTTTGATAAGAGAGAGGATTAAGGGTTATGGGGAGAGGGCCGGAAAGTGGAACTGAGCCACGACAGATCAGCCATGATCTTATTGAATGGCGGGGCAGGCTCGAAGGGCCAGATGGCCTACTCCTGCTCCTATTTCTTATGTTCTTATGTTCTTATTACCTTGTTTCCTACTAATGCACATGGAACTGCAAGGACACCATTCCCATCATCGTGTCTTGATGAAGCCATTAAATGCAAATGATTCTCCCTGTGGGTAATGTCTACACTTCGGGCGGCACGGTAGCACAGTGGTTAGTACTGCTGCTTCACAGCTCCAGGGTCCTGAGTTCGATTCCCGGCTTGGGTCACTGTCTGTGTGGAGTTTGCATGTTCTCCTCGTGTCTGCGTGGGTTTCCTCCAGGTACTCTGGTTTCCTCCCACAGTCCAAAGGTGTATGGGTTAGGTTGATTGACAATGCTAAGAAATTGCCCCTTAGTGTCCAGGGATGCGTAGGTTAGAGGGATTAGTGGGTATAATATGTAGGGATATGGGGATAGGGCCTGGATGGGTTTGTATTCGGTGCAGACTTGAAGGGCCTCTTTCTGCACTGTAGGGTTCTATGATCTATGATTCTCCAACCAATTAAAAAGACTGGTGTCATAAAACTGTTGCAGGCGTTTTGATTCCAAATCCAGAAAATAGATGTGAAAAGTTTTATCTTATCAAGAGAGTATGCGGATAAGGCCTAGCTACTCAAAAGTACTTCCAAGGACAAAGGAAAGAGATGCTCTGGTACCATAGCAGAAACAAAGTCTTGGAAATTTAATAAGGCTAATTTGGAGCAGACAGAGCAAAAACACCCCGATGAACAAAGGAGGGATACCCTACCTAAGACAACCCACTTTAAGTTACATTGAGGCACAGATTGGAGCTGGCTTTGAATTACTTATCTGAAGAATTGTACCAGGGCTTCAACACTGCATCTGGATCTGGAATCAAATCAGAGAAATCTCCTTTTGTGAATATAAAACAAAAGCAAACGTCCCTAAACATTCAGAGATGTTCTTCAATTAATTAAAAAGATCATTACAGGCCTGCATCAGTACAAGGGTGGGATTCTTCCTAAAAAAATGTTAAATTTGTGTTAAAACTGGAGTAAATCCTGCTTTTTTTTTCAGCGGGGATTTTCGAAATGGATCTCCCACACTATGTGCACTGCAGAATGCACTGGCGTGAATCAAGCTAACAAACAGTGGGTGGGGGTCTATCCAGTGGAGAGACCGGCAGCATGGCACCGAGTGGGCCGCTACGCATGTGCCGATCTGTCAGAAGCTGAGATTGGCGTATGCGCAGTAGCCCCATACTGATGGCCCCCCCCCCCCCGATCGCTGGCCAGCCTCGCGACCCCTTATCGCTGCACTTCTGACGCCCCCCACCTCCTGAGGGCAGGCCTCCTGGACGCACCTGGGCCGGCCCAGATTCCATATCCCCGGTTCCACCTCGATCTCTCCTCCCACCCCCACCCCCACCACTGGCGACCAAGACTCACCCTTTCCCTCTACAGCCCCAACTCCCCCTGGCAGGCCAACCATCCCTTCACAGTCCAAAGGCAAGTCCCAATCAGTCCTTCCCTCCTTCTGTCACTGATCCCAAATGCAGCAGGGCGCCTCACCCTCACAAATCTCTCCCCCCACCCCACCCCACCCCACCCCAGCCCCCCAATAGACCCCACCCCCTTCTGGCCCTGCCCCCTTGGCACCGCCAATGTCCGATGGGTAGCACCAAGGTATCCCATGGGCATTACCGCTTGGCCCCTTGGGTAGTGCCAGAGGGTCAGGCTGGCACTGCCAAACTGGCAATGCCCAAGGGGCACCCCGTCTTACCCCTGACCTCCATGGCCTCCCTTCACTCCAGTAGGGTCAGGCCGCCAGCTCCCAGTTGGTGGGGAGCTGTTGTAAACCCCACTGGAGTGAAACACTCATGACAGAGTGGTGGGAGAAACTAGCTGGCCCAGAGACTTCAGTCCTGGGTCTGCTAATGGGATGTAAATTTGATTTACGTATCTTAATCAGCTCCACGACACTGCCGGAATTCCAGTGGCCAGAGGCATACAGAGGCCGTGGGGCCCAGAGGGGAGCCCACTAACTGGCCTCCATTTATAGAAATCATAGAAAGCCTACAGTGCAGAAAGAGGCCATTCGGCCGATCGAGTCTACACCGACCACAATCCCACCCAGGCTCTACCCCATGTCCCTACATATTTTACCCGCTAATCCCCCTAACCTATGCATCTCAGGAGACTAAGGGGCAATTTTAACATGGCCAATCAACCTAACCCGCACATCTTTGTACTGCTGGAGGAGACCGGAGTACCTGGAGGAACCCACACAGACATGAGGAGAATGTGCAAACTCCACACAGACAGTGACCCGAGCCGGGAATCGAACCCAGGTCCCTGGAATTGTGAAGCAGCAGTGCTAACCACGGTGCTACCGTGCCGCCTACGTTTCCTAGTCCACTGCCCAGAGGGCTGGAAGAATCACCCCCTTGGTCTATCAAGAGGTGTAAGAGAAAGGACCATCCCAATCACCTCTACTCCATCGATAACACTTTCAAAACCCTTGGCCATGCTAAATTGCCCCTTACTGTCCCGGAATGCATAGGTTAGAGGGATTAGCAAGGTAGGTAGGTGGGATTATGGAGATAAAGCCTTAGGGATTGTTGTCGATGCAGACTCGATGGGCCAAATGGCCTCCTTCTGCACCTACAAGGTTTCTGTGATTTCCCTGATTAGGCCCACTGTATGAGTATCGACTGTTGTCATGGGAGTAGTAGTGAGAAGAAATTTTAAAGTTTGGTGCCGGAGGTACAGGCTGCTGTATTTTGCAGCAAGGAAATGTGGACATGATTTAGAGGCTTATTCCAAAACAGCCCATACAGCTTTGACAGTGGCTAGACCTCACAACTCTCTGAGTTCCTGTGAGTCCAGCACTCCATTTGTTCAGGTGCAATGGGGCTCCCGAAATGAAATTCTAAAGGCAGCTCACTGTGTTTATTTTCCCCCCACTCATCAGTTATCCTTGGCTGCTCTTTGCTCATTAGACTGTGTTCCTGCAGAGATCCTCCATTTCACACTTCTTTTTTTCAAACACTTCTCTACAGTCTCATTTTTTTAAAAATAAGATGCTGCCACAGTTCAACTTGCAGCGAACAGAAAGTGGTGCATACCAGAACACTTTCTAAGTTTGATGGCAATGCAGCATATCCGTGATGAGGAGGGATACATAAGAACATAAGAACATAAGAAATAGGAGCAGGAGTAGGCCATCTAGCCCTTCGAGCCTGCCCCGCCATTCAATAAGATCATGGCTGATCTGTCGTGGCTCAGTTCCACATTCCCGCCCTCTCCCCATAACCCTTAATCCCCTCGCTTATCAAAAACCCATCAACCCGCGTCTTAAAAATATTTAACGAGGCAGCCTCCACCACTTCAACGGGCAGAGAATTCCAGAGATTCACCACCCTTTGAGTGAAGAAGTTCATCCTCAACTCCGTTCTAAACCGCCCCCCCTTTATCTTGAGGTTGTGCCCCCTAGTCCTACTGTCCTTTCTGAGCGGGAAGAGTCTCTCCACCTCTATCCTATCCATCCCATTCATCATCTTATACGTCTCAATGAGATCTCCCCTCATTCTTCTAAACTCTAACGAGTACAAGCCTAGTTTATTCAGCCTCTCCTCATAGCTCAACCCCCTCAACTCCGGTATCAGCCTAGTAAACCTCCTCTGCACTCCCTCCAAGGCCAAAATATCCTTGCGTAAGTGCGGCGACCAAAACTGCGCACAGTACTCCAGCTGCGGCCTCACCATGAATGGGAGAGATTCATGTTTACAAGGGGGACACATTCATGAGAGGAGAAGAGCAGCGACAGTGACTCCTGAGTCAAGCACATGCAAATGTTTATACATGATACATACTCCCATTTGGAGCATTGATGGTAGTTTTGGGCCCCATGTATAAGGAAGGATGTTCTGGCCTTAGAAAGAGCCCAGAGGAGATTCACAAGAATGATCCCTGGAATGAAGAGCTTGTCCTATGAGGAACAGTTGAGGACTCTGGGTCTGAAGATTAGAAGGATGAGGGGGGATCTTATTGACACTTACAAAGTACTGCGAGGCCTGGACAGAGTGAACGTGGAGAGGATGTTTCCACTAATAGGAAAAACTAGAACCAGAGGGCACAAGGTCAGTCCAAAGAACGATCCTTTTAAATAGAGATGGGGAGGAATTTCTTCAGCCAGAGTGGTGAATCTGTGGAACTCTTTGCCACAGAAGATTATGGAAGTCAGGTCATTGAGTGTCCTTAAGACAGAGATAGATATGTTCTTGATTAATAAGGGGAGTTGGGGATATGGGGAAAAGGCAGCAGAACGGAGATGAGAAAAATATCAGCCATGATTGAATGGCGAGGCAACTTGATGGGCCGAGTGACCTAATTCTGCTCCTATGTCTTATGGTCTATGGCCTTATGAAAGTTATGGACGCGGTCTCAGAGTGGTAGTGTTAAACAATAGGTAATCAGAAAGCCAGACCATTGATCCAGAAAAATGAGTTCAAATCTGGCCACAGCATCTGGGAAATTGCAATTCAGTTTAAATTATGAAAAGACGCCCAAAAAATGTATAGGTTAGCGGATTGACCATGGTAAATGTTCAGGGTTCTGGGGATAGAGTGGGATGGGCAAGCCTGGGTAAGATGCTTTTTGGACAGCCGGTGCAGACTCATAGGGCTGAATGGCCCCCTTCTGCACTGTAGGGTTGTATGATATCAGCATTGTTGACCATGAAGTTTTTGTATCTTTTATTCATTCATGAGACATGAGTGTCACTGGCTGGCCAGCATTTATTCCCCATCTCTATTTGCCCTTGTTCAGAAGGTAATTGAGAGTCAACCACATTGTGGTGGCTCTGAAGTCGCATGTAGTCCAGATCGGGTAAGGACAGCAAATTTCCATCCCTAAAGGACATTAGTGAACCAAATGTGTTTTTCTGACAATCGACAGCTGTTTCATGGTCATCAGTAGATTCTTAATTTCATATTTTTTACTGAATTCTTAATTCCAGATTTTTATTGAATTCAAATTCATTATCCACTGTGGCGGGATTCGAACCCGGGTCCCCAGAACATTAGCTAAACTTCTGGATTAATAGTCTAGTGATAACACCACTAGGCCATTGCCTCCCCTGGAGAGGGCACCACTGGAATGTTGTTTAAAGAAAGCACCTAGTTCAGAAACATCCTTTAGGAAAGAAAATCTGTCATCCTTATACAGCCTGGTCATTCTGTGACTCCAGACTCACAACAATGAAATTGACTCTTCATTGTCCTCTGATGCCTTTGTATTAATGGAGCTGAATCACCCTCACTGTGCCCAGGGCATTTTGAAGTGGATAAAAAAAATGGCAGCTTTGGTAATGATGTCCACATCCCCTGAATGAGCACCCTGAGGAAACCCATGCAGACATAGGGAGAACATGCAAACTCCACACAGTCACCCAAGGCCTGAATTGAACCTGGTGCTGTGAGGCAGCAGTGCTAACCACACCAACGAGGCCTGGATCTGTCGGAAGTGTAATGGAAAAAGCGAGCGACAATTGACCCCAGGGAAATTGATCGCTTAAACTAAGTTACCCCACTGTTTGATCTTGATGTGCGTAACTTCAAACATTAACATGCCCCGATCTTCCTTGAAGTGAAGCTGGTGAACTATAATAGAGGGGAAAAAAGGAATTGATGAGGGAGTGGGTGAATTAGATCTTCGATCCACGCTGGCAGATGCCCTGGGAAATTGCAATTCAGTTAAAAAAAATCTGCAATTATGAAAAGATGTCCAATGCCCTGGAGATGTTGGTGGCAATGCACCCAATCTTAATCTCAATGTTGGTAGAAGCCCCCTTACATAGCTCTGCTTCAGCTGGCTTCCTGACTGTTGGTGTCATTTTTTTTTGTTGGTGTGTGTAACAAATTATTCTCTCATCCCAAAAAGTGACTGATGAAAGTAGAGTCCATAAGGATGATTAGGGAGAAAAGGGTAAGCCTTAACATCAGCATGTTGTGTTGTGGATTTTTATTCATTCAGAAAGCTGGATGTTCAATATTAAAGTTTAAAGTTTATTTATTAGTCACAAGTAAGGCTTACATTAATGCTGCAATGAAGTTTCTGCAAAATTCCCTTGTATGTCACGTACCTGGTATGTGTATGTGCTATATATTATATACATATGCACAACACATGTAATATATTACTTCCAAGAATGCAGATTTGACATATTTTAGCAACCAGAATAAATATATTACATTACAAGCAGTTTTGCAGCACATTCCTCTTTGCAATATCAGAGCGACACTTCATCCAAGCGAATAAAAGAAAGGTCTATCTGCAAATGCTATCATTGCTGCTGCTTAGCTAAGGATGGGGCAAGTAGCTAGTCCTATATAACCTGTCAGGAGCGGTGTAATGTTTACTCCGAGACACTTAAAGCCTTTATTTGCTTACTGGAAGAGGGAGCCCGAGCACATGTTGTTAGACATAAAGGAATTAATAGGCTTTGCGTCTGATTTTTCAAGGTTAATCTCGTAGGCTGAGAATTGACTACAGTCATTACTCAATGTAGGCAGGTTGGGCAAGAAAACCAACAGCTTCGACATATAAAGCAAAATGTCAACGCCATACAGATATTTTATGTCGCTAGCCATCCACGCAAAATCTGTGCTGGGTGTCGGCGCATCAAATCTCTGCTAAAGGTTTATTATAAAGGAGGAAAAATAAGGCACCCTTTTAGTCCTAAGAAGTCAAATAAAAAAAGAATGTTTTTAAATACCAGCATCGGGTAAATTGAAACACTGTCTATTTAATAAACATCTTGCAAAATGAAAAATGACAAACTATAAAAAGCACCTGCTGAAATAGATAATACCCTTTGGAATGCCATAAATTTGTCTTTAAAACATGCACATTCTGTAAACAGGGCGTTGTAATTTAGTTAGGATTAATTTGGGGCTGGTAAAAATGCAAGAACTGAAATTCCACTGGGATTGGATTTGGGATAAGGAGCAACCTCCACCCAACCTCAACTCCATCTCAAATCTTAAGAAACATTGGAATTTATTTTGGTGGCGACACAATTTATTTCCAATGCAACTGCAGATCTCTCCTACATAGCAAAGCGGGGGGGTGGGGGTCGCAATAAAGAAGAGGCAGCCTAGGTATAGTCAAATGGAAATCATAGAGTAGTTGCAGGTGTGCTGCAGTGAACGTGTGAGAATGGTACAAGACGAATGAGATTGACATCTCATGAAAGCAGGTCTCCTGCTCGGAATCGCTATAAGCAGGGCAGGACAAGAGGTGGCATCAAGGCAGGACTACAGAGTGATAGGAATATCATTGATGGACTTTCTCAAAGGGCCAATTGGCCATTTGTGGCACTTTCCCAATGGCAATCAACTGCTCTGTAATTGACTGCTATGTAATTGATTGCTCCATAGAAATTAATTGGTTTTCTCAGATTCCATGAGTCCTGACTTGCAAGCATCGACCTGATTCCTGCCAATGTACATTATAGTGAGGCCAATGGCAGTGGAGCAGAAGTCCAAAATTATGTGGGGCCAGCGATCAGGCCATGGTGGGGATGGAGGGCCATGGGGCTGGCCAGCAATCGGGAGGCCTGCAGTATGGGGCTAATCTTGGCAGTGACAAATCAGCGCATGTGCAGTGACCCGCTCAGCGCTATGCTTCCAGCCTCCCAGATGGGGATAGACCCCGTCCCCTAAATTCTGGAGTGCTTCACACTCGTTCACTCCATGGTGCTCAGAGTGTGGGAGGTTCATTTTGAAACTCCTGTTGAAAAAAAAAGCAACATGATTTTCTCCAGTTTTCACGCGAATTTAACGTTTAGAATTTTTTGGGGGAGAATTCTGGCTATAGTCTCAGGATGCAACTATTAGTGTCACCTTGATACATAACGCCTATGACATGTCTTTGATCCCAAAAGAAGAGAGCAGTGATCTGGTGTAAGTGGAGTCTCGGAATTGTCTCCCCAGAATATGCAACCTTTCACCTCAGAATACAGAACTATTGTTTCCGTATCCCTTCTGTTTTCATGGGAGTTTCATTCCATGTACTTGGATATTCCTCAAATGCCTGATCTTGTCACCAAGATTGCTTTCACAGGTAAGCCCACATTTCCTGCAAGGTGAAAATTAGTTGGGGGACAGGCGTACCATGAATCTATTTACTATCAGTGTTTATCTCAGAGTCGGTGCTCCACAAACTGACAGATTAGCAGCTGTCCAGCAATAACTCAGGCTACATTAATTGTAACGACCTTAACGGGCAATTAAGATTGACCTGTTAGAATATGAACTCCCTGATTCAGAGCCAAATTGATGGGCCGATCAGGGAGCCTCTTAACTAGGCGTGTCAGTTCCTCTGGCACTCCTAGTGTAGGCTGCTAACTGAAAGCACTCTGTATGCTGGTGTCAGACTTGTAAATAAAGGGATTTTGCTGAAGTGACTTCTGCCTCCAAGGACTTATTACATTACCAAATAATCAAGCAACTCGAATAATCAGAGGTAAAGATCAAATAACAAGCAGATGAACAAATCATAGTGGGTCCGGTTGAACCACTGAACCTCTTGCAAAAATAACAGAGGGCCAACAGCCCACGAGCCATTCTCTGTGGCATTTTAAATGGTCTGCATGCAGCTGGGAGAAGCACCTTTTCCCAGAGATGTCCATTTGTCTCTGCTAATAAAGTTAAAACCACTCTGCCAAACGAGAATGCGACACTGCTACCCAGGTTCCAGAACTAATATTGAATTATCGGGTTCAAATTTACTAGGGCAGTGCCTCAGAACCCTGTCACAAATCCCATCATTCAAATTTGAAATAATCACCTCTATGTGAGTCTAATCAGCAGAACCCTCCATTCGAGACTTTCCCCACAGTTCATGGCTCTTTAACAGCCTCGCACAAGGATACACATAATTGCCAACGTAGGCCGTCACGACATAGAAAAGATAAATCCCTCATCCACGCTGTATCAATGAGAAATGAGAAAAGGCAGTTCCTTGGTCAGGGATTCTTTCCCACACAGGTAAAAATTAAAGAAATAATTGCATTTGTATTGTGCCTTTTCTGACCACCGGAAGCCACAAAGCACTTGACAGCCAATGAAATGATTTGGAAGTGCAGTCACCTTCAAAACATGGGGAAGACAGCAGTTAAATTGTACACAGCAAGTTCCCATAAATAGCAATGCAATAAAATGTGGGAAAGGCAGCAGTTAGATTGTACACATCAAGTTCCCATAAATAGCAATGCAATAATGGCAAGTCAAACTGCTTTATTAAACTTTATTCACTAGTGTCACTAGCCGGCTTACATTGACACTGCCACGAATTTTGCTGTGAAAGTCCCCTAGGTGCCACACTCCGGTGCCTGTTCGGATACACTGAGAGAGAGTTTAGCACGGTCAATCCATCTAAACATCTTTCAGACTGTGGGAGGAAACCGGAGCACCCGGAGGAAACCCACAGGGAGAACAATGCAGGCTTTGCACAGGCAGTGACCCAAGCTGGGAATGAAACCCAGGTCCCTGGCGCTGTGAGGCAGATGTGCTAACAACTGTGCCACCGTTTTGCCCCGTTTTTGTAATATTGATTGAGAGGTGCTGCAAATATTGATGTGAGAAACAGTACCGCTGCCATGGAATGCTTTATGTTCACCTGAGAAGGCAAAACAGAGCCTTTATTTGATGCAGCACTTCCAGTACTGCAGCACCCCCTCAGTACTGCACTGCACTGTCAACCTGGATTTAAATACTCAAGATTTGAATCCATAACTTTCTGACTCAGAGGGAAGTGTGCTACCAACATCCTTGATGATTTCTTACACAATGGATATGTCTCTACAAATGACAACTTTGGAATTAAAGCAATGACTTGCATCATTTAAGCACCATATGACATATTGATACAATTATACCCAGGATAATATTTTTGCACCACTTGGTTGGGGAGCAGTGGGGGGTGCGTGGTGGCTTGGGGGGTTGTGGGCAGCCTGGTGATAACGTTAGCCTGGTGAACAGCCTGAATTCGCCAGCCACGGAATTGGAGCGAACGAGGGTCTGACAATTGAAACCTCCGTTGACCTTGGGTGGGAATTTCCGGTCTCGCCCGAGCGAGACTGTAAAATCCTGCCTGCTGTGTTTGTGTAAAACAAAATAAAGGAAAAACAAACAAATGGTCGGAATTCTCTGATATCGTTCACCCTACCCCTGCTGCCAGCGAGAACAGGGAATTTGGCGCTCTGCCAAAACTCCATTCACTGCAGCGGGACTGGAAAATCCCAATCATGGGCAAGGGTGGGCAATTCCAACCAATGTACAGTTGAAGGTCTTTTGATTTAATACACCATAGTGCAATCACTAATCTAAATATCAGTACATTAAACAAATAACCAGATGCAAGAATATAAACTCACTGCAGTGTTCTATTTGTACTTCTCCCTCTAATGAGTCAAATAATTCAAGCCCCAGTGGTAAATCTAGCTGCATTTAATCTAAGCAATTATAACGTTCGGTTGATATCAAAAGGATTGCAATCATTCAACTTTAAAACTATATCCAACGGATCACAAGGATTAAACAACAACAAACAAAGCACTATTCAAGTGTTCCAGTATCTGAACTCTATCTATACTACATGGCTTTATGGCCAACCTTGTCATTAGAAATGATAAAATCGCAGCTTGGTTCAGAGCACAGAGACATATCAGCTTTTCGAAATGAAGTCATTGTAAGTTAGTAACTGTCTAGGACATCTTTACGTAGTCAGACTTATAACTTGAGTAAGCGCATGGTTATAACTATACAACACTTCATAAATAAAAATATATCACCTTATCTAAAACAAAATGAACAGCAAGTGAAATTAGGCCAGATTTTCCAACCCTGCCCACCACCAGGATCATCTGGTCCTGCCGAGAGTTTGATACAAGAGTGTGGAAAGATGGCTACTTCAGGGCTCAGTGCAATAAATTAGTGCAATAAAAATACTCCATCCCTCAATGTCAATGAAATGAGGAGATAGTCATTGACTTCAGGAGACATAGTGGAGGACATGATCCTGTCTACATCAACGGAAATGAAGTGGAAGTGACCGAAGGCTTTAGGTTTTTAAGTGTCCAGGTCACCAATAACCTGTCCTGCTCCCTCCACACCGATGCTATAGTTAAGCAAGCCCACCAATGCCTATACTTTCTCAGGGGGCTAAGGAAATTTAGCATGTCCACCATGGCTCTCAGCAACTTTTACAGATGCACGATATAAAGCATCCTCATGCTCGCTTAGATTATCTGAAGCTAGATTTACCACTGGGGGTTGTATCACAGCTTGGTATAGCTCCTGCTCTGACCAACACCACAGGAAACTACAAAGGGTTGTGACCATTAAATGGGTGCTTAATGCTTAATCCCATTGCTGCGAATATTCAACCAGCAGTGAGTTGCACGTTGCCATTCGGGAAGATGGAGAAGCAAATGCTTGTCGGGTTTGCTTGCAAGTCTCAATCAGCATGTGGTGGGAAGGCCAACGAACAGCTTCCCTGACCGGGGCTTAATTTGATAAAGGCAGCAAGGCAGTGGGGTCCCTGCCACACGCTCTCCCATCCGGTGAAATATACCCATCTCCAAACTAATCACCACAAAGTAACATTAAACTCCATGGATAGTTTTCCTCTCTGGAATATAGGAGTAATATCTATATGAGCATTTTTCATTGCAATGATGATAAATAATTCAGCTAAACTGTGCCTTTACTACCAAAGCTTAACAAAACTTCCTGTCAGAAATGTTTGAGGGATAAAATGGGCAATAATGCTGTTGACAGAATTTCAAGAGAGCAGTTTCTTTAACAATCGATAACTAATTTCATATCTAGTAAGACAATGGTCCCTCAGACTGCTTGTTGTAACCAAAAGAATGTTTTGAACAATAGAAGGATTTTTCCACAGATTAACAGCAAGACAGCGGGTGTTTGTAAAGCATATTAATGGAGGATAGTGAGCTAATGTGAGGCAGCTATTACAGAATCATAGAACGAAGTGCAGAAGGAGACAATTTGGCCTATCGAGCCTGCACCGACAACAATCCCATGCAGGTCCTGTTCCCGTAACGCCACTTATTTACCCTCATAATCCCCCAACACCAAGGGGCAATTTATCATGGCCAATCAACGTAACCTGTACATATTTCGACGGTGGGAGGAAACTGGAGCACCCGGAGGAAACCCATGCTGACGCGGGGGAGAGTGTGTGAACTCCACGCAGACACTTACTCAAGGCCGGAATCGAAACTACGTTCCTGGCGCTGTGAGGCAACAGCACTAACCACTGTGCCACCATGCTGGCTTTCTATTCTAAGCAATCATTAAACAATGGTGAGTCTTCAGCTGCTCAGTTGCATTTACTTTTGGGCACCATATCTAAAGGAGGATGACTTGAAGAGGGTGGAGATCAGATGGTGTCAGGGATGAGGAACAGCTCTCATGCGGAGAGATTAGTTAAACTGGATTGTCTGCCTTTTGAACGTAGAAGGTTAAGCGAACATTTGGCAGCGGCATTCAAAATCATGAATGGTTTGATGGAGTAAATAAGAAGAAATAGCTTTCAGTGACATGGGTGTCAGTAATAAAATTTAAGGTGATTATGACAGAAGGATCTCAAAGAAACATTTTTAAAAGCAGATTATTGTTATCTGGAATGACTACCTGAATGGGAAGTGGAAGCAGACTCAGTAATAAGATCCAAAAGAGTATATACTCGGTTGTAAATGTGTACTTGAAGGGAAACATTTACAAGGCTATGGGGAAAGGACAGAGCAGTGGGAATAACTCCACCAAAGAGCTAGAACAAGCACAATGGACTGAATGGCATTTGCTGTGTGACATTTTTAAAAATTCTTTCCCGGGATGTGGGCATCACTGGCAAGCCAGCATTTGTTGCCCTGTCCCTGTTGCCCTGGAGGAGATGGTGGTGAGCTGCCTTCTTGAACCTCTGAAATCCGTGAGTGTAGGTACATCTGCAGTGCTGTTAGGGAAGGTGTTCAAGGATCTTGACCCAGTGACAGTGATACATTTCCAAGTCAGGGTAGTGAGTTTAGAGACGTACATCCAGTCGTATCAGAGAAACGTAGAAAATAGAAGTAGGAATTGGCCATTTGGCCCTTCGACTCATTCTCTGAGTCTATGATTTTGTGACAGGATAGTTACTGGTAAAGTCTTTACAAGGTCGAAAAGACTTTAGACCAATTTCTCCATTGTGTTGTACATTTAAGTTCTTGGCATGAGTCAATGTTTTCTTTTCCCCCTGGCTGCCTCTCAAGTAGAATCTCATCCAAGAAGGAGAAAAAGTTTAGTTATTAGCCACAAGTCATTCAAGAAGAGGCAGCACAGTGACACAGTGGTTAGCACTGTTGCCTCACAGCACCAGGGATCCAGGTTCAATTTCAGCCTCAGGTCACCGTCTGTGTGATATTTGCACATTCTCCCTGTATCCACGTGGGTATCCTTCAGGTGCTCCGGTTTCCTCCCACAGACCAAAGATATGCAAGTTAGGTTGATTGGCCATGCTAAATTGACCCGAGTGTTAGGGGCATTAGCAGGGTAAATATGTGGGGTTACAGGAATAGGACCTGGTTGGGATTGTGCGGTCAGTGCAGACTTGATGGGCCAAATGGCGTCCTTCTGCAGTGTAGGGATTCCAGGAAGGCAGATTTCCGAAAAAAAGTGTTTTCGCTAAATCGTACATCCGGCCCAATATCTTGAAAGTGGATTTGAATAAAGTTTAACAACTGGGGCTGTCATCAACAACCTTTGTCTTTGCTAATCACTGCACAGTTGGGAAAAGTAAAGTTTATGTATTAGTCGCAAGTCAGCTTGCATTAACACTGTAATGAAGTTACTGTGAAAATCCCCTAGCCGCCACACTCCTCTGCCTCTCTGGGCACAGTGAGCGAGAATTTAGCATGGCTAATGCACCTAATCTGCACATCTTTCAGACTATGGAGGAAACTGGAGAACCTGGAGAAAACACATGCAGATACAAGGAGAGTGTGCAAACTCCACACCGACAGTGACCCAAGCCAGGAATCGAATCTGGATTCCTGGCGCTGTGAGGCAGCAGTGCTAACCACTGTGCCACCGTGCCATCCGAAAAGAAGGTTTTCAGTGTGCCATATCTCAAAGCTGATCCAAAATACAGTAGGGACTTGTCCATGGAACTATGCAGTGCCAAAAGCAACAGGATACGTCCCACAAGACAGAGAATCCATTTCCCCTCGTTGCGGTATTAAGGGTTTGGAGACATAGTTTGAAACTTAGAGCCAAACTTTTCAAGAGTGAGCTGAAAAAACATTCCTATATGTGAAGGGTGATAGACTCTTGGAACTCTCCAGAAATGGCAATTGACATCAATTTGAAATCAATGGATTGTGTTCACCAGAGGTAGTAAGGGATATGGGGCTAAACTGGTTATCTCAAGTTAGTTAACCGATCAACCAAATGGCGGAACAGGCTCAAGGGGTTAAGTGACCGTCCTTCTATTTCTATGTTCCTCTGCTATCACTAGTCCCATTCCATTTAGCAATGGCCAACCCATCCCTCCCATACCAGAAGAGTCCTAAGTGCAGACGGCTTTCATTTTATCATCCCAAGACCATGCTTTGGTGGGATTGAGGTAACCCCGAGCAACATCCCCTCTGGCGTGACACACGATTCAACCTCTCCTTATCTGAACTCAGGATGGACAAGTCAGTACATTCAACTTAATGATAAAGAAGCTAAACTGTATCGAATGGTAAGGGAAATATCATCAAGGCTAAAGTTAATGTTGGAGTCAGAATAATATCCTACCAAAGCTGGCTAACTCAAAGCAGCAAACTAATTGAAACACCTTTAGGATTACAACACTTGGCATTTTCTGCTTGTAATGTACTTGCCAAGTTTAAGGATCCTCTTCCATCTCAGCAAAGGTATTGAATGAACTCAGTTCTTAATGCTCGCTCTTACAGCTGAATTAATCCCACCAAGGTAAACAATAGTTGTCTACTGTCAGCTATTGTACCCCCAGCTATAAGAAGCATCCATTGCCACAGTCACAATGGAATGATTTTCACCATCTGGTATCCATTTTCAGAGAGAAGGAGAACTCTCCAAGAATGCTCACTGGGCTTAATTGATTCTCACTCTGACAGTGCCTCTTTTTAACTCCCCATTCCTGTTTTCAAAGTCTTTCACAGCCTTGATCGTCTCTTCTTAGCCTGTACCCCCCTCCAGCTTTACAAACCATCTCAATATTCTCTGCTCGTCTCCAACCCTGCCTTCCAAGCTTGTAGCTGCCTAGGCTCCAGTCTGGAATTCCCCCCTTAATTTCTTCCCCTCATTGCCTCTCTCTCACATTTTTTGAAATAAATTATTTTTTGAGATATGACCATTGCTTGCCAGGCCAGCATTTATTGCCCATCCATTACTGTCCTTGACATGATGGTGAACCACTGCAGTCCATGTGGCGTAGGTGCTTCAACAATGCTGTGAAGAAGAGAATTACTTTGTAGAGGTTTGATACAATTTTAGTGGCTATTGGCCTTTAAGATTCAACCACATTATTGCGGGTTTGGAGTCCCATGTAGGCCAGGCCAGGTAAGGTTAGCAGATTTCCTTCCCTAAAGGAGTACTTGTGAACTGGCTGGGTTCTTATGGCAACCAACAATGGTTTCATCGTCATGGAATCACAGAATCATAGAATTAGACAATGCAGAAGAGGCCCTTCGGCCCATCGTGTCTGCACTGACACATTAGAAACACAAGGACATCCACCTGATCCCATATGCCAACACTTGGCCCCTAGCCCTGAATGTTATGATGTGCCAAGTGCTCACCCAGGTACGTTTTAAAGGATGTGAGGCAACCCGCCTCCACCACCCTCCCAGGCAGTGATTCTAAACAGTCGCCACCCTCTGGGTAAAAAGGTTTTTTTCTCACATCCTCCCTAAACATCCTGCCCCTCATCTTAAACCCATGTCCTCTCGTAATTGACCCTTCAGCTAAGGGGAACAGCTGCTCCTTATCGATTCCGTCCATGTCCCTCATAATCTTGCGCACCTTATCAGGGATATGGGGGTAGGGCCTGGATGGGATTGTGGTTGGCGCAGACTCGATGGGCCAAATGGCCTCTTTCTAAACTGTAGGGTTTCTATGATTCTATGAACTGATAATAGTTTTCAATTCTGGGTTTAATTAATTGGAATTAATTGGATTTATTCCCACATCCCCAAACTATTCTTCTGAACCGAGTCCAGTGACATTCCATTATACCATCACCTCCCTAAAAGCTACCTCTTTGATCAAGCTTTTGGCCACCTGCCCTCATACCCTCTAATATGTATTGGTGTTGTATCATGTTTGATAATGCTTTGAGAAGAATCTTTGATTTGATTTGATTTGATTTGTTGGTGTCACACAGTGAAAAGTTTTGTTTTCTGTGCATTATACAGACAAAAACATGCCATTCATTGAGTACATAGGCGAGAAGGAAAGGAGAGAGGGCAAAATATAATGTTGAAGTTAAAGATAGGATGTAGAGAAAGATTAATTTAATATTTGATCGGCCCAATCAAGTCTGATGGCAGTTGGGAAAAAGCGGTTCTTGAGTTGGCTGGTACATGTTCTCAGGCTTTTGTATCTTCTTCCCATCGGAATGAGGTGGAAGAGAATGTATCCACGGTGCGTGGGGTACTTGATTATGTTGGCTGATTTGCCAAGGCAGCAGGAAGTGTAGATAGACTCAATGGATGAGAGGCTGGTTTTCGTGATGGACTAGGCTTCATTCACAACTCTTATGTAGTTTCTTCTGGTTTTGGATCGAGCAGGAGCCACACCAAGCTGTGATACACCCAGAAACAATGCCTTCTACGGTGCATTTGTGAAAATTGGTAACAGTTGTGGTGGATACATTGAATTTCCCCAGCCCCCGAGTAATAGATGGGCTTTCTTATCCTCATTAACGGTGCTATATTGATCAAAGCCATTGTTGGTGTTGCTGACAGAATTTAAGACACAGCGTTCTGCAATCTGTTAACATCCAACCTGGGACAGAGGAGAATTAATGCCTGGACAAGATGGTGGCAGAATAGGCCACGTCAATCCGGAGAATGAAGCCGGGGACCATTCTCCAGTTGCAGCCTCTGAACCATAAGCAATCGTGCAGTCCTTCATCTGCTAATGTTCTGGTGCTGGTGATTCAGAATGCAGTGCTGCTGGAAGGGGATCACAATGACAGTAATTCCGTGATGTGTGACTGCGGTGATGAGCTGCAAATGATGGACCATCTGCTGTGCTGCCAACTCCTGTCTGAGTCTGGAACGTCACTGACAGCCTGTGAGTGATTTATATTAGATTTGGTCTTTGATATGGAAAAAAAAAGCTGAAGGAAGCTTTGTGATAAAAGAAATCTTTATTACAGCTTTTAGGAAGCTACGAAACAAGTAAAAAAAAGTTAAAATACGAAGATTATATAAGCAACGCATTCTTCCAAATGTTAATAATATCCAGGAACAATCAAATTCATGTTTCCCTTACAAGTCAACAGAACAAGTGCAGTTCCACTCCAATTTCTACAGATGTACCATCGTCCGAGATTTGATTTAACATTTTAAGTTCCCTTTGGACTTTGGTTTCTGTTTGGGCCATCCCCCCCCTCTTCCTTTTTGGGGGGCTGCCCCTCTTAATTTGTCCCTAAGTTAATTTGAGTTTGTTTTACTTGTTGGGCCGTTAAAAGAACTACCATCGTCCGAGAACAAGTCCTGCAGAAATTGCTGGGCCATGGTCTCCAAGGTGACTGCCATGCTTCCAGTGGTCAGCCTGGGGAGGGATTCCCAGGGAGGCTTTGTTAAAACATGTCGCTAACGGTTCCGAACTTCTCGATGTCAGAGAATCTGTATGCAACAGAACGCCTGGGCTGCTGTGTGAATGTCCGTCCAAGTGTCATTTAAATATAGCAACAGGAGGTCACAACAGGGATGAAGGAATGCCCACCCAACCAGCTACAAGATTCGGCAAGCCCCTCACTGATGCATAACTAATAAGCTAAAAAGCCAGAGTCATGACTGCTCAGTTGCCCAATGGGAGTTTTGCCAATATCCCCACCCCAGCACCGGACTAGTCTCCAGTTTGGAAAATGATACCTGATAGGATGGCAGGGTGACACAGCGCTTAGCACTGCTGCCTCACAGCAGCAGGGTCCCGGGTTCAATTCCCAGCTTGGGTCCCTGCCTGTGTGGAGTTTGCACGTTCTCCCTGTGTCTGCATGCGTTTCCTCCAGTTTCCTCCCACAGTCCAAAAGGCTTGCTGGTTTGGTGCATTGTAAGTAATTAAAGTTTATTTATTAGTCATGAGTAGGCTTACATTAATACTGCAATTAAGTTACTGTGAAATTCCCCCAGCCGCCACAGCCCGGTGCCTGGTTCGGGTCAATGTTCCTAACTAGCATGCCTTTCAGAATATGGGAGGAAGCCGGAGCACCTGGAAGAAACCAAGCAGAAACGGGGGTAACATGCAGACTCAACACTGACAGCGACCCAAGTCGGGAATCAAACCCAGGTCCCTGGCGCTGTAAAGCAGCAGTGCTAACCACTGTGCTACTTTGCCGCCCATTGTCCATGCTAAATTCTCTCTCGGTGTACCCAAAAAGGTGCCGGAGTGTGGTGACTGAGAGATTTTTGCAGTAACTTTGCTGTAGTAAATAAGCTTAAATCTTTAAAATGTAGGCGCTGATCTGAGATGATTGCATCGTGCTTTAAACTTTGAACCGACATACAAACACAAGACGTACCGCCAAGCATGAAATGAAGGAAAGACCCACTGAACACAGTAAGAAGTCTCACAACACCTGGTTAAAGTCCAACAGGTTTATTTATCAACCAGGTTTATTAACCTGGTGTCGTGAGACTTCTTAATGTGTTTATCCCAGTCCAACGCCTCCACATCATGATAACCTTTGAATGTCAGTCATAAGACACCCTTTCTCAGGCTGGAATGATATGAATTGTTAATGTGTATTTGAAATTTGCTTCTTGCCACACTTTATGGGTCAACAAAGTGAAACAGCAACAGCGTTGGCAGCAATGCAGAGTGCATTGCCGAAACAAGTGAATGAGTGTGCATTCAGAAAGATGGAAAGTTGCCAGAATGCTATGAATTCTATCTCGATGTTGCTTCACTAAGCAGGAAACAAAGCACTATATAAAGATTATGAAATTAAGGAAAATGAGAGGAATCTTTCGGAGTCAAAAAGTTCACATTTGGAAGGCATCTTCTAATATTGAAGTACATCTTCAAACTTCTGTCCTTCTGTAACATTAAGAACCAAACAATCAATCAATACTCCAATGGACCCAAAAGGCAGATTTGTCCAAAAATATGATTGACAGTTTTAAGAGTGTATTTATATTGTCAGCTGAGATGCTGAATATGATTTGCAACCACTGAGACCCCGATTATGTACATTTTATTTGAAAATGTTGGAACATATAATAGCTACACCATTGCTGGCTGTGTATTACACATACTAACTAATGGTCCTAAGCCTGTCACTTTTGGACCTAAGAAGTACCCAGTCAACCTCAAATTACTCTGGAAGGCATCTCAAAAATTTGAGTAACAGATGAAGCTCATTCTTTTATGCCATTACTATTCAGTAGCAACACAAGCAATTGATGGAACACAGCAATCAAGTCAAAAAGATGTTCTATCACCATTTAATTGAGTAGTGTGGTAAATAAATTTCATACGAACATACCGACAAGGAGAAGGATGAGGTCACTCGGTCCTTCGAGCCTGCTCCACCATTTGATAAGATCCTGGCTGATCTGCCAACTATCATCGATTGATGTAAAAGTTGATCTGGTTCATTAATGACCCTTTGGTAAAGGACACTGTTGAAGTTTTAATATTAGTGTCACAAGTAGCCTTACATTGACACTGCAATGAAGTTACTGTGAAAATTCCCTTGTCACCGCATTCTGGTGCCTGTTCAGGTACACTGAAGGAGAATTTAGCATGGCCAATGCACCTAACCAGCGCATCTTTTCAGACTGCAGGACGAAATTGGAGTACCTGGAGGAAAACAATGCAGACACAGAGAGAACATGCAGACTCCGCATAGACAGTGACCCAAGCCTGGAATCGAACTCAGATTTCTGGTGCTGTGAGGCAGCAGCGCTAGCCATTGTGCCACTGTGCCACCCATGCCCTACCCTGTTTTGACTTACACATGACTAAAGACACATGGCAGCGTGGTTAACTCTTAACCGCCCACTGTAATGGCCCAGCAAGGCATTTAGTTCAAGGGCAATTAGGGATGAGCAACAAATATTGATCTTGTCAATGATGCTTATATCCCATGACCAATTAAAGAAAAAATAAGTTGGACCAAGAGTGGGCTGTGGATTGCTCACTGATGGCATTTGAGATCTTAACCATCCAACCAGGCTCTATGTGATGACCTTACTGCCCACAGGTAGGGATGAGATTTTTGACTTGTTCTAGATAAGAGGGAGCTTACAGGGACAATTTGACGAGGTCACTAATTATCATTACAAATGTTCAAGTTCTGCGCATGTGCAATGAAAACTTTCAGTTAACTTCAGGCATTACAGCACTTTAAAAAACATTGCCTGCTGAAATACATGCAGCAAATGAAGCCTTTCTTCAATAAACTTATTCTTGCTAATGTTATATTAGCGGATTGAAATAACCTGGATATCAGTAATGAACACCTGAAAGCTTTTCAATGGAATTCCCAGTCATTTCAAATGGATAGCAGACCAAGAATTTTTTTTTAGTGCATACGTTAACCCAACCAATTACTGCCCCATCAGTCGACTTTCAGTTATCAGTAAAGTGATGGAAGGGGTTATCAACACTGCTGTCAGGTGAAACTTGCTTTGCAATAACCTGCTCACTGATGCTCAGTTTGGCTTCCACCTGGGCCACTCAGCTCTTGACCTCGTTGCAGCCTCGGTTCAGATACAGGTGAGGTGACAGTGTCTGCCCTTGACAATCAAGGCAGCATTTGACTGACTATAGCATCAAGGAACCCAAACCAAACTGGAGTCAATGGGAATCGGGGGAAAGATTTTTGGCTGGATGGAGTCATACTTGACACAAAAGAAAATGGTGTTGTTGTAGCAGGTCGATCACCTCAGTTCATAGATTCCTACATAGAAAAATAGAAAAAGTACAGCACAAACAGGCCCTTCAGCCCCCAAGTTACGTCGAACATGTCCCTACCTACTAGGCTTACCTATAGCCCTCTATCTTACTAAGTTCCATGTACTTATCCAGGAGTCTCTTAAAAGACCCTATCGAATCCACCTCCACCACCATTGCTGGCAGCATCTAACCAGCACGTCTTTCAGAATGTGGGAGGAAATAGGAGCACCTGGAGGAAACCCACGCAGACACAGGGAGAGCTTGCAGACTCCACACAGACAGTGACCCAAGCGGGAATCGAACCCAGGTCTCTGGCACTGTGAAGCAACGGTGCTAACCATTGTGCCACTGTGCCGCCCCACCCAATTTGAATAATTCGTTGTGAGTGGAGGTAGATAATCGCTAAACAAATGTGCGTTTTTGATCGGTATATGTTAATTGCTTGCAGTTGAGCTTGAAGGTATAATTGCCAATGCACTCCTCTGTTCTGAATGCTGGAAAACTACTTGCAGAATGATCAGCTTCCATGTTATAGCATTGTACATTGATGGGGAAAACATGTGATCCCCACTGGTGAGGACCTTGGCCAGCGAACAGTTAAAGGCAAGAAAGCCGGGACTATAGCATCCAGGACTCACTGATTCCATTTAAATTACGTAATTAATATTGAAATAGGCTTTGTATCCTTTGTGGGTGCAAAGTCGATTTCGCCGGCAAAATAAGTCTGGTAAGGTCGTGAGAGGTGAAAAATCGGACGGGAACCCAATTTTTCACCTCGCGCCAGATCTCACTGGCTCATCCTGCCAGTCGATCAGCAAGGTGAACTTGCCCTTGCCTACTCATTGATCAAAGTCTTCACCGGTGAGGATCACATTTCGTTCCCACCAGAGGGGTGGCACGGTGGCACAATATTTAGCACTGCTGCCTCATGGTGCCAGGGATGTGAGTTCGATTCCCAGCTTGGGTCACTGTCTGTGCAGAGTCTGCACGTTCTCCATGGGTTTCCTCCAGGTGCTCCAGCTTTCTCCCACATGATGTGCTGGTTAGGTGCATTGGCCATGTCAAATTCTCCTTCGGTGTATCCAAACAGGTGCCAGAGTGTGGCGACTAGAGAATTTTCACAGTAACTTCATTGGAGTGTTCATGTAAGCCGACTTGTGACACTAATAAATAAACTCTAAAAAACAATTTCATGCTATAACATGGGAGCTACTCATCCAGCAAGTAGCTTTCCAGCATTCAGAACAGAGGAGTGCATTGGTAATTATACCTTCAAGCTCAACTGCAAGGAATTAATATATACCAATCAAAAATGTACATTTGTTTAAAGGTTATTTACATCTATTCATAACTAATAATTCTGATTACTTCATTATGTCAGGTGAATATAGTTAACCAGTTGAAGCCTCTATATGCTTGTCAGTTTATAATGAATAATTACTAACGAGATATGCCTACATGGCTATACCACCCAAGTATTCACAGCTCCTGTTATGGCTACCACCTTGTGGTTACCCGGGTTCTCACCCACTTGTCCCTTGGTCAGTTTCTTTGTGCTGCCCATCTGTAAGTGTGGGAACTGCTCAGGAACATCTTCACAGCAGCTTCCCAGGGAACTGTGTTGTACGCAATTCAGAGGGGAATTCTGCTGCATTCAATGGTTTTTGACCATCTGCGAGTGTTTCGGTTTCCTCCCACACTGCAAAGATGTTCAGGTGAGTGTGATAAACCATGCCGCATTGCCCTTTGGTATCCAATACTGTGTGGGTTAGGCTGATGTTAAATTGTTCCACGGTGTCAGGGGAATTGACAAGGTAAATAGATGAGGTTACGGAGATAGGCTCTGGATGGAACTGTTGTTAGATGCAGGCATGATGGGCTGAATGGTCTCCTCTTGTACTTATATAAACATGAGAAAAGCTGAAGGGAAGGAATAGGTATTAAAATGTTCTCCATTATCTCTGTTCATTTTATCAAAATTACAATGAAATGTACCGCTCTGTGTAAGAATTTTGATGCATTTTTCTGCTGTTTTGTACTAATTGAGACAAAGCTCGACTATGGAAAGGATTTGTTTAAATCCTGTTCTTGGAAAAGCCTGCTTTCCTCTGTCATTTTCTCAAAAGGCTCTTCTTAAAACTGCTGACAGGAGAAACTTTGGAACACTGCAGGCTTTTATCACAGCTGGGGGTGCCTTGAGAACATATATCAAAAGATTGTTTATGACAGAATAAGGCTTGTGGGGGCAATAAATAAGAGGTAACACTTTGTGTGAAAAGTTTACAAATGAAGCTTCTCATCTCTGCTAAACTACCTGAAACAGAAGGGTAGTTAGAAAACATGTGGTAAGGGTTGCATTCATCAGGGAAGAAAACCAGAAAGCAAAAATGTTTAAGACATATGTCATTTTTTCACTAAGAGAGAAGGAAAAAATCTGGAAGCAACTAGGAGAATTGGGGAAGCTATATTTCTGGTTTGTTATGAAATAGGCATATGCTCAGATTTGGATGAACTGCTAACTTGATTTGATTTGATTTATTATTGTCACATTTATTAGGATACAGTGAATAGTATTTTTTCTTGCATGCTATACCAGCAACGCATGAAAAGGATAGGGTGCAGAATATAATGTTGCAGTTGCAGGTAGGGTGAACAGAAAGGTCAGCTTACCAGATGATTGGACCATTCAAAAGCCTGATGGCAGCTGGGAAGAGGCTGTTATTGAGTCGGTTGGTACGTGTTTTCAGACTTTTGTATCTTTTTCCTGAAGAAAGTGGAAGAGAACATGTCCATGGTGTGTGGGGTCCATGATTATGCTTTCTCCTTTCCCAAGGTAGCGGCAAGTATAGATAGAGTCAATGGATGAGATATTGTTTTGCGTGATGGATTAGGCTACATTAGGCTGTAGTTTCTTGCGGTCTTGATCAGAGTAGGAGCCATAACCAAGCTGTGAAAGACTGGATAGGATGTTTTCTAAGGTGCATCTGTAAAAATTGGTGAGATTCATAATTGACATGCTCAATTTCCCTAGCCTTCTGAGAAAGTAGATGCATTGGTGGACTTTCTTAACTCTGGTGTTGACATGGAGAGTACAGGACAGATTGTCGGTAATCTGGATACCTAGAAACTTGAAGCTCTCAACCATTTCCACTTCATCATCTAACCTGGACTATTTGTTATGGTTGATTAATCTTGGTCTATTCTTTGTAGAGTTTTAATGTATTAAAAACCATATGTTCTGGGACAAATCAGTGTATATGGCAGTGTCTGTGGTGGGAGAAACAGGGTTAATACTTCAAATCCAATATGACTTCGTTAGAACTGAGAGACTTCTTCACATCTCTCCTTTTTACAGTATTTTTCTTTTATATTATTATTTTCTTGGTTGTAGTGTTTAATATTAATGATTTAGCCCTGTGGGTATGCCTAAACCACTTGGACTGCAGTGGTCCAAAAAGGGAGCTCACCACCAACTTCTCAGAGGCAATTAGGAATGGATGATAAATGCTGGCCTTGCCAGCGATGCCCACATCCCTTGAATGAATTTTCGAAAAACAATTATTGGTATTAAAGGGAGAGAATTATCACACAGATTTTTGACTCTTATTGTGATAATCTTTTACATAAAGCTAAAGAAGGAATGTGCCACTGTGCTTTGAACTTTCCTTTTATGTCCTTTGATACTCAGAAGATGCTATCTTATATATTCTTTCATCATCTTATATCATCACAGTGTTGAAATGGAGACTCGTGGCACATATGTTGTCTCACACAGACTCATTGAGAGACAACTTTGTTCTGTCACACTGAACAGCAAGTTTATGAGATTGGGCAATAACATAAATATTATATTCATCCCAATAACTCCATATCCCTGAGTGCAGTCTTGAATAAAGCCAAATTGTGTTACAGTGGCTCACAGGCATAATAGGTGAGATTTTCCAGCCACGCTTGCCCCAAGAACGGAAAATCCCACCTGAGGTCAACAAACCTTTGCATGGGCCGATCCCCGGCCCACTCAGATTCCCACAGCAGCGGGATGGCAAAATTCCATCCAAAAAGACAGCTACGGACAGGAGAAAGGAGCTGGGAGGATAAACGCCATCAGTGTACAGAGGTAGACGCAAAAGAAAGCAGAAGAAGAAAGAAGAACTTAGAACTATTGTAAGGAAATGAAGAAAATCATTGCAAAGGCAACATTGTGACTAAGCAATCAATTTTTGTGGGACATGGGCATCGCTGGCTGGCCAGCATTCATTCCCCATCTCTAGTTGCCCTTGAACTGAGTGGCTTGCATGGCCATTTCTGAGGACAATTGAGAATTAACCACATTGCTGTGGCTCTGAATTCACATGTAAGACAGACCAGGTAAGGACAGCAGATTTCCTTTCCTAAAGGACATTAATGAATCAGATGGGTCTTCCTGACAATCGACAATGGTTTCATGGTTATTAGTCAATTCTTGGGCCGGAATTTTACTGGCACACCCACCCCAAATCCAGGGGCAGGCAAGACACGGAGAACAACAACCCCCGTTGGCCTCGGATGGGATCGTACGAATCTTCAGCAGACGTGCCGGTAAAATTCCACCCTGAATTCCAGATTTCTTTATTGAACTCAAATTCCACCATCTGCCATGACAGGATTCGAACCTGGGTCTGTAGAATGTTCACTGAATGTCATAGAATTCCGGCAGTGCAGAAGGAGGCCATTCAGCCCAAAAATCCTATACATCAATCCCACCCTATTCCCACAACCCTACCAATCCCCCTGACATTAAGGGGCAACTTAGCATGGTCAATCAACCTAAAACACACGTTTTTGGAATGTGGAAGGAAATCAGAACACCCAGAGGAAACCCACACAGACATGGGGTGAATGTGCAAACTCCACACAGACAGTGACCCAAGCCGGGAATTGAACCCAGGCCCCTAGGCATTGTGAGGCAGCAGTGCTAACCACTGTGCCACCGTGCTGCCTCAAAATATCTGGATCAATAGTCTAGAGATATTAGCATTAGGACATCGCTTGCCCTCACAACCTGCAAGTTAGCCACATGTAAAATGTACAAAGATCTTAAATTTAAGCTAGCCTTAACATTGCTTCCTGATTTAACACTCCTTACATCTTGTCTTTATCTTCAGTTATGTTCTGTGCAATGGGCTCACTTAATTTGATTCCTGCATAATAATAACTGAGCCTCCAGCTCCAATAACGGCAAAACAATTAGAATTATCAGCAAAGATAATTATGCTAAAAACCTCCTTGCTGTTGTGCTTAATGAGAGCGCTTCCGAAACAGAAAGGACGTACGTTTGAAAGCAGTTTCACTGTGCAATTTACAACGGCATGGAACTTGAAATCATTATTTAAAACATTTGTATCCCTTGCTAAATAAATAATAGTAATGAATGTAGAATGCTCAATCAATTGCAATTAGGATTTGGATAGCCGTTATACAAACCTTGCTGGAAACGACTGGTTGAACTCATAGCCAAGCAGATTGAAGACAAAAAAAAATGATTATGATCTCAGCTGAAACAAAAGGAATGCTGAATATAAATTTCTCCGATCAATTAAACATGAATGAGTTGGAAAGACAAATTGCTGAATATTTACCAGATGGAAGTGGTCTTGTAGCTTGTGTAATGGTTTCCCACCTACAGTTTGCGCAAATCCCAATTGCACTGACATGTCACACCTCATCTGTTGGATATATATAATTCTAACCTTTGTTGAAGGAAAGTGTCCACAATGAAATCAGCACCGAATAAATATTAGCCACACAATGACAGCTCTAAGCACTCTCACTGCATAAACAATAGAACTCATCACAGTCCTTAACAAAATACGTGCTTTTAACCTTGCACAGTGTTAAGCTGGGATGGCACAGTGGTTACCATTGCTTCCTCACAGCGTCATGGGCCCGGGTTAAATTCCAGCATTGGGTGACTGTGTGGAGCTGTGCGTTCTCCCTGTGTCTGCGTGGGTTTCCTGCGCGTGCTCCGGTTTCCCCCCACAGTCCAAAGATGTGCAGGTTAGGTTGGTTGGCCATGTTAAATTGCCCCTTAGTGTCAAGGGGTTAATGGGGTAAATACATGGAATTATGGGGATAGGGATTGGGTGGGATTGTGGTTGGTGCAGACTAGATGGGCCAAATGGCTCCCTTCTGTGTTGTAGGATTCTATTATTCAATGAACTGTTGCTCAGATCTTAAGCCCTGCCTGCTGGTGAGTTGGGGGAAAGGGTAAAAGCCAATAGGATGGCAAGGTGTGCCAAACACACTGTTTTTGATTGGGTTTGACTTATTATTGTCCTATGTATTGAGATACAGTGAAAAGTGTTGTTTCTTGTGCGCTATACAGACAAAATGTACTATTCATACAATACATAGGGGAGAAGGAAAGGAGAGGGTGCAGGATGTAGTGTTACAGTCATAGCTAAGGTGCAGAGAAAGGTCAACTTAATGCAAGATAGGTCCATCCAAAAGAGTTCACTGGGTCTTCCTGATTGGGCATACTGTAGCCCATGGAATCACCGCCCAGTGACATGTGACAATCCCACTGGAAGATCCACGCTCTTTGCTTCCTTGCCACTTTAATGATTGCCCACACCATCTTTGTCAGGGTCAGTCCATCTAACCTGCAAATCTTTGGACTGTGATAGGAAACTAGAGTACCTGGAGGAAACCCACGCAGACATGGGGAGAACACGCAAACTCAAATTGACCCCGGGTCCCTGGTGCTGTGCGGTAGCAGTGCTAACTACTGTCCGACATCCCTTCAGACCTCTGTCCCTCCTCCAATTCTGCCTTCTTCTGCATTTCCAATCATACTATTGGTTATTTTGCTTTCAACAGTTGAGGCCCAGAGTTCAGGAAATATCTCCCAAAAGCTCTCCATCACTCCTCAAGATGTTCCACTTTGAGCGAGCTTTTGGCCACATGCCCATGCATCGCTTTAAGCGGCTTTGTGTCAATCGTTGTGTGATAATGCCCTTGGGAAGCACATTGGAACATTTTGCTACATTAACGGTATGATAAAAATGCAATTCAAGGAGAGGCTTGTTGAGTGTTATACTTAGATCTAGCTTCAACAAAGGAAATGTTTGTTTTGCCCACTCTCAGTGATTAGGCCATGAAAACACCATTGGAGTTCTTCCCCGCTGAGGATGAGGATTGGATTGCAACTTTGTCCAGAAGAAATTTTTTTAAAAAACAGCCAACATCATCAGTGGGAGTCCAACAAGAACAGAGGGAAAGATTTTTAAACTTAACATTAGTTTTATAACCATGAGATAAGCCTGCATTACAGTTTTACTTTTATGCTTTTTCTCTGCCAGAAGTTTGATAATTTTTTTGCAACTAATTCTCTCGATCAAACAAAGGGACAGAAATCTCAAATTATTGTTGTTGCGGGAGATTTTGTAAATGCAAATGTATTTATTTATTGACTTTTCGTTTCTTCTGGTTTACCCTTTCTGAGCCCAATTTGAAATCAAATTCCATCCCCCCCCGCTGCCTCCATTGACACTTCCTTCCCAGTCCTTGCACTGTTAGTTTCATGTTATTGCGCTCTGCTAAGTTATGGAGTTCCACTCTCACTCACCCATTTTGCTGAGGTCTCAGATTCCTTGTTCCCTCGCTGCAACAACCCCAACTCACATGTTCAGGCAAAGAAAGGACAGCACGGTGCCACAGTGGTTAACACTGCTACCCCACAATGTCAGGGAGCCAGGTTCAATTCTTTGGCCTTGGGTCACTGTCTGTGTGGAGTTTGCACATTCTCCCTGTGTCTGCGTGGGTTTCCTCTGGGTGCTCCAGTTTTCTCCCACAGTCCAGAAAACGTGCTGGTTAAGCGCATTGGTCGTGCTAAATTCTCCCTCAGTTTGCCTGAACGGGCATTAAGTGGCCGTGTAGAGAAGGGATGAGTAAATTTTGAGATTCTTCACATTTTGCTTCTCATCTGGACAAAATCCATGCACTCTGCAGGACTGAACCTCCCCCCACAGTACATATATTATTGCATTTGTAGAAATCTTGTCCCCAATCATCTGATATTCATATCTACAAAATCAGAACTTAAGTTGGGAGATGTGTGTTACAGTCCCACAAACGTCCCAAGACCCACTTTGGTGCCGAAACTTCCTGGGTATTTTAGGCTTCTGACTCGTGCTGCCTTGAGCTCACCATGAAAGTCTCTGACACTGAGCTCAGGTAAGGTGCTTGGGCAGGATATGTGGGACCTACACCGATAATTACTCAGGAAATATTACATTGGTTACTACCTCACAGCGCCAGGAACCCGGGTTTGATTCCAGCATTGGGCCACTCTCTGTGGAGTCTGCACATTCTCCCTGTGTCTGCATGGGTTTCGTCTGGGTGCTCCAGTTTCCTCCCACAGTCCAAAAGACATGCTGGTTAAGTGCATTGACAATGCTAAAATCCCCCGCAGTGTACACAAACAGGCACCAGAGTGTGGCGGCTAGGGGATTTCCACTGTAGCTTCACTGCAGTGTTAATGTAAGCATACTTGTGACACTAATAAATAAAAAAAATCTCAGCTTACAAGGGCAGGCATAGCTTCCAAAAGACACCTCTAGATGCCCTGTTATGGTAAATTTTGACCCTTAATCTGTGATCACTCACAAGTAAGATAAAACCATTTAAAAAAATGCTTTAGTAATTGGAAACTCTCAGCTCATGACTAATCATATTAAAAAAGGCATGCAACTGTAAGCTCATAATTTTAATGTTTCATCGTTCTTTCATAGGATATGAATGTTACTGACTAAGCCAGCACTTGTTGCTAATCCTTAATTGCCCTTAAACCTAATGGATTGCCAGACTATTTCAGAGGACAGCTAAGAGTCAACCGCATTGCTGTGCATCTGGAGTCACATGTGTCAGATATCTCATAACATGTGCACAATGTGGATTCTTTTCATTCCTGTGCTGGTGGTTTATCGATGAGATCTAGAGACTTGTGTTCTTAAACATGAACATTTTTATTGGTCAGTACTAGCTATCTACAGTTCCAAGGTATGGCCATGCATGATGGTATTTCACCTTAAGAACATAAGAAATAGGAGTAGGATTAGGCCATCTAGCCCTTGGCGCCTGCCCCACCATTCAATAAGGTCATAGCTGATCTGAAGTGGATCAGTTCCACTTTCCCGCCTGCTCCCCATAACCCTTAATTCCTTTGTCGATCAGAAATTTATCTAACCGTGACTTAAACCTTGCAGGCTAGCTGCTTACACAGGCCAGAATTTTCCTCTCCCATTCACATTGGGTGGGTTCAGAGACGGGAGCGGATATAATCATGAGAACTGCAAAGTCGCATTTTACCTTGCCATAAACGCATGACGTGATTGTCCCCTCCCTGTAACAGTAAAGGGCCGCGTTTCCTGGGAACATTGTTTCCTGATAGGCAATAGCCGAGTGCTATCGTTGACTATTGATCCAGAAACTCAGCTAATGTTCTGGGGACCCGGGTTCGAATCCCGCCATGGCCAATCGTGGAATTTGAATTCAATAAAATAAAATCTGGAATTGAGAATCTATTGATGACTATGAAACCATTGTCGATTGTCGGAAAAACCCATTTGGTTCACTAACGTCCTTCAGAGAAGGAAATCCACCGTTCTTACCTGGTCTGGCCTACATGTGACTCCAGAGTCACAATGTGGTGGACTCCCAACTGCCCTCTGAATAAGGGCAACTAGAGATGGGCAATAAATACTGGCCAGCCAGCGACGTCCATGTATCAAAGGTAAATAAAAAATAAATTTCCAGATCATGTTGAGTATAAAATTCAAGCAAATTTGCATTTAGTGGAATGAAAATTGGGTGGGCAAGTTAAACATTGAAGTTGAAAATTACCCTCATGGTCTACTTTGTAAATGAGGTTGTTCTTGTTATGTGCTCTTATCTTCAGTGACTAACTGTTTACATCTTTCCTGTCGCAATTACCTATCTGACTGCATCTGCCACAGAACATCAATGGCGAAGCACTGAAGCTAATAGATGTGTTTTTCACAAAGCAAGGCAACGTGGTGTATTTAACTTTGCTGCAGCACATGAAGTATAAGCCACAAGTCCCAAGGAGATACATAAGGAATAGGAGCAAGGAAGGGCAGGCCATTCAGCTCCCAGAGCCTGCTCTGCCTTCAATAGGATTGTGGCTGCTCTGATTGTGGCTCAGCCTCCCATCCATTGACTCTATCCACACTTCCCGCTGCCTCGGCAAAGCAGCCAGCGTAATTAAGGACCCCACGCACCCCGGACATTCTCTCTTCCAGCTGCTTCCGTCGGGAAAAAGATACAAAAGTCCGAGGTCACGTGCCAACCGACTCACGAACAGCTTTTTCCCTGCTGCCATCAGACTTTTGAATGGACCTACCTTGCATTAAGTTGATCTTTTTC
Source organism: Carcharhinus amblyrhynchos (assembly GCF_965287045.1). Classification (NCBI taxonomy): domain Eukaryota; kingdom Metazoa; phylum Chordata; class Chondrichthyes; order Carcharhiniformes; family Carcharhinidae; genus Carcharhinus; species Carcharhinus amblyrhynchos. The sequence continues at coordinate 7,262,863 of NC_137333.1, read as the reverse complement.
TACATTCTAGCTATGACTGTAACACTACATTCTGTACTCTCCTGCTTCCTTCTCTATGAACAGTATGCTTTGCCTGTATAGCATGCAAGAAACAATGCTTTTCACTGTATGTTAATACATGCGACAATAAAAATCATAACAAAACCAAAACTTTTCTGCCTCCTCCCCTTGACGCTATTGCAGATCAAATTGAGCTTCGGTATTTGATGGGATGGGATTTGAAAGTAGGATGGGGTGGAGTTCTAGTCTGGAATACCAGGGATTTTCACACCAAAGTGTGCATGATCTCGTAAAACAAGTTTCACCAGGAGGCCAGACTGACTGACCAGTCTTGGCTCCTTGTTGAGTGGGTAATGCTGCAGAAAAGGCCCTGATCCAGGAACAGGAAAGTCTATGCTGCTTTTGGGGATAAAGATTGCAGTGGAGGGGTGACGGGGAAGAACGTGGAATACTATTTGGATGGGGGAGTCGGACTGATGATGCAAGCTTTGGAAAGAAATGGGGGTGAGAGACAGAAGGATCATGGAGTAGGTCAGTGATCCCAGGGGAGGTGTTTGATCTTTGGAGAGGTTAACAGGTGAGCCTGGGAGCCTCTTGACCCACAAGCAGTGCTGGAAAATACTCCCTATCACAGTCTTGGTCTTCTTTTAGCTAGTCAGCTTCCCACAGATTAAGGAACCCAGTCAGCCCCAGTTAAACCTGAAACACAGATAATATCTCTGGCATGCAAACTCACTGAAACATGTCAATGATCAACCAATCTCCTCCAAAGGGGAGGGGACACAAATGGTTAGCAGAATAAGAGCACGGAATCATATTGCAAAACAATCAAGTCAGAAAGAGTGCATTAAGCTGTATTAAGTTTCAAGGGAAAAGGCTGGGCTGGATGGCATCTACTCTAAAGCCAAGAGAACTACAAGTAAACAGATGAGTTAAGGGCAACGATTGACATGTGGAAGCGTGATATAGCAGCCATTACAGAGTCACGGTTGAAGGAAGAACAGGATTGGCAACTCAACATTCCAGGATATAGAATCTTCAGGCGAGACAGGGAAGAAGTAAAAGAGGAGGATGTATTGCATTATTAGTTAAGGAGTCAGTTACTGCAATAAGGACTGATGATATCTTGGAGAGGGCATCAAATGAAGCTTTGTGGATAGAGCCCAGGGATACAAAAGGGGTAGCAGCATTGTTATGTGTTTATTACAGACCCCCAGATAGTCAGAGGGTTATTGAGGAATAAATATGTGCTCAGTTTGTGGCAGTGTGCGAAAACAATAACAATATTAAGTGATTTCAACTTTCCCAACACTAAGTGGGATATGCATAGTGTTAAGCGCTTGGATGGGGTAAACTTCTTAAAATGTGTACAGGAACACTTTTTAAATCAACATGTGGAGGGTCCAACAAGGCAGGGAGCTGTGCTGGACCTGATTCTGGGGAATGAAGCCAGACAGGTGGTTGAGATGGTAGTGGGGGAGCATTTTAGTGATAGCAATCACAACATGATATAATCTAAGCTTGTTATGGACAAGAAAATAGACAAGCTGCTAAAAAAAAGTTTTGGATTGGGGGAGAGTGAATTTTAGTAAAATAAGACAGGATTAATAAGTTTGCGAATGACACAAAGATTGGACAGGTGGTTGACAGTGAGACGCAGTGTTATGGACTACAAGAAGATATGAATGGAATGGTCAAATGGGCAGATAAGTAGCAGATGGAACTTAACCCTGATAAGTGTGAGGTGATATACTTTGGAAGGACTAACTTGACACAAAGTACTTAATGAATGGTAGGACACTAGAAAGCTCTGTGGAACAAAGGGACCTCGGCGTGTTTGTCCACAGTTCTCTGAAAGCTGAAGGGCATATTAGTAGGGTAGTGAGAAAGTCATATGGGACACTTGTATTTATCAATTGATGTGGAGGTGCTGGCATTGGACTGGGGTAAACACAGTAAGAAGTCCCACAGCACCAGGTTAAAGTCCAACCAGTTTATTTGATAGTAAACCCACAAGATTTCGGGGTTGGACTTTAACCTGGTGTTGTGAGATTCTTACTGTGTTTATCAACTGAGGCATAGATTACAAAAGCAGGGGAGTCATGTTGGAGTTGTATGGAACTTTGGTGAGGCCACAGCTAGACTACTGTGTGCAGTTCTGGTCACCATTTTATTGGAAGGATGTGATTGCACTAGCGGGGATGCAGAGGAGATTTACCAGGATGCTGCCTGGGATGGAACATATAAGTTATCGAAAGAGGTGGTGTAGGCTTGGGTTGGTTTTGTTGGAGTAGAGAAGACCGAGGGGCAACTTGATCGAGGTGTACAAGATTATGAGAGACAAGGACAAAGTAGACGAGGATCAGCTATTCCCCTTAACTAAAGGATCAGTCACAAAGGGACATAGGTTCAAGGTGAGGGCCAGAAGATTTCGGGGGGATGTGAGGCAAAACTTTTTTACCCAGGGGTTGGTGATAGTCTGGAATGCACTGTCTGGGAGAGCGATAGAGGCAGGTTTCCTCTCATCCTTTAAATATTACTTGGATGAGCACTTAGTACATCATAGCATTCAGGGATATGGAATAGGTGTTGGCAGATGGGATTACATGGGAGTTCAGGTGTTTCTAATGTGTCAGTATGGACTCAATTGGCCGAAGGGCCTCTTCTATGCCAAATGACGCAATAATCCTATGATTCAAATGGGTTGGTCATCATTACTCTCTCCCCCATCCCTATCCTGCCTTAAGTAAAACTGGAAGTGACCATGTAGAGAAGGGATGAGTGGGTTTTGAGAGTCTTCACATTTTTGCTTATCACCTGAACAAAATCCATCCACTCTGTCGGATTGAACCTCCCCCCAGAGTATATATATTATTGCATTTGTATAATCTTGGCCCTATTTTCTGGTATATTTGTATCTTCAAAATCAGAACTTAAGTTGGGATATGTGTGTTACAGTCCCACAAAGGTTCTGAGGCCCATATAAGCGCTGAAACTTCCCAGGTATTTTAGACTTCTGATTTATGTTGCCTTAGGCCTACCATGAAAGCATACCAATCAGTCTAACCCGCACATCTTTAGAGTATGGAAGGTAAGGCATTTGGGCTTACCTACATGGATAATTAACCAGGCAATGTTACGCTGACTACTGTCTCAGAGCATTGGGCAGCTGTTTGCACGAGGTCTACACGTTCACCCCATGTCCACGTGGGTTTCCTCCGGGTCCTCTAGTTTCCTCCCACAGCCTGAAAGTTGTGCTGGTTAGGTGCGTTGGCCATGCTAAATTCTCCCTTAGTGTACCTGAACAGGCGACAGAGTGTGGCGACTAGGGGATTTTCACAGCAACTTCATTGAAGCGTTAATGTAAACCTACTTATGACACTAGTAAATAACCAAATAAACCTAGTCTAACACAGAGATTATCGAATTGAACTGAGTACCTCACTTGAACACCTTAGTCACACCCGCAGACCCAAAATGATGTCCCCTACCTGACCGTCCACCATCTTGACTGTCTCCAAACTGAGCTGAATCTCTCTTCTATTCCAACTCTCACCAACATAAAAATCTCCCTCACCTAACCTGACCTGACCTGACCTGACCTGACTGCTCACTCATTCATTCAACCACTCACCCACTCACACAACCACGCATCCACTCTTTCACACTTACCCTCGATACTAAACCAGGAAATGTTACATTGACGAATATCTAGTCTAACCCAGAGGTTATCTAGCGTAACTGAACTGAGAACCAGAAATGACTGCCCCGCACCCCCCCTCCCCATCAGACCTCCGACCCAAAACAATTTCTCATCCCCCCCAACTCAACGACACAAAAACTTGACCTGACTCTCTCTCTCCCATTACCATTCTCCTGCTAGCCAACTAACTCTCCTACCTGACCTGAAGCATCTCTGCGCTCCCATCGCATGCAGCCCCAACACAACCTGCCTGCTTACTCACTCACTCATTCACTCACCCACCCATGCACCGGCTGAAAGATTTGAGGTGCTTAAAAATGCATCTGAATGCAGTAGTTAATGTCATGAAAGGTGTGAGTGTATGTGCGTGTCTCTGTGTTGGGGGAGGGGGGGCACATTGCCCTCTTTCCCCGTAGCTTTTCTGGTGTTCGTTTCTCTCTAATGGATGGCTGGACTGACCCATCACAGCTTCAGCCAGGGGATCGGAGGTTCCTGGTTGAAATAATACGCTTGACGTTGAAAACTTTGCTTGCAGCTGCAATGCTTTCACTTTGACACTGGCTGGGAAAACCTGGCCGTCAAACAAAAAATTATAAAATATATCAACAGTAAAACAAACTGCAAGCAATTCCCAAAATGCAAAACACACTCATACTTGCACCATAAAATATTATTACAATGAACACCTTTTGAAGTTACTTCTTCAGCACGTTGGAAATGAGTGGTCTCTTAACAGAGTCCAGACAGAAATATTATAACGTTGAATTGAGATGTGTGATATTAAAGCATCCTCGAAGGAATACAACAGATAATTATAGTGTACCACCTTTTGTCTCAGTCACAGGATAATATAAGGATGTACAAACACATTCAGTGCTGCAGAACAATGCCATACAATTATCTATCATTCCCTGCAGATCTCTGGCAATTGTCTCTGTCCTGGGCCTCTCTTCTGTGCAGTGTGATTTGATTTGATTTGATTTATTATTGTCACATGTATTGGAATACTGTGAAAAGCATTGTTTTGTGCACGCCATAGAAAAAAACATACTGTTCATGGAGTACATCGGGGAGAAGGAAATGAGAGTGTGTAGAATACCGTGTTACAGTCACAACAATGGTGTAGAGAACGATCAGCTTGACAAATGGTAGGTCCATTCAAAGGTCTGATGGCAATAGGGAAGAAGTTGTTCTTGAGTTGGTTGATATGTGATCTCAGACTTTAGTATTATTTTCCTGACAAAAGAAGGTGGAAGAGAGAATGTCCAGGGCACGTGAGACCCTTGATTATGCTGGCTGCTTATCCGAGGCAGCTGGAAGAGTAGACAAGGCCAATGGATGGGAGGCTGCTTTGCGTAATGGACTGGGCTACATTCACAATCCTTTGTGGTTTATTGCGGTCTTGGTCAGAGCAGGAGTTATACCAAGCTGTAGTACATTTGTTAAAATTAGTGAGAGTCATAGCAAGCATGCCGAATTTCCTTAGACTTCTGAGAAAGTAGAGTGAATGTCCCATTTCAACAAAATGCTTCATATCAATAATGCCTGCACCATGATATTAAGTGTGCTTCTAGAATGAACTTTGTCTTGCGATGTGCATTCTTGGCTTTGAACTACTGAGGCAGAATTGTGCTGTTATCTTTTCCGTGTTATTGACAGGTGAAAGTGTGATGGTTAAGGAAAGATCTGCTCATGCACAGAGAAGGCTCATGTACCATCCAACCACATCGACCCACTCTCTATGAATCTATACCCTGAGCTTACATGTGCCGTCCTCAACCAAACAGGTATCCAACATCCCCAATGTCAATATGCTGTGTTCAGCAAAAACGGGGACAACATTATTTTCATGGCCACTTGGTAATGGATGCCCAACAAGTTCCCATGTTGCCAAATCCTGCAGAATGTGGCAAATGTGAGTCACCAGATCCCTTGACATGCGGAAACATCTGCAACACTGGTTCTTGCTCATCTGCAGATAAATATGTGGGCACTTATGAATAGAAGAGGCCCCTCTGCCCTTTGGTCTTGAGGGTTCTGCTTCTCTCCTTGATGAGCCAGATGCCTCCAGCACCTTGTTCTCATTCTTCTCTCCTACCTATAAGCAATAATGTAGACAGTGATAATACCAGGCACCATCTCCCTGATGATTTCCTCACTCTGGCATCAATGATTAAACACACAAGAGTCAGCATTTATTGCATGAGGTCCACTTTCCATTGACAATCGTGGCCCCAAGGCCTTTTCACAGGTGCCAGAGAGCACTGGTCCCTGAAAAGTTGCCCAGTATGCGTGATCACAAGAAACACCCCCCCCTCCCCTCACTCCCTCTACCACCATCACCCCCTTTACCCGCCCAACCCCCCACCTCCCCCACTCCACAAACCAGCCCGTATGGCTAACTAGTAGCTGTTTTGGCCAGGCGATGGGGATTATCATTCCCTGCATGCCAAGAGAATTCTGCTTGGGATAAACATCAGGATGAGAGTTCAGTGGATACGTGACTTTTTTTTATTAGTTGGACGTGGGTGTCGCTGGCTGGCCAGCATTTATTGCCCATCCCTATTTGTCCTTGGAAGGCAGTTGAGAGTCAACCACATTACTGTGGCTCTGGAGTCTCATGTTGGCCAGAATGGGTAAGGACAGCAGATATCCTTCCCGAAAGGACATCAGTGAACCAAGTGGGTTTTTCTGACAATGGTTTCAGGGTCATCAGTAAATGCTTAATTCTAGATCTATTTTTTATTGAATTCAAATTTCTCCATTTGCCATGGCAGGATTTGAACCCAGATCCCCAGGACATTAGCTGAGTTCCTGGATTAATAATCTGCTGAAAATACCACTAGGCTATCGCCTCCCAGAAAACAATGTTGTTGGAAAATGCCGCCCTTCACTGTTTTGGAGAGGGGACAATCACATCACACATTTATGGCAAGGTAAAATGCAAGTTTGCAGCTAATGTAAGGGGTCTGGGGGCTTCTCCCCTGCGAGTGGTGCATGGCCACAGTTGTCCAGTTGCCTAATAGTTCTGCAGTTCCATAGAACCCTGGTAAATTTTGAAGCTGTGAATGAGGTGTTAAAAAGAGGTCATTGCCTCTTTGAGGGATCAGGGTTGCATGAATGGTCATTATTGCTTCACTTTGTTGCCTCCCTGCAATAGAACAGCTGCCACCCTGTCTCAACTGTGCCTCTGTCCTCATATTGGAACTAGCATTTCAGTTGGGTGCCCCTTTAATGCCCTCGTCACCAGTCATGTGTCTCAGTGCAACCTCCCCCCTCACTGTCCCCAAATGGAACCCTTGCCCCGCAGCACAGTAAAAGCCAGCTCTGCTTTAACCCTGTTGTGGTATATGTCGAGACTTGCAAAGAGACCCCCCCCCCCCCCCCCCCCCCCCCCACCATCCCAGAATTGAAGCGATGCCTGGCACTGATCCCAGAGAACACCTGGGCAGCACAGTGGCACAATGGTTAGCACAGCTGCCTCACAACCTTGGGTCACCACTGCCTGTGTGGAATATGCTCATTCTCCACCTCCCCGCCCATGTTTGGATGGGTTTCCTTCAGTTGCTCCGGTTTCTTCCCACAGTCTGGTTAGGTGTATGGCCGTGCTAATCTCTCCCTCAGTGTACCCGGACAGGCACTGGAGTGTAGGGGATTTTCACAATAACTTCATTGCAGTGTTGGTGTAAGCCTACATGTGTCACAAAGAAATAATCTTTAAAAAAGTTGGTCAGCAAAGAAGCGCAAGTAGCCAGCTGCTCAACTCCTGATGTGAAACATGCTGGGTGCGATTTCCGGGCTGCGCTTGCCCTGAAACTGGAAAATCCTGCCTGAGGACAATGAACCTTTCCACGGTCCACCCCTTGGCCGCTCCGATTCCCATGGCATGTGGAATGGGAAAATTTGCCCTGTTGTTTAAATTGCATTCCAACGCTTAATGCAGCGAGGGACCTTAATGCGGTGTGGAGGGTTGGTTCTGGTGAGCAGGGATCATAATGAGATGCTGATTTATGCTAATATTGGCGACGGGGATTCACAGCCTGCCATCGACGGCTGAAGCACATAACCACTTCCTCACTTCCACCACTGTAAAACTGGCTTTATGCCTTCTTGTGAGCTTTAACTCTCGCACCAGCCATGATGCCTATCACGATCAGGAGCAGAAAAGCCCAGCGTATGTTTTCAAGGGAGTCATTCCATCTTACATTAATGCACTTGCTACCATTTTTTTATTTATTCTTTCATGGGGGCGTCATTGGCAAGGCCAGCATTTGTTGGCCATCCTGAATTGCTCTTGTCATTGAGCTATTTCAGAGAGCAGTCAAGATTCAGCTACGTTGCTGTGGTCTGGAGTCACACATAGGCCAGACCAGGAGATTTCCTTCCTTGATGATAGTTTCATTGTCACCATTACTGAGACAAGCTTAATATTCCAGATGTGTTAACTGAATTTAAATTTCGCCAGCTGTCATAGTAGAGTTTGAACCCTCGTCCTCAGATGGCTAAACAGTGACATCACCACCATGTCACTATTTGCCTTAAAAACTTTAGTGTCAGAGAATTAAGTGATAGAACACACAAAATAAAACATATCCAGTTATGCTGTCGCACAAAGGAAGATGGATGTGGTGGTTGGATGTCAATCATCTCAGCCCTGCAACATTACTGCAGGAGTTTCTCAAGGTTGTGCCTTAGACCTAAGCATCTTCAGTGACCTTTCTTCTATCATGAAGTCAGAAGTGGGGATGTTTGCTGATGATTGCACAATGTTCAGTGCTATTCCATGAATTATTTTTTTAAAAATGCATATATTGAAGCAGCCCATGTCCAAATGCAGCAAGACCTGGACAGCATCCAGTCCTGGGTTGACATGTGGCAAGTAACATTCGTACCACGCAAGTACCAAACAATGACCATTCCCAATAAGTGGGAATCTAACCATCAGCCCTCGTCATTCAATGGCATTACTATCAACGAGTCCCCTCATTAACAACATCTCGACCAGAAATATAATGGGATCAGCCATATTGTGAGATGTGGGTGTTGCTGGTGGGGCCCACATTTATTGTCCATCTCTAATTGCCCTTGAGAAAGTGATGGTGAGCTGCCTTTTTCAACCACTGCCATTCCTGCAGTGCAGGTACACCCACAGTGCTGTTAGGGAGTGTCTTATTGTGGCTACAAGAGCAGGTTGGACATCAGGAATGTGGTGGTGAGTAACTCACCACCTGACTCTACAAACCCTGTCGCATGGCACAAGTTGTATTTGCCTGGGTAAGTGCAACTCCAGCAACAGCCAAGAAGGTACACCTTGATTGACATCCTATCCACAAACATGCAGTCGTTGAACTATTGATGCATAGTGGGAGCAGTTTGTGCAATCTACGAGATGCACTGTAGCAACTCACCAAGGCTCATTAGAAAGAACCTTCCAAATCCACAGCCGTTAAATCTAGAAGGACAGCAGACATATGGGAAGACCATCATTGGCAAATCCCCCTCAAGGTCACTTGCCATCTTAACATGGAGATAGATTGCCATTCCTTCACTGTCACTGGATCAAAATCCTGACACTCTTTCTCTAACAGCACTGTGGGTGTAACCGCACCGCAGGAACAGCGGTGATTCACCATCACTTTCCCAAGGGCAATTTAGAGATGGACAATAAGTGTGGGCCTCATCAGCAACGCCCACATCCCATGAATTAATTTGAAATAAAACCTGGCTTGAAAAAACATTTGAATGGAAAAAAGCTGGCTGGCATTTTTTTGACTCTCTGTAGAGGTCAAACATTAGACCAATTTTCAGAGATAATTCCCAGTAGGCATCACAGTGGAGCATAAAGCCAATACAGATTAATTTTGTTAATTTTATAGCTTTAAGTAGCCTTTTGAGGAAGTTTTTACATCATAAAATGTTTTACAAAATGAGTTAATAATTTGCTGCTTATTACACACAGTAGGAGAAGGAACTTGAAGCTCTTAGAGTGATTGGTTTTTCTTACACCATTACAGGCATTACATTCATTACTACATTTGCAGGAATGCTGGTTTTCACTAAATTTTCATCTGATTAAGACAGCCCAAACTCTGCTGCATCCAACAGAGGAAGAATTGTGTCACATTGGCCAGAACTTTACCGGCATGCCTGCCCCAATTCCAGGGATGGGCGAGGCTCGGAAAACAGCATTCTCCATTGGCGGTGAGTGGGTATGAACATCAGGCAGATGTGCCAGTAAAATTCCACCCATTCTTTTTGATTGAACCCAAACTCACATGTTCATAGAATAATGTTGGCCAGTTTTGTTCAAAAAATGGCTATTTGGAATAACTCTGTGTGAACAATGTGCACCTTTATTTCAATTTTCTGATTTCTACAACAAACTAAATCATGGCCCGAATCTTTGGAGGATTGGCAATTGTCATCCATTTGATGCTCCCATTCTTCTGCAGCACCCAGAGCACTGCCTTTCCGCATTTCCGATCCCGGTTCCTTCAGTCGAGTGCGCTTCAAACCCAACTGCATCCCCATAATACTGGGTCATGGGCAGAAGACAAACCACATCCCCATTCTAGGCATTGCCTGCTGTAATCTGTTAAATTCATTACCTCAGTTTTAGGCATGGTGGCACAGTGGTTAGCAATGCTGCCTCACAGCGCCAGGGACCCGGGTTCAATTTTGACCTTGGTTGACTTGGTGCAGTTTGCACACACTCTCTCCGTGTCTGTTTGGGTTTCCTCCGGGTGCTCCGGTATCCTCACACAGCCCAAAAATGTGCAGGTTAGGTGGACCGGCCATGCAAAATTGACCCTTAGTGTCCAAAGATGTATAGGTTAGAGAGATTAGTGGTACAAATATGTGGGGTTAAGGCAATAGAGTCTGGGTAAGATGCTCTCCTTAACTAAAGAATTGTGAAAATGCAGTACAAATATTGAGAAGGTAGATTAAATTAGAGTGGGGGTGAATTCAGTGCTACATCAGGTGCAGAAAGAGATATAAAGAGAGGGCAAGGAGGATTGGAGTAAGAGAGAGAAAAAGGGACAGAAAGGAAAAGTGAAAAAAAGCATTTTTTTTAATGTTCTAGTTTTAAAATCTCCAGCAACAAAACTTGAAGGAATGAGACTCCACACTTGTAACATTTAATTTCAGTATCAGAATCAGGGGTCAGGTGATTAGTCGGTTAGACTGTGGCATAGAATAACACAACAATCTCAGATTTAATCCCTGTATTGGCTATGGTAGTTCTTGGGCCTGCTTCCTTGCATTATCCTGTGGTAATAGTAAGCCATGGTTAGCAACACTAAGATAATGAGGATGCGACATAGAGAGGCAGATATACTGTCAGAAAATAATTCTCATTATCTCATTTAAAGGATAGTGAGGCTGATATGGACAAAACATAACTTCGAGTTGAGTTTGTAACCACTTTTAACAGCTTTGAGCAGAACAGAATCATTACTGTGCAGAAGGAGGCCATTCGGCCCATTAAGCCTGCAACAACAACAATCCCACATGGCTCTATCCCCATAACCCCACGTATTTACCTTGCTAATCCCCCTGACACTAAGGGACAATTTAGCATGGCCAATCAACCTAACCTGCACACCTTTGGACTATGGGAAGAAACGGGAGGAGACCCGGGACACAGGAGAAACGTACAAACTCCACACAGTCACCCGAGGCCAGAATTGAACCTGGGTTGTTGGCACTGGGGGGGCAGCAGTGCTAGCCACTGTGCCAGCCCAAATTCTCTAGCTACCATGGTAGGGTTTAAACTTATACTTTCTGTGTTATCTGTCCCTTGCATCAAATTCTGAAGCATTGATATATAAGTAACAGCAGGCACTATTATTTTGCAGCAAATCATAGCCTAATAATATTGCAATCTTCCTCAAAATGAACATGCCTTCCTGCAGCTTCATCCTTCATGGATGAGACAATTTGTGGTCCAGCTGATTACTCTGTCATTCACTAGACCATATCTATTCTTGCACTGTCAACCATAACTGTCAAAAGACAGTGACAATAAGGCTGATATGGCTACAATTGTCAATGTTCCTGTTTGCTACATAACTATAATATCCAAATGAAAGTATGTTTTGATGCCTCCTGCATTGCTATATCTTGGAAGAAGGCATAATTGAAAGGAAAAAAGCTGAAATTTTACTAGAACATGAAATTTATAAAACGGCCCACATTTTTTGAGGGCAATCTGTCATGGTTTGACACAGCGTCAATAATTTAGGATTTAAAACAACCTTAGGCATAAAGCTGGCCATTTCTTCAAACTTAAACCTTTAGCCTTCACTACAACAGCCGTATTTTACAAAGCTATATTTTTTTCCACAAAGACGGTGAATGAGAATGAAGGGTTCAATATTTATATTTGCCCCCTATCAGGTTATATTTTGCAGGAAGTACACAGGGGTCACAGGAATCATCTAACTCAAGAAGTTATTACATACTGCTCTTCCCATATACTTGGTGCCTTTTTACCCATCCCGCTGCTCCTCCTCAGCCATTTCTGAGGCTAAACCAAACAGTTCATAGCCATGTATAGCTCTTTGAACCTGAACTGAGTTTTCAATCTTATGTCTTACCTTCACAAGGACAGCTACCTTCTCCATGATCCTATCTTCCCCCATCCCTACCTCAGTTTAATAGAATCCCTACAGTGCAGAAGGGTGGCACAGCGGTTAGCACTGCTGCCTCATGGTGCCAGGGACCCAGGTTTCATTATCGGCTCAGGTCGCTGTGTGTGTGAAATTTGCATGTTCTCCCCGTGTCTGTATGTGTTTCCTCTGGCTGCTCCGGTTTCCTCCCACAGTCCAAAAAGACGTGCTGGTTAGGTGCGTTGGCTGTGCTAAATTCTTCCTCAGTGTACTCGAACAGGCACTGAAGTGTGGTGACCAGGGAACTTCCACAATAATGTCATTGCAGTGTAAGCCTACTTGTGACACTAATAACTAAACATTAAAGAAAAGGAGGCCATTCAGCCCATCTCTCTGACAGAATATCTTACCCAGGCCCTCTCCCTTGCCCTATCACCATAACCCCACACATTTACCATGGCTAATTTATCTAACCTACATATCTTGGGACACGAAGGGGCAACTTAGCACGCAACCCGCACATCTTTGGGCTGTGGAGAAAACCGGAGCACTCTGAAGAAACTGACGCAGATACGGGGAGAAAATACAAACACCAGCAGATTGCCAACCAAAGCCGGAATCAAATCCAGGTCCCTGGAGCTGTGACGTAGCAGTGCTAACCAATGTACCATCCCATCATACACCTGCTTTGAAGGTCTTGTCCCTGTTTTGACACCAACAGTATTAACTACTTCCCAGTTCACATGTACCCCTGGGCTGGCCTCCCATCCTCTAACCACCCTCAATATATATTTTCTGAATATCTGTTCTTGGAATGCGAGTGTCACTGGCAAGGCCCACATTTATTGCCCATCCCTAATTGCCCTTGAACTGAATGGCTTGTCAGTCATTTCAAAGGGTAGTTTATCAGTGACACTGCTGTGGATCAGGAGCCACACAGATAGGCTGACTGGTTATTAGCAATTTATGATTAGCAACAATACAACTAATGTTTTACCCAGATTATGTAATTAATGAAATCAAATTCTTTAGCTGCTATGATGGGGGTCAAATTTATACCTTCAAAGCATTGGAGTATTAGCCAGTCACATTACTATCCTGTTAATCTCCTGATGCATTTTAAATAATCCAATCCAAGTTATCCTAGTTTACATTATGTCTGTCGTTTCCATCACTCCTGTCTTCTTAAACCTAGTCATGTCAGCTGTAAGTTATTGTTAAACAATTATGTTTCATCTGTATGATCCCACATAATTCTGGTTAACTTGCTCATGAAGTGTGCATTAGGTCAGAGCATTGAGTACAGGGATGGGACGTTACATTAACACCGTACTAATCATTAGTAAGGCCACACTTGTAGCACTGCGTACAATTCTGATCGCCCTGTTACAGGAAGGGTGTTACTAAGCTGGAAAGGATGCAAAAAAAAATTAAAGGATGTTACCAGAATGGGAAGGTTTCCATTATAACAAGAGCCTGGATAAGCAGTCACTCATTTCCCTGGAGCATTGGAGGATGAGGGGTGGCCTTAGAGAGATTTATAAAATCTTGAGGGGTATAGATAATGTGCATAGCCAAGGTCTTTTCCCCAGGGTAGGGAAGTCCACATCTAGAGGGCACAGGTTTAGGGTGAGAGGGAACAGGTTTAAAAGGGATCCGAAGGTTAATTTGTTCACACAGAGGGTGGTGCATGTATGGAATGAGCTGTCAGAAGAGGCGGGTACAGGTACAACATATAAAATTCATTTTGACGGGTACATGGATGGGAAAGGTTGAGAGGGATTGGAGCCAAGTGCACGCAAATGGGACTAGTTCGGTTTTGGAAACCTGGTTGGCAGGGACCAGTTGGGCCAAAGGGCCTTCTTCTGTGCTGTGTATCTCTAGGACTCTATAATGAGCGTAATGTTTTATTTTCCTTTTCGCTAGCCTTTCTCAGCGCATGTTTCCCCTCACAACTGAACAAGGAACAAGGGATAAAAGACTCCTTTGGCAGTTCATGCCACGGTTTATGCATACTACGGTTTTTTTCATTTTGCAAAAAAAAAGGAAGACTTGAAAATAAGATCCTTTGTTTCCCCTGTACGTTACCACCACTACCTTGTGTCTTACAATCCCACAGAAAGTAATTATTTTCCCTCTCTCATGTTCCTGTCTCCTCCAGTCATTTTTACATTTGCTGTAAATTGATCACTATCATACGGTTAACTCCCTTTTCTTTGTCTCTCTCTCTCCCCCTCCCTTGTAGATGAATGTGATAGATATATTTTAAACCTCTTTTACAGTTAATATCCCTTCTAAGCTTCCTTCAGTACTCTATGATTGCTTGCAGCTGCCGGTTAAAAAGGCTGCCTCACTCCCATCTGGCAACAATAGCAATGATCCATCGCCAACAGATATACAATAACAAGTAACAACGCTGATAGTTTGGATTTATTTTGTTATCTTTTATCACCGCGGCTAAAACGTTTCCCGCTGCCAGTTGCAATCCCAGTTTCAGTTCAATAATTTAGCCTGTGATGTTTTGTTAAAGATACACATTTCTGTGTTGCGTAGGGTGTTTCTAATGTATCAGCTGCTAATGCTACCATGTTATTACAAAAATGAGACGACGACTGAGAGCACAATAAATTCTGATTACGTTTCTGCATTTAAAGTGAGGTTTTAAAGTTTATTTATTATTATTGTCACAAGTAAGCTTACGTGTAAACTGCAATGCATTTACCATGAAAATCCCCTCGTCGCGCACACTCTGGCCCCTGTTCGGGTAACACTGAGGGAGAATTTGGCATGGCCAATGCACCTAATCAGCATGTCTTGCGGACAGTGGGATAAAACGAACGCAGACATGGGGAGAACGTGCAGACTCCACATCGGCAGTCACCCAAGCCAGGAATTGAATCTGCTCAGGGGGACTAGTAAGGTAAATACGTGGTGTTACGGGGATAGGGCTTGAGT
The DNA here is from genome assembly GCF_965287045.1 of Carcharhinus amblyrhynchos. NCBI lineage: Eukaryota > Metazoa > Chordata > Chondrichthyes > Carcharhiniformes > Carcharhinidae > Carcharhinus > Carcharhinus amblyrhynchos. Next base: position 7,247,593 of record NC_137333.1, on the reverse strand, counting down.
GGGGTTGTTGTCAGTGCAGGCTCAATGGGCTGAATGGCCTCCTTCTGCAGTGTAGGGATTCTAGGATTCTCTGCCATTTTCCTTCGCAAGTGAGTATAAAAAAATGCCATGTTACATTTCATAAAGTCATCAATATATGATTCTATGAAAATGTGCCGTGGGATTTTTTTTTATACTCACTTGTGAGGGGAAACCGTACCTTAAAATGCAGCAGTCCCTCAGTGCTGCACTGGAATGTCAGTCATGCATGTCTCTGGGATAGAGTTTTAATCCACAACCCCCTAACACAGAGACAATTCTGTTACCAGCCAAGCCACAGCTGGCTCTCTATCCCAAGCTTGCCTAAGTTACAGCCATATAAAAGATGGATTTTCTTCCAGGATACCATAAGCATCATAAATGAGTATTTTTTTCTCCAGGTATACACATTACAGCATAAAAATTAGATCTAAGTCATTGCTTTATCGCGGCCATTTCTCCCCAGGTCTTCCGGTGCCCTTTTCCCAATATTACAATGTAAGAACACTCTCCCATGGAAATGTCAGGAGCATTATTCCTAAAGTCCATTACTCCCAAGGTCTACCAATCTAAGAATGCTATTGAAAAAACAATCGTTAACTTGAAAAAATTGCAAAGGACAGATGATACTCAAACTGAATTACCTGTTACTCACTTTCCATCCATGATCTTGTAATTGAGTTTATGTCTCCATGTGCCCCGTTTGTGAACCCAATTCCCACTCACCTGATGAAGGAGCAGTGCTCCGAAAGCTAGTGCTACCAAATAAACCTGTTGGACTTTAACCTGGTGCTGTGAGACTTATCTTACGATACTTGCACTGTACTAGTGAATTCCTGGGATTTATTTCGCTGTAAGAGATTCAACTGTACCTTAGATTGATCATTTTGTTTGGTGTTATTTCTTTGGAGGCTTCCAGCTTCGTTCAGAGTGGCACAGTGGTTAGCACTGCTGCCTCATAGCACCAGGGACCTGGATTTGATTCCTGACTTGGGTGACTACCTTTGTGGAGTTTGCACGTTCTCCTCGTATCTGCGTGGGTTTCCTCTGGATGCTCCACTTTCCTCCCACAACCCGAAGATGTGCGGGTTATATTAATTGGCTAAATTGCCCCTAGTGGCAGGGGGATTAGCAGGGTAAATGGGTGAGGTTACGGGGATGGGGCCTGGGTGGGATTGTGATCAGTGCAATCTCAATGGGCCAAATGACCTCTTTCTGCAGTGTAAGGATTCTATTCTATTCTAAGTCTTTCTGAAGATTATTCCGAGTTTGGAATAATGTTTTTGGTGTTAGACCACAGTATTGGAATTCACTTCTTTATGATAAAGAACAGCTGATAGGGCAATACCGCAGGAACATATAAATGTTTAATTTGGGTACAGACGATTTTATTTAAAAATCTCCCCAGAATTACGTGCAGATGGGCCGGGTGTTCACTCTAAAAGCCCTGGAGGAGTTTTGCATCATCCTAAAGAGGGATCTGTAAATATTCAGGAGAAAAAGGAGGTTGTTTGCTGTGGCCCAGAAAGCCAGTTTTCTTCATCAGTGACTCATTTCAGTCATCAAAGTATGATTCAGTTACAATTCCTTTATTGTCGCTGTGGCAAAATCTTGGAACTCCCTCCATAACAGCACTGTGGGTGAACCTACGCCACCAAGTGCACCAACTGCAGCGGTTCAAGAATTGGCTCACCACCACCTTCTCAAGAGTAGTTAAGAATGGGCAATAAATGCTGGCCAAGCCAATGACACCCACACCCTGTAGATTAATAAAACAAAAATCCCATCTTCACATAAAGCAAGCAATTAGTCTTGTGTTTGCCAGAGCGGTTCAGTCCACTTAAATTTGAGGCTGGAGCAAGACAACTGAGCCACTTTGGATCTCTGGGTTGTCATTAATAATTGGCCATACCCTCATGGCCATATAAGTTCTACTGTCCACCCACAAATGTTGTGTCAACCAAAAGGAGTTTCACTCAAGTATAGTCCAGCTTCTGCATGACTGCAGCTAGAGCCACCATTATTTAGAATCATAGAATCCCCACAGTGCAGAAAGAGGCTATTTATTCCATTGAGTCTGCATTGACAATAATCTCACCCAGACCCTATTCCCGTAAACACATGTATTTGCCCTGCTACTTCCCCTGACACTAAGGGACAATCTACCTAACCTGCACATCTTTGGAATGTGGGAGGAAACCAGAATACCCGGAGGAAACCCACACAGACATGGGAAGAACATGCAAACTCCACACAGTCACCCAAGACTGGAATTGAACCTGAGTCCCTGGAACTGTGAGACAGTAGTGCTCACCACTGTGCCACTGTGACAGCCATATAATCACAGCAATCTTTCAAAATCAGGTATAGAGTACTTGCTAGCTCCTTGAAGCCTAGGTGTAAATAATTCTACCATGATTTCTGAGATCATTGAAATGCCCTGCATTTGAGTGCTGATGAAATTTTTAAAGTGCAGAGTTACCAAAGAGAGTTCTATGCTGTCTATTCCAAGTATTGTGTCATGAATTGTAATTGTCTGACATGTCCTGTATAATTTTGATTTTCAACGAGGCTAAATTGAATTTCCTCAAAAGGAGACGGGTACAGATGTCAAATGTCAGGAGACATTGTGAGTCAGACAGGAGACATCACCTTCCTGCTCAAAAGAGTTCAAGTGAAGTAACTTCCCTCCACCATCAAACCAGGATAACAATTCTAGTTAACTGCTAAGCAGGATGGTCCCGGAACATGATCCGCTGTACTTTAGCATGTGACACAACGTAATGATGCTGAACACAGAATTACTTGCCTGTTAAACATCAAAGGTAGCATTTTCTAGATGGGCTAAGCAGTCCCACACATAAAAATTCAGTATAAAGCTGAACGTCAGTGAAAACAGAGGTAGAAGCCAGAAAGCACACCGGGGGGGAAGGGGTCCATGGTGGCACAGTGGTTCCTCAGTGCTGCCTCACAGTGCCAGGGAGCCAGGTTCGATTCCCGGCTTGGGTCACTATCTGTGCAGAATCTGCATGTTCTCTCCATCTCTGCGTGGGTTTCTTCCAGGTGCTCCAATTTCTGAAAGGCATGCTAGTTAGGTGCATTGGCTATGCTAAATTCTCCCTTAGTGTACCTGAAAAGGGGCTAGAGTGTGGCGACTAGGGGATTTTCACAGTAACTTTATTGCAGTGTTAATGTAAGCCTACTTGTGACATTAATAGAGAAAAGATGGAAAGGTTAGGGGGAATTAGTAGGGTAAATATATGGGGTTAAGGAGATAGGGTGGGGGGAATGGGCCAGGGTAAGGTACTCTGTCAGAGAGAGACGGTGTAGAATCGATGGGTTGAGTGGCCTTTTCCTGCACAGTAGGGATTCAATGGATTCTATAGATGCATGGGAACATCACCACCACCTGCAAGTCCCCCTCCAAATCACCTGGCTTGGAACCATTTCTTTAATATTGCCATGTTTGAACCCTGGAATCCTCTTTCTAACCATACAGGTATTCCCGTAACACATGGACAGCAGCAATTCTAGAAGGCGGCTCACCACCACCTTCTCAAGAGCAATTAAGGATGGGCAGCAAGTGTTGCTCTTGCCAATGACACTAACATGCAACCAAAGAAAAAACAAACACTGGCATATCCATGTTGATGGTCACCAATGGAGGGGTGAAGAAAATTGAGGACACTTAAGACATCACAGAAGGAGGGGCTGATAGTCTGAGCAGAGTCTCATTTTATACAGATAGGGAAGGATTTGAACACATCTGGGAAAATGTAAACAAACATAACGAAACACTACAAATGTTGGAAATATAAAATAATAACAAAAAATGCTGGAAATATTCGGCAAGTTTTGAAAGCAGAAGCAGAGTTTCTGGGTAAGATTATCATAGAATCCCTACAGTTCAGAAGGATGCCATTCAGCCCATCGAGTCTGCACTGATCACAATCCCATCCCCACAATCCCATGTATTTACTCTGACACTAAGGGGCAATTTAACATGGCCAAACAACCTAACCCACACATCTTTGGACTGTGGGAGGAAACCGGAGCACCCAGAAGTACTCCACGCAGACACAAGGAGAATTGCAAACTCTACACAGACAGTGGTCCAAGTCAGGAATTGAACCCGAGTCCATGGCGCGGTGAGGCAGCAGTGATAACCACTGTGCCACTATGCCACCCCGATCGCCTCATGCTGGCTGTGAGACTGGAAATTCCCTTCTGATGTCAACAGATCTTTAAATGATCTGTCAAATTCTCCATCCCACCCACGGCAATTCCTGCCCAGTATTTCATTCAATGACTTTTCATCAGAACTAATACAAATTCAAAGGTGGAAGTAAGGACCACCTTAAAAGAGGTGAGAGAGCTGGAGAGCAGAATATTTAGAAAGAAACTCTCATGTTTAAAATTTATTTTTTGTGTCACAAATAGGATCACATTAACACTGCAATAAAGTTGTTGTGAAAATCCCCTAGTCGCCATACTCCAGTGCCTGTTTGGGTACACTGAGGGAGAACTTAGCATGGTCAATGCACCTAAACAGCATGTCTTTTAGACTGTGGAAGGAAACTGGAGCACCTGGAGGAAACCCATGCAGATACGAGGAGAATGTGCAGACTCCGCACAGGCAGTGAACTAAGCCAGGAATCGAACCCGGGTCCCTGGCACTGTCAGGCAGCAGTGCTAACCAAGTTTAGGGCCTTAGCAAGCAATGATTTGGCCACCAATGGTGCGGTGTTGATAACCAGAGAATGTGCAAATTAAAACCAAAATCAGGGGAAGCACAGAGATCTGAAGAGTTGTTGATCAGGCTAGAAAGAGTCACAGCAACAGAGAGAGGCAAGGTCATGGAGTGTAAGCAATCATAAATAAAAAAAAGGATTGAAAATGGAAGCCAAAAGATGGAAAAAAATCCAGAAAGGAAATATATAACATATATAAACACAGGGTGAAAGAAGCCAAGGAACTGTAGGAGTGAAAAATGACTGCAAGGAAGACATGTGGCAAATAGCAGGCAGCGTGTCTACAAAAACAAATCCAAGATTTTAAAAATGCTCTCTATCAGCCAGAGTGCAAAGGTCACTCCAAGCAAAATGAGAAAATAGATTCATTGGCAATGATCATCAGTTAATGGGTCAGGTCAGTCCTAATCACTAGAAATTCAATTATTCCCATCTAAGGCATCCTTTAATTTTCTTTTTCTTTTCAATTTTGCTCAGTTTCTTTAAGAGTTAACCAAACGAGACTTCTGCCTCCCAATCTATTGCAGTAAGACAGGAAGCTGAGCTCAAACTGGCTTCTATATTAATTGATAGTCGTGCTTGCCTCCTTTTGCCAGCAGGTCCATGAATGACTACCAAAGTGTCAATGTCTACCCATTATATCTTTGGTTGGTGACTCCTCTGCAGCACTCATCAGCCCCAGTTGGATGGTGGTGTAGCATGAGCCATGGGAGGATCTATTCAGTAATCGAGGAAATTGTGTTCAAATAGCGCTCACCACCTCAGCTGACTGTCAACAAAATTGCAACTGGGGACAGCTTCCAACAGCTCACCAACCATCCTTTGGGACAGGGGACATGCTTCCTTCCCTTGCTGCATCTGCTCGACTAACACCTCCAGCGTGCACTAACAAGCAGCTCTTGACTTCAATATTTTGATTTTGATTTGATTTATTATTGTCACATGTATTAACATAAGACCATAAGACATAGGAGCAGAATTAGACCATTCGGCCCATCAAGTCTGCTCTGCCATTCAATCATGGCTGACTTTTTTTTCTCATCCCCATTCTCCTGCCTTTTCCCCATAACCCTTGATCCCTTTATCAATCAAGAACCTATCTATTTCTATCTTAAAGACACTCAATGACTTGGCTTCACAGCCTTCTGAGGCAAAAAGTTCCACAGATTCACTACTCTCTGGCTGAAGAATACAGTGAAAAGTATTGTTTCTTGCACACTATAAAGTATACCATCCATAGAGAAGGAAAGGAGACAGAGCAGAATGTAGTGTTACAGTCATAGCTAGGGTGTAGAGAAAGATCAACTTAATGCCAGATAGGTCCATTCAAAGGACTGATGGCAACAGGGAAGAAGCTGTGCTTGAGTCGGTTAGCACATGACCTCAGGCTTTTGTATCTTTTTTCCGATGGAACAGAGTATCAACAAATGGAAAAATAGGAAGGATTTTGAGAATTGTTGAACAAACAGCTATTACTGAGAAACCACAAGATTCAATATGAATGTAGCTGAGGAGGTCACTGGGGTGAAGGGGTGTAAAATAGAAAGTATTGCAGTTGATACAATAGCATGCAAGACTTCTTGAGAAGGTGAGAGGGCATGGGATCCAAGGGCCTTTGGCCTTGTGGATCCAGAACTGGCTTGCCTGCAGAAGGCAGAGAGTGGTTGTGGATGGGGCTTTTTCTGAATGGAGGTCAGTCACCAGCGGAGTGCCTCAAGGATCTGTTCTGGGACCCTTGTTGTTTGTCATTTTCATAAATGACCTGGATGAGGAAGTGGAGGGATGGGTAAGTAAGTTCGCTGATGACACGAAGGTCGGTGGTGTTGTGGATGATCTGGAAGGATGGCAAAAGTTGCAGCAGGACATAGATAGGATGCAGGACTGGGCGGAGAAGTGGCAGATGGACTTCAACGCGGATAAATGTGTAGTCGTCCATTTTGGCAGAACCAACGGGATGAACGAGTACACTATCAAGGGCAGAAGTCTGAGTAGTGTTGAGGAGCAGAAGGATCTTGGGGTCCGGGTCCACAGGACTCTTAAATCGGCCTCGCAGGTGGAGGAGGTGGTCAAGAAGGCGTATGGTGTACTGGCCTTCATTAATCGAGGGATTGAGTTTAGGAGTCGGGAGGTAATGCTGGAACTTTATAAGACCCTTGTCAGGCCTCATTTGGAGTATTGTGCGCAGTTCTGGTCGCCTCACTATAGGAAAGATGTAGAAGCTATTGAAAGGGTGCAGAGGAGATTTACAAGGATGTTGCCTGGACTGGGAGGCATGCCTTATGAAGTTAGGTTGAGGGAGCTGGGACTCTTTTCCCTGGAGAGACGAAGGTTGAGAGGCGACCTGATAGAAGTTTACAAAATGTTGAAAGGAATGGATAGGGTGGACTCTCAGAGGCTATTTCCCCGGGTTGAAATGGTCGCTACGAGAGGACACAGATTTAAGGTGCGGGGAGGGAGGTTCAGAAGTGATGTTAGGGGTAAGTTTTTCACTCAGAGGGTGGTGAGTGAATGGAATCGGCTGCCGTCAGTGGTGGTGGAGGCGAACTCGCTGGGGTCTTTTAAAAGACTTCTGGATGAGTATATGGGGTTTAATGAGATTGAGGGTTATAGATAGGTCTGTAGGTTGGTAGGTGATGTGATCGGCGCAACTTGTGGGCCGAAGGGCCTGTTTGTGCTGTAGTGTTCTATGTTCTATGTTCTATGTTCTATACAGAGGATGTGTTGGATATTCTAGAAGGGTTGAAAATAGATAAGTCCCCTGGTCCAGACGGGATTTACCCTAGGATTCTATGGGAGGCAAGAGAGGTGATTGCAGAGCCACTGGCTCTGATCTTCAGGTCGTCGTTGGTCTCTGGTATAGTACCGGAAGATTGGAGGACAGCGAATGTTGTCCCATTGTTTAAGAAGGGGAACAGAGATTTCCCTGGGAATTATAGACCAGTGAGTCTTACTTCTGTAGTGGGCAAGGTTTTAGAAAGAATTATTAGGGATAGGATTTATAGTTATTTGGAGAGTAATGAATTGATTAGAGATAGTCAGCATGGTTTTGTAGCGGGAAGGTCGTGCCTTACTAACCTTATTGAGTTCTTTGAGAAGGTGACCAAAGAGGTGGATAGGGGTAAGGCAGTAGACGTGGTATATATGGATTTTAGTAAGGCGTTTGATAAGGTTCACCATGGTATGCTTCTGCAGAAAATGCAGATGTATGGGATTGGTGGTAATTTAGGTACTTGGATCAGGAATTGGTTAGCAGATAGGAGACAGAGGGTGGTGGTTGATGGTAATTATTCATCATGGAGTTCGGTTACGAGTGGTGTGCCTCAGGGATCTGTTTTGGGGCCACTGCTGTTTGTAATCTTTATTAATGATCTGGATGAGGGTATAGTTGGGTGGATTAGTAAGTTTGCTGATGACACCAAAGTCGGAGGTGTGGTAGATTGTGAGGAAGGGTGTCGAAGTTTGCAGGGTGACTTGGACAGGTTGCAGAGCTGGGCCGCGAGGTGGCGGATGGAGTTTAATGCAGAGAAGTGTGAGGTAATCCATTTCGGTAGGAATAACAGATGTGTTGAGTATAGGGCTAACGGGAGGACTTTGAATAGAGTGGAGGAGCAGAGGGATCTAGGTGTATGTGTACATAGATCCCTGAAAGTTGGGAATCAAGTAGATAAGGTTGTTAAGAAGGCGTACGGTGTCTTGGCGTTTATTGGTAGGGGGATTGAATTTAGGAGTCGCAGCGTCATGTTGCAACTGTACACAACTCTGGTGCGGCCGCACTTGGAGTACTGTGTGCAGTTCTGGTCCCCACATTACAGGAAGGATGTGGAGGCTTTGGAGAGGGTGCAGAGGAGGTTTACCAGGATGTTGCCTGGTATGCAGGGGAGGTCCTATGAGGAGAGACTGAGGGATTTGGGGTTGTTTTCACTGGAAAGAAGGCGGCTAAGAGGGGATCTTATAGAAACATATAAGATGATTAGAGGTTTAGATAGGGTGGATGGTGATAGCCTGTTTCCTCGGATGGAGAAAGCTAGCACGAGGGGGCATGGCTTTAAATTAAGGGGGGGTAGTTATAGGACGGATGTCAGGGGCAGGTTCTTTACCCAGAGGGTGGTGAGGGACTGGAATGCCCTGCCTGCTGCAGTTGTAAATGCGCCTAGTTTGGGGGTGTTTAAGAGATTGGTGGATAGGTTTATGGACGAAAAGGGATTGGTTTAGATTAGTGGGTCAATGTTTTTTTTAAAAAATAAGACTGGTCGGCGCAACATTGTGGGCCGAAGGGCCTGTTCCGCGCTGTAATGTTCTATGTTCTATGTTCTATGTTCAACAGCACTTATGAAACGAATAAGAATTAGAATAAAATCATAGCAGGGTGGCTCAGTGGTTAGCACTGATACCACACAATGTCAGGGACCCAGGTTCAATTCCAACCTTGGGTGACTATCTGTGTGGAGTTTGTACGTTTCTCCTTGTGTCTGTGTGGATTTTCTCCAGGTGCTTTAGTTTCCTCCCGCAGTCCAAAGATGTCTGGATCGGTGGATTGGCCATGCTAAATTGCCCCTTATTGTCAGGGGGACTAACAGGGTAAATATGTAGGGTTATGGGAATAGGGCCTGGGTGGGATTATTGTCGGTTCAGGCTTGATGGGCTGACTGACCTCATTCTGCACTGTGAGGATTGTAATGATTCTAACTTACAATGAAACAATGTTATTAGTATTCTTAGGCTTAAAAGTTAGGAACCGTTGAATTTCTAGGCTAGTTTGAATGACAATTGTGTTGAAGAATATCTATGATGAAGTGTTTCTCAACTGTTTGATGACTTTTTGTCAATCTTGAACTTCGGACTTTTGCCCAATAGCCCCTTGTACAATGAAGAAAATTTGCAGATGCATAAGATCCTTTCAGCTTGATGTATTTATTGCATTCTCCAACTTAAGATAAATAAATAATCTTCTTTTCCACTGTTTCATAAATCTTAACCTTTGAGTTTTAATGGACATCTGGGAACAATTCTGCTGAACACAGACCAACTTCCAGTCAATGGCCGCAACTTTCTTATCATGATTCTCTACAACTTGTTCAGAGGTACATCCAGCAGTAAAAGGTGCTCCGGGGCAGAAACCCCACTCAAAATTATTTAGATCCCAGCCATTTCTCCCAACGATGGGGTAGTCCGCCGATCACGTGCAAAATCATCCCAGATTTCCAGCCACACAAATCGTCTGTTTGATCTACCACATTATCCCAGTATGACACGGTGGGGAAAAGCTACCCCAGTCCCTTTGAAAGGGGAGCATACATGGACTGTGAATCACTGAAATGGGAATGCAGCCAAGGAAATAGCGGGAGCCTTTACCTAACAGAATGGAAAGACAGAGCAAACGGAAAGCAAATGTAGATGTTTCCAACATCAGTGTTTCCATGTTTCGGATAAAAATTCTGAATGGTATGACTCATTGCATAGTTAAGAGGCACATTATTTATTTTACTTTGGACTGTGTAATAAATATATCGAGCTAATACAATCTTTTGCATCTGTTAGTTTTTTTGATTGCACAATGGGCTTCAATCCAAAACTCAGAGCCGTAAACTTCAGATATACAAGAGGAGTCTCATGTCTTTTATAAACATTCAGCCAATTCTGTTGTTACTCAAAACATCCAAAAGTTCTGAAATCCCTGGTGTTGAGCCGATACGAAGTAACAAATTACTTTCCGGAATGATCTTTCTCTTTTGCAGTTGAAGCTTGTAAAGTTAGGGGGCGGCACAGTGGTAAGCACCGCTTCCTCACAGCACCAGGGACCCGGGTTCAATTCTAGCCTCAGGTCACTGTCTGTGTGGAGTTTGCACATTCTCCCCGTGTCTAGGTGGGTTTCCTCCAGGTGCTCCTGTTTCCTCCCACAGTCCAAAGGTGTGTGGGTTAGGTGCATTGACCATGCTAAAACTAAGCCAAGTGTCAGGGGGATGAGTAGGGTAAATATGAGGGGTTACGGGAATAGGGCTTGGGTAGGATTGTGGTCAGTGCAGACTCGATAGGCAGAATGGCCTCCTTCTCCACTGTAGGGACTCCATGATTCTGTTCTATGATTATATTCTATGATTTCAATTTGCAACTGCTTGGAAAGTGAAGTCCATCCTTTTTCATGTTCAACTATAAGAAAGGTTCCCGGGATGAAGAACTTTGGTTAAATTAACAGCATAGAGAAGCGGGGGCTGTTCTCCTTGCAGAAGAGAAGGTGGAGACGAGATATGATACAAGCATTCAAAACCAAGGGGGCCTCAGACCAAGTGGACAGATGGAAGGATCACAAACTAGTTTAATTTGTTTGGCAAAAGAAGCAACATTGACATGTGGAAAAAACCTTTCTTCATGGTGGAGAGCTCAAGAACTCCAAGGACAGCAATTTCAAGTGACTCACACAAAGAAGACATACTGAATGAGGAAAAACATTTTTAAATTGTTAGGATCTGGAATGCACTGCCTGAGAACGTGGTAGAGGAGGTTCAATCTTAGCTTTCAAAAGAGAATTGATTTATTGTCTGAAGAGGAAAATATTTGCAGGGCTATGGGGAAAAGGCAGAAGAATGCCGCAAGCTGAATTGTTATTGCAGTAAGCCAGCACAGACACAATAGGCCAAATGGTCTCCTTTGTGGAATCAGCAAACAAATAACAAAGAACAGTACAGCACAGGAACAGGCCCTCTGGCCCACCAAGCCTGCACTGACAGATGATACTTTTCTAAAATAAAGACCTAATTTTTTGTATGCTTGATGCTGCTCCTAGCATGTTCTCCTGCACTCTTCATTGAACCAGGATTGGTCCCCAGGCTTAGTGGGGTAATGGTAGAGCGGGAGATGTTCAGTGCCTTGAGCTTACAGAGTCTGCTTGTGGACAATTTTGCTGCTAATGGTCCTCAGCACCTCATGGATGCCCCACTTTGAGTTACTAGATCTGTTTATACCACAGAATGATGTGGTGATGCCGGCGTTGGACTGGGGTAAGCACAGCAAGAAGTCTCATAACACCAAGTTACAGTCCAATAGGTTTATTTGCCAGCATTAGCTTTCGGAGTCTCAGGGTCCTTCACCAGTGTAGTGATATTCCCACAATGCAACTGCCTCTCTCATTACCTTAGCTTTCACCTGATGAAGGAGCCTAAGACTTTAAAAGCCACGGATGCCAAATAAATCTGTTGGGCTTTAACCTGGTGTTGTAAGGCTTCTTAGTGTGCGTACCACACAACACAGTGGAGGATACCTTCATGGTGAATGTGGAACTTTGTCTCTACAAGGACCGAGCGGTGATCGCTCTTACCAATACTGTCATGGACAACTGCATCTGTGGCAGGTAGATTGGTGAGGATAAAGTCAGGTCAGAGTTTCCCTCTTACTGTTTCCTTCACCACCTGCCTTTGAACCAGTCTAACAGCGATGCCCTTTGGAACACAACCAGCTTGGTCTGTAGCAGTGCTACCAGGTCAGTCTCAGTGCTAGATGTTGAATTAACCCACCCTGAGTAAATTCTCTCCCAGCGGTGTTCAACATGGAGGAGTACTGATTGTTGAACTGAGGGGTGGGGGGGGTGGTATTATTGGAACAGTAGGATGGTAGGAGTGGCAGGACGGGATGCAGGTTGCCGGGGGGGGGGGGGGGGGGGGTGGGGGGGGGGGGGGGGGGGGGGCGGGTAGCGTGGAGGTAGTAGCCAGTCGCTCACAACCAGTGGGAGATTTCTTTAATCATGCTTGATCTAATGCCACAATGGGATCAGAGTCAATGTTGAGGAATCCTAGGCAATTTCTTCACAGCTGTATACTGTATACCAGAATGCCATCACCTCGAGTGGTTCTGCGCTGAGGGTGGGATAAGACATTTAAGAGTGTCAGAAGTCACAAGCAGGCCAGACCATTTAACGGCAGCGGATTTCCTTCCCTAAAGGGGCAATAGCTTTTACAATGATAACAATGACTTCATGGGTCACCGTTGCTGAGACTAGCTTTCAATTCTAGATGTGTTCATTAATTCAACTTAAATTCCACTTGGTGCCATTTGAATCTGTCTCCCAGAGCATTAGGCTGGGCCAGTGTGTTACTAGTCTAGTGACATTCTCACAATGGAACTGCATCTCTCATTATCTTAGCTAATACCTTTAATGATGAAAGACATCGCTTTCACTTCCACAAAATTGCTTGGGGTGTTAATGGCTGATCTTCAATCACTAGTGTTATCACAGTGCTTTGTGTGGGTACTTTCTGTGTACCAATTGGCTGCCTTGTTTCCTATATGACAAGAATAATTGCACTCTAATTCATTCAGCATAACGCACTTTGGGATGTTCTATTTTCTTGAAAGGGCTTATATCCAGGAAACGTCCAGGAAAAATGATGCTGAGGTGAGATGGCTTCTTATGAGTGTCTCCAGCATACTCTTTAATTCCATCTTTTACTCCCATTCTATGCACTTAAAATTGAATGCTAATTCTTTTAAACTTTATAATAATGCTCTTGATAAATCTCTTATCATATATTAAGTTAATCTCTCTCTTCATCCTATCTGTAACCGCAACACCCTATTCTGCACCCTATCCTCTTCTTCTCCCAGTGTACTCTAAGAACAGTAAGAAATCTCACAACATCAGGTTAAAATCTAACAGGTTTATTTGGAATCACGAGCTTTCGGAGTGCTGCCCCTTCATCAAGTGACTCATCTGATGAAGGACCGGTCCTCCTAAAGCTCTTAATTCCAAATAAACCTGTTAGACTTTAACCTGGTGCTGTAAGAATCCTTACTGTACTCACTCCAGTCCAACACCAGCACCCCCACATCATACTCTATGAACAGTATGGGAGGGGGGATTTTCTCATTCCGTTCGCCCTGGGAATCGGAGTGGGCGGGTGCGGGTAGGCAGGGGGTGGACCACGCAAAGGTGCATTGGCCTTGGGTGGGATTTTCCGGTTCTGTGGCAGGCGTGGCTAGAAAATCCCACCTTTACAGCTTTGTCTGTATAGCGCACAAGAACCAACACTTTTCACTGTATCCAGATACGTGTGACAATAATAAATAAAACAAAATTAAACACATAAATGCAAGGCTCCCTTTTTTAACAAAAAATAAATTCCAGGTCTTGGCAGTTGCAATCATTTTCCTCAGTTAGTAATTAACTCTTAGCTATGTGTGATGTACCTTCTCACCTTCCCGCATTTGATTTGATTTGATTTGATTTGATTTATTATTGTCACATGTATTAACATGCAGTGAAAAGTGTTGTTTCTTGCACGCTATACAGACAAAGCATACTATTCATGGAGGAGAAAATGAGACAGTGCAGAACTTTAGATTACACTCATAGCTAGCATGTAGAGAAAGATCAATTTTATGCGTTCAAAAATCCGACAGCAGCAGGGAAGAAGCTGTTCTTGAGTCGGTTCGTACATCACCGCAAGCCTTTGTATCTTTTTCCCAACGGAAGAAGCTGGAAGAGAGAATGTCTGGCATGCGTGGGGTTCTTAATTATGTTGCCTGCTTTGCTGAGGCAGCGGGAAGTGTAGACAGAGTCAATGGATGGGAGGTTGGTTTGCATGATGGATTGGGCTACATTCACGATCTTTTGTCGTTCCATGGAGTCTTGGACAAAACGGGAGCTGTGATACAACAAGAAAGAGTGCTTTCTATCATGACGAGCATCATATTTCCAACTCAATTTCTTTGTACACACTTCCCCACACTTTTTAAAAAAGAGAATAACAGTTGCTTCGTTTTGGCAAACGCTTTAGCTGCCCTTTGTGGTGAATTAGGACTAACTGGTGAACTATTTATAAGCTGAGAAGAAATCAAGCAAACGACTGTAGTTCTCTATGCAAATGATATGACCCACTCGCATTCAGACATTCTTCACTGAGACACATGCCTTCAAAAGTGACAGCACAGAATGAGGTGACAAATGAGCAGAGAGACTGCACATGTGCGGAGTGCTTACTAAGAAATACTCGCGGTGATAGAATTAAAATGACCTAAGTGACAAGGACATTGCAATCAAAGGAGTAACATGTAAAAAAACAGGGTGCGTAGATGCAGTCTGCTGATTTAGTGCCTGTAATTGCAATGACAGCTCTTAATCATTGTGTCTGTTCTATTCACTTCAAACCCACTGCGCCAGACAGGCTTTGTTTTGACTGAATGAGCAGTTAAATTTGGTTTATGATGCCCACCATAGAAACCTTCTCAGATGCTGTTAAAAAGTCCTGAGGTAGCTCGTGCTGACATTTGCTCAATGTGGTAACATGCAACAGAGGCGCTTTTGTGTCGTGCTAGATTTAACATTGAGTAAAAAATCAGTCAAGCACCACATTCCCGTGCAGCTGGTTCTTTCTGCACGTGACCACAAATTAATCAAATATGCATTTTTCTTTTTTTATTGACTGTGTAATTACATTTGGGGAGTGCAATCGATGCTTTACAGTGGCTTGTGTTGAAGAGTTGTACATAAATCCCCATTTTCACCCTCTAATACACCACATACACAGGCAGGATCAGGCTACTTAAGACTGAAGTGTCAGTTCATTTATAGCAATGAGACTTATAAGTATCCCATTGGGAAGTCATCGCAGGCAAGTTGACTGACAATGCGCTTAATTTTCTCTGCAAATATTGAACAATTACATTGTTTAAGCTATAAGACTTGAAGAGGTATATTTTATTTCCATCCTTTTTTAATGTCAATTTCTCTCCCTGTCTGATCTCTTGCTGTGAACAGGAACTCTGTGTGGGGTTACAGTTCCAAGTACATTGGTTATCACCTAGTACATCATCTGAATGCCTATTTTTTGTGCGTCAAATATTGAATAGTGACAGACTATTCCAAAAATGTGCCCTCACCCATTGTTCAGCAGAAGACGCAAACATGAATATTACCAGGACTTTGACTCTCGTACCCATCTGTGGGGCTGTGAGGCCAACTTTACACACAGCTGTCACTCTGGCTGAAAGCAGTTCATTCTTTTGCCTCACTGTAAACCTGTTCACCAGTTTAGGGAAACACAATTCATTCGTTTACAGGTTAAAACTACACAGAACCGCTCCGCCTCATGCAGCTCCCGAGATGTCTCTGAGTACTGAAGCTCGCGCTTACCAGGCTAAATCCCCCTCCACCCTGCTCCCTGTTGGTTCCCCGGGTCATGTGACCTTTACTAGGATTGATCTTTAAAGGGGTCACCCTCACACTCACCATTTCACCTCCTCAGTAAGGCCAACCCATGACTTCTTCCATCAAACTTAAAAAGAAAATCTATGATCTCCAAGTCAGTGAGACCACAGCTAATGGGACACTTGCTGCAACAAACCAGGATTGTGGCTGGGATTTAATGGCTCAAACGAGACTAGAAATTCCCACTCGAAGTCAATGGGCATTTCTGGTGCCACGCGCCCGCTCCAACTCAGTGGCAGGAGAGGCAATAGAGTTCCGGCAAGTGACTTCATGAACCTTCTCGGTTTATTTAGCCCTTCTATTGATGATTAGCTCAAACGCATGTCAAGATTAGTTCTTAAAATTCAGTCCAATGCACATTGAAGCTTTACTGCAGACTTGTTATAATGAAAGATTTGCATTTATATAGCACTTTTCATGACCACTGGGCAGCACATTGGCACAGTGGTTAACACTACCGCCTCACAGTGCCAGGATCCCAGTTCGATGCCTGGCCTGGTCGCTGCCTGTGCGGAGTCTGCATGTTCTCCCCGTGTCTGTGTGGGTTTCCTCTGGTTTTCTCCACAGTCTGAAAGACAGGCTGGTTAGGAATATTGGCCATGCTAAGTTCTCCCTCAGTGTATCAGAGCGTGGTTTTCAAAGTAACTTTGTTGCAGTGTTAATGGAAGCCTATTTGTGGCACTAATAAATAAACTTTTAAAAAACTTTATATCTCAAAGCACTTTGCAGCCAGCAATGCATTTATGCAGCTTAGGCACATTTGTGTATCGTCACTAATTTGTGCATAGGAAATTCTCGCAAGCAGCAATGTGGCGATAATGACTAGAGTTTCTGATTTTGTGATGTTGCCCCGAGCTAAATATTAATGAGGACAACTGCTCTGAAACAAAAGTCACGGGGTCTCTTGCATCGACCGAGCAGTTCGATGGGGCTTTGGTTAATGTCTCATTCAAAAGATGGTACCTCTGACAATGAAATGTTCCATCAATCCTGGACTGGAGTGTTAGCTTTGATTACTGTACTCAAACCCCAGGATGGGACTTGAATCCAGAACCTTCAGTGCAGAGGCAAGAGTCCAGCTGGGTACTATTCCTCTGGGTACTAATGCAACACAGTAAGGTACTGATGTACATCAACTAAAGTTCACCCCTTTCACTATTTCACAACCAATTCTTTCATTTAGATGACAATTTAATGTTTTAAAATGTTTCAAAGTGCTTCACAGGGATGTTACCAAACAGAATTGGGCACCAAGCCACAACAGGGATATTAGAATAGGGGAGGCAAAGCTTAGTCAAAGCTGAAGGTTTTGAGGAGGGTTTCAGAGGAGGAAAGAAAGCGAGGTGAAGAGGCAGAGATGTTTAAAGTGTATTTATTTATTAGTGTCACAAGTAGGCTTACATGCAATGAAGTTAGTGTGAAAGTCTCCTAGTCGTCATATTCCAGCAACTGTTTGGGTACACTGGGGGAGAATTTAACACCTAAGCAGCACATCTTTTAGAATGTGGGACAAAACTGGAGCACCTGGAGAAAGCCCACTCAGACATGGGGAGAATGTGCAGAGTCCGCACAGACATTGACTCAAGGTGGGAATATGAACTCGGGCCCCTGGCACTGTGAGGCAGCAGTACTAACCATTGTGTCTCCGTGCTCTAAGGAGTTAATTCCAAATCTTCACATCTGGGCAGCTGAAGAAACAGCTGCCAATCATAGAATAGGATCATACTATCATAAAATTATGGAATCTCTACAGTGCATTTGTCCATCGAGCCTGCACTGACAACAATCCTACCCCAATACTATCCCTGTAATCCCTCGTATTTTTCCTGCTAATCTCCCTGGCACAAAGGAAAATTTAGCATGTCCAATCCACCTAACCTGCACATCTTTGAACTGTGGGAGGAAACTGGACCAACCCGGAGGAAGCCTGCATACGGGACGAACGTGCAAACTCCACGCAGACAGTCACCCATGGCCAGGATGGAACCCGGGTACCTGGCGCTGTGAGGCAGCAGTGCTAACTACTGTGCCATCCAAATGATGGAATGGTAAAAAATTGGATTGTATGAATTGGGTTTCAGAGTTTGGCAAGGACGGGTCACAGAATGGATTGTAAAAGAGGATGAAAATTTTAAAACCAATTTTATTGCCAGTGACACCGGTCATGTGGATGATGTTATAATTATCATTCAGTGGGTATTGTATAAGAAATGGAGCTATTTCTATTGCAATTTTGATTTTAAATACAAACTGTGAAACACTTGTGCACAGAATATTATGGGAGAGATCAAATCCGTATAATAGCTAAACTCTGAAAGAGAACCAAATTGTGCACACATGCAAGCATTTTATTTGAATACAAGTTAAATACAAAACATTGCTTAATCAGAGGCAGATCTGACTATATTATTTTAAACATCCAATTAATTCATCATTCTGGACTGACTTTAGTTGATTTGGTTCCTTAACTTGGGAATTTAAAACCTATTCCCTATCCAGCTGTGGAGAATGTCATTTCAGTCTCTGTTAATTTTTCCTGAAAATAACATGTTAATTTGAAAGTTAAAGCACCTGGACACTCTCTTTTGGCACAGTTGACTGCGTAGGCTGTATAATCATTGGTTTGAATATTATTGTATTTGCCTGATTGGATAATTAAGAAGAAATCAAGCGTGAACAATTGACAGAGAAACAAGAGTTGCTGAATGCTTTAACTTCTACATGTTACAACTTCAATCAGGTTCATTTTTCAAACTGAACTCGCGAGGTGTCAAAATGGAGAATGGCTCCTTTAGGAATCTGCCCTCTATTCTACTATCATTATTTTAAATTAACAACAATAACAAATGACTTAATGAGAAGATAGACTTGCAATCTTATTAGCGACTTCAAGAGGTCTCAAAGTGCTTTGCAACTTACACTTTATTTATTAGTGTCACAAGTAGGCTTACATTAACACTGCAATGAACTTACTGTGAAAGTTCCCTGGTTCCCACACTCCGATGCCTGTTTGGCTACACTCAGGGAGAATTCATGTTGGAGGACTCCAGAGCACCCGAAAGAAACCCACACAGACAAGGGGAGAATGTGCAAACTCCACACAGACAGTGACCCAAGTCGGGAATCAAACCCAGGTCCCTATGAGGCAGCAGTGCTAACCATTGTGCCACCTTGCCAAACTACCTTTGAATAGTAGTCATTGTTCTAATGTAGGAAACACATCAGCCAAGCTGTGCACTGGAAGATCCCACCATCAGCAATGGAATAATGATGAGATATCTGTTTGATTTTTACTGGGATTTGTAAGTTACAAAGTGGTGCAGATTAAATTGGGCCTGTACTTTCAGAAGTTTAAAAGAACTAGTGAAATATACAGGATTTTGGCACCACTCCTTGCCCTACTCTCTGGCTCTGGGGAGATTCCCAACATTCACCTTGAAACAATCCAGTGCAGCTTGCCTGTCTGTTGTCTGAGCTGCAGTACCGGCAGTGACCACCGCTCCTAGTGGCAATGCTGATACTGGAGAGCAGCCAACTTCTGATTGGCTGGTATTAGGTTCCCTCTGGTGGGATTCCCTCCAATCCTTTCAGCCAATGGGGTCAGGCCTCCAGCAGCTAATTAAATCCAGCCCATTGACTCGTAGAAAAGTTAGAGCAGAGAAAGAGGCTATTTGGCCCATCAAATTCATGCCAGCATTTATTGCACAATCCAGTTAGATCCATTCCCTCGCCCTATCTCCATAGTTCTCAATGTTTATTCCTCTCAAATGCCAATCCAATGTATTTTTGAAGTCAATTGATTGCCTCTTCTCCCACCACCCTCAGAGGCAGCAAGTTGCAGGTCTTTAGCACTTGCAGGATGCTCATTTTGAGTAGAGAGGCTGAGTTGTGCCAATGTTCACAGAAGCACACTTCAGAAGAGAGAAAAAAAATGATACGTTCATATTTTCATAATGATTATGTGGGTTTTCAGTCGAAGTGGTGTTGAAATGCCAAGAGCAAGATGTAATCCAAGTTTTTGGTGTGTGTCTGTGTGTTTGCGAAATTATATTAAATTTGTTGTGATTTATCATGTAAAGAGAAGAACATTCAACATTGCAGCATCTATATGTTAATCTTCTTCAGAGAGAGTTCAATATTCACCACTGTATGATGTAACTTTCTGAATTTGCGGACATTCCATCTCTTGGGCTTTTGATAGCAAAACGAGTATGCTTAAAATAATATGTTTCCGACAGTGGAATTGTCTCCATTGGCCCAGGTTATTGGGTATCCAGGGAGTGTGTGGTGTGTTCCAATTGCCTACAGAATCCTTGAAGTGAGCTGCAATATAATGCCAATCGCACATAATTCATTCTGATATAGACTCAGTCCTTTCTGTATTCAGATACCAGATAAGGGTTCTCCCTTTTGCCATTTTTAATTCTAAAGTCAGCAGAATGAAAGGTTGTTCACATAGCTTTCTGCCGAGATTGAGTGGGGAGTAGAATCACACATAGAAACGTACATGGAAAATAGAATCATGAATCAGCCATTTGGTCCTTTGAGCCTGCTCCACCCTTCATTATGATCATGGCGGATCATCAAATTCAAAATCCTGATCTCCCCTGCCCCCCATATCCCTCGAACTCTTTAGCCCCAAGAGCTATATAACTTTTTCTTGAAATCACACAATATTTTGGTCTCAACTACTTTCTGGGGTAGTGAATTCCACAGATATACCATTCTGTCGGAAAAACCCATCTGGTTCGTTAATGTTCTTTGGGGAAGGAAATTTGCCATCCTTACCTGGTGACTCCAGATCCACAGCAATGTGGTTGACTCTCAACTGCTCTCCAAGAGAAACTAGGGATGGACAATAAATGTTGGCCAGTCAGCAATGCCCATGTCCCACAATTCAATTAAAAAAACATTGAGTAGCCAATATTGGTTCATTTGAAGGGTGTCCAGTCCAAGGCCTTGTTCACTTAAGAGCATAAATTGGCCTACCGGAGGGTGGCCTGTTAGACGACCCATTCTCTCCTTACCACCCGCTCCCCCATCCCCCCGCAATTATCCCACTCCCACTTCATCACTGGGGTAATTGTGGTGGGGTAGAGGTGGAAGGGTAGGTGGCAGACAAGCCTGCAGCTGGATTTGACGTGCTCTGCCACATTGAAATCAGACAGCAAAGGAATATTAGAGCCAATCCTACACATATTCTCGCAATGAAAAACCTGATTCTATCCTCACCTGAAGTGAACGTGAATTTTCCTGGTTGACGCCAAGGAATGCTGACCAATTTTTCCCATTGCTTGGCAGCTTCTCTCAAAGTTGAATCATAAAATCAACAGTGCAGAAGGAGGCCATTTGGCCCATCGTGCCTGCACTGACAACAATCCCATCCAGGGATTGTTATCCTATCTCTGTAACCACACATATTTACCCTCCTAATCCCCCTGGCATTAAGAGGCAATTTACCATAGCCAATCAACTTAACCGTACATCTTTGGACTGTGGGAGGAAAGTGGAGCATCTGGAGGAAACCACAAGGAGAACAGGCACCCGAGACCAGAATTGAACCCGTGTCTTTGCCACTGCGAGGCAGCAGTGCTAACCACTATGCCACTGTGCTTCCCGATCATCTATTATTCAGCAGATAGTAGTGTGTTTGTTAGTCATAACTTAGCCACGCAACTCTCAACGGTTTCTAATTATTGCTATCGTTCAGCTTATTTGGCTAGAAATGAATCACCTGACCTTCACGAATATATCCAGTGTTGCCTTCACTATTGTCAAGCAGCAGAAAGATGATGAGTAAGAAGCAAAGTAGAAAGCCATGCCCGACAATCTGGAGTAACAGTGCCATTCAATGAAATTACAACACAGTGAGAAAGTGGATTAATTGCTATAAATGTGTCAACTCTTCATATGTGGCATAAATTCTGAGCAGAAATGACAATAGTTATCAGGGCAATCAAATCGAATAAAAGAGACTGAGAAAATTGTTGACAATGTCTGAAAAATTATTTTTAAAATGTCAACCTAAGACTAAATCGTCTTCAGTGTGGAAACTGCTAGTGTATCACAAAAAGATAAGACGCTGGATCCAATTATGGAAAAATGTACTGCAACTAATCTCCATGGAGGCCATAGCAGAATTAAAATATGCAGCGAGACTGGAATGTGCTTTTTAAGGAGATCAAAACTGGGGGGGCATAAAAATAAGGCAGCAGTTAAAACATCCAATAGGGAATTCGGAAGAAACTTCCTTACCCAGGGAAGAGGGAGAGTGTGGAAACCATTACCACACAGAGTACTGAGTAGACGTATTTAGTTGGAAACTAGATGGTCACATGATGGAGCAAGGAATAGAAGGTTTGCTCATACGGTTAGATGAAAAGGTATGGGGTGCAAACACAGGTGGAAAATTAAAGCTGGCACAGAACAAGTGGGCCGATTGGCCTGTTTTGGTGCTGTGAAATGCAATGTAATTTGCACGTCCTGGACTTTGTTGCATTAAAAACTACAATAGTTATGTTTCTCTCTCTTAGTGCAATATGAAATGAAGGCAAATGCCATCTATTTTAAGCAATTTAACAAATTCTGATTTTATCTTGGAGTGTGAATGTATTGTGCCAGGTTAGGACAGATAGGAGATACCCATGGAAGCTTTGGCATGAGTGCAAGACCATGGCCATTTCCAGGCCACTCTTACAATCAGAGCAGATATTATGCAATAAACAAGATAAATTTCAGAAGAATCTTTTCTGACTGCTCATACTTTTTTTGTATTCTGAAAATGAGGAGGAACCTATTGATCTCAGGAACATTGAATTGCAGTAATACTTTTAGGATCTTTGAAATTAATATGTTTAATATGAAGATACGATTAATTTGAAGATCATGTACCAGTTTTCTAATCTTTGGGAGTAGGTTGTTGGACACTAACTGGCCAGGTTAGCTTTCATAGAATCATAGAATGATACAGAACAGTAAGAGACTATTCAGCCTACCATGCCTTTATTGACAGAGCTATCTAATTAGCTCCACACTCCTGCTCTACTCTCCATTTTTCTTCAAATATTTATTCCATCTCCTCCTGAAACTGCCCATTTAATCTGCCCCCACCAACCTTCAGGCAGTGCATTCCAAATCCAAATGGTTTGCTCCATCTTTTTCCCGATATTGCCTTTGATTGTTTCACAAATTACCTCAAATCTCTGCCCAAAAGTCACCAGCCCCTTTGTCTTTTTCTTCTTCATTCGTGGGCCAGGGGCAACACTGCCTGGCCAGCACTTATTGGCCATCCCTAATTTCCCGGGGACAGTTGAGAATCAACCACATTGCTGTGGCTCTGGAGTCACATGTAGGCCAGACCAAGTAAGGATGACCTTCCCTAAAGGACATTAATGAACCAGATGGGTTTTTCTGACAATCAACAATTGTTTTATAATCATCAGTACTTTGTTAATTCCAGATATTATCTTTATTGGATCCAAATTCCACTATTTGTTATGGCAGGATTCGAACGCAGGTCCCCAGAACATTAGCTGAGTTTCTGGATTAATAGTCTTGCAATAATCTCACAAGTGCATTGCCTCCCCATTGGAAACAGTTTATCCTTATTCACTTTATCAAGGTATGTTTAATACCACTATCAAATTTTCCTTTAACATTCTCTGATCTCAGATGAACACCCTAGTTCTCTCAACACTCTGCATTACTGGTGCCTTTATCACTAATCTCCTCAACACCTAGCCTTGACATCCATTCTAATGTGCCCAGGATTAGACATAATACTCCAGCTATGGGCATGTTTTATTTTGCAACATAGCTTCCTTGTTTTTTATTATATGCTTCTGCTTAGAAAGCCAAAGATCCTACATGCCTCTTAGCAGACTTCATAGATCTGTGTTCATTCACCACCAGGGCTCTCTGTCCTTGCACCCTGTTACCGGTTTCTCCTTTGTACTATGTGTTCCCCTATTACAATTGGGTGGTTGCCAGTGTGGTAACTGTGTTGGATTATCTTTAGTAAAAAGTCTGGCAACACCAGGTTTTAGTCCAACCGATTTATTTGATAGTAAACACACAAGCTTTCGGGTTAGTCCCTTCGTCAGGTGAATGGAGAGTTCTGGCCTCAGACAGAGCATATAAAGCACAGACAGTTTACAGATTACTGATTAGAATGCGAATCTTTACACCTAACCTGCTGTTCAAGTCTTGAAGTGGCCGACAATGTGAGTGGAAGGAGCACTGATCACAGGTTAAAGAGATCTGTATTGTCTCCAGACAGCACAGTGGGTGAGGTTTTGCAAACCCAGGCAACTGTTGGGGGTTACAGATAGTGCGACATGAACCCAAGATCCTTGTTGAGACCGTCCTCATGTGTGCGGAACTTGGCTATCAGTCTCTGCTCAGCGACTCTGCGCTGTCGTGTGTCGTGAAGGCCGCCTTGGAGAACGCTTACCCGAAGGTCAGAGGCTGAATGCCCGTGACCACTGAAGTGTTCGCCAACAGGAAGGGAACAGTCTTGCCTGGTGATTGTCGAGCGATGTTCATTCATCCGTTGTCGTAGCGTCTGCATGGTCTCCCCAGTGTACCATGCTTCGGGACATCCTTTCTTGCAACGTATCAGGTAGACAATGTTGGCCGAATTGCAAGAGTATTTACCGTGTACCTGGTGGATGGTATTCTCACGTGTGATGATGGTATCCATGTCGATGATCCGGCATGTCTTGCAGAGGTTGCTGTGGCAAGGTTGTGTGGCGTTGTGGTCACTGTTCTCCTGAAGACTGGGTAGTTTGCTGCGAACAATGGTCTGTTTGAGATTGTGTGGTTGTCTGAAGGCAAGAAGTGGGGGTGTGGGGATGGCCCTGGCGAGATGTTCGTCTTCATCAATGGTATGTTGAAGACTCTGGAGAAGATGTCTTTGCCAGAGTTGCTTTCCTGTCCGTCATCTGATCTCCAAGAGCTTGGTCTCTTGTAGGGAACTGACCATTGAATCTGTATCCTGTTACCAGTTTCTGCTTTGTACTATGTGATTCCCCTATTACTATTGGGTAGATGTCAGTGTAATAGCTGTGTTGGAATATCTTCATGATGTGGAGATGCCGGCGTTGGACTGGGGTAAACACAATAAGAACTCTGACAACACCAGGTTAAAGTCCAGCAAGTTTATTTGATAGTAAACACACAAGCTTTCGGAACGCTGTTCCTTCGTCAGGTGAGTGGAAAGTTCTGATCAGAAACAAGGCATGTAACTGTAAACTGTGTGTGCCTTTATATACCCTGTTTCCGATCAGAACTTTCCACTCACCTGAAGAAGGAACAGCGTTCCGAAAGCTTGTGGGTTCACTGTCAAATAAACTTGTTGGACTTCAACCTGGCGTTGTGAGACTTCTTACTTGGAATATTTTCACCAGAGTTGCTTTCCTGTCTGTCATCCGATCTCCAAGAACTTGATCTCTTGTAGGGAAGCGATGTAAATGTTCAGTCATTCAAATTTCATGTCGAACATGGTTATCTTGTGTACATTATTGATCAGCTGCAAGTCATCTACCAACCCTGTGTAAATGCTTCTGAAGTTCCAGCTTAGCCATCAAGGAAGTTAACATCTCCTTTCTCTTTGTTGCGATTGCTTGTTCAGCTGGCGTGATAGATTCCGTCCATTTGTTGAGCAGAGATTTTAAACCTCCAGTCACACTTTGAAACAGATAACTGGTGGTGGACCAGCATCTTATCAGTCAAAGAATCATAGATTCATAGAATCCCTACAGTGCAGAAGGAGACCATTCGGCCCATTCAGTCTGCACCAACACAATCCCATCTAGACACTATTCCCGTAACTCCTCATATTTACCCTGTTAATCCCCCTAGCATGGCGAATCAACCCAACCCGCACGTCTTTGGACTGTGGGAGGAAACTGAAGAACCCAGAGGAAATCACGCAGACACAGGGAAAATGTGCAAACTCTGCACAGATGGTGACCTGAGGCTGGAATTGGACCCGGGTCCCTGGCGCTGTGAGGCAGCAGTGCTAACCAATGTGCCACCATGTTGCCACATTGAGGCAGGCAATGGCTGACCAGTGGGGCATTATAGCCCCTCCCAACAGCCCATCGGAGACAGCACATTGTGCCTGTTCTCTAAGCCAGTTGAGATAAACTTATCACTCATTGATTGTGTTCTCCTGTGTTGTGTTAACTTTCTGCAGTGAAACTGGAGTGTTCTCACGAGAGCACAAGCCCAGGCAAAATTTATGGAGGTCCTGAGCTGCCTAAACATTAGGCGCTCTGGTTGAGTCTGAAAGAACCATATGTGGCAGTGGCTTAGTTAGAGGAGTTGTCGGAAGTGACATTTTTGGACAGATATTGATCATTGGGCTCTGATCCAGATTTTCTCCCTTAATCTTGAACTCACCTTTATTTATTTATTGATTGATTGAGTTATCTATTTATTTATTTATTCATGTCACAAGTAGGCTTACATTAACACTGCAATGAAGTAAAAATCCCTGAGTTGCCACACTCCGATGCCTGTTCGGGTATGCTGAGGGAGAACTGGGACATCAGTAGGAAGTAGAGCTATTTTCCTGCCCGGGGAGTTTGGCCCATATGTCAGTGGGCCAATGTGCTGAACTTCTGGGGCCAAACCTTCTCTGAATCCCTCTGAAGCTTTAGCATGAGGGCAGGAGGGAATCTGTTCTCATGCGCTGTACTTGGGAGGCACAGCTTGCCAGTGGAGAGGTTGTGTATTGACAGAGAATGACATGAAAATTTGCCACCCTTTTTTCACACCGATGCTGATCAATGGCACCATCTCAAAATGAAAAGCAAACTAGCCCACGGAAAGTGAAAATCTTGCAAAGCTCTCTCCACCCACACACTTAGATGTGTCACATCGATCTATTGGATTTTGATTTGATTTGATTCATCATTGTCACATGTATTAATATACAGTGAAAGCTATTGTTTCTTGCTGCTGTACAGCCAAAGCATATCGTTGATAAAGAAGGAAAGGAGAGACTACAAAATGTTGTGTTGCAGTCATAGCTAGGATGCAGAGAGAGATCAACATAATGTGAGGTAAGTCTATTCAGAAGTCTGATGGCAGCAGGGAAGAAGCTGTTCTTGAGTTGGTTGGTACGTGATCTCAGACCTTCGTATATTTTTCCAATGGAAGAAGCTGGGAGAAGCATGTCTGGTGCACATGGGGTCCTTAATTATGCTGCCTGCTTTGCCAAGGCAGCAGGAAGTGTAGACAGAGTCAATGGATGGGAGGCTGGTTGCATGGATACACCTGGTTATTAGGTTGCCCTGGGATAAAAAGCTAATGTCAGTAATGGTGATTGTCAGATTGTTGTAAAAACCCAATTTCCCTTTTTCCAATAAGAAATCTATTGTCTTTGCCCAGTTTTGTCCTTATGTGCCTTCACACCATCAGAAATGTGGTTGGCTCTTAACTGCCCTCTGAAGTAGCTGAACAAGCTACTCACTTGTCACCAGCAGTTTCCTCCTACCGTCCAAAGATATGCAGGTTAGGTGGATTGGCCATGTTAAATTGCCCCTTTTTGTCCCAAGATGTATAAGTTAGGGAGGATTACAGGGGTAAATATGTTGGGTTACAGGGCTAGGGTAAGGGGAAGTGAGCCAGGGTAAGATGTTCTGTCAGGGAACCGGTGAAGAGTCGATGGGTGATGGGCCAGATGGATTCCTTCTGCACTGCAGAGATTCTATGATTCCACGATTCATCTCTTTCTCGAGAGCAATTAGAAATGAACAAATGCTGTCTTCTAACATAAATATTTAACATATTTAAACATAAATTATTTATGACATGTCTTTCTATTACATTTTTTTCCTACGTTTTTCGGTAAATTAAGTCACGTGAAGTGAATCAGAGAATCCCTGCAGATGGAGGCTGATCGAGTCTGCACTGACCACAATCCCACCCAGGCGCTATCCCCATAACCTATGTATTTATCTGGCTAATCCCCCTGACTTGCCTGGGCTTGCAAAATCTCACTAACTGTCCTGTCTGGAGACAATACACATCTCTTTAACCTGTGCTTAACCCTCTCTCCACTCACATTGCCTGTACCTTTAAGACTTGATTATCTCACATTTCAACCATTATCTTGTAAATTGAATTTGTATCTATAAATGCCTTGTTTGTGGACAGAACTTCACCTGCTGAAGGGGCAGTGCTCCTCAAGCTTGGGGCTTGTGCTACCAAATAAACCTGTTGGAATTTAACCTGGTGTTGTGAGACTTCTTACTGTGCATCCCCCTGACACTCAGGGTCAATTTAGCACGTGCAATCCATCTAATCTGCACATATTTGGACTTTGGAAGGAAATCGGATCACCTGAAGAGAAACCACACAGACATGGAGATAATGCGCAAACTCCACACAGGCTCTCATAGAATCATAGAATTCCTACAGTGAAGAGGGAAGCCATTCAGCCCATTGACCCTACATGGACAATAATCCCCATCTAGGCTATATTTAGCATGGCCAATTCACTTAATCTATACATCTGTGGAGTGTGGAAGGAAACTGGAGCACCTGGAGGAAACCCACGCAGGCATGGGTAAACTGTGCGGACTCCACACAGACAGTCACCTGAGACTGGAATTGAACCTGAGTCCATGGTGCTGAGAGGCAGCAGTGTTAGCCAGTGTGCTGAATCAAAATGGCTGAACGCTGCCATCCATGATGATGGTATCCTGTGGTCAACCCTGGTCTTATTGAAAGACAGAGTAGGTTATGGAGAAGTGATGGCCTTAGTGGCATTATAGAGCATAGGAGAGCGTAGAAACCTACAGTGCAGAAAGAGGCCCTTCAGCCCATCAAGTCTGCACCAAACACAATCCCAACCAGGCCCTACCCCATATCCCTATACATTACACCCACTAATCCCTCTAAGCTACGCATCCCTAGATACTAAGGGGCAATTTCTTAGCACGGCCAATTAACCTAACCCGCACATCTTTGGACTTATCACAAGACTATTAATCCAGAAGCTCAGCTAATGTTCTGAGCATCCGGGTTGGGATCCTGTCACGGCAGATGGTAGAATTAGAAGTAAATAAAAAATATCTGGAATTAAGAATCTACTGATGACCATGAAAACAATTGTCGGAAAAACCCATCTGGTTCACTAATGTCCTTTAGTGATGGAAATTTGCTGTCCTTACCTGGTCTGGCCTACATGTGACTCCAGAGTCACAACAATGTGGTTGACTCTCAAATGCCCTCCAAGGGCAACTAGAGATGGGCAATAAATGCCGGCCAGCCAGCGACACCCATGTCCCATGCAGGAATAAAAGGATATTAGCCAAAGGGCCTACTCCTGCTCCTATTTGTCTCTCGTGGTTTTATGATCTCTTAGATCATCTACGAGGCAGTTTCTGTTTCTATTTATTTGTAGGATGTGTGCACAGCTGGGTTTATCCAGCATTTATTACCTATCCCTCATTGTGAATTTCTGACTGCAGGTGGTTGCAAATGTCCTTCTCTTCTCACAGAAAGTCTGAAGTTAATCAGTGGTTTCTGGAGGCATACCAGTGCCAGCAGTACTGAGGGGGGTGAGGTGGGGGTGGGAGTGGGGGAGGTTGGTGGGCGTGGAGGGGGAGAGAGAACCTACAGTCGACAAAAGGTACAATCAAAACAAAAATAGCAAAAATCCAACAAATGAAGAAATTTGCTGAATCTCGCTGCAGTCAAAAAATACACCTTAAACATTCCGGGAAGCAAAAGTGCAAAGCAGATTACTGTGATTTACATTTAATTAAGAATTCCTACATGAGCCAAATAAGCCATATAAAGAATGGAAACTTGCCATCATTAAATTATGATCTGCTACCCAGAATGGAATGATACATATGTGAAATGCTGTGTGTTCATTCTGGTCCGCCCACACAGAGTGCTGCTCGCAACTGTGCGAACCGGCGAGGGACAATTAATTGAGGTTTCATTCACTGATTAATACGTTCACCAGACACTCGCCTGCATTTCAGTTCATTGATTAATTCACTCGCCAGATGTCCTTCTGCATCCACCCTACTCACTATCCTTTCAGCTACCAGCTCAGCTGCAGAGAAGGTTGCCCACTGGTGAGAAGGGGATCAAGATCAGCTGACTGTTCATGTCACTGACAAAGGAGTCCAGGGTTTCAAAGTGGGAGTCCTACTGACAAAATGCGTTGTGGATTTGCATGGATTTATGAGGTGCCTGCTTGACTCAGCTTATGAATTCATAAAGTGCCAGCGCTTCTCAGGCCTGAGAAATCTGCGATGGTGCGTATTTTAGCCGCCCCATCATTTGGTCTCCACCAGGCAGTTGGAGTTAACAATTGTCCTCCTCCTGGTCTGATACTAACGAACATTACATTACGAACTCATCTATCGCAACCAGAACAGTGCGTAACGTTAAGCATTTAAGGAACACAAAAGAACAGAGCTTTCATTTAAGTAGTGCCTTTCACAGCCACAGGAGGTCCAGAAGTGCTTCACAGCCAATGAAATGCACGTTGCGACAATACTGCATTTAGAGAAATGTATTTCAATCAGGTTTCTCTGCAGGATGTTTCTAGCAGGCCCTGGAATTTGTTGGCACCGTGTTGTCTGTAGCCGATGTCCTGTATTGTTACTGAGACGTGGGAAGGAGGTGGCCGAATGGTATTATCACCAGACTATTAATCCAGAAACTCAGCTAATGTTCTGGGAATCCGGATTCAAATCCCACCATGGCAGATGTTGGAATTTGAACTCAGTTAGAAAAAAATCTGCAATTAAGAATCGACCAATGTCACAAATGTCCTTTAAGGAAAGAAAGAACAAAGAAAATTACAGTGCAGGAACAGGCCCTCCAAGCTTGCTGCCCGACTAAACTAAAGCCCCCTATCTCAGGCTTCCTGGATATGTTGCCCCGTGCCTGTACCTTTAAACATTGGCCAGGATTATCTTACTTCCACCCCCACACCCGGGGCGAGTTTCTCACAGCTGATGCGGTGAACCACTGGTCGCTGCCATGTCTTCCTGTCCAGTCAAACTCAACAGGATTTTGTATGGCTCACCATCCCAATGCCAGGGAACCTGTGGTAGGGAGTGGACTTGGCAGGACTGGAAGATATCTCCAGCAGGAAGGACAGGGAAACCTGTATATCTTGTTAAGTATACATGCACTTGCAAGTTATAATTTAACAGTATTTAAAGTAATACAGGATCCCCTGCAATTTATCACAAAACGCAGTGTTAGCTGTTTTTTTAAAATCAGAATCAATTTATATTTGGTGTACAAGGTTAGATAGGCCCACAAGATTATTTATTGCTCTGCTGACAGATGCTTTGTGGAGGAGAACTATTTCTTCTGCTGCCATGCCACCTGAAATTGAGCAGTTCAAAATTAATGATAATTGTGTGGGGACACCAAATGTTACTTCACCTGAGTACCAGTACGATTTTCTCCCCCTTCCTCATCAATGAAGAACAGTCCACACCATCCTACACCCACCTTTCTTAGTACTGTCTGGAAGAACTCTACACACAGCAAACTGGTAAATGTGGATGTCACAGTAGCACAGTGGTTAGCACTGCTATTTCACAGTGCCAGGGACCTGGGTGACTGAAAGGTCACATTCTCCCCGTGTCTGCGGGGATTTCCTCTGACGTGTCTGTTTCCTCCCACAACCGAAAAGATATGCAGGTTAGGTACATTGGTCATGCTAAATTGTCCCTTGGTGTCCTGAGATGTACAGTTTGGAGAGATTAGTGGGGTAAATACAAAGGGTTTTGGGATAAACTTTCATGGGGCAACAGGCATAGCCCCCAATTCACTTTTTTCTCTGAGACATCTCCCATCACAGTTGCGTTGCTTGTGATTCCAAAACCCACCAGAAGACCTTATTGCTGAAAATCAAGAGTTCTTAAAGGAATCAAATAAAAATTAACTAGCCACGATTGTTAGAGTAAGAATTCACATTCCACAGCATCTGCCACTATGGAAAGTGAACCTTCAACCATAAACAATCATTCAGGCAATCTGTGAAAATTTAATTTTGACTTTATGTTTGGCCGAGTGGGTTGTCTGAAGGGATTCATTTCCTTTTTGCATGCGTGGTGCTGCTTGCCATTCGATAAATAAATAAAAATTTTGTTTCAGTAATATTCCCCTGTGGCTCAGAACATTTTACAAGCTTAAAAACATTCTATCAATGCTAGTTGTTAGTTCCCACAAATTTAATGTTAAACCTCGATGGGCCGAATGGCCTATATCTGCTCCTACGTCTTATGGTCACTCTGTATCTTCACTGCTTTTAGCCTTGCTTCTCCCCTTTCATCCCTCTCCATAGCACCTCCAGGAAGGCTAATAATTCTTTCAATTATTTTCTTGGAAAACTAGCAATCTCCTCACAGCAGATGCGAACGCTTCTATTTAAATTGGAGTGGAAGCCGTTAAGTTCTGCAAGCCCTTCTGATTTCCCTTATGTCTCTGGCACTGACAGTCCCATTGTATGAGCTACAGGCTGTGCAAGGTGAATATTTAAAATAGAAATAGGAGCTGGAATCATAATGTCAGATGGGCCCAGGTCTCCACTGTGCTGTCATTTGATACACTCCATCCCATGCATCTGCTTCAATAATCATAGAGTAATTATTGGCTTTTGGAAAAGTGGTGCTTCAGGATGCCTGTACTGATGAAGTGCAGTCCCACCAGGTTCTCCATGATCAAACCTGTCTGCTGAAAGCTCCGCAACTTTTCTACCGCAAGCAAAGCAGTTAGGAGAAGTCGCTTGCCAATAAGGTCAGGCCATTAGTGTGTATCCTGAGGACAATGCTGCTGAAATGCTTCTGCAGCCCGGAGGAATTGCACACCAATCATTCTTAAAGGAGTCATTCAAGGAAATGCCCGAGGCACCCATTTATATAGATAGAACTCACGGCTCAGTTGCAAGAAATTTACCCAAGCTGGGCTGTGCTGGTGTTCGCATTCCACAAAAGGCTCCTTCCATTCCTCTTCACTTAACCCTGTCAACGTATTAGTTGGAACTTTACCTGCCCACCCACCACAGGAATTAGAGAGGGTGAGGAGCGGAGCATGGGAAGATCCCTTGACCTCCGGTGGGATTTTACAGTTTCCAAATGAGCAAGGCTGTAAAATCCCGCCCATCCTTCAATTCCTTTCTCTCTCCAGCCAACATCCCGTTAAATGCATCTATGCTATTTATCGCAATTATTCCAGAGAGTAACAAGGTCTCTCTTCTTCCCACTCTTTGGGCAAGGTGAGCATTCCTAAATTTCCCATTGAATTTATTATTAATTATGTTACGTGTTTAGCACAATTGTATCCAATTGTGAGGGATTTG
This sequence comes from Carcharhinus amblyrhynchos, assembly GCF_965287045.1. Classification (NCBI taxonomy): domain Eukaryota; kingdom Metazoa; phylum Chordata; class Chondrichthyes; order Carcharhiniformes; family Carcharhinidae; genus Carcharhinus; species Carcharhinus amblyrhynchos. The sequence continues at coordinate 7,214,274 of NC_137333.1, read as the reverse complement.
GTCTCCCTCACAATTGGATACCGCATCTGCTAGCAAGTGCTTTTGTGATGTTAAAAATTCATATTAACTTATCTTTTTGTGCTATCTTAACTACTATGGGTGGTCATCATTCATTGGACCTGCCTTCTTATGAATCATGAGTAGCAAATTTTTAAGAAATGGAGAGGAAAGAATATGTTTCCTGTAATTTTGGTGTTGTACATGTATTTAATGATTTTCCTTGTGCTTCCCTGGGTGACTATGAACAGTAAGGGCTCTTCTGGGCCAGAACTTTCAAGCTGTTTGTGCCTGTGGGATCTTCCAGTCCTGCCAATGGTGCGCCCTTGTTGCGGGTTTCGCAGTGGCAAGGGGGAGCATTCAATGGCTAACCCTGTTGACATCTGCAGAGTTGCACCACCGCAAAACATTTGGTGGGTTATATGGTAAATCCCATCCATAGGCTATTCTTTGTATTCGCCTGTGGGACTTGGGCAGTGTTGGCTGGGCCAGCATTTATTGTCTATCCTGGGTTGCCTTTGGAGGGCAGTTGAGAGTCAACCACATTGCTGCGGCTCTGAAGTCACATGTAGGCCAGACCAGGCAAGGACAGCTGGTTTCCTTCTCAAAAGGCCATTAGTGAACCAGATGGGTTTTTTCTGACAATTGACAATGCTTTCATGGTCATCAGTCGACTCTTAATTCCAAATTTATTTATTTTTTTTAAATTGAATTCATATTCCACCATCTGCCATGGTGGGATTCGAACACGGGTTCCCAAAATATTAACTGACTTTCATAGTCTAGCAAGAAAACCACACCACCATCACCTCCCCCTATTACTTTCCCTTTTCCTTCCCCAATATAAGGATTAAGTGAAGGATTGGGTACTTGGTTTCAGTGGGAGTTTCCTAGAAATAAAACTGCTTTATAGATAGAATCATTATAGCACAGAAGGAGGCCATTCAGCCCCTCAAATCTGCACAGGCCACAATCCCACCCAGGCCCTATCCCCATAACAACACTTATTTACTCTGCTAGTCCCTAACTGACACTAATGGGCTAGCTGGCATGGCCAATCAGCCTAACCCACACATCTTTGGACTGTGGGAGGAAACTGGAGCACCCAGAGAAAATCCATACAGATACGGGGAGAATGTGCAAACTCCACACAGATAGCCACCTGAGGCCAGAATTGAACTCGGTGAGTTGTGGTCAATGCAGACCCGATGGGCCAAATGGCCTCCTTCTGCACTGTCGGGTCTCTAAGATTCTATGATTCATTTATTTGCCAAGACACCCCCTTAATAGTCACTATTGAATCCGCTTCCACTAACTTCCCTGGAAGCAAGTTCCAGGCACCCACCATCCTCTGTGCAAAAAATTTGCCTCGTACATCTCCTTTAAACATTGTCCCTCGCTACTTAAACATATAAGAACAGAAGACCGATGTTGTGTTGTGGGAGGGGGAATGGAGGCCTCTGTTCTTGTTTCAGATTCTGACATCCACAGTAATTTGCTTACCCAAGTGTTAAGATAGTATTTGCTTAGTGCCTTGCATGGCGCAGCAGTCAGTGTTTAGCAGGGTGTGAGGAAATGCTTTGTGGCATGCATATGTCGCTTATCACATTCGATAAAAGTATTAGTGTTTAGGCTTACCTTGCGGATCTGATCGGGTCAACATATTTCTTTCTCATTGGCAGCCAGCTCTAAGTGATGAAAGTATAATGTTATCATGTTATATTATTCCAATGTGATTCGGAAACTATGGGGCGATTTTTCCCATTCTGCCCACATGGGGTGCATCATATGGCAGCACAGCGGAGACCCGGACTTGTCTAATGTTGTGATCCCAGCTCCTGTTTCTATTTAAAATATTCACCTTGCACTGTCAATATCTCAAACAATGGGATTGTCAGTGCCCACAGACGTAAGAGAAATCAGAAGGGCTTGCAGCACCTAATGGCTTTCACTCCAAGTTAAATGGAAGTGAGGAGATTGCTAGCCTTTTACAAAAATAATTGAAAGAGTTATCAGCCTTCCTGGAGGTGCTATGGAGAGGGATGGAAGGGGAGAAGAAAGGTGGGTGAGGGGCAGACCATGGAAAGATCTGTTGACCTCGGATGGGATTTTCCGGTTTTGGAGCAAACGCGGCTAGAAAATCCCACCCGATATGTTCCTGCCTAAAGCATGCAGAGTGCCACATCACTCACTGCCGTATTACTGAGTAGCAATGTATCAGTCTGCAGCACGCTGGAAGATCTGAGAAGTACGTTCGAATGAAGTTGCAGCATTTGATTATTTCAAACTTCTAGGGATCACATGACATCGCAGTAACAGCCATTTCCTCTATGTAGGTTGCGGGTTGGGTTTCTCCAGATAATCTCACATAATCATGGAATTGCTACAGTGCAGAAAAAGGCCACTCAGACCATCGAGCCTGCACTGACAACGATCCCACCTACGCCCGATCCTTGTAACTCCATGTGTTTATCCTGCTAATCCCCCTGACACTAAGGGGCAATTTAGCATGGCTAACCAATCTAACCAGCACATCTTTAGACTGTGGGAGGAAACCAGAGCACCCACAAAGGCACAGGGGGAATGTGCAGACTCCACACTGACAGTGACCCCCCCCCCCCCCCACCCCCAGGCTGGTATTGAACCCGGGTTCCATCATTTAGGTCGGAGGTGAGGAGATACGTCTTCACCCAAAGAGCGGTGAGCCCGTGGAATTCATTATCACAGGAAGTAGTTGATGCCAAAAAATTGAACATATTCAAGAGGTGGCTGGATGCAGCACTTGGGGAGAATGGGATCAAAGATTATGGGGGGAAGGCAGGATTAGGCTACTGAATTGGACAATCAGCCATGATCATGGTGAATGGCCTTCTCCTGCTCCTATCTTCTATGTTCCTATGTCTGTTTCCCGGTGCTGTTGGGCAGAGTGCTAACCACTGTGTCGCCATGCCGCCCCAAATCCTTGGAACAGTAGCTCCATAGCTAAATTATAATTATCCACCACACTGCTGTTCTACTGCTCCACAACACAAGGTTTCTACACTGCTGAGATTTCCTTGCAATCAAAACTTTAACTTCCCATTAAAATGGCAACATCAGCTTGCAAGCAGGTAGTGACTTTAAGAGGGAAGAATGTCTCAAGCTACATCATCAATAAAAATAAAACAGAAGCCTGTTGCCCTGGTTTAAGTAGTGAAAGCAGCTGAATTCTCATACTTTCCCCTTCACTCCTTCATCCATGAGTGACAGGTTAAATCTCAGGATGGCATGGTGGCACAGTGGTTTGCACTGCTACCTCACACTGCCAGGGACCTGGGTTAAATTCCAGCCTTAGGTCGATGTCCGGGTGGAGTTTGCACGTTCTCCCCGTGTCTGCGTGGGTTTCCTCCGGGTGCTCCGCTTTCCTTCCACTATCTGAAGACGGGCGGGTCAGGTCGATAGGCCATGCTAAATTGCCCTTTAGTGTCAGGGGGACTAGCAGGGTAAATATATGGGGGTTACTGGTTTCGGGCCCACAACACACGGACTGCAGCCGTTCGTGAACGTGGTTCAACAGCTCCTCAAGGGCAATCAGGGACAGGCAATAAATGCTGACCTAGACAGCAATGGACACATTCCATGAAATCATTTTTTAAAATGGTTCCCACATGCCTTTATTTAACGTTGTTCAACAGTGTCAGCCACCTTCAATGATTCGTGTTCTCGACACAGGCTCAATGAGCCAAATGGCCTCCTTTCGCACTGTAGGGATTGTATGATTACAGCCCATACCTTCAAAAATCTGCATTGATGTTGCTTAGCGCACACCCAGCCAGAAACATGTCTAGTTCAGATGGCACAGTGGCACAGTAAGTAGCAGTGCTGCCTCCCTTGCGCCAGGGACCTGGGTCCGATTCCCAGCTTGGGTTACTATCTGGTGGAGTCTGCACATTCCCCCCTGTGTCTGCATGGGTTTCCTCCGGGTGCTCCTGTTTCCTCCCACAGTCTAAAGATGTGAGGGTTAGGCGGATTGGCCATGATAAATTGCCCCCTTAGTGTCAGGGGGACTAGCTAGGGTGAATGCATGTGGGTTATGGGGATAGGGCCTGGGTGTGATTATGGTTAGTATAGACCCAACGGGCCGAATGGCTCCTTTCTGCACTGTACAATTTTATAATTCTATGAATACCTGTGATTGCAAAGAAATAGAACAATCCAGGAACGTCAGAGTATGATTAACAATGCAATATTTGGATTATTATCTGCTCAGCTGGCACGCGGTTAAGGAATTCAATTGCAATCACTCAGCACAAAGATGCATTAGTGGTTGTCAATCTCATACTTGATCTACGAACGAGTTAAATGTATGTCAATGAAAATATTGTTTAACTGCTCAGGGGGTGTAGCTAAAAGCATGACAGGTGTTAGCGGTGTACATTTTTCACACTTTAAGCACAAATTGCTGTTTTGAGGCATTTTAGCAAGGAAACAAGTGTGCTGAATCTGAATATTAATGTTTGTGTGTTCTGCATAATAACTAATGATGCTAGCAGTCTCAGGGCTGACGCACTATATTAGCTCTCTTTGTGGGAACAACAGAAGGAACTTAATGGGTCTTTTTATTGTTTATGCTCCATCTCCATATGTAGAAAAAAAATTAGGAGAGAATCCAATGAGAGCACAGTTTTAAGAATTTCAGCAAATATGTGCATTGCTGGCTGGGTTGTATCACAGTCCAATATGGGATACAGTAGGCTTTAGTATCTGTCCTCACAAATCCCTGTTCATATTTTCTTTTGCCTTAGTTTTATATTTAAAACTCCAAGTGGCAGGTTATTTGGTACATTTTTTTTTGCAGATTTTTATGCTGTTACTATGTTCTGCACACTATTAACACCAACGACTGCCAGGCGTTAATGACAAATGTGTTAATTAAATAGATGCAAATTTTCCAGTATTGAAAATTACACCAGTTTCTCTCATTTGCATGGGAACACTCCCAACTCAACAGCTTCAGTTCAAGCGCAAGAAAATGATCTGCAAATGCCAAGCACGTACCAGATTCTCAACATCGACAATTGTAAAATAGAAAGATGTATTTTTTATAAACGCCTTGGGACATCTTATTCCATTAAAGGCGCTATGCAAATGCAAAAGTGGCGTCAAATAAATTCATCAAGGATGAAGTATAAACAAAAATAACCATTAATTAGCCATTGACTCAAACTGACCTCTGCTCGATGGTGGATTATTTCAATTTTCGTAACAATTTCCATTGTGGCTCCTAACATTTTATGATACAGTACACTGGGGGGCATGATCCCCCCATTCAGTTGTCCAGTTTTTTTAAAGCAGTGGGTCAGGGACTCTCATGGCGGCTGATTCGCGCCATTGGCGATGGGTATCTAGGCCATCACGTGTCTCCCAGCTCCAGATTTCCGACACTAGCTGGAAATCAACACAGAGCTGCATAATGGATGCAGCTTCTAAGTTAAATGGATTTTAACTCGCATTAATGGGCTTGGGAATGAAATGTCCGGGCCTGCGAGTCTCTCCCGCGACCCCCCTCCCCCCACCGCCAGGAGTGGTTCACTCCAGCAGGGTTTACAGTAGCTCCCCACTTATGGGGAAGCTGGCAGCCCGACCCTGCTAGAGTGAAAGGGGGGGGCCCATTGAGGCCCCCATAAAGGGCCAGGAGTAAGTGGGCAGTGCCCTCTAGGAATTGCCACCTTTGCACTGCCAGCCTGGGCCCCCGACACTGCCCAAGGGGCCAATGCCCAGTGGGCACCTTGGCACAGCCCAATGGGCATGGAGCAGTGCCAAAGGGGGAGGGGCCTGATGGAGGCAGGCCCTGAGGGAGTGGGATCTCTGGGGGGGCAATTGGTGGAGGTGGTGGGGTCCCACTGAATAGGATATGCCCAGCAACAAAGTAAGTAGTCTAGCAGGAAAGGCAGCTACTTCACAGAAAGTACATCCTGTAGCTATTGAAATAGTTATTCACTCAATTACCCAAACAGGAAAATTGCAAATACTATTATGTGTCAGCGAAATCTATTGTTCACAGTGAATTCAAATATCCAAACAGATGTGATTGAAAGCATTCAGATTATCCGCCTTCTTAGCTGCAGGAAAATAGTGGCTCCAATGTTCTGAATGTGACATCACGCACTCAGTGCAGTTCAATGAGGATGAGAAATAAATGAAATACCTGCATTTATGTAGCACCTTTCACAACCTCAATTAAGTTAAGTGCTTTTGTTTTGTGGTAACTGTTGCAATGTAAGAAATGCAGGAGTCAGCAAGGATGAAAAACAGGACCTTTGGCCATCAAGCCTGAACCAATACACAATGTCTATCTCTCTGTTCGCCTCCCATTCATGTGTCTATCAAGATAGACCTTGAGCATTGCTAACGTGCCTGCTTCCACCACTTCCAGTGGCAGTGCATTCCAGGCACCCACCACCCCCTGTGCGAAAAGCTTTCCCCGCACATCTCCCCGAAACTTACCACCTCTCACCTTAAACCTGTGCCCTCTTGTAGTCGACCCTTCCACCCTGGGGAAAAGCCATTGTGCCCTCAACAAATTCCTACAAACAATAATGTCATAATGATCTGATAACCTTGTAGGCTAGGTGGTCGCAGACGTGTTGTATTGAGGCGGCTACAAATGGGATCACATGTCAGTAGCGTGGGAGTTCTCCCTGGAGCGTGGGCAGAGATACAGCATGTAAGGGCTGCTCAGAGTACTTAAGAAACTGTTGTTGGTCGAAGTCCTTGGTCACCAGTAGTTGGAGAGCAGCATTTCTGCAAATGCCCCTTTGCGCTGTTGAGGGAGAGATAAACATTAGAATCATAGAACCAAACAGTGCAGAAAGAGGCCCTTTGGCCCATCAAGTCTGCACCAAACAAATCCCACCCAGGTCCGACCCCCATATCCCTACATATTTTACCCACTAATCCCTCTAACCTACACATCTCAGGACACTAAGGGGCGATTTTATGACATGGCCAATCAACCTAACCTACACATCTTTGGACTGCGGGAGGAAACTGGAGTACTCAGCTGAGTGAGTGGGCGAGGACCTGGCAGATGGAGTATAACGTTGGCAAATATGAGGTTATCCACTTTGGAAGAAATAATAGTAAGACAGAATATTATTTAAATGGTGAAAAGTTGCAGCATGCTGCTGTGCAGAGGGACCTGGGGATCCTTGTGCACGAATCGCAAAAACTCAGTCTGCAGGTGCAGCAGGTGATCAGGAAGGCAAATGGGATGTTGGTCCTGATCGTGAGGGGGATAGAATATAAAAGCAGGGAGGTCTTGCTACAACTGTATAAGGCACTGGTGAGGCTGCAACTGGAGTACTGTGAGCAATTTTGGTCCCCTTATTTGCGAAAGGATATATTGGCCTTGGAGGGAGTGCAGAGAAGGTTCACAAGGTTGATACCGGAGATGAGGAGGTTAGCTTATGAGGAGAGATTGAGTAGATTGGGCCTGTACTCATTGGAGTTTGGAAGGCTGAGGGAAAGCTTATAGAGATATATAAGATAATGAAGGGGCTAGATAGGGTAGAAGTAGAGAGATTCTTTCCACTTAGAAAGGAAATCAGAACTAGAGGGCATAGCCTCAAAATAAGAGAGGGGGGGAGCAGTTTAGAACAGAGTTGAGGAGGAACTTCTTCTCTCAGAGGGTGGTGAATCTCTGGAATTCTCTGCCCATTGAAGTGGTGGAGGCTACCTCGTTGAATGTGTTTAAGTCACAGGTAGATAGATTTCTGATCGATAAGGGAATTAAGGGTTATGGGGAACAGGCGGGTAAGTGGAACTGATCCACTTCAGATCAGCCATGATCTTATTGAATGGTGGAGCAGGCTCGAAGGGCTAGATGGCCTAGTCCTGCTCCTATTTCTTATGCTCTTATGTTCTTATAAAACACATGCAGACATGAGGAGAATGTGCAGACTCCACATAGACAGTGACCTGAGCCAGGAATCGAACCCAGGTCCCTGGACCTGTGAAGTAGCAGTGCTAACCACTGTGCTACTGTGCCGACCCATATTAGCCAGGACTCTGGGAATAACTCTTCAGCTCTTCTCCAACATAATGCCAGAGGTGCTTATATGCAACATGGTAGCAGGCAAGGCCTCAGTTCAACACCTTCAACTGTGCAGCACTCCCTCAGAGTTTGAGCCTGGAATTTGTGCTCAAGTTCTTGGGGTGGGATTTGAATGCACAACTTCCTGATTTCAAAGGCAAGAGTGCTACTGAGTCAGTGCTGGCAGTCAATGAAAGACATTGCCAAAGGTGACCCTATCTTCCAAACAACTAAATTATTTATTATTGTTGAATAATTCCTCAGAGAGAAAAATTTCTTTTCAGCTTCAAGAAGATACAGGGGGTCTTGTTACATGCAAAGGCAGGAACGTACCTTAACCTCTCTGAGGAACATGTTAATCAATAAAGAAGAAGGAACAATACAGCCTAGGGCCAGGCCTTTTGGCCCACTAAGCCTGTGCCAATACACAGTTCCTATGCCTCTGTTCGCCTCCTGTGTCTATCAACATACACTTTGAATGTTGCTAACAAGCCTGCTTCCACTATCTCCACTGGCAGTGCATTCCAGGCACTGAAAACTGCATGAAAAACCTTCCCAGCATGCCTCCCCTAAACAAACCACCTCTCACCTTAAACCTGTGCCCGCTTGTACTCAACCCTTCCACCCTGGGAAAAAGTCATTTTTCATGCAGCAAATTCCCACAAAGCACAATGTGATAACAACCTGATAACCTTGTAGACTTGCTGTTAATCCTAATGGTACCCATGACCTCCACATGGGGGGAAAAATGCAAAATACTCTAGACAATCGCACATCAGAAGAACACTGCAATGGTTCTAAGACAAATATTTTCATTCAGAAATCACAGTGCATTCCCGTTTTATTTAATAACTTGAAGTCTATTTCTTCTGGGTGATTTTGTCCCCTCATCAACACCAAAGCTGCCAATCAGAATTTTTCAGTTATAATTCTCATTTTCCACGTCTGAAGTGGCTAAGTAGCACTTAACTAGTCAAGCACTGACTAGAGCCATTCACTCAGCCATGGAAAGCTCTCTGTATGGCTTGCTCCCCGCATTTCAACAAGCTACACCTAATGAGGGTCACATAGCTGGCACCTCTCATCTCAGCTTCAATTCTATCAGATGTTGCTTAAAACCACACTTTAATCTTCACAGTACTGAAAGGGATCCTGATGCAGTGCCCTTATTAATGATGCTGAAATCCTTTGTGCTCAAATGATAGTTATATACCTATCAATCTATTGTAATTAGTTAATAGAGATAGCTATGGTTATCCAGGAACCAAAGATTATTATTATTTTTATTCATTCTCGAGATGTGAATGTTGCTGGTAAGGCCAACATTCATTGTCCATCTCTAATTGCTCTCAGAAGATGGAGGTGGGCCACCTTCTTGAACCATCGCAGTCTAAGTGCTGAGGGTCAAGAGGCACAGATGCTATTTATATATTACAAGAGTGAAGAGGTCTGATTTCTTTTCCTGTTGGCTTTTGTTATCTCATATTCCTGCAGCAATTTCTTTCAACTAAAACTATAAGGGATGCATGCTGCAGTAAGATAGTTGGCTGTTTTGTGCCTACTCCATTATTGAACAAGAGCATGGCTAATCACTCATTGCAAGTTCAACTATCTGCAACCATCCCCCCATTCCTTAATTCTTCCAGTACTCAAAAATCTTTTGAAGTCCGTCTCATTCTGGAGACTGAGCATGCACAACTCTCTGGGGCAGAGGATTTCAAAGATTCATGACCCTTTGAGGGGGGAGATCTCTCCACATCTCAGTCCTGAATTGCTGACTCCTTATTCCGAGGTGCTGACCCCCCAGAAGGTGCCTAAAGGTTGGTATCAGCGTATGGCAAATAGAGGAAAAAATGTATTGCAGGCTCAGGAAAGGGATTGCCCACTATTAAAGTCCCTTTAAGTTTGTCACTTAAGCTAGCAACACAACAAATACCTTAAGTTCTACTGAATGTCTAACAAGAAGTGGAGATAGGTGTAATTGCACAATTTGTTTCTTGAAATTGTAGCAATGGTGTTGGTTACACATATCTGTCAATTAAGTCTTTGTTGTCCTCTATTTATAAACAAGTCCTTGCTAACTACTTATAACTAAATACATTTAAACAGTGAAGGGTAAAGGAATGGAGATATTTCCATATCTATTCATTCCCGGGATGTGGGTGCCTCTGGCTGGGCCAGCATTTGTTGCCCATCCCTAATTGCTCTCGAACTGAGTGCTTGCTGGGCCATTTCAGAGGGCATTTAAGTGTTACCAACAATGCTGTGGATCGAGAGTCAGATGGAAGTAGATCTGAACATGCCTCTGCTTAACACTAAGCCGACCCACGGTCTGTGTCAAGTGCCTTCCCACATCACTGTGTGGACAGTTCTGTATTCAGTCCCACATTAGCCCTATATAGATTCCAGGCCCTTATGGTTGTGCTTCTATCTACGCTGATGGTCCTTCAGCATTTTAGTTTAGTTTATTTATTAATACAACAAGTAGGCTGACATTAACACTACAATGAAATTATAGTTAAAATCCCCTAGTCGCCACACTCTGGTGCTTGTTTGGGTAGACTGAGGGAGAATTTAGCATGGCCAAAGCACCTAACCTGCACATAATTCGGACTGTGGGAGGAAACCGGACCTCCTAGAGGATTCCCACGCAGACACCGGGAGAATGTGCAGTCTCCACACAGACAGTGACCCAAGCCGGGAATCGAACCCGGGTCCCAGGCGCTGTGAGGCAACAGTGCTGAACATTGTGCCACTTCTCGTGATCCATTGTTGAAATAACTCTGAGTGACCTCTATAGATTTTGGTCATATTCCTATCAAGCATTGGGACACACAGCGCAAGATTGGCACACTGGGAAACTATTGCCTTATATTTATGCATGTTGAAGTCATATTAAGGCCAAAATGGATACAACGTCCTCTGTGCAGTGCTTAAACCTGGTGTTTCATTGTCAGCAGCGAGCAAGAAATACTGACTGTCCTGAACATTAGTTTTTTTGCTTAATATAGTGGCTTTGGCCTTGTGTTTGCTTCCAAGGCAAATTTTAAAATGATATGAAATGAATTGTCCATTATCACTCCATGGGCCAAATCCTCTGGTCCCACCCACCGTGGAAATCGTGGCAGGTGAGACAGAAAATCTGTAGGTCAGTTGACTTTGGATGACAATTTCTGCTCCTGCAGCACAGCACAACCAGAAAATCCTGCCCTCATGCAAATGTACCAATATATTGACTGGGATTTTATGACCTCGCTCAGGTGAAGCTCGGAAAGTTCCACCCGAGGCGGATGGAGAATTCCGTTCTGTGAGCTTCACCCGCCCAGGAATCGGGTGGCGGTCAAATTTCAACCATTGTGTCTTTAACCCCAATCTGATTGACAGGAGGCCCTGAAACTGTAAAAGATCATATTATCCACCTGCGATATTGGAGATCCATAAATGGGGCAAACAGTTCAAAAATCCCATCCCTTTATTAGAGATGATAAGAAACATTGCTCTAAAAGAAATTCATGTGGAATGGTTCTAGTTCTGTTATTTTCAAGTTCTATGCTGTTTTAGCATATTACCGTGCTTTTAGATTTTCTGTAAATTACCCCAGATGTCATTCTGGCTGGGTGATTCATCGTGAATGTGTTGGTTTGCTAAAAGTAAAATTTATTTATTCGTCATACATTAACTTATATTAACACTGCATTGAAGTTACTGTGAAATTTGCCACACTCTGGTGCCTGTTCAGGTTAATACACCTAACCAGTGTGTCTTTCAGACTGTGGGAGGAAACTGCGTCACCCGCACAGACCTGAAAAGAACATGCAAACTCCACACAGACAGCGAACCAAGCCGGGTCTGGCGCTGTGAGGCGGCAGTGCTAGTCACTGTGCCACCATGCTGCCCCTGTTCCTCATTGCGGACATCCATGTAACTCCAGTAAGAAGTTTGCCATTACGAGATACAATTTGTTAATCCTGGGCATGCTAAATTGTTCACAGCGCAGAATAAACTTTCAGTTCACATGGGATTTAGTCTAATTATAGAAGCAGTCATCTACTTGTGAAGGCAAGTATTGAGAGAAAGCCCAAGCTGTAAGGTTTTTGCTGGAAATTAATTAATGGCGTATAGGTCTTTAGCAAGTAAAGCGGGATAGAATTTCAGCAGAGAAACAATGATAGAAATTGCAACGCTGGTTTTTCTGCCAAACTCTCAGCAAAGATGTAACAGCTGAATGAGACAAATCCAATAAACTCTAGCCCAAAATATCTTTGAGTGTTTCATTGGTTCATTAACTACTTTTAAAGGACAGAAAACAGGGGAGCGCTGTATGCAACAGTACTAGTAATTACAGTTCATTCTGCAAGTGACCATCAGTTTTACCCTATGACACTGGCATACAGGACTATTAAGAGGCTATCGACTTGCCCCCACAAGCTGATTGTTTGGCGTTTCAATCTTCCTGCTAAGGCAACCGGCAATCGCTCAGAGTTTCAGCTGCCCGGTAAGTGTGCAATACAGTTTTGAGTTCAATAAGTAGAAATAACATGCAAGCAGTTTAATGAAATGGAATATGCTTCAACTGAATTAGACATTCTGCATTTTCAGTATAGGCGTGTGGGCTGGTGGCAGACGGAGGGGGGGTGGGGGGGCTACTAGCTTATTGGCTTCCTATTTATTCACTCAGTGGTAATACTCATCGGTGATAGTAACAACCCTACATTAAAAACAGAGGCAACTGAGTTGATTATCCCAAGGGACCGCCGCAATCCAAGTAGCACCAGGAAGCACAGAGAAAAGATAAACAACAGGAAAAATCCAGAAACAAAATTAAATATCCTCCGTGCCTTTTTCCACCGCGTGGAGGCATTTCCTGTATGGGCTGCTGCAGCACTACCCGCATCCTCGCCTGTCGCTCGGATACTTGACGGGCCTTGTTGCCGTCAGGTGACGGAGGTCCCCAGTGGAGGTTCCTTTGTGGGAGGGATCTCCCCCTATTACATCGGGGACCTGGGTTGGAGGGTGATGCATGCAGCAGTTCCGCACAACCGTAGGATTCACTGGTTTACAGAAGCTTGCCCCTTCTGTGGCCTTGTGAAGTCCGTGGACCATGTCTACGTTTCGTGTCTTAGGTTGCATTCCCTTTTTGCTTTCCTGAAGAAACTTTAATTAATGTATTGCTTGCACGTCAGTCGCACGCTCCTGATCTGCGGACACCCCAGTGCAGAGGAGGGCTGGTCGGGATGGCAACCTTCTCATGATCCTGCTCCTGGGCCTGGCGAAACGCGCCATTTACAAGTCCAGGCAGCGGGCGATCGAGGGGGCCGTCCATCCTGACTGTCTGCCCCTCTACTGCGGCTACGTTTGCAGCCAGGTATCCCAGGAGAGGGAGCATGTGGTATCCATGGGCGCAATTGACACCTTCCTCAGTTTTTGGGCACTGCAGGGGTTGGAGAGCATTATCAACCCAAATATTCACATTTTAAGTTGATGTTTTTATGTTTCCTTTGTATTTTGATTTTGTTCAGGCTGTTCCCTCTCCTTTTACTTTGTCCTGGTTTATTTGTTTTGACCTTACAAGAGGCCAACATGTGTGAGTACCTAAAAGAGGCCAAACTAACTTGTGGAACCTTCAAACACTCCAATAACCCTGGAGTCCCATTATACAGATGCATGAGTGTCCTCCTCGCACAAACATCAGGAAATTGCACAGGGAATGCTCCCAGCTGAATTTATGTTTTATGTATATAACTATGTAAAAAAATAAATTCCTACCCCTGTTTCAGACTTATTAACCAGCCAATGACCTCTGCTTGTAAAAGCACATCTGATATGTAAAGCTGGAATGAGTTCTCCTGCTTAATGCCAAATTATCAGATGAGAAAAAGTGCAGAAGTCCACATTTATCATTCAGAGCTGCTGCACTAAATGAAGGATGATTCTAATGGTATTTAAGTGGAATATCTATTGAGTAGATGCAATCCAGTGTCAGGTAAGCTATACACACTCAGCAGCAGAAAGTGCAATGACCCTGTCTCCATCTCTTACTTTCTAAATGTATTAAGATGCCGATTTACTTCCTTGTTCCAAGAATTTTAATTTCTGAAATGTTCGCTTATATTAATGACTAATTCTGTATGTCGTACTTAATGTGCTCAAGTTGCAACTAAGGGTATGTTCTGTATAAATCACAGAATTCCTACAGTGCTGAAGGAGGCCATTTGGCCCATCGCATCAGCACCAGCAACAATCTCACCTAGGCCCTATCCCCGCAACACCACACTCCATCAATCCCTCTAACCTACACATCCTGGAACACGAAGGGGTAATTTAGCATGGCCAATCCACCTAACTAGCAGATCTTTTGGACTATGGAAAGAAGTCAGAGCACCCGGAGGAAACCCATGCAGACATGGGGAGAATGTGCAAACTCCACAGCATCCCAAACTGGGAATCAAACCCCAGGTCCCTGAAGCTGTGAGGCTGACCACTGTGCCATCATCCCACTAACCACAATGCCACTGTGTTGTAAGTAATGCATTTTAATTGAGATCCTTACTTAAAATTGAATGTTGCCAACAGAATTGCAATGTATGCTGTATAGTGGAATAACGGTTGACACTGTGGCCTCACAGCATCAGAGACCTGGATTCAATTCCAGCCTTGGGTAACTGTCTATATGGAGTTTGCACATTCTCCCTGTGTCTGCGTGAGTTTCCTCTGGGTGCTCTGGTTCCCTCCCACAGTCCAAAGATGTTCAGGTTAGATGGATTAGCCATGCTATATCTGTGGGGGATAGGTTGAAGAAAGGGGCTGTGTAAGATACTATGTCAGAGACTCAGTGTAGTCTCGATGGGCCAAATGGCCTCCTTCTGCACTATTGAGATTCTATGATGATAACTTTGTGCTCATCTCAGTTCCATTGTTAAATTAAAAATTGCTCCACCCAGTTATGTGTTGGAACAATCTAAATGCTCACTTGTGGTCATGATTCTCCAAACTTTCCTGTCCCACCTACGCCTGCCCAGTGGTGTTTGGGCTGGAGATAAACAACTAAGAGATAAATACCCAAAAGAAACTATAGCCAGGATTTTCCAGTCCCTCCTGCAGCAGGTGCTCAGGGAGCAAAGACTGCTTGCCATTGGCCATTTACATTGCTCTTCGATCATGCTGCTGGGGAACTCACTGCTTTCAGTGGGGCTGGAAGATCCTGCCAGTAAGAAGGCTCGGAAAATAATAACCAAATGACTGCAGTGGATCTTGGTGAGAGGCAGATCAGTGTGGTGAAATAGATTACTGCAAGGAAACGTTAAAACTTTGGAAAACCACCTAGGAGCTTAGGGAAGCCATGGATTCTAAACTTATCTAAATGCGAGATTTGAGCATATGGAAGGATCAAATCAAAAGCAAAACTGACTACTTTGGAGAAAATGATTCTTAAGTCTCCGAATTGCTGAAAGGTTGCACAATAAATCTGAAATTGTGGTTGGCATGCTGGAACTGTGGTTAGCACTGCTGCCTCACAACGCCAGAGACCTGAGTTCAAATCTCGGCCTAGGTTGCTTTCTGTGTGGAGCCTGCACATTCTCCCTGTATCTGCATAGGTTTCCTCCAGATGCTCCAGTTTATCCCCCACGGTCCAAAGGTGTGCAGATTAGGTGGATTGGCCATGCAAAATTGCCCCTTAGTGTCTGGGGGACCAGCTAGGGTAAATGCATGGAGTTATGGGGATCGGGTGTGGGTGGGATTGTGGTTTAAGAACATAAGAACATAAGAAATAGGAGCAGGAGTAGGCCATCTAGCCCTTCGAGCCTGCCCCGCCATTCAATAAGATCATGGCTGATCTGTTGTGGCTCAGTTCCACTTTCCCGCCCTCTCCCCATAACCCTTAATCCCCTCTCTTATCAAGAACCCATCAACCCGCTTCTTAAAAATATTTAGCGAGGCAGCCTCCACCACTTCAACAGGCAGAGAATTCCAGAGATTCACCACCCTTTGAGTGAAGAAGTTCCTCCTCAACTCCGTTCTAAACCGCCTCCCCTTTATCTTGAGGCTGTGCCCCCTAGTCCTACTGTCTTTTTTGAGCGGGAGGAGTCTCTCCACCTCTATCCTATCCATCCCATTCATCATCTTATACGTTTCAATGAGATCTCCCCTCATTCTTCTAAACTCTAACGAGTACAAGCCTAGTTTATTCAGCCTCTCCTCATAGCTCAATCCCCTCAACTCCGGTATCAGCCTAGTAAACCTCCTCTGCACTCCCTCCAGGGCCAAAATATCCTTGCGCAGGTGCGGCGCCCAAAACTGCACACAGTACTCCAGCTGCGGCCTCACCAATGCCCTATACAGCTGCAGCAAGACCTCCCTACTTTTATATTCAATCCCCCTCGCTATGAAGGCCAGCATCCCATTCGCCTTCCTGACCACCTGCTGCACCTGCAAGCTGGGTTTTTGCGACTCATGCACAAGGACCCCGAGGTCCCTCTGCACCGTCGCCTGCTGCAGTTTTTCGCCTCGTAAGTAATAGTCCTTCCTACCATTTTTCCTACCAAAGTGGACCACCTCACACTTGCCAACATTATGCAGACTCGATAGGCCGAATGGTCTCCTCTGCACTGGAGGATTCTATGATTCTATGAACACATCAGTACGTTTCTTTACTTCGTAGGAACAATAGCAGATGAAGTTATTACAGGATTAATGAGACCTCATTAAATTTAAGGAGGTCTTAAAGATCTTCAGTAACTATTTCAAACCACAAAGCAATAAGATTCTGAAAAAGACCAAATTCAATGAAAGGGCCCAGAAGTGAGGTGAACCAGGAGATGTTTTTTATTAATGACCTTTTCAGATTGGCTGAAAGGAATGAGCATGGACACCTAAAAACAAAAAGAATACAACACCGCATTTTAGTTTGTAGTACTAATGACGTCCTATCAGATCTATTGCAATCTAATGAAGCCCTAACATTGGAGATAGCAATGCCACTTGTGACTGAGGCAGAGGTCCATAAACAGACGAAGACAAACATTGGCTCAGGAAACCCCTGTGACCATTGAGTTCCTTAAGCACAGGAGTATGAAAGAAGGTACGGTATAGGATACCATCAAATAATGCCAGCGCTGTGGCACCAAAAAGCCTCCCAAAAAAAGCTTTGAAAAAGCCTTCAAAATCAAATTTGAATTTGTAAGCAATTCAGACTGCTGTCCCTGCAAAAGAATTGGCCATTTTCAGAAGATATGCTGAAGTAAAGGCTCTGACTTTACAAGTATTAAGGAGTTAGTCTTCATGCGTAAGGCGATTGATAATTTTGAGGAGTTTTAACCAGAAGAACAAGGATGGCACAATGACACAATGGTTAGCACTGTTGCCTCATAGTCTCAGGGACATGGGTGGAGTTTGGACATGTGTGGAGTTTGCACGTTCTCTCCATGTCTGCACTGCTTTCTCAGGGTGCTCTGGTATCCTCCCACAGTCCAAAGGTAGGGTAGAAGATGTTCATAGAATCCCTAAAGATCAGAAGGAGGCCATTTGGCCCATCAGACCTGCAACGAAACAAGCCCACCCATGTCCTCTCCCCATAAAACCATGTATTTATCTTGTGAATCCCCCTGACACTACTGACCAATTTAGCATACCAATTCACCTAATCTATATAACTTTTGTCTGTGTGGAAAACTGGAGCACCTAAGGCAGGAATTTTGCATATTAACCCGAGGCCAGAATTGAAACCGGGTCCCTGGCTCTGTGAGACAGCAGTGCTAACCACCATACCACCATGGATTGACAATGGTAAAGTTCCCCTTAGTGTCTCAAGATGCGTAGGTTAGGAGGATTAGCAAGGTAAATATGTGGGGTAATGGGAATAGGACCTGGGTAAGATGCTCTTTCGAAGAGTCTCAATGGGCCAAATGGCCTCCTTCTGTGCTGTAGGAATTCTATGGATTCTTTGTAAATTGTTTCCTGAATGCAGTTAATAACCCCAGTTATACATTCTGAAGTACAAATATTTATGCTAATGTATTCCAAATTTATCTCTAAATTTTAACTCAATATCAGACCGAGTGTGATGACTTTACCAGACAAAGAACTGTGGTCACCAACACACTATAGCCAACAGAAACCCAGCTATATGGTCCAAAAGGGGTCAAACTACAAGTTAAGGGAATATTACACATTACACGTGCAAGGCAAAGCTGATATGGAAAAACATTGTATGTTCCACAGAATCAAGAATTCTCTCTTCTGAGGTGAAAAGCCCGTGTAGACCTCAATCTTATCAGGAAGGTGGATGAAGTCAATTAACAAACATCCAAGATAAAAGCAAAATACTGTAGATGCTGGAATCTGAAACTAGAACAGAAAATGCTGGAAAATTTCAGCAGGTCTGACAGGATCTGTGGAAAGAGGATAGAGTAAAAAGTCTGACAACACCAGGTTTTAGTCCAACCTATTTATTTGATAATATTCTCACAAGCTTTCGAGGGGACAGCCTCTTCGTCAGGTGAATGGAGAGAACTCTCCATTCACCTGACGAAGAGGCTGTCCCCTCGAAAGCTTGTGAGAATATTATCAAATAAATAGGTTGGACTAAAACCTGGTGTTGTCAGACTTTTTACTGTGTTTACGCCAGTCCAACGCCGGCATACCCACATCATGAAAGAGGATAGAGCCAGCGAATGAATAGAGCTCTGACAAAGGGTCATCTAGACTCAAGACATTGGCTCTATTCTCCCTCCACAGACCTGCTGAGATCTTCCAACAAACATCCAAGGATAGCTTCTGAAATGAATCCCTGAAACTGATTTTTTTTGACACTCTTCCCAGAGAGTCGAAATGGTACGGCTGATAATCTAGCCATTTTTCAGGAGGTGTGCAGGAGGGTAGAAGTGAACTCGCTCATACCAAGTGCACAGTGAAACAATTAGACCAGAGAATACCCGAGTTAGACAACGATCATTCATCACACAATAGTATTGCTTCAGAAGTGGAAAATGGAAATCCTGGTGTCAGAATTTTTTGTTCCAATACCACATTCAATCGACAGTGGTGACCTTCGAGAAGGTACATCGATACCTATCCATCCATCAAACATGATCATCCAGCCATAAAAGTCCAACATTACACATGGAACCAAGCCATACAATGTCCCCCTTTTTTAGGTTGGAAGGCAGTGACCTTATTGTTACACCAGTTCTGCTGGATCTTAAATGGAAACTAGATACTGATAAAATGGTTTAATCATAACCATCCTCCCAGAACAAGTATTTCAAGAGGTAGAAATCCAGGATGAAGTGAGTGTTTGAGAATGAGTGACTGCTGGGAATTTGGGCGCCGCACCTGCGCAAGGATATTTTGGCCCTGGAGGGAGTGCAGAGGAGGTTTACTAGGCTGATACCGGAGTTGAGGGGATTGAGCTATGAGGAGAGGCTGAATAAACTAGGCTTGTACTCGTTAGAGTTTAGAAGAATGAGGGGAGATCTCATTGAGACGTATAAGATGATGAATGGGATGGATAGGATAGAGGTGGAGAGACTCTTCCTGCTCAAAAAAGACAGTAGGACTAGGGGGCAAAGCCTCAAGATAAAGGGGAGGCGGTTTAGAACGGAGTTGAGGAGGAACGTCTTCACTCAAAGGGTGGTGAATCTCTGGAATTCTCTGCCCGTTGAAGTGGTGGAGGCTGCCTCGCTAAATATTTTTAAGAAGCGGGTTGATGGGTTCTTGATAAGAGAGGGGATTAAGGGTTATGGGGAGAGGGCGGGAAAGTGGAACTGAGCCACAACAGATCAGCCATGATCTTATTGAATGGCGGGGCAGGCTCGAAGGGCTAGATGGCCTACTCCTGCTCCTATTTCTTATGTTCTTATGTTCTTATGTTCTTATAAAATTCTATTGAGGGAGGGATAAGTGATTGAGGAAAGGGATTGAGAAAAGAAAGGAAGAAAAATACCAAGTTTAGATCCAGAAATGAGACTAAGGCCACCATGCCACCCTCAAAGTGAAGTGAGATAGGAAATGACAGAGAAAGAACAAGAGGAAGGGAGATGATGAGAGGATACAATCCAAAGAATAAACTGGAAACAAAGCATGATTAAAATCATATTGATAGACATGGTTTCAAAATGCCTTGCTTGCTTTACTTGGATAATGTGAATATCATAAACACACAAGTGGACAGTATTGTTAAAGTCATGACTTTTTAACAATGTGCATTTTCTTTTCCCAACTCTTCAGTTCTGCAAAGCTGACCACTCTTGATTGAACTAATGCAGCCCCGTTGTACGTAATTTAGCACACAACAGTGCAGGAAAATAATCAGTGTTCATAAATAATACCTCCACATGAATCAGTTTGCCCTGCTCACCATTGTAAATTGTGCATTCCATTACATCTTTAAAAGAAAAAGAATATTGTGCAGATTAAGAAAGCAGTTGAGAGAGTATCTGGAATCTTTGTTTCATAAATAGAGGCAAAGCATAAGAAGCCAGAAAGTTGTGCCAAGCCCTTCACAAGAAACAATAGTGCATCCCTAGCTGGAATATTGTATATTATGCGGGGCACTGTGTTATAGAAAGGATGTGAAGACTTTGGAGAAGGTGCAGAAAAGGTCTATTAGTACATAGTAACTCCTTCTAATGCTGCAAAATATAAGGACACCAAATACTAACATCCAGTATTGATAATGCCTGGTCAGAGGATCTGGCTAAGTGTAAAACTATAGGATGATTACAACATAGCGGGAGGCTATTCAACCCATCAAACCTGTGCTAGTTCTCTGTAAAATCTACTCAGTTAGTTCCACTGCCACACCTTTCCTCATGGCCCTGCAAATTATATTATCCCTCCAGAGCAGAAGAAGGACATCCGGCCCATCGAGTCTGTACCGAGAACAATCCCACCAAGGCCCAATCCCCATACCCCACATATTTACCCCGCTAATCCCTTCTAATCTCTGCACCTTGGGACGCTAAGGGGCAATTTAGCATGGCTGGTCAACCTAACCCACACATCTTTGGACTGTGAAGGGAAACTGGAGCACCTGGAGGGAACCCATGCAAACACGAGGAAAATGTTCAGATTCCGCAGTCAGTGACCCAAGCCAGGAATCAAACCCAGATCCCTGGATCTGTGGGGCAGCAGTGCTAACCACTGTGCCACCATGCCACCCATGTTTTTCCTATTAGACAATGATCTTATTCCCTATCCAGCGCCAGGATTTAATTTGCTTCAACCACAATCTCAGGTAGTGCATTCCAGACCCTAACCACTTGGTAAATCAAAGGATGTTTCCTCATGTTAGCTCTGCATCGTTTACCAATCAACTTAAATCAGTATCCTCTTGTTCTTGCAAACAGGATCATTATTTTCAGACTTCCTCTGTCTAAATGGCCCTAACCATCTTGAATATCCAACTGGAATTATGTGTATTATGTCAATAACCATCTCAGCTGTTCCTTGTTTACTGGTGTAAAACTCACTGTTGTGTTAACTCACATTCTGGAAACTAGAATTAATAATGCACAAAGCCATCTCGATTGTCATTTACTATGCAGAGAGAATTGGGTGCTAAAATTGCTGAAGTAATTCTATTACCCTTCCGGACTTTAAGATTTTGAAGTGAAGGTTTCCTTAGTGAAATAACAGCATTTTTTCTGTATCATTAGAATATCACTATCCCTCACAACAGGAGGGTAATGTGTCTGTGACTCATGAAATGGTTGAAGTTGGGTCAATAAGTTATATAAATCTTCAACACTCACGGATGTAGGTTTTAACCTTTGTACCTGAGTATAAAATGGCTGACAGGCATGGACTATGATGATGTTCTCACAGAGCACCATATCAGCGCACCACTAGAAGTAAAAAGAAAAGGGGGGAATCTTACAAATCAAAGTGCTGATTGAGTGCAAAAACAGGAGCGTTTCAATCCTTTTTTTGGGGAGACCACAAATGACATGTAATGGCACTTAGTGTTAAAAAAAAGCAGCATCTGATTCCTGCCAACGGGGGGAGAGGATAGGACCTAACCTTGCCGGAAAGCCAACTGTTCACACTAGAGGGTTCAATTGCTCCTGCACAGATCACTCTGCTCTGTGCAACAGAACTGAAAGATCTATTGGTCACCCCTCGCATCCTTTCCCTGGATATCACCTGCCTTACTGCCCCCTGTGATCAGTGGCCTCCCTGGCTGATCAGTGCCCCACCACCGGATATCACCCCAAGCCAATCACACACCACCCACCCCCTCAGCCCGGTCAGTTGTCATTCCCTTCCCAACATGGCTGATTGCGGCCCCCTCTGCCCAGGCTGATTACATTGCACTCCTGGCCTGGTTGATCACTGGTAGCAGAATGTGCAGCTTCCCCTCTGCCCATCTCCCCTTAGACCCCACCCCATCATGGCCCCATCCTCTTGGACATGGCTCGGTGCCCAGTGGGTGATGCCAGGCTATCAGCGCCAGGGTATCAGGTTGGCACTGCCAGGGTCTTAGGCTGGCAGTGCCAGGCTGTCAGTGCCCAAGAGGCACTGCCTGCCAATCCCCCAATCTCTGGGGTTCTCAATGGCCTCCAGTCCTAATAGTGAGGCCACCACATCAAGTCCCCGTTGATGGGGACCTTACGTGACCCATGTCGGTGAAGACCTTTACTGACAAGGCCACTAAGGAAAGTGAGCCAGGATGATTGTGTCCGAGCTCACTAATAATATATAAACCATGATTTTAATGGATTTAAATATTACAATCAGCCTTGCACCCTTCCTGGGCATGAGGCTGAACATGCCAGAAATCCAGATATGGTAAGATCGCAAGATCCAAGAAGTTGGATGCTAATCCAATTTTTCACCTCTCGCATGATCTTACCAGCTCGCTTCACCCATCGACCAGTGGCACAGTCAGTAAGGTCACCGCCAAAAAAGCTTAGGACTAACATTTCATAAGTTAAATTCATCTCAATGTACTTTACAGCCAACGAAATGTTTTTAAGGGTTAGCTTCCCATGTTAAAGACATGGCAGCTAATTTGCACACAACGGGATGCAGCAGATAGCATTGCGATCAGGACTCGATAATAGGCAGGATTCTCCAGTTGCACGTACGCCAAGACTGAAAATTCCTACCCAAGCTCAACAGACCCTTAAACAGTCTGCTGAATTTTCTGTCTACAGGAATCATAGCGGGTGAAATGGAAGGATTTTGGTCAATATCTTTTTGGCAATATTTCTTGAGGGATAAATTGTGGCTGGACATGGGGTCTAACTCCTTTGATCTTCTCCAAGGGCTGTCTGATATCCCTCAGAGGGAGCAGGGGGGTGGGCCTTGTTTAACATCTCATTGGAAAGGGCACCTCCAACAATGCAGCACTCCCACAATACTGCGCTGGAGTGTCAGCTTCCATATAGAACCATAGAATCCCTACAGGAGGCCATTCGGCCCATCGAGTCTGCACCAACCACAATCCCACCCTATTCCTGTAACCTCATACATTGACCCTGCTAACGTCCCTGACATTAGGGTCAATTTAGCATGGCCAATCAACTTAACCCACACATCTTTGGGCAGTGGGAGGAAACCGGAGCACCTGGACGAAACCCACACAGACACAGGGGAAAATGTGCAAACTCCACTTGGACGGGGACCCGAGGCTGGAATTGAACCCAGGTCTCTGGCGCTATAAGGCAGCAGTGCTAACCACTGCGCCACTGTGCCACCCCAAGTCTCTAGTGTGGGACTTGGAGACCACAACTTACAGCAACAGAGCATAAGTGCTATCCCCTGTGCTACAACACAGATCAGGTCCATGTCTGCATACATTCAAGGACATCTGGGCCTGGATGATATAAGCTATCATTTGTTTGCATACCCTGGTTCCTGGCAGTCAAGTTTTATTCCACAACCACCATATCATCAAGTGCCTACTTATATCATGGAAGCTGCAGCCAATATATGCATTCAGAGACTTTGTTCAATTGTGATTTTATGCAGCATACCTTGCTGTTATCTTCCTGCACACCTTTGCTGGTACGGTAATAAGGTTCCCCCTAGTGACCCCAGCAGTAGAATTTCTGCTTACGGACATCAAAGCACTGTCAAAAGTCATTGATACTTCCAAACCTCCTGAGGTGAATATTAAAAAGGAATGTACATCGTTTCAATAACCCGCTATCAATCAGCAATGAAAGGGAAAATTAATACTGGAATTGTGAAAAAAAAAACACCAAAAATACCAGAAACTTACAGCACTTGAAGGACAGAGGAAGGTTAATATTGAAGTGAAAACGTTCAGGATCTTCATTCAGATATTACACTCCATCCCAATTTAAATGTGCAAAATAGCAGATCCTATATTTCTACGTAAGATGGTCTGTTTGATTTTTTTTTAGCATAAATTTGACAAAGAACAAAGAAAATTAACAGCACAGGAACAGCCCCTGTTTTCCTCTAAGCCTGCACAGACACGCTGACCGTCTGAATAAAACCCCCTACCTTTCCGAGTACCATATCCCTCTATTCCCATCCTATTCATATTTTTGTTCAGCAGCGCCTTAAGCAAATAGGCATCTGGACAGAACTATGAATTGTGACATTTGAAACATTATACTTTGTTTCGGATTCCTGTTGATCTGTTTAGCATCTTTTATAACTTTTAACCGTATCTGATTATATTTGACTTTTCCAAATACAGAATCAACTTATAGAATCATACAATCCTACAGTGCAGAAGGAGGCCATTCGGCCCATTGAGTCTGCATCGGCCATAATCCCACCCAGGCCCTATCCCTGTAACCACTTACATATACCCTAGTCAGTGAGATATTAAGGGGTTAATATCGCATGCAACTAAGAACTTTTGAGTTGATTTCAAAATGACAAGCTTAAGACATCTGTGATTAACAAATTTACCCTTTACCAGTTATCTTTCTTTCAACATAATGCTACTACGACCTTAGATATGGTTAACCTGACAAAAGGTATTTTGTGATTAGCTATATTGTCTCAGACCGCATGTGATCATAAGGATTGCAAAAACTACATAAAGGGGGACTGTCCCATTATTCAGTGCGCCTTTGCTACCTGACCCCTAGCATTGAATGGAAGTTACATAGCAAAGGTTTGTCAGCTAGCATATGTAAGAAGAATAAAGAACTTGTGGATCGGACAGCGGTTGGTGTTTGCCTTTGTATCAAGGACAGAAAAGTCTCGCGACAAACGAACTTAACAACAGTACCCCTGACACTAAGTGCCAATATAGCATGGCAAACCCACTGAACCAGCGCATCTGTGGGCTGTGGGAGGAAACCGGAACACCCGGAGGAAACCCATGCAGACATGGGGAGAACGTGCAGACTCCACACATGCGGTGACCTAAGCCAGGAATCAAACCCAGCTCTCTAGCACTGTCAGGCAGCAGTGCTAACCACTGTGCCGCTGTGCTGTGGTCACCACACAAGTGAAATAAAACAGCCAAGAATGCCTTCTCTGCCTCCTCCCACTTCTTGTCACTGGCAAAGGTAGAAGGTAGATTAGAATGCACCGCATGATTTGTGCAGTATTATATTTAGTTGCACTGATGTGGAGGGAACAGACAGAATATTAACCTATTACTGGAGACGTAACCAATGTAATTGGAAAAAATGTTTCAGTACACTGGGTCCATGCCTGTATGACATAGTAATACTGTGCTCCAATTCACAAGCAAACAAACAAACACTTGAAAAGCAACTACATATTCATGATGCAGCTACTTGCGAAGGCTGTTCCACTGCTTTTGTATGGGAAGAATTAATCTTTTAAATTTCTTCACTAGGGCAGAATGCCTTTTCCAGAGCTGTGGCTATCGTGTTTTATGTGGCACCATGGAAGAAATTAATTTCAATTAAGCTATACATATTAATTTTGCGGCTCATTCAGTGCTTAGCGCCCAGAAATATTTTGCAGATTTGCAACTATAACCACACTTAATTATGTTAGTGGTGATACTGGCAGGGAAAGTACAAATTCATGTACATTCCCTGTCGTACATCCAGCATTTTATAATATGCTTCCCATATTGTTCCCAAAATAAAGTTATTTATAGCAGTTAATGTATAAGTTTTAATGTATTTTTGAGGTATGGGCACCATTGGCAAGACTGGCATTTATTGTCCATCCCTCCAGCAAGTAATGGTGCATTTATCATTCTTTTGAAAAATAGTTGTTTGTAGGATGCAAGCAGCACCGACAAAGTCAGCCTCCCTTCCCTAATTAGGCTTGAGAAGGCGGTGGTGAGCAGTCTTCCTGAACCACTGCGCTCTGTATGGTGTAGGTATATCCACAGTGCTGTTACAAATGGGGTTCCAGAACCTTGACCCAGCAACCTTGAAGGAATCACCCACAGTGCTGTTACAAAAGGAGTTCTAGAAATTGGACCCAGCGGCTATGAAGAAGTAGCGATAAGATTCCAAGCTGAGGTGATGTGTGACTAGGAGGTGATGGTATATTCATAGAATCATAGAACCCCTACACTGCAGAAGGAGGCCATTCAGCCCATCAAGTCTGCACCAACCATAATCCCACCCAGGCCCTATCCCCATACCTCTTCTTATTTACCCTACTAACCTCCTGACACTAAGGATCAATTTAGCGTGGCCAATCGACCTAACCTGCATATCTTTGGACTGTGGGAGGAAACCGGAGCTCCTGGAGGAAACCCTCGCATACATGAGGAGAACATTGACAGTGAGACATGTCAGGAATCCAACATGGGCCCCTGACACTATCCCTCTGCTCTTTGTCCATGCAGCTGAAAAGAAGTTTGTAAGGAGTCAGAAATCTGTAACAAAATCTTTGTTTTAAATAACTTGGAGTGGTTGGAGTTTTGCTTTGAGTCCCCTTGATGCACTTCAATACCTCTGAAAGATGCGGTGCTTTCCATAGATTCTCTTAGGCCTCTCTATTAAGCATTCTGATAAACATGTTAAAGCTTCTCTGATATTTTTATACCAGTCTTTACTGTGCATCGCTGCATGCAGTCAAGGCAGCTTACAGGTCTAGGGCTATACATCCAAGTATTATAAGATCTGCAAATGAATATATTCTACTCATTGCCCCGACGTAACTCAATTGGTTACCAGAGTAATTAACTGCTGCTCTGTAATGAACACTTCGGTTGCAACATTGACTGAAAGCTCTCCGAAGAGTCGACATCTGTTGTATCAGATGTTCCAGAGAATTACACCAGGATCTGGCAGAGGTCTACTGTTTTTGGATGTGTTATGCATTTTGTGGTGCTTGCTTTTCTAATCTGTACGCAGAAATTGTTGCTAATGCCTACTAATAGCTTTACCACCAATGAATGGTTTGGATCACGTGAGTATAACTTACGTGCAGAAGGCGTATAACTGTATATTTGTTGATCTATTGAACTGTAATCTCCCCCAGGCTGACGATTGTCCAAGATCTCTGCACTTCTTCGATTCTGGTGTTTTGCGCAAGCCAAATTTTAATCAATTCTTCATTGACTGGGCTGGAGAGACTGGATGCAAGGATATTGTTTCCTCTGGCTGGGGATGTTTTGAACAAGGGGTCACAGTCTCAGGATACAGGGTGAGCCACTTAGGACTGAGATAAGGAAAATCTTCTTCACCCAGAAGGTGGTGAACCTGTGGAATTCTTAATCACAGGAGGCTGTGGAGGCCAAATCACGGAATATATTCAAATCAAATCAAATCTAAATCAAATATATTTAAGAAGGAAATAGATAGATTTGTAGACTCGAAGGATGTCAAGTGATATGGGGAGAGTGCAGGACTATGGCGTTGAGATAGAAAATCAGCCACAATTATATTTGAATGGAGGAGCAGGCTCCAATTGCCAAATGCTAACTCCTGTTCCTGTATTCTATGCTTCTGTGATCACCATGTCTTTAGCTGCCTGTGATTAGCACTGCTGCCCCATAGCTCCAGACACCTGGGTTCAAACCGTAGCTTGGCTCACCGTCTGCGTGGCGCTTGCAAGTTCTCCTTGTGCCTGTGTTGATTTCCTCTGAGTGCTCCAGTTTCCTCCACAATCCAAAGACATACAGGTTAGGTTCACTGGCCATGCTAAATTGCCCCTTAGTGTCAGGGGGACTAGCAGGGTAAACATGTGGGGTTACGGGGATTAGGTCTAGGTGGGATTGTTGTCAGGGCAGAGTCAATGGGCCCAATGGCCTTCTTTTGCACTGTAGGGTTTCTGTGATTCTATGACTCCTGGTGCTGCTGTGGCAGCATTCCCAGCCACTAAATTGTCCCAAATGTGTTGGTTAGATTGATTAGCTATGATGGATGTGCTGGTTTGTGGGGATAGGGTAGGGGATGGGCCTGGTGAGGTGGCCTCCTTCTGCATGGTAGGAATTCTATGATTCGATGATATGTAGGTCAATAAGTATAAGGTGGTAACCCAAAGAAGGGTAAGGATGTGGGATTCGCTACCACCCAGAGTAATTGTGATCAAGATGGATTGGAGGGGAATCAAGGTAACCACACGAGGGATAAAGAAGCAGAATGATTCTCCAGTAGTGTTAAATGAAATAGAAACATCTGAGGAGCATAAGTACTATATTATGCAGCAAGAACACAACAATGGTAGCTGGCAACTTCAGAGTATTCTTATAGCAGAAGAAGGCCATTCAGCCCTTCAAGTCAGCACCTAACAGAGTGTCACATCCTCTCCCATGCCCTATTGCTGTAACTCCCCATGCACTTAACATGACTAATCCATCTAACCTACACAATTTTGAACTCTAAGGGGTAATTTACCATGGCTAATCCATCTACCTGCTCATTAAAGGGCAATTTGCCATAGTTAATCCATGAAACCTACAGATCTTTGAACGCTGAGGGGCAATTTATCACGGCCAATCCACCTTACCTGCACACCTTTGGACTGGGGGAGGAAACTGGAGCACCCAGAGGAATCCTATGCAGGCACAGGGAGAATGTGTAGGCTCCGCACAGATGGAGACCTGAGGCCGGAAATGAACTGGGTCCTTGGCACTGAGAGGTAGCAGTGCTAATGTCTGTGCAATCTCACCACTTTTGAGTCAGTCAAGCAGATTGATAGAAAAAAATGTACAAAGGGCTGAATTTTACCCTAACCCCAGCGGGGATACTTTCCCACTGTGTGTGTGTGTGTGTGTGTGTGTGTGTGGGGGGGGGGGGGGGGGGAGCGGGGAGCGGGGGGGTGGTGGTTGTGAGGGAGAGACAGGAGGGGAAGCATAAAATGTGACGGGCACCAATCCCACTTGATTGAAAATATTTTCAATTTAAAGTGTGTATATTATCACAGAAAGTCTACATCTAATCGCTATATGGGCAGCACGGTGGCACAATGGTTAACACTGCTGCCTCACTGCATTAGGGATCCAGGTTCAATTCCCGCTTGGGTCACTATCTGTGCAGAATCTGCATGATCCCCCCGTGTCTGCATGGGTTTGCTTCGGTGCCCTCCAAAAGATGTGCTGGTTAGGTGCATCAGCCATGCTAAATTCTCCCTCAGTGTACTTGAACAGCCGCCCGAGTGTGTTGACAAAAGGATTTTCACAGTAATTTCATTGCAGTGTTAATGCAAGCCAACTTGTGACACGAATAAATAAATTAAAAAAAAACTATATTTTGGAGTTCTGAATTAATTCAGATATCTGTCTTGTTTATTTGAAAATTAAAATATAAAACAACGTGGAAGTCAAGATCCATCCTTTATGAATTAGCTTACCCGCTGTTTCTATTGCGTAGCTGCTCAAGCATTTAAGCCATGAGTATGAATTGGGAATTTAATTAATCTGCTGATATGCATTAAACAGATCTCAAGGTTTTGCTACCAAACCTGTATCGTAGAATAGAATTATATAATCCTGACAATGCAGAAGGAGGCCATTCAGCCCATTGAGTCTACACTGACAGCAATCCCACCCAAGCCATATCCCCATAACCCCACGCATTTACTCTGCTAATCCCTCTGACACTAAGAGGCAATATAGCATGGTTAATCAAACTAACCTGCACATCTTTTGGACCGTGGAAGGAAACCGAAGCACCAGGAGGAAACCCACACAGTCACGGGGAGAATGTGTGACCTCCACACAGTCACACACAGAATTGAACCCGGTGCCTGGTGCTTTGAGACAGCCAAGCTAACCACTGCGCCATTGTGACATTGTTTTAGTCTGCGACGAGCACCCATTTTCATTTGGATTTCAAGAGCAAAATCCTCTAGGGGCTGTGCTTTGCCAGCACAACCATGTAATAAATGCACTTAACAAGAGGGAGAGAGGTTAAGGACAAGAAAATTAGATTATGTGTGTGATGCTTCAAGGACATTTGGCAGAGTGTCTATTTAAGTTAAGCATCCAAATAAACATAGCCCTTGCGATGGAGTTCACTTTGGAGAATCTAACTCTTGTTACCCGCAGAAAGGTAGGTCATCATTTTCAAATGACTTTCAAAAATGTGTCCTTTGGCAAGAGTACACAAATTAGAGTTCACACCTAGTGAGACTTTATTCTCAATAAAAATTTATAAAGGCATAAATTTCTGTGGGGGTTACTCAATTGTCTGATCCAACTTCACAAGGGCTCAGGAGCTCCTGGAATGAAGGGCGCAAATACTGCTCCAGGAAAAAGTTAAGTCCCGGCTGTGGCTCAATGGGTAGCCCACAAGCATCTGAATCATCAGCTTGGTGTTCAAGATCCACCCAGTGGCCTGGTGGCATAATGGTTAGCACTGTTGCCTCACAGCGCCAGGGACACAGGTTCAATTCCGGCCTCAGGTTACTGTGTATATGGAGTTTACACATTCTCCCCATGTCTTTGTGGGTTTCCTCCGGATGTTCCGGTTTCCTCTCACAGTCCACAAATGTTGATTGGCAATGCTAAATTGACCCTAGTGTTAGGCGATTAGCAGGGCAAATGTGTGTGGCTATGGGAACAGGACCTGGAAGGGTTTGTGGTTGGTGTAGGCTTTATAGGCCAAATGGCCTTCTTCTGCATTGTAGAGATTCTATGATTTAGGGCTCACCCATAAAAATCAAGGCTGACAATTTGCTGCAATGCTGTGGGAGCTTTGCACTGTCAAATGTGCTGTTTTGCTGACTGAGATGTCCATCTGTCTTCTCCAGAGAACATGGATGATCCCAAGGTATTATTTGGAAGAAGAGCAGGCAAGGTCGTGCACTGGTCAATATTCCTCAATTAGCATTACAGAAAACAGATGAGCTGGTCCTTCTCACATTGCTGTTGTGTGAGAGCTTGCCGTGCACAAACTGGGGTTGCTGCAGTTCCCTCGTTACAATGATGATGATGATTCAAAAGTACCCAATCAACTGTAAAGCACCTTGAGATGCCTGGTGATTATGAGAAGCATTATATAAATGCAAGCATTTTCGTGGGGATCCTTCTTTTTTAAAAAAAATGCAATTACCGTCACAACTGGATGTGGGAAAACTGCAGAGTTTCAATCTAATCCTTTGGTTGTAGGATCACTTAGTCAGTTGCATTCTGCTTTTACATAAGAACATAAGAAATAGGAGCAGGAGTAGGCCATCTAGCCCTTCGAGCCTGCCCCGCCATTCAATAAGATCATGGCTGATCTGTTGTGGCTCAGTTCCACTTTCCCGCCCTCTCCCCATAACCCTTAATCCCCTCTCTTATCAAGAACCCATCAACCCGCTTCTTAAAAATATTTAGCGAGGCAGCCTCCACCACTTCAACGGGCAGAGAATTCCAGAGATTCACCACCCTTTGAGTGAAGAAGTTCCTCCTCAACTCCGTTCTAAACCTTTATCTTGAGGCTGTGCCCCCTAGTCCTGCTGTCTTTTTTGAGCGGGAAGAGTCTCTCCACCTCTATCCTATCCATCCCATTCATCATCTTATACGTCTCAATGAGATCTCCCCTCATTCTTCTAAACTCTAACGAGTACAAGCCTAGTTTATTCAGCCTCTCCTCATAGCTCAATCCCCTCAACTCCGGTATCAGCCTAGTAAACCTCCTCTGCACTCCCTCCAGGGCCAAAATATCCTTGCGCAGGTGCGGCGCCCAAAACTGCACACAGTACTCCAGCTGCGGCCTCACCAATGCCCTATACAGCTGCAGCAAGACCTCCCTACTTTTATATTCAATCCCCCTCGCTATGAAGGCCAGCATCCCATTCGCCTTCCTGACCACCTGCTGCACCTGCAAGCTGGGTTTTTGCGACTCATCCACAAGGACCCCGAGGTCCCTCTGCACCGTCGCCTGCTGCAGTTTTTCGCCACGTAAGTAATAGTCCTTCCTACCATTCTTCCTACCAAAGTGGACCACCTCACACTTGCCAACATTAAATTCCATTTGCCATTTCCTGGCCCATTCGCCCAGCCTATCTAGATCCTTCTGCAGACTCTCCACACCCTCCGCACAATTTGCCTTTCCCCCAATCTTGGTGTCATCAGCAAATTTCGACACCCTGCACTCGGTTCCCTCCTCCAGATCATCTATATAAATGGTAAATAGCTGAGGCCCCAGCACCGACCCCTGGGGCACCCCACTAGTCACCAACCGCCAATCCGAATAGCACCCATTGACCCCCACTCTCTGCCTCCTATTTGACAACCAATCCTCTATCCACGCTAACACCCTACCCCCAACTCCATGTCCCCTGACCTTCTGCAATAACCTCTTGTGAGGTACCTTGTCAAACGCCTTCTGAAAATCCAGAAAGACCACATCCACCGGCTCTCCTCTATCCACTGCCCTAGACACATCCTCATAGAACTCCAGTAAATTTGTCAGACACGACTTCCCTTTAATGAAACCGTGTTGCGTCCGCCCTATCAAGCAATTCCCTTCAAGATGCCTCGCAATTTCCTGCTTAATGACGGATTCTAACATTTCACCTACCACAGACGTTAAACTAACCGGCCTATAATTCCCCGCCTTTTGCCTGGCACCCTTCTTAAACAACGGCGTAACATTAGCCGTTTTCCAATCTTCCGGCACTTCCCCGGAATCCAGCGACGTCTGGAAAATAACCACCAAGGCATCCACTATCACCTCCGCCATTTCTTTCAGAACCCTCGGATGCATTCCATCCGGTCCTGGGGACTTGTCCACAATCAGCCCCTCCAGTCTGTCGAGCACCACCTCTCTAGTAACAGTAATGTCATTAAGACCCTCCATTCCTACCACCTTTCCATCGCTAACACCCGGCAAATTATTCACGTCCTCCTCCGTGAAGACAGAAACAAAAAAGTTATTCAAGACCTTAGCCATATCCCCATCCCCTACCACTAGCTCCCCTTTCTCATCCTCTAAAGGACCAACGTTCACCCTAGCCAGCCTCTTCCTTTTTATATATTTATAAAAACTCTTGCTATCCTTTTTTATATTAAGTGCTAGCCCAGCCTCATAGCTTCTCCTACCCTCCTTTATCAACTTCTTTGTCAATCTCTGTTGACATTTAAACCTTTCCCAATCCTCTTCTCGCCCACTACTCTTAGCTACTCTAAATTCCTCCGCTTTTAATTTAACACTTTCCTTCACCTCCTTCGTTATCCACGGCTTATTACCTCTCTTCCTACTGTCCTTTTTAACCATCGGAATAAATTTCTGCTGAGCACCAAGAAAGATCTCCTTAAAGATCCTCCACTGCTCCTCAGCAGACCTACCTTCCAACGCACTCCCCCAGTCCACATTTGCCAATTCTTCTCTCATCCTACCGTACTCCCCTCTATTCAAACAAAGGACGCGTGTCCGGGAACCCACTTTCTCCTCCTCCATCTGCACCAGAAACTCCACCATACAATGATCACTCTTTTGCTGTTTTAAGTACAAGTACTCTTATGTTGTAGCTTCGCCACATTGACAATGGTCTGCCTGGTGCTGCACCTGGAATGTCTTCCTCATTGAACTGGGATTAATCCCCAACATTGATTGTCATGGTAGAGTAGGAAATATGCTGGGCCGTGAGGTTGCAGATCATGAATTTTCAAAGTTAAGCTCAAAAATTGAAGATTCCACTAATGTAGCATGCTTTCCACCAATCTTTGCACATTGCTTTGAGTCACTCTACAATGATGCTGATGAAACATTGGCGTGTTAATTGATGTTGCAGGATAAGAGGCTGAACAGTGGCTAGAGAAACTCGCCCTCTATAAAGTTGACCTATAACTCTGCTGTCTACAATTTGAACCAAGTCCTGTTCATTCACCAGCCCTGTGCTTCCTGACCTACATTGACTCCTGTACCAGCAACACTGCAATTGTAAAATTGTCTCCTTTGCTTTCAAATCGAATTACTCTTCCCTCTGCCCTTCCTGACGTCAAGCAAGCCACACGGTACTCCAGATCTGTGTTTTTTTATTACTATTTTTTAAAAGAATATTTTTTAAAAGAAATAAAAATATAATGCAACTTTGCAGCCCAGAAAAATAACAATTTATATGATAGATTCTCAATCCTGCTGGATGTAAATTGTTCCTAGAGATTTTTTAAAAAATATTTTAATTTTCAATTTTGTCTTACCTGTTTTTTCCCCTCTTTGTTATTTTTCTCTCTCTCTTTCTTTATCCAGTTGAACTTTTTCTCTTTATTTTTTAATCTGTATCTGAATTGTCTGAAGCGTTATCCTATGTTTCTTTACCCTGTGTATCTGGCTGAACAGCTATTGGTTCACTGAGTTTCCAGATACATCCATGTCATTAGTACATTGTTGTCAACACGTACACCCAGCAATTTCCAATGCAAAAAGAGGGTGATGGAAAACACCTATCTCACAGGGCACATTACAAGATGCCCCACTTCAGTAACGTTGCCGTAGCCCCAGATGACCATAGGCTGCTCTCCCCTGTAAGGCGGAGTGCTGACTGACAGGGTCACCACACTTCAGGTAGAGGAACGAGGTTGAGAAGGCAAGGCCTTCATTAATAACCTCAGCCAGTACAGGAATGGAACACATGCCAATGGCTTGTCTCTGCATCACTAACCAGTCAAATGCACTAACCAACTTTTACAGATGCAGTATAGAAAGCATTCTTTCTGGTTGTATCACAGCTTGGTATGGCACCTGCTCTGCCCAAGACCGCAAGGAACTACAAAAGGTCGTGAATGTAGCCCAATCCATCACACAAACCAGCCTCCCATCCGTTGACTGTCTACACCTTCTGCTGCCTCAGCAAAGCAGCCAGCATAATTAAGGACCCCACACACCCCAAACATTCTCTCTTCCGCTTTCTTCCGTTGGGCAAAAGATACAAAAGTCTGTGGTCACATTCCAACCGACTCAAGAATAGCTTCTTTCCTGCTGCTGTCAGGCATTTGAATGGATCTACCTCGCATTAAGTTGATTTTTCTCTACACCCTATCTATAACTGTAGCGCTACATTCTCGACTCTCTCCTTTCCTTCTCTATGAATGATATGCATTGCCTGTATAGCACGCAAGAAACAATACTTTTCACTGTATGTTAATACACGTGACAATAATAAATCAAATGGAGTCAAATCAAACTCTCAAAGGTCCAGCTCAATGAGTTAAAACAGAGATAAAACTAATTTAGGAAATTATCATTTGTCCCAAGACATCCTTAAAGTACTTTTTAAATAGGATATAGTGTTGTATTGGCCAGACGTACCTAGTGATACACAGTGACAGGAAATCAATCAGGCTGTTCGAGTTAAATGTTGCATTTGTTTCTGACTGAAAAATTACCAATTGGACACACAAATTATCTGCCTAAGTCAAACAATGAAGAATATTTATTTTGAGCAAGTGTGACAATTTTTTTTCGCAAATGGATTGATGATAATTTTGCACTGTTACTTTACAGAAGTTTTATAACGATACTGACTCAAAGGGATAATAATTAATGGAGATATGTAAGTTTTCTTTAAAAGATGAAACAGTTAAAATCCCCATAGAGAGTAATAACCCTTAGAAAGATATTCAAATTTCCAGCGATTGGAAGGGTCAATTTGAAACTTACTCAAACAAATAATCTAAAAGCAACCTTGACTGAACATTCTTTCAGTCGGCAATTTATACTCATGGGAAGGCAATGCATTGTGTTAATGTTACTGGACAAGCAGTCCAAAAGCCCAAGTTAATTCCCTGGGAACATGGGTTCAAATCGCACCATGGCAGGTGGTTAAATTAAATGATTCATAAATATTAAGTTGAAAGTGAGTGTTATATGG
Source organism: Carcharhinus amblyrhynchos (assembly GCF_965287045.1). NCBI lineage: Eukaryota > Metazoa > Chordata > Chondrichthyes > Carcharhiniformes > Carcharhinidae > Carcharhinus > Carcharhinus amblyrhynchos. Next base: position 7,178,033 of record NC_137333.1, on the reverse strand, counting down.
AGTAACCGACTTGGGCGGAGAAGTGGCAAATAATATTCACCCCACACAAGTGTCTGGCAATTACTATCTACCTTGAAGTTCAACACTATTACCAACATTGAATCTCCCACTGTTGACATCCTGGGAGGGGGTGGGGGTGAGGGGGAGGGGTGTGATGGTGGTGGGTAACCATTGATCAGCAACTGAACTGGACCAAATTTAAATACCGTGGGGATTCTGAGGGAAGTAACTCCCTAAAACCAGTCCACTTGCTTGGATGAGTGTGGCTCCAACAACCTGAGGCACGGTGGCACTGTGGTTAGCACTGCTGCCTCACAGCTCCAAGGACCTGGGTTCAATTCTGGCCTGGGGTGGCTGCCCGTGTGGAGTTTGCATGTTTTCTGTCCGTGGCTGAGTAAGTTTCCTACGGGTGCTCCAGTTTCGTCCCACGGTCCAAAGATTTGCAGGTTAGTGTGATTGGCCATTCTAAATTGTGCTTTAGTGTCAAGGAGATTACCGGGGCAAATGTATGGGGATGGGGCTTGGATGGAATGGTTGTTGATGCAGGCTTGATGGACCGAGTGGCCTCTTTTGGCACTGTAAGGATTCTATGAATCTATGAACTTCTACCATGTAGAAGGACTAAGGGAAGCAGATGCGGATGAACACCACCACTAGTAAGGTTCCCTCCAAGCCACACACCAGCAAGTGTGAATGGCTAGCAAGTTTCCAACAGTAGAATATGATGTTGTTATTTTTGAAGATTGTTCCCTCTCTCCTAATTCACCTGAAACAAGTGCAAATAAATGGAAAAGTGCCTGTCAAGATGTGCAAAAACCACATTAAAGCTTGTTCTGAGAGAACCATGTTCAATTGTGTGGAGTGGACATGAATGGAAAGTAAAAATATGAGTTCCCAGCTCAGTGGGTTGCTGTGCAAAGAGGGGGCAAGATTAGTCGTCCCTCAATCTGGTTATGGTTCCGTTATTGTGGAGTCCAATAGGTGTAGACAAAGGTCATAGGTAGAAGAGGGCACTCACAATGTTAAAATGGCAGTGCGGGCTTGTTGGGCCGAAGGGCCTGTTTCCCGTGCTGTGTTGTTCTTTGTTTTGTTCTTATTAGGAGGAACTATTCAAAAATAGTCAGCAGGAGATAATGCAGCAAATCTTTCAACCGCACAGTAGCCAGTGTTGGAGTTTTGATGCTGCAGAGAGAGCTGAACGAATAGACAGCTTATAGAGAAATCGGAGCTACACTATTCACAAAATAAGCTGTTCCCGTGAGTGAATCCATTTCAGCAAAGTTGTTCACCTGAGAAGGCCACAGACTCATTGCATGATGAGGCTCAGGATGCTGCTGAAGTGGCTCGCCTGATTCACAAAGACCTGAGGCAAAGTCGATTACCTGCACTGTTGTATCAGCGGCAGTGGAGTCCGACCATTGTCCTCTATTTGTATGTCAGAAACACAGCCTGAAAAGCCAGTGGAGACATGGGAGGAACCGGTCGCTCTGCCATCCAGTTCTTCCATGAATACTTCAGCTATCATCCTATTTTATCCAGTTCCAATGCTCAAATCATGTCACTAAACCTCTCTGCAGGGATAAAGGCAATGGGACCTTTTCTAGACTGGTTGTTTTCTCCATCAGTCCTGGTGTGGGTTAATGAAAAGCTGTCAGATTTGCAAAAGCTAAGTTGGGCAAGACAAGTTTAATGTATTCTTCAGAAAGGCTGTTGGAAAGTTCCTCAAGGATTCTTCTGATCAATAGCAGGTGATCCTCCCTAACCTGGCATTGTGGCACAGCAGTTAGCACTGTTGCTTCATAGTGCCAGGAACCTGGGTTCAATTCCGGCCTTTGGGTCACTGTCTGTGTGGAGTTTGCACATTCTCCCTGTGCCTGCGTGGGTTTCCTCTGGGTGTTCTGGTTTCCTCCTACACTTCAAAGATGTAAAAGTTAGGTTGATTGACCATGCTAAATTGTCCGTTCGTGTCCTAAGCTGTTTAGGTTGGGTGACTTAGTGGGGTAAGTGCATGGGGTTACAGGGATTGGGTCTGGGTGGGATTGTTGTTCTGGAGCCAGTGCAGGTCAGTGGGCCAAGTGGCCCCTTTTCCACTGTAGGGATTCTATTCTTCTTCTAACCTTGGATAGACATTTAAAGAGCATAGTGATGATGGTATCAATGGTGCCCTCTCGCGTTGGTCCTATTGGAGTTACGAGATTGGGGGGAGATACTTCATTTGCATGAATAGGTGAGCATTGGTTTGTGCACATCTCCAGGTCCTGCTAAGAGTTTCTCCATTGGGAATGGAGTTTCTCACGCTCCCCCGAGAACCCTGCCTTGAAAAAAAAAGATGCACCTTGTCTGGGCTGGATCCCATTTGTGAAGCACATGCAAACCTTATTGAAGACTGCAGGACCCCCATCAACTTGGCATATTGGCCACGCCACAGAGTTCGACCCCAACTGAGGATCAAGGCTTGGTCCTCACTACAACTCCATCCATTCTATGTTTACAAAGGGAGGGTAAATGTTTCCAACTTTTATAAACTAGAAGGCAAACTCTTGGGTAGCCCCCCAAGCTTTTTCTGGGGCTGTAAACAGTCTCCTTCTGGAGTCATGCAGGAACACTGCAGAATTTCAATGTTGATATTTTAATAAGGGTATGAGCTCATTTTTCTATTTTAGTATCGCAATTTCATGAGATGAGCATCGTGGCAATCAGTCAAAGTGTTCAAACTGATGGAACATGTGGCAGGTTATTCCACATATTAGAATGGTGCATAATTATTGGACCACACATGCATTCACATGCACCTGTTCAGTCTAATGCATTAAAAAAACTTTATCTTAATTAATTAAAAGATTTGTTCTCATTTGCAGTTTCCCTTAAGGCACAGTGCCTTCTCTGCCTATCATGCAACCCCGTTGCACTTCATTGGGAAAATGGTACGGATTAAGGTACACCAACTAGCAGATGAAATTCAGACATTTCTCTATGTTAGTAAAGATTTCCCATTGAAGATATTGTGCCCAAGCATGGGTATTTTGTGATGAATAACATCATTGAATCATAGAATCCCTTCAGTGTAGAAGGAGGCCGTTCAGCCCATCGAGTCTGTGCCGTCAACAATCCCATCTAGGCTCTAACCCCCCGTAATCCCATATATTTACCCTACTAACCTCCCTGACACTAATGGGCAAGTCGGCATGGCCAATCCACCTAACCTGCGTTTCTTTGGACTGTGGGGGTGAGGGGGGGGGGGATCCGGAGCACCCAGAGGAAACTCACGCAGACACGGGGAGAATGTGCAGACTCCAGGTGGACAGTGATCCAAGCCGGCAATCGAACCCGGGTCCCTGGCACTGTGAGGCGGCAATACTAACCACTGTGCCTCTGTGCTGATCAGTAAAGATTAACTTTGTGTGGAATATTTTATCCAAATGTTCCAGGTGCAGAGGAGTCTTGGAGGTGACAGAAATGGGGTCTTTAACAACAATGTTTGGTTAGCCTGCGCTTAGCTTAACATGCATCTTTGTAAAGGAATTTGCAAACCCACTAGCAACAGCTGCCCTGAGGCTGATGCAAACTCTGGTGGCCAATTAAATAGGTTCCAAAAGCTCATTAAAGAGACTGCACACCATTTCTTTTGGCCAACATTGCAGCTAATGACACCTTGTAACTGTGACCAACAGAACAGGAGTAAAGAAGTCATTGGCAGTGGTTGCAAGTGTTGTTTAAAGCGATTTCAGCTTCACCTGCTACTGGGGATAGAACGATTCCACTGCATTTGAAGAGGACTCCTGAGACAGCGTGGGAGACCCTTTGTGATCTTCAGTCGAGCGTACATCAACACTGTTCAGCATTTATTCTGGAATTTCTCTACTAAAGTAAAGACAGCGAATGATGTGCGACTGAAGCTCATTGGAGATCATTTCAGATACCTCCATTATGATAAGATTTCTGACAGGCATGTCAAAGCAACAAATGTTTCAGTGCGTGTCCCACATCAGGCTTCTTCTGATGGCCATTCCATTGAAGCTTTCATCTGCCGTAGGCAGCTCTACCACCTTGGCCCTGGTCCTGGTTGTAACCCACTCTTACGATGCCAGATGCCACCTCAGTGCTTTCCTGTAAAGTATGGGCAGTATCAGTGTCAGAGCTGGCGGCTGTGAATGTGAGAACGAGCAATGGTGTTTCTTTTTCAATGCTGTCTTCTTGGTCCTCCACTTCTACCACTCCCTGGCCACATTGCAGTTCCTTGGGAATCTGAAGGAAAACAGTCACAAGAGCAAGCTTGTGTGAGCGCAGGGGTGGGGATGGGTGGGCTGGTAGGGTCTATAGCTTAGAGATCAGAAGAGAGTGTAGAATGAGAGGGATGTAGGGTGTGAGTATGAGGACACTGCCACCTTCAGTGATTTCAGCCACTGACCATATCCTCTGTCATGTTACTCTACGTTGAAAATCATAGAATCACAGAATCCCCACAGTGCAGAAGGAGGCCATTCAGCCCATTGAGTCTGCACCAACAACAATCCCACCCAGGCTCTATCCCCATAACTCCTCATATTTACCCCCTAATCCCCCTAACAAACACATCTTGGGACACTGAGGGGCAATTAATCATGGTCATTGCATCTAACCAACATATCTTTGGAGGATAAACATCGTCTTGTCAGGGAAGATGCCTGTTAATTGCTGCTACCTCTGGTTATGGGGAAGATTTCCCTGCAAGAAAGAGGACAGTGGATCAGGGAGTGTGTTTCAAAGGATTTGGGCATACGATGGTACTGGTGGAATAGCTGGCAAAGTGTGTAAGCTGTGAGATTCAGGTGTGAGGCTTGTAGCAACACTATATGTGTGAGGGTGAGGTAAAGATAGGAATATTTTGTGCGAGTCATGAAAAGGCTGGTAGGCGAGTGATGGAGTGATGGTGAACTGAGCAGGGTGTGAGGCCAGCGAGGAAGCTGGTTGGATATGGCATTTGAAGTCATTCAACGACTTTCAGCGACCACGTCAGGTCATTGAACTTTTTGGGATACAACTATCAGGTTGTCGGAGCTAGGCTCCTGATTTTAGCTCCCATTAATATCCCAACATGAACTTCACAGTTTGTTGGGTGGTCCCTGTGGATAGAGGCCATCCCTTAACCTGCCCATCTTCTCCACCAAGACATCCAGGATAGTATCAAAGAATCTTGGATATCGCAGCAGACATGAACCTTTTTTCAATACATTTGAGTACATTAATATATAACCAGTCATTCCCTCACCATATATTGAGCCCAAGGTGCATTTTCAGACCTTTCCAACATGATGTCACAGTGGCACAGTTTACTACAGAGTCACCCAGATGAGAACCCGTCATGAGATCCCCTCTGGGCGTATAAAGGTGAGTATTACTCCTGGGGAAGATGGACGTGGTCAAGCAGTGGCCTGGCAATGTCCAGGCACACATTGGCAACAGTCCAACGTGGCAGTGTCAACCTGCAGCAGGAGGCATTGCCAGAGGATGACCCCAGTGGGAGCCTCATGGCAGTGGCGGGGGCATTCACTTATTTGTGATGGCGGAGGGAGAGCAGACGTGAAAGTTGGGGATGTCAGCGATGGCTGATTGGAAGGGGGCTTGGGTGGGGGTGGGGAAGCAGATCAATGATCTGGAGATGTGGGGATGGGGATTGTTGCCTACATTGACTGTTGGGAGTGCGGGGGGAGGGTACTGCTGGCATTACCAACGGCAGAGGGAGAGGTGAATGCCTGTTCCGATCACAGGGTTGGGAGACAGGATAGGCTGCAGGAGGGGAACCCCTGAGACCTCCATAGTGGAGTCGGCGGGGGGGGAAGGAGGTTACTTTCTAGGCTAATCGGGGCACCCTTTAATCAGGATGCCTCAATCTCAGAGGAGCTGGGCTTTGCCAGTGTGTATAGCCCCTCTTCTCTACCTGATGGAGTGACAGAGGCCAATATTTTACAACGTCGCTTGTGCCAGATTCATAAAATCCCGCTCAAGACCAATGGAGAATTCTGTTCTCCGAGCCGCACCCACCCGATGCCAAGCCTGACCCGGCGATAATATTCCAGCCAGTGTGTGGTAAGGTCTGGAGAAAAGAAAAAACAGCGTCTCCAGAGAAACACATTTTTCTGGCTGGAACCAACATTCTGCCAATTTGTTTGACAAGATTTCACACCCATGGCATCTTTATAACAATCATATACCATCTTCCCCAACCTCAGGATGTCTCAGAGTGCTTTCTAACCAAAGACAAAATTTGAGGGTTTCCTCAGGTGTTGTCATACTTGGTTTCCTGGCATTTAACACTATCAAATTCATTTTTCACTAAATCAAGCGTAAGGAAATGTAGTCAGCACTGTTCTAACTGACATGCATTGAAATCGACAGAAAAATTGAACTTTTTTTTCATACCTCTGTGTCTGCATCACAAATGCAGCCTCCATAATAGTATTGTACACAGAACAGCTTTAAACAAACATTGGCTCTGTATCATCAATTGTCTCCTGATCTACAATAAGAGCCAACTGTTACTTCAGGAGTGGCAAGTTTATGAATCCTATTCCCATTGGAATGCGTAATAAATAATGCATGCACAATATTTTAAAAGAGAAAGAATTCAAAGCCTTTTTGATTTCACCTTAATGACACAGACTTGTGTGACCAGTGTTTTCTAATACCTGATGCAGAGATGCTGGAGTTTTTTTTTAAATGACTGCTCCATTTTACAGACAGAATATCCCAAAGGATTGGAATTCAATTCTTTAAATTGCTTTTCCAAGACATCTATAAGGTGTCACTGCGTATTTATGTCAGGTTTTATCCTGCTAATGTTGCCCATTGGTCTCAAGCATATCATCAGTGCACACATTCAGTTTGTTAGTTTCTTCAAAGAATCCTTTGTTGTCATTGATGCTGAGCTGGTTCAATAGAAAGCCAATATATAATGCAACGAAACAGCTGCGAGAGACAAATGGTGTGCTAATTTTATAGACAGTACAATAGTGCAAATTATATCCAGGTTGTGAAGTAATTCAATGGATAAATAAGATCTGGGTTGCTGAGAGTCGTATTATCATCCACGTTTTACAAGGCCATGTAACACCTTTCATATTTAAAAAAATAGTTTAGACTTTTATAACATGCCATGCCTCTGATTACCATCTTCAAACTACGTCCCACTAATGGTGGTTAGCATTGCTGCCTCACAACGCCAGGGACCCCGGTTCAATTCTGGCCTTGGGTCACTGTCTGTGTGGAGTTCGCACTTTCCTCCCATGTCTGTGTGGGTTTCCTTCGGGTGCTCTGATTTCTTCCCACAGTCCAAAGATGTGCCGGTTCGGTAGATTGGCCATGCTAATTTTTCTTCTATATGTTCTATAGACTAATAGGTAGAAATATGTTCGGCACAAACTATGGGCCGAAGGGCCTATTTGTGCTGTAGTTTTTCTATGTTTTCTAGGTGCTATGTTCTAAATTAATCCTAATGCTGGTGGATTAGCAGGGTAAATACGAGGGGCTACGGGAATAGGGCCTGGGTGTGATTGTGGTCAGTGCAGACTTGATGGGCCATATGGCCTCTTTCTGCACAGTAGGGATTCTATGATTCTAGTTCCTCCGAGTCAGCAATTATATTTTGTTTGCTTAAGCAAACAATAATGAGTAACGTAACCAAAAATATGCTCATGGGCAAATAAACGTATAACACCAGCTGTGAACACCAAAATCACCATTTAGGTTATCAGATTATGTAATTGGTTTCAAGTCAAAGAATCGTCAAGGCACAGTGGGGGACCCTTTGGCTTATCAAGTTGATGCTGGCTCTCTATAGTGCAATGTTTGTCCAATTCCTCTGTTCTATCCCTATAGCCCGTACAAGTTTATTTCCCTCAAGTGCCTATCCAATTTTGTGACTGATATTACAAGGGTATTTGCTTTACAGTATTGAGAACATGTGCACTTTTGAGGAGAGTCTGCTTTACTGCCCTTTATTGTTGTGTACTCAGGTTAGTCTCATCTAGAAGGTCTTTCGACTGAATCCTATGAAGGCAAATGTGAGTGCTTCTTGTAAAGAGGGAGAAGCAGTAACCAATTTCATTACAATGTCTTAAAACTTTGGTGTTTAATGATTACCATTTTCACATTTAAAACTCATGTCCCACCAGTTAGTCTCCTCAATCTAAGGAACTTTCTTCACAACCCCATGACAGGCATATCCTCAAAGTGGTCCATAAGCTAAAACTTTGTGTGTCTATATGTAGCCCCCTTATAATTTGTGGGTGCTTCACTTTAAAAAAGATAACCAAACAGTTAAGCTTTAGTCAAAGGTTTTTTTATTGCAAAATTACTGCTGTAAGTTTCTTAAATAAAAGTTATTAAGTTATTAGCTAAAAGATAGATACAAAGATTGATTTGATTTGATTTGATTTATTGTTGTCACATGCATTAACATACAGAGAAAAGTATTGTTTCTTGCACGTTATACAAACAAAACATACTATACATCAAGAAGGAAATGAGAAGGTGCAGAATGTAGTGTCTTACAGTCATAGCTCGGGTGTAGAGAAAGATCAGCTTAATACAAGGTAAGTCCATTCAATTGCCTGACAGCAGCAGGGAAGAAGCTGTTCTAGAGTCGGTTGGTACATGATCTCAGAATTTTGTATCTTTTTTCCAAAGGAAGAAAGTGGAAGAGAGAATGCCCAGGATGCGTGGGGTCCTTAATTATGCTGGCTGTTTTGCCGAGGCAACGGGAAGTGTAGACAGAGTCAATGGACGGGAGACTTGTTTGTGTGATGGATTGAGCTACGTTCATGATCTTTTGTAGGTCCTTGTTCTCTTGGACAGAGCAGGAGCCATACCAAGCTGTGATACAACCAGAAAGAACGCAAGCAGAAAGATTAGATACAGATAAAGATACAAGATACTTGTAAAGATGAGCTCCAGTTCAGTCCATTAAGATATCATTGTACAGCCATAGCTAAAGTAAAAGTTTATTTATTAGTGTCACAAGTAGGCTTACATTAACACTGCAATCAAGTTACTGTGAAAATCCCCTGCTCGCCACACTACGGCACCTGTTCGGGTACACTGAGGGAGAATTTAGCACAGCCAATCCACCAAACCTGCACGCCATTGGAATGTGGGAGGAAACCAGAGCACCTGGAGGAAACCCACGCAGACACGGGGAGAACGTGCAAACTGCACGCAAGCCGGGAGTCGAATCTGGCTCGCTGGTGCTCTGAGGCAGCAACGCTAAAAACTGTGCCACTGTGCTCACAGTGGCGTATTGGTTGTCTGAACTATTTTGTTATGTTCAGCAGCTGTGAAGACTTCTGTAGTTGCTTAGATGATGTTTGTCTTTTCAGGTGGACTCAATGGTTAAAATAGCTTCGGAGGACAAGCAAAAGTTTCTTGACTAGTTCTGCCAGCACTACACTTGAAGACTGCCTGGATTGCTTTTTTTAGCATAACAGTGACGATTTCTGGCTAACTTCTTCTCAGACTCTTGATGGCAGAGAGAAACCTGCTCTCACATGTTGTTCACTCTTATGGGATGGACATAAGCTTCCAGAGGGTTTTGGGTTCTTTGCAGAAAATGGCCGCATTCAATCAATACTGAAAATGGCTTCTATCTTCACCTATCAAATCATGCTTCCATATTAGGTCAGAGAACATAGTCTATCTTTTAGACTAAACAAATAGGCTGAATCAAATTAACTGAGGACAAATTAAAAGGGGCAGCCCCCCAAAAGAAGGGAACCACCTGAAACAAAAGACAAATTAGAAAGGAAAATTGAAACATCAGACTAAATATATGATTAAAGGGGTCAATAATATACCCTAGTCCCTGCAGTGCCCATACATAGTCCCATCCATTGTCTTTTAGGGAAGGTAATTAACCTATTAAATGTCTCAGTCATTAACTAAACTGACTCCCATCCTTTTGGGTTTGGAGAGATCGTAAAGAGCTATTCACACCTCCAGGAAAAGCATTGGCAATGAATTTCTGTTTACCTTAGTAGAAATGTGCATTGGATTTCAAAGGTCTTCTGGATATATCTTCTTGCAATCCACATGGAGACTTCCAGAAGCTTGGCAAATGTTGCCATAACAGGTGACTTTTGGTAGCCAGTTTTTATTTTTTTGCCATTTCTAATCTCTACCCAGCATGGTGGCACAATGGTTAGCACTGCAGCCTCACAGTGCCAGGGACCCGGGTTTGATTCCTGGCTTGAGTCACTGTCTATGCGGAGTTTGCACATTCTCTCCGTGTCTGTGTGGGTTTCCTCTGGGTGCTCCGGTTTCCTCCCACAGCCTGAAAGGCATGTTGGTTTGGTGCATTGACCATGCTAAATTCTCCTTCAGTGTACTCGAACAGGCGCCAGAGTGCAGCATCTAGGGGATTTTCACAGTAACTTCACTGCAGTGATAATGTAAGCTCCCTTGTGACAGTAATTATTCATTTATTACTGTCACAAGGGAGCTTACATTATCACTGCAGTGAAGTTACTGTGAAAAAGTTTATTTAGGTTCTTTGGGCCCCTTTAAAAGAAAGTTTTTTTTAGTAAAACTAAAAGATGCCAATTACACCTTTGTGACATTTCCTTCATCTTTGGACTGAGAAATTAACTTTGATCAATTTGATTGCATGTCTTTGTCAGAGACCAGCACCAGGCTCTGATTCTAAAGTCACCTGGAAAATCTTTCAACTGCCTGTATTTGCTGCATTTGATTTGGATAGTGTAGGGCATCATCTCCTGTCATCTGCTACAACAGAAGTGCCCACTTTAGTTGCATGAGTGAATTGGTTACACTACATGGCATTTCTGTCTGCATCAACACTAACCTTAATCCTGGTCACTGCCTTAAGCTGAATCTGTCTATTCACAAATTGGGGTTCTATTGATCCTAAACTGAACTTTCTCACAAAGACTGCATAGGCCCCTCCTCCATAATGTTGCCCATCTCTCACTCCATGTCAGCTTAATAGTCACATTCAAATCATTTTACCTTGATTTGATTTGATCTACCTCCAGCTAAGTTGATCTTTCCCTACACCCCAGCTCTGACTATAACACTACAATCTGCATCCTCTCCTTTCCCTCTCCCCTATGTACTCTATGAATGGTATACTTTGTCTGGATAGTGCACAAGAAACAATACTTTTCACTGTATCCCGACACATGTGACACTAATAAATCCAATCAAATCAAAAGATTTGATTTCAGTTTGGGTAGAGATTAGAAATGGCAAAAGTAAGAAGTCACTTGTGGGCGTAGTTTATAGACGTCCTAAGTGTAACTGTACTGTAGGATGGGGTATACAGGTAGAAATAATGGGGTCCTGTGAGAAAGATGTGACAGTAATCATGGGTGATTTTCACCTACAGATAAGGGGATGATGGCGCATGGCGCAAGAAGGTAATGAAGGGACAAGTAAAGAAGTAAAGGATAAATCTAGAGGAAGTGTGAATGGGGAAAACAGAATCATCATCAAAAACTAGAATCTAAATAGTATGGGATGGAAATTATTTGTTGAACTAAATGTTGAATCTGCAAGATTGTAAAATGTCTCATCAAAAGACCAGTCTTTTTACTTCCTCATTTCTCACCATCCACGACCCCAAACACTCTACCCAGGCGAAACAGCTGGTGTCCCTGTACCTTTATCTTTAATACCCTGTAATTGTTACTCACGGTGTGGTCTCCTCTGTGATGGGGAGTCAAAGGCTGATTTGATCACTGCTTTGTGGAGCTTCTGCGTTCAGTCCACGAGTGTGACCCTGAGCTTCTGGTCATCTGTTATTGCGATTCTCCATCCCACTCCCGTTCTGCCCTCTCTGCCATTGACCTCCTGCTGTTTCCAGTTAAGCCCAACATAAGCTTGTGGAACACCACCTCATCTTCCGATCAAGCAGTCAACAGCATTCAAGACTCAACACATTCAACAAAATCTGATCACAACCTCTGACCCTTTTTTTCTGTTTGGGTGACAGTCATTGGAAAAGATTCCCATATTTCCACTTACTCCTCATCTAACCACATATATTTTTTAATTCATCCACGGGATGTTGCTGGATGACCAGCACTTATTGCCCATCTCTGATTGTCCTTGGAAGGTAGTTGAGAGTCAACCACACTGCTGTGCCTCTGGAGTCACGTGTAGGCCAGACCAGGTAAGGACAGCAGATTTCTGATACTAAAGGGCATTAATGAGCTAGATTTATTTTTCTAACAATTGACAATGGCTTCATAGACCTCAGTGGATTCTTAATTCCAGATATTTTTGTTGAATTCAAATCCACCATCTGCTGTGGCAAGATTTGTACCCAGCTCCCCTGAACATTAGCTGAGTTTCTGGATTAATAAGCCAACGATAATACTACTAGGCCACTCCCTCCCCTCTTAGCCTGTCCTATTACTATCCCATTTTACTTTGTACTATCATGACAAGTTATGAAATATGCCTCTAGGCATGTGTCTGAACATTGAGCAATGACTGGATCAAACTCTGCTAAGAAACCAAGCTTTTTAAAAAAGTCTTTATTCATCCATGGGACATGGAGTCACTGGTTGGTCAACATTGCTCAGTCTTAGTTGACCAAGAGCAATTGAGAGTCAATCATTTGCTCTGGATTCACATGTAGGGCAGACCAGATAAGGATGGCAGATTTCCTTCATTGAAGGACGTTAGTGAACCAGATGGGTTTTTTCAACAATTGACAATGATTTCAACGTCATCAGTAGATTCTTAATTACAGATTTTTTTTGGTTATTGAATTCAAATTCCCTCATCCACCGTGGTGGGATTTGAACTCTGGTCCCCAGAAAATTAACTGAATTTCTGAATGAATAGTCTATGATAATACTGCTTGGCCATCACCTCCTAGCTTGCTGACCTTTGCCAAGTGGCTGACATTTGCCTTGTGGCCTCACGTGGATTGAGGGATCCCAATGTACTGGCAAGCATGTCTGAGGAGGGGGGGTCTGACTTTTGAAGTAATGTCTTTTGACTTAAGAAATATAGAATTATATTCACTTTATTGCTCAATCCTTCTGAAAACAATAATGGTTTAGATATTTGCAAGCATCATTTCCCCCATGAATAGACATAAATGTGAGATGGCAAAGTGCAGCTATAAAAGACTCATGTGTACATTAAAAGATATCTGGAGCCCTCAGCTAAATCACTTAAAATTGTCTGGCTCCTTAGTCATTCTTCCTTTACCATTGGATTCAACAGGGTGCTTTGTTTCAGAATAAATGGATTATTTGCCTCAAGAATAATGTTGAAGATCTATTTTGGGAATGTTTCAAAAGTTAAATTTTATTGCCATTTGCATCTTCAACAAGCACAGATTTAGTTTTGTTTTGGCGCAGAAGATGGTTCTATGCAAAAATGTTAGATGGAGAGCTGATGAATTACCAAATAGAAAATGAAGTAATTTTTTCTCCTCCTATATACCCCATATTCAATCTGTCTAATTATAAAAATGTAGCAAGCACTTTAAGTGTGAGTTGAAAACACATCATAGCAATGCAATAAGTAAGCAGTCTCTTCTACTTTCAACTACCGGGAAAAATATACAAAAGCCTGATCTCACGTACCAACTGATTCAAGAACAGCTTCCTCCCTGCTGCCATCAGACCTTTGAATGCACCTACCTTATATTAAATTGATCTTTCTCTACACTCTGGCTATGATTGTAACACTACATCCTGTACTCTCTCCTTTCCTTCTCTATGTACGGTATGCTTTGTCTGTATAGCGCGCAAGAAACAAAACTTTTCACTGTATACCAATGCAGGTGACAATAATAAATCAATTTGGATTAGATTGAGATATGACTGCTCCATGAAAAATTTAGGTTGGAATTTTGTGGTTTCACTGATTCTAAAATGGTAAAATCCTGCCTGAGGTGGATGGACCTTTCCATAGTCTACCCCTCGTCCGCTCCGATTCCATGGCAGACGGGGCAATAAATATCAGCCTTAGGAAAAGAGCATCAAAAACTTATTGATTCCCCTTTAAGACCAGTTCACAGAATCATAGAATCCTATAATACAGAAGGAGGTCATGAGGTCCATTGAATCTGCATTGACAACAATCCCACCCAGGCCCGATCCCCATAACCCCATGCATTTACCCCATGCTACTCCCCCTGATACTAAGGGGCAATTTAACTTGGCCAATCCACCTATTACCAATTATAATTGCATTCATTATCTGGATACTTATTTTTTCACAAGGCTATTCATTGCGTGCCAAAACAGTTTTTCAAGTGCAAGAACACCTTTTTGTGTTCTATACCTTATGTAAAACAAAAAGTATACCAGTGATTCCACCTGAAATTTATCACTAACAATGCTAGCTTGCATTGAGTACCCTTTAACATGGTGAAGAGGCTCAAGGCACTTTTACAGCACTATTATCTGTTGGAGTTTAACACTGAGGTGCATAGGGAGGTATTAGAAGAATTGACCAAACATTTGGCCAAAGAAGTAGGGCTTAATGAAGGTCATGAAAAGGAGAAAGAGAGCTGGAAAAGCAAAACGGATCAGAGGGATTTCCAGTGTTTCGGGCCTAGGCTGCTGAAGGCTTGGCTGCCAATATTGGCACTTTAATGATCCAAAATAAATTGCACAATTTAGGTTGTGTCCCTGTCAGCACACTGGGGTTAAGATCTGTTGTGTGAGTATCTTATGTAGGCAAACTACAGGAAACATGGCTTTAAACCTAATCTCTGTGGTTTAGCATGGCCAATCAACCTAACCCGCACATCTTTGGACTGTGGGAGGAAACTGGAGCACCTGGAGGAAACCCAGACAGATATGGGGAGAATGTGCAAGCTCCACACAGACAGTGACCCAAGGCCAGAATTGAACTTGGATCCCTGACACTGTGAGGCAGCGGCACTAACCACTGTACCTTTGTGCCGTCCCTTTCTCTGATATTCTGAGGAATAATAAATATTGCATTTATTGCCCATTTGCTGTTGTGTATAATGTGATTCTTTTGTCCACATAGCATTCAACAAATGGGTCTAAATGTCTCGTGTTACGACTGTGATTATGTTTCAGAATGTCATCATTGGGTGTCAAGAACTTCTGTGTGTGCTGAGGTTGTGAAAAGCAAGATAGCCCAAAGCAGTCATTCCCAGCCTTTTATATGTCATGGCATACCTCATTCCCAGAAACAAATTTTGAGGCAAACCTCCTATCTCTCTGCCTTTTTCCCTGAATTGAAAGTTCGTTTTAACTTCTTCCTGTCCACATTTGTGTTTTTTTTAACCTCTCCCTGTCTCTCTCTCACTTCTGTCAGGAATTTTGTGCCATTTTAGAACTTTTGCTTCTTATGTGAGTGCATGGAACCTTTGCCTTCAGCTCCAAGTCCCGTTGATCATGTTATCAATTACATTAATTTATTATTAATAATGAAATATTATGTGTAAGGGCCTGAACAACATAAAAAATCTTAATCGCGTATGTACGGCTCTTTCCCAGCTGATGCATGTGCCGGAGGTCTGAGGTATTTCGGATCATGGAGATGCCAACCACAGAGCTGAATTATAAATCATTTTGAATCCTTTGTTGCACATTTGGAATGTCTTCATGGCACACCAGTTTACTCCAGCACACTGGTTGAGAACCGCTGGTCTAAACCATAGCTCCAAATTTATATTTCTACGTACAGCAGCTGAAGACCCCACATGAACACATGTGATATGTCTGGCAAACATCAATGCCATGGCAAAAGTTCTCTTTTCAAACCCTAGACTCACAGCATTTACCTTCCAGATACTGGGCAAACCGAAGTATGCAACGGATTGCAGAGTGCGAGTACAGGGACAATCTGTGATTTGATTTGATCTGATTTATTATTGTCACATGTATTGGGATACAGTGAAAAGTATTGTTTCTCCCACAGTAGACAAAACATACCTTTCATAGAGTACATAGAGGAGCAGGAAAGGAGAGGGTGCAGAATATAGTGTTACAGCTCGGGTACAGAGAAAGGTAAGTTTAATATGCGGCAAGTCCATTCAAAAGTCTGATGGGAGCAGCACAGAAGCTGACCTGGAGTCAGTTGGTACGTGATCTCAGACTTTGTATCTTTTTTCTGATGGAAGAAGGTGGAAGAGAGAATGTCCTGGATGTGTGGGGCCCTTAATTATGCTGGCTGCTTTGCCAAGGCAGCAGTAAGTTTAGACGGAGTCAACGGATGGGAGGTTTGTGTGATGGACTGTGCCTCGTTCATGACCCTTTGTCATTTCTTACAGTCTTGGTCAATCAGTGACTCTGAAGTTGAGGAACATTCCCAGTGTAAAACAAATCTAAGATGGGTGTCCGTGCAAAGAAGTTGGAATTGGATATTGCTTGCAGATCAAGGGTTTTAAATTTGAAATAAATTGAACTATGGAAAGCAGCAGATATGTTTGAAAACGTCCACAAGGGCTCTGAACGTTTTAGACACACGGAGCTCAAATGACACAGAAGAAACAAAATAAGAAACCCGTTATGAAGGCAGAAATGAAATTGCTTGAACAGAAGGCGACAGAGTCAAGAAAGCAAAATAATGCTGCAAACTCAAGGCTGATGATTAGGAAGGCCAGAAAGATTTAAAATGGAGAATGAAGAGACGGAGTGGTACACTGAACGACTGAGTGAGTCCTTTGTCAACTCGCCTTCAGCTCACTGACCCGTAGAGGTAGCGCACTGTAGAATTGATGACGCTAATGTAACTAAAGGCCAACTCTGGGCACTTAGTGACTAACGTGCAGATAGCTAGCAAAAGTTCAGATCCCTGCTCACATTTTTCGGAGTGGGGGAGTAAATGTGTTTATTTGAATGCCGCAGGGTCCTTAATGTATTGCCTTTCAGACTTTTTGGAGTCGTTCTGCATTTATTTGGCCTTCAGAGAGGCATTCATTGCTGTTTACAGCAAGCGGCGTATCGCATAGTAGGGATACAAGCCAGCAGTCTCACAGTCGCATGCTATGAATAATTCAATTGTAAGTAAAGAATACTCGGTTAACTAATAAAAATAAGAAATAAAATGCAGTCACTGCATTGTGATTGTCTTTGTCCTAAACAGAGAAATAACATATAAATCTGATTGAAATGACAGTTGTTTTACAAATTGCAATCTCATTTTTTGGCCAGAAATTCCATAAAATTGTGCTGCACAGATTAGGAAGTCTTACCTGCAGAACCTGATAATTTCTGCATTTATTTAATGTATAAAATCTAGGGTGATTTCACACTTACAGCAGCTGCAGCATTTTTCTTCGATATATAATTTCTGTCACGGGATCTCAATGGAATTAAATACAGCACATTTGAGATAAAAACAGATTCTGAAGACGCAGTCGCCAGGCACTTCAATTGTACTTTCTTACTGTAACGCGTCAAATCGCTCTGTTCACCGAAGAAATTAAATCCATGGCCACATTCACTTGCAAACAATAGAAGCAACATTCTTGTGAGAACAAGAATAATAGAAAAGAGGCAGCAGTGGACCATTCAGGCCTTTGAGCCTGCTCCACTATTGAGTACGACCATGGGAGGAATTTTCCATTCTGGAGAATAGGGTAACAGGCAGGAAAGTTGATCAGATTCCTTTGGGTGGTGGAGACCTCCACCCCATTGGCTAATCTTCCCCTTCAACTTTGGGGGGAAGTAGGGGGGAATCAGGATGTTGAATTTGATGACCAGCAAAGATCAAAATGAATGACGGAGCAGACTCAAAGAGTGAAATAGCCTCCTCCTGCTTCTAGTTTCCATGTTTCTCTGCAACTGAAGTATATCATGATGTGGAGATGCTTGCGTTGGACTGGGGTGAACGCATAAGAAATCTCATAACACCAGGTTAAAGTCCGACAGGTTTATTTGGAATCACAAGATTTTGGAGCGCTGCTCCTTCACTCACCTGATGAAGGAGCAGCGCTCCGAAAGCTCGTGATTCCAAATAAACCTGTTGGACTTTAACTTGGTGTTGTGAGACTTAAGTATAACAAACAGGCAAATAAAATTGGAGAAATAATGATGCATTCATTCCATTGCAATAATTGTACAAAGATTGTGACTCAGCAAACATCAGCTTGTGAGCATTTGGAGAATGCCTGATTCTTCCTTTTCCTTAAATTTCTTTTTACAAGAATAGGAAATCTATTGTAAGTGTAATGTAAATGTAAGTGACATCAAGATTAACACAAGTTGTATTTTTTATTTTCTGAAGCCTTTGTGCATTGAAATCATTTCAATATAAAAATTATGGGAGTATTATATATGGAAAAGTGTTGCAGGTTGCCTTCAGAGCTGATCACATGATTTGATGGCGATGTTATTAGGGTGCTTGCAGAGGCAGCTTGTTTACTTTCAGTTTGTCCTCTGTGCTGTGTGGAATCTGATTGCTGTTCATACCGATGGGATTTGCTGATCGCACTGCAGTGAACAGAGATTTGGTTGGGCACCAAGTTCTCTATCTTCGCTTGTAGCAGGGGCATGAAGATTGCGCCCAATGTCTCTTTCAATAAAAGTGCTGTGTGTTAGTCCGAATCTATACATGCAAACTACTTTTGTCTCTTTTTGTCAAAACGCACGACTGTTAACATTGTTGGGACATTACAGGGGGACAGGGGGTTGGGTGGAGAGAGATTGAAAAAGTAGGCGGGGGGGGTAAAACTGTTTCCATTGGTAGGATGGTCAGTAACCAGCTGTCAAAGATTTAAAGTAATTGACAATGAAACCACTGAGGCACACTTTTCTGATGCAGTGAATTGAATTCACATCATGAAACAGAGGTGATAGATTCAATAATGACTTTTGAAAGGGATTTAGTCAGACACTTGAGAAAGAAAAATAAACGGGCCTTTGGGGGAAAACGTGGATCTAATTGGACAGCAGTTTCAAAGTGCTGGCCTCAGCACGATCGGCTAAATGGTGTAGTTCTCAGTTACGTGATTCTGTATTTTGACAGAACATATCGACGTAATGTGAATCTTTGGCTTCATGATGGTTAGGAATGCTTTGTTCTCTGTTCTGTACATCAAGCTTGCCAGAAAATAACCCAGAAAACTCAGTACAATGAAAACCCCAGCCATCTGCTGCTCTCTCAGCTTTAAGTTGTCGGTAGGATATCTGGATTTAGAATCCCTACAGTAAGAAGGAGGCCATTCAGCCCATCAAGTCTGCAGCTACCACAATCCCACTCAGGCCCTATTTCCATAACCTCACTTATTTATTCTGCTAATCCCCTGACACTAAGGAATCATACAAACCTCGGGTGGGCGAGGCAGTAAAATTCCGGCGTGCGAGTTTGCATTGTTAGACATTGCAGACACTTTAAAGTGCGATTAAAGGGAATGGTAGAAGGTGAAGGGGTAGCAACAAGTCTGATGCAGTTTTTGTCCATGGCGTCTCATGAGTCATATTTGCTTCAGCTCTCTGTTAACAATTTTAACGCAGATTGGAAAAATAAAGAAGAATATTGGAGGGACCATTGCAATCCTTTGCCCTTCCCAGTGCATTGAGAAGGGTATGGGATCCTGTCAGTGCTGCTTTCAAGACACTTGATGGCAGAACAGGCAAAACTGAAGATCTAACTAACCACGAAAGAGAAAGACAAACTTCTGCGGAATCAGTTTGAGGCTGCGGATATGATCCTCCACAGCTGAGACTGAAAGCCATAAATCAAGTCACTGCCATCTGACCGAGGATCCACTCACGTCTTGGTTTTTATCAGTCTGAGTAAAGGTGATGAGTAAGCCTGCACCAAATCTAGGGAGTTCGCGATTGAATTGCGATAAGTGACCGTTCAAGGCGTTCGGTGAGCAAAGTGGCGCAAAAGTCTCAGGAACTTAAAATGTAGTGTAATGATAGTAGTTTGCATTTATTCCATCGTCTCCTTGGACACTTGGCTCTGGGAAGCAAGCAATGACACTGAAAGACCAGTAAAACGTTGTTTCGTATCTGCAGCCTAAGGCTGATTCCGCTGAAATTTTAACCTGATCTTTCCAATCCTGCCACCCAGAATCAGATAAGTTTTCTAGAGTGGTATTTTCAAGAACCCATACGCTTTTCAAAGCACTAGAAATCTCAAATAATTGTAATGATCTTTCCAGTGTAGATATATATTTCCATTAATGCAGAAATGCCAGGGGAGATTCTCCCAAAAGTGCGGAATTGGTGGGAAAACTGTTCTGGATCGTGACTATAGCATCAATTCAGCTTCTCACCTGAGTCTCAGCCCTCTGTCTGCTGCAGAGGTCTCAGTTGTGAATATCATTAAAAACCCGGGGTGGGGGGATGCTATTTGCGCTGGAGTTTGACAGCTCTGGAACTTTATGCATGTGCAGTACTCATGATCTGTCAGACTCCCTGTTTGTTGACCAGCTCAATCGCTGGCCAGCCCAGGAATCCGCAGTGCTGCTTCTCTCCACCCCTCCCCACGGAGCACCCCGATGTCCAGCCCAACACCCCCTGCCCCCAGCAGTGGCAATTCCCCCTAACTCCGGCACACTCCCCCCCCTGCTGACCCCCACCCCCAGTGTTGGACCCGCCCCGGGGTCAGATCACGGTGCCACAGGGAGACGGATCCTCCCCAGCAGACCACCACCGCCACCACCACCCCAGCCTGCCCCAATCACTGGCCTCCCCCCCCCCCCTCCAACCCATTCCTGCAGCGTGGCAGTGGGACCCCCATCCCCAGCAGTCACCCCTAGGCCCTACCCACAAAAGGCCATGCCCACTTGGTACTGCCCAATGCCCATTGAGCTGTGCCAAGGTGCCCCCTGAGCATGGTCACTTTACCCTTGAGAAGTGACGGTAGCACAGACTGACACTGCCAGGGTGCCCATGCCCAAGGGTCACCCCCTCCACCACCCGGCCCTCTGTGGGGGGGGGGGGGCCTCGATTGCCCACCCTTCATCCCGGTGGGGTATCAGCTAATTCCCCGAATGTGGGGAGCTACTCTAAAGCCCGCCATATTGAGATGCTCCTGGTGGGGTAGGAGATGCTATCCCGATAATCCAACGCAAAATATATTTAAACTAGATTAAAAAAAGATTCAAGTGACTTATCTCTCTTCCCGCTGGTTTCCAGCGTGCTCTGGACTTCGACTGTTCTCCGGCTCTGGGAGACGCACATGTGTTTCCGGCACATGTACCAACCCCTCAAAATGGCCAACACGCAATTCTCCTGACCGGACTGAACAGAAAAGTTGCGAGTCGCAATAGGAGAATAGGGCCTGTCTTTCCAAAGGTGTGTGTTTCCAGGGAGATTGCTTCTATTAATTATATTTCAAGGATTTAGTCGCATTATCACGAGTTAAACCATTTTCTAAATGGACTTTTGATACCATAACGTCTGCCCGTTGCTTTAGCCACAGCCTGTGGGACTTGTGAGCTGTCAACACTCTGCTGATAAATTGCACCATTCACTTCTTATGACTAAACACATCTTTCTTTAAAATTCTGTAACACAGATTGAAATCTAAAAGGACTTAACTTTCCCACATCACAGTCATCCCAGCAATCGTCTAGGATTAAGCCGTTATCAATAACATTTTTTTTTTCCTGGCCCTTTTGTTTATTACTGCGGTCTAAAAATTCTATCTGACTTCAGCTGTGTTTTTCAGTCACAAATGGCAATGTTGATCCGGTAATTTTCTTGCAAATGTGCAATTTACTGGTAGGAATTCTCTGATAATGGACTACATGGGAAGACAGGAGCTACTATCCCTTGCACAGTGACAGACCGAGGAAGGAACAGAGTGCGGAGGAGGGGGGGTGGTCTTTGAATTTATACTCCAATTCCCTCGCAGCCCTGTCTAGTAACCTCTGATACAATTACAACTCTTAAAGTTGGATAATTTTATTTCTTTCCTAATCCCTGCACACAGTTAGGTTGCAGTAAATCTGGGATGGGTAAAGCACTTCTGGCACAATCAGATAGCGATGAATAAAAGGTCAAACTGAGGCCTTGAAGTAAGCAATTAAGTAATGGAATACCTACAATATAAGGAATAGTGTTCACCTTGGTAGTTTTTTTTTCTAAACATTGCTTTTTTTTTGGCTTATTTATGAATACATTCAGCCACCAACAGACTCAAGAGTTACATCAATGATGTGTGCAAATCGTAAATAAAACTCCTACTATATTCAGGTTTTTTTAAATTTTATCAAAATTTGTCAAGAGGGAATTGATACAGGAATCTAAAATCTATCTATTGATGTTTGGTAACAATGTTTCAATGTGAATTCTACACAAAAAATTGTGTCTCCGTACTTTTGAATTAAAGCAATTACGGCTTCTGAATTATTGAAAAGCAAAAGCAAAACTTGCGACCTGGGGCCAATTCCAAGTAAGCCAAATCTGAAGTATTTCAATAGCAGAGTGCGAGCTATCTCAACATAAATTTTTGACGATCTGGCAACGGTTCCCAGCTGAGAAAGAAATGCTCCTCAGAAAACATGAACAGGAGTGGGTGATTCAACCCCTCCTATCTGTTCTGTCATTCTGTTGAGTCCTGGTTGATCTGTATCTTAGACCATAAGATCTCCCAGCCACCCAACGAAGGGACAGCCTGTCCCGAAAACTTGTGGCTTTTGCTACAAATAAACTTGTTTGCACTTTAAGCTGGTGTTGTGTGAATTCTTCCTGTTTTACCCCAGTCCAATGCGGCATCTCCACATCTTAGATGATAAGACCATAGATATAGGAGCTGAATTAGGCCATTTAGCCCATTGAGTCTGTTCCACCATTCAATCATGGTTGATAAGTTTCTAAACCCCGTTCTCCAGCTTTTTCCCCATAACCTTTACCTCATGTCACATTATCTGTAACTTGCCAAAGCTTGCAAAATCTCACTAACTGGCCTGGCTTGAGACAATTCCCACCTCTTTAACCTGTGCTTAACCCTCTCCCCACTGGTATTGTCTGCACCTGTAAAGACTTGATTACATGCTAAGACTTGCATTCCAACCATTATCTTGTAATTGAGATTGTGTCTATGTATACCCTATTTGCAAAACAAATTCTACACTCACCTGATAAAGGAGCAGCGCTCCGAAAGTTTGTGCTACCAAATAAACCTGTTGGACTTTAACCTGATGTGGTGAGACTACTTACCGTGCCTTTACCAATCAAGAGCCTATCTGTGCCTTAAATGCATTCAATTATCTGACCTCCAGGGCCTTCTGTGGCAATGAGTTCCACAGATTCATCACTCTCTGTCTGAAGAAATTCCTCCTCACCTCTGTTCTAATAGGTCATCCCCTTACTCTGAGGTTGTGCCCTCAGACCCTAGTGTCTTGTATTAAGGGAAATATCTTCCCCATGTCCACTCAATCCAGGCTTTTCAGTACTTCTGTAAATTTCAATGAGATCCTTCGCATCCTTTTAAACTCCATCGAGTACAGGAATACAGATCCAGTGTCCTCAGACACTCCTCATACATCAAGATTTTCATTCCTCGAATCATTCTCATGAACCTCCTTTGGACCCTCTCCTAGGCCAGCCTATCCTTCCTTAGATATGGGGCCCAAAATTGCTCACAATATTCTAAATGTGGTCTGACCAGAACCTTTTCAAGCCTCAGCAATACATCCCTTCTCAATCCCCCAACCTCGGTTCTACAACCCTGCACAAACTTGCTGAATGAAAATCTGTCTCCATTTTGAAGTTCTCAATTGATCTGGTATCCACAGCTTTCTGGGGAAGAGATTTCTGGACTTCCACTGCCTTCTGTGTGAAGTGGTGCTGACAAGCATCAAGAAAATATAGATGGCCTCCTTCTGCACTTTTGGATTCTCTGGCCAGAGTTTTACCAGGACACCCGCCCTGAGGGGAAGGCTAGGCTTGAAGGATGACTTTCTCCCTTGGCCTCGGGTGGGTTGGTACAAAACTTGGGTAGAGGTGCCGGTAAATTTCTGCACTACGATTCTACAAGTAAGGGCCAGCTTTCTCAAATACATCAAGGGGGGGTGGGGGGGTGGGGGTGGGAGGGGTGGGGGGGGGTCACCACTCTGAACACAGAATAAAAAATATTTAATGAGGTTCGTTATAATCAAACTCTCTAGGTAGCACCGACATATTTATTACAAATGACTGTGATAAGTTGAATATTCAGAAGTTGCGATTTGCATGAAAGGTGTTTTGCCAATTAAATGCGTGAATTATGTTCTTAGCCTGTAACCCATTCATGTTGCTTCTCTTCAGCTTTGAAATGACTTGATCAAAGAATTTACATAACCTAGTTACACATCGAAGATATGCACAGGAATTACTTTTCTTTTAACTTTTGCAGTTATTTTGACAATGAGTAGGAAAGTCGTGACTCCAGGTGTGTTACTCACAAAGAGAGTGTGGACAATGACGCAGCAGGGTCTATCATCCAACATTAAGAAAATGTCTGCATAATTTAGATGATGTGGAGATGCCGGCATTGGACTGGGATAAACACTGTAAAAAGTCTCACAACAGCAGATTAAAGTCCAACAGGTTTATTTGGCAGCGCTAGCTTTCAGAGTCTCAAGCTCCTTCGTGGAGCTCAAAACACCGAAAGCTAGTGCTGCCAAATAAACCTGTTGGACTTTAACCTGGTGTTGTGAGACTTCTTACTGTGCATAATTTAGCACATTTCTTATCAGGTAGGTTTTGAGGTCAGATTCTGATTTCAGAAGAACATAATACTTAATTAATACTTCAAGGATTACGCTTGGTCCAATGTCTTTATTTGTCATTTTGCGTCGGCAAAACATATTTTGAGCTCAGCAATCCTCTAAGTGGGCCCCATGGACTATGCAATGTTGTACCTTGACTTGAGGGATAAATCATATCTTCCAGGGCCCCTGTAAATGAAAGAAATAGTCATTGACTTCAGGAAGCACAGTGGAGGACATGTGCTTCTTCAATGGGGTTGATGTGGTCGAGAGCTTCAAGTTTCTATGTGTCCAGATCACCTACAATCTGTCCTGCTCCCTCCACATCGATGCTATATTTAAGAAAACCCACTAATGCCTCAACTTTATCAGGAGGCTAAGGAAGTTTGGCTTGTCCATTATAACTCTCACCAATTTTTACAGATGCACCATATAAAGCATCCTTTCCAGATGTATCACAACTTGGTATAGCTCCTGCTCTGTCCAAGACTGCAAGAAACTGCAGAGGGTTATGAACGTAGCCAAGTCGATCACGCAAACCAACTTTCCATCCATTGATTCCATCTACACTTCCTAATGTCTCAAAAAGTCAGCTCACTTAATCAAGGGTCCCACACACTCTCGACATCCTCTCTTCCATCTTCTTCTATCAGGAAAAGATACAAAAGTTTGAAACCACGTACCAACTGACTCAAGAACAGCTTCTTCCCTGCTGCCATCATTCTTATGAATGAACCTACCATATATTAAGCTGATCTTGCCCTATACCTAGCTATGACTGTAATACTACATTCTGCACTCCCTCCTTTCCTCTCCATTATGTACTCTGTGAATGGTATGCTTTGTCTGTTTAGCATGCAAGAAACAAAACTTTTCGCTGTGTACCAATACATGACAATAATATAGCAAATTAATTCTCTTCTCATACCTTGTTGTGGACTAAGGCAAATTTTAGTCCATTTCTATTGTTAGAATGCCCCGGAACAGACTGCTAAGCCTGTCACCAGGGTCTTCTACCTTAAGGGGTACCACTACGCATCAAACGTGGCTGGCCAGGAGTCTCTCTCGCTTTTATTGCCAACCATTAGCATGTTTGGAAAGATTTGCAGGTTGATACTCAATCTGTTTACCGTGTTATGAATGAACCTTCTTTGGCCACCACGTCCTAGGGCTGGATTCAAACTCAGTGCTTCTGATTCAGAGGCATACCCAGAGAATCATAAAATCTTCAGAACACCTTTGTGCTTTTCTTTGTTCATGAGATGCGGGTATCACTGGCTGGGTCGGCATTTATTGCTCATCCCTGAGGGCAATTAAGAGTCAACAACATTGGTGTGGATCTGGAGTCACATGTAGGCCAGACTGGGGTAAGGATGGCAGATTCCCTTCCCAAAAGGACATTAATGAACCAGATGGGTTTTTATGACAGTTGTCAATGATTTCATGGTCAACATTAGACATTTAATTTTTTATCTGTTTTTTATTGGATGTAAATTTCGCCATCTGCCCAGGTCCTCAGAGTGTTACTCCTTGTCTTCTGAATTAGATGTCAAGTACAATATCACTAGGTCACTGCCTCTCCTGACTCCAGCAATCTCGCACACACTGTCGTTTATGTTAATCCTATCCTTTGGTTGGCAATTGAAATCAATCTGATGAAATTAGGCTAATCATAAAACCACAAACCAATGTTTTCACATGGAACATATGAGTAAACAAATGCATTTTCTAGCCTTATTCAATTAATCAATGGCACGCTGCTACGTTTAAAAATTAAATAATAAATGACACAATTTGAGTGTTTTCTCTGGGTTCACAAGGTTTTTATCTTGGCGAGGACGGCACTAAAGTTTCCACAGCTCAGCATGACTGCTGAAAGCCCAAAGCTGTGACAGACCAATTTGGTAATAAAAGGAGACAAAAGCTTTGCTTCTGCCTTTCCCTTGGCTGTTCTCGTGGAATGTCTCCAAGTTATTGTTTAAAACTACTGAGAATGAGAATTCTCTTTCAGTGAAATCCCCGCTAATGCATCTGCATGGAAACCAATCAAGCATTATGGGGTCAATGTTATACTGCCCCACTCATGCCCCTTCCAACCACTCTCTCCAACCATAGCATAAAAGTCGGAGCCAATCCCAGCCATTTATGACCCGTTTGGCCTTCATTTAATCGCCCCGTGCCTTTAATTGGTTTGAACTTGTTCTTCCACCTCAATTATGAGAGGAAATCATGCCTTTCAGAGCTGCCAGCCAACACAATAGCAACTTAATTGGTCACTTAAGGGCCTGGATTAGTCCAATACCTCTCCCACCACTGGTAAGATCATATGGCGGACAGGGAGGGCAGACAGCAGATATGATGACCCTGCCATGGTACCCAATGTTACACCTTGCCCCCCCTCAACATCTGCCAGCCTGCACTCCTGAGGCTACAGAACGCCAACCTATAATCCAAAATCACCATAAGAGTTGAGAATCTCCCCTCTACCTTGATCCCTCGTTGATTTGGGTAAGGGAGGTAAAGAATAATCCTTTTATCCTTGGCACGACCATTCCTTATTATTCTTTTTAACAATGGCAGCTGGATTTTTACTATCATATCAAAAATATGTAACTAGAATTCTATGGATTAACAGCATCTTGCAACTTGAACTTAGGTGAGAAATACAGATCCGATTCCAGATCAAATATAGATCAGGTATTCTGGATCAAATCATAATAATCTCATGGGGGGGACAACTTTAACCCAACCTTGGAGGGTGAGAAACTTAGGATGTCTGGAGTAATACTGATTTTCATCCCAACTTATTGGGGGACATTGTAACCAATTAAAGTTTATTTTCGTGGTGTCGCAAGTAGGCTTATATTAATACTACAAAGAAGTTAAAGTGAAAGTTCCCTGGTTGCCACACTCCGGTCCCTGTCCGGGTTACACTGAGGGGGAATTTATCATGGCCAATGCACCTAACCAGCACTACTTTCGGACTGTGGGAGGAAACCAGAGCACCCGGAGGAAACCCACGCTGATCCGGGGAGAATGTGCAGACTCTGCACAGATAGTGACCCAAGCAGGGAATTAAATCCAGGTCCCTGGCACTACAAAATGGCAGTGCAAGCCACTCTGCCACTGTACCTCTCACAACTGAGTTAAGCTCCCAAAGCATATGGTGTTGTATCTCGATCAGGCTTCACGTGGGAAATCTTCCTGCATTTCAAATTAACTGAATAAATTGACTGTGCCAACAGATTCTAAGCTTGTCATTTATCCTCAAGTAGGTTACAAAGCCGAGGCACATAAACACACAGTGAGTTTAAATCTGATTGGTCCAAGGGCTGCCAGGAGAGAGTGGTGGACATACACTGCTGAGATGGCATCCAGTCCCAAAGCAGAAGAGAAGATGGACATTCGACTTATGTTTAAGTTTATTTATTCATGTCACAAGTAGGCTGACATTAACACTGCAATGAAGTTACTGTGAAAATTCCCGAGTTGCCACACTCTGACGCCTGTTCGGCTGCACTGAGGGAGGATTTAGCATGGCCAGTGCACTTAACCAACACGTCGTTTGGACAGTGGGAGGAAGCTGGAGCACCCAGAAGAAACCCACGCAGACACGGGGAGAACGTGTAGCGTCCGCACCGTAACCCAAGCCAGAAATCGAATCCAGGTCGTTGCGCTGTGAGGCAGCAGTGCTAATCAGTGTGCCACTGTGCTGTTTGGAAACTAACGAAATGTTCACAATAGAGCACAATGTTCATTTTAGAACACTCCGCCCAGAGTCTCATGACCAATTCTGTTCTCCATTGAAGTCTACAAGTAATATTGGGCAAGTGTAAAACTAACATTAAACGTGACCAATTGAGTTGGAGTAAGGTTGTTTCCAAGTTTTCCAAGGAGTGGTTGTTACAGGGGGATGAATGAACTGCACTCTGCGCCACCCCTGTCCCCCATCCCAAGGTAAAAGTCAGTTGACACAGTGCTGACTAAATCATCATAGAACCCTGCAGTGCAGAAGGAGGCCATTCAGCCCATCCAGTCTGCACTGACCACAATCTCACCCAGGCCCTACCCCCCCATCCCTACATATTTTACCCGCTAATCCCTCTAACCTCAGCATCCTAGTACACTAAGGGGCAATTTTAGCATGGCCAATCAACGTAACCAGCACATCTTTGGACTGTGGGAGGAAACCAGAGCATCCGGAGGAAACCCACGCAGGCACAAGGAGAATGTGCAAACTCCACACAGGCAGTGACCCAAGTTGGGAATCGAACCCAGGTTACTGGAGCTGTGAAGCAGCAGTGCTAACCACTGTGCCACCCACTTAAGTAAGTGTAGCACAGTGAGAAGCAGTGGGGGAGGGGTGTGAGAGTCCGGACAGGAGGGTCACAGGGCTGTATACAGTAGTGTTGGTAGAGAAGAGGAAGGGGAAGGATGTCTCCGCTAGGAGCAGGTGACACCCCAAAGGAAGAGTTGACTCCCTTCCTGTACGCAGCAACCCGTGCAGTGAAAGCTACTGAGCTGGCCATCGAAACATTGAGGCAGATATGGATTGAGGCCCTGATGAGGCAAATCACCCACACCACAGCCTGAATGGAGTCTAAGGGCAGACAGGCTGCCTGACACCTGACCCAACCCTGGTAATAGGGCTGGAGTGCGCTGGAAGGCACCAGACTGGC
Organism: Carcharhinus amblyrhynchos; assembly: GCF_965287045.1. NCBI lineage: Eukaryota > Metazoa > Chordata > Chondrichthyes > Carcharhiniformes > Carcharhinidae > Carcharhinus > Carcharhinus amblyrhynchos. The sequence continues at coordinate 7,148,705 of NC_137333.1, read as the reverse complement.
TCTCCACTTCAATCTGTGTGCTTTTCCTGACTTTCAACAATGCTAGCAGAGAGCCACAAAATTAAGCCCCAAGATTTTGCCAAATATTTGGTACATGTTGGCAGCTCGCCTATATGTACCTTGTTGTTAAGGTGCCATGTAAACGCATAGAATCTCATGTTGCTTGCACCAAGAACTCCCAACATCTATTTCTTTTCTACCTTCCGGGGTTCAGGACACATCTCAAACCTGTGCCCCCAGCAAGTCACACAAACAGCAGCGAGCTGACCTTTATGCGGGCTTTCACTTGGCATGTGATGTTCCAGGTGGCTTAAGAATGTCACCTCCTTTCCATGCATCCTCTTGTGCTGCTGAACCTTCTGGGACCAAAGGGCAGGGTTTTTGCAAATCCTCCCTCTTTTTAAATGGCCTGCCTAAATACAAGAATATTGTAACAGAGAGCTCCCTGTTTTAGCTTAATGATGACACCACCCATTCAAAATATTGTTCCCTTAATTTTCTGCTGTTCTCATTTATATCTTCATAGAATCATCAAATCCCTACAATGCAGAAGGAGCATTGAGCATACATCCACAATATGTAAATATACCTAATTTATCACCATACAGACAAAGGCTAAAGGTATAAGTCATGCAAACAAAACAATGATCCGACCCAGGCCCTATGCCTGTTAACGCCTTGTGTTTATCCTGTTAATCCCGCTGACACTAAGGGGCAATTTAGCATGGCCAATCCACCTAACCCGCGCATCTTTGGAGTGTGGGAGGAAACCCATGCACTCATGGGGAAAACATTCAAACTCCACGCAGACAGTGACCCAAGGCTGGAGATGAACCCAGGTCCCTGGCGCTATGAGGCATGCTGTGCTAACCACTATGCCACAGTGCCATCCCACATATATTCACATATACACGTGGTGACACAGAGGTTAGCGCTGCTGCCTCAGACCACCAGGGACCCAGGTCTTAGGTTCAATTCCAGCCTTGGGTCACTGTCTGTATGGAGTTTGCACATTCTCACTGTGCCTGCGTGTGTTTCCTCTGGGTGCTCTGATTCTCCCCCACAGTCCACAGATGTGTGGGTTCGATGGATTAGCCATGCTAAATTGCCCCTTAGTGTCAGGAGAATTAGCATGATAAATACATGAAGTTATAGGGATAGGATGGTATTGTTGTTGGTGCAGGCTTGATGGACTGAATGGCCTCCTTCAGTCCATTCAGTAGAGACTTACGAATTCTATAAATATAATCATCCTCAGTCACTTAGAGCATGCAACCAAAATAGGAAGCAATGCAAAATTCAAATGTAAAGTTCCACATTCACACTATCATGTATGGATACAAATGCTGTTTTGACTTTATTGTGCAACAGAACAGCTCTCCATCCTGATACACAAACTATAATATGTAAATATACTTAGTTTATCACCATACATACAAAGGCTAAAGGTATAAGTCATGCAAACAAAACACTCTGCCCAAATTTGTTGAATGTGATATGTGCTCCACTCACAAATAGGTCTCTACAGCTAATGAGGAAACTTAGCTGGGCTCCTCCGCTAATGGAAATGCCCTCTCTCAATCATTTTCGGAATGGTGGGATGTGGGGAATATTTAAACTTGAAGTTACTGCCAAGCACGTCAGCTGCCTGTCACTCCAAACCAGGAATGATGGCTTTCTGGAGTCACTCTGAGTTTGTTTTCCTGGGGCTGCTACTTGCTTGTCAACAATGGCCAGGCACTTAGATTTACTCGGCAGCTTACAGCAAGCAAACGGGAAAGGAGAAAGAAAATTCTTAATAATCATGTCTCAGTAACATAGTCGCTGGTGCTGGGATGTAATTACATGCAGTTTCTGATGTTCAAATAGGACAGACAAATTTAAGATAACATTCAGATGTGTGCAGATACATAATGGGCTCCCAGGGGGGTTATGAAAATGTGTCCAACTTGTGACCTTACTATATATTCGAAGACAAATGCGTAAGACAGTTATCCATCACTGCCAGGGACTCCTTAGCACTCTGCGCATTCACTTGCTATATCTTTTGACCACTCATTCACCGTGAATTTAAGTATTTCACTGTGACTTTTCATCAAACATATGTTAACAGACTGATAATGTATAACAAACTTTACAAGCACAGGACAGCCACTGGCAGAGAGAGCAATTCATTTGAGTCATTCTGGCGTTAAACAAAGTGGCTAGATTCCAGAGATTGACTTGTCATCACATGCTAACTGCACTGACTTATTTTTCCTTTTAACGTGATGTATAACTTCTGTAGAACAAAGCAACCTTTGGATAGCTAGATGTGGGAAATGGTATTGTGATGCCACAGAAACAGCCTGGAAAATAGTGAAAGGATTTCATAGCATGTACAACATGGAAATAGTCCATTTGACTCATGTTGACGTTTATGCTCCACACAGCCCTCCCCTTCTCCTTTCATCTTAACCGTGAAGCATGCTCATCTATATTATTTGCTTCTGCTTTGTATTATTGAGTTCCACGATCCCTGAGTAGAGAAATGCCTTCTTAATTCCCTGTTGAACCTATCAGTGAACATCTCCTATTACATTTAATTTGACAGAGGGTCATCTGGGCTCGAAACGTCAGCTCTTTTCTCTCCTGACAGATGCCACCAGACCTGCTGAGATCTTTCAGCATTTGTTCTTTTGATTGCATTTAATTATCTTTGTGCAATTTGATATCTCACCTCCAAGAGTAACAATGCTTAGTGTATTGAAAATCACATTCTGCAGCTTGTCCACTTGAGGCTACTATATGTTCATGTACCAGCAGAGGGAGTCTGCTAGGAGGAAAATAATACATAAATAAATGATCCATGTTTAATAACTCGTGCAGTTCCAATTCTAAATGTCCTTGGCTGAATACATAATTATTTTGGTCTCAAGACCTTCACGTGATGCATTTATTTCAACCAAAGCAGGGAAGACAAGACCATTAAATTGATACCTGTGTCAGGGTCTAAGCAATTTCACTGGCGCTCAGGTTTAATTCTGATCACTTAACAATTGCTTTCTGTGGCAGTAAACAACATTTGCTGTGTTTATTACCCACTGGTCCACCAGCTCAGACTAAAGTCATCTCTGAATCTGATTACCAGCTAATGTTTTACTAACTCAGTCACCTGCACATGCGCATATATGAATACTGAATGAAATAGGCTGAGTTTTTCCACAAAGAGCAGCAAATTATAGATTATGACATGACATTAACTATTAGTTTGTTGCTACACTGGGAAATGCATGTTCATTACCTGCTGAATACACTATCGAAGATCAATTAAGAAGCAAAGCTATAAATACTACATCCATCAAAAATCTGATGTAGGTTTTATTTATGCAAACAATAATGAAGAGTCACAGGGGATGATTTGAACTGGTATATATCTTATAACCCCTGACCACTCTCTGTTCACAAGACCATAGGAAGCTCTTCCTCTAAAAAAAACCATTCATATTCAATTCTTCAGAAATAGCAAAGAGAACAAAAAAAATCTTTCAAATCAATCTCTTGGATTTAAGTTATCTATCAAGTTGGATGCAGTGGAACAAGTTACCTTGTCAACAACAGCTGAAAGATTAAATTCTGCTCTGTCCCGCAAGGAAAGAAAATTTTAAACCTGAAAGGTACAAGAGGAGGGTTGAGAAGGAAGTTCTTTCTGTCCTTATACTCGAAACATGTTTCATGGCCCGTCATCTTTTTTCTACTCTCCTCCCTATGTCCCTCATCTTTTTGGGCCTTCCTGACTTCTATCTAATCCAGTCACTTTTACATCCCTCTAATTTTCTCGATCTCAGCAAGATGCCTTTCCTTTCACCTTCCCTTTTTTCTCCCTTGTACTGTCTTCACTTACTCCGTTCTATCTTTGATCCTATTCCCTAACATATTTTAAGTTTAAGTATTAGTGTCACAAGTAGGCTTACATTAACAGTGCAATGAAGTTACTATGAAAGTCCCCAAGTCGCCATACTCCGGCACCTGTTCCGGTACACAGAGGGAGAATTTAGCATGGACAATGCACCTAACCAGTCCATCTTTCAGACTGTGGGAGGAAACCTGAACAGCAGGAGGAAATCCACACAGATCAACAGAGAACCTGCAGACTCTGCACAGACAGTGACCCAGGCCTGGGAATTGAACCCCAGTCCCTGGCATTATGAGGCAGCAGTGCTAACCACTGTTCCACAGTGTTGGTATCAGGTTCAACACCAGCATTTGATTAAAGGTTGACTTAAGAGTTAAAATGAATGGCGAAAGAGGAAAAAAAACACATACAATCCCTTGGTTACTTGACTACCTCAAGAAGACAAGAACAACCATGACAGGAATGTTATTAAAAATGAAATAACACCATACTGAAGGAAAACAGTAAAACAAATATTAAATATTAACATATATATGAAAATGAGGGGAAAGTATGAAATCTCCAGTCAGAAAGGTACTTAAGGAAAGTCCAACTAAAACAATACAAAATAAGATTGCATTCTATTGAAGATAAAAACAAACTTTTGAAGTAACCTGCAAAATATTAGCCGGGTTGCAAGAGTGAATTTTGCCATACGATAAACCCAGAGACAAAGACATGAGAAATACAATTATTAAAGTGAAGTAGCTTCTTCTTTTCTTGCATGAGAGGGGAAAGTGCATATCTTATGGTTTTTCTTTGGTTCCCTGCAATAAATTACAATAAATTTACCAATCAAAGTGCTACCAGAATATTACCATTTTTATTTTCTGCTTTTCAAATCTATTTTGCTGGCATGCTGCAATGAATGTAAGTGTGTTCTAGGGAGTATGATTCAAGGATTGAAATGCAACAGATATTTTCTTTTTAAGAATTCCACTAGAATAAGATGGGCAATTATTGCACTTAATTACAGGTTCTTAATTCATTTGCATTACATTCACATTTCGTGCAATTTCTAAAAAAATCTGTCCCTCCACAGATTTTCTTTCCCTCATCCTGGTCATCTTCCACATTTCTCTTGCCCTTCCATCTCAATCTCTCCACTCAGGTGTTATCTCACTTTGGTTAATGTTCCCTTTCTATTGTTGCTCTGCCTTTTTTAACATTCTCGAACTGACCGCTCATCAATATACTTTCCTTTGCATTTTGGTTGGATTTTGAAATCTACCCAATCTGTTTGACATCTCTGACAATCTGTAGTCGTGTGGATATGCCACAAGGCTGCCTCTGGAGGAAGATATTTAAGGTCAATTCAATAAAATCAAAGCAAATCAAAGCCCAGTCCATCACGCAAACCAGCCTTCCACGCATTGACTTTGTCTACACTTCCCGCTGCCTCAGCAAAGCAGCCAGCATAATTAAGGACCCCACACGCCCCGGGACATTCTCTCTTCCACCTTCTTCCATTGAGAAAAAGATACAAAAGTCTGAGGTCAAGTACCAACCGACTCAAGAACAGCTTCTTCCCTGCTGCTGTCAGACTTTTGAATGAACCTACTTCGTGCTAAGTTGATCTTTCACTACACCCTAGCTATGACTGTAACATTCTGCACTGTCTCATTTCCTTCTCTATGAATGGTATGCTTTGCCTGCAGAACGCACAAGAAACAATGCATTTCACTGTATGTTAATACACGTGACAATACTAAATCAAATCAAATCAAATAATGCCTCTCACAGAAACAGGCACTGAGCAAGAATTCTCTCCTTATACTTGACATATATTTGACTTGCCATCATCGTTTGTCTTATCCCCTCCCTATATCTCTTATTCTTTTGAACTTTCCTGACTTGCATCTAACTCACTCACTTTTCCATCCCTCTGATATCTCTATCCCCACAAGATGCCCGTTACTCCGTTCTTTCTCTTTTGCTTATCCTAGCTTCTCTTTCTCAGTACCTCACCTTGTTTACTCTGTTCTCTTCCTTAGCAAAGTATTCTTGTCCATTTTGCTTCTTTACTGTTCCCCCTGTGTTCTTAATCTAGTTTTTCAACATGATTGGGGAAAATTGGCAGTGGGAAATTGGCCAGAAATCCATTCGCCGGAACCTTACTGCCCCCCTCGCTAGGGGAATCAAAGCGGGCGAGGGATGGGCAACGGGAAGGTCCTTTGACCCCAGGTGGGATTTTCCGGTCTTGGGTCAAGCGAGGTAGTAAAATCCCACCAATTATGTCAAACCATGTGTTAAATTTTTCATGCCACTTCTGTTGGTCACCAGAAGTACCTTGTGGAAAATTGAAGAGAAAAATAATAAGACAAAATTTGTTATGATTACCTTGACTATTAATACTAGAAATTAAGATCAACAATAATCAGGAAGATGGAAATTGAAATGTCCAAAGTGCAATTGTTGCAGAGACTATTCATCCAAAAGGGAAGATTTATTCCTCCAAGATTCTTCTAGCCTTGCTTGTAATGAATACATTACATAAAAAGAGAATTGAATCATAGAATCCTACAGTGCAGAAGGAGGCCTTTCGGCCTATCAGATCTGCACCGACAACAATCCCACCCAGGCCCTATCCCCATAATCCCATGCATTTACTCTAGTTAGTCCCCCTGATAATAAGGGGCAATTTAGCATGGCCAATCCACTTAACATGCACACTGTGGGGGGAAAGCAGAGCACCTGGAGGAAACCCATGCAAACGTGGGGACTAAGAGCAGACTCCCCACAGATAGTGACCCAAGATTGGAATTGAACCCAGGTCCCTAGAGCTGTGAGGCAGCCGTGCTAACCACCATGCCACCCAGTCAACCATTTCTTTTTTATTATTATTTTGCTACTTTTCAATCCTTGTTTCTTGATTAAACTTCCATAGATAAAAAAAGATACATATCTATAAACTACAAACCCATTCCAAAGAACTTCACAGCCAATTAAGCACGTTTGAAGTGTGGTGATTGTCGGGAAATATGGCAGCCAATTTCTGCGCAGCAAGTTCCAACTAACAGCAAGCTGACAATGCCCAGATCATCCAGTTTAAGTGATGTTGGTTGAAGGATAAATATTGACCAAGACACTAGGGGAATCTCCCCTAAGCTTCTACAAACTAGAGACATGGGATATGTCACCTGGGGGGGGGCCGATAATATCTTAGTTTAACATTGCATTCAAAAGGCAGCATCTCCATCAATCCCTCTGTACTGTTACAGGTATCAGGCTTGGTTTGTGTGGCTAAGTGGGACTTGAAACCACAACCTTCTGGCTCAGACGCAATAGTGCTGCCCCCACAGCCAGAGCCCACAGAGAAAATGGGTGTGATCCTTCAGCTCTTCTTACTGGCGGGATATTGGGGTCCCACTGACACCAGTTCCCACCGTGTGTTTCCTGATGGCATGGGATAGAGTCAGTGGAAAATCTCACTGGCAGCGATGGGGCCAGAAAATCCAGCCATCGGCCTAGGGCGTGCAGTCTCCGTCTGCTGAGAGAAATGCCATGGAATGGCCAGAGAATCCCAGCAATGGAGTCCAGAATATAAATCCCTACATCACAAAAAAGAAACCTTACTTCCTTTACTACACTTATCCTCAGGTCATACCTAATGGGGTGGCACGGAGGCACAGTAGTTAGCATTGCTGTTTCACAGTGCCAAGGACTCATATTCAATTCTGGGTGACTGCCTGTGGAGTTTCAGATTCTTCCCATGTTTGTGTGGATCTTCTCCAGGTGCTCCGGTTTCCTCCCACACCTCAAAGATCATAGAATCCCTATAGTGCAGAAGGAAGCCATTCAGCCTATCAAGCACCAATTTCAAACCCACCCAGGCCCTATTCCCATAACCCCTCATATTTACCCTGCCCATCCCTTGACAATAGAGTCAATGTAGCATGGCGATTCAGCCTAACCTGCACATCTTTGGACTGTGGGAGGCAACCGGAGCACCTGGAGGAAACTCGCACAGACACAAGGAGAATGTGCAAGCTCCACATAGACAGTGAACCGAGGCCGGAATTGAATCCATGTCCCTGACGCTGTGAGGCAACAGTGCTAACCACTGTGCCACCATGCCTTGGGTTAGGTTGATTGGCTATGATAAATTGCCCCTTAGTGTCAGGGGATTAGCTGGGTAAATACACATGGTTACAGAGATAGGACTTGGTGGGATTGTTGTGGGTGCAGCCTCAAAGGGTCAAATGGCCTCCTTCAGCACTGTGCTGATTCTATGATTCTTTGACAGATTGACTAGAATGACATGGGAGATGAGAAGGCTCAGTTATTTGGAGAAGCAAAATAAACTGGACATTTTCTACTTTGGGAAGTGAAGATTAAGGGGTGATTCAATTGCGATATTCAAAATTATAATGTGCTTTGATTGAGTAGATAGAGAGAAAGGGATTCCAATGAAGGGTGAGCCTTAAGTAAAGGATACAGATTAACAAGGTACTGGTAAGGCCACACCTAGAATACTGTGTGCAATTTTGGTCCCCTTATTTGAGAAAGGATATGTTAGTTTTGGAGGGAGTGCAGAGATGGTTCACCAGGTTGATTCCAGAGATGAGGTGTTCAGCTTATGAGGAGAGATTGAGTAGATTGGGCCTGCACTCGTCGGAGTTTAGAAGGCTGAGGGGAGATCTTATAGAGACATAAAAGATAATGAAGGGGCTAGATAGGGTAAAAGCAGAGAGATTATTTCCACTTACAACGGAAACAAAACTAGAGGGCACAGCCTCAAAATAAGGGGGTGTCAATTTAGAACAGAGTTGAGGAGGAGCTTCTTCTCCCAGAGGGTAGTGAATCTCTGGAATTCTCTGTCCATTGAAGCAGTGGGGGCTACCTCATTAAACGTGTTTAAGTCACAGATAGATAGATTTTTGACCAGTAAGGGAATTAAGTGTTATGGGGGGGCAGGCGGGTAAGTGGAACTGAACCACTATCAAATCAGCCATGATCTTACTGAATGGCGGGGCAGGCTCGAGGGGCTAGATGGCCTACTCCTGCCCCTACTTCTTATGTTCTTATATTCTTACAATAAGTGTCAAAAGCCTGAGTGGGGATGAGGAGATTTTTTTACTTTAACCAACTTGTTGCTATGACCTGAAAAACACTGCTTGAAAAAATTGAGTGACCAAATTCAAAAGTGTCCTTCAAAAGGGAATAGGATATTGGCTTAAAAAGGAAATATTTGCCAGGCTACAAAGGAAGACTACGCTAGGTGGCAGGTTCAGAGAGCCAGTCCATGCACATTGGGCCAAATGACTTCCTTCTGTGTTGTACTATTCTATTATTAGGAGCTCCCAATTCCAGTTTTGTCCCATTCCCTGTCACAACATTCTAGAGATTAACTCTAATCGCAACTTTGTGCCACTCCTGTCTGGTTTCTGCTTCAGACTGCAAACAGTTAAACAGAGATGCTCTGGTGTCTGGGAGTGAAGATAGCCTGGTAATATTATCAGGGAAGGCAATGCTTGTGAAGTTTATGATGAGAACCTGAATCATGAGATTAGATCACTCCCTTGTACCTATTATTTTTCAGAACATATTTTGTTCTTGTCCCTTGCGGCTTTGTTCAGTTTTTTTTTCTGCTTTTGTGCTTATGTCAGCTGTTGGTGCAGGCACCAAACAACATGTATTTTATTATCATGTTGACATGTAGTTATTCCAATTTAATTGACATTGGTGGATTAGGCTGCAGCAGTCAATATATTTAATATACGACCGCGCTGTGCTAACTGACCAACAACATTCTCTTATTATTTAGGGCACAGGAATTACAAGACAAGGAGAAGACAGTTGAAACCATGTTAACCTGTTCAAACACACTGATGCTGCTTACAGCCGCAATACGGATCTGGCAGCACACAGTCTGCTTTGCCCTGCTGTTCATCCTTCACATATTACAAACATGGATGTTTCCTTACGATGGTGAAATGCTACATCACAGCCCTGTATGGGGGGGCAGAATCTACTCGGAAAAGGGTAAAGAACTGCCCTTCAGAAGCCTACTCTGTTTCCAGTGCTATAGGACGATGGTCAGATTTGCTGTCTCACAGCTCCAGCGACCAGGGTTCAATTCTTGGCTTGCGTCACTGTCTGCGTGGAGTTTGCGCATTCTCCCCGTGTCTGCGAGGGTTCCCTCTGGGTACCCCACTTTCCTCCCACAGTCCAAAGATGTGCAGGTTAGGTGAATTGACCATGCTAAATTCTCCCTCAGTGTACCCGAACAGGCACTGGAGTGTGGCGTCTAGGAGAATATCACAGTAACGTCATTGCAGTGTTAATGTCAGCCTACTTGTGAATAATAAATAAACTTTAAACTCAATATCCTGCACACTGCACTTTGCTTATGCAGATCGCCGTATGGCTTGTACGTGACTCGTGTTCACGGACGCTGTGAGCTGTTCACACTGTACACAGAACACAGAAACTAATACTTCAGGAAAGAATGAATTAATTTAAGTCTGAGTTCGATTACCTGGCATTTATGATGGACATAGCAAATCTGTCAATAGGAGTAGCCCCTGAACAAACAATGTAAAACGAAACACAACTGGACACAGATACCAATAGGCCGTAAGATATCAGAGCAGAATTTGGCTTCTCAGCCCATCGAGTCTGCTCACCCATCCTGTCGCCAGGGAGCCCAGCGTGGAAGGTTGCCTCTGGTGGAGCTGGAAGATTGCCTGCCAGTGGGAAGGGCTGGAAAATCCTACCATGTGTTAAGTCCATTGTGCTTATACCACATTTTTGAAAGTAGTACTCATCCCACTCCCCTGATCTTTCCCCTTGCAACCCTCCAATGTATTTTTCCTTTTTAAATATATTCCAATTCTCTTTTATGTTTATCTTTCTTTTTTAAATTTGAAAGAATAATGATGCTAAAGAACATTCAACATTTACTTCCTGGCCTCACAATGATAGATCAACACAGCACGTGGACAACATGGTTGCAAAATGGTTAACACTCTTGCCTCAGAGCGCGAGAGACCGGGGTTTGATTCCCGGCTTGTGTCACTGTCTGTGTGGAGTCTGCTCTTTCTCCCGTGTCTGCTTGGATTTCCTCCGGGTGATCCAGTTTCTTCCCAAAGTCCGAAAGACGTGCTGGTTACGTGCATTGGCCATGCTAAATTCTCTCTCAGTGCACCCAAACAGGCGCTGGAGTGTGGCGACAAGAGGTTTTGACAGTAACTTCATGCCAGTGTTAATGTATGTCTACTTCATAGAATCCCCACAGTGCAGAAGGAGGCCATCTGGCCCATCAAGTCCACACCGATCACAATCCTATCCAGGCCGTATCCCTATAATTCCACTTAATTACCCTGCTAACCCCCTGACATTAAGGGATGACCAATGACCATGTCCAATCAACTTGCACATCTTTGGAGTGTGAGAGGAAACTGGAGCACCCGGAGGAAACCCTCGCAAACACACGGAGAACTTGTAAAGTCCACACAGTGGCCCAAGACAAGAATTGAACCCGGGTCCCTAGCGCTTTGAGGCAGCAGTGCTAACTACCGTGCCATGCCACCACACCACTGTTATTTATTATCATATTTATTATTTATTTATTGTGACACTAATAAATAAATAAACACTGGAAAAAATCTGCAAACCACAAGAAAAACAATGGCCCATTGAACATGTTTAATAAAATAATTACAGCTAAAATTATTTTATAATTCTTCTAACAAGTAATATGAAATGTATATCATTAGTCATGTGCTAACCGATCAGTCAGCTCATTGCGTGAGTTTTTGGAATGTAACCTTCAGAACATCCATCTCCAGAATTTCAACAACCCAAATATTCTGCATCAACATAGTTATCCCAAACACATTGTTGGCAATTATTCTCTAAGGCTTTAGTTTTGTTTATGTGCCGCTAAATCAATTAAGAATGTTAATATAATTATTAAATATAATCACCTTTATAATTGCCCTTATTAGAATGAAGTGTGAAGACTTTTCAGTTTCTGTTGTCTATAATTTCTATTCCCTCAGCACCAAATTCTGAAGTTTCATTTCTTCAGATTTGAAGTTTGAAAGATCCAACAAAATCTTGCATTTGCATAGTACATAGAGCAAATTAAAATGCCCCAAGGAACTTCCTTGGCATACACAGGGAAAATGAGTTTAAAAAAGTACTCACTGGAGAACAGTGGATGACAAAATTGGAAGAGCGTACAAGCAAGAAGGACCTCTCTCTTGCTCTCTCTTTCTCTCTTGTGGAGGTAGGTTGTCTCGCAGACCCAAGAAGGAAGAACCAGTTAACCTCTTCAGTTAACCCCGCAGAGACAACCAGGTTAACGGGCCCAAGAGACCTTTCAATGACTCTATGGCCCGAATTGTATTGTCCCACTCGCCACGGGAATCTGGGAATCGGAGCAGGTGAGGGACAGACCATGGAAATTTTCGTTGATCTCAGTCAAGATTTTCCGGTTTTGGGAAGAGCGAGACAGTAAAATCCTGTCCTATGACTCTACAAGGTCATCTCTTTCTCTGTGGCCCACAAGTGTCTCCAATAAACTGTGGATCCGTCCATGTTAACAATACCAAAATCATCCAACTGTGACATACCACTCTTTGCACCTCAGGTACAAGCCAAAGATATTTTTACATATCATAAAATCCCGACAGCGCGAAGGAGGCCATTCAGCCCATCAAGTCTGCACCGACCACAATCCCATCCAGGCCATATTCCCATAATCCCACATATTTACCCAAATAACCCCCCACCCCCGACACTAAGGGGCAATTTAGCATGGCCAACCAACCTGGCCCATACGCCTTTGGACTGTGGGAGGAAACCGGAGTTCCCGGAAGAACCCATGCAGGCATGGGCAGAATGTGCAAACTCCACACAGACAGTGACCAAGGCTGGAATTGAACCCGGCTCGCTGGCGCTATTGTTAACCATTGTGCCACCGGGTCGCCCTATATATCTTAAACTTTTATTTTGGGTTCTTAATGTTTATGTGCATAGGTGTGGGTGTATATGTGTGCATGCATGTGTGCATGCATGCTCTAGTGTGTTGGTGTGGATGTGCACCCACACTGTGTGATTTGTCCCTTCTGGAGTACCTCTTCTCTTGCTCTGATATCGTAGCCATCTATGTATGGAAAGAGGCCATCAATGCGCAACTACTTAATATCCAAAGCTGTGAGAACTCCTGATTTATCCACATCTGGTAGCTGTGAGATTGCAGACTGCTGTCAGATGTCAGCGGAAATGAAAATGTACTTACCTGGACATACTGCAAAGGACAGTGTGTCTTCACTGCAGGGAGGTGGGTGAATGTTGGTCAGCAAGCAAGCGAGCAATGGGTGAATATGGCGTGTCGTGAGTCAGGGAGTGGCAGCAAGTTTTTGGATGAGCTGCACTTCTTGGAAAGTGGGAGATGGGTGGTCAGACAGGAATGCATTGGAATGGTCAAATCTGAAAGTAGCAAATGCACCGTTGAGAGTTTCAGGGACAGATGAGCTGGAAGAACATAGGAATTGGAAGCAGAAGTAGACAAATTTAGCCCTTCACATTGCCGTTTGCTGGGGGTGGCAGGGTGGTGGGATGGCAGGGTGTGGGGTGTTGGGGGTTGGGGAGAGGTGGTAGTTTGCTGCACGTTTACTATTTGGCTGCTGCGCTTTCTAAATGACAACCATTGAAACATCGAAAATAGAAGCAGGAGTAGGCCATATAGCCCTTCGAGCCCGTTCCACTGCCGTTCATTATGATCATGGCCAATCATCAAATTCAATGTCCTGACCCTGCCTCCATAGGAACACAGGGATTGGGAGCAGAAGTAGGCAAATTCAGCCGTTCGAGCCTGCTCCGCTATTCAATCAAATCATGACTGATGTCTCCCTGGTCTCAAATCCACCTCCTCACCTGTTCCTCATATCCCGTTATCCCCTATTTATTAGAAATATGTCTGTCTCCTTCTTGAAAACATTCAACAATTGAGACCATCGCACTATGGGGCAGTGAGTTCCACAAATTCACCACCTTCTGTGAGAAGTAGCTCCTCCTCATCCCAGTTTTAAATCTATAGCCTCTCAATCTATGCCTGTGACCTCTTGTTCAAGATTGCCCCATAAGAGGAAACATTTGGTCTACATTTACTTCATCAATCCCCTTTAAAATGTTGTATACCTCGATCAGATCCCCTCTCATCCTTCTAAACTCCAGGGAGTGTAAACGGAGGATGGGTAATATTACAGAGGTAGAAATGGACAGAGAAGATATTGAAAGAAACTGGTTTTCATGTCCCACACTGTAGAGATATGGGTAACAGTGTAAATCTACCTAATGCTTTTCTCACCCCCCCTTACTTTGTCACCAGCCAAGAAACAGATAAGAACAATGAACAGAAAACTCTTCCTTCTATCTGTCTGCGCTTGTTCTAATCTACATTACTGGTTCTTCTGATAACAAATGTTCTGAGTCAAATGTTTTGTAAAGGTTGAGAATAGGAGGATAAAACACAAGGTAGAGGTGACACACATCATGCCTGGCAGAGAAAAGCAGTTAAACTTAACTGCTTCATATGAATATTTTAGCAACCTACACGAGCATTTTCCATTTCCAAAGCCCTTAAGAGATATTTTACTGAAGAACAAAGAAACACAGTGAAATTACAGAACGTTTGCATTTGTTTGATGGAAAGTATTACAAATATGTTGTAATATTGTAAACTAGCCATATTTTTCAACATGTTGACACAGATGAGAGTTTAATGCACCTAACACTCTGAGGGATAGAAAAGCTGGCAGAGTACATCCCAGCTATAATAACGTGGCCTTCACAGTTATCTTGCTTGCATCTGCATAGGATTCTCCCTAAACAAAGAGCATTACATATTTCCAATCTCAAACTTCCAAATTTTAGTTATGTGAAGAATCATAGGAGAGAATAATGTGCAAATTAAAGTGTATGTAATGGTAACAGGGCAACTTTTTGTATATATTGTCAGATGGGTTAATTCAATTCTCATTTATTTGCATACCAATGAGTTTTATAGAAATCTGTCCTGATCCCTCCATGCCAACACCATAGTTACGAAAGCCCACCAATGCCTCTACTTTTCCAGGAGACAAATGAAATTTGGTATGTCCACTATGATCCTCACCAGCTTTTGCAGATGCAGCATTGAAAGCATCCTTTCCAGATGTATCGTAGCTCAGTATGGCTCCTGCTCTGTCCAAGATTGCTAGGGACTGCAAAGAGTTGTGAACATGACACAGTCCACCATGCAAATCAGCCTCCTAACCATTGACTCTGTCTACGCTTCTCACTGCCTTGGGAAATCAGCCAACTTAATCAAAGACCCCACACACCCCGGACGTAGCCTCTTCCACCTTTTTCTGTCAGGAAAAATTGCAAGTGTTTGAGGTCACGTACCAACCAACTCAAGAACAGGTTCTTCCCTTCTGCCATCAGACTTTTGAATGGACCTGTTTATGTCAGTTGATCTTTCACTACACTCTAGCTATGACTGTAACATGACATTCTCCACTCTTTCCTTTTCTTCTCCCCTATGTACTCTGTGAAGGGTATGCTTTGTATAGTGCACCTTAGCATCCCAACATACATGATAATAATAAATCAAATCCAATCACGGTGACACGTGGTTAGCACTGCTGCATCACAGTGCCAGGGACTCGGGTTCAATTCTTGGTTTGGGTCATTGTCTGTGTGGCGTTTGCACATTCTCCCCGTGTCTGTGTGGGTTTCCACCAGGTGCTGTGGCTTCCTCCCACAGTCCAAAAGACATGTCTGTTGGGTGCATTGGCCATGCTAAATTCTCCCTCAGTATGCCCAAACAGGCGGCTGTTTGTGATGTCCAGGGGATTTTCCCAGTAACTTCATTGCAGTGTTCATGTAAGCCTACTTGTGACTCCAATAACTAAACTAAACTAAATCAAAAAATTCAAAAAGTAAGGTTTGGGCTATCTCACCCTCTATTCATTTCATGCCTAGGATTTCCCGCTTCCCTTCCCCGCCATTGCATCATTGTCTGAAGGATCTTCCAGTCCCAACACTATCAATGGGTTTTCCCACAGAATCTTAGAATCCTACAATGCAGAAGAAGGTCCTTCAGCCCATCGAGACTGAACCAACCACAATGCCACCCAGGCCCTATCCCCATAACCCCATGCATTTACCTTAGCTTGTCCCGCTGACACTAAGGGACAATTTAGCACGGCCAACCCACCTATCCCGCACACCTCTGGACTGTTCATTGTTTACACCTATTGCTGGTGGGGAACCCATGGCAGGTGGGGGGGTCACCACTGGCGTACCGGAAGATTCCGTCAACGTGACTGGCAGGAAATTCCCACCCAATGTGCGTTCAGTGCATTGGTGCGTCAAAAACAGTTTAGCCATGCACATTGGGGAGAACAACCAGATTGCTCCTTGCCCCTCACCTTCACACTTGACAATTGAGAATGGTTCTCGATTGCCCAATGCTTTTAATTTAATTACAATTGTAGAGACTGTGAAGTAACCAACATCACCCTATTATATGGATATTTGAAATGATGAATTTGGAGATTGAGTTAACATTCCTGGAAAAATTTTAAAAGAGTTGGTAGTATGGTGGCACAGTGGTTAGCACTGCTGCCTCACAGTACTAAGGACCCAGGTTTCATTCAGGTTTTGAGTCACTGCCTGTGTGGAGTTTGCATATTCTCCCTGTGTCTGCATGGGTTTCCTCCAGGTGCTCCGATTTCCTCCCACAGTCCAAAGATGTGTAGGTTAGATTGATTTCCCATGCTAAAATTGCCCCTGAGTGTCCTGAAATACATAGGCTAGAGGGATTAGTGGGTAAATGTGTAGGGATATGGAGGTAGAGCCTGGGTGGGATTGTGGTTGGTGCAGAGGTGATGGGCTGAATGGCCTCTTTCTGCACTGTAGGGTTCTATGATCCTATGATTCCATCAGGGAATAGCATTAGTTATGGGGATAGGGTCTGGATGGGATTGTTGTTGGTGCAGGCTCAATGGGCTGAATGGCCTCTTTCTTCACTGTTGGGATTCTATGATTCTATGAATTGCCTGATTAAACAAACGTTAAGGAATTGCATAGCTCTCATGAAAGCACATATCAAATGAAGGAGAATGTATTAATCTTGTTTTAATATAGATACGATGAATTCTGCAGGCCATACTCATGGCAACAAATGTAGAATTACAACTTATTATCTTGGAAGATTTTGCATGGAGCAATATAATATAATATTCCTCATAACCTCACTTAAATAAGGCACAAGGAAATAGGGAGATGGTAATATATAGATTAGGCAAATAAGTGATAATTGAATGACAAAAATGCATTGAGTGGACAGTAGTCCCAAGCTCACATTAAAAAAAAGCACAAATGCATACGTTAACAAGAGTTAAAGGCTGCTATTACAGTGTTGACACAGGAAATATTCTTGCCATAAGAAAAATATTGAAATACTGCAGCATTACCAGAGCACAACCAGTGTCTGTCTGCCACACCGCAGGTGGGGTATTTGAGTATCAGTGAATACATCAAAAGCCAGTAATCTTGATGCAGAGACATCTTTCTGCGACATTATTTTGTTCTTTTTGCTTTCCCCCTTTGTGTCGTCTGTCCCTAAAGATGGTGACAGATTTAAGCAAAGCAGATGTGAGGATCATTTTAGATCGCATTTTAAAGAAGTAAAAATTTTAATCTCTGGGGGGAACGTGGGTCAAACTGTGCCGCGAAATATCGACATTTTATCTGACATCTCACTGATGTGCAGCAATAATATTGGCACTGCAAAAAGACTGTGGAGCAATGAGAGAAGAAATTCCAACATGATGCTGAACAGTATGCTATGTTACCATTCATAAAACACAATCTGCTGTGTGTTACGAGCAAAATTATTGTCTGGTAATTTTCAGATTAAAAAAATGCTGCCCAGAAAAGGTAAGGATAATGGCAGCAATCCTTAGCTCCCGTTGAAGAAAAATGTGATTTGACTTATTCAGGGACCCTGGCTATCAGGCATGAACACACCAGTGTTTGAACGACTTACATAAACAGCAAGGGTGGAGCTTCAAAGGTTTAGAACATTATCTTGACCCCCCAGGTCATATAACTAACTTAGAATGAATCATAAAGGTACGACAATCTGCAAACTGCATTCTGTTTCAGTTTCTGTTGTAGGGGAGTCATGGAAACCACCTGGACAAAGGACAGATCCCCTCCCCCCCATGGTTACATTGCAATCTTTCAAGCAGGAATATTGTTCTGGCCAATGTTAACAAGCAACAACATGCAAGTTGGTGCAATAACAGGCTTTATTTTAATTCTTGCTATTAAATGAGTTTGATGCCTTTACAATATTTAAGATTTAAGGATGGCACGGTGGCACAGTGGTTCGCACTGCTGCCTCACAGCTCCAGAGACCTGGGTTCGATTCTCGTATTGGGTGTTTGTGTGGAGCTTGCACATTCTCCCCATGTCTGCTTGGGTTTCTTCCGTGCGCTCTGGTTTCCTCCAACAGTCCTAAGATGTGTAGCCTGGGTTGATTGACCATGCTGAATTGCCCCTTAGTGCCCTGGGATGCATAGGTTGGAAGAATTAGCAGGGTAAATATGTGGGGTTCTGGGGATAGGGCCTGGGTTGGATTGTTGCCTGTGCAGACTCAATGGGCCATAGGGCTGCACTGTATGGCTTCTATAATTCTATGATTTGCAATGTGTTGATGTCATGGGAACAGGATGGATATTTTATATAGGATCTATTTTACTGACTATTGTGCACAAAGGTATTGATGAAGAGTCTAAACAAGAGTTTATATGGAATTACAAGGAATGTATAGCACAGAAGCTGGCTATTTGGCCCAAAGAGTCTACGCTAGCTTTAATCATAGAATCCCAACAGTGCAGGAGGAAGGTCACTTTGCCCATCGATTCTGCACCAACTCTCCGACAAAGCATCTGACCCAGACCCACTCCTCCATCTATCCCTGTAGCCCCACACATTTATCATGGCCAATCCATCTTACCGACACAACTTCAAACACTAAGGGGCAATTTTACCATGGCCAGTTCATCTAATGCTCCATACAAACTTTCACCCATTCCTTACCATAGAACTATAGAATTCTGACAGTGCAGAAGAAAACCATTCAGCCCATCGAGTCGCGCTAACTCTCTGAAAGAGCAACTTTCCCAGACTCACCAATCCCCTGGCCTATTCCTGTAACCGCATGCATTTACCACGGCTAAGCCACCTAACCTTTAGACATTAAAGGGCAATTTAACACGGCCAATCAACCTAACATGCACATCCTCTGAGTGCTCCAGTTTCCTCCCCAGGTCCAAAGATGTACATCTTAAGTGTATTGGCCATGTAAAATTGTCCCTTAGTTCCCAAGATGTGTAGGTTAGGAGATAAGTGGGGTAAATTTGTGGGATTACTGGGATAGGGCAGGATAGCCTGGTGGGCCTGGATATGATGTTCTGTCAGATAGTCGGTGCAGATTGGACTGGCCAAATGGTCTCCGTCTGCACTGTAGGGATTTTATGATTCTATGATCTTTGGACTGGGAGGACACAAAAGCTGAAAATTCTGCACAGGTCACTCAAAGGCAGAATTGAATCTGGGTGCCTGGCACTTTGAGCAACAGTGCTCTGCCATTGTGCCATTATCAGCACAATCTTCTAATCGTTGGACCTTCATAGATCAACATAACTTTTCCTTATATGCAACTATGCAATTAAACTCATACACTCCTTGTGGCACTAAGTTCCACATTCCAACTACACCCATTGGTTTAAAAAGTTTTCCTGAATTCATCATGAGATTTATTATCAACCATCTTATTTTTGATTTGATTTGAATGATTTGATTTATTATTGTCACATGTATTAACATGCAGTGAAAAGTATTGTTTCTTGCGTGTTGTACAGACAAAGCATACCGTTCATAGAGAAGGAAAGGAGAGAGTGCAGAATGTAGTGTTACAGTCATAGATAGGGTGTAGAGAAAGATCCACTTAGTGCACAGTAGGTTATTCAAAATTCTGATGGTAGCAGGGAAGAAGATATTCTTGAGTCAGTTGGTATGTGGCCTCAGACTTTGTATCTTTTTCCCGACGGAAGAAGGTGGAAGAGAGAATGTCCGAGGTGTGTGGTGTCCTTAATGATGCTGGCTGCTTTGCTGAAGCAGCAGGATGTTTAGACAGAGTCAATGGATGGGAGGCTAGTTTGCTTGATGGACTGTGCTACATTCAGGACCCTTTGTAGTTTCTTGCAGTCTTGGGCAAAACAGGAGTCATATCAAGCTGTGATACATTCAGAAATATTTCTGGCCAATATTTTTGGTCTCCCTAAGAAATGGAAACATCTTCACTATCTATTACTTACCAAATTTTGTAGGCCTGGATTTTCAATCTCGAGGGTGTGGGAATTTGGAAAATTCCCTGTTCAAGCCACTCCCTCCCAAGAGAAAGTGCCCCTCAAAAATTTTCCTGCCCCACCTGCCATGGGAATTGTAAAGGGTGGGGCAGGACCATACAAATGTCCATTGACCTCGGACAAGATTTTTTGGTCTTGGGGCGAGTGCGGCCAGAAAATCCTTCCCGGGATCATCCTTGCTGGAGTCAGGCCAGCCGACCTATAAAGAGGTGTGGAGGAATCCACTTGGACTGCTGAGTACTGAGGTGGCTTGTTTAAAAGGTCCACCTCAGTGCTGAGGGATTGTGTCCCAATGTTAAAAAGAACACAAAGGGTGGAATTTTCCACTACCACCAGTGGCGGGAATCGTGTTGGTCTAGTCAACTAAATCTGGCGTGATGCAAAAAGTCAGATTCCTGCAGGTGGGAAATTCATTTGGAATTTTCCACATCCACTTTGGTGGTGCGTTAAGGATGGAATGAGTTTGCACGGATCTATGTCGGGAACTGCATTTGCATTCATTTGCATTTTATCAGTGCTCATTAAAAGGCCAACCCGCCAGGATTATGTTGCCCGCCACCTTGGTATAGCTCCTGCTCTGGCCAAGATTGCACACACCCACAAAAGGTCTTAAACAAAGCCCAGTCCATCACACAAACTAGCCTCCCATCTATCTCCACTTCCTGCTGCCTCGGGAAAGAAGCCAGCATAATCAAGGACCCCACGTACACCAGACATACTCTCTTCCACCTTCTTCCATTGGGAAAGTGTTACAAAAGTCTGAAGTCACATCCCAACCTACTCAAGAACAGCTTCTTCCTTGTTGCCATCAGAGTATTGATGGACTTATCTTACACAGAATCATAGAATCTCTACAGTGCAGAAGGAGGCCATTCAGCCCATCAAGTCTGAACCGACTATAATCCCACCAAGGCCTTACCCCCATAACTCCACATATTTGCCCTGCTAATCCCTCTAATCTACACAACCCGGGACACTAAGTGGCAATTTTAGCATGGCCAATGTAACTAACCACACATTTTTGATCTTTCTCTACACCCTAGCTATGGCTGCCATGCTACATTCTGCACCCTCTCCTTTCCTTCTCGATGAATGGTATGCTTTGTATAGTGTGCAAGAAACAATATTTTTCACTGTATTTTAATACATGTGACAACAATAAATCAAATCAAATCAAAAAAGCAAACTGAATGCGGACCAGTCTGGTAAACAACAAGGATTCTTTGTTTTAAATATGATAGAGAATAACACCACTCATTTATCTTTCAAGTTAAGATTCTGGAACCTATAATAATCTATTTCATTACATTGCAAAATAATTCTTCCATGTTTCTAAATGTAAATATGATTGTTCACCTGCAAAGTAAAGTTCTATTCTTTCCTGGAAACTGTCAAAATTACTAATTGACTAATATTCAACATAATTTCAGTTGATCAGAGAAGTAATCTGACATTAATGTTAAAAGATAAGAAGTTCATCTGTCAGGACTGCACTTGACTGACTGAAAATCTATCATATTTGACAACATTAACAAGCAATTTTCCAGCAGGAATTAAATAATAAATATATTTGACATTTTAAAATGGTGTCTTGCTTTGATGGCTTTTTTTGTTACTCTTTGATATATTTCATACAAGCGGTTGCATTTATTTAGGCTAAATAGGGGTATATGTCTTAGCTTAATAAAGTAAAAGAAGGCAGTCTCTAAAATGCTGCTTACTAATGTTTTCCCTATGTTGCAGCAGTGAACATAGAACATAGAACATAGAACATTACAGCGCAGAACAGGCCCTTCGGCCCACGATGTTGCGCCGACCAGTTACAAAAACAATGACCCACTAGCCTATACCAATCCCTTTTCGTCCATAAACCTATCCAGAGATCTCTTAAACGCCCCCAAACTAGACGCATCTACAACTGCAGCAGGCAGGGCATTCCAATCCCTCACCACCCGCTGGGTAAAGAACCTACCCCTGACATCCGTCCTGTAGCTACCCCCCCTTAATTTAAAGTCATGCCCCCTCGTGCTAGCTTTCAAGTGAGGGCACTTGTAAAGGAGCTCATAGCTATAAAGTGCTTTAGGGAGTTTTGAAGTTGGTAAAGGTGCTATTGAAATATCAGATCTTCTTTCTTTCCTAATCCTCACACCACAGGAAGGCGCATCGCTGAGGGGTCAAAGCTGTTTTTTTTCCTCCCTGAAGAGAATTGTAAGCAGTCAATAAATGTCAAATTAATAGGTCAGATGGAAAGGGGGCTTCCCAATTAGAGATGAGGATGCCAAAACACCTAGTACTTTAATAGTCAAGGGTGGAGCAGTAGCACAGTGGTTAGCACTGCTGCCAGGGAACCAGGCTCAATCCAGCCTTGGGTGAATTTCAGTGTCGAGTTTGATGTCCTCCCCATGTCTGTGTGTGTTTCCTCTGGGTGCTCTGTTTTCCTCCCACAGTCCAAAGATGTGCAGGTTTGGTGAATTGGTCATGGTAAATTGTCCCTTGGTATCAAAAGATACCAGCTCCAGAGACCCAGGTTTGATTCCCGGCTCAGGTCACCGTCTGTGTGTGGAGTTTGCACATACTCCTTGTGTCTGCGTGGTTTTCCTCCGGGTACTCCGGTTTCCTCCCACAGTCCAAAGATGTGCAAATTAGGTTGATTGGCCATGCTAAGAAATTGCCCCTTAGTGTCCTAGGATGCGTAGGTTAGAGGGATTAGTGGGTAAAATATGTAGGGATATGGGGGTAGGGCCTGGGTGGGATTGCGTTTGGTGCAGACTCGATGGGTCGAATGGTCTCTTTCTGCACTGTAGGATTCTATGATTCTATGAAGACGTGTATATTAGGTTGATTGATCATGCTAAATTGTACCTTAGTGTCTCAAGATATGTAGGTTAGAAGGATTAGTGGGGTAAATATTCAGTGTTATGGGAATATGGACTGGGTAAGATGCTCTTTCGGAAAGTTAGTATGGACTTGATGGGTCAAGTGGTCTCCTTCTGTGCTGTAGGGTTTCTATGATTTTCATTCCTTCCTGAGGTCAAATGTGAAGCTGGTGATCGATGAAGCATAACTAGAAATTGATTTGCCCTGATGTTAATTCCATTGTGTCCAAGACACTTGTTTGTCTTGGTGCAATTAGTGTTGACTGGAGCGGAAGGAAAATCAGGTGAATTCCATTGCAGACAAGCACATTGACCCTGCCCCATTTCCCAGTATGCACCAGCAATCCAGTACAACATGGTCCTTACAAGAAATATCTCATCCCATGAGTCAAAGAAATACTTTGTCTCCACTTCTCGTGACCAGAATTAAATCAATGGCACCAGTGTGTATTAACAGAGTAAGCCCATAATAACAACTTGAGTTTTTATAGCACCTTAAACGCCGTACGATGTCCCCCAGTTCTTCAGAAAAGCATTATCAATTAGATTTAACAACCAAACACATAGGGTGGCATTTTCCGGCCTTGCTCACCCAAAGGCTGGAAAATCCTGCCTGAGGTCACCAGATGTTTGCATGGCCCATTCCTGCCTGCTATGATTCCGGTGGTGGACAGGACAGAACAGTTCCCCCCATAAAAAAAATAAGAAGACTGAAATCCAAGTTCAGATACAAGCTATAGATACAGGATAAGTATATTTCTAAACTCTGTTCTAATTTTCAAATAAATCTTCCATAAACCCATTGTATTGATAATTATATGGCCAAAGATTGAACACTTATCTGGTTAATTGTCCTTGGAGCAGTACAAATAATTAGGGGGCCATTTCATAGAATCGCTACAGCCATTTGGCCCATCGAGTCTGCACCAACCACAATCCCACCCAGGCCTTACCCCCCTATCACTACATATTCACCCGCTAATCCCTCTAACCTATGCATGTCAAGACGCGAAGGGGCAATTTTATCATGGCCAACCAAACTAATCTATACATCTTTGGATTGTGGGAAGAAAGCGGAGAACCTGGAGGAAACCCAAGCAGACACAAGAAGAATGTGCAAACTCCATACAGGCAATGACCCAAGCTGGGAATCAATCCCAGGTCCCTAGCGCTGTGAAGCAGCAGTGCTAACCACTGTGCTACCATGCCGCCCATCTTAAGTTTCATACGATGATTTTCATAAAGGCCTGCACAGTCAGGTACTCTGAGTCATCTCAAATGAGGTAGAAGAATTGATGGCGATGAGGCAATGGCAAAGACCACATCTGATGGGAAGTCTTTCAGGAGAACCATGATATTAAGGAATGAGGGTGCCATTTAAATGTATTTAAGGAATGTGTATGGAACATTGTAAGAATGTTCTCGGAACAAAATGCTCAAGGCAAGACAATCTGAGAGCCATCACCTTGAAATATTGTAGATGTTAACAGGTTGTATTTCAATATCTTACTCACGGGGTGGGATTTTCCCCTGCTTCCCCCAGACCGGAAAATCCCACCTGAGGTCTTTGCATGGTCCTCCCCTGCCCATTACAATTCTCGTGGTGGATGGGATGGGGAAATTCCACCCATTGTGTTAACCTTTGTATTTTAATTTATTTTCTTGTGGCTCCTTTTGAATCTGAAATAAGCATAGATACTTTATGACAAGAATTCTATTAAAAGTTCAAAGTAATACAAATCACTTCCTTAACTAGTAAAGATTCGGATGATGAAACTAATTTTAATTGAAACTTTTAACTACTTAGCTACTCAAGGGAAGAGCCACAGATTTCCTGTTGTTCTAGGGAGTAGGAGGTGGCACTTTGACACGGTGCTTAGCACTGCTGCCTCACAGCGCCAGGGACCTGGGTTCGATTCCCAGCTTGGGTCACTGTTTGTGTGGAGTTTGCATGTTCTTCCCACTGTGTGGGTTTCTTCCAAGTGCTCTGGTTTCCTCCCACAGTCTGAAAGACGCGTGCTGGTTAGGTGCATTGATCCAAACAGGTGTTGGACTGCGGCGACTAGGAGAATTTCACAGTAGCTTCATTGCAATGTTAATGTAAGGCTTACTTGTGACATATAAATAAACTTTTTAAAGATATAAGTTTTCACAGGTGCTAAAGTATCTTCAAATCTGTACCACTGACACCCTATTGTTAATTCATTGGATGTAACATCAGCAAAGTTACAGAGATTGAGTCTTAATACATCTATTATCTGTCTTTAAACTATTGAAATCCATAAGCCTTTCTGGTTAGTACTCCCTGCCCACTAGAGTATTTCAGTTTGTCCTGACCTTCCACGAAACGAGATATAACATTCTAAGAGTTTTTATATGTAGAAGGAGCCTTTTGTGAGCACAACACACAAATTAGTACCATCCACCTGCCCATTGCGTGTAATTTAAATATGGATCTTTTAAAAGGGAGACTTTAAGTGATGTACCAAAATTAACGTCTGAATGGGAGTTGAAGTAATAATGAAGTTCTGACATGTGTTACCTTAATCTCCGGAATGCAAGGTTTAATTAGATACTAAGCACCCGTATTATGTTTCACCCTCAGGGCTTTGCAGAGAAGAATAATTTCGGTGCCATTTTTAATTAAATGTTTCCTTTCTCAAATGCATTTCATTCAAGAACTTTTTTTTTAATAAATGGTAAGCTCTGAAAGATCATAACTTTCCAAAGGATTATCACGTATGAATGATTTTAAAGAAAAGTATTGAAATTTCTGGACAGATGAAAATGGAATAACTCATGGCTTGATAAGCCTTTACAAAGGAAATGGATTGGATGATAGAACTATATAATAGAATAGAAGGTATTGTCAGAGACTAGATCAGAAACTCCAATGTATATTATGAAGTTAGCCTAGAACTCAACTTTATTTGAGTTTGGCGTTAGCGTGAGCATAAGATGTTTCATTCCAATATGATTCAACAGATCCACAAGGTAGTTTTACTAAAACAAACTTCATTTAAGAACACAGATATGATAGATTTTCAGTCAGTCAAGTGCAGCACTAACATACAAAATTCTTACATTTTAACATGAAGAACACAGTTAGAGTATAATGAAAAGAATTGGCATAACTTTTACCAATTAAAATACTTCAACATGACAAGTTATAATCCTTAACAGCCAGTCATCTCAATAGCTCCAATTTAAGCAATATCCTCATAGACATACCTCCTTCTTCAGAACTAGATAGCATCAAAAGCAGGTATGCTCATGTGAACTCTAGGGCCAGAATTTTATCAGCCCGCCTGCTCCATTTCCTGAGGTGGATGGGCCAGTAAAATTCCGGTCCTAGAGGGGCAGAGCATGGGAATGTCCATTGATCTCAATGGGAATTTACAGCTTTGGGAGGAGTGAGTTAGTAAAATACTGGCCCCGATTCCCAGCATTCAGAAAAGCACCTGTCTTCTGATTCCCATATAGTAGTCTCTGGAGAAATTTCAAATAGCACATCTTCAGAGAAAGTGACCTATTTTCTGGCAGATCCCAATCTCCAGGGAAGGTGTTACTTCTCTCTATGGCTCTTAAGCAGCAACTGAACTGAGTTTCTCTCTGTGAGCCTAGCCTTGCCTAGTCACATAACTTCTCCTATAAAAACCTGAATAAAACCCCAGTGGAAAACACTATCATAACAACCATGCATTAATTCAGATTAAAACAAACATTCCAACAATCAAGATCAATGATGCTGCTGCACTAACACAGGGGACACTGACTAGAGACAAAGTGGCACCAATGACTAGAAGTGACTGCTAAAATAAAACAAGAAACATGACACAAATACATTTCTTGAAAGGCACAGTATCATTACAGTATGGTTGATCCCTTCATTACAATTTTCCTGTGTCATGTTGGTTTGGAATATTAATTTTTGATTATCTTTTTTTTGCCCAAGATGATCCGAAGGAATGAATTGTGCTGCTTTTGCAGTTGAAAGTCTTCTTGAAAATGATTTTCAAATAATGGCCCAGAGTCAGGAAGGTTCTGAAGAAGAGTCTGTTTCTCTCTCCATGGACACTGCCAGAGCTGGGATGACCCAGTGGCACACTGGTTAGCACAGCTGCTTCGCAGTGCTAAGGACCCAGGTTCGATTCCCATCTTGGGTCACTGTCTGCACATTCTCCCTGTGTCAGCATGGGCTTCCTTTGGGTGCTTCAGTTTCCTCCTAGTCTGAAAGATGTCCAGGTTAGAGTGCATTGGCCACACTAAGTTCTCCCTCAATGTACCTGAAAAGGTGCTGGAGTGTGGCAACTAAGAGATTTTCACAGTAACTTCATTAGAGTGTTAATGTAAGCTTGCTGGTGATAATAATAAATAAACTTTATCCAGGATTTTCTGATTTATTTTCAAATTCTCAGCATCCACAGCCTTTTGCTTTTGTATTATTGAAGGGGCAAGCCTTGTTTTCTCCCAAAATAATTGGCTAATATTTCTGATGTTGCAGAAAGCAACTAATCGATGATTGTGCCAAAGTCACCTCAGTGAGTTGGTGGTGAATTGGTCAGTTATGCTCCATTTGTGACAACAGGACATTTACCTTTTAAAAGAAAAATATTGCAGATGTCCCTACTGGTGGCACAGTGGTTAGCACTGCTGCCTCAAGTGCCAGGAACCTGAGTTCAATTCCTAGTTTTGACAAAGGATCGTCTGAACTTGAAACGTCAGCTCTTTTCTCTCCTTACAGAGGCTGCCAGACCTGCTGAGATTTTCCAGTGTTTCCCCTTTTGGTTTCAGCATCCAAAATAATTTGCTTTTATTAAAATTTCCACTTGAACTGCTGCAAAATGTTTTCGGATTTTAGGCACTTATTATTTATTAGTCACAAACAGGCTTACATTAGCACTGCAACGAAGCACGGCCAATTCACCTAACTTGCATGTCTTTGGACTGTGGGAGGAAACTGGAGCATCCAGAGGAAACCCACGCAGACATGGGGAGAATGTGCAAACTCCACATAGACTGTGATCCAAGCAGCGAATTGAACCTAGGTCCCTGGCACTATGAGGCAGCAGTGCTAACCACTGTGCCACTGTGCTGCCCTTATGTATAGAACATAGAACATAGAACATTACAGCGCAGAACAGGCCCTTCGGCCCACGATGTTGCGCCGACCAGTTAAAAAAAAACAACAACAACAATGACCCACTAACCTAAACCAATCCCTTTTCGTCCATAAACCTGTCCACAGACCTCTTAAACGCCCCCAAACTAGGCGCATTTACAACTGCAGCAGGCAGGGCATTCCAATCCCTCACCACCCTCTGGGTAAAGAACCTACCCCTGACATCTGTCCTATAACTACCCCCCCTTAGTTTAAAGCCATGCCCCCTCGTGCTAGATTTTTCCATCAGAGGAAAAAGGCTATCACTATCCACCCTATCTAAACCTCTAATCATCTTATATGTTTCAATAAGATCCCCTCTTAGCCGCCTTCTTTCCAGCGAAAACAACCCCAAATCCCTCAGCCTCTCCTCATAGGATCTCCCCTCCATACCAGGCAACATCCTGGTAAACCTTCTCTGCACCCTCTCCAAAGCCTCCACATCCTTCCTGTAATGTGGGGACCAGAACTGCACACAATACTCCAAGTGCGGCCGCACCATTGTTGTGTACAGTTGCAACATAACGCTACGACTCCTAAATTCAATCCCCCTACCAATAAACGCCAAGACACTGTATGCCTTCTTAACAACCTTATCTACTTGATTCCCAACTTTCAGGGATCTATGTACACATACACCTAGATCCCTCTGCTCCTCCACACTATTCAAAGTCTTCCCGTTAGCCCTATACTCAACACATCTGTTATTCCTACCAAAGTGAATTACCTCACATTTCTCTGCATTGGAATTTAATGTTGGCAAGTGTGAGGTGGTCCACTTTGGTAGGAAGAATGGTAGGAAGGACTATTACTTACGTGGCGAAAAACTGCAGCAGGCGACGGTGCAGAGGGACCTCGGGGTCCTTGTGCATGAATCGCAAAAACCCAGCTTGCAGGTGCAGCAGGTGGTCAGGAAGGCGAATGGGATGCTGGCCTTCATAGCGAGGGGGATTGAATATAAAAGTAGGGAGGTCTTGCTGCAGCTGTATAGGGCATTGGTGAGGCCGCAGCTGGAGTACTGTGTGCAGTTTTGGGCGCCGCACCTGCGCAAGGATATTTTGGCCCTGGAGGGAGTGCAGAGGAGGTTTACTAGGCTGATACCGGAGTTGAGGGGGTTGAGCTATGAGGAGAGGCTGAATAAACTAGGCTTGTACTCGTTAGAGTTTAGAAGAATGAGGGGAGATCTCATTGAGACGTATAAGATGATGAATGGGATGGATAGGATAGAGGTGGAGAGACTCTTCCCGCTCAAAAAAGACAGTAGGACTAGGGGGCACAGCCTCAAGATAAAGGGGAGGCGGTTTAGAACGGAGTTGAGGAGGAACTTCTTCACTCAAAGGGTGGTGAATCTCTGGAATTCTCTGCCCGTTGAAGTGGTGGAGGCTGCCTCGCTAAATATTTTTAAGAAGCGGGTTGATGGGTTTTTGATAAGAGAAGGGATTAAGGGTTATGGGGAGAGGGCGGGAAAGTGGAACTGAGCCACGACAGATCAGCCATGATCTTATTGAATGGCGGGGCAGGCTCGAAGGGCTAGATGGCCTACTCCTGCTCCTATTTCTTATGTTCTTATGTTCTTATGTTCTTATGTAAACTCCATCCGCCACCTCTCGGCCCAGCTCTGCAACCTGTCTAAGTCTTCCTGCAAACTATGACACCCTTCCTCACTATCTACCACACCTCTGACTTTGGTGTCATCAGCAAATTTACTGATCCACCCAACTATACCCTCATCCAGATCATTAATAAAAATCACAAACAGCAGTGGCCCCAACACAGATCCCTGAGGCACACCACTTGTAACCGAACTCCATGATGAATATTTACCGTCAACCACTACCCTCTGTCTCCTATCCGCTAGCCAATTCCTAATCCAGTTCCCTAGATCACCCCCAATCCCATACATCTGCATTTTGTGCAGAAGCCTACCATGGTGAACCTTATCAAACGCCTTACTAAAATCCATATACACCACGTCCACTGCCTTACCCCCATCCACCTCTTTGGTCACTTTCTCAAAAAACTCAATAAGGTTAGTAAGGCACGACCTACCCGCCACAAAACCATGCTGACTATCTCCAATCAACTCATTACTCTCCAAATAACTATAAATCCTATCCCTAATAATTTTTTCCAAAACCTTGCCCACAACAGAAGTGAGACTCACCGGTCTATAATTCCCAGGGAAGTCTCTGTTCCCCTTCTTAAACAATGGGACAACATTCGCTAACCTCCAATCATCTGGTACTATACCAGAGGCCAACGACGACCTGAAGATCAGAGCCAGAGGCTCTGCAATCACTTCTCTTGCCTCCCAGAGAATCCTGGGGTAAATCCCATCCGGACCAGGGGACTTATCTATTTTCAGACCCTCCAGAATATCCAGCACATCCTCCTTATCAACTGTAACACTGTCAATTCTACTCCCCTGCAACCCAGTGTCCTCCTCAGCTATATCCATGTCCCCCTGCGTGAACACCGAAGAGATATATTGGTTCAATGCTTCACCAATCTCCTCCGGTTCCACACATAACTTCCCTCTGCCGTCTATAACTGGCCCTAACCTTGCCCTAACCAACCTTCTGTTCTTGACATACCTATAGAGCGCCTTAGGATTCTCCTTAACCCTATCAGCCAAAGTCTTCTCATGTCCTCTTTTAGCCCTTCTTAGCTCGCTCTTCAACTCCCTCCTAGCCAATCTAAAGCTCTCTAGTGCACTATCCGAGTGCTCACGTCTCATCCGAACATAAGCCTCCTTTTTCTTTTTAACCAACGAATCAACTTTTTTGGTGCACCAAAAAATGGTCCAAATAGGAAAATGGCCCAAAAGTTTCAATTGATTGCTCAACATTGTCTAAAGAACCCAATAACATAGCCTGACTTCTAATGATAGGTTGTTGTTAATCTGATTAAAATGTTTTGGTTCCCTTTGGGAAGGGCTAGATGGCCTACTCCTGCTCCTATTTCTTATGTTCTTATGTTCTTTGTACTTTCATAATAATTGTCATTATATACTGTATGAAATCCTTCTTCATTTGCTTAGCTTGAGTCCAAACTGATGAAGCAGTTTTTAACTGTGTGCATCTCACAATTTAATTGATTGTTTGATTAAAAAAAGATGCTTTGATTTTTTTTAAGAATAGAATGGAATTCTTTGATATTAAGTATGCAATTAATTGGGTTAATTCCAGCCTCGTGTTCCCAGTTAATCCAATTAATGAAAAGTTTCTCTACCCTGGTAATAGGACTGTCTCATATATCACTGTTAATTAGAATCTTGGGAGTACAGCTCGGAATGCAATAGGCTTTGCTTAAAAACGCGATTGACATAATCAAGGATTGTTCATTAGTGAAGGTTGCCTTCCCACGGGAGTGAAAAGTTCCTCCATTTTAAGCTATATTGACAGGCATGTTAACGCGACAGTTTTGTTAATTTAACAGGTATGCTGACTGGACAAGTATGTTGACTGGACAGGTATGTTGAGTCAATAGGTGTGTTAATTGGACAGATCAGTTAGCTCAGGTGAACAAGCTGGCAATCCAGGAGAGTTATCAAGAGGGTGAGGTAAGCAAAGAGGAAGCTAGAGAACAAAATAAATGGAGAAGGTGAGACAAGGAGAAATGTGAGGAGGGGTATGTGCAAACATACCATGAATAGAATGCAAGTCATTAAGGTCAGAAACGTCTAGGAGTCTTGCATGTTTTGTAATGTTTTGCAAAAATAAAGAGGAATAACACCCATTATCTCACGGGAGAATTGTACATTTTTAAAGCTTATTTATTTGTGTCACAGGTAAGCTTACATTAACACTGCAGTAAAGTTACTGTAGAGGTCACACTCCAGCACCTGTTTGGGTACACTGACGGAGAATTTAGCATGGTCAATGTACCTAACAAGCCATGACTTTTGGACTGTGGGAGGAAAGCAGAGCACCCGGAGGAAACCCACACAGACAAAGGGAGAGCACGCAAACTCCACACAGACAGCAACCTGAGGCCAGAATCGAACCCAAATCCCCAGTGCTGGCCAATTTAAGACCGTAGGAATAAGAGTAGGCCATTTACAGGGTGGGGGAAGGGGTTAAACTAAATTGGCAGGGGGGATGGGAACTTGGGGGCAAATTCAGAGCAGGAAACAAGGGATAGAGAATGAGCGAGTGACTCTGAAAGACAGAAGTGACACAGGAATTTGGCAGTTCCCAATAAAATGTAAATGGAAAGAGCATTGTAAACAAAGCTCCGGCACAGGTGAACACAATGCAGCATGGCATCATCACTATAACAGAAACCTGAGTTCAGGATATTATAGCTCAACATCCCTGGATATAGTGCTTTCAGGTAGGATAAGGAGGGGAATAGAAAGGTGGGTTTGAATCATTGCTTAAAGAATCAGTTACAGCTGTGAGCAAAGATGATATACTAAATACAGGGTGGCACAGTGGCATAGTGGTTAGCACTGCTGCCTTATAGCGCCAGGGGCCCGGGTTCAATTCCGGCCACGGGTCACTGTCTGTGTGGAGTTTGCACTTTCCCCTCATGTCTGAGTGGGTTTCCTTCAGGTGCTCCAGTTTCCTCCCACACTCCAAAGATGTGTGGGTTAGATTAATTGGCCATGCTAAATTGACCCTAGTGTCAGGGGGAATTAGAGAGTTGGTATGTGGGGTTACGGGAATGGGGCCTGGGTGGGATTGTAGTTAGTGCAGACTCGATGGGCTGAATGGTCTCCTTCTGCACTGTAGGGATTCTCTGATAAATGAAGCATCAAACAAGGCCGTATAGGTTGAGTTAAAAATAGGGCAGCTACATCACTATATGTACTATAGAATCCCAAATAGTGGAAGGGAGTTAGAAGAACAAATATAAAGATATCATTCTGAATGCCACAATAGGACAGTAATCATCTGGGATCTCAACTTCCCTAATAACAAAGATGATATGAACAGTGTCAAGGGCCCAGAGGGCACAAAATTCTTGAATTGCATTCAAGAGAAATGTTTCAGCTTGCACATAACAAGCCCAATGAGACGGGGTGCAGTTCCAGATTTAGTCTTTGGAAATTAAGCTGGGCAATTGGAGGAAGTAGTAGTGCGGCAGGGGAGGGATTGATATTTTGGAGATAGTGACTAGAATGGATTTTGCATTGCCATGGCAAGGGACAAACATAGAACAGGAGTAAAGGTTTGACATTAGGGAAAGATAAATGTTACGAAACTGAGAGGTGAGCTGGCAAGAATGCACTAGAAAAGCCATTGGAAGGAGAAACTGTGTCAAATCAGTAGGAAACATTCAAACGCGAGATTCTATAGACACAGTGTAGACATGTCCCCAAACTAAAAAGGTTGATACTGCCAAATCTAGAGTGCCTTGGTTACCCAAAAGCATACAGGCCAAAATAAAGCAGAAAAAGAAAGCTCATGACTGTCACAAAAAATATGGAGGGCGATTCTCCCCAAAAAATTCTAAGTGCTGAATAGGCGGGAAGAATGGTCTAACTCACGATTGTTTTCTCAGTGAGAGCTCAGACTCAAATCTCCCACACTCTGTGCACTGCAAAGGTCACAATTGTGAATATCATTAAAAGCTCGGGGGTGGCGGGGTGTGGGGCATATTCATGCCAGAGTCTGACAATTCCAGGCCTCTGCACATGCACAGTGGCTCCGAACTTTCAGCCTGCAGTTTGCTGGCTAGCTCAATCGCTGGCCAGTGTGCACCTCACAACCTGCCCCTCTAGCCTCCTCCACAGCCCGATCATGGCCCCATGACCATTCCTAGGCCAGCCCCGAACCCCCTCCCCCCCCCCCCCCCCCCCACAACTCGGGACTGATAATGACATTTAAATTACATTACAAATAGATTAAAATCACTTACCTGGTCTTCTCGCCCTTTTCCAGCTTAGTCCCGATCGCGTCTGCTCTCCGGCAGTGGGAGACATGCATGCATCGGGAAAGCGTGCGTGAGTTCTGCAAATCACTGCACGTGCGCATCTCCGAATCCAACCCACCAAAAAACTAACAGGTCACAATGGGAGAATCGCCCCCATAATATTGTAGAAATCCAAGAGGATTTTTTAAAGACTCATTTCTGGGACATGGCCGTCGCTGGCTGGCCAACATTTATCGCCCATTCCTAGTTTCCCAAGGGCAGCTGGGAGTCAACCAGATTGCTGTGGCTCTGGAGTCACATGTAGACCAGGCCAGGTAAGGACAGCAGATTTCCTTCCCTGAAGGACGTTAGAGTATAGAAAGTGAAGGGGTAAAGTAAAAATGGAAATAGGGATACAAAAAAAATTGTCAAATACAGTCTAAGAAAATCCTAAGATATTTTACCAATACTTTAAGGGCAGGAGAATAACTAAAGAAAAGTTAGGGCCTCTTGGATTTGTTGGCCTGAATTTTTCGGCCATTCAAGCCAACGGGATTCTCCCGGATTTTCTGCTGGTGTAGGGTGAAGTCATTGGGAATTCCCCTTGACAGTGGTGGGACCAGAAAATCCCACTGCTAGCGAACAATGTGCTACCTTCCATGACTGGAGGCCAGACAATCTCGCCCATACATGGCAGCTTGTGAATTGATTCAGAAGATGTGGGCAGGGTTCTTGATGAGGACTTTGTCTCTTCACTAAGGTGGGGGATGATTCAGACATTCTAGTTAAAGAGGAAGGAATTTAGCTACAATAAGCATAGTGAGGAAGGAGAAACTGGAGTGACTGACATCCTTAAAGGTGAATGAATCACCAGGGCCAGGTTATTGAAGGATACCAAGGAGCACACATCAGATATCTGACGATCATTTTCCAATCCTCACTAGACACAGGGCTGGCAATCGACAACTGTTGTGCCATTGGATAGTCAGCATGGGTTTGTTAGGAGAAGATTGTGTCTTATTACCTTGCTGGGTTTTTTTGAGGATTAACTTACAAGGAGGATTGATGAGGTTACCGAAGTGGATGTTATCCACATGGATTTCATAAAGCATTTGACAAATTTCCACTTGGCAGACTAATTAGAAAAGTGAGATCTCAAGGGATTCAGGGAAAGGTGGCAGGTTGGAGCCAAAATTGGCTTTGTGACATGCAATAGAGAGCAATGGTTGAGGGATGTGTTTGTGAATGGATAACAGTTTCCAGTGGTGTTCCACAGGGCTCAGTGTTGGAGCCCTTGCTGCTTGTTGTATATATTAATAATTTAGACAAAAATGTGGGCGACATGATTGGGAAGTTTGCTGATGAGACAAAAATCAGCCGTGTCGTTAATAGTGCAGAAGGTAGCTGACAACTCCAGAATGACATCAACCGTTTGGTTAAGTGGGCAGAGAAGTGGCCAGTTCGGAGAAGTGTGAGGTGGTGCATTTAAGAAGGACAAACAATGCAAGGGAATAGTCAATAAACGGGAGAATATTGAGAAGGATTAAAACCTTGGATGTTCACAGGTCCCTGAAAGTGGCAGGACAGGTGGACAAGATGCTTAAGAATGCTCTCCATTATTGGGTGAGGGATTGAACACAAAAGCAGGGATATAATGATTGAACGGTATAAAATATAGGCCACAGCTGGAGTTTTGAGTACAGTTTTGATCATCACATTACAAGATATTGCAGTCCACAGGTGCTGCCAGACCTGCTGAGCTTTTCCAGAACTTTCTGTTTTTAGTTCCGGTGTTTAACTATTTGGGTAAAGATTTTGACAAACATTTTAAAGAAGGAGAGAGAGAGACAGCGAGACGCATTGATGAAGGGAATTCCAGAACCTGATGCCGAGAACGTAACCATCAATGTGGGAGCAATTGGCGATGTGTAAGCAGCCAGACTTGGAGAAGTACAGGGATCTTGAAGGGTTGTAGAGCAGGTGCAAATTATAGACACAGAGAGGCTGAGGCCATGGAAGGACATGTAACATGGATGAAAATTTTAAAATTGAACCATTGCCAAACCAGGAGCTGATGTAGCTCAACGAACAAAGGAGCAATTTGATTTGATTATTATTGTCACATGTATTAGTATCCAGTGAAAAGTATTGCTTCTTATGCACTATACAGAAAAGCATACCATTCATAGAGGAGGAAATGAGAGAGTGCAGAGTGTGGTGTTACAGTTATAGCTAGGGTGTAGAGAAAGATCAACTTAATGTGAGGTAAGCTCATTCAAAAGTCTGACAGCAGCAGGAAAGAAGCCATTCTTGAGTCAGTTGGTACGTGATCTCAGACTTTTGTATCTTTTTACCAATGGAAGATCAGATCAAATTTCTTCCTTCTTAATTTCTTTTTGAAGTGGTAGAATTAACAAGCATTTGGAATGAAGAGGTTGATGTGTGCATGCATGAGGACAAATATAACACTAATCTTCATTGAGGTTGCATAGCTTAATTTCCAAGCTAATGCGTGAGACACTGTAACATTGATCATTTGCAACACCATATTATTTCATTAATCTCATAACATTACAGACATAACCAGGATTTTTCAGCTAATTTCAAGCACACCTGGGGTCATGATGGTGTGGGAGGAGCGAGTGGGAGAGCTGTCCTCAAACTCAAAATACTGTTGACATCACTTCAGGGATAGTGTTTTGTGCCTCAGAAATCAAGCATTTAAGAAATTGGTATTCAATGCTGTGATGACCCTCAGGTTGCATGTAAAATCCCCAAATGGGTGGCACAGTGGCACAATGATTAGCATTGCTGCTTCACAGCACCAGGGAACCAGGTTTGATTCCTGGCTTGGATCACTGCCTGTGTGGAGTCTGCACAATCTCCCTGTGTCTGTGTGTGTTTCCTGTGGGTGCTCCGGTTTCAGCACAGTCCAACACACGTGCTGGTTAGGAGGATTGGCCATGCTAAATTGTCCCTCAGTGTAGCCGAGCAGGCATCGGAGTGTGACGACCAGGGGATTTTCACAGTAACTTCATTGCACTGTTAATGTAAGCCTACTTGTGACACTAATAAATAAGCTTAAAGCATTTCAAATAAATCACACACAATGGTGCAATTCATTCATGTGTGGGAAAGTGATGGAAACAAAACCTTCAGAACAATTCGGCAAATCATCTAAGCAGCAGCAATCACTATTAGATTATAACTCCACGTAGATAGTCTTTTTTTACACATAACGGGTGCTCTGTATTTCTGGCCCACACCTTCAAGTTAGGCAGCTTCAGGAATGTGGAGCACTTGAGTCCTTCTTTGGTGTACAACATCATCAAGGAAAGTTAAACTGTGACCCACCCCCCACCCCTGTTTTTTACAACACCAGGTGTCATATTCTGGTAAATCTTCATTCACTAACGCAGTAAAAAGTTCTGGAAGATTTAAATAGTTTTCCACTGTGTTAGTCAATGAGCATGAATGAAATAAATGCTAGAGTGGGGAGCGTGGCAGGGTGGGTAGGATGGTGGATGGCTAAAGATCCCTACCTGGAAAGATCCGATATTGGATTGACATTTCAAAACGTTCGTAAGCAATCAGTGCTGAACTGACTTCAAATGGTGTAATTTCGAACGGACATGAAAGCATTTGAAAAGAACGTTTCCTTGATTAACATGAAAAGCATTCAAAAATGCTCAAAAGACAACGCAGCTTCTCAAGACCATGAAAGAGACCTCCTTCACTCAGAAGCGATCATTAGTAAGCACCTGGGAATTCAAGGAAAGAATGTCTCCACCAACTCTGTGAAAAAGGACACTTCGCCAAGGGTGAGGGAATGCGACACAGTAAAGAAATAGTCAACAATGTAAATAGCAAAGTAATTGTGGCAAAACCGACAATGAGGAAATGAAAATTCTCGTTACTTTCTGCGTGCAAAGGAGATGGCCTGTGGGAATTGCTGCAGTGCATCTTGTGGAGGAGAGGTAATTAGACAGTAACTTTTGGGATTCTGTGTTTCGCTGTCCAAACGCTTGAATGGCATAATGACAGTGAACACTGCTAGAATCATAGGATCCCTACAGTGCAGAAGGAGGCCATTCGGCCCATCGAGCCTGCACTGACCACAATCCCACCCCGGCCCCATTCCTGCAACCCCACATATTTACCCTACTAATCCCCTTGACACTAGGGCTAATTGAGTATGGCCAATCCACCTAACCTGCATATCTTTGGCCTGTGGAAGGAAATTGGAGCACCAGGAGGAAACTCACACAGGCACGGTCAAATCAGTGACCAAGATAGGAATCAAACCCAAGTCCCTGGCGCTGGGAAGTAACAGTGCTGCGGAATTAAATTTAAAAGTAGAGAACGATGTAAGAAAAGCAGCAACTCACAAAGGCTCTGTGACAGCTCAATCCAAATCAGTGATCCATACCACCTAGAAGGATAAGGGCAGTGGACGCATATGGCTACCGACACCTACAAGTTCCTCTCCAGATCAGACATCATGCTAACTTACCATTTCTTCACTGCCACTGAGTCAAATCCCTGGAACTCCCTTCGCTACAGACCTGGTCTACTTGGCCACTGTCCTTGAGTATCAGATCACTGATATCCAAAGGCTGAGTGGGTATTGTGACCCGGAACCACAAGATGACCCGCTTCAGCATCCCCCACCTGTAGCTTGCTGAGGGACTGACTCAAGGTGTCACCGTAACCCAAGATGAGGCCTTCCCCAACATCCAGGCCATGCCTGCCCAAAGGAAATGATTCATCCCAATAAATTCATGCCTAACTGTGAAAGGTTAAGAAGATAATGTGTGGAGCTTGCACATTCTCCTCGTGTCTGCAGGGGTTTCCTCCAGTTGCTTTGGTTTCCTCTCACATTCCAGAGATGTGCAGGTTAGATTGATTGGTCAAGCTAAATTGTCCATTGGTGTCAGGGAGATTCACAACACCAGGTTAAAGTCTGACAAGTTTATTAGGAATCACGAGCTTTTGGAGTGCTGCTCCTTCATCAAGGGATTCACCCAATTAAGGAGCAGTGCTCCAAAAGCTTGTGCTACCAAATAAACCTGTTGGACTTTAACCTGGTGTTGTGAGATTCTTACTTTGCCCACACCAGTCCAACACCGGCATCTCCACATCAGGGAGATTAGCAGCGTAAGTATGTGCAGTTACGGGGATAGGGCCTGGGTGGGATTGTTGTAGTTGCAGACTCAATGGCCAAATGGCCTTCTTCTGCACTGTAGAGATTCTATGGTTCTATGATCGTAAAATGCAAATACAATTATTTTGGAGAGGAAGGGGGAGGAGGGGATGAGGAGAGGGAGAGGGAGGAGAGGGGTTCCTTCAGGATAGTATTAGGTGAAAGAATGGGGTTCCTGCTCAAAATCTTGCCTGCCCAATCTTGAAATTGGGTTTAGGAGGAGAAACCCATTCATTCAATTCTACACTCCCCCCCTCAGAACACACCTTGGAGGAAACGTAACATTCTGCCCTGCATGTTTATTTGGGATGTTGCTGGAGCTGGTCAGATCTGGGGTAAAGTGGACGTGCTTTGGATTTATATCAAGAACAGTCGTGAATATTGCTTGCCTTCCTGCTTTCACTTGTGACCTATAGCAATACTTAATAATATTTGTCGCTGACACTCACATTTCATTTTGCACCAGCAAAGCTGGCTTGAGAGTCACACAGGAACTGAATGCAATAAGAGTGCGTGCCAAAGAAACTTCTGAACTTAAACAAACATCAGCAGAGTAAAGCTCTGGACTGCCCATTTCATTTTGTATAAACAAGCAGGTTCTGGATGAGAATCAGCATTAATAATGGAACCCTGAGGGTTAATGACTGGAGTTTAAATCCAGTTGATTCATTTAAAATGAAAATGGCCAAAGGATTATTACAAAATCTCACTTTATTTCCATGAGCTGATTATATTTTGGATCATGTTTTCACATTACTTATGAATGAATGCAGGAAAGTGGTGTGGCCTCATCGCTGCGTTATTGATTTTGTGTAACTAATCCCAACATTACACACACATTGCATTTTTTCGAATACTCAGAGGGCAGAACATTCCTGTCCCGCCACGGGAATCATTGCAGGAGACGGGGTACCGCAGGCAAAAGTCCATTGACCACGGATGGAATTTTCCAGTTTTGTTTCAAGCGCAGCTGGGAAGTCCCACCCAGAGTGTCCTGAATTTGACCACTCTTTAACTGGAGTTGCTGATCGTGGCTTTAAATCTTAGTTGAAGACTTTTATCGTTCAATTGTTCAGACAAAAGGTGAGATGGGCAAGAAAAGGTGTTTAGCCCACTGGTCCAGATGCGGTAATGTCAGGGCAGCATGGTGGTACAGTGGTTAGCACTGCTGCCTCACAGCGCCAGGGACTTGGGTTTGATTCCTATTTTGGTCACTGTCTGTACTGATTTGACCGTGTCTGTGTGAGTTTCCTTCGGGTGCTCCAATTCCCTCCCACAGTCCAAAGATGTGCAGGTTAGGTGGATTGGCCACGCTAAATTAACCCTAGTATCAAGGGGATTAGCAGGGTAAATATGTGGGGTTATGGGAATAGGGCCTGGGTGGGATTGTGGTCAGTGCAGACTCGATGGGCCGAATGGCCTCCTTCTGCACTGTAGGGATTCTATGATTCTAGCAGTGTTCACTGTCATTACGCCGTTCAAGCATTTGGACAGCGAAACACAGAATCCCAAAAGTTACTGCTGTTTAATTACCTCTCCTCCACAAGATGCACTGCAGC
Organism: Carcharhinus amblyrhynchos; assembly: GCF_965287045.1. Lineage (NCBI taxonomy): Eukaryota > Metazoa > Chordata > Chondrichthyes > Carcharhiniformes > Carcharhinidae > Carcharhinus > Carcharhinus amblyrhynchos. Next base: position 7,107,674 of record NC_137333.1, on the reverse strand, counting down.
AATTCCCACAGACCACCTCCTTTGCACGCAGAAAGCAACGAGAATTTTCATTTCCTCATTGTTGCTTTTGCCTGAAGAACCCTTGTGAAAGTTACACCTTGTTACGTGAGGTGTTACATTTTTCAACTTAACGATTGAGGCGGCACAGTGGTCAGCACTGCTGCCTCACAGCGCCAGGGACCCGGGTTCGAATCTGGCCTCGGGCAACTGCCTGAGCGGAGTTTGCACATTCTCTCTGCAGGTTTCCTCCGGATGCTCCGTTTTCCTCCCACAGAGCAAAGATGTGCAGGTTAGGTGGATTGGCCATGCTAATTTGCCCTTTAGTGTTAGGGAGATTGGCAGGGTAAATGTGTGAGGCTGTGACGCTAGGGCCTGGGGGGATTGTTGTCAGTGCAAGCTCGATGGGCTGACAGTCACCCAAGGTTAGAATTGAACCCGGGTCCCTGGTGCTGTGAGGCCGCAGTGCTCACCACAGTGCCAATTCTCTGCTTGTTTTAGGTCATTTCAGAACTAGCAGGTAACAACAGCTCCTTGTTAGTTAATTCAAACAGTATAGAAGTAATGGTTGTAATTCTCTGGTCATTCAGCCCAGCCACTGCTGCCTATGAGAAGAGAGAGTTTGGTGCTCAGCCAAATCTCCTTCACTTTCCTGGGACAAGAGAATCCCAGCCACATGCGATGCCAGCTCAGTGTTGAGTGTAGATACAACCTACACAAAGTATTGATGAAAATCAGTTAACAATATTCTAACAGTGCATGTAGAAGTATGACAAGGTGGCAGTTTTCACACTTGCATCCTTGTTTGCCAGTCTCTCCATGTCCTCATCCCTCCCCGAACGAGATAAAGGCAAACAGCTTGTCTGATTGAAGAGTGCCGAGCAGTGATATGAAATAATGACAATAGGAAATTAAATCACATTGTTTGGCTGTAAAAGAATGAGCATTTCAATAATTAGACCAGAATTTCATCTAAAGGAGTGAGATCTTCTGAAGGAGAACAGGAAGATCCAAGAGAGGAAGAAATGCGATAGCGAAAAGGACCTCAAGGACTTTTTCTTTCAGGTCACAATGAGACTTACATTAATTCATAAACATATAGAAACGTACAGAAACTAGAAGCAGGAATATGTCATTCAGTGCTTTGAGGCTGCTCCGCTATTCATCCTGATCATGGCTAATCAGCAAATTCAATATCCTGATCCCCCTTTCTTCCCAAATCTCTTGCTCCCTTTAGCCCCAAGAGCTATATCTAATTTCTTCTTGAAATCAGATAACGTTTTGGACTCAACTACATTCGGTGGTAGTGAATTCCACACATTCACCATCCTCTGGGTGAAGAAATTTCTCTTCACCTCATTTCTAAAAGGTTTAGCTATGAGGTGAGATTGGGTTGTTCACCCTGGAAAGACAGAGGTTGAGGGGTGACCTAATAGAAGTTGAAAAAATTATGAAGAGCATAGATAGGGTGAACAGTTGGAAGCTGGTCAGAAATGACAAACACAAGGGGTCACAAGTTCAAGTTCAAGGTGAGGGGGGCAATGTTCGATACAGATATGTGGGGGATGTTTTTTACATCGAGAGCGGTGGGGGCCTGGAGTGCACTATGAAGCAAGATGGTTGAGGCAGACATGCTGGATCATTTAAGACTTATCTAGATAGCCACATGAACAGAGTGGGAATAGAGGGATACAAACAGATGGTCTAGTTAGGAACACATGATCGGTGCAGGCTTGGAGGGCCGAAGGGCCTGTCCCTGTGCTTTATTCTTTGTTTTCCCCTTATCCTCCAAACTATGACGCCTAATTCTAAACTTCCCAACCGTTGAGAAATTTCTGAATCTACCCTGTCTAACCCTGTTAGAATTTTATAAATTTATATATTTTATAAGTTTTTATAAAGGGTAGCGATCCCTAGAATTTTCATTTCAAATTGAAAATCAGACATTTTCGATAGCAGATGGCTCATCCTAAGTGCCAGTTTAATTCCAAACAATAAGTTGAAAATAAAGTGTAGTTGAAGAGACCAGAATGCTGCACTTGGAGCTGTCTATTCTGGTCGTAGTCCTACTAGCCTCATTTATGCATCAGATTTACAACAACTAATATTGTTACATTGTGGATCTCATGACTACTGTAGGGAAAAAAGGAGTTTTAATACTTCTTCATTGTGGAATATCACCATCGTATTGGATGAGATTTTCCACACCGTCCCCTGCAGTATGTTTTTCAGCGATGGAGGCAGCCTGCCATTGGCTGGTGGCGGGATCTTCCAGTCCCACTGCTGTCAATAAGCTTTCCTACCGTCCACACCCTCTGCCGCATGGGCGGCAGGGGCTCGCTATCAGTGAGAATCTGATGAAGGCAGGGCACGACCAGGCAATCCTGGACAATTTTGCTGGCAGAAAGAGATGTATCATCCTGCCCATCGCATATGGAAAACAAGCGAACGGGAATGCGACTGGTTTGATAGATTCGAGACAGATAGCCTGCAAAGGTCAAACATCATTATGAAAGGTGTGAAGCCAAGTGGTTTGAAATTTTGACTAACCAAAAGGTGCAAGGGAACCTTACATAAGAACTGACATAAAACAAAGAAGCAAATAGAAGTTGGCAGTAATATTACATAAGTGGACATACACCTGCAAAATTGTAATTAGATGAAGAGAGATAGTGTAAGTTGACTTTTAAAACATAGTTGCTGTAAAGTCGAAGTATAAAAAAGGGTGAATTAATTCTGGGAAAAGGAAACTGCTAAAGGATCTTTGGAAACAATACAGGGTGAAATCAAATGAGGAAAACATATCTAAGAAAACACTGCAGACTGTATGGGTGGGAGTAGCTAGCAAGATCTCAATGAGGACCAACTGTGGACAAGGCAAGACCGGGTGAGTTAGTTCGCCCTCACTCTCAGAGAACATTGTAAGAGCCACAGGGCATTGTGCGGCAAAGTTACTGAAATTTTATAGATTCTAAAATCTATAAGGACTGTTACCATCAAAAGAGTGTTTAGCTCTGAGTTATTTAAGCAAAGATCTATTTGGAAAAGTTTAATTGTGTCAAGGTGTTCTTGTATTTAAATATATTTTTAAAAATTTCTTTGTCTTAATAAATTCAATTTAATACAAAATCATTATATTTAATCTGAGAAGTGATTTCCTGATTTTAGTAAGCCTCCGCATAATCCACAAATTGCAAAATTATTCTACCATCTATTTGCCCTTTGGGATTTGGGTAGCTCGGTCCTTACCATCTGCCGTGCTTTGACACCATCTCCTGATAGCATCCATATTTCTAGAATGCAATGTCACCGCTGAGATTTTCTATACTTTTTGTGTTCCTCAACATGAGTATCAAAAAACAGCCACGACGTGCTCTGATTCAATGCAAAGTAATTTTCTCAAGCTTTCTGAGTCCCGAGCAATTTCTATTTTTCTATTAGTGTCAGCATTTCTGTGGTTCTACTTCAGAGCACTTTCAACTATAGTTTGTCTTTCTCTAGAAGGGAAGCAGATAAAGAATTGTGGAAGATAAAAGGCATCAAAATGTCATGGCTTGTGAAACTTAAAGATGTGCAGTTTGAAAAGTTGTAGACAAATTTGCCAATTAGCCTCTTTTTCTTTGCAGTTGGCCATTTAAACTCATTGTGTGTTTATGTGCCTCGGCTTTGTAACCTACTTGAGGATAAATGACAAGCTTAGAAGCTGTTGGCATAGTCAATTTATTCAGTTAATTTGAAATGCAGGAAGATTTTCCATGTGAAGCCTGATCGAGATATAACTCCATATGCTTTCGGAGCTTAGCTCAGTTATGGGTGGTGCAGTGGCACAGTGGCTCACACTAATATCTCACTGTGCCAGGGACCTAAGTTCGATTCCCAGCTTGGGTCACTGTGTGGAGCCTGCATGTTGTCTGCATGGCTTTCCTCTGCGTTTTCCAGTTTCCTCCTACAATCCAAAAGAAGTGCTGGTTCTTCAAAAGTATGCTCGGGGATGCACGGTAGCACAGTGGTTAGCACTGCTACTTCACAGCACCAAGGACTCAGATTCAATTCCTGGTTAGGGTCACTGTCTGTGTGGAGTTTGCACGTTCTCCCCGTGTTTGCATGGGTTTCCTCCGGGTGCCCCGGTTTCCTCCCACATTCTGAAAGATGCGCTTGTTAGGTGTATTGACACAAACAGGCGCTGGACTCTAACGACTTGGGAAATTTCATAAGAACTTCATTGCAGTGTTAACGTAAGCCTTACTTGTGATTAATAAACTTTAAAAAAGCTAAATTCTCTCTCAGTGTACCCGGACAAATGGAATTTAATCCGGAGAAATGCGAGGTGATGCACTTTGGCCGGAATAATGTGGAGGGGAGTTATACGATAAAAGGTAGAACTATCCGGAGTATAGATACGCAAAGAGACCTGGGGGTGCAAGTGCACAAGTCCCTGAAGGTGTCGGTGCAGGTGCAGAATGTGATGAGGAAAGCGTATGGTATGTTAGCCTTCATAGGAAGGGGTATAGAATATAAGAGTAGGAGTCTGATGTTGCAGTTGTATAGAACGTTGGTTAGGCCTCACTTGGAGTACTGCGTCCAGTTCTGGTCGCCGTACTACCGGAAGGATGTAGAGATCCTGGAGAGAGTGCAGAGGAGATTTACCAGGATGCTGCCTGGTATGGAAGGGCTGTCTTACGAGGAAAGATTGAACGAACTTGGGCTGTTTTCCCTTGAGAGACGTCGGCTGAGGGGGGATCTAATAGAGGTTTATAAGATTATGAAGGGGATAGATAGAGTAAATGGTGGTAAGCTTTTTCCGCTATTAGAAATGGATAGAACGAGGGGTCACGGGCTTAGGGTGAGGGGGGCTAGGTATAAGACAAATATTAGAGGGCAGTTTTTCACGCAAAGGGTAGTGGGGGTGTGGAATGCACTGCCGAGTAAGGTGGTGGAAGCAGGCATGCTAGGGTTGTTTAAGAGTCACTTAGACAGCCACATGAGCGGGCTACATATAGGGGGATATAGCAGGCCTTACTAAACATTGTAGGCTTGAGATTACGTTTTTGCCTCAGGGATGTTACAGTCTTTGCCTGTTTAATAATGAATTTTTTGTCTCCACAGGCATTTAAGTCCACCTTGTTGACCAGCAAGGGGCATGCATGCGGCAGGTTGTAGTGGGCTGCTCTTGGATGTTGCTTCGGGAGTTGCCTATTGCTTCATGTCGTTAGTGTGCTTAAACTGGACCATCTCGAGGGCAACATGACAGCTCAGAGACTATCTCTGTTGCTGTGCGGACACATGGATTTAGGCCTGTGTCTGTGGGAGTTTGCACGTTCTCCCCGTGGTTGCGTGGGTTTCCTCCGGGTACTCCGGTTTCCTCCCACATCCCAAAGATGTGCTTTTAGGCTGATTGATCGGGTAACAAATTGTCCCTATATTGGACCTCCCTGATCCTCGCACATTAGGCGTAGACTAAAATCATGAATAGGTCACTGAGACAGTGGGACGGCGGCGCGGGCTCGTTGGGCCGAAGGGCCTGTTTCCCGTGCTGTTTTTGTTCTTTGTTCTTTGTTCTTTGTTCTTTGGCAGGTACTGGAGTGTTGCAACAAGAGGATTTTCACAGATTTGATTTATTATTGTCATATGTATTAATATACAGTGAAAAGTATCTTACTACCATACAACAAACCATACTGTACATAAGGAAGGAAAGGAGAGAGTGCAGAATGTGGTGTTACAGTCATAGCGAGGGTGTAGAGAAAGATCAACTTAATGCGAGGTAGGTCCATTCAGAAGTCTGTTGGTAACAGGGAAAAAATTGTTTTTGAGTTGGTTGATACGTGTCCTCAGACTTCTGTGTTTTTTTTCCACAACGGAAGAAGGTGGAGGAGTGTACGTCCAGGGTGCTTGGGGTTCTTAATTATGCTGGCTGCTTTTCCAAGGCAGCAGGAAGTGTAGACAGTGTCAATAGATGGGAGGCTGGTTTGAGTGATGACTGGGTTTCATTCATGACCCTTTAGTTTCTTGCAATCTTGCACAGAGCAAGAGCCATGCCAAGCTGTGATACTGCCAGAAATAATGCTTTCTATGATGCATCTTTAGAAGCTGGTGGGAATTGTGGTGGACATGCCAAATTTCCTTAGACTCCTGAGAAAATAGAGGCATTGGTTCATTATAATGTTAATGTAACCCTACTTTTGATAGTAATAAATAAACTTTAACTATTAATGTTAAAAAGCGACTGAAGGGTAATCGGACAGAATCCATTGTCTAACTGCACTACATTTTCTAAGTATATTATCAAGGCTTCCATCATAATAGATGTCAACCCTTTCCTGATGACTGATATCAGGCTAACTAGACTGTAATTCCCTGTTTTCTCTTCCCCTCCCTCCCTGAGTACTGGTCTTATATTTGCTAACTTTCAATCTGTGGGATTGTTCCTGAACCTGGGGAATTTTGGAAAATTGCAACCAGAACATTTCTATAGTTACGCACCAGAACTATTTCTATAGTTACGTCTGAGAAAATTCCAGGATCTAAACCATCGGGTCCTGGAGATTTGTCAAATTTTAGTCCCTTGAGTTTCTCCAGTATTTCTTCTCTGCTTATCATTACTTCCTCAATCCTTTTAGCCCCTTGGTTACTCTTTATAAGTGATGTGCAACTTGAGCTTTCTACTGAGAAAACAGGCACAAATATTGATCCAACAAACAGCACTCCACCTCCCACTGCTGAGAAAACTGCTAAGGGGATACCCGAGAATCTCGCCCATTGTCTCTGTCATTTTTCCATAATAATTTCTCCTCTCTCTGTTTCTAAGAGACCAATATTTACTTTAGCTATTCCTTTTCTTTTTGTACACGCTCTTACAATCTGTCTTCGTATTTCTGGCTAGTTTGCCTTCAGATAGACATTTAAGAGTCAGTCTTCCAAATTCTATCAAATTCAATCCCGGTTTGCAGTGTTCTGTGCCAGAGGCATGAATATCATAGGCCGGGATTTTCCAGCCCCACTGCAGACAGCTCAGCCACGTTGAGGCATTCAAATCCCTGTTGACTTTGGCTGGGCTGGAAGATTCTGCCAGTGGGAGGGGCTGTAAAATCCCATAATATCTACTCTGTTACATCAACAGAAATCTCTTAAATATTCTGAGAATTCAGACGAGTTGGAGATTGTTGAGATTCACAGTGATAATTTGAAAGTGATAATTTGTAAATTGTAGCAAAAACTATTCGGTTTAGTGGCCTTTTCAGATTGTTCAATAATCTCTCGGAATGTAATAGGAGTCTCTAGGGCTTGGCTACTTGCAAGAAAATAGAATAGAACTTTGCTTCCTCTAATGCTGAGTACCTATTGTGGAAGTATTGGATCCCATAACTGGTAACCAGAGAATAATGACGGTGAAAGGGAAGATTTTTTGGCCACCCAATGATGTGTTTCTTACAGCAGGACGTGGCATGCTGTTCACCAGTGGCTGAATCTTCTGGTTCCACTGGTATCAATGGGATATTCCATTGCCTGCACCCCATGCCACTGGGAAACCTGCAGTGGAGCTACTTTATTGGCAGAACCAGAAGATCCTGTCAACATGAACAGTCATAAAATTCCATCCTAGGCTTTATTAACAGTAAATAAGTAGCTTTTAAATGCTGTGTGTCTGCTTGCACTCTCGGAGAACCTCCATGCTCCCAAAACATGATAGGGGTGACCTGTCTTCATATTTCTGGTGTGTTTGCCCTCAGGTAGACGTCTGAGAGACAATCCTCCAAATTCTTTCAAATTCAACCCCAGTTTGCAATGTTCTGTACCAGAGGAATGAATTCATATGTGGATTTTCCAGTCCCGCTGCAGAGGGCTAATCTGTGGATGGATGGATGGATGGATGGATGGACGGACAGATGGACAGATGGACGGGTGGATGGACGGACAGATGGATAGATACAGACAGAAAGAGACAGGCAGAGAGACAATTTGTTTACCAAAAAGCTAGCATTGTGCCAGGGACCATAGTGTGATTAAAGGAATAAAAACAAGTGACAAGAAAATAATTCATAACATAGTTATTGACAATTTTTAAGCTAAAAATAAAGTATAAAGTAATAAAAAAACTGCACAGCCATGAACATTTCAGTATGCAAATAATTGCAATACATTGCAAAATGCAAGTCTAGTTTACAGAATGAAAATAAAAGGTTTATTACTCTTGGCATTTTGTCATAAATTCTACAGATCAAACTTTGTCAGATTCAGTTCATTAAATTTTCAATCATTTACATACTATTTATGAGTTTTATAAAGTAGACGTTGTACTGTCTCATGGTCTATTTGTTTCTACCCTATGTACTTTTATACTTTGCTCTTTAGAGGAATATGGACTGAGTAAGGGCAGAAGGTTTTTTTTTAGTTTACTCCGGGCTTCATGATCGACATGGGCTTGGAGGGCTAAAGGGCTTGTTCTTGTGTTGTACTTTTCTTTGTCCTTTGTTTGTTTAAGAATTGTGGGCAGAATTCTCCCAAAGTCCTGCTGGCAGGTTGGATGGTGGGCGTGGGGGTGAGGGGAGGGGTGGAGAATCACAGTTGGTGCAAAAGTTGGTTTCATGCCGATGTGAACAGATTGACAGGCTGGGTTTCATTTCTCTTCAGAAAAGAAGATTGAGGGGCAACCAATTAGATATCTTGAAAATTAGGAAATGTTTTGATATAGAATCATAGAATTATAGAATCCCTGCAATGCAGAATCTGCACAATCCCACCCAAGCCCTATTCCCATAACCCCACACATTTAACCTGCTAACCCCCACCCCCCGACACTAGGTCAAGTTTAGCACAATCAGCCCAACCAGCACGTCTTTGGAGAATGGAAGGAAACCAGGGCATGCGGAGGAAATGCAGACACAGGAGAAAGTGCGGACTCCACACAGAGAGTGACCAAGCAAGGAATCAAATCTGGGTCTCTGGTGCTGTGAGGCAGCAGTGCTAACCACTGTGCCACCATGCTGCTCACCACCCCACACCCCCCCACCCCACCCACCTCACCCCCATCCAAAATGATGAATGTGGAGGTTCCTCTGATTTACTCTTGCGGGGAAGAGCATAACTCAAAGCCGTCAATATAAGATAGTTGCCAAGAAATCCAATCAGGAATTCAGAAAAAAAAAAGTCTTTATCCAAAGAGCGGTGAGAAGGTGGGAGTCACTACCAGAGGGAGTGGTTGAAGCAAATAGTGTATTTCAGGGGAAGCAAGACTGAGATATGAGAGAGAAAGGAATAGGTGGTTCTGATGATAGATTTAGATGGGGATAAATGGCAGGCAGCTGAAGAAGAGTATACAAGGTGGTATGGGCTGAATGGCTTGTTTCTGTGCTGTAGGCACTACATAATAACCTGTAGTTCAATGTCATCTGTAGAATAGCAGAGAACGCCTTTCCAGTCTCCTCCCTCCATTTGGAAGGCACTTCCTTTGGAGCTCCCTTATCCGTTTTGATTTTCATGTTTAAATAGTCGGATGGTTTTTTTCAAGTGTAGGACATTAAACTCCTTCACTAAATTAGCTGGATTTTACAAGACCCCAGAAATAATGGTACAGAAAAGGTTGTCCCTTTAACCAGTTACTTTTCATGAACTGAACTCAGAGTTTGTCGGGAATTTTTTTTTAAACGTTGCAAAATTAGAAATGTCTTCAAATCTGGTACGGATTTGAACCAGTCTCCCATCCATTGACTCCGTCTACACTTCCGGCTGCCTCGGCAAAGCAGCCAACATAACTAAGTACCCTGGACATTCTCTCTTCCACTTTCTTCTTTTGGGAAAAAGATACAAAAGTCTGAGGTTATGTACCAACCAACTCAAGAACAACTTCTTCCCTGCTGCCGTCAAACTTTTGAATGGACTTACCTTGCATTAAGTTGATCTTTCTCTACACCCTAGCTATGACTGTAACACTACATTCTGCACTCTCTCATTTCCTTCTCTATGAACGGTATGCTTTGTCAGTATAACACGCAAGAAGCAATGCTTTTCACTGTGTGTTAAGACGTGACAATAATAAATCAAACCAAATCAGATGTCAACACAACTTTCTCACCTTCACTTTGCCATTGGAGCTCACCTTAAGTGCAAAAACTGAGATCTTAAACTTGTTAATTCCTATACACAACAATGAAGTAAATCATCAAGAATGAAAGTTGAACTCATTGGTAGTAGTAAAATTTTCAAGGCTTGGAATGAAAAGAAATGTGTGCGAAGCAGGAGGTGTAACTTTGATCCTGGAGGATTACCAGTTTTCCTAGCGGAAAGAGAAACCTTCTTCACTGGATCCGTGCCCTGACACCACTGCCTCTCAACCTTAAATTTTCGATTCTACCCCTTTTCTTGCCAACAACAATGACTTATATTTATATAGCGCCTTTAATCTAGTAACTCAACCAATCATAAGAGTGACCAAAACAGCTTTGCCATTGAGCCAGACTAGGATGACCCCCAACTTGCTTAAAATTATAGTGTTTAATAAAAACAAGATGTGAATTTGCTAGATTGGATTGGGGTGGACACAGTCAGAAGTCTCACAATTCCAGGTTAAAGTCCAACAGGTTTATTTGGTAGCACAAGCTTTCGGAGTGCTGCTCCTTCATCAGGAGAGTGAAGAGTTAGGTTCACAAACAGAGCATATGTAGACACTGAATCAATTTACAGGATAATGGTTGGAATGTGAGTCTTTCCAGGTAATCAGGTCTTCACAGGTGCAGCCAATGCTTGTGGCGAGAGAGTTAAACACAAGTAAAAGAGGTATAAATTGTCTCAGGCCAGAAAAACAAGAAACTTGCATCAATACAAGTGTTTTCCATGACAACTGCGTGTCTTGAAGCACTTTGCAGTCTTCTCAGCCTTTTGGTTAAGATCAAGTGTAGTATCTGTTCTGATCAAGTGTAGTATCGACATGCTGTGTTTGGTTGAAGTCATTAGTTTACATTTCATTTGAAGCAATTTTTAAAAGCGGCATCTCGACCATTTGGCGAAGATGCAAATGAGATCAAGCCTTGGAGGAGGACCTATGCCTACTCCAATCAGCTTGGATCAATTTCCTAACTTGCTGAGACTCTGAATTGGACTTGATTTGATTGAATTGGAATAAAAACAAAAAAAAACTTTGCAGTCACTGAAGTACTTTCCAAACACAGCCACTGCAGGAAAAACAGCAGTGTGATGGTAACCAGGTGATCTGCTTGTTCTTGCAATGTTCATTGACGGGTGGTTGTTGGCCAGAAGACCAGAGACAATTTTGCTGCATTTTATCGAAAAGCTGCCAAGGATATTTCACTCTAACCTGACATGGCAGACAAACATCTCAGATTTTCTTTTTATTCATTTGTGGGATATGGGCGTTGCTGGCTAGCCAGCATTTATTGCCCATCCCTAGTTGCCCATGGAGGACAGTTGAGCATCAACCACATTGCTATATGGCTCTTGATTCACATGTAGGCCAGACCAGGTAAGGATGGCAGATTTCCTTCCCTGAAGGGCATTAGTGATCCAACTGCATTTTTCCGACAACTGTTTCATGTTCATCAGTAGATTCTTAATTCCAGAGATTATTTTTTATTGAATTCAAATTCCAGCATCTGCCGTGGCGGGACTCGAACCTGGGTCCCCAGAACATTAGCTGGAATTAATAGTCGAGTGATACTACCACGAGGCCATCATTTCCCCAGATTTGACATTTCGTCTGAAAGTCAGCAACAAAGTGCTGGCCTTTATTTTTGTACTTGTGTCCTGGAGTGGGATTTGAACACAAATACTGTCACCAAACGAGGCACAGTTGACATGTCTTGAAAGGGAGAACAGGGATAGAGAGACAAAGAGATTTAAGGAGGAAGTGCGAGAGGCTAGTACCTGTCCTGTGTTTAAGAACACAAGAACCTAAGAAATAGGAGCAGGAGTAGGCCATCTAGCCCTTCGAGCCTGCCCCGCCATTCAATAAGATCATGGCTGATCTGAAGTGGCTCAGTTCCACTTTCCCACTTTCTCCCCATAACCCTCAATCCCCTTGCCTACCAAAAACCTATCTACCCGCGTCTTAAATATATTTAGCGAGGTAGCCTCCACCACTTCAACGGGCAGAGAATTCCAGAGATTCACCACCCTTTGAGTGAAGAAGTTCCTCCTCAACTCTGTTCTAAACTGCCCACAACATTTCCTTTCCCACAACATTTTCAGCTTTGGATTTATCGTTCATAGCCCTGTCATGTCTTCCAAAACACATGTCTTCTCCAGTCACAGCTTCAAAACTGTCCATTCAGTGGGTGAGGGTGGGATTTGTCTTACTCTTCGTGGCGTGTTTTGCAGTGGCAGGATGTGGCGGGATCTTATGGTCCCGCCATTGTCAACAGGGTTTCCCACTGACCACTACCCTCGCTCGCAGATGTGTGCTGCCGGCAGGACTGTAAGAACGGAATGGAAGCAAGATTTTGTAGAATCTACAGCTGTGCCTTCATCGGGCTCCTTTTGGAAAATGTTATTGGTTAGGATTTTCCAGTCTCACCGTGGTGGTATCCATGGCAGGGAATTGGCAGGGCATTTCAGCAGGACCAAACAAACCCAGAGACAGGCGCGGCTGGAAGATCCATCATTGCTTATGGTTGGGATCATTCTGTTTCTATACAAGACGCCTTATGCTGGCCTGAGAAGAGGTCAATTGTCTCGGTTAGGCATGCGACTGAACGAGCCCAATTTATTTCCCCAACTGACCACAATTTTAATTCACGCTTCCTTCTGTTACGATCTCCTGAGAGAATAGCAACATTTTAAATTTTATTTCTGAACTCATAAACAAAGGTATTTATTAAAAGAATAATGCTGGGGGTCTTGCAGTTCAAGAAAAATAATTTGAGTATACAAAAGTCAACAAACATGAACGATAAATACATACACTCTGTCCTAAACATTCAGTTATCTTAAAGATATAGAAATAGAATGAACATAATGAATTGTACTTGAATATTCAGAAGGTCTTGAGACACAGTGGCCGGAATTTTATCACCACACCCGCCCCAGAATTCGTATGGGCACAACTCCAGTGGAGAGAGGTAGTGAGATCTCCAATCAGAGGATATGTAGGAGAAGGAGCAGATTCCCAATCTGGAGGGAGTAAATGGATGGCGGGCTGTCACGGGGATGATCCCAAGAATACAAGGCTTGATGTATGAGGAGCCATCAAGGACTCTGGGTCTGTATTGGATGGAGTTTAGAAGGATGAAGGGAGATCTCATTGAAACTTACAGAATACTAAAAGACCTGAGTGAGCGTGGAGAAGATATTTCCACTAGTCGGCCTCAGTGTAAAGGGATGGCCCTTTAGAACTGAGATGAGGAGGAATTTCTTCAGCCAGAGGTGGTGAACCTGTGTGGAACGCATTGTCACAGAAAGGTGTGGAGGTCAGGTCATTGAATGCATTTAAGACAGAAATGGATAGGTTCTTGATTGGTAAGATGATCAGAAGTTATAGGGAGAAGGTGGGAGAATGGGGTTGAGAAATATGTCAGCCATGATTGAATGGCGGGAGCAGACTTGATGGGCTGAATGGCCTAATTCTGCTCCTATATCTTACTGTTGTATGGTCAGATACTGGGGATTTTGGATGGGGGTGGGGTGTAAGGGTTTGATGACGGGGAAGGCTTGGTAACCCCATGAGGAAGCATTCCTGCTCCTCTTGACACACAAGCAGTGCTGAGATGATCCCTACATTCTACTGCAAGCCCTCCTTGCGATGCTAGGCTTCCAGAGATCAAGGATGTTTGACCAGCCAGGGTTAGACCAACAAAATAGGTTAAATGCTTCATTATAATATTCAAATAGCAACCCCCTCTCTGCGAGCAGATTAGCTGATTGTTCACGTCATGCTTTACTGAACTGAGAAGTGATGTTGTTTGAGGTGAGTTGGGGGTCAGTATTTTTAAAAAAGTAATTCCGTGCACCTCCCATTTCTGGGATTAAAATGATCCCCCACTGTCACCTCTTCCAGTCTAAGTGAGTAGTCCCGCCCTTATCTAATCCAGAAGGATCCCTGGCTTTGAGTTGACTGACAAGTGATACAGAAGGGAAGACTGAAATACCTTCCCTCTGCCTGTCTGTCGATTGCTACCAAAGCAATTGCGCTTCCAATTAATGCCAGCCTTGCCAAGCTCTGCTGAATGACAGCTACAAACTGACATCTTCACGCTCAGCAACAAAGGCCATTAGTGCACCAAGAGTCCTTGCCAACTCTGCTGAATTATGTCTTTAATTAGTCCTTGGGCTTTGATTTATTTTCCACAAACTATTTTTAAAATACATTTTGCAATTGCCTTGTACGCTTGTCTGCCACCCCAACAGTCAATTTAACTTCCCGACTGCGGTAGTAACCAAAGACTTCTCACTAATCATGTCAATTAGCAGACATTAGTAGAAATTATTTTCTCACTTGTGACAGCTCTTCAGTCAATTGCATTAAGCATTTCATTCCAAGGCTAAGGGAAAAAAAAACAAGCTGGATTAGTGCCAGTTCATAGTGAGCCTTCTCTCTGCAGATCCCATTAACTATGTAACAAATAAGTGAGATGTGCCAAAATCAATGTTACTTTGCATTGCTTACACTGCCATAAGTTTTCAAAGCAATCCTTTCTGTAAGTTAGTCGAAGCGGGTAATGGAGGAGGAATGCTTTCAACGCAGTGTGCTATGACATGTAATCAAATAAGCAAACTATTCAAAACAAAAAAAAAGCTCTTACTTTCTCAGGAGGCAGTCCAAATGTTACATGCGCTGTAAATTGCATCTGGGGGAGGCCAAGACTGCAAAGTACCAAAAAGGGTCGTGCGACTAACCGATACAAATAGGGAGCAGGCGAATCCACAGGAGACACTTTCTGAACCAGAATTTCATGCTAAAAGCTTGCATCAGGTTGGCCAGGACTTTTCAGCCGTTCACACTCTGTCGCTTCTGTGGTTAGCACTTCTGCCCCACAGCGCCAGGGATCCGGGTTTGATTCCCGACTTGGGTCACTGTCTGTGCGGAGACTGCACATTCTCCCTGCGTCTGCGTGGGTTTCCTCCGGGTGCTCCGGTTTCCTCCCACAGTCCAAAAGCCATGCTGGATAACTGTATTGGCCATGCTAAATTCTCTCTCAGAGTACCCAAACAGGTGGAGACTCAGGAATTTTCACAGTAATTTAATTGCAGTGTTAATGTAAGGCGACCTGTAACAATAAACTTTAAACTTTAAAGCGAGGATGGAGAAATTGGCACTCAGCCAAATCTCCGTTGCCTGCAACGAGACCAGAGAATTCCTCTGGTGTGAATGGCAAGAAGTATGAGTCCACTCCACCCTGTCCTTCTTACTAACCCAACCTGGATCTTACAGCACTGGGTGGCAGTGGAATAGTTCCAATTCCCTCTAACCATTTGGATCTACGAACCAATAGATCTCAACATTGATTTCAATTGAACGGTTCCCTGGCAAAATAAAAGCAAAAATATTGCGGATACTCAAATATGAAACAAAACAGAAAATGTTGGAAAATCTCAGCAGGTCTGACAACATCGGTGGGAGCGAGAATACAGCCAATGTTTCGAGTCTGGATGACCTTTTGTCAGAATAAAAAGTAAGAATGTTTAAAGCAGTCCAAAGATGTGTGGGTTAGGTTGATTGGCCATGCTAAAATTGCCCTTCATGTCCTGAGATGCGTAGGTTAGAGGGATTAGCAGGTAAATATATAGGGATATGGGGGTAGGGCCTGGGTGGGATTGTGGTCAGTGCAGACTCGATGGGCCGAATGGCCTCTTTCTGCACTGTAATGTTTCTATGGTTTCTATGATGTCTATACCAGGCATTTTTGTATAATTTTAACGGTGTTCTTTTATTTATCAAGTTTTTTTTAATTGACTCATGGGACACGGGTGTTGCTGCGAGCCCATCCCTAGGTGCACGAGGGCAGTTGAGAGTCAACTGCATTCGCTATGCCTCTGGAGTCACATGTGAGCCAGACCAGGTAACGTTGGCAGATTTCCTTCCCTAAAAGACATTAGTGAATCAGATGGGTTTTACTGACAATTGACAATGGTTTCATGGTCATCAGTGGATTCTTAATTCCAGATATTTTTTATTGAATACAAATTCTACCACCTGCTTAATGGGATTTGAACCCAGATCCTCAGAACATTAGTTGAGTTTCTGGATTAATAGTTAAGCAATAATACCACTTGGCCATCTCCTCCCCTAAAATTAAAATGACTCACCCTATATCTCTGCATTGTCTGAGAAATCATTCTATTATCACAATTAAAAAAACCTCCTTCTTATCACTGATACTTTCGTCCTAATTTGCTCTTTGCTATCTGATATTGATGGCCTCACTATTTTCTCTGGACCCAAATGGAACTCCAAAATTACACTTCCATTGCTAAAGCTGTTTCCAAGCAGTTTTCTTTCTTCTATCATGTCAAATAACTCGGTAGTCCCAAGTAACTTTTACTTCTTGATAAAACCTGAATCCATCGAATGTTCCCTTAATTAGAGGACCTTTTGAAGGACAAAGTGTTCTTGAACAGGAAGCAAAATGAATTGTCACCTGGTAGATTAATTTGATTTGATTTGATTTGATTTATTATTGTCACATATATTAACATGTAGTGAAAAATATTGTTTCTTGCACACTATACAGACATAGCATACCACTCGTAGATAAAGAAAGGAGAGAGTGCAGAATGTAGTGTTACAGTCATAGCTGGGATGTAGAGAAAGATCAATTTGTTGCAAGGTAAGTCCATTCAAAAGTCTTGACAGCAGCAGGAAAGAAGCTGTTCTTGAGTCGGTTGGTACGTGACCTCAGACTTTTGTATCTTTTTCCCAACAGGAGAAGATAAGAGAAAGAATGTCCGGGGTGCGTGGGGTCCTTAATTATGCTGGCTGCTTTGCTGATGCAATGGGAAGTATAGGGAGAGTCAATGTATGGGAGGCTGGTTTGAATGATGGATTGGGCTACATTCACGACCTTTTGTAGTTCTTAGCGGTCTTGGAAAGAGCAGGAGCCATACCAAGCTATGATACAACCAGAAAGAATGCTTTCTATGGTGCATCTGTAAAAGTGATGTCTTTCTCATCTCTCACCACCAACATCTCTTATTCCTGTCTTATTCTGTATTAGTCTGGTGTTGCAAAGATCTACTTCATGGTTTCGGAATATCCCTTTTACTTTTAGGAGTTAAAGTTCTAACTGCAGATAGATTGGCGGCTCTTGACCTAACTGTCAACAGAGAGGATCCACTGGGATATTGGTAAAAACTCAAACTAACACCATTTCATGTTGGTTTTCAATGCATTTGGTGAGAAACAGAAATGGCTGAGAGGTGATGTTGACTCAACATTGAAAACTTAAGGAGAAATTTCATTCTCCTGACAACTAACCTTAAAAGTTTAAAGCTGGAAAATGGGCTTAAAAATGAAGAAATTGCACACATCAGGGGCAGTACTTAACAATTTCACATTTGGATATCGGTGAGGAATCTCCTCCAGCAGTGAAAATTATCCTCCTGTAGACAGAACTTTTTATTGTAATCATTATAAAGGTGTCACGATGGTGCAGTGGTTAGCCTCACAGCGCCAGGTTTGTTTATGGCCTTGGGTCACTCTCTGCGCGAAGTTTGCACATTCTCCCCATGTCTATGTGGGTTTTCTCCCACACTGCAAAGATATATGGGTTAGGAAGCTCAACTGTCTCTTCATGTCCCAAAATTTGTAGGTTAGGAAGATTAGCGGGATAAATACATGGGGTTACAGGGTAAGAATCGTGCTGACTCGATGTGCCGAATGACCTCCTTCTGCACTGTAGCGCTTGTTGCTCTGACCAAAAGGCTGTAAAAGTAAGTGATGGATCAGGCAAGAAAAGCATGGTGCAACTGGCTGGCTAGATGGATGCTTTTCTCACCATATTGTCCAGCACCTAGAAGAAAAAATGGAAAATTTCATCCAAGGTGTTAGCGCAGATTTATTATAAATGGAACATTTCATGGGCTAAAGGCAGTTAGGTCAGAGTTTGCACAAGGTAGAGAGTTAATATGGTAGGTACCTGGAAGCCCAGCACCCTGGATGCAGACTGAATAGAGCTTGATGTCCCTGTTTAAGGATACCACACGACTAGCAGCCAATATATGCCAAATAGCATGTAGTACAAATAGTCCATTGCTTCAACTAGAAGGAATGTTTGGAGCTTTGGACAGAGGGAAGTAAGGAGGTTAAAGGATAGACAAAGCTCTGGGCTTTGCTCAGGACAGATTGTTCAGGGTCAGAGTACTTGCTATCTTCACTACTTTATTAGATAACTGGCCAACTTTGAAAATCCAGGGATCTAAAATCTAAACTCAACATTATCTTTTTTTCCCTCTCCGGCCCGATTTCATCGGTTTCCCAGTTTTGAAACTGCGTGCGGTGCTCCCAGCTCTCAGTTTTGGCCAAGATGTTTTTTAATTCAATTCATTGAGCACATCAGAGAATACCTTTCAACACAAAATGTATCTTTCCACTAGGATGTTATAAAAAATCTATTTGTAAAAAATGTTCCCCCGCAGCCATGAAAGTAACAGCTGCTCTGACAATCCAAATGATCTGTCACAAGAAACGCAAGGTACTTAGGATTCCAAACATTGCTGATTTATTCTGTCATCCGGCCTATCACTAATTGCTGCACACAGCGAAATACTCGTGAGACTTCCACAAATTGAAAAATGCAACATTCTAAAAGCAGCGACTGTTCAATAGCCCTGTCAAGAGGATCAGTCTTTCTAGCTGTAGATCGCTTCAACGACATTCCTTCTAACAATAATATATTTAACAACAGGAATGTAAAAAAATGAAACCTCTCCAGGACACTGCCCTAAACTGCAACGTAGAAAAAGTATTAACAGTAAAGTTCTTCATCGTGTCCGCCTGCTCTTGCGAAAGTTTTTTTTTCATTCATTCACATGACATGGGTGTCTTTGGCTGGCCAGCATTTATTGCCCATCCCTAGTTGCCTGAGGGCAGTTGAGAGTCAACCACATTGCTGTGCTCCCGGAGTCACATCTAAACCAGACCAGGTAAGGATAGCAGATTTCCTTCACTGAATGACATTATTGAACCAGATGGTATTTCCCCCCCCACCCCCAAAACAATCAGCAATGGTTTCATGGTCATCAGTAGATTTTTAATTCCAGATATTTTTTATTAAATTCAAATTCCAGCACCTGCCACGGTAGGATTTCAACCCAGGTCCCCAGAACGTTAGTTGAGTTTCTGGGTTAATTGTCTTATGATAATACCACTAGGCCACAGTCTTCCCTTGTCCACTATTGGATTAGGAGTTTCTAGTCTTTTGGCTCTCTGTCTGATCCTTGACCTTGAAGTCATTGCCAAAAGCTCTCTACTCCCATTCATCTCTTTGCCTCGTCCCTCTACATATTCTTTGAGGATTCTTTCTCTGAACCACTCTTTGGTCTTCAAATTACACTGTGCAAATCGGAACAAGAAGAGAGCCATTCAGCCCTGGGCCTGTTATGCCACTCAGTGAGAACAAGGTTGTTGCGTAGCTTTACTCCATCCACCTGCCTTGGCTGCATGTCCCTTTACCTCTTTGTCTGGAAAAAAAAAATTAAGGGCGAAATTATCCGGCCTCCCAGCCACGTGCTTCCCGCTGGAGGGAGGTGGCGCGTTGTTTGTGAGCAGCGGGATTCTCTGGACCAGTTGCTGTCACTAGGAATTCCCATTGATGTCACCCCACGCGGGCAGGAAACCCATGGGCAGGGGTGTGCTGCCGGTGAGACCAGAGAATCACGTCACTGTGAATGGCCAGATAATTCTGAATCTCAGGCTTATGGCAAAAATAACATCTAATACATTTTGTGTAATTCTACTGTCTGCTATTTTAATGGGAAATATTAACACACTTATTCCTCTGCAAATTAAAGTCATGGCAAAAGATAACAAATACATTTACGCTTACATAGTAATATCTGCATTATTAATCAAAGACCTTCACTCTTGCTGATAAAAAAGAGCTGTGCTGGTGAAGCTTTAAATTTTCCACCCATTAGGACAAATGCAAGAATGTCAAATTTCAAAGAGTGCACCTTAAACAGCACAAGAAAATGGGCACTGATTGGTTGAAAGTTTATTTATTCATTACAAGAAGGCTTATATTTACACTGCAATGAATTTACTGTGACAATCCCATAGTTGCCACACTCCGGCCCTTTCTGGGTACACTGAGGGAGAATTTAGCATGGCTAAAGCACCTAACCAGCACATCTTTCAGACTGTGGGAGGAAACCGGAGCATCTGGAGGAAACACACACAGGCACGGGGAGAGCTCAGCACAGGGAGTGAGCTGAGCCGGGAAATCGAACCCAGGTCCCTGGCACTGTGAGGCAGCAGTGCTAACCACTGTGCCACCTTGTTGCCATATTGGGCCTGATTAGTTGAGTGGTTGCCATAGCGGAAATGCACCCGGGAGCAATTGCTAGTATGCTTTTTCTTATTGCATAACAGTACAATGTCTGAACATATTTCTTTTACCTGCAAAGGAAAGCTCCCTGTTTATGAATACATGTAGCCTCTAACAAGCAAAACCGACCATTAATCTTAAATATGTTACTGTAGTTCTTAGCCTAATCATGGAATCGCATCTGATGTTAGTTGTCATGTTCTAAGATTTGGAAATAGGGGCTTGTTGAATACCGTCAGTGCACTTCCTATTGTGAGCTGTCAAAGGGATAGCTGTTTGATAAGATCCACTAGTCGTTGGGACTTATGGGACAGGATATTACAGCCTCGCTTGTCCCAAAACTGTAAATTCCTGCCCAAGGTCACCAGACCTTTCCATGGTTTGCCCATGCTCATCCGTTTCCCATGGTGGGAGGGGCGTTGAAATTCTGGCCACGGTCTAAGAACCATGAAATTCAAGCCAAATACTAACTTTTGTGGGTGGCAGAACATCTTTTTGTCTTGACAGCAGCATCTTGTTAGTGGAAAACATTATTTGTATTGCCATTGTATAGTAGCAGCCTGACACAGCTAGTTTCCCTGACATTCAAATTTTTAAGATACTTTACCCTTCTAGTGTAATTTTGAGGTGGACTGAGCAGTTTTCAGCTCCAAAAGTAAGGCTTTGGGCACATTTGTGAGTATACACCATACATAGTGAACAATGATCTAATCAGGGTAGCCAGTCCCACAACATAGCTTTGATGTCCCTATTTCAGCATCATGTTAGCTTATACTGCAGTGCCTCTGTTAATGACCAGATCAGAAACTCCAAGGTATATTGTGAAGTTCGACTCAATCCCAACTACTTTTGATTTTGGCATTAATCTGAACATTAGGAATTTCACTCCAGGTGTGATTCTATTGAACCACCAGGAAGCTTCGATTAAAACAAACTGTATTTAACAACATAATTTAACTATAACAAAAATAATTATTGTAACTTTTATGAACTGAAATGCTTAAATGTAACAGGAATGAATTCTTAATAAAAGTAAATTACTGCAGATGCTGGAATCTGAAACCAAAAGAGAAAATGCTGGAAAATGTCAGCAGGTCTGGCAGCATCTGTAAGGAGAGAAAAGACCTGATGTTTCAAGCCCAGGTTACTCTTTGTCAAAGCTTTTTCCAGAAGATTTTCTTTTAGGATACCATTCTTAACTGCGAGCCAATCTCCAGCATAACTTTAACCAATTGAAATGCTCCAACATGACAAGATACAATTCTTAACTGCTAGCTTACCTCGAGTGTAACTCTTTGTAATTGAAATACTTAAACATAACAGGGTATAATTCTTATCGCTCTTGGTTCCAACTTAAGCAATATATTCCTCATTGATGTAAACTCCTCTTCAAAATCAGTTAGTAACAGTAGGTTTATGTGCTAGTACATGGGCTCTCTGTCCTCAAACCCTGAGAGCACCTCTGGAAAGAGATACCTGTTTTATAGCAGGTCCTAAACTAATCTCCAGAGAGAGAAAAAAAAGCGCTCCTACTCCTTACAGACCTAAGCAGAAAACTGCCTGCTTGTCTCTGTATGTATTGTTTCTCCCATTAGCACATGACTCTCTCTTGTCAATCAATCTGATTGAACCCTACTTTGCAACCCCAGGGGACAACCCAAAACAAAACTGCATTAGCTCAGATTAAATGGCTTGAAATGTTGGCTCTATTCTGTCTCCACAGATGCTATCAGATCTGCTGAGATTTTCCAGCAATTTCTGTTTTTGTTTGAAACCATATCCCTGGGTGCCTGGTCCAGCAGTTCAGCGACATTACTACCATGCTGCCATCATGTCAGGCAGGCTAACTGAATGCCCTTAGCACTTAACAAATGGTTGTAGGGCACTTATACCTGCAATAACTCATGCAAAATACCTGATGCTGGTTTTGTTATTATCTAACATGCAAATAGAGCAACTTCACAAAGCGGCACGCATGTGAACACTGAGATTGTCAGCGAGGCGTCATTTTTACAAAATTTATGACGGGGGGGGGCTGCAGAATTCAGATAGCATCATCTGAACATTTGCACTTAATCACCTATCTGACCCAAGCTTGAAATTCCTCCTCCATCCATGTACAAACAAATATTAGCCTCTGCATTACTTTGACAGGAAAATTTAGTCCAGGTGTGCACGAGCATTCATACATGCCTGACTTCTCAGGGGGAACTCCGCAAATACTAACACTCTGATGCCACCAAAACATCGAGCCACAAAGCGACAGCTTTCTATATACCAACGGGAAAACAATTCTGCGTGGTAAGTTACCCCACACATTTCCATCAATATACATTTGCTTCAGACAAACACAGTAATTCCTTTGTGAAGCATGCAATACTTTTATTCTCCAGCTGGCCACACAATGTCCCCTTGATCTATGATCAGTTCCCTTTCAACTCTTCTGCTAACCAACATCAATGTTGATTTTACATTGTTTAGATAATTGAACATAGAATTGGAAGTTATAAATGGCAGTGAATGAGTATCAGGCTGTATGTTAATCAGCATTTGGAGAAAATCCAGATACCAATTGAGCTTTGCTTTTGTGGTCTAAGATTTTAACTTGACTCCTAATTATATGGATATTCTTGCTCAAAATTATCCAGGAATCTAAAAGTGACAAGGTCACCCTTCTTGTGGTTAGCACTGCGGTTAGCACTGATGCCTCAATGCACCAAGGACCCGCATTTGATTCCCAGTTTGGGTCACTGTAAGTGCAAAGCCTGTACCTCCTCCCCATGTCTGTGTGGGTTTTCTCCGGGTGCTCCGGTTTCCTTCCGCAAGGCTAACTGACTGTCCTTAGCACTTAACATGTCACTGTAGCGCACTCATACATGCAATAACTCATCCAAAATATCTGATGCTGGTTTTGTTATTATCTAGTATGCAAACAGAGCAACTTCACAAAGCGGCACGCATGTGAACACAGAAAGACATGCCGGTTATGTGCACTGGGACATGCTAAATTCTCCCTCAATGTACCCAAACAAGCACCGGAGCATGATGATGATAAAAAGGACAGAACCATTGAAGCTTATTACAGCTGAATCATAGAGTCCTTACAGTGCAGAAAGAGGCCATTTGGCCCACCCAGTCAGCATTGACTCTCTGACAGAGCATCCCTCCCACGCCCTATCCCTGAAACTCCACACATTTACTATAACCATTCCCCTTAACCTACACATCTTGGGACACTAAGGGACAATTTAGCATGACCAATTCACCTAACCTGCACATCTTTGGAGTGTGAGAGAAAACGGAAGCACCCGGAGGAAATTGATGCAGACACAGGGAGAACATGCAAAATCCATTCACACAGCTACCTAAGATTGGAATTGAACCCGTGTCTCTGGTGCTGTGAGGCAGCAGTGCTAACCACTGTGCCACTGTGTCAACAACCATTTTACTCCTAAGGGTAACAATGGATTTTGGCCAGAAGTACCCAAATTGCTTGTAAGGCTGCATTAACGCATTAATGTGTCATCTCGTGTGGCCCCATGCTTATAGCATTTTGGATCATTTTAATATTACATTTCTAGCCTCACAATTTACTCTGCTGCTTTAACACCAACTGGAAAGAGCTCCATCAGTTCCAGGCTAAACAAGCAGTCAGCCACCATCACGCTTAATAGCATATCTAACCCAAGCTTGCTCCGCTGAGAGATACTGTGTATGCTTAGCCTTGTTTGTTACAGTCAATGCAAAGACTTCATTTTAAGATGTTTTTGCCCATGCAACTAACTCTGCTCAGCTTAAAAAATTGACTACATTTTAAAACTCAGAAGGCATGCTGGGTTAGCTGAAAATTGATTGCATTTCTGAAAAGTACGTAGCAAGCAAAACAAGTTTTGATAACAACAACTGCAAGACCCGTTTTCTCTGGACAGAGACAGACTGCAAGCACACTCACAATAATGAGATAAGAATTATAAGTATGATTTGGAACCGTGTGTTCAGCTTGCAGTTTGTTTTTGAGTTCAGTGTATCTCAGTACAGAGGCTGGCAGTAAAAAGCAAGTCCCAATTTTACTTTATCATTTTGTTTTTGTTCTATTAATTTAGGTCATATCATACTAGTGCTGTCCTCGTCTATTCAAAGGAAAGAATGGAACCTACATCCAATGATGATGCATAAACAACCGTTGGCTTCTGCAATTCTTGGCAGGAAAATTTGGCCCAGGTCTTCATGAGCATTCGTACATTCTCAACTTTTCAGAGGAACTCCGCACTTACTAACCCTCTGATACCTCCAAAACATCAAGCCACAAAGCAACAGCTTTCTATAAACCAACCGGAAATCAATTCTGCATGTCACGTTACCCCACATGTTTCCATCAATATACATCTGCTTCAGATAACTGTGAGGCAGCTCGATGGCACAATAGTTGGCACTGATGCCTCACAGCTGCAGGGACCTGCGTTCAATTCCCAGCTTGGGACACTATCTGTGCAGACTTTGCACATTCTCCCCGTGTTTGAGTGGGTTTCCTCAGGTTCTCCGGTTTCCTCCCACAATCCAAAGATGCGCAGGTTAAGTTGTTGGCCATGTTAAATTGCCCCTTAGTTTCAAGGGGTGCGTAATTTAGAGGGGTAAATATCTGGGGTTTCAGGGACAGAGCCTGGGTGGGATTGTTGTCAGTGCAGGCTCGGTGGGTTGAATGTCCTCCTACTGTAGGGTTTCTATGATTCTGCGATCACTCAACTCTTCGAAGGCTAATGCTGTTTGATTTTATAAGTCTCTGATCACTACCTGCCAAGGAAACCTACTGTGCTGCATCATCATTCATTACATGGATTTTTGTGCAGTTGGCTGGAATTCTCTGGCCGTTCGTGCTGATGGGATTCTCCAGTCATGCCAGCACTGCTCGCAGGTTTCCCGCTGGTTTGGGGCGATGTCAATGGGGATTCTCATCTGCAGCGAGGGGATAAGAGAATCCTGTGTAGTTGGCTGGACTTCTCTGGCCATTCGTACCAGTGGGATTCTCCAGCCGTGCCAGCGCTGCCCACAGGTTTCCCGCTGGAATGGGGTGATGTCAATGGGGATTCCCATTGACAGCGAGGGGATAAGAGAATCCCGTCGCTAGCAAATAACGCCTTGCCAGTGGGAAGTACGTGGCTGGGAAGCCTGAGAATGTTCCCGGTCGTCTCCAACCAGAAACTCATCAGGACTGAACTTGCCACAAAGGCAGCCCCTGTTTTGACTTTGACTTCTTGGGCTTTGGAAACCACATGAACTAACATTTATTTTTGTTGTTCTTTTACTATTGTTGACCCTAGTTGTAAATCCCCCTCCTTTCAACCCATCCCCATTTAGTGTGTGTGTCTGTGTGTGCATGTGTGTGTGCGTGTGTGTGTGTCTGTGTGTGTATGTGTGTGTGTCTGTGTGGATTGGGCACTTCCTCCCCCCACAAGTTTGAAGGTGAATAAAACAGCCGCCTTGCAAGTTTGTAGCAAGTTACCATTAAATAGGATCACATTAACTAAGGGTTGGGGGGAACAGCTTCCTTTAACATTAATTCAAAAACACCTCTGCTTATGTACAGAAGGGCACAGTAAGAAGCATATGTACAGAAAAAGAGAGAATTAAGAAGTTCAGAATCTAACAGAGGTGGAATGAAGTAAAGAATTCTCTTAATCTCATGCCGTGACTTTGACGGAAGGTTGTTAGGAACTCTGCAGGAATGGTGTAAATGATATGTTGCTACAGTTTTCAGCAAGCATTTACCAGATACAGCAGGAGATTATACACTTGAAAATCTAAGCAACAAAATGATTTTCATAACAGAAGGTTATGTTTGATTGTTGACACAATAAGTTTGGCTGCATGAAGAAAAATCTCTCAGTACACTAAAAGAAATATTTGAATTTATATAGAGCCTTTCATGACTTCAGATATCTCAAAATGCTTTACAGCTAATGAAGAGTGTTTGCACTGTTGTAATGTCAGAAGCAGAACAGGCAATTCAAATGCATTAGCTCCCCAAATGGATAACAAGCAGATAATCAGTTTCAGTGACTCCGAGGATAAATCCTCCACTTATCTTGGGATCTTTTACATCCACCTGAGAGACAGACCTCGTTTTAACACCGTGCCCCTAAGTTAACACCTCTTACAGTTCAGCACTCCGTGATAACTGCAATAGTGTCAGCCTAGGTTTTGTGCTCAAGTCTCAAGTGTGGGACTTGAACCCACAACCTGTCAACTCATAATGCTCCCCACTGAATCATAGCTGATACTGCAATCAACCTTAGTGATGTTGCTTGGCTGGGAGAACATCAGTGTTCTTTAGATTTTGCTACACCTCATTCAAAAAGAAACATTTTCCCCGATATTACAGAATCTTATAAGAAAGAAGCAAATCTGGAGGAAATGTTGGCTTTTACAAAGAAGAAAGAACAAGAAAATTTACAGCACAGGAACAGGCCCTTCGGCCCTCCAAGCCTGCACCGACCATGCTGCCCAACTGAACTAAATCCCCCTACCCTTCCGAGCTCCATATCCCTCTATTCCCATCCTATTCATGCATTTGTCAAGACATCTCTTAAAAGTCACTATTGTACCCACCACTACATCCCCAGGCAACGAGTTCCAGGAACCCACCACTGCCTGTGTAAAAAACTTGCCTCACACATCTCCTTTAAACCTTGCCCCCACACTGTTCAGTATAATGATGGCCTTTCCTTTATCTGCTGGTTTGATGACAATGTTGCGGTTGGTCTTAAGAGTGCGGATGGCATTGCATTGTTCTTAGGTGACGTTCAGGGCTGTCTTGTGAGTGCGGTTGATGAATCTGGTGTTGATGCACCTCCTGACAGCTTGGGCATGCATGTCAGGTCAAGAGCAGCGACCTTCCGGAGGAGTCTAATTCGATTCTTTCCTCTTCAGTTGCTGCACTGCGGATCTCTCTGTTGGCTGTTCTGGTTCATTGGCTGTCTCATTGTATTCACTGTTGGCCTCCAGGGTTTTTTTTGAAGAACTCCCGCAGCCTCATTCGCCTGATGAATTCCCCTGTGTCTGCTGCGAGACTGATGGGGTCTATTTTGGTGGTGGGGCAGAAATTGAGCCCTCAGCTGAGAACTTCACTTTCACCTGGCTTAAGTGTGTAGTCTGACAAGTTGACAATGGACTTCTCTGCAGTGGTACTGTTTTCTACCGTGGTACTGGAGGAGGCTTGGTTGCTGCTGATGGTGTTGCCGAGTTTCTCAAGTTTCCTGTTCTTGGTGTGCATGTAGATGGCATAGTTCCTTTGTCTCGTCTGCTTGGCAGAGTTTCGCAGCTGGTCTACGTCCTGAGCGCAAGTTGAGAATATGGATTCTATCTTGGTTTCCAGGATACAGTGTTTGCTGTAGAGCTGGTTTGTGAGGTGGTTGAGGAGTGTGAGAGAGGTGCGATGGCAAAGTCTCTCAGCATATTCTGTGTTACAGGTTGACCTGAGTGGGTTTGTGATCTGTAGTCCTTTCGGTATCTTGTCTGCTTTCTTGCATCTTTGTAGAAACTTGATGCCTGTGTCGATATGCACGATCTTCTTGGAGGTCCTCTCCACTTGGAGCCGGCAGTTTGAGGTGTTGATGGCAGCCACGATGTGGAGATGCCAGCGTTGGACTGGGGTAAACACAGTAAGACATCTCACAACACCAGGTTAAAGTCCAACAGGTTTATTTGGTAGCACAAGCTACCAAAAAAAAAATACTACCAAATAAGCACAAGTGTTGGTGAACACTTCAGCAGTCATGAGCATTCGGCCTCTGGTCTTTGGTTCTCCATGGCGGCCTTCACAAAACACGACAACGCAGAGTCGCTGAGCAGGGACTGAGAGACTGATAGAGACTCAAATTCCGCTTACATGAGAACGGCCTCAACCGGGATCTTGGGTTCATGTCACACTGTCAGTAATCCCACAACTTGCCTGGACTTGCAAAATCTTACGAACTGTCCTGGCTGGAGACATCTCTTTAACCTGTGCTTAATCCTCTCTCCACTCACATTGTCTGTACCTTTAAGTCTTGATTATCTGTAAAGAATTGCATTCCAACCATTATTTTGTAAATTGAGTTTGTATCTTTATATGCCCTGTTTGTGAACAGAACTCCCACTCACCTGATGAAGGAGCAGCGCTCCGAAAGCTTGTGGCTTTTGCTACCAAATAAACCTGTTGGACTTTAATCTGGTGTTGTGAGACTTCTTACTGTGTTTCAGATTTGAGCATCCGCAGTATTGGGTTTTAGATTGTGAAGGGACTGCTTGAGAAATTCCTTAACAATCAGTAGCTTTGTCCTGCCATACATGCATTCTGATTACTTTTCTGGACACTTTAAGCACCTTTCTCAGCTTTCTTCATCATCGTTTTTATTTCCTTTGTCTAATTACAGCCCCTCACCCTCTTTTATAAATCGTTTCTGATTTTCTTTGCTCTTAGCTCTAATGGAAGGTCATCCAGATTCGAAACGTTAGCTTTACTCTCTCTCCACAGATGCTGTCAGACCAGATGGTCCAGCATTTCCTGTTTTTGTTTGCTGGTGACTTATCTTTGCATTGCAATCGGCTTTTGGGAAATCAGAACGTCAATTGCCACTTCATTCAGTCTCCCCGCATGCTTTGTTTCCCATTCCTGCAGGCTCCATAACATCCCGTCCTTTATCTGTGCTGGAGTTTTATGGATGAGTAATGAAAACAAAGTGATAAAAATGAATTAAAGCAAAGTCTCTGTGAGTTTGCAATGAAATTAAAACCAGATGTTGGTCCTCCATTTTTCTGGCAAAGCTAAAAATCAGAGACAACTGCAAAGAGAAGATGACTTCAGGCTTAACAGGATGCTCTCCCCTTCCCTTGACATCTTCCTGCCACTGTCCCTAAGTTAATCATACAATCAATACAATGCAGAAGGAGGCCATTTGGCTCACTGAGCCTGCATCGACTCTTTGACAGATGATCCTACGCAGACACTTATCTCGTAATCCCATATATTTATCTCGCTAATCCACACTTCTTGGGACACTAAGGGACAATTTAGCATAGTCAATCTACCCTAACTCGAATGTGGGATGAAACCGGGGCACCTGGAGGAAATCCATGCAAACATGGGGAAAACGTATAGGCTCCACTGACAGTCACCCAAAGCTGCAATCGAATCCTGGGTTTCTGGCGCTGTGAGGCAGCAGTGTTAACCAATGTACCACCGTGCTGCCCATTATATCGAGGTCAATATCTCTCTACGCAAGTTGGTATCAAATTTTCATTATTGCTCCTGTGAAAGGCTTTGGGAAACACTATTCAAATGAAAGTTGCTGTTGTTCAGGTGTAAAGTTGGAACAATGAAACTCTACAACACAGAAAGATGCCATTTGGCCTAATATGTCTATACCAGCTCTTTGTCCGAGCAAACCAGAATGCAAACCATGGCTTTGCTCTTTGCCATTCACATTGCAACATCCTCTGCTTCCATATATGTATCTTCTTAAATGGTACAATGTATTCTGCCTCACCTATCCTCTGTGATAGCGCATTGTATTTGCAAACAATTATAGGAGAGGGATTCATTTTTACAGTAAATTAATTAAGGTGTACTTACCTCATTTTTCATTTTGGCAAAAATGACCTGTTAAAAATGATCTGTTATTGAGAAATACACAAAGTTTAGAATTAAAAAGGGGAATCTCATTCCAAAATTCTTTGTCATCCTTGCAGTTTTGAAATATTATGTTTGTCCATTCTGAAACCAAATAAATCATGTTACAATTTGGAACTATCTTACTATTTGTGCTTACATTAAATGTTTCATGGCTGCCTTTGTTTAAAAGAATCTGATTTGAAACATATGGAAAAGGAATTGAGTCAGAAGGAAGTCAATTTTCAAAACGAACATACCGACCTTCATTTAAGTTGACACAATTGGAAGTCATCATGACCTTTGATATCCTAATGAGCAACAACCACATTTTCCATCGTAACAGCTTTGGAACATAGTCTTTACTGGATGCTTTCTCATGGACATCCTTCCAATTTTTGGAACGGTGTTGTTTATTCAGGATAAAGTTGAAAGATCATTCTTGAGGATTCTCCTCAATGACAAGTAATTTTTATTCATTTGTGGGACATGGGCATCGCTGGCTGGACACCATATATTGCCCATTCCTAGTTGCCCTTGTTCAGAGAGCAGTTGAGAGCCAACCACATTGTTGTGGCTCTGGAGTCACATGTGGGCCAGACCAGGCATGGACAGCAGATTGCCTTCCCTAAAGGATTAGTGAAGCAGATGGGATTTTCTGACAATCGACAATGGTTTCCTGGTCATCAGTTTATTCTTAACTTCAGATATATTTTTATTGAATTCAAATTCCCATCTGCCATGGCAGGATTCAAACTCGTGTTCCCAGAACATTCGTTGAGTTTCTGGATTGATAATCGAGCAATAATGCCACTAGGCCATCACCTCTCTGGTAACAAATCATTGAATCATTCAGTGCAGAAGGAGGACACTCTGCCCGTCGAGTCTGCACTGACGACAATCCCACCCAGTCTCCATCCCCATAATCCCATACATTTACCTTAGCTAGTCTCCCTGACACGAAGGGGCAATTGAGCATGGCCAATCCACCTGACCTCCACACCTTTGGACTGCGAGAGGAAACCAGTGCACTAAAAGGAAATCCATGCAGATACAGAGAGAATGTCCAAAGTCAGTAACCCAAACTGGGAATCGAACTCAGGTCCCTGGCGCTGTGAGGCAATGGTGCTAACCAATTTGCCACCATGCCAAAATGGATTGTCATCTCTTTTTCAATGTCTTGAGGATTGTTCTTCTAAATATTTGCACTCTTTCCGCAGGAAAAATCATTTTTGTCAGAGGGATTCGAACCCTACACTCCTGAGTGTGCCTCGACCTACAACTAGACCAGGGTTTGATCCGAGTACCCTTGTCACTGTATTCTGACTTACTGAATATATTGTGCACCCTCATATCATTTCCACGACTTTACCATGCAGCAGAATAAACACTCTCTCAGAGTGGGGCCAGGACTATAAACTACAATCAGATTTATTGAGCATTAAATAGATAAATGAACACCATTAAATATAAACAGCCAGATTTACAGTAATTACAGATTGAACTATTCTCCTTGGAATATTGAAAACAACAAAGGCACTTCTTCTGGGCTATCCATCAATATAAAACAGAGCCGCCAAACTGCATTTTTTGATTAATCCTACATGGTGGATTTGCTCCATGGAGCCCTGGCAGGACTATCACTACTTAGAATGAAAAAGAACGAGGAAATGTAGAAAGAGAGAAGAGAGGAAGAAATCAAGAAAGGGAGGGAAAGCGGGGAAAAGAAAGAGAACAAAATAGAAGCTGTGAAAGAAAGAGGGAGGCAAGAAAAGAGAGATAAAGAGAATGATTTCTCTATGATTTCCAAGAGAAACAGTGACAGAAAGAGGTATGAGAAAGGAAAGATTTGATATGATTTGATTTGATTTATTATTGTCACATATATTAAAAAAGTATTGTTTTTTGTGCGCTATACAAAGCATACCATTAATAGAGAAAAAATGGAGAGAGTGCAGAATGTAGTGTTACAGTCATAGCTAGGGTGTAAAGAAAAAATCAACTTAATGCAAGTTAGGTCCATTCAAAAGTCTGATGGCAGCAGGGAAGAAGCTGTTCTTGAGTTAATTGGTCCATGATCTCACACTTTTGTATATTTTTCCCAACAGAAGAAGGTGGAAGAGAGTATGTCCGGGGTACATGGGATCCTTAATTATGCTGGCTGCTTTGTCGAGGCAACAGGAAGTGTAGACAGAGCCAATGGATGGGAGGTTGGTTTGCATGATGGATTGGGCTACATTCACAACCTTTGTGGCTTCTTGCAGTCTTGGGCAGAGCAAGAGCTATACCAACCTGTGATACAACCAGAAAGAATGCTTTCTATGGAGCATCTGTAAAGTTGGTGAGAGTCGTAGATGAGATGCCAAATTTCCTTAGTCTTCTGAGAAAGAAGAGACATTTATGGGCTTTCTCCACAATAGTACCAGTATGGGGGGGAGGTGGGGGGGGGGAGGTGGGGGAAGAGAGAGAGAGGAGGGGGAAGGAGAGAGCTGGGGAGGGAAGGGGGACCAGGACATGTTGTTAGTGATCTGGACACCTAAAAACTTCAAGCTCTTGACCCTTTCCACTTCGTCCCCATTGATGTAGATAGGACATGTTCTCCACTATGCTTCCTGAAGAGAGATAAAGGGAAGAGAAACTGTGAAAGAAAGGAAGCGATGGAAAAGAAACATAAAGAGCAGAAAAAACTGACACATAAAAGGGAGATGAAAAAGGAGGGGAAAAGAGAGGAGAAACTGTGACAGAAAGAGAGAGATGGAAAAGAAAGATGAGAGAGAGATGAACTGACAGAGAGAGAGATGAAGAAGAGAGATAGCGATGAGAAACCATGACAGAAAGGGAAATAAGAAAGGAGAGGTAAACAGAAAATAAACTGAGAGAAAGAGAGATAAGAAAAAGAGATGAGATGAGAAAGAGAGAGAGAGAGAAAGAAAGCGAGAATAAAAGAAAGAGAGAGAAAAGAGGTAGAAGAGAGAGAGAGAAAGAGTTTACAGAAAAGGGGAGAGGAGGACAGAGTCAGGAAAAAAGAGAAAGAGGCATTTATCAGGTAGTCTTCACTATTTCAGGGCCTGTTTTACAGCCACAGCCTGGGCTATTTGTTCTAAATTATCAGATGAATTATTGAAACAAGGGACTTTCAGATGAGCCAAATTGGTGTTTGCCTGCATGGATCCAGCTAACAATTAGTCATACTGGGGAAAATCTTGCTTTCTGGGCAGAAGCTGAACAAGCAGACAATTAAAATAGAATAGTTCCATTACCCTCATCACTTCTGCCAACCGACATGGGCTCAGAGGGGAGCCTCATCCATGGATCTCCATTGATGTCAAGAGGGCATTTTAGCTGGGATTGGAGCAGGAAAACAATTGAAGCTTTCCAGCCAAGATGAAGCAGGTCAGCAGCTAATGGAAGAGGCAGATAAGTAAAAGAAAATCCCGTCACATTGCAGATTATTTCCTTAAGTGCTTTTCTTATCGAATTGTTCCACATCCTGCTCACAAATCCTTTAGCCGTTGTCTATGAGAAATTGTAGAAACACTACAGTGCAGAAGGAGACCATTCATCCCATTGAGTCTGCACCCACAACAATCCTGCCCAGGCCCTATCCCCATAACCCCATGAATTTACTGCACTAATCCCTCTAATTTACACATTCT
Organism: Carcharhinus amblyrhynchos; assembly: GCF_965287045.1. Taxonomy (NCBI): domain Eukaryota; kingdom Metazoa; phylum Chordata; class Chondrichthyes; order Carcharhiniformes; family Carcharhinidae; genus Carcharhinus; species Carcharhinus amblyrhynchos. The sequence continues at coordinate 7,073,883 of NC_137333.1, read as the reverse complement.
GGGATAATAAGGGACAATTTAGCATGGCTATCGCACATAACCTATTAATGTAGAATTATATAGAATGGACCACATAGAAACAGGTTATTCAACCTAACCAGCCCTTAGCACTCACTCAAGCCTTCTTCTAACCTCCCTCACCTAACTCTAACAGAACTTTTCCATTCATTCTTAGCTAACCCCCCCATCTTAACTGCATCCACACTGCGATCGTGAATTCCACATTCTCACCACTCTTTGAGTGAAGAGGTTTCTTGTGAATTGCCCACTTAATTCCTTGGTGCACTAACTTATATTGTTTGACTTCTGTTTTATTCACACTCATTTAGGCATTCCTTGATGATTGTTGTAAACCTAAAACAAAGCTGCCATTTCTCTAGACTGAGGAGAAGCCAAGATTTTGATTTGATTTATTATTGTCACATGTATTAGCATACAGTAAAAGGTGTTATCTCTTCCATGTTATACAGACAAAGCATACTGTTCTCAGCGAAGGAAATGAGAGCATGTAATGTTACGATCAAAGCTCGGGTATAGAGAAAGATCAATTTAATGCAAGTTGAGTCCATTCAAAAGTTTGACGGCAGCAGGGAAGAAGCTGTTCTTGAGTTGGTTGGAACGTGATCTAAGACTTTTGTACCTTTTTCCTGAAGGAAGGAGGTGGAAGAGAGAACGTCCAGGGTGTGTGAGGTCCTTAATTATGCTGGCTGCTTTGCTGAGGCAGCAGGAGGTGCAGGCAGAGTCAATGGATGGGAGACTGATTTGCGTGATGGATTGGGCTACATTCATGACCTTTTGCAGTTCCTTGCGGTCTTGGGCAGAGCAGGTGCCATACCAAGCTGTGATACAACCAGAAAGAATGCTTTCTATGGTGCATCTATAAATGTTGGTGAGCGTCATAGCTGACGTGACAAATTTCCGTCATCTTCTGAGAAAGTAGAGGCTTTGGTGGGCTCTCTTAACTGTAGTGTCAGCATGGGTAAAGGATCAACTTGCAAAAAATGTGACTTCTTTTCTGGTGAACTTTCAGTGGCAATTAAATAAAGATACTGTCTGCAAACCTGAAAAGAAAGGGAGGGAAAGAAAACAATCTATCCTCATCGTCATGACTTCAATGAGATCCATGTGTTAGTTTCAGCAGTGGTGATTCCCCCCCACCCCCTCAAAGCAGGCTGACACCCCCTGACTCTGATGGCTATCCCTGATTGCTGGCCTCCCTTCCTCTGTTAAAAAGTCTGACAACACCAGGTTTAAGTCCAACAGATTTATTTGATAGTAAACTCACTAGCTTTCGGCGTTAGTCCCTTCGTCAGGTGAATGGATTCAGGTGAACGGATGCACAAAGAATGGGTTCACCTGACAAAGGGACTAACCCCGAAAGCTAGTGAGTTTACTATCAAATAAATCTGTTGGACTTAAACCTGGTGTTGTCAGACTTTTTACTGTGTTTACCCCAGTCCAACGCCGGCATATCCAAATCATGACTCCCCTCCTCTCCCACTGATCCCAGTAGCAGAGTGTTAGCAGGACCTCCCACCTCACTGATCATCCCCGTCAAACCCCACTTCCCATTTTGCCCCACCCCTTGTCACTGCCCCGAGCCCAGTGGGCAGCAAGCAACAAGGTGTCCCCTGAGCATTAGCACTTTGCCCCTCGAGCAGTGTCAGAGGGCCCAGGCTGGCACTGCCGAGATGGCAATGCCCAGGGGGCACCCTGGCACCCACTCTTCTGAGGGTGGGGGGCCTCGAGTGCCCACCTTTACTCCAGGGGGGCAGGGAGGTGGTTTGGGCCGCCAGCTCCTCACAAGTGGGGAGCTATAGTAAACCCCACCGGAGTGAAGTACTCCTGGCGCAGGTGGAAAGGCGAGCAGGCGCGGAGGCTTCACCCTCGGGCCCATTAAAAGCATTTAAAGTATATTCAAATTAGTTTTGGAATATACAAGGGTGGAGGAGGAAAAACACATTGTTAAGATGGTGGCGCGGGCTCGTTGGGCCGAAGGGCCTGTTTCCCGTGCGGTGTTGTTCTTTGTTCTTTGTTCTATATTAGATAACTCTGCACCAATTTCTGGTGCGGAGCTGACAGCGCTGGATATCTACAGCTGGGAGATGCGCAGAGGGCATGGTGAAGTTTCTGGCACTCAGGATGAATACTCTACACTGGGAAGTACTGAGTATTGCAAACCATTAAAAACACTGGCCTCTCGGAAGTTATTTCATTCATATCCGAAAATATTGTGAAACCAGCCTCCCGGAACAAAAATGATCCACAAAATAAATATTTCCGATGTGGAAATAGTAACCCAGGACATTGCGGACTTGAGAATTACTTCTGTTTAATGCTAAATGATTCAAGTCACATTCCAGGACTTGATGGCCAGGGATGTTCATAACACATCTAAAACAGATTGAATATCTACTTGTAATTCCATCCAATATATGCAAATGGCAAAGAGAAGGAATGGGAGGGATTCCTGGCCAGTTATCCGATGGACAGATCCACCATCACCATCCAACGCTCCAGGCGACAGCATGCATGTAAAAGTAGCAGTTGCAAAGCAAAGTGGTCTCCTTGGGGGCCTGCTTAGCTCAGTTGGTGTGGATCAGGTTAATCATAGAATCCCCACAGTACAAAAGGAGGCCAAATGACCTATCGATCCTGCACCAACAATAATCCAATCCAGGTTCTATTCCTGTAACCGCACGGATTTAACTTTCTAGTCCCCCTGACACTAAGGAGCAATTCAGCACAGAATTATAGAATCTCGACAGCGCAGAAGGCCATTCTGCCCATTGGGTCTGCACCGATCACAATCCCACCCAGACCCTATCCGTGTAACTCCACATCTTTATCCTGCTAATCCTGCTGACACTAAGGGTCAATTTAGCATGGCCAATCAACCTAACCCGTACATCTTTTGACTGTCGGAGGAAACCCGGAGCACCCGGAGGACGTGGACATGAGGAGAATGTGCAAACTCCACACAGACAGTGACCCGAGGCTAGAATTGAACCCGGGTCCCTGGTGCTGTGAGGCGACAGTGCTAACAACTATACCACCATGCCGCCCATAAAGGGGCAATTTTGCATGGCTAATCAACCTAACCCACACATCTTTGGAGTGTGGCGGAAACCGGAGCAGCTGGAGGAAACCCATGCAGACACAGGGAGAATGTACAATCTCCAGACAAACAGTGAGCCGAGGCCAGAATTGAACCATGCTCCCTGGCGATGTGAGGCAGCTGTGCCACCCAGGGTTTGATTCCTGTTCTGGTTGGGCTGGATCCAGGACCTTCCGTCCTCCTTGTCCTGCCTATGATGGATGTAGTGATTCTTTCGGGTCTGGCCTGACTTCAAGCAGGGAACTGGAGAAGATTACTAACCGCTCAACTTTGAGATTCCGGCTTTTGAGATGTTGGATTCGGCACAGATCAGGCTGCAGGAAATCCATTTGCTGGTGTGAAACGAAATGCTAAATGCCAAGGAAGGCACATCAATAAACTCGACAAACTTATTTAAGAAAAAAAGTCATTTGAAAACCTGGAATGATTTCTCTGAACCCTGGAGCATTGATCTTTCAGGATCTGAAAGTTGCCTTATTACATCTGACCTGAGAAACTTTAATATTCGCTATATTTCAGAACCAAGAATTAAATGTTGTGCTTTGATCATTTCTGCTTTGTTGGCCTGCACTGTTGCTTGCAGATTGTGGATAGGGTACTAATTCACAGTGACATATACAAAACCACATTATAATCAGCAGAAAAGGATGTTGGTCGTTGGACATTTGACAAATCTTAATTCATTTGACAGCCCATTTGTTATATGAAGCAACAGCCTCATAAACGCCAATCATTTAAGTTTCTTAACCTTGGTAAATCAATGACCCAGACATCCAGCCTCATGACTGAGGGCTGGGGTGGGGGGGTTGGGGGAGGTTGGGAGAAAGAAAAAGGAGTTATAATTTGGCAAAATATCCTAGTGCGCCGAGGATGCCAATATTGGCAGCTGCATCCCATTGTTCAACAGATGGTGACTTGAATAAATACAGCTGGAGCCAGGCAACTGTGAGAAGCAGGAAGGAGCTGTGTGCCTTCATATGGAAAATGTAAATCTGAACAACTGCAGAATGTTTGAGAACAGAGATGAAAGAAAGTCACCCTACCTGCTTCAAAGTAATTAGGAAATCTGACGGTGAAGTTTAAGGATAGCATCAGTTAGCTTAGTGGGAGTTCTTAGTCAGCTTAATGCAGCGTTCCCCAACACAGCATGTTCTTTTGCAGTGTCATTCCTGATACAACGCTATTTTAACTTGGTTCTCAAAGAGCATTCCTTCCCCCACCCCCCTCCTTTTCCGTTTTCCTCAGCCAAGGGCTTAGTTAAATGGATTAAACAGATCATTTCACACTTCATTAGGTCCACCACTCAATGGTGGGTCTGCTATCGATCAGTTTCATTCAATCAATTTCATCGAATGAATAGCTGCTACATTTGCTAACGATTTTGCTGAATTAGATTAAAAAGAGCATTTTGTACCTGGTTAAAGCTTCTATTTTGCACAGTCGCTGTTATTCAGTCTGCCATTGATCAGTAGCATTGGATGTCAATAAATTAACCCTTTAGGTCATTCAGTCTGAAAACATCTCTCGTCCAGTTGGCAGTTTGTTTTTTTTTACCTGGATTGCACATGTTATGGTTCGGGTTAGAAACTCCAAAGTGTTTTACGAAGCTCGCCTGAATCATAAGTTTTGCATCTTGAATTTGGCTGAGATTAGCATGATATAGAAACATAGAAGATAGGAGCTGGAGGAGGCCATTTGCCTCTTCCATTTCAGGTGTGATTCAAAAGACCCACTGGGGGGCTTTTATCAAAGGTTGTTTTAAGAATATAGCTAACATGTATGGAAATAAAATGAACAATAACTTCTTACAATTACAAACAAAAACAAAACACCACAATAATGTATAACCCTTAATGAATATATGTAAGTTGTCCCAATCAAACCAACCTCCTTTAAATAGGTTCAACACAAGCACAAGCCAAGGCTCACATGATGCTGGGATTGAGGCTGTTAGTTGAATTCTGCAATCAAATGCTCTTGAGACTCAGAACAGTTTGAAGATAAGACAGCTTCCCAAAATACCAGAGAGACTCTGGCCCAATCCCCAACAGTAGCAAACTTTACACATTAGCAACACCTTGCAGGTAGAATGCTCAATTAATCAAAAATTAAAAAAAGAAGAGTGCTTGAAATTTTCAGAGAGTCAGGCATCATCTGTGGAGAGAGAAACAATGTTCCTTCAAGCAGTGACTGTTTATTGTGGCTATGGTTGAAAGTTGAATGTTGACCAGGATATTATTACCTCTGCTTTCACAGAATCACTACAATGCAGAAGGGGGCCATTTGGTCCATCGATCCTGCACCAAATCTCTGACAAAATATCTTAACCAGGCCCTATACTTGTACCCCATATATTTACCCCGCTAATCCTCCAAACCTATAGACCTTGGGATACTAAGCAGCAATTAAGCATGGCCAATCTATCTGACCTGCACACTTTTGGACTGTGGGAGGAAAGCAAAGCGCCCAAAGGAAACATACACAGACACGGGGAGAACGTGCAAACCCCACAAAGACACCCAAGGCTGGAATCGAATTAGGGTCCCTGGTGCTCTGAGGCAGCAATGCTAATCACTGTGCCTCTGTATCGCGCATGCTTTTCTGCTCATGGGATTTTTTTTGAGAGCTCTAAATGGCAACCAGAAGATAATAATACTGATAAAGCAATTTTTTCCTTTGCTAGTGCCCACATCTATTGTCTTGGAAACTGATAAGAAACATTTTACATGAACACTTCCTTGTTTGTTTGTGTTGTATTGTTTTATTAAGCAGTGCAAACTTCATTATCAATGCAAATATTTCTACAAGGCAGTCTGGCAAATGACTGTGTGTTTAACACTTGGATATTGAATCTGAAGCTCAGTAATGCTGAATGTTGCATCAAGATGCTAGATCGTACCTCACTTGTAATTCCAAGAGTTCCACTGACAGTTCCTGTGTCTGTCTATTTTTTTCCTTCCTACTTACAAACTTACTGTAAATTCACACTGGCGTGAAACAGACTTCTGGGCCTTCTGCCAGATTCTATGTACCACCACCCCCCCCACTCCCTCCCCACACACACACACATACACACAATGTCTGCCATCGAACTTTATGGTCAGGCTTGGGAAAATTCTATAACAGCTTTAGTCCAATTATTTCCTCAAACGTCCGCTCTCCATTGACGGGTGTGAGTAAAGAGCCAAAATTGGTTCAAAAAATCATTTGTCCACAAATATTCCATTTCAAATAAATTTGATTTCACTTATTATTGTCACATATATTGGGATACAGTGAAAAGTATTGTTTCTTGTGCGTTATACAGACAAAGCATACCATTCATAGAGTGCATAGAGGAGAAGGAAAGGAAAGGGTACAGAATGTAATGTTACAATCACAGCTAGGGTGTGGAGGAAGCTCAACTTAATATATGGTGGGTCCATTCAAATGTCTGATGGCAGTGGGGAAGAAACTCTTCTTGAGTAGGTTGGTATGAGATCTCAGACTTTTGTATCTTTTTTCTGATGGAAGAAGGTAGAAGAGAGGATGCGTGGGGTCATTGATTATGCTGGCTGCTTTTCTAAGGCAGTGGGAAGTGTAGGCGGGGTCAATGGATGGGAGGCTGGCTTACGTAATGGACTGGGCTAAATTCATGACCCTTTGCAGTTTATCGTGGTCTGGGTAAGAGCAAGAGCCATACCAAGCTATGAAACATCTGGAAATGATGCTTTCTATCTGTAGTGCATCTGCAACAAGGAATATGGGCTATATGGAGTTAGTTAATGGATCAGCATGATTTCATTGAATGGGGGGAAACAGAGTTGAGAGGCAAAAAAGCCCCCTCCTGTTTCTATGTGCTTATGAATGTTATTGTGGGAATTCATTTTGTTGTGTTGCAGGGATGTGTGCACTGAGATGATCCGATGGGTATGTGTCTTTTTTCCCATATTCCAACAGCCTATTGGTTGTACAAAACTTGAATATTGATGAAAAGAGACACACCTTGTTGAAGCTTTTCATCTTGTACTCATCAGGAGAAACACAAGAATGCAAAATTTCAAATGATCACAATTACAAGAGAAAAGGCTGTTGATTGGTTGGCAAGTTGTCTCTGATTGTTCGAGGTATTACCATAGAGACAGCAATGGAAACAATGGGTTCCCCCTGCATCTGAACAATTAAAACAAAAACAAAAGAAATTTGTTCAACTCTTGCACCTTTATCTGAATTTCCTGGAGCTTGGGAGCCTATTAATACTCTTTGCTTTATCTAAGGCAATGTCTCCATCAATCAGAAACAATTTGGCAATCAATCAACATTCTTTTCTTTTGCTGTATGAATTGTTGTGATCATTTGAAATTTGGCATTCTTGTGTTTGTCCTGATAGGTTCAAAACAAAAGCTTCTGCAATGTGTCTCTCTTTTCAACAATATTTTGGCATTCAGCGTACAATATATTATGCAGTAAGATGACTCTATTTTTAAAGATGTCTTTGAAATACCACCTCTCCTCGATTATGCCCTCACAAATGATTATCTACAGAAGAAAACTCATGCTCCTAATCAACCAAAAATAGAAAATTATAAAATTCTAACAGGGTACTTTCAGAAAGAATTAGGGGAGAATAGTTTGAGAATAAGATGTAAACCTTTTAGAACTGGGGTGAGGAAAAGTTTCTTCACCCAAAGATTTTGATTTGATTTGATTTATTATTGTCACATGTATTGGGATATACTGAAAAATATTGTTTCTTGTGCGCTATATAGAGAAAGCATCGTAGTTATAGAGTATATGGGGGGAAGGAAAGGAGAGAGCGCAGTATATAATGTTACAGTTGTAGTTAGGATGTGGAGAAAGATCAGCTTAATATGAGGTAGGTCCATTCAAAAGTCTGATGGCAGCAAGGAAGAAGCTGTTTTTGAGTTGGTTGTTCCCTGATCGCAGAGTTTAGTATCTTTTTCATGACGGAAGAAGGTGGGAGAGAGAATGTCCGAGGATGTGTGTGGTCCTTGATTATTCTGGCTGCTTTCCCAAGGCAGCATGAAGCGTAGTTGGAGCCAATTGTAGTGGGAGGCTGGTTTGTACGGTGGACTGGGCTACATTCACAACAAACTACGTTTGTAGTTTCTTGGAGTCTTATTCAGAGACGAACCATTCCCAGCTGTGATACATTCAGAAAGGATGCTTCCTGTTGTGTATCTGTAAGAATTGTTGATAGCTAGCGGACATGTCGAGTGGTGAAACTGTGACAATTCACTGCTACAGAAAGTAGTTGAGACCAAAACATTGTGTGATTTCAAGAAGAAATTAGTTGTAGCTGTTGGGGCTAAAGAGATCAAGGGATATGAGAGGAAGGCAGGATCCAGATATTGAATTTGATGATCAGCCATGATCAAAATGATTGGAGCAGAAGTGGGATAGGAACCAACTTGAAGGGCTGAATGGCCTTCTCATGATCCTATTTAAAATGTTTCTATGTATGAAAGAAACCTACGAGTAAGCCAGAGTGAACAATCAGATTGTTTGCTATCTAAATCTGCCAGGAAATGCCAAAACTGAGCCTTCTGATTGATGGGCAAACGGCACTATGTCAAATTCATTTCCAAGTCACAAACCCTGCATTAAGATGATTAACAGGGAAAATGTAAAAGAAGTGAAGCTTCATTAGTTAGAGTGAACAGCAGAAAAATAAATTGCAAATCTCCCCCGTGATTGACGCTTCTTTTAAAATAAAGATCTGATTTTGTAACGAAGGTTTAACATAATTGGAAACGATAAGGCAAATTTTGTGCTTTGCAAAACACAGCAAAATTCTGTGTGTGAAAAAAAACAGCAACTTGCGATGCGGAGCTGACACCCCATAAGCGGTGAATCATCGCAAATTGCTGAATATTTCATGTTGCTCTTCTGTTAGATTCACCAAACTGGGAGGTCACTATCAATTTCCCCTCGAGTGTTAAGGAATTGCTACATTTGCACCATAAACATGAATTAAACATGCCACAGAATGTTAGGACTGGCATTTTATGATGTCGAGAATCCTTTAAAGACAGGGTTTATGTTCCTGTAATGATACCCCTCAGCCTGCCTGTTCTGTCAGTGACACCTGACCCACAGCAACGTGCTAGTCTCTTAACAGCCCACTGAAATGGCCTAACAATCCATGCAGTTGGTATCAAAACTTCTATTAAAAAAAAGTTAATCCACGCAGACTTCAGAGATTCAATAAGATGGCTCGCCATCAAATTCTCAAGGACAGTTAAGGGTGAGCAATAAATGCTGGTCTTGAAGTGAAATTTTATTTATTAGTCACAAGTAAGGCTTACATTAACACTGCAATGAAGTTACTGTGAAATTCCCCTGGTCGTTACACTCCGGCACCTATTCGGGTCAATGCAACTTAACCAGCACGTCCTTCAGAATGTGGGAGGAAACTGGAGCACCCGGAGGAAACCCACACAGATACGGGGAGAATGTGCAAACTCCACACAGAAAACGATCCAAGCCGGGTATCGAACTTGGGTCCCTGGCGCTGTGAGGCAGTGCTAACCACTGTGCCACCGTGCCGCCCACTTGACAATGATGTGCACATCCTGGCATTTGACCTATAAAGAAAAATTACTTTTAATTACTTCAGTCACTAACTTCCCGTCTCCGACTCTAGGATTTTCCTCTCTGTGATCCACTCTTGTTTCCTTCTCCATGCTTGAGCTTCGTTGGTTATTGTTTCCACTGAACTTTCGGCAAGTTGGCACACTGACAGGTAAGGAGAAAATGTGAGCTCACAGAGCCCCTGTGAGGAGTCTACAGCACATGGATCGCAGAGGTTCAGGATGCTGCTTCCCACTACCCTGTCAGGGGTAATTAGGAATAGGGTGTAAATGCTGGCTTTGCCAGCGGCTGCCATGTCCCAAGAACAGAAAAATGAAAAAAGCCGCCCACTCCAGCAAATGTTGCCGCATTGTCAAAAACCTTACATGTGAATTTGGGCTTCCAGCTGTCCCCAGCTCATTCCATTGGGCAACATGGTGAAATGGAGCCTTGATAAGAAACAGCCACCATAGCCCCTACTCTCTTTGGAGGTCCGAGACACAAGCACTAATACAGGGTTTTCGTAATTAATTTAAGAATGGAAGAAGGCCAGTTGAGAACAAAATTAATCAATTAATCAATGACCTATTTTACAAACTGCTCAGATAGTGATCTCTGTACAACAAAGCATGGCAAATCTGCTCACTGATTATATAACAGCCAGTCCTAGCCCTCACTGGGACAAAAGGTCACATTTAATTGCTATTCAAGAGACTGATAACAAGATAACTGAAATGGACTGAAAACTTGCCCAGGTCATAGCTTCATTCCTGTATTTCATTATTTCTTTCAGAATAATCGACACAACAGAAAATATTTGGTTATTGTCAGCCATAGCAAATTGATAGCTTTTATATGTCGATTTCCAGAGTGTGCACAACACTGTCAAGGCCAGCATTTATTGCCCATCCTTGCCCTTGAGAAGGCGATGGTGAGCCATCTTATTGAATGGAGTCCGGCACCACTTGGCACAAAGCTTTATGTGGGGCTTGGAACCCAACCTTGTCGGTATGGAAATGGCAGCAAACTGGCACAATGGCACGGTGCATTAGCACTGCTGCCTCACGGCACGAGGGACCTGGGTTCGATTCCTGGCTCGGGTCACTGTCTGTGTGGAGTCTGCATGTTCTCCCCGTGTCTGCGTAGGTTTCCTCCAAGTGCTCTGGTTTCCTCCCACAGCCCAAGGATGCATAAGTCAGTTGGATTGACCACACTAAATTGCCCCTTAGTGTCAGAGGGATTAGCTAGGGTAAATACATGGGGTTTTGGAAATAGGGCCTGGGCGGGATCGTGGTCAGTGCAAACTCAATGGGCTGAATGGCCTTCTTTTGAACTGTAGTATTCTATGATTCTAATTTTGCTGACCATGATGAATCTGATGACCAATGGCACTGTTACTGTCTCAGCACAAGAAGCAGTTATCCATTGTCTGGATGCTGATTGGAAATGTGGGTTGATGCCATACAAGTTCAGTCTGCAGTCGAGCCAGCTCAGCCTGATGGCTGTGGATTAGAGTGTTACAGTGGCTTCCAAGGCGTTATCACAATCCAGCAACCTGTCCTCCTATACATTAGGAGGTCTGAGACACCAGCCTGGACTTCCACTAAGTTATTTGGCCCATCGAGCCGGTACCAAAAACAATTCTACCCAGGCCTTATCTCCGTAACCCCACATATTTGCCCTGCCAGTCCCGCTGACACTGAGGAGCAATTCACCAATCAACCTAACCTGCACATCTGTGGGAGGAAACCGAAGCACCCGGAGGAAACCCACGCAGACACGGGGAGAACATGCAAACTCCCAAGGTCACCTAAGGTCAGAATTGGACCCGGGTCCCTGGCATTGTGAAACAGCAGTGCTAACTACTGTGCCACCGTGCCACCCCACTTCCTGTCAAATGTTTACATCTGGCACTCCCAGCCTATCTGACCCCATTGTGGAATTAGATATCTTGTACTTTGTAATTTTCATGGAGCAGGTTGCATTTCAGAGCCATGGGTCACAACCGCTCAGGCATCATGAACCCTCCAAGAGCTCAGATATCCATTACTCTTGTCAAACAGCTGCACTCCAGGCAGAGCATTACTTGATTGACAACTTTGGTACTCTGATCCCTGCTGTCAATTGCACAATGACTATTTGCACAAGGTAAAGTGGCTTCAAGGGCTTCTGCTTGCTGTTACTGATACTTTAAACATGCTGAGTTATTGATACTCTCAGTGGCCTGTCGTGAAAGGGTCTTTTTTAAACATTGTCATAAGTAACAAGTGACATCCTGCTGTAGAGATCATTGGTTCTGTAGAATGTAAAGTGGTTAAATGGGTATGTTAGTGGCATGCTTGGCACAGGGGTCCTGAGGAATCAGGTAGGAAAATGGAGTGTCATAATCTGGCATGAGGGAACATTGGTGTGGTGGGAGGGGCTTAGGGTAAAATTGGGAATCTGAAGGCCCAGGTGGATGGGTGTTGTGAGGTAGCAAGGGGTGAGGGTAGGACGTGACAAGATACAAGGAGTGAGCCTTTTTTGTATTTATTTTAGATGGGATGAAGCTTCACAGCTTTTTATTGAATTCCTTCTGTGCAGAAGGAGGCCATTCAGCCCATCGTGACTGCACCGGCTCTCCGAAATAGCCTGACTAGGCACTCAACAGCTCCTGGGGCTGTCTGCAAACTCATGCTCCGATTGACTTGACTGATTAAAGCCTGCGCCCACTGCCAGCAATGGCAGGGGGTGGGGGGACAGAACTTCCCCGACTCCCTCGCTATCCACTTTGGTGATGAAAATCTAGGTCACCTTCCTTGGGAAGATGTCAGTGGGCTCCACAGAGCGTCAATCTGCTGTCTTCTCTCAGACTGCATTCATCCTCCAAGCCTGCCATCCCCATCAGTGTCCTTGCTGCTGCCTGTCAGCCAGTTAACCAGCCTGTCGCCACCCATGTCCAGACAGTGCTCATCACAGCAGGGTCTATTGTTGGTTCGAGTCATCCAGTAACAACATCCGCAGTCTCCTCCACTGAAAGTTGGCAGCTTTCCATCAATCGTGTCATAGTCACTTGGGTAGCACTGCAGAGGTGTGCGAGGACAGGCAAAGGCATATGGAATATTGGTTCAAGGGTGAGAAGTAAACTTCTGAATGAAATATAATAGTTTAATTGATAAATTTGGTTTGAATACGAATGTGCCTACATGTGAAATAAGAGCAGAAGTAATCCATTTGGCCCCTCAAACCAGCTCCGCTATTCAATAAGATCATGACTGATTCTGTTATTTGAAAGTTTATTTTATTTATTCATTTCACAAGTAAGCTTACATTAACAGTGCAGTGAAGTTACTGTGAAAATCCCCTAATTGCCACACTCTGGCGCCTGTTTAGATACACAGAGAGAGAAATTAACATGGCCAAAGCACCTAACCAGCACATCTTTTGGACAGTGGGATGAAATTGGAGTACCTAGAGGAAACCCATGCAGACACGGGGGGAACATGTAGACTTGACATAGGCAGTGACCCAAGCCAGGAATCGAACCCGGGTTCATGGCACCGTGAGGCAGCAGCGCTAACCACTGTGCCACTGTCCATCCCTATAGTTATGTTTATTTTCTGGTGGCTTTTATTTTTGCATTGTGCTCACGTGGTTGCTATGGTAGTCAGCGACAAAGGGAGGTTAAGATGTGCAATTGATGATAGATGAAGAATTGGGATTGTGGTGGCGAGCTCTCGATGAGTTCTTCAGTTGGAAGTGGGACAGAAAGAGACTGTCTTGATTTTCTTCTCCTTCCCTCTTATTCCTTTGCCCCTTCCTCCTCATATTTGTGTTTTTACAGCTCAGCTGCTGTTCACATAACTCATGGCCAGGGTGGGGATGTGGATGGGTCTCTTCATGATGGCAACCACAAACCTTGACACCACAAATCTCTGCTGACTATTGGAGGTCTCCTCCGGCCTGGTCTTGGCAGCAGAAGCATTGTTTCAACATGACAATGACCTGATTCATCACTACTTTCATCCCGCATATGAGTACACCAGCATCTTGAAGCATACAGTCAGTTGTTAAGCTTCACACTCTGTAGACACAATCTGGTTTGCAGTTGAATTCCAAACCATAGGACCATAGAAAAGTTACACCACAGAAAGAGACCATTCAGCCCATCTTGCCCATGCCAGCCTAAGAACACCCAGCTGCCCTTTCTAAGCCTCCCTTCCTGCACCTGGCACATAGCCCTGTAGCTTTTGGCACTTAAAATAGCAGCATTAGTGTCAAATTAGTTAGCAAGAGTTTAAGCCTCGTGGACCCTGCTAGGATATTGACTTGCCTGATTCCCTACCTATGGCCACACACCTGCTGGTAGTTGAGAGAGTGGAATCTCCTCCAGGACTAGTTTAGCGTGGAGGTGACATGTGGTATCAGCATGCATTCAATGGCACTCCTCATCAGGAGGAATCCTGTAACCTGAGTGAAACTGTGAGCTCATTCTACCTGCTCATCTCTGGCCAAAGAAAATGAAATGTTGTTAGCTATCAGCAAATAGAAAGTCTCAATAGCTTCTCTTGAACAACTGTGATGAAAAACTATGAGTTGTTGCAAATATTTGCAGATCTAGCCTGGAAGGAGCAAGATGCATAAAAAGTCTTAACCATGGTCATCTTTGTTAGAATATAACCAATGATACATTGGATCTGTTGTAATGTAACCAAGCTGTAAGGGTCAGCTGACCCATTAAACCATGTAACCAATGACTGATTGATATGATGATCAGCTGATCAACTGACTCAGTGTAAATAAAAACCTGTTGTGAATTGTTAAATTGTTTGGAATGGCCCACGGTGAGGCCTCAAGTTTGGAGTAATGCAATTTCTTTATTAAACCTTATCTTTGATTTATAAGTTGGAGTAAGTTTTGTTATATTTCTATTATCTGTACTCGAAGACTTCCTTCTGGAAGAGCAATCTTCATAACCACTGGCAATGTGATCCTTGAAAACACCATCGAATCAAAGAAATCAGCAGAAGAAGTTAACCAATATCTACTCTATAAGTAGTTGATGATTCTTTTCACCTGTGGAAGGTGATGAGGCAGTTCCTTCTCCTGCTGAATATGTGTTGCATTGTGTGACATTAAGAGAGGACAAACCTAAAGAGGTGACTCCAACCACTGAAGCAGGGAAAAGTTACAGCACAGAAGGAGGCCATTCGGCCGACCTTGTCCCTGCCAGCCCGAGGTCACCCAGTTGCCCCTTCTGATCCCACCATCGTGCATCCAGCCCATAGCACTGCACCTTACAGCGCTTAAGTTAACATTACTGGTGCTGAATTAGCATTCCATGCTGATTGAGATCACAGTCTGTCTGCTTTACATGTCCCTGGTACACGGTCCCTGCATGTGTGCAAACAAAACCACCAGTATGAGCATTTGGCATGATTTACCCCATATGTGGGAAAGGACACACTGTCAACCCAATAATGGGGGTACTAATGAGTCCATATGCTTGCCCAGAGTTTTCAATGATATTCAAGAGCAAAGCTTTAAAACATCGCACCACTATCCTGTCATCAAAAAAATCCTTTTTCAATAACTCTTAAAGTTATTAGAAATTTTCATTAGTTATTATTTAATTTTTATTAGTTATTAGAAATCTATAGTACAGAAGGAGACCATTCAGCTCTGCACGTCTGCACTAACAACAATCCTACCCAGGCGCTATCTCTGAAACCCTACATATTTACCCTGCCACTCTCTCTCATCTAAGCACCCCAGGACACTAAGGGTCAATTTAGCATGGCTACTCAACCTAACCCGCACATCTTTGGAGTGCGAGAGGAAACTGCGACAGCCGGAGGAAACTCACACAGACACAGGGGACAATGTGCAAATTCAACACAGACGATGACCCGAGCTGGGAATCGAACCCGGGTCCTTGGAGCTGTGAAGCAGCAGTGCTAACCACTGTGCCGCCCTATCAACAGGAAAAGCTAAACTCTATCTGTGTTGCTTCAATAATGTGCATTAACTGCAATCTTTTGATAGTTCCTTGAATTTCCCCCATCTTATTTTCTTTTTCCCTCAACAAACACCTTAGTCATTGCCTGAGGTTATTAGCTTGTGCCAAATTGAGGAGAATGTTGTTATGAAGACTTGCATCCACTAGAAGGTGGCAGGTGTCTGCAAAATGCCCAAGCTCATTTTAAAAATGATCCTTTAAGCCAACATGAAGGAAATAATTATTTTCCATCAGTTACAGTGGAATTGAGTTCCAGATTTTAAAGATTCTAACCCTGTGTGTGTCTGATTAGCCGTTCTGACACACTTGGCTGCACAGTATCATATTAAGAGATGCTATAGGTGGCTTTAATTTAACCTTCGAGAACTTAATATATGTACTTGCTCTATTCATACAACTGGGGGTTCCCTATCTTTTCCCGCTGAGTTATCCACATTTTCCATAAGTTTAAAGACTGTTCGCAAAAAGCAGACATTGAGAATAATTCAATGGTTCTCTCAGATACAAGGGCATAAAATATCCATTCAAAGGAGAGCAAGGGTGTTATCCCTGGTGTCCTGGCCAATATTTTTTTTCCATCAATTCACATTGATACAGAAAAAATGATTATCTGGTCACTATCACACAGCTGTTTGTGGGAACTTACTACAACAACTGTGTGTTACCTAGATTCCAACAGTCATTCGCTGTAAAGCACTTAGCAACAACCTTTGATCATGAAAGGAGTTATGTTGTTTCTTCTTCACTTCACCATTCAGAGTCATGGAGAGTCAGAACCTATTCTGACAGACGAGGGGCAGGATGCAGCAAGGACAGGATGCCAGTTCATTTCCGGGCACACACTTACAAACAAACTGAGGGAAGACGTCTTTGGGGCATGGGAGGAACACAGTAAAAAGTCTGACAACACCAGGTTTCAGTCCAACCCATTTATTTGATAGTAAACTCACTAGCTTTCGGGTTTGCCCCTTCGTCAGGTGAATGGAGAGTTCTGGCCTCAGACAGAGCATATAAAGCACAGACAGTTTACAGATTACTGATTAGAATGCGAATCTTTACACCTAACCTGCTGTTCAAGTCCTGAAGTGGCTGACAATGTGAGTGGAAGGAGCACTGATCACAGGTTAAAGAGATGTGTATTGTCTCCAGACAGTACAGTAAGTGAGGTTTTGCAAACCCAGGCAAGTCACGGGGGTTACAGATAGTGTGACATGAACCCAAGATCCCTGTTGAGACCGTCCTCATGTGTGCAGAACTTGGCTATCAGTCTCTGCTCAGCGACTCTGCGCCGTCGTGTGTCGTGAAGGCCGCCTTGGAGAATGCTTACCCGAAGGTCAGAGGCTGAATGCCCGTGACCACTGAAGTGTTCGCCAACAGGAAGGGAACAGTCTTGCCTGGTGATTGTCGAGCGATGTTCATTCATCCGTTGTCATAGCGTCTGCATGGTCTCCCCAATGTACCATGCTTCGGGACATCCTTTCTTGTAACGTATCAGGTAGACAATGTTGGCCAAGTTGCAAGAGTATTTACTGTGTACCTGGTAGATGGTATTCTCACATGTGATGATGGTATCCATGTTGATGATCCGGCATGTCTTGCAAAGGTTGCTGTGGCAAGGTTGTGTGGTATTGTGGTCACTGTTCTCCTGAACACTGGGTAGTTTGCTGCGAACAATGGTCTGTTTGAGGTTGTGTGGTTGTCTGAAGGCAAGAAGTGAGGGTGTGGGGATGGCCCTGACGAGATGTTCGTCTTCATCAATGACATGTTGAAGACTCTCCGGAGTCTGCAGGAAAGAATGTGCTGATGCGTGGTACATTGGTGAGAATATGCAGACATGATGACAACGGATGAATGGACACCACGCAACAATCACCAGGCAGAAGTGTTCCCTTCCAGTTGGGGAACACTTCAGCAGTCAAGGGCATTCAGCCTCTGACCTTCGAGTGAGCGTTCTCCAAGGCAGCCTTTAAGACACAGGACAACGTGGAATTGCTGAGCAGAAACTGACAGCCAAGTTCGGCACACATGAGGACTGCCTCACCTGGGGTCTTGGGTTCATGTGTAACCCCCACCATTTGGACTGGGCTTGCAAAATTCTCCTAACGGTCCTCGTTTGAGGCAATTCACATCTCTTCAACCTGTGATTATCCCTCTCTCCACTTGTATTGCCCGTACCTGTAAAGACTTGATTACTTGTAAAGACTCTCAGCCCAATTATTATTTTGCAATTGCATCTCTGTCTACATATGCCGTGCCCATGAACCCATCTTCCAGTCACCTGAGGAAGGAGCAGTGCTCCCAAAACTCATGATTCTGAATAAATCTGTTGAACTTTAACTTGGTGTTGTGAGACTTCTTATTTTTGGTGAAGTGTAATGTGAGTTTTCCCTCTGTGTGTAATCATCTAATATTTTGCAAATAAAAAGACATAGCTACTTATCTCTGAGGGCAGATTTTACTTCAGGCTGCACAGGAGTTGTAAGAACTGTTTTGCGGTCATGCTGTGGCTTTTTTGCAAGATTAGTAAGAATATCTGCAACAGGAACAAACGTTCAGGTCCCTACAGTCCTTCAGGACTTGATTTCCTGTGGCTCCTTGACTTGCAGTACTTCAATTGGCCACAATGTTTTGGCTGAGTGCAATGTTGTCACGACTGAGCACTATTGCTGCCGGATCAGACTTCCCAGAAGGTCTGTCCACAAAGCTGGGATTTTGGTAGTGTGGAAATTATGTCATGACCAACAACTTTTTTAAGTTATGGAAAATGATTATTAACCTATTAGGCCTTCAGTGAGGCCAGCGCTTATGTACTCAGGATAAGAGAGTAATCTAATCTTGCATCAGTTTCATAAACATTGCATTCCAGGCTAGGAGACAGGATGAAAACAAAGACAAGTTACTATGATAATCACCAAATAACAATATATGATGCTAATGAAGGAGACGGTTTTCTACTGGAAAGGAAAGGCTAATATTGGTGGACTATGTGTGCAAATGACGGTTATAAAGTTGCTCATTTTTCATTTGCTGTAATTAACGATAACTGCTAATTAACTGTAGGAATCAACAGAGCACCATAGTGAAATTCACTGTGTCTGTTCTCCTTGCTAGCAGGTTAAGAAAAACACTTGAAAGATTTGAGTACTCAATGTGCGTTATTTGGGTTAATCCTCAGCACTGGGAAAATAGACTGCAGGCTAGAAAAGCAATATTCAGTGGCTGAGAGAACTTCTTCAAGTTGCTAAATGGCATAACTTTTTGTTTAATCGCCTGCCACTCCACCCTCTGAACCTGTTGAAGAGATGGCCTGCATCTTCACTCAACTTTATGGTTCCTGAAGTTGTCGTAAAGGAGAACATGTCCCTATTTCGTGAAGCCCTGTCTAGCTGGTGTTGGCTATTCAATGGCTGTTCCTGCACAAACCTTCACAGCAGGTAAATGTACCCTACTTTTACTCTTCCAGGTCAGTGATCTTACTGGGAGACGATGTCAGCTGGCTGGAGTGAGGAGTGATGACCCCAA
Organism: Carcharhinus amblyrhynchos; assembly: GCF_965287045.1. NCBI lineage: Eukaryota > Metazoa > Chordata > Chondrichthyes > Carcharhiniformes > Carcharhinidae > Carcharhinus > Carcharhinus amblyrhynchos. The sequence continues at coordinate 7,054,672 of NC_137333.1, read as the reverse complement.
GTAAAAAGACCGTCTGCATGATTCCTGCAGTGTACATAATCACAAGCACACAATTACACTGTGAGTAGCCCATAGCTGTTTCATCGGAAACATCAAAATTAGAAGCAGGAGTAGGCTATTCAGCCCTTCAAACCTGCTCTGCCATTCATCTTGATCATGGCTGATTATTGAATTCAATGTTCTGATCCCCCCTTCCTCCAATATCCCTTGCTCCCTTTAGCCCCAATAACTATATCTAATTTCTTCTTGAAAACAGACAACGTTTTGGCTTCTGCTAATTCACTACCCTCTGAGTGCAGAAATTTCTGCTCACCTCAGTCCTAAAAGGTTTAGCTCTGATTCTGTAACTATGATCCCCCATTCTGGACTCCCTCACCATTGGGAACATTCTTTCTGAATCTACCCTGTCGAACCCTAATAGAATTCTGTAAGTTTCTATGAGATCCCCTCATTCTTCTAAACTCCAGTGAATATAATCCCAACTGACTTTGTTTCTCCTCATATGACAGAACTGCCATCCCAGGAATCAGCTTGGCAAACCTACATTATACTCTATCGCAAGGAGAACCTTTCTCAGATAAGAACACCAAAACTGTACACGATATTCCAGGTGTGGCCTCACCAATGCCCCAATACAATTGCACAAAAACATCTCTATCCCTATCCTCAAATCCTCTCACTATGAAGGCCAACATACCATTTGCCTTCTTTACTGCCTGCGGTATCGGCACACTTACTTTCAGTGACTGATGCATGAGAACTCCAAGATCTCATTATGTATCCACTTCTCTCAATTTACACCCATTCAAGTAATAATCTGTCTTCCTACTATCGCTATCAAAGTGGATAACCTCACATTTATCCACATTATAGTGCACAGCCATGCAGATGCCGACACACTCAGCCTGTCTAAATCAAGCTGAAGCATCTCTGTATCCTCCTCACAGCTCACCCTCCCATCAAACTTTATATCATCTGCAAATTTGGAAATAATGCTTTCAATTCCCTCTTCCAAATCATTAACATATAATGTGAACAGTTGGGGTCCTTGCAAAGATCCCTGTGAACCCCCATTAATCAGTGACTGCCAATCAGAAAAAAAACCATTTATGCCAACACTTTGCTTCCTATCTGCTAACCAGTTTTCTACCCAACTCAAAACATTACCAATGATCGGCAACAACACCTTCTTCATGATCTTCATCAACACTGGTACCCCACAAGGCTGTGTTCTCAGCCTCCTACTATCCTCCTTATACACCTATGACTGTGTGGCCATATTCTCCTCCAATACGATTTTCAAGTTTGCTGATGGCATCATCATAGTGGGTCGGATCTCAAACGATAATGAGACAGAGTACAGATATGAGATAGAGAATCTGACGAATGGTGCAGCAACAATAATCTCTCCCTCAATGTCAACAAAACAAAGGAGATTGTCATTGACTTCAGGAGCCATTAAGGATAACATGCCCCTGTCTACATCAACAGGAATGAAGTAGAAAGTGTTAAAAGCTTGAAGTTTTTAGGTGTCCAGATCACCAACAACCTGTCCTGGTTCCCCCATGCCAACACTATAGTTCAGAAAGCCCATCAATGCCTCTACTTTCTCAGAAGGCTAAGGAAATTTGGCAACTTTTACAGTCGCACAATAGAGAGCATTCTTTCTGGTTGTATCACAGTTTGGTATAGCTCCTGCTCTGTCCAAGATGGCAAAGAACTACAAAAGGTCGTAAATGTAGACCAATCCATCACTCAAACAAGCTTCCCATCCATTGACTCTGTCTACACTTGCTGCTGCCTTGGCAAAGCAGCCAGCATAATTAAGGACCCCATGCAACCCAGACATTCTCTTTTCCGTTGTCTTCCATTGGGAAAAGATACAGAAGTCTGAGGTCAAGTACCAACCAACTCAAGATCAGCTTCTACCCTGCTGCAGTCAGACTTTTGAATGGACCCAACTTGCATTAAGTTGATCTTTCTCTACATCCGATCTATGACTGTAACACGACATTCTGCACTCTCTTGTTTCCTTCTCTATGTACGGTATGCTTTGTCAGTATAACATGCAAGAAACAATACTTTTTACTGTAAGTTAATACATGTGACAACAATAAATCAAATCAAATCAAATCAAGCCTTGTCAAAAGCCTTCTGAAAGTCTAAATAAACCACTTTATTTCTCATTAAGCAACTTCACTTTTACATCAGTCCTTCTGTTACTTGTGAAAGGGTTGAGGCTTGTATGCGACTGTGCCAAATCTACAAAAATCACTGGCTTCTGATGCTGCCACCATGTTATGTGCTTCTGTTTAATTGCAAATACACCAATCGCACAACAAGGATTAGTAAATAATAACCTAGGATCTTTATGATAACTGGGATGCTACACAGACAGATCTGACCTACAGGATTATCGATGAGTCTCGTCTGCAGTTATGGGATTATCTATCACATCCTATCTCAGGATGGACAGCGGTGGACAGCAGTTTAAGATAGGCTTCCTTACAGGTAAACGTACATCACAATTATTTGGTCTATCATTACCCAGTTCAACTTGTAAAAAAACTGTGTCGGCAATGTCCATAACTATCACTTCAGCAAGTGTTTAGTTCTTAGCTAATCTTAGGTCTGCCCGGTTCGCAATACCTAAGAGAAGGCAAAACAGGTGGCCTTGGGGAAGTGTTTAATGAGGCTAATGCAAAATATGGGTTCCATCTGTTGTCAGACAACATGCCTGCAAAATGGAACTTCCATCTGCTGACAGGCAATAAAACTGGCATCACATCCATGCTCTTGTTCTGCCAATCTAACAAATTGAAAATAGTTTTGATTTGACCCACTTTCTGGGACCAGTCGGATAACTTCAGGAGCAAGGCTTCAGAGGGAAAAAGAAACCTCAAGTACCCTGCAGTAACTAGTCAAAGACTAGACTTGCTAAAATGCACCCCGTGGTGAAGATGAGCAAAAAAATATTTTTTTTCCAGAAGTAAAAAAGAGGGGAATGCGAAATTGCTGTACTGAGATTGCTTGACCTTCATTTTATGATCCTATCTGGCCTGTAGGAATCACAGTCAATTCAATGTTTTGCTTAATAAGGTAGCCCCAGACATTTAGGACGCTTTAGACAACTCCGAGGGTGGCAGGCTGCATTTCTTTTTGTTTCAATATTGTCAACGTAATTCTGATCATTATCAACTGCTGGGGAGAATTGGAGAAGGATAATACAGGGGCCGGAGCAAGGTTTTAAATTCAGCGTCAGTGACCCCTAAGAAAAGGTTCAGAAATCATTACTGCTGAGAAAATGGCAGGAAAACAACTGAGGAAGATTGCCTGGCTGGTCCGCTCAAGGTTAAAACGCTGAGTGTGACCTATTTTCACTCAAACAACGATCAAATATCGGTGGTAACTCCCCATTGCGTTGCACTTTGAAAGGTGTTTCTTACACAAGTTGCTTTCACAGTGTCCACAGGTGTTAAAATTGATCCAGCAGGGATCAACTGTTATTTCCCATTTTTAACAGAGAAAGACGTTTTTTGCATTGAACGCCTTTTACGTCAGCCTAAGTGGATGGAACCTGTGAACCAAGACTGTGTTACTGATGCTGAATGCGATACAGTCAACATAATTGGATTTAATTTGAAATCAAATTTTGTTTTGGAGGACTGGGCAAGAGAATGAGAGCAAGCATGATTAATTCTTGGACTGGGAAGGGATGCCTCGAATTAAAACAATCAAAATGATTGCCACTGATATTGCCGCGGCGTTTCAGACTCAATCAGCAAAAGCTGGATTCACTTTTGTAGTCGACACTGAAATGACTTTGGATGACATTTTAAGCGACAGTGATTGTTCTAAAAGAAACAGATACAAGATTGATTTGAAGGGAGACTTCATTTTGTGAAGATCAACCTTCCAAAGGCTCAGAGAGAAAGCACTGCTAAGAAAGACGTAATTAAAACTCTTGAAATTGTAACGCAGATAGCACTTGAGGATCCTTTAATGGCAAAACTGTAGTGAAGTATTCCAAAGTGCTGTAATAAGAATTGATTATAGATCTTTGTAAAGGACATAAGAGAAAAGGTTGACTTTGCTTTGTGGTCTAGGGATTGAAGTCTGTGTTCGGCTGAGTAAGATGGATCTTGCCAGCATGATAAAACATGCTGATTCCCACATAAGTACTGTTGTACAATTGTCTAAATTTAACCAATACTTCAATTATGCTTTGACATATTTATTTGGTTTCTTAACTTACCTTCCATAAATAGTATTATCACTACTTACAAGGGATAATTAACATTATGTAGTTTAATAATTTCATTGAATACAATTAATTGATTCAAGTTTCACCTGTACACATCAGCATAATGACAATTTATTAAAACTATATTTCTAAATAATGACCGAACCTGTATTTTGTTTTGTGCTTCTCAGAATTAAATGAGACATGTTATGGATCCAGTAATCTTTCACTAATTTGCCATCAGTAACAATAAAAGGTCTTCCACTATTCAGTTCATGCCACTGTTCAAAGCCACCTTCGCACAATGTCGGTGTGAATGCGGAAAAACGGATATCCCTGAGATTAGACAATCCTTCCTGACTCTCCCCTTCAATCATACTCCAAGCAAACTGAAATCAGACATTACAAATAATAGTGTAGAAATGGGGCATTCAGCCTATCCTGTCCATGCCAACCCAAAGGCACCAAGATGCCCTTTCTGATTCCATCATCCTGCACACTTACAGAATATAGAATAGTACAGCACAGGAACAGGCTCTTTGGCCCATGGTGTGTCAAACATCACACCAAATTAGATTAATCCCTTCTGCCTGCCCTTGGTCCATATTCCTCAATTCCTTGCATAATCAAGTGCCTATCTAAAAGCCCCTTCAAGGGCCCAATTGTATCTGCCTCCATCCCTGGCAGCACATGGTCACCTACTGCTCTCTGTGTAAACAAAACTTGGTCCTCACGTCTTCTTTTAATTTCCATCCCCTCACCATATGTGCTTGCCTCCTGGAAAGAAATTTAACCCTATTTATGCCTTGAGCACAACATCTCCATTGAAGAGAGGTGCTTCCCTTGTTTTTGCTGTTTGGTTAGCTAAAGACTCCATTGGAAATGCCATGAAAGAGGTGGCTCTGAATTCTGAACTCTTCCTCTGTGTTCAATTATTGCATGTGGGTTAAATGATTCTGAAATATGACTATAATGTACCATAGTCTTGGTTTGATAGCTAGTCAACTACTCGCATATGTGTCTACCACAATGGTTCTGTGCATCTCCAAAGTCTCAACACATTCTAGACTCACTCTCCTGCATACATAGCTTCATGGTTACGAGGTAAATTGCTTCCTGTGTGGCTCTCCTATTTTTAGTGCACATGGGGTGGGATTCTCCGGCCTCACTCATCCCAAAACTGGAGAACCCTGCCAAAGGTCAATGGACCTTTTTATGGTCCAATACTCCCCCCCCACCCCTCTCCCCCTCAACCCCCCACCTCCTGCACCCCCGCCCACGACAATTTCCATGGCAGGCGGGACAAGAGAATTCCTCCTACTGTCGTTGAGTTTTGCCAATAAATTTTTGGAGCACTTGTTCCAAGGAAACAACTTGGCGCAGTCCATTCTTTTTTTATTCTATCCTGTTACCTGTTTTCTTTTCTGATACTGACATGTTGCATTCATGCTGACTTTATTTTTAACATTACAACTATAATCTGGTTTTAATTTATGTAATAACTTTAATATGGAGAAGTGTCTCAAAGCTCCTCATAGAGGCACACCTTTTATAAACTATGGGCCAAATCTCTGGATCGTTGGAGAATGAGCCACTGACAAAAGATGCACATTTGGAAGTCCTGATGTGTGAACTTATGTTGAAATTGCCCAGGTAGGTTCAACTTCAGGTGGACCATTCTCCGCATCCCGGGACATAGCTGCCTCACAGTGCCAACATGCCTTCTTTAGTGTCCTGGGATGTAGATTGTCAGGCCTTAGGGATTTGTCAACTTTTCGTCCCATTAATTTCCCCTGTTTTTTCTTAATAATACTAGCTCCTTTCCATTCCTCCTTCCCATTAGATCCTTGGTTCCTATGTGGGACTTTATCAAAGCCATTCTGAAAATCCATATACACCACATCCACTGGTTCACCCTTATCTATTCTGCCAGTAATGTCCTCAAAAAATCCTCTTTTAAATAGCTGGGTTATATTTGCCACTCTCCAAATTACTGGGACTTTTCCAGAAGCTAAAGAGTTTTGGAAGAATAGAACCAACGCAGCCTTTGTTTCTGTAGCAACTTTCTTCAGAATCATAGAATCCCTACGCTGTGGAAAGAGGCCATCCAGCCCATTGAGTCTGCACCAACTCTCCAAAAGAGCATCCCACCCAAACCCTCCTCTCTATTCCCTTAACCCCATGCATTTATCATGGCTATTCCACGTAATTTACACATCTTTGGACACCAAGGGACAATTTAGCGTGGCCAATCCACCTAATCAGCACATCTTTGGACTGTGGGAGGAAACAGGACACTTAGAGGGAACTTATGCAGATACAGGGAGAATGTGCAAACTCTGCAGTCACCCGAGGCCAGAATTGAACTCAGGTCCCTGATGATATGAGGCAGCAGTGCTAACCACTGTGCCACCTTTTGTCCCCTGGAATATAGATGAACAGATTTAGAAGGCTATTAGCTTTCATTCCCATAAATTTCTCCAGTACCATTTTTTTGTCATACTAACTTCCTCGAATTCCTCCTTCTCACTAGTCCCTTGGCTCCCTAGCATTTCGAGGAAGTTATTTCCTCCATGAAGACAGAACTAAATTAGTTAAGTAATTGCTGAGCTATTTCCTTGTTCTCTATTATAAACTCTCCGTCCTAAGGGACACTAATCTTTTTCTTCTAATTTACTCGTGGAAGTTTTTACTGTTCGCTTGTATGTTACTTTCAAATTTACTCTCATACTCAATTTTTCCCCTCTTAATCAACTCCCATTTGCTAAATTTCAAACGACACCCAATCCTCAGGCTTGTTACGTTTTCTGGCAACCTTATATTCCTCCTCTTTGGATCTACTACTGTAACCAATTTCTTTTGTAAGCTATGGTTGTGTTTTGGGTTTTTTTTGAGTCAGTCAGGAACGTGCAACTGTTGCCATGCATACATTTGTTCCTTAAATATTGGTCATTACCTATCCACCATCATGTCTTTAAGTGATGTTCCCCTATTTATCTTAGCCAACTCTCGTCTTATACCTTCATGGCTTTCAATGAGAACCTGGCAACCTTGCTGCTGAAGGGGATATTAGAGGTGAGTGCTCAGGTCGTCACTCTCCAGGGTGCTGGTCACAGATGGGGGTACTGGAGAGGAAGTGCAGGGTGGGGGAACCCAGATAATTAGAACCTATGGTCAGTGGCGGGAGGGGGTGGGTACTCAGTCTTCGCATCTTGGGGGGGTTTGGTGGTAGAATCATTCACAGGCCTCATAGGCCCTATTTGATGTGTTAATGAGAGGGAACACATGTACATCAACTTGGTCTCGGTCAGGACGCCAGGACCATTGACTTCACCCGCATAACAGGTATGCACTATAAGAAGGGTGCCATGATCTTATTGAATGGCGGGGCAGGCTCGAAGGGCTGGATGGCCTACTCCTGCTCCTATTTCTTATGTTCTTATGTTCTTATGACTGCACTCCCATGGCTCTATGCTCCCCGTGGCGGCATGGACTGCCATTTGTAAACTACAAGGGATAATAAACGCCCTATGTTAAGATTGTTTGTGACCACGTGGTGTGCATCATGCAGGTGTATACCCATTTCCTGGGGTTTGGTCATGACAGTTACATCTGGGGGTGCTCACAGTTCCCAGCCCTTTTTGAGGGAGGGCAATGTTTAGAGAGATGTCTCCTCAGGAATAGGGGGCACCCATTCAGAGGCTATGAATGCCCACTGAGTCTCGCTATAATGAGGCTCAAACGTCAACACGGGTGCTGGTTGAGCAGGTGATTGGACTAGAAGTTCCCGTGCCTGGACCGGTTGTGGATAGTAATCTTTTATAACTTCCAGAAGGTGTTCCCCCATCATAGCGATCTGCACGACCTAGCACTGCAGTGAGGTGAGCAACTGGACCAAGAGGAAATGGAGGACTGCCACATCTTCTCTGATGAGGAGGATGTCAAAGAGGATGGGAAAGGGCAGTCCACAGAGAAGGAGAGGGGAGATGATGGCCTAATGGTATTATTGCTGAACTATTAATCCAGAAACTAATGTTCTAGGAACCCAGGTTCAAATCCCACCACAGTAGCTGGTGAAATTTAAATTCAATAAAAAATACTTGGAATTAAGAATCTAATAAGGACCATGAAACCACTGTTAGTGGAAAATCCATCTTGTTCACTAATGTCCTTTAGGAAGGGAAATCTGTCATCCCTCCTTAGCCTGGCCTATATGTGAATCCAGATCCACAACAATGTTGTTAACTGCCCTCGGGCATCTAGGAAGGGCAGTAAATGCTGGCCAGCCAGCGATGCCCATGTCACACAAATGAATACTAAAAAAGAATGGAGGGCCTCAGGTGACGGCCAGGTCCCACATGATGCGCAGGGCTAGGGATACCCTCACATTCTCTCAGTTTGGTGATGACCAGATCAAGAGTGCAAATACCTCTCCCACTATGAGGTCTGTTGTGGTGTCTGCTGGACATCACCATGATGGTGGCTACATTCATGGGCAGGCTGCTAATGTGATTATCCAGATACTGCAAGTGAGTGATGATGACTTGCAATGAGGACAGAGCGATGCTGCTCTAAAACTGCAAAATGTCCACCTCCTGTCTGATGGAGACCTGGGGGGCATGTGGGGGCCCATGCCAGCTTTGGCACCTCTTTACTGCATCGTCAGCGTGGGAGGTGGGAGAGACATAGCGCTCCATTTTCTCATTTCATAGAATCATAGAATCCATGGAATCCCAACAGTATAGAGGGAGGCCAGTCAGCCCATCTAGTTTGCACTGACCACAGTCCCATGCAGAGTTTATTTCCATAATGCACATATTTACCCTGCTAATCCCCCGACACTAGGGTTAATTTATCATGGCCAATCAACCTAACCTGCATATTTTTGGACTGTGGGAGGAAACTGAAGCACCCAGAGTTAACCCACGCAGACACGAGGAGAATATGCAAACTCCACACAGACAGTGACCCGAGGCCAGAATTGAACCCAGGACCCTGACACTGTGAGGCAGCAGTACTAACCACGATGCGGCCGTGCCGAGTTTGCATGGGTTTTGCAGAGCATGGCATCATAATATGACATCATGGAGGAACAGGGGCCATGAGGAGGCGGACTTACCCTGGCTGCATGAAGAAGGTCATTCATCTTCTCTCGGAACTGTATCCCCATCCTCTTATGGAGCGAACCGGCACACATTTTCATGGCCACAGTCTCCCAGGTGGGGCTGGTGACCTTGCTTGTTGGATGTCTGGCCAATTGTATGATGTCATCCTTCTGCTTGACACCATCCAGAGGTTTGGTGAGGGCTCCATCAGTGAAACATGGCGCTGTCACCCTGGTAACCATTCCACAACTAGACTTGAGCATACATCAGCTTTGACAAAGAGTCATCTGAACTTGAAACATCAGCTCTTTTGTCTCCTTACAGATGCTACCAGACCTGCTGAGGTTTTCCAGCATTTTTTCTTTTGGTTTGAGAATATACTAGTCCTTTGAAAGGTACACTGTCATTTTTAGAACAATTATTGTGCATTCGGCAGCTGTCCTTCATCAAGAGTTTGCTTTTATTTCTCCACAATGTGAGAATGAATTGAAGTTACCAATATGAATGCACTGCGACAATCAAGTTATTCATTATTTCGCTGGGTTCCATTTTTATCATAGAAATCATAGAAACCCTACAGTGCAGGAAGAGGTCATCTGGCCCATTGAGTCTGCATCAACCACAATCCCACCCAGGCCCTACCCCATATCCTTACATATTTACCCGCTAATCCCACTAACCTACGCATCTCAGGACACTAAGGGGCAATTTTAGCATGGCAAATCAACCTAACCCACACATCTTTGGACTATGCAGAGCACCACTTTAATTAACATTTCTCTTCCTGCTCCTTTGCTGTCCACAGTAAGAAGTGTCACAACACCAGGTTAAAGTCCAACCAGTTTATTGCGAGATTAGTATCAAATTAACTGGTTGGACTTTAACCTGGTGTTGTGAGACTTCTTACTGTGTTTACCCCTGCCCAACACCGGCATTTCTACGTCATGACCTTTGCTGTCCACCAAGGATTTATCCTTGAACCCCTCCTATTTCATATCCGCATACTGTCCTTCAGAAACTTCACCTGAAAGCAGAGAGTATGTACTCACGTGTGCGCTGATGATAATATTGAATATTGACCAGACAATGCACGGCGAGTACTCAAACTTCCATCTTTATTACCTGCCAGCAAGGAGAACAGACACAGCAAATTTTGCTCTGATGTTCTAACATAGTTCCACAGAACAGTGTCAGTTATAGCACATTTTAGCCAATGAGAGAGAGCGTGCCAGTTAAAGCAACAATAGCCTTACAGTTTGATGTGCACTGTCAACCAATAGAATTTAGCATCATTTCCATCCTTCATTTGCATTCTTATCACCTGTACATGCACTGTGCAGAATCCTTGACATTTTTAGCAGGCAATGTTCAATAAACATCCTGATCCCCCTTAATCACAATCGATACTTGGAACATTTTTTTGCTCTGTCAAAGATCCACTCATGCTGCAAAGTAGACTCAGACCCTTCACCTGCCAACATCTGGTTCCAACTTCCGCAACAGCACCCCACAACTACCTCTCCAATCGCAGTTCCCAGACTAACAGACTGCCTACTCAATGTCCAGTCCAAAATGAGCCAAAATTTCATCTAATTACATGTTGGGAAAACATTGTCTTCAATCGCTGCTACAATCTTCATCCCCTATCTACTGGCTCCATTCCATTCCTTGGAAAACCATCTCATCTTCAACCAGTCTGTCTACAACCTTGGAGTCCTATCTGAGCCTGAGATGAGATTCTGACCACATAACCACAACGTTACTCAGACTGTCAATTTCTACCTCTGTAACATCACTTGAACTTGTTGCTGCCTCAATCACTGAAACTTTTGTCTGTTTGTTAACTGTAGATTTGAGTGTTCCAAAGCAACATCTGCCAGCTTCCTACATCTATATTAAAGACACTATAGGCAGGATTTTAGGGCCTTGCTCGGGCAAGATCGGAAATTCCCTCCCGAGGTCATGGAGATTTCCATTATCGAACCCTCGCCTGCCCCCATTCTGGGGTAGGCAAGGTGGTAGGCTTTTGGTCTATGGGTGGAATTCTCCAGCTCAGCTACCCTTCCCCCCCCACCGGCCCCCAATTCCCATGGCAGGTCCACCCCCCTGCCGACCTCCCAACTCCCAGAAGAGTTGGTTCACCATTGGTTGTCGGTGAGATTTTCTGGTCCCACTTACGTCAATGTCAATCTACATTCCACACCCGTGCCACCACCTCAGAACCCATGCCCAATTTAGCATATCAGAGGATCTGCATTCTGTTTCTTGTTCAGTAATGAGTGGGGGATCTGGATGCAGAATTTGATGATCAGTCATGATCATAATGGATGGCAGAGCAGGCTTGAAAGGCCGAACGGCTTATTCCTGCTTCTAGTTTCTATGTTTCTATAAGCAACGAGATGGATCAGTTAACCTCTAAGCAGGGAAGTGGTTGTTCAGGGCTTGAGGCTATTCGGCACATTTTGAGTGATTTCCTTAAGGAAGACAATTGCATTCTCATGACAATCATGTTAAAAGTCAACTGCTCTCCAAATGTTTTCACCCTGTCTGTAACGATCCTGTTGTGGCAGGGCTGGAAACTCCTGCTCACTGTTTGTGGCACAGTTACATCAGACAATCAAGAGAAGTCCCATGGAAATTTATCCCGCATGTTCCAACACTGGAGGGGGAGAGAGACTGAAATGGTTCTTTCCAATTCTGGCACATTGTTATATCACTATATTTCTAATGCTGTGCTTTGCTGTGACATTATTTTCCTGCAGTTCATTAACAATGAAATTAAATGGATATTTATTTTATTTTTGAATAGCACTTTAATAAATTTTCTTTCTAACTTGTTAACGGTATGTGCTGTGCTTTCAAAATTAAGCTAAAGCAATTTAGTTCTTTTCCAGTTGGTCTTTATATGAACAGTGAACAAACATACGGGACATAAAGCGGCCACAAGTATTCATTTTAAGTTGAAGAAAGGTCCTTTGAGTAAAATACTTAAGTCTTTTAATGAGATGATTTTCCACATTCAAAAATGTCATTTTCATTTTCTGATAATTACTTGGAAATCTTTCCTCTGAAGTGTTGCCTCCTTTATTTCCAAGCCTTGATCTCTTCATAGCTCAGCTCCCCAGCCTGCTTCCAGCGTCCGCGCGTTCCTGCACAATCTCTTATCGCCGGGAAGGTAATAGTCAAGGAACTCATGCGTCGGCAGCGCTGAATGAAACAGGACCGCGTTTAATTAGAGGCTAGTCGCAGTTGTGGAAATGCAGTCGCTGCTTTATATTATAACGTACACAATACTACTGGGACGAACGCTCAGGTAGTGCTGACAGCGCAAGATTTGAGTTGGTGGAAAGCTAAAAGCAGAAACCTTGGCCCTCCGCATTCAGGTTGATTCACAAGCTTCAGGAAGGCACCAGGGAATGTGGACGCATCGTTTTTCTAACCTGCAGATAGGCAGTTGTTGGACGCATAGCTATAAAACCTACACAAATCACTCTGGTGCATAAAATACAGAATTATTACCTTTTCATATCGTACACTGAAATGATTTTATAGAGGAACTGCTCACCCTTCTGCACCTGACAGGTTATTTTAAAAATTGGCAATCTAACTATTGAAACAAAAAGTGCTTACTTTAGTTTCTTTTGGCACTTGGTATGAACAACAGACAACCCAAAGGACATATTTTAAAAGACACTGACCACTCATAAGCAAAGGGGCATTATATCCCCCCTCACATAGGTTCCGCAATAATGTCGTGTTGGGAATAATATCGTACCTATTTGCTTTCTTAGATGAATAAATCCAAACCCTGGTATTTTGGGACATCTGAATTAGCTCAAATTGACCACATCTAGATCGTGATTGGTTTTCAGTTTGCTACAACATTGCAGACTAACTGGAAACTGCCGCAGAATATGAACTGGTAATAGTCTGACTAACTGCAGAAGTGAATATCACATTTAATTGTTCTTATAACATTTGTGTGAAATATTTGTCACAGGCAAAAGAAAATATGATGATGTGAACATTCATGGATGATATTTCAGCCCAGAGAAATATTGGTGAAGATAGATGTAAATAAAACTTAACAATGCTGTCTCTGAATGGACTCATAAAATAACATAACATGCAGGACAAAATGCCTCACTGAGTAAATATGCGAATACTCATGTGCAGCACTGAGGCAGTGCTGACTGCGCCGTCTTGAGACATTAAACAAAGCTCAGTCCACACTGTCAGGTGTAAGTAAAAGATCCAAGTGTGTTATCGCAATGTAGAACACAGTGTTGTGGCCGATATTTCTTTCTCCAGTCAACATCATTCCAAAAAGAGATGATCTGATGATTGGCACATTGCTGCAAGGGGGAGCTTCCTGGAAACACATTGGCTGCTCCGTTTCAACAATGACTCCATTTCCAGAGATACTTCACTGGCTGTCCTGGGACCATGAAAGGTGCAATATGAATAATGGAATCTCTACAGTGGGCCGTTCAGCCCAACACGTCTGCACCAATTCTCTGACAAAGTATCTTACCCAGGCCCACTCACCCACCCTATTACTGTAACCCCATTTGGCTAATCCCCCTAACCTACACATCTTTGGACTCTAAAGAGTAGTTTCATCATGGCCAATCCCTCTAACCTACACGCCTTTGGACAGTGGGAGGAAACTGGAGTACCTGGTGGAAACCCATGCAAACATGGGGAGAATGTGCAAACTCCACACGTACAGTCACTCAAGGTCAGAATAGAACCCGGGTTCCTGATGCTGTGAGGCAGCAGCGCTAACCACTGTGCCACCCCAATTTTCTTTTCGAATACAAGATTTTCTATTCTTTTTGGACTCAGTGCAACTGTAAGATATGTTACAAAGCTGAAAACAACAAACTTAGCAGAGTGTTGTGCTTTTTGATTCTTTAGGACCATTGCGGCCATCTTCACACATATTAATCTATATTTTCTGATAGGTTATGTGGCCAAATGGGCAACCTAAAATGTCGATTGGTAAAGCACTTTGGGATAATTGGGCAAGAACTAAAACGACAGGCTGCAGCCTAAAAGACAGAGATAAACAGGCTGCAGCTCAGATGACTGAATACCCAGGAAATAGGCCATCCCAAAGACAATGGACACTTTTTGGTCAAGCATACTTGTTCATCTTAACCCCTTATTTGGGAGGAAAGTATGTGACTTATGTGCCTCCAGCACCTATAGGCATGGCTGTTGGGTACACATGATGTGGAGATGCCAGTGTTGGACTGGGGTAAACACGGTAAGAAGTCTCACAACACCAGGTTAAAGCCCAACAGGTCTATTTGGTAGCAAAAGCCACTAGCTTTCGCAGCGCTGCTCCTTCGTCAGGTGAGCAATAGTGGGTACAACCGGGTACACACCCAGAGATTGGTGTGGCAGCACCTGATTGGACCCTTATCGATTAGGGTGATCAAACTCTGATCGATTGATTGACAATAAAAGGACACAAAACCAGGGAGGGATAAAAGGATCCGCACAATAGAAACTTTCTCTCTCTCTGACCCCATGAACAAGCCACAACAACGGTGACCGTCGCCAGCAATGACCAGCACGAGGAGTGCTACCACACCCGAGAAGGAAGGAAGACCAGAGCCAGACTGCCAGACCAGACCAAAGGACCAGACGACTACGCAGAGGATGACCAAGACCAGCGCACAGATAAGGGCCAATATTGAGTACTTGCCATTCACGCAAAGTTAAGTCAAGGTCTCGTATTGGACTTGAACTTTAGTATTTTCTGTAAATACTAAAGTATTCTGAGTTTAGTTAAGTGTCAGGTTAGTTTTTTTTCTGGTACTGCTCCCAGTGCTGAAGTAGGCAGCTGTAGATTCAAATTCTACCAGGAGTTTCGGCATATTATCAAAGCTGACACTTCAGTGCAAGGCTGAGAGTTGACTACATTATCGGAAGGCTCAAAGTGAGGTCCTGTTCCGGTGGATGTTAAAATCCACTTACTCAACCTGTTGAAGAGGAGTGCAGAGTTTTCCTTGTATCCTCACCACCATCTGAACACCAACAAAGGCAGAGAAAACGGCCACTCCCCCAATCCACTCACCCGCCCATCTAACCGGGACCTACCAGCCTGACCCTGGTGTGCAGCTAGCTTCCTGCCAGAACTGCTTGCAGTCCCAGCAGTGGCCAGCCACTCCCAGTGGCACTGTTGCTGCAGTAGGGTGGCAAGCAGCTTTCAAGACAGGACTTAATTTACGGCCTCACTTGTCCTGAAACCATCCAATCCCACGCGAGATCAATGGCACTTCCCATTCCCCGTCCTTTACCCGCTCCGATTTCCGTGGTGGGTGGGCCAGTAAATTTCTCTTGGAAAAGGGTCAGAAGTCCCGAATTCAAGCCAATGATTGACAACCATTGAGTAACAATGAAGCAAATTGGTGAAACTAAGGTGGGGAGAGGAGGTAGGTGGTCCCTGCACCTGGGTGCATGGTGGCACAGTGGTTAGCACTGCTGCCTCATAGCACCAGGGACCCAGGTTCAATTCCGGCCTCGGGTCACTGACTGTATGGAGTTTGCGCATTCTCCCTGTACCTGTGTGTGTTTCTTCCAGGTGCTCCAATTTCCACCCACACTCCAAAGATGTGTGGGTTAGGTGGATTGGCCATGATAAATTGCCCTTTACTATCAGGGGGACTGGGAGGGTAAATATGTGGGGTTATGGGGATAAAACCAGGGTGAAATTGTTGTCAGTGCAGATCCTTTTGGGATTTTATGATTCTGCTTTGGTGTAAAATTCAGCTTTATGAACATAAGAACATAAGAAATAGGAGCAGGAGTAGGCCAACTAGCCCTTTGAGCCTGCCCCGCCATTCAATAAGATCATGGCTGATCTGTCGTGGCTCAGTTCCACATTCCCGCCCTCTCCCCATAACCCTTAATCCCCTCTCTCATCAAAAACCCATCAACCCGCGTCTTAAAAATATTTAGCGAGGCAGCCTCCACCACTTCAACGGGCAGAGAATTCCAGAGATTCACCACCCTTTGAGTGAAGAAGTTCCTCCTCAACTCCGTTCTAAACCGCCCCCCCTTTATCTTGAGGCTATGCCCCCTAGTCCTACTATCCTTTCTGAGCAGGAAGAGTCTCTCCACCTCTATCCTATCCATCCCATTCATCATCTTATACATCTCAGTGAGATCTCCCCTCATTCTTCTAAACTCCAACGAGTACAAGCCTAATCTATTCAGCCTCTCCTCATAGCTCAACCCCCTCAACTCCGGCATCAGCCTAGTAAACCTCCTCTGCACTCCCTCCAAGGCTAAAATATCCTTGCGTAAGTACGGTGCCCAAAACTCGCCCATGACTTGCCTTTTGGCAGTTAATATCTGTTCAGAAAATGTGAAAATAATTAATCGATATTGGAAAATAAAGGCAAAACTTGCGGTTTTATGGCCTTGTTTCACATTTCACAAGACATCGCTGAGTACCTTCTCTACTCTGTAGTGCCGTCACCGTTACAGTGAGGGCAGGCAGTTAACACACAGCAGTGTCCCACCATCTGTAATGGCCGGTTTCTCTGTCTTTGCTAAGTGTTCAGATGGTGGTGAGGATACAACGAAAACCCTGCACTCCTCTTCAACAGGTTGAATAAATGGATTTTAACATCCACCGGAACAGGACCTCAGTTTCAGCCTTCCGATAATATAGTCAACTCTCAGCCTTGCACTGAAGTGTCAGCCTCGATTATATGCTGAAACTCCTGGTAGAGTTTGAATCCACGGCTGCCTACTTCAGCACTGGGAGCACTACCAGAAAATACAAACCTGACACTGAACTAAGCTCAGAACAGGCAGTGACTGTGACAGTGCAGGCAGCCCTGTGTCAGCTCTGCCCATTGTCGGCCTTCTAGCAGGATTCCTCTTACCTTAGAATGGTAACTGCGTGTCAAGAGTACTTCATAGGCTGTAAAATGCTTTGGGGAGTTCAGAGTTTGTGAAGCACACAATATAAATCATAAAGTCATTACTGTGCAGAAGAGGCCATGGCCTGAATGCAATGCATAAAGCCACAAGGCCATCCTATTTCATAGAACCAGAGCCTAATAAAGCTTTGAAGGAGGCCATTCAGTGTGGCGTATCTAAGTTTGCTCTTTGAATAAGCTACTCAGTTAGATCCACCCAACCTTCACTGCTCTCTCCCCACATCTACGCATTCCTTCTCCTATTCAATTATATATCAAATTGCTCCTTGAAAGGTAATACTGAATCTGCTTTTATCACTGTTTCAGGCAGTACATTTTAGACCATAATTCCTTTTCATCAGCCCCGTCATTCTTTTACGAATTATGTTAGATCCATCCCTTTTGGTTCCTGTCACTCCCACCAGTGGAAACAACTTCTCCATAGTCACTCTTATCAAAACACTTCATGAGTAAGTTAATGCAAATCTCTTAACAGGTACGCTTACAAATGTCAACAGAGGAAATTAAATCTCAAGTACACAAGATTGACAAAACTCCTCTCATCAACCAATGTTTACTTGATGAGTAGCTCAATTACAGTGTGCAGCTTAAGGTGTATCAGTGTTTATCATGTGGAATGACATTATATCAATTAACACCCAGTATTAGCATTTATCTGCCTGCTGGCGTGAAGCTACGTCAAATCTTGTGGCCTGTTGCCTTGAGGCCGATGGGTTTATTTGTTTTAAGTTGATGCATGCTGAGGTCAACCAGATGTTAATTAATGTCAGGTACATGCTGGGAGCAATTAGACCATAATTATATCTCCGCGGACTCACAGCTGCAAGGCAATCTCTAGTTTATCCCTAGGGTTCAACAAAACCAGCGGGATAGCCTAGATTTGTCATTTTTTTCTCTCCAAATTTAAAAAGCAGTGTAGGAATTTGCCCGTTTCAGAAGACGTGAGAGAAAGTTCTTTGAAGATTGCCATTTCTCTCCCTGACCAACTAGGGAAGGCAGTGGCGCAGTGGTATTGCCTCTGGACAAGTAATTCAGAGACCCCAGATCAAGTTCTGTGGACCTGGGTTCAAATCCCGCCATGGGCTGATGGTGAAATTTGAATTCAGTAGCAGTCTCTCACCTTGAAACCATTGGCGATTGTCATAAAAGTTCTTACCTGGTCTGGCCTACATGTGACTCATGAGCCACAGCAATGTGGTTGACTCTGAAATGGCCTAGCAAGTCACCCAGCTCAAGGGCAACTAGGGATGGGCAATAGAATCATAGAAACCTACAGTGCAGAAGGGGGCCATTTGGTCCATCAAGTCAGCACAGACCACAATCCTATGCAGGCCCTCTCTCCATAGCCCCATGCACTTACCCCACTTAGTCTCCCTGACGCTAAGGGGAAGTTAGCATGGCCAATCTACCTAACCCGCACATCTTTGGACTGTGGGAGAAAACCAGAGCACCTGGAGGAAACCCATGCAGACACGGGGAGAATGTGCAAACTTCACACAGACAGTGACTCAAGCCAGGAATCGAACCCAGGTCCCTGGTGCTGTGAGGCAGCAGTGCTAACCACCGTGTCACCCTAAATAAATGCTGGCCAACCACTATCACCCATATCTCATACCCTACATTTCAAAAAGGTAGCTTATGATTCATGTAGCGACAACAACTGACACTAATCTGTATTACTAAACTAACAGCTTGTGAAGAATGCAAGTTGCTTCTGATGTACAAGCAATTTGTGGTGAGGAAACAATGTCCTGTGACTTGCTAATCACAATAGGTTGCTGGGTAATTTTTTTGCTCTGCCATTAACCTCAACAATACGGTTTCTCATCCTCAACTGACTCATGAGGTTCAGGAGATTGCTGTATTGACATGTGAATTGCTAATTAAACTACTAAATTAAACATACTAAATTAAACCTCACAGTTAACAGTCTTCTAATGTTACAATAATTGTCGATCAATGCCATTCGATCTCTGTGGCCCAGTGAGTGAACAATTAAAGGTGTGAAGTCTCATTCCTTCAGGTAGTGAATTTTTGTTGGATATTTAAATAAAAACTATGTTAAAATTTAACTTTTTTACGTTTCCGTCTCGTTCTTCTTTTTCTCTCCCTTGTTCCAGTCTTTCCCTCACTTTCTTTTCTGTACTTGATTTGGCTTTTAATTTGCATACTATTATTCATCCTTCTTCTTAGTCCTTCCTCTATTTCAAAGTTTTAACTTTATTCATTAGTGTTGCAAGAAACACTAACAGTGCAAAGAAATTGCTGTGGAAGTCCCCTAGTTGTCACAGTCCAGCACCTGTTCGGGTACACTGAGGGAGAATTTAACATGGCCAATTCATTCATCTAATCAGCACGTCTTTCGGACTGTGGGGGAAGACTGGATCGTCCGGAGGAAACCCACGCAGACACGGGGAGAACATGCAGACTCCACACAGTGACCCAAGCTGGAAATTGAACCTGGGTCTCTGGTGCTGTGAGGCAGCAGTGCTAACCACTGTGCCACAGTGCCACAATATTTCAGAGTATTCTGTCTTAACCCTTTCACCTCATTGTGTTTAGCAATAAACTGTTGGTCCACTGTATACCCGGATCCTAGGTGTCCTCATCAAATTAACTGAACAAAGTAATTTTGAGAGGAAACACAGAAATTTAGTGTCACACAAAGGAGACACATGGCTCTGAAGGTTTTTTGTCTTCCAGCCATCAGGACAAATGCAAGAACGTCAAATTTGTGATTGTTTATTCTGATGAGTGCAAGGCAAAAATCTTCGGTCAAATGCCTCTTTTCAGAAATACTTAGTCTGAAGTGTGCTGGGGAACATCTAACTAACAGGACGTGATGTGAAATCATAGAATCAGAGAATCATAGTATCCCTACATTGCAGAAGGAGGCCAATTGGCCCATCGAGCTTGATCCAACAACAACTCCACCCAGGCTCTATCCCCGTAACCCCATGATTTACCCTGCTCATCCACCTGACACTAACGGGAAATTTCACAAAGTCAGTCTACCTAACTGGCACATCTTTGGATTCTGGGGGAAACCAGAACACCCAGAGGAAACCCACGCAGACACGAGGAGAACATGCAGGCTCCACACAGGCAGTCGCCCAAGGCCAGAATCGAACCCGGGTCTCTGGTGTTGTGAGGCAGCAGTGCTAATCACTGTGCCATCAGCTCCAGCAGATCCTGAGCAGATATTCTTTTCCATCCCGTATTTATAGAGTCACAGAGGTTTACAGCATGGAAACAGGCCCTTAGGCCCAACTTGTCCATGCCGCCCATTTTTAAGTGAGGTTTAAGGTGAATAATTAAGATCATTGGCTAAACTAAATGTAAAAAATTTACATTTCCATTGGAAGGTTCATACTTCTCCATGTGACCATTCTTGCACAGCCTGGCAACATTAAATTCACATTTGTCTCATCTATATGCAGGTTTAGTGCTATCATGCATGGCAGGGTTGAAAATGGTTTCAACGATTCATTCATCAGACTGAAGCCTCTGTTACATTTCTGCTGGTCAAGAAAATGAAGATCGCTGTAGTCATATGGAGTTTGAAAATGTTTAGATTCCAGCCTTCATTTCACATGTGCAATGATGAGTCCAAGACGCTGACACACAAATCACCAAAAGTGTGATGAGTTTCAATATTTTCCCAGCTGGCTCACTTAAATAGAATGATTTATGGAAAACTGACATCTTATCCATCTCATCCCTGCATAAGCGTGCTTTCAATCAGCTATACGATGAAGGGCCAGGGCTTCAACAGGAATATCCATTGTGCATAGCCTTTTGTCTGTCCTGGCAGCTAAGTGATTTGATGATTGGCGGGGCATTACAAATGGGGAATAAAAATATATTTGAAAGGACCAACATTGCGGTATTTCTGCTATGCTATTTCTATGCAATATTAAGGGTAATATATAGCCATGTTCTGGCTCCAATGTAGTGCCTAGCCTTTTACTGAATGATTGTTCTTTACACAGCTCCAAAATATAATGTTCAAATTAAATAAATAAATCTTCTAGGGATGAGCAAAGTAGACTGTGAAAATTTCTCTTTCACTGATCCCAAAGCTGATGCTTGTATTCCAATCTTATTTACTCCATCGTTAAGTCAGGGTTAAACAATTCTTGGAAAATTACCTACCAAAGGACCCGCTCCGATCCCCTGCAATGGGCAATTCAATTCTAGTTATGTCTTGAAAATATCATTTGCCCTCATCCCTTGCAACTCCAAACTAAAGCTATCATTTCTTATCTTTGTTTACTGTTGAGCAATGCAATTCAAACCAGTTTGCCTCCCTTTAACTCTTCAGTTATTCACCGTATTTCCTCTGGTTTCAAGTCAGAAATCTCTGGCGGAATTTTTCCATCCCGCCCGTCACGGGAATCGTAGCAGGCGGGAGAGAACCATGCAAATGTCTGTTGACATCAGACGAGATTTTCTAATCGTAGAGCGAGCATGGCCAGAAAATCCCGCCCCTCAAATCAAGTTCATTGTTATAGCTGTCCCCCAAGCTGTGGGCGGCACAGTGGCAAGGGGTTAACATTGCTGCCCTCACAGCTCCAGGAACCTGGGTTCAATTCCCAGCCTTGAGTCACTGTCTGTGTGGAGTCTGCATGTTCTCCCCATAACTGTGTGGGTTTCCTCCGGAAGCTCTGGTTTCCTCCCACAGACTGTAAGACGTGCTGGTTAGATGCACTGGCCACGTCAAATTCTCCCTCAGTGTACCCGGATAGGTGCCGGAGCGTGACGACTAGGGGATTTTCACAGTAACCTCATTGCAGTGTCAATGTAAGCCTACTTGTGACACTATAAATAAATTTTAAAATTTGAAGTTTGCCATGCTCATATTTGGATCAATGTTCTCCTTGCCAAATCTTATCTCTCCATAAAGCTCAAGAACATCCACTACTCAGCAACTTTTCCCATAACTAGGGAACCTCACTAAGAACCATAGAGTCCCCACAGTGCAGAAAGAGGCCATTCAGCCCATTGAGCCTGCACCGACAACAATTTCACCCAAATCCTATCCCCATAACCCCAAGCATTTAACTTGTTAATGCCCTCACACCAAGGGGCAACTTTAGCATAGCCAATCAACCTAACCTTCTTGTCTTTTGAACCATGGGGTGAAACCAGAACACCCAGAGGAAACCCATGCAGACACAGGGAGAACATGCAAACTCCTCGCAGTCTACCTCTTGTTCCATTGTCAACTGATACTGGAGGACTGGAACATTATTTGCAGTCGGAATAACCATCAGGCTAACAGCCTTCACTATTCTGCTTTTCAAGTTCTTTGTCCAGAGACAAGTCTGACCCATAGCGCAACAACCTTCACCACAGGTAGGCCGAGGAGACAGGTGCTATAACCTCCTCAGTCATAACGGGGATCAAGTTCTATGGTACCAATCTGATCTATAGGGGTGAATTTTCCAGCCCCGCTTGCCGTGGGAATCATTGCTAGTAGGATGGGAAATTTACAATTCTATTGACCTCCAGTTGGAATTTCCAATCTTGTGAAACTGATTCTCCAGTCATCTGAGCCAATTGACCCTCTCAAGGAGAATATACTTTTACAAGCAGGAGATGCTGTTAATAATGCTAAAGGCCGCAATTTATTTCCATCTCATGATTGACTCGGAATCTCTTCTTTTTACCACCTGTCATTGGTGGATTTACAAGTTGATTCCTGTTTGGACACATTATGAATGCCCTTTTCTTGGCCATCAAGGCCTAGGATGGGTATTCATAGAGAAAAAGTCTTCATAAAATTTCTGCAATGCAGAAGGAGACCATTCAGCCCATCAAGATTGCACCAACATCAGTCCCACCCAGGCCCTATTTCCATAACCTCACATTTTACCCTGCTAATTCCCCCGATACTAAATGTCAATTTAGCATGGCCAATCTTCCAAACCCACACATCTTTGGAGTGTGGGAAGAAACCGAAGAACCCAGAGGAAATGCACGCAGAATTTGTGCAAACTCTACACAGACAGTGACCCAAGGCTAGAATTGAACCCGGGTGCGTGGAGCTGTGAAGCAGCAGTGCCAAGCATTGTACCACCTTGCTGCCCCTGTACTTCAGGCTCAGGTTCAAGCTCAGAGGCAAGGATACTACCCACTGTGCCACAAGACCTCCTCATTCATCATCATCATTTATATGCAAATATTTCATCAACTTCAAGTGAGGGAGGGATTCACTGTTAAAATCAAATATCCGGAAACCTAATGTATTGCTGATAATCTCACAAAAAACAGCATATTGCTGTCGGTCTTATCATTGTCATGCATCGAAAGGTATGGTGTTGCTGTGTTTACATGGTAAAAAAACAACTGAACTCATCACAGAATTACAATTGGTCCAAAGTGAAACAAAACAACTTTTTTGGAGCCACTTAAAGTTTGTGTCTATTGAATAAAACATGAGATCTTCTTTTAACTAAGTTTTAATTGCTGCCAATGAATCCCTCTGACTGTGAATATGAACTAATATGATGGGCAGTTTTATTCCCTCAGTTTTTTATTGGTGAATTTTGTAAGATTATAAAATCCAGTTTCTTTTATGTTTCCTTTCTGTTTCTTCTCTCTCCCGTTATCCAATCTTCCTCATTTCGCTTCCAGTTACTGATTTGGCATTGATTCCGTCCACTCCAACTTACACTCAGCACCTGCCTGGTTAACTTCACAATCCTTCAACATAACTGGTGTGGATTTAGTGGGTTCACTCAGGTCCCTGATGTCCAGTATCTCCTCACTGCAACATTAGCAGTTCATACTTGCTGCAACATGCACCTTAACATGTTACCATAATTATATGGGCAAAAGCAAGTCAAACTGCAAGTCATCTCATAGAATATAATTGGATCGCTGCAGTGCAGAAAGAGGATATTTGGCTCATTGAGCCTCTACTGTCCTTCCAAAACATCATCCCAACCAAGCACTCTGTTTTGTCCTATCCCTGTAACCCTGCGCATTTACCATGACTAATACACCTGACCTACACATCTTGGTACACTAAAGGGCAAATTCAGCATGGCTAATCCACTAAGCTACACATCTTGGGATACTAAGGAGCAATTTAGCATGGCCAATCTACCTAACCTACACATCTTTGGAGTGTGGGAGGAAATCGGAGCACCCAGAGGAAACCCACGCAGACACGAGGAGAATGTGCAGACCCAACACACACTTGCAAACTAAGGTAGGCACCATTTGGTGTCTGCTACAGGACCCACTAATTGCCCTAGTTCTGCAAATTTTGACCATATGTTGTTGATTGAAAATAATCACTGAGATTGCAGAGGGAAGCTAGAAGAAATATGATAGCTTGGTATGGCATACTATTAGAGAGTGATTTACCTTACCATAAAGAATAGTCAAGTAATAGGTTATTGCATCTTTCAAGGGAAACAAGTACACTGAATGACCTTTTTCTGTGCTGTCATAGTAATATTTAATAAAACTGTGGTGACGGTACTGTGCCTTTAAGAAATATATTTTACTCATATTTCTCTGTAGGATGCTTCAAGCAGATCCTAGCATTTTATGGGTACCATGCTGTCTGTAACCAGTATCCTTTATTGCTGCTAAGGCAGGATAATTTATATTGTGTTTATTTTTAATCTAGACTAATGCAGGGTCCTGTGGTTTTTAGTGTCCCTTGAGATTGCTGAGTGGAGGTTGATTGAGGATGATTGACAAGTCAGGTGATATGCCTGGGCACAGCTTTCTTTTTTACAGAACATTCCAGGTTTTTAGTTTTGTTTCAGTTACTGTTAGAAGCTGGTGGAAGAAGAAATGTCTCCTTCTTTCTCCAGAGACTTTCTGAAAGTTTTAGGACGGAAGAGCCTCAGAGATTTGATCCAACATTTAATTCACATCTGGTATTAAAAAGCTGTAACTCCAGCACCACATGAGCATATTTGTTCCTGTGACAAGTCTGATGAAGAGTGTATGTCTGTGGGATGGTGTTTAACTTGGAACAACAGAGATATCTAGCTGTTAGGAGTTAAAAGTGTCATGTTTAAGTTTTGTAATTGAAAGAAGTTATGCTTATTCTCTTTGTCATATTTTAACCATGTTCTTAAATAAATTTTGTTTGATAAAAGCTCCCTAGTGAGTCACTTGAATCGTACTTGGAATGAAACAGCTTTTGCTCATAAGAACGTAAGAACATAAGAAATAGGAGCAGGAGTAGGCCATCTAACCCCTCGAGCCTGCCCCACCATTCAGTAAGATCATGGCTGATCTGTTAGTGGCTCAGTTCCACTTATCCCCCTGCTTTCCATAACCCTTAATTCCCTTATTGCTCAGAAATCTATCCATCTGTGACTTAAACACATTTAATGAGATAGCCTCCACTGCTTCAATGGGCAGAGAATTCCAAAGATTCCCTCTGAGAGAAAAAGTTCCTCCTCAACTCTGTTCTAAATTGACGCCCCCTTATTTTGAGGCTGTGCCCTCTAATTCTTGTTTCCTTTCAAAGTGGAAATATTCTCTCTGCCTCTACCCTGACCAGCCCCTTCATTATTTTATATGTCCCTATAAGATCTTCCCTCAGCCTTCTACAGTACGAGTACAGCCCAATTTACTCACCTATGCCAAAATGAAATGCAAGACTTAGGCTCTAGGCTAACTTCACAAGACACCTTGGAGTTTCTGATCTGGGTCTTAACACTGTTGAGAGACAGCTTTAGAAATTTTGGGTAAACTTTCCCCATCCTGCCTGCCACAGAAAATGTAGTGGGTGGAACATGGAACATGCAAAAGTTCCATTGACCTCGGGCAGGATTTTCCGGCCTTGGGGGTAAGCGAGGCTGGAAAATCCTGCCCTAAGGCTTTGAAGGAAGTAGGATCACAGGGGAAAAACTCCTGGGTGAGATACTGAGGGCTAACACCGTGGCTCAATGAGAAGTCCAGAATTTCAAGAGAGGAAATGTGAGGGGGAGAGAAGGAGAGGAGAAGGCGCACGTTTGATGTAATTATCTGTTCATTTTATTTTCGGCAGCAGTTGACAATACCATTGCACCATCGCTCCTTTGCCATCCATGATCACGGATGGCAAAGGAGCGATTATAGCTCTCCCCGAAACTATTGCAAACTGATCATCCAGACAAGGTCCCAGGTGGAATGTCAGAATCCATCCAGCCCGTTTCTAAGCTGCATCGTCTCAGCAGATGGTCCTGTCAATGTGCAGCCAGCCATGAAATTTCCTCAGTGTGCACTGGCTGCAGGTTTCAAGTGATGCTTCAGGGCGCGCTGTGTGGGAATAGTCAGTCAATCTTCCTCACCGGTTACAGATGGGTCTTAAACTTTTGATTGGCTGTAATCAATTTTAGTCCTCGGAATGGGTTTGCTATCCATTAACTGCCTGAACTGATTCTTTCTCCATTAATACCGCAGGCAGCCTATTTTACATCTCTTTTGAATTCATTACCAAAAGAGTTTACTTTCACAGCCCCTTGGTAATATATCTGTACCAGCAGCCTAATCGAGCACACAGTTAATACTTAGCAAATACAATAAGGTTAGGAATTGATATTTTGCTGTATGCATTAATGAGATGGTTGGGGAAAAATAGTGAGGCAGATTTTTTTTGTGATCTGCACGGTTTATTTTTCAGTGGCTAAATTATAAAAAGCATTGTTCTCTTTGATTGGTTAACAAATATCGTATTTGGTATCCTAAACAAAACATTAAGTCAGACTAAGCACTTCAAAAATGTAAACGGCTGCTGTTTAAATCATTAATCTCTCCACTTAGATTTGAATAAGAGAGAATAGAATTCAAACATTCCAGAATAATTCCCATTCATTCCAACAGTACCGAGTTCTAAATCATTCAATTTTACTGTATATGCCACACTTGGTCAAATGTTGCGTGATAGTACTGTCGATGACAACCTCCATCAACTTACTGGTGATCGAGTAAACAGGAGCAATAATTGGCTTGAGTGGACTTGTCTCACCTTTCGTTAACAGGACATGACTGTACCTTCTTCCACATTGTTGGGTGAATGGGAATCAGAGAGTTGGGGCAATCTGTACTCTGCACCAGGTCCTGCAAGAAGCACACACCCCAATTCAAATGCATTATAAGAACATAAGAACATAAGAAATAGGAGCAGGAGTAGGCCATCTAGCCCTTCGAGCCTGCCCCGCCATTCAACAAGATCATGGGTGATCTGTCGTGGCTCATTTCCACATTCCCGCCCTCTCCCCATAACCCTTAATCACCTCTCTTATCAAAAACCCATCAACCCGCGTCTTAAAAATATTTAGCGAGGTAGCCTCCACCACTTCAACGGGCAGAGAATTCCAGAGATTCACCACCCTTTGAGTGAAGAAGTTCCTCCTCAACTCCGTTCTAAACCGCCCCCCTCTTTATCTTGAGGCTGTGCCCCCTAGTCCTACTATCCTTTCTGAGCGGGAAGAGTCTCTCCACCTCTATCCTATCCATCCCATTCATCATCTTATACGTCTCAATGAGATCTCCCCTCATTCTTCTAAACTCTAACGAGTACAAGCCTAGTTTCTTCAGCCTCTCCTCATAGCTCAACCCCCTCAACTCCGGCATCAGCCTAGTAAACCTCCTCTGCACTCCCTCCAAGGCCAAAATATCCTTGCGTAAGTACGGCGCCCAAAACTGCACACAGTACTCCAGCTGCGGCCTCACCAGTGCCCTATACAGCTGCAGCAAGACCTCCCTACTTTTATATTCAATCCCCCTCGCTATGAAGGCCAGCATCCCATTCGCCTTCCTGACCACCTGCTGCACCTGCAGGCTGGGTTTTTGCGACTCATGCACAAGGACCCAAAGATTCCTCTGCACCGTCGCCTGCTGCAGTTTTTCGCCACGTAAGTAATAATCCTTCCTACCATTATTCCTACCAAAGTGGACTACCTCGCACTTGCCAACATTAAATTCCATTTGCCATTTCCTGGCCCATTCGCCCAGCCTATCTAGATCCTTCTGCAGACTCTCCACACCCTCCACACAACTTGCCGTTCCACCAATCTTGGTGTCATCAGCAAATTTCGACACCCTACACTCGGTTCCCTCCTCCAGATCATCTATATAAATGGTGAATAGCTGAGGCCCCAGCACCGACCCCTGGGGCACTCCACTAGTCACCATCCGCCAATCCGAATAGCACCCGTTGACCCCCACTCTCTGCCTCCTATTTGACAACCAATCCTCTATCCACGCTAACACCCTACCCCCAACTCCATGTCCCCTGACCTTCTGCAATAACCTCTTGTGAGGTACCTTGTCAAACGCCTTCTGAAAATCTAGAAAGACCACATCCACCGGCTCTCCTCTATCCACCGCCCTAGACACATCCTCATAGAACTCCAGTAAATTTGTCAGACACGACTTCCCTTTAACGAAACTGTTCTGCGTCTGCTCTATCAAGCAATTCCCCGCAAGATGCCTCGCTATTTCCTCCTTGATGACGGATTCTAACATTTTACCTACAACAGACGTTAAACTAACCGGCCTATAATTCCCTGCCTTTTGCCTGGCACCCTTCTTAAACACAGTAAAAAGTCTGACAACACCAGGTTTTAGTCCAACCTATTTATTTGATAATATTCTCACTAGCTTTCGAGGGGACAGCCTCTTCATCAGGTGAATGGAGAGTTCTGGCCTCAGACAGAGCATATAAAGCACAGACAGTTTAGAGATTACTGATTAAAATGCGAATCCTTACACCTAACCTGCTGTTCAAGACCTGAAGTGGCTGACAATGTGAGTGGTAGGAGCACTGATCACAGTTTAAAGAGATGTGTATTGTCTCCAGACAGTACAGTAAGTGAGGTTTTGCAAACCCAGGCAAGTCACGGGGGTTACAGATAGTGCGACATGAACCCAAGATCCCTGTTGAGACCGTCCTCATGTGTGCGGAACTTGGCTATCAGTCTCTGCTCAGCGACTCTGCGCTGTCGTGTGTCGTGAAGGCCGCCTTGGAGAATGCTTACCCGAAGGTCAGAGGCTGAATGCCCGTGACCACTGAAGTGTTCGCCAACAGGAAGGGAACAGTCTTGCCTGGTGACTCTCGAGCGATGTTCATTCATCCGTTGTCGTAGCGTCTGCATGGTCTCCCCAGTGTACCATGCTTCGGGACATCCTTTCTTGCAACGTATCAGGTAGACAATGTTGGCCGAGTTGCAAGAGTATTTACCGTGTACCTGGTGGATGGTATTCTCACGTGTGATGATGGTATCCATGTCGATGATCCGGCATGTCTTGCAGAGGTTGCTGTGACAGGGTTGTGTGGTATTGTGGTCACTGTTCTCCTGAAGGCTGGGTAGTTTGCTGCGAACAATGGTCTGTTTGAGGTTGTGTGGTTGTCTGAAGGCAAGAAGTGGGGGTGTGGGGATGGCCCTGGCGAGATGTTCGTCTTCATCAATGATATGTTGAAGACTCCGGAGAAGATGTCGTAGCTTCTCCGCTCCGGGGAAGTACTGGACGACGAAGGGAACTCTGTCCACTGTGTCCCGTGTTTGTCTTCTGAGGAGATCGGTGCGGTTTTTCGCTGTGGCGCATCGAAACTGCCGATCTATGAGTCGAGCACCATATCCTGTTCTTACGAGGGCATCTTTCAAGGTCTGGAGGTGTCTGTCATGATCCTCCTCATCTGAGCAAATCCTGTGTATACGGAGGGCTTGTCCATAGGGAATGGCCTTCACGACACACGACAGCGCAGAGTCGCTGAGCAGAGACTGATAGCCAAGTTCCGCACACATGAGGACGGTCTCAACAGGGATCTTGGGTTCATGTTGCACTATCTGTAACCCCCGTGACTTGCCTGGGTTTGCAAAACCTCACTTACTGTACTGTCTGGAGACAATACACATCTCTTTAAACTGTGATCAGTGCTCCTACCACTCACATTGTCAGCCACTTCAGGTCTTGAACAGCAGGTTAGGTGTAAGGATTCGCATTTTAATCAGTAATCTCTAAACTGTCTGTGCTTTATATGCTCTGTCTGAGGCCAGAACTCTCCATTCACCTGACGAAGAGGCTGTCCCCTCGAAAGCTAGTGAGAATATTATCAAATAAATAGGTTGGACTAAAACCTGGTGTTGTCAGACTTTTTACTGTGTTTACGCCAGTCCAACGCCGGCATACCCACATCATGACCCTTCTTAAACAACGGCGTAACATTAGCCGCTTTCCAATCATCCGGCACTTCCCCGGAATCCAGCGACGTTTGGAAAATAACCACCAAGGCGTCCACTATCACTTCCGCCATTTCTTTCAGAACCCTCGGATGCATTCCATCCGGTCCTGGCGACTTGTCCACAATCAGCCCCTCCAGTCTGTCGAGCACCGCCTCTCTAGTAACAGTCCTTGTCTTTGAATGGTGGTCTTGCCACCAGCACAACCTCATTGATCAATCCTGTGGTGAGATTCCATTCAGGTCAAGGTCAAATGGCAGGGGCTTATTTTTTGTCAATAGTTGCCTGTCAAATAGGCACTGCGTGGGCAAATCTATGCATCACAGTCCCTAATTTTAACCATTGTGAGAACTGAGTAAATAGGGAGGGGTGATGCAAGCATCAAATGTCTCATGCCCC
This sequence comes from Carcharhinus amblyrhynchos, assembly GCF_965287045.1. Classification (NCBI taxonomy): domain Eukaryota; kingdom Metazoa; phylum Chordata; class Chondrichthyes; order Carcharhiniformes; family Carcharhinidae; genus Carcharhinus; species Carcharhinus amblyrhynchos. The sequence goes on along the minus strand of NC_137333.1, from coordinate 7,023,759 downwards.
TCAGCAACACAAGGCCAGGGCTATTCTTGACACTCGATGCTCATTCCCAGGCTTCTGGTGAACGGCCCACTGCCTACAACAGAGAAAGGCTGGCAGCCAGCCAGGGAGGAAGTTGAATTATGGGTGAAGGAAGCTATTGGCTGGCTCGGAAGAGATGGTTACCAAAAGAGGAACCGGCACCTTCTGATGGAGTTGGGGGGGGTCATTCATGAAGTAGCTGAATTTGCCTGGGCTCAGATGATCATAGAATCCCCACAGTGCAGAAGGAGGCTATTCAGCCCATCAAGTCTACACTGGCCACAATCCCACCCAGGCCCAATTCCTGTAACCCCCCATATTTACCCTACTAATCCCCTGACAGTAGGGCCAATTTAGCATGGCCAGTCAACCTAACCCTGCACACCTTTGGAGTGTGGGAGGAAACCGGAGCACCCGGAGGAAACCCACGGGGCAGACACGGGGAGAATGTGCAAACTCCACACAGAGATTGACCCGAGGCCGAAATTGAACCCGGGTCCCTGGCGCTGTGAGGCAGCAGTGCTAACCACTGTGCCACCCCCAAAGGAAGTTCCCCAAAGAGGGGTGGGCTGCACAGTTCCTGAAGGTGCTGCAATACCAGGCTGGTGCATGGGATGGAAGGAGCAAGCCCCTTTCCCACCGCCCTGTCTCCTATGTTTCTTTCACAAAAAGAAAATACGCGATTTGCACACGTAGGGCCTGATTTTAATAAAAATTCGCACCCGTTTTTGGGCATGAAATCACGGTAAATTCGGGCGTTGGGCCTTTAGTGCACCCGAATCCGAGCAGATCACGATTTTACCGACACCCAATTCGGGTGCGGATCCGGTCCCCGCCCGAATCAGGCAGCCCGACGATTTAAAGCATTAGCATGCACTTAAATCGATTTAATGAACCGCGCGCCCAACTCTCCCACCAAATCCCACTTTACCTTCTTCTGCTCCGTGCCGGATCCGCGCTGTAAGTGACCTGCAGGTTAAAAATCCGAAGCCAATTTTTGTTTTGCGGGGGAGACTCTGAAGCGGCTTCAGAGCCTGCAACGGCTCTCTGACCCAGACCATCCCCTCAGAGGTGGGGGTTGGGGGAGGAGGTGGGTCAGAGCATCCTCTTGGGGAGGGGAGGACGAGAAGGTGGGTCAGAGCATCTTCTTGTTGGGGGGAGGAGGAGGTGGGTCAGAGCATCTTCTTGTTGGGGGGAGGAGGAGGTGGGTCAGAGCATTCTCTGGTGGGGGGAGGAGGAGGTGGGTCAGAGCATCCTCTGGTGGGGGGAGGAGGAGGTGGGTCAGAGCATCTTCTTGTTGGGGGGAGGAGGAGGTGGGTCAGAGCATTCTCTGGTGGGGGGAGGAGGAGGTGGGTCAGAGCATCTTCTTGTTGGGGGGAGGAGGAGGTGGGTCAGAGCATCTTCTTGTTGGGGGGAGGAGGAGGTGGGTCAGAGCATTCTCTGGTGGGGGGAGGAGGAGGTGGGTCAGAGCATTCTCTGGTGGGGGGAGGAGGAGGTGGGTCAGAGCATTCTCTGGTGGGGGGAGGAGGAGGTGGGTCAGAGCATCTTCTGGGGGGGGGGGAGGAGGAGGTGGGTCAGAGCATTCTCTGGTGGGGGGAGGAGGAGGTGGGTCAGAGCATCTTCTGGGGTTGGGGGGGGAGGAGGAGGTGGGTCAGAGCGTCCTCTGGTGGAGCGGGGGAGGAGGCGGGTGAGATGTTATCTCTGAGGGGGGTTGGGTGGTGGGGGGGGCGGCGAGAGAGCTAATCTTTGTCTGGTGGTGGGGGGGGGGAGGCCCGATCGCTCATTGATGGGGGGTGGGGCGGATGAATCTCTGGTTGGGGGGGGGGGGGTGAGGGGCAGTGGTGTCCACTGCCACTCTGCGGGCAACCCCTCGTCCCCACCAGAGGAACGAACCCCTCCTCCTGGTTTCCTATTGCTTTAATATATATAAGACGTGAGAAATATACACTAGATGTCAGTTAAAAATTGAATCGCTAGGTTTATTCATGAGTGTCGGAGCTTGGGCTCATTGAAGCATGCATTCATTTAGTTGGTGAGAATTGACACACTGTCACAATAGGGAGGAGGGATTCAGTGTGGCAGCGGGCCCCTCTGCCCCCCCACCAAAGATCCACCCACCACCACCCCCCCCCCCCCAAAATCCTCCACCAGTGAGCGATTGGGCCTCCCCCCAGGCAACGATCAGCCCCTCGCCCTCTGAGGATGCTCTGACCCACCTCATCCCCTCCTCTCCCTCCAGAGGATGTTCTGTGTCAAAGCGCCCCCCCCCCACACTTCCTCCCCCCAAACCAGAGGATGATCTGTGTCAGAGAGCTGCTCTCTCTCTCTCTCCCCATCCCCTCAACTCCCCCCCCCCCAACCCCGAGGATGATCTGTGTCAGAGAGCCGCTCTCTCTCTCTCTCCCCATCCCCTCAACCCCCCCACCCCCCCCCCCCCCCAACCCCGAGGATGATCTGTGTCAGAGAGCCGTTCTCTCAGCTTCCTTTTTCTTCCCCGCCCGGGTGATCTTTTTCCAATTTTTTTTCTAGCTGCGCATGCGGGCTTCAGAGCTTTGATCGTTACGGCAACGCTAAGCTCCGCCCAAGCGCAGATCAGACCGGAGCCGGTTGGGAGTGCATGGATGCGCTGCAAAGAGGATTCTGGGCTCAGATCTGTTTACGCCCAGATCTGGCCCTTGGACTCCAAATGGTAAAATTGGGCACGTAAAATCAAAGTGACACCCAACAGATTGGAGCTTTTGCCTGTACAGAGAACAAACTGAAAGTTAAACAGCAGCCTAGCAACCTCCCAATGACATCACCATCAAATCATGTGATCAGTTCTTAAAGCAACCTGCAACCACTTGAATATATAAAACTCCAGGCACTTCCCATGGCGGTCTCCTGTAGCAACGTTCTGGGACTGGGGTGATTGGCCTCTAATGACCACATCCATCTTCCTGTGTGATGGGTATGACTCCAACCAGTGCAGTTTTCTCCTGGCTCCCATTGACTTCAATTGCTCTTTAGTGCAACTCTGGATCAAAGGCTGCTATGGTATCAAGTCACTCTCGCATCCACTCTAAAGTTTAGCTCCATTGTCCATGTTTGACAAAACTATAATGAGGTCAGGAGCTGAGTGTCCTTTGCGGAACCCAAGCTGAACATCATTGAACAGTTTATTGCTGTGTAAGTGCTGCTTGATAGCACTGTTGATGACATTTTCCGTCACTTTGCTGGTGATCAGCATGGTGGCACAGTGGTTAGCACTGCTGCCTCATGATGCCAGGACTTGGTTCCAGCCTCAGGTCACTGTCTGTGTGGAGTTTGCACGTTCTGTGTGGATTTCCTCTGGGTGGTCCAGTTTCCTCCCACAGTCCAAAGACGTGTGAGTTAGGTTAATTGACAATGCCCCTTAGTGTCGGGGGAGTAACAGGGTAAATAGATGGGGCTATGGGGATAGGGCCTGGGTGAGATTGTTGTTGGCGCAGGCTTGAAAACTCTTTGTAAACTTAGGGATTCTATGATTCAATGATCAAGTTTTACAATGCACCATAGAAAGCATCCTTTCTGGTTGTATCACAACTTGGGATGACTCCTGCTCTGTCCAAGACCACAAGAAACTCCGAAGGATCATGAATGTAGCCCAATACATCATGTAAATTAGCCACCCATCCATTGACTCTGTCTACACTTCCCACTGCCTGAGAAAAGCAGCCAGCTTAATTAAGGACCCCACGCACCCCAGATATATTCTCTTCCACCTTTCTTCATTGGGAAATAGATACAAAAGTCTGAGGTCACGTACCAACCGACTCAAGAACAACTTTTTCCCTGCTGCTGTCAGACATTTGAATGGACCAATCTTGCATTAAGTTGACTTTTCTCTTCGCCCTAGCTATGTCTGTAATACAACATTCTGCACTTTCTCCTTTCCTTCTCTATGAACGGTATGCTTTGTCTGTCTAACGCACAAGGGACAATATTAATCACTGTATACTAATACATCCGACAATAATAAATCAAATCAAAGAGTGGAGACTGATGGGGCAGTAATTGGTTGGGTCAGATTTATTCTGCTTTTTGTTGACAGGACATGGCTGGGTTTTTTTCACCTCCAGAAGGTGAATTGGCATTGAAGTGAAACAACTAAAAATAAATCATCTTGTGTAAGTGATACTTTAGTATTGTAGGAATTTTGCACATCTTTGTTCAGTGACTGTACCTCATTCCTGGCAGCAGGCATCGAGTCTTGGTAAAATAGTTCAAATTTGGAACAGCTTAGATTGTGGAAGTTTACTTGCTATAAGGTTTGTGCAGGAGTAGAGTTAAACAGCAGACTCCTGGTGGCCTCGCTTTAAGCAGAATGTCATAGATAGGAGAAAAGCTATTGTTGCTTCTGATAGTTTAATGATTGAACTTCCAATCAGCATTAACAGAAGGGTGAAGAGTGAACAAAGAACAACAATAACTACTTATATTTTGGGTGGCATGATGGCATACTGGTTAACACTGCTGCCTCACAGTGCCAGGGACGTGTGTTGGATTCCTGGCTTGAGTCACTGCCTGTGTGGAGTTTGCACATTCTCCCTGTGTCTGTGTGGGTTTCACCTGCACTCTCCTGTTTCCTCCCACAGTCCAAAGATGTGTGGGTTAGGTGGATTGGCCATGCTAATTTGCCCTGGAATGCGTAGGTTAGAGGGATTAGCAGGGTAGAAATGTGGGATAATGGGAGAAGGGCCTGGCTGGGATTGTTATCAGTACAGACCCGATGGGCTGAATGGCCTCCTTCTGCACTGTAGGGATTCTGTGATTCTATACTTATATAGTAGCTTCAACATAACACAGCATGGTAGCACTGTGGTAAGCATTGTTGCTTCACAGCTCCAGGGACCTGGGTTTGATTCCCGGCTCGGGTCACTGTCTGTGTGGAGTTGGCACATTCTCCTTGTGTCTGCGTGGATTTCCTTCGTGTGCTCTGGTTTCCTCCCACAGTCCAAAACATGCGTGGGTTAGGTTGAGTGGCCATGCTAAAATTGCCCCTTAGTGTCCTGAGATGCTTAGGTTAGAGGGATTAGCGGGTAAAATATGTGGGGATATGAGGGTAGGGCCTGGATGGGACTGTGGTCGGTGCAGACTCGATGGGCCGAAGGGCCTCTTTCTGCACTGCAGGGTTCTATGATTTCTATGAATAACATGTCTCAACATGTTGCATTATAATACAACGTAAAAGGCTGAGCCATGTAAGGATATAAAAGGGCAGATACATAAAAGCTTAAGCAGTGTCTTAATGATGTACAGACTCAGAGATTGGTTGGGAGGATGTCCCAGTGTCTCAGAAACTGAATCAGAGCCACTAATGGCAGAGCAATTAATAATAGATAAATAGGTCTGAATTGGAGGAGAACAGATACTTCAGCGGGTAGTAGTGAGGATGGAGGAAATTATAGAGGCAGGGAGGAACAAGGCCAGGGAGGGATTTGAAAAATATGAGAACTTTAAGATCAAGACATTGCTTGGCCAATGGCCAATGTAGGACAGCGAGCACAGGCGATGGTAGGTGAATGGGACTTACTGAAAGTTAAGTGGCGGGCGGCAGAGTGTTGGATGACTTCAAATGACCTCAAATAACCTCAAATATACAGAGGCTAGAATGTGGGAGACTGGCGATCAGTGCTGGTCTTGAGGTGAGAGAGGCAGGGCTGAGGGTTTGAGCAGCCGATGAGCTGAAGTGGGAGTGAATTTACACAATTCCACGGAGGTTAAAATAGGCAGTCTTAATATTGGCAATGGCTATGAGGTCGGAAGCTCAACTCGGGCTAAAATATTTATGAACAGACTGGTTTAATCTCAGATCATTGCCTCTGAGAGCAGCAGATTGACAAACTCAAATTTGAATTCCCCAGTCCTTCCACTGGCATTGCTTCTGTGATCTCACATGCACAAAACCGAGGAGTTAATCTCCGTTGGCCCATATCTTTCTTCTTTATCTTTTCTGATGACCCTGCACTGTGCTCCCTTCACCCCGTTGCCTGTTTGCCTGGGACTGCAGCTGACTGCAATGTCTCGCTGGTGGCGTTTTCGTCGAAACAATTACAAGCAAGGGGAGTGGGGGAAGTGGAACAGTAACACTGTTGGTGCAAATCATATGGTAACAACTCCTTCCTTCTGCGCATTTTATGCTGTCAGGATTGTATTCAGGAAGGCTGTTGAGAATGAGGGGGCAGCTGAAAAGGAACTGAAAAGCTCAGTGGGGTACTTTCCATTAAGAATGATTAATTTAACTCATTTAATTGGGGTTTAAATGGCGAAATCTTGTTCAATGCACGTTTTTATTTTCTGAAGCTGCGAGAGTCCTTCTTCAACTTTCTAATAATTTGCTTGACGTTGGTTCAGTTCTGAAATGAGCTCAGGTGCAGTACCTTATTGAAATGCTTTTACAGCCTTGTGTTGCAGGTTTCCATCCTTTGTATCTTGAGGGGTTTACAAGCCTGTTTGATCTTTCTGCCTTTCGAGTGGTTGTAAATTCTACTCCAGTTTGTAGTCGGGGGGAGCTGCCAGTTGTTCTTCAGTGGACACGTGTGTGCAATATGCAGCGGTCAGGCGTACTGTGCTCAAACGCAATGACTTCAGCGTTGTGGCACGGTGGTTAGCACTGCCGCCTCACAGCATCAGGGACCCGGCTTCGATTCCCGACCTGTGTCTGTACATTCTCCCTGTATCTGTGAGGGTTTCCTCCAACAGCCCAAAGATGTGCAGGTAAGGTTGGTTGGCCATGCTAAATCGGTTCTAATGTCAGGGGGATTAGCAGGGTGAATATATGGGGTTGTGGGTATGAGGCCTAGGTGAGATTGTGGTTGGTGTAGACTTGATGGGTTGAATGGCCTCCTTCTGCACTGTAGAGATTCCATGGATTCTATGACATTAATGTAATACTAGTGAAAAACTAGTATTAGTAATTTTTCACTAGTAATACTAGTGAAAAACTAGCTTGTGATACTAGTGAAAAAACTTAAAACCCCTCAACTTCTTGAATGTTTTGAATTCACACCATCATGGCAGAGTGATTAGCACTGGTGCCTCACAGAGCCAGAGACCTGGGCTCAATTCTGGCCTTGGGTGACTGGCTGTGTGGTGATTACACATTCTCCCCGTGTCTGCATGGGTTTCCTCAGAGTGCTCCTGTTTCCTCCCATATTCCAAAGATGTGCAGGTTAGGTGGATTGACCATTGCAAATTGCTTAACGGTACACAGGTTAGGGAGTTTAGCCATGGTATATAGGTGGGGGTTACAGGGATAGGGCGAGGGCCTGGGTGAGTTATTCTGTCAGAGAGTGCAGATTCAATGCACTGAATGGCCTCTTTCTGCATTGCAGGAGTTATAGAATCATAGAAAAACCACAGCACAAACAGACCTTTTGGCCCACAAGTTGCGCTGATCATATCTCTACCTACTAGGCTTATCTATAACCCTCAATCCTATTAAGTCCCATGTACTCATCCAGAAGTCTCTTGAAAGACCCTATTGAATTTGCCTCCACCACCACCGACGGCAGCTGATTCCACTCACTCACCACCCTCCTGAGTGAAAAACTTACCCCTGACATCACCTCTGTACCTACTCCCCAGCACCTTAAACCTGTGTCCTCTTGTGGCAGCCATTTCCGCTCTGGGAAAAAGCCTCTGAGAATCCACCCGATCAATACCCCTCGTCATCTTATACACCTCTACCAGGTCACCCCTCAACCTTTGTTTCTCGAAGGAGAAAAGACTAAGGAGTTCTATGATTCTGTGATCATTCTAATTTCTCTTTCACTTGCACACCTCGTACCTCGTTTAAGACTTTGATGTAGGGATTTTCCAGCTGTTCCTACCAGGGGGGGTCCTCTGGCCCCATGGAAGGTGACCACACCCTCCACCCCCCCTGTATGGGTTCCCAGGCAATGGACTGTGCAAGCAACCTAGAAATCCATTGACATAGGTAGGACTATAAGCTGCCACCAACGGCCAATGGAGGGCCATCTTTGCCACTGCCTTTGCCATTACACAACACATTGTGGGGCGCAGGGGGGTTGAGGTTTACCATTTAACATTGTTTTCCCAACTTGTAACAGCATTGTTTTTGGCATCTGTATCACTCCCGAGTCATCATCTGCTTCATAAAAAGTCCAGCGCCTCCCACTCTCACTGAAAGATGCACGTACAACAACATGCACTCACATAGCATTTTTTAAGGTAGCAAAAAATTTCCCAGGTGGTTCAGAGGAGTAAGGACAACAGGATTTGAGACCCAGTCACAAGCTATAGCTAACCAAAAGCAGTCAAAGAGTTAGGTTTTTAAGGAACCAAGGTAAAGAAGGAGATAGAGGAGAAATGCATTAGAAAGGAGGTTCCAAAGCTTTGGGTCCAGTCAGCTACAGGCCTGGCCATCCCTGGGTGGGGTGAAGAATATTGGAACTGCCCAAGCTTTGTCACAAAGTTAAGGCTGAAGGTCTTTTAACTGAAATCTAAAATGGGACTGAACAAACTATTTCAGAATGCAAGACCACCTTCCAAGGTGAGGGTGAGAAAAGCAAATAAGAACTGTCCAGAAAGGAGTGTGAAGAGAGACACTTTGCATCTCATTAGACCATTCAAATCCCATCTTCTAATGATTGATATCTCAGAATGTGGAAATGGTCGGGGTGTGTGTGTATGTGTAAGTATGTGTGTGTGTGTCTCTGTGGGTGGGTGTGTGTGTGTGTGTGTCTCTGTGGGTGTGCGTGTGTATGTGTGTGTGTCTCTGTGAGTATGTGTGAGTATGTGTGTGTGTGAGTGTGTGTGTGTCTCTGTGAGAATGTGTTGTGTGTGTGAGCATGTGTCTGTGTGTGAGTGTGTGTGTGTCTCTGTGAGGGTGGGTGTGTGTGTGTGTGTGTGTATCTGTCTGTGTGCCTCTGTGAGAGTGTGTGTCAGTGTGTCTCTGTGTGTGTGTGTGATTCTGGATTAATAGTCTAGCGATAATACCACTTGGTTCCCCCATTTCCTCCACGGAAAAGAAAGTTGTGCCATTCTTCAGAGATTCTTTGACTGTCCAACAGATCAGTTATAAATGTCCAGCAAAACACTGAAAATTTGGGACGAAAGCGGCTAACGATAATTATGAAGTGCTTTCCTCTCCAACCCACATGTTCTACTTGCAACAATCTGATTGTGTCTTCCGGTGGATGTGGTCTTTCTAGATTTTCAGAAGGCGTTTGACAAGGTACCTCACAAGAGGTTATTGCAGAAGGTCGAGGGACATGGAGTTGGGGGTAGGGTGCTAGCGTGGATAGAGGACTGGTTGTCAAATAGGAGGCAGAGAGTGGGGGTCAATGGGTGCTTTTCGGATTGGCGGATGGTGACTAGTGGAGTGCCCCAGGGGTCGGTGCTGGGGCCTCAGCTTTTTACCATTTATATAGATGATCTGGAGGAGGGAACCGAGTGTAGGGTGTCGAAATTTGCTGATGACACCAAGATTGGGGGAACGGCAAATTGTGCGGAGGGTGTGGAGAGTCTACAGAAGGATCTAGATAGGCTGGGCGAATGGGCCAGGAAATGGCAAATGGAATTTAATGTTGGCAAGTGTGAGGTGGTCCACTTTGGTAGGAAGAATGGTAGGAAGGACTATTACTTACGTGGCGAAAAACTGCAGCAGGTGACGGTGCAGAGGGACCTCGAGGTCCTTGTGCATGAGTAGCAAAAACCCAGCTTGCAGGTGCAGCAGGTGGTCGGGAAGGCGAATGGGATGCTGGCCTTCATAGCGAGGGGGATTGAATATAAAAGTAGGGAGGTCTTGCTGCAGCTGTATAGGGCATTGGTGAGGCCACAGCTGGAGTACTGTGTGCAGTTTTGGGCGCCGCACCTGCGCAAGGATATTTTGGCCTTGGAGGGAGTGCAGAGGAGGTTTACTAGGCTGATACCGGAGTTGAGGGGGTTGAGCCATGAGGAGAGGCTGAAGAAACTGGGCTTGTACTCGTTAGAGTTTAGAAGAATGAGGGGAGATCTCATTGAGACGTATAAGATGATGAATGGGATGGATAGGATAGCGGTGGAGAGACTCTTCCCGCTCAAAAAAGACAGTAGGACTAGGGGGCACAGCCTCAAGATAAAGGGGGGGGGCAGTTTAGAACGGAGTTGAGGAGGAACTTCTTCACTCAAAGGATGGTGAATCTCTGGAATTCTCTGCCCGTTGAAGTGGTGGAGGCTGCCTCGCTAAATATTTTTAAGACGCGGGTTGATGGGTTTTTGATAAGAGAGGGGATTAAGGGTTATGGGGAGAGGGCAGGAAAGTGGAACTGAGCCGCGACAGATCAGCCATGATCTTATTGAATGGCGGGGCAGGCTCGAAGGGCTAGATGGCCTACTCCTGCTCCTATTTCTTATGTTCTTATGTTCTTATGCTGTTGCTCAGAGGTGTGTAGATTAGGTGGATCGGCCATGAATATGAGCAAGTTAGGTAGACTAGCCAAGGTGCTACGGGGATAAGGGAGAGGGGAGGGTATGGGTGGGATGCTCTTTTAAAGGGTGGGTGCAGGTAAGATGGATCGAATGGATTTTTCTGCACCGTAGAGATTCCATGGTTCTATGATTCATAAAATATCAGCATTGAGCTGGAGCATTATACTCATAGGAAATGGAGAAATACCCTGTACATGTTTAATTGCTGCAGATAGATGAATTCTGAAGCCAGTAACAGGCTCTTCCATGTAAGATACAACCTGGAATCAGGAGATACATGTTCTTCTGTGGACTGGCTCCTGATCCTAATTCTTTAATATATACTCTCTGAGGTTGCAAAAAAACTCATAAAAAGTAGTCGCTTGCTTTATCAAAGATGACTTTGTGTCACAAAAATATATGTGGATCACAAAACATTTAAAACTTGCCTGTACTGCACCAGTTCTATATCTTACTTTCTGTGTCAAGCTTTGCAACAGTTTCTTTGAATGATCTCTGTCTCAAATACATCTTGTCCTCGTGTTGTTCATGTTCCAATGATTCTTTGAAAAAATATTTTTCTCCAAATAGCTCATTCTTTGCGTCACTTTTAAGTTGATGACCCCTCATCATGGATTGTCCAATTGAAGAAAATGACCTGTAATGTCGACAAAATCCTTCACTTCATCTGTGCTTTTTTTTCATTCCTGCCTTGTCACATCTTGGTCCCTGGCCCCTTCAGTCAAAGTAAACACAGCTAAATTGTTGAAACGCCTCTTGACTCTCTCCAAAGCTTTAAAGGACTTTTGGCACTCTATTGTAGCATTGCCCTTAAAATTTGATTTGCAAGCTATTTTTAGCTGCCACTACTAACAGGACCCTTGCATCCATCTGAAACTGCAGGCCAGATTATCGCCATTGAGGTTTGTAGCTCCAAATTTCCTGACTTGGTTTAAAGAGTCCTATGAGACCAAGTTTTCACTCCGGGCATTTGGAGGTGGGATATAGTCAAATCCAATAAACCCCAGAAACGGATCAAAAGTGGTTACATGGTGGACAAGTGCTAAAGGAGATTCATTTGAAGGTCAGTCCTAATTCTGTGGGACTTTGTCCCATTTGTGTCAGAAAATGGTAGGCACTTTAGCCCACATCCATCATATCCTGTCAGCTCCCAATTAACTTCTGTTGCCCTTTTATGTCAACTCATAAACCCACACAGACATGGGGAGAACATGCAGAATCCACACAGTGGCCCAAGCTGGGAATTGAACCCAGGTCCTGGTGCTGTGAGGCACCAGTACTAAACAATGTACCACTGTGTCACCCTACAGTTCTCACTCATAAACACTTAACATGAATATCTCTCATTCGTAAACCATATTCAAATGTTTTAAATCACCTGAAATGTTTAATCTCTTATATAAAAAAATTATTCATTTCCCTTGTCAAAGACACTTAATCCTGTATTAGCATCATTAAACTCAGTTCCCTGCTGTGATAATGCCTTCATAGGCTTTGAAACTCAGTCAAACATTCACAATAATCTCAGCTGTAGTAACAGTCTTTGGAAAATGTCAACAAAGATCTTAATTGAAAATGTGGAACAAGTGATCATGGTTTTTTTCTAATACCAGTTAGCATATTGATCAAAGTTGTCCAGTAAAATTCATTTTTTTTCCTAACTTCCTCTAACTGTTTGAAGATCAGGGGACTTAAATAAAATGACAATTAAATGGACCTTCTCCATTCTTCACAAATCTTTGTGTATTCAATCAATTCTTGGGGTCTGATTGAACTCAACATTGATATCAACTGACCTTCTAAGTTTGCCTTTCTTGTCTGTGTAATCCATGACCCGTCCCCTTCTCCTGTGGCAAAATGGGACCTCTTAGGAATGGGGGCATCATTTCTGCATCCAGATCCCGGTCATCATTTTTAAAGGAGTCTGGAGTCAGTCCGACTCAGCGAAAATCCAGCCCTGCAGCTCAAACAATGCGACGGTGTGGTGGCATATTGGGGTTAGCACTGCTGCCTCACAGTGCCAGGGACCCAAATTCAAGTCAGGTCTCCGTCTGTGTCGAGTTTGCACATTCTCCCTGTCTCTGCACGGGTTTCCTCTGGGAGCTCCTGTTTCCTCTCAGATTCCAAAGGTGTGCAGGTTATGTTGATTGGCCATGCTAAATTTCCCCTTAGTGTTGGGGAACCAGCAAGGTGAAGGTATGGGGATAGGGCCTGGGTGGGGTTGTTGTTGATGCAGGCTCAATGGACCAAATGGCCTCTTTCTGCACTGCAGGGATTCTATAATTCTATGAACGCCAATGAACTGATGTCGCAAAGATTGAGTACAAACAGAATTTTTACAGGTGTGTGTGCCTAAAACCGACCAGAGGCCAAACTCTACGCTAATGTTGGAAAATCTAAACTGGATTTAAGGAGCATCTCATGATGATATCCTACCATCTGCTGTGGCGGGATTCAAACTTGGGTCCCAAGAGCATTAGCTGAGTTTCTGGATTAATAATCCAGCAAAAATACCACTCGGCCACCACCTTCCCTTATCCTAGGTTCTTCCCAGCAGCGACTGCATCTTTGTTTATTCACTTTTGCGATGTGGGCATCGCTGGCTAGACCAACATTTAATGCCCATCTCTACTTGCCCTTGTGAAGGTAATGGTGAGCTGCCTTCTTAAACCATTGCAGTTGAGGTGGTATAGGTATGTCCACAGAGCTGTTAGGGAGTTCCAGGATTCTGACAGTGAAGGAACAGTGATATATAGTGAGTGGCCTGGAAGATATGATGGTTTTCCCATGTGTCCATCAGATGCCTTCTGTTCAGTTGCAGGGTCAGTAGCATGAGAGCAGTGGGAAGAAAGATGTTCAATGATCACAAATATGCCTGGAAATTGTTGCTGTTGGATGGATGACCTGTGATAGAGTTCTCTATTTGACCTATAATTTTGGGGCCAAAATACAGGAGGCACTCTCTTGGCGTTTTCTGGGTCTGAGCCACTGGATTTGCCACCAGAGTTGATCAGTCAGTTGACTGCATTAGATAAGCCAGGGAAGGGTGTCACAACAGGCATGCTGAAAATGCCAGAGTAAGGCCAGAAAGAGATACCATTGAAGGTTAACTTGAGTCTAGCAGGAGACAAAATATGCTGGGCGCATTGTTTGGGAAAGAAATGGAGACATATTAGTGTAACAAAGTAGGGAGAAGGGGATATTGTTTGAAGGGAATGAGGTATGGATAGAGTAGAGTGTAGTTGGGTAATATGTGCATAAGGAAAGTTGGGGAAGTTCCTGTTCACAGTGACAGAGCGAGAAGCCTCCATATCACAGTGAAGTGAGAAAACAGTGAAAAATCTTTGGAGAGAGCACTGCGATTCAGGATGTTAAACAGATCAGTTTCTCTGAGCACCTGACTTGAGGGAGAGGAGAGCTGAATTTAAAAAAAAAACTTTCAAAGTTTACTAACAATGACAATTCAAATTCAAACAAATGAATTTACAGACTATGAATAGGGAATACGCGATGTATTGCACATTGGCAAAGGCCAGTGTTGGGTGGGAAAAGCAATGCTGAAGCTGCCAACAGCAATAATGGCACTTTCCACCACATAGTGGCAGCACTTAAAAAAACATTGAAGTCGCAAGTCGCATGACGTATCGCTGGCATCTGATTGGCCTACCCCACCAGCAACTCCCACACTCAGTGATCTAGGGTGCCATTTATGAAGTCCACTCCAGAGCATAGCGTTCAAAATAGTTCACCCGGGAGCATACACACCTTCCCCATCACCACTGCTCCAGCATTCCCTCTGGCAACCCCCTAATATTAACCTGGAACCCTGGCACCACCTGGCAACAATTGGCAATCTTGGCACCACTTGGCAACACCTGGCACCCAACTCTCAGCACCAACTGGCATCACTTGGCAATCCCCCAGCACCACCTTGCAACCTCATAGCAACCCCCTGTCCCCCATGGAACGTCTTGGCACCACCCTGATACCCTCAGCACTACACTGGCACTACCCTGATATCAAGGTTGTTTCACCCAAGCTCCAGCTGGGCAGTACCTGGCCACTCCTCTGCACTACCCTCTCCTTTCTTAGGGCTGCATTCATCTCCAAGCTCCCCATTTGCCTTCAGAAACCACTCATGCTTCACGCCATTCTGACATCACGCTGCCATGGTTAGATTATTTGATGTGAAGAGGTTTGATTCCAGTGTACAGGTTTGATAATTATATGTAAATTTATTACAATGAGGTCCCCAAATTTGAACATTGGGAAACATGACCTGTCACTGATGATGGGGCAAGAGTACTCGCTCCCCGATTTGATGTCATTGTGAAAAGCAACTTAGAATCATAACATCACAGAATCCCTACAGTGCAGAAGGTTCCATCAAGCCTGCACCGACCGCAATCCCACCCTATCCCCGTAACCCCATATATTTACCCACTAATCCCTCTAACTACGCTTATCTTTGAACAGTGGGAAGAAACTGGACCACCCGGAGGAAACCCACACAGACACAGGGAGAACATGCAAACTCCAAATAAATAGGCAGTCACCAAACCAGGAATCGAACTTGGGTCCCTGGAGCTGTGAGGCAGCAGTGCTAACCACTGTGCCACCCAACCTGAGCATCCTCACAATGTATTCTGCTCCCGTCACTAAAGCTGCCTAATACGAACAGAAACAGAAAATTCTGCCCGTATATTACAACATTTGACTCACCAACTGTTTCTTATTCTTCTATTCTAAGTGGTAATGGCTCCAATTTTTGACCAATGCCGGTTCTTTCTTCCTTGCAGTCGAGACATATAAGATAGATGAAAACTGTTTTTCTCTCTCATTCTCTTCCTTTTGCTGTTTGATTTACATTATCTTTCCTGTGCTGTTGCTTTTCTCATTGTTTCTCCCACACTGCCCTTTCTGTTCATGTAGCCAATCTGCCATGTGCCACTGATCCTCTCACATTACTATCTGTGCTGCAGTGAACATTTCTTGCTTCTGTTCTTATGTTGCTGTTCTCACTGCTTCTCAGCGTCTCGTTTCTGTTAGTCAGATGGTTTTCTCCCTGTCTCTCATGGTGATTGTCTTACACTTTCCCTTGTTGAAGACACCTCTGTTGTAACACACCTCTAAGAGATAGCAGTGTAACATGACTCAAAGGGAAGGGTAGCATATGATCCAGTTTTAATTTCACTTTTGCCAATGGGTATAACAGAGCCCAATTGTGATTTCTTCAAATTCTTCATTCTACTAATGCATAAATGTTCTCATGTGTTCAGTCTAAATAAAGGAACCCACAACATGTTTACCCAATTCCCATAGGATTGGTGCCTTTGCATCATTAGAATCACATAAAAAACCTCAATGTCTCTCCTGTTGTAAGTAAAATGCAGAAATAAAAAGGGTAGGCAATGCATGAGACTTGTTTACTTATCCAATGATAATATATACATAAATGAGGAGGAAAGAAAGCCTGGCATTTATACGGCGGTTGTAATGTTACAACAGGAATTGGTAACTAAGAAAATGCAGCATCTCATCTGCGGACAACAAGCTCCCTTATACAGCAATGTGGTTTCAATTAGATAATTTATTTTAATGATATTACTAGGGAAGGACACAAGGAATAATCCCCCTCCGCTTCTTCAAAATAACACCACAAAACTCTCATTGACCTGAGGAGAGACAGGGGCCGGAATTCTAACAGCCGGCCCATCACGGGATCGGAGCAGGTGAGGGACGGGAAACGGGAATGTCCATGGACCTCAGACGGGAACTTCCGGTCTCTCTTGAGCAAGACCGTAAAATCCCACCCGGTGCCTCAGTTCAACGTCTCTTCCAAAAGACGGCAATCCAGTCAGTGTGGCACTGCATTGATTGTCAGACTAGATTTTTGTGATTTAGGCCAGGATTCTCCGGCTGTTCACACTGGCGGGATTCTCCGGTCCCGCTGGCAGCACACATCCACCCGTGGGTTTCCTGCCGGCATTGGGTGACATCAATGGGAATCTCCATTGACAGCAGCGGGACCAGAGAATTCCACTGCTAGCAAACATGCGCCACATCCTGCCAGCGGGAAGCATGCAGCTGAGAGGTTGGAGAATCTCACCCTTAATCTTTTAATTTAGAGACAGGAATAAGGTGTGTGTATTAGTGAACAGTGCGCAGTGAACCGTGCATAAAGACAGCTGAGGAAAAGAAGTGAAATGGGGACGGAACCTTGAGATATGTCAATTATCTGTGCAAGAGTCGGAATAGACACACAGAAGACCATAAGATGTAGGAACAGAAGTAGGTCATTCAGCCCATTGAGTCTTCCATCATTCAATGAAATCATGACAGATTTGATGTGATAAGCCTCAACTCTGTTTTCCTATTATATCCCCATAACCCTCGATTCCCTCACTAATTAAAAATCTGTCTATCTCAGTACTGAACATTATAAATGACCCAATCTCTGCAGCCCTCTTTGGTAAAAAAAATTCCACAGATTCTCTCCCCTCTGAGTGAAGAAATTTCTCCTCTTCTCTGTCTTAAATGGGTGATCCCTTCCTCTGAGATTGTGCCCCTGGTCCTAGAATCTCCCATAAAGGGAAGCAACTTCTCAGCATGTAGCCAGGCAATACCTCTGAGAATCCTACATGCCTTCCTAAGGTTGACGGCACAGTGGTTAGCACTGCTGCCTCACACTGCCAAGGACAGGTTTGATTCCTAGCTTGGGTCGCTGTCTGTGTGGAGTCTGCGCATTCCCCTCGTGTCTGTGTGGTTTTCCTCCGGGTGCTCTGATTTCCTCCCATAGTCCGAAGATGTGTGGGTTAGGCTGTGCTAAATTGACCCTTAATGTCAGGAGGACTAGCTAGGGTAAATAGATGGAGTTATGGGGATAGGGCCTGGGTGGAATTGTGGTCGATGCAGATTCAGTGTGTCAAACAGCTCCTTCCGCACTGTAGGATTGTATGATTCTACAATAAAATCGCCTCTCATTCTTCTAAGCTCCAACAGTTACAGGCCCCACCGATGAACCTTTCCTCATAAGCAAATCCTTTCATACTCTTTGGAGGTGTACTGAGTACCTTTAGGGCAAGTAACAATGGAACAGAATGGGGCTAGTTATATGCATTACAGGGTACCTGTCACTTCCTGACTGTAGATGGAATGTGCTGCATTAAACAATATTGTTGTGGAAGGGTCTTACAATGACGATATGAATGCTACTCACAGACATTGTCTAGCTACAGAAAAATAATCTCAAACCAGAGACAGATTTATGCTTTGAATTACATTGAACATCTTCCCTCTGTTTACACCAAAGCTCCTTGCATACGGCTCCTGAAATAATTTAACATAATCCTTCACTGGCATATCCAACCTTTGGTACTGCTGGGACGATTCTGGACTCCCAAAAGGAAGGTTGCTTGCAGTGAGAAACAGTTTAATAATGCTCAACCCTCTCTTGAAGCAGCACTTATTGCTGGAATCATCACTTTGGCCTTCAGTTCTACTGTTTTTTTTGCATTTCTGCCTGTTTTGCCTTAGAGAAATGATTGGTTGTTGCTCAAGTAAGCGAAACCATTTTATAAAGGGCAAGGTTTTTGAATTGTTCTATCCTTTCTGACTGACAGATTGGAAGTTAAATTGTCCGCATGGCCTTGGGTGTAGGCAGTGCTCCAGAGGATGTTCAACCTTCAGTTGTATAGAATTATATCACACTTGACAACACAGGGTCAGGCCATTCAGCCCATCAGATCCATGCTGGTGTTCACACGCCACATCTACCTGATCAGCATAAGCTGCCAGGCCCTTTCCCTCCCACCCCACCGCCTCATATATTTATCTCACTTCCCTTTCAATGCAGCTTGGCTCAGAAAATTGTGACCAGAGGCTACTTCAAGAAGAACTTTTACATTTCAAAGCAAAAGTAAGACACAGTTGATGCTAAAGATCTGAAAGAAAAGCAGCAACGAGGGGCACAATTCCACGGCCCCACTTTGCAACGATGGGCGCAGTCTAACATTGATGAACAACGGGATCTACCGGTTACACCACACTCGGCACAGTGGCACAGCGGTTAGCATTGCTGCCTCGCTAGGCCAAAGGCCCGGGTCCGATTCCCGGCTTGGGTCAGTGTCTGTGCGGAGTCTGCACGTTCTCCCCATGTCTGCGTGAGTTTTCTCCGGTTTCCTCCCACAGCCTGAAAGACATACTGGTTAGGGTGCATTGGCCGCGCTAAATTCTCCCTCAGTGTACCCGAACAGGCACCGAATATGGCGATTAGGGGATTTTCAGAATAACTTCAATGCAGTGTCAGCCAACTTGTGACATTGATAAATGAACTTAAACTCTCAAAAGATTTTCCTGGGAACAGCAGGAAAATTTCAGCCGATTGTTCCAGAAGCATTGGCTGGGAGTTCCCTAGTCCTGCCCATGATGCTAATCTTCGCGGGTGGGATGGGCAACTTTTCAGCGTCAGGGCTTGAGTCACTGTCTGTGTGGAGTTTGCACATTCTCCCGTGTCTACGTGGGTTTCTTCCCACACTCCAACGATGTGTGGGTTAGGTTGATTGTCCATGCTAAATTGCGCCTCAGTGTCAGGGGGTTAGTAGGGTAAATAAGAAGGGTTATGGGGATAGGGCCCGGATGGGATTGCTGTGCAGACTCAATGGTCCGAATGGCCTCCTGCACTGTATGGATTCTATGATTCTATGTATAGTTTAGGTAAATTAACCATGAGAAATGCTTTGGAGGAGGTGGCTTGTGTAAGATGTTCATCCGGAGTGTCGGTATAGGCTGGAAGGCTTCTTTTTACACTGTAGGGGTTCTATGGATTCTGTGATTCTATCAATTTATGATGATTGGATGAGACTCCTGAAAGAAATGAAACTGATGTTTACTTCATGTATGTAAATTTACAACTCAACTGAGCTCCAGGATAAATTGTACAGTTTAACTATGACTTTAGACGTGAAACTGATGAAGAATTTGAGAGCCCTCGGAAGTGACATCAAAACTTGTGAAGGACGGAGCGACAGGAGTAACCCGTTCAGCCTTTAAGCTGCTTCACTATTCAATGAGGTCACAAGAGCACGAGAAATAGGGGCAGGGATAGACCACATGGCCCATTGACGCTGCTCCTCCGTTTAATATGATCATGACTGATCTTGAACTTCCTGTTCACCACCATTTATGACTGGATGTAGCAGGACAGTGTTTTGATCTGATCAGATGGTTGTTGAATTGTTTAGTTCTGTCTGTTTTTCACGCTGGTAACCCTGTATTGTCGCTTCACCAGGTTGACACTCATTTATGGATATGCCTAGTGCTGCTCCTGACATACTCTCCTGCATTGATCATTGAACCAGGGTTGATCCCCTGGCTTTGTGGAAATGGTAGGGTGGGGGATCATGAGGCTGAGTACAATTCTGTTGCTGCTGATTGTTCATTGTGCCCAGTCTTGGGTTGCTAGATCTATTCAAAATCTATCTTGTTTAGCACAATGGTAGTGCCACAAAATACAATGGAGAGTATCCTCAATATGAAGACTGGACTGTGTAGCCAACAAGACAGCAGTGGTCACTCCTACAGATACTGTCAGGCACAGATCCATCTGTGACAAACAGGTTGGTGAGGTAATGATTTCCCTCATCACCCACTACAGACCCAGCCTGGCAGCTATGTAATTGGCCAGCTCAATCAGCCACAAGCTGTTTACCCCAGTCCAATGCCAGCATCTCCACATCATTCCTCCCACATGTCAAAGATGCGTGGGTTAGGTCGATTGGCCATGCTAAACTGCCACTTCATGTCAGAGGGATTAGCAGAGTTAATACATGGGGTTATGGGGATAGGGCCCTGGTGGGGTTGTCGTCAATGCAGGCTCAATGGGCCGAATGGCCTCCTTTTGCATTGTACCGTTTCTATGATTCCAAGTCAAAGGACCATTGCCTGATCTGTTAAATTTTCCATCTTGTCTCCGGCAATTCCATCCATGGACGAGACAGGAAAATCCCAGGCTGAGTCTGAGTGTACTCTGAATGGGCTAGTGCATGACGCTGTGAGGAAGCAGTACGAGCCACTGTGCCACTGGGCTGCCATTTCCAGTCCTGCGACAGATGGGACTGGAGTTACGCCAGATTTGCAGTCACAGCAAGAAAGGATATAATTCTTCCACGTTTTAACAGCATTTTCTGAGCATTTTAAAAATACATATCCTCACTGAATTCTTTTAAAAAATTGTCTCTGCTGATGCATTTTTTAAGGTGCAAGTGCAAATCACATTGTGAATTGCAAAGCTTGCTTGATTGAAGGTCTTTCTGATGGCCGCGAAGAGTGTTTAAATAAATTATAACTTAAACTTTTATATTTAAAGTTTCATATTGAAAGAAGAAATATACGCGGAAGAATTTTGCTTTTTGGGTCAGGCTCAAATGCAGGCCTCAGTCCCGCAGTACGTCAGGAGCAACTACCCTGGGTTTTGTTTGGATTGGTCAGCTCCTGTCCAGAGGATGTGCTAACTATCTACCTAAGGATGTCGGGAACAGTGAGAGTGAGTTCTTGAAGCTGGAGGGTCAATAGCAAGACCCCAGCATGGAAGGAACCGTAGCAAAGAACAAAGAAAATTACAGCACAGAAACAGGCTCTTTGGCCCTGGAAGCCTGCACCAACCATGCTGCCCATCTGAACTAAAGCCCCCTACCATTCTGGGATCACTCTATTCCCATCCTGTTCGTGTATTTGTCCGGACACCCATTAAAACTCACTATCGTATCTGCTTCCACTATTGCCCCCAGTAGCGAGTTCCAGGCACCCACCACCCTCTGTGTGAAAAAAACTTGCCTCGTACATCTCCTTTGAACTTTGCTTCTCACATATAAACCTATACCTCCTCATAATTGACTCTTCCACCCCGGGGAAAAGCTTCAGACTATCCATTCTGTCCAACGCCCCTGCAATTTAAAGCAGGAGAGAGGGCTCTCCCATTTTCAAATACACTCTCATGACTTTTAAAAATTCCGACTTGTAGCCGCAGCTGTGGTCAGATTGACAGTGTGGTGATAGCAAGGTAGGGGATGGATAGGGATGTGTGGGGTGGTGGGGGGACTGCAGAAGGAGGCCATTCAGCCCATCCAGTCTGCACCAACTGTCCAACAGAGCATCTTACTCTGCCCTGTCCCTGTAAACCCAAACAATTATCCCACCAATCCCTCTAGTCTGCTCAACTTGGAACACTAACGGGTAATTCAGCACAACCAATCCACCAAACCTACACACTTTTGGACTGTGGGAGAAAACCGGGAGTACCAGGAGGAAACCCATGCAGACACAGGGAGAATGTGCAAACTCCACACAGACAGCGACCTGAGGTTAGAAACAAACCCAATCCCCGGGTGCCGTGAGGCAGAGTGCTAACCACTGTGCCACCATGCCGACCTTTTTCCTTCATTGCCACTAGGTCAAAATCTTGGCACTGCTTCCCTAACAATGCTGTGGATGCACCTACACCACATGGACTGCAGCAGTTCAAGAAGGCACTCACCACCATCTTGTCAAGGGCAATTAGGAATACTCATACTCCAAGTATGAACTATAAAGTTAGTGAGGATAGGGGGGCCTTAAATTCTTGGTAGAGCTCTATCCCCTATCTGATCTGCCACCTGGAGGGTGCTTCCACTCATTTTCTTGATGCCACGAAACCAACTGCAAAATTAACTTGGTCTTTATCAACTGATTTAATGGTTCTTAATTTGGACCAATGGTGGATGCAAATCTGCAACACCAAAGTGTGCACCAGTCTTCCTCTGTCCCTGCCCTTGTATCAGGGTGAAAATCCTTTCTTAAACCTTTATTTATGGAATGTGGTAATTGCTGGCTAAGAAATGCCCAGATAGATAGAAGCAGGGAAGTTGTTTCCATTGGCAGGTAAGACTAGAACTAGGGGGCATGGCCTCAAAATAAGGGGGATCGGATTCAGGACTGTGTTGAGGAGGAACTTCTTCACCCAAATGGCAGTGAATCTGTGGAATTCTCTGCCCAGTGAAGCAGTTGAGGCTACCTCATTGAATGTTTTTAAGATAAGGATAGATAAGAGTTTTGAACAGTAAGGAAATCAAGGATTATGGTCAGCGAGTGGGTAAGTGGAGCTGAATCCACGAAAAGATCAGCCACGATCTTATTGAATGGCAGAGCAGGCTGGAGGAGCCAGATGGCCTATTCCTGCTCCTAGTTTTATGTTCTTATGTAAATGGTTGGATCTAGGAAATGAACCTGAGGAACTTCCGCAGGGATATCCGGGGGCTGAGATGGTTCATCTCCATCCACCATAACCACCTTTCTTTGTGCTAGGTACAATTCCAGCCAGCGTAGAATCATAGAAGCCCTACAGTGTGCAAAAAGGTCATTTTGGCCCATCAAGTCTGCACCAACAAGAACCTCACCCAGGCACTATCCCCACAACCCCAAATTTACTGCTTTCGTGCTCCTGACACTAAAGGACAATGTAGCACGGCCAATCAACCTAACCCACACATCTTTGGACTATAGGAGGAAACCGGAGCACCTGGAGCAATACCATGCAAATACAGCAGTGCTAACTGCTGTGCCACTGTGCCACCTTTCACGACTAAGGGCTTTTCCCATTGACTCCAGTAACTCCTGCCCATGGTGTGGGTTAAATATTTTGCATGGCCAAATCCACAATCTCCATCAACTAGAAAATCAATGGCCGTAGGCACCTAGGAACACCATCACCTGCAGGTGCCCCCCCCCGCCACAAACCCCATACCATCCTGACTTGGAATGGTATCACAGAAACCCTGCAGTGCAGAAGGAGGCCATTCAGCCCATCCAGTCTGTACCAACTCTCCAACAGAGCATCTTACTCTGCCCTATTCCTGTAAACCCAAACAATTATCCCACTAATCCCTCTAGTCTGCTCATCTTGGAACACTAACGGGTAATTCAGCACAGCCAATCCACCAAACCTACACATTTTTGGATTGTGGGAGGAAACCGGGAGTACCGGAAGGAAACCCATGCAGACACAGGGAGAATGTGCAAACTCCACACAGACAGTGACCTGAGGTTAGAATCAAACCCGAACCCCAGTGCTAAACACTGTGCCACTATGCCACCCATTTTTCCTTCATTGCCGCTGGGTTAAAATCTTGGAACTGCTTCCTTAACAACGCTGTGGGTGCACCTACACCACATGGACTGCAGCAGTTCAAGAAGGCACTCACCACCACCTTCTCAAGGGCAATTAGGAATGCTCACATTCCAAGTATGAACTATAAATAAAACAGGAGGATGAATTCATTCTCCTGTTAGAATAAATAATCTGTAATGCTTGGAATCAGGCATGTAATATATGGATTTATGGAGAGAACAGGATCTTTTCTGAGCTTGTCTCTAAAGTCCAAATATCTGAACTAAAACACATAATTCAGATAAAGCTGTCAGGCTGGAGTTTACAGTTTCTCACGTGAATCTTGGACTTTTGGGAAGTAAATTGGATGCCAATATGCTAATATACTACAAAGGAGTCTGATATCAGGTAAAGTGTGGTACTGCAGTTAGTGTTTTAGTTCAGAAACATCAATAAAGGCACTGTCAGGAGGATCTCACTTTAGAAGAAGAACCAGTTAAATAACTCAAAATATATTTTGGAAAACATAAAAACACCAGAACTTAAGAGCACGAGTGGGCAATTCAATCCCTCAAACTTGTTTTGCCATTCAATGCAGGCATGGCTGATCTGATCTCAGCCTCAATTCCACTTTCCTGCCCATTCTCCATAACTTTTCAACCCATTACTAATTAAAATCTCTGTCCTCCTTTGATTTACTCAATGCGTTGGCATCCACTGCAATCTGAGATAATTCATGATCCTCTCAGGGAAGTAGTTTCTCGTCAACCTTGTTTTAAATCTGCTAACCCTTACACTAAAACTATGACCTCTTTTTCCAGATTACCCCACAAAAGGAAACATCCTCTCCATGTCTACCTTGTCAATACCTTTTAGAACATAGAACATAGAACATTACAGCGCAGAACAGGCCCTTCGGCCCACGATGTTGCGCCGACCAGTTACAAAACAATGACCCACTAACCTAAACCAATCCCTTCTCGTCCATAAACCTATCCACGGATCTCTTAAACGCCCCCAAACTAGGCGCATTTACAACTGCAGCAGGCAGGGCATTCCAATCCCTCACCACCCTCTGGGTAAAGAACCTACCCCTGACATCTGTCCTATAACTACCACCCCTTAATTTAAAGCCATGCCCCCTCGTGCTAGATTTCTCCATCAGAGGAAAAAGGCTATTACTATCCACCCTATCTAAACCTCTAATCATCTTATATGTTTCAATAAGATCCCCTCTTAGCCGCCTTCTTTCCAGCGAAAACAACCCCAAATCCCTCAGCCTCTCCTCATAGGACCTCCCCTCCATACCAGGCAACATCCTGGTAAACCTCCTCTGCACCCTCTCCAAAGCCTCCACATCCTTCCTGTAATGTGGGGACCAGAACTGCACACAGTACTCCAAGTGCGGCCGCACCAGAGTTGTGTACAGTTGCAACATGATGCTGCGACTCCTAAATTCAATCCCCCTACCAATAAACGCCAAGACACCGTATGCCTTCTTAACAACCTTATCTACTTGACTCCCAACTTTCAGGGATCTATGTACACATACACCTAGATCCCTCTGCTCATCCACACTATTCAAAGTCCTCCCGTTAGCCCTATACTCGACACATCTGTTATTCCTACCAAAGTGAATTACCTCACACTTCTCCGCATTAAACTCCATCCGCCACCTCTCGGCCCAGCTCTGCAACCTGTCTAAGTCTTCCTGCAAACTATGACACCCTTCATCACTATCTACCACACCTCCGACTTTGGTGTCATCAGCAAACTTACTAATCCACCCAACTATACCCTCATCCAGATCATTAATAAAAATTACAAACAGCAGTGGCCCCAAAACAGATCCCTGAGGCACACCACTCGAAACCGAACTCCATGATGAATATTTACCATCAACCACCACCCTCTGTCTCCTATCCGCTAGCCAATTCCTGATCCAATTCCCTAGATCACCCCCAATCCCATACATCTGCATTTTCTGCAGAAGCCTACCATGGTGAACCTTATCAAACGCCTTACTAAAATCCATATACACCACGTCCACTGCCTTACCCCCATCCACCTCTTTGGTCACTTTCTCAAAAAACTCAATAAGGTTAGTAAGGCACGACCTACCCACCACAAAACCATGCTGACTATCTCCAATCAATTCTTTACTCTCCAAATAACTATAAATCCTATCCCGAATAATTTTTTCTAAAACCTTGCCCACAACAGAAGTGAGACTCACCGGTCTATAATTCCCGGGGAAGTCTCTGTTCCCCTTCTTAAACAATGGGACAACATTCGCTAACCTCCAATCTTCCGGTACTATACCATCATCTTATGTCATCTTATGTACCTCAATTAGATCCCCTTTCATTCTTCTGAACTCCAGCAAGTATAGGCCTAAACGGCTCAAACTCCCTTCACAAGACAAACCACTCATCTCTGAAATCTATTTAGTGAACCTGTTCTGAACTACCTCTAATGCTGTTATATCCTTCCTAAAATAATAGGACCAAAACCACAATATTCCAACACCTTGTATAGTTGCAGCAACACTTCCTTTCATTTGTCTTGTATTCCTTTAGCAGTAAATGCCAAAATTCCATTTCTTTCCCTTATTTCCTGCTGTATCTGCATATTGGTTTTATGTGACTCATGCATAAAGACACTTAGATCCCTCTGCACTGAAGCAACCCAAATTTCCTCTCCATTTAGATAATTTGCCTTTGTATCTTTCAAACATATGAATAGCCTCACACTTATTTACATTAAATTCCATATTCCACATTTTTGCCCACTCATCTGAGCTATCTATATCCATTTATAAACTTCTTATTTCTTCATTACAACTTACTATTCCACCTATTTTAGCCTCATCTGCAAATTTGGCTATAATACCTTCTATCCCGATATCCAAATCATTAATATAGATTGTAAATAATTGCGGTTTCTGGTTTCCTTCCACAGTCTGAAAGACGTACTGGTTAGATGCATTGGCCATGCTAAATTCTCCCTCAGTGTGGTGACTAGGGGATTTCCACAGTGACTTCAAACTAAACATCCTTGCATCCCTCATACCCTCTCTTGACTCACTCACCTCCTCCATTCCCACTCACACATTTTGCACTCAGTACCTAACCAATGAAACATATATGTCCACGAGAGAGAAAAGAAAACAAGTATTCAACATTCCTGTAAAGATCAGTGGCCCTCATATCTTCTCATGAAACTGTCAATTAAGCACAGAAACGGAAACCTCAACTGAGGGAACCTTCAATCTACTTCACACCTCTTAATATTGTCCAAATAAGCAGTGAAAAAACTCTTCAGGGAAAGACCAGGTTATGAGAAGGCAATAAAGATTGTAATCACATACAGCAAGACTCTCCCCTGGAAGCCTGTTTCAACAAATCCCTACAAATCCCTGATTCCATGAGACAGCTGGAGTTTGCACTAAAAAAGGCCACCTTACAAGTTGGCTCACCTGTCAATGGTAAGGGGAGATGGGCAAGGTAAAATCCCAGTCCGTTGCTATTTAATGAGTTTAACTTGACTTCTTGATTTTTGGTGGAAACATATTATACTCGCACAGCACTTTGACAAAGGGTCATCTAGACTTGAAACGTCAGCTCTTTTCTCTCCTTACAGATGCTGCCAGACCTGCTGAGATTTTCCAGCATTTTCTGTCTTTGAGTTCTTGTTAAATTCCTCCTTCCTCCTCTGAAAGATAACATCATCTAAAGATGATGCCTGTCCATGGATATTATTCACCTGTAGCTTTTAAATGCTTCTCCTGATTTTAACATTTTTTTTATCTGCTCATCAATAACTCAGTTCTTTTCAGACGGGGAAACTTGGTTTCCATCTATCTCAACTGGTTAGATCTTACAGATGCATTTTTAAAATTTCACACCTGACTTTAACCGAGAGGGTTACTGTTCATTCATTCTAATCTCTTTGGGAATTTGTTGAATACCCATAGATAGGGCTGTCTTTGTCTTTTTTATCATCAATAAATACCTTGATTTAAACATTATTTTACAGTAACTGATTAAGTTTAGTTTTTACTGTAGTGTCCTATGCAATGTTTATCTCTGCTTTGAGTATTGGATTATATAACTCTCTCCATCATCCTGTGAAAGTATAAGTGAACATTTTGTTTTCTGTATTTCCCTTCACTTATGGATTTAATTCATAAGTTTTTTCTGGTGGCTGGTGACACAGTGGTTAGCACTGCTGCCTCACAGCTCCAGGGAACCAGGTTCGATTCCCAGCTTGGCTCACTATCTGTGTGAAATCCACGTCCTCTCTGTGTCTACATGGGTTTCCTCCGGGTGCTCCGGTTTCCTCCCACATTCTGAAAGACGTGCTGGTTAGGTGCACTGACCCGAACAGGCGCCGGAGGGTAACGACTAGGGGATTTTCACAGTAACTTCATTGCAACATTAATGTAAGCCTACTTGTGACACTATAAATAAAATTTGAAGTTTGCCATGCTCCTGTTTGGATCAATTTTCTTCTTGTCAAATCTTGTCTTTTCATAAAGCTCAAGAATATCCATACTCAGCAACTTTTCCCGTGACTAGTGAATCTCGATAAGAACCATAGAGTCCCCACAGTGCAGAAGGAGGCCATTTGGCCCATTGAGCCTGCACCAACAACAATGTGACTAGTAAATAAATTTTGCTTTACTTTTAGGAATGGCTTTCACATCCGCTCCCATCTGCATCCACTTCGAGCACACCCCAACCATTAAACGTATGCCCAGGATCTTGCCGAGAACTGCCGGCTTGACTTTATGCACCTAGAGCCATAGAACATTACAGCACAGAAACAGGCCTTTTTCCCCTTCTTGGCTGCACCTTGCTTCATTCACCACCTTACTGTGTGCAGTCTCAGTTGCAACATGATAAAGCATCGGAATTAAATCCATAAATGAAGGAGAATACAGAAAATAAAATGTTCACTTATACTTTCACAGGATAATGGAGAGAATTATATAATCCAATACCCAAAGCAGGGATAAACATTGCATAGGACACTACAATAAAAACTAAACTTATTTAGTTACTGTAAATCAGTAGCACTGTAAATTAGTACAAAACAGCATATTATACTTTGGTTCACTGCGAGAAATGACATTTTGTATATATATATTACACAGATAAATATATCCCAGCCAGTTTCCTAATTTACAATCAATCTTCAATCTCTTAATCCTCTAGTGTGGTGTTTTCTTCCCTTCTAAGCAGCTCCTATTTTCTGAATTTGTGGATTGAAACTTGAGCTACACTTTAAGAAGGACATGAATGTCCTTGAGAGGGTGCAGAGCAGATTGTTTCCAGAGACGAGAGAATGCAGCTTCAAGGTTAGATTGGAGAACCTGTTGTCACTGTCCTTGGAGCAAAGGAGGCTGGGGAGATCTTTTGAAGTTTGTTTACTAGTGTCACAAGTAGGCTTACATTAACACTGCAATGAAGCTACTGTGAAAATCGCCTAGTCGCCACACTCTGGTGCCTGTTCAGGTACACTGAGGGAGAACTTAGCATGGCCAACCCACCTAACAAGCAAGTCTTTTGAACTGTGGGAGGAAACCGGAGCACTCGGAGGAAACCCATGCAGACACAGGGCGAACATGCAAACTCCACACAGACAGTGACCCAAGCCGAGAATTGAACTAGGGTCCCTGGCGCTGTGAGGCAACAGTGCAAACCACTGTGCCACCGTGTTAGCCTGATAGCAGTGTACCGGTAGAGAAAGAGAAGCTGTTCCTACTAGTTGACGATACAAGGCTGAGGGGGCAAGATATTGAGAAAAATATGCATAGGACACATGAGGAAGATCTTTATTTCATAGTAAGTAGCAATGATTTGGAACTAGCTACTTACGAGGGTCGGAGAAGCAGAGGCCTTATTTGAAAAGTGGTGACAGCACAGGGGTTGGAACTAATCTTTGCAGGACCAATTATTGAATCTAAGACTTGGCGTTATTCGCACCACACTCTAACCATCTGGGCTAACCAACTGTTGTTATGATGGCATAGTGGGAAGAACATAGGAGGAGGAGTAAGCCACTGGGTCCATCAGCCTTTCTCCATCATTCAAACAGATTATTTAACCCTACACAAGCCTATTGGGCTAAATCTGTGAAGTCTGTTTTAAAGACCATCCTGGAGCAATACAGGATAACAAGCTGAGAAAAGACCCTTAGGATTTAGACAGGGAATTTCCTCCTTGTCAAGTGCTGCTTCTCTGCTCATTATGACGATTACTGGTCAAGCGGAATGTGCCATGTTAATTTGCTTGAACTTCAAGAAAGTTCTTCATATCCACAAGAAAGACTTTACGTTGAGAAAAAAGTTGAGGTGGTGTGGAAATTAAGTTACAGCAACTATGGCAGACAGCTCTGTCTCTAGCAAAAGGGGCAGCACGTTGGCACAATGGTTAGCACTGCTGCCTCACTGTGCCAGGGAGCCGGGTTCAAATCCTGACCTCAGGTCACTGTGTGAAGTTTGCACATTCTCCTCATGTCTGTGTGGGTTTCCTCCCACACTCCAAAGATGTGTGGGTTAGGTGGATTGGCCATGCTAAATTGCCCCTTAGTGTTGTGGGGGCTAGATATGATAAATGCACATGGTTATGCGGATAGGGACTGGGTGGGGTTGTGGTCAATGCAGACTCGATGGGCCAAATGGCCTCCTGCTGCACTGTAGGGATTCTATGATTCTCTAAAAATGGAAAGCACTTACGTGGTGACAAGGCCTGGGTGAGGTCAGTGGTTGCTCGTTCAGCGAAATGACTAATCTGACCTTGGTTCAGTTTCTTAAACATTATCTTCCCAGCCATGGCTGTGGTCACAGGATGAACCAAAGACAAGTACAGGAACCCATACCACAAACAAGATATGGTGACATATTATGCTAATAATGAATTAGAAGGAGGTGGTTTCTATTGAGTAAGAAAGGACAATAAGCTATACTATTATTAGTGGATTACGTATGTAAATTAAGGATTAGAATGATGCTCATTTCTCATTTGCTGTAATGAACTATAACTGTAAATCATCTATATGAATTGATGGAACACCTAGCAGTGTATCCCACTGTATGTGTGTTCTTCTCATGCACAAATAATAAAGCTTGGAAGTTTGAGTACTCTTAGTGCCACAGTCTTGATTGTACCCAAGTGGAGTACAGTAGAATCTGAGACTGAACGATACAATGGTAGACTGGTACACTGGGGGATGTGTTAAATACAATGGGGACATGACGTGACCACTTTGTTTTCAACTGGTATGAATGGACTCCCAAAGCTAAATTGGTGAATTTTACTAAGTGATATTTACCTAAATGATATAATAGTAGAAGCAAAGATTGTAGCCAAAAAATGCAATTTATGGAATGATTCAGATCACTAACAGGTTAGGCAGAATGTTCCCAGAATTGCACTGAGCACTGGGTCAGGGGAGAAAACTCACCGGCTTCACAGACACCTTTCCTCGCCTGAGTAAACAGCACTCCGGTGAGGATCAGAGAGTCAGCAGTGGTGGTGGGATGGGGGTGGTTGAACCTACACACCCTGGCAAAGCTGGGATTGTGAGATTGGGGCACTGTTTTCAAAAGAAATCCCCATTCTTAAAATGATATATAAGGCCCCCTTACCCCCGCATGGATATTGGGACCCAACCCCTGCCCCACCCTCCTCCCAAGAGATTGGAACTGCCCACAAGCAATTGGGGGGGGGGCAGGGGGGGCAGGGAGGGGGGGGGGGGGCAGGGGGGGCAGGGAGGGAGGGGGGGGGCAGGGAGGGGGGGGGGGCGGGGGGGCAGGGAGGGAGGGGGGGGCGGGCAGGGGGGGGGGGCGGGCAGGGGGCAGGGGGGGGCGGGCAGGGGGGGCAGGGGGGGGAGCATCCCCTCAACATCATGAAGCTAACTTTGGAGCACCTCTCCGCCTACCCTCACCTCAGCCATTGGAGCTCTTCCCTCTCCTGTTCTTCCCCCACACAATAGTGACACTCTCCCTGTCACCTGCCCAATGGAGGAGGGATCTGCCCGCTGCCAGAGTCCCATTGGTGTTGCCTCCTTTGTTTGACCCCTTGGCACTGCCCTCTTCATGTGCAGGATGCGTCATGGATCAATGCCAAGGTGCAAGGACCTTTAATTATACTGAGATATATCTAAATGTTTGGAAATCAGCTTCGTGCTCAGTGAGGTTGTGAACCTGGTCACATCACCAGCGGGGTTCAGGGAAGATATGGGCGGCACGGTGGCACAGTGGTTAGCACCTGGAACCCTGGTTCAATTTTGGCCTCAGGTCACTGTCTGTGTGGAGTTTCTCCTCACGTCTGCGTAAGATTCCTCTGGGTGCTCCGGTTTCCTCCCACAGTCCAAAGATGTATGGGTTAGGTTGATTGGCCATACTAAGTTAACCCTATCATCAGGGGATTAGAAGGGTGAATATGTGGGTTACAATAATAGGGCCTGGGTGGGATTGTGGTTGGTGCAGGCTGAATGGCCTCCTTCTATAGGGATTCCATGATCTCGAACAAAGATCTAGCCAACGCAAATCCTGTTTTGGCCTTCCTTTGAGATTCAGGGGCAATAACAGGATTTGGACCCATGAATAACGGGGCTGCTGGATCATGTCTATTGAGTGTTGTTGAAGGTGAGGGGTGACTCTACACTTCAGCAGGGGAATGCATTCAAAATTAATGAAGATCAGAGAATGATGACAATATCTGTACTCCTGCACTAATCCTTCACCCTGTGATATGGATTTCTCATTTAAAGATTAGCACAGGTTCAAGCTGAGAGGGGCCACAGGTTCAAAGTGAGGGGGGCAAGGTTTAATTCAGATATCAGAGGGATGTATTTTACACAGAGGGTGGTGGGGACCTGGAATGCACTGCCAAGTAGGGTGGTGGAGGCGGACATGCTGGAACCGTTTAAGACTTATCTGGATAGTCACATGAACAGACTGGGAATGGAGGGATACAAACGAATGGTCTAGTTGGACCAATGAGCGTTGCAAGTTTGGAGGGCCAAAGGGCCTGTTTCCTGTGCTGTACTGTTCTTTGTTCATTGCAAAACTCCGGTGGAGATTTGTATCCGGCTTGTAAAAATGTGCCAAAATGTATGATGAATGCAATTGAATTACCCTGAGGAGACTCAGAAAGGAAAGTATGATTCAACACATGCATTTCCAAAGTAGTGAACCAATTAGAATATTGTAAAATGTTAGAATGTCAGGATAAATAACTGTAACGGTATCAAACTTCTGCCCATGAAAGTAATTCTTGGCCAGAATATTCGTCCCACCTCTGCCACCCCACACTGCCCACAGCGGATTCTCCACTGCCAAGGTGGTGCGCCATGGGCTGCCGACAGGATTTTGCAGTCCAATCGAAGTCAGTGGCCACGCCACTGGGGAACCTGCCGCAGGGGTGGGGGAGTCACTTTCGACAGGACCAGAAGATCCAGCTGACGGGATGGGCTGGAAAATCCCGGCTTCGGATTTTAGAATGCCTGTTCACAAATAGCCAGTTCTGGTCATCATAGAAGAACATCTAAACACATTCACGAGGGGTACAGGAAAGAGCAACGTTGATGGAGTTTATTTCTCAAGGCTGTGTATTGCTAAACTTCACCAAATACAAAGGCTCATGAAACGCAGTGTGCTGATTTTAAGATGTGACTTTATTAACCAAACAATCGAATGGGACAGTGATATAAAGTGGCCCAACACTGAAGGTAGAGAATGTGGGCAGCCCAGTATCATTCTGAAGAGCAATGCTCCTATGAAGGCAATTATACACTCACAAAATCATATAGCCCACCTTTCCAGGGAGCATTATCCAGTAAAGACTAATACACATCAGTCAATAATCATCCTGTCATTAATTCCAGCCAATAACAATACACATTTTTACTTTGATGGAATTTCATTTGTCATTAATTCTGGACGCCACCTCCCTTCTGTTGCTCAGTGACACAGGACGCTGAGATGGGTGAATGATTCCCACTGAATTGAACCCATCTGACATTCGGCCGACCCTAAGAAATCCCTTATGTCTGCCTTGCACCTGTGTTATCAGCTCGGAGCTGTATAGTTCTATTCATCAAACTGGCACTGGTAGCCATCTTTTTCCCGACACTTGCTGACAACATAGCCTGCAGTCAGTAGAACTATTATCCTCTGGAATGCAGCCACTGTCTGCCTACTTCACCCCATCAAGTCCTGCTGTACCTTGTTATTGACTGAAGCTTCACAAAATCCTGAAAGCAAACTGCATTCATTTCATAAATTCTCATGTCTTCTATAGCAAAAGCCCTTGTCAGCGCTCTCCATAGCCTAAGATCATTCACGTTTAAGTCAGTATTGTGTTAGTGTTCTTAAACCCGTGATTATGTGTTTTTATTAGCCTAATTAGCCCCCCCTACATGAACACAAATTTGAAGAGTAAATGGAATAGCAGCGAGGAAAGATTGAACAAGTGCAAACCCTATATTTTGGTGGTATGTCAGTTAAGAAGATCATGAAATGTTAAACGACACAGGAATTTGCACACCTAATATTATTGCAAAATATACTCTAATTGCTTTAAATAATCTGCCACGCTGCAGCGCGAACACAAAAGACGTTTGAAACACAGTTGGATGCAAAACTTCAGAGATCGGGGGAATGCTGGGAAAATAATTTTGGAAGCCTGAATTTTCTAATGGTAAGCTGATATTTTTAGTTTGCTGATTGTTGATAATAACTACTGTGTCGTAAGAGTGCCCAGAAATGCAATGCAATGTAGAGTCTATAGTGCGGAAATAGGTCATTCATTGCAATTGACCTATGATAGTGTTTATACTCCATAAAAAAACTATGAGATGCACGGATCCTATTCCGACCAAGGCCACAAGAAACTGTAAATGTTTATGGATGTATCCCAATCCATCATGCAAAGCAGCCTCCCATCCATTGACTGTCTACAGTTCTCGCTGCCTTGGAAGAACAGCCAGCATAATCAAGGACCCAGGCACCCTGGACATAATCTCTTCCACCTTCTTTTGTCGGGAAAAAGATACAAAAATTAGAGATTACGTCCCAACCAACTCAAGAACAGCTTCTTCCCTGCTGCCATCAGACTTCTGAATGGACCTACCTTATGTTAAATTGATCTTTTTTCTACACCCTTGCTATGGCTGCAACACTAAATTCTGCCCCCTCTCCTTCCCTTCTCTCTTGTGTACTCTATGAATGGTATGCTTTGCCTGTATAACACGCAAGAAATAATAATGTTCACTGTATACTAAGATGTGTGATGTTAATAAATCAATCAAATTAAATTGAAACTCCTCCCACTGTCTTCATCTAACTCCATATCCTTCTATCCCAATATCCACCATGTTTATTTGGATTCCCATTAATGCTTCATTGTTGTTTGCCTCAACCACTTTTCACGTCTTTGCGTTCCACATTCTAGGCCTTCGTAGGTAAAACATTCTCATGATTCACTGTTAAATTTTGGAGTTGATTTGTTGTATTACTGTCATATGTATGGGTATACAGTGAAAAATATTGTTTCTTGAGCGCCCACAAGCGAAAACATGCCATTCATAGAGAATGAAAGGAGAGAGTGCAGAATGAAGTGTTACACTTCTTAGCTAGAGAAAGACCAACTTAACATGAGATAGGTCCATTCAAAGGTCTGATGGCAGCAGAGAAGTTGTTGTTTTTGAATCAGTTTGTATGTGATCTCAGACTTTTGTATATTTTTTCCTGACGGAAGAAGGTGGAAGAAGATATGTCCGAGGTGCGTGGGGTCCTTGATTATGCTGGCCGCTTTTCATAGGCAGCGGGAAGTGTGGATGAAGTCAATGGATGGGCTGGACTTCATTCACGACCCTTTGTAGTTTATTGCAGTCTTGGACACTATTAGTATTAGGGATTATCTTACACAGTTGTTTCCCTTCTCACTTTAGTTCCACCAAGACTTTTGCAGCATAGCCCATGGGAAAGACAATGAAGTATTGTTTTCTATGGGCATAACTTTTTGTCAAGAATTTCCACTTCGGATGCAATCAGCAAACCCAGTGAAAATTGCACTCAGAATATTGTGAATTTAGCAAGTTTTTTTTTTGCTTAGGTTTCTGCTCACATTTTAAATTTTTCCATAAACCAAAGCAGTTGGGCAGCATTTTAAAATGTTCTATTTTTTATTTGAAAGCTTTCCATCAGCAAACATCCTTTGATGGATGTAAGTATTATAACCTGGGGTGTTTTACTAACATTGCTGAAAACGAGCATCACAAAAAGCAAACATTTTAGTTACAGCGAAGCCACAAGTTGAGTAATCTCATTTTATGTAACTGCAAAAGAGCATGCATTTTCGTCACATTGGAGTCCAATAACTGATAAGATATTTAGCTTTTGAAACATACTTATTAATGTCGATACCCTTAAGGAAAAGCATTATTTGATGACCATTCTTGTAGGTTCACAAAGGAGTGCAATTAAAGCTTATTTTGTTAGTGTCATAAGTAAGCTTGCACCTAGCCAGCCCGGCTTTCTAAGGAAATAAGAGCACCTGGAGGAAAGCCACGCAGACACAGTGTGAATGTGCAGACTCCACACCGCCTGTGACCCAAGCCAGGAATCAAACCCAAGTCCCTGGAGCCATGAAGCAGCAGTGCCAACCATTGTGCCACTGTGTTGTACACAGAATGGTGACTAATTTGATCTGAGGATGTGGTCCTTTCTGGAGGCAGCTCTAGCTCCAAATTGAATATTTTATCATCTAAATGAAACTTGTTTTTCCTCAGATGTAATTCACAATTGAGGATCTCACATTGTTTGTGAGGTTGAGTCAAATTTGGGACAAGTGCTGAACCAAAGAAATGAAATAGAATGGAAGGGAAACTTTTGGTTCACATAGTTAACATTGACATTCATAATGATCAAAATTAACTTTTATCATTTCTGCTCATCTTTCAATATATTCCTTTATTTTCCAGTTACTGTGCAATCATAGCTTAGTGGGTTAGCGCACACGCCACACAGAGCCAGGGACTCGGATTCAATTCCTGGCTTGGATCACTGTCTGTATGCAGTTTGTATGTTCTCCCTGTGTCTGTGTGGGTTTCCTCCAGGTGCTCCATGCTCCCCCCACAGTCCAAAAGACGTGCTGGTTAGATGCATTGGCCGTGCTAAATTCTCCCTCGGTGTGCCTGAACAGACGCCGGAGTGTGGCGACTCAGTGCTTTTCACAGTAACTTTATTGCAGTGTTAATGTAAGCCTACTTATAAGAACATAAGAAATAGGAGCAGGAGTAGGCCATCTAGCCCTTCGAGCCTGCCCCACCAAACAATAAGATCATGGCTGACCTGAGGTGGATCAGTTCCACTTTCCTGCTTTCTCCCCATAACCCTTAATTCCCCTGTCTATCAAAAACCTATCTACCCTTGACTTAAATATATTTAGCGAGGTAGCCTCCACCACTTCAATGGGCAGAGAATTCCAGAGATTCACCACCCTTTGAGTGAAGAAGTTCCCCCTCAACTCTGATCTAAACTTTACTACTTATGACCGCAGTAAATAAACATAAATTTGAACAAATGTCATAGCTGAAAATAGAAGGTTACTGAAACATTTCCAATACTATATGAGTTGATTGTTGCATAATTCTATTAGTCTTATTTTGTTTTCCTTCCCAGTATAGTAACAGAATACTTTCAATGTAATAAAATGCTTTCCAAACTTCCTGATGCCATGCACACATTGAATCATTAAAAGGAAAAGACATCACAGCAAAGATAAATATTTTCTGAGTCCCTTCCAGCATCCAGGTTGTGCATCATTAATGTCTGGATAATATAATGGTTGAAAAATCGAGTAAACGCAAATAATAACACCAAACTTACAAAATCTCCCCTGCGGGATGTTTTCTTTTGTCCCTTCAACCTGACAACTACGATTAATATCAAGTCAGTTAAAACTAGATATTGCATATCTATAATACAGACAAGCTGAGTGTTGACCATGAGCATTCATCATATCACATCCCCTAACATCACAAGCTTTATCTTGGTTATAACTTACTTCTAGCTCGGAGGCGCCTCTTATTCCGTGAACTGTTACGAGGGTGTAGGCAGATTTTCAAATCGAGTTATTACTAGCTTGTATGGGGCTGAAGCACTTTACCTCTTCCGAGTAATGGAAAAGTAGACCCCGTTGAAGGCAATATTTATTTCACTGTAGAAACAAAACAGAAAGAGGTTGGGGTCCTAAAGTGTTTCTCTTGTGAAAGTGCTTTTTGCAGTTCTTTACAGCAATTTCTATCAGTTGGACTATGGTCCCCTAGTCATCCACTTTCAATGTCATTAAGTATAAAATGGTCCTCAGCCTGGGGTTGAATGCATTTAGTCAGAAGTGATTGACCACTACAGAGGAAGAACAAAGCACCAGTCTATAAAAAGTCATAATTGTGGGCTGTTGGTGGCTTGCCATTCAATTCCCCCTCACATCTCAAGATGCAACCTTCACTCTCGGATAAACAGAAATGAAAAGAAACGTACAATTATTTCCTAAGAGTTCCTTGAAATACCCAGCAAGAGGTTGTGGTAAAATTTATTAATGCCCGTCTGAGCATTGGCGCTTCGTACAATTCTGAACGTAGCAGCAAATAGTTTGCCAACTGAGATGATAGATTAAAGAATTCGAGCAGCACAGTTGGGTGGTACAGCGGTTAGTTAGCACTGCTGCCTCACAGCACCAGAAACCAGGGTTTGACTCCCAGCTTGGGTCACTGTCTGTGCAGATTCTGCACATTCTCCCCGTGCCTGTGTGGGTTTCCCCCGGGTGTTTCAGTTTCTTCCCAGAATCCAAAAAATGTGCTGGTTAAACTGCATAGGCCATACTAAATTCTCCCTCAGTGTGGCCGAACAGGCACCGGAGTATGGTGACCAGAAGATTTTCACAGTAACTTCATTGCAGTGTTAATGTAAACCTACTTGCGACGCTAATAAATACACTTAACTTTGTATTCATCAATCCACCCATACGCATTTCAGGCATCATTTTGGTGAAGGATGGCAGGCTTCGAAAGAAAGAAGCTGCATTTATATAGTGCCTTTCATGAGCTCAGATTGTTACAAAGTGTTTTCAAGACAATTACATACTTTTGAAGTGTATGCATTGTTGTAATATAGGAAGATTGCTGACCAGTTGGAGTACAGCAAGATCCCATGGTCAACTATGCCTTAATGGCCTGTAATTATGTGCCCAAATTCCCCTCCAACTCAGTTTCCAAGTTTGCTGAACCACCATCATAGCGGGTCAGATCTCAAACAGCGAGGGAAGGGAGTAGCGGAAAGAGCTAGAGAACCTGGTGAACTGGTGCGATGATAATCACCTCCCGTTCAATATCAGTAAAATGAAGGCGATCATCATCGACTTCAGGGAACATAGTGGAGGATATGTCCCTATTTACATCAATGAGGATGAAGTGGAAATGGTTGAGAGCTTCAAATTTCTAGGTGTCCAGATGTCCAACAACCTGTGGGTGGGTTCCCTGTGTCGATGGAAGGGTGGTGGTGGGGGGGTGTTGGGGGGGTGTGGGGGGGGGTGGGGGGGTGTGGGGTGGGGGGTGGGGGGGTGGGGGTGTGGGGGGGGGTGGGGGGTGGGGGGGGGTGGGGTGTGGGGGGTGGGGTGGGGGGTGGGGTGGGGGTGGGTGGTGGTGGGGTGGGGTGGGGTGGGTGGGTGGGGTGGGGGGTGGGGGGGTGGGGGTGGGGGTGGGGGGTGGGGGGGGTGGGGTGGGGGGGGTGGGTCCCATGTGTTCATGGGAGGGGGAGGTCCCATGTGTTCATGGGAGGGGGAGGAGGGCACGGTAGCATATAGGTATGTGTTGCCTATTGGAGAGAATGGGGCTTCCTTTAAGACAGATGCCCCAATCTGAGGATTCCTGGCTGTTGGCATTTACCCGCCTCAGCCACCAGTGATGATGTGGGTTACACCTCCAGATGTTTTCAGCAGAGTGCTGGAGAAAACCCGACTCTGCAGCTTTGTGAGTCTCACATCAGCCAGCACCCTGTGCAGAGTATGGAAAATTCCACCCTGAGTTATTGGCTAGTTTTGGAATGTTAATTGTGATAGATTAATTGCAACATGAAAAGAGTAAGAGGTACATATCTCTAATTGCAACACTGCATTTAACTCCCTTGCGCAAGATGCTTACTTGCTGAGTTAATGAAATGCTCTTCCTGTAGCTCTTGGGAAATATAGAATGTTTTTTTTATTAATTGGTGGGACATGGGTATCACTGGCAGGCCAGTATTTATTGCCCATCCCTAGTTGCCCTTGAACAGAGGAGTTTGCCAGGCCATTTCAGAGGGAAATTGAGAGTCAACCACATTGCTGTGGCTCTGGAGTCACATGTAGGTCAGACCAGTTAAGGATGGCAGATTTCCTTCCCCAAAGGACATTCGTGAAGCAGATGGCTTTTTCTGACAGTCGACAATGGTTTCATGGTCATCAGTAGATTCATAATTCTAGATATCTTTTATTAAATTCACATTCCACCATCTGCCCTAGCAGGATTCGAACCCGGGTCCCCAGAATATTAGCCAAGTTTCTGGATTTATAGCTGAGCAACAATATCACAAGGCCATCACCTCAGCAATATATGGGTTTTTACTCCAAAGCTGTTGCTATACAGGACTCCTGCTGAAAACCTCCAGCCTCATCCGCAGCTGGGATTCTCCGGTGCCACTGCAGTGATCGGAGTTTGGGCTGAGTGCCAAATTCCCCATTCCCCATAGGTGCATCAATAATATTGGCTGCGACCACTCGCCGTGCCAACCCGTGCCATATTTTCACCATTTCTTTGGCAAAGAACATTCTTCTGAATTCTCAGAATTCAGCATTAAACCAGAGTGGTGGGAACATGACAGATATTGGGATAGATGGCCACTCTACTCAATGAGGTACTCAAGTGTAGGTTAAACAACGTTTTGAAAGTTAGCTTTAAAACTTAACCTTGAGGTTAAGCTGTTGTTTTAAATCAATTTCTCAAGCTTTGCCCTCATAATTATATATTTTAACTTCCTGAATTAAAGTGCAACTTTGCAATTATCTGTGATAATATGTGATATTTTCAAAAAGTATGATCACTGAATGTATCAAGCAAATAAGCCGTGGATTGGTGATCTGCGATGTTCTTGTGTTAATAAGAATTAAATACTCTTACCTTGAAGTTTGCCATTTATTCTGGCTTCCACATAAACACCCTTTTCTACATGTCTGGGCTAATTGATGGAGATTGATTGTTCTCATTACTCATTGTTGTGTCATATTCGACTATCAGAATGATGAAAAGTGAACTAACAATTCTTATACTCCCGTCACAAGAATGTTTCCACCTTAGACTCAGAATTAAGGATCAATTAAGTTTTCACATCATGTCAAACCTGCAAGGAAAGACTATTTTCTCTACAGTGCAGTTCAGATTAGGCAGACTTTCAATGGTTATATTATTGTATGGGACATAGGCATTGCTAGCTGGGCTAGCATTTATTGTGCTTCCCTAGTTGTCCCTGAACTGAATGTCTCACCCAGCCATTTCTATTAAGAGTCAACCACATTGCTGTAGCTCTGGAGTCATATATAAGCCAGGCCAGGTAGGGACAGCAGATTTCCTTCCCTAAAGGACATAAGTGAACCAGGTGGGTTTTTCCAACAATAATTTCATGGTCATCAGTAGATTCTTAATTTCAGATATTTTTTATGGAATTCAAATTCCACCACCTGCCATGGGGGGATTCCAACCCGTCTCCCCAGAACATTAGCAGAGTTTCTGTATTGATGGTTTAGCAACAATATCACTAGGCCATCGCCTTCCCGTGGCCAGAATGGTCCAATGATGATCATTTTAGCCAGTGGTAAATGCATTATGGTGCAGAGGAGTAGTTCCCAG
Source organism: Carcharhinus amblyrhynchos (assembly GCF_965287045.1). Classification (NCBI taxonomy): domain Eukaryota; kingdom Metazoa; phylum Chordata; class Chondrichthyes; order Carcharhiniformes; family Carcharhinidae; genus Carcharhinus; species Carcharhinus amblyrhynchos. The sequence goes on along the minus strand of NC_137333.1, from coordinate 6,982,193 downwards.
CTAGTGTGAAGACTCCTCTAGAGTGCACGAGAAAAGATTCAAAATGACTTTAAAAATCATGTAATGAAACTAAAACTTACCTTTGTCTTCAGCTCTGTGGTCGGCATCCCCAAGACCTGATGAAGGAGGTGAAGAAAATTTGACATGTCCACAACAACTTTCACCGCTTTTTATAGGTGCATCATAGAAAGCATTCTTTCTGATTATATCACAGCTTGGTATGGTTCCTGCCCTGCATAAGACCGCAAGGCACTGCAAAGGGTCATGAACGAAGCCCAGTCCATCACGGAAACCAGTCTCTCATGCATTGACTCTGTCTACACTTCCTGCTGCCTTGGAAAAGCAGCCAGCATAATCAGGGATCCCACACCCAGACATTCTCTCTTTCACCTTTTTCCATTGGGAAAAAGATACACAAGTGGGAGATCATATAACAACCAACTCAAAAGCAGCTTCTTCTCTCTTGCCATCAGACTTTTAAATGGACCTACCTTATACTAAGTTGATCTTTTTTCTACACCCTCGCTATGACTGTAACACTAAATTCTGCTCCCTCTCCTTTATTTCTCCCCTATGTACTCTATGAATGGTATGCTTTGCCTGTATAGCATGCAAGAAACAATACTTTTCACTGTATACTAATATGCGTGACAATAATAAATCAAATCAAATCAAATTGAAACTCCTCCCATTGTCTTCATCTAACTCCATATTCTCCTATCCCAATATCTGTCATGTTCATTTGGCTTCCCATTAATACTTCAATGTTGTTTGCCTCAACTACTCTTCATGTCTTTGCATTGCACATTCGAAGCCCCAGTACACCCTCACTATGACTCTAACACTAACTTTTGCACCGTCTCCTTTATTTCTCCCCTATGTACTCTATGAATGGTATGCTTTATCTGTACAGCACTCAAGAAACAATACTTTTCACTGTATCTCAATACACGTGACAAATAGTAATCAAATCAAATCAACTTCTGGCCTCCCAGGCATATTCTGGGAAAGAGGTTCATGTGTATGATTTAGATTTTTTACATTAGTTAGACCCACGCACATGACTGATGAGACTTGGAGAATTGATGCTTGTAGGAAGCGCATGTCCAGCATAAAGGTGTGCACAGTGGCACAGTTATTAGCACTGCTGTCTCACAGCACCAGAGACCTGGGTTCAATTCCCTGCTTGGGTCACTGTCAGTGTGGAGTTTGCACATTCTCCCCATGTTTGCATGGGTTTCCTCCGGGTGCTCCAGTTTCCTCCCATAGTCCAAAAATGTGCAGGTTAGGTGAATTGGCCATGCTAAATTGTCCCTCAGTGTACCCAAACAGGCGCCAGAGTGTGGTGACTGGGGGTGGAGTGCCCCAGGGTTCGGTGCTGGGGCCTCAGCTATTTACCATTTATATAGCTGATCTGGAGGAGGGAACCGAGTGTAGGGTGTCGAAATTTGCTGATGACACCAAGATTGGTGGAATGGCAAATTGTGCGGAGGGTGTGGAGAGTCTACAGAAGGATCTAGATAGGCTGGGCGAATGGGCCAGGAAATGGCAAATGGAATTTAATGTTGGCAAGTGCGAGGTGGTCCACTTTGGTAGGAATAATGGTAGGAAGTATTATTACTTACGTGGCAAAAAACTGCAGCAGGCAACGGTGCAGAGGGACCTTGGGGTCCTTGTGCATGAGTAGCAAAAACCCAGCTTGCAGGTGCAGCAGGTGGTCAGGAAGGCGAATGAGATGCTGGCCTTCATAGCGAGGGGGATTGAATATAAAAGTAGGGAGGTCTTGCTGCGGCTGTATAGGGCATTGGTGAGGCCACAGCTGGAGTACTGTGTGCAGTTTTGGGCGCTGTACTTACGCAAGGATATTTTGGCCTTGGAGGGAGTGCAGAGGAGGTTTACTAGGCTGATACCGGAGTTGAGGGGGTTGAGCTATGAGGAGAGGTTGAAGAAACTAGGCTTGTACTCGTTAGAGTTTAGAAGAATGAGGGGAGATCTCATTGAGACGTATAAGATGATGAATGGGATGGATAGGATAGAGGTGGAGAGACTCCTCCCGCTCAGAAAGGATAGTAGGACTAGGGAGCACAGCCTCAAGATACAGGGGTGATGGTTTAGAATGGAGTTGAGGAGGAACTTCTTCACTCAAAGGGTGGTGAATCTCTGGAATTCTCTGCCCATTGAAGTGGTAGAGGCTACCTCGCTAAATATTTTTAAGACGCGGGTTGATGGGTTTTTGATAAGAGGGGGGATTAAGGGTTATGGGGAGAGGGCGGGAATGTGGAACTGAGCCGCGACAGATCAGCCATGATCTTATTGAATGGCGGGGCAGGCTCGAAGGGCTAGGTGGCCTACTCCTGCTCCTATTTCTTATGTTCTTATGTTCACGGTAACTTTGTTATAGTGTTGCCGTAAGCCTACATGTGACCAATAAATAACTTTAACTATTTTACTTTAGATTGTGAATGAATGCTCCCACAGTCAACTAGTTCCCAAAGGATCATAAGTGAGAATGAACAATTCAGTGAGGATCTGCAGACTTTGTAATAATTTATTCCACGCGATTCACCGATTTCAGAGGAGTCAGTGCTCACAAATTATATTTCAGTGTAAATTATTGAAAGAAAAACTGATTTTCAGAAGGCAAAAACCTTTCTCCGTAACTGACCAAGTGGAATGATAAATAGTCATCATCTTTTAATTACTTTGGCAGACCTAGCTAAGATATGAGCTTGAAGAATCAAGTATTTATATCTTAATCACTGTCAGCAAGAGAAAATTGAGAAGAAATAGCAAAAGTTCAAAAAAAGATTGGCTAATTACGGATGGGTAATTCATTATACTTAGTGTGAATTTTAACACCTCCGTTTGCTGTGTCTCACGCTTTTCAGCCTGACTATTAGTTAAAATGCAAGTATTGTGGCACTTCCTAAGAAACACTGATCTCTAATTTTCTCTTTCACATCATGGGTGGCGCATTCATCAAATTAAGAGACTTTAAAAAGATTTTTATTTCCATTTGCAATTCAGAAGACAAGTGTATAAAATCAATTGTCCCTTAAGATATCAGGAAAAACCATTAGCACCAACCAATTTGGGAAATTGCAAGAGGTTCCTATGTAAATAATGTGGGTTGAAGGTTTTTTTCTAACCCGTTGCTGACATATGTTTAGTACACAGCACATATTTTACCAACAGTTGCGCTATAGAATCCCTACAGTGCAGAAGGAGGCCCATTGGGCCTACATCAAGAACTTTCCCACCCAGGCCCTATTCCTGTAATGCTACATATTGACCCTGCTAATCCCCCTAAACCCACACAGTCAAGGGGAGAATGTGCAAATGTCACACAGCTGCCCGAGGCTGGAATTGAACCTGGGTCCCTGGCGCTGTGAAGAGGCAGTGCAAACTATTGTGCCACCATGCCTCCTTCTTTGGCTAAAAATCAATGGATTAAGTTTATTTATTGGTGTCACAAGTAGGCTTACATTAACACTGCAATGAAGTTACTGAAAAAATCCCCTAATCACCACACTCTACGTCAACAACTTTCCCACCTAGGCCTTATCCCTGTAGTGCTACATATCGATCCTGCCAAGTCAAGGGGAGAATGTGCAAATGCCATACAGTCACCCTCCCTCAGTGTACCTGAGAATTTAGCATGGCTATTGCACCTAGTCAGCGCATCTTTGGAGTGTGAGAGGAAACCAGACCACTCAGTGGAAACCCAGAGAATTTGTAGACTCTAAACAGACAGCAGCCCAAGCTGGGAATTGAACCTGGGTCTCTGGTGTCATGAGGCAGCAGTGCTAACCATTGTGCTACCGTGACACTCATATCAGAATTGTCTCCTCATGCTATGCAGATATTGTGATTCAGAGTCGACTTCTGTGTCTCAGGTTGTTTACAATGACTTTTTTTTATGCAGAGGATTGTGTATAAAATGCAAGAGCTTAATCTGTTTATCATATCTGTCTGTAATATATTGCAGTAGGTTCCCTTATCAGTAAAATGCCAAATTATATCCCTCAGAGATTTTAAACCCTTGTATTATCCTGCATCTTTATGATTATGCCAAATAGTGTGTGAGATTTAATAAGTAATAAAATTAAATGACAGTGGAAAAGTGACTCCAATCCCAGCTCAATTCTGTGTATTTTTTTTCAAATAATGGAATCCTTTTCATTGTGTAGTTTAATGACTATCTGTCACAGACTTGTGCTGATCTTTATAGCATTTGATCTACAACTTTAACTTCACTCTGCTGCCTGGAAATCTTGAATATAAACAGTCAATTATGGTTAACTTGTAGGAAATTTGCTTTGTTGTTGATTTTATTCATCAATTGCAGGCTGAAGCTCCTGAGGAAATTACTCTTATCTAACGTTGCTCTTTCTTTCTGCCCACCATGGGAATCGTGGTGAGCAGGACAGAACACTTGGCAGACGATGCATAGGTCTGTTGACCTTGGGTGGTTATGCACTTTATAATACCTTTACAGTTTATAATACCTTTGTATATTTTGTGGGAATTTCTGGGCTTGGGGCGAGCATGGCCAGAAAAGCCCGCCCACCAAGTTGTCTCGATGATTAGAACCAACGGGTTGGCAATTAGCTCTTGATCAAAGAACAAAGAAAAGAAAATTACAGCTCAGGAACAGGCCCTTCAGCCCTCCAAGCCTGCACCAACCATGCCGCCCGACTGAACTAAAACCCCCCACACTTTTGGGGACCATGTCCCTCTATTCCCATCCTATTCATAGAACAATATTCATTGGTCCTTACAGTATTCCTGCTTTTCCTGTTATTCTTGCAGACTAGTGAACCTTTGGAATTCTCAAGCCACAGAGAGGTGTGGGTGCTCAGTCATTGAGTCCATTTAATTTAGAAGTCACCAGATTTTTGGGTACCCAGGGACTCAAGGGATATGGGGTTAGCACAGGAAGGCGAAGAATAAGATGATGGAGCTGCCTGAGGGGCCAAATGGCCTACTCGTGCTACTACTACTCATTTTCTCAAGTTTTCAGCTAACAAGTTATCTAAAGAAGAAAACAAAATAATGACATAATTTACTCATCGACCGGAGCACCGAGTATAAAAATTGGTAAATGATGTTGTAGCTATATAAAACATTGGTTCGGCCATATTTAGAAAAGTGTGTCCAATTCTGGTTGCTACACTACCAGAAGGACATGGAGGCTTTGGATGTTGCCTGGTATAGAGGGTATCAGCTATGAAGAGAGATTGAATAAACTGGGATTGTTCTTCCTGGAGAGATGGAGGCTGAGGGGTGACCTGATAAAATTTTATAAAATTATGAGGTGAACTGTTGGAAACTTTTTCCCCAGGGTAGAAATGATAATTACAAGAGGGCACAAGTTCAAGGTAAACGAGGAAAAGCTCAGTAGAGATGTGTGGGGGAAGTTTTTTCACATAGAGGGTAGTCGGGGCCCGGAATGCACTGCCAAGTGAGATGGTTGAAGCAGATACGTTAAGACTTATCTGGATAGACACATGAACAGGCCAGAAATAGAAGGATACAGGCAGTTGGTAAAGATAGGACAATGTGATTGTCGCAGGCTTAGTGGGCCAAAGGGTCTGTTCCTGTGCTGTACTGTTCTTTGTTCTTTGTTTCTTTGTTTGTATATCCTCTCCCTGACAATACTTTATATCCAGTATGGCAATGTTTGAATATCGATGGACAAGAGGGTAATGGACCTTGTGAGTGGGTTTCCTTCAATCATTCCCAAAAAGACCATTCCAATGATCCTGCATGCTTCTTCCTGAAATGTATCCCCAGTGTGTCCTCCATTCTTGTCCAATGAGATAGGCCACATTTTCCACTTGATAGAGAGTTTGGAATGAAAGATCAGCTTTTGTAAGGAGAGTTTTTCATGCTTTATTTGTTTCTGTTTCAAATCCACTCGTGAAATGCGTGGTTAGATCAAATTCATGATATAAAAAAAATGATGATTTGTTTCTAAGGTTATTTAAGTATTATTGTCTGCCTGTTGGTTAACTGAGGTAGTAGCGCTAACCATTTTGCCGGCATGCCACCCCTTTGGGATCAAAGGATCTCTTGGGTTTTATCATTCTGACATGGGACATGTACCACACCCCGATTCCACCCCATCTCCCTCACAGCCCTCTACCCCTCCAGTGCCCAATTTTCCACATTTTATTTTGCACGTTCCAGAGCATGGGCTCTGCCGTATGATGAATGAGGTGCTATGTCAATACAAGTTGTTGCTGGTCTCATTGTCAAGCTTGCCAGCGTTGCAATTTATAATGGAAAAGGCAGAGGGCAATTCAAAGGGTTTGGAAACTAACTTGGTGGGATTTGAGGAAACCTCTTTGTGACTCCTATTCCGCCAACTCCTTCTGGGATTTTCAATGGGACTGAACTTATAACTCTGCTTTCCAGTGATTTATTTATTTACCCAGCCCAATAATTGGTTACCATGGGGAGAGATGGTGGCAATCTTGCACACATTGCAAGTAACAAAATGAGACGCAAGGGCATGAGAAACATCAAAAATGGTTATCTTCTTCATGGCTTATCCTCACTCTGTTCATGAAAACAGGCCAGAAATGAATCTTAGAAACACTACAGAGCAGAAGGAGGCCATCTGGCCCATCAAGTCTGCACTGACCACAATCCCACCCAGGCCCTATCCCCATATCCCTACATATTTCCCTGCTAGTCCCTCTAACCTACACATCATACAATCCTAAGGGGCAATTTTTAGCATGGCCAATCAACCTAACCCACACATCTTTGGACTGTGAGAGGAAACCGGAGCACCTGGAAGAAACCCATGCAGACACGAGAAGAATGTGCAAACTCCACACAGTGATCAAAGCTGGGAATTGAACCCAGGTCCCTAGAGCTGTAAAGCAGCAGTGCTAACCACTGTGCTACTGTGCCGCCCAATGAAGTGACAACAGAAGCTCCATCTCTCGAAACCAAATACTAAAACTGATGATTTGTATGGTTCTTTCTTTCATTCTTTGCTTTTTATATTTTGCCTTTAGAACTTGGAACCTCTTTCTTTCATGAAAGACAGGTTTATTAACTTGTCCTCCCACTTTGAAGTTTTGTCCATTTGATTTTCTTCTGTCTGGTTCCCTTTTAAAGTTTCACCATTTAGTGTGCATTTTATCACCATCTGTCTTTCTTCAAAATGCATCACCACACATTTCCCTATGTTGTGTTAGGCATCTGGGGCAAGATTTTCCTGTCTCTAATCAGAATGAAATGGAGTAAGGTGGACAAGAAAGAAATGTTATTATTGGTTCGCTTGTCAGTTTGCCATTTCATAAATAGTCTTTTTATTAAAGATTATTTATTTTTTGTCACATGTGGACTTACATTAACACTGCAGTGAAGTTACTGTGAAAATCCCCTAGTCACCACACTCCAGTACCTGTTTGGGTACACTGAGGGAGAATTTAGCATGACCATGCTTTGGAACGTGGGAGGAAATGGGTGCACCCGGAGGAAACTGATGCTAACATGGTGAGAACGAGTAGACTCCGCACAGGCAGTGACCCAAGCAGAGAACTGAACCCAGGTCCCTGATGCTGTGAGGTGGCAGTGTTCACCACTGTGCCACTGTACTCCCCATATAGAGAAGGAGGTGGGGGGGTCAGGAAGTCAAGTTACCTGCCTCATTAATTGGGAGGAGTTAGATCATTAGGCAGCTCATTAAGAGCTCAACTCCTGACTTCCCAACCTCGTGATGGGAGCGAGTGGCCACTACCAGCTCTCTGAAACTGTCCATATGCAGCCTGGTAGGATCTCCAGCAGTGGAACTTAAACACATTTATTCAACGTGCAGAAGTCTGAGGCTGGACAAAAGGTACTGGGCGATAATAACATTTTTCTAACCAGCCTTTACCAGCATGCCCCTGGGTCCCTGGCCAGTGTGAAGGTGAAGATCCTCTCAATTTTTTTAGTGTCACTCACAGATGGTAGTCACAGCAATAGCTGCGAATCCCACCGGAACATATCCCTTTTCCTTGGTTTCTGATGAACACTGTCCCTATTCAGCCATTAACTATGCAGCAGACCCAGCTGTAAGGTCATTAATGTCTAGACCCAGAAATACTGAACTCTTCCTGAATGATTTTCTTCTTCTCCTCTCTCTGTGTTGCCCTTTCCATCTCTGTATGTTTTCATATTGTGAGCAAAATTCTCCAGCCGTGGCGGTCTAGAAGCCAGAAATTCCCATCTGACTGTGCGGTTTTACATTGTCAGCAACCCTTCTGCTAAAATCCCAGTGGCGGGTGTGATGGGAGGATTCCGACCTGTGTTTCCATCTGTCCACTTACTACCTTCACGCTCCAGTTCCTCTGCATGTAGCTCCCCTTTGTGTCAATAGTTTTTTGTTAACTTCCTTCCTGTTGGTATTGCTTCCAGGTCAAGAGTCACAAGGTGACACGGACCAGTATACCAAGCCACAAGCTGGTATCAGTTGTCGGCTTGAAACCTGGAATCAAGCCCACCTGCCAATTCCCACCTCCAGAGGGGGCATTCTGCTCTTAGCTTCCCAATCTGGTAACATACCTATGTCCAAGTTCCATGCAAACATTTCTTTTAGGATATCATAAACCTTTGAGAATCATCTAATGGCGTGAGTCCAGACTCACTGCCCAGCTTTTGAAGGTAATGAAAGTCCAATAAACCAAGGAGATAACATACCAAAAAGTGTGGTTGAAAAGTAATATGAATTCAGGGAATAAAGATTAGCAGATTATAGAGTGGTTGAATGTGAATATCATTACTACCCTAATTATGTTTTAATCATAAAACCATTGCATGAAGTATCATAACCTTGTTTATATGGAAATCATGAGTTCTGAAATTGAAAAGTACTTTACATTCCATGGGCAATTAGCAATATGTGATGATCTTTGACCTGGAAGCAATAGAGTGAGGCAAAATGTGTAATTTCTTCACAAGGTTTGTGAATCCATAATTACTTTTAAGAATGTTTTTAAGAATGTGGGTGGCATGGTGGTACAGTGGTCAGCACTGCTGCCTCACAGTGCCAGGGTCCCGATTTGATTCCTGCCTTGGGTCACTTTCTATGCGGAGTTTGCACATTCCCCTTGTGTCCGTGTGGGTTTCCTCCAGGTACTCTGGTTTCTTCCCACGGTCCAATCGACATGCTGGTTTCATGCATTGGCAATGCTAAATCCCCCCTCAGTGTAACCAAACAGGTGCCAGAATGTGGCGACTAGGGGATTTCCACAGTGACTTCATTGCAGTATTAATGTAAGCCTACTTGTGACACAAATAAATAAACTTTAAACTTAAAAGACTTTTTAAAGAATTTCTATCAATTGTCAAGGAAGCTATTGTATTTCTCTTTGATAATAAAAAAAGGTCCATGTGACCTTTTGACATTTGACCTGGAAGTAGAATCAACAGGAAGGAAGTTAAAGCACAATAGACACAAAGGAGAACCACACACAGAGGAGCTGGAGTGCATGAAGATACTCAGTGGATTAATGGAGACATATTGAGAAAGCAGATAGAAGTTGAAAGGGCTTCAGAGAGAGAGAGAGGAGAAGAAAAAAAATCATTCAGGGAGTGGTCAAAACATAGAACTCTACAGTGCAGAAGGAGGCCATTTGGCCCATCAAGCCTGCAGTGACAACAATCCCACCCAGGCCCTATCTCCTTAACCCCATGCAATTATCCTTGCTAGTCCCTATGTGTTTCTGTTTGGCAGAAAAGGAATCTGGAGCTCCTGGAGGGAATGTGTGAGCTGATCAAAAAGACCTAAAACTTGGAGAGCTACGTGATGAATTCAGGACATTTAAGAGCTGGGTATTTTCTCAGAAGTGGCCAAACTATACACTGGAGTGTTACTTATTGGTCACTTGAAAAGGAACAGTGGGAAGATACACCATTCGGACTGTCGTAACCCGAGGGAGCGAGTTTGCAAAGAAGTATGTGCATCTTGTCGAGGATAATCCTGCCATGAAACACAACGGCGAAAATTGTTTATAGGTAAGATTTCTGACGTATCCTGCATCATTAAAGAACAATATACAATAGAACTTTCTATGTATACAGTGCAACATTTGTATGAAGTTGGGATGTGTTGGGTGGTTTGGGGGGGAAAGGAGTATTTGTGTTTTTGTTTTAAGAATATTTCTTTACTGTGTTGGCTATTTAAAGAAGAAAATACCTTCAGTCTTTAAAATATCATTTCCCTGTTAGTTCATGAGTGATTTGTGTTGGTTCTCATTTGTGTTAAAGGAAGAGCTCCAAAAGGTGACTTTTTTTTGGTATTTTTTTTTCTATTTATTGTTGTCAGATGTATTAGCATACAGTGAAAGGTATTGTTTCTTGTGCACTATACAGACCAAGCATACCGTTCATCGAGAAGGAGATGAGAGAGTGCAGAACGTAGTGTTACAGTCGTTGCCAGGGTGTAGAGAAAGATCGACTTAATGCGAGGTAGGTCCGTTCAAATGTCTGACAGCAGCAGGGAAGAAGCTGTTCTTGAGTTGGTTGGGAACTGACCTCAGACTTTGTATCTTTTTCCAAATGGAAGATGATGGAAGAGAGTATGTCTGGGGTGCGTGGGGCTCCTTAACTATCCTGGCTGCTTTGTTGAGGCAGTGGGAAATGTAGGCAGAGTCAGTGGATGAGAAGCTGGTTTGCATGATGGATTGGGCTACATTCTCAACCTTTTGTAGTTTCTTGCGGTCTTGGGCAAAGCAGGAGCCATACCAAACTGATAGCAAATATTCAGAAAGAATGCTTTCTATTAATCTCCTTGTTTGGGGATCATTCAGTAAATTTGGTCATTTTTTTATGGCTTGTCCAAGTGGATTGTGACAAACATTATGAATTCTATTTGGAGCATATTTCAAAATTACAAGCAGCCTCCTTTTGTAAAATTAGTGACAGTGTACTGAGCTCCACTGTTGAGAGATCTACACTCAGGTACCAATTGAAATGATATTCAAAATGATATTCTCAATGGTTGCGTCTGCTGGTTATGTTTAATCAGACTTGGTGACACACGTCCTGATAACAACTTACTCCATCTCTCTCAACAGCAACAACAACCTGCATTTATATAGCACTTCTAATGTAGCAAAACATCCCAAAATGTTTCACAGGAACATTATCAGGTAGAGGGCAGCTGTTGTGAAATTGAGTTTGTAAAGATATATAGAAGAATTATTTTTAAAAAATGCTAGCGGGAAAGAGAATAGTGCGTGGTCCCTTTTAAAAAAGCTGTTTTTGAGTTGTATGCTAAATGAAGAGTACACACAGACTCCCAGGTTGAAACACTTGTTTCAAAAGGACTGAGAATCATGGTTGACTTGGCAACTGGTTTTTGCATTCTGCCAGCCTATCAGTTTAAAAAGGACCATCAACTATTAAGAGCCTTATCAGATTTGAATTTGATAGTGTTGTCAGCATCAAGCCAATTATGGTACAAAAAAAATTACAAGATTATGGCAGGTATAAAAGGCAGAGCAACAGCCGTTTCGAGACAACATCTTGGGAGGAAAACATCCTTAGAGGTCAAGGCAGCCAGACAAAAAAACAACATTCACCTCTAGAGCAGCTCCCCACCTCTGCCAGTTTAAATGTCTCTTAAGAGAATTATCTAGCTACCTAACAGAGGAATATCAAGTCAGAAAGATCCTACAGACACTGGGGGACAACTGAGAAGAACTTCAAAAGCTTCTGAATTCTATCCAGCCTGGTTGTATAATTTCTTTGAGAGTGACTAAAATTCTGTTAATACTGTTTTGTTAATGAATGTTCCTTGTATTATTCGAACAGCATTTCAATCAAACCATACCTAATTAATATGTTAATTGTTTAGTTAAAATTCCTAGTTATTTAGTTAAAATACCATGTTAATTATTCACTTAAAACAAGTGTCAGGCCTTTATATTAATGAACCTCTAATCATTAATTAAGAACCTTCCCAAATAATTGTTGCAGATTATTGATGCAAGGTAATCTCTGTTGTAAGAATAGGATTCTCCAGCTGTGTACGACCCAAGACCAGCAATTGTCAATTCAGCTCAATGGACCTTTCAATGGTCTGCCGAATTTTTGGTCTCACCTGTTTATGGATATAATCGGTGTAACTTGTGGGCCGAAGGGCCTGTTTGTGCTGTAGTGTTCTATGTTATGATTCCCACAACGGATGAGATGGGAGAATTTTGGCCAGAATTTGAAACCATAAACCACTTTGATCTTGGGGTTGGCTGTGAAAATTTTGGTTAGGAAGATCACTTTTTTAACCAATATGCTACAGGAGGAGAGGGGGAAAGAGAGAGAGAGACATGGAGAAGTTAAGGGATGGAATCCCAAAGCTTAGCACCCAGGCAGCTGAAGGCACAACCACCCACAGTGGAGCGGCAGAAATCAGGGATTCACAAGAGGCCTGAAGTGGAGGAGTGCAGATCTCTTGGGTGTTTTTTTGATTTGATCTAATTTATTATTGTCACAGGTATTAACATACAACAAAAAGTATTGATTCTTGTGCAGTATACAGACAAAGCTTACTGTTCATAGAGAAGGAAATGAGAGAGTGCAGAATGTAATGTTACAGTCATAGCTAGGGTATGACTTACCTTGGGTTATCTTAATGCAAGGTAAGCCCATTCAAAGGTCTGATAGCAGCGGGGAAGAAGCTGTTCTTGAGTTGGTTGGTGCATGACTTCAGACTTTGGTATCTTTTTCTCGATGGAAGAAGGTGGAAGACAGTATGTCCGGATGCAGAGGGTCCTTAATTATGGTGGCTGCTTTGCCGACACAGTGGGGAAGGTAGACAGAGTCAATGGATGGGAGGCTGGTTTGCGTGATGGATTGGGCTACATTCACGACTTTTGTAGTTCCTTGCAGTCTTGGGCAGAGCAGGACCATACCACCAGAAAGAGCACTTTCTATGGTGCATCTGTAAAAGTTGGCGAGAGTTGCCAAATCACCTTTTTCTTCTGAGAAAGTTGGCGGGTGGGCTTTCTTAACTGTTGTGCCAGGACAAGTTGTTGGTGATCTGCACACCTAAAAAATTGAAGCTCTCGACTCTTTCTACTTCGTCCCCATTGGTGTAGAGATGTACTCCCCTACAGTTCCTGAAGTCGATGAAATTTGCCTTTGTTTATTGACAGTGTGGGAGAGAATATTGTATAAAGGATTGGAGGTGGTTACAGTGAGAGATAGCAAGGAAGATGGCTTGGGTATGGGGGAGGGGGATGCTGCTGGGGGTGATAGGGGCAAGGTACAGAGCAGCACTGGCAACAGCCACCAGACGTCTGACATCCAAATTGCACTTCCAGGCAACAGAACTAGAAATACCACAGAAACAACAGAAACCAGAAATTCAGACTGGCCAAAAACTATAAAAAGATAACGTTTCTATTTTTTGAGTGCAGTCAGCTATTAACAAAATGGTCTTCATTTGTCATTATTAATTCATGATTTCTTGAGCTCAAGGATATAGTGATCAATTGCTTCAAATTATAGGCATATTTTCTCAACTTTTTTTGCTTAGTAGAAAGCAGGTCTGCAGTTCTATCCTAATTGAAGGTTCATATGTTTAATTCTATCACAATTGAATATGTTTTTTTAATGAATACAGGCGATCAAAGCTATTTTAGGCATTTACTTTGTGTTTTTATCCTAATGGATTCATTATCCAACCTATTCTCTGTTCTTGCCTCCACACCTTCCATTCTTAGCACAGGAAGACTTTGATTAATCAAGATCGCAACTAAACTGCAACATCACTGCTCTTAATAAAAGGACAAATTCCAGCCGAGTGCAATTAAGTGTGTTTTAACTGAAGTAAAATCATTTCACCAATACTTCAAGCCAGCATTAATTGCATGTGAATTTATAGCTCACTCATGCCCGTGTGTCATGCTTGTACATGGGTGGCAATGATATTTTTAAAAAAAACAAGGAGAGCCAATAGCCATCAATCATAAGTACCACAGACAATTACCTGAACCACAATGCAAGACCACTATCAACTAATATCAATGATATATAGGTTTCACCTTGAAGTGTGGTGGTGTTGTGTTAAAATGCTGCTTGGCTAAGGACAATGTTCAGCTTTTCTTCATTAGATGTTACAATGTCAGATCAGATGCAAATGTCTTTTCCTGTCATCTTGGATCTTGTTTGTCTCTCTTGTGGTGGACCATGAATTGGATTTTGGGGCAAGCAGGGAGATGAATTAACGGTTTGCCTGGTTCATTTTGCAAATTGGTTCCATAGCTTAAAGAATGGAGTAAAAATATGTTTTTAAAAATCATCTTGATGATTCACTTCTCGACCTTTTGACTCCAATCAAGGCCAAGATGGAGTGTGATGCCTTATCTTGTCAGCTTGGATCTTGTTTGCCTCTTTTGTGGGGACCGTGAATTAGATTCAGTTTGAATTTGGTTTATGGAGCAAATAAGGAGATGGATTAAGGGTTTGCCTGTTCCACTCTGTGCATTGGATTTGTAACTTAAGGAATGGAGTAAATATTTTGTTTTTAAATCACCTTGATGTATACTTGCATCGAGATAAACATCAACTGTGACTGGTTGTCCCCCAACTCAGATGCTCTTCAATGGTCTCAGTGTAAAGAAGTGTCTTCAGCTGAGTGCAGACTGACACATTCCAAGTTGAAAGTACCTAAAGTGTCTGACTCCACTATCACAGCAGGCAGTGTACTCTACACCCCAACCACTCCCTGAACGAAGAATCTACCTCAGTCATCCCTCCTATATTTCCCACCGTGAACCTTACAGTTATGCCCCCTAGTAACAGCTGCATCCAACTGAGGAAATAGTCTCTGCACATCCACTCTATCTTCCCCCTCTAAGTCACCTCTCATCCTCCTCCACTCTAAAGAGAAAAGCCCCAGCTCCCTCAACCTTTCCTCATAAGACCTACCCTCTAAACCTGGCAATAAATCTCCTCTGCACTGTCTCCAATGCTTCCACATCCTCCTTTATAGTGAGATGACCAGAACTGAACACAATATTCCTAGTGTGGTCTTATCTGTCGTTCTTACCTGGTCTGGCGTACATGTGACACAGTAAGAAGTCTCTCAATACCAGGTTAAAGTCCAACAGGTTTATCTGGTAGCATAAGCCGCTGGCTTGTGGCTTGTGCTACCAAATAAATCTGTTGGACTTTGACCTGGCAATGTGAAACTTCTTGCTGTATTTATCCCAATCCAATGCCGGCATTGCCACATCATGGCTACATGTGACTCCAGAGCCACAGCAGTGTGGTTGACTCTTAACCACCCCTGGAAATGGCCCGAGCACTCAGTTGAAGGTCAGTTAGGGATGAGCAGCAAATGTTGACCTTGGCAGTATACGCCCTTACCCCATGAAGGAATACATAAATGTTATGAATTGAGTACATTTTTGGAAAGAAAATCTTGATGTTGAATAATCAGCTGGGAAGCGTGACTGTTGGTTGGCTTTAGAGAAGGTTGTTCTTGGGAAGAATGCGAGGTCGGATCTGTTCACTGAAAGCAAGAAGAGAAAATGCTGGAAAATCTCATCAGGTCTTGTAGCATCTGTAAGGAGAGTAAAGAGCCGATGTCTCGCGTCCACACAACTCTTTGTCATCTGGACTCAAAACGTCAGCTCTTTTCTCCCCTTACAGAAGCTGCCAGAATTGCTGAGATTTTTTAGTATTTTCTCTTTTTGTTTCAGATTCCAGCATCTGCAGTAATTTGATTTATCAGCTGCTCATTGAAAAGCTGTGCCTTATAGGCACACATTTACAAACTCCTCCACTTCCATGATCACATTGCAGTTGATTTAGCCTGGTTGAACCCATATGCCTTCTTTGGATTAATTGGCCCTGCAGGGTTAATTTGGCATCTAATTACACTACATTTTTTTTCATGTAATTTTTTTTGTTTACTGGTGAGTTTTTTTCCCCCCTCCCAAGGCCAAGGTGATATTATTTGGCCCCAGACATTTTCTCAGAAGATTCCTTGTATCGAGTAATGAGGACAAAACAAGCACATGGTGCCAAAGTCTTTACTGCAAGAAATAACTAGAATAATCATGAGCTGACGGAGGGTTTTCTGTAGCGATCAATGAGCTCAGAGAATTCAAATTACAAAGGTTAAAAGTGGGCGAGAGTGATTATTTTCTACTGAAAGTCACAGAAGCTTAGAAACTGTTTATAATAAAGAGCTTGCGTCATATGTCTCTTACTGTTTTGCATGGTTGCAAGCCTTGATAAATTAGAATCCTATATTTTACTTGAACAAACATTGTTGAGCTAGCAGTTGCCACGGGGATGGCACAGAGGTTAGCACTGCTGCCTCAAAGCGTCAGGGACCTGGATTTTATTCCTGGCTTGGATCACTGTCTGTGCGGAGTCTGCATGTTCTGCATAGATTTTCTCCAGGTGCTCCGGTTTCCTCCCACAGTCTGAAAGACGCGCTGGTTAGGTGCAGAGGCACCTAATTTTTTCTGTGTACCCGAATAGGCACCGCTGTGCGGCAACTAGCGGTTTTTCACGGTTACTTCATTGCAGTTTTAATGTAAGCCTACTTGTGACGTTAATAAACAAACTTCTAAAGCTTTAAACAATTGGAGCACAATGGCAGATGGATTTCATCCCATTTATCAGGCTTTCTTGAAAAAACAAATCCTAAAGCTGTAATTTTACAGCCCCTATCCCATCAGGTGGGTTGTTACAATCCTGCCAAGGTTAATGGCTATTTGAATGGCCTGCCACATCCACTGGGAGTGACACATCTCAACAGGACCATAAAACCTTGGGCCAAAGTACCAGTTAAACGTAGGAAGTATTTTCCACTGGTAGTAAACATGGAATTGGTCATAGAATAAGCTGCCGTCGATGTTGAAGCAATTTGCTGTCTCCTACCAAGATACAATCAGTCTCAAATATCCTCGCCTGATCGAATGGCATGTACAAAACCTCCAAAGGTTTTAATTTCGCTATTAAAAATAGAAAATTCTGGAAAACTTCCTGCAAGTCAGCATCTGCAGTGATTTTAAAAAAAAACACAGTTAAAGTTTTCGATATGGAGCTGGAAGATGTTAGACATTCAATAGATTTTAAGCAAACTCAGAATTGAGGGAATAAGTAAGGGTGCATTTGTTGGTGAGGGGGAGGGTGGCTGGGATGCACAAGAGGCCATCTTTTTTTAATCAAAGTGGCCAAATTTGTCTGTGGCTGGAGTAAGAAAAACACTGGAGGGATCGGGAGGCACTAATATACAGGCAAATGCTAGAGTTTTTCAGTTCCTTTATTCAGAATAGCAATCTCAAATATGTTAGACAATGACATCAGTGGAATAAAAGAAGCCCATCTTGTGCTTGTGATTTCATTTCAAGGTGACACATTGCGTACTTTAATTCTATGCATGCCAAAGATTTTATAAGGCTCTATGGTCTCAGCCTCTCACCTCGGACTTAAATACTGAGGACGAGGGGAGGCTGTTGGATGTCCTGCAGCAATTTAATGCTGGGGGCAGCGTTAATTCATTACTTTTGCCCTTTTTTTAATCTGGAAGGAGGTCCTGCCTAGGAAGCCAAAAGAGAAAATGCTGGAAAATCTCAGCAGTTCTGGCTGCATCTGTAAGGAGAAGAATAGAGCTGGCATTGAGTCCAGATGACCCTTTGACAAAGCTCATGTCTAGACTGCAAGTAGATTTGAAAGGCAGTGCTGTAATAGCTTATCTTCAACCTCAGCGCCATTGAGTGCCCTAATCCATCTGCTTTCACCCTCCAGTGCTAGGCAATGAAATAGAATAATGTGTAGACTATGAAAGCTGAGGATTTATGCTGATAGAAAAGTACTAGAGATTATGGAGTAACTATTCAACCTCATTTGAACAGCATGTTTTTAGTTTCAGGCAAAGAGGTAGCCACTTCTTAGAGGCCTAGATCTTCTCTCAGGAGGGCAGAGTCAGGAGACTTCATGGGTCCACAAACACAACCTGGGAAAATGTCTCCCAGAAGTTGGGATTTTTGTTCCGATTAGATGGGGTTCTCTGGGAGTCAGGCTTTAGAATGCCTCTGTGGCCGACAGCCTCCACAATCAATCCGGTTGGGAAGTCTGCATCTCTACTCCAGCACGGTGTCCAATGTTTAAAAGAAGGCAATGAAACAAAATCAGCCCTCACCTCCACAGACACCCTGTACCCCATCCTTGCCAACTTATGACTCTTCATGCCTTCTACCTATACCCCCATGTCCCATCATACCATCTGTGCCTCCACCAAAGTCTATAAACCCTCATACCCTCCATCTCAATCAATACCCCTTTGTCCACTCCCCATAACCCCTCATACTTTCCAAGCTAACCTATGTCTCACTACCTACCCCCATTGTAGATTCTATGCCAATTAGTGCCAACCCATGTCAACCCATGAATCCCAATAGACACCTCGCCTCATACACCTACTATACCAATTTACATTGTATCTGTTGTGGGCAGACCTAAAGAGCCATGCTGCGATTAAACAAAATAATTATGTATCTATTGCAGTGAAAATTATTTTTAAAAACTATCATTGATTAAAAACCATTCATTACATTTACATTGCTTCAACATCATAATGGGGAAAGTCAGTCACAGGCACTCAGAAGTTTCTTCCAACCATGAGAGGGCCTACGTACTGACATTTCACAACATCCTACTGCAGCCAACACTGGGACCCAGGTTTGATTCCAGTCTGCATGGAGTTTGCACATTCTACCAGTGTCTGTGTGGGTTTCCTATGAATCATAGAATCCTACAGTGCAGAAGGAGGCCATTTAGCCCATTGTGTCTGTACTGACCACAATCCCACTCAGGCCCTATCTCCATAACTCTATGCATTTACTCTATCTAGTTTCCCTGACACTAAGGGGCAATTTAGCATGGCCAATCCACCTAACTCTCACATCTTTAGACTGTGGGAGGAAACCGGAGCACCGAGGAAACACACACTGACACGTGGAGAATGTGCAAGCTCCACAGGGAGTGACCCAAGCCGGGAATCGAACCTGGGTCCCTGGCACTGAGGCAGCAGTTCTAACCACTGTGCCACCATGGGTGCTCCGGTTTCCTCCTATGCTGCAAGATGTGCAGGTTAGGTTGATTGGCCTTGCTAAATTGCCCCTTCATGTCGGGAATTTGCAGGGTAAATGTTGGGTTACGGGCTAGGGCCTGGTTGGGATTGTTGGCGGTGCAGACTCAGAGTTAAATGACCTCCTCTGCACTATAGGGATTCTCTGGTCCTTTGATAAGAGGATAATAGATTAGGTGACAGTAAGTTTGGCCAATGATGTAGGTCTTAAAAGCCATGTAGACACATGGAATCATGACAAAAATAAGAAATAGCAAAAACATGCTCAGCTTTGCATCACGCTATCCTTTCTGTGACCTTCAGATCACTTGTGACTGATCATTAACCCTGCATCAAATAGATGTTCTTCATATTCGATACCCTGCACAGCGTCAATTTGGAAAATAATGTGCCAGGCCCTACAACCCCAAGGAGAATATTAAAAGCGAGCATCTGCTCATTTGTGGAAGGAACATCAACCACGTTGCTCCTGTGGCGACCGGAAAAGAAAATTCAGAATGGTCTCGCAGATTTCTGGTTTTGTTACACTCACAGTAATTCATCAAGCTGCTTTAAATACTATGACACAACCTTGAGGCATGAGAGGTGAAATCCATTCTAATGTATTATCTTCAGTTGAAGTGTGGGCCTGCCTTTAAGGCTATGAAAGCCTGAACTGAACATCGGATGAGTTCAATGAAAGGTTAATTGTTATTCATGCTGGAGACCAGAATCCTTAGCTATGGTTAGAGAGAGATGAACTAAGTGCCTGCAACTATTTGGTGTAGTGTATGCCTTGACAGCTTTCCTGTACATTGGCAATTAATGTTATTGTCTTCATGTGTTTTTTAATGTCTGAATTGTGACACAAATTTAAACAGATAGAGAGTGTGACATCTGGATTGTGATCTGTTCCAAAGATAGCTGTAAGGCTTGGGAAGGAAGCAATGGATGTGAAGCTATTTATACATTAACAGTCGTGGGATTGCTTATGTTAGGCCAGATGGCATGTGGATTGTTTTATTGTCTCCACAATATGGGCGCTAATCTGAAAGGGAAAGTTGCATTCCTATTGTAACACCCTTCATTCAATGGGATATCTATCAGATGGGTTTGTATCAACATTCTGCTTTCCTCCTCTGATTTTTCTCTCCCCAAATGCATGAGCGTCTTTCTCCTCCTTTGCCTCTCTGATGAGGTTTTCATTTCCACAAGTCCCAGCAGTGCAGCCAGCATCATATGAGAAATGGTTGAGATTCGCTATCCCTCTCTCTCTCTCTCTCTCTTCCCCCCCCCCGACGGCAGGATCTTCTGCTGCCCACCACAGTGGATCAGTAAACCCGCCAGATGCTGGCGTGAACCTCATGGGACGCAGATGAAGATCCACCTCCACGTGAGAATCTCCACGATACCAGCAAGAAAACACGTCAGCATGGAGCACGTGTGAATAATGTTGGGACTCACCTGAACAATGCCTGGGGCTGCCTCTGGAGATCAGGATGGAGGCCATCCACAACCTGGGACACCTCAGCAACTGGCTGTGGGGGGGGGGGGGCGGAGATCAACTGCTGATGAACTTTCCGGATTTGCAATCCTGGAGAAATTCCATCTTCTAGCCTGAGTGTGTTCCTGGAGATCCATCTTCTTCATTATCAGATGGTCAACCTTCTTTCTTCAATAAGGGGTCAGAGATGTTGGACACATTTTCAATATGACTTCCAGATGCAATGGCGAGCTACACACCAACCAGGCCACGCAATAGGGAACATCTGGGTATGTTATTTAATGAGTTTCGGGCCAAAGGATTTGGCATGTTTTCCCAGCAGCCTCTGCAGCAGGAATCATTTCTCGTTCTTGTCCCCATCGTGGCAATTAGTCTCAAAATGGGAGAATTCCACACTGGGGTAACAACCCATGAGGTGCTTATTGATAATTGCTCAGTGCAAAATTATTGATGCAAAGATAAAATATTCCCCAATTATCCATGTTTTGATGTTCAGCACAACAAGCATGTTCAATCGGCAGTAACACTTTACCCGGAGGCAACAGCATGTTTCAGAAGACTAATCATTTTTGTGCATAAAGTATGTTTCGCTAATTGTATTTTTCTCTTTTGTTTGCAATAATTTGCTGAATGAATAATTAAACAAACTACTGGAAAGAAAACACTACTTATTTATATCCAATTTGCAAAAATCTCAATCTAAGCACAATTTGAACTGAAACAGTAAGCACTTTGCAATTCATCTGCAAGAAATGTCCAAGGATTTGATACTTGACATACTGGAGAATTTCTGGTGCAGTGGGTAGTCTTCCTGTCTCTGAACCAGAAGCTCCAGATTCAAGTCCCGCTCCATTTCGATTTGATTTATTATTGTCACATGTATTAGTATACAGTGAAAAGTATTGTTTGTTGCGCGCAATACAGACCAAACATACCATTCATAGAGAAGGAAAGAACTAGAATTACTACAGTGCAGAAGGAGGCCATTTAGCCCTTCGAGCCTGCACCAACAACAATCCCATCCAGGTCCTATCCCAGTAACCCCACATATTTACCCTGCTAATCCCCTGACACTAAGAGACAATTTATTATAGCCAATCCACTGACCCTGCACATCTTTGGAGTGTGGGAGGAAACCAAAGCAAACTCACATAGACATGAGGAAAACATACCAACTCCACACAGTCATCCGAGGCCAGAATTGAACCTGGGTTCCTGGCACTGTGAGGTAGCAGTGCTAATCATTGTGCTACCATGCCACCCGCAAAGGAGAGATTGCAAAACATAGTGTTAGAGTCGTCACTTGGGTGCAGAGAAAGATCAACTTAGTATAAGGTAGGTCCATTCAAAAGCCTGACCGCAGCAGGGAAGAAGTTGCTCTTGAGCCGGTTGGTACATGACCTCAGGCTTTTGTACCTTTTTCCTGATGGAAGAAGGTGGAAGAGAGAATGTATGGGGTGCATGCGGTCTAGGATTTGATAACCAAGGAAGGCACATTCATAATGCGGTCAAATAGATTTGAATATCAGCCTGCTTCCAACATGTGGCAGGCAGTAAGACTATGAGCAACGGAAACTGCAGAAGGCAGGACTCTCTGGATTTAGGGTGACTGTAGGAGTGGGAGACTGCACAGCTAGGGAGATTGTGCTCAGAGAGGGCTTGTGGTTGCTGAGGAGAGATGGTGGTAGGGGGGAGAATGTTATCGGTGGGGGGTGATGGTAGACTGAGGAAAGGAGTTGGCAGTGGCGGAGGGAGAATTGGAGGACAGCAGAGATAGCTGGCTGGCATGGCAACAGAAGCAGATAAGCTATTATGAATGGACACAATACTCCTAGTCCACAGTCAGTGCTGTAAATTCCACATATTATCCATCCCTTTTTGCCTATTTTACCTCCTCTCAAGATCCCAGAAACTCAGTCAGTATGAATAACAGTAGAAATACAGTTAAAGTGGAGGTATGCCATCTCCTTAAAATCTTCGCTGATAGGCTAAACTCTGAACATCTTGACCCCAAAACAAGTCTGCCAACATTAAAACAAAACCGGATGGTATGGTAAAAGCAAAACACTGCGGATGCTGGAATCTGAAACAAAAATAGAAAATGCTGAATAAACTCAGCAGGTCTGACAGCATCTGTGGAGAAAGAATCGAGCCACCGTTTTGAGTCCGGATGACCCTTCGTCAGAGCTGAAGTTGAGGAAAATCGGATAAGATTGAGACAGTGAAGGTGGGTGGGCTGGGCGAATTGTAATTTATAGGAATGCCATTGATAAAAAGGCAAAGGGAATGTAAATGGCAGTGATAAAAGCTAGGATTTTTTAAAGTTTAAAATGTATTTACTAGCGTCACAAGTAGGCATACATTAACACTGCAATAAAGTTACTGTGAAAATCCCCTAGCTGCCACACTCTGCCTGTTTGGGTACACTGAGGGGGAATTTAGCACAGCCAATGCACTTACCCACGGTGCTGAAAGCTTCCATTAAGAGATTGAAACATGTGAATGGCAGAAAAAAGCTGCAGAGTGTAGGAATGTGGCAAATGGCCCTATTGGGGTGAGGTGGATGGTACGGTATCATTTTGAGATCTTAAAGATTTATTTTTACTTTTCACCAATAATCAACCTATCAATTTGTGGTGTGAATATTATCTCCTGCATCTTTTCCAAGAAAATATCTTTCATTTTTGGGCAGGCACCCTCTAAGAAGGGTGAAATTCTAGCTGAACTTTCAAAATGATGACAACATGCATTGATATGGGGGAATTTAATGTAATGTTTAATTCTTAACATCACAAAGTGCTTCACAAGAGTGTTACCGAATACTAAGCTGCATGAGGCAATGAGAGTTCACTAGGAGGTAATTTTCAAGGAGCTATAATGAGTAGAGAGAGAAAAGAGAGCCAGATCAATTTAAAGGAGGCATGTTGGAGACTAGTGTCCAGGTTGGCATGGTGGCACATGGTTAGCAGTGCCAGGGACCTGGGTTCAATTCCTGACTTGGCGGGCGTCTGTTTGTGCAGAGTCTGCACGTTCTCTTCGTGTCTGCATGGATTTCCTCCGGGTGCTCTGGTTTCCTCTCTCAGTCTGAAAGATATGCTGGTTAGGTGCATTGGCCGTGCTAAATTCTCCCTTGGTGTACCCAAACAGATGCAGGAGTGTGGCAACTAGGGGATTTTCACAGTAACTTTGTTCCAGTCTAAATGTAAGCTTACTGGTGACAATAATAAATAGGCAACTGTAGGCATGAGCACCAATACTGGAGTGACTGAAATCAGTGATGTGCAAGAAATGGAGCATTGCAGGGATCTTGGAAGGTTGTAGAGCTGGAAGAAGTTAAGGAAAAGGTACATCGGAGATTTAGGCTCCAGGGTGGCACAGTGGTTAGCACCAAGTTCAATTCCAGCCTTGGGTCACTGCCGGTGTGGAGTTTGCACGTTCTCCCCTATGCCTGCGTGGGTTTCCTTCAGGTGCTCTGGTTTCCTCCCACAGTCCAAAAATGTGCAGGCTAAGTTGATTGGCTGTGCTAAATTAACCCTAATGTCAGAGGGTTTAAAAGTTTAAATGTGAGGGGTTATGGAATTGTGGTCAGTGCAGACTGAATGGGCCGAATGGCCTCCTTCTGTGTTGTCAGGATTCTATGATTCTAAATAGTGGGGGGTGAACCATAGAGACATTTTCAAGCGACGGTGAGAATTTTAAAATCATGACAAGGTCAAACTAGAAGACAATACAGGTCAGCGAGCAAGGGAGAGATGGGTGAATGGTGAATTAGCTGAGTTCAAGTTTGCAGAGACTGCAATGTTGGAAATCAGAGGAGAATGGGAAGAGTGAAGTGGTTCCCAATGCATGGGAAATAGCCTAGGTGAGCTGAGGCAGGGACAGAGTCAGACAACGTTCCTGAGGTGGAAGTAGGGTGACCTTGATGATGGAATCGATAGGAGGGTAAGCGCTCGTCTCGTGGCCAAATAAGGTGACAGCATCAAAAGCCATTGACCTCGAACTACACAGGGATTTCCCAGGCTCCTGCTGTAACTTTGGTAATGTCCTCCAAGTCGCATTAAAGGTGGTTTGCATTGTTTCTCTGCTAGTGTCCCACCAACATTATTGTGGGGGGGGCCTCCTCTGGAATTTAAGCACCCACTTCTGGATAATGCCATGTTTGCATGCTTTTCTGGGGTGTTTTGTGAAAGGTAAGTTGATCAGTACGCTGTTGTTCTCTGCATCTCTCTTTCCCAACTGTATTCAATGCATTTGGTGGTCAGGTTTTGAGATTGTTACAGCTGGCATAAGATGTCATTCTGGCCTCCGTGTCTATTCTATTTTCCACATGTCACCTGCCAGAAACAAAAGAAGAAGGGAAAGCATTTGGACACTGGCGGGAGCATAGCGTCGCGATGGCAGCAGAGCTCCCAATTGCCATTACAGCATCAAGGGATTAAACTGGCCACAATGAAATTATCTTCATTTTGCAGAAGAGTGGTGTCTGTAGAGCGTCCAATTCTCCAAGGATGCAGCAAAACTTTGCAGTGTTCTTCAGGGAGACCTGGAGTTATATACCAGACAGGCAGTGGTGAAGGGGTCAGCTGCCAGAAATATGTGTGCCTTGAGCTCTTTAAGAGGCCAGTGGGGATGTCTTGATTAACAACTGGAGCATCCGACAGTGCGCATTTTAGCACATTATTGAATTTCTCCGTCATTTAAAATCAGAGAACAGGATACTTGAATTCTGAAGGTTTTTTTTGCTACCGGATTGCAATTACCTCGAGCTATCTTTTCAAATGTCTTATGAAGCTTAATAGAGGTGATCAAAAGTAAAGAAGATCATGCACATCGCACAAGCACACGCTGGAAATTGCTGTTGGTGCACTATTCTTGTGAGTCACTTTTCAAGGAGAAGTTATCCCTGCTGATTTGTCCACAATCTCTCTCTTCTCAGTTTTGGAGTTCCCTCTCCCACACAGCTGGCCAACCTTGAAAAGAGTCTTACTAATCCTCTAAATCAATTATGAATTGCAACTCTGAGTGCGTTAGGCATCTGACTAACACAGAAATAAAGCCACTGCGACTTGACAAAATCACTGCAGAATTGCATTATTTAGTAAATAGAGAGCTTCACTTCTCAAAACAAAAATCATTTATGGAAAGTGGACATCGTTAGCTGGGTCCAGCATTTATTGCCCATTCCTAACATTTCAGGGAGCATTTAAGAGTCAACTACGTGGCTGTGGGTCTGGAGACCAAATGAGAGTGGTGGATTTCCGTCTATTAGTGAACTAGATGGGTTTTAAAAAAAAATGGTCATTATTTTAATTCCTGATTCTTAATGAATTCAAATTTCACCATCTACCAAGTTAGGATTCTTATCCAGGTCCCCAGGTTTTGTACCAGATTTCTGGCTTACTATCTAGTGACAAGCCCATTTTACCACCATCTCCCCATGGAACTCTCTCATTAAGGTTAATAGAATAATGCTAGCAGTTTGAGGAAGAAAGCCACCTATTACCCCCAAATTATTTACTATCTGTTAGATTATTGGTTTAAAGCATGCGGCACCAATCATTGTATTTCCAGATAATGTGACTGCATATCCCAAAGGAAATCTGAGGTTCTTAGATTCTATAAGTTGCCACTGAAAGCATGTAGAGTCAAGGAGGTTGACAGGATGGAAAGAGGCCCTTTTGATCCAACTAAATGCTGCCCTTTTTTTTAACCACTAAGCTAATCTGAATTGCTCGCATTTGGCCTATATCCATTGTACCCATGTAACTGTCTAAATGCTTTTTAATAGACAAAATTGTACCCGCCTCTATTACAACCTCTGGCAGCTTGTTCCAGACATTCACGACCCTCTGTGTGGAAAAATAAATGCCCTCTGGATCCTTTTGTATCTCCCCCTCTCACCTTTAATCCTATGCCCTCTAGTTTTAGACTCCTAACCTTTGGGAAGAGATGTTGACTATCTAGCCTCTCATTAGTTTATAGACCTCTAAGATCACCCCTCAGCCTGCTACGCTCCAAGGAAAAAAATTTGGGTCCTCAGAACATTTAGCTGATTAGTAATCTAGTGATAATACCACGAGGCCAGCGCCTCCCCCGATTGGCACTTCAGGGGGCAATTGAATAGTTATCTAAACTAGACATACCATTATAAATGTTTCTTGCCAGGGTTACAATAATAATCTTCAATTCCCATGTACTCTACAACTTGCTTATTGTGCCCTCAGGAACGTAACGAATTGCGATACACCAAAGTCCCTATTGCTGAATTGCCACTGATGTGAATCGTTACACAGACAGCAGTCTGATATTTTACAAACGAGTAATGAGCCAAAAAAAACCCCACTGATTACGTTGAATTCAAACATCAGTAATTTTGTAGAACATTAGCAATCCACTGATTTGATCATACGTAAATTTACTGCGACCAATATACAATACTTTCGATCAAATGACTCCAGTAGAAATGTTGAAGTGTTTGATCGAAAGATGATGTGCGGGTTAGGTGGATTGGCCATGGGAAATTGCCCCTTAGTGCCCCAGGATGCATAGGTTTATTGGGGTAAATATGTGGGGTTACGGGGATGGGGCCTAGATGGGATTACTGTTAGTGTAGGTTCAATGGGCCGAATGGCCTCCTTCTGCACTGCAGGGATTTTATGATTCTGTAATTTCCTTGGCACTTGTCATCTATCAAAATGGGCAATATAGCTGTTATTTAAATATGATGCATTATGTTCCACACAGTAGTTTCATCTTATTTTTGCCCATTCTAGGTTTGGGTATATTTTAGCTGCATCATATTCCAAATAATCTTTGAAAGAATGTAACATAAAGTTTGCAACCTCAATTCACAAGCTACCACAAAGCAATTTAGATGCAATTTAGATGCAAGAAGTGAAATCTTAAATCTATAAACTATATTGAACATCTTGGTCGCAAAATGTCTTCTGCTGATCCCATCAACCTCCCAGCCAGTAAATCTCAGGTGTTCACTCGAGCAAGGGTCAGTTTTGAAACTGTGACTGCTTTTGGTCCTGCAGGGTTGAGGTCAGGACTCAAACCTGGAACCCTGAACTTTTCTGTCAGTTTTCACCCCAGAGTAGCAGCAGATTTAACCAGGAAGGAGGTGATCAGGAAATAACACACGTAGTTGTTCAAGAGAGGCAAGACGAGCAGATTTTTTTTTTTAAAAAGTGCAGCAAATTGAGATGATTTGAAATGCACTCTAGGAAAGGGTGGCAGAAGCAGGTTCACAATTACTTTCATTAGGCACACTTAGACCTCACAACACCAGGTTGAAGTCCAAAAGATTTATTTGGAATCACCAGCTTTCAAAATGAACCTTGAGATAGAATCATAGAACTCGACAGTGCAGAAAAAGGCCCTTCGGCCCATCGAGTCTGCACCGAACACAATCCCACCCAGGCCCTATCCCCATATATTATTCCCACTAATCCCCTCTAACCTGCGCATCCCTGGACACCTAAGGGGCAATTTCTTAGCATGGCCAATCATCCTAACCCCCACATCTTTGGACTGTGGGAGGAAACCGGAGTACCTGGAGGAAACCCACGCAGACACGAGGAGAATGTGCAAACTCCACACAGACAGTAACCCTAGCCAGGAATCGAACCCAGGACCCTGGAGCTGTGAAGCAGTAATGTTAACCACTGTGCTACCGTGCCTCCTTTCGGAGCATTGTTTCTTCAGGTGTTCCTTCATCACTCAACTGATGAAGGAGCAGCGCTCCAAGAGCTTGTGATTTCAAATAAACCTATTGGACTTTAACCTGATGTTGTGAGACATTTTACTGTGCCCACCCCAGTCCATGTTGGCATCTCCACATCATGACCTTCAAAAGGAGAATTGGATACCTATTTCAATTACACCAAGAGAATGGGAGTGAGATTCATTGATTCTCTTTTTCATAGAATCCTACAGAGCAGAAGGAGGCCATTTGGCCCTTCTAGTCTGCACTGACCACAATCCCACCCAGACCTATCCCCACAACCCTGTGCATTTACCCTAGCTAGTCCCCCTGACACTAAGGAGCAATTTAACATGGAGGATCCACCTAACCCGCACACTTGGACTGTGGGAGGAAACTAGCACATCCAGAGGAAACCCACACAGACATGGGGAGAACGTGCAGTCTCCACACAGACAATGACCAGAGCTGGGAATTGAACCCGGCTCACTGGCACTGTGAGGCAGTAGTGTTAACCAGTGTGCCACTCTTGGCGTGGGCATGATGATCCACATGATTCCTTCCTGTTCTATATTGTTCTACAATTCAATGATAAATTCTTCATGAAGAGAAGGGGGAACCGATTAAAGTCTATGTTGGAACATACATCTGGCAGGCTGCTGAACCCGAGTGGATTGAATGGGGACGATCCTCCAGGAGGTTTCAGGCTATAGCCTTTAAACTGAGGTTTGTAATGCTCAACTGGAAAGAGGTTCATAGAATACTGACATTGCAGAAGGAGGCCATTTGGCCCATCGAGCCTGCACAACAAGAAGTTACTGTGAAAATCCCCTAGTCTCCACACTCTGGCACCTTTTCGGGTACATTGAGGGAGAATGTAGCACATCTTTCACACTGTGGGAGGAAACTGGAGCACCTGGAGGAAGTCCATGCAAACACCACACAGACAGTGGCCCAAGTTGGGACTTGAACCGGGTCCCTGGCACTGTGAGGCAGCAGTGCCAAACACTGAGCCACCGTGCTCGATGGTAATGATTTTGTGTGTTTTTTTTAATGCACATTCATATTTACTTTTAACCATTCCAAAGGGCGTGTGATTTACCCCAGAGGGCATCATACTGTCATCAAAGATGTGCTGGGACGGAATACAAAGGGTGCCCTTGCTGTCCAAATAAATCCACAAAGTTCAGAACTACTCTCTGCTGCACACATCAGGCTTTACACTCCTGGGATACCAAAGCCACCCTTCAGTGGAGGCAGCTGATGATTTTGATGGCAAGCTGCCTGCGTAAACTGTCGTGATATGCACGAAGGGGCAAAGCCCCAAAAGCAAGTGGCGTTTGCTACCAGATAAACCTGTTGGACTTTAACCTGGTGTTGAGACTTCTTACTGTGTGTAAACTGTGCCACGGCACAAATGCCCATCTGACAACATTCCTACCCACCACCACCATCTCCCTGCCCCCAACAAAAACAGAGACTGCCTTGTTTGGCGGCGGGTGTTTTGATTTGCAGGCTGGAGCTGTGGCAAAAGTCCAGGCCTGAGTTTTTCAATGACTGCAATCAGTACAGATGTATCATTATCACCACCATGGCTAGTCTTCACAGCATGCTAAAACTGCTGGTCACCAAGGTTGCCTTTAAAGTTTTAATTGTGAGTACCTATGAGTTTGCATAACCAATCCACTCTCTCACTGCCAATGTGACGGTCGTTATAGGCATTCTCAAGGAAAATATTCATATCTGTAGTCAGCATTAGGAGGAAACATTTACAATCAGTAATGCACTTTTCTTCACTGCCAAGTGGATGGGGCATGAGATTTAACACACAATCTTTGAATTTATGCTTGCTAAATTCAGGTTAGAGGTTTTCCTTTTATGTTTTCATGCCACTTATTACTTTGCTTTTGTCTTGAGGCCTTAGAAATAATATCATAGCTTGCTTCCAGCCCCTATTCTTCCCCATTATCAGCTATTTATTCCATTTTCCATTTAGTGCTGGGACTCTAAAGATTTAATCTTTAGTTGTATATCCTGCCTTATTTCTGGAATTTTGGTTGAAAAATCAAAAGTCGTGGAATGGGATTTTATGGCCTCGCTTTGGCGTAACCCAAAATTCCTGTCCAAAATCACTGGGAGATTTCCGCTGTCGAACACTCACCTGCACTGATTCTAAGGCAGCGAGGTGGTAGAGTTCTGACCATAGTCAGCCTTGGGTCCTTCAACCCATGTTTGCGCCAGCCATCAAGCACATATCTATTCTAACCTATTTACTAACACCCGGTTGGCACTGCTGCCTTATAGTGCCAGGGACCCGGGTTTGATTCCGGCTTTGGGTCTGTGCAGACTTTGCATGTTCTCCCCGTGTCTGCGTGGGTTTCCTGTGTGCTCTGGTTTCCTCTCGCAGTCCAAAGATGTGCAGGTTCGGTGGATTAGCCATGATCAATGTATGGGGTTGCTTGGAAAGGGCCTCAATAAGATGCTCCTTTGGAGGGTCGGTGCAGACTGGATGGGATGAATGGCCTCCTTCTGCACTGTAGGGATTCTAAGTGGATCAGACCTTTTCATCAATGGCTACATCTTTCATGTCAGAGTGATATCTTATGAAGAGGGATAAATAGGTCTCTGAAGAAACTGCTTTTCTTTTTACAGCCACATTTCAAATGAAATATAAAACAAAGGATATGAAGTAGTCCATTAGCTGAAGAAGAGCTGGCCAGGAGTAACTTACTTAATAGATTACCAAGCAGTCTAGCTTAAGTGGCCTAATGAAATAGAATGCCAACACTGGCTTTCGAAAACCAATTAGGGATCAGTTCTGACTAAGGTCTTTACCTCAAACAATAATCCATCCTTCCTCTTTTCAAATGCTGACAATTCACTGCATGTTTCCAACATTTCCTGTTTTAATTGGAGACCCCTTGTTGGCAACCCCATGAGACAAGAGAGCACCTTCATCATCAAGTGCCTTTCGCAACTTCAGTAAAGCAAGGCCATGGAGGGATTTGAAAAGTAGGTTTGAGAATTTTAAAACTGAGTTGCCATCTATCAGGAAGGGAGACGGTGAAGTTTAGCAAGCAGAAAGTTAATGATGTGTTACAGATTTCTCAGGGAATCCAGGTCATCGGGCAATATATACTTCTACATGCATGATGTACTCTCCTTGATGAATTCAATGCATTCAATGCCAGTTTTGAGCGAGAGGTCAGCGAGAGCATACCCTCCACCTTGGAAGCCCTGGATGAACCTTTATCTGGGGTCACCATTGCAAATGTCAGAGCGGCTTTCTTGAAGGTCAACCCACGGGAAGTGACTGGCCCGGATGGGGTATCCGGATGTGCACTCAGATCAGCTGGCGGCCGTATTCACAGACATCTTCAACCTTTTCTTTACAACAATCTGAGGTCTCTATCTGCTTCAAGAAGGCGACCATCATCTCGGTACCTAAGATAAACCAAGCAACGTGCCTTAATAACAATCGGCCAGTGACTCTGACATCCATCATTATGAAGTGTTTCAAAAGGTTAGTCTTGGTACGAATCAATTCCAGCCTCCCGGACTACCTGGAGCCACTACCGCCTACCACCGCAACAGGTCCACAGCAGACCCCATTTCCCTGGCCCTGCACTCAACCGTGGAACACCTAGATAACAAGACACCGATGTCAGATTCCTATTTATTGACTAGATCTCAGCCTTCCACACTACTTTTTCCACGAAGCCCACCTCCAAGCTCCGTGGCCTGCGTCTCAGCAGCTCTCTCTGCGACTGGATCCTGAACTTTCTAACTCACTGACCACAATCAGTAAAGATAGACAGCAACACCTTCTCCACAAACATCCTCAACACTGGTGCCCCACAAGGCTGTGTTCTCAGCCCCCTACTATACTCCTTATAAACCTATAACTGTGCAGCCAAATTCCCGTCCAAGCCGATTTTTCAAGTTTGCTGACGACACCACCGTAGTGGGTCGGATCTCAAACAGCGATGAGACAGAGTACAGGAATGAAATACAGAATCTGGTGAAGTGGTGTGGCAACAGTAACCTTTCCCTCAATGTCAGCAAAACAAAGTAGATTGTCATCGACTTCAGGAAGCGTAAAAATAGAAGATGCCCTTTATACATCAATGGGGATGAAGTAGAAATGGTCGAGAGCTCAAGTTTTTAGGTGTCTAGACCACCAACATTTTGCCCTTGTTCTGCGCCCCCCCACCCCGTCATGCCAACTCCATAGTTAAGGAAGCCCACGAATGCCCCTACTTTCTCAGAAGACAAAGGAAATTTGGCGTGTCAGCTACGACTCTCTCCAACTTTTACAGATGCATCATAGAAAGCATTCTTTCTGGTTGTATCACAGCTTGTATGATTCCTGCTCTGCCCAAGACTGCAAGGAACTACAAAAGGTCATGAATGTAGCCCAATCCATCATGCAAAGTAGCCTCCAATCCATTGACTCTGCCTACACTTCCTGCTGCATCGGCAAAGCAGCCTGCATAATTAAAGACCCCACACACTCTGGAAATTCTCTCTTCCACCTTCTTCCTTCAGGAAAAAGATACACAAGGCTGAGGTCATGTCCCAACTGACTCGAGGACAGCTTCTTCCCTGCTGCTGTCAGATTTTTGAATGGACCTACCTTGCATTAAGTTGATCTTTCTCTGCACTTGAGCTATGACTGTAACACTACGTTCTACACTCTCTCGTTTCTTTCTCCGTGAACGGTATGCTCTGTCTGTATAGCGCGCAAAAAAACAATACTTTTCACTGTATGTTAATACATGTGACAATAATAAATTAAATCAAAATCAAAAAATGTTTTATTCTGAGGGTGAGATTATCTGGCCCTTCCATCCGGTGGGATTGTTGGCCACTCCAAACGTGACTGCCCTCCCCCCACCTCCGCATAACACGTACCCCAGAGGTTCAGCCATCGAGAAATGCAAATGGCCACCGACTTCAGTGGGACTGGAGAACCCCACCAGCAGTCAATAACAAACTGCCTCTGCTACTGGAAAACCCACTGCAGAATAGCAGCAGTAAAATCCTGGCCTGAGGCTATAGATAACAATGGTGGAGGCTCCAATTGCTTTTTCTATTAAATGTTTGATTACTACTATTAATTTGACTCTTACCACCTACCATTGATGTGTGATGACCACAAAACCATAGGAGCAGAAATAGGCAAGTTGGCCCATCGAGTCTGCTCTGTCATTCAACCATGGCTGATATGATTCTTATCCCCACTCTCCTGCCTTCTCCCCATAACCCCTGATTCCCTTATTAATCAAGAATGTACCTATCTCTGTCTTAAAGACACTCAATGACCTGGCCTCCACAGTCCTCTGTGACAATGAGTCCCACAGATTCACACCCTTTGACTGAAAAAATTCATCTCATCTCAGTTTTAAAGGAGCGTCCCTTCATTCTGAGGTGGTGCCCTTGAGCTCTAACCTCTCCCACTAGTGGAGACATCCTCTCCATGTCCGCTCTATCTTCATTCTCAGTATTCTGAATTTCAATTAGATCCCACCCCCCTCCCATCCTTCTAAACTCCAAGTATAGACCCAGACAATTAGGTCTCCCATGGAAGGATTTGCAGGTTAACAATCAATCTATTTTACCACAACTTTCCTTTTCTGTCAAGTTCTGGGATGGAAGTCAAAACTGGAGCTTCTGATTGGGCAGGGATGTTTACTCACTGCACCACAAGACCTTCCACATGGGTAACAGGTAAATGAAATTTGCCGTTACTTGGTACGTGTACTAGAATTTTGTATAAGCACAAGTTCAGGTAGGATGGAAGATGGGAAGCCAGCAGGAGTTAATATCAAGTCTTCATAACAAAGACATGAAGGTTTCAGCACAAAGGATCTGAGGTACAGTCAGAGCAATGTTGTTGAGGTGGATGTTGACCATTTTGTACTGGTGTATCTCTTAATCCAACCTTAAGGAAGCACTTGTTAGGGTGGAATTACACATTTGTGTCGCTGTGAAATGATTTTGGGTGTGCATCAATACCATGTGTGGCATTATAAATGAGAACCTTATGCACCGGAAACCTCCAACCTTACCCATGGCTGGGATTCTCCAGTGCCGCTGCACTGAATGGAATTTTTGCTGAGCGCCAAATTCTCCATTCTTGTTGGCATCAGGATGGGAATGGATGAGATTGGAGAATCCTGCCCACAATGTCACAATGTTTTCCACTCATTATGAGTAGATAATAACCCCTGCTGGATTGTTTAACCCAATCTGAACTTTTCCTCTTCCCATTC
Source organism: Carcharhinus amblyrhynchos (assembly GCF_965287045.1). Classification (NCBI taxonomy): domain Eukaryota; kingdom Metazoa; phylum Chordata; class Chondrichthyes; order Carcharhiniformes; family Carcharhinidae; genus Carcharhinus; species Carcharhinus amblyrhynchos. The sequence continues at coordinate 6,947,613 of NC_137333.1, read as the reverse complement.
TTGTCATCCCTGCAGTCTCTCGCGTGAGCTTGCGAGTTTCGAGTTGGCAAGCTTGTGAGTTTCTACAGTCTGACATATGGCTTTGCAAACGCTGGAAATCAGATGCAGATTCTTTTAATCCCAATTGATGTAAAATGCCTCCAGTGATGACGAGGAGAATTATTTTATCCGATATGCCAGAATTACAGAGACAGAGTTCTAACCTACTGCACTAGCCAGTCATGCAAGGTAATTACGTATTTTAATGACCAGAGATGTGTATAACTATAAAGGCACATTGTCCCCCAATGTGCAAACCAAGTCCTACAGCATTATAAAATGATTGGCAATTAATGTCCAACCTTACAATAAAGTTCCTGGCAGCAGGCTTTTAATATTAATGCCATTGGCTATCAGTATATTAATTAATGTCCATAAGGAACACTTTCTGCCATATTATTCTCTCTTTCTCTCTATCTCTCTTCTTATACATATGTATACACGCAGTCTACAACCAAGTCTGCTATACTACTATTAATCCATGGGGGAATTTAACAGAAGTGGCATTACTTTATCAATTTGTCTACAGGTCCATGTAAATATGGACCTAGGCTATCTTCAGAGTTTAATAGTTTATACTGACGGTTGGTGGATAGGAATACCAATGTGTGCATGGCAGATTGTAATGATGGAACTGCAATAAATTACTGATTTTAGAATAGTCCCTAAACCCAGATGTGTGAGAACCAGAGCAAGACCGTGTCTGTTTTGTTCAGATGGTTCTGCCTCATGCTTTAGAATTTTTGAGCATGAACTGAAAGGGCTTCTTCCAGATCCTATGCAAGACACAGAACCAGCCTTTTGAAGTTTCCAAGGGAAGTGGTTGCAGGGTAGAAAGATTCCAAGCAATAACAATCTATTACAGAAGCTAGACTTGTTGGAATATGGTTAGGAGAACATACAAGCATATGAATTAACAATAGGCATAGGCCCTCAAGCCTACCCCACCATTATATAAGATGAGGATTGTAACATCAATTTCACATTCCCAACTGTACCTTTCACTCCCTTGTTAATCAAAATCCATCTAGCTCTGCCATGAAAGTATTCAAAGGCCCACACTTTTTGAGGAAGAGAGTTCCAAAGACTCTCAATCCTCTGAGAAAAGAGATCTCCTCATTCCTGCCTTAAAAGAGCAACTCCATATTTTAAAAGAGTTCTCGATTCTCTTTACATTCTCCCCCTCAAGTCATCTCTTGCTCTTCTAAACTCCAGCAGATACAAACTCAGCCTGACCAGTCTAGGTATTCACCAAGTAATAGCTTCTAACCCATTTGCATTCTTCCTTGAATACAAAATTCTCATCAATGGCCGGTATAATTGCAACCCCTACTCTTGTGTTCAATTCTTGTCACAATAAACAATGACATTTTATTAGGTTTCTTTTTTTTTTAATCAATTTGTTCATGGGAGGTGGGCATTGCTTGCTGGGCTCATCCCTGAGGGCATTCAAGAGTCAACCGTATTGCTGTGGATCTGAAGTCACACGTAGGCCAGACTGGGTAAGGAATGACAGATTTTACACCCTAAAGGACATGAGTGACCAGATGGATTTTTACAACAATTGACATTGGTTTTGTGGTCATCGGTAGATTCTTAATTCCAGATCTTTACTGAATTCAAATTCCACCACCTGTCGTAATGGGATTCGAACCTGCATCCCCAGAACATTATCTGGATTACAAGCGCAATGGCTGTACCATTAAGCCACTGCTGTACCTGCACATTTTTGCAAGTTATGCATTGGAACACATAGATCCCTGTAACAGATCCTATAATTTTGTCTGATGCTATAATTTTATTTTCTAAAAAATCATTTAGACAGTTACATGGGGACTGAAATGTGTATAGACGGATATGGGTTAAACATGAGCAATTGGGTCTAGCTTAATGGTTTAAAAAAGGGAGAGCGGCATGGACAAGTTGGGCCAAAGTGCCTGTTTCCATGCTGTGAACCCTATGACTCTATCACTCTGCATCTTGGAGCTCTGCATTTGCTGACTGTACAGATAATATGCTTGTTTTACATTTTTTCTGCCAAAATGAGCACTTCACATTTTCCCATATTATACTCCATTTGCTAGATATTATATTTCCCACATTATATTCCATTTGCCCACTCACTTGACCTGTCTATATCCCTTTGTAGCCTCCTTATGTCCTTCTCACAACTTATTTTACTACTTTTCTTTGTGTCATCAGCAATTTTATTGACAGATGTTAAATTAACTGGCCTATAGTTTGCTGTTTTCTTTCTCTCTTCCTTTTTTGAATTAAAGGAGTTACTTTAACTATTTTCCAATCTTTCCATAGTTTCCCTGAAGCTATGGAACTCGGGACAATAGAAACAAATGCACCAACTATCTTGAAGGCCACTTCTTTAAGATCCTAGGTTGAAGTCCACCAGGATCTAAGGGGTGGTACAGTGGTTAGCACTACTGCCTCACAGCGCCGTGGTCGCAGGTTTGATTCCCAGCTTGGATCATTGTCTGTGTGGAATTTGCATATTCTCCCCATGTCTGTGTGGGTTTCCTCCGGGTGCTCCAGTTTTCTCCCACAGTCCAAAGATCAGCAAGTTATGTGGATTGGCCTTACTAAATTGTCACTTAGTGTCAGAGGGACTAGCTAGGGATTATGGGGATAGGACCTGGGTGGGATTGTGGTTAGTGCAGACTTGATGGGCTGAATGGCCTCCTTCTGCACTGTAGGATTCTATGATAGTAAGAACATAAGAAATAGGAGCAGGAGTAGGCCATCTAGTCCTTCAAGCCTGCCCCGCCATTCAATAAGATCATGGTTGATCTGAAGTGGATCAGTTCCACTTTCCTGCTTTCTCCCCATAACCCTTAATTCCCCTGTCTATCAGAAACCTATCCACCCGTGACTTAAATATATTCAGCGAGGTAGCCTCCACCACTTCAACGGGCAGAGAATTCCAGAGATTCACCACCCTTTTTGAGTGAAGAAGTTCCTCCTTAACTCTGATCTAAACTGCGCACCCCCCCCGCCTTATCTTGAGGCTGTGCCCTCTAGTCCTGCTATCCTTTCTAAGCTGGAAGAATCTCTCTACCTCTACCCTATCTATCCCCTTCATTATCTTATACGTCTCTATAAGATCCCCCCCTCAGCCTTCTAAACTCCAACGAGTACAGACCCAGTCTATTTAGTCTCTCTTCATAGTCCAACCCCCTCATCTCAGGTATCAGCCTAGTGAAGCTCCCCTGCACTCCCTCCAAGGCCAAAATATCCTTGCGCAAGTGCGGCGACCAAAACTGCACACAGTACTCCAGCTGCTGCCTCACCAGTACCCTGTAAAATTGCAGCAAGACCTCCCTACTTTTATATTCTATCCCCCTCGCTATAAAGGCCAGCATCCCATTCGCCTTCTTGGTCACCTGCTGCACCTGCAGACTGGGTTTTTGCGACTCATGCACAAGGACCCCCATGATTCTAGACTTGTCAGCCCTTAGCGCCGACAATTTTGTCGGTACCACTTCCCCGATGATTATGTTTTCAATCATAATCATAAAAGCTCTACAGTGCAGAAGGAGGCCAATTACTCTTTCCCCTCCATTTCCTGAATTACAGTTATTTCTGGGATATTACTTGTATCCTCTATAGTGAAGATGAATGCAAAATGCCTGTTCAATTAATCTGCAATCTCCTCGTTTTTCATTTATTCCAGAGACTCACTTTCTATTTAAATTATCTACTGGAACTCTTACTCTCTGTTTTTATATTTTTAGTTAGCTCTGTGTCATACTGTAATCTTTCCCTCCTTCTTAATCCTGTAGTTACGCTTTACTGTTTTTGTTCAGTTCTATCCAATCTTCTGATCTACTACTTATCTTCGTGCGCAGTGGTTAGTACTGCTGCCTCATGGCACCAGGGACCTGGGTTCGATTCCCAGTTTGGGTCACTGTCTGTGTGGAGTCTGTACATTCTCCCCATGTCTGTGTGGGTTCCTTCTGTGTGCTCCGGTTTCCTCCTATAGTCCAAAGTCGTGCTGGTTAGGGTGCATTGGCCATGCGAGGGTCTCCCTCTGTATACCCAAACAGGCACCAGAGTGTGGCGACTAGGGGATTTTCACAGCAACTCCATTGCAATGTTAACGGAAGCCTGCTTATGACACCAATTAAATAAACATTAGTTAGTGCCTTTTATTTAAGTTTGATACTGGCTGGAATTCTCCAACCTCTTGTATAGCTGACATTCTCCGATGTAAATGGAGGTGTAGCTGAGTACCAGATTCTCCATTCTCGCTGGCAGTGGGTAGTGAGGCGTGCAAGACTGGAGAATTCTGACTACTATCCTTAACTATTTAAGTAAACTACAGATAGTGGCTCCTCCCTTGGGGGAGTGGATGAGGACTGTGAATTTGATGATCAGCCATGATCATAATGAACGGCAGAGCAGCTTGAAGGGCCAAATGGCCTCCTCCTGCTTTGAGTTTCTATAAATGCAAGTTTTCTTTTCAATGACCCATGATGTAGGTCCACGCTGTACGTGGAGGATGGTGATGATTTACTCACGCTTTTTTTAAGCTGAGTCAAACCGCTCACCGAGTGGTTTTCCCAAGAGGAATTCTTGGAACAGAGTATTATCGAATCCCCACAGTGCAGAAGGAGGCCATTTGGCCCATCAAGTCTGCACCGACAACAATCCCACACATCCCCATCACCTACGTATTTACCTCGCTAATCCTTCTAACCTATGCATCCCAGGACACTAAAGGAATGGCCAATCAACCTAGCCCGCACATCATTTGGAGAGTGGGAGGAAACCAGACCACCCCGATGAAACCCACGCAGACATGGTGAGAACGTACAGACTCCACACAGACAGTGACCCAAGCTGGGAATCAAACCCGGGTCCCTGGAGTTCTGAGGCAGCGGTGCTAACCACTATGCCACCATGCTGCCGTGGCCAATGACACATTATGGCCCTTTACAAGATGGACTGGGGCCCTGAATACAATAGCAGCAGAGCTCAATGTTTCCAGATGTTTTCGGCATATTACACATCTGTATCATGTCCAGAGTCAGCCCTGTCAGACAAGCTTGCAGCGTTGCCCCTCAGAATCAAGACAAGTTGGGTCCATTGTGAGTTTGGTTGGCTTCAATATAATAGACCTAGCAAACAAAGCTCAGCCTTCAGGGCAATCATGTTAGTCAAGCTAGTCAGTACTGTTCAGGGGTGATGTTGATGACTAACCAGATACTTCTGTACTTTGGATGGGTCACTGGTGATTGAGAATAATGCCAACCATCTCCAGCTAACCTTGCAGGCTTAAAGCTTGAATGGATAGGCTGGTCCTCACTGGGTAAGCAATATAGGGTGAAAAATGGCAATTCTTTAGCCAGTTAAGATCCAGCCAACCTCTGCTCACAATTGTAGATTCAAGCCTTGGTTCTGCCTGCTAAGGGCAGCCAATTTGTCTAGAATAGATGAAGATGTGCGTAGCTGACAAAACATTAAGTAGTCTTTATTAGAATCATGGATTAGTACAGCACGGAGGGAGACCAATTTGCCCCTCATGACTGTATCGACTCTTTGATAGAATTATCCAATTAATCCTAAAATCCCTGCTCTTTCTTCATAGCCTTCTAAATTTTTGTCTCTAACTATTTGTTTAATTCTCTTTTGAATGTTGGTATTGAATCAGCCTCCATCGTCACTTCACGCAGCACAGTCCAGATCACAATTTGCTGTGTATATGAATGTATCTTCGTGTCTCCCCGGCTCTTTGACGAATCACGTCCTCTAGTTAAAATTCACTCTGTCACCAGGAAATGTTTATCCTTATGTATCTTATCAAATCCATTTATGATTCTCAACATTTCCATTACATCTTCACTTAACTTCCTCTACTCCAGGAAGAACAAACCTAACTTGTCTAGTCTCTCCAACCTTGGTAACTGTAATCTCTCACGTAACAGTCAAGCAATCTCTTCTGCGCCCCCTACAAAGGCCTTTATATCCTCCCTAGAGTGTGACACCCAGACTGAGATAGGCCTCAGCTAGGGTACTAAGCAAACAATTAGCTTTCTTGCCAGTTGTATTCTATTCAACAAAGTCAAGGACATTTTTCTTAAAAAACCTTCTCAACTTTGTGCTCAATCCTTACATATACATCCTCACGTCTCTCTTATCCTGCCTTATCTTTGGAATTGTGAAATTTAGTTCGTATTGCCTTGCACGATTCTTCTTGCCAAAATGTATCACTCCACATTTCTATTACATTTCATCTGCCGATTTATATCTCACATTTAAATCCTATGTCCTCCTGAAGTCTATTATTTACCACATTATTGAATTTTGCATCATCTGTATTATGCCCTGTATACCCAAGACCTGGTCATTAACATATATCAAAAAGAGCAGTTGTTCTAATACTAATCCTTTTGTGAATGTATTTACCTCAAGACTTAAAAACAACCGCTCATCACTATTCTCCGCTTTCTGTCTTGAAGCCAGCATTTTGCATCCATGTTGTCACTGTCCCTTTGATTTTTTTAATATATTTTACTAAAGTGTATCCTGTGCCAACTTGTCAAACATCTTTTTAAGTTTTATATATGCAACAACTGCATTCCTCTCATCATTTCTCTCCTTTACTTTGAAGAAATTAAACCAAGCTGGTCAAACATGATTTTGCTTTTACCAGCCTCTGATGGCTTTCAATTACTCACCCACACTATTCGAAATTTTAATTAGTTTTGGTGCAGTTATTGGCCACAAAATTCTCCCATTTAGGCTGACTTTTCTCAGAGGCAAAATATTCACAGCCCTCCTGTTCTCTCAAATCCAAGGAGAACGGGAAGAATAAGATCAAATTCTTGATTTCCACCCTCACTTCTCTTGGAAACATTGGATGAATTCCATCAAACTTCCTACTTTGAGAAGTGGCAACCTTTTAAGCATCTTATCTTCATCTATTTTTACCCTCTTCATTATTGCTACTGCACCCTTTTTTATTCCAGATTGACCACAGTCACTTCTCCAGTGACAGGTAGACATGAAGTGCTCACTTAGTACCTCAACCATTCTCTATTTCCTGTTTCACTTTAACTACCAGATTATGAGGCAACCAGGGAATATTGGTTTTGGATAGTCTTTCTTCCCCCTCATAGGAAAGTGTCTTCCTGAATCATCTCCTTTTAAAATGCCTCTCCATGTTCCATCACTGTTTTTCTGATCAATTTTTGATTCCAGTGCACCTGGGCCAGATTTCTTTCCATGTCACTCAATTTACTCCTCCATCTATTACATATTTATACAATTGATCATTCCTTCTCCTTTTCCATAATGAACGTAAACCTAATGATATTATGAACAAAACTTTAAGGGCGTGATCTTACCTCACATTGACACCATGCTCCCGCCGCAGCGAGGCCAGAGAAATTAGGTGTCTAGCCAAATCCCTGTTCACTGCAGCAGGAAGGGAAAATCGGTGATAACAGTCCAGCCTAAAAATCAGCTGTAGATGTCTCAATAGTTTGAATTATAAACTCTTAAATTGGCTCTGTAAATGTCAGAAACCTAAGTACCCATTTTCTGTTAACAACGATGGGTGGGATTTTCCGAGCTCAGTTGGGTGAGGCTTGTAAAATCTCGCCTGAGCCAAAGGAAAATTCCATTCTGTGGGCCTCACCTGCCCTGATTCCAGAGCAGGTGAGGTGGTAAATTCCAGCCTGTTTCTCTCAAATTTGAACCTCTGGTGAACAACCTGTCACCTTGGGGGCCACATGCGGCCCATCTGGGTTCTGAGTGCAGCCTGCAAGACGTTTTGTTGACCATTGCCCACGTGCAGGGTTGCCATATTCTGCTCATTTCCATCTGTATAACTTTTTTTTCTAACCAGTATAACTGAAGTGATATGCATGTAAAGAAGAGACAAGTGAAGGAGCATCCAGAGTGTAAATAATTATTTTGTTTTTATCATTTGAAGTTGATACTGCTATTAATATGTGAATAATTATGCATTTTCTTTCTCTCATTATGAAATATTCAGCATATATTAAATGTATTTAATCTTATGGTTAGCAAACAAGCCTGTTTTCAAACTTGTGGCCAACTGAGATGAAGGAAGGCCATTCATGCAGCCCACTCACTATACTAGATCGTCCATCATTGCCCCAATCTGCTTTGACTAAGTTCCATTTACTAACTTTTTAAAGAGTTATTTAGTTTTTTTCTGTTCATCTCCACACCATGTCAGCAGCCAACTGAATATGTTAACTCTGCAACAAATGAGCTTACTCAGGTCCACCTATTGAGTAAATATTATATCTGTCGCTCAGCTTTGAAGTTTGTTTCTGGGTTTGGATCTGCTAAGGAAAGACCACAGACTAATTCCTTAATCGGAATTGGGCTAACTGATTTTAGCTGGAGTGTTGACAAGGTTTTGCAATTTGACACTTTGGGACAAGGTGAAGGGGTATTGCCCAAAATTCACACTCCTGAGCACCAGTTAAGTAATGCTGAGTGAAAGCCTTAAGCAAGTGAGTCTTAAGCACGGAACAGGTTATGTTCAAAATGCAATTCCATCCCCTTGCCAATTATAGGATCATAAAATCTCTACAGTACAGAAAGAGGCCATTCAGCCTATCGAGACTGCACTGACCCTTACCTGGGCTTATCTCCGTAACCCCACATATTTAACCCACTAATCCCCCCCCCAACCTAATATCTTGGGGCACTAAGGAGCAACTTAGGATGGCCAATCAACCTAACCGGCAGATCTTCAAATGTGGGAGGAAACCAGAGCACCCGGAGGAAACCCACACAGACACAGGGAGAACGTGCAGACTCCACACAGACAGTGACCCAAGCCCTGGCGTTGGTTAGCATTGCTGCCTCATTGTTCTACTGTACTGCCTGCTATGTGATTTGACATAAGACAACAATGATAAAAATGCTGATCTTTTTAAAGATTATCTGAAGTATGATCATCGTAAATTCTAATTATGGAAATGCATTGACTATAAACATTTACTGAATAAATTACTGAAAATTTCTTTGATATATTGCGCATTCATAATATTAATCTAGAAACTATGATTTCAGCATTGGAGTACAGATTTACATGTTCATGAGGCATTCATTCCATATTCTTTAATGTATGCTTCATCCATTTAAATTGAACGTATTAACATTGCCTACACTAAAACAGAGAGCTAAAGAATACCATGGAAATACATTGAGTTTTTATCTGCTGATTTTTGGAAATATAATTTTTGAAGGCATGCAGAGAACGCTTGCTGAATATACTTCTTGTCCAAATATTATGTTTCTTCTGAGCACAATAACTTGCGACACCATATATATCTGCACCCCACTCCCCCATACTTTATGCATAAACCCAAGAGAAGTGGTGGTTGATTTTGTTTTGGGCAAGGACTTTGGCTGGTGGTCTGGGTGGGAGGGAAAACCCCCCCCAACAGGCCATGTTAGTGTCCGGACTTCATTGGAGTAATCTGGGACAGTCTCTCTCCAGAACCTGGCAGGATTGATGTGAGGGTAAGTGAGAGTTATTGTGATTTGGTTTATTATTGTCGCATGAATTAACATACAGTGAAAAAATATTGTTTCTTGTGCGCTATACAAACAAAACATGGTGTTCATAGGGAAGGAAACAAGAGAGTGCAAAATGTAGTGTTACGGTCATAGCCAGGGTATAGAGAAAGGTCAACTTAATGCAGGGTAAGTTAATCTTTAGGAAGTTAGGTCAAGAACTGGAGGAGTCCAGGGAGCTTCCTCAACATTAAAGTTAGCGACTAAGGGGTTTAGCAGCTGTTTAGCAGCCAATCCAGAGGGCAAGAGACAAGGCTGGGACTGTGGTGAGGACATGGGATCAGACGTATTGGGGAGAGGGATGGCCCATCCGCATTTCAAAGAAAAGTAATTTTTTGTTCAACTTACCTTGGCTGTGATTTGCTTGTCACTCGGGGCCTTGAGTGAGCTTCTCAAATCCAGATGTCCAGATGCCGTCATATACTTTTACCTGCAGGTCATGCTTGGTCTGCATTGGGGATAGGATAACCTCAGACTGGTGAATGGACACTAGTAAACACAATCCCTCTTGCACACCGTTCCTGTGGGTCAGGGTGGATTAGAATTGATCCCTTTTTATCAAAAAGGAGGCTCCATAGCTAATTACGGAGGCACGGTGGCACAGTGATTAGCACTGAGAACTCATAGCACCAGGGGTCCGAATTCGATTCCCTGTTTGGATCACTGTCTGTGTGGCGTTTTCACGCTTTTCCCATGTCTGCATGGGTTTCCTCTGGGTGCTCGGGTTTCCTCCCACAGTCCAAACAAAAGATGTACTGGTTAGGTGCGTTGGCCATGCTAAATTCTCCCTCTGTGTTCCTGAACAGGCACCGGAGTGTGGCGATTCAGAGATTTTCACAGTGACTTCATTGCAGTGTTAATGTAATCTTACTTGTAACGTCAATAAATAAGCTTAAGCTTGTTCTGATTTCAGAATTTAAATTCAAACAGGAGCTTTATGAAATTACGACACGGTGGGTATATCTGGTCAATGAATACATTTTATAGCAACAGAACAGGTTTGATTGGAGACTGTGGCATATTGAGCAGGTAGTTGTTTACTGACACATCTTCTTTCATAGATAAAGAGCCCAGGCTGGAAACAGCCTCATGCCCGCCTAGTGTTATTCCCTTACAGGTGGATAAAAGATATGACGTCAATGCGAAAGACATAGTCCATCTCAAGCTTTTCTCTCGCTTCTTACGTTGCCAAGTATGAAGCAATAGGAGTCTAGCTCACCACAACTTAAGCTAACAAATCTGAGTATCACTTGTGAGCCACAACCACCCCCCCTGCCGCTCTCCCTGCAGTCTGCCTGGATTACAAATACACCAAAAGGCTGCAGTGTGTGTGTGTGTGTGGGGTAGCATTTCTAATAAGCAACTTACATCACCTGGAAACTGGACTATGCCCTTGTATCATTCTCCAAACTGTATTGATGTAGTTACAGCGATTTTTCACGCGTTTGCAAAATGCTTTCTATCTTTCAGAGTATTAAGTTTTGATTTCATTTATTAAAATATAACCTTGAAGTCTTTTTAAGTAAGCTGAGATAAGCAAAAAAGGATTCTGTCTTTTAAACTTCACTCCTTCATTGCTTACTCAGCATAACCCATTTCCTTCCATAAACATGCTAATGAAGTAATAAAGCTGTGTAACTAAGATAAGCGTTTCTGAATTTTGACTCATTTTGTCAAGGGAAAATTAGCACCAATGTGTTGTTTAATAATCGTTTGCATGTTAACTCTTTCTTTAAATCCGCTTGATGGTTACGTCACTGGTAACTTGTAAATTAGCCAAACACTGTTTTGTATTTTCTGTTGTGTCTAAGCTTTGAATGCAAAACTCAGCTTGGTCAAAAACGAGAGTTGGAATGGTTTTGTACGCAGACACGCTGACTAAACTGGATAAATATTAGTTAATGTCACAAGTAGGCTTACATTAACACTGCAATGAAATTATTGTGAAGATCCCACAGTTGCCATTGTCTGGCGCCTGTTTGGGTACATGGAGGAAGATTTTAGCATGGCCAATGACCCTAACCCACACATTTTTCAAACTGTGGGAGGAAACCCAGAGGAAACCCACACGAGGAGAATTGCAGACTCCACACAGACAATAACCCAAGGTGGGATTGGACCCTGATCCCTGGCACTGAGAGGCAGCAGCGCAACCATGCCATGCATGGGGGGAAAAAAAAGCTTCTTTCGTTTAAGTAATAGGAGTCCTGACATTCCCTGAAAAGATGATTAAACATAATAGCAATCCACATATTGTTTCTACAGTGTCCTGAAGGCTGAAGCAGAACTTAATCCTCCCGCTGTGGTTACACGGATAAAATGTTATGTTGGCAGTTGGCTTCTACATGTCATAATAAACACTGAAAAATCAAACTTTAGCCTTAAAAAATCTTGTTAGCTGTCTACCATTCTCGTAACCCAAAAGGGCTTGTTAAATTTAGTGACTTTCTTTACCCCCCCACCCCCCCATCAGACACTGAGTCATTTGAGCTTGTTCTTCATCTGAAAGCTTGCTTTCAATAAACATCTTATGAGATCTGCTCATATTTGTAACTCATTTGAGATTTGCTTCAGTTCTGCTCGATTTGTCCCAAATTGTGTGTGTGTGCTGTTCATTCTTCCTCATTGCGGTTCGTGATGTCTGCATGCTGAGGGAAAGGGGGAATTATTTCACTTCAGCCTGAGCTGTACAACCTGACACAGTTTGACTGGCAAGCGAGGCACTGCGCCATTAATTAATTGCTCCGAAAACTATTAATTCTAGCTTTAGCCGGTAATAAATATCTTGCTAACAGCGACTTAAGTACCCAATGTACGTTCTTAGTCAAAAATAAAAGAAATCCCTTTTTATCTCTGATGATGGAGGTTATGTTAGGGGTGGCACAATGGTTAGCACTGCTCCCACATAGTGCCAGGGTCCCAGGTTTAATTCGCAGCGTGGGTTACTGTCTGTGTGCAGTTTGCACCTTCTCCCCGCGTCTGCATGTGTTTCCTTTGTGCGCTCCGGTTTCCTCCCACCGTCCGAAAGTGCAAGTTAGGTGGATTGGCCGTGCTAAATTGTCCATTAGTGTCAGGAGGATTATCAGGGTGGATATATGGAGTTACAGGGATAGGACGTGGGCGGGATCGTTGTCGGTGCAGTCTCGATGGACCGAATGGCCTCCTTCTGCACTACACAGATTCTGTGTTCTGTTTAAGACGTTTTTTTTATGTGTAGAGGAATGATACAGGCACTTTGTCCAAAACCTCAGATGCTTTTAACTGGAAACTCAACTGAAGGGGAAAAGGCAGAGGGGTAGGACTAGCTGAGTTGCTTTTGCCAAGAGTGTGCTGACCCATATACAATGGGTAGAAAGGTTTTCTTCTATGCTGCAAATGTTTTCTGATTCTGCAGCTGGGATTTTATGCAATTCCCCACCACACTGAGTAGGATGGCATGTCGAGGGGATGTGTCATATCCAGTGTGATGGTAGGGTCCATGTGTCCTGTCTCTTACCCACCTCCATTGGTACTTTGGGTAGGTGTCAGGTGACCTGCCTGGCCATCTGAACCCCTTAAATGGCCAATTGATGGTGGTGCTCACATCATGCAGTGAAGTTATCCCATAACCCCTAGCAACCTGACTACAGGCTTTGGAGGATAAGGTCAGCCTTTTAACCCAAATGAGCTCTTCCCCCAACAAAAATGCTGTCCCAGCTTTAATCCTCCACACCCTGGCCATTGGATTAAATGACAGCTCTTGGAGGGAGGACTTTACCCCTTGTAGAATCATAGAAACCCTGCAGTGCAGAAGGAGGCCATTCAGACCATTGAATCTGCACCAATAGCTATCCCACCCAGGCCCAATCCCTGTTTAGTTCTCCTGCTATTCTCTCTAACTTATCACGTCCCAGGACACTAAGTACGTCCAATCAACTCAACTGCACACCTTTGGACTGAGGGAGGACACCCAAGCAGATACGAGGAGAATGTACAAATTCCACATAGGCAGTGGCTCAAGCTGCGAATCGAACCAGGTCCCTGGACCTGTGCTAACTATTACGCCACCTTGCCGCTCACGGGAGCAGAAGCCACAACTTGAGACAACTAATTGCTGGGTAAAATCCTGTCATGATTTTCCAGGTCAGCGGATTGGGATTTCTCCTGAATTTCTGATTGATTGGACCACCACCTGAATGGGAAGTTCAGGTGCGCAATCCTGAGAGTACATCAGGCCGTTAAATTTAGCATGACCAATCAACCTAACCCGCAATGGATGGGTTTCTTGCTTGCATCAGAAGGTCGTGGTTTAAATTCCTCCGTAGGGACATGACTGCATTAATCTGGGGGGAGGGTGGTGATGGGGCAGCATGATGGCATTGTGGTTAGCATTGCTGCCTCACAGTGCCTGGGTCACGGGTTCGATTCCTGGTTGGGTCACTGTCTGGGTGGCGTTTGCACGTTCTCGCAGTGTCTGCATGGGTTTCCTCCAGGTGCTCTGGTTTCCTCCCACAGTCCAAAGATGTGCAGGTTAGGTGAATTGGTCATGTTAAATTGCCCCTGAGCGTCAAGGGGACCAGCTAGGGTAAATGCATGGGGTTATGAGGATAGGATTTGAGTGGGATTGTGGTCGGTGCAGACTCGATGAGTAGAATGGGCTTCTTCTGCACTGTAAAATTCTATGATTCTATCTCAGACAAAACCAGAGCATCTGGAAGAAACCCACACAGACACAAGGAGAATGTGCAAACCTAACGCAGACAGTGACCGAGGCCGGAATTGAACCTGGGTCGCTGGCGCTGTGAGACAGCAGTGCTAGCCACTGTGCCACTCCGTCACCGCCCTGCCTTCCCAGACCGATGTAGCCGTGTCCCTACAGAGAGATTTAAACCACAACCTGCTGATGCAAGCAAGAAATTCATCGACTGAGTCACTGCAGACACACTGATGAGAAATCCAAACTATTTTTATTGTATTTATCTCTGTTGGTACAATCCAAGTGCGGTGGTATAGAAATTTGCAATCTGGAGCTTGATGACTCCAGAAAAATCAGTTGTTTCGTGTCAGTGTGCTCAAAATAAGAGCAGTGAAAAGAAACATTTCCTGATGGGTTTCCGTATCTTCTCTTCTGCTTTGATCCAGGGTATAATGCCGTCTCATTGTGGGTGGAATACTGAGGAAGAGCAGAATTAGGCAGCGTTATCATTGTAACCAGCCTTGCTCTCCAGCCACAGGATGTCATGACAGATCCGAGTGAGCAGATGCCAAGTGTTTTGAGTCAAGACTAATCCTCACTGTAAGGCTTTCCTCAGAGAGCTGGAGACCTCAGCTTTAGCTCAACACTCCACTGCACTCCTCTCAGTTATTTTCAAGGATGCTGGGATGGATGAGAGAAGGCAAGTCAGGTTGTCAATCTGGAGACCAGGGCTTAACAAAGATAAAGCTTAATGTCAAAAAGATATTCAAGTCCAGTTTCTCCGATGCTGTAGACTCATTTGGTTCTTTCTTTGGCTTCCTCATTGCTGGTGAGGAAAGCAAGCCTGGACTGCATGCAGGGTAGCTCAGTGGTTTGCACTGCTGCCTCACAGCACCAGGGATCCAAGTTCGGTTCCTGGCTTGGGTCATTATCTGTGTGGAATCTGCACATTCTCCCCGTGCCTGCGTGGGTTTCCTCCTGGTGTGCCAGTTTACTCCCACAGCCTGAAAGATGTGCTGGTTAGGTGGATCGGCAATGCTTAATTCTCCTTCAGTGTACCCAAATAAGCGCCAAGTGTGGCGACTAGGGGATTATCATGGTAACTTCATTGCAGCGTTAATGTAAATGTATTTGTGACATGAATAAATAAACTTTAAAACAGTTATGATCAGTGAAACAACTTTGATAGGTTCAAAAAAATAATGTTTTGATGGAAAATGCTTCTGGTAACATTTGTGATTATTTATTGCTGATATTTTATTTTTTTTTCTGTATTTTCTGCTGGTTTCTTTGCATCAGTAGGGATCTTTTGCTTTTCCAACTTTATTGGAGAAATACTGCTGAGTACACAAGGCAGAGCCTCCTGTGGTCCTGCAATTAGAGATTGTATACTCTGCTAGTGGGATCTCCTCTGAACAGGAAGAAAGGGACAGAAGTGAGAGGAGACTTGGTGACTGTGGGCAGTGTCCCAGGGAGTGACGTTTGGGGGAGAGGTGCAGGCACATGGAGTGCTGGGTTAGAAGGGAGTTCAAGGCAGAAGGGTCCACAGAACACACCACTACCCTGCAGCCAGAGTCTGTAGGCAGCAACCTAGCTACCACAACATGTCTGAAGTCCAGTACCTGTAATTGCCATGTGCCACATGATTGGGCTGAAGGTTGTCTCCAACAGAATAGGTGGCCAACCAATGCCAGTGACTCTATAAAGGTTTCAGTAACCCTCAACATTTTGGCTACTCATTCTTTCGAGTGCTCGAATCCCAATCAGCTGCCCATAATTGCGTCAAGCTGGTGACTGACGCTGTCTTCAGATAGGCTATGACCTTTGTTAGATTCCAGACCAACTAATCCAGCCAGGCTGATCAAGCCAGAGGCTTTGCAATGATCGTTGGGTTTCCCAGCATCCAATGGTGCCATCTATCAGACTCACAAGATCATCAGGGTGCCAGCAAGTGAGTCGGGTGCTTTTCTGAACAGAGAAGGGTCTCTGTTGAATGTGTGGATGTTTTGCGATCACAAAGGTTCTGCGAGTCTGTGATAGGGACCCTGACAGCTCCCATGATGCCCATTTCCTGCGCCATCCCCGGGTGAGGAGGCTGCATATTTGGCTCCTGGGTGCCAAAGGCTATCCCTTAGAATGGTGACTCATGACACCATTCCAGCTCCCAAGGGTAGAAGCACAAAGAGAGGTTCAATAGAAGTCATGCCTCCATAAGTGTGGGATTGAGAGAGTGAGTGGGCCAGGACTGATGGAGGATGTTGAAGAGCTCCCTCTCAAAGTGCATATCATTTATTGGTGTTGTGAGCTGCACCCTGCTCTGTCTGGCTCTGCCTTGGGGAGGGGTGGGGCAGGAGGAGGGGAGAAACTCCTGAAGGGTGAGAATAACAAAGCAGCTCTAGAGACCGCAGAGGGTGACTCAACTGATGGATCTGATGGGGAGCCTGGGGAGGCATAGAGTGAGGATGTGAGACAGACATGAAGAACTTTCTGGGATGCAGGGACACCAGGGAGACCTTGATTCTACTACACGTTAGCTAGGCTGCCAAGGCATAGTTTGAAACTCATGCAAATGTTTGGCACAGTGGTTAGCACTGCTGCCTCAGAGTGTCAGGGACCTGGGATCGATTCCCAGATTGGGTCACCTTTTTATCAGAGAGGAGTTGGAATGCCCAATGCTATCTCTCCCAGCAATCGTTGGTCAAATAAAAATATGTCTTTAATCAGCATACTGACATCCCGAGTCTTTGTATTTGCTGAGCTTTGGCAGTAGTCAGTCTCTGAAAAACACCAAGCATTCCCAATGAGGCCCTCATATGACCCCAGTGTCGAATCACTGTAATAAAGTGCCCGCCCCATTGGTCAGTATTTGTTCTAGACTGGCATGAATACCTGCTGGCGGCATGGATTATTAAGTGGGGGAAGGGGGTGGGACACAAGCCCGGATGAGTCTTTATCTGCAAACCATTAATGGGTTCTGGTGGGAATGACGGCCACCGTGATGTGAGGGTGCACACGTATTTATGTAGGCAGGAAACCAAATTTTCAGCCCTGTTGCATTGTTCCCACCCCACCCTCTCTCCCTAATCAGACATTCTCTCTTCCACCTTCAGATACAAAAGTCTGAGATAACACACCATATCAACCGACTCGAGGACAGCTTCTTCCCTGCTGCTGTCAGACTTTTGAATGGACCGACCTCGCACTAAGTTGATCTTTCTCTACACCCAGACTGTGACTGTAACACTGCACTCTGCACTCTCTCCTTTCCTTCTCTATGAATGGTATGCTTTGTCTGTGTAGCGCGCAAAAAACAATACCTTTCACTGTATGTAAATACATGTGATAATAATACATCAAATCAAGCCAAAACCCGCTGTGGGGGATGGGAGAACTCTGCCCAAAAAGTTAGATAAATTCAAATGGAGAGCACCACAGCAATTAAAGTTAAACTGCTGGAATGTATTGAACAGATTAATTATTCATTACAAAGCACAGCTGGTTGTAGGATTTTACTGCATTATAAAATTGCTGCGCCTATAATTCTTTCCACAAAAATGAAAAGTGCTCATGAAACACACATTCTCTTTTTTTCAGATGACTTTACATTCTCATTCATACTATTTTGAATGAAAAGATCAAAAGGCAAATTTCACACTCGCGCCGTGAACCCATTAAATACCAGGGGTTAGCTGCGTCTGGGTAAACAGGATGGTGGGCCTGTGACTCAGGGCACTGTGCCATTGGCGATACCCACTGTTAGTTGGCCCCACCCTCATCACTGCCAGGATTTTACGGACAGTAAAGTGAATCACCTGCCAACAGCCAGATTGCGGCTCTTAAGTAGGCAAGTAATATCCGATCAAGGGACTCATCCCACCACCGCACTGTTGTAATGCCCCCAAGACTGACATTGCAGACCCCTCACTCAGAACTCTTTTACTCTCTCCCCCTCCCATAACTATTCACACCTGCACAACGGCACCATCCATCCCCTACACCCACACTCTGATATGGCCCTACCCTTCCCCAAATCCGTGCCAGCTCTCCCACTGAAGGAACCCCACATCAACATTCTCTTTCCTTTAACAACCCCTCCTTCTCTATGAACAGTATACTTTACCTGTATAGGGCGCAAGAAACAATACTTTTCATTGTATACATGTGACAATAATAAATCATATCAAAAAATGTGCACGATTATGGGATTAGGGAGGGGTGCTGGGCCTCAGTAATGGACTCTCAGAGAATTCAAGCAGACTCAATAGAATCCCATAAAATCCCTTCAGTGCTGAAGGAGGCCATTCAGCCCATCGAGCCTGCACCAACAACAATCCCACCCAGGCCCTATCACCGTGACCCCACATATTTACCCTGCTAATCTCTCTAACTTACGCATCCCAGGGCACTAAGCGGCAATTTACCCTGGCCAATCAACCTAACCCGCACATCTTTGGGAGGAAACCGGAACACCTGGAGGAAACCCACACAGACATGGGGAGAATGTGCAAACTCCACACACACACTGAGCCAAGCCAGGAATTGAACCCAGGTCTCTGCAGCTGTGCTAACCACTGTGCCACCATGCCGCTCCAGGCTAAATGGCCTCCTGCTCTGCAGGGATTCCACCATTGTATGGAGCTGCTGATATATAGGCTGACATTGTAAGCTGGTAAGATCAGTAAGGAAAAGTAAATCAAATCTTTGGTTCTGCACCAAGAGCTATAGAGTGCAAGGAGGCAATATTGACCATACTGACCTCTCATTCTACATTTGTTTAGCCTTAGTTGGTGTATGGTGCAATCTCCAGTCATTTCATTACAGGAGGAATATAAAAACACTGAAATGTCTGCAGTGTCGGATCACTTAAGCTTGTGAAATCCAAACATTTTTCAAAGCAGATGTAAAAGATTCAGGGTGACCTGATAGATATCACACGATGGAGCGCCCCAACAGGGCAGAGGAGTATTTCCAGATCCTCGTCAGCAAGCAGAAGGCTGTAAGACAATCACAAAACGAATTAGGAAGTTATAAAAATGTATTTGCTCAGAGGGAGGCTAAAATGTCGAGTTCACTGCCAAAACACACAGTTGAAGCAGTCTCCATAAATTCTTCACAAGGCAATTAGATAGTTGTTAGAAAAGGATGACTCTTAAAGGGTAGAGTGAGAGTGAGCAGGAGAGTGGGTACAAATTAAATGGTTATCTGGAAAAAACATATTAGTGCAGCTTCGATAGGTGAAAGATTGCTCTGTTAGAAGCCCTGCAGTAGAGGAGGAAGCTATTTAGCCCATTGAGTCTCCCGCCCATGTCCTATCCATGTAATCCCACATTTTTACCAAGGTTAATTCCTCTAACCTACGCAACCCAGGACATTAAGGGGTAATTTAGCATGGCCAATCAACCTAATCTGCACATTTTTGGAGTGTGGGAGGAAACCCACACAGACATGGGGTGAACGTGCAAACTCCACACAGACAATGGCCCAAGCCGGGAATTGAACCCAGGTCCCTGGAGCTGTGAAGCAGTAGTGATAACAACACTGTGCTGCCTATCGATTTCAATAGAATTCAATGGGCTTGGTTTTGTGGAGGAGGCATGGATCCTGCCTCCAAATCTGAAACCTGAGACGGGAAATGGTGGAGAAACCACTTTTGGGAATCAGTGTGACTCGGACATACCTTGTCAGCGGAGCTGCTGTCCATATTAAGGACAGCTGCCGACCCGTGAGAGCAGTTGACCAGGCCACTGTGGGAAGGGACCACTCTTGTGGCTGCATCTGGGGAGAGAGCATACTTCAGTAGATAGGCGGTATGTGGATATGGCGTTGACAAGGCCAAGGAGGAAGGCCTTGACAGGGGAGGAGAGTTTAAGTTTATTTATTAGTGTCACAAGTAGGCTTACATTAACACTGCAATGAAGTTACTGTGGAAATCCCCTAGTGGCCACACTCCAACGTATGTTTGGGTACACTGAGGAAGAATTTGGTATGGCCAGTGCACCTAACCAGTACATCTTTCAGACATGGTTGCTGAGAAAATGTAGTGCTGTTGTTGTAGGGGTGACTATTTCTGTTGGGTTGTGGGTACCTTTCTACATGTCAAGAAGTTTCTAGAAAGCAAGGAGCATGCACTTGGCCATCAGCTTTTGCCGAATGGGGTCTCCCCATTCCATTGTTGGTATTCGGCCAATGGAGGTGTAAAGAGGCTCTTAATTAACCACATAAGTGGCTCAATTGGCTTCTGGGCCAGTGGTGTAGATGGGCATATCACCCCCACTGTGCCTTGTTATTTTAAAGAACCCATAACTCACATCTCATCCCCAAAAGTGCTGGTAAAACCCAACCCCAGCTTTCTAAGGCTTAAAAGTTCTCATGAAAACCTATGGGCTGATATCAAACCACACCACCATTCACTTTTTTCTAATCCTTCTCCTAACTCCGGCTCGGGGTCCTATTTCCTTCCTCCTTCTTTATCTTGAATTCAGTTGCTATTATCCAAAATTGAAATGCAATTGTCCGGTTTGAAGAAGAGGTGAAAAATGAAGAGAAGAGGAAGAATAAGAAAAGGAAAATGAAGAGAAGAGGGAAGAAGGGACGGAGAAGAAGGAGAGAGAAAGTAAGATTGAGAAAAGAGAAAAAGAGGAGAAGAAGGAGAGAGATTATTCCAATGTTCCCCCTCTACATCAAAGAAATCAATTGTTGCTACAAATGGGAAATTGAGTAGCTATAAAGTAATTATTAGTTTCTTCATGGTGGGCTGTCTTGGGCTGGTGATATTTCATTTCTAGTCATCCTTCTGAATTTCCAGTGGTGACTCATAACTGCAACTAATTAAAATAACTAATTTTCACAGTAACTTCATTGCAGTGTTAATGTAAGCCTAATTGTGATAACAAATAAAATAATTGTGCTACTTAGAATTACAAAACATAATGATTTCACCCCCTCCTATCCAATATGCAATGCAAGGCTATTTTAAACTTTGACCTCGTTTGCTCTTTCCTATTGATGAGAATGTTAACGTATAATTGGATCAATTAGCAGTTTACTTGTTTTATCGATAATCCATTCACAAGTTTGTATTTGCTGCACTCAATTGAACAAAGCCACCATGGATTGATACAAAATTATAAACACAACTTGTTCCTTTGACTACTGCCCATGTGTTAAACTGTTTTGGCATCATTTGGATTACCTACAACTGGGAAAGAATTGGTCTCATTGAACACGTGGACAATCACATGACCAAATCTGTTGTAGGATGTGAATACCATTCAGTAAGCCTTAATAGTTCTCACAGTTTAATGGAGGTTAACTCTATTTAGTAACTACAAGAACTCTGTACGAACGTAACGCAAAAGATTCAAGCTAGGAGCTGTCTCCATGCTTGCTTCTGCACACGGCTCTGTCTGACCCCTAGGTATGGGTCATGTGTGTTCTTGCATCACTGGGTGTGCGGTACTGTACTCAGTCTCATATTAACCCTATATGTGCCAGATCCTGAGACTACAAGGTCAAACTCTAATGCTTAGCTCTAATGAGCAGTCATTGACGGCTAACTGTTTCTGTCCTTACAGGTTCTGCCTGACCAGCAATTTTGTGCTCTTATTTCAGATATCTAACACTTGCATCTTTCTTTGTCTGTCCCTTGAGTAACTCTCTAAGGGCCCTGGAGCAGTGTCTTTTCAGTAAAAAGCCTGACAACACCAGGTTTTAGTCCAACCGATTTATTTGATAGTAAACTCACTAGCTTTCGAGGGGACTCCCTCTTCGTCAGGTGAATGGAGAGTTCTGGCCTCGGACAGAGCATATAAAGCACAGACAGTTTGGAGATTACTGATTAGAATGCAAATCTTTACATCTAGCCTGCTGTTCAAGTCCTAAAGTGGCTGACAATGTGTGTGGAAGGAGCACTGATCTCAGGTTAAAGAGATGTGTATTGTCTCCAGACAGCACAGTGAGTGAGGTTTTGCAAACCCAGGCAAGTCACGGGGGTTACAGATAGTGCAACATGAACCCAAGATCCCTGTTGAGACCGTCCTCATGTGTGCGGAACTTGGCTATCGGTTTCTGCTCAGCGACTCTGCGCTGTCGTGTGTCGTGAAGGCCGCCTTGGAGAACACTTACCTGAAGGTCAGAGGCTGAATGCCCGTGACCACTGAAGTGTTCGCCAACAGTTGTTACAACTCATCCGCTTTATCCTGGACCACAATGTCTTCGCCTTCAACAACCAGTTTTTCATCCAGACACACGGAACAGCCATAGGGACCAAATTTGCACCCCAATATGCCAACATCTTCATGCACAGGTTCGAACAAGACTTCTTCACTGCACAGAATCTTCAACCGATGCTATACACTAGATACATTGATGACATTTTCTTCCTTTGGCCTCATGGTGAACAATCACTGAAACAACTATATCATGATATCAACAAATTCCACCCCACCATCAGACTCGCTATGGACTATTCCCCAGAATCAGTTGCATTCTTGGACACATGCATCTCCATTAAGGACGGTCACCTCAGCACCTCACCGTACCGCAAGCCCACAGACAATCTCACAATGCTCCACTTCTCCAGCTTCCACCCTAAACATGTTAAAGAAGCCATTCCCTATGGACAAGCCCTCCGTATACACAGGATTTGCTCAGATGAGGAGGATCGTGACAGACACCTCCAGACGCTGAAAGATGCCCTCATACGAACAGGATATGGCGCTCGACTCATAGATCGACAGTTCTGATGCGCCACAGCGAAAAACCGCACCGATCTCCTCAGAAGGCAAACACGGGACACAGTGGACAGAGTACCCTTCGTTGTCCAGTACTTCCCCGGAGCGGAGAAGCTACGACATCTTCTCCGGAGTCTTCAACATATCATTGATGAAGACGAACATCTCGCCAGGGCCATCCCCACACCCCCGCTTCTTGCCTTCAGACAACCACACAATCTCAAACAGACCATTGTTCGCAGCAAACTACCCAGTCTTCAGGAGAACAGTGACCACAATACCACACAACCCTGCCACAGCAACCTCTGCAAGACATGCCGGATCATCGACATGGATACCATCATCACACGTGAGAATACCATCCACCAGGTACACGGTAAATACTCTTGCAACTTGGCCAACATTGTCTACCTGATACGTTGCAAGAAAGGATGTCCCGAAGCATGGGACACTGGGGAGAACATGCAGACGCTACGTCAACGGATGAATGAACATCGCTCAACAATCACCAGGCAAGACTGTTCCCTTCCTGTTGGCGAACACTTCAGTGGTCACGGGCATTCAGCCTCTGACCTTTGGGTAAGCGTTCTCCAAGGTGGCCTTCACGACACACGACAGCGCAGAGTCGCTGAGCAGAGACTGATAGCCAAGTTCCGCACACGTGAGGACGGTCTCAACAGGGATCTTGGGTTCATGTCACACTATCTGTAACCCCCGTGACTTGCCTGGGTTTGCAAAACCTCACTCACTGTGCTGTCTGGAGACAATACACATCTCTTTAACTTGTGATCAGCGCTCCTTCCACACACATTGTCAGCCACTTCAAGACTTGAACAGCAGGTTAGGTGTAAAGATTCGCATTCTAATCAGTAATCTCTAAACTGTCTGTGCTTTATATGCTCAGTCTGAGGCCAGAACTCTCCATTCACCTGATGAAGAGGGAGTCCCCTCGAAAGCTTGTGAGTTTACTATCAAATAAATCAGTTGGACTAAAACCTGGTGTTGTCAGACTTTTTACTGTGTTTACCCCAGTCCAACGCTGGCACATCCACACGCAGTGTCTTTTGCCAGCTGGGGACTTCTTTATTTAGGTTGCTATCATCTCAAAGTGGTGAGAAAGAGCGAAGGGAACAGTGCCATTTTCTTTCTTTATTCTTTCGTGGGATGACACTGGCAGGGCCAACATTTGTGGCCCACCCCAGAATTTCCTGGAACTGTTGAAAGTTTAAGCCAGGTTGCTCGTGTGGGCACATGCCCAACCTGGAAGTGTGTGAAATCGCACAAGAGGACATTAGGAGTGCATCCTGAGGTCATCATTGCACTCACAGCCTCACTGCACACATTTGCGACAACTACTTAAGATAATCACACAGCTCTTCCACGTTGAGCCCATAATGCTGGAACATGATCTTCAAATTAATGTTGTGCAGATCATCTGCATTTCATACAGAAACTATCGCAGAATGCTTATCA
Organism: Carcharhinus amblyrhynchos; assembly: GCF_965287045.1. Classification (NCBI taxonomy): domain Eukaryota; kingdom Metazoa; phylum Chordata; class Chondrichthyes; order Carcharhiniformes; family Carcharhinidae; genus Carcharhinus; species Carcharhinus amblyrhynchos. The sequence goes on along the minus strand of NC_137333.1, from coordinate 6,923,118 downwards.
TAGAGTCCCTACAGTGCAGAGGGAGGTGATTCAACCCATCGATGATAACCAGTGTGAAATTGAGGTGTATTACAGACTAATTTAAGTATGGGATGAGTGTTATTTGGCAGACGTGTGAAAGTCAGGCATCCGCCCACCGAAAATCAAGCACAAAATTTAGCCCCTTACACGGCCAGTCTGCTTTAACGTTGACAGAAGGACTAAATGGCCAGGCAGCTATTTTGTTTTAGCTCCAAACACGATCCAAGGTGGGATGAAATATCAGGGCTGAAATAAAATTTAAAAAGACGCATGAGGACTGAGGTTTGCGTTTAAGTCTGGGCACTCTATGTAGCGTTTGTCCATTGCAGCTTATTTTTCATGGATCTGCAGCTCCCTCAGTTCCCCTGAATGACCACATTGGAAAAACCAACCTGCACCCTCCTTTTTCTCAGCGTCTGCCCTCTTACCGTTCTCCCTGACATCAGTGAGCCCATCCTAGTGCTCGCTTCCCATTAATTGGCCAATAAGGGTGAAACTGTGTTCCGGGTCTGATTGTAATGGAAGGGTGTTTCATGCCTACGAGAGGCCAATGGGTGAAAATTTCAGGCCTTACATTAAAACTAGTGACTAGAAAGAAGACCTGGCTAAACTGAGCTGAAGACAAAGGGTAGCACAGTGGTTAACGCTGCTGCCTCACAGCGTCAGTGACCTGGATTCAACTGTGGCCTTGGGTGACTGTGTGGAGTTTGTACGTTCTCCCTTTATCTACGTGAGTTTCCTCCAGTGCTCTGGTTTCCTCCTACAGCCCAAAGATGCGCAGCTTAGATGGATTGGCCATGGTAAGTTGTCCCTTTAGTGTCCTGAGATAAGTAGGTTTAGGGGATGGAAGATATATCTGGTTACTGGGATAGGGCAGGACAGAGGGGCCTGAGTCAGAGAGTTGGTACAGACTCGATGGGCTGAATCACCTCCTTCTGCACTGTAGGGATTCTATGATAAGGATTCTGCGATCGTTTCTGTCTGAAATGCAGATGATCTGCACAACATTAATGCACGGAAGCACTTTGAAGATCATGTTCCAGCATTATGGGCTCAACTTGGAAGATCATCTTAAGTAGTTGTCACAAATGTGTGCAGTGAGGCTGTGTGTATTTGTGAATGGTACCCTTTGGGAATATGTCAGCCAATGCATCGTGTGTCTAGGTGTGAGCACTCACCACATGGAAATTCTGTGTAAATCCCAATAATGCATAAAGTTCTGTTGTGTAACCACCTATTGCTTTTGGGTGACTGTGGCTGATTTGATTTGATTTGATTTTTTATTGTCACGTGTATTAGCATACAGTGAAATGTATCTTTCTTGCATGCTATACAGACAAAGCATACTCTTCATAGAGAAGGAAAGGAGAGAGTGCAGAATGTCGTGTTACAGTCATAGCTAGGGTGTAGAGAAAGATCAACTTAATGTGAGGTAGTTCCTTTCAAAAGTCTGACAGCAGCAGGGAAGAAATTGTCCTTGAATCGATTGGTACATGACTTCTGAGTTTTGTATCTTTTTTCTGAAAGAAGAAGTTGGAAGAGAGGATGTCCAGGGTGCGTGGGGTCCTTAATTATGCTGGCTGCTTTGCCGAGGCAGCGGGAAGTGTAGACAGAGTCAATGGATGGGAGGTTGGTTTGCATGATGGATTGGGCTACATTCACAACATTTCATGAAGGTTTAAAAGTCCCAACTTATGATTGTTAGAATGTGACAGGGACATCGACTCCTTCAGGTGTGTCAGGGAATTGCAGAGAGATTTCATTTCAGTTTAATATTTGTCCAGTTAAAAGAATAACTTTTGTCAAGACAGCAACCGCACATATAAATAAATATACAAGTTAGGAGCAGAAGTAGGCCACTTGGCCACTTAAGCTGGTCCACTATTCAATAAGACCATGGTTGATCTGATTTTAACCACAGATACACAATCCTGCCTACCCCAAAAACTTTCCACCCATTTACCTATGAAGAATCCACCAACCCTGCCTGAAAGGTGATCAAAGACTCTGCCTCCACTGCCCTTTGAGGAAGAAATTTCCAGAGACTCCCTATCCTCTGAAAGAAATAATTTTTTGTCACCTGTCTCCTAAGTGGGCGACCCCTTATTTCTAAACAGTGCCTCCTAAATCTAGATTCTCCCACAAGAGGAAACATCCTCTCCACATCTATGCTCGCAAGAAAGAGAAGTGGCTTCAAAAAGACAAGGATTTATCATTTTCAGGCACTTCTGAGGCCAAGAACTAACTGTAGCACAATGGTTAGCACCGCTGCCTCACAGCGCCAGGGACCTGGGTCTAATAACTGGCTTGGGTCACCATCTGTGCGGATTCTGCATGTTCTCCCCGTGTCTGCGTGGGTTTCCTCCGGGTGCTCTGGTTTCCTCCCACATTCTGAAAGACATGCTGGTTAGGTGCATTGACCCAAACAGGTGCTGGACTGTGGCGACTTGGGGATTTTCACTGTAACTTCATTGCAGTATTAATGTAAACCTGACTTGTGACTAATAAATAAACTTTAACTTGGCACCTGACAAAACAACAGCACCTGAGCCATTTTCACCTGAGCGGAGATGCGTTCACTGGCTTACAAGATCAGTTATATGCTGACTCGGAAGTAATTTGCTTTTTATTTGGATTCAGATGGTACGACGTATAGCTGCGAACAAAACAGCAGGGATTAATTTTTACACTCATAGGCTCCTTCTCAGCCTGAGGGAATCATCAGGTTGACATCCTACATTTCATACAGTCCAGATGCATTCAGGAGACTGGGAATGAAAGCTTCTTGATTCATTCATCCAGCCCCCTGACACCCAAAAAGTAGTAGGTGGTTACACAGCAGAACTTTATTCATTATTGAGATTTTCCGCATGGTAAATGTTCACACTTAGACATACAATGCTGACATATTCGCCAAAGGGTACCATTCACAAATACACACAGCCTCACAGCACACATTTGTGACAAGGTGGTCACACAGTACTTCCACACTGAGCTTGTAATGCTAGAATATGATCTTCAAAGTGCTTCAGTGCATTAATACTGTTTTCTTTAGAGCAGATAAGATTGAGGAGCGGCCTGATGGAGGTGTACAGCAATGAGGAGCATGGGCAGAGCGGATAAGGAGTAGCTGTTCCCGTTTAGTTAAAGGGTCAGTCACAAGGGGACATAGGTCAAAGGTGAGGGGCAGGAGGTTTAAGGGGGATGTGAGGAGAAGTCTTTTTACCCAGTGGGTACGGATGGTTTGGAAGGTGCTGCCTGGATGGATGGTCAAGGTGAGTTACATTACATCCTTTAAAAGGTACCTGGATGAGAACTTGGCACATCTTGACATTCAAGGCTTTTTGATTTGATTTGATCTGATTTATTATTGTCACATTTATTAGTATACAATGAAAAGTATTGTTTCTTGCATGCTATACAGGCAAGGCATACTGTTCATAGGGAAGGAAAGGAAAGAGTGCAGAAAGTAGTGTTACATTCATAGCTGGGGTGTAGAGAAAGATCAATTTAGTGCAAGATAGATCCATTCAAAAGGTCGAGTGCTGGTAAACAGGGTTAGATGGAAGATCAGTTGTTTCTCGTGTGTTGGTGCGGACTCGATGGATTGAAGGATCTGTCCTGCACTGTATGATTCTATATCTTGATATAAAGAAACCAACAACACAAGTGGCTTATTCAAATCTAGATTTTATTGTCTTGATAGATGTGTCTTATAACAGATATTTTGCATGTCTCAAAAAGTACGTATGATACTTGTTGCATACAGTTTCAAATGTATCTCTATTAAGTCAGCCATGGCGCAGTTGGTAACTCTCTTGTCTCTGTGTTGCATAGTTCTGGATTCAAGGCCCACTCAAAAGCTTGGGTATAAAGGTCTATGCTGGCATCCCATTGTGGTACTGAGCGAGTGTTGTGCAGTTGAATGAGGTCTTTCAGATTACATATAGAACCAAGGCCCCACTTACCTGTTTGTTTGCCAGAGTGAGGGAGTCAGCCCAGAGTTAGAAGTGATCAGAGCGTTGACATCTTAAATCATTGTACATCATGTTTCTTGTGAATAAATTCTTGATGCGCACATATGTGTCACATCTGCGTTGCTCTGGGATATTAAATACAAGACAATCTGGCGAATACAACAGTGATTTCACTCTGGACGTTTTTCATACGCTGTGAAGCACTTTGACATTACCCAATGGTCATAAAAAGCGTTATTTAGATGAAAGCTTTTTTTTTTACACGAATCAGAAATCTGGCAGCACATCAAGTTTGAGATGAATACTCCTTCCTCGGGTGTCCAGTGAATGAAGAAGAAGAATAAATAATCTAAACCAATTTTCTGTGCAATCTGAAAGAAGGAATATTGCCTGAAGTGAAAGAAAAGATAGGGTCGTCACAACACTGATTTCCTCCAATGAAGTGACTTATTGTCGAAGGGAAATATGCCTTCCTATTAATTTAATTATTTAAACAATTTCAAAAGTGTGTACAATAAAACTGGCACAAATGAAAGCAGAATGTAACAATTATCATTTCTATTAATATAATTTCCAAAAATTGTATTAAATTCAAATATTACAGCACAAAAACAATATTTAATGCAATTTCTTTGATTGAAAGCTATTTTGTTTAATGTGTTTTATTCAATGTTTCTAGTCCTTGAGGTCAGTGGAATCCTGTATACATGATAAATAGTGTTTTCATTATGCATTGCCGAGGGCAGCATATCTCGGGGAAACAGTAGGCACATTGAGCTTACTACAGGTGATGTTTTTATATAAACGCTTAACATCACTGATACCAAATTCCTCTGTGCTATTTTAAGTGGGAAATGTTAATGCATATGTGCTAAACTAGGTGATCTTCCGTGGCACGGCACACTTAACTCAAAGCTGTACAATATGCAGATCTCGCAAGGAGCGAGGCCTGAGGACCAATTAAACCAAGGCAGAGGAGAGGGAGGAATGGGAGATGAAAAGAAGTGAATGGGGAGTGGGGAAGGAAGTAAGGAAGAAAGGGGAGAGGAAGGAAGTGGGGGGGATAAGAGAAAGCAAAAAGGGAAAGGTGAGTGGCGGTAGAAAGGGAATAGGAAGACGAATTGGGAAGGAATTGGAGACAAGTTGTGATGAGGAAAGTGCAGGGGCATGCAGCCATGGACTTGAGGAGGGGAGATAACGGAAAGCAAAGGTGGAAGAACATCATTAGCACCAAGGTGGCAAATTATTTTGTGCTGGGTGGGGGAGGGTCCACCATTTCCTTCCTCCCCCTGTTTTCTTTACCTCCGCTCTTCTGTCTCCTCTCTTTCTCCTCTCTTTCCATCTCCAATTCCTCCCTCTCCTCCATCCCCCTCTCCTCGCTACTGTCATGGGTGTTGTCTTATCCAATTGGGAGGCAGAGACTCTGATCCCTACTGCCCATCCCACCCTTCCAGAAAATGTGGTCTCTTTTCTCAGAGAGAATGTGGTGATGAATATCCTGATACTGCTGTCCAAGCCTATCTTTCTCCATGTGATTTGTGTGATGAAGGAGAAAATTTCCTGGCCCCTTAAATAAGCACCTTCAAACTTCATGAAAGGTTGAGAAGGCTGAGAACCGGAGAAGTAAACTCAGTGGGGTGAATATAGAAACTGGGAAAGTTTTTTCAGCGATGAAGTGCAAGGCCTGTGAATTCTGCTGAGTGGGGACAATATGGAGAGGTGGGTGTGGGGGACAAGACCCTGCATGATTTTAATCAGACAATCAGAGCCTGCTTGAATATGAACTCCCCGATTAAGGGCCAAATTGAAGGTAATGGGGAGGCAATGACCTAGTGGTATTATCACTAGACTACTAATCCAGAAACTCAGCAAATATTCTGGGAACCTGGGTTCGAATCCAGCTTTGACAGAAGGTAGAATTTGAATTCAATAAAAATATCTGGAATTAAGAATCTACTGAGGACTGTGAAAACAAAACATCCATTGTTGAAAAAGCCCACCTGGTTCACTAATGTCCTTTAGTGAAGGAAATCTGCTGTCCTTACCTGGTCTGGCTTACATGTGACTCCAGAGTCACAGCAATGTGGTTGACTTTCAATTGCCCTTTGAAAAGGAGAGCAGTTAGAGGTGGGGAATAAATGTTGGCCCAGCCAGCGATGCCCATGTCCAGTAAAAATGAATAAATGATCAGGGAGCCTCGTGCTCTACACTTAAAAAGGAGTGTCAGTTCCTCTGGCAGTCCGGATGTAGACCGCTCACAGAGAGCACTCTGTAGACTGTTGTTGGATCATGTAAATAAAAGAGTTTTGGTGGAGGGACCTCAGCCTCCGAGGATTTATTATCTACTCTAAGCCTGAGAAATAAACAGAATGGGGAGTGGGAGTGAAAGCAGAGGCTGATTCACATCCAGGGGGTGTGCTTTGGTTACGAAACAAGATCAGTAGATTAGGATGGCATTTTCAGAGTAGAACCACTACAGGAGTAAGGGAGGAGACCATGTTTGGAAAGGTTAAATGCAACCTTCAAGAGATTCTTACTGGAGCTGGCCCTACTCAGGCTTGGCACTTTTCAGTTGACACAAAAGGTCAATGGCAATCTTTCCGCAGTTATGGACAGCAGTTAATCTGACTGCAGCATTCCTAACATCTGACACACAGTTCAGTTTGCAAGCCGTCTAAGATTAGCCGCACAGAAGCCTGCCCCAGTAACACTTTTGCTGTTTTCTCCTCAGCAGGTAGCAGAGGTCAAAGGTGGGGTTTCTCCTCCAGTGCCTTGGCAAGGAACTCAAATACAATTTTCTCCTTTGGGTTGCTGTTGATATTACTCAACCTGTGTGTTGACATCCTGCCAAGTTCATTCGCTTATTATGAGAGATCACATTCTGCTGCTCAGCAATATTTGGCCCACGCTGCTTTCTGAGCGTTTGTTTTGGGAGGCATTGATTTTAACTGCAAAGCTGGTGCAGCAGCACTTGGACGAGCATGGATTTCGCTACGACCTTATATTGTGTCCATTTGCATGCCGGTACAGTGGTTAGCGCTGCTGCCTCTCAGTGCGAGGGACCTGAGTTTGATTCACAGCTTGGGTCACTGTCTGTGCAGATCCTGTATGCTCTCCCCTGTGGGTTTCCTCCGGGTCCTCCAGTTTCCTCCCAATATGTTTCTGTTTCTCTAATCCAGACTTAACACGAAAGGAGTCCCTGCATCCAGATGACTTGGGCCTTGTTAATTAGTCACTTTTCCTGGAAGCATATCTTGCTATAAATCCTGTGTTCCATTATAGCGACAGGAGTCATACTTACACAAGGGTATCATTGCTAACATACCCCCTTATATCAAAGCTGCCAATATTGAGTAAAATTTGTGATCAAATTGAGTGAGACCAATTTGGAAGACATTTAAATATATGGAACCATGAGTATATTATTAAATATTGTCTAAAAGAGCTGCTGGTTAGGTGCATTCACTATGCTAAATTCTCCCTCAGTATACCCGAACAGGCATGTGGTAATTGGGGCATTTTCACAGAAACTTCATTGCAGTGTTAATGTAAGGCTACTTGTGACACTAGTAAATAAACATTAAACTTAAACTTAACACTCTGTGGACCATTGTAATGGTAATTTATAAGTTGCAAGAAATTGTACGTCCCCTGATTTTTGGCATGTTAAACAAATTAATGAAATTGTTTGTTTGTTTCAAGAGGTTAACCTGATCAATGCAGATTAATGCAGAAATTAGCATCTCTGGGTTCAGTTAGCTCAGTTGGCTGGACAGCTGGTTCGTGGTGCAGAAAAGATTCAGTAGCGCAAGATCAATGTCCATACTGGTTGAAGTTATTTTTGAAGGCCCTGCCTTCTCAACATTGCCCCTGACCTGAGGTGTGGAGATGCTCAGGTTAAATACTACCAGTCAGCTCTTTCCCAAAGGGTGGAGCAGCCTATGGTCCTCTGGAACTGTGGCAACATTTATATTTAGGGTAGCACAGCTGCCTCAGAGCGCCAGGGACCCGGGTTCAATTCCCGGCTTGGGTCACTGTCTGTTTAAAGTTTGCACATTTTCCCCACGTTTGCGTGAGTTTCCTCCAAGTGCTCTAGTTTCCTTCCACAGTCCAAGGATGTGCAGATTAAGTGGATTGCCCATGCTAAATTGCTCCTTAGTACCCTCAGGGGTTTTGTAGGGTAAATACATGAGGTTACGAGGTTAGGGCTTGGTGAGATTGTTGTTCAGGTACAGGCTTGATGGGCCGAATGGCCTCATTCTTCACTGTAGGGGTCCTATGATTCTACAAAAAGTATGTTTCTCGAATGCAGACTTAATACCTATGCCCAGAAGGCTTGGGTCTTGTTGATTAGTCACTTTTCCTTGAAGCATGTCTTGCTATAAATCTTGCGTTCCATTACAGTGACAGGAGTCATGCTTACATGAGGATATCATTGCTAATGTACCCCCTTCTGTCAGAGTGCCAATACTGAGGAAATATTCTTGAGTAAAATCTGTGAACAATTGAGGTGAGACTAATTAGGAAGCTGTTTAAATAACAGAGCCACGAGCGTGAATTATTAGGTTGTGTTCCACACCAAGATAGGGGACCTGAAGATTGAGATAAAAAGAGAAAGGGGTGAATGGAAACAGAAGTGAGGAAGGATGGGCAGAGTTAAAAAAAAAAGTAAGAGCTGGTGAAGGACAAATGAGAGAGGAAGAAGGGGGAGAGAAAGAAAGAGGAACTTGATTTGATTTAATTCATTATTGTCACATGTATTAGTATACAATAAAAAGCATTGTTTCTTGCACACTATACAGACAAAACATACCGTTCATAGAGAAGGAAAGGAGAGAATATGGAGTGCTGTATTACAGTCGTAGCCAGGGTGCAGAGAAAGATCAGCTTAATGCAACCAGAAGGAAAGAGGAACAAGAATGGAAAAGGGGAATGAGGGAAAAAGAGGGTTAGGGAGAGGAACGAGGAAGGAGGATGGAAACAAATGGTGAAAGTAGAAGAATGGTGAGACAGTGATGTGGCCGGAGTGGGGATGGGGTGGGGGGCTGAGTAGCGGATGTTGGTGGTGGTGGATTCAAGGACCCCCTGCGACCCAGAGATACATTAGGTAAACCAGCCTCCATTGACTCTATCTATACTTCCGCTGCCTCAGCAAAGCAGCCAGCATAACCAAGGAGCCCACCCACCACCACCACCCTACCCCCTGTCCCACCCCCATCGTGACTGGACATTCTCTCTTTCACCTTCTTCCGTCAGGAAAAAGATATAAAAGTCTAAAAACATATACCAACCGACACAAGAACCACTTCTTCCCTGCTGTTATCAGACTTTTGAATGGGCCTATCGTATATTAAGCTGATCTTTCTCTTCACCCATTATATCCTGCACCCTATCCTTTTCCCCCATGTACTGCATGAGGAGTGTGTTTTGCCTGTATAGCATGCAAGGAACAATAGAATCACAGAATGCTGCAGTGCAGAAGAGACCCTTCAGCCTATCGAGTCTGCACTGATGCATAAAAGACCCTGACCTATCCACTTGCCACATAGCCTTGAATGTTATGACATGCCCAGTACTCATCCAGGTACTTCTTAAAGGATGCGAGGCATCCCACCTCCATCACCCTCCCAGACAGTGCATTCCAGACCGTCACCAACCACTGTTTTCCCTCAATTTCCCCCTCCCCAAACCTTCCATCCCTCACTTTTAACTTGTGTCCCCTCATAACTGACCCTTCAACTACGGGGAACAGATGTTCCCTATCTTGTTGATTCGTCAGCCCACTGACTCAATTGATCAAGGTCCCACTGCAATCCTAGATAACCTTCTTCACTGTCCACCATGCCACCAATCTTGATGTCATCTGAAAACTTACTAACCATGCCTGTTAAATTCTCATCCAAATCATTAATATAAATGACAAATAACAGTGGACTCAGCACTGATCTCTGAGGCACACCGCTGGTCACAGGCCTTCAGTTTGAAAAACAACCCCTCTACAATTCCCTTTGTCTTCAAGCCAGTTTTGAATCCATTTGGCAACCTCATCCTGGATCCTGTGAGATTTAACTTTGTGTAACAACCTACCATGCAGTACCTTGTCAGAGGCCTTACTAAAGTCCATGTAGACAACATCTTTCTACTTGGTTACCCCTTCAAGAAACTCAGTCAAATTTGTGAGACATGATTTCCACTCACAAAGCCACGCTGACTGTTCCTAATCAGTCCTTTATATTGTGTAGCGTGTACATTGTATATTGTTGCCATTGTAAAGGGCTTTAGTGAGGACACATCTGGAATAATGCGTCCAGTTTTTGAGGAAGGATATAGTGGCACTGGAGGCAGCTCAGAGGAGGTTCACCAAATTGATTCCAGAAATGAAAGGGTTGATGTATGAGGAAAGATTCAACAGTTTGGACTTGTACTCACTGGAGTTTAGAAGGATGAGCGGAGTTCTGATTGAGGTATACTAAATACTAAAAGGAATTTATAAATGTAGATCAAATCTTTTCCCTTATGGGACAATCTAGGACAAGATGTCACAGGTATAGGTTGTGAGGCGGTAGATGTAAAACTGTGATGAGGAGGAACCATTTCTCGCAGTGTGTGCTGAACTTATGGAACTTGTTGCCACATAGCACGGTGGAGTCTGAATTGTTGAATAGCTTCAAGAAGGAGATAGATATATTTCAAATAAGAACGGGATATGAGGGTATTGGGGAATATGTAGGGAGATGGATTTGAGACTAGGGAGAGATCAGCCACGATCTGATTGAATGACGGAACAAGCCCAAAGGGCTGAACTGCCAACTTCTACTCTTAATTCCTATGTTCCCATGTTCCCATGTCCCCAGCACTAAGCTATCATCATGCCTCCTGTGATGGGCTCTGCTAAATTCAGCCACATATATATTTTGTGCTACCATTTCAGCATTAATAGAAGACTCAGAAGTGACACAATCTCCTTCTATCTTTCAATAAAAAAGCTATTTTCTCGAAGCAATTTAATTTTATTTCTCAGCTGATCCAATAGGTGGGCATAAACAATGACATTCACACAGTGCGTGGCGTGGTGCAGCAATCCCATCAGTCCTTGCCAAGAGCCACAGTCCAAATGATGACAGTGCAAGAATCTGACTCGGCTGAATAGAGTTTCAGTTTGAGATTCCAAACCACTCTCAGTACAACTAACGCAGGAAAAGAACAACTCTTCTCCAGTAGCACTCTGACATATTCCACCATCATTGATTTGGAGCCCATTGTAGCAAACTCAAGGGCGGTTTTTCAACTATCAAAAGTCATTCACAAAATGGGACTGAGCATTCAAGAATTAGCTTAACCTCAAGTGCGTTTAATTCAAAAGAGATTTCAGGGTGCATCTAATTCTAAACCATTTACAACTTTCTTGTTTCTTAAGAATGATTTAATTTTTATGTTTCTCAAATAGAATTATTAATAATCTAGCAAACAAACATTATTGCTGTGCTATATTCGAGCCTCTGAATGATTTAGTTGAGTTTGACAATCCACCTAAGTTTTGAATATCCTTCAGTACCCTACATCTTATAATGTATTCTAATAGAGTTCCAGCCCCTGGAACAATGAAGTCAAAGTGGTCTTAAATTTATACTCAAGCGCTGCGTGGGTGTTAGCACCCAGTATTAAAAAGGTTATCTTAGAAACATATTGACTGTGGTGAACTATTACAGTCCTGCGGTTGAAACCTGTGCTATTTTAAGTGAAGGATGTAGGTCTGGTTGAATTTTAGGGTCACTTGTATTTTAATAGCTTGATTTATATGTATGTATAGGGATGACTTAGTTCGCATGAGACATGCAAGTAATTTATCCACAACTAGCAAACTAAAACCTGGGAATAATTTGTCTGCTTTGTAACTTGCTGCAGTAGAATAGGTGAAAATGATGTGAAAGTATACTGCGTCACCAGCACTCACTGTTTGTAGCAGCATAGTAGCATAATGGTTAGCACTACTGCCTCACAGCGCCAGGGAGCTAGATTCGATTCCAGGCTTGGGTCACTGCCTGTGTGGAGTTTGCACATTCTCCCCATGTCTGCATGGGTTTCCTCCGAGTACTCCGGTTTCCTCCCATGTTCTGAAAGATGTGCTGGTTAGGTGCATTGACCTGAACTAGGACTGTGCTGACTAGGGGAATTTCACAATAACTTCATTGCAGTGTTAACGTAAGCCTTACTTGTGACATTAATAAATAATCTTTAATTTTATTTGACCAATGCTTGCCTCATGTTGCTGTTAGAGTTTTGCATTAGCTCACTGGGAGTTTTTTTTAAATTTCATTTCTATTTAAATCTTGCTGAACATCAAGGGTGGAATTCTCCCATCCCACCCTTGTGTGGGTGACTTAAAACTGTGATGAGGAGGAACCATTTCTTGCAGAGGATGGTGAATTTATGGAACATGTTGCCCCATGGCACGGTGGAGTCTGAATTGTTGGGTAGTTTCAAGAAGGAGATAGATATATCTCAAATAAGAAAGGGATATGAGGGTATGGGGAACAGGTGGATTTGAGATTAGGGAGAGATCAGCCATGATCTGATTGAATGACGGAACAAGCTCAAAGGGCTGAATTGCCGACTTCTACTCCTGACCTGAACTAGGACTGTGGTGACTAGGGAAATTTCACAATAACTTCATTGCAGTGTTAATGTAGGTCTTACATGTGACATTGGTCACATAAAATTAAAATTTATTTATTAATGTTTGCATTGTGGCAGGGTGGGGGTGGGTGGGGTGGTGAGGGAGCAGGGGTGTTTGGGGGGGGAGTACAGAATCTAATGAGAGTCAAAAAGTCAAGAACACGCCAGTGCAAAATTGCGTAGCAAGTCTCCCAATGTTGGATCCATGGCAAGTTTTTCCTCTTGTTGTTTGGTGGTTTGAAAGCAATGTGCATTCATCTGTATCGCTTGAATACTCATTAAAGAAATTGCTTGCCACTATCCTGTCAGGCCTTCCAGTCTTGAGTCACGCCAGTGGAAAACTACATCAGCGTCACACCCGATTGCCAATGAGTGGTGGGCACTAGGTGGTCCTCAGTTCGCCAGAGACTTTGGGTGAGTGCAACAACTTTCTACCTTAAAGCTGCACTGCATCTGATGCACTGTACCTCAAACTGCTCAGGAAGGTTGCTGCCTCCGTCTCCATGCCAAGCTGGTCTTCATGGACAGCACCGTGCTGCTGGATCCATGGACCCTCCTGTGTCACCATCTCTATTCAGTACTGAGCCTGGGGTTGGGGAGTACAGGGGGTCTCCTTTCCTAGTGCCACACATCAGTGTCTAACTGGACAGCACCATGTTGGGCGACTCATGGAACCACCACAACAAAGGTCCAAAGCTCACTCGGGGAAAGAGTGCGAGGTGAGGCTGGGAGGTTTGAGTGGGCAAAACAAGGAGGTCAATGTGGAAGGAGGGCTGTACAAGGAGTAGGAGGAAAAGGGAGGGCAAGCAGTAGGGAAAAGAGGTGGACGAAGAAGATCAACAATTGAAGGCAGAGGGAAGTCCAATGGGTGGGAAGTTAGTCCTCAAAGAGGCTGCATGAAAAGATTACAAACAGGAGGGTCAAATGGATACCACATTGGTTACTGAAAGGGATGCACAAAGACTTCAGATGTGATAGATAGAGGTCAAAGTGAGGTCTGGCCACCTCGCAGTCATGGGCTCATGGGGGATGATGGCTGAATCAAGGAGCAGAGTTCTTCTTGAACCTACTTCCATTTCTCCTCTGCGTTGCTGACATCCTGCGTGGTCTGTTGGAGATGAGTGGGCTGGCGAGAGGATATGTGTGCTGGTTTAAATATAGCACTGGAATTTTCAAACCCACCAGCTGACGATGTGCGGGCAGATCAGTGCTGGCCTGGCAGGTGACTCGGGAAGGAAACCCACATGTGCATAATTAATGAGGACCCAAGTGCAAAATCTTACATGGATCCCAACATTCTGGGCAGTGGGACAGGCACCACCGGAGTCGCCCACCGCCACACTTAGTCTCAAACTCCATCCCAAAAGATACCATTTCCATTGTAAAAGGAAATGGAACATAATATTATCCAGAGAATCTGAAGCTGGGTGTGTAATATTAAAGAAGGGTGAATGGGGAAAAGCAGGCCATTTGGCTAATCAAGCCCGTGCCAGTTCTCTGCAAAAGCAATTTAGATAGTGCTATGATCCAGCAGGTGGTTAGTGCTGTGCAAACCAAATCCCAAAGGGAAACTTGGCAAGCTATCACAACTACTTCTTATGTGGCTTTTACTACAAGGCGATATGTGTACTGAAGTCAAAAGCCACACATTCCAGTTACACTTTGGAGATTTTAAATATTAAATTAAAATGTTTAATAAGAAAGTAAAAGGAAAGACACAAGATTACTCCTATACCATTAAATTTAGTCCATTTCCCCCCAAAAGATTCTTACTTGGTTAGACTAAAGTGGTACAAATATTTACACAGCATTTAGAAATCATTATCAATCACATTGAAACATTATTCCTTACGACTAATATTACTAAACATCACAGCTTCCCAAAGACTCTATTCTATTGGGAAGATGTATTGGGATGTTGTCAGCACAATGGGTGGAATGTTATGTGGATCATGCCTGAGATGCCGTGTATAGCAACAACCCATATTTATATCGAACCTTTAATGTTTGAAAAAGTCAAAGGTGAGCCATCAAACAAAGTGTAATACTAAAATGTAACACTTGCACATTCTCGCCGTGTCTGCGTGGGTTTCTTCCAGGTGCTCCGGTCTCCTCTCTCAGACCAAAGATGTGCAGGTTAAGTTGATACTAGCGTCAGGGAACGAGTATAGGTAAATACGGGAATAGGGCCTGGGTGGGATTGTAGTCAGTGTAGGCTCGATGGGCCGAATGACCTCGTTTTGCAATGTAGGGATTCTATGATTCTATTCAATGATTTGAAATCACATTAAGAGATGGAAGTCAAAACAGCAAATACTGGAAAACATAACAGGTCTGGCAGCATCTGTGGACAGGGAAATGGAGTTAACATTTGAAATCCAATTTGATTATTCTTCAAAATAGAATAGAGGTAGGAAGGTGATTAGCTTTATAAGGGAAGTCGTGGTGTAGTGATATAGACACTGGACTCATAATCCAGAGACTTGGGGTAATGCTCTGGTGACTTGGGTTTGAATCTCACCATGAGTGATGGCTAAATGTGAATTTTTAAAAATCTGGATCTAAAAGTCTAATGATGACAATGAAACCATTGTTGTAAAAACCCATTTAGTTTACTAATGTCCTTTAGGTAAAGAAATCTGCCATTCTTACCTGGCCTAGCCTACATGTGATCCCAGATCCACAGTAACATGGGGTTGATTCTTAAATGAGTCTCAGTTCAAGGGCATGGGCAATAAATGCTGATGATACCCACATCCCCTGCAGGAATACAAAAAAAAATTCTTCCTCTCTTCAGTTCTGAAGAAATGGACTTTCCTGTCCATTTTTCAGATCCTGCCAGACCTGCTGAGATCTTCCAGCACTTCCTGTTTTTATTTCTGATTGCTTTCATTAAGGAAGTATTCAGACACCCAACCAAAATCCCGATTAAGGATGCAGGCCTAAGGAACATCTTATAGAAAGAAGGCAAGGTGGAGAGGCTGAGGGAGGGAATTCCAGAGCTGAGGGTGTGGCTAAAAGCACAGCCATCAATGGTTGAGAATTCAAATCAGTGATGCAGAGGAATAGCAATTGGAGGGAAGCATCTGAAAAGGTTGCAGATTGGAGGGGGTTACAGAAATAAGATGGGTTGAAGCCATAGATGGATTTGAAAACTAGAACTGCTGACAAGCAATGCTCCATACTAAAAATTCCCAGTTTCATGAAATCACCCTCATTATGATGGCATGGTGAGGTTCCTCAAAGTATGTTAGAAGATTAAGTGTTGAAGTCTGCTCTTGGAACAGGTATTTAATCTAGGTATGCTCTCCAATGTGGTGCTGAAGGTATGATTCTTTGTTAGAGGGAGTGTCTTTCTGTTTGGACATCAAAGAAAGATTTGCACCCCTGTTCCTTGGCAGTAGTGTATTTTCTCTACAAGATGTACTGCAGCAATTCACCAAAGAGCCTTAGACAGCACCTTCCAACCCCACGACCATGTCCATCTAGAAGGATAAAGGCAGCAGATAAATGGGAAGACTACCACCTGGAAGTTCCCCTCCAAGCCAGTCATCACTCTGAATTGGAAATATATCGCCGTTCCTTCACAATTGCTTCTGTCGTAATCCTGGAACTCCCTCCCTCAAGGCATTGTGGGTCAACCCACAGATGATGGACTGCAGCGATTCAAGAAGGCAGCTCACCACCACCAGCTCACCAAGGGCAACTAGGGATGGGCAATAAATACTGGCCAGTCAGCGACACCCATGTCCCATGAATGAATAAAAGAAAACCCACGAGAATTCTACCTGTTGATGGGATGTAAGAGATCCCACGATGTCATTCAAAGAAGATTCGTCTCATGTTTTGTTTGTTGACTGCCTGCTGTGCGTAAAATTGGCCACATCATTTGTCTACTTAACAATAGTGATGACATCATAAAAAAATTGGTTGCAAAGCACATCAGGATTTTTCAAAGGACAATAATAGACTCAACGCAAATTCTATGAAGCCAATATTCCTTGACTATAGTATATCACTTTGTTTAAAAGCTCGAAGCTGCCTATAGTATAGCAATTGAAATAGGTTGCTACAAGTTCACATAATTGCTAGAAAGGCAGGCAATTATAAATTGTATTTTTTAAGTGTTTCTGCAACATAAAAGCATAATGGTTTGATTACTAATGTTTCCTTAGCTGTCCCTTTCACTTAAGTTCCTTTGTGTCAATTCTGGAACTTGGTGCTACATTTATGTAAACTTCCTCTGGATACCAATTATGACAACATTCTACAAGATCATTTTCCCTCTTTATCATCTTGCTGTTATTCTGCCTTCGTTGAATAATTTTCTAACTTCCCATCAGATGCTTATTTGCCAAGCATTCATTCAACTCACAGCTTCTTTAATAATCCTGTTCCGTGTTCTCACAGGACCATTCATTTTTTTGGGGGGAGGAAAGGGATCACCCTAATTTAAAATTCAGGCATAGTTGGCAGTTGCTATGCCTCCTGTTTATTCTCAGCAAAGCCATTTGAGACTTTATAAAAGTGAAATTCAGAGATATTACAAAGAACCACAAGGGTAATGTTTGGAAGATCCAATTACCGCTGAAATGATTGGAAAGTGGAATCTCATCAGTTTCGACATGTTTCTATCCTGACAATGGGACCAGTGCACTTGACATTGAGGCCCATGTTAGGTAGTATAATCATTGCCATTCCAGTCATTGAACAATATACCATAAAACTCAACTGGTCTAGTTCCACAAAGTTCAATTCCTTGCAGTATATAATTTAGACTTTGAAATAAATAAGAACTATGTGTTGGGACAATGGTGACTGAAAATATTAACAAATTGCTACAGAACTGTCCCAGAGAACGCAATCAATGCACAAAAGAGGATGACAAACTGTTTTGCTGTAATAGATAAACCATTTCTTGATTAACCAGGCTTTGTTCATTCATGGAACATAGGTACCGCTGACTGGACAGCATTTATTACCCATCCCTAGTTCTCCTTGTTCAGAGGACAGTTGAGAGTCAACCACATTTGCTGTGGCTCTGGAGTCACATGTAGGCCAGATCAGGTAAGGGTGGCAGATTTCCTTTCCTAAAGGATATTAGTGAACCAGATGAGTTTTTCCAATAGTCATCAGTAGGTTCTTAGTTCCAAATATATTTTATTGAATTCAAATTCCACCATCTGCTGTGGCAGGATTCGAACCCAGGTGCCCAGATCATTGGGTGAGTTTCTGGATTAATAGTCTAGCGATAATACCACTAGACCATTGCCTTTTCAAGCATTGTTACTGCAAAGTAAAACACAAGTGTGATATAGATGCAAGTTTTTTAGTTAGCCAAAAGTGAGGGAAAGAAAATTAGAGAAGAACCATAGAGAATTGGAAGTATTAACAAATTGATTACAATCTCTGGGACACTTCTATAGCAATGTACAGCAGAGAATGACAAACTGCTTTGATTCAATAGATAAACCATTTCCAGATTCACCAAACTAAAGCACAAGCTTGGCATAATTCAGTTCAACATCTTGTGATTTCCCTCCTCTCCCTTTCACTTTTTTTTTCACAATCCATTTTCATGTGTTACGAGCCTAGAACTTTCGACTTTGTTTCTCAGTTAAGACCTTCTGTTCAGTCACTTCTTTTTATAGGGCATATCATTTTGCAAAGCTGAGATTATTTTAAAAACTTAGTGCTTCACCAGCCAGCAGTGATTTTGGAGAATGCATTACAATGCTAGCTTTTAAACCTTGTCTAAGATTTCTGGATGAGCTCACGACTGATAAATAGTGATAATCCTTTGATATATGTTTTTCTCTGAAGCACAGTTAATGATAGTAATATGTCCATTATACTTGCTGACAATGACATTCCTGTCACGCATGACGAGATATAAAGTTCTTAAGGAAGAAATAAGGAGTTGAATTCAATGTCGGCTGTCACAGTGGGAAACATGGCGGCCAGGCCCAATTAGTTGCAGGAGATCTTCCACTTCAGTCGCCAATTGGCGGCAAAGCTTCTCTCAATTAAATCAGAAGGTCAAAGACACTGATGTGGGATTTTCAGCCATTGGTGGGGGATGTGAATTGTCTCCCTGGAGCCCACCGCAATTCCATTGTGACTCAGGGAGTCCGCGTGCCCTTCTAAAAGCTGCCCACTTTGCCACTGACCCCCACAGGGGGTGCTTTGTAATCATGCCTGACTGAGGAGCCTGGCGTTATCGAGTGGAGGATGAGGGTCATTGAAAGCCATACCTCTGCCCTTGCCTCTGACCCCTCTGCTTTCCCTCCTCCCACTACTCCTGCCTGCGACCCCTGCTCCCCACCCACCATCCCACCCTCAGTCTTCTCTGGCCAGGGGATCTCTCAACAATCTTGGGCCTCTGCTGGTTGCATCTGCAGCCACTGGCACTGATGGCATGAGGAACCTCGTTTAACCAACAGTTCTCATTGGATGAGATATCAAGTACTCAATCCCATGGGAAGGCTCAACAGTGGCCACTTAAGTGCCTGGAGGGCATATGATTCCTCATGGAGTTAATGGGGGGGTGGGGAAGGGTTTCCTGTTGGCTCTCCAACCGATGGACAAGATACCATTGACTGGACTGAATCACGGCCAAGGATTATTTCCTAATCACAACACAACACAAAACTTTTGAGTTAAGTGTCCGTGGTGCATTGCATTCAAAACTCTGAGACACCAAACCTTAGACCGGGGACCAGTAAACTGTCCTGAGGACAGTACAGAGTGCAAAAACCAGCATTCATCTGTTTCCCTATCTGTTCACCTCACCCGGCCTGGTAAACTGTTCCTGTGTGTTATGGGTCACATGTCTTTACCATCTAATTAACTTTTTATTAACCTGGGGAAGAGTGCCATTTGTTCTGAGCTATGTATGTAATTGGTAGGCATGGAAATTGAACCATTAAGTTGCCATCAAATGTGTTAACATTTTGAATAATGACACTGTTTTGATTCTTGTGCTTTACACTTGCATCATTGGCCTGTGCAACTGAAATGCGCTGTCATTGTGAATCTATTTTGGTCCTCATCACGGCAATGCCAAGTACCTTCACTTATGTGTCCCTTATTAAATCTCCTCTTCGAAAATCACATCAGGTTGGTCTTATCCGGCTATTGGCCTTGATTTAATGACTTCCTAGTTTTGACATGAAAAATTACCAACAGTATAACGAGGAAGATTTGATTAATTTGCGTGTAGAATCCATCACAGAATCCCTACAGTGCAGAAGGAGGCCACTCAGCCCACCAAGTCTGCACTGACAACAATCCCCCCAGACCCTATTCCTGTTACCCCGCACATTTAACCTGCTAATCCCTCTAACATATACATCCCAGATCACTAAGAGTCAATTTAGCATGGCCAATCAACCTAACCTTTTTGATTTGATTTATTATTGTCACATGTATTAATATAGAGAGGAAAGTATTGTCTCTTGCATGCTATACAGACAAAGCTTATCCTTCATTGAGAAGGAAACGAGAGAGTGCAGAGTGTCGTGTTATGGTCATAGCTAGGGTGTAGAGAATGATCAACTTAATGCGAGGTAGATCTATTCAAAAGTCTGATGGCAGCAGGGAAGAAGTTGTTCTTGAGTCAGTTAGAAAGTTACTTCAGACTTTTGTATCATTTTCCTGACAGAATAAGGTGAGAGAGAGAATGTCCAGGGCGTGGAGTGAACCTGCACTTCTTTGGACTGTGAGACGAAACCAGAGCACCCCAAGGAAACCCCTGCAGACACAGGGAGAAAGTGCAAACTCCTTTTGTTGAGTAGAGTTCACCAGTGGTACATGTCATTTCTTTTCTGTTTACAATATGGTACTCAGATACATTTCAGAGACTCGTGTAAACTGGAGAATTTTCACAGTAATTTCATTGCAGTGTTAACATAAGCCTACTTGTGATATTAATAAATAAACTATCTTTGATGGGAGATGCAGTGGTACAGTGATTAGCACTGCTGCCTCACAGTGCCAGGGGCCCAGGTTCGATTCCAGTCCTGGGTCACTGCTTGTGTGGAGTTTGCATGCTCTCCTTGTGTCTGCATATGTTTCCTCCAGCTGCCCTAGTTTCCTCTCACAGTTAAAGGTGTGCGGGTTAGGTGGATTGGCCATGCTAAATCGCCCCTTAGTGTCAGGGAAACTAGCTAGGGTAAATTAATGGTGTTATGGGGATATGGCCTGGGTGGGATTGTGGTTGGTGCAGACTCTATGGGCTGAATGGCCTCCTTCTGCGCTGTAGGATTCTATGATTCTTTAAAGTGCTTTAATGTTATTCAATTCTGCACTCTTGTTTCAAACACGTGTCTTCACCAGAAAGCCACTGCCTAATGTGAAGAGCAAGGACTTAATGTCTTAACACGTGAATGTTGATATGAGAGTTTGCTGTCATGAAGACAGGGATTTGGATTGCTCTCGATTTATCACTCAAAATGTTGTGACTGCACAATATCATCTCTCCGATTAAACAGAGGCTTGCTTGATTAAATGTATTTCAATGAGTTCTGTTGCACTTTGCTGTCTTCAGATCCAGTCATTCAGCTGCGCTGGTGGCTACTCCAGTTCATTACCTTTTAAAACCACACACTCCTGCCACAATCGTGTGGAATCTGGAAGTGCAATACGTTTTGTCCTTTCAGAACAATCCATTGGCTGTAAAGTGTGTTAGGGGACATCCTGGGTTCAGGACAGGTCACTGTTTCGACGCGAGCTTTTTTGCATTAAGTGCTCCAGCTCAGCAGAAGGGGCAGCAGTAATGGTGACAAAAATCATAATAAATGGGACTTGATCATCGTCCTCTGGAAATGTAAATCTTATAGAAGTACCCTGCGCCTTTGTTACAGTCGCATGAATTGGACTTTCTTTAATGACTAAGTGCAAGAGAAAATTACAGCATCCAAGGACCAAATGTACGCAACTGATTTGTGCTTTAAGTACAAAGATGCCCTAACAAAGACATAAGCATCTGATAGGAAAGGAGTAAAAGTTTGCTCCATTTTTCCAAGAAATATCAACTGCATCTTGTCTCTGTATCACCCCATGAATCAAGTTTTTATCTGTATTCTTTCTATAATTAGGTGCTGAAAATGTTACACAGCTCTGCAACTGTGAGCTCAGCACGGTGTTCAACAGATGGAACACCATCTTCCTCCCTCCGTATTTTTGTATTAAATTTCTTTCTATATATAGTGTGGAATTTTTTAACCAGGTAAGTCCCAACACTGGAAATTCCCACCTGAGGTCAACAGATCTTTAAATGGTTCACTGCATGTGCTGGTTCACCTGCTACGATCCCTGTGGCAGGTGGGAGGGGAAAATTCCACCCATTCGATGTACTGATACGTGTGTCAAACCCAGAATCAAATTTGTCTCATAATCCTTGACAGTTCTCCATCCCTGGACCTTCACATTCCTCAATTCTTCTGAGATTGTGGGCAGCACGGCGGCACAGCGGTTAGCACGTTCTCCCTGTGTCTGCATGGGTTTCCTTCAGGTGCTCCAGTTTCCACTGACAGTCTGAAAGACGTGCTGGTTAGGTGCATTGGCCATGCCAAATTCTCCCTCAGTGTGCCCAAACAGGTGCCAGCGTGTGGCGGCTAGGGGATTTTCACAGTAACTTCTTTGCAGTGTTAATATAAGCCTACTTGTGACACTAATAAATAAACTTTATTTGTGCCATTCAGGGTGCATGTTTACTCTCTTCCTTTTTCCAAAATGTAACATTTCACCATTGTCCTTATTGATCTACATCCATCCCTGACTTTCTTGCAGTCTCCTGTGTTCTTCCCCGCAGTTGCCCTGCATCTTAACCGAGCGCTGTCCACAAATGTCGGTAATATCCTCTATCAAGCGAGTGATTTATTTATGCTTTTTGGAAAAAAAAACACAACCAACCTTGCCTTTTGTGTATGCCACCAGAAAGAACCTTTCAATCCAAGAAACATCCATTCACTTCAGTCTCTATTTTCAACGTTGTTTCGTCCTTAATAAAATCAGAAAAGGCTGGAGCTACTCAGCATGTGAGAAACAGAGTGGGCATTTCAGGTGGATGAACTTCCATCATAACTGCTTTTGTATCCTTTGATCCTTGTGACTCCTTAATCTTTAGAAGTCCAGACCTTTAATCTTTGTTTTTTTTTTCTCCCTGCATGTATAAGTATACATAAACAATCATGGTGACACAATGGTTAGCACTGCTGCTTCACAGTGCCAGGGACCTGGATTTGATTTCTGTCTTCAGTCACTCTCTGTGTGGAATCTGCATGTTCTTCTCGTGTCTGCATGGGTTTCCTCCGGTTTCTTCTCACAGTCTGAAAGACGTGCTACTTAGGTGCATTGAGCATGCTCAATTCTCCCTCAGTGTATCTGAACAGGCGCCAGAGTGTGGTGACCAGGGGATTTTCACCATAGCTTCATTGCAATGTGAATGTAAGCCTACTTTGTGACACTAATAAATAAATTTAAAACTTAAAATTAAACATTTCCACAGATCATCACTTGATGTGTTGTGTGCAGCACTTAATTGAGTTAGTCAAGCACTTTACAAATACTGGTGACTGTTTGTTGGGCCTGTATTTCTCCAAGTGCATACTAGTGTTATCCATTTTCATATCTCTGTCCTCCAGGAAGCTAGTCTGCAGGCAACTCAATGGCAATTTGTCTCTGGGTCTCCACTTTATAATAAGTTTCTTAACTCCAACTAATCCAGAATTGCTTGAAAACAAATGGAAAACTATTTCATCCCAATATTCAACACCTTCCATTCCATAATGTTCAATAGAGCTCAGCTTAATCTTTGCCATTAGAATGGAAAATAAAGAGATGTGTATAACGGGCAGCTGATCTGATATTGGCAAAAGGAAAATTGAACCCCACCATCTACACTCCATCCATTTGCAGTTTTGGTGAGTACCTTTGCTATTTCATCAGTGGATCCCTTAAATATGCTGGTATTAAGATATAGTGACATCTCATGTATTGCTCAGTTTAACTTGCCCTGTTAACACATTCCATTTTAATGAGTTCAAGCTTACTTTAAAAGATCTATTTTAAAGGAGGAGCTTTAATTAGGAGAGCAATATGGACAGCACGGTGGCGCAGTGGTTAGCACTGCTGCCTCACAGCGACACAGACCCTGGTTCAATTCTGGCCTCGGGTCACTGTCTGTGTGGAGTTTGGAAAATTCTCCACTTGTCTGCGTGGGTTTCCTCTGGGTGCCCTGATTTCCTCCCACAATCCAAAGATGTGCAGTTAGGTTGACTGGCCATGATGATTTGACCCTTAGGGTCAGAAGATTATGAGGGGGTCACGGGAAAAGGGCCTGGGTGGGAATGTTGTCAGAGTAGGCTCGATGGACCAAATGGCCTCCCTCTTCATTCTGGGGGTTCTGTAGAGATCTAGAGAGAGGGAGCTAGAGGACTAAGCAGTTAGGGGCATGGTCCCCTGTAGCGAGCCAAAAGGATTTGACTGAGCAAGAGGTCTCTTTACGGATTGTGACTTACCTGCTTACTATTTTTCATCAGGGTTAAGGGGCTGAATGTTTGTCTGGGTGCAGATGTAATCTTCAGTGGATGACTGGCCACAATTAAATGGAAATATCTGTCATGATAAATGGAGTTAGGAGGATCAGTCCTGAGTGGGACTGTGGTCAGTGCATACTCGATGGGCCAAATTGCCTCCTTCTGCATTGTAGGGATTCTATGATCCAATGCAAAACACACTCCCACCCCCTCCACCTCCACTCCTCCCTCCCAACAACTCCTGAGATCGAGATCCCCCATTTTAAATAAGGGAAAGAAAATTTGGACTCCAATTTTGACTGGTGCTTCTGAAACTCAGGATATCACGTTGGAGAATTAAGGTAGGCTCACACATCAGCCAGCTTCTTCGCTCACACTCCTCACGCGCTCCAGGATGGGTTCACAAATTGCACCGCAAACCCAACCCCAGTGTTAAAGGAACAAAATGGTGTGGGAAGGTGACACAAGGCTCAGGCGTGCAGTTTCTGGGCCACTGAAGTGTGCACGTTGGCTTCTCCTGAACCCAGAAGAGGATTCAGCCTGTAGGCTCCAAGGCTTGAATATAGACGTAGCTGATTGCGCCCCCCATCCCATCCGATTAATGAATAACCACCGTCTACATTTTCTAAAAAAAATACTGGAACTTCATGAGATTAACAGGCATAATGTTGTGAGCAGCACATTCAGAAGGATATTTGTTATTTCAACTCTGAGATAAATGAACTTTTGGAGTCCTCTTTAGCACTGAACGCCAGTGTATTTTCCATCGTCCTATTCAATACCTCCTCCTCCAGATACATTTCTCTTGATTTTCAAAACTGTTGCTGAAATTAAACTATAATGTGACACACACTTTTCTTTCAAATTGAAATGAAAAATATTAAGAGTCAATTACTTTTACAGAACAGCATGTGGGCTGGACAGAATGCCTTTCAATAGTAATTCTGGCATAAATTAAACCTACAGCGTTATTCACAACAAGCTGACCCCTTTTACAGAATTACAAGTTCATATCAGTGTATAAGTGTCCCCCCAGTGGAAACAATTTCTTCTTATTTACACTGTCAAACCCCTTCATATCTTTGACTTGGTTATAATGCCACAAAACACAACTTGCAAACTTCCAACACAAATGTGAGATAATGCATTTTGGAAGATCTAAGATAGATAGGAAATATAAAGTTAACGGAAGAACCTTCAAGAGTATTGATAGGCAGAGGGGTCTGGGCGCAAAGATACACAGGTCACTGAAAGTGGCAATGCAGGTGGAGAAGGTAGTCAAGAAGGCATATGGCATGCTTGCCTTCATTGGCTGGGGAACTGAGTTTAAAAATTTGCAAGTCATGTTGCAGCTTTATAGAACCTTAGTTAGGCTACACTTGGAATATAGTGTTCAATTTGGTCGCCACACTACCAGAAGGATGTGGTGGCTTTGGAGAGGGTACAGAAAAGATTTACCAGGACATTGCCTGATATGGAGAGTATAAGCTATGAAGAGAGGTTGGAGAAACTTGACTTGTTCTCACTGGAACGACGGAAGTTGACAGGCGATTTGATAGAAGTCTACAAGATTATGAGGGGCATGGACAAAGTGGATAATCAGAAGCTTTTTCCCAGGATGGAAGAGTCAATTACTTAGAGACATAGGTTTAAGGTTGAGGGGTAAGGTTTTAAGGAGATGTATGAGGCATTTTTTTTACAAACAAGAGGGTGGTCAATGTCAGGGGATGTAATGAAGCAGATAAGATAGTGACTTTTAAGGGGTGTTTGGACAAATACATGAATAGGATGGGAATAGAGGAATATGGTCCCTGGAAGGGTTGGAGGTTTTAGTTAAGTCGGGCAGCATGGTCGGTGCAGGCTTGGAGGGCCGAAGGGCCTGTTCCTGTGCTGTAATTTTCTTTATTCTTTGTTCATCTAATACTGATTTTTTTTCATCCCTGTCAACAGCCTCCTTCATCCTTATCCAACACTTGGCTTGTGGGTCTGATGCAGTTTGTGAGACCTACCTACTCCAGTCTCCAGAGGTAGTTGTCAAAATACTAGTGAGTACAGTGAATGATGCTAAAAGAAAATGCTTCACGACCATGAATGAGACTATCCACAGCGAATGTGGCCAAGGAAACATCTGCAGTTGAAGCAGCAGCAACACTGGTGGCAGCGAGTGGCCTTTACAAGCAGAGGTATTGACGGGAGTGGGGCAGGGGTTGGTGTTGGTGTAGTAGGGTGAAGGGGCACGAGTGGAGAAGAGACAGAAGCTAAAAGCAAAATATTGCAGATGCTGGGATCTGAAGCAAAAACAGGAAATGCTGGAAAATCTCAGCAGGTCTGACAGCAGCTGTGGGGAGAGAATAGAGCCAACATTTCGAGTCTAGACAACCTTTCGTCATTGAGGTCTAATGCTGTCAGACCTGCTGACATTTTCCAGCATTTTCTCAAGAGGGAGAAGCTGCTGGGCTGAGTGAAGGAATAGAGAGTCTGATTCTCAAGGTGGGACAGGGGATATGGAGACACTGGTAGCCAGGTTGGGGCAGGAAGATTGGGACATTAGTGGGAGACTGGCTGCCCAGCTGGAACAGGCAGGATGCAAAGGTGCAGGAGCAAGTAGGGGAAATGTGTGTGTGTGTGTGTGTAGGTGTGTCTGGCTCACTTGGTTTCAGCACGCCTGCTCCCCCTCAAACCCATAAAGTAAAGTTTATTTATTAGTCACAAGTAAGGCTTACATTAACAATGCAATGAAGTTACTGTGAAATTCCCCTAGTTGCCACATTCTGGCGCTTGTTTGAATCAATGCACCTAACCAGCACGTCTTTCGGACTGTGGGAGGAAAACCATGCAGACATGGAGAGAACGTGCAGACTCCACACAAACAGTGACCCAAGCCGGGAATCAAACCCGGTCCCTAGCACTGAGGCAGCAGTGCTAACCACTGTGCCATGTTTCTATGCATGGAGCCATGTATTCCTTCATCTCCACCTAAGAGGCATTTGATTTTTGATCTTGACTATAAGTTTGGAAACTAGTAAATTCCATCACGTCACTACAGTGGAGAAAGAGGTCATTCAGCCCATCAAGTCTCGATGACTCTCCAAAAGAGCATCCCTCCTCTTGTTATCCCCTCGTCCATCTAACCTACACATCTTGCAACACTAAGGGACAATTTAACTTGGCCAATCCACCTAACCTGAACATCTTTCAGCCTGTGGGAGAAAACCCACACAAACACAGGGAGAACATGCAGATTCCACACAGCTGTCACCCAAGGTTGGAATTGAACCCAGGTCCCTGGTGCTGTAAGGCAGCAGTGTGCCACTGTGCCACCCATTCCACTTTGCTCCAAAGTTCTAGAATGTCATGTTGAAAAAAGAATGTAAGAGATCAGTTATGAATAAGGTAAGCTTACCAAAAAGCTGGGTTAAATTTCAATTGTGCAATTATGTGCTCTAGGATGCAAACATATTTTGCATAGATACAAATGATACTCTGCAGCTCATTATGACAGGGTGGCACAGTGGCACAGTGGTTAGCACTACTGCCTCTCAGTGCCAGGGACCCTAGATCCATTTCCAGCTTTGGTCACCGTCTGTGTGGAGTTTGGAAAATTCTCCCAGTTTCTGCGTGAGTTTTCTCTGGGTGCTCCGGTTTCCTCCCACAGGCTAAAGATGTGCGGGTTAGGTGAATTGGCCATGCTAAATTGCCCCTTAGTGTCAGGGGGACTAGCTGTGGTAAATGCATGGGGTTATGGGGATCCTGAGTGGGATTGTGGTTGGTGCAGACTCAATGGATCGAATGGCCTGCTTCCGCACTATATGATTCGGGATGCAGGAAGAGTTTATAAGCTTCCAAATTCTACTTTAAAGTTTACAGTCTCTGCCATGGAACAAGTGATGCCACACAGCGTAACCAGCACTGGGTTTGCCTTGTTTTGCTAGGGTGGCAATGGAAAATGGCTGCTGCTCTTTTAGAGATCATTGTAAAAGTAAGAGAAATTAATAAAACATGTCTTAGGATTTTGAGATTTCACATTAGTGTGATTGATCGGGTCACTATATGTCCTGTTATCAAATGTTTAGATTTAATATGTAAGCAAAACTTCGCGCGAGATGCATGAAAATAAAACTTTGGTGCCAAACTCACATAAATTATGCACCACCAGTGCCAATGAAGGTGACCGCAATTCTCAGAATGCATCTGAAATTAAATCACAGAAAACAGGACATGAAGGCTAATACGATATTTGAAGGATTTTTCAACTGACGATAGAATTGCAATGAGGAGGCACGGTGGCACAGTGTCTAGCACTGCTGCTTCACAGCTCCAGGGACCTGGGTTCAATTCCCGGCTCGGGTCACTGTC
Source organism: Carcharhinus amblyrhynchos (assembly GCF_965287045.1). Lineage (NCBI taxonomy): Eukaryota > Metazoa > Chordata > Chondrichthyes > Carcharhiniformes > Carcharhinidae > Carcharhinus > Carcharhinus amblyrhynchos. The sequence goes on along the minus strand of NC_137333.1, from coordinate 6,894,548 downwards.
TGTGTCAAGTTTGCACCTTCTCCTCATGTCTGCGTGGGTTTCCTCCCACAGTCCAATGATGTGTGGGTTAGGTTGATTGGCCATACCAAAATTGCCCCTTAGTATCCTGGGATGCTTAGGTTAGAGGGATTAGCGGGTAAAATACGTAGGGGTATGGGGGTAGAGCCTGGGTAGGATTGTGGTCGGTCCAGACTCGATGGGCTGAAGGTCCTCCTTCTGCACTGTAGGGTTCTATGATCTATGAGTCACACTCACATCACAGAAAGTTCCGGTTATGTCGAAGTTGTCAACCAATCCCACACTGGCTGGATAGCCAACCCCATGATAAGCCAACACTCTATACGGCACGGTGGCTCAGTTGTTAGCACTGTTGCCTCGCAGCACCAGGGACCCAGGGTTCAATTCTAGGCTGGGATCACTGTGTGGAGTTTGCATGTTCTCCCGGTGTCTGTGGCCTCCGGGTGCTCCAGTTTCCTCTCACAGTCCAAAGATGCGTGGGCTAGGTTGATTGGCCATGCTAAATTGACCTGTCAGGGGGCATTAGCAGAGTAAATATGTGGGGTTACAGGAGTAGGGCCTGGGTGGAATTGTGGTCGGTGTAGACTTGAGCCAAATGGCATCCTTCTGCACTGTTGGGATTCTATGATTCTATTCATTGAAGGGATGTGAGCTTCATTGGCTGGGCCAGCAGTCATTGCCCATCCTTAATTGCCCTTTAGAAGGTGGAGGTTGATTACCATCTTGAATCACTTCTGTCCATTTGGTGTAGTTATACTTGCGGTGCTGTGAGGAAGGGAGTTCCAGGACTTTGACCCAGTGACTGTACAGGAATGGTAAGATATTTCAAAGTCAGGATGATGAGCGACTTGAAGGGGAATTTGCAGATGGTGGTCTTCCCATGCACCTGCTGCTCTAGTCCTTCCTGATGTTAGTGGTTGAAACTTTGGAAGGTGCCATGGAAGGAACCTTGGTGAGTTCCTGCAGTGCACATTGTAGATGGTACACTCTGCTGCCACTGTGCATTGGTGGTGGAGAGAGTAAAGGTTTGTAGATGGGATGCCAATCAAACAGGCTAATTTATCCTGGATGGAGTCGAGCTTCTTGAGTGCTCATCCAGGCAAGGGGACAGTATTCTATTACATTCCTGACTTGTGCCTTAGATTGTGGACTGGCTTTGGGGAGTCAGGAAATGAGATACTCACCGCAGGAATCCTAGCCTCTGAGCGGTTCTTGCAGCCATACTATTTGCAAGGCCAGTCCAGTCGAGTTTCTGGTTAATTATAACCCCAATGATGTTGATAGTGGAGAATTCAGTGATGGCAATGCCTTGAACGTAAGATTAGATTCTGTCTTGTTAGAGATAGTTTGGTACTAATGTGACAAAAATGTTACTTGCCATTTGTCAGCCCAAACCTGGATATTGTCCAGTTCTTGTTGCATTTGGACATGGACTGTTTTGCATTAGTTTGTCGTATGACCAACCCATCTAGCCAGAGTGAAATTAGATTTCAAACGTGTTAGAAGTCATGGAGGACAAGGCAAGCCATCATTTGCCACTGAGACTCTCTGTTGAGAGGATGTGAATAGCCTACAGTTATACCTCAACCTGTGAAAAAGTAAAAAAAAATGTTTTCAATTGGAGGGAAGGTGAAGTTGATACAACAACTGAGAAATCATGGCAGAAATTGGACATTACAGAGCAGATGGAGATTCTGCCATCAGGCTTGTCCACCATTATGAAACACAAGGTGGAAATTTTAGATACAGTTTGAATAGCAAATATTCTCTCCAGGGAAGAAAAACAACAACCGCCTATTCTGACATTGAAGAAACTTTGTGGTTGAAGGAAGCTTGAGCAGAGAACATTCTCACCTGTGATCCAATCCTGCAGGAAAGGGGAGTCACCCTGAAAACGGAGCTCAACTACATTGAGTTCACCTGTCATAATGGATAGCTGGACCAACTCAAGACATGGTTAGCACCGATGCCTCAAGATGCCAGGGATCCGGGCTCAATTCCAGCCTTGGGTACTGTCTGTGTGGAGTTTGCACGTTCACCTCATGTCCGCAGGATATCCTCCAGATGCTCTGGTTTCCTTCCACACTCCAAAGATGTGCAGGTTAGGTGGATTGGTCCTGCTAAATTGTCCCTTAGTGTTTAAAAATGTGTAGGTTAGGGGGATTAGCCAAGGTAAATATGTTGGGTTAGGTTAGGGGAAAGGGCCTGGCTAAAGTACTCTGCTAGACTATCGGTGCAGACTTCATGGGCCGAATGGCCTCCTTCTGCACAATTCTATGATTCTATTCTATGATTCTTCTAAGGCGTGGCATTCTTCCATCCAATAAGCAGTAAAGATGTGGTGGTTATGCAGGAGTGACAGATAGCTGCCTCCAAATGGTGTTGCCCACATCTTGAATGAAAATGCACCATGATGCATTGTTAATGCTTATGACATCTTTTGCTAGATCGTTATTGGATATTTAAAGGCAAGACATAAAATGCTAGAAAGCAGAGCAAGGACCATGTTACTGCTATGACTTGCATCAATGTGGATGGCACCAAAAAGCTGCCGCTTTGTCAGAGTAAAGTCTAAGAGAAAATGTTGCTCTGTGAGTGTCAAGACATGGCTCAATGCCGTATGGGATTCACAAAACCACTTGCGTGACAATGTCATGTGCTGCATGGTGGAAGTGAGAGATGATGCCATCCAGGAGACAAAGGGGGCTGATGACACTTAAACAGTCAATGGATGTCCTCCTGCTTGCTCACCTGTTTGACTAGCCAATGCCGGAACGGTCGTAGCCATGGCACTGTAGGGTGGAAACATTATACCTCTGCAGCGTTCCTATTTTTTCATGAAAGGACAGATCAGATGCTAATGTTACCATGCTCCAATATTTAGCGTAACGAGGGTTTGATCTACATGCCCCTATCTACGTATGCTGCCAGTGCTAATATCTACTATATCACTATTTTTGTGAGCTCCTACAGCTCTACATCCCTCAGAGAATTGCCGTGCTCCAGTTCTGGCCTCTTTCTCATCCCTGACTTCCTTCTGACCCTTTTTTTTGTTTCAATTACTTTTGTTTCTTCTGTCCCTCCTTACATTTTCCACATGATCCGTAGTCTATCTTTGCTGCCGTCGCTGCTATAACTTTGTTATCATCAAAGTCCTTCAGATTCAGAAATTGTGCCTTCGGATCGCAGAATCGCTGCATTATTTAAGAAGGTAGGGCAGATGCCTGCTGACCTGTCATTTTAATATCAGTTAGACAACTATCACCATTGACACTGCAAGGGAGCCACCAGGAGAAGCATCAGCTGATCAAAGAACACCACCCTGGATTTGTGAAGGGAAGTCATTGTCTGGATAACGTTGCTGTATTTCTGAGAAGCAAGGCAGACAGGAGAGTACCAATGGATGTTGCCTAGGCAAACTCCCAGGAGGTTTTTGTTAGGGTTCTGCACAATGGATAATTAGCAAAGACAAACATGGATAAAATTGGAAATAACCTAGTGTTTGAAATTAACACAAATGCTACTGATATTAACACTTTGCTCTCTTTCAGAATATCCTCTCAATGGTACAAGTTTAAGGATTGTATATAAACAAAAACAATTGAATCACTAACAAGTACCTAAGCAGAGAAAGTGATCAAAAAAAAATGCTTGGATTCAAAATGAGGAAGCGATACTTTAGCTGTCAAGAACTTGGTCATATCTGGAGCCCTCAGTCAATTCCCACTATTCAAAAACCTCTCATTTATTCAACCCATTTGAAAACATGCATCGCATCATGTGAGCAAATTGTTGTTAAAAATAAGCAAATACCTATTTCACTAACCACGTCAAAGATGAATAATCTTTTAATAACCTCCTAAAACTGTCAATCAAAATGTGATTGCAACTCTTTGCTGAAATGAGCAGCTCTGGACCTTTTGAAATAAACTCAAACATTAATAATGTGTCCAGCTAAAATAAAAGATCCTGGGAAATGTAAACAATGGAATCTATTTAGAAGGCTTTTGTTTTGAAAAGCTATACCAGATGTCCAGTCAATCAAAACAGTCAAGCTTTTTTCTGTAAATAGAAGGTGCTGAAGGCATTTTAGGACTTTAGATCACATAATATTATTGCACCAAAGATCTCAAGCAGTTTTCTTCAGTTTTGAATGCACACAAGTATTTTTTCCTTAAGTACTCGAGTACAATGTACTTTTGCAAAACAGAACACTATGACCAATCACTGTAATAGAAACATGTTCTTCTGTTAAAATATAGCTTTTTTTTGTAAAGAGAAAGAGCAACTATTATTCTTTTTGTATTTCAAAGTTTGACAATGAAGGAAGTCATGGTTTGGTGACTGTTTCTATCTTCCCCCATGAGGGACTGGGTTTTCACCATGGTTCATACCTCCTCTGAGAGGCTGTGAACCATGTGTACTTATTGACGGACTCTGACTTCACTAATATTGAGGATGAGGGATTGATCTGCCTGGTCCCATGGTGGAACTGACAAAGGCCAGAATTCTGCTTTCAGGATGCCTGACTGTGCCCTTACCCACAACTAGAAAAAATTGTTGGAAATTGGAATGCAAGTAGGAATCCCGGGAACTGGCTTGGAAAAAATGTGGGTCTTGGTTTCTCATCTCAGTACAGGGTGAACAGGGATTTCCCCCAATGACTTTAATGACCAAATTCATTGTTCCCATTCCAGTGATATGTGCGTTTAATGAATGTTATGATTTGGGGTACATACTGCCCTTTAAGAGTTTGGGTCAGATGACCCCCAGGGGGATTAGTTTCTCTCAGTTATGGGGCTGGTTTTGCAGTCTTAGATCAGATTCCAGAAAAGCACACACCTGTAATAAAGAGATTCCAGTGTTCAAGTTGCCAAGCTTACCTTGTGGTGCTTTAGACACCACAAGTTAACCAGTACATATGCAACAACTGGCAACAAGGCTGCTTCACGGCCTATATGTAACAGTTCCAAACTCCGTTCCTTCGCTACTGATCCCATCCCCCTCCCTTGCAGCGGGTTGCGATTAAGCTATTTATTTGGGCCCAAAGTCTGGGATTTTCCACATTCATCAGATGGATAGAGAACGGTTGGAAGAGAGGAAACAAAGAGTAGAAATTGATGGGTCCTTTTCAAATTGGCAGGCAGTAACTAGTGGGGTGCCACAGGGATCAGTATATGTATCAGTAATATATACTAATGATTTGGATGAGGGAACAAAATGTAACATCTCAAAGTTTGCAGATGATACCAAGTTGGGTGGGAGGTGAACTGTGACGAGGTTGCAGAGATCCTTCAGCATGACCTGGGCAGGGTGGGTGAGTGGGCAATCAGAGAAACATAGAAGATAGGAGCAGGAGGAGGCCATTAGCCCTTCAAGCCTGCTCCCCATTCCTAACCACCATGGCTGATCATCCAAAATTGGCCTAGTCTTGCTTTTTCCCCATAACCTTTGATCCCATTTGCTCCAAATGCTATTTGGGATCAGCTGCCTTTTGAATGCATTCAATGTTTTGGCATCAACTATTTCCTGTGGTAATGAATCAGTGACAAATGCAGTATAATTTGGATAAATGTGAGGTCATTCAATTTGGAAGCACAAACATAAAAGCAGACTACTACCTGAATGGCTGTAAATTGGGAGAGGGGAGTGTGCAGTGGGACCTGGGTGTCCTTGTGCACCAGTCACTGAAGGTAAGCGTGCAGGTGCAGCAAAGAAGGCAAATGGAATGTGGGCCTTCATTGCGAGAGGTTTTGGGTACAGGAGCAGCGACGTGCTGTAATTATACAGGGCCTTGGTGGGGCCACACCTAGAATATTGTGTGCTGTTTTAGTATCCCTTTCTGAGGAAGGATGTTCTTGCTCTCGAGGGAATACAGTAAAGATTTACCAGGCTGACTCCAGAGATGACAGGACTGATGTATAAGGAGAGATTGACTAGGTTAGAATTAGTTTCGCTGGAGTTCAGACGAATGAGGGGAGATCTTTTAGAGACCTGTAACATTCTAACAGGACTGGACAGGGTAGATGCAAGGAGGATAGCCCCGATGGTGGGGGAGTTTGTTCGGAACCAGGGGTCACAGTCTGAGGTTTCGGGATAGACCATTTAGGACGGAGATGAGGACACATTTCTTCACCCAAAGAGTGGTGAGCCTGTGGAATTCATTACCACAGGAGGTAGTAGGTGCCAAAACATTGAATGCATTCAAGAAGCAGCTAGATGTAGCACTTGGGACAAATGGGGTCAAAGGTAATGGGGAAAAAGCAGGATTAGGCTATTGAATTGGATGATCAGCCATGATCGTTATGAATGGTGAAGCAGGCGCGAAGGGCCAAATGGCCTCCTCCTGCTCCTATCTTCTATGTTTCTCTGATGCACCCTGAGACCAACTACTTTGCTCCAACATTCTTGAATAGTTTGCTCATAATGTGTTACGGGGCGTCCTCACTCCGGGGAAAACTGGAACCTGAAAATTTCCAAGTCAGAAACTGGGGGTGGAATTTTCACCGCATAAATGAGAAAAAGGAGCTGGGTTTTTTTTTATCAACATTGTTACAGTGGGGGCTGCGGGCAGGGGACTGACTAAAGTTAAGATTCTTACATTGAAGAACACATAATTGGCAATGGAGATGGGTTTCTTGTCCAATTAAAAATTATGGTGGGCTCTGGAAGCTGGATGGCCAATCAGAAGCTTTGTTATGACCCTGGGATCATCAATTCTGTCACGATTGGGTGCAGAGGAGTATGCTGGTTCCCCTTTCTCCATACTCCCTGGTTGGTTGCAACAAGATTTGTTCAAATCTTTGCCTGAGGACCTCTTTTTCCCAATGGAAATGTATTTACTTTTTATAAGGAACTAATCTAACCAGAGTCAAAAGAGCAAGTAAATTTATTAGTTATTCAGACATAAATAATAAAACATACACAGGCATGCACACACACACTGGACAGAGTTGGGAAGGGGAACCACCTATTGGTTGGCCTTAGGCAGACAGTGAGGGCTTTCCAGGAAAGTTGGCACTCCAGCTTGCCAACAGTATCCCCCTGGAGGCATTTGACCTGTCACCCCTTGGATGAGGAATCATAGAATGACAGTGCAGAAGAGGCCATTTGGCCCATCAGGCCTCTGACAGAGCATCTTACCCAGTTTCTCTCCCCTGCCTTATCCCTGAAACCCCACATATTTCCCATAGCTACTCCACCTCACTTACACATCTCAGGATACTAAGAGACATTTGTGCATGGCCAATCCGCCTAACCTGCACATCTTTGGAGTGTGGGAGGAAGCTGGAGCACCTGGAGGAAAGCTATGCAGACACGGGGAAAATGTGCAAACTCCACACAGGCAGTGACCTGAGGCTGGGTCCCTGGAGCTGTGGGATAGCGGTGCTAACGACTGTGCCACCGTACGCCCTGAAGTAAACTGATGGGCTATGGTAAATTGCCCCTTAGTGTTGGAGGGGATTAGCAGGGTAAATACATGGGGTTACAGGGATAGGGCCTGGGTGGATTGCGGTTGGTGCAGGCTCAATGGGCCAAATGACCTCCTTCTGCACTGTAGGGATTCTACAAATCAGTTATCTTGAATTCCCATTGCTGTGGCAATGATTAAAGAAATTATGCCTTTCACAAACCAATGGCTCATTAATACCTGTCAATGAGCATTGGTATGGATATGCATAGATCCCTACAATGCAGAAAGAGGCCCTTCGGCCCATCGAGTCTGTACCGATCACAATCCCACCCAGGCCCTACCCTCCATATCCCTACATATTTTTACCCACTAATCCCTCTAACCTATGCATCTCAAGACACTAAAGGCAATTTAGCACGGCCAATCAACTTAACCTGCACATCTTTGGACTGTGGGAGGAAACCGGAGCACCTGGAGGAAACCCACGCAGACACGAGGAGAACATGCAAACTCCACACAGAGAGTGACCCGAGCCGGGAATCGAACTCGGGTTCCTGGAGCTGTGAAGCAGCAGTGCTAACTACTGTGTCGCCCCAAAAATATGCAGTTGGATCTCAGGGGTGACGGTAGGACTTTGAACTCATCTCCTTCAGGAGAAAAGTGACAATGCAGAGAAAATAAATTCTGCTTACTCTGAATGCCAAAAACTTCAAGTTGCCACGTGCTCACTTCAATCTGTGGGGGTGGGGTGGGAGGAAGAGAAATGATGATTAATTAAAAATAAAAGAGAGCGTCACCACTGGAATTATGCGAGATCACATATCCTTAATTAAGCGACAATTTTCTTTTCATCACACTTATTATTACCAATGAATTATAAGTCCTGTCATTAACTTAATGTGAGATGAAAAGGTGAAGAGACTCCTGTGTGGAGAAAGGCTGGAAATCATCTCTGCAGAATGTTTTTGTCCGTATTTTCCCCAGAGCTGCAAGATTTGGCAGCACAATGTGTCAGAGCACGTCCTGCCTGGGACCTGACTTTACATTAACACATCGAACACTGTGGTTGAGGTGACTTATTTCAGAGACATTTCATCCCCTCAGCCTCACACAAAAAATATATACATGCTTTTTGCTTGGTTTCAGGCTCGAGAAGACATCATTGTGATTGAATTGTGCATGTGTATGTTGTGAAACAAAAGAACAATTTGAATAATGTTGATCTCACTCTCTGAAAGTAAAAGTAAAATTTATTTATTAGTCGCAAGTAAGGCTTACTTCAACACTGCAATGAAATTCCTGTGAAATTCTCCTAGTCGCCGCTCTCCGGCGCCTGTTCGGGTCAATGCAACTAATCAATACGCCTTTCAGAATGTGGGAGGAAACCAGATCAGCTGGATGAAACCCATGCAGACACGGGGAAAACATGCAGACTCCACGCAGACAGTGACCCAAGCTGGAAATCGAACCCGGGTCCCTGGCGCTGTGAAGCTGCATTGTTAACCATTGTGCCACCGTGCAGCCCCCAAAGATCCCCCTCTGTTCCAAAGTTGAAAACCACACAATCTAAAAAAAGAACTGAGGTGATGTAAATCAGTTAATTTAATCTCTGACCCAGGATATCTCTGGGACATGCCTCATGGCACTGTCCTGAGACTAAATGTCTTCTGTTGCTCCATAATCAACCTTCTCCCCAAAAGCTTAGGACCTCAATGTTGCGCCTATCGGGTGTACACACTTGGCAGGCAGGAAGTGGATGTGTGATGAGTTCCTGGCCTCGATAGACCCCAGGTGACTCAGCTGACGAAGGAGCAGTGCTCTGAAAGCTAGCGACGTTTACTACCAAATAAACCTGTTGGACTTTAACCTGGTGTTGTGAATGACATATAAACAGTGAACTCTCCAGTGCTATTTACTTTTTCTCATTGAACATTAATTCGGCTGAAGGTTAACCTCCTCTGTGATTCCAGCCATGGGTCACTGTCTGTGTGGTGTTTGCACATTCTCCCCGTGTCTGCGTGGGTTTCCTCCAGGTGCTCCGGTTTCCTCTCACTGTCCAAAGATGTGCAAGGTAGGTGGATTGACCGTGCTAAACTGTTCCTCAGTGCAAGGCAAATTCATGGGGTTATGGAGATAGGGTAGGGTGGGGGGAGCAGTGTTGGCCTGGGTAAGATGCTCTTTCAGAGAGTCACGCAGATTTGATGGGCTGAATGGCCTCCTTCTGCACTGTAGGAATTCTATGAGCAACTTATAATTTTGCGTACGTGTGTGCGTCAGCACATAAATGGTTAAGCATAGGCACTAAATGAACACCTTTATCCTGACACATTATAAAAACCCTTCTACAATCAGTCGAGGAGTAGGGAAGAAAAACAGAATGTCAACATCCATCCTGCCTAGAAAGATTACAGAAAAGATTTACTAAGATGCTACCGGGAGTTGATGGTTTGAGTTCTAAGAGGAGGCTGGATAGACTGGGACTTTTTTCTCTGGAGCATAGAGGGCTGAGTTGTGATCTTGGAGGTCTATAAAATAATGAGGGGCATAGATCAGCTAGATAGTCAATATCTTTTCCCAAAAGTAGGGGGGTCTTAACCTAGAGGACATAGGTTTAAGGTGAGAAGGGAGAGATGCAAAAGGGTCCAGAGGGGCAATTTTTTCACACAGAGAGTGGTGAGTGTCTGGAACAAGCTGCCAGAGGTAGTAGTAGAGGCGGGTACAATTTTGTCTTTTAAAAAGCATTTAGACAGTTACATGGATAAGATGGCTATAGAGGGATATGGGCCAAATGTGACCTATTGGGACTAGCTTAGGGGTTTTTAAAGAAGGCTGCATGGACAAATAGAGCCAAAGGACCTGTTTCCATGCTGTAACCATCAATGACTCTATAACCTCCTGATCGTGACAAAGGTCACAATCATTAATTTAGACCAGGAAAGATAAATAGAGATTATGAAGCATAAACACGTGCACAGGTTGGTTGGACCAAATGGCCTGTTTCTGTGCCATTTGGTCAATGGAAAACACAATCTGACCAGTCTTCAAACTGTATCTGCCACTGCGATCACTTGCCTTTCAAATCAGCACAAACTGTTCTTTGAAGGGTAGTGCCATTAACAAAAAGAACCGCATGACAGCAACTGCCAGAGCTTGCACGAAGACAAAAACAGCAAGGATAAGTACAGTGATAAAATAAGTCAATTATTACAACGTGGGGTTTGCAGTGGTCTGAAGAGTTTTTAGAACCTCATCAAAGCCTCAGCAAATGTGTCATGAACCGTGAGATTTAAATGATATTGAAGTTTTCACGAGTTCTGCAAATGTTAAACACTGCGTTCTGTGTTGCAAAGTAGACTGAATGCATCTACACTGGCCAACATCGAAGACAACCTCTCCATTTGTGATCAGACAACAACCTTGATTAAAATCCTACTTCTTATTTTTGACAAGTTTACTTTAACTTGGCCACCTTTCCTTTGAAGTTTCTTTTTTTTATTTGTATCACAAGTAGGCTGACATTAACACTGCAATGAAGTTACTGTGAAAATTCCTGAGTCGCCACACTCCAGCACCTGTTCGGGTACACTGAGGGAGAATTTAGCTTGGCCAATGCACCTAAACCAGCACGTCTTCTGGACTCTGGACGGAAGCCGGAGCACCCGGAGGAAACCCATGGAGACAGGGGAGAACGTGAAGACTCCTCACAGACCCGAGGCCAGAATTGAACCTGGGTCGCTGGTGCTGTGAGGCAGCAGTGTTAACCACTGTGTCACCATGCTGCCCTATTTTCTTACATTTAAATATTATTAGCGGGTTTGTGCGACATATTGTTCGCCTCCCAACATTCACAATTCCCCTGTCATGTTGCCGTGGTTTAGAATAGATTTTGCAAATCGTTTAGCCAGGCATAGGAAACCTGCTTGGGACGCACACTTAAGCATAGCCCTGGGAGGAAGGGAGGGGAGGGGCATTCCCAGGCACCCTGGTACTGCTTCCAGGAGGGTGATGCCAGGGGTATCCCTCTGAAAGGGAACACCACCAGGAGAGCTCCATACGGTGGTGTGTGTGTGTTCCCTTTGTCTGTGGTGGATCTCCCCTCATCCACGGGGGTGGGGACGATATTCCTTGTGTGTGTGTGTGTGTGTGTGTGTGTGTGTGTGTGTGTGTATGGTGGGGGAAGAGTATCCTTGCACATAGGGGAGGGCAATCCTTGATTTCCCATCTTTGCCCGACACAGTGTGACTGCATGGACTGCGCCAGCAGATTATATTTGTCTCAGGTGACGGATGAGAGAGAACGCGACGAACTACACAACAGCTTTTCCACCTCGGTCAGCACTTGGGGCAAATATGGGAAAATTTTGCCCCGAGTCTTCATACCCTGCGTGTTTAAAGACAGAAAGTGTTGCACAAAGGGTTCAACATTGTCTCATCTTGCAGTGCAAGTTGTACTGCCTGAAAATCGGGTCTGTTGCATATTGATCCATTCCATATTTGGGATTTGACACATGACGTGGAAGAATATTGATCCATCCCATGCTCAGTATCTGATTCCAGCTGAAGCAAATCAGCAGAGGTCAGAAGTGGACGGATATACTGCAGGATCCAGTTGATGTGCTAGACAGATGACAGCTTCTTGAATACTTTTCAGTGCACTTGAGTTGTTCAAAAACGTATGCAATTCAATCTGACTCAGCCTTCAGTGTTTTGCACCCCAAGCTATGGTGAACTGCATTGCAGCGGCTGAGTGGTAGTATCGCTAGACTGTTAATCCAGAAACTCAGTGAAAGCTCTGGGGACCTAGGTTCGAATCCTGCCTTGGCAGATGTTGGAATTTGAATTCAATGAAAAATATCTGGAATTAAGAATCTACTGATGACTGTGAAACCATTTTCGATTGTCGGAAAAACCCATCTGGTTCATTAATGCTCTTTAGGGAAAGAAATCTGCTGTCCTTATCCGGTGAAGCCTACATGTGACTCCAGAGCCACAGAAACGCGTTGACTCTCAAATGCCCTCGAAGGGCAACTAGGGATGGATAATAAATGCTGGCCAGCCAGCACCACCCAGGTCCCACAAATGAATTTAAAAAAACTCAAATTAGTTCCTGAAAATGCATTGTATAACATTACGCATGTCCTATAGACAAACATATATTTAAAGCAACATTGCAAACTTAATGGGAGAAAAATTTCATTCCTAGTCTCATAGGAAGGCTGTCGTGGCTTGTTTGAAACTTGATAGCAATGCCTACACTATAGTTAAGAAAGCCCACCGACGCATCTATTTGCTCAGAAGACCAAGGAAATTTGGCATGTCAGCCAAGACTCTCACCAACATTTACAGATGCACCATAGAAAGCTCTTCTAGTTGTATCACAACTTGATATGGCTTCTGTTTTACCCAAGACCACAAGAAACTACAAAGATCGTGAAAGTAGCCCAGTCCATGACGTAAACCAGTCTCCCATCCATTGACTCTGTCTACACTTCCTGCTGCCTTGGCAAAGCAGCCAGTATAATTAAGGATCTCACACACCCCGGACATTCTGTTTTCCACCTTCTTCCTTCAGGAAAAGATAAAGATAAAGTCTGAGGTCATGTACCAATCGACTCAAGAACAGTTTCTTCCCTGCTGCCATCGGACGTTTGAATGCATTAAGTTGACCTTTCTCTACACCCTAGCTATAACTGTAACACTACATTCTGCACTCTCATTTCCTCCTCTATGAACGATATGCTTTGTCTGTATAGCGTGCAAGCAACAATACTTTTCACTGTATACTAATACATGTGACAATAATAAATCAAATCAAAAGCAATAATATTCATATTTAAGATAATGCTCATAATGAGGACTAGAGGATAATTGCTAGGGTAACATTTGAGATTTTGTTCTACCTGAAAATACCTCCACTACAGAAAATTTGATCCACGGGTTACGCTACTTAGGTGAGACACTGTTTGCTTTTAATCATCAACTTTGCAAGTAGCTCCTTTTAGCAAGGGGGTCATTCCACAACTTAGCACTAACAATCTTGCCCCATATTAGGGCGAGTGTTTGATGTGTCCTTAGTGAGTTGGTTTTTACTTAGTGAGAAATGCACTTTTCACCGATATCTCTGGAGGCAGTGATGACAACATGAATGAAATTGGACATGCCACCAAATGTAAAAGTGGTGGTGTTTCCTGGTTAGCAGTGAAATGATCAGTCCAGCTCTTCCAGGCATACTCACTGGTGTAGACATACTGCAAATACATTGTTCTTCTTTAAGCCACAACCTGAACACACGCTAAGCTTGCTTTAAACCATCCCAAATGCTGCATCAACCACCCCATACGACAAAGTAGTAATTCCTACATAATAGTGCTGATTTCCCAAACTATTCTCAAAAACAGTTCTCTGATATCAAAGCATTGTGAACCTTGTTGAAGAACATAAATTATCCATCCTAAGAAGTGTTTGCACTGTAAATCGATGAAACAAAAGTAGAACTTATAAATAATGCAAATAAAAAAAGGAATATGTTAGGCAACGAGATAGCACAGCAGGTGTACTCTACTTTCACCCAAGTTTGAATTCCAGGCTAATTGGATGAATTTTTTTTTGACAGTTGTAAAGGTCTTTGGTTTGGGGTCCACGTCATGTTTCTAGGCTGACTGGCACAATTTACCATTAATTGGCACTAACTTGATATTCAGTCAGAGAAGTCACAGGGATGATTAAAGTGAGGAAGTTTTCACTTTGTCTTCATGGGTTGAATACTCTGAGGCTGAGGCTCAGTGAGGTGCCACAGAGGAAGCATTTTTTTCCAACTAAGTTTTGGTATGCCAGACCTGAGACTGCAGATATTTGATTTGATCTATTATTGTCACATGTACTGGGATACAGTGAAAGGTATTCCTTGCACTATACAGGCAAAACATACCATTCATAGTGGACATAGGGGAGGGGGAAAGGAGAGGAATATTGCCTTGCAGTTTCAGGTAGGGTGAAGAGTAAGACCAACTCAATATATGATCAACAAATCTGTCAGAGACTACAATTCTCACTGCCTCGGAAAAGCAGCCAGCATAATTAAGGTCCCCATGCACCCCACACATAGAACCATATAACATTACAGCACAGGAACAGGCCTTTTGGCCCTTCTTGGCTGTGCTGATCCATTTTTCTGCCTAGTCCCACTGACCTGCACCTGGACCATATCCCGCCACACCCCTCTTATCCATGTACCTGTCCAAGTTTTTCTTAAATGTTAAAAGTGACCCCGCATTTACCACTTCCACCTTCTTCAGTTGGTAAAAAGATACAAAAGTGTGAGGTCACGTACCAACCAACTCAAGAACAACCTCTTCCCTGCTGCCATCAGACTTTTGAATGGACCTACCTCACACTAAGTTGATTTTTCTTCACACCCTAGCTATGACTGTAACACTACATTCTGCACTCTCCCCTTTCCTTCCCTATGAATGGTATGCTTTGCCTGTATAGCATGCAAGAAACAATACTTTTCACTGTATCCTGATACATATGACAATAATAGTCAAATATATTACAATCTAAATACATTATAAATTACAATACTTTCTAATTTCAAAATGATAAATTATTAAAACAAACAGCTGATATAAACACAATGTCAACAGCAAATATACTTTCTTTAATACAGCAGCAAACAGCCTCCTTTCCAATGAAAATAGAGTCCATCTTGAGTTATTTGTCACCTTTTGGGGTTTTGCCTTCAGAGGTTTTGCCTTCCAGGATTACGCCGTCCAGGGTTTTGCCTTCTAGAACACACAAGTCCCAACACGGGACAACAGATCTACTTTATAAAGGGCTCAGGTGATGAGTTCCACATGATAGGCCATTGCCTGTTACCAAATGGACTCATATTCAATGAGTCCCACAAGGAGATCACTTAGTGATCTTCCGATGAACTCGTGGGGATTATCACAGTTCCCATTCTTTCCTTGATGGTGGAATCCACACAGAAGGAAAGGCAAAGGAAAATGAGCAGAAATGTACAATTTGTTGGAGATTCAGCATTCAGGGAACGTATGTTTCAAAGTGGTTATAGTGTTGTTGTGCCTTGTTGCTTACTGAAAACTATAGGCCAGCATAATGATAAACTAAACAAAATTACAAAATCATAATTGCACATTCTCAGCTGTGTTGAATTTAACATGTGGTAGTTTAGTATTATTCAATATCAAAGCTGACTGTGTTCAGAAGGTGAATTCTTCTCAATTAAAAGGGTGATGTATTAAATTGTACTTATTCCCATTTTGTGCAAATTTATATTTTTGACCAAACTAATCATAGCAAAGTAACCATCATGGGTAAATGATAGCCAAGTAGCATTATCGTTAAATTATTAATCCAGAAACTCAGCTAATGTTCTCGGGACCCGGGTTCGAATCCTGCCATGGCAGTTAGTGGAATATGAATTCAGTAAACAAATATTTGGAACTAAGAATCTACTGATGACTATGAAACCATTAACGATTGTCAGATAAACTGATTTGGTTCACTAATGCCCAATAGGGAAGGAAATCTGCCTTCCTTACCTGGTATGGCCTACACGAGACTCCAGAGCCACAGCAATGTGGTTGACTCACAAATGCCCTCCAAGGACAACTTGTGATGGACAATAAATACTGGCCAGCCAGCAATGCCCAATACCATGAATGAATAAAACCTGGTTAATCTGGAAATGGTCCATTATATCAAAGCAGTTTCTAATTCTCTGTTGTGTGTTAATTACAATCTCTGGGACACTTCTATAGCAATACTTAATACTTTCATTTCTCTCTGGTTCTTCTGTGATTTGCTTTTCCACACTTCTGGCTAACTAAAAAAGAACTTTCATCTCTATCACACCTTCTTCAACCTCAGGATCTCCTGAAGTGTTTCACAGATAAAAGTAGAGTCCCGAAGTTCAGTTAGTGTTGCTACACAGGGAAATGCGATAGTTGATTTATTGACAGGGAAGTCCCAGAAACAACAATGAGATAATTGACCAGATAACTAATGTCAGTTGAAGATGAGTTTTAAGCAGGACGCAAAGTGAATAAAAATTGATGTTTCTCACCTTTGAATTCTACCTTTCTTCGAACATCCCCTGTAGTACTGCCTATTTAGTATTGTTGAAAAAAAGAGCCAGAATGTTGGAGATTTCAGCTCGTATTCATCAGGAAAGCTATGCAAGATAATCCAATGATTAAAGGGACAGCAATTCATATTCTATGAGAAGATAATGCCATTGCCAACTAACAATCATAGAATCCCTACAGTGCAGAATAGGCCATTCGGCCCATCAAGTCTGCACTGATTCTCTGACTGGATATCTTATCCAGGCCTTCTTCCCCACCCTATTCCCATAACCTCATGTATTTATCTTAGCTGATCCATCTAAGCTACGTCCCTTGAGACCCTAAGGAGTAAGTTGGCATGGTCAATCCAGCTAACCCATACATCTTTGGGCTGTGGAAGGAAACCGGAACACCCAGAGGAAACCACGCAGACACAGGGAGAACATGCAAACCCCACACAGACAGTGACCCAAGCGAACCTGAGTCCCTGGCGCTGTGAGGTAGCAGTGGGTAACCACTGTGTCGCCATGCTGCCCAACTTGTCAACCAATCAGCAATGTCTTCTCATATAGTATCAATTGTTATCCTCTTTCCTGTTGGTTTATCTTACGTAGATAAACTAATGAGAACGAGATGAAACTTTGTTAGCTTTTGTTCTTTTCTTCAGCAATACATAAGTTCTGTATTACCAAACAACAACTAGAATGCCTCTTTCTATCTTGAGTAGTGAACACACTTGCAGCTGCAAGGCTTGATGAAGATAATTACAGTGCTTCTCTCTTAGCTGTCCAATCTGCCAGCTTAATTGGTCCAGCACCAATTGAGCACATTAATTTTCACACTGAATATTTTTCATTCGACAAGTTTGGTTTAGTCAGGGCACAGCAAGTTTATATACAGTACACAACAGTGCAAGAGAAGCACTGAGCTTTAGGCCGACTGCAATTTCCATCCTTCTGCATTTCCATCATTAAACCAAGCATGAATGCTCTTCACCATATCTCCCACTGACGTGACCATTGCTTTCAGGGAGATGAGTGACTAGTGAACAGGTTGCGCACTCCAATATCTAGTGAGAAAAAGGAGAGCGCAGAACATTTCTATCCTAAAATGACAAAGAAACATCAGACCTTGTGGCTCCTAGACCACTACCTAATCCCATTTTTTCTTCACTTCAGTCTTTTGGGACCTTATAATCTCAGTAAAGTCTCAATGGTAAAGTAGAGAGTTCTCTGCTCAGAGCATGCAATCATGCTATTAGGCCGAATGGTTTGGAGACAGTTAGCACTGCAGAGTCTATCTCTGCAACCCACACGGTGCATGGGATCTTCTGTTGAAGTTCAAAAATACCAGAACCAGCCAGAGTTTCCCAATCCCATTCCCGACGCTGGATATTTTTTGGGTGCCCTGGGTTGGTAGGGCTACCTGTCCCCCGAGGCTGAAGATGCACTGCAGCAACTCACCAAGACTCATTAGGTAGCACCTTCCAAACCCAATACCATCTAGAATGACAAGATCAGCAGATACCCGAGATCTCTACCACCTGCAAGTTCCCCTCCATGCCACGCACTGTCCACGCTTGGAAACATATCACCATTCCTTTACTGTCACTGGGTCAAAATCCTGAAGCTCCTTCCCTGACAGCACAATGGGAGTACCTACAACTCAGGGACTGCAGCGGTTCAAGAAGGCAGCTCACCACCAGCCTTCTGAAGTGCAATTAGTGATAGAAAATAAATGCTGCCTGAGCCAGTGATTCCCACATCCCATGACCGAGTATATGAAAAATACTACATTTAAAATTCAGCAAGACAATTTATTTGACTGATCAGCCTGTCAGCTTTAAGATCTCAGCTGTTCCCTTTAAAAGGACCAGGAATGAAGTTGTGAATTAAAGGGGTGATTGTGAAAATCCCAAAGAGTTTTCACAGCACCCCCTCCTCCCAGGGGTGATCAGGATCTGGTAAAAGCCCTAGCTCCTCTTTTCCACTCCTGATGGAAAAATCCATTCCAGTGTGTCTAATCAAATTCCACACTGAGAATGGAGCTTCACAGAACTATCACTCATGTCCCAAAAAGATTAATAAAAGAAATGTATTTCAAGATAGATGATAAGGCAAACTGTGCCGGTATGGTACCTCACAACTCCAGGGACCCTGGTTCAGTTGGGTGGCATGGTGGCACAGTGGTTAGTACTGCTGCCTCACAACTCCAGGGACACGGGTTCAATTCCTAGCTTGGGTCACTGTCTGTGTGGCATCTGCACGTTCTCCCCAAGTCTGTGTGAGTTTCCTCCGGGTACACCGGTTTTCTCCCACAGTCCGAAGATGTGCAGGTTAGGGGCATTGGCCATGCTAAATTGCCCCTTAGTGTCCCAGGATGCATAGCTTAGAGGGATTAGTGGGGTAAATGTGTGGGTTTATGGGATAGGGCCAGGTTGTCTCGATGGGCTGAATGACCTCCTTCTGCACCAAAAGGTTTCTATGATTCTAATTCCAGCCTTGGGTCACTCTTTGCGAGGCGTTTGTATGTTCTCCCTGTGTCGGCAATGGTATCCTCCAGGTGCTCCGGTTTCCTCCAACAATCTGAATTATGTACTAGGTAGGTGGATTGGCCATGCTAAATTGCCTTTAGTGTCACCAGATGTATAAATTAGGGGATAGGGTCTGGATGGGATGTTCTGTCAGAGAGTCAACATAGGCTCAATGGGCCGAATGGCCTGCTTCTGCACTGTACGGCTCCTTTGATTCTATGATTTTAAAAGGTATCTCTTCAAGATTAACACGCAGAAAATCTAGGCTGACACTCCAATGCTGCACAGTAAAAGTGCTGTCCTGTTAGAGGTACCATCTTTCAGATGAGAAATTAAAGCGACTCCCCATCTGCCCTCCTGGATGGATATGAAAGATCCCAGGGCCCTAGTTCAAAGAAGACCAGAGGAGATACCCTCACCCAATGCCTTCTCAATTTTTATCTCTCAGCTGACACCAATAAAACAGATTCCCTAGTCATTGTTACATTGCTTGTGGGAGCTTGCTGTGCGTGAACTGACTGTCACATTGCTTACATTTTTAATCAGTAAAGGAAGCAATGCTTATGGGGATAAGGTGGGAAAGAGGTGATGAGGATTATCATATCAGATCAGTCATGATCTCATTGAGTAACGGGGATAGATTAATGGGCCGAATGGCCTACTTCTACTCCCACCTCTTATGGTCTAACACCACAACAGTGACAACATTTCAAAAGTACTTCATTTGCTGAAAAACTCTTGTGAGGCACAACATATAAACATGTTTTTAGAGATAATAAGTACTGAAGTTTTATTCACAAATCGTGGAAATGTTAGAAAGAAAGTGCCATTCAAAATAAATCTCCACAAACACAATATGCACAAAAAAATTATGGATTATTTTAGAAGACGTGGATTTTTTTAAACAAAATTTTGTACAGCAGTCATTCATTTTTTCCCTTCGATAACTTGAAATTTCAGCAAGTTGAATCATTCTAATTTCATATTCACAGCAGCATCTACATGTGTTCCATCAAATTAGCAAGAATTTTAGACAACCTTGCTGTCTCAAAACACTTTGAATTGCACAATTAAAACTTAAAGTTTGTAGATGATGAAGATCCAAGCCAGAAAAACTATTAGCAATCAACAGAGCTGCAATGCAAAGGTAGCTTCTCTTAGAACGGAGTTGAGGAGGAACTTCTTCACTCAAAGGGTGGTGAATCTCTGGAATTCTCTGCCCGTTGAAGTGGTGGAGGCTGCCTCGCTAAATATATTTAAGACGCGAGTTGATAGGTTTTTGATAGGCAAGGGGATTAAGGGTTATGGGGAGAGGGCGGGAAAGTGGAACTGAGCCACTTCAGATCAGCCATGATCTTATTGAATGGCGGGGCAGGTGCGAAGGGCTAGATGGCCTACTCCTGCTCCTATTTCTTATGTTCTTATGTTCTTCAGAGGTCCAGCCTCTTAAATACCGTAGAGTCCTACAGTGCAGAAGGTGGCCATTGGGCCCATTGAGTCTGCACCGAGGACAATCTAACCCAGGCCCTATTCCCGTAACCCCAAATATTTACCCCACTAATTCTCCTGACACGAGGGTCAATTGAGCATGGCAATTCACTTAACCCGCAAATCTTTGGAGTGTGGGAGGAAACCGGAGCACCCGGAGGAAACCCACGCAGACACAGGGAGAATGCACAAACTCCACACAGACAGTGACCCGAGGACGAAATTGAATTCGGGTCTCTGGTGCTGTGTGGCAGCAGTGACAACCACTGTGCCACCGTGCCATCCACCAACTTTTTTCTATGGCTGTAATTAATATTCAGCAATGTATTTCATCCTTGGAAATTGGAACTTCCTGAAAAAAGTAAGAGTTTTTAATAACATCTCACCACAGTAGGATGCAACACACAGTTCTGAGAATTCATTGGCAACTAGTTTCCATAATATGCTATAGTCGCTGCTGCTGAGAGAGACTCATAAGGCGTCCTTTTAAAATATAGGAGCTGTGGCAATATAAGAACATAAGAAATAGGAGCAGGAGTAGGCCATCTGGCCCTTCGAGCCTGCCCCGCCATCCAACAAGATCATGGCTGATCTGAAGTGGCTCAGTTCCACTTTCCCGCCTTCTCCCCATAACCCTTAACTCCCTTGCCTACCAAAAACCTACCTACCCGCGTCTTAAATATATTTAGCGAGGCAGCCTCCACCACTTCAACGGGCAGAGAATTCCAGAGATTCACCACCCTTTGAGTGAAGAAGTTCCTCCTCAACTCTGTTCTAAACTGCACCCCCCCTTATCTTAAGGCTGTGCCCTCTAGTCCTCTGTCCTTTCTGAGCGGAAAGAACCTCTCCACCTCTACCCTATCCATCCCCTTCATCATCTTAGACGTCTCAATAAGATACCCCCTCATCCTTCTAAACTCCAATGAGTACAAGCCCAGTCTATTCAGCCTCTCTTCATAGCTCAACTCCCTCAACTCCGGAATCAGCCTAGTGAACCTCCTCTGCACTCCCTCCAAGGCCAAAATATCCTTGCGCAAGTGTGGCGACCAAAACTGCACACAGTACTCCAGCTGCGGCCTCACCAATGCCCTATACAGTTGCAATATGATAGACACAGAATGGTAATATGAAAAGGTGAAAGGTCTCCTGTCTTCTGATAATCTGCTTGCATACTCTGACAACCATTTATGCATCCTGGTGGTTGGCCAATCTCATGACTTTGCTCTACATCTGACAATATGTCAAAGAGTTGACTCAAATCAGTCAGAATGTGACAGTTAAGCCTGGTATATCTAAATGCACCAATAACATAGAATAAAATCTTTATTAAAAAAACGTTATTTCTATGTTTTGTTTTGCTCAATTCCAAATAGAGGGACTCACACAGGTAAGGCGCAAATTGATATCCAACCCAATCTGCCTGATCTCACTCGATCACATTGACTAAAAGATGCCCTTTTGCATTACTGAGGGACAACTTTGTCTCATGTACAATACAAGCCAGTCTAAGGAACTTGGGGGAAAAATGGACATATTAGTAAGGAATATGCTCAAAAAACTGTCAGATAGATGAGGTCAGGCATGGAATCGTGCTGACGTGAAGGCTTTTTTTCCTCTCAAGTTATATTGTGCAACATTAGGGTCTCAAGTTTGTAAGATTTACAGGCAGAACCATTCTTCTAACCCAACCACCCCCCACCCAAAACCCCATGGGACCCCCATGTTGGGATTGAATGAGAATCCTGAGCCGACTGGGATCCAGACGGAAAGGGCATTATCTTACCAATTGTTCATACCAAGCACCCATGCAGCCAGCTCAGACAATTTGACATCTCCTTCACTGCAGTGGGAAGGGAAAATCCCACTGGCATGAACGGCCATAACCTTCTGGCCAAAGAGTTGTTTTGCAGGGAACAGACAGTGAATGACACTGATTTGATTTGATTTATTATTATCACATGTATCGGGATACAGTGAAAAGTATTGTTTCTTGCACACTATACCGACAAAGCATATCGCACATAGAGAAGGAAAGGAGAGAGTGCAGAATGTAGTGTTACGCACATAGCTAGGTTGTGGAGAAAGGGTGTAGAACATTGGGTTCCAGTGCTGCTGGGGTCCAGTTTCAGGGCCAGTGACTGGAGAACCAGAGCAGCCCCATTCAGAGAGGTGGCACTGCTGAGGCAGGTAGGAGAAACTATGAGGGCTCCACAAAATACAAGTGCACTTGGAAGCATGTATATATAAATTCAGAGGAGCCGAGCAAGGCAGGCTTCTCAGAGCAGAGGGGACATCCCCTGTAAAGGCAGAAATTGGGCCGCAAGCGTGGCTTCTTATGCTGGGGGTCTCCATTAGTGGGGAACTGAGCCTTTGGCTATGATGACCCACCAACCCCACCCCCCAACCCCTCCCCCCATCCCTCTCCCCCAATCCCAGCCTGCTGCAGGAAGGCTGCCTCTCCATGAGGGGGCACCAGGGATCTGGGGAACATGCACCAGCAAAATGCCAACAACCCTCTAAATTGCCTCCAACCGGCTGGCTTCCTGCGTTCTGGAGGCATCCCATCCGCATCCTAGCCTCCCTACCTGGTAGCAAGAATGCACTGGGGTGACACCCAAGCCCCTGCCTGCAAACCTGCCCCCTAGGGGCAAGGAACATTCTGTCCAATATGTATAAATTTGAGACAGGAATAATTTAGAATTTTTTTTCATCAGAACAGAAACTTGCACCTGAACGTTTTAAACCAGTATATGAAACACACTGCGTGAATGTGCAGACATGGTGATAATTAAACACTGGTAGCATTGACACATCTCCAGAAGTCTCTCCCACTTCCCCAAACCACAATTTGAAACATTCTGCTTGATGCACACCGAGGTCCCAATATCACCAAGTGTAAAAATTATAATGTTAATCACATTTTTTAAGAACAATTTTCTGATCTTGATCGTTTCAAAGCTTTACACCTGCCTTTCCATTCACATCAACCAAATTCGTCACTTGCACTGAACTACTGCTCACTTTTGAGATCAGGCTGATTAAAATCTGCCTCTTACGAGCTAAAAACACAAGTTGAGAAGTATGTTATTCAGACAATCAGGGCTAGGAGACTGTTCACTGAAGTTTGATCTGATTGCATCTTAAGCAAAACACATTTTTAAATTTATTTATTGGTGCTACAAGTAACCTAACATTACCACTGCAATTAACTTACTGTGAAAATCCTCCAGTTGCCACAATCCAGCGTCTGTTTAGCCTGAGGGAGAATTTAGCACAGCTAACTCCCAGCATGCCTTTCGGACTATAGGAGGAAACCGGAGCACCCGGACGAGGGTGCGGGAAGAACATGCAGATTCCCGCACAGACAGTGACCCAAGCCGGGAATCGAACTCAGGGCCCTGGCGCTGTGTGGCAGCAGTGCTAACCCACTGTGCCGCCCCCCTCATGGAAGTCTTCACGTGATTTTAGACAGCTTTTAGTTGGGGCAAAGTCTAATTTTTGACTGTAGCCAACAGTTCACAAAAATGGGACAATTCTTTGAAACACACAACAAGTTTGGAAGTACATGGTTCATATTGGGATGTGTAAAAGTTTTGATAAATCCAGAGTGGCATCTATGAGAAAGGGTTGATAATTCACACTGTTAAAATACTCCCGCTTACCCCAAGAGCGGAAATTCCTGCCCGACGTCAATGGAATCACAATTCCCAGAGCCTGAAAGTGAGGTGGAAGCTGATCCAATAATGTTTTTTCAAGAAGGTATTCAATAAATTTGTCAAAAGGATAGGGATGGGAATTGTGGGACTGCAAATAAAGAATACAGCATAGCGACAAATGGGATCGCTCTTTCAAAAAACTAGTGCAAACACAATGCGCTGGCTGACCTCCTGCTGTGCTTTTGGATTCCATGGATAGAATTATTCCAAGTCCCCAGAGGCGGGTTCGATGGCAGGCATGGAAGAAAAATATGGTGGGATGCCCACAATCAGTTTGGCACTGGTATGAGTTTACAGAGGGATCTGACAACAGTGCCCACCATAGTGGGTTGGAGAACCCATCAGAGGTCAATATGAACCTCATTTATATCCTGTTAATGGGATGCAGATGAAGGCCTGACCTCCACTGAATGTGTAGACACCCCACCCCACCACTCCTCATCACACAAGGTTCTCCATGATGCCAGCCTGGCAGAGAAACACACTGGCATGGAACCAACATATTTGGAACAACATGCTGTGAGGGCAACAGGACTTTACTGCGCAATTCCTGGGGCTCCTTCCAGAGTTCAGGATGAACACCATCCACCATTCTGTAACCTGGAACACCACAGCAGTATCTGCAGGTGGAACTTCCTGAGTCAGGGTCTAGAAGGGGGGTCCATTATCTAGCCTTGGAATGTTCCTGGAGACCTAACTTCTTTTTCTCAGGAGGTCCATCTCCTGGTCTCAGAGTGTTCCCGAAGATCTAACTTCAATTTTGGGCAATCCATCTTCTTTCTTCAACAGTGGGTCTGTGATGTTGGGTGCCTTTTTGATATAGCGCCCGGACACGATAATGTACTTTAGCCTGCCCTGCCACTGAAAATGGCATAAAACGCCTGTGTGCATCATTAATGAGGTCAGGCCCAGATGATTTAGCATGTTTTCCTGCTAGCCTCTGCAATGGGAAACACTCCACATTCCCATTCCCGCAGTATTTCATTTCCGCAGAGTGGAATTTTAGGGTGAGGCCCAAATCTCCATCAAGATAGAAATGGTCCTCATCTTTGGCAAATTGGCAGTGGAAATCTGTCCTTCCTGTAACGTGGTGACCAGAACTATACACAATATTTCCTGTTGTGGTCTCACCAGTGTTTTATACAATTCCAACATGATATCCTTATTTTCATATTCTATACCCCCACCAATGAAGGAGAGCATTCCAATGCCTTCTTTACAACCTTGTCTTCTTGAGCTGCTGCCTTGAGGGACCTTGTATGTCAAGATCTCACATTGCATCCACTCTTAATATATTCTCAGTTATTGTGGTTTCCCTATAACTGCTTGATCTCCCTAAATGCACGACCTCACACTTTCCTGTGTTAAAATCCATCTGCCACTGTGCTGCCCACTCCACCAACTCTTCCATGTCATTTTGGACAGCATAACTATCCTCTGCAGTATCCACAGCTTGGCCAAACTTTGCGTCCTTAGTAAAAGTTTCCCAATCATGCCCCCCACATTCATGTCCAAGTTGTTAATATATAACACAAACAGTAAGAGTCCCAACTCTGAGTCGAATGGAACACCTCTTGAAACAACTTTCCATACACAAGGGAAAACTATCCATTATCCATGTTTTCCTCACTAAGGGTGGCACTGCAGCACAGCCTTACTTAATGTTAGTTCGCCATTGCCTTTTCGATTTCATGGAATCCTACAGTGCAGAAGGAGACCATTCGGCCCATCGAGTCTGCACCGACCACAATCCCACCCAGGTCCTATGCCCATAACCCCTTGCATTTACCCTAGCTAGTCTCCCTTGTACTAAGGCGCAATTTGGCATGGCCAATCCACCTAACCTGCACATATTTGGACGGATGGAGGAAACCGGAGCCTCCGAAGGAAACACACGCAGACATGGGGAGAATGTGCAAGCTCCACACAGTGACCCAAGCCGGGAATCGAACCCTGGCGCTATGAGGCAGCAGTGCTAACCACTGTGCCACCGTGCTGCCCATGGAGGGGAGTTGGCAAACAATATGCCCATCCTCACCACCCCACTCCCCTCCCCCACCCATCCCAGTGAAATCCAGACCAGGGTTTTTATTGGTACAGTCTGCAGCCATACTGTCTTACTGGGTACTGGGCAATAATGGTAAGCTCTTGATTCTGATGGATGTAGGAACTACCAACAAGAGAAACAAATGCCCAGAGACAATCTGCTGCACATTTGAAATTTATAACAGCTAAACTTAATTGAAACACAGCAAGCAAATAAATTTGTACATTCCTCTCTCAATGATTTCTACAGCATTTTTATTTGAGTAGAAGGTAATCAGTAGAATTTGATTAAAATTGTCCTCATTAAAGTGAATATTTGAACAACAATTAATCATAGGGGCAGTGAAGCAGAAGGTAGCCAACTACGAGGGAGAAAGGAATAGAAGGATTGGTTGATAAGTTTAGACAGTGCATGATGGGAGGGAAAAATCCAAAAATGTCAATTTTTAAACAATCACCATAATTTATACTACAGGGGAAAAGAGGTGCTGATTGGTTGGCAAGTTGACTCTGATTGGCTGAGGCAATGCTAGCGGGAAAGCAATAGGGACAAGCTTTTGTTTATTTTTGTTGTGAGGGGGAGCAGTGATGCAATGGTCACTGGACTAGTAAGCCAGAGACTGAGGATAATTCTCTGGGAACCTGGGTTCAAATCCCACCGTGGCAGATGATGACATTTGAATTTAATGCTAAATCTGGAATTAAGACCATGAAACCATTGTTGATAGTTGCAGAAACCCATCTGCTTCACTAATGTCCTTTAGGAAGGGAATGTGCCATCCTCATCTGGTCTAGCCTACATGTGAGTCCAGGCTTTCAAATGCTAGCCAGCCAGCAATGCCCAGTGCAGTGAAAGATTTTTTTTAATTTAGAAAATCTTACCCTTCAACCTGACGGCACCAGTGAATTGAGGGAGGATTATGTTTCCCAAGCAGTGGCAACTTCTGAACGATTCAAGGTTATTGTTGTATTTTTATAATGATATAAAGGCACAAATCACTCATAAGTGATTGGATACACAGCTGTTGGGTTTATTCATTGAGAGTAGGTACACAATAACATTTATATGTATGTAGAAAGCTTGAATATATCAGTAGCAGGGCTTTTAGTGACTGAAATGAAAATCACCCATGAATTAATTATTGTGCATTGTTAGAATTACAAGGGCTCCAATACTTGTGATTTATTTAAAGTTTGAGCACCTAGCAATTGCATTGGCATTCTGTGGGGTGGATTTTATCGTCCCACCTGGCACAAGAATCGGTGTAGTAGAGGGATGGAACATGGAAAGGTCCATTCCTTGAGCAGAAATTTTCCACTCTCTTGAGCAAGGCTATAAAATCCCACCCACTATGTCTAAATCTCATCACGTCTAAATATACCTATGTTGTATTCTGAATAAGGCATACATATAAGGCATGTGAAAGAGCAGAGAGTGGGGCCTAAGTGCTTATCCCCAGCTCTTGCTCCATCATTATGCCAAGGCCAGATTCAACTGAGAAAATGCTGGAAACATCCAGCAGGTCTGGCAGCATCTGTGGGACGTTTCAGCTCATTGACTCTTCAAAGTTTGATGTGGCGATGCCGGCATCGGACTGGAGTGGGCACAGTAAAATGTCTCACAAAACCAGGTTGAAGTCCAACAGGTTTATTTGGAATCATGAGCTACCGGAGCACTGCTCCTTCATCAGGTAAGTGGAGAGACACACAGCAATGCAAATCGCCAAACAGAAACTGATAGCCAAATTTCGCACACAGGAGGACAGCCTCAACTGGGGTCTTGGGTTCATGTCACACTACATGTAACATCCACCATAATGCCTGGGTTTGCAAAATGCTACTAACTGTCCTGGCTTGAGATAATTCAAATCCCTTTAACCTGTGATTACCCCCTCTCCATTCACACTGTCTATACATATAAAGACTTGATTACCTAAAAACTTGCATTCCAATCATTCTTCGCATTGCAATCTGTAATTATCTTGTAACTGTGTCTGTGTTTATATGTGCTGTGTTTGTGAACCTACCTGCACTCACCTGATGAAGGAGCAGTGCTCCAAAAGCTTGTGATTCCAAATAAAACTGTTGGACTTTAACCTGGTATTGTGAGACTTCTTATGATAGAAAACTTTAATTGATCTGAAATCTGGACTGGAATTTTCCAGGCCCCTCTGCCGCCGACTGGATCTTCCAGTTCACCAAAATGGATAGAAGCTTGAATGGCCCACTGTATCCGTCGTGGAGGGACCCACTGGTCCAGGGGCTAGAATATCCCAGCCCCTGTTTCTTTCTCTAAATATACTGCCTGACCCGCTGAACATTCACAGCATTCTTTACTTGTACATCAAAGTTCCAGAATCTGCAACATTTCACACTTGTCAGATTGAATTTGTACCTTTCTACTTGGACATATAGGTTGGAATTCTCCGGCTGTTCACACCGGCAGGATTCTCTGGTCCTGCTGGGCAGCGCACTACCATCCTTGATTTTTCTGCCGATTTCAGATCAATTAAACTTTTCTATCGTAAGAAGTCTCACAACACCGCGTTAAAGTCCAACAGGCTTATTTGCCATCATAAGCTTTTGGAGCGCTGCCCCCTCATCAGGTGAGTGCAGGTAGGTTTACAAACATGGCACATATAGACACAGACACAGTTACAAGATAATTACAGATTGGAATGCAAAGCATGATTGGAATGCAAGTCGGGTGACGTCTGTGGGAAGTCCCATTGACAGGGGCGGGACCAGAGAATCCTGAACAACGCGCCAACTCCCGCAGACGGGAATCATGCAGTTGGGAAGCTGGAGAATCTCGCCCATAATGCGAACAGGAGGGAAATGTTTGGAAAAGGGGATAATACCAGGAAATCGCCTGGAAAGTCTGTTCAAAGAAGATCTAAAATGGCATGAGTGGATTTCAGAATGTGGACTGGCCTCTCTATGGGATAGGTGGTGACCACACAGAGGGTAGTGGTGAGTGTCAGATACAGAGGTAGTAGTAGAGGTGGGTACAATTTTGGCTTTTCAATAGTGTTTAGACAGTTACATGGGTAAGGTGGGTATAGAGGGATTTGGGCCAAATGTGGGGAATTGGGACTAGCTTAGGGGTTTAAAAAAAAACAGATGGCATGGACAAGTTGGGCCAAACGGTCTGCTTCCATGCTATAGACCTCTATGAGTCTATGACTCATAGAGGGCAACTGAGAATATAAATCAGTGGTGAAAAACTTTAAGGCTAACTACAGAACAAGGACAGATGAAAGACAAGGCAGTTGCAATATGAATACTGCTGAATGTTTTATCTGCTTTTCAGTATAATATTATTTAATGAATGTAGAATGTTCTTTAAAAGCATGAGAACTATGGTTGGCATTAGCTGTTTCCTCAGTAAGCATCCCTCTCCAAGTATTCGACCTTGGACATGTACCCTATGCCCATATAAAATTGCTGTTCTCTCACAAAATAAAGCATAAAACTCATTTATTTATTAGTCACAAGTTGGCTTACATTAACACTGCAATGAATTAACTGTGAAAATCCCCTAGTCGCCACACTCCAGCGCTTGTTCGGGTACACTGAGGGAGAATTCAGCATGGCCAATGCACCTGACTAGCACATCTTTTTGACTGTGGGAGGAAACCAGAGCACCCGGAGGAAACCCACACAGAAACGGGGAGAATATGCAGACTCCTAGTTGGGAATCAAACCCGGGTCCCTGGCACTGTGAGGCAGCAGTGCTAACCGCTGTACCAACGTGCCGCCTCACAAAACCAAAAGAAGATATTCACACAACAGACAATATGGTTGAAAGATTATTTTGCCACAAGTGCATTTAACATCTCATGTTGATCCACAGCAGTGTAAACAGAAAGAATTTGATGAGGCAAAGAAGGAGGCAGAGAGGGCTGATGAAAGAAGTATGTCTTAAGTGGAATCTGGCAGGAGGTTAGAGACGGTGCGAATAGTCAAGAGGTTTAAGGCAGACATTCCAGAGCCAAGGGCCTGGACAGCTGAAAACATAATTTTCAATGGTAGCTGTGAGTCAGAACATGCACTGGGAAACCCATTTTAACAGTATTCTGGCTGTACTGCCTGTGTTGTGATGCTAGCATAATGAGAACAGCACAGAGGGCTTTCCTGGTCCAAATAGTTGATTTTGTACTTAATTTTTTTTTAAGTGTTACTGGGATGCAAAACCCACACTGCTGAGCAAGAATACAGTTTTATCTGCCACAAAAATATTGGCAAACATGTCGATATCCTCTGTAGTAACCTATTGCTCCCCGAACCTTCCCGCAATGCCTCTGATTCTCACAAGCCCTCCTGATATACATATCTGAAACATTTATAAGGCCACTAAGTGTCATTACTTCTGAAGGGAAGGTGCATGAGAAAAGATGGCAACCCGTTGACCTAATTAAGGAAGAAGCCGTTTTATCTAGTGAAAAGCTTGCAGGCCTTATAAATGTTTATAAATCATTATGCCTAGCCTTTCCCCAGCCGGGAATTGCCTGGCAAGCAAAGGCTACCATCAGAAGTTGGCTGTTTGAAGTTCATTCTGCCAACTGAACTCCACTGAGCATCGCAAATGTCAAGTGTTCAAAGCAGCTATTCAGTTATCTATGATTACGCTATTCTGGTGATCTTGCTCCTCGTGGCTTTCCCAAATGACAACATTATTGGACCAATAAAAAAAAAGTTCACAATTTTTGACTGATAACCAATGATGTATACTTAATTTCCTTGCAGTTTTTGCACAACTGGATCATCACCAGTGGACAGGGGACATGAATCCACAGTGAGTGGATTGATTATAAATCCAGATAATTAAACTCAATTAGACCTAATATCAGGCAATCAAATGTGGGGCTTCGACCAAATTCAGATTTGGATGCGCATCAGTGGAGCATGCATGAGTGCATGGGTTATATCCAAGCCACAAGTACATCTGTGTCAGCTCACATGCTCCTGTAGAATACAGGATGTGATGGTTGTTCGTCCTAAATTATTGAGCATGGTGAAGTCAGATGTTTAATATCAGTTATCCCTTGAAATAATCTAAAAGAAAATCAATATTTAAGAGTGAACTTTTACAGATGCACCACGGAAACGTTCTTCCTGGTTGTATCACAGCTCCTGCTCTGCCCAAAACTGCAAGAAACTACAAGAGGTCCTGAATGTAGCCCAATCCATCACCCAAACCAGCCTCCCATCCATTGACTGTGTTTATACTTCCCGCTCCCTCGGGAAAGCAGCCTGCTCAACTAAGGACGTTATGCACCCCAGACATGCTCTCTTCCACCTTCTTCCATTGGGAAAAAGATACCAAAGAATGGGGTCACATCTCAATTGATTCAAGAACAGCTTCTTCCCTACCGCCATCAGATTTCTGAGAGGACCTACCTCACATTAAGTTGATCTTTCTCTCATCCCTAGCTATGACTGTAACACTACTTTCTTCACTCTCTCCTTTCCTTCTCTATGAATGGTATGCCTTGTCTTTATAGCACACACAAAACAATACTTTTCACTGTACTCTCTCTCAGCAAGGCATCTACAAGATGCAGCAACTCACCAAGAATCCTTCAAGAGCACCTTCCAAACCTGCAAACTCTATCACCTTGAAGGACAAAGGCAGTTGAAGCATTTGAACACCACCACCTGAAAGTTCCCCTTCAATCCACACACCATTCTAACTTTACCAGAATTCCTTCACTGTCGCTGGGGCAAAATTGTTGCATTATTTGACAGGAAGGTCATCAGTTCACCTTTGAACTGGGAGCAATGATGCCTTTTCCAAGAAATCACCTGACTGGCAAAGAACTGTGCGTTTGTTTGCACTACAATTATTTGGGTTGGGGTGGAGGGGGGAGCCAGGGAGCAAAAATCTGCCCGAAAACCAAAGTTGAATTATTTACTGGCAATCACATGACAGGGATAAGCTTTAAGTTTCTAATTTGATTTTTAAATTCAGTTGGGGTCGAACCGAGAAAGTGAGGAGCTGCCTAGCTCTTGTTCTTCTTGCCTTGCCTGAGATAATGTGATTACTGCCAGCATGTGAGATGCCACCTGCATATCAAAAGGTATTCCACAGGATGTGAATCCCGATAACAAGATTAGCAATCGTAGACAGGCCAAAACAAAATACATCATCCTGCTACGAGGAAACACTTTGGGCAGATGATGGTGCCATTCAGGGAAGACATACATATGTTAATGTTAGGCATGGTAGCACAGTGGTTAGCACTGCTGCTTCACAGTTCCAGGGTCCTGGGTTCGATTCCCGGCTCGGATCACTGTCTGTGTGGACTTTGCACATTCTCCTCGTGTTTGCATAGATTTCCTCTGGGTAGTCCGGTTTCCTCCCACAGTCCAAAGGTGGTTAGGTTGATTGGCCATGTTAAGAAATTGTCCCTTAGTATCCAGGGATGCGTAGGTTAGAGGCATTAGTGGGTATAATATGTAGTGATATGGGGGTAGGGCCCGGGTGGGACTGTGTTTGGTACAGATGCGATGGGCCGAAGGGCCTCCTTCTACACCGTAGGGCTCTATGATTCTATAACTGGGGCAGCATGGTATCACAGAGGTTAAGGTGATAGGGCTTGGGTGGGATTGTTGTCAGTGCAGACCCAATGGATCACATGGCCTCCTCCTACACTGTAGGGCTTCTATGATTCTAACTAACAGAAGCCGAGGGGACAGACAGCTAAATATACCGAGCGCATGCAAAGGGGAACAATTATATATTTTGCAAACCTCTTGCGAAAGCAAAGAAGACAGTATCCATCAAGCAACCTGAGGCACAGAGTCCAGCAGCTTGTAAGCTGGTTCTAATTAGCAGACCAGAAGCAATAATGCAAAAAACCTTTGTAGATCCAGTTGAAAACCGTATGTTCACTGAACCAAGAAGAGACGTTCTCCAGAATGACTACTCAATCGTATACAGTGTGGTAAATATAAGTGGTCTTTGCTTATAGACCTATTGGATTAGAACGGCACGGTGGCACAGTGGTTAGCACTGCTACTTCACAGTTCTAGGGACCTGCGTTTGATTCCCGGCTTGGGTCACTGTCTGTGTGGAGTTTGCACATTCTTCTCGTGTCTGTGTGGGTTTCCTCCGGGTGCTCCAGTTTCCTCCCACAGTCTAAAGATGTGCGAGTTAGGTTGATTGGCCATGCTAAAAATTACCCTCAGTGTCCTGAGATGCATAGGTTAGAGGGATTAGTGGGTAAATATGTAGGGATATGGGGGTAGGGCCTGGGTGGGATTGTGGTTGGTGCAGACTCGATGGGCCGAATGGCCTCCTTCTGTACTGTAGGGTTTATATGAGATGTTGTTTGGGAAGAAGGAAGTATTGAAAGAGTTTCAGATCTTGTAAATGTACTGTTGGATCAAAAAGCTAATTCCACTTAAACTGTGTGGGTATATTTAGTAGTCTCTTGCTCCTAACTGTTTCAGATCATATGCATGAACATATGTTCATGCATATGTGTCTTTTCTTTATTGTAATAAATAGTCTTAAGTAACTGTTATATTATAACTGGGCTGGTTATTATTCTCACTGGGTATCGCATGTGGCTCCTTACGCTATTCCTGAAGACAAAATAGTGCACCACCCCAATCTGTGTTTCCGAGTTGGCTCACCTTCACAGTTAACATCAGCTGGGTTTGTGACTATTAATTACATCCAGCTAGGAATCACTATCTCAGTGGAATGTGTCTGCTTTTGGAAACCAGAGAGACTGAGACAACAAGGATTGATTCAGCCATACTCTTCTCCATGTCAAAGCTCCATTGGTGAGAACCTCCAGGCCTCTACTGGAACGAGGGAATCTTTTGATACAGCAGGGAAGTCTACTCTTCAATTGCCCATTTCAAAGATCAATTTGTATTTGTGTGTGTGTGTGTGTGTGTGTATATTCTGGGAATTTTTAAAACAATATATCACTGTACTTCCAGATTACAGTTTTGTGTTAACCAGCTGTTGCATCTTGTTCTAAAAATTGAATTTCATTTTGAACTAAATCAATCATTGTGATTTTATTGACAGAAGCCTGGTTAAAGACTCTTTTATTCTGGGTCTAACAGTAACACAAATGAATAATTAGCCATCCCGATGAGGGAATTAAGCATTTGCAGTGATGTTGTGACCTGTGGAGTACTGGGGCTAGATAAATTGCACACTCCTCCAATCCCAGGCATGGCAGTAGCTACAACAATAGAGCAGAATTCTACACTACCCATCCCCCTCCCACCTTGCACTCCTCTCCCCCCCCAACTTTCCCCATCCCCTGTCCAGATGCTGAGGTGGGGTGTGGGGCAGCTTGAAATAACATTGACGGAGCTCCCTCTAGGACCCCGCCCACACAGACACAAGCACGATTTTACACTAGGGTGGGCAGGGTCTCAGACAGGGAACCTGTCCATGCCCCTGTTAAGGCTTTAAGTGGCACCTTTTCCTGTCCAGCAGTGAGGATCAGCAACTAAAAAATGTTTCCACACTTGACCTTAGGCAGCAGGGGCCAGATGCCACAATCAGAAAGCCCCTTCAGACAGGGGACACCCATCCCCCACCCCGGCCATCACTGGCCTAATCTGTGACACCAGGATTTCTTCCCTTGCAACCTCCCAGGGGACCCCCCACCTTCCACTCAAAGAGATGATTGGGAGTTACCAGAACTGCAGTCCCATTGAAACACAGAAACTAGAAGTAGGAGCAGCCTATTTGACCTTTCAGTCCTGCTCCACCCTTCATTTTGATCATGGCTGATCATCAAATTCAATATCCTCATCTTCCTTTCCTCCCATATCCCTTGATCCCTCTAGCCCCAAGAGCTCTATCTAATTTCTTTTTGAAATCTGACAATATTATGGCCTCAACTACTTTCTGTAGTCGTGAATTCCACATATTCACCACTCCCTGAATGAAGGAATATCTCCTCACCTCAGTTCTAAAAGGTTTACCCCTTATCCTCAAACTTTGACCCCAGGTTCTGAACTCCCCCATGTCAGGAACATTCTTTCTGAATCTACCCTGTCTAATCCTGTTAGAATTTTATAAGTTTCTCTGAGATCTCCTCTCATTCTTCTAAACCTTAGTAAATACAAACTTAACCGACTTAGTCTCTCCTCATATGACAGACTTGCCATCTCAGGAATTAGCCTGGTAAATCTTTGCTGTACTCCCTCTATTGCAAGGGCATCTTTCTTCACTGTACACAATATTCAAAGTGTGGCCTCTCCAATGCTCAGTACAATTGCAGTAAAACATCCCTATTCCTGTACTCAAATCCTCTTGCTATGAAAGCCAACATACCATTTGCCTTCTTTACTGCCTGATGTATCTGTGCGCTTACTTTCGGTGACTGATGCACGAGGACACCAAGATCCTGCTGAGTATCCACCTCTCTCAATTTACGCCCATTCAAATAATAATCTGTCTTTCTATTATTGCTACCAAAGTGGGTAACTCCACATACTGCATCTGTCATGCAGATACCCATGCATTCAGCCTGTCCAAATCACTTTGAAGCATCTCTACATTCTCCTGACAGCTCACCCTCCCATCCAACTTTGTAGCATCTGCAAATTTGGAGATAGTACGTTTATTTCCCTCAACTAAATTATGAATATATAATGTGAACATTTGAGGTCCTATCACAGATTCCTGCGCTATCTTACTACTCACTGACTGCCAATCAGAAAATGACCCATTTATGCCAACTCTTTGCTTCCTATCTGGTAACCAACTTTCTATCTGTCTTAAGACATTACCTGCAGCCCCATTTGCTTTAAATTTATATAATAGCCGGTTACGTGAGATCTTGTTCAAAGCTTTCTGAAATTCTAAATAAATCATATCCACTGGGTCTCTTCAGTTAACTCTACAGCTTACATCCTCAAAGAATTCCATTAGACCCATCAAGCATGATTTCCTTTTGTAAACCCAGTTTGACTTTGTCTAATTACACCACTGCCTTCCAAATGCTGAGTTATGAAATCCTTGATAACGGATTCTAGCAACTTCCCCAGTACTGACTTCAGGGTCACTAGTTTGCAGTTCCCTGTTTCCTCTTGCCCTCCCTTTTTGAACAGTGAAAAATGATGTCCATTACGCTTACAATTTCCACCATTCCTTCTCACCACATTGGATGCGTCCCAACTGTTCCTGGTGACTTACCAGTTTTATTTACATCCAGACTCATAACAACTCTAGTTTTTCAAATTTTAGTGAAACCAATACCTCAATTACTCCATCATTCACCATGACTCAGACAACAGATTCTTCCTTGGTAAAGATATATGGAAAATTTTCATGTAGCACCACTGCGCTATCTACTCTGTCTCCATGTGTAGATCACCTGTTTGCTTCTTAATCAACTCATTCCTCTTTTTACCATCCTTTTACCCTTTATATACCTGGAGAAGAATTTTGGATTCCATTTATATTAACTGCCAATTTCTTTTCAGACTCTCCCTTTGCCTTTCTTATCGTCTTTTGACGCTTCCTCTCTGACAGTCTTTGTTTAACCTGGTTTTCAATTACATTATCAATCTGACATCTGTGTAGCCCCTCCTTTTATCTCTCCAGCCTCCCCATCTTGGAGCGCTGTAGCTCAGATACAATCTAAACTATCTCCTTAAACACAACCTTTGTTTGGTTACAGTTTTGTCTGCCAAGCTTTCATTCCAATTTACCCAGAACAGGTTGTTCCCAATCCATTGAAATTGGCCGCCCTCCAGTTAATTATTTTTAATCTTTATCCTTCCTCGTCGCTAAGAACAAGGAGGAATCTGAACCGAGAAAAATGAGAGAGAGGAACAATTTCAGACTGCTCTGCCCTAGATGGTGTCAGATATTTTGCCAGTGTTGCTATGGCTGTAGTCATCCCGACAATTGCGCACCACTCCATTGGTTCTATTTGTGTCTGTTAAAGAATGAAGAGGTTTTGAGGAGACAAGGTTGAGCGTCTTGCCACAAATTACTCAAGCTTGATCCTATTCTTACAGATAGAGGGCAGGTATAGCTGATCCAGTTAAACTTTTGGCTCATGCTAAATCTCCAAGCTCTTGGTTGAAAATTCTACTCAAAAGTTCCCTAGTGCATTATTGAACCATACCCGAGGTGAATTATATCATGCTTATCCTAGCCAAATTCAAGGTGCAAAACTTATGATCCAAATGGACTTCATAAAACACTGTGGAGTTTCTGACCTGAACCATAATAGTTAGATGGATTAGCCATGTTAAATTGTCCGTGTCAGGGTAATATATGGGTTACGGATAGATTGTGAGTGGGATAGTTGTCGGTGCATGTTTGATGGGCTGAATGGACTCCTTCCTTATAGGGATTCTCCGATTGATTATGTAATTAGGGTCAATCCCGCATTTCCTATTGGTTCAATTTATTGATAGTTCATTTTACTTTAAGAGAGAGTCATTAAGGGACATGCCCCATCAGGGAGTGTCACCCCCTTTCAACAGTTTATTTTATTTTTAATTCTTTATAGTTAAAGGAACATATAAAAATGGATCACCCCTATTCATCAGTTTATTTTATCAGCCATTTGTTTATTTCTATAAGAGACAACAAAAAAATTGACTGTCTCTTTTAGATTGTGTTAATTAGTTAATTTGTCCTTTAGTTCATTGATTTATTGATCTGCTCAAATAATAGTATAAACAAATACTTTTGCCACTTTCGGGGCTGTCAATATGTTAATTTGATTTGATTTACTCAACAATGAACAGATGGGATACCATGTTTGTTGGTAGGTAGGAGGCAGAGGTACGGATGTATTACTGCATTCTGTGAAAAAAGCCTAAAATCAAGAAAAGGAAAGGTGTCTACTTTCATATTTCACCTTCTGGTTTGTGATAGATTGGAGAAGTGAGGGTTATTCTTTTTGCAACAAAGAAGGCTTTGGGGAGATTTGATTCAGGTGTTCAAAGTCATGAAGCACTTAGAGTTAATGAGGAAAAAATGTTTCCAGTGATTGATGGGTCAGTAATGAGAGGTCACTGAGTCAGGGTGATTGCCAAAGAAACCAGAAACAACAGGAGAGGGAAAAAAAATGAGACAACAAGTGGCACTTCTTGATCTTTTCACAGAGTTATAGAATACCTACAGTGCAGAAGGAGGCCATTCAGCCCATTAAGTCTGCACTAGCTGTGTGACAGTGGGGCGAATTTTCCCATCCCACAATTTAGCATGGTCAATCCACCTAATCTGCACATCGTTGGACTGTGTTGGGAGGGGTGGAGGGGGGTAACCGGAGCACCAGAGGAAACCCTTGCAGACACAGGGAGAACGTGCAAACTCCACACAGCCAGCCACCCAAGACCGGAATCGAACCCAGGTCCCTGGTGTTGTAAGGCAACAGTGCTTCATTTAGGCTAAAACCAAGTGCAATGCCTTTTCTTGTTAGCGTGGATCTTGTTTGTCTCTCTTGTGGGGACCATGAATCAGATCCAGTTTGAATTGGTTTTTGGGGCAAGCAAGGAGTTGGATTAAGGGCTTGGTCTGTCCACTCTGCACATTGGCTTTGTAACTTTAAGGTTAGGGTGGCGGATAAATGTTCATTAGTAGCCTTCAAACGGGAATTGAATACCTACTTTAGGGAGAAAACGTTTGAGGAATGTGGGTGAAAAATGGGGTTGGGGCTCAGAGTGAAAAGAACTGGCACAGATTTGATGGGCTGAATGACCTCCTTCTGAATTATAAATGTGCGGTGACTTTACGAGGCCTCTGCAGCAGCTGCCAAGTTGGTTAATAACTAAAACCTTAAGCTTTGAAGAAATAAGGACAGCTACACGTCAAGTGTAAATTCACCAAATACCCATTCCATTAAGTAATTAAACGGTGAAGAGAAAAAAGTCAATTTGAGCAGTTATATAATCAGGGAGCTCAGAATATATCCTAAACTGCAAGGATTGTCTGAACCAAAACCTCGAAACACAGTGGCTTCACTCTACATTAGTCACTGCACTCACTGCATGTTGAAGGATAATAAGTAAATCATAAGCAATCCACTGGTGAATGTATTCTATAACTATTGAGCTTTAACATTTCAGTCTCTGGGTGTCTAAGTGATTGAAGTCTATTTTAAATTTTTAGTTGAAGTGTTCAGTCACTTAAGCAATCACTGATTGGAAATTACTGTCAATCTGAAGAATAGGGCGACTGAAATCTCACAACTCATGCTTTAAACTGAATGTTTTTTGTCAGCTCCTCCTCCGTGGGGCTTGAAAAGACTCTGCTGAAACGCTCTTACTCATTTGTCTGTCTACAGCTAAGACAAATAACCTCCATTTATACATGATCAATGTAAATTAAGTTTGGTGACTACTTAGACCAAATGTACAAACAAAATAGGCAGTTCAAGATTCAGTCAGCGCTGATTTAATCAACATTAATAAATACAGAGGAAGCCAAATCATCAGGAACTTTCTCTTTAAAGATGACAACTTAATTTCTGCCTACCGCTGTTAGTTTTCTTTTGAGAAACTTGTTCAAAATAAATGCTATGACAATTTTCTGTTATGGGTTGAGCCTAAACATATGCGGAAAGCAATCTGTCCAGCCGAAGTATAGAAATCGTGAACATATCCACCATGAACTTGTAAGTGTAAAAAGAATTGTAAATGTGCATTTCTGATAAAAAAAAAATCTTTGGCCTGAAACATTAACTCGGTTTCTCTCTCCACGGATCCTGCCAGTCCTGCTGAGTCTTTCCAGCATTGTAAGTTTTAAGTTTATTTATTATTGTCACAAGTAGATGTACGTTAACATGGCAAAATGAAGTTACTGTGGAAAAACCCCTTGTAGCCACACTCCGGCATCTGTTCGGGTGCACTGAAGGAGAATTTAGCATGGCCAATGCAGCTAATCAACATGTCTTTTGGACTGTGGAGGAAACTGGAGCACCTGAAGGAAAGCTACACAGACACAAAGAGAATGTACAAACTCCATGCAGACAGTGACCCCAAGCTGAGTGGGGAGAAACTATTTAATTTGATAGAGCATCCCAAACAAAGAGCGGCACAGTGGTACAATGGTTAGCACTGTTGCCTCACAGTGCCAGGCACCCGGCTTCAATTCCAGCCTTGGGCGACTGTCTGTGCGGAGTTTGCCTGTATTCCCCTTATCCGGTGGGTTTCCTCTGGGTACTCTGATTTCCAGCCACGCTCAAAAGATGTGCGGGTTAGTTTGATTGGCCATGGTAAATTCATAGAATCCCTACAGTACAAAAGGGGGCCATTCAGCCCATCAAGTCTGCACTGACCCACCCAGAGCCTATTCCTGTGACCCCATTTATTTACCCTGATAATCCCCCTGACACAAGTTAAACAATTTAGCATGGCCAATCAACAAAACACACACATCTTTGGACTGTGGGAGGAAACTGGAGCACCTGGAGGAGACCCATGCAAACTCCATATAAACAGTGACCTGAGGCTGGAATTTAAGCGGGGTCAAAAATAAAAGCAAATTATTATGGATGCTGGAATCTGAAATCAAAAGAGAAAACACTGGAAAATTTCAGCAGGTCTGGCAGCATCTGTAAGGAGAGAAAGGAGCTGACATTTCGATGACCCTTTGTCAAAGCTTTGACATATTAGGAAATTTGAAATTTTCAGATTGAGATTGACTGATTTTTATTCAGTAATACCATCAAGAGATCTCAATCACAAAGACTGCTCAAGCGAGTTGACTTCCAGGCCAACTGTAACCTAAATGAATGTTGTTATGGGCTTGTTACTGTTCTTATGTCCCTAATACAGAGTGGATAATTGTAACATTTTCACCTTTAGCTAATATACATGTGTGCAGGTAGGATGATGAGAATTGTTTCGGTAACGAGATTAAAAATAAATCAAACATTGCATGTTTGAAAGTGACTCACACAAGCAATGAAGCAATCCCTGCTGTTCGGGCTTTTTGAACACCCACTGACAGAAGGCATAAAATAGAATCGGAGAATCAGCAAACAGTAGTTTGAGGAGGAGATCACTCAACACACCAACTTCATATGAGTTCTTTCAAAGAGCAACCTCATTAGTTGCATTTTGCATGCATTCCCTTTATTCCTCCGGACAAATGTGACGTCATGCATTTTGGAAGGCCTAATACAGATGGGAAAGGCTTATTTGGTAGCACGAGCTTTCGGAGCGCTGCTCCTTCATCCGTGCTCCTCTGTGCTGACCAACCAATTTCGGCAATGGATGGGTTCCTGAGGTGGGAGGCCCAATCAGAGGATCAGCAAATCTGGACAGAGGCGGACACTGCTGCAGCAGGTAGGCTTTGCAAAGTCACCTGAAAGTGGAGGACCTCTCTGCAGCATTCTAAAAATCCAACACGGACTCAGCTGTCAGGCATTCATTGTGATCTGGTGCTGGTGGCTGGGGCCTTGACCATCTCATTCTGGAGGATTAACCCAGACGATGCACAGTGAGTACTCAAACCTCCTCAGCTTTTATTACTTGCCAGCAAGCGGAAAGACACAATAAATTTCACTTTGATGTTCGACCAGAGTTCCGGAAACAGTATCAATTGTAGCACTTTTTAGCCAATGAGAGAGAACATGTCAGCTAAGAAACCAATAGCCTTACACTTTGGTGTGCACTTCCAACCAATAGAATTAATTTGCATCCTGATCCTCTGTACACGCAGCTGTGCAAAATCCTTGACATTTTTAGCGGTCAATGTTCAGTAAACATTCAGATCTTCTTTAACTAAAGTCAAAACTTGGAACATTCTGTGTTTTCTCAAGGATCCACTCATGCTGTAAAACTGACTCAAACCCTTCATCTGCTAATGGCTGGTTCCGACTGCCAGAGCAACATGCCAGAATGAAGAAGAAGATTTGATTTGATTTGATTTATTATTGACATGTGTATTAACATACAGTGAAAAGTATTGTTTTTGCATGCTATACAGACAAGACATACCATTCATAGAGGAGGAGAGGAGAGCGTGCAGAATGTAGTGTTACAGTCACAGCTAGGGTGTAGAGAAGGGTCAGCTTAATGCAAGGTAGGTCTATTCAAAAATCTGATGGCAGCAGGAAAGAAGCTGCTCTTGAGTCGGTTGGTACGTGACCTCAGACTTTTATACCTTTTTCCCGAAGGAAGAAGGTGGAAGAGAGAATGTTCGGGGTGTGTGGGGTCCTAATTATGCTGGTTACTTTGCCGAGGCAACGGGATCTGCAGACAGAGCCAATGGATGGGAGGTTGGTTTGCCTGATGGATTGGGCTCACGGCATTTCTTGCCGGGAAGATTCCTCCCATTCAAATATTCGGAAAATATCCACTCCTTTCTTTGTTCTTTGCTGTGAGGCAAAAGGGTACCTGACCCCATTAGAAGGAATTTAAGTAAGAAAATGATTAAAACGAATTCAGTTGGGAATGTTTCTAATTATGATAAATATAAGGATTTGCTTGAAACCTTTTAGAGAACAGAGTTCATTTTTAATATAAGATTAAAGTGGAACAAATCAAACTGTATTAAAATAAATCCAGGTTCATAGATTTTCATATTTTAATCCTTGCACAAAAGGAACATAAAGTATTCTGTGTTTTCAAAGGGACATGAAATTAGTTCTAAATTTAACTAATAGCTTTTCTATATTATGCTATGGAATACCACTTAAAAGACAGAAAACAAGATAGTGGGGCAAATTTTTTCTGTCCTGCCCACCATGGGAAATTGTAACGGAACATGGAAATGTCCATTGACCTTGGGGGGGGATTTTCCAGTTTCAGGGTGAGTGTGGCTGGAAAATTCTACCCTATGTCTTCAATATTTGATTTGATTTGATTTATTATTGTCACATGTATTAACATACAGTGAAAAGTATTGTTTCTTGTGCACTATACAGACAAAACATACCATTCATAGAGAAGGAAAGGAGAGATTGCAGAATATCCGGGGTGCATGAAGTTCTTGATTATGCTGGCTGCTTTGCCGAGGCAGCAGGAAGTGTAGAGAGTCAATGGATGGGAGGCTGGTTTGCGTGATGGATTGGGCTACATTCACGATGTTTTGTAGATTCTTACATCAGACCAGGAATCATACCATGCTTTCTATGATGCATCTGTAAAAGTTGGTGAGAGTTGTAGCTGACATATCAAATTTCCTTCATCTTCTGAGAAAGTAGAGGCGTTGGTGGGCTTTCTTAACGACAGTGTCGGCATGGGGGGACAAGGCCAGGTTGTTGGTGATCTGGATACCTAAAAACTTAAAGATCTCAATCCTCTATACTTCATTCCCATTGATGTAGACAGGGGCATGTTCTCCTTTATGCTTCCTAAAGTCGATGACAATCTCTTTTATTTTGTTGACACTGGGGGAAGAGGTTATTGTTGCCACACCAGTTCACCAGATTCTCTATCTCATTCCTATACTCTGCCTCATCATTGTTTGAGATCCGACCCACTATGGTGGTGTTGTCAGCAAACTTGAAAATTGAATTGGAGGGGAATTTGGCCACACAGTCATAGGTGTATAAGGAATATAGTAGGGGGCTGAGAACACAGCCTTGTGGGGCACCGGTGTTGAGGATGGTCATGGAGGAGGTGTTGTTGCCTATGTTATTTGCCTTAACATAGTAGTACAAACATTCCTGATATGACTAGCACATATATAAATTTCATAACTTGGGCCATCCGGTTTGTACTGTGTAACTTCATATGCACTGGATAAGATATCCTCTTACGAGCTCACCATCGACCTCTCTATTGTAACTATTATAGACAGAACTTGTGCTTCCTCATACTGCCTTAATCATTTTGTACACCTAAAATGTGCATTTTCTTCCCCTCAAAGTGATTGTCCAAATCCAAGCAATTTCCAGCAGCAAGCTTTTTATGAATTTTGAAATAAGTAAGGTTTATTATCTTACACTTGTCAT
Source organism: Carcharhinus amblyrhynchos (assembly GCF_965287045.1). Taxonomy (NCBI): domain Eukaryota; kingdom Metazoa; phylum Chordata; class Chondrichthyes; order Carcharhiniformes; family Carcharhinidae; genus Carcharhinus; species Carcharhinus amblyrhynchos. The sequence goes on along the minus strand of NC_137333.1, from coordinate 6,850,330 downwards.
AATGTTTAAAATGTGATGCCTCACTCATTTGATTTGCACATGCTGTCCAGAATATTCTAACCATTCATATTAGCAGAATTTTCCCATCCCACCACAGGGAACTTGTTGCCAAACTGTGTACAGTTTTGATTACCTTACTTGAGAAAGGATATACTGGCACTGGAGGGGATGCAGAGGAGATTCACTAGATTGATTCTGGAGTTGAGACGGTTGGCTTATGAGGAGAGACTGAGTAGGCTGGAACTATGCTCACTGGAATTCAAAGAGTGGGGGGAATCTCATTGAAACATATGAGATTATGAAGGGAATAGATAAGGTAGAAGCAGGGAGGTTGTTTCCACTTACAGGTAAAACTAGAACTAGGGGGCATGGCCTCAAAATAAGGGGAAGCAGATTTAGGATTGTGTTGAGGAGGAACTTCTTCACACAAAAGGTTGTGGATTTGTGGAATTCTCTGCCCAGTGAAGCAGTTGAGGCTACCTCATTGAATGTTTTCAGGCCAGGATAGATACATTTTTGAACAGCGAAGGAATTAAGGGTTATGGTGAGTGGGTGGATAAGTGGAGCTGAGTCCACAAAAAGATCAGCCATGATCTTATTGAATGGTGGAGCAGACTCGAGGGCCAGATGGCTTATGCCTGCTCCTAATTCTTATGTTCTTAATAAACTCTCCATCTTTGCTGCAGCAGGAGCGTTTGGCATGAATGGGTAATGTTCACACACCCCCACGCACACAGTAGATAAAGGTTAAGACAGAATAATACAATGACAACTTATGATTAGCTCAGCCTCTTTCATGACAGGCTCTAGTTTCTTAGATGAAGTAATGCCTAAGTTGAAGTTGAGGTCTTATAAGGTGAAGAATTCTCAGTGAACTTCAAGGCTTCTTGAGGTTGAATTTCTCAGATTCTGATTCTCATGTGAACTCAAAGCTGGAACAGATTGTGAAAAGTCCTTCCCTTTGTTAGGAATCTCTTCCTTTCAAGATATTGCTGTTTATTACCTCAGCTGCTTGGGTATTTGCTGCTATTTGCTCCTAAATAACAGCTTCTTGCTATTTTTTAATCACAGGCAATAAATGTGGATGTCTTACCTATTACAAGTCCAAAGTCTGTTATTTCAAGTAAGATGGGAGGTTTTGTCAATTATTAGGACCGGCATGGTAGATTTAACCTCTTGAGGTGTTTCAGACAGCCGGCGATAACCCTACTCAATCTGCCCTTTTGAACTTGCTGCAGGAAAAGACATTGGGCAGAATTTTCACATTCCATCTGCCATGGGAATCGGAGCAGATGAGAGGGCGGATCATGGAAAGATCTGTTGACCTCGGATGGGAATTTATAGTTCTGGTACAAGCAAGACCATCAAAAGTCTGATGTCATGTACCAACCGAGACCCATTGAGTCCGCATAAGTCTGAAAAGTTCCTTTTGTTCCCTCTTGAGTGTTTCAATCCAAGAGAGAAGTCAAGTGATCCTCGGAAGTGGGTGGGGCAAACATCTTTTTTGTCATCTTTTGTGGATTTTAAGAAGGTAAAGTACTGACTGAATGTTCATAATATACAGGAACATAACAGCAACATATATGAAATCAGTTAATACTCCATAAAATGGGATTAAGGGAGAAATCATTTATTTTGATTCTTCTTAGACTGTTGCCTTTTGTGGAAGAATTCATACCCTTTGATTTTGCTCACTTTTGTGCCGACACAGTGGTTAGCACTGCTACCTTACAGCGCCAGGGACCCAGGTTCGATTCCTGGCTTGGGTCATTATCTGTGTGGTGTTTGCACATTCTCCCCATGTCTGCGTCGGTTTCTTCTGGGTGCTCTGGTTTCCTCTCACAGTCCAAAATATGTGCTGATTGACCATGCTAAATTCGCCCTCAGTGTACCCGAGGAGGTGCTGGGGAGTGTGGCGACTAGGGAATTTTCACTGTAACTTCATTGCAGTGTTAATGTAAACCTACTTGTGACACTAATAAATAAACTTTAAAACTGCTGATTTAACCTTCATTTAAGAGCAATACCTATCTTTCCAATAAATCACTAAGTGTTAAAGTTCACTCAGGATGTTGAGGTGCCATGGCATCATTTAACATGTACATTATAACCTGGAGCTGTGGATAGTGAGATCTTTCCATCAAATAGCTGACCAGGATTTTCTCCCACTCTTCCTGCCTGCCATTGGTGTGTGATGGAAGAACTTTTGGTTTGATAGCCAACATGTTTGGCTGCGTTATGAATACACTTTCTTTGGCCATCAAATCCTGAGATGGGACTTGAACCTGGAGCTTCTGGCTCAGCACCTCTACCCAATGTACCACAAGACCCAACATCCTTTACATGGTCACATATCAATATCTCATGGAGATCTTGTCTTATGCCTGGCCTCCAGTTCCAATCCATCTTTTGTCTCAACCATCAATTGTTTTCAGATAGCAAGGGCCACAGGTTTCAATAATTCTTAGATGGCAGCATCTCTCTTGATCTCTTCATTTTCTGCTGATCTCATCCCCATCACCTCTCACCAATCAATATGCCTGTTATCCTCTGATTTTTTGCTCTGGATGATCCTCAGGTTCATTCTCTTGTATCCTTACCTCAACAAATTGGGAATGTGAAAAATTGCTGTGGTAATTTTCCTTCAGCATGCCCTTCAATTCCATAATTTTGCCCAGAGGAATTTTCTCTAGCACACCTTAAACACTGAACACCAAGCGTTTACATCTGAGCTTATTACTGAACTCATTTTTGGAGATCTCCCCTGCTCACACCACACACAAAACCACCAACTTTGACCTCCAACCTGACAGTTGCAAGTCCAATTCCATCTTGTCCCAAAGATCAATACATATGACTATCTCTGCAGGCTCATAATAACAAGACTGTCCCATTTCAGGATGCTGTTGCTCCAGGTTTCCAGTTATTTCTACGATTTATTTATTTTTCCAACTCTTACTCATTTCCACAACTCTCCGAATGTTCTCCACTGCTTTAGCACTTCTCTGGCCCTCACTCTCTCCATTCACGTACAGACATATATTGCTTCCACACATTCAACTCTCACCAAGGTGAGCTGTGAAACTTTCACTTCTTGCTTTAACAGAAACCCAGCAAACCTTGAAACTTGACCTCTCTCCTTTGAGTGGCTGAACTTACTCTCAAACTGAACAATTTTTCCTTTGACTCCATTTATTTCCTCCAGATGAAAGGTGTCACTATGTGAAACAATATGGATCTTTTCTCAGCCTATATTTGTGTGTGGCATATGGACTATTATTTGACTCGGAGATCTAACTCAGGTTCTCTGTCTAATCTCTCAATCCATTGCACAGATGACTCATGACTCACACCTGGGAGTGAAGAACCTTCTGCTCACCAATGGAAAAATCAAATGTATAACTTTGGGTTTAAGCTAACTTCACAAAACACCTTAAAGTTTCTGACCTGGGTCTCAACAAGTAACATCGGAACTCTAGAGAATGGAGTCATAGAGCTTTACAACACAAAACGGGGGCCACTCAGCCCATTGTGTCTGCATTGGGGAACAAGTGCCTATCGAATCTGAATTCCCTTTTCCTTGGGTGCAGAATAGTTTCATTGATATAAACAAATCAACCTTTTCGATGAAATGGTTCGATAATTACATTCTACAAACATAGCTCTTTCATCAACCTTGCAAGGATAAGATTACAGAAATGCTTAATGGTAGTTTAAAAAATTGGCTTCAATATTATGCATTTGATGTCTGCAAAATTCTATTGCTACTGACATTTTTGTATTTATCTTAGTTTTAAAAATATCTTCCATGTATCAATTAATTTCTGTTCTACAAGAACAGTTTATCTGAAGCACTGTAAATGATGTAATACTTTGACATTTATGAAGTAGAAAAATATCGCACGCCTTGTGAAGCAATTTGATCTTGCTTTTAAATGGTGTGAGCGCAATTGGTAAATCTGATTTGAAATTCATACACATCACAGGATGGATCATCTGCAGCAGATGGTTAAGAATCTTAAATGTTTTCAATTTTCACATCAAGGAAGGTATGATTTGTTGTGGGCGCATTGAAGACAGGCTAATGTCAAAGGAGAGTTTCCTTCATTATCCCATTTCATAGTTTAAATAATTCAAACGATATTAATGACAGGAGCGGAAGAATTCCTGCAATGAAATTTCACTCTTGCTCAAAGACTACAAAATAAGCATTTCAGAACAAGGAGAAGTTCATGTTGATGTATTGAATTTTATCTGCCTCCTGAATGTAAAATGCTAGAATCCAACAGAAATTGATACAAGTGCTTGTTTTCTATATATGTAAGCCTTTTATTGATACAAAATTTGGGATTTATTGAATATAATATCAATGTTCGTAAGCTCACATAATGCCAAAGTCTCCACCCCATGCTAGCCAGCCCAATGTAAATGCCAAATAGGTTCTTTCAAAGCAACCATCCAATCAATAGCACAAGTTGCAAGCACTAACCTGACAACAGCTCTTTATTAATATCAATAAAGATGAAGGACTAGGTGTGGGATTAAAGGGATTGCCTGCTCAGCAAAACACTTCAACATCCAATTCAAAAACAATGTCTCCACGGCTAATCATGCTGCCTGCTAAATCCCTTCCATTCCCAACTCATACTAACATTTTTTCCCAGCAGCCGTATTCAAATGGCCAACTTTTATGTGAGATTGGACAATGACTATTGGTTTAGGCTACTTGATTGGACTGGCAACCAACTCCTCAGGAGGCATTATGATTTTATCAGGAGTCCTGTCATACCCCCTGCCAATTTTTTGGCCTTTCTTTAGAAATGCCTGGGCCAACTTTAACACACAAATAGCCAGCTGCCGTTTGCCATGTTGGTTGGCTGATAGTGACTCACTCAGAAAATCATAGGGAATGAAATTCAAGACTTTGGTCTGTACGTTCCAATAACACGAGGGGATCAAAGTCACCGTGGAGGATTTTTTTTATTCGTTCATGGGATATGGGCATCACTGGTTGGGTCAGCATTTATTGTCCATCTCTGAGGGCATTTAAGTTTTAACTACATTGCTCTGGGTCCAGAGTCACATGTAGGCCAGACCAGGTAAGGGTAGCTGATTTCCTTCTCTGAAAGACGTTAATAAACCAGATGTGTTTTTACAGCAATCAACAATGGTTTTATAGTCATCAGTAGACTTTTAGTTACAGATTTTTATTGAACTCAAATATCACCATCTGCTATGGCAGGATTTGAACCCAAGTCCAAAGAGTATCTTTCTGGATTACTAGTTCAGCAATAATACCACTATGCCACCACCTCCCCCTTGGATCTTGGACAATTTATATTGAAACAAAGCAATTATAGTTTTGCATCAGCAACCGTGCCATCTAATTCAGGTGCAGTTTAAATTAGTTTCTTTTTTTTAAGAATGATTTGAAAACTTATTCCTTTCCCATTGTCAAGAAACATACAGCACATCAGGAAGCAGATGTGGACAGAGGAAAGGGGCTAACATTTTTAGGATTTTCACAGTAACTTAACTGCAGTGTTAATGTAAGCCTACTTGTGACACTAACAAGAAGAACTTTAAACTAAAGCATGCTTTGAAATTGGAACTGGGATGAAAGGAAATATTGTAAAGCTTAGAATTTGGAGCAGGAAACTGTAACAAATGGTAAAATCATGAAAAGGGGCATAAGATGACGTATCAATGGGCTTTGCTTTGACAAACAAAGTAATTGCTGTTGTTAGAAAATAGACTTTAAGACTGTTGTAATACTACAGATATTGATTTGAAATCGCCATCTCATAAGAACAATTTGGGATTGATAGACCACTATTACAATGTTGGTCGTTCATCATTCATAGACCAGGACATCAGAATTCCACATGACTGCTTGAACTCACTGGCATATTTTAAATCTTCTGCATTGCATTCAAAAGTCTAACTGAAGCTGGGAAGAAGCTGTTCTTGTGTTGGGTAATACGTGACCTCAGATTTTTGTATTTTTTTCCCGACGGAAGAAAGTAGAAAAGAGAATGTCTGGGATGCATGGGGTCCTCAATTATGCTGGCTGCTTTACCGAGGCAGCAGGAAGTGTAGACGGAGTCAATGGACGGAAGGCTGGATTGCATGATGGATTGGGCTACGTTCGCGACCTTTTGAAGTTCCTTGCGGTCTTGGTCTGGGCAGGAACCATGCCAAGCTGTCATACATGGTGCATCTGTAAAAGTTGGTGAGAGTTGTAGCTGACATGCCAAATTTCCTTAGTCTTCTGAGAAAGTAGAAGTGTTGGTGGGCTTTCTTAATTGTAGTGTCAGCATGGGGGATACAGGGTAGGTTATTGGTGATCTGGACGCCTAAAAACTTGAAGCTCTCGACCATTTCTACTTTGTCCCTGTTGATGTAGACAGGAGCATGTTCTGCTCCATGCTTCCTGAAGTCAATGACAACCTCCTTCATTTTGTTGACATCGAGGGAGTGATTATTGTCACTGCACCAGTTCACCAGATTCTCTATATCATTCCTGCACTCTGTCTCATCGTTGTTTGAGACCCGAGCCACCACAGTGGTGAAGCAGTGGTAGTACAAGAATTATAAACCGATTTTGATCTAAAATTCTCACTTTGAGTTGAATCATATTGTATAAGGACTAGGGACAAAATCTTGCTGCAGCGGTGAGTGTCCTGATGGTAGAATCAGAAGTTAGTGGGACTTTCGCTTGGAGACTGAACAGCTGGTCAGCCAGTTAGTTAGATTCTGCCCAGCATATGGTGGAAGCATGCTGGAATTCTTCAACTCTGCTGTTACTCATGGTGACTGAAGGGCTAGGTGCCATAATTAAATGGTACCCTGACAAACATTCACTCCCTACGAGCCAGCTACATCATTCTGCCATCATTGTCAGCTTGTATACCCCTGTTGCCCCTGCCATACCTCAGTCTCTGGAACTGCAACCTCTCACCCTTCACCCTCTCTCAGTCACCTTTAACCTTCTCTCCATCACAATTGACATGCTCTCAATTATCTTCAACTCATCCAATCTGACCATCGTCCAGCCTTCAAACCTCCTTGATCTAACCGCACCCGCACACCCCCTCCCCCCACCAATCCCCCAATGTAGTTGTGCTGTCTCTTCTCAAAATTAAACATCCCTCTGTCACTGAGCCTCCTCCCTGTCCATCACCTTTTGTAGGGCTAACCTGACCTAACCTCCGTTCTTTGGACAGCCATGCACTGATCTCCCTGGACTACCATCACGCAAACACAGTGCAACAGCTCAGTCTTCTCTCTGCTGTCTGACAAGAGTTCCCCAAACCAAGGATAACAGTTCCTCTTTATTCTAAATCTAGCTGGAAGGCCACCTCACTTGCTGCATGCCACCTCTAACCAGTCATATATCTGTCTTTCTCATTTGCTGCTGTGTTATCGCAAAGGTGCAATTTAATCAGTTTAGGAATGAGTAATAATTTAATGAATGATAATTAACATGACATGCTAGTGCATTAAAAATAAATTTCCGCCACTTGCCTCTTTAATCTATCACCGACTGACTTTGCAACTTTCACCCACCATCAGGAAGCTGACATTCTGTGACTGCCGCACAATTAACTGCCCTGACCCGACTCGTTTCCCACTCCTGGGACCTTCACCAGATTCTTCCCTACATTTACCACTAATCTTAAATAAATGTCTAACCCAGTTATCGGGAAACAGGGCCTAACGATAATGCTAGAAGACATCACTTTGGTTTATGTTGAACTGAAGAACTGCTACAAAGCAGAGGCAATGGCGCAGTGATATTCATCACTGAGCTAATAGCCCAGAGAGCAAGAATCAGGTTTGGATCCCACTCTGGCAGATGGTGAAATGTAAATTCAATAAAAGTCAGGAATTCAAAATTCTAATGATGATCATGAAACGATTGTCAGAAAAACCAACATGGTTCACTCCTGTCCTTTGGAAATCTACCATTCTTACCTGGTCTGGCCAACATGTGACTCCAGAACCTCAGCAATGTCTTTATTTTGTTATTCATTCATGGGACATGGGCACAGCTAGCTGGCCAACATTTATTGCCCATCTCTAGTTGTCCTTGAGAAGGAAGTGGTGAGTGTCTTGCTTGGCCATTCCAGAGAGCAGTTGAGAGTCAACTATATTGCTATGGCTCTGGAATCATATCTTGGCCAGGTCAGGTATGGACAGCAAATTTACCTCCCGAACGGACATTAGTGAACCATATAGTTAACTCTCAAATGCCTCCTGAAATGGAGGGCAGTTAGGAACAGGCAATAAATGCTGACCCAACCAGCGACACCAACATCCTGTAAACCAACTTTTAAAAAAAAAGGATTCAAAGAGGCAGGTTCAAATACGGATCAGTGGAGCCCTGAGATTAAGTAAGCAAAGTCAAGAGTTTGAGCAAGTAGTTTTCTCGATGTTTAAAGGGGATAATAAACACAGTGCACTATCTTCACCTGGATTTTTAAAGAAGTTAATACAGATATTATTGGGGATGTGATAGCTGAATGGTATTATGGTTAGACTATTAATCTAAAAACTCAGCTAATATTCAGGGGACCCAGGTTTAGATACCGCCATGCAGACAGTGTAATTTGAATACGATGAGAAAAAAAAATCTGGAATTAAGAATCTACTAATGACCATGAAACCATCGTCAATGGTTGAAAAAAACGCATTTGGTTCACTAATATCCTTTAGGGAAGGAAATCTGCCGTCCTTATCTGGTCTGGCCTACATGTGACTCCAGAGACACAGCAGTGTGGTTGACTCTCAATCGCCCTCCAAGGGAATGGGTAATAAATGCTGGCCAGCCAGCAACACCCATGAATGAATGAATAAAAAAAGATATATTTATTATTAAATAATTCAAAAAGAAATAGATTTAATGCATATGCTGTCCCATCTCTGATCAAATATTGGAAGATCCAAATCTGTTTTGACACTTTCTCAATGTTCCCTTTTCGAAATTACATGGAGAATGAGAGCCTAAAATCCTCAGATTCATTCCAAAGTGTAAAATGAGGTTAGCTGTGAGGAAGTGTTACAGAATCTCCAGTTCAGTTGTCTAGAGAGAAAAGGTTAATGGTCGACATCATGGAGAGGTATAAAATTTTAAATGTCATAGATTGAGCAAACCCTGAATCTTACCTTTCAGTAAGTCAGACTTGAAAGCTTAACAAATGTAAATTTAAATTAGTTAGAAGGAAATTTGGGACACTTACTTAGAAGAACATCTTTACTCAAAAGATGATAAATGTTTGAAATATTTTGCCAGGCAAGATAGTCGACACAAAGGCATTAGAGCTTTAAGGAATTACAGCTTGATGCTGAGTGGGAGAGTTAAGGTCACGGAGGAATTAGCATTGATGAACTGAATGGTCTATTCTTATCCTTGGCTGTGATTATGTTCTTATGACTTATTAGAATATGATAGATAAAGAGAGTTTTAAATAGTCTAGGTTTCCTCAGGCATTAAAGTGATGCATCTGCGATTTTCTATCCAAATCTATCCATACATCTCTCTGACAACATTATAAAATGATGTAACTGTGTGCATTTCCTGATTAACACTTTAAGATCACACATGGAAATCTCAGTCTTAGCTTCGTTTGATTCACTCATTCATAGACCAGCAAAAGATCATATAACACAATGCAGCTTCTTGGCATGCAAGTGTTGCTAAAAATACATGACCCTCCTGGAGAAAGTTCAATGCCATTTTGGTACATAGTGATTATTCGTGAGATTCTCGAGTTGCCCAGTTAGTCAATTCGTCGGGCTGGCACTGTCTCCGGAGAAGCCTATATAGGTTGTCAACCTCCAGAAAATTCTGAATGAAGTATTTCAAAGCAACACATTAAGCCCAAAACTGACTGGCACAACCAATGGTTCGAACCATACACAACCCAAGATGCTTCCTCTACTAACTCCTCATTCCATCCACCGCCCCCACACCCCCTCCCCCAACAAAGACCAATTAAGGAATACAACGATGTTCTGCTAACTTTAACTTCCACACCCTCCAAGGATCTATAGAGACCCCACAGTGTAGGAGGAGGCTACATTCTGCCCATTGAATCTGCACTCCCTCTCTGAGAGAGCACCTTACCCATCTCTGTAATCTCACACATTTACCCTGCTGATTCCCCTGACACTAAGGGCCAATATTTGGAGCGTGGGAGGAAACCAGAGCACCCAACCCAGAAAGTCCAAAGACGTGCTGGTTAGGCGCATTGGCCATGCTAAATTCTCCCTCAGTGTACCCAAACAGGCACCAGAGTGCAGCGACTAGCGATTTTCACAGTAACTTAATTGCAGTGTGAATGTAAGTCTACTTGTGACTAATAAATAAATAAACTAAACTTAAAAAACTCCCATGCAGACACTGGGACAACGCGCAAACTCCATACAGACAGTCACCCAAGGCCGGAATCAAATCCAGGCCACGACTGCTGTGAGGCAGCAGTGCTAACCATTCTACACCGCGTCACCTATAATTTAAGGAAACCCTATTGGACATTTTAATTAACCTGACCATCACATTGTGTACATTCTTAAAAATTCCCCAGTGGAAAACAATGAAGGAAAACTTTACCAGGTACCAAGTTCAACTACAGGAGCAGAAAAGGTGCTAATGAACACAAATTTTGTGTATGAATGGAAAATATCAATTGAAATTCAGCTGTCAGCAACATCTAACAATAACTGATGAACCAATTAACACACTACAAATCATTTGTTGGCTTTAAATTGCTCAATTTCTAACAGGATTACAAAACTTAGAAAAGAAAAATGAAGTTAACTCATAAATATTGATTATTTGAAATTAAAGATGCAGTTTGTGGACAGAATTTTATGCTCACACCGAGATGGAGTTGGAGGGGGGGGATCCTAAAATTGAATTGGATGGGATTGTCTCCGAGAACCCTCCTCCCCAAACCCAGGTGCAACTTCACGCTTGGGCATCAGGGCCTCGGGCAGGGAATCCACCCTTTTACCGCAAAGGCCCTTAAGTGGCATTATCCCACCCAGTCTCAATTTTTAAGCTGGCGGGAGCAGGTACAGGGAGGATGGGAAAGTGACATATGCACTTTTCCATATCTCGGGTGGGAAGACCCATTCATTTGGGGCACCTCCACCCCACCCCCACCACACAGAACGTTGGAGCTGTGGGAACCCTTCTCTCGGGTCTACCTCTCAACACCCTATTCAAACCCCTTCCAACCCCTCCCAAGACCACTGGAACATAGCTTTTCGAAGGTCCTGGCACTTAAACAGCAGGAATAATTTACAGAATATACGAAAAGCTAAAAAAAAACAAACTCAAGGGGTAGAATTTTCCCATCTCATCTGCCACAGGAATCGTAGTGGACTTGGGCAGACCGTGCAAAGGTTCGCTGACCTCGGGCAGAAATTTCCAGCCTTGGGACAAGCGCAGCTGGAAAATACCACCCAAAATGTTAAGATGTGTAAAGTGTTACGACAGGGAGGTGATTTTTCTTTCTGCGCAATCTTGGAACCGCCCAAAGAGATAAACCTTGCCTCGTAATCTTGTATAAGTGTGTGTAAAGTAATAGGAAGTTATTGGTTTTGGTAAATTAAATAAAATCCCAATAGAACGCTTTTTGAATACTACAAGACTCATTTTGGAATAGTAGAGTGCATAATTACAGAATGTAATCACATTCAGGTAAAATACAAACAGGTGTCTTTGGAAATATGAACTTTCTTCAATGATGCTCACATCTGGAACACTTTCTATGTTGGTACCTCTCTCCATTCTGATGGTGGCTCTATGAAGACATATGGGCAAGTGTAGGGTTTACGTAAGAGCCTTGTCTTTCCCTCCTTCCGACTTAAGAGATGGCAAATATACTCTGCCAATTACTCCTCTTTTTTGGGTTTATACACTTGGAATTACGTCACAGTATTCCTGAAATCTGAGGGTTTGAGGCTGCCAACAACCCTCACATTTGAATTCCATTGGTTCTGTATCTCTGCGTGCTTGCTTTAAATTCATTGGTCCAATTCAAAAGCCTGTTTTGGTTAGGTTGGAACCCTGACTGCTGGGCTTTGATACAATTACTGTTAAGATCTGCTTCTGCAGTTTAAAATCCACTCATAAGGAGACCTGTTATTTTAAAGAGACAATGCTATATGATTTCTTCTTTTGGTTTTAGCATTCCTTTCCACTACTTACATTTGTCAAACACCACGTTTTAATTTTACATATGCAACTTCGCAACAAAAGGAACCTCAGCTTCAATTGAAATTTTTAAAATAATGCAAACAGGCCAATTAAGTAATTAGATTGCTAATAAATTACGTCAATGAGAAATATAAATCAGGACTATTTATAAGTAACACAAATATTATTTTTCTGTATAAAGGAAAATGATGTGGTATATTTGTCTGAATACAATGCACCCTCAGGAACCAATGTCCCATTTAAACAACAACCAGTTAGATCCAAACTAGACAAGATGCAGTCTGTTAACAAGTAATGAACTGTTGTGTTTACAGATGTCTGTGGCCAGTAAACATTCTGTTAGCTTGTCATGCAATGCTGGCTCATCAGTAGTGCAAATCATGTTCAAAACAGTTGGAAGCAAGTTCAAGGCTGGGATTTTCCAGCCTTTCCTCCGGGCGGGATTTTCCAGTCCTGTCGAAGGTGACCACTCACCCCTGTCCCCCTCCCCCTGGTCCGGGTTTCCCAATGACACAGCAAAACAAATACCCATTGACCTCACTGGGACCGGAAGATCCTGTTAGTGGAGGCGTGGGGAGGTGGGTGGGGGCAGAATATCCCAGCCCGCGTGGGTGCACGGTGACACAGTGGTTAGCACTGCTGCTTCATAGCACCAGGGACCCAGGTTCAATTCCAGCCTTGGTTGACTGATTGTGTGGGGTTTACACGTTTTCCCCGTGCCTGTGTGGTGTTTCTTCTGGGTGCTCCGGTTTCCTCCCACAGTACAAAGATGTGCGGGTTAGGTTGATTGGCCGTGATAAATTGCCCCTTGGTGTCAGGTGGATTAGGAGGGTAAATACTGGGGGTTACGGGGATAGGGTTTGTGGGATTGTCCTCAGTGCACGTTCGATGGGCTGAATGGCCTCCTTCTGCACTGGAAGGATTCTTTGATTCTATGTCAGCTGAGTTTTGCCTGAATGGAAATGCTTACCAACTTCAGAGTACTCCAGCTTTCAACACACTTCTTTGGATTCTATTATTAAATATCCCACCCTGTAATGATCATTCTGCCTAAACGTACACATTTATTCACTTGTTCTAGTTCTTCATTAATGAAAGCTTCATGGTTTTCCATTCTTGTGCATACAAGAGCACGTGCCATTTACTTGTTTTGGAGTTGCTAGTTGGAGATAGCTGTCAGAGATCTTCCCTACTTACATCAGTAATAATGAGCAAATCTCAGCTCTCTATGAGAATACACTCTTAATTTAACACTTTTATCTGATTAATCTGAAAAGATCTTCAAAAGTGCACCCATTAATTTATGTCTAACATAAAAGAAAAACTCTGCAAGAAATCATAAATGGAACAGAAAATGCCGGACAAACTCAACAGGGCTGGCAACATTAGTGGCGAGAGAAAAGGTGGCACGGTGGTTTTCACTTCTGCCTCACAATGCCAGGAGCACGGGTTCAATTCTCAGCTTGAGTCACCATCTGTGTGGAGTCTGCATGTTCTCCCCATGTCTGCATGGGTTTCCTCCAGTTGCTCCGGTTTCCTCCCACACTCCAAAGACGTGCAGGTTAGGTTAATTGGCCATGGTAAATTGCCCCTTAGTGTCAGGGGTACTAGTAGGATAAATATGTGGGGCTGTGGAGATAGGGGTAGGGTGGGACTGTGGTCAGTACAGACTCGATGGGCCGAATGTTCTCCTTCTACACTGTAGGAATTCCATGATTCTATGCAGGGTTGACATCTCAAGTACAAAATCACTCCATGGTTCAAGAAGTTTAGTAAGAAGTCTTACAACACAAGATTAAAGTCCAACAGGTTTATATGGTAGCAAAATCCACTAGTTTTCAGAAAGCTAGTGAATTTTGCTACCAAATAAACCTGTTGGACTTTAACCTGGTGTTGTAAGACCTCTTGCTGTGTTTACCCCAGTCCAATGCTGGCATCTCCAGAAGTTTAGACAATGAGTGAAATTGGCTTTAAAATATTGGGGCAAATTTTCCAGTCCCACCTGACATGGGAGTTGAAAAGGGCGGAACTGGAAAATTTGATTGTTCATTTTAAGGTTTTTTAACCTTGAGGGGCAATTTCTGGTCTCTGGCTGGATGCGACAAGAAAATCCCACCAATTACATTGTATTTCTCTCCAAAGATGCTGACACGCTTGCTGAGGTTTTCCAGCGCTTTCAGTTTATATTTTATCTCCATTCTACTGAAGGTATAGCACAAACTTATCTTAATCTACCATAAAACAGAGGTGATTCTTTGAAAGATTTGTACCTTGCAGAATTTAGACCATTTTCTCATCCAGTCCATGGCTTTGTGATATTGAGCATAACTTATTTCCCTGGGCACTGCGAAATGTTAGATATCCTGGCCAACGTTTAATCTTCAACCAGAGCCACCCTAGATTACCTGCTCCTTTATTTGTTACAGTCTCCACGGAGAGCAAAACCTGAAAAGAAAAGAATCCCCAAACAACCGTGACAAAAAGGAATCGTAGAAACTAGAAGCAGGAATCAACATTCGGTCTTTCCAGCCAGTTCCATTTTGATCATAGCTGATTGACATGATCCCCCCCTTCCCCCTGATACCTTTAGCCCCAAAAAAACTCAAAAAAAATGAATATTAAATTAATAAATTGATGGACAGGATTTTGCTCATTGAAACTTCTATTCTAAAAGTCAAGCCCAAAATCAACATAAAATTAAACACTTATTACTACCACAGTGGTTAGCACTGTTGACTCACGGTGCCAGGGACCCAGGTTCGAATCACAAAAACATCCCATCGTTGGAATGGTAGAAATGTAACACTAAAGTCACTGTCTCAAAACCCAGTGGGAGCGCATTTAAATTTTCATTGGGCCTGTCACTGCCTGTGGGGAATCTTCCCCCTTCCTCCCTTGTCCCTGTGTCAGCACAGACAGTGACCCAAGCTGGGAACGGAACCTGGTTCCCTGGCGCTGCGAGGCAGCTGTGCTAACCACTGTTGCCACCCCAACAGTGAAACTGCTCAGGTAACAACGTATCATTCGTTCAGCAGACTGATAGATTTATTACTGGTGAAGTGCTCTGAGAGTCACTAAGGACATGATAAAACATGATGTATAAATGAAAGTTTGTGCGTTCAGCCTGAAATCAACAAAGTTGTTACACAATGATCTGTGCTTTTCACAGTATTTTTCAGGAGTTGCCTGAAGGTAAACATACGGTCTACTGTGCCTTACTTTTTACTGAACATATTCCGTTCACCATCAAGCAGTGAGTCAACTTTGTTAGTAATTTGATCTATAAGACAGTCATTAATACTTTACCAGTCCTTCTCAGGAGGGTAATTGCGTGCCAATTCTTCAATTTGCTAGTACCCCTTTCATTTCTCCAAGAACAGTTACTTTTCTCCGCCCCCCGGGAACTGCTCAGTCTTCTATATTTTATTGCAGTTAGTGAATACCCTCATCACCGATTTCCCCGGATACCTCCTCCTTTTTCTGCCCAAGCATCATCTATTTCAGATGCTTTTAATCATTTTTCAATTTGTAGATGGCATCTCTCATTTTAATCTTTCAAAATTTCATGAGCAGAAGCAGTTGGGGCTCTTCAGTATCCTGTTGTCATAGATTTTTTTTTCAAAAATGTAAGGAAAAATTAAGTCTTTCTCAAGCTATTACTCAGAACGTTCACTCTATCTGTTTCTCATCCTTGTTGCCCATTATTTAATCTATTCGTTTCACAAGATAGAGAATGGCACGGTGGTGAGCGCTGCTGCCTGACAGTGTCAGGGACCTGGGTTCAATTCCTGGTTTGGGTCACTGTTAGTGTGGAGTCTGCATGTTCTCCCCGAGTCTGTGCGGGTTTCTTCTGGGTACTCTGGTTTCCTCCCACTGTCTGAAAGGTGTGCTGACCTAAACAGGCGCCACAGTGTGGCAACTAGGGGAATTTACAATAACTTCATTGCAGTGTAAATGTAAGCCCTACTTTGACTAATAATTAAGCTTTAAAAAAGATCACACTGGCTTAATGAGCAGGGTTATTTAGCCACTTTTGGCTCCTCTATATGGAAAGACACCAAATCGTCCTCCACAGCTCTCTATCACCCAAATATTTTTTGTAAATGCTGAAAAATTGTGGTCATAGAGGTTTATGGCGTGGAAACAGGCCCTTCAACCCAAATTGTCCATGCCACCATTTTGTTTTTAAACCCCTAAGCTAGTCTCAATTGCCTACATTTGGTCCATATCCCTCTATACCCATCTTACCCATGGAAATATCTAAATGCTTTTTAAAAGACAAAGTTGTATCTGCCTCTACTACTACCTCTGGCAGCTTGTTCCAGAGACTCACCACTCTCTGTGTGAAAAAAATTGCTCCTTGGGACCTTTTTGTATCTCTCCTTCTCACCTTAAACCTATACCCTCTAATTTCAGACTCCCTTATCTTTGGGAAAAGATATTGACTATCTTGTTGATCCATGGCCCTCATTATTTTGTAGACCTCTATAAGATCACCCCTAAGCCTCCTATGCTCCAGAGAAAAAAGTCCTACTCTATCCAGCCTCTCCTTATAGCTCAAATCATCAAGTCCCGGTAGCATCCTAGTAAATCTTTTCTGCACTCTTTCAAGTTTAGGTAAGGAAGCAGATTTCCTTCCCAAAGGGACATCAGTGAACCAGGTGGGCTTTTGCAAAAAATAACAAATCAAAGATGAGTTTCTTGGTCACCATTGCTAAGACTAGCTTTCATATAGCTGAGACTATAGCCATCTTACTCATGTAACTGTGTAAACACTTTTTAAAAGACAAAATTGTACCCACTTCTACTACTGCTTCTGGCAGCTCATTCCAGGTGATCACCACTCTATGTATGAAAAAATTGCCCGTCTCGACTCTTTTGTATCTCTCCCCTCTGACCTGGTCCCAACATTGATCCCTCTGGAAAGATACTTCCCACCACTTGCCTGCTTTGGTAGTTACTTTTAACTTCTACCTATGTCTTCATGGAGGTGGCAAGGTGGTTAATACTGCTGACTCACAGCACCAGAGACTGGGTATGATTCCTGGTTTGGTCTCTGCACATTCTCCCCATGTCTGAGTGGGTTTCCTTCGGGTGCTGCAGTTTCCTCCCACAGTCCAAATAATGTGCTGGTTAGGTGCATTGCCTGTGCTAAATTCTCCCTTAGTGTACCAGAACAGGCACCAGAATGTGGCAAGTAGGGGATTTTCACAGTAACTTCATTGCAGTATTAATGTATGCTTATTTGTGACACTAATAAATAAACTTTAAGCTCAACACAAGTTGCTGTGCCGGTGCACCATGAAACTGTTTAGTTCAGCTCATTGGCTGAGTAGAAAAACAAAATACTGCAGATGCTGGAAATCTGTAATGAAAATTCTCAGCAGGTCAGGCAGCGACTATGGAGGGAAACCGAGTTATCATTTCAAATTGTGAAGGATCACCTTGAGCTAAAACATTAACTCTCTTTCTCTCCACAAGTAGGTGAATGAAACTCGGAGTTAGAATACAGACAACAGACTTTTCAAGGAGCTTAACTTAATAAAAATGGAAGAATGGAAACCAACAAGAAAAGCATGGCTATACATGAGTCTTGAGCTAAGAGAAACAGGGATGAGTGTTTCTCATCAGAGGAGCTGAGACTGGAACTATTGTAGGTAGATTAAGACATTGGACCAAATCTATCAGTGTCGGTGCTCCTGTATCCGGCACTGATCAGACAGAAAACTATTCATTGACCTGAGTGTGATTTCCAATGGAAAACATATCTCTCAGCTCAGGAATCCACTGAGAAAGCAGCAAAGAGAAACTGAATAGAAGCCATGTTCCCTTTTGTTGGTGCTAGTTTCCGAATGGGTCAGTGATTCAGACATCATCAAGGAGCTCAGTTTAATAGTGAAGTGTTTGAGTGAATGAATGGCTGAGTGCATTGGTGTGTAAATGGGTCGGAGGGTGAGGTACATGGGTGAGTGTGTTGAGTGACTTTTAAGTATGGTGTGGTAAGTGGGCAGAGTGGCTTCTGCATAGGGTGGTAGGTGGGCAGGGTGACAGGTGGTTAATGGGGCTTGGGTAGGAAAAGAGCTAGTGGAATGGTATATGGATGAGTTGGATTGATAGGCCGAGGAGTCAGATTGGTTAGGGGATTAGCCAGGGGTTGAGGGGTTAATCAAGGGGGTGCAGGGGTCAGTATGAGTAATTGTGGGCTCAGTTGTATGATTATCCAGGAGTTAGACTTGGATTTTACTGTCTAACATTTCCTGGACAACTTTTCAGATACGTGGGTTGGAACTGTCTGAAATCACCAACTCTTACTCAGGTCTAGGGATTATTTCAGATGGTACTGGGGAGCAGGAGAATCGCTCATTGGAAATTCAAATTTCCCAGGTTAATTCTCACAGCATCAGTGCGTCAGGACTTCAGTAAGACCTGCATCTTGGACTGTACTTCCTGTCTCCAACAATATGGTGACTGTAATTTCTGGGGTGGAATTTTCCTGTCTCGCTCACTTTGGGAATCATTGTAGAATGAAGAGACACCATTGACCTTGGGTGCGATTTTCCAGTCTGGGGATGAGTGCAGCTGGAAAATCTTACCCCTGGTGTCAGAATCTCAGCTCAGGGTTAAAATTGGATGGTACCAGTCACATTCAACTTGTGACAGAGGCAGGATAGAGTTGGTGAATTGAACCCAAAGACAATTCCTTCAGTCTTTCTGAAATTTAACTGGAGGAAACTTTGGCCAATCCAGGATTAGATGTCCAACAAACGCTCTGGCATCACGGAATTCATTGTGTGATTGACCACTCTGGGTTATAGAGAATTTCCTGGTATCAGCTTTACCTGTGCCTCTTGCTCCCTCGCCATTTGAATTTGTGGAAAGTAATTTTCTGCATCTATCTGCTAGCGAAGTTATTATCTAGATGGTTCTTTTTCAGATTGAAAAGCTTATGGTGCTCCATCACTTCCTTGTGGGCTTTCATTGACACTGAGCACCAGCCTTATGGATCCTATCAGCACAGTTACCAATACTCTAATGCTTGGCCACCAGAACTAGACACAGTACTCAAAAAACAATGGCATTGTTCAATGGCAAATTCTCTTGTCCAAGTCTATACTTGAAGATCTGAAGACTATTGCACTGAGACACTGAGTCCAGTCTCTCATATTAGCTGTTATTTGCTAAAGCTTTCTATTATTGTCCTGCTCTATAGTTCTGGTAATATTTTTTTCTGTTATATTTTGTTGGATATTTTGCATTTGTTTACAATGGACCAAAATCGACAATGAAGACATAAATGCCACACTTACAGTGATTACCTATGCCTCCTTGAACCTCAAGCTTCTTCAGCTACTTCACTAAGCTGGTTCGAATGTCCTTCCATGTCACAGAGTCATAGGGTGGAATTTTACCGGCACATCCGCCCAAGTTTTGCACG
Organism: Carcharhinus amblyrhynchos; assembly: GCF_965287045.1. Lineage (NCBI taxonomy): Eukaryota > Metazoa > Chordata > Chondrichthyes > Carcharhiniformes > Carcharhinidae > Carcharhinus > Carcharhinus amblyrhynchos. The sequence goes on along the minus strand of NC_137333.1, from coordinate 6,830,666 downwards.
ATCCTGCCCAGGGCCAACGGAGATTGCTGTTCTCTGAGCCGAGCCCGGAATCGGGAATGGCATGCCGGTGAAATTCCAGCCATAGAGTCACACAGCACGGGAAAGGCCCTTTGGCCCATTGAGTCAGCACTGACAATAACTACAACTAAAGTCGTGCTAATCCCATTTTTCAGCAGTTGTCCCTGTATCCTTGAATGTTATGATGTTTCAAGTGTTCATCCAAATACTTTTAAAGGTGGTAAGGTTTTTGGCCTCTGGTAACTTCCCGAGCAGTATATTCCTGAATTGCACCACCCTCTGAGTGAATGTCTTTCTCCAATCCCCTCTGGATCTCCTGCACCTTATTATAAAACTATGCGCCCTTGTGATTGGTTCCTCAACCAAGGAGAATAGCTGTCTCTGAATCACCCTGTCCGTACCCCTCGTAATCTTACAAACATGTAGTTTTGCGAGTGGTATGATGGCACAGTGGTTAGCACTGCTGCCTCACAGCGTCAGGGACCCAGGTTCAATCCCTGGCTTGGGCCACTGTCGGTTTGGAGTCTGCACATGCTTTGAAAGGCGTGCTGGTTAGGTGCAATGGCCATGCTAAATTCTCATTAGCGTACCTGAACAGAGCGTGGCGAATAGAGGATTTTCACAGTAACTTGTGAAGCCTGCTCGCGACACGAATAAATAAATTTTCAAACATCTTTCCCATTCTAATTATCGTTGTTGCATAGTATCAGCATTTTTTTTTTCATTTTTATGCTCTACTTTCTCGTCGAGGATTTATGAATGAGCTGTAGCTTAATTGCTCAGTTTTAAACAAAGTGAATTCACAACAGGCTTACACCACTGGGATTGGTGAGGAGGGGCTCAGGCTCGTTAATGAAGCAACACTGCTTATTACTGTCTATTGCTGGGTACATTTAGCAGCATTGTATCCCGTCTACGATGACCTAAAAAGATCTTTTACGGTGGGCATATTTCTATTCATGGAAGTCGAGCAGAAGGTGCCTGCCACCAATTTGCACTTCAGAGGAAAGGTTGTCAGTTTGGTGATTTATAGGTGATTTATAGAAACGCCTCTCCCACATATGCATGGAATCGGGGGAAAACAGGAAAAGAGAATTCTGAGAAAAATGCATTCTAAGTGGAAGACTTTAAGGGACTGCATCAGAGCTGCACGCGAGTTGTTAGTTTGTGCAGCGCAACGTTATTTTGACAGAAAGTCAGAGGGTGAGATTTTGCGGCTACGCTCACCCCAAGAACAGAAAATCCAACCCAAGGTTAACGGACCTTTGCAATGTCCTGTCCCACCCACTAGGATTACTGCCTGAAGCACCAAATAATTGTTTTCAATAGATTTGATATTTTCTCTTTTTTTAACCCAAAAAAATCACATTTTTCTTTTCCTGCCCTCAACTTCCATACATTTTCTATTCCTGCCTACGATACTGGAGGGCGGCACAGTGGTTAACGCTGCTGTATCAGGGTGCCGGGGACCCAGGCTCAATTCCCGGCTCAGGTCACTGTCTGTGTGAAGTTTGCACAGCCTCCTCGTGTCTGGGCGGGTTTCCTCTCACAGTCCAAAGATGTGCGGGTTAGGTGGATTGGCCATGCTAAATTGAACCTCGTATCAGGGGATTAGCAGAGTAAATACGTGCGGTTCTGGAAATAGGGCCTGGGTGGGATTGTAGTCGGTATAGACTCGATGGACTGAATGGCCTCCTTCTGCACTGTAGGGATTTGATGAATGTCCTGATCAGGGGCTTAGGTACGTGGGACAAGTAGGGGAATTTCACACTTCATTGCAGTGTTAATGTAAGCCTTACTTGTGACTAATAAATAAACTTTTTTTTTAAAGGAACTGGCTTTCCAAATGTCAAACACTGCATCAGGTTTTAAGCTTTAAGCTAAAATACTGAAGGAATTGTTGATAAATAGATCTTGAAGGTTAATGAACAATGTTGCAAACTTAACTCCAAGCATCAAACTATTTAAATTGTTTTAAATAATAGCTTTAAATTTAGTTTTAAAACTAAAATAAGTAGGATGGGAAAATGCTGCCCAATGCCCAAATCAAGTAAGTTCAGCGCGTGAATTGTATTTGTTCCCCACTATTTTTCTTCAAAGAAAAATGTGAGAAGGAACTTGATTTAATTATAGCTTTGTATACTCACTTGCTCTCTGTAAAAGAAAGGGTTTAATTATTTTCATTAGGTCCATTCTAAAATATTCCTCGGTCCTTAGACTGAAAGATTTGTTAAGCTCGTGACTGGACAAGCAAGACAAGACTCTCCAGTTCACATTATAAAAATTCCCTATTGCTATATCTCTGAGTGAAATTATTGTATAATTATCTCTGTGGGCATACCCCTGAACATAAAGAGAGGGGAGGGGAAGTCTCCCAAAAAATTCTAAGTGCTGAATTCACGTGAAAACTGGAGTAACTCACACCAATTTTTTTTTTGTTGGGATTTTTAGAATGAATCTCCCACACTCTGATCTCTAGTGAGATTCACTCTGAAAATCAGTGGGCAGGGTCTATTCCCATTGGAGAGGCCAGCAGCATAGTGCTGAGTGAGTCACTGCGCATCCGCCAATCTGTCAGCACCGAGATTGGTAGTCCCACGCTGCCGGCCTCCCGGTTGCTGGCTAGCTCCGTGACCCTGCATCGTTGCCACTCTGACTCCCTCACTTCCCCCAGTAGCTGGCCTCCTGCAGTGCAGCAGGCTGAGAGAATTACCTGCAAGATGCTCGGATGACCTACTACTCCTTGGTACACAAGACAGAAAGCACCTTGTAACACAAAGACCTGTACTCTTTCATCAGATTATATTTTAATAGTAATGCTTCCTACATTTTCAACATGTAATGAAATAGTGGTTTTATCAAAGTATTTGTCAAGCGCTGCCTTAGACAGACCAACACCCCGGTAGTCAGATTCTATGTAAGCATGAGGAAAGTTTGACAGCTGATAAAATGTGGGTTCCTCAGTTGGCCCCTTTACATCAGTGACTACAGTTCAAGGATACATAATTGGCTGCAAAATACATTTTGAGGTTGTGGAAAATGCTAGCTAATGTAAGACAATCTTCTTCTTCTATCTTCTGTTCACTAGAATGAAGTCTTTTTTTTAAATTAACTGTGTCTATTGATGGTCCTGTGTCTTAAAGAGTTTGATAAGGATTTGAGAAACATTGTAATGTGTTTTGTTCTATTTTAACCACACAAACTGCAAAATGTTCACCTGATGACATTTAGTCTTAATTTTCTTCATTGAAATAGTTTTGATGCTTGGAGTTAAGCTTGCAACATTGTTCATTGTCCTTCAAGATCTATTTATCAGGAATTCCTTCAATATTTTAGCTTAAAGCTTAAAACCTGGCAAGGTGTTTGATATTTCATTAAAGGGAAGTCGTGTCTGACAAATTTACTGGAGTTCTATGAGGATGTGTCTAGGGCGGTGGATAGAGGAGAGCCGGTGGATGTGGTCTTTCTAGATTTTCAGAAGGCGTTTGACAAAGTACCTCACAAGAGGTTATTGCAGAAGGTCGAGGGACATGGAGTTGGGGGTAGGGTGTTAGCGTGGATAGAGGATTGGTTGTCAAATAGGAGGCAGAGAGTGGGGGTCAACGGGTGCTATTCGGATTGGCGGATGGTGACTAGTGGAGTGCCCCAGGGGTCGGTGCTGGGGCCTCAGCTTTTTACCATTTATATAGATGATCTGGAGGAGGGAACCGAGTGTAGGGTGTCGAAATTTGCTGATGACACCAAGATTGGGGGAACGGCAAATTGTGCGGAGGGTGTGGAGAGTCTGCAGAAGGATCTAGATAGGCTGGGCGAATGGGCCAGGAAATGGCAAATGGAATTTAATGTTGGCAAGTGTGAGGTGGTCCACTTTGGTAGGAAGAATGGTAGGAAGGACTATTACTTACGGGGTGAAAAACTGCAGCAGGCGACGGTGCAGAGGGACCTCGGGGTCCTTGTGCATGAGTCGCAAAAACCCAGCTTGCAGGTGCAGCAGGTGGTCAGGAAGGCGAATGGGATGCTGGCCTTCATAGCGAGGGGGATTGAATATAAAAGTAGGGAGGTCTTGCTGCAGCTGTATAGGGCATTGGTGAGGCCGCAGCTGGAGTACTGTTTGCAGTTTTGGGCGCCGCATCTGCGCAAAGATATTTTGGCCTTGGAGGGAGTGCAGAGGAGGTTTACTAGGCTGATACCGGAGTTGAGGGGGTTGAGCTATGAGGAGAGGCTGAATAAACTGGGCTTGTACTCGTTAGAGTTTAGAAGAATGAGGGGAGATCTCATTGAGACGTATAAGATGATGAATGGGATGGATAGGATAGAGGTGGAGAGACTCTTCCCGCTCAAAAAAGACAGTAGGACTAGGGGGCACAGCCTCAAGATAAAAGGGGGGGCGGTTTAGAACGGAGTTGAGGAGGAACTTCTTCACTCAAAGGGTGGTGAATCTCTGGAATTCTCTGCCCGTTGAAGTGGTGGAGGCTGCCTCGCTAAATATTTTTAAGACGTGGGTTGATGGGTTTTTGATAAGAGAGGGGATTAAGGGTTATGGGGAGAAAGCGGGAAAGTGGAACTGAGCAGCGACAGATCAGCCATGATCTTATTGGATGGCGGGGCAGGCTCGAAGGGCTAGATGGCCTACTCCTGCTCCTATTTCTTATGTTCTTATGTTCTTATATTTGGAAAGCCAGTTTCTGGCCTGTCTTGTGCTTCTAAAGCTCCTAACAGGCTGTTTGCTGTTATTCCAAACCTAAATTATTGGCAGGGACAGAAAACGCATGGAAATTCAGGGAAAAAGTGTGATTTTCTTTTGTAAAGGAGACAGGGTTTAAAAAGAGAGAGAAAATATCATATCTATTGAAAATTCAGACCACAGACAGCAATTGCCTTCAGAAAATTTCCAAGTTTGTTCAAGACCTCAGATCACACACAATTCCTCTAAGAAGTTCCCCCTTGCTAAAATACTTGCATATCATAGAATCGCTAGAGTGCAGAAGGAAGCTATTTGGCCCACCAAGGCTGCACCAACAATAATCCCACCCAGGTCCCATCCCCCTAACTCAAATTTGGCACTTAGAATGTTTTTGGGATATTTACCCTCCCAAATCCCCTTGATACTATGGGGCAATTTATCATGATCAATCAACCTAACCCACACATTTTTGGGCTGTGGGAGGAAACCAGAGCACCAGGAGGAAACCCACGCAGACATGGGGAGCGTGTGCAAACTCCACACAGTCTCCCGAGGCCGGAATTGAACCCAGGTCCCTGAGGCAGCAGCGCTAACCACTGTGCCACCATGCCGCCTGTGCGTGTCAGGTACAGTTTTATTAGTGTATTTTGCTAAAGTTTACACTTCATAAAGTTCCTGGCCATGAGACAGCTCCTCAGTTATTGCATTACCTTGTGCACAGATCGTAGCTTTATAAGCTCTACTTTGAAGTTCTACAAGAGGCAAATAATTACAATTTTCCATTACTTGACTAGCTTCATTACAAGACTGCAGCTCACCAGCTCAGAGTGCGGACCTCACCTATATAGTATTTTAGTTTCAACCAATCAACAAAATAAGGGACAAATCAAAAGAACAGCCTCCTCAAGGGAAACTGCAAACAAAAACAAATTGCAAAGAGAAACTTAGAACATTAAGTCAAAAGGTGACTAACTGGGTTGATAAACACCCCAGCTTCATCGGAGCCCAATGGACATGGAAGGCTTTGATGGTGCCACTAAATACCATGTGATCCCTCTCTAGTCACACCCAGCCGTGTATATGATTGTCGTAAAGGGACAGGCAATCAGGCCAGAAGACCCCCAACTCAGTCACCCCTTCCTGCTGCCTGGACCTATTCCTCACCTTATGTCAAGAAATTCCGCCCCCCCACCCCAGTCACTTTAAAATGAAGTGGTTAATTTAATGAGTCTGATAGCTTCAGAATCGTGTGTTTGTGTGTGTGTATGTGTATGTTTATGTGTGCATGTTTATGTTTATGTGTGTATATATGTGTATATATGTGTTTATGTGTGTATATATGTGTTTATGTGTGTATATATGTGTTTATGTGTGTATATATGTGTTTGTGTGTGTGTGTATGTTTATGTGTTTGTGTATATTTGTGTGTGTGTTTGTGTGTATATATGTGTTTATGTGTGTGTGTATGTTTGTGTGCGTATGTTCGTGTGTATGTTTGTGTGCGTATGTTCGTGTGTATGTTTGTGTGCGTATGTTCGTGTGTATGTTTGTGTGCGTATGTTCGTGTGTATGTTTGTGTGCGCGGGCGCATGTTCGTGTGCGCGCGGGCGCATGTTCGTGTGCGCGCGGGCGCATGTTCGTGTGCGCGCGGGCGCATGTTCGTGTGCGCGCGGGCGCATGTTCGTGTGCGCGCGGGCGCATGTTCGTGTGCGCGCGGGCGCATGTTCGTGTGCGCGCGGGCGCATGTTCGTGTGCGCGCGGGCGCATGTTCGTGTGCGCGCGGGCGCATGTTCGTGTGCGCGCGGGCGCATGTTCGTGTGCGCGCGGGCGCATGTTCGTGTGCGCGCGGGCGCATGTTCGTGTGCGCGCGGGCGCATGTTTGTGTGCGCGCGGGCGCATGTTTGTGTGCGCGCGGGCGCATGTTTGTGTGCGCGCGGGCGCATGTTTGTGTGCGCGCGCGCGCATGTTTGTGTGCGCGCGGGCGCATGTTTGCGTGCGCGCGCGCGCATGTTTGCGTGCGCGCGGGCGCATGTTTGCGTGCGCGCGGGCGCATGTTTGCGTGCGCGCGGGCGCATGTTTGCGTGCGCGCGCGCGCATGTTTGTGCGCGCGCGCGCATGTTTGCGTGCGCGCGCGCGCGCGCATGTGTGTGTGCGCGTTTGTGTGTGTGTGTGTGTGTGTTTATGTGTGTGTATGTTGTAGATTTATGTTATTAATGTTATTTTCAGCTGCAAATATTGACCTGAATGCAGAAAGAAATAGAGACCAAAGAATAAATTATTTCAGCTACTTGAGCACTTGGTTTCATGAAAGTTGATTCATTAATCCTGTCTAATAATAGTAAATCATTTTGGGTGAGCCAGGGTGCTTAATTGAACAGATATTGATTAGTTCAGCAAATCATTAAAGTGCTACAGTTGGATTAAAGCATGATGTTCAGATGTAAATTATGCAGATGTAAATATGATGCTCAGTCAATTATTACAATGTGATAGATTGAAAGTGTCATGCATACAGAATGTAATATTTTTAATTAGATAAGCAGATCTCCTGATTCAGATATGCTGCTATTGCAAGGGTCAACAGTTATGTAAATAACCGAGAATAAGTTACATTTGGGAAGGGACAATAAATAAAGTTACTTGTGTTTTGTTCAGGTCTTATAAAATTCTTAGTACCAAGATAGGGGGACCACGGTGGCACAGTGGTTAACGCTACTGCCTCACAGCGCCAGGGACCCAGGTTCGATTCCTGGCCTTGGGTCACTGGCTGTGTGAAGTCTGCACGTTCTCCCCATGTCTGCACGGGTTTCCTCTGGGTGCTCTGCTTTCTTCCGACAGTCCAATGATGTGCGGGTTAGGTGGATTGGCATGCTAAATTGAACCTTAGTGTCAGAGGGACGAGCTAGGGTAAATGCATGGAGTTATGGAGAAAGGGCCTGGATGGGATTGTGGTTGGTGCAGACTTTTTGGGCAGAATGTCTTCCTTCTGTACTGGAAGGATTCTATTTTGGGATATTGGGTGGGGTTATGCATGCGAATGGTGATGGGATCTGGAAAGAAGTTTGAGAGGGATGTGATTGGAGCACCATCCCTGTCCTCCCACTGATTCCCCATCCACTTCCCCATGTTTTACGACAGTGGAGGCAGATCACCTTTGGGATTTCCTGGTCCCGCCGATATCAGTGGCTTCCTCTGGGACTCAAATTAGAAGACCCCACTGACAAAGATTTCCTCACTGAGGAAATGATTCTTCTTGCCAGTTCCAACACCCATGTCAACGACTTGGCAAAAATGGGCAGCACGGTGGTGGCACAGTGGTTAGCACTGCTGCCTCACAGCACCAGGAACTCAAGTTCGATTCCCGGCTTGGGTCATTGTCCGTGCAAAGTCTGCACATTCTCCCTGTGTGTGCATGGGTTTCCTCTAGGCGCTGTGGTCTCTTCCCAAGTCCAAAAGATGTGCTGGTTGGATGCATTGGATATGCTAAATTCTCTCCCAGTGTACCCCGTACAAGCGCCGGAGAGGTGACCTGGGGATTTTTCACAGTAATTTCATTTCAGTGCTCATATAAGCTGATGGTGACACTAACAAATAAACTAAACTATGAACAAGCGCCTGAGTGTGGCGACTAGAGGATTTTCACAGTAACTTAATTGCAATGTTCATGTAAGCCTACTTGTGACACTAATAAATAAACTTCAAACAAACGAGCACACACTGAGGATCAAGCCTTCCTGCCTGTATTTCTCTGCTGTTACATCAATGGATCTTCGAGTCAGGTTGTTCTTAATCACTGTCAGACTTCACCCTTCAAAATGAAGTTCCATCTATCACCTGAGTTACACAAAATATAATTGACACCAAATTCTATTGACCGGTGGATGGGTGCTGTGCAAAACCAGAAAATGTAGACAGCAGGACAGCATCTGAGAGAGAAAGATATGAATGTGTGAGGTATGTTCCTCCAGCCCAACCGTTTATCTGTCTTTCTCTTTCAAGTTCTGCTGAACCTGCTATGTGGCATTTTCTGGTCATTAGCAATGATTTTTTTGACTGCTGGGTGATGGATTGATATTAATGTCTTTTGTAATGTCTTTTGTAATGTGCTTCTTTTAACCCCTTTACACAGAAGAAACCATTTAACTCTGATTTCTGGTGCCATTTCCAAATAGTCAAATGCTTGCATCAGTCAAGGAGGACATCACTGGGTATGTTACAGAGAGGATGTGACCTATTGTTCTATTAGAGTGTAAGAATGTGCAGAGTTAAAGCATGGCAGAAATGCATGAACATCTATTCCTGGTTTTTGCCGCATATAATCTCTGTAGCATCGGGATAACCCCATTGTAACCTGGGCTATACTTTGCATAAAGCAGAAGATGCTTCAGACTGCTTTGGTTAACTGTTTAAAGAGTGAAACCTGATACCCTTGTGTGCTAAATTTTAAATGAACTTCAATCACAATGCCTTGTCTTGCAACATAGAATGGGTTTGGTACATTTTAGTACATTTAGACTGCACCTGATTTCTAACAGATAGATTCAGAAAGAATGTTCCCAATGGTAGGGGAGTCCACAACTAGGGGTCACAGTTTGAGGAAATGGGGCAAATATTTTAGGACTGAGGTGAGGAGTTTTTTTTCCACTCAGAGAGTAATGAGCCTGTGGAATTCACTACCACAGAATATATTGAATAATTAAGGACTCCAAGCATCTCTTTTCCACCTTCTTCCGTCAGGGAAAAGATACAAAAGTCTGAGGTCACATACCAACCGACTCAAGAACAGCTTCTTCCCTGCTGCTATCAGACTTTTGAATGGACCTACCCTCCATTAAGTTGATCTTTCTCTACACCCTAACTATGACTGTAACACTACATTCTGCACTCACTCGTTTCCTTCTCTATGAATGGTATGCTTTGTCTGTATAGCGTGCAAGAAACAATACTTTTCATTGTATACTAACGCATGTGACAATAATAAATCAAGTCAAATCAAATCAAAGAATGTTCCCGATGGTGGGAGAGTCCAGAACTAAGGGTCATAGTTTGAGGATAAGGGGTAAAGCTTTTAGAAGTGAGGGGAGGAGAAATTTCTTCACCCAGACGGTGATGAATCTGTGGAATTCACTACCACAGAAAGTAGTTGAGGCCAAAACATTGTGTGATTACAAGAAGAAATTAGATATAGCTCTCGGGGTTAAAGAGATCAAGGGATATGGAAGGATCAGGATATTGAATTTGATGATCAGTCATGATAAAAATGAATGGTGGAGCAAGCTCGAAGGGCTGAATGGCCTACTTCTGTTTCTAGTTTTGATGGGCGGGATTTTATGGTCTCACTCCTCCCGAAACCATAAAATCCCACCAAGGTCAACAGAACTTTCCAATTTCCACCCCTCACCATTGAGGCTGAATGAAATCCTGTGATACTTGCAAAACAGCAGAAACCTTTCTCAGGAGATGTATAATAAAAGCCATTAGGACATGTGGCAGGCTATTGAGGAGAGTCACCGGGGGTTGTGAGTTGATATTCCATTGTTAAAGAGGAGATTTTCCCAGTGAACAAAAAGAAGAAAAAATAATGCAATAAATGTAACATAAAGAGAAAGGTACTATTTACAATGGATTCCTCCACATACTCAGTGCCTCATTATCCCTTTCAGCGCTCAGGTATAATTATCTAAATGTACTATTGTTCTACAAAAAGTCAGTGAGAAAAGTTGACCCTCTGATCTTGATTGCAGCCAGCCAGCAGTGCCGTATATCTGACAAAAGCCAATTCATTTCATTTGTGCCATGTCCTCTGATGAGCGCCCGTTGCATTTTTTTTATTCATACGTGGGACATGGACGCCACTGGTTGGCCAGCATTTATTATCCATTCCTAGTTCCCCTTGTTCAGAATCAACCATATTGCTGTGGCTCTGGAGTCACATGTAGGCCAGACCAGGTAAGGGTGGCAGATTTCCTTCCCTAAAGGACATGAGTGGACCAGGTGGGTTTTTCTGACATGGTCATCAGTAGATTCTTAATTTCAGATATTTTTTATTGAATTCAAATTCCACCATCTGCTGTGGCGGGATTCGAACCTGGGTCCCCAGAACATTAGCTGAATTTCTGGATTAATAGTCTAGCGAGAATACCACTGGGCCATCACCTTCCCTAATCATATTTGAATAATTTAGACTATAGTGTTCAATAGGCTTCCAAAGACTTCGCTCAATTACTTTCAAAGGTACAAGGAGGAATCTTGCTCAATTTTATCTTAAATCCTTTGGGCAGGATGCACCAAGCCCCCTCTCCACCCTCCCATCCCCACCCCACAGCATGTTTTCTGGCAGCAGACGCAGTTCGCCATTGGTTGCCTGCAGGATCTTCTTGTACCACTGACATTGCTGGCGTTTTGTACAGCTCATCCATTCCACTGCCTGGGAACCTACTGTGGAGAAAGGGTTTGCCTTTGTGGGACCAGAGTCCCACCTTTCATCTGTTCTTCTCTTCCGAGATATTGAACGATTTGGAGAGACGGCAGTCAGTTTGAAAAGTTATTGGAGACGGTGGGCAGAATTTTCCGGCCATGTTCTCGCCAAAACCGGCAAATCCCACCCGAGTTCAACGGAACTTTGCGTGGTCCGTCACCCCTCTGCTACGATTCCCGTAGTGGGCAGGACAGAAAAACTCCCTCCAGTGAGAATCATGGATCAAATGATGTTCTCACACTACTTTCCTGTGATTAGTGTGTCATTCAGTTTGTAGAACTCTCACCTCTGAGTCACAAGGTTCTGAGTTCAATCTGAAGTGCAGTAATCGCTCCGATGCAGTGGCGATAGAGTGCAGCACTGTCAGCAAGCCCTGTATTTTGGATAAGAGGTGAAACCGAGACCCTATTTGACTGCTCAGGTGGATGTAAAAGATCCCATGGCATTATTCTGAGGAAGAGGAGGGGGCCTCTCACTGGTTGTAACCATTAATCATGGCCAATGTTCATCCCTCAATCAACATCACAAAAAACAGTACCATTCAGCATGACTGCATTATCGACTGGGGGAGCCTGCTGTGGTCTTTCCCACAAAAATGATAACATGTCCAATGATACTTCTTTGACTTAAATACTTTGACACATCTCATCTTTGTGAGAAACATCTTCATACATGCTTTTCTTTTCATTATTTGAAAAGGTAAATATAATTGCTAACCACAAAAAGTAATATCATACTCAGCTGAATTTATACACTTGTGCTGTTTTATTTTTTGCTCTTGAACAACCGTGAGTGTGTTTATTAGTTAATAATATACAATACTTAATCCACTTAGGAAGCAAATGGAAACTTGGAATCCTCAGGGTCTGGTGCAATCCCTGGTTCCAAAGCTTGTTATTTCTTTTGGAGGTGGACCCTAACTGAAAATGGAGATTCAAAAAGAGGAAACCGAGAAAGTAAAATGACTTTGCAGAAGGAAATTACTGAGAATGGAAATTATTATATTTGTTGGGGAGTAGCCCCTTTAAGGGAACAGGTCACATGACTGGGGGTGGAGCTGGCCAGGAACTGCCCTGAGAAGGTAGTTGTCATTTGGAGTGTGAAGCGAGTAGACTGAATAAAGATCTGTGTTCCCTGATGCCTGGCTCTGGAGTAGCTCTCAAGGAGTTGCCCCTTGGAATTAGGGAATTTCACACAAACCAAAACTCAAATATGTAAAAGGGTGCAGAGCCATCTGAACTCAGTAGATAATGGCTGGAATTTTACTAGCACAACTGCCCGAGACTCGTGAAATCCTGCCCGAGGCCAACAGAAAATTCCGTTCTGCGAGCTTGGCCACCCTGATCCCAGGGTGGGTGTGCCGATAAAATTCCAGCCAATGAGTCCACTGATATTGATGGCATGTGTGCTGAGTGGATAACTGAGTAATTGCTTATAAGTTCTGCCTTAGCTGTATCTGCCATTTAGTGTGTAATTTATCAATCAATACCAACTGTATGTTATTGCATACAGTTTAACTTACATTGATTTCATAGAATTTCCTAGAATTCTACAGTGCAGAAGGAGGCCATTTGGCCCATTGAGTCTGTACCAACTACAATCCCTCCCAGGCCTTATCCCCATGCATTTATCCTAGGTAGTCCTCCTGACACTAAGGGGCAATTTAGCACGGCCAATCCACCTAACCCGCACATCTTTGGATTGTGGGAGGAAACCGGAGCACCCAGAGGAAACTCCACACAAACAGTGACCCAAGGTGGGAATTGAACCCCGTCTGAGGCAGCAGTGCTAATCACTTTGTCACTGTGCGACCCTATTCTTAGGTTTTAGAACATAGGTTTCCAATCTAAGATAGAATTTCGTGTTTGTAGATTGAACATTCTTCGATATGAAACGATGGAATCCTGTAACTTCATTCTTTCAATAAATAATTGAGATTACAGATTTCCTACTTTTTTTTAAAAAGGTTATTGGTATCTACTGCAATTTCATTGGGAATCACACTTACTTAGAAATTATATTTAATTTTCTGCTCTTCGTTAGCTGGTATTAATTATAATAAACATTTGTACTCTTAATTGTCAAGGTAGATTCCCCGATCCAAAGCTTACTGTAAAAACGATGGTCAAAGAACTTTTTGGATACAGGGTGAACAACCCTGGGACAGAGGTGGGGGCAGCTGCAGAGGATTAACACTGATATAATGCAAGCCCTATCTCTCCTTTTCACTTTTGAGATGATGTTCCCACATTTAGAGAATTCAAAATCCCAGGCGATAAATAAAAATTGTCACACAAAAATTCAACAGGTTATTCAGGACTGTGAAACTCGCGGTTGATGTAAATAGTAGAAATGCATCCACAGAAAAGACAGATTAACACAGGAAAGAAGAAATAATCAAAAGTTATATTATTAGCAATACAGTGGAGTAGGAGGAGGGTCATCTAGATCAAGTACACCTACATAGGCCAATTGAAGCAAATATTTGTTTCTGTTCTGTAAATTCGATATGATTTAAGTTTTGCTCCTGTCCTGGGAGTGTAGAACAGCAGTGTTCTCCCTTGCATCTTGAGCTTCTAGATAATCAATTCTTAATCCTTAAATATAGAGTAATGAAGTCTTAATGTCGGGTTTGGTGATGAGTAGCTGCACGTTATTACCCAGGATGCCAATATCAGGGAAATATTAGGGAGATTTGTAATCAAAAAGACGGAGTTAAATTGCAACCCTACTTAAACAAATGGAACATGGATTATTTATTAGGGGAATTGGTTGAAATGGGTCATATTTTCTGAAGGCAAATTAAAGAGGGAGGACACACAGGATGGAGTCTTGATTTATCCTGACACTGACTTCAACTCTGTTCAGTTGCAAACAAAAAATACAGTTTGTAACAGCCATATCTTCCAGAACAACATTAGATTTTAACCTAAAGAAGAACATTACATCGCTGGACACTTGGAAGTTGCCCTGGATTTTTTTTCCCAAGGGTCAGAAGTTCAACTCGGAAAAGGATGCCTTTTCTAGGAAATCACGTGACTTGAATTAACTTTTTGATTTGATTTATCATTATTGTCACATGTGTTGGGATAAAGTGAAAAGTATTGCACGATAAAGACAAAACATGCCATTCATAGGGCACATAGGGGAGAAGGAAAGGAGAGGGTGCAGAATACAATGTTACAGTCATAGCTAGGCCACTGAGAAAGATCAGCTTAATATATGGTAAGTCCATTCAAAAGTCTGATAACAGCAGGGAAGAAGCTGTTCTTGAGTCGGTTGGTATGTGACCTCAAAATTTTGTACCTTTTTCCCGACGGACGAAGGTGAAAGAGAGTATGGCCATAAGAAGAGTAGTTTCAAGGGAATAGCAGATAACAGCAGATACACTGTCAAGGGTATCAGTTGGAGGATCTATTGCATATAACTATTTACCCTTGAGAAGGTGGTCATAAGCTGCTTTCTTGAACTGCTGCAGTCCCTGAGATATAGATACGTCCCACAGTGCTGTTAGGGAGGGAGTTCCAAGATTTTGAAATCAAAAGTGTTCCACAACTAGGATCATCCAGGATTGAGATAGGGCAGGAAACTTTAAGGAGAAACCTTAGTGCTTTAATACCTTTGGAAAGAAAACCGATAGAAACTTACTATTCAGATCCTGATGGAGGTAAGAAACAAGAATCAAGATAAAGCTCTACCGCGATCCAGGAGAAGCACATTTACATCGACAGAGCAGACAGTATGGAATGTCCTCAACCACAGGAAGAACAGGATTAGTTCAAGGAAATTAGTCAGGGCACCTCAGAGACTCACCCTGGGGGAGTCTGTGACTTTGCCCTGAAGCCTGTGGTATAATCTGGTCCATAAGTTCCACCCTCCTGGTTGAAATGGGTTTCTAAATTATACCACTCTTACTGGCCAACTCGCAGCTTAATGTTTTCACTGCGTACCACAGAGCATTTGCATCGCATAGGCACGTAATGAAAAATTGAGCAGTCATTCCCAATTTCATTTTGAATGCCGAACGTGGAGATCTGGCTCCTAACATTGTCCCAGTATTAAGTTCCCTCTTGACAGGGAAGTGCTGCATTCCAAGGTTACAGGGAAGGCCCATGAACATGTTAATATTTAACATTTCCTTATGATTAGCTTTTGTCTCATTGAGCCATGCCAACAATGTTAAGTCCACACAGTTATTGAAAATCTGACCAGCAACATGATTTTCTAATCTATTTAGCTTCTAACTGCACTAATTGATGGAGATAATGCAGACAAGTGATATCAAAATTGAATTAAAAACTAAGTACCCGGCATTATGGCATATCAGGTTTTGTCAAAAACATGCCCAGGTGTTTCCTAATGCAAGCCAGATTGCCTCATTAAAAGGTGGCACAAAAGCACGTATACTGTGCCATGTTTTACACACTGTAAGCTGCCCAACATACTGGCAAATGGTGAACAGGCATCTGCTCTCTGTTGGTACATTCAACATTATAATGTTACTTTTCAAAAAAAAAACAAACTTTGTTTGGTTACAGTCGGGCCTCCAAATTCTGGTGGATTTTTTCATCAAGCGCCCTGAATAACCTAATAAAGTACAATCTAATAAAGCAAAACGTGAGATTTTCCCCTCAAAGGAGCCATGTAAGCAGATCACGTACGGTCCAATATTTGTAAAAATATTTATACTTTTATGGGATGTGGGTGTCTCTGGCAAGACCAGCATTGGTTGGCCATCCCAAATTGCCTTTGAATTGAGTGGCTTGCTAGGCCACTTCAGAGAGCAGTTAAGAATCAACTACATTGCTGTGGATCTGGAGTCACATGTAGACTAGATCATAGAGAGTCATAAAAGTTTACAGCATGGAAACAGGGCCTTTGGCCCAACTTGTCCACGCCGCCCTTTTTTTTTTAAAACAACTAAGCTCGTCCTACTTGCATTTGGCCCACATCCCTCTATAGCCATCTTACCCATGTAGCCGTCTAAATGATTTTGAAAGACAAAATTATACCCATCTCTACCACTATCTCTGGCAACTTGTTCTAAATGTTCACCACCCTCTATGTGAAAAATGCCCCTCTGGACCCTTTTATATCTCTCTCCTCTCATTTTAAACCTCTACACCCTAATTTTAGACTCCCCTACCTTTGGGAAAAGGCATTGACTGTCTGGCCGATCTATGCCCCT
This sequence comes from Carcharhinus amblyrhynchos, assembly GCF_965287045.1. Lineage (NCBI taxonomy): Eukaryota > Metazoa > Chordata > Chondrichthyes > Carcharhiniformes > Carcharhinidae > Carcharhinus > Carcharhinus amblyrhynchos. The sequence continues at coordinate 6,814,298 of NC_137333.1, read as the reverse complement.
CATTATTTTATAGACCTCTATAACATCACCCCTAAGCCTCCTATGTTCCAGAGAAAAAAAGTCCCGGTCTATCCAGCCTCTCCTTATAACTCAAACCATCAAGTCCCGCTAGCGTCCGTGTAAAGCTTTTCTGCACTCTTTCTAGTTTAGATAAGGAAGCAGATTTTCTTCCCTAAAGGACATCAGTGAACCAGATGGGCTTTTGAAAAAAAATAACAAATCAAAGGTGAGATTCTTGGTCACCATGGCTTGGACTAGCTTTCAGTTCTAGATTCATTAATTGAACTTACACCCCTGCTAGGGCTGCTATGGTGGGATTTGAACCCATGTCTTCTCAGCCTGGGTCCCTAGAGCATATATCCACTGGCTTAACCACAATGCCACCATTTTCCTTTAAGTATCTTCTGTTGTGTTAATATAAGCTAAATAACACAACAATGCAATAAGAAAATATTTTTAGATAAATTCTGGCCTCGGGTCACTGCCAGTGCAGAGTTTGCATTTTCTCCCTATATTTGCGTGTGTTTCCTCTGTTTGCTCCTGTTTCCTTCCACACTCCAAAAGGTGTGTGGGTTACATTGACTGGCCATGCTAATTTGACCCTAGTATCAGGGCGATTCATAAAGATAAATGTGTGGGCTTACAGGAATAGGGCCTGGGCGGGATGGTGGGCGGTAGAGACTTGATGGGCTGAATGGCCTCATTCCGTACTCAAGGTATTCTATGGTTCTATGATTAGAATCAAGAATTTTAAATAGGTGAGGACATTTCAGAAGACATTTTGATTTGATTTGATTTATTATTGCCACATGTATTAGTATAAAGTGAAAAGTATTGTTTCTTGTGCGTTATACAGGCAAAACATGCCCTACATAGAGAAGGAAAGGAGAGAATGCAGAATGCGAAGATGAATAAATAATAGGAGAAAGCAGATTTTTCTTTTGCAGGATATTATGAAAACATAAACACATTGGATATGGGAGAAGCAAATCCTAGTATGGCTAAATTCCTGTCAGAATTGAGTCCATCCAACTGTGATTCATGCCACAGGGCATCTCTCACACTTAGATCCATTTCTATGATGCAAGGAAACAAAATATGTCACAACTTGTGAATAAAGACTTGAAAGTCTAGGTGCATGCCACTCCCTCTGAGCTTTTCCTTTAATAGCTCAATATCTGGAGAGCTTTAAATCTCCTCCTGCATCCATAAATGGGCACATTAATATTTCAAGCAAACTGTTTATCTACTAAGCAAATTGGCGGATAGAACATTTTACTTGGTGGTTTAGTGTTTTTGCTTTAAAACCAATGAAAGGACAGTGGGCTCAGTCACTTCCCATTGCGTACGCTATCACAGTCTGTTAGTGCAACACATTAAGCTTACACGGTCAAAAGAATAAACTCTTCCTGAAAACAGGTTGGTTGAAGTCAATTTTTAATTTGCCCTTTATCTGCTCATCAGGCTGCTTTCCATTCTGGTGCATCCATCACATTCCTGGTAATCCAGTTAGAGAATAGGTGATGGTCTGATGGCTGTCACTCATGAAGATCAATAATGGATGTCAGTGCTGGAGATGAAATGTTTTTGATGCCTTCGTTGTTCTGCATCGAGTATTCCCAGAATAGATACATTAGGTCAAACCTGCACCAGCAATTTCCCATCTTAATAACGGCACCTGCCTTTACACCAACACAACTTTTTCCATTTTCCAATATTGACCATCAGTGCAATAACCCTGAAATTGACTGTGAATGTGTGTCAAATTACATTTCGCTACGATGTTTCACTGACTGCAGATTTGGTTACGAGCATACTAACATTAACCCTTTAAAACTCAATCCCATAGTTACCTGGGAAGCTACAGCATTCTATTTAATTGGGTTCGATTCCAGGTTTGGGTCACTGTGTGGAGTCTGCATGTTCTTCCCATGCCTGTGCTGGTTTCCTCAGAATAAGTTTGAGTTTGTAACCTCAGATGATAGAAAGAATGAATCTGATCTGCTTTACTAATTGCAAATCCCAGAAAGTGAAAGTGTGATCAAATTTCACTTAAACAATTAATATGTTCTATTTGACACAAGTGTAACATTTTAAGCTGGTTCATTTTTATTGAAATTTAAGAATTATTTTTTGAGCAAAGTTTAAAGTTTCTTTTTATATTAGAGAAATATTCATCAAATAATTGTTCAGATCTTCTCTTCAGAATGAGTATGAGCAATATTGTAATACTGCAATTAATAGAGGGATTTGACTTGATTTGATTTATTATTGTCGCGTTTTGGGATATTGTGCGAAGTATTGTGTTTTGCATGTTATACAGTCAAGGCACACTGTTCATTGAGTACACTGAATATCACAGCTGTACTGCGGGAGGACACCTTGGAGGGCTCATACAATGAGGCAATATGGGTAGGGTCAGGCATAGGAAGAGTGTAGTCACGATGTTGGGGATTTACTATAGGCCACCCAACTGCCAGCAGGAGATAGAGGAACAGATACTTGGGCAGATTTGGCAAGATGTAAAAGTAACAGGGTTGTTGCGGTGGGAGATTTTAACTTTTCCTACATTGACTGGGACTCACTTAGTGTTAGGGGCGTGGATGGGGCAGAGTTTGTAAGGAGCATCCAGGAGGGCTTCTTGAAACAGTGTGTTGATAACCCAACTAGGGGAGGGACCATACTGGACCTGGTATTGGGGAATGAGCCCAGCCAGGTGGTTGATGCTTCAGTAGAGGAGCAGTTTGGGAACAGTGACCACAATTCAGTAAGTTTTAAGTCACTGATGGATAAAAATGAGTGTAATCCTTAAGCTAAAGGTGGTAAATTGGGGGAAGGCTAATTACAACAATATTAGGCAAGAACTGAAGAATGTAGATTGGGGCCAGGTGTTTGAGGGCAAATCAACATCTGGCATGTGGGAGGCTTTCAAGTGCAAGTTGATAGGGATTCAGGACTGGCTCATTCCTGTAAGGATGAAGGATAAGTATGACAAGTTTTTGGAACCTTGGATAATGTGACATATTGTGAGCCTAGTCAAAGAGAAAAAAGGTAGCATTTATCAAAGCTAGGAGGCTGGGAATGCACAAAGCAAGTGTGGAGTTCAAGAAAAGGAAAAAAAAGCAAGGTGTAAGGAGGGCTAAAAGGGTCACAAAAAAAAAAAGCATTGGCCAGCAGGATTAAGGGAAATCCCAAGGCTTTTTATACATATATAAAAAGCAAGAGGGTAGCCAGGGAGAGGGTTGGCCCACTCAAGGCAAGGGAGGGAATCTATGCTTGGAGCCAGAGGAAATGGGCGAGGTATTAAATGAATACTTTGCGTCAGTGTTCGCTAAAGAGTAGAACTTGGTAGATGGATGAGTTTGGGAAAGGATGTGTAATTAGTGTGAGTCTTGGTAAGATCGAAGAGGTGGTATTGGGGTTCTTGAGAAACTTTAAAAGGTAGACAAGTTCCCAGGGCCTGATGGGATATATCCCAGAATATTAAGGGAGTCAAGGGAGGAAATTGCTGGGGCCTTGGAGAGAAATCTTTGTATTCTCACTGGCTAGAGGGGAGGTCCCAGAGGATTGCCTTGACTGTATAGTGCACAAGATAATACTTTGCACTGTATCCCAAAACACGTGACAATAATAAATCAAATCAAATTCCTCTATTAGTTGCTGTTTGCAATATTGCTCATACCCATACTGGGGAGATGACCTGAACAATTATTGGATGATTTTTTTTCTAATATAGAAAGAAACTTTAAACTTTGCTCAAAAAAAGTAATTCTTAAAATTTCAATAAAAATGAACCAGCTTAAAATGTTAAACAATTGATATTTGACACAAGCGTAAGGGAAATTTGATCACATTTTCACTTTCTGGAATTTGCAATTTGTAAAGCAGATCAGATTCATTCTATCAACTGAGGTTACAAGCTCAAAATTATTCTGAGGAAGCCAGCGCAGACAGAGAGAACGTGCAGACTCCACAGTGAATAGCCAATATTGTTCCTTTGTTTAAGGGTAGCAAGAATAATCCAGGTAATTACAGGCCGGTGAGCCTTATATCAATGGTAGGGAAATTATTGGAGAGGATTCTTCAAGACAGGATTTATTCCCACTTGGAAATAAGTGGACATATTAGTGAGAGGCAACATGGTTTTGTGAAGGGGGTGGTCGTGTCTCACTAACTTGATCAAGTTTTTCGAGGAAGTGAGAAAGATAATTGATCAGGGTAGGGCAGTGGATGTTGTCTACATGGACTTCCGTAAGACCTTTGACAAATTCCCTCATGGCAGGCTGGTGCAAAAGGTGAAGTCACATTGGATCAGAAGTGAGCTGGTAAGGTGGATGCAAAACTGGTTCTGTCAAAGAAAACAGAGGGTAGCAGTGGAAGGGTGCATTTCTGAATAGAGGGCTGTGACAAGTGGCATTCTGCAGGGATCAGTGCTGGGACCTTTGCAGTTTATAATATATACTAATGATCTGGAGGAAAATGTAACTGGTTTGATGAGTAAGCTTGTGGATAGCAATGAGGACCAGAGGATACAGCAAGATATGGATTGGTTAGAGACTTAGAGAAATGGCAAGTGGAGTTTAATCTGGAAAAATGCATTTAAGTTCTAATACAGATAGGAAACCTGAAGTAAATGGCAAAATCCTTAAGGGTTGATAGGCAAACAAATCTGGGTGTACAGATACACAGGTCACTGAAAGTGGCAATGCAGGTGGAGAAGGTAGTCAAGGCATACGGCATGCTTGCCTTCATCATCCAGGGCACTGAGTTAAAAATTGTCAAATCATGTTGCAGCTTTATAGAACCTTAGTTAGGCTACACTTGGAATATAGTGTTCAATTCTGGTCACCACACTACCAGAAGGATATGGAGACTGGAGGGTACAGAAAAGATTTACCAGGATGTTGCCTGGTATGGAGGCATTAGCTACGAGGAGAGGTTGAAGAAACTTGGTTTGTTCTCACTGGAATGACAGATGTTGAGGGGCGACCTGATAGAAATCTACAAAATTGAGGGGCATGTACAGAGTGAGTAGTCAAAAACTTTTTCTCAGGGTGGACAAGTCAATTATTAGGAGGCACAGGTTTAAGGTGCAAGGGGCAAGGTTTAAAGGAGATGTACGAAGCAGATTATTTTTTTTTATTACACAGAGGGTGGTTGGTGCCTGGAACATGTTGCCAGGGGAGGTAATGGAAGCAGATATGGTAGTGACTTTTAAGGGACGTCTTGACAAATACATGAATAGGATGAGAATGAAGGGGCATACTCCCCAGAAGGGTAGGGAGTTTTAGTTAAATCAGGCAATGTGATCGGTTTGGAGATCACATTGGCAGGCTTGGAGAGCCAAAGGGCCTGTTCCTGTATTGTAATTTTCTATGATCTTTGTTCTTTATACATAGCGGAGAAGGAAAGGATAGATGCAGAATGTAGTGTTACCGTAATAGCCAGGGTTGAGAGAAAGATCACCTTAATATAACGTAGGTCCATTCAAAAATCTGATGTCAGCAGGGAAGAAGCTGTTCTTGAGTTGGTTGGTATCTTTTTTGTATCTTTTTCCCCAATGGAAGAAAGTAGAAGAGAGTATGCCCAAGGACTGTGGGGTCCTTGATTATGCTGGCTGCTTTTTCAAGGCAACAGTAAGTGTAGACAGAGTCAATGGATGGGAGGCTGTTTTGCATGATGAACTGGCCTAAGTTCACAACCTTTGTCGTTCTTTTGGTCTTGGAAAGAGCAGGAGCCAAACCAAGCTGTGATTTAATTTAATATTGTCACATGTATTGGGATAGAGTGTTTATTGTGCCCTGTACAGGCAAAGCATGCTATTCATAGAGTTTACAGAGGAGAAGGAAAGGAGATATAGTGTTACAATCATAACTAGGGTGTAGAAAAAGATCACTTTAGTATAACGTAGGTCCATTCAATAGTCTGTTGGCAGCAGAGAAGGAGCTGTTCTTGAGTCGGTTGGTTTGTGATCATATTTTGGCATCATATTCAGTATCCTGAATAAGACAGGGTTCAGAATTGATGCCACTGAGAACAGAGGATCTGGCACTCAGCTAAAACTCCATTCATTCTATTAGCTGTGGGTGAGAACAGAGAATTCCAGCCATGATATAAAAATTATTAGCAGGTAAATTTCCTGTTCTCATGATGATGATGATGATGATGATGATGATGATGATGAGAGTAGGTAATCATCGTGGAAAGATATACTATCCACTTGTTTGTTTCAGGAGACACCTGACTGACACTCATCTCCATCAAGGTGAACTCTTGGCTGTTTGACCTCGTCTGCATCAGCTAGTGGAGAAGGCACATTCTCAGCAATAGTCCGCCCACAAAATTCAAAGACATCCTTACCAGGTGCAGAATTCTGCTGAATATGTAGCAAATCATTTACATGTTTTCCTTGTCTGAAACGGTATCGCTGCACAATGAAAATAGAGCAGCGCAGTTCACAAGAACAAAATTAGCCGTGCTTTAATATGGTAAATTGAGTGTTCATCCCTGAAGTAGCCTAAAAATCACCCTCCCACTCATAATGATGTCATTTGTAAAGTATAGAGAACAGAAGCATGAAATTTTCTCACAAGACAAAAGGGTCAAATCTACTCAGACTGAATCAAATGTAAATGACCATAATTAGTCAGGCTCCTTTGCTGATCGTTGAACTGTTGTTATCCTCTTCATCTTCTTAGCTTTATAATCCTTTGCATCTGCTCTGAGCATCAAAGGCTTTCTCTCAGAAAAATTTGTGGAAAGAATTAATAGATTTAGAACATTGTCTGTGAAAACAATAACCAGCACAGAATTAATGAGAGGACGCCTCATGCTTGTGTTTTTTTTTCCATCTTTCATGGGATGTGAGTGTCAATGACTGGCTTGGCCAACAATTGCTGTCCATCCCTAATTGCCCTGGAGAAGGCGGTAGTGAGCTGTCTTCTTGAACTGTTGTGGTCTGTGTGGGATGTCCAGAAAACTGTTAGGAAGGGAGTTCCAGGATTTTGATCCCCAGTGACAGTGAAGGAACAGTGAAGTAGTTCTAAGTCAGCATAGTGAGTGGCTTGGAGGGGAGCTTCCAGGCGGTGGTGTTCCCATGCGTCTGTTGCTCTTGGCCTTCTTGGTGGTAAAGGTCTGGAAGGTGGTGTCAAAGGATTATCACTAAGCTGCTGCAGTGCATCTTATACAAAGAATATATTACTGCCATTGAGCGTCGGTGGCAGATGGACTGAATGCTTTATTTGGTGGAAGGGATGCCAATCAAGTGAATTGCTTTGTGTTGAGACACGAGTGTTGTTGGAGCTGCACTCATTCAGGCAATTGGATTGGAGTAATCTATCACAGTCCTGACTTGTGACTCGTTAATGGTGGACAGGCTTTGTAGGATTGGAAGGTGAGTGACAGAACTCCTAGTCTGACCTACTTTAGTAGCCACAGTATTGATATGTCTAATCCAGTTCAGTTAGATTATTTATTAGTGCCACAAGTAGGTTTGCGTTAACACTGCAATGAAATTACTGAAAATCCCCTACTTGCCACATTCCGTCACCGGTTTGGGTACATTGAAGGAGAATTTAGCATGGCCAAGGCATCTAACCAGCAGTATGGAAGGACTGTGGAAGGAACCAGAGCACCTGGTGGAAATTCATGCAGAAATGGGGTAAACATGCACACTCTGCACAGACAGTGACCCGAGCTGAGAACTGAACCTGGGTGCTGTGAGGCGGCAGTGCTAATCACTGCCATCATTCCATGCCAGCATATTATTGACAGTGGGGCACTCAGTAATGGTAATCCCATCAAATGTCAAGAGGAGATAGTTTGTTCTTTTTTGTTGTATATGGTCCTGGCCTGACTCTTACATGGCATGAATATTATTGGCCATTTAAAAGCCTCAGCCTCTGTTGTCCAGGTCTTGCTGAATAGAGACACCAATCGCTTCAGTACCTTATGATTATAAATGGTCCTGAACATAGAGTTACCAATTGCACAATGTTCTTTGATATTCACAGATGCATGAACAAAGAACTAGAACAAAGGAAGTTAAAGCACAGGAACAGGCCCTATGGCCCTCCAAGCCTACACCGATCATGCTGCCTGACTGAACTAAAACCTCCTATCCTCCCGAGGCCCATGTCCCTCTATTCCCATCCTATTTGTATATTTGTCAAGATGCCCTTAAAACTCACAATCATATCTGCTTCCACTACCTCCCCTGGCTGCGAGTTCCAAGCACCCACCACCCTCTAAAAAAATTTGCCTCGTTCATCCCCTTTAAACAAACATTGTCCCTTGCACCTTTAACCTATGCCCCCTGGTAATTGACTCTTCCATCCTGGGAAAAAGTTTGACTATCCACTCTGTCCATGCCCCTCATAATCTTGCAGACTATCAGGTTGTCCTTCAACCTCTGCTCTTCCAGTGAGAACAAACCAAGTTTCTCCAACCTCTCCTCATAGCTAAGGCCCACCATACCAGGCTTGGTAATTTTGTTTTCCTGGTAATTTTTTTCTGTACCCTCTCCAAAGTTTCCACATCCTTCTGTAGTGTGGCAACCAGAATTGAACACAATATTCCAAGTGTGGCTGAACTAAGGTTCCATAAAGCTGCAACGTGACTTGCTAATTTTTAAACTCAATGCCCTGGCCGATTAAAGCAAGCATGCCATATGCCTTCTTGACTACCTTCTCCATCTGTGTTGCCACTTTCAGTTACCTGTGTATTTGTACACCCAAATCCCTCTGCCTATCAATACTCTTAACTCTTATACATTTACTGTATATTTCCTATTATTCAACGTTCCAAAATACATTCTCACTTTTGTCCAGATTAAACTCCATCTGCCATCTCTCCGCCCAAGTCTCCAACTGGTCGATATCCTACTGTATTCTCCGATGCTCCTCATCACTAAACACAAATCCACTAATTTTTGTGTCATCTGCAAACTTACTAAGCAAACCAGTTACATAATGATCCATGATGAAGCAGCAGAAAATGTCTGGACCTAGGACACTACTGAAGTAAAGTATCCTTTCATAATATTTATGCCAAAAAAATAGAAATTTGTTGGGGTCCTGGTCTGACACCCAAATATGGTGAGGGAAAAATGAGCATCTCACTTAAACTTAGCCCGTGAACAGGTACCACAAAAAAAACACCTCTATTGACACAAATTTTACAGCAACACTGAGAACATTGGAAAGCAGTAGCTGAAATGCATTCATATCAGGTAGATCTGCATTAGAAAGTCATCATGGTGCTCAGAGCTTTCCACAAACAGTAGCTCGCAACAATAAGATTATCAGAGCACCACTGAAAATGTAAATCCCTTTTAAATACTAAGACAAGGTGTGACCTTCTCTTTGCTTGGAGACATGAAAAGTTTGGATTATCAGTCTCGTTGGGGGAAAAGAAATCACATCGTTGCCAGGTCACATGATATTCCAAATCAGACACAATGATCTGAGGTATTAACTGGATCAGTTAAGTACACTGATGTTAAATGTCACATCGGTCACAGCCACAATTGTAAACAGATAACCTGATCCATTTGCTCACAGAGAACAAGGAACTAACTACTTCATCCTTAAGAAATAAGGAAGGTAAAAGAATCCAAAAACAAGCATTCTCTAAAAGGGCCATTGCAGACTAATTCTTTATGCTTTATTGCCAAAGGATAGCTGCACAGAATGTTGTGGATATCCTTTTGTTTACTTTTCATTGAAGTTGTGTAACTAGGGTCAAGCTATTATGTGCATCCAAATTTATTACTGGAAATTAAAATGTGGAAAGGAAAGTCAATAGCATTGAGACTGCAGCAGAGTCCTGAATGCAAAGGACTCGCTTTTTATCGCTGCTGTTAAAATAATCTGGCTTTGAACGATCACATCTCATTTCTGTTTTCACGCTGTGGTGAATAAAAGACGAAGGAACAACTTGCAATTATATTGTGGCTTCCATAACCTCAACGTGTCCCAAAGTGCTTTATAGCCATTGAAGTGCGTAGTGTTCAATGGTTTGATTGATCTATGTTTGATTGTTCTAGTTTGGCCCCTGATCTATGCAAATTTACTTGATTGCATGTGTCTGCAGATGTATCTCAGGAGCTAATTAAACAGAGAAGCTTCTAGAGGAAAGACTTGGGTTCTAGTTGACACCATGGGCAGAATTTACCCATCCCACCTGCCATAGAAATTGTAGCAGGCGGGACATGAACCATGCAAAGGTCCATTGACCTCGGGCAGGATTTTTCCAATCTTGGGGCAAGCGAGGCTGGAATATTCTGCCTCATGAGTTTGTGGTACAGACTTTGAGCTCCAAGATGTTTTGAAATATCGTTAATAAATCTGTTGTAGTTTGAAACTAGTTTTGGCTCTGCATAAATAAATCAGACAAAATAAGGTGTATAGCAACCTGAGGAATGAATAGCAAATTGCTTTTGAAGTGTAGTCACTGTTATAATGTAGGAAGCACAACAGCTAATTTGCATACAACATGGCCCCAGAAACAACAAGATAATGTGGTTTTGTGATATTGACTGACAGGTTGTATTGGTGAGCTCACCAGGATAATTCCATTTCTCCTTCTTAAAATAATGCAATGGATCTTTCACTTACGTTCACTAGGGTAAATGGCACCTTGATTTGGAACCTTTCTGATGAGATGATAGCACTATGGTTGGTACTGTTGTCTCAATGCCAGGCACATGGGTTCAATTCCCATCTTGGATCAGTTTGTGTAGAGTCTTCTCATGTTTGCATGGTTTTTCTTTGGGTGCTCCTGTATCCTCCCACAGGCCAAAAGACGTATTGGTTAGGTGCACTGGCAACAGTGAATTCTCCCTCACCTGTAACCCGAACAGGTGCCAGAGTGTGACGACTAGGGGATTTTTACAGTAACTTCATTGCAGTGTTAATCTAAGCCTACTTGTGACACTAATAAATAAACTTTAAAACTGACAGTGCAGTGCTCACGAGCTAATGTGCTGATGTATCAGGTGAGACTTCCTCAGTCCTGGAGTAAGTCTTGTAACTACACCCTCACTCATAGGTAGAAATGCAACCAACTGACCAAGTTATAAGACTAATGGATGATAATCAGAGAATTGGCAGCAGGAACATAAGGACTTTTAACTGGAGGACAATAGGTTGGATTTATCTGACAATTTTCCATTGCCATGACAACAGTTCAAGTTCCTGAACAAATTATTAACAGTGGCTAATCTGTTGAAACCACCTATTCCCTTATTCGTTTTAATTCTTATCTTCCCGTTTTATAATATTTGTGTGGTATACCCGAGAATGCAAATATTTGAGCCACAAAAAAAAAGAAAATAATATTTTGGGTAGAAAGTCAGGAGGAAGTGCTTTGCATCAGTCTGCAAATGAGATACAAATTCTCACCCACTTGTAAGCATGTCTCAAAATATTCCAATTAGTGTTTTGCTCCCAACATGATTTTCCCATGTTCAATCGATACACAAATTCACCCTTCAAAGGAATACTCCCCACAGTTAGAGTGGCCTTTTTTTAAAATTTGTCCACAATGCAAAATTCTCCAATTCATGGAAATGTGTAATAATGCCTGTTTACCATTTAGGTAAACAACAACTGCAATGTTTTTTTTAAAAACATACAAAAAAAGAGGCTCATGGCTCCAGGATCAAACTGATACAGAAACTCAACTGCTGGGGTGATTCCTCCACCCTGATTTCCTGGGTCAGTTTCAGTTTATTCCTTAACATTAACACTGCAATGAAGTTACTGTGAAAATCCACCAGTTGCTACACTTGGCTGCCTGTTCGGGTACACTGAGGGAGAATTTAGCCTGGACAGTGCATCTAACCAGCACTTGGACTGTGGGAGGAAACCGATGCATCTGGAGGAAACCCATGCAGATACGGGGAGAACGTGTGGACTTCAGTGACCCAAGCCAGGATTCGAACTGGGTCTCTGGCATTGTGAAGAAGCACAATATCAGGGAGCTATATTGGAGGGCCCCATCAGAGTGGTCCAAGCACCTGAGTGGCATTTTGAGGACCCCTCTGCACTGCTCCACGATTGAGCAGATGGCAACATGGGCCTCATTATATTGGGATTCTGCCTCAGTCTCAGAACAGGTGTCATTTGCCAAGTCCAAAGCAGGTACCCCATGTCCCCCACAAGCCATCCCTGCACCTTGAGCTCCTCCTCAAAGGTCTGTGGGGCATCAGAGCTCCTCAAGCTATCATGTACACTGTTGGGGTGTCTGGCACAGCTATGCAGCTGACGTTCACACACCACCTGCACATTGATGGAATGAAAGCCCTTTTTGTTCATGAATCTTCCTGAATTTTTCACCAGGGCCTTGAGGGTGATATGGGTGCTGTCTCATCCCCTGTACATTTGGCATCCCCTCAATGGCTGCAAATCGTGCAACCTGGGCTTCCTGCTGGACCTGGTCCAGGTCAAATTTAATACATTGGCCAACCCAGGCATACAGGGCTTCCCTGACCTCCTTTACAGTCTTAAGAACATAAGAACATAAGAAATAGGAGCAGGAGTAGGCCATCTAGCCCCTCGAGCCTGCCTCGCCATTCAATAAGATCATGGCTGATCTGTCGTGGCTCAGTTCCACATTCCCGCCCTCTCCCCATAATCCCCTCTTTTCAAAAACCCATTAACCCGCGTCTTAAAAATATTTAGCGAGGTAGCCTCCACCACTTCAACGGGCAGAGAATTCCAGAGATTCATCACCCTTTGGGTGAAGAAGTTCCTCCTCAACTCCATTCTAAACCGCACCCCCCTTTATCTTGAGGCTGTGCCCCCTAGTCCTACTGTCCTTTCTGAGCAGGAAGAGTCTCTCCACCTCTATCCTATCCATCCCATTCATCATCTTATACGTCTCAATGAGATCTCCCCTCATTCTTCTAAACTCTAACGAGTACAAGCCTAGTTTATTCAGCCTCTCATAGCTCAACCCCCTCAACTCTGGTATCAGCCTAGTAAACCTCCTCTGCACTCCCTCCAAGGCCAAAATATCCTTGCGTAAGTGCAGCGACCAAAACTGCACACAGTACTCCAGCTGCAGCCTCACCAATGCCCTATACAGCTGCATCTTGTGGAAGGTTGATTGGGAAATGCCACAAAGGTCTCCACTGGTGGTCTGGGAGGACCCCATGGTGTAAAAGCTTAAGGCAGCCGTCACTTTCACAGCCATTGGGAATGGGTGCCCCCATGCCCAGAGGTGCCAAGTCTGTAACAAATGGCACAAGTGTCACACTGTCTCCTTTCGGAGCCGGAGCTGTCGATGGCATGCAACGTCTGACAATTACTCAAAGGACACTCGCGTGCGAAAATATCAGGATCTCCACTTCCTCTTTCTCCTGCCCCCACCTCAGGGCAAATGACCCTGCCTCCGGTAGTCATCTCCCTCTCCTCCTGCAAATAGTAAGACCTGGGCTTCCTGTGTACACAACCCTTCCTGCTGTTCCTCCTCCTCAGCTCCAGCAGCAACTAAGAGAACGTCCAGATCAATGGGTTGCATTGCAAAAACCATCTCAATCTGAAGCAGGAGGGTCGGGGAGATAGTTGGTGCTAGGGAGATTGGGGAAGGGGAGAGATGGATGTAGATGCCAAAAGAACTCTGCTCCCCCCAGCCCAGCAACACACTCCCTAAACCCCGCCCTGCTCCACACAGATCCCCATCAACATACACTACATCTACCTCCCTACAGACCCTAGAATGGCAACACAGCACCCCTCCCCTTTACATCCCCCGCTCATAGGCGCACACCCAGAACCCATGCAGTATTGGCAGCAAACAGCACTGCTCGACAGGTCCAGGCTGCAGCATTGCCACTTCTGAGAGTTTCCAGCCCCATCCCCCACCAGCAACAGTGATTGCTGCTGCCAGCACTAGGACCCAGAGTCAGTGCTCACATGCGAGTCAGTGCTGAGCGTCCAAGGTTGGACCCCATGAAGAACAACACTCCCCGCCACCCCTCCCCCAATCCAAAACACAACATAGCTACCATGAAACAACACCCCACCTCAGCAGCATGGAGCAGATTGAAAGTACAGACTGGCTTCCTTCACTATTCCAGTGCCTGAAGCAGGCATTTATACTTCAGTTTTTTTTTCCCCCTCACTGGTTCCAGCAAACGAGGTCGTTAATGCAGATGAGCTGAGAAGATTGGGAGTAAAGCTCATTCATTGTGACGAATGCAAAAAAAATACGAACTGACGTTTTGTCCGTTTTGGATGGGGTCCCAGTGGGAATGGAAGTGAAAATGGGCACCATCCCCACGAGTAAAGTTTTTTAAAGTTTATTTATGAGTCACATGTAGACTTACATTAACACTGCAACAAAAGTAACTGCGAAAATCTCCTAGTGGTCACACTCTGGCACCTGTTCAGGTACATTGGAGGGAGAATTTAACATGGCCAATGCACCTAACCAGCACATCTTTGAAGTGTGGGAGGAAACTGGAGCACCTTGAGAAAACCCATGCAGAGTCCAGTGACCCAAGCTGGGAATCAAACTCGGGTCTCTGGCATTGTGAGGCAGTGCTAACCACTGTGCCACCATGCAATCACATCACTCCTGATTTCGTGACTTTGTCCCATTGTAAAACAGGCGTAATGAGGTTGTAAAATTCTACCCATCCATTCCTTTGGCTTCATGCACTTATTTCCGTGGGGAGTGAGTGCCTTCCCCAATGATGATTTCAATTACATCTTCAACAACTTCAAGAGATTCCATTTATTCAATCGGTTGGTGCAACAACATTATTAATAATTGCAAGAACAGCATGAGGTTTCAGTTCTTGAGCTGCTACATCAACCTGACGGAATTGCTGCTATCTATCTGGACAACGAGGGCAGCCATGTTGGGATTTTCATCTTTCAAGTGTTCACTCCATGCTGTTATGATTCTTCACTATGTCAGCAGTGCCAGACATCTTTCAGCACGTAAGCTTGAGATGTGCAGCCTGAATGCAAGCCATTTCTGACATCAATACAGGAGGTAGAAGCAGGGCAAATGTTGCCTACAGACAACAGGAGAGTGTGTGTGGTTTCTCTCAGGCTGTGTCTGATCAAGTTATTGAACGGACGGCCAGTGACTCCAAGACAAAAGGAGATTTGACAGGATTTGCTTCTGATAAGGGACCAATTATGGAGAGTTACTGTGAGACAAGCAAAGATGGATATGTCAAAAGTGATTCACTTTGCTCCAGACAAAAGCTGCATGAAAATGTTGAAAGAAGGAGGTCAGTTGGGGGAAAACACAGATCACCAAAATCTTCTTCCAAACCAGACAATCCTGAATTGTTGAACAAAATCTGTTTTAAATGAAGTAACAGCAAGGAAACTGTTCAGTTCCTTCGTAAGAGATGATGCAATCTGCATAAGAGAATCACTGATTTCACAGCCTCTCTGTTGGAGATGGAAGATAAAGTAATGCACTTCATCAGAATGGCAGTGAACTCATTCTGGAGGTGGCACCAATCCCAATGCTGTTCTCCAACTAAGAAGAAGCCAGTTAGCTGTTTCACAATGCATTCAGTTGCAGTGAATGTGTAATCAGAAATGGCCCTGTGCTAATGGCTTTGTATTGTGCAAGGATATTGATGCTAAGTGGGAAAGATGGTGGTGTACTGGTCTAATAAGCCAGAGGGCCAGGCTAATGAGCTGGGAACGTGTGTTCATATCCCACCCTGGTGGAATTTGAATCAAGTTAATAAATCTGGAATTGGAAGTTCATCCCATGCAGTAATGGTGACCATGAAATTATCATCATTGGTTCGCTAATGTCCTTAAGGGAAGGCAGTCTTTTTTATTCATTCATGAGACAGACCTCATTGGCTGGCCACCATTTATTGCCCAGCCCTCATTGCCCAATGGCAGTTGAGAGTCAACCACATGGCCTACATGTGACTCCAGAGGCACAGCAAGGTAAAGATGGCAGATTTCCTTCCCTAAAGGCCATTAGTGAACCAGAATGTTTTTTTCCAACAATTGACAATGGCCATTGGTAGATTCTTAACTCTAGATTTCTTTTATTGAATTCAAATTCCACCATCTCCCTTCGCAGGATTCCAACCCGACTTTCCAGAACGTTAGCTGAGTTTCTGGATTAATAGTCTAGCACTAATACCACCAGGCCATTGCCTCTAATCGCTTTTATGTGACTCCAGATCCATCAAATTGCAGTTGACTATGAGCTGCCCTCTGGTACAGTCTAGTAAGCCACTCAGTTCTAGGACAAACAGGGATTGCCAAAAATACAGGACTTGTTAGCAATGCCCACATCCCACAAAAGAGTGAAGTAAAAAGCAAACTGTACTTTCTCACAAGAGAATGAAACAACATGCATGTAATTGATGCAACTTGAATCTTTAATCACTTTATCCAAGATATTTGTGCTGCTGGCATTGGGCCTCTGTTTTTCAAGACTCAATTCAGGCCTCTGAAGAATCATCTGCACTCAAAACATTGGCCTACACCGCTATCAGCAAGAATGGAGAATTTGGCACTTAGCCAAATCCCCACACAGCAGCAGGACTGGAGAATTCCAGCCCTATTTCCCTCTCCACAGATGCTGCCAGACCTGCTAAGTTTTACCAGCATTTTATGTTTTATTTCAGGGAGTGCTGTGCATTGAATGGATGGGTGAATCTAGTGAAAGTCCTGGTGGCCAGCAAAGAGCCAGAGGGCATCAGATTAATGCCAACAGCATGGAATCCAATCCCCATGGCTGTGGTCCATTCAGGACAATCCTTCTTACCCTATCTGTTGTGGAAATTGTGTTATATGGTGCTTGAACCTGCAGTGAAATCATAGAATCCTAGAGTGCAAAAGGCGGCCGTTCAGCTCATCGAGTCAGCACTGACCACAGTCTCATGCAGGCCTTATTCCCATAACCACATGCATCTACCCTAACTCATTCCTCCTGACACTAAGGGGCAATTTAGTGTGGCAATCCACCAAACCTGCACATCTTTGGACTGTGGAGGAAACCCATACAGACAGTGACACAAGCCAGGAATTGAACCTGGGTCCCTGACACATTGAGGCAGCAGGGCTAACTGCACTGTGCCTCCCGAAAGTTGGGCAAAGAACTGAAGATGAAGACGTCACCGTTGAAACATAAAATATTTACACTTTGCACTGTTTTTGGAAATTCTATCCCCCCCCCCCCCCGAACCTTGATAGCGGTGTTCTATTTCATGCAGGGGCTGGACAGACTAAAATGGTGAGAAACTGTTCCCGTCTTCAAAAGGGTTGAGAACCAGAGGAATCAGTTTTAATGTAAATGACGAAAGAATTACAGAAAAGACAATGAAAAGAACATTTTTTTTTAATGCAGTGTGCACTTTGGCTCTAAGATTAGAGTGTGGGTGGAGTCAGTATCCGACATGACTTTCCAAACAAATTTTGAAACCTTCCAAAGAGAAAAAATATATACATGCGGAAAGTTTGGGAATGGGACTGACCGGGTTGCTCTTGCAGAGAGCTGACACAGACATGAGGCCAAGTGGCCTCTTCTATGCTGTAATTATTCCATAAAACCATGATTCTAAGTCATAAGGCTTTTGTATTTCCAAAAATATTACTTCTATGACATTGCTGTTGCTCATACTGTGTTCCATTTTCATAGAAGTCAATAAGGGTGGTCAAACAAACTTTGCTTTTGAAAAAAGTCTCTCATTTCTCCTTCCCTTCTCAGCAAGTAGGCAAATGGGTGGCATGGTGGTTAGCACTGCTGCCTCACAGCACCAGAGACTTGGATTTGATTCCTGTCTCAGGTCACTGTCTTTGTGGAGTTTGCAAGTTCTCCCTGTGTGTGGGTTTCATCCACATGTCCCAGTTTCCTCCCACAGTCCAAAGATGCCCAGGTGAGGTGGTTTGGCCATGCTAAATTGCCCTGGTGGGTCAGGACTGTTCAGTCAAGCTCACCCCAAGGCTGGAAAATCCCACCCAATGTCAACAGACCAATGCACGGTCCATGTCCCGTCTGCTGCGATTCCTGTGACAGAAACCTGCACCCTTAATGTCAGAGGGATTAGCAGGGTAATGTGGGGTTGCAAGGATAGGGCCTGGTGGGATTGTGGTCAGTGCAGACTCAATGGGCCAGATGGCCTCCTCCTGCACTGCAGGGATTCTATAAAATTATAGACTTGAACTCTTGATGCCAACTCTAGAGGAGGATATCTATCTCCTAATTATCAAATTGCCTGCGACTAGAATGATTCTATGCTGCTCCCTGTAATGTCTCCTGCTACAAGCTGCCAATATATGAACTGAAATATGAATGATATTTAATAGCAGAAAGAAATAAAGTGGCTGACAACATTGCTCCTATCTGATATAGTGTCTCTCCTTAGGTATCGACCCGGGGCTTATACGCAGTTGATTTATGTTAATATGTACAGAAATAACTCCTACACTTGGGGGCATTGCCAGTTTGCAGGTATGGTTACTATCTCTCTCAGCAGTCTCTTGTGAAGCTAGTGAGCCTGCGTCGCTCCCCAGTCATAAAAGATAAATTGATGTTAAAAGCAAACTAATCTGTCATGCATTCTGTTGAACAATTTCTCGTCTTTGTTTGCAGACGTGGCATTTTCCCCGATTTCCCAAAATCAAACAAGCGATGGCTTGTTGTTGAAGACTGAGCCACCGCCTCACAGACGCTTATCTATTTATGTCACGGACATGTCGAGGGGTCGGAAGAGATAAAAGAAAGGAAAAATACAGAGAGGAAATTAGATTTTGCGAGATAACTCACATAAGGAGGAGAGGTGAAAAAAGTGAGAGCATTGTCGAGCCTTTTCTCGGCTTGGAGCCAAGCAATAGGTTATCCTATTCCCACCTGTGTTTCCAAGGTAATATCTCAGGTACACTGTGCTGTCAAATCAAAACGTGACGCCAGTTTGCAAATGTATTGCTTCAATAAGGTATAATTTAAATTTTAATTAATGGTTGCTAATCCTTCTAGGCTGTGAAATGTCTAATTAAAGGAGAAATTGGGCCTGATTTTAAACTGCGAGTTGATAGTTTAAAATCACGTCATATCTGCATATAAAGAAAGGAAAACAGAAATGCCTCTACTTTCTCAGAAGACTAAGGAGATTTGGCATGTCAGCTAGAACTCAGCTTTTACAGATGCACCGTAGAAAGCAATATTGCATCATAGCTTGGTATGGCTCCTGCTCTGTAGGAAATTACAAAATATCATGAAGGTAGCCCATTCCATCACACAAACCAGCCTCCCATCCATTGACGGTCTACACTTCCTGCTGCCTCGACAAAGCAGCCAGCATAATTAAGGATCCCACGCACCCAGGATGTTCCCTCTTCCACCTTCTTCTGTTGGGAAAAAGATACAAAAATCTGAGGTCACATACCAACTGATTCAAGAACAGCTTCTTCCCTGCTGCCATCAGACTTTTGAATGACCTACCTTGCATTAAGTTGATCTTTCTCTATACCCTAGCTATGATTGTAACACATTCTGCACTCTTGTTTCCTTCTCTATGAATGGCATGCTCTGCATGGCATGCAAGTAACAATACTTTTCACTGTATTCTAATGCATGTGACAATAAATAAAATCAAAAACAATAATTGGAAGCAAGTGACTTCTCCCAAAACATAATTTTTTGTTGCAATGGGAATATTGAATTGGATGCAGTTTGAAAGAAACAATAAGCGAAAGATTTTTGTTAATTGGGACACCGACTAAATGTGGGCAGGATAGGATCAGTCCTGTTTCTCACCTTCAAAAGTGAAGAAATGTCCAAATATATCGTCAGCCTGTTGTGCAGCTTTAGTTGTGAGCTCTGTGACAACTTTGATAACGAGTTGATGGATTGGTGACGGCTTTGTAGTATTATCATCACTAGACTATTTATCCAGAAACTCAGCTCATGTTCTGGGGGCTCAGTTTCAAATCCCACTATGGTGGATGGTGGAATTTGAATTTGAATTCAATATTAAAAATCTGGAATTAAGAATCTACTGATGACCACAAAATCATTGTCGATTGTCAGAAAAACTCATCTGGTTCACTAATGTCCTTTAGGGGAGGAAATCTGCTGTCCTTACCTGGTCTGCCCTACATGTGACTCCAGACCCATAGCAATGTGGTTGACTCTTAGCTGCCCTTAGGGATGGGCAATTAATGCTGGCTAGTCAGTGATGATTATGCCTCATGAATGAATAAATCTTGTGAGCAATTCATTAGGTTCAAGTTTGTTTGGTACAAACTGAAACCCATGGGAAAGGACTTGACTATGTATGTCATTGAGATCTTGTAACATACAGGTCTCGTACGTAAAGGGTTAAAGTGAGACTGAGCACCGTCCCACCCATATAGTGCTCTAAGAAGGCATATGATCCAGACTCAGGGTCAGTGTGGTGTAGCTCAGTGGGCTGTGTAAATAGTAGTTAAGATTATGTAGACTTCTTTAAGACATACTATTCCACAACCCATACCCTCCCAACAGATTTAGCTGGTCAGCAATAGTAGACACCAGATAAAAACATGAACGTGACACATGATACTGGCAAGGATAGCATACACTACTGATGAGTGAATAAAAACAAGAGAAAGATCCCTGAGGATCAGTGTGACAGGAGTCAAGTCCAAGTTTAATGTGGAAACTCAATGCAAAAGAATAAAAATCCACAAGATGGGTACAGATCTTCCAATTCATGTGCTTATAAATAGGAGTAGTCATGTGTCCTTTCAAATTGAAGTTCTCCAGATGGACCCTCTCCTTCCTACTCCAAACTAAAAGTAAAGACTTGCATTTATATATTTATCCCTCACAACCACATGAAGCCTCAAAGTATTTATGGCAAATGGCATCTTTTGGAACGGTAGCCACTTTTGCAAAATGTGTAACATAGCAGGCAATGTGAGCACAGCAAGCCCCCACGTGTCAGTGTGAGGGAACTAGATAACTTGTTCTTTATGACACTGACTGAGGGATAAATACTGAACCGAGATAACTCCCATGTTCTGCTTCAAAACAGTGCCATGAGATGCTTGACACCCACTTAAGAGTTTTGTTTGAACACCTCATCCATAAGACGGTGTAGCACTCCCTTGGCGCTTCACTGGGATGGCAGCTTGATTATTATATGTTCAAGTCCTGAAGTGGGACCTGAACTTCTGACCCTGAATGCATGAATTCCACCAACAGAGCCTTGGTGACACTTGTGTATCTGCATAGAAAGGTTAGAAAATAATCCAGAGGTGTGTGACAAAGAGGTAAAAAAGTGGAAGTAAGGCAAATGGAAACATTACAGTCAAGAGGTAGAAAATAACACACAAACGGGAGTGATCAAAGTAGGAAGTTGGCAATGATTGCTTACTGATGAAAACAAGACAAGGTTGTTTTGTAATGGTAGTGATAGTTTACTTGAGCTAGTCTGTCTTTCTGGTGGCTAAGGGGAAAGTGTTTCCAGTGGCAGATGGGTCAGAAACCAAAGGATACAGATTTAATATAAAATTGGCAAGAGACCAGAGGCAAGTTGAAGAGAGATGTTTTTATGTAGTGAGTTGTTATGATCCAGAACCATAGAACCCCTACACTGCAGAAGGGAATTGTCTTCCTTGATTTGACATCAATCTTTGTCTTTTTAAAGAAGTTTGATTTGATTTATTGTTGTCACATGTATTAGTGTACAGCAAAAAGTATTATTTCTTGCACACCATATAGGAAAAGCATACCATTCATAAAGGAGGAAATGAGAGAATGCAGAATTGAGTGTTTCAGTCATGGCTAGAGTGTAGAGAAACTTAACTGAATATGAAGTAGGTCCATTCAAAAGTCTGACGACAGCAGGGAAGAACTGTTCTTGAGTTGGTTGGTATGTGATCTCAGACATTTGGACCTTTTTCCCAGCAGAAGAAGGTGGAAGAGTATGTCTGGGGTGTGTGGGGTCCTTGATTATGCTGGCTGCTTCGCCAAGCCAGCAGGAAGTGTAGACAGAGTCAGTGGTTGGGAGGATGGTTTGCACAATGGACTGGGCTTCATTAAGTACTCTTTGTAGTTCCTTGCGGCCTTGGACATACCAAGCATTGACACAACCAGAAAGAATGTTTTCTATTGTGCGTCTGTAAAAGTTGGAGAGAGTTGTAGCGAGCATGCCAAATTTTCTTAGCTTTTTGAAAAAAGAGGCATCGAACAGCACAGAATCTACTCACTTGGTCCAATAGATCAGTGCCTGTTTGTGGTTAACCTCAACATGGTGACCAATCATTCCAGGTTTTACAGAATTGTTCATACTTTAGGTGGTTGCCCCATGTCTGTATCTGAGATGCCATCTGTCCCATACATCTGCCCTTTAAATTTGGCCCATACACAGATCGTAATCGTACTCCTTATCGGACATCAAAGTATTGCTTAATAACCCAAGAATTGGTCACCTTGCACACTAACCTCTTTTCTCTGCTCCATTATATGCTATCAAAGATATGAATCACAAAATCATAGAATCCCTACAGTACATAAGGAGACCATTCATTCCATTGAGTCTATACCAACCACATCCCACCCAGGGCCTATTTCTGTAACCCCACACACTTACCCTGCTAATCTCCCTGACACTAGCATGGCCAATCAACCAAACCTGCACATCTTTGGACTGGGGGGGGTGGTGGCGGTGGGGGAAGGCAGGGGAGGTGGTGGAACCAGAGCACCTGGAGGAAACTCACAGACAGAGAACATACAAACTCCACACAGACAGTGACCCAAGGCTGGAATTGAACCTGCATCCCTGGTGCTATGAGGCAGCAGTGCTAACCACTGTGCCACCATACCAGCCAGGTTCCAGTCCTTTTATCCTTACACTTACCTGGATTCCATGTTTCTTCTGACTCACAATCACACCAACAGCAACTGGTTCTCTTCTTCAACTTCTTGTCTTTGCAGAAGATCACTCAAGTTCAAGGATGACTCAATTCCACCACAGTGCAATGGGTTCTGAGATGACTGATGAATCCAATGTGTGATCTACAGACTCTTCCACAAACAGAACAACTGGTACAAGAAGCATTTGGTAGGCAAGCTTTGGGGAGATTTTTATGTTCTCTATGATGTTTCAACCTCTCCTCTGTGTGTTGCTGATGAAGCCTCAATGTGTTTGGTGCTTTCCCAAATGAACATTCTCCAGTTTGGTTGGTCACCAGTCAGGATCATCCATGAATTGGTGGGTTTGACCTGTTTAGGGATGTTTCATGGACATCCCTACAGCTTTTCCACTGTCCTCTGAGAAGTCTCCTGTCACAAATGAGCTCTGAATAGAACACTTGCAATGGGGGTTCAATAAGAACTAAGAAATAATGTCCCACTAGTCACACCTAGATTAGTGTTTCTTCAGAAACACTCTTCAAAATGCAGCTAATGAAAATACAAAAAAACTTATTCCAACTTATAAATCAAAGAAAGGGTTTAATAATGAGATATCATTACTCCAAACTTGTGACCTCACCCTGAGCCAATCCAAGCTCCCCACAATGCGCCACCATTCTTTACTTATAGTGACTCAGCTGGTCAGCTGACTATTACATCCCTCTGTAATTGGTTCCATGGTTTATTGGGTCAGCTGACCTTTATTTCTTGTTCCCATTGGTCACATTACATCCAATACAAAGTTGTCACTGATTACATTCTCACAATTAGAGCCTCACTGACAAACATTTTGGCTCAGGAGAGGACAGTGCTGTTGGGGATGGGTGTTGGGGGGAGGATGTGGTACTTGAAGTTGCTTTCTCTGAGTCAATTGAAAGCTGATCTGACACTTTGGAGCACATCTTGAACTTTGGTTTGCATTTCTAATTGCACAATTAAAGCTTATCGATTTGTTTATTCCTTTTGTCGCTCTGCTAACCCTGCCTGGAATGGAAATCCCTGTCAACAAGACACCCCAACCATTCCATTCTGTAAAGTCCCAGCCACTGCCTTCTCCTGTTGGTTGAGGTGTTTGACTGACATCTGAAGCAGCCAATCAGAGATGTATTAGTTTCCATCAGGTTTAGCTCAGTTGGCTGGATGGCTGGTTGGTAACACAGAGTGATGCCAGCAGCAGCAGGTCAATTCCTCGCTGAGATTATTCGTGAAAGCTCCTCACCTGAAATGTGGTGATCCTCAGGCTAAATCACCACCAGTCAGCTCTCCCCCTCAAAGAGAAGAGCAGCCAATGGCCACCTGAGTCTATGATGACTTTCCCTTTTAATTTCCAAACTTGAAAGCAGTGCGTGCAAAAGGCACCCCAGTCAAATTGTTTGCTTAGTGTATGAGTTTTTAATTGATGTGCACTTCTTACAAAATTCTTATAAAATTCTAACAGGGTTAGACAGCGTAGATTCAGAAAGAATGTTCCCAATGATGGGAAAGTTCAGAACTAGGGGTCATAGTTTGAGGATAAGGGGTAAACCTGTTAGAACTGAGGCGAGGAAAATTTTTTTTCACCCAGAGGGTGATGGATGTGCGGAATTCACTACCACAGAATACAGTTGAGGCCAAAACATCATCTGATTTCATGAAGAAATTAGATATAGCTCTTGGGGCTAAAGGGGTCAAGGGAAATGGGAGGAAGGGGGATCAGGATATTGAGTTTGATGATCAGCCATGATCAAAATGAATAGTGGAGCAGGCTAAAAGGGCCAAATGACCTAGTCCTGCTTCTAGTTTCTATGTTTCTATGACTTCTAGGATAGCTAATCAGGGATATAATCATACGCCAATGATTTTTTATTCATTTATGAAGAAGCAGCTAAGCCTTCAGGTTTCCAAAATTCTAGGCTTGGGTCCTTGCAAACATCAAGCTCCTTCCCATTACATACAGTAAATTCATTTCCCATTGCCCAAAATGTATAATTATGGAAACGAGTTTGTAAAACAGGCTGACATTTCAACGTAATGGCCCCATGCGCAATCTGATACCGGCCTGTCTGGTAGAATTAGGTCATCCCGCCCTCCCACTCTCGACCCCCACCCTCCCTTTACCCCCCCTCACCCTACCCAACCACCCCCTCACCCTCCACTGGCGTGAATCTCCTGGCAGCCTCTGTATTGCACAGAACGCCGTAAATTCATTTAGCTTAGCCCGCCCGAAAAAAAAACACATGCGGGAAAATCTTCTGTTTTCCCATCCATTGGATACTTAGGATTTGGGGGGAAAAAAAAATCGCACCCATTGTTTTGGAATGAAGTTACCACAATTTGTGGACAAGAATATGGAACATTTTCTTTATCTGTACAAAGGCACCATACATTGATTCATTCTCCCTCTCTCTCTCGCTATCTCACACTCTCACTCAGCATCTGTCATCATTTATCATGATCAGTTCAATGTTGGCTTTCATTTGACCTGTTTGTCTAGAACGCATGCTGTGGCTGCTGCAAACCTCTTCCATTTTGCAGCCCATTAATTTTACAAATTTTAATTGTGTCTATTTTTGACAGCTTTAATTTTCAAGACACTTGGGCAAAATCCTAGCTTTACAAAAACGTGACTTCAATTTAATGTTACATATTTATTGTAACAACGTCTGGTAAACAGAAGATAAATAAAGCAAATGAAACCAGAATTCAATTTTTCAAATATGAACCTTAAATGTAGTAAACGTTTCACAACCCCTCTCTTTTCCAGTGTGTAGTTTGACTCTCAGTTTGGCGGTTTCCTTCTTAATTTGGAGCTGCAGCCTTACATTCTGTTGCTTCACAGCCAAATGTTGACCGCTCCATGATCATTCTACCTGTGTGGTCGAATCACTCCAACACAATAGGAAAATAGTGGGTGGATTAGCCCATTCAGCCCTTCAAGCCTGCTCCACCATTCAATATGATGGTTGGTCATCCACTTCAAAGCCTTTTCTTACCCCCTACACGATTCTCATATCCCTGTGTTGTCATCAGTACTAATTTCTCCTTTAAACGTACTCCATGAGTAAGTTTCCACAACCCTCCAGGGTAGGGAATTCCAAAGATTAGAAAAGCACAGCACAGGAACAGGCCCTGTGGCCCACCAAGTCTGTGTCAACACTGATGCCTCCTTAATATAATATTTTCTTGCCTCTACCTGGTCCATATCTCTCTATTCCCTGCCTATTTGTGTATCTATCCAGATGCCTCTTGAACGTTGTTACAGAATCTGCTTCCCCCATCTCCTCCAGCAGCATTTTCCAGACATTCACCGCTCTCTGTGTGAAAAACCTGCCCCATACATTTAAATATCCCTCCTCACTCTCAACTGATGCCCCTAAGGTAATTGTCCCTTCAACCCTGGAAAAAAGGCTCTGACTATCCAGTCTATCCAAACATTTTATAATCTTGTAAACCCCCGTCAGGTCGTTTTCATCCTCTGATGCTCCAATGAAAACAATCCAAGTTTGTTCAACTTTTCTTCATTGTCCATATCCTCTAAACCAAGCAACATCCTCGTAAATTTCTTCTGCACCCTTTCCAATGCATCAACATCCTTCTGGTAGTGTGGCGACGAGAATTGTACACAATCTTGCAACTTTGAGTAAAAAGAATTCTCCTCATCTTAGTCCTAAGTGGCTTCTACCTAATTTTGAAATTGCCTCCTGTCTCTAAACTTCCGTAAGAAGTCTCTCAACACCAGGTTAAAGTCCAACAAGTTTATTTGATAGTAAACCCACAAGCTTTCAGGCTTTGCCCCTTCGTCAGGGTGTTGTGAGACTTCTTACTGTGTTTATCCCAGTCCAACGCCGGCATCTCCACATCTAAGCTCTCAACCAAGGGAAACATCTTACCTGCATCTTCACTGTCTACCCTATTTAAGTATTTTGTGGAGGTTTCAATGAGACCACCTTTCATTCTTCAAAACTCTGGAGAATGCAGGCCCAATTTGCCCAATCTCTCTTTACAGGACAGTCCCACCAACCCAAGAACAAGTATGGCGAACATTTATTATATTCCTTTAATGGCAATAAAGGGCTACAATAGTACTCCAGGTGAGGTCTAACTGAAGTTCTGCAAAACTTGACCTCTGTACACAAATCCTCTTACGATAAATATGCAACATTAGCCTTTATAATTGCTTGCTGCACCTTCAACTTTCAGTGATATATTGACGTGGGCTCCCAGGTACATCTACACTTGCTAATCTTTTACCATTAAGAAATACCATACACCTCTGTCCCTCCTATCAAAATGGATAATCTCGCATTTTTCCACACTATTTTCCACTTGCCATGTCCTTGTCCACTCACCGGGGAAAGGGGGGGATTTTCCTGTCCCGCCTGGCAGGGGAATCGTGGTGGGTGAGGGATGGACCATGCAATTGTCCATTGACCTTGGGCAGGACTTTCTGGTTTTGGGGCAAGCGCAGTCAGAAAATCACACCCGCTATGTCTCTTCAAATGTCCTTGTAAACACAATGCATTTTCCACACAACACGCATGGTGTCAGTTGCAAACTTGGAAATATTACATTTAGTCCCCGCATCCAAATCATCATGCTATATATTTTGAAAAAATGGGGTCCAAGTATTGATCCTTGCGGCACCCCACGAGCCAATGGGAGAATGACCAGTTTCGTCCAACTCTGTTTTACGCTTTTCAGCCAATCCTGAATCCATGTCATTATATTACCTCCTATCCATGAGCTTTAATTTTGTTAATCATCCTCCTGAGGCAGCGGGGAGGGAAGGGGTTGGGGGGGGGGGGGGGCTTCATTGAATCCCAGCAGTGCAGAAGGAGGCCATTCGGCCCGTCGAGTATGTACCGACCACAATCTCACCCAGGCCTTATTCGCATTTCTCCAAACATTTACCCTGCTAATCCCACTGACACTAGGGTCAATTTAGCATGGCCAATCCACCTAACCCGCACATCCAAATTGGGAAACCAATTAGCAAGCAAAATAGACACAGAAGACACCGAATGTAGTTGAGGCCAAAATGTTGTCTGATTTCAAGAAGAAATTAGATACAGCTCTTGGGGCTAAAGAGATCAAGGGATATGGAGGGAAGGGGGAACCATATTAAATCCGATGATCAGCCATGATCAAGATGAATGGCAGACCAGGCTCAAAGGGCCAAATGGCCTACTCCTGCTTCCAGTTTCTATGTTTCCTGCGCTGCCTGCCTGATTCCCTTAAACTGTCTGACAGGTCATTCATTCCCTCTCTGCCTTCACATTCCAAAACTGCAGTGTAAGCACCTCCTTGAATATGCTATCCATGTAATTCTCACAGATGCACAACAGTGACTCCAGCTGCAATTCGAATTCTGAAATCCCTGAACCCAGGATTCCGCAGCTGGTGACACCTCTCGCAGATATATTCGTCCACAAGATATGGTGCAGACATGAGCACCCATGTACAGTCGGATACCCAGGGGTGACAAGCTAAGCTGCTATACCATAATGTTAAAAACTAGTCACTACAATTAGAATAACTTACCAGTTATTCCCCAATCAATTTACTTTCCTGCACCAAAGGAGGGGTCAGTTCCTGGAGGTTGGCTGAAGGCAGAGAAAGGAAGGCTCACTCACTTCCTTTTTGCCTGAAGTTTCTGCCACAGGCCCTTGATTAATCCTGACTGCTTTATCCTAAATCTGATGCCAAATTTCCATCTCACTTGTCAAAGATACTGCTCCTTGCAAGTAGGGACTCACAAGGGCTGGCCAGTTACCCTGCTCAGTCCTCTCCCCCAACATCACCACCCTCTGCCAAAGGCCCCATTATTTGATGTGATTTGATTTATTATTGTCACATGCATTAGTATACAGTGAAAAGTATTGTTTCTTACGCATTATACAGACAAAGTATACCATTCATATAGAAGGAAAGGAAAGAGTGCAGAATGTAGTGTTACAGTCATAGTTAGGGTGTGGAGGGAGATCAGCTTAATGCAAGATAGGTCTGATGGCAGCAGGAAATAAACTGTTCTTGAATCGGTTGCTATGTGACCTGAGATTTTTGTATCTTTTTCCCGATGGAAGAAGGCAGAATGAGAATGTTTAGAGTTTGTGTTGTCCTTGATTATGTCGATTGCTTTACCGAGGCAGCGGGACAATGGGTGGATTGTTGGTTTACGTGATGGATTGGGCTGCATTCATGACCTTTTGTAGTTCCTTGCAATTTTGGGGAGGGCAGGAGGCATACAAAGCTGTAATACAACCAGAAAGAATGCTTTCTACGGTGTATCTATAAAACTTGGTGAGAGTCGTAGCTGACATGCCAAATTTCCTTGTCTTCTGAAAAAGTAGAGGCATTAGTAAGCTTTCTTAACTATAGTGTCAGCATGGGAGGAACCAGGACAGATTCCTGGTTCCCCCTAGAAACACCTAAAAACTTGGAGCTCTCGACCATTTCTACTTTGTCTCTATTGATGGTCATAACCAGGTGTTGTGAGACCTGTTCTTACTCTATTGATGGAGACAGGGACATGTTCTCCCCAGTCCTCCTTCTTTTGCATGCATGCATTTATCATAGAACCATGCATCACAGAAGGAAGCTCTGACGAAGGGTCATCCAGATCAAACCATTTTGTTCTGTCTCTGTCAGACCTGACAGAGGCCCCGCTGTCTGAGCACTCCCCCCCCAACCCCCCACTGTGCCGCCCTGCTTGGTAAGAGGGATGGGTGTGAAGGAACATTTTAAAAGATGGGAGAGAGAGAGAGAGAGGTGTAAGAGGCAAAAAGTGTAAAGGAGGGAATTCTGAAGCTGAGGGCTTTTGCAGCTGAAGGCACGGCCTTTCACATATAACAAATCTTAACCGTACCCAGCCACATTGATCTAATGTGTATCTGTGTCAATAGTGAGAATTACTGTGGAGTTATGGGGATGTAATTGGGACTGAGATGAATTGCAGGAACAATGCACATCCTTCTCATCCCATACAGAGGCTGTGCTGATATGTCCAATGCAATCTGCAGTTTTAGTGTGAGATTCATCTCAGAGAAGACTTGAGTTTTACACCTCTGATGCAAAATCCAATTCAGCCCAAGTTCCCATCTTAGTGAGCTTTCTTTAGAACTACTGGCTTGTAATGGTGGCCTTATTTTATTTACTTCCACAGATCTTCCAACATTTTCTTGGTAAGCATTGAAGAACGAGTGGGGACATGGAAGGTGTCTTCATTCTCCCTATTTACAGGTTGGATTTAAATCATTTTTAAATGCAATGTTACTTCCAGCTGAATGTTATTTTGATCCTTCATTCAGCTTTCAAAACTGGCTCTTAGTTCCATGGATCTCCGCTTCATACAAAACAAAGTAGATCCTACCTTTTTCTCCCCCAGTAAGAACTACATAGAGCAACATTCTTATAAAGTTGGGAAAGGGATATTAGTATGTGTCCGCTTAAACACTATTGCCTGAAATTCCTCTCGCTCACATTGGATTGGAATGGAGAACTCGGGGGTAGAGTATCAGAAGAAGGGTGACCCAAAGCTGGAGATGGGGAGGATTTTTTTCTCTCAGAAGGTTGCAAAGTTTTGAAATTCTCTACCCCAGGGAGGTTGGGTCACTGAATATATCCAAGGCTGAGACTGACAGAATTTTGAAATATTGGGGAGTCAAAGTTGAGGGGAAGAGACAGGTAAGTGGAATTGAGGCCAAGATCAGAGCAGTCCTGATCTTATTGAATGGTGAAGCAGACTCAAGGGGCCTTTTGCCTACTCCCGATCCTATTTCATCTTTTCTCAACCAATTTTTACACTTGTATCTGACAAATTAGTTTCCGGGCCTTTGTGTTCCTTCAGAAATGTCGATTTAAGAAGACGCTGCAATGGAAATTATAAGAGACTGCAACTTCTATACAATAGCTGACTCCTATTTTTTCACATCAGAAGACATTGTGAAGCAAAATGTTTGAAGAAATCAAGCGAATTAACATTTACCTAAGTGAAATATTTATCAAAAATATATATTTTTCAATGAGTTTTTATATTTGCTTTAGCAATAAATCTCTAATTAGACACACGGGGGCTGGGTCTGTCAGGTTTGTTGGGTTCATTCTGCATGTTCAGAATTGAAATCTCTCACAGAATATCATGTTTTTGTTTTCTGGTCATGTGAACGAATTAAATGAAATTACTATTTTTCTGATAACGCAAATTGCTTTCCGGTATTCACAGAAAATTCAGAAAGAAATGTTAAGGTTAAAAAGTTAACAGTATTCAATTTATTTTTTTAAAAAGCGCAATTTCAAATCAAGCATGTTTTCCTTGGACTGTAATATGAAAAGCACCCGAAAGTGATTACTTCCCATTCGATACCATCCTATTCTTGGCTTTATTCAGCAGCTATGTATAATATATTATCTATATTTTATGTATTGAGGTTTGGGGTGCAGGTGTCCCTTTAAGAGTGCAGGTCAGGTGACCCCTGGGCAATTAGCTCCTCCCAGAGAGCCTATTGGGCGCTCTTCGACCAGACCGTGACTCAGTGCACACCTTAAGTGCACACCTTTGGGGCAGCAATGTGGCACAGTGGTTAGCACTGCTGCCTCACAACACCAGGGACCCGGATTCGATTCCCGGTTTGGGTCACTGTCTGTGTGGAATCTGCACATTTTTCCTGAGCCTGTAAAGGTCCCCTCCAGGTGCTCCCACAGTCCAAAGATATGTGGGTGAGGTGAATTGGCCATGATAAATGGTCCCTTTGTGTCAGGGGGATTAACAGGTTGAACACGTGGAGTTATAGTGATAGGGCCTGGGTGGGATTGTTGTTGGCGCAGGCTCAATGGGCCAAATGGCCTCCCTCTGCACCGTAGGGATTGTGTGATTTTGATGATGAAACAAAGAGCTCCTACTGTTCAAGTTACCAAGCCTACCTTGTAATTCTTTACAAGATAAGGAGGAACTGTTTCTCCCAGAGGTTGGTAAATTTTTGGAACTCCCTGCTCCATAGCACGTTGGAGTCTGAATTATTAAATGGTTTCAAAAAAGAGATAGATTATATTTGTTGTTTTTTAAATGGGATATGGGGAACTGGTAGGGAGGTTTGAGACCAGGGAGAGATCAGCCATGATCTGATTGAATGGTGAAGCAGACTCTAAATGGCTGAATTGCTCCTAATTCCAATGTTCCTATCCACATTTAGTCCTTAGGGACATTCATAATATGATGCTGGAAGGGAGGGGAGGAAGTGAGTTACACCCTTGTACTCTGCCACCTGGCTTCCAAAGACAGAACTGCCTCCCACAGGCTGCCTGGTCCTGTCCTGTCACAAAGAAGGCCTGATTTACTAGGCCCCAGCGTCAATCCATAAGAAGGCAAAACACTGCAGATGCTGGTATCTGGAACAAAAGCAGAAGATGCTGGAGAAACTCAGCAGGTCTGACAGTAACTGTGGAGCGAGAATAGAGCCAACGTTTCGAGACTGGATGATTCATCCACCTCTGATGAAGGACTTGCTGAGTTTCTCCAGGATTTTCTGTTCTTGTTCCAGTGTCCATCTCCTGCTCTTCCCGGACCTGTTTGCTGTAAGGCCCGCTCTGGCACTGACAAGACTGCTGGAGCTGTTGTCCGATCATATTAGCCGGCAGCTCCCGTGTGTGGAACTCCTTCCCTCTGAGGGGGTGGAACTAATTTGGCCAGCTGCGTGTTATTGCCGCCAGATGTGTTGAATACTTCTCTTTCAAACCCATCCCAAAAAACCCAACCCCAAGTGTTACCTTCCAATATCAATCCACCAGATTACGTTAACTCCGGGACTAATCTCCCTCTGCTGGATGAATAAGGACTTACACTGTTTATTTTTGGCATATCTTCCCAAACTCCAAAGATGTGCAGGTTCAGTGGATTGGACATACTAAGTTTGAAATTCCCAAGCAATTCCCAAAGATTGCATGGGAATTGTCTGGGAACTTCAAGCTTCCGGTGGACAATTCCCCGGCACTGGGAACCATCCGATATTCTAACGTAAATTGGAGACTTTGGATGGTTCTGACGCCCTCAGCAGAATAGTTATCCATGAATAGTTAGAAGGATTAAGGCCACTTCTTGAAGCTGGTTGACTATCATACTGACCACCCCTCCCCCTCACCTTAAACCCTCCCAACTGGTCCCCCCCAGCTACTCGACCAATTCACAGGCTACCCTCCTTATGCCCAATTAAATTCCCATCCCCTCGACTGAACCCCACATCTCAACAACCCTCCTGACCCCAACAATCATGTCCTCCTTCACCCTCCAACTACCTGCCTGATGCCCCGACTCACCTCGATCTCCCTGACCACCGTAGAATCCTAGCAGTGCATCAGGAGGCAATTTGGCCTATCACGTTTGCACCGATTCTCTGAAAGAGCATTTTATCTGGGCACACATACCCTTCCTGTCCTGTAACCCTGTGCATTTACAGTGGCTAATCCACCCAACCTGCATATCTTGGCACACTAAGGGGCAATTTGTTATGTTCAATCCACCTAAACTGCATGTTTGGAGTGTGGGAGGAAACCGGAGCCCCCGGCGGAAACCCACACAGACACGGAGAACGTGCAAGCTCCACTCAGATAGTCACCCAAGGCTGGAATTGAACCCGGGTACCCGTGTCCCTGCTGCTGTGAGGTTGCAGTGCTATCCACTTTGCTATTGCTCCCACTTCCTGACTTACCAACCCCTCTGACTACTTGACCTTTCCTAACGTCTCCGCCTCCTTCCCCCTCCCTCCCCCAAACCCTGTTCTGGCTACTATAACACCCTCCACTGCTTACCATACACTCTTACCTCCCCCCCAGATTTTCAAAGTGTCTTTCTACAGCATTTTGTACCATAAAAATGGAAAATAAATTGATTTCCCCCAGTGCTGCTCTGAACTGTAAGGAGTCACATCAGGCCCTGGATGGAGGTCTAGCACTAAAGTACAAAGGAGCAAGTGAACGGCGATTACCATGCTATGAAAGTTCTAGCCTAGTTATCTTGAGTCTGATTTTGCCCTCACTCAGCACAAAAATAGCAAGGACTTATCTGATTTATCTGAAAGCTGGGACCAATTCCAACATTGCTACTGCAGTAAAGATTGATCTCTTGGTGGATGTCACCTTTCCACCTTATCTGCCTCCTCTCTCTCTCTTTCTCTCTCTTCTTCTTTACCAAAGAGCCTGTGTTCTTCCCTGCTCCAAACTTTGAAAAAAAAGATTTGCATTCATATAGCACTTCCCTTCATCATCCTTAGCCACATTCCCAAGTTGCTGGTGAGATCTAGGTCAGGATCAACTAGGTTTCAGTTAAAATAAAAAAGAGCTTGAGTTTCAAAAAACTTAATAAGTGAAAGACACATCTTCTGAACAAACAAACATAAACTTCACAAGATCAGAAAGATAAAAAATATTACAACATCCATCTGGCACCAACATTCAGGGTTACAACTGGATATATGGGAATTAGCAAGCAAACTGCGTTGAACACATCACATTGCAAAATAAATGATAAATGTGACCAAAACAGAATCCATGAATTTGTCCATAATCCATTTAGTAAACATTGTGAGACAACCAATCTCACTGTATCCTGTTTCCCTCATGGGAAATTCCAGCCTCCACCTTCAAACAGCTAACCTGGAAATTCTCTAAAAGTCGTTCCAACCCAGACAGCTTCAACAATGGCCCGGCTCGCAGGGTTTCAATCTTGTCTCCTGAGACTCTCTTTCCCAGATTCCCGAGTCTTCACACAAACACCAACTCACCAGCACAATTTTGGTTTTTGAGCTGTGCCGAGCAGAACACCACTGCTCCAAAGGGATATCTTCACCTGAACAGGTCATAAACTTTCCTCTACCTTATTCAGGGCTTCTCCTGAGCCCTCATTGGCTACCAGATTTGGACACCATCAACACCAACAACATCCACCTCA
Source organism: Carcharhinus amblyrhynchos (assembly GCF_965287045.1). Lineage (NCBI taxonomy): Eukaryota > Metazoa > Chordata > Chondrichthyes > Carcharhiniformes > Carcharhinidae > Carcharhinus > Carcharhinus amblyrhynchos. Next base: position 6,779,479 of record NC_137333.1, on the reverse strand, counting down.
CAGACTTCAAGCTTTTCTCCAGAGATTCCGTTCCTCTGGATTCTTGAGTAAGCATTCAACCACCTAGTTACAAGCCCAACTTCAGACCTTGGGCCTGCTGAGTAGAGCACTTCCACTCCAAAGCACAGTGGCACAGTGGTTAGCACTGCTGCCTCACAGTGCCAGGGACCCCAGTTCGATTCCCGGCTTGGGTCACTGACTGTGCAAAGTCTGCACATTCTCCCCCTGTCTGCATGGATTTCCTTCTGGTTTCCTCCCATAATTCAAAACATGTACGGTTAGGTGCATTAACCATGTTAAATTCTCCCTCAGTGTACCCAAACAGGTGCCAGAGTATGGTGTCAAGGGGATTTTCACAGTAACTTCATTGCAGTGTTAATGCAAGCCTACTTGTGACACTAATCAATAAATAAACTTAAAAGAAAGGGGTATCTTTTCCCCAATAGTCTGTAGCACTATGTTTATAGAATCTCTACAGTGCAGAAGTAGGCCCTTCGGTCCATCAAGTCTACACTGACCACAATCTCACCTATTCCTGTAACCCCACATATTTATCCTGCTAATCCCCCTGACACTAGGGCCAATTTAACATGGCCAATTGACTTAACCCGCACATCTTTGGACTGTGGAAGAAAACTGGAGCACCCAGAGGAAACCCATTCAGAAACAGGGAGAGTGTGCAAGCTCCACACAGACAGCGACCCGAGGCTGGAATTGAACCCGGGTCCCTCGCACTGTGAGACAGCAGTGGTAACCAGTGTGCCAAAGTGCCACCCCTGCAGCCTTCTTCACTTACACTCTGCTCCCCACCACTCTTTCCTTGAGTGTTTCCCTGCGACTGGAGCTTGTTTCTCTGCTTCTCTCTTTTTAGCTGAACTGGGGCCTTTACCTGCCCTTGTACCCCCTCTTTGACTCTTTCTTGGTCAGCTCTTCTCCTCAAGTGCCTTACTGGGACATGAGTCTTCCATGGCACTCCATCCCTGGTTACCTGACCCTGGATTTTCTGTTGTCTTACTTCTCTTCCACAAGCGTGCTGGGCCCAAAGAATATAAAAATTGCAGAGCTGCACATACACAGCCAGCTCCCAATCTCCAATTGGACAGAAGATCTGAGGTCCACTGGGAGTTGAGATCCCCGACCTTCGCTCTCAGTGAGTCAAAGTCTAATTTTCGTAATGTCTTTCGCAGCCATTAGATGTCCCAGAGCACTTTCCAACAATTAAGTATTTTTGCTGTATGATACTCTTGCAATGTTGGAAGCACATTGGACAAGTCATGCGCAGCAAGCTCCCATAACCAGCAATGTGACACTGATCAGACGATCTGTTTACGTGGTGTTAGTTCAAGTTTTGTCTTCAAAAGAGTAGAATAGAATGCAATCCTTGCAGAAAGAGGCCATTTGGCCCATCGACCCAGCACCGATAACAATCCCACCCATGCCCTATCCTCATAACCCCACATATTTACCTTGCTAATCCCTCTGTTACCGAGGAACAACTTATGGACTGGCCATGATACATTGCCCCTTAGTGTTAAGGGGGATTAACAGGGTAAATATGTGGGGTTGTGGGGATGTGGGGCTAGGTGGAGTTGTTGTTGGTGCGGGCTTGATGGGATAAATGCCCTCCTTCTGCACTGTAGGGTTTCTGTGATTCCATTATTCAAATTTAGCATGGCCAATCAACCTAACCACATACCTTTGGGGTGTGGGAGGAAACTGGAGCACATGGAGGAAATCCACATGGCCACGGGGAGAACAGTTACCCGAAGCTGGAATTGAACTTGCGTCCCAAGTGCTGTGAGGCAGCAGTGCTAGCCACTGTGCCACCGTGGTGAAATAGGATTGCTTTTCACATCTTGCTGAACTGACAAGGCCAATCTGTTTAACATTTTTTCTCTGCCTCTCCCTCAATACTGTACTGGGGTGTCAGCCTCCATTGTGCTGCTTGAGTCCTTGTGGGTGCGGGGGGGAGCTTGAATCCACAGCCTTCCAGAGCTAAGGGTTCCACAGCTGGCACAGCTGCTTATTACCCGCACACTAGCCAAGTGTACGTGTCCTACGTAATCTCAGACTCCGAATCAAACTGGTATCTATTAAACAAAAAAGATAGCTACCTTTCATAACAAGACAGCTGTTACAAGAGTGGCACTTAAACTGTCTGGCTACAAAATAGATTTTAGAAATGTGCACTTATTAATAGATGTAAAATATAAATGGAGGCCATTGTTAAAGAGAAAGGGTATATGGTTCCTGTTGCCTGACAAACCAATGTCATGATATTCCCCTCTAACCTTCAGTGATTTTCTCATGAATTCTTTGAGCTCATTGATTGGCAGTGCTGTATTTTCTTCCTTTTGTATATTTGGAAGTTTGATTTTTTTGTGTGTGTGTGTGTGTGTGTGTGCTGCACATTGTTATGTCAGCGCATGTAACTTATTTCCCTGTAATTCAGTACCCTTGACATCAATTATGCTGTGACATTGCAGAATCATTTTTCATCATTATGGAGGCCCTCTCACTTGCATAGGCAATGCTGGCACAGTGTAGTTTTTTCTTATGCATAAAATTGCTCGCGAAAAAAAATCTCTGTAGAGTTAGGGATACGCAGAAACAACATTGCCTTTTGGTTCTGGAGCTGCCTGTTTCCTGAACGCCAGCTTAAACTAAAGCAGATCATGCATATATTTTTATTTCTTATACCACAAAGATCAAATGATTCTGTGCTGACAGGCCACCCAACGATACTCGGAGTTCAGCATCCAGTTCCGCCACAGAAGTTGTAAAAGGGATAAAAAGACCCTGAACCCTCTGCCCCACTCTCCCCCATCCTTGTCAACAGATACATTTAGCATGGCCCGTCCACCTAACCCGCACACCATGGGAGGAAACTGGAGCACCATGCAGACACGGGGAGGACGTGGAACTGACAGGAAGTAGTTAAGGCAAATTTAGGTGCATGTAACAGGAAACTAAATAAGCATACAAGGGAGAAGGGAAAGAAAGGTTACACCAGTAGAATTGGATAAGGAAGGATAGGAGGAGACTCAACTAGAACACAAAGGCTGCACTGACTGGTTGTGTGTTTTATCTAATTAGATATCCCAGTATCAGAATCAATCCAGAATCTATTAAACAAAAGGACAGTAACCTTCCTAATTGTGCCTGTTTTTCACCTTCCAAATTCAAGAGGTCAACATCTCAACCTTGCTGTCTTCTTCTGAAGGTCCAAGTTACAGGAAAAGTACCAGAAAATGGGGTTGGCGAGCCAGAGGTTGTCTCTTCTGCCTCTTTCTTCCTTCTTCTTCAGTTATCTGCCTGAAGACAGGCTTGACCCTTCACATCGTGACTGCCATTGCAGGTAGAGCAAGGAGTCAGGTCTCATACCAACCCCCGTCACAATGGGGATCAATCCCCATACTGCTGGCATCAATCTGTTCCACACTGACCATCCAGCCAATATACCCACCCCCACCCCTATAAGGGGCATAGGAAATCAGAATAGAGTTCAGCGCTTCAATCCGACCCCAAATTCAGATAAATAATCGCTGGTCTTTTACCCCATTGCTATTTTCTCATATTACCCCCAATAGGAAGAGGAGTAACAGGAAGTTAGTAGGGCAACATGGACCTTTGCATGCTCTGGAGCTACGGGTGGTGATGGTAGAGAGTCCAATTTTATTTCCATTACATGGCTGTCCAGGAAACTTTTCCCCCTCTAAACACCTGGACAGTGGCATAGACTCCCAACAGGACAGTTAGTGAGATTCACTCGACAACCACCAGGCAAGACTGTTCTCTTCCTGTTGGGGAACACTTCAGCAGTCATAGCATTTGGCCTCTGATCTTCGGGTAAGCGTTCTCCAAGGCAGCCTTTACGACACACAGAGTCGCTGAGCAGACATTGATAGCCAAGTTCCGCACACATGAGGACAGCCTCAACTGGGATCTTGGGTTCACGTCACATTATCAGTAACCTCCACGACTTGCCTGGGCTTGCAAAATGTCCTGTCTGGAGACAATACACATCTCTTTAACCTGTGTTTAATGCTCTGCCCACTCACATTGTCTGTACCTTCAAGACTTGATTAGCTGTAAAGAATCGCATTCCAATAATTATTCTGTAAATTGAGTTTGTGTCTTCATATGCCCTGTTTGTGATTAGAACTCCCACTCAGCTGACAAATAGGTAGCCTGTGCTCCAAAAGCTAGTGGCTTTTGCTATCAAATAAACCTGTTGGACTTTAACCTAGTGTTGTGAGACTTCTTATTGTGTTTACCCCAGTCCAACGCTGGCATCTCCACATCATTTCTTGATTCCCATTCCTCTCCCCCTGCCCCCAAACCAATCGGAGGGGATGCCGCAATAATTTACCAGGTGGATAGCGGGACTCCATGGGTTAAATTACGAGGTTGCATAGACTGGGGTTGCATTTCTTTTCATCTAGAAAGTTAAGGGTGATTTGATCCCAGTAGTAAGAGGATTGGATCAGGAAAGGACCTATTGCTGCTAGTTGGGAAATGTAGACCAGGTAAGACACAATCTTTTACCTCTGGATCTCTGAGGAGTGAAATTAGGCACCACCACCTCATGTAGTGGAAGTTTTGACAATTGACATTAGATTAAATGTTAATTTTCAGTGTGAGTTTAAAGGGGGTGATTTCTCCGGCCTCCTGGCTGTGTGTTTCTTGGCATCGGGAGGTGGCACACTGTTCATGGGCAGCGGCATTCTCTGATCCCGCCGCTGCCGATGGAATTTCCCATTGATGGCAGCCCACGCTGGAGGAAAATCCATGGGAGGGGGTGCGCTGCCAGCAGGACTGGAGAACCCTGCCAGCATGAATGGCCGCAGAAACCCCTCTGTAGGTTTTTCATCACCGACCATATGTTTATGGGTAGCCCTGTGGTCAGCACTGCTGCCAAACAGCGTCAGGGACTTGGGTTCCTGACGCTGTTTGGGTGATTGTCCAGCCTTGGGTGATTGTCAGTACAGAGTTTGCATGTTCTTCCCCCCCCATTCTTGCATGTGTTTTCTCCGGGTACTTCGGTTTCCTTCCACACTCCAAAGATCTGCAGATTAGGTGGATTGACCATGCTAAATTCTCCTTAGTGTCAGGAGAACTAGCCGGATAAATATGTGGGGTTACGAGGATAGGGCCTTGGTGGGATTGTTGTCGGTGTGGGCTCGATGGGCCAAATGGCCTCCTTCTGCACTGTAAGAACTCTATGATTCTGTGAAGCTATTAAGGGATGGAGAACAAAGGCAAATATGTAGAGTTAGGTTACAGATCAGCCACTATCTCATCAAATGATGGAGTGAGCTAAAGGTCTCACATAACTCTGGGGCAGCGTTTTGCTTGATATCTTGAAGATTCTAGATGATATATCTGTACAAACCCCATTCAAGTTTTTCACAGTTGTAGCAAGGTGAACTGTAAAGGTGAAGCAACTTGCTTAGATATTGGCACTGAGTGCAAAGCCTTGTGATTTATTGTTTATTTGATATGTGTATTATTGATTTAGCTGGGCCACGACTGTGTAAGGTATTTCTGTAGCAGTAGAGATTACTCAGTCATGCCATTCAAAGGGATTTGACCTCATCTTACCGAACGCTGAAAAAAGCAATGCAGGTTGGTGAGCTGAACAAACTTTGCAGCTCCAATTTAGACTGGGGTTTTGGGTGAAACATAGAAGGGGTGTGGGATGGGTAGGGAGAGAGGCAGGAATTTCCCACCGAGAGCGTTGCAAGGGGCCCAGGATATTTTAATTCCCTGTGGATATTAGCACATGGTAAACATGTTTCTTAGCTGAAAGCACTTGGATATGCAGTTGACACACTTTACCCACAGGGCCACAGGCGACGATTTGGAAATTAGAATTAAACAGGATAGCTCTTTTTCAGCAAACATGGTCACATGGGCCAAATGGCCTCCTCCTGCCAAAAATGACTCTGAGCTTCCATGTTCCTAATAAGTCGCATCAAGGAATTCTGGCAGGAATTATCACCAACATCCAATTAATGCTGGTGAGTGGAGATCAGTCAAAAATTTGTGTTATGAATTTGCCTGGCAACAGCAAGACCCAGAATTAATAAACAGAATGATGGGATGCAATCTACCTAGCAACAAAGGAGAATCTATTAGCAGCCCATATTGAAAGGAGTTGATGGGATACATTTTTTTTCCCAGTAACACAATTAGCAGACATCTAGCTAAGATCAGATGTAAGTAGCCCCATCATCAGGAAGCGGTTTACCGAGTTGACTGAGAGATAGAACCATAGAACCTTACAGTGCAGAAAGAGGCCCTTCGGCCCATCGAGTCTGCACCAAACACCATCCCACCCAGATTTGAACCCCCATATCATACCCACTAATCCCTCTAACCTCTGCCGCGCTGGTTACTAAGGGGCAATTTCCTAGCATGGCCAATCAACCTAACCCGCACATCTTTGGACTGTGGGAGGAAACCGGAGCACCTGGAGGAAACCCACGCAGACACAAGGAGAATGTGCAAACTCCACACAGACAGTGACCCGAGCCGAGAATCGAACCCAGGGCCCTGGAGCTGCGAAGCAGCAGTGCTAACCACTGTGCTACCGTGCCGTGCAGGGAAAGCACACAGATGCTAATTTTGGAGAGTCAAGGAACGTAGAAGAGACAGATGGCCCAGTAAATGGTTTGGAGAAATGAAGAGAGCCACGGCCTGCAGAAGTGAACAGGCCAATTTAACACATTGGCCAGGCTAACATCTAACAGTAGGCGTGCTAACGGCAGAGGTCCTTTTTAAGGTCTTACAGCGAAGTTACTGTAAAAACCTACATAAAGGCAGTTTACCTATCATCGCTAACCCAGGCAACTACACTTCCCAGAATAAGTCATCCTCCTAGTATTGTTTGGTAACTATAAGCTGAAGTAAACCTGTAGATTTGTGTAAGGTGGATGTTATTTAGGAAATGGCAAAGTCTAACTGAGTTCAGGTATCAGGGATATAGTTTAGAACTAAGGATAATTTCAAGATAAGACAATGTGCGTTACTCCAGTGTTTATGTATCTTATAGAATTACAGTGCTATTTGTGTGTGTTTACCTTTTCATTCAGTGAATAACCATTCTTTAGTAATTGTTACACTATGACGGGGCTGTTTACTCTAAGGGTTTCATGTAACTCCTCAAGCCATTTCAAAAGGCACTTGTATTCACAATCCACAAACAGGTGTCTCACATTGGGGCACCCTCACGGATACAATCAGCATGGTTCATTACAGTTAGAAAAAAAGAGGTTGGCAGCATGGGGTTAGAAACTTGGTTGGATGTAGCCTGGGGATTTTATCACATGGTCTCCCGCCCAGCACACCCTCCCGCCGCACTCTTCTCATTGACTACCCAACACATCTGAACTCACGGCTCATTTCCCTTTATGTCAACGATCTCACTTTTAATGCCACAATTATTTTTTTCTCTCTTGCTTGCAAACCTCGGAGTCTCCAGTCATGTTTTCCGTTAACCGAGCAGTGATTTGGGTGCCCTTCATGTGGGCAATGCCGTTGAAGGAATGTGCTCTTCATTGCCTTGGGAAATTCCAGAAACTAAAAGGGAAATCAAAAAGAGGTTTCCGCAAACTCATCCCGCCAATCCCACCTTATCCTTCCCTGCCACGGACAGTGTTTCTTGACAATGCTGTTTTTTATAGATGACCACATGGAAGCCCCTGTATAAAAGCGGACCAGACCACGCTGTATATCACAAAGAATTGAGCGTTTCATAGAACACAGTCCATGACTGATTCAAGCAGTGAAGTTATTGAGTCAGCACATTGTATCTTTGCATCATATTTGATCCCATTATATTTATATACTTCATTATTCTTTTGACATTTGTGGGTTTCGCAATAAAGTTTAGATATCTGCCCATTGTTTTTACCTTTCAGAAGACCTTCTAGTTGGCAAGCTTAGATTTATTTTATTTGGTCTTGTCTCTAATTTGCCTTCGATATCGGTTTCCATGTACTGTTCTCTCAATCAGTATCAGGTGAAAGGCAAAGTTCTTACTATATTGATCAATGTGCTTCAATCCCAATTGAAAGAAAAGCCCTTCAGATAATTGAAGAGCATTCAAGACCAATAATGTCTATTCTGGTCAACTTAGCCGACAAGCCTGATAATTTTCAATAACGTGAGGATCATATTTAGATAGGAAGTAAATATTTCAATTTCAAACCAAAAAGAGTGTGAAGCAGGTGGTCTACCTGCAGTCCTGCTTGTCACACCCTCTATTCTCATGAGGTACTGTTGGGAAGCCCATTCCAAAGTCCTGGTCTCATGTGACTTTAACTAAAGATCCAATTGCAACAAATGTTGTGTATTCACCAGTAGGTTGTGTGTTTTATATGTCACAGAGCAATACAGAGATTGCACTAATTATAAACTAAGGAATTCTAAAGAGTAGGGAAATTTATCAGCAGAACAAATTTAAAAGTTTTGTATCTAAATGCAGGAAACACTCAGAACAAAATTAATGAGTTAACATCACAAATAGAAACAGAAGGGCAATTCCTGATGGTGATTCCTGAGACATGGTTACAAGGAGACCAGGGCTGGGAACTGAATATCCAAGGATATTCAAGCATTTTGGAAAGATAGCCCGAAAGGAAAAGGAGGTGGTGTAGCTTTGCCGGTGAAGAAGGGATCTTTGCTGTAATGAGAAATGACATAAGCATGGGAGATCAAGATGTGGAATCAGTCTGGATAGAAATAAGAAATAGAATCACAGAAGCCTACAGTGCAGAAGGAGGCCATTCGGCCCATCGAGTCTGCACCAACCACAATCCCACCTAGGCCCTACCTCCATATCCCTACATATTTACCTGCTAATGCCTCTAACCTGCGTATCTCAGGACACTAAGCTGCAATTTTAGCATGGCCAATCAACCTAACCCACACATCTTTGAAGTGTGGGAGGAAACCGGAGCATCCGGAGGAAACCCACACAGACACGAGGAGAATGTGCAAACTCCACACAGACTGTGACCCAAGCCAGGAATCGAACCCAGGTCCCTAGAGTTGTGAAGCAGCAGTGCTAGCCACCGTGCTACTGTGCCACAAAGGAAAGAAGTATTTGGTTCATAATGAACTTATTTCTGAGAGCGAAGTTTTCCCAAAAATTGGCAGTGTTGGTTCCAGTGTGAAAAATGGTATACGTCTCTGCAGAGAAACGCTTCTCTCCAGCTCTCATCACACTGTGTTAAAATAAAACAAGTGAGTGTGTTTCACACTATCGTGTGAGGGAGTTGGGAGGGGGAGGGTTGGGGTGCTGCCTCATCACACCAGCAAAACTTGGCTGCATGGAAAGCAAGGCATGATGTTCAACGAGTGCCGTGATCAGACCAAACAGTGACCTCCCCACAGAGATTTCAGGGGCTCTCTCTTATCCCCAACCCCACGATCAGAGCCAGCATTCATCCCTCCATGCCCCTGATCAGAGCAGGCACTCAACATTAGCAGTCAATGCAGACACACACTCTGAACATCACACCCCTTCTCCCCCTCGCCCGCACCCCCCGAGCAGTCAGCGCCAGCAGAGCCCCCTTCCCCCGAACATTGAACCCTTCCCCCCCCCCCGCCACAACCCCCACCCACACAGAATCATAGATTTATAGAATCATAGATTTCTACAGTTAGTTGTAAAGGCACAGTGCTTTATTGTACAAAATAAAGTCAAACAAAACCACAAACCTGTGGTGAACATAATCAGGTGCCAACCAGGACAATGGTCTCACAACCCCAGGTTAAAGTCCAACAGGTTTACTTGGTAGCAAAAGCCACTAGCTTTCGGAGCGCTGCTCCTTCATCAGGTGAGTGGGATTTTAGTTCACAAACAGGGCATATGAAGACACAAACTCAATTTACAAAGTAATGATCAGAATGTGAGTCTTCACAGGTAATCAAGTCTTAAAGGTGCAGACAATGTGAGAGGAGAACGACATTGTCTGTACCTTTAAGACTTGACTACCTGTGAAGACTCACATTCCAATCATTATTTTGTAAATTGAGTTTACATGCCCTGTTTGTGAACTAAAATCCCACTCACCTGATGAAGGAGCAGCGCTTCAAAAGCTATTTTGCTACCAAGTAAACCTGTTGGACTTTAACCTGGTGTTGTGAGGCTTCTTATTGTGTTTACCCCAGTCCAACGCCGGCATCTCCACACCATGATCCTGCTTTATAAGAGCTCGGTATTCGAATTCCATCTACTTAATTACTTACCAATCCCCAGGGAGCTTGTACTCAACGGGGCTGTGAATTAGTGATTCCTCTTGCAAATCATGGGGGTTTTCACACGCCCTGCCCACCCCCACTTCCCCTCCATTGAGCTGCTGTTAAGTTCCTCCTCTTACACCATTCTTCAATTTAAATAAATAACTTGGCCAGCACCTCAATCAATGTTTCTGTCATTCGGAGTCACATAATATGATGACAAAGGGAATGTTGTGTGATCATGCGACGCGCAGAAGTAATGTTGAAAGGTCCCAGTCAAAAGGTGTCTGCTTTCAAAGCAAATGGTCACATGTTCAGGTTTTACATTTGCCTGTATTCAAAGGCTGCCTTCTGCTGTTTTGTTAGTTCAGAATCAGTTCTGTCGATCTTTGGATCATCGTTAATAGAGTTCCTTGACTTTGCAATTCAGTATGAGCCAAAGTCAGACTGAGGTGTTCATGCTACAAGTACTTACATCGTTACAGCTAATCACAGAACAACATTGGAGATTATCCTGGGCTTGCGGTTTATCCTGTTCAAATCTTCCTCACTGAAGGTAGGGGAGACCTGCTTTTACTGGGAATGAAGGTCAAAGGTAAAAAAAGATGGAGTGATCACATTCCTGGGATTGAATCAGAGAATCATATTGTGCAAGAGGAAGCCATTCAGTCCATCAGGTCTGCACCCACCACAATCCCACCCAGCTCTATCCCTATAACCCCATCCATTTACCCTAGCTAATATTAAGGGGGCAATTTAGCATGGCCAATCCGCCTAACCCGCACATCTTTGGAGTGCGGGAAGAAACTGGAACACCCGGAGGAAACCCACGCAGACACGGGGAAAATGTGCCAACTCCATAAAGGCAGTGTCCCAAGCTGGGAATCGAACCTGGGTCCTTGGCGCTGTGAGGCAGCAGTGCTGATTATTGTTCCACTGCAAGAGTTAGCTGTGGAATTCGGATATGCTGCATTTCAACATTTTCAACTGCTTCCCAAATTTCAATGAGGGAGAGAATGATTGAGCACACATTCTCCCACCTTTCCCCATCCCCTCATCCATTCCATTCTGTGTCTTTTTTGGGAGCCTATTTGTGGAAATGTTGAGTCATAGGGCCCGATTTTATCACTGCATTGTGCTTGTTTTCAGGCATGAGGCGGGTAGCGCGATCCGCGCCCGCCTCTGCGCCAGTTCCCCACTTATCAAAGCCTGAAAATGGCCACAACTGGGACCATGTCTGAAACGGGCTGGAAGGCTATGTAAGTACATCGGCACATCCCCCTTTGCCACCGCGTTCACCCTTCCAGAATAGGCGCGAAAGAGATACAAAAGTCCAATTAGCGCGCGCGCGTGCGCTACGGTTAGTGAGGAGGTAAATGCCAAATGTCTGATGGCTCTCTAAGCAGATCGGTGGGGGCTGGGGCAAGGGGGTCCTGCTGCCACTCTGCCTAAGGTCAGTGGACCTTTCCGTGGTCCGCCCCCTCGCTCACTCCGATTCCTGTGGTGGGCGGGACAGTAAAGTACTGGCCTATGAGTTTACACACCTCAGTCTGATCATCCCTCAATCTTCTACATTCAAAGGAATGGACCACTCAATCTTTCTTGGTAACTCAGCCCTATTTTTTAAATGTTTTTCTATGTTCCTATAGCCTAGTAGGTAGGGACATGTTCGGCACAACTTGTGGGCCGAAGGGCCTCTTTGTGCTGTAGCTTTCCTATGTTTCTATGTTTTTTTCTATGTTTCTATTTTCCCTTGACCCCTGAAACTAGGGTAGCGCTAACCCTCTTTAGCAGTTGGCAGTCTCGCCACATTTGTGGGGCGTGGAGGCTGTTAAACCAAGGTGAAGATTTCAAACCTCAAAAATAACTCTGCTTTTCATTAGTAAAATGAACACATCTGAGCTGCTGCCTCTCGGTGCCAGACATTTATTGTCACACACGATATCTTAGCAATCTAACAGAAAGTCATCATTACTGCTTATTTTCCTGTCAGCTTTCTTGGTGTGGTGGAGAGGGGAGAAAAACATTAAAGTTGTCCAAGAGAGATGACGTCTTTTGTCTGGGCTTGCGTTCCTCTTTATCCTTTCTCATATTTTCATTATTCTATTTGTAGAACACTGAATACTGATGAAAAAGAATACAAACAAAACTACAGTAACCAGTATTGTGGAGGGAATATTATTGGAACTAATATGCTGCATCCTCCCCAAAGGAATCAGCGAGACAATGTTCTCTACTGCCTGATTCACAATCATCACCTTCCATCAACTTCACCTCATCCCATCTTACATCGTGTCAAATTCCAATCTCTACCCTGCCCTCAATGGCCTGCATTGTTCCCTGATTCCCAAAACATTTCAAACTGAAGGTTCTCATTCTCATGTTTGAACCCCTTTTAAGGACCTCACTTGCCCCTGTCTCAAACCTTGCCAGCTCTGCAACCCTCACCTCACAACCCACCCTCCCACCCCCATCCAAGGGAGAGGGCCTGGGTGAGGTATTCTGTCAGGGAGTTGGTGCAGGCTCGATGGGCTGAATGGCCTCCTTCTGCACTGTAGGGATTCTATGACTTTTTTTCCAGGGTTGCACACAGCAATGTCACAGAGATTGATCTTCAATCCCTGGAGAATCTAGGCCAATCCTCAAGGGTCGGAGAGACTACCCTCATTTGCTCTTACATCACAGTGTTGAACATGACCTCTTTTCCTGAGGACAACAGTTCAAAGTTAGAAGGCTTCACACAAGATAATTTATGTAGAGATCTTTTATGTGGCTGCATTCAATTTAATTTTTCTCAGTATGACATTGGCAGTGATCTCATTCTAAGCCACAGATTTGGTTTGGTGCGTAGACCAATTGCTGATTTCAAACATTTCTGGATCATTATAGTTCAAACAAATTCATGCTTAATAATTAAATTATCCATTCTTTTCTGCACACTGTCTCCATCACTCAACAAAGTAAACAACTGCAACCACAGTCACTGAAGCAGAAATTCAATATATTTTACCAAACAGGGGATGCTTCAGATTATCCTCATTGTATATTTGCTGGAGATGCTGATTAAAGTAATGTGTATTATATCACCAGCTATAAATTACTTCTCCCTTTTCTCTGAGGGCATGATTCCTTTATGTTCTTTAGGGGTGTTAATGCTCCATGTCGCCATAGTGTGGTGCTATCCTTGTTTTATTTTGCTGTTTACAATGTGCTTTAAGCTCCTATTCCGGCCTTGCTGTTCGCATTTGATCAAGAAATATTGGTACATTTCACAATTTCTACAAGGGACAGTGTGTGTGTGTGTGTGTGTGTGTGTGTGTGTGTGCGTGTGTGTGTGTATATGTGCGACGTAGATTTTAAAATGTGGCAAATTGATAATTCTTTTACATTCAATTTTTCACGGCATGAAGAGGCAGGACAACAATTTTAAAAAATAGCAGGCACTGCCAGTGATTGAAGGATTCCTGGTTAAAAGACGCAGGAGGTTCAGGAGATGAGCACAGTCTCAGGAATGTACAAATTATTTTCGCAGGCTGGTCTGACAGCCACTGACTGATGCTATAGGATTTTATTTAACAAGCAGATGCTGTGTGATGTCCTTCTGTCGTTGGTGAAGGTGACTGCAGTCCTCATTGTCACTGGCGTTTGCAGGCACCAGTAGACGGCCATCATGGCTTCAATCAATCAGCGGTCTGCTTCCATGGGTCACTACCACCCCTCTCAGGAAAGTTGACTGCCTCATTTGCTGCCCTTTCACCTTTCAGCTCAGAACCAAATCGGAGGCTGCGCCATTGCAGGGTTTTGCAATGTCTTTCGAGCTGCAATTGTACTCCATCTCTCCTTCCGAGCACCTTTTCACAAGCAGGAAAAGGGATTCATTAAATGAACGTCCGAGAATGATTTGACGTTTCTGAATGGCACCCAGCGTGTGCTTGCAGCTCCATAACTCCTACCAAAATTCTTCCACAATCGTACAAACACCCCCACAGCCAAGAGGTATTACCAGATTTTTAAGCTCCCTATCTATATGCGGTTGTGCATATTGACTGTAATTCTTACTGGTGTCTTTATTATTTGCTCCTGATACAATGGTAAAGCGGGCAGTTACTTTCTAAATTCTAGGTTACCAAAATTCAAATGGACGTTGGTCAATTTCAGAGAAGGCAACGAGCACTGATGTGTATCGAGTAAATCATAGAATCATAGAACCCTACAGTGCAGAAAGAGGCCCTTCGGCCCACTGAGTCTGCACTGAACACAAGAAATGATTCTATTGGGTGCTGCTATTAATTAAGACCTGAGAATAAAATGTGCACAAAACAATAAAAAAATGATAAATGCGGGGAAGTGGCTAATATTAACAATGCGGCAGAAAAAAAAACTCTGATTGATACCTAAAGGAGAGTCATTTGGACTCAAAGGCTGGAATTTTACAGGTCCGCCTGCCCTAATTCTGGGGCGGGCAAGGCTTGGAGAATGGCATTGTCCATTGGTCTCGGGCGGGATCTGACGAACCTCGGGCAGACGTGCCGGCAAAATTCCGCGCAATTCGTCAACTCTCACCACAGACGCTAACAGACCTGATGGGTTTTTCCAGCGTTTTCTGTTTTTACTTCAGATTTCCAGCATGCGCAGTATTTTGTTTTCATTATAATGATGATGATTTTCTTTTGTCTTACATAGAGATATATAAAATACTTCCCATATAATGAAAGAGGATTTGCTTTTTATTTGCCTGGTTTTTGGGAAGCACTTGTCCAAATAAAAACAGCCCCCATAACTAACTGGAAGCCCTTGCAGGTTAAACACACAAGCAGCAGTATGGTGATGCAATGGTTAGCACGGCTGCCTCACAGTGCCAATGACCTGAGTTCGATTCCTGGCTTGGGTCACTGTCTGCACAGGGCCTGTACCGTCTTCCCGTGTCTGCGTGAGTTTCCTCCAAGTGTTTCCTCCAAGGTTTCCTCTCACACTCCAAAGGCATGTTGGTTAGGTGCAATTAATCATACCAAATTCTCCTTTAGGGTGTACCTGAACAGGCTCCAGAGTGTGGTGACTAGGGAATTTTCACAGTAACTTCATTACAGTGTTAATGTAAGCCGACTAATAAATAAACTTTAAACTACAATAGCGGCCAGACCCTTCTTCTTATCTTTGCCCCCTCCCTGCCTGCCTCCCTCCCTCCCTCCTTCTCTCCCTGCCTCCCTCCCTGTCTCCCTCCCTGCCTTCGTCCTTCCCTGCCTCCCTCCCTGCTTGCCTCACTCCCTCCTTGCCTGTCTGCCTCCCTCCCTGTCCTTTTTTACCTCCTTCCCTGCCTTTCCCCCCCTACCTTCCCTCCATCCCTGCCCACTTCACCCCCATTCAATCCATTTCTTTCAGATATCAGGGTGCTTTCAATTGTTACCCGTGTTTTGGTTGAAACTGCTACCCTGGGCTAATGACAGGACATCACGTGCTCTTTTTAAAAGTACTTAAATATGTGATAACATTTCCTTGTGCAATTTTTTTCCTCCAGTGGCTTAGAATGGATCCTTGTTTAATACTGCAATTTGAGATCCGAATGTCGGTGCATAATTTTCATTATTTGAGCGAGATTTACATTACCCGCATGATTGGTGATTGTCCCAGTGGAATCCCACAGTTAGTATAGTGCCATAATATGAAGTAAATATGAGATCCGCAGGGACAAAGGGACAAAAGGACATAATGAGTGAAAAGAAACAGGACATCCTTCTTATCCTTACTGTTTTAGATCTGTTAATGTTTGACTTGGAGCTGTTTTTACACTTTAGAATCATAGGATTATAGAATCCCTATAGTGCAGAAAGAGGCCATTCGGCCCAATGAGCCTGCACCAATTACAATCCCATCCAGACTCTATCCCCATAAACCCACTTATTTACTCTACTAACACCCCCCGGAAACTAAGGGGCAATTTAGCATGGCCAATTAACCTATCCTGCACATCTTTTAACCGTAGGGGGAAACTGGAGCACCTGGAGGAACCCCCTGCAGACATGAGGAGAACATGCAAACTCCACACGGACACGGACACGCAGAATTCTTAAATTCAATGGAGTTTAATTTTGGTGAAGAATCACAGAATCCCTACAATGCAGAAGGAGGCTATTTGGCCCATCAAGTCTGCACTGACCAAAGTCCCACCCAGGCCCTATCCCTGTAACCCCACATATTTACCCTGCTAGTCCCCCTGACAACAAGGGCAGGATTTTCTGGCCACACTCGCCCCCAAGGCCAAAAAATCCCGCCTGAGGTCAACTGACTTTTGCATGGCCCCACCTGCCACGGGAATCGTAGTGGACAGGATGGAAAAATTCCGCCCTAAGAATCAATTTAGCACGGGCAGTCAACCTAACTCGCACATCTTTAAACTATGGGAGGAAACCAGAGCAACTGGAGGGAACCCATGCAGACATGGGGAGGACATGCAAACTCCACACAGGCAGTGACCCACGCTGGGAATCGAACCCGGGCTCCTGGCGCTGTGAGGCGGCAGTGCTAACCACTGTGCCACCGTGCAGACTAAAATCAGTTCAACCTCATGATTTGGGAAAGATGGGTGAGTCAATAATCTGTTTAACTATTATTCACTATCAATTATCCCTAGCGTATGTTAAAGAATTGAGATTATCCAAAATAATTGATTTTTGTCCACCTTTTCAAATCTCTATACAATTTTAAAAGAAAACCCAGATTATGTTCAGTGCAGAGAGTGCTAGATGCAAGAAAAGAAACATCAGTTACATAATTTTAAGCAGACTGCTAACAATGTGAGAAAATAATGAGAGTCGTTATCATCTTTTTATCAACATTGAATCAACAAAGGCCTGGGTTTTTCCAATAATTACTGTATGTGTTGAGGCAGCAAAAAGACAAAAATATCTTCTCAGTGGGCCGCTGATAAAACATGTACTGTGCCTATAATATGAACCCAAAATGTTGCGAATTTGCATTAAAACTTGTCAGAATTTGGCTACAGCATGTTTAAGTGGCTTTAATAGAGATTGCAGCCATATGGTATTTGCAGTAATGATGTGGAGATGCTGACGTTGGACTGGAATGGGCACAGTAAGAAGTCCCACAACACCAGGTTAAAGTCCAACAGGTTTATTTGGAATCACAAACTTTCGGAACACTGCCCCTTCATCACTGGGTGGCCTCCACTCACCAGATAAAGGAGCAGTGCTCCAAAATCTTATGACTCCAAATAAACCTGTTGGACTCTAATCTAGCGTTGTGAGATTTCTTACTGTATTTGTAGTGGCCAGGGCTGCCATGTCTGGAACTTTGTCATGAGGGAGCTTCAAGGAAGTGGGCTTACTGCTATCAGGTGGAGATATTAGCGTTTTTACAGATCAGGGATGATGAATAGAACCTCACTGATATCTCAGAAGTTATAGATTCAAATTCCATTCCGGGGTGGAATTTTACCTGTGTTTGGAACAATAAGAACATAAGAACCAGGAGTGGGCAATTCCATTCAATAGGAGTATGGCTGATTTCCTCTCAGACTCATCTCCACATCCTGCCTGCTCTCCATAACCCTCCACCCCATCACAAATTAAAAACCTATCCATCTTCTCCTTTAATATTCTGACAGCCATTGCACTCTGGGGGGAAGAATTTCACAGATCCACACAACCCTATGAGTGAAGCAATTCCCCCTCATTTCCGTTTTAAATCTGCCACCTCTTAGTCTAAAATTATCGTCTCTTGATTTAGAATTCCAACATGGGGAAACATTTGCTCTATAAATACCCTGTCCATACTCTTTAGCATCTCATATACTTGAATTAGAATGCCTCACATCTAAACTCCAGTGAGCATAGGCCTAAGCTTTTCAATCAATCTTCATAAGAGGAGTCTTTCATTCCTGGAATCAGTCTAATGGACTTTCTCTGAACTGCTTCCAATGCATTTACACCCTTTCTCAAGTGAGGGGACCACAACTACGTGCAATACTGTTAGTTACAACATCATTTCCCTATTTTTATACTCTATTCATTAGCAATGAGTGCCAAAATTCCATTTGCCTTCCTTATTAAGTGCTGCGCCTGCACACTAACTCTCTGTGATTCCCGCACGAGGGCACCCAGATCCCTCTGTACCAAAACATTCTGAATTATTAAGTTTTTGAAGCATTTAGATACTCAGTCTGGAATTTTACCAGCATGCCTGCCCGAGATCTTAAGATACCACCTGAGGCCAACGGAGAGTGCTGTGAGCCTTGCCCGCTCCGATTTCAGTAACATCAGGGCCTCAGTTGCCTTTTTATCCCTCTGACCAAAATGGATAACTTCTCACTTCTCCGTGCTAAATTCCACCAGCCCGGTTTTGATCCTTGAACCTAACTTATCCATATCTTTTTGTAAATTTCTTATTTCCTCATTGCAACTTGCTTTCTGAAGGTTGTCTGCAAATTTGGCTTTGGTACACTCTATCCCTGTGTTCAAGTCATGAATATAGATTATAAATAGCCTGATGCACACCACTAGTTACATCTTGTCAACCAGAAAAAGACCCACTTGTCAACCAGAAAAAGACCCTGTCTGCTTTCTGTCAGTTAGCCAATCTTTATCCAAGCTAATATATTACCCCCAGCCTGTGGGATCTTAACTTATGTATTAACTTTTAGTGAACTCCTTATCAGATACCTTCTGGAAGTCTAGAGGCACTACATATGCAGGATCCCCATAACTCACTTGGCTTGTTACATCTTCAAAGAATGTTAGCAACTTAGTCAAACACAACTGATCTCCATAATACCATGCTGACTCTGATGGCTTGTGTTTTGAATTTCCCAATGTCCTATCACTACTTCCTTAATAATGGATTCCAAGAATTTCTCAATATCAGATGTTAAACTAACTGGTCTATTGTTTCATATTTTCTGTCTTTCACCCTTTTTGAAAAGGAGTGTTTACATTAACCTTTCTCCAATCCCTTGGAACCTTTTCAAGGAATTTTGGATACAACCAATGCCTCTACTATCTCTGCTGCCATTTCCTTTAAGACCTTAGAATGTGGCCATCAGATGCAGGAGACCTGAATGTCTTTAATCCAATAAGTACTTTCTCCCAAGTCTTGGTGATTGTTTTAAGTTCCTCCTTTTCAACAGCCTCTGCATACCTGTTAGGACTGGGATGGTTCTCATGTCCTCGCGCGATCACGGGGGGAAAATATTAAAATTTTGGTCTTGCACCTAATTTATCCACATCCATTTGTAAGTTCCTGCGTTCCGCATTATTAGCTCTCCAGTCCTGTTTTCTAAGGAATCAACATTGAATTTAGTGACTCTCTTCCTTTTTATTTGTTTATAGAATCTTTTGCTGTCTGTTTTCATACTTTGCGCTAGATTTCTGTCATAATTTACCTTTGCTCTTTTTATTACTTTGTTCATAAGCCTGCATTGGTTTTTAAAAGTTTCCCAGTTCTCCAGCCTGCCATTGATCTTTGCAATATGATGTGCCTTTATGTTATGGTTAACCACCTTGCTTAGCCACAGATGCATTTCCCCCCTTACAATCTTTCTTTATCCCTAAAATATACTTTAGTTGGGAGGACTTGAACATCTCCTTAAGTGCTTGCCTCTGTTCCTCAACTGTTCTACCTTTTAGTCTTTCTGTTAAGTCCACTTAGGGGCCCAAATCAGTCCTCATGCCTACGTAATTTCCTTGGTTTAAAGAACACTAGTGTGGGACTCAAACTGAATGCGGTATTGAAAAGGCATCTTTCTTGGCCATATTGTTGACGATATAGCAAAAAGAAAAGTGGCAAGCTGCTTCTTTGTAACCAAAGATTTGCAGGTTGGGTGGATTAGCTATGAAAAGTGTGCAAGGCTATAGGGATCGGGCGGGTTTGGATAAGATGCCCTTCAGAGAGTTGGTGTTGATGGGTCAAACAGCCTCCTCCTGCAATGTAGGGATTCAGTGATTCTGTGAGTAACAAGTGGGATGAGATCCCAAAAGCAGATTTTAGAAGGTTAGGAAAGAAATGAAAAAGCAAGATCTCAAGAACAGTAATCTCCAAAATATTCCAAGCACAATTTGCTAGTGAGCATGGGGATAGGAAGATTGATTGGTTGAACACATGGCAGGAGAATTGGTTCAGGAGGGACAGCATCAAATATGAGACATTGGGCCCAATTTTACCATCAAGTTGAGCCTGTTTTCAGCCGCGAAAACTTGGTAAAGTCGGGTGTGAGGCAAGTAGCACGATACGCACCCACCTCCGCACTGGTTCCCCCTTTATTAAGGTCCAAAAATGGCTGCGATTGGGGCCTCGCCCGAAACAGGCGTGACGGCCATTTGAATGCGCTTGCATGGATTTAAATTGACTTAATGGGCTGTATGCCCAACCTTACCAGCACTTCACCCTTTACCACCACATTCGCCTGTTCAGAATCAGGGCGAAACAGGCATATGTACAAAAGTCCAATTCGGGCACTCCAGCTAGTGAGAAGGTAAGTGCCGAGTGTCTGATGGTTCTCTGCTTGAGATTGGTGGGGGCGGGGGGAGGTGGGTCCGACGACTCTCTGCTTAAATCGATGGGAGATGGGGGGCCCGATAAGGGGATCAGTAATGTTGTGGGGTGTAGCAATGTCTGTGCGGGCTGGGTGGTGTATTATCCAGCCTGGGAGGGACGTGTGGCAGGGGAGCCTCATTCTATCATTTTTTTCTGCGTATGTACATTTGGAGATGCTGATTGGAGCTGCGGGATTTTGGGTATGTTAAGACCCACCCACAGGCTTGTGCAGCGCGATTGAGAATTGCTGATATTTTTTCAGGCAGAGAGCATATCAGGGTGCCCGACAAAAGGTCTAAAAGTCGGATCTGAAACACTCCCAGTTTCAAGGCTGCCCAGCACTTAGAACCAAAATGGTAAAATAGAACCCATTGGAACTGGTTCTGAGCCAAACTCCCCCTCTTCACAAAAAAAAGATGATAGTTTCCTGGTTATCATTACCCAGCTTTATAGGTTTTATTAATTGAATTTAAATTCCACCAGCTGCAATGGTGGGATTTGAACCCATGCTCCTCAGGCTATATAAATGTTGATGGAATTTTACTGTCCCCAAAAAAAAGTTAAGGGACTTTTTAATGGCTCACTGCACTTTATCGCCCCACCCCTGATGTGATGGAGTTGTAAAATTATGCCAAAGTCTTTCTTATATTTAGCTCAGTTTATTCCATCTGCGTGAACGTATTATTTTCCTCCAGTTCTGTCGCTACATTGGGAATCGCCCAACAGAATTCCCATACAGTGTGGTTAGCTGCTAATGAAGCAGTTATTGGCAGCAGCCGGGCTGTGGGGAGAGGTTGTTGCAAAACAGAGTTCTACCATATAAAACTCGCTGCAATGATCACCATCGGCGATGCGGAAAGTTAAAGCAGATGAAGCCACGTGAAAAATAAACAAGAAAAAACTTTCATCTGTCAATCACACTTTTGAACATCAAACTTTTAAAGGCCCTCGGAGCAAATTTCTGCTACCTTGAACAACTCGGGGAATGGGCTGGTGTAAAAAAAAATTGCTGATTTCAACATGGGGCGAGGATAAACATGAATGGAGCATAATGAGACTCACACAGATCCTGCGGGATGCCTTCAAGAAGATGGAGGTCTTGAAAATCCATACATTGCAGTCTCTGCAGTTGTGGAGCTGGCGGTGGGTCAGTGAGAGGGCGCCTAATTTACATGATGCTGGTGGGCAACTTTTCATCTCCTCCCAGCCAGTGCTGACTCTTCACATTTTACTGCCCCATGAAGTTTGAGATTGCAAAGTGTGTGCTGACATAAAACATGACCATAATTAACACTTGTTAACCAGGGAAGCTGTGTTTCAGTTGATAGATCAAAGATAAAAGTTTATTCAATGCCTTTGATTTTATAATTTATAATCAATCCCACTATCACCTCACCTCCCGAGCTTTGTAATCTTCTCCTGCCCGACAATCCTCCAATGTATCCGCAATAATCTGGCCTCTTGCACACCCCTGATTTTTTGCTAGTGGCAGACATGCCTTCAGCTACCTAGGCCCAAGTCTCTGACACTCTCTTTCCTGCACTAAGTTACTCCTTAAAACCTACTTCTCTGACCAAATGTTTGGTCATCTGCCCAAATATCGCCTGTTTTTTCACTGTGAAGATCCCCTAGTCAACACTCTCCGGCGCCTGTTCGGGTACACTGGGGAAGAATTTAGCATGGCCAATGTACCCAACCAGCACGTCTTTCGGACTGTGGGAGGAAACCGGAGCACCTGAAGGAAAGCCACGCAGACGCAGAGCGAATGTGCAAACTCCGCACAGTGACCCAAGCCGAGAGTTGAACCTGGGTTCTTAGTGCTGTGAGGCAGTAGTGCTAACCAGTGTGGCACCTGTTGTGCCAACATGCCACCTCTCTATGCCAGTGACAAATTTTGTCTTATTTTGTGTGATGCCTCAGGAGACTTAACTACACTAATTCTGATGTTTAAGTTGGTGTTGCTGCATCTAGGGGCAAATGAGAAGGAAGGTAAATGCAAGCATTTTAATAGGAATAGGCTATTATTGCCAACCCCATCAGCACAAACTAGCTGCTATCCACCATAAAGAAATCATTGCTCATTTCCATTAATGAGATTTTAATTTAAATAGATTTCACTTTAATGCAGGACACCTCCCTTATACAGTGGAGAGCTTAAGGAAAATGATTAATCACTTCTACATTTTCATTCCCTGAATCCAGTTCAAGTTCAAACTCAAAGTTCATATTATAATCATCAATTGATTCCATGGACATGAGTCAGCTTTTCAGCAGTTGTGCACAAATCTTGAATTGAATCCCTACGGTGCAGAAGGAGGCCATTCGGCCCATCAAGCCTGCACCGACAACAATCCCACCCAGGCCCTATCCCCGTAACCACATGCATTTACCCTAGCTAGCTCCCCTGACACTAAGGGGCAATTTAGCATGGCCAATCCACCTAACCTATGCATCTTTGGAGTGTGGGGGAAAATAGGAGCACCTGGAGAAAACTCACGCAGACATGAGGAGAATGTGCAGACTCCACACAGACACTCATCCCAGGCCACAATTGAATCTGGGTCCCTGGCACTATGAGGCAGCAGTGCTAACCACTGTGTCATCGTGCTGCCCTCCAACGTCAATTCTTACAATAGAAAGTGGAGGCGCAGGCCGCAATTAGCCGTGACCGTGTTGGAATGTGGAGATTCGATGGGCTGTATGGCCTTCCCCTACTTCTATAGCTTATGTTCTTATAACAATGAACTAGAGATTGAATCCCATTTTGCCATGCTTTGAGAGTTATAATGAGACGAAAGGTGGCTTTTTTTTTGCAGGTTTATGCCCATATCCCAGAGATAACTGAAGCCTCAGGGCGGTTTGGCAGCACAGTTGTTAGCACTGCTGCCTCACAGCACCAAGGACCCAGATTTGATTCCGGCCTTGGGTGACTGCCCGTTCTCCCCCTGTCAGTGTGGGTTTCCTCCGGATGCTCCGGTTCCTTCTCACAGTTCAGAGATGGGCAGGTCAGATGGATTGGCCATGCTAAATTGTCCCTTAGTGTCCATAGATGCTATGTGGATTGACCATGGTAAACATGTGGGGTTACAGGGATAGGGCAGGGGAGAAGACCTGGGTGGGATAGTTGGGCAGTCGGTGCAGATGGGCTGAATGGCTTCTTCTGCACTATAGCGATTCTAGATTCTGTTATATCCCATGATATTCAGGCCTATTTTTTGTAACGATTGATGGGATTTTATAGCCTCACTCATTCCAAAACTATAACCTCCTCAGGTCAATGGACCTTTCCATGGTCTGCCCCTTGCCTGCTCTGACTCCCGTGGCAACCAGGCCAATAAAATTCCGGACCACAAATCTGGTGTATGTCAAGTGAGCAGATGATCCTCAGGTTGTCCAGTCAGTGCTGAGGCCCAACCAGCATTGGAGAGAAAAAAAAGTCAAATATTTAATTTATCTTTGAATTACCTGTAGAGCAAAGGGCAGCAAGACTTCACCTTCCAATTCCATGGAAAATCTGAGGGCCGCAGCTACTTCACAATCACATCACCAATTCCCCAACCTCTCCACCTCCCCCCAACTCTTCTTTCATCTCTACCACCCTCACAACCCGAGGGTCACTGCACCTGAGGCTCAAATTGGTCTTGTTCAAATTGGCAAGCTGCCTCTGGACATCTGATGGGCATCTGCTGTTCATCAGAAATGTGGAGATCTGGCACAAAGTCTGTCACCCTTGTACATAGGTAGATGAGGCTCTTCAGCCCCTCAGACCTGTTCTAGCATTTAATTGGATCATGGCTGATCTGGATTCTAACTCGATCCACTATCTTAATTCTATAACTCCCATTATCCTCATAGTGCACTAAAGACTATCATTGTTGATTCTGAAGTCTTTACTTGACCAGCAAGCCTCAGTAGCTTTTTGGGAGAGAGATAGCTCCAGATTTCCACTATCTTTTTGTGTGATGAAGTACTTCCTGAAGTCAACATGAATGTCCTAGCTTTTATTTTGAGGTTGTACGGTATCCCTTTGTTCTGGGTCTGTTTCCCTACCTTGCAGAGAAAATAGTTTCTCCCTGTCTATCCTTTCTATTGGGTGGTATGGTGGCACAGTGGTTAGCACGGCTGCCTCAGAGTGCCAGGGACCTGGGTTGAATTCACTGTGTGGAGTCTGCACATTGTTCCCTTGTCTCTGTGGGTTTCCTCTGGATGCTTCAGTTTCCTCCCACAGTCCGAAAGATGTACTGGTTAGGTGCATTGGCCATGTTAAATTCTCCCTTAGTGTACCTGAACAGCTGCCAGAGTGTGACGACGGGGGGCTTTTCACAGAAACTTAATAGCAGTGTTAATGTAAGCCTACTTGTGACACTAGTAAATATCCCATCAACTCTCTTAATCATCTTAAAAACTTCAGTTAGATCATCCATTAATCTTCTATACCCATCGGAGTGCAAACTCTAATCTATTGGACACATCTTTGTAATTTAACCCTCTTTTGGCCCAGGCCTGATTCCTGGGATACTGGATTGTTTTTAAGTGCCGAACCTCAAAATTATTGATCTTATTAACATTGCACAAATGCTTCATGTGACATCTCTTTTTCCCTTTACTTAAGAAAGCATCAACCCAATTAAAATACTAGGATAAGACTTAAAATAGTGGATGAAAGAATGTTTATATTCATTAGGAAGCTAACGTTGCAAAAAAATAATTTGAAAGCAAAAGAACCCAATTTTTGGATCACCATTGACATTATGACGGACTCGCTATTAACAGAAAATTAGCATATGAAGTGATAACAGTTCTTTTGACACAGTCAATGCCATTCCATATATGCCAAGTGTTTTATCAGTACAATTAATCCTTATTGCCAGTGAAGAATAAACATGAACAATTTATTTTTGGTACATGGATTGTAATAATGTTGTTTGGTCAGCTTCCCAGTATTTCAATGCACTTCATATTTATGCATTTTCAGGCACAATTCAGCAAGATTTTACTTTTGACACTTCATTAAAGATTCTTGATCCACTTGTGATGCAATATGCAATATATAGTGATTATTAAGCATTATTATTCATCGTGGAGCAGTTCCAGAAATTTCTCCACGCTCCAGTGTCGCAAAGCAAATTGCATTGAACAAACACTTGCAGGCGGAGAGGGGGGGAAGAAATTACAATTGTGATACTTTGTTGGAGAAAACAATGTCCTCCTTTCACACAGTGGAGGCCAAAAGCACTGATCCTCCTTCTACATTGATATCCTAAATGAAAACAAGACTCAAAGCGAGCCCATATGTGACAGAACATTCCAGAAGCTGCAAGAGCCAGACACAGGAGGGCATTGAGGTAGCTTATTGCAGGTTTTTAATCCATATATAAAATCTGAATGGACAAGAAGCTCGGATGCAAACACAAAAAGCACAGCAAAGAAATTGGAGGAAATGAAAACATTTAATCAAAGCAACCGAATGAAAATGTGCAAATAAATAATGTTGGCATTTCCAACAACAAAACCATTGCATTACCAGCTAGCACCCCTAATAGGACTGCTCTTTCAACTTCGATCAAATATCAGCAATGAATATATCTCTTAGGATTCAATGCTCTAAATCAATAGTCCTTCCTAAGAAAGAACGGGTTGGATAATGTTTGAGTGAGGTGTCTTTTTTAAGGTTGCTCTGTTTACTTCCATACATCTATCCACAGAAAGGATGTATTGAGCAGCACTGTGGTTCACTGGTTAGGCCTCACAGTGCCAGGGACCCAGGTTCAATTCCTGGTTTGGGTCACTGTCTGTGCAGGGCCTGCACATTCTCCCCATGTCTATGTGGGTTTCCTCTGAGTGACCCGGTTTCCTCCCACAGCCCAAAATAATTTAATTTGATTTATTATTGTCACATGTGTTAGTATACAGTGAAAAGTATTGTTTCTTGCACGCTATACAGACAAAGCATACTATTCATAGAGAAGGAGACGAGAGAGTGTGGAATGTAGTGGATTGGCCAAGCTAACTGCTCCCTCAGTGTACCCGAACAGGCGCCGGAGTGTGGCAACTAGGGGATTTTCACAGTAACTTCATTGAATTGTTAATGCAAGCCTACTTGTGACACTAATCAATAAACTTTAAAACTTGAATTTTTCTCCTTTGGAGTGGCTACATTTCAGATTCACCTGAACGATACCAGGTGATGCAAGTACTATCCCACAAGGACTCAGCTTGTATTCTTTTGAGTGTAGAAGATTAGAAGACAATCTAATTTAAAAAAAAAATTATAAGGAGAAATTATTTTTTCTGGTGTTAGAAAAAGGGCTATAACCTCACAATTAGAGGGAGCCCTCTTCAGGGGAATTGGGTGGGGGATGGGGGGAAGAGATGGTGCAGGTATACACTTCCTCATTGCAAGGACAGTGAAAGGCACTCTCTCCCCAAAAATCCATTCAGGCTGGGGGGTATATTTGAAAATTCAAAACTGAGGATGCTAGGATTGCATTAGGCATGGGGAGCGAGGTATGTGGAACTGAAGTGGGGAACTAGAGTTAAGGTGCAGATCAGCCATGATCTAATTGAATGGCAGAACATGCTTGAGGATCTGAATGATTTACTCTTGTTCCAATTGTTGTGTGTTATATGTTCAGGAGGTCTCATGAAGAGGTTCTAAGACTTGTATGGTTGACCATTAAGTGTTTATTGATTACGCATGATGGCAGTGGCATAGTTGCATAGTTGTTGGACTAGTCAATCTAGAGAACCAGGGTGACGCTCTGGTGAAATCTGTATACAACAAAAAATCTGGAATTAAAAGTATATTGATGACCACAAAACCATTCACTATTGTCATTAAAAACCCATCTGTTTCACTAATCCCCTTTAGGGAAAGCAATCTACCAGCCTTACCTGGTCTGGCTTACATGCAACTCCAGATCCACAGCAATGGTGTCTGAAATGACTAAGTAAGCAACTCAGCTGTATCAAACCATGAAAAGCTCTTAAAGGAATGAAACCAGACAGACAACCTGACTGGGCATTAGAAATGACAACAGCAAACTCAGTCCTGTTGACCCTGCACTCTGCACAGTCTTCCTTACAAACATCTGGGGACTTGTACCAAAATTGGAAAAGCTGTCTCACAGACTGGTCAACCAATGGCCTTACATAGACATACTCACAGAATCATATGTATGAAAACACTGCTTATCTTGCATGAGCTATTGTGTCCAAATTGTCGATACCACACAGACAAATCCCTTTATCATTATAAAGACTTAAATAAAATCACCCTATACCTTTCTACAACAAAATTTTCATGGACCAAAAATTTCCACGTATCCCCATTGTTTAAAATATATAACCAGAACATTACAATGGGAAGTATTCCAATTTCTTGGATCTCCCCAATGTTTTCATGACACTGGTCTGGCCTATATGTGACTCCTGATCCAATGCAATGTGGTTGACTCTTAACTGCCCTCTCTTAATGGTCTATCAAACCATCAATTCAAGTACAATCATGGATGGGCAGCAAACACTGGCCTTTCCAGCGATACACCCATCCCGTGAAAGAATAAAGAAAAGAATGATACGTAACGCGTTTTAAAAATTATTTCAAATAACCCCCATTAACTCCAGTGGGGGCCAATAGTGGAAGTCACCTCTCCCTTTCTCTGAAAACTTCACCAGTTTTCACAAGTCACTGCACTCTCCTAATTCTAGCCTCTCTCATTTAGTCCCAATTATAGAATCCCTACAGTGCAGAAGGATGTCATTCAGCCCATTGAGCCTGCATCAACAACAATCCTACCCGTAACCCCACATATTTATGCAAACCAGTCCCCCTGACAGTAAGGGGCATTTTGGCATGGCCAACCGACTTAACTAGCACATTTTTAGAGATGTGGAGAGTGGGAGAAGACCAGAGCACCTGGAGGAACCCACACAGGGAGAATGTGCAAACTCCACACAGACAGTGACCCGAGGCCGAAATTGAACCCAGGTCCCTGGCACTGTGAGGCAGCAATGCTAACCACTGTGCCACTATGCCACCCAACTGGCTAACATTAATGGCTGCACCTTGAGCTGCCTTGTCCCTAAGGTCTGAAATTTGTTTCCTACGATCTTGCTTCCTGCCTACTTCCATCTTTTTCTTTGACATGACAATCTTATTAACCAAATTATTCAAAAGCTCCTCATAGAATTAGAAATAGAAACCCTACAGTACAGAAAGAGGCCTTTCGGCCCATCGAGTCTGCACCGACCACAATCCCACTAATCCCTCTTGCCTAAGCATCGCAGGACACTAAAGGGCAACTTTAGCACCAACCTGCACATCTTTGGACTGTGGGAGGAAACCGGAGCACCCGCAGAAAACCCATGCAGACACGAGGAGAATGTGCAAACTCCATACAGACAGTGACCCAAGACGGGAATCAAACCCAGGTCTCTGGAGCTGTGAAGCAGCAGTGTTAATCACTGTTCCACCGTGCCGGCCCATGTGTTTGAATGACCACTCTTGTTTGACAATGCTCCCCTGCAGCACCTTGTGACATTTTACTACAAGTGGTTTTGGCTGGTTTACAGATGGATTAATCCTGATGTGACACACTGAATTACCATTCATGAAATTTTAAGGCAATTGTTACTAAGGGAAGCTGAGGGGAGGCGATGGCCTAGTGGTATTATCACTTGACTATTAATCCAGAAGTTCAGTTAATCTTCTGGACACCTAGGTTCAAATCTGTCTGCGGTAGATGGTGGAATTTGAATTCAATAAAAAATATCTGGAATTAAGAATCTACTGATGACCATGAAACCATTGTCGATTGTTGAAAAAATCCATCTGGTTCACCAATGACCTATAGGGAAGGAAATCTGCCATGCTTACCTGGTCTGGCCTACATGGGTGGCATTGTGGCACACTGCTGCCTCATTGCATCAGGGACCTGGTTTCAATTCCCAGCTTGGTCACTGTCTGTGGGGAGTTTGCACATTCTCCCCATGTCTGCTCGGGTTTCTTCCAGGTGCTCCAGTTTCCACCCACACTTCAAAGATTTGCGTGTTAGGTGGATTGGCCATGCTAAATACCCCCTTTATGTCAGGGAGACTAGCGAGGGTAAATGCAAGGGCCTGGGTGGGATTGTGGTTGTGCAGATTCGATGGGCTGAATGGCCTCCTTCTACACTGTAGAATTCTATGATTCTACATGTAACCCCAGATGCACTGCAATGCGATTGGCTCTCAGCTTCCCTCCAAGGGCAACTAAGGATGGGTCATAAATGCTGGCCAGCCAGCGATGCCCATGTCCTACGAATAAATAAAAATAAAGTTATCCCTAATAATTGGCAAATTATCATATTGCTTATGATCAGTGACACGGTAGTGCAGTGGTTAGCACTGCTGCCTCACAGCACCAGGGACCCAGGTTCAATCACCGACTTGGGTGACTGTCTGTATGGAGTTTGAATATTCTCCACATTTCTGCATGGGATTCCTCCGGGTGCTCTGGTTTCCTCCCACACTCCAAAGACGTGCTGGTTAGGAGTATTGGCCACGTTAAATTCTCCCTCAGCGTACCTGAACAGGTGCCGCCGGAGTATGGCGACCAGGCGATTTTCGCAGTAACTTCATTGCAGTGTTAATGTAAGCCTACTTGCGACACTAATAAATAAACCTAAACTTGAACTTATGGTTTGATCTCTGATACTTTATGCTGTGAGGCAACATGCCTTTGAATAAATGCTGATAAATAACAGCACAAAGGCAATGATCCTATTTACCAAATGTAAGTCAACAAAGCAGTGTTTGCAACAGATCACTGCATTCACCTTTCTTTCATGGCTTTGCCAGCTAATGGTTATGGAATAGAAAAATAGAATTATTGCATTTCTACAGCACAGGGGACACGATTTAGCCCATTGCGTCCCTTAACCCTGGAACCATTTTGTCAATCTTCCCTGCACCTTTGCTAATGTCTTCACGTTCTTGCTAAAGCGCAGTGCCCAGAATTGGATACAGTGAGGCTGAACCAATGTTTCGTAAAAGTTCACCAGAAATCCTTGCACTTACGACTCCATTTATAAAGCCCAGGATCCTCCATGCCTCATTAACCACTTTCTCATCCTGCCCTGTCACCTTCAATGATTTGGACACATATTCCCATCTGTCTGTCTCCTCCTGCACACTCTCTTTAGAATTGTATCCCCTTTGAATTTTGTATATTTTCAAAGAAATTATATTACCTCTCCTCACTCCATTCAGATTGGGACTGTAATCCTATTACTGAGTGATTTAATTTGACAATGATTGGCAGTTCTTTAGACTAGGTTACATAACAGCTCAAAGTGACCCAGTTTATCCATTATGCAGAACATATGAGTAATATTCTAGAGATGAATGGAAAATCTCTATCAAATTCTCAGATGTAAGCATCTTGATCGAAGTGCAGCAGATTTATCTCATACCCTTGTACTAATATTGACTATATAATAGGAATTCTGACATTGGGAGTGTTGTGCGGGATTTTAAGTTCATCTATAGCACAGCCCTTTCAATAGTACCAGTGCCTGTATTACATGATAAATCAGATACCATTGGCAAGGTAAGGAACAGTAGATTTGTGAATTCGAGAAACAGGAACAAATTAGAGACAGTGCTGAAGAAAATATCCAAAAGTCTAAACTGTTCGGCAAAGTACTTTTAAAAGAAAATATAAGATTAGAGTCAACTGTCATAGAGTCATAGAATAATACAACATGGAAACTGGTCTTTTGGCCCTACTGGTCCATGCTGACCTTGTTGCCCTCCCAACTAGTCCCAACTGCCCACATTTGGGAATGACTTCAATCAGGCCATTGAGGTTGACTTATTGGAGTATGAACTCCCTGATTAAGGGTCCAATTGATCGGCCAATCGGGAAGTCTTCGCTTAGTATTTAACCTGGAGATAGATTGTTAACTCTGTGTATTGCTATTAGAGTTTGTAAATAAATGGATTTTGGTAAAGGTACTTCTGCTTCTGAAGACTTGTTACAATATCCCTCTAATGCTTTCCCATCCATGTACTTATCTAAATACTTTTTAAATGTTGTTTTTGAGCCCACCTCAGTCACTCTCTCTGGCATTAGACCATAAGACCATAAAACATAGGAGCAGAATTAAACCAATCAGCCCATTGAGTCTGCTCCACCATTCAATCATGGCTGATATTGTTCTCACCCCCCTTCTCCTACACTTTCCCTGTAACCCCTGATCCCCTTATTAATGGTATTAGTGGTTAGCACTACTGCCTCACAGTGCCAGGGGCCTGGGTTTGATTCGTGGCTTGGGTCACTGTCTATGTGGACAGTTCTCCCTGTGTTAGCATGGGTTTCCTTGGGTGCTCCAGTTTCCTCCCGCAGTCAGAAAGATGTGCTGGTTAGGTGCATTAGCCATGCTAAATTCTCCCTTAGCATACCTGAACAGGCACCAGAGGATTTTCACAGTAACTTCATTGAAATGTCAATGTAAGCCTACTTGAGACATTAATAAATAAACTTTAAAACTTTAAAAACTTTAATCAAGAACCTATCTATCTCTGTCTTAAAGACACTCCGTAACCTGGCCTCCACAGCCTTCTGCAGCAGAGAGTTCCACAGATTCACACTCTCTGGCTGAAGAAATTCCTCCTCATCTCTGTTTTAAAGGATCGTCCCTTTAGCCTGAGGTTGCGCCCTCTGGTTCTAGTTTTTCCTACTAGTGGAAGCATCCTCTCCATGTCCACTCTATCGAGGCCTCGCAGTATCCTGTAAGTTTCAATAAGATCCATTCCAAATATACACCATCCTCTGCATGAAGGAGTTGCCCCTCTGGTCCCTTTAAGATATTTCCCCTCTCACCTTAAACCTATGCCTTCTAGTGGTCAATTCCCCTTCCCTGGGAAAAAAGATACAGGACGGGGTTTTACAGCCTCGCTCAAGCAAGACTGGAAATTCCTGCTCGAGGTCAATGGAGATTTCCGTCGTCAGACCTTCACCCACTCCGATTCCATGGCAGGCGAGGTGGTAGAGTTCTGGTGTTTGTGCAGTCATCCTATCCATGTCCCTCATTTTTTTATACACCTCAGTAAGGTCGCCCCTCATTCTCCAATGTTCCGAAGAATAAAGTCTGCTCCCTATAACTCAGGCCTACTAGTCCTGGCAACAGCCTCGTAAATCTTCTTTACACTTTTTCCAATCTACCCACTTCATTCCTTCCAAAATGACCCCTGTATTTTTGAGTGTTCTTTTTCTTTAAAACATGCTAGTAAACTGTAATCGCATTTAGCCAAATTAAGATCACTTAACATAAAAATAAATGACAAGGTTGCAATCTGAGCGGGTGTGCAATCTCACAGCCTCTGATGAAAGGAGACCAAAAGGTTTTCCAACTAAGCTTTGGAGTATTGTGCTTGCAGCAGAACCCCTATTGCTTAATAATATTAAGCCTCTGTCCAAATAAGTTTGCACTTAATAATTACCTTTGCTTACTGCTAGAAGATTAAAATAGTCTATTGTTTATCATTTTAAAATAGTTGTATGGTCTGTTTATTTCATTATTTACAAATTTCAAATAGACTACAAAATAGAAAGACAATTCTAAATTTGCATTGGATTGAATTGAATTTACAGTCTTGAAATAGGCCATTCAGCCCACTGGGACTGTGCTGGTCCACACAAGCATCCTCTCACCTTATTTTAGAATCATGAAACCCCTACAGTGCAGAAGGAGACCATTTGGCCTATCGAGCCTGCGCCAACAATAATCCCACCCATGTTCCATTCCCGTAACCCCACTTATTCGCCCTCCTAATCTCTCTGACAATAAGGAACAATTTCACATGGCCAGTAAACCTACACTTTGTCTAAACTCATTAGTGCAACCTTCAATTCTCTTTGATGTACTTATCATGCTCACTCTTAAATATATCTGTGCTCTTTGTCTCAACACTGCCTGCTGGCAATGAGTTCCAAATTTTTACCACTCTCTGGACAAAGAGCTTTCTCCTTTCTGAATTCAATCATGATTTTTTTGTATTGGCAGTTCCTAGTTTTGGACTCCCCACAAGCAGGAAGGTTTTGTCCACGTTGACCCTTAATTTACGTTTAAAGAAGTAGGAGATTTTTCTGTTCCAGAGAGAGGAGCGGATAGATTGGAATAGAATCCCTACACTGCAGAGGGAGACCGTTCTGCCCATCTAGCCTGCACCGACTCTCAGAAAGAGCATCTTTCTCGGCCCACCCTATCCCCATAACCCTGTGCATTTTTACTGTGGCCAATCAACCTAGCCTGCACACCTTTGGACTATAGGAAGAAACAGGAGCACCCGGAGGAAACCCATGCAGACACAGGGAGAAACCCACTCCTCCTCAACACCCTGCAGCAGTGCATTTTTCAGATGTGGATGTGGCTTGCCACTGACGATGGTGGGATATCTGGTCACTCTGAAATGTACGGCCCTTTTCTGTGGTTCTCCCACCCAGACCGCAGAGGGTTATCTTCAGCGGGACCAGAAAACCCCAACAGTGGAAAGGGTCAGAAAATCTTGCCTTCTGATTGTCTCTAGATGCTGCCAGACCCGCTGAGTTCCCAGCATTTTCTGTTTCTATTTCA
The DNA here is from genome assembly GCF_965287045.1 of Carcharhinus amblyrhynchos. Classification (NCBI taxonomy): domain Eukaryota; kingdom Metazoa; phylum Chordata; class Chondrichthyes; order Carcharhiniformes; family Carcharhinidae; genus Carcharhinus; species Carcharhinus amblyrhynchos. Next base: position 6,745,064 of record NC_137333.1, on the reverse strand, counting down.
GACTGTCAGCATCCACGATACTTTGCTCTTGTTTTAAATCTGTGTCCTCAGGCCACCCTGCACTCAGAGGAAGCAATGTCTCTTTTGTTTACTCTCACCAGTTTGAACACTCCTGTTCAATTTCTATTTATCCCTCTCTTAGCCCTAGATCACAAAAGCAGGGAAGTTCTGTTGAGAGTTTCATAGAACTTTGATGAAGTCACAGCTAGAGTACTGTGTGTAGTTCTGGTTGCCAGCTTAACGGAAGGATCTGATTGCACTGGAGGGAGTTCAATGGAGATCCACCAGGGTAGTGCCTGGGATGCAACATTGAAGTTACGAAAAGAGGTTTGATAGGCTTGTGTTGCTTTCATTGGAACAGAGAAGACTGAGGGGCAACCTGATATACAAGAGGTCTTCAAGATTATGAGGGGCACGGACAGAGTGGCTAAGGAGCATCCATTCCCCTTAATTGAAGGGTCAGTCATGAGGGGATATAGGTTCAAGGTGGTTTAGGGGGGATAATTGTAGAAAACCTTTTTTTACCCAGTGGGTGGTAACGATCTGGAATGTGCTGCCTGTGAAGCTGGTGGAGGTGGGATGCCTCACATCCTTTATGCTCATTTGGCATATCATAACATTCAAGGTTACGGGCCAAGTGCTGATAAATGGGATTAGAAGGAGATCAGATGTCAGTGTGGACTCAATGGGCTGAATGGCCTCTTCTGCACTGTGCAAATCTATAATTCTCTTCCCAGCTTCAGAAACCTCAGCACATAACTGAAATCTTTCAATTAAGGCACCATTCTTGTAGACCTCCTCTGCACCCTCCCCAAAGCCTTGCCATCTCTCCAAAAGTGCAGTGCCCGTGATGGATACAATGATCCAAAATTGAGGTCTCGTATCTCTTTGGTGGGTGTTATAAGGTGCGAATACTGATCCATGTAACACCATATGCCGGAGACATGAAGCAGCTGTCATTACTGACACTCAAAAAAACATTTGTCTGCTTGCCTGTCCTGTTGGACTAAATCGGTTGGACTAAAACCTGGTGTTGTCAGACTTTTTACTGTGTTTATGCCAGTCCAATGCCGGCATACCCACAGCCTGTCCTGTCCTCAGGGGTACAAGCTGCCTGAGACGCACAGTGCAGCACAATTCTCACTGGTAGCAACAAGACAAATATGGAAAGACCTTACTCCTTCTACTACAAATGTGAAGTGAGCATCTGTGGTATAACTACTGGTCAGATTGTCTGATTTTTGGGCTCCAAAAATAACTGAGAAAAAATCAGACACTTTGTGACACCCCCCCCTGGTTGGGATCATGGTCGGTGCAGACTTGATGGACTGAATCGCCTCCTTCTGTACGCAGGATTCTATGATAATGCCGAGTAAATTGGGAAAGTCAAACGCTGTAGTATGCATCGATCCGCAGCTGCTGATGCTGTTGTCTAATAACTATGGTTTCTGGAACATCCTACAACTGGTGCGCTCAGCACAGTCAGCCAACTTGCTTTTATACAGCACCATTAATATATTAAAAAAAAATCCCAAGTCATTTATTATAAGGGCAAAATACTGCTGGAATCTGAAACTAAAACAAAAAATTCTGGAAAAATCGCAGCAGGCCTGACAGCGTCTGTGGAGAGAGAATAGAGCCAACTGGACGGCCCTTCGTCTGAGCTAAAATAGGATGAGATTTATATTGGAAGAGTTTGGGGGGGAGTGGGGTGGTGGGGGGAGGGGTGTTGTTCCTCAAACTTACCGTATAAATGGAGGGCACAGTCGAACAGTGGTTAGGCAGCTTGACAAGTACATGAACGAGGTGGGAATAGAGGGATATGGTCCCCAGAAGCATTAGGGGGTTTTCGTTAAGTCAGGCAGCGTGGTCGATGCGGGCCTGGAGGGCCAAAGGGCCTACTCCTGTGCTGTAATTTTCTTTGTTGTTTGTTGCCGGTGCAGGCTCGAAAGGCCAAACGGTCTTCCTCTGGATTGTGGGATGCTATGAAACCTTGTCCTATCTTCTTTGACTTTAGCTCTGACAGAGAGTCATCCGGACTCAGAATGTTACCTCTATTCTCTCTCCACAGGTGCTGTCAGACCTGCTGGGATTTTCTGTTTCTTTGTTCCGAGTCACTTGTTCCACACAGAACAACGCCTGTCCTTGCAAATTTTTGGAGGGGCGTAAGGCGCAAAGAGGCAATCGTAGCTCAGGCTCCTATATCTGCGATGTGCGGCGCCTTTTCAGTCACTGTAGCAACCTTATTTATCGGATTTTTTTTGGCATCTCCAGGCCTTAGTGTTACAAATGTTCTGGCCATCCTGTGGAATGGCTGGCAGTATTTTCTTTCTGAAGCACAGATTCTACAGGCTGTAAATAAAGAGCTGTAATCGAAGTGATAATGGGTTAGAAGCCACATGCAATTTATGGTCATCCTTACTGCCAATGTCCGACCTCTCAATTACATTACAGCCTTGTAGCCCATCCCAAGCTCTTTCCTTTACTGCCAAATCATTCTCTTACACTTCCAGATGCACACATGCCTTTGAATTATTCAGTCCACTAAACAGAAATTCCACCCAGAGTTTAAGCATGTCAGGTCGAATGCTGCAGTGAGTTCCCAGCGAGTTATCTATTTTTAACACGGCAAGCGATCCTCCCCAGACAGGCAGAGCATGGTCTTTGCAGAACAACAATGTAAGGGTACATGTCAGTGCCTGCCCAGTGCACAGCACTTGTTCACATCATAATTGCTGAGTTGCAGCATCAATTAATGTTAGTGAGACATGGGTGCATTTAAGTGCGCAGAGTGGGGATACATCCCAAAAGAAGCATTTCCACTGCTCGCCAGGGTCTCTTGCCATCAAAATCTGTAGATGTACAGCGCAAAATCTGCTCCAGGACAAAAGACTTACATTTGCATTAATAAATGCATTTGTCGCAATGAGCTCGCGAGTGGGTTAGAACAACAGCCCTGAATGTAAGCGCTGAGGGATAAATTACTTACCCAGTCTCAACTGTATTTGAGATATTTCTTAATAATTAATGTACTGAAGTCCAGATTAACCCCTTTGACCCCCTCCCTTTCCCCTTCCCCCACTCCACCCCACCACTAACCTCAGTTAAGCCTGGGGCTATTATATTTTCATATTATGGCTTCCCCATGAGATACCAGATTACAAACAAAAAAATCCAGCTATTAACTATCTCGTTCTCACCATCTTGGAATGGAGAGTGATTTAAATGGAATTCCATCCCTGGGGATTGTAGACTGGTTGGCAATTCTGCTCCATATACCGAATTTCCCTTTCTGTACATCATCTTTCAGTACGGCTTTTAATTCACAACATAATTCAAATAGCGATTGGTTGTTCAAGTCAGAATATGTATTAGCCATAATACAGACCCTAAAAATCTTTTTTTTAATCTATAATCATTCCAACGGCAGGCTTCCATTGGGTGTTGAAAGTAAAGAAAGACTTTAATTTGCATGTTCCCTTATCATGTCTCGCAGAAATGTTTCAGAGTGATTATCCAACACTGAATCATTGTGGCAGTCATTATCTTGGAAAGTGGATGGTTTGCTAGCTAATATGTTAGCTAGGGGAGTTTTGTATCCTTTGAACGGTACAACAGGATCATCACTGCTCACTTGAGCCACTGGGAGTAGGCAGAATATGCCTCACTCTAACTAACTAGGTGGCAGGGTGGCACAGTAGTTAGCACCGCTGCCTCGCAGCGCCAGGGACCCGTGTTCAATTCCGGCCTCGGGTCACTGTCTGTGTGGAGTTTGCACATTCTCCCCATGTCTGCATGGGTTTCCTCCCGGTGATCCGGTTTTCTCCCACAGTCCAAAGCTGTATGGGGTAGGTTGATTGACCATGCTGAATTGATCCTAGTGTCAGGAGGATTAGCAGAGTAAATGTGTGAGGTAATGGGAGTGTGATTGGAGCATACTTGATGGGCTGAATGGCTTCCTTCCGCACTGTAGAGGAATTTCACAGTAACTTGACAGTAACATTGCAGTGTTCATATAAAGCCTTCCTTGAGGCACTAATAAATAAACTTTAACTTGAAACTGTAAGGATTCTATGAATTATAATCAAAAGGACAACACCTTTGACAATATAGCAACCTCTCATTACTGCACTGACATCTAAAATAATCACTTTGTTTGTAAATAGACATTGAACCCACAATATATTAATTCAGAGTGCATCTAAAATTAATCCAAAATATCACTGGATAAAAAAAAAGAAGGCTTCTGTCCATCTCAACAACAGGACACCCCAATGGGTGTATTATAAATGAGACTGTTCGAACGTAGGAGAAAAGCAGCAGCCAATTTACGCACAGCAAGCTCCCACACACAGCAACATGATAATGTTTTTGTTATGTTGATTGAAGGATAAACACTGGCCAGGACACCAGGGAGAATCCTCCGTCCTTGGGATTGTTTAAGTCCACATGAGAGGATACTTAGGTCTGTAATTTAATATTTTATCCAGAAGACAACACTTTCAACAGTCCAGGACTCCCTCAGAGATCAGCCTTTATTTTCATGCTCATTTCTTGAAGTGGGACTTCAGCATCTAAGCTTCTGATCCAGAGTCAGGAGCGTACTACAGATGACCAAATTCTCACAATGTTTCTCACCAGCATCTCCCTTTTGCTGTGTGATCAATTAGATTTTTATTCTTATTTGTTTTCAATGTGATAAGGCTGAGATAAGGTAGTCAAGATGCTGTTATGTTTGTGGACGGCACGGTGGCACAGTGGTCAGCACTCCTGCCTCACAGTGCCAGGGACCAGGGTTCAATCCTGGCCTTGGGACTTGTTGGACTTTAACCTGGTGTTGTGAGACTTCTTCCTGTGGTTGGATGACTGTCCATATAGAGTTTGCATGTTCTCCCTGTGTCTGCATGGGTTTTCCCCAAATACTCCAGTTTACTCCCACAGTGCAAATATGTGCGGGTTAGGTAATCTGGCCAAGCTAAATTTTCCCAATATGTGTAGGCGGATTAGTGGGGTAAGTACGTGTAGTTACTGAGTTAGGGCCTGAGTCGGATGCTTTGTCAGAGAGTCGGTGCAAACGCGATGGGCCAAATGGCCTGTTTCTGCACTCTACAGCTTCTGTACTGTAGAGATTCTATTATTCTATATTGCAGGGCCTGCGGTGACTTGGTTACATACAATACCCATATCGAGTTTGCACTGATTCTCTGACAGAGCATTCTCTGCCTAACCCCTGCCCCATTATCTTAACCCCAATGCATTTACCCCACTAACACCCCCCTCAATCGACTTTAAGAGGCAACTTAGCATGGCCAATCCATGTAACCCGCGCATCTTGGAGTGTGGAAGGAAATCAGAGCACCTGGAGGAAACCCATGCAGACACGGGGAGAAAGTGCAAACTCCACATAGTAAGTGACTCAAGGCTGGAACTGAACTCAGGTTCCTGGCTCTGAGAGACAGCAGAGCTAGCCACTGTACCACCATGCCATAATAGTGAATCATATACTGTCTGTGTAAATAATTGTAACAATAGTCATGCTCTTTCACGCTTATTTTCACTCAACTGAGAGTAGTGACAGACCCAGTAACATGTCATTTTGAATGGAATTCTGACTTGGTTGTTTATGAAAGCTGGCATCTCTCTGTGGCAGGATTGTGTGTTTTGATGTATTGACGTTGTTGTGCCTCCAGATGGAGTTTCGGACAGACGGTGACGCTGTCTCAATCTGAATTCTTAAACCCAATGTCCTGGGCGGTGCAGCAAACAAACCGACAGGTCACCCAATGAGATAACAGTGGCTGGAGCGGGGCAGCCTCCTTTCTGCAGGCAGGAGTTTGCTCAGGGTTCGATGAATTGCACCACATCTCAACTCTGCTAGGTTTTATCATTGATGTGAATGCACGTCAGAGCCACTGGGGGACTTGATCAGATTGCAGCCTGTGACTGCAGTCGGAGGAAGCAGGCACTTCATTCCAGTACTAAAAACAACTGTTTATCCTTCCCTTTAAAATCAGTTTTATAGAGAGTGAAATAACTGACGTTTGAATGGATAGTAGGTCAGTTTACCCTTCAAGCCTGCCCTGCCATTCCATATAATTATGCAGGGACAAATAATATTCAGATCAAATGCATTTCAAGGACCTAAAATAAAATGATGTCTCTCCAGAAATCACGACCACCTCTTACTCCTTGTCGCCTGCCTGGGGTTAGTCTGTAGATCAATGCTGAAGCATCAACTCACTGGTGTTATTTGGCCATTTTAAAAAGGAAAAATGAGTCTTTTGCCTCAGTGGCTTTGACATTAGGGGACAGTTGTTGACCCTTAATCCAGTGAGGGGAGAATTTCATGGTAGCAAGCTCAAATTATTTATTCTTTTGATATTAAAGCTCTTCTAAAGAGTTAAGCAGACCATAGAATCCTACATTGCAGAAGGAGGCCATTTGGCTCATTGAGTCTGCACTAACCACAATCCCATCCAGGCCCTATCCCCATAAACTTATGCATTTATTCTAGCAAGTCTCCCTGAAACCAAGGGTCAATTTAGCATGGCCGAACCACCTACCCGCACATCTTTGGACTGCGGGCGGAAACCGGAGCACCCGGAAGAACACTCGCAGACACGGGGAGAACCTGCAAACTCTGCGCAGACAGTGACCCAAGCCAGGAATCGAACCCAGGCCCCGGCACTGTGACGCAGCAGTGCTAACCACTGTTGCACCATGCTGCCCAAATTCATTGACCAAGTTCATCCACTTCTCTTATCGACTAAAGATCAGGTTCCCTGGCGCCGGGGGTGCGAAGCCCATTCATAGCCATTGGACCAGACCATCCCATCACCATCTAATGGCAGGCAACCTACCCCAAAACACACCATGGAATTCCGTCCATTGTCCATATTCCTTTTATCAAAGAACTCAAGGGATACTGTGTGGGAAAGTGAAGTTGATGAGGAAGATCATTCATGGCTCTCCTGAATGACCAAGCAGTCTCGGATGGCTGAATGGTCTACATCTGCTCCTATTTCTCGCGCTGGTAGATTACTTTATTCCAAAACCTAAATAATTTGACCTGCTTTCTGAAATGGTTGGATTACAGAGGCATTGGAGAGATTGGACAGGAGTTTTGTATGGCAATCCAGGTGCCCAGGTTTCCCTGCATACCATCAATTTATGATGTGGAGATCCTGGCGTTGTTATCTGAATCTTTCCCAGGTCATATTGGATTTTGGCGGAGTCTGCTTCCCAGGGATCTTTTGTACTGGGATGCCTTACGGGGTGGAAGCTTATGGGGCCAGCAGAAAGCTCAGCACCCCCAATCCATAAGGCGTACTGGATGTTCTTGCCAAGATGGCCCTGTCTCCTTTTATAGCTGCTAAGCTTCCTGAGGCCTGGTTCCATCAGGTAAAATTTACCAGGGTTCGCCAACTTGTCACCCATGATTGGGTGGGCTTTTCGAACCATGTCCCCATTTCCATCACAACCAGATGTGAGGGGTGTGAAGGGGACACAAGTTTCTCGCTTTTACAATTTTAACACCCGACCTGATCAAACTCACCCACCATTTCTTGGGTGTTAAAACTCATCCCATCTTCTTGTAAAAATGGTTACGCAACTCTAGCGTCAGTTTTGCTGTTTCATTGTGAAGAAGTTTCGGAATGTTTACCTCATGGAAATTAAACCTGTTTTGTCGGAAGCGATCTGGAAGATGTCTAAAATATTACAGGCATGACTCAAGATGTTCATCATTTGTTCTGGTCACTTGTTTGCTTTTATTTCCGAGGCTACCAGAAAATTCAGCTTCTGAGTCCAATGGCATTTGGATCTAATGGATTGCACCATCTGATGTTGGGTAAATTCAAGTTGTTGCCAAGGTATTGTCACCCAAGGAGATTTTTGTCATTCCTGTCCGCTGTGCTAGCAACTGAACAATGAAGTGATGTCAGAAGCCTTGAAAATGTTTGTGAAATTTTGCCAGAAGCTATGTGGAGATGAGGGAAGAAATACACAATCATTCTTTTATTGGGAGTCACATGGGCCTGCATTTCTTTCTTGGGTTCGTGTAAGGTGAGTCGAGTCTCTTTTGCAGTTTCAGAACCCACACCTCGGCATACGTCTGATATTTTTTCATGCAAGGTCAATGTGCAATATGTGGTTTGTGAGCCTCATTGCAGTATTGGATGTGCCAGTTAATTCTTGTGGTGGTGGTGGTGGGGGGATGGGGGGTTAGCCATCCACTAGCTCTGTCTACACTTCCCACTGCCCCAGCAAAACAACCAGCATAGTTAAGGACGCATCTCCGACATTCTCTCTTCCACATCTTCAGTCGAGAAAAAGATACAAAAGTCTGAGGTCACGTACCAACCGACTCAAAAAGACCTTCTTCCCTGCTGCCATCAGGCTTTTGAATGGACTTACCTCACATTAAGTTGATCTTTCGCTACACCCTTAATACAACTGTAACACTACATTCTGCACTCTTGTTTCCTTCTCTATGAATGTAATGTTTTCTCTGTATAGCGTGCAGGGAACAATACTTTTCACTGTATGTTAATACATGTGACAATAACAAATCAAATCAAACCCAGCTGGGTGAGCTTGAAGGTGTCAATGTATTTGACACTGACCTTTTGGAACATTCCCTCAATAGGCTTCTCTTGCTATTATCAACTCTCCGAGACGACCGTTTAAGGATACCACTGCAGCACAGCAAAGTAGAGCGGACAAAGAAGTTCAAATCTCCAATGGCCCTCATAATGGTGATCACACGACCCCAGTGGCCTTCCCGACTGTGAAAGGGACCCGGCAATAACGGTGTGGGGAGGCTGGGAAGGCAGAGGAAAATTGTGTTGGTTGCAACAAAACTAAACAAAACAGAGTTCAGCACTTTGCGACCTGACTTCTACTTCCATTTGGAGACCGAAATTTGACCCATTGGTCGGGATTTTACGGCCTCACTCGAGTGAGACCGAAAATTCCTGCCCCAGGTCACCGGAAACTTCCACTGTCCGCCCATCACCTGCTCCGATTCCGTGGCAGGCGAGGCAGTAGAATTCGGACGATTGTCTCTCTTCACAACCCAAGCACCTCGTTGACAAGAATAAAGAACTAATAATTCCATCTGAAGCACTGTTAATTACTTTAATTCATGCCAGATCAGTGTTGCCTGTGGTCATAAATTAATATTATAAATTACAGTCAAGTAATCATAGCGATAAGCATCATATATGACGGTGATAAACCCTGAACCTTCCCAACATTATTTATGATTCCAACTCATAGCTAATTTTACCAGCATGGTGCACCATAATTCTTTAGTGGGATTTTCCCACAGCACATCATGTATAAAATGCTTTGGAAAATGGATAGTTCGTGAATCATCCCACATGTTGAGTGAAACCTGTCTCATGTCAACTTCCAGTGCCTTCCAAGGTGAAACTCTCCAAGGTAAAGCCAATCCTGTATGTTCAGCTAATAAAAGTGGTTCAAAGGATTAAAAGCTGAAAATTTCCATCCTTGTTCGTGGCTGGGTTTTCCTAGTGCCCCTAAAAGTGAATGGAATTTTGGTTGCTTTGGAAAGGCAGGTTTTTCATTCTCACTTGCATCAATAGGAGAATCCCTCCCAAAGCATTGGATATTCCAGCCCTTCCCACTGACAGGAGCTTCCTGTCCTGCTGGTTAGGATCTACCACAGTAAGAAGTCTCACAACACCAGGTTAAAGTCCAATAAGTCTGTTTAGCAGCAGAAGGCACAAGCTTTCGGAGCGCTGCTCCTTCATCAGGTGAGTGGGAGTTCTGTTCACAAACAGGACGTATAAAGACACAAACTCAATTTACAAGATAATAGTTGGAATGCGAGTCTTTACAGGTAATCAAGTCTTAAAGGTACAGACAACATGAGTAGAGAGAGGGTTAAGCACAGGTTAAAGGCAGCACGGTAGCACAGTGGTTAGCATTGCTGCTTCACAGCTCCAGAGACCTGGGTTTGATGTGGAGTTTGCACATTCCCCTCGTGTCTGCGTGGGTTTTCTCTGGATGTTCCGGTTTCCTCCCACAGTCCAAAGATGCACGAGTTAGGTTGATTGGCCATGCTAAAGTTGCCCTTAGTGTCCTGAGATTCGTAGGTTAGAGGGTTTAGTGGGTAAATATGTAGGGATATGGGGGTAGGGCCTAGGTGGGAATGTGGTCGGCGCATACTTGATGGGCTAAATGGCCTCTTTCTGTGCTGTAGGAATCTATTCTATTCTATTCTAAAGGGATGGGTATTGTCTCCAGCCAGATCAGTTAGTGAGATTTTGCAAGCCCAGGCAAGTCATGGGGATTACGCAGTGTGACATTAAACCAAGATCCCAATTGATTCATGTGTGCGGAACTTGATTATCAGTCTCTGCTCAGCGACTCTGCATTGTCGTATGTCGTGAAGGCCGGCTTGGAAAACACTTACCCAATGATCAGAGGCTGAATGCCCGTGACTGCTGAAGTGTTCCCCACACGAAGAGAACACTCCTGCCTGGTGATTGTCGAGCGGTGTTCATTCATTCTTTGTTGTATTACCTGCATGTTGTCCCCAATGTACCATGCCTTGAGACATCCTTTCCTGCAGTGTATCAGGTAGACAATGTTGGCCGAGTTGCAAGAGTATGTACTGTGTACCTGGTGTTCTCACATGAGACGATGGCATCCCTGTCGATGATCCGGCATGTCTTGCAGAGATTGCTGTGGCAGGTTGTGTGGTATTGTGGTCACTGTTCTCCTGAAGGCTGGGTAGTTTGCTGTGAACAATGGTCTGTCTGAGGTTGTGCAGTTGTTTAAAGGCAAGAAGTGGAGCTATGGGGATGGCCTTGGCAAGATGTCCGTCTTCACTGGTGACATCTTGAAGGCTACATTGGAGAAGATGTCATAGTTTCTCTGTTCCAGGGAAGTACTAGATGACGAAGAATACTCTGTCTGCCGTGTCCCGTATTTGTCTTCTGAGGAGGTTGATGCGGTTTTTCGCTGTGGCGCATTCGAACTGTCAATTGATGAGTCGAGCGCCATATCCTGTTCTTATGAGTGCATCTTTCAGTACCTGGAGGTGTCTGTTGCGATCCCCCTCATCTGAGCAGATCCAGGGCTTGTCCGTAAGGGATGGCTCCTTTTTGTTTAGGATGGAAGCTGGAGAAGTGGAGCATCGTGAGGTTATCCGTGGGCTGCCAGTCTACCAGTCAACGAATCATAGATTGCAGAAGGATGCCATTCATTCGACCCATCAAACCTGCACCGACAACAATTTCACCCGGGTCGCACAACACAAAGTATTCACTCCGCTATTCCCCCTGAAATTAAGGAACAATTGAACATGGCCAATCTATCCAGCCCGCACATCTTTGTCCTGCCAATGTGGTGATGGGTTTCCGTAAAGCTCAGTGGCACTTGAATGTTGTCTTGCCATCCAATGTTGACCTGCCTCTGTCAGAAGTCAGACAACACCAGGTTTAAGTCCAACCGATTTATTTGATAGTAATCTCACAAGCTTTCGAGGTTTGCCTCTTTGTCAGGTGAATGGAGAGTTCTGGCCTCAGACAGAGCATATAACAGCACAGACCGCAAACTGCCTCTGTCACCAGGAAATATGTTGTGAGGGGAGGTGGGGGAGTGTAAAATCCGGCCCAGGGATGAAACAACGTGCACTATTTTTAAAATTTAAGGAGGGGTTAGACAGATTTTTGATAGGTAATGGGTTGAAGGGTTATGGGGAGAAGGCAGGAAAATGGGGATAAGAAGCGTATCGGCCATGATGGAATGGTAGGACAGACTTGATGGGCCAAGTGGCCTAATTCTGCTCCTATATCTTATGAACTTATGAACTCAACTGTTCATTTGTCTCTATTTTGTATCCCCACAGCTGCAAATTGAAGTTATTCTTCCTTCAGAATTATTTATCTTCAATCACAGCTAAAGTTGACTGAAACTCACACTACTCCAGCGGAAAGGTTCTAACAGCATCACTGCCAAAACGCAGGGTATAACTGGAAGAATTATTTAAATACTTGAATGTGGAACAGTGATGGGAGCATTCCATTGGGCCTTGAATAGCCTGAACCCAGAGGAATGAAGTGATTGGGGTCAAACCCTCCAAATTATTTATCAGTGATGGTTGCAGGAATATCAGCAGATTTCTTGTGGTTGTGTGCAAGACCGTGAGTAATCATTAATTTGTGGGCAGAATTTAATGTTCTCTCCTAGGTTGGATTTGGTGACATTCAATCAGTGAAAGAGCAGTGGGTAATGGACAGCCTTCCTGCCCTATCATCATTCAAAACCTCTCCGAGGACCTCATCCTGCCACCACTGGTATTAAAACAACAGTGAGCAGGTGGGGTTCACATAGCGGAAACACAGTAAGTGAGCCTGCACAGGCCTGCTTGTTGGTGGCAGTCCCTTGTTCAAAGGCACTCAGTTCTTGATCAAGGGACTGGGCAATGGAAAGTGGGCCTGGCTGGAGCCAATCCCCTGCTGTTGCTGTCAACCCCTGTTACCCTCTCCTCCCAATGTCCACCCCCATCACTTATCCGTGTGTTTGCATCTATTCATAATGTGAGGCCTTGGATGGGTGTCAAATTGATAGCACTGCAAGCTTCTGATTGGTTGACAAATCTTGGTGGACAAGGTTTCAGCCCGAGGGTCTTTGGTTGTGGGAAAGACCATTGGTTTGTCCAGTGCCCAAGGGGCACTTAATTTAAATCTTTGGTAGGTGAGACCCCCATTGCCACCATTATGTATGTGTCTGTGTGTGTGTGTGTGTGTGTGTGTGTGTGTGTCTGATGTAGGAGTGTATATGTAATTTTATGTGTGTGTGTGTGTGTGTGTCTGTACTTCTGTGTGAGTGTTTGTGTGTGTGTGTCCATGTGTCTGTGTATGTGCATGTGATGTGGGACTGTATATATAATTGTGTGTGTCAGTGTATGCCTGTATGTGTATGTCTGTGTGAATTGATTGCACGCATGGGAGTGTGTGTCTTTGTAAGCTTGTGTGATTGTGTATCTATATTTGTGTGTCAGTGTGTGATAACTTGGCTCAAGTTTGGTTATATCTATCTCAATTAAGTAACTGACTGGAACCCACAGCATGACATGTAAAGGAACTGCAAAGTGCCAGAAGGATGGAAGCGCAGAGTGCGTCTGTATGAATCACCTTCTCTTAATAGAGTAGTCAGTTGAGAATATAATTTTCGAAACCTGATTGAAGAGCACAAAAATCTTCCCAAAACAAGTAGAGATATTAATGTCAAGCCAAGTGGAGACATGTCAGATTCATAACTTTTAAACATGAATTGCATTTCGTATATCAGTTTTTTGGAAATTTTCATTATTTAAAACCAGACACTAACAAGAATGCCATGATTCTGCTTCTATGTCTTACAGTCTTGTAAAGATGAGGAGGAATTTCTTCAGCCAGGGAGTGGTGAACCTGTGGAACTCTTTGCTGCAGAAGGCTGTGGAGGGCAGGTCATTGAGTGTCTTTAAGACAGAGATAGATAGGTTCTTGATTAATAAGAGAACCAGAGGTTATGGGGAAAAGGCAGGAGAATGGGGATGAGAAAAAATCAGCCATAATTGAATAGCAGAGCAGGCTGAATGGGCTGAGTGGCCTAATTCTGCTCCTATGACTTATGGTTTTATGGTCTTAGGATGGCTGCTGAAGATTTTGACTCCCAATATCTGCCTCAAGTCTCTAGAAAGCTCCTGATTGAATAACCATGGGTTAATTAACACACCAAAATGAAGATTGTGGAGTTTATATCTACTAATGCTTGTGAACTCACTCAAAACACAAAATCCATACATTCCGAGTTCCCTGGCTTCGAGCTTGGAGCTCAACGCAGGGAATAGTTGAGAAGCCAGTTTACCACAAACTACTCTCCATTCTATAGAAAAGTCTGCTAGCTTTAAACCATTCAGAGTGGACAATAAGAAGTGTTGGATCAGGTGATGATCATCTGATGAAAACAGTCTTCAGGTAATAAATCTACGATCCCAAGAACAAAAAAAAACTGCTCGGACAGTTCCTATAGCAGTCAAAAACTAGACGGAGAATACAGCAAGAAACAATAGATGTGCAAAAAAAGAGGCAATGACTTTGATGCCTTTTTAATTCCAGGGACAGCTATATCTTAAAATCTCCTGGTCTATTGCTTTTCAAAGTCCCTCAGTACAGAAACATGACCTCCCGATAAAGAAACTATAAGTGAATCATATGTCAACGATCCATCTCTTTGAGAGAATCCTGCAATAATCTTATACATGTCTGTTGAAAATACCTACATTACCATTCAGGAGTGAACACACCTTCTTCAACACGCCTGAGATGAATACCTTTCCTACAACAAGCCAAATTCTGGTCACTGCACGATCAGAAGGATGTGTAGGCTTTGGATAGGATACAGGAAAGATTTACCAGGATGGTATGGAGGGCATTAGCTATGAGGAGAGATCAGAGAAACTTGTTTTGTTCTCACTGGAACAACAGAGGTTGAGGGGCAACCTGATAGAAGTCTACAAGATTATGAGGAGCATGGACAGAGTGAATAGCCAGAAGCTTTTTCTCAAGGTGGAAGAGTGAATTACAAGGAGGGATAAATTTGAGGTGCAAGGGGCAAAGTTTAAAGGAGATGTCTGAGGCAAGTTTTTTACACAGAGGGTGGTGGGTGCCTGGAACTCACTGCCAGGGAGCTAGTGGAAGCAGATGGGATAGCAACTTTTAAGGGGTGTCTTGACAAGTACATGAATCGGGTGGGAATAGAGGGATATGGCCCGCAGAAAGATAGAGTGTTTTAGTTCAGGTGGGCAGCATGGTTGGTGCAGGCTTGGAAGGCCAAAGGACCTGCTTCCGTGCTGTAATTTTTTTTGTCTTTTGTTCTTTGTTCTTAAACATATGGGGTGGGATTTTACACCCTCGATCGAGCAAGACCAGAAATTCCTGCCTGATTTCCATTGTGGGACCCTCTCCCGGCTTTGAATTAGGAACCAATCTTTTGTTTACAACTTGTAAAAGGGCACTATCCTCTTTAGCTATGTTTTTTTTTCCCAGCTGTGTGTTTATTTGAATGCTGAGTGATTTATTTAGTGTTAGATATTTGCAATGAGTCCAAGAATAAGTAATCCCCTTTATCTAAACCTACAAAAGCTTGGTCTGATTAGCCAAGATTGACCATACACACCTTACTCTGCAACAAGACGCACTGATTACAGAGAGTAAGAGAAGGTAATGGGGGACTCCATTCTCTCACATCCCCATCCGTGACAGTAACGTAGTTATTTGTGTGACTAAAATTTTCTTGGTAAATGTTATTCATGTGCTCACTTCTTTCCTTTTCCATAATAAAGTGTTACAGTGAAATATGGATAGTATGAATACATCATTCATCTATATTTCACTTACTATGGCTAGATGCAGACCTGGCTGAAGTCAGGAATATTAAACTGTCAATAAATTGCTTGTGATATTTTAAACCTTGTTAGCATGTTTATTGAGCCCTTGTGTTAGCATTTTAAGAAACAAGCCTGTATTAATTACAAATTTAAATCCATACTTCAGATCCACAGGTCAATATTAAATGTGCCATTTCTGCGCTGATACCTCTTACCAACCACAGTATTTCAATTTCAACACATTTTGATATTAGTAATTAAAGGGCTCGCATAACACAGGCTATCCATCATAATAACGAGACAGCATATGGCATTAAAATGTTAATGTGTAATATGAAAGGTAACATAATTCAACTCTGCAAACATTTCCTTTTTTTGTATAGTGCAAACCTGGTTTTCCTGTTAGTCGCTCACATTTGAAAATAATAGTCTTTAAAAGTGCGTAAGAGTTTGGTTTTTATTCATTCATTTATGGAAGGTGGACATTGTTGGCTGGGCCAGCATTTGTTGCCTATTTCTAAGTGCTCCATTTGGCCACTTCAGAGGGCATTTCAGATTCAACCACATTGCAGTGGGTCTGGAGTAGGCCAGATCAAGTAAGGATTGGCAGATTGCCTTCCCGAAGGGACATCACTTAACCAGATGGGCTTTTACAACAATGGTTTCTTGGTCATTATTAGACTTTTAATTCCACTTTTTTTTTAGAAATTCAAATTTCAACATCTGCTGGGAACACAGGTCCCCAGAGCTTAACCATATGGGTTACTCGTCCTGCAACAATGTCACTATACTATGAGTGGCACAGTGGCACAATGGCTAGCACTGCTGCCTCACAGTGCCAGGGACCTGGGTTCAATTCCAGCCTTGAGTTACTGTCTGTGTGGAGTTTGCACTTTCACTCTGTGTCTGTGTCCGGTTTCCTCCCACAATCTAAAGATGTGCGGATTAGATGGATTGGCCATGCTAAATTGCCTCATGGTGTCAGTGGGACTAGCTTGGGTAAATGCATGGGGTCATAGGAGTAGGGCTTGGGTGGCATTGTGGTTGATGCAGACTCAATGGGCCAAATGGCCTCTTTCTGTATCCTAGGATTTCTATGGTCTATGATTTGAAACCATTGCCTCGCCTTTGATCTGTGTGACATAGAGAAGGTATCGCTACTTGTGGAGGAGACCAACGCTTGAGACCATGAGTATTAGTTTAGGATTAGGTTAGAATTAACTTCATCAGTGTTTAGAAGAGTGAGAAGGAATCTCTTTGAATTTATAAAACTCTAACAGGATTAGACAGGGTAGATTCTGAAAGAATGTCCCCAGTGGTGGGGGAATCCAGAACAAGGGGTCATAGTTTGAGGAGAAAGGATTAAACTTCTTAGAACTGAGGTGAGGAGAAATTTCTTCACCCAGGGAGTGGTGAATGTGTGGAATTTACGGCTACAGAAAGTAATTCACTCCAAAGCATTGTGTGATTTCAAGAAATTAGGTATAGCTCTAGGGGTCAAAGGGATCAAGGAATATGGGAGGAAGGAGGGATCGGGATGTTGCTTTTGGTGATCAGCCGCAACCAAAATGAATGGCAGAGCAGGCTCGAAGGGCTGAATGGCCTATTCCTGCTTCTATTTTCTATGTTTCTATGTTGTTATGTATAAAATAGCCATGAATAAAGAACTTCTTTATCCAGAAAATGTTAGGAATATGGAATTCTCTACCTTAAAGGAATTGTTGAGATGAATGGTGTCCATACATTTAAAGAGAAGCTGGGTAAATACAGGATGTAAGTTATATTGATAGATTTAGATGGAGAGGTGTGGGAAAAGCTTGAGGCTATGTAATCACCAGCACAAACTTGTTCAAAACACAGGTCAGCGCAGATAAAATATAAATTGTGTTCAACAGATACTCTATGGAGGAGGTTGCAAAGACTTCGCTTCTCTGTTCTGTTCGAGGTTCACTGCGAAATTTCTATAACCTCAATGCCAGATCCTACCCTTTGGCTTATACAGGTAAAATCAACAATGCATTTAAATTCTGATAACTAACAACCCCTAGTAAACATTTAGATGAGGTGCTGTACGCTTTGCTAACAAGTTCTCATCTCTGAGTGGCAAGGTTCTGGTTTCAGATTCCGCTTCGGAGATAGAATACAAAGAAAGCAAAGCTAACACTCCATTGCAGTACTGAGGGAGTGCTGCATTGTCAGAGGTGGGAGCTTTCAGACGTGACATTAACCGGAGGCCCCATCTGCCTGTTCAGTTGGTGGTGCGGGGCGTAGGGGAGGGTGGTGAGGGGAGAATATATCCTGTGGGATTGTTTGAAAGAATAGGGGAGTTGTTCCTGGTACCCTGGCCAATATTTATCCCTCAATCAACATCATGAAAATACGTTGGCCGGAATTTTGCGACCTCACTCGGGTGAGGCTCGTAAAGCCCTGCCCGACGCCAATGGAGAATTCAGTTCTGCGAGCCTCGCCCACCCCGGAATCGTGGTGGTAAAATTCCAGCCATTATCTGGTCATTGTCACATTGCTACCTGTGAGAGCTTACAGTGAGCAAATTGGCAGCCATACTTCCAACACTACAATAGTGACTGAATTTCCAAAGTATTTTGCTGGCTTTAAGATGTCTGAGGGTCATGTAAAGGACTAAATACATGGCAATCCTTTCTTTCCTAAATCGATTGGATTTCAGGCACCGTTCCTAGGACAAGTGTAGCACATTTGGGCCTCTGCACTCAACCTCAGTTCTAACCTCAGAATATGTCCTCTCCCAATGGAACAGGCATTAAGGTCCATTATCCACACCGAATTTCCATTCCATTCAATAGAGAAGATTGCCACTTTAGAGTCCAATTAAGAATGGCCTTAAGGGTCCATAATGTCCGGCCCAAACATCTATTAGTCAACCAAAATCACCAAAACAGATTACCTGATTATTTGCCACTGTTTTTGGGAGTATACAAATCTATTGCTCTGTTTCAAAGAGCAAAGAAAATTACAGCACAGGAAAAGGCCCTTCGGCTCTCCAAGCCTGCATCACCATGCTGCCCATCTGAACTAAAATCCCTTACCCTTCCAGGGACCATATCCCTCCATTCCCGTCCAATTCATGTAGTTGTCAAGAAGCATCTGAAAAGTCACTATCATATCTGCTTCTACTACCTTCCCCGGCAACGAGTTCCAGGCACCCACCACCCTCTGTGTGAAAAACGTGCCTTGCGCATCTCCTTTAAACCTTACCCCTCGCACCTTAAACTTATGCCCCCGAGTAATTGACTTTTCCAACTTAGGAAAAAGCTTCTGACTATCCACTCTGTCCATGTCCCTCATAACCTTGTAGACTTCTATATAAAGTTTCCTACCTTAAAACACTCTCTACATTTCAAAAGTATTCCAATGATTGTGAAATGCTTTAGGGCTTTGCGAAATGCAAAATCTTCCTTTCAAGCCCAAAGTTATCTGTCATAATAAGCTTGCAAAAACTCCCAATGATTGATGAATTCTAGCCTCATGCTGACTTTTTGGTGCTGACTTAGCTGCCATTGGCTGGAATTCAATTTATTACAGTATCCCTGTGTCAGGGAGAGAAAGACCAGTTAATTTCCCTTCCCTGAATTACTTTCTTGTAACTCATGTGGAGACTATGTGTACCCATCAGGTAAGAACAGTATTCAACTTAGTAATCGTTGTCCTTTGGTTATAGGGGCAATTGGCACTCACTGCTCTGGGTCACGTAGCATTGAAGAAAGAACTGCTATTGCAAAGCACTTTGTCAGTGAAATCACCCCTCCCTGACCTCGCCACCCTGGTGTTCTTCACTTGAACTGCATTGCAACAGCAGAAACAGAACTGAGAAATTACAACTGTTGGGAAAGATTGAACACATTAGAGTGCAGCAAAGTGAAGACCGAGAGGAGATCTACAGTTATGAATTGTTTAGGCAGAATAGATGTGCAGAGGTTTATCTTGTGTCCATGACATCTTTGTCAATCTCCCCTGTGCTCCCAGCAATCCCTGACCCTCTATTCTCTTCCACCTTCTCCACACCCCTCTCCAACTGTATATTCCATCATACTTCCACCATTCCTCAGTTTTGAAGGGTGTCATGGACTCAAAACGTTCACTCTGGCCGGAATTGTACCGCCATGCCCGCCCTGGAATTAAGGCTGGCACGGCTCCGAGCAAGGAATTCTCTGTTCGCCCCCAGATTTGTGAGCCTCGCCTGAACAAGGTTGTAAAATCCCATCTTATATTTTTCTCTCCACAGATGCTGCCAGACTTGCTGAGTCTTTCTAGCACTTTCTGTCCTTATTTCAGAATGCCAGCATCTGAAGTATTATGCTTTTATTTTGCACGTGGAAAGAATGTTTCCACATGTGACACCCTTGGTAAGGAAGCTAGCAGGATAAAAAACTCCCCATGTGAAGTTTGACACAGGCTAGATGCAGACACACCTCTTAAATCCTACACTCAAATTCCTCGTCCAGTCAAGGCTTAAGTGCCCGTTCGCTCCTTACTTGCTTGTTCATTGAAATTGATGAATTGCCAAGGTAAGACATTCTCATGCCTACTCCACCCTTCCTCTAGCCAGATAGGGTAGCATCTGAATTCCAATTATTACGAATTATTACAGTGTCCAAATACAATCTATCACTCCTGAAACCGCATTCACAATGAACCTTGCCAGTCATGTAGCTGATTCAAATCCTTACCTGTAACTCACAAGGCAACAGCAGTAGGAGTGGCCCTGAGCTCAATGCACACGTTCCCTGAGATCACAGTATGGTGAGCTGCAGGAAGTGATAGACATGGGGAGTAGCCAGGCAACACCCTGACAATCGATGGTCAGCGCTTAATCTTGCACATGTGGGATTATAGGGCAATAACTCCATGATAATGTGGAAGAACTGAATCAACAGAAGCTCCTGATGGAAGGGGGTGGGGGACAACATTTTAGAATCTTAATTACCCATAGATTTTGCAGTAACTATTAGCAATGTGGAATCCATAAGACTTGTAAACAATATATATATTTATATTCAAGTGTCTAAACTGCATACACTTGTTTATATACAAGTTTTAAACCGCACACAATGACTGTCCACTAAAGCAATCCATCTGCCTTTGATATTTCTGAATGTTTCTTACTTTACTGCTACCTCTCAGCGAGGCCCATAGCTGAAGTGGAGGCAGCCTGCTGATTGCTCTGCCTTGTTGACAGTGATGACTTTGGCAGCGTCTACTGATGGCCTAAGGCCTTAAGGGTCCCAGTTTGCTGAGGGTCTCCTTCTCAAGAGCAGATGCAGCCTTCTTGGCCTGATCTGCTGGAGGCGATGGGGGTCACTGGCAAAGGGGGAGTGGAGCTGTGGGACATCCATGGTTGTCCTGGGACAATGCCCCCAGGGTGTCTGGTTGGCATACCTCAGCCCTGTGGGTACTGGATGACAGTTCCCTTCTTGAGGAAAAGGGGCGCCTGGAGGGAGATCAAGGACCCCTCACCTCTTTTGACCATTTACGCAGTGCAGACATGTCTAGAGTGATGGTATGCATGTCTGAGCAGACTCTGCATGTTCAGCTGCGCCTGGGTCTCCAAGGCAGCCACCACTCTACCCATGGGAGGCAGCCAAGTGCTCACACGCTGGATCTACAGCAGGAGACAAAACGTGGGCAGGCTCTCCTGGTCTTCAGTGCATTCAGCACATAGCCTCGAGCACCTCTGCATCTGATTTTCCCTAGCCTGTATCTGCACCTCCAACGTGTCCCTTATGGCTAGAGGCTTGTCACCTGCATGGTGCTCAGCACAGGCCAGGTCCCCAGCAACCTCTGAGTCCCAGGGACCTTCACCGTCACTGACTATGCCGGCTATGAACTCGCGCATATAAAGTGGACAGCAGATTGTCACCCCAAGCCTACTCTAGAACGAGGACCCGCTGAACTGAATTGAATTGATTTATTATTGTCACATGAATTAGGATACAGTAAAAAGTATTGTTTCTTGCATGCTATACAGACAAAACATACCATACATAGAGTGCACAGGAGCGGAGGAAAGGAGAGGGTGCAGAACATAATGTCGCAGTTACCAATAGACAAAGATCAGCTTAATGTACAATTGGACCATTCAAAAGTCTAATGGCTGCAGGGAAGGAGCTGTTTTTGAGTCAGTTGACATGTTTTCAGACTTTTTCCCAACGAAAGAAGGTGGAAGAGAGAAAGACTGGGGTGTGTGGGGTCTTGATTATGCTGGCTGCTTTTCTGAGGCAGCGGGAAGTGTAGATGGAATCAGTTGATGGGAGGTTGGTTTACGTGATGGACTGGGTTATGTTCACAACCCTTTGTAGTCTGTTGCGAACTTGGGCAGAGCAGGAACCATGCCAAGCTGTAATACAACCAGAAAGAATATTTTTGATGGTGCATCTGTAGAAATTGCTGAAGGTTGCGTTGCACATGCCAAATTTCCTGAGCATCCTGAGAAAAGTAGAGGTTTTGGTGAGTTTATCTGTGCTGGTGGAGAGTGCAGGTAAACACTGTGACAGTGCACAGGTGGGTGGAGCTGTGTTGCATCCTGGTTCATTTCTATTTAGTGGTTCATCAAGCAAGCTCGCAAAATTAAAGATCACTCAATCAATGCACACATTTGAGAGCTGCAGACTGGATGTGTCCCCACTGGGGTTCCTGGGGGAGTCTAATCTTGCCTTCCGCACAGCACAGTCACACTCCTCCCTGGCTGCCTCTGCAGCTTGTTCCTCAGAGGTGGTCAGCAGATGAAGTTTGGCCATCTGGTTTTGGCCCACTCACCCTTGTTATGGATTTTCCTGGTCTGCAGAAAGACAGAGTGATTGATTGTAATCTCAGTGGTTGAATGAACACTTCAGAAGCATTTACACCTACTGTGACGGCAAAGGCCTCCTCACTAAGTGATTAAGAAGCTATTTGTCCAGCAACTAACATGAGATTAAGAGCTTAAAGTGGTTGGCACACATTCAATGTGAATATCCCATCTGTTGGTCATGTGTGGCATCCTCTATACTTAAAATCTTAGACAGCCTAATACCAATATGAGATGTGAGTTTGTAAATGGCTCCTGGCAGATTCAAATGCTTTTCCTTCATTGCAGGCTGTTTTGTTTTTAGGTCCCATAGGTGCGCACCACACTGGTGATCCTCTTCTTGACTGCTGTGGGCAGAAGGGTGGACTCCCTGCTTCCACCCAGGGGAAACAGGGCCTCCCCAACTTTTCTGGACAGACTGGAGAGGACGAATTTTTGGGGAGATAAACCATGGGGCCACAGATAGCTTAAGTTTTGGTAACATCCTTGGTAAGTGACCCTGAACTCATGGCTTACCGTGAGTGACTGGCTGTGCAGGTGGCCTTTGGATATGGAACTGGACATTCGAGCCCCCATGAGATGAGGGCAGCAGAATTGGCAAGCTCCTCAATGATGCATATTCAGTGAGTTAACGGTGGAAGACCGTGCATATTCAGGCATCCTGCAGCCCAACAGGAATCAATTCAACATCTCCATTTGGCCTCAGACTTCAACTTCAAAGTGGCAAATTCTGGCCTATAGTTGAGGAAATGTTCACACTCTGACTCTGGGAATGGGGTCTTGAGCCTATGCGCGCCATCTGCAAGATTTCCAATGAGGGTCAAGATTTCCAGTGAGGGTCAAGATTTCCAGCGAGGGTCAAAATGCATCAAAACTCAGAAGTCGCAGAACTCACCAGCGATATTGTTACTTCCAATTTTCACAGCCCCCAAACCCCAAATTGGTGATGTAATCATGTCCATGCCCGCAATGGGTGTGAACCTAACTTAAATACATTATAATGGATTTGAATATAATTAACATGCATCCCCTTGGAGTTTATTGATCCCTGTCACATATTCACACCATTTTGACATGATGTCATGTCAGCGCAGTTTATCACAGGGTCACCCACTTGTGAATCTGTTATAGGAATCCCTTCCAGGGGCAAAAAGTTAAGTAAAAGGCCTCTGGGGGAGAGGCACATGGCCAGATAATAGCCTGGCAATGCCCCCGGAACTGTGCCATGGCACAGATTGGCACTGCCAGGTTTTCAACTTGCCCATGCCAATCTGGCAGTCCCAACTTGTGCCAAAGGGCCAGAGCCAGAGGCGGACCCAAGTGGAAGCTTCATGGGGCAGGAGGGAATTCATCTGTGGTCAGTGGCCAGTGGTGGTCGATTTAGCTCAGTTGGCTGGATGGCTTGTTGGTGATGTAGAGTGATGCCAACGGTGTGGGTTCAATCCCCGTACCGGTTGACAATATTCAGAAAGTCCCCACCTTCTCAACCTTGCCCCTCGCCTGAGGTGTGGCAATCCTCCGGTAAAATCATCATCAGTCAGCTCTCTCCCCCTCAAAGATAAGATCAAGCTACAGTCATCTGGGAATATGACAGCTTTACCTCTTACGGGTGGTGGCCAGGAGTGACATGGAACCTGAGGATGCCAGCGATGGCTGTTTGGGCGGGGGTGGGGGGGGGGTTGGCGGTGGTGGTGCGGGATGCTGCCGGTGATGGCTGAGTGGATAGACGGTTTGGGAGGGGGGAGAAGGCAGTTCAGAGGGAAGTGGGGAAGGGTTGGTTGGTTGCCGGCAGTGACTGCTGGCGGGGAGGGTAGGGGAGAGGTGACAGGTCTGACTCCCATCGGGGGAAGGACAGAGTTGAATGCCGGCACCCATCCAGCGAGTGGGGAGGTTGTCTCTGAGATGCCATTGTGTGCCGGGAGGAGGGACAGAGGATCATTCATGTACTAATGGGATGCCCGTTAAATGTGGCACCTTGATCTCAGTGCAGCCAGACTGTGCCACAGTGTTGTGTGTGTGTGTATATGTGTGTGTGTCTGCGCGCGCGTGTGTGTGTGTGTGTGTGTGTGTGTGCCCATCCCGTACGATGGTGTGAAACTCCCCCAGCTGTTTTATTGAGTGGGTAAGAGCTGGAGAGAAAACTGACCTCTTTCCCTACTTTAACAAAGGGTCATCTGGACTCGAAACGTCAGCTCTTTCCTTTCTTTACGGAGGCTGCCAGGCCTGCTGAGATTTTCCAGTGTGTTCTCTTCTGGTTTCTCTTTCTGTATACACTGTATCTCCCAACGCTCTGCCAAATTCTGGTAAGATCGCCAACCCCACCCCCTGCCCCCCCCCCCCCACCCACCCACCCACACACACACACACACACACACCCACACACACACACACAATGTATTCGTTTGAACACCTACATTTTGATTCTTCAAAAAGATGGATGAGAAAGAAAATAATTTATTTGCTTCTGTATCTTTTTAAGCCCCGGAACTGGACCACCTCACACAAATATTTTAGTTGCGAGGTCAATAAATATTTCACGAGAAATGTGATCAATTGTAATTTCAAAGCACAACGCAAATATCCCCAAAATCCTACAGCGGTTCAGGCGGGAGTGAAGAGAATGTGTGAGCTTGAAAGTTCAAAGGCAGTGCGGACTAGCTTCCCCACGTAGAGCCTGATGGAAGGGAAAGAAATCCAGTAAGGTGTCTCCGAGGATTCTCCACTTCATCCTGATTCTAGTTAGTAAGGAGCCAGCACCAATTGATTCCTTGACGATATTCTCACTGCAACAAACCTTCTGAGAATATCATTCTCATCTTCATTGAAGTTCTTTGACTGCCAAAAATCCACATCATCCATCAAAGGTTTGCTCCATTAATTACAATGATTAATCCACATTTATTTTTAAAAGTATTAATATATTGAGTAACCACAATCTCAATGGTTGCCTGGCTACCCAAGTATTTTGTCACAACCATTTTCCTACTTTGGACGTATTATTGTGAATGGTGATTGTGAGCCATTTCATAATCATTATTTGAGCATAGAAGCACTAAATGAAAAATAGCGTGGTAATTATGTCAGAGTTTTCACTGCCTGTCTAGAATCTCATAGCTTTTCTGCCACGGTTCCAATGTTTACTGGGCCAGGAGTTCTGAGCCTGGCAGTTAGTTTAAGTAGTTTATTTATGAGTGTCACAAGTAGGCTTATATTAACGCTGCAATGAAGTTACTGTGAAATTGCCCGGGTTGCCACACTCTGGTGCCACTAAGGGAGAATTTATCAGGGTAATTCCATCTAAGCTGCGTGTCTTTTAGACTCTGGGAGGAAACCAGAGCACCCAGAGGAAACCCTCACAGACACGGGGAGAACGCGCAGATTCTGCACAGACAGTGACCCAAGCTGGGAATCAAACCCAGATCCCTAGCGCTGTGAAGCAGCAGTGCCAACCACAGTGTGTTGAGATTAGAAACATACAGGTCTGGGTTTCCCTGAATGCTGTATACTTTGAACTCCCCACACGGAAATCAGTCTGATTTTTTAATAAGTTTTTTTATAAGTTTAAAGTTTATTTATTAATGTCACGAATAGGCTTATATTCGCACTGCAATGAAGTTACTGTGAAAATGCTCTAGTTGCCACACTCTATTGCCTGTTTGGGTACACTGAGGGAGAATTTAGCATGATCAATGGTTTTTTTTCTATTTGACGTGAACCTGCCAATCATATGGCAAGGTTTGTGTTACGGACTGAAGAGAAACAGACAAATGGGACTTATTTTCTCCCAGACCTGTCTATAAGCAGAAGGTGTTTTGAATTATTTTTAACATTTGGTGCATTTCCCCAAGCCCTTGGATTGTGTGAACCAATTCAACTAAACTCATGTTCTGATTAGCTCAGAAGGTACACTCATAGAAACTCTACAGTGCAGAACGAGGCCATTCAGCCCATTGAGTTTGCACTGACACTAATGTCACCCAGCCAATCCCCGTCATCCCATAAATTCATCCCACTAATCTCCCTAACCTACGCATCCCGGGACACTAAGGGCAATTTTAGCATGGCCAATCCACCTAACCCGCACATCATTGGAGTGTGGGAGGAAACCGGAGCATCTGGAGGAAACCCGTGCAGACACAGGGAGAATGTGTAAACTCCAGACAGACAGCAACCTGAGCTGGGAACCCCTGGAGCTGTGAGGCAGCAGTGCTCAGGAATGTTGCATCGCGCTGCCCCAAGAGAGTAGTGTTTGCAAACTCCTACTCCATCACACATACACCCACTCCCACACACATACACGCACACACACACACACACACACACACACACACACACACACACACACACACACACACACACACAGTAAAGAAACGGAATTGAAAAGGAGTTTTACAACTATGGATGGTAATAGTAAAAGAACATTAATTCACGTAATTGCAAGTGAGTAAGACGCCAAAGAAGAACTATTTCATGTTGGATTCAGGCTTTGTTGGTTGAAGGGCAGAGTTGTAGAATTTGTTTTGCTGTCGGTTCTCAGACTGTAGGCACACAGAGACCGGATCAGATTTGTAGCAAATCTTCTCGCAGAGCCAGGCTTGAGCAGGCTGCTATCCTGCCTGAAGGTCTGCTTCTGGATGGTTCACCAGTTGGATGTTAAAGAGAAGACTCCTTCTGAGGTTAAAGATGTCATGTTAAAACTGTCCAAAAAGGACAGAGGCTTGGATCATTTGACATGTTTCAGGAATGGCTAATTGCACCTCAACAACCAGTTTTTGTGCTTCTGACCAGAATTCAATTTTTCCTTGATAGGAGAGAGACGGATGGTTATTGGCATCTTATCAATACATTTAATTCCAACTTTTCGCCATTGTGAGATTTCTGGTTGAGGGAGCCAGTTCCACTTCAGTTGATTAATAGAGGTCAGTATAACGAGAAGCTAATAATTCTTTTGTTCTTGTAACTCCTGGCTGGAACTCCCAGAACAAAGTGCCAACCACATGGTCATGTGATTTTGTAGCAGTCTTTTTTTTGGCTCCTCAGAAACTCCTTTAAAAAATAACAACGAGAATAAACCTTTGAACACAGTGTCGAATTTATTTTCATGTCATAGCAGTCCAATACTTGGTAAAACAATAACTTGGTTTCTGTATTTGAAGATAAGATGAAATGCATGCAACGTTAACTGGGAGACTGTGGACAGTACATCTAATCTTGACTATTGCTACTGTAGACTGAGTGCAGAGTCATCGGACCACTACGTGATGTCCTTTGCATGTGGTAATGAGCGACAGCAGTTTAAGATATGTTCCTTTAACAGTATATAGAATCCAGGGGAGGCGATGGGCCTCATTGCATTATCACTATTAATCCAAAAAATCAGCTAATGTTCTGGGGATCTGGGTTTGAATCTCACCAAGGCAGATGGTGGAATTTGAATTCAATACAAAATACCTGGAATTAAGAATCTGCTGATGACCATGAAACCATTGTTGGAAAAAAAGGCCATGTGGTTCACTAATGCACTTTAGGGAAGGAAATCTGCTGCCTTTACCTGGTGTGGCCTACATATGACTCCAGAGCCACAGCAATGCGGTTGACTCTCAACTGTCCTACAAGGGCAACTAGGAATGGGCAATAAATGGTCAGCATTAATGAAGAAAAAAAAGTCCCTACAATGCAGAAAGAGACCATTGAGGAAATGTCCCTGAAACCCCACATCTTTTACTCTGCTAATCCCCCTGACACAAAGGGGCAACTTAGTGTGGCCAATCAACCTCTTGGAGTGTGGGAGGAAACCAGAGCATCCAGAGGAAACTCATGCAGGCACAGGGAGAACACTCAAATTCTACACACTGACCAAAGGCCGGAATTGAACCCGGATCCTTGACGCTGTGAGGTAGCAGTGCTGACCACTGTGCCACCGCGTCACCCATATGTACGTCATATCACAAAAACGTCTCCCAGTCAAGTGGGGAAGTTCTCTAAAAGAAGGTCACAGGCCAAGGACCACATAAGGTCAATGCTGTTTTGGGTATTATTGCAAGAGAAGGATGGAAACAGATTGAGTTCCGGGGTGGTATCAAGACCAGCCAAGCAGGTGTGGTCAGGGGCAAATGGGAGATTAGGAAGATTGAGGGCAAGTCAGGGGTTAAGGTGCACTTGAGAGATTTTGGGAGAGATTGGAGTGAGAGTTAAAGAGAAAGAGGTAGCGGAGAAGCTAGAATACCTACAGTGCAGAAAGAAGCCATTCGGCCCATCGAGCCTGCACTGACAACAATCCCACCCAGGCCCTATCCCCATAACCCCACATAGTTACCTGCTAGTCCCCCTGACATTCCCCAAATGCTAAGGAACTATTCAGCATGGCCAATCAACATAACATCCCCTCCCTTTTTTTTGGGCTGTTGGAAGAAACCAGAGAACGCAGAGGAAACCCATGCAGACACAGGGAGAACATGCAAACTCCACACAGACAGTGACCCAAGCTGGGAATCGAACCCAGATCCCTGGAGCTGTAGGCAGCGGTGCTAACCACTGTGCCACCGTGCTGCCCAATATATGTGTGTAACATAGAGATTCAGACAAAGTTCAGCAACAAACTCAAATCATGGAAATTTCCCTCATCCTTAATGAGAACGTCTTTTAATAATGTTTTTGTCTGGTTTCACTTGGGGCACAAAGCGGCAACTTAGCATGGCCAAGCCACCTCACCCACACATCTTTTGACTGTGGGAGGACACCGGAGCACTGGGAGGAAACCCACACAGACACGGGGAGGATGTGCACACTCCCAAAAACCCAGCTTGCAGGTGCAGCAGGTGGTCAGGAAGGCGAATGGGATGCTGGCCTTCATAGCGAGGGGGATTGAATATAAAAGTAGGGAGGTCTTGCTGCAGCTGTATAGGGCATTGGTGAGGCCGCAGCTGGAGTACTGTGTGCAGTTTTGGGCGCCGCACCTGCGCAAAGATATTTTGGCCTTGGAGGGAGTGCAGAGGAGGTTTACTAGGCTGATACCGGAGTTGAGGGGGTTGAGCTATGAGGAGAGGCTGAATAAACTGGGCTTGTACTCGTTAGAGTTTAGAAGAATGAGGGGAGATCTCATTGAGACGTATAAGATGATGAATGGGATGGATAGGATAGAGGTGGAGAGACTCTTCCCGCTCAAAAAAGACAGTAGGACTAGGGGGCACAGCCTCAAGATAAAGGGGGGCGGTTTAGAACGGAGTTGAGGAGGAACTTCTTCACTCAAAGGGTGGTGAATCTCTGGAATTCTCTGCCCGTTGAAGTGGTGGAGGCTGCCTCGCTAAATATTTTTAAGACGCGGGTTGATGGGTTCTTGATAAGAGAGGGGATTAAGGGTTATAGGGAGAGGGCGGGAAGGTGGAACTGAGCAGCGACAGATCAGCCATGATCTTATTGAATGGCGGGGCAGGCTCGAAGGGCTAGATGGCCTACTCCTGCTCCTATTTCTTATGTTCTTATAAGACAGTGACTCAAGCCGGGAATCAAACCTGGGTCCCTGGCGCATTGCCACCGTGTTGCCCCACGGTGGAAGCGTTGGGGAGAACTGGAGATGAAGTGATTTGAGGATGATGGGGTTGCCGGGGTGGGGGCGGGGGTGGGCGAGGAGGGAGAAGTGTGAACTTATAGAAGAACGGTGCTTTCGTAAAGCAGTGAGGGAAGGACACAGAGGTTGCCAGTTTAAGTTTACCACAGCCAGCTTTGTCAGAAACAAAGAGGAGAAAGTCAAGAACAAAAAAGTTAAAGCAAATTACAGCCGTGATATCTGCATCCAATCTTAATCTAATTATCCTTCCCAATGTGCTATTGTTTCTTTTTATCTTGAATCTAGATTAACATCATCAATCTCGCCTCTTGTCCTTCACATTATCTCTTTACTCTGTGACAGCTGTCTGCTCGTCAGATTGGAGCAGGGGGTGGCATTCTAACCCGAAGAGAGTCAATTTTCCATGTTAAATTGCCTTTTAGTGTCCCAAGTTAAACCGGGCAAAAACATTATCAAAAAACGTTCTCATTAAGGATGAGGGAAGTTTCCACGATTCAAGTCTGTTGCTGAACTTTACCTGAATCTCTATGTTACAGCCATATATTGGGCAGCACGGTGGCACAGTGATTAGCACCGCTGCTTCAGGGATCTGGGTTCGATTCCCAGCTTGGGTCACTGTCGGCGTGGAGTTTGCATGTTCTCCCTGAGCAAATTTTATATTTCCAAGCAATAAAATTTAACCTG
Organism: Carcharhinus amblyrhynchos; assembly: GCF_965287045.1. Lineage (NCBI taxonomy): Eukaryota > Metazoa > Chordata > Chondrichthyes > Carcharhiniformes > Carcharhinidae > Carcharhinus > Carcharhinus amblyrhynchos. The sequence goes on along the minus strand of NC_137333.1, from coordinate 6,714,584 downwards.
CAGGTTTTCAAAATGATAAAAGAGAGTTGTTGCTTCTCCGTTACCTCTCGGGGTCCACTACAGGTGAGTTAACCTCATTTAGAGTACAATGTTTTGAGAATTGGGTTCAAATTGAGTAGCATCTCACATCACCCTCTCCCTCGGATCCTGTCTCAGTGATTATCATTTATTGCACTGTACCTGATATATGGGCCAAGTGCTGGCACGTGGGATTAGGTGGCAGGTCAGGTCCTTTCATGCATCAGCGCAGACTCAGTGACCTGACGGGCCTCTTCTGCACTGCAGTATTCTGTGATTCTATACACACCAAATGCAGAGATAAATCTGGACCTGTCTTGCAGATTTAGCACTTACTGGGACAAGAGGCCTGAGGATTGATAGAAGTGGCCCTTGGGCAAAATCTCAGCATATCATATTGATTGTGGTCAGATCTCCACAGGGGGCTCCAGAAAGTTCTTGCGTGCAATAGGTTATCAGATAATTAAGTCCCTGGTAGTGATGGTTAGTGTCGACAGGATAAGGGTATTGATTGTGGCTCCGAAGGAACATTTTTACTTTGAACATAAATATTTGTGTTCATACAGTTGTTAGGCTACCAGATCAGAAACACCATGGGGTATGAGGCCTCCAACAATTTTTCTATTTTGGCATTAATGTGAGGATAAGATGTTTCACTCCAAGTCTGATTCAGCTGACAAATTCGGGAACTTTTATCAAAACAAAACTTTGTTTAACAACACAGTTTAACTTTTACAATTGAATTAGCTTAACCTTTAACATGACAAGATACAATTCTTAACTGCTAACCAAATTAGGGATTTTTTTAATCAAAACAAACTTTATTTAACAACTAAATAAAAGTTCAACTTTTATAAACGAATTGGCTTAACCTTTAACAATTATGCAATATATAAACATGACAGGATATAATTCTTAACTGCTAACCTATCACTATTAGTTCCAAACAAGAAACATTTCTTTTATAGACTAAAAGCCCTCTTTAAAGTTAGCAAAACACAGGCATACTTGCTTGTGACTTAGGTTACCAATCTTGGAGCTTTCAGAAAGCCCCTGAGAGAGAAAGAAATAGAGAGACACTTATTTCATCCATCAATTCCAGGCAGCAACTGCCCCTCATTTTAAAATGAAAATGAAACTATTTTCTTTCTACAAGCTTAGCTCCTTCCATCAACTGCTTGACTCTGTCCTTGTCAATTAATCTGATTGAACTTCATGTGATTCTGCCTATTAGTCTAAAATTCCAGGAGAATATTCGTGAACAAAAGTCTGCAAAGTAACACATTCTGAGCTAAAATCAGTTATTACCCTGCATTCTCAGCTGCATGTTTTCCGAGACAAATTGATTCTTGTAACAAAGCACTGCCTCTTAAAGCAATCCCACCTTAAACATAAAGTATACCAAGACAGCACAGTGCCTTTTGCAACCACCAGAAGTCTCAAATTGCTTGCAACAAATGAAGTACTTTTGGAAATACGGTCATTACAGTCACTTTGAAAACATGGCAGTCAATTTTCACACAGCAAACTTCCACAAACAGCAATGTGCCAATCTCCTTGTAGTGATGAGTTCTGAATATTGGCCAGGGTGCCAGGAAAAACTCCCCTACCCTTTTCAAATTAATGTGATCATTTCTTTAAGGTGAACAGTTGGAAGCATTTTCCCAGGGCAGGAACGACAATTACAAGAGGGCACAAGTTCACAGTAAGAAGGGGAAGGTTCAGTGGAGATGTGCGGGGAGCATGTTTTTTACACAGAGGGCGGTGGGGGCCTGAAATGCACTGCCAAGTGGGGTGGTTGAGGCAGATATGTTAGCCACATTTAAGACCTACCTGGATATACACATGAACAGGTGGGGAATAGAGGGATATAAGCAGTTGGTTTAGAGAGGACATGATCAGCGCAGGCCTGGAGGGCCGAAGGGCCTGTACCTGTGCTTTGTTTTTTGTTCTTGTTCATTTATGTGCATCTGTGAAGGCCTTAGTTTAACTTCTCAGCTGAACAATGGCATCTCCAACCTACATAACAGCCCCTCAGTGCTGAACTGGAGCCCCAGCCTAGATTGTTGTGCTCAAGTCTCTTGAATGGGATTGAACCTACTTCCATCGGACTCCAGGGCAAAGCTGCTACTAACTGAACCATAGCTTTATTACCACTGCAATGCAACATTGAGTCAGCAACCACTGAGGTGGCCTGAAGATTCCTAAGTTGAGACCAATTTCCGCCCAAGATATCTGGAAAAAAAATGAATCCTACAATTTTTTGGAACAGGATCAAATCCAGGGCAGATTAGGAGCTGTCAAAGCAGTTTAATATATCACTAATAAATGGTTAGGTTTGCACCCATTTTATGCCCAAAAGGAAATGCGCAATGCTACCCAATTACTGCCCATGATGCGGAAGCACTGGTGTTGGACTGGGGTGGGCACAGTAAAAAGTCTCATGACACCAGGTTTCCAACCATCATCTGGCAGTAGTGTCTTTGCCTATATGTACATGCTTGTGAACACAATTCTCCACTCACCTGATGAAGAAGTGCTCCAAAAGCTCCTGATACCAAATAAACCTTTTGGACTTTAACCTGGTGTTGTGAGACTTCTCCCTACATTCATGAGGAAGCTTGATAAACACCCGAGGGAGAAAGGAATAGAATGTTGTACTGATGGCGTTAGCACAAGAGGGCTGGGAGATGGCCAGTATGACATGTACACTGCTGTGTGGACTTATTGGGCTAAATGGCTTATTCCGGTTTGGCAAATTCTACATCTGAAGCAGATTCATTGTCGATTTTGGTAAACTGAAGAAAAGCCCCCCATCAGGGAGTAATGGTAACTCTTTTGAAAAGATATTGGGTGAGATCTTCCGACCTGAAAACCGGAAAATTCTGACTGAGGTCGACGGATCTTTGTATGGTCCGTGTCCGCTACGATTCCCATGGCAAGCAGGACAGGACATTTCCTCCCATTGGGTGGGATTCTCCGCTCCCCTACACAGCCATGGTATGTTCTCCAGTGGTGGAGGCAACCCTCCATTGGCCGCTGGTGGAATTGTCCAGTGCTGCCGATGTCTATGCCATTTTACGTGGCCCTCCCATTCTGCTGCTGAGGAACCGGCACGAGACAGGGTGGGGGAGGGGTGGGGGTTATTTGTCTTGGGTGGGACTGGAAGATCCCACCAGTGGGAAGGGCTGGAAAATTCTATCCATTGGCCAAACTACTGATTACCATTGGGATTCAACAAATGAGCATATATTGAAAAATCGCTTCAATACAGTAACAAATTAGGTTTCAAGTAACATAGCCTAAAGGAGAGAGGATGGACTGATGTGCCAAGCTCCTAGGTAAAAGAAAATTGAAGGAATTCAATAAATAACATGAAAAGCAAATATGCTGGAGCACGAAATAGGAGCAACCAATTTCCTCTCTTGAATTGATGAGCAATCCACCAGACATCACGGCCTCAGTCTGCACACAGAACACGACTTGTCTGCTCATTAAATGATCTTTCAAGCTCTTTATTCTCTCAGTAAGAAGCAAGGCTAAGACACAGCTGATCACACATGTTCTATGAAATATTATGACATTTCTGTTTTTGCGGAGTGGGTAATGTCATCCTGAGGATGCAAATAGTCAGAGCTGAATAAAATTCAGTGAAGGGAGGATTTGAAGGTGCATAATTTCACTCTTTTATTTGTGGAGAGTTTTGGATTCAGTCAATTCAGTAAATACATTTGCCTAATTCACTGAAGGAAGGAGCCCATGCTTTCACCTAGTTAAGTTTAAAGTTTATTTATTTGTGTCACAGTAGGCTTACGTTAACACCACAAGGGAGTTACTGTGAAAATCCCCCAGTTGTCACACTGTTTGGGTACACTGAGGGAGAATATAGCACGACCAATGCACCTAACCAGCATGTCTTTTGAAACAGCACATTTCAATAAGATCCCCCCTCATCCTTCTAAACTCTCAGTACAGACCCAAAAGGAGGAAACTGGAAATCCCGGAGGAAACCCATGCAGATACAGGAAGAACATGCAAACTCCACACAGATGGTCACCCAAGGTCAGAATCGAACCAGGACTCTGGCACTGTGACACAGTGTACATGGCCTACTCTCATCCCACCAACCTCACAGTGTAGCCAGATTATCACAGTGACATATAGCATGAGTAGACAAACGCCAACTACCCACTGACGTCTGTTTGGTGCCCTGCATTGTAACCAAGGCTGATTCAGCAGTATCAGAATTAAATTATAAATAGTACTTTATTCAGAAAAGGTCAGAGGATAGTTGTGTGTTTTTTTTTAATTTTCTTGAGCTGTGGAATGTTGTTAGCAAAGCCACATCTAATTTTCACCCTGGATTTTGAACTGCTGAATACAGGTACAGCACAGTAGAGCTGGGTAAGGGGTTTAAGGACTTGAACCCACATTGGATGAAGGAACAGTGGTGTGAGCCTTACAAGGAAACTTAGAGGTAAGGGTATTCCTTTGCATCCGTCAACATTTACATTCTACATGGAGGATATTGCGGGTTTGACAGGTGTGTCAAAGGAGTGGAAGCAAATTATCCTGTTCCGCCCGCCATGAGAATCATAACAGGCGAAGAGCAGACCATGGAAAGTTCCATTGATCTCAGGCGGGATTTTATGGTTTTGGGTTAAGTGTGGCTGGAAAACCCCACCCATGGTGACAGGAGAGTGGGCAAAGAAGTGGCAGATGGAACACAATGTGGAAAAGTGTGAGGTTATGCATTTGGAAGGAGGAATGGAGGCATAGACTATTTTCTAAATGGACAAAAGCTTAGAAAACCAGAAACACAAAGAGACTTGGGAGTCCTTGTTCAAGATTCTCTTAAGGTTAACGTGCAGGTTCAGTTGGCAGTTGGTAAGGCAAATGCAATATTAGCAATCATGTCAAGAGGGCTAGAATAAAGAGCAGAGATGCACTTCTGAGGCTGAATAAGGCCCAGGCCAAACCCCATTTGGAGTATTGTGAGCAGTTTGGGTCCCATATCGAAGGAAGGATGTGCTGGCCTTGGAAAGGGTCCAGAGGAGGTTCACAAGAATAATCCCGGGAATGAAGAGCTTGTCATGTGAGGAACAAATATGGATTCTGGGTCTGTACTCGTTGGAGTTTGGAAGGATAAGGGGAGATCTTATTGAAACTTACAGGATACTGTGAGGTCTGGATAGAGTGGACGTGGAGAGGATGTTTCCACTAGTAGCAAAATCTAGAACCAGAGGGCACAACCACAGGCTAAAGAGACGATCCTTTAAAACAGAGATGAGGAGGAATTTCTTCAGCGAGAGAGTGGTGAATCTGTGGAACTCTTTGCTGCAGAAGGTTGTGGAGGCCAAGTCTTTAAGTGTCTTTAAGACAGAGATAGATAGGTTCTTGATTAATAAGGGGATCAGGGGTTATGGGGAAAAGGCAGGAGAACGGGGATGAGAAAAATATCAGCCATGATTGAATGGCAGAGCAGACTCAATGGGCCGTGTGGCCTAATTCTGCTCCTATGTCTTATAGTCTTTTGATCAAAGAGATTGTTCCAACTACAGCACAAGCTTGTGCCATGATTTTATGTTTATTAATGTAATCAATAGAGAATGATAGCTCTGTGATATCTTGACAGTCACTGACAAGGCACTTAGGACAAGCATGAGATTGCAAATTCAGGTCCAATGTCTTAACGTGTTTTCAAATTTTTTCTCACTCTATAATAATGTTGCGAGCCTGATCAGTTTTATTGAAAATATGTTTAAAGACAACTATTGTGTTTATAAGATCTGCCATATTACTTCACAAACACTGCGTGATATGAAATGTTCAAGTCCCCGGCCATTTCATTTTCTTCTGAAATAAGTTACCATTGAGATGGGATTGGCAATGGTGGAGTTTTATGTGGCATGTACCAAGGTAGCACATTAATAGAATCTATAGAATATATACAGACCCGAGAGACATCAATGGACCTTTGTTGGTCCTTTTCTATTAATGCTTCTGGTGTGCTATGTAAGATTGTGCAAGACAATGAGTTTACTTAGAGCCTGATGGATTGGTAAGAGGTGAAATGTTTTAATTTCAAATTGTCTCAAACCAGAAATCTGAACACAAACTTTCCTTCCACGTACATTGATTCTCTCAGATCAGGGATGGAGAAAAGAACAACACGGGACTGTTGTTCATAAGCATTATGAGCATTGAACAAATAAGATATGGAAGCCAAGAGCTGGAATTTTCCAGCTGTTCACCCCGGCGGGATCTTCCAGTCCTCTGCTGTGGGTTTTCCAGTGGTGAGAGATACATTCAGCAGGGAATCCCATTGACAATGGCAGGACCAGAAGATCCCACCGCTGGCCAATGGTGGGCTGCCTCCACTGCCATGAAACACATGACAGGCTTAGCGGAAAGTGCCACCTTAAATGTAAAGTTAAAGTTAATTTATTATTGATCACAAGTAAGACTTATTAACACTGCAATGAAGCTACTATGAAACCCCCCCTAGTCACCACACTCCGGCTCTTGTTTGGGTCAATGCATCTAATCAGCACATCTTTCAGACTGTGGGAGAATACCAGAGCACCTAGAGGAAACCCACGCTGACACGGGGAGAACGTACAACTCCATACGGACAGTGACCCAAGCCAGGAGTCGAGCCTGGGTCCCTGGCGATGTGAGGCAGCAGTACTAATCATCGTGCCACCATGCCGCCCACATCATTGGACCATATTGGACATGATGTGAGCCAAGTAGGTCAAGAGTCAATGGGGGAGCATTTAGGAGACAGTGATCATTGTATAATAAAGTTTAGGGTGATTGTAGAAAAGGACAATGGGCAATCCAGAGTAAGAATAATTACCTGGGAGGGAGCTGACTTCAGTGGGGCAAGAATGGAGCTGCAGCAGATAGTCTGGTATGAGAGATTGGAGGGAAAAGCTCTAGCTGAACAATGGGCTGCCTTCAAAAAATAAATGCTTCAGGCCCAGTCAAGTTATATTCCCACAAAAGGCAGAAGAAGGTCAAACAAATCCAAAGTTCTTTGGATGAAAAAGAAGTTAGAAGTAAATAAGTGAAATACAATAGGTGTCAGGTGGGAAAGGCATTTGAGAACCGAGAGGAATGCAGAAGGTTCAGAGAGAACATGACAAAAACAGATTAGAGAACAGAAGAGTGTTTACAAGAACGGATTAAATCCAACACAAAGGGGAATCCCAAAGTCTTATAGAGGCTTCTAAATAGTAACTAGATGGTCAAAGCAGTAGAGCTGATTAAGGATGTAAAAGGAAATTTACACATGGAGGCAGCTTGCATTCCAGAGTGAAGACTCTGGATGAGATTCTCCGGCCTCCAAACTGCATGTTTCCCGTCGGCAGGAGGTGGCACATTGTTTGCAAGCAGCGGAATTCTCTGGTTCCACCCTTGTCAGTGGGTATTCCCATGAACGTCACCCCATGCCAGCAGGAAACCCATGGGTGGAGTTGGGGGGGGGGGGGGGGGGACACGCTGCCAGTGAGACCGGAGAATCCCGCTGGCATGAACGGCTGAAGAATTCCAGTCCAAGTTTGTAAGGAATTAAAACATAGTTGGTAGATTCATCCAGTTGTACTGGAGGGTGGATCTCCAGTACTACTCTCACTGTGATGGACAGCTCCGGGGGTAAAAGTTACTAGATGAGGAAGAAGAACAGAAGTAAACCTTTGGGGACCAAGAATTACTTGGGCAGATTTTAGCAGAACTAAATGTTTACTTAAATGACAGTGTAAAGTAAATCGATAAAGAATGCTTTTTGGTTGCACTGAAAATAAGAAATGAGTATCCTATTGTTTGATTTCGAGTATAAAGATGGTGATAATGATGGTGTTTATTCAATCATGCTTTCACTCTTTTGTTACAATAATCCTCTTAAAATGTGAAACCTTGTTCTGTCATCCATTCTGCTATTAACTGAGAAGTTTGAAGTTCTTTTTTAAATGTTATCCATCTCCACGGGGATCAGAATGCTGTTGCAACCAACTTTAATGAAGGCATGCCATAAGTAAGTAAGAAACAAATTAATCCTTTACCAACTGCAACACGGCTTGAGATAAAGCTTTGTTCAGGTTCCATCTCTTTGCTTATGAGCTAGTTATCCTTATAATTGCGTGACTAACTAAACTATCAACAATCAAGAACATTTGACTGATTTCAATTTGAAGCAAATCAGGCATGCATCGTAACATGGAATATGGTATGAGCTTTGATAATGGAAAGTGTAAGCACATTTTAAGTTGCTAGACTCGCTTTCAAATTTGACTAAATTAGAACAGAGGAAATTAAATTTTGTCAATTTGCCAAAGTTGTTGCAGTTTCAAACTTTAGCTTCCACTGCTGCCTTACCTGTGACAAGTTCCCAATGGGGAAATAAAATGTTTCAAGTTCATCTATTTTCAGTTTTCTGCTAATACAAGTCATACTGATTTATAAATTGCTACCGATCTGTTGTTTTGCGCGCAAACACACTTTTCAGTGTCAACTGAAGTCACCCAAAACATGAGGGTCTCAGTGTGAGGGTGTAGGATTGATTCATACCACTGGCACTACCTCCAGGACAGTTTCAATTGACCTTTGTGCCTTTGGGTGAACATAGAACATAGAAAAACTACAGCACAAACAGGCCCTTCGGTCCACAAGTTACCTACTAGGCTTCCCTATAATCCTCAATTCTATTAAGTCCCAAGTACTCATCCAGAAGTCTCTTAAAAGACCCTATCGGATTTGACTCCACCACCACCGACGGCAGCCGATTCCACTCGCCCACTACCCTCCGAGTGAAAAACTTACCCCTGACATCTCCTCTGTACCAACTCCCCAGCATCTTAAACTTGTGTCCTTCGTAGCAACCGTTTCAGCCCTGGGAAAAAGCCTCTGAGAATCCACCCGGTCTATACCTCTCATCGTCTTGTACACTTCTATCAGGTCACCTCTCATCCTTCGTCTTTCTAAGGAGAAAAGACCGAGCTCCCTCAACCTATCCTCATAAGGTATGCCACTCAATCCAGGCAACATCCTTGTAAATCTCCTCTGCACCATTTCAATAGCTTCCACATTCCTCTTGTCATGAGGCGACCAGAACTGAGCATAGTACTCCAAGAGGGATCTGACCAGGGTCTTGTAAAGCTGCAGCATTATCTCCCGACTCCTAAACTCAATCCATCAATTGATGAAGGCCAGTACATCATACACCTTCTTGACCACATCCTCTCTTGCGAGGCCAATTTAAGAGTCCTATGGACCCGGACCCCGGGTGAGAGAGAAAGGAACTTCAGTGGGGTTTTCCTGATCTGATATCCATTAACCCTTGTTAGAAAGCCAGTATGTGCGGCTACCCAATAAACTGGATTGGGATTGGATTTGGATAAACTGGACTGGATTGGACTGCACTTGACTGATTGGATAGTTATCTCCACTCAGCTGCACAAGAAAAAGATCATTCTGCTTAAATAAAAGTTTGAAGTTTATTTATTAGTAACAAGTAAGGTTTACAGTCACACTGCAATGAAGTTACTGTAAAATTCCCCTAGTTACCATAGTCCAACGCCTGCTCGGGTCAATGCACCTAACCAGCACATCTTACAGAATATGGGAAGAAACCATTCCGGAAGAAATCCATGCAGACATGGGGGAGAACGCACAAACTCCACACAGACAGTGACTCAAGCCTGGAATCAAACCCAGGTCCCTGGTGCTGTGAAGCAGCAGTACAAACCACTGTGTTACTGTGCCACCCCAGCTGATGCTGGTGTTAAGAATCCATGTTTTCCTGCTCCCATCACTTTGCATATGCTTCTATTCCTCTCTCTCATAGAGTCATTGAATCATTGAATCTCTTCAGTGCATAAGATGTCATTCGGCCCATTGAGCCTGTGCCACCTTTCTGACAGCATATCTTACCCAGGCTCTCTCTCCACCCTATCTATGAAACACCACACATTTGTCATTGGTAATGCATCTAATTTACATACCTTTGGAGACTAAGGCGCAATGTGGCATGGCCAATCCACCTCACCTGCACACCCGTGGACTGTGCAGGGGAACCCAGAGGAAACCCACAGAAACATGGAAAGAACATGAAAACTCCACACAGACAGTGACCCAAGCCGGGAATCGACCCCGGATCCCTGGAGCTCTGAGGCAGCAATGCCACTGTACCACCCCTGATGATGGTTATTTTGCTTCTGCTTAAAAGCATCTATGCTATTCCTTCAATGACATCTTGTGGTAGGAAGGTCCACTTTCTAATTACCCTTTAGATAAAGAAGTTCCTCACAGAAATCCTGATTAGATTTATTTGTGATTATCTTGTTATTATGGACCCTAGTGTTGGTTCCCTTTCACAAGTGAAAACTTTTTCTCCATATCTTCCCTGTCAAACTCTTCCAATTTGAAAGACCTCTATGCTAGTGCTCTACCTTCCTTTATGTTAAGAGCATTCTGTCCAAGCATGATTGGTCTTCCCTGCTGGTTATAACCTTGCAGCTCTGGTATCATCCTTGGAGTTCTGGTTTCAGCCTCTCTAAGTAGTCAGTGAGAATCACCTGTGGAAGTCATACATATTGGCACAATTTACGGGAAGGGATGAGGGGTGACAAATCACTCCCCCAGCCCCATTTCTGTTTTGTGATTAGTTATTTCCTTCGTTGCCTCACCCCAAAGTTTGGAATTGTCTCAGCCCTCTCCTCTTCAACTCTTGACACAAATTGTACCCTTGTTCACGTATGAAGATGACACCTGTGTAAAAATAAACATTTACACGGTTCTTTCAGTGATGAAGTCCACCTTATACCAAATTGTTGACTCAGCAGTTTATCCCCATTCATGCATCACCTCAAACCCATGATTAGTGATTCTTCTTTCCCATGAATGACTAGAATCATCTGATAAAGGATTCAGGGATGTGTAGATTAGGCAAATTGGCCATGTTAAATTGCCCCCTAGTGTCCATGATTAATGCATGGGGTTACAGCGATAGGGCTGGGGATGGGCCAAGGTGAGATGCACTTTCTGAGAGTCAGTACGGACTTGATGGGCTGAATGGCCTCCATCTGAACTGTAGGGATTCTATGATACATTTGGACAGATATTGGAGACCTACTTGATTTTTTATAGAGCTTTTAAAATCCAGGTTGAATTGGTTGCTAAGTTGAAGTGAGGTTGGTCGCAAACCAAACTTGTTGCTGTTCTCAAGGGCAATTAAGAATGAGCTATAAAAATGCTGGCCTTGCCAGTGATGCCCATGTCCCGTGAAATAATTCTTTGAAAAGTGAGATTTATTAACACTGTCACAAAATGCAAAAAATGAAATATCTGGTTGCAGAGTGTTATTTTTGTGCAGGCAGGAATTGGCTGTGTTTAGGAACATGTTTGTGACTCAGTTGGCATTTATACAGCTGTTTAAGGAACAATTGTGTAGGTTAGGTGGATTGGCCATGCTAAGTTGCCCCTTAGTATCCGGGGATAAGAACATAAGAAATAGGAGCAGGAGTAGGCCATCTAGCCCTTCGAGCCTGCTGTTCAGGGATGTTCAGGTTAGTTGGATAGGCCATGGTGTGAGATTACAGGGATAAGACTGGAGATGGGCCTAGGTCAGATGTTCTTTTGGAGAGTTGGTACGGACTTGACGGGCTGAATGACCACCACCTGAACGGTAGGGATTCTATGGTACATTTGGCAGCCACTTTATCAGATGATTCTAGTTGTTTGCTGGAAGGAAGAGTCGCTATGCATGGGCCTGAGGTGATACATGAATTCTGATAAACTGCTGAGTCAACAATTTGTAACTTCATGAGCTGAAATCACCACGCAAATGTTTATTTTCATCTGAAAGTCATCAATTGATCAGTTAGCTTTGTGTGGGGCAAGGAATCCAGTAGCTGCTTGGGAAATGCATGGCAGTTGTTCTTTTATGAATGAATATGAATCACATTGGGAAGCACAGGTAACACAAATTAGGTGGAGTTTGCACATGGTTTGAGCCACACGTCCTTATCCAGACTGTTAATGAAACAATTAGGCACAAGAGTTAAAAGAACAACAACAAAATGGAGTGTCTGGAGTATCAAAGTATAATCACATTTGCTACATATTCAATTGCCAGCATTATGGCTAACCCATTGAGATGATCTGACCTTGTCTGTGATCCTAGCTTTCCGGAGACAAACACCAGGCCTTGTCAGTTTAACAGATGAAAAGTGCTACCAGAATATATTAACTGGAAGGTCACTTAACTTTATAACTGTTAAGTATGAGGGTTCTAGAAAATGCAGCTGCAGAACATCCTTGACATGAATCTCAGACTGGAAACAATGAGAACCGTGATCGTCTGCTATGAAATTGAAGAATGTCTTGTTTTGATAAAATGTCAAGGAACACAAGAAAGCACTTCCATTTTTGGTCAACTTTTTTATGGTCTTTTAAGCAGTTTGTTCAAGACAGTTCTTTACAGCATTTTAACAATATATATTGTGGAGCATTTAGGTAATGGGATCACTTTATCAAACATCTCCAGACTGCCTGAGACCTCAAGGTAGGCTGGGGAAAGTCTAATGAGGTGGGGAAGAGTCATCATCCTTGGAATGTAGAGCAATTTGGATTTAAGCTCGCCTTAATTTGCTCACAGACTTTGAGGGGCCTATTAACTGAGCAACCTGCAAGTGAGATGAAATACAAAGGTTTAAAGAGCTAGCAGATTACTGATCCTGGGAATAGGTGGAATACGCCGTAGCAAATTGGTTGAAATATCAGGTTGTTAGATCATCACAGACTGTAAAAGGAAGAGAAACATGGACCTACACCTACCAGTGGAAGCATCTATTGGGTAGCAATTATAAGAAGTCTCTCAACACCAGGTTCAAGTGAACATTAGCAGTCAATTATTTATCCAGAGAAAACCCATTCTTTGCACATCCTTTATTATTCCCAGTGTGTTTTGTTGAATAAATATACCAGATTCTACTAGTAGCAGTACTATAATAGCAGGATCTTGGGTGGCACAGTGGCACAAAGGTTAGCATCGCTGTCTCACAGCACTAGGGACCTGGGCTCGATTCCCGGCTTGGGTCGACTGTGTGGAGTTTGTACATTCTCCCTGTGCCTGTGTGGGTTTGCTCTGGTTTTCCCCCCCACAGTCCAAAGATGTGCAGGTTTGGTTGATTGGCTATGCTAAATTGCCCCATAGTTTCCTGGGCTGTGTAGGTTAGTGAGGTAAATGTGTGGTAGACATGATGTAGAGTTGCCAGTGTTGGACTGGTGTAGGCACAGTAAGTAATCTTATAACACCATGTTAATGTCCAACAGGTTTATTTGGTAGCATGAGCTTTTGGCAGCGCTGTTCCTTCATCAGGTGAGTGAAGGAGTGAAGGACCTGATGAAGGAGCAGCGCTCCGAAAGCTTGTACTATCAAATAAACCTGTTGGACTTTAACCTGGTGATGTGAAACTACTTATGATAAATGTGTGGGATTGTGGGGATAGGGTCTGGGATGGAATTGTTGTCAGTGCAGACTCAATGGATTACACTGTAGGATTTCTATGATTCTAAATCTAATGTACTTTAAAATAAGCGTTTGGAAGAATCTAACGTTTTGTGTGTGTTTGCCCTCCCCTTAGGAAAAATAAACGAGGTTTTAAAATTGGAAAGCAAACTCAATCAAAACCTAAGAAGGCTGTCAAACTTAATTGACGGGGCACAGTAAGAAGTCTCACAACACCAGATTAAAGTCCAACAGGTTTATTTGAAATCACGAGCTTTCGGAGCACTGCTCCTTCACACACCTGATGAAGGAACAGCACTCCAAAAGCTTGTGATGTCAGATAAACCAGTTGGACCTTAACCTGGTGCTGCGAGATTTCTTACTGTTAGCACTCCAGTCCAATGCCATCATCTCCACGTCATTGCTCATGAATGGAGTTGGAATGACAGCTGAAGCACTTCACCAGTTCATGGGGGGGGCGGGGTGGACACTGGAGATGGTGACTGAAAATTCAGAGGACTAGAGGGAACGAAGGAAATGGGGGGTTAGGTTGGGTTGGGGGGAGAGGAGAGAGGGTGGCGGAGTTGGTGTCGTGGAGAGAGGTGGACACTGTGGAAAGTACTGTGCGAATTTTACTTTGAAAAGCAATAACTCAACAAAGAAAAAATGGGATCAGACCCAGACTTGGATTGGATGCAAATTAAATTGCGCACAGACGGTCACAGGGGAAGAAATGCAGGAGGAAATTTCCACATGACTGCTTCAAGTGACCATCAGGGTTGATTCAGCTGTCCTTGGTGACAGGCGATCTGACTGCATTAACTTGTTATGCCGCTTAATGTACAAAAAAAACGAGAGAGAGTGAAACAATGAAGGGGAGGAGAGGGAGGAATAAACAGACTGATGTTACTTGCAGACTTGTGTCTCAGCCTTTCCAAAGCTGAAAAGTAATTTTCCCCCTGACTAGGTGGTAATTAAATTTTCTGTCCCTGATTGCAACCCGTGCACAAATGTATACATGTGGTGCATTTTTGTTTGTACTCAACTTTGGGTAAAGTGCCCCTCGTAGGATTGCCTCATTCTGTTTCCAATTGATTTCTGTACCGATGCAGCAGTAGAAAAGAGAATAACATCTCAACAAAAAAAAATCACACGGCATTGTGTTTCTCTTATCGGGGGAGAATAGCAAATGGGAACAAAAAGTTGAAAGTAGTTAAAGTTAACAATTTCAGCTGACTCTTTCCGGTTGATAAGAAGAGTGATAATAAGAGCGGATTTTGTGATTAACAGCAAACCAGTGGTGCTCACTGCTGACCTTGAAGGAAACTACCCACGGGTGGCACAGTGGTTAGCACCGTTTCCTCACAGCACCAGGGACCCGGGTTCAGTTCCTGGCTTGGGTCACAGAGTCATGCAGGTTTACAGCATGGAAACAGGCCCTTCGGACCAACTTGTCTATGCTGCATTTTTTTTAAACCCCTAAGCTAATCCCAATTGCCTGTACTTGGCTCATATCCATCTGTACCCATCTTACCCATGTAACGGTCCAAATGCTTTTTAAAAGACAAAATTATACCTGGTTCTAATACTACCTCTGACAGCTTGTTCCAGACACACTGTGTAAAAAAATTGCTCCTCTGGACCCTTTTGTATCTCTCCCCTCTCACCTTAAATCTATGCCCTCTAATTTTGGACTTCCCTACTTGTGGGAAAGGAAATTAACTACCTAGTTGATCTGTGCCCCTCATTATTTTATAGACAAGTCTGCACTTACCCCCCCCTCCCTGCCCCCGTGCCTGTGTAGGTTTCCACTGGGTGCTCCGGTTCCTTCCCAGAGTCCAAAGATGTGTGGTTAGGTGGGTTGACCATGCTAAATTCTCCCTTAGTGTTAGGGGACGAGCTAGGGTAAATGCACGAGGTTAAGGGGAAAGGGCCTGGATAGGATTGTGGTTGGCGCAGGCTCGATGGGCCAAAGAAAGGACAGTAGGACTAGGGGGCACAGCCTCAAGATAAAGGGGGGGGGGGGGTTTAGAACAGAGTTGAGGAGGAACTTCTTCACTCAAAGGGTGGTGAATCTCTAGAATTCTCTGCCCGTTGAAGTGGTGGAGGCTGCCTCGCTAAATATATTTAAGATGCGGGTTGATAGGTTTCTGATAGGCAAGGGGATTAAGGGTTATTGGGAGAGGGCGGGAATGTGGAACTGAGCCGCGACAGATCAGCCATGATCTTATTGAATGGCGGGGCAGGCTCGAAGGGCTAGATGGCCTACTCCTGCTCCTATTTCTCATGTTCAAATGGCCTCCTTCTACACTGTAGGATTCTATGAAAGATCTCTGGAGTGTGAGGGGAAACCAGACCACTTGGAGAAAACCCACGCAGACGCGGGGAGAATGTGCAAACTTCACACAGAGACCCGAGGCTGGAATTGAACCCAGGTCCCTGGCGCTGTGAGGCAGCAGTGCTAACCACTGTGCCACCGCGCCACCCAATGTAGTCAAGCTAACACACAGAAAGTGTGAGTGCCTGATTTGAATGAAATTGAATGAACATCTGATTAAACAGCTTAGTGCGTATCTTTCGGGAGCATCAGATGTTCTCACCCGCCAGCAAAACATAATGCCAATAGGAATTACTATTACTCTACAGCAGTCGAGACGACCTATCTGGGGTGGGGGGAGGTGATGCGGTGGCGGTGGGAGCAGGTGTGTGGAGGCCAGAGTGGCCCTCAGGGTCAGGGTCTTGACTTCCTCACATGTTTTGCAACATCATATTTGAGGGGCAGGACCTAAAGTCTTTGTGGAGTCCGTTGTGCTGCTGACTTTAGGCCCTTCCTCTCAAGTACAATGGTGCAAAACGTGCCCCCATGATTTTGTCTGTCCAATAGATCTGAAGAGAAAAGCTGCCAGCTTCTCTGGGGAGAAACATGTTGGTTTTCAGTCAGAGCCAGACACATTGCCATTTTTTTGGCACGATTCCACCCAATATCTGCCGTGTTTTAGCAAAAATTCCATTTCTTTGCGGCCCAATGTCAGCTTAGTTCTGGCAGCAAGCCAAAGGGATTTGCAGGCATGCAACAATAGTGATGTCAGGAAGTGGGGCAAACTGCCAATTGCGTTGAAGTATTCTCACAGACAGCAAACCAGGAAATTAAAAGTCCTTAATCTCAAATTTTCAATGTCATTTTTCTGACAGTGAAAAAAGTGATTATTGCTCTGCTGAGAGGCACCCAGTGTGAAATAAACACACAGTTTGACACAGATATTGGCACTTTCATTGAGTATACTTTTCAGGTCCTTCCATGTGTGTGATGGAATGATACATTGTTGGTTTGGCACTCAGATTATAGTACAATAGTGATGTAGCATCATGGGTATAAATGCATGCATTCACATGAGAATATAGTCCCTAAATCATTTTGGAATAATGTCATAATTATGATTAGGGTAAATGGAAACTAAAAATATAGAAATCTTAAACATTTAAATTATGTCAAAAAATGTATTTTTTATGATATTAGAGATATTTGAAATTACACAAGAACAGAATTAGCCTTTCAAGGACAGTGAAGGTGTTTAGCAGTAATTATGAAGTTAGTATGCCATTAAAAACATGGGGTGGAATTTTACAGGCACGTTCGCCCGAGGTTTATATGATCCCCCAACACAGAATGCCATCCTCCGAGCCTTGCCTGCCCCTGGAATCAGGGTGGGCATGCCGGTAAAATCCCGGCCACAGTTTCTTTTCACGTAGCAAGGTGTAGCTTTTTCAAGAGGTTTTACAGGAAGACTAACAGTGTAAGAGTAGAAGTTCTCACCATTTCATAAATTTTCTATTGATTGCAGTCTGGACTTACAGAACAATAGAATCATTTGGTTCTGAAAAATGTGCTGGTTAGGTGCATTGAGCCAAACAGGTGCCAGAGTATAGCGACTAGGGGAATTTCACAGTAACTTCATTGCAGTGTTAACGTAAGCCTTACTTGTGACATTAATAAATAAACTTTAACTTTAAATTTTCCCATTTTTTTTCATCACCTAGGTTTTGTTTTAACCAGTCGTTGGAACTGTTTTCAGGTCACAAAACCTTTTAATGGAGTAGTGAGTAAGTCCCCCATTTGCTCCTTCTCAGAACAGATCAGAATAGCTCAGGACAGGAGGATGGGCAGGCAGGATGAAGGCTGACTGGCGGCCAGAAAGGTCAACTACAGAATGGTGAAGCACTGGTCAGGTGAAGTATGTTTCATGCAGTCGGCACTGACGTGCCAAACCAAGTGATAAAGTGGTACAAATTTCGCACTTTGCTCAGGTACCCTGGTTTCAAGGTGAGTGGCAGTAACAGGTGCCAGCTGTGACCTCGATATGCCTTCGATCAGAAAGTGGAAGAGATCGGGCTATTGTTCCTTACTGACATTGTATGCATGAAGGCAATGTTTATACTATTAACTAACCTGTCGATATTCACCATGTTAGCCAACAGGAAGAAAGTCCACAGTTTGGGGTGGTTCGATGGCACAGTGGTTAGCACTGTGCCTCACAGCGCCAGGGGCCTGGGTTCAATTTTGGCTTCGGGCAACTGTTTGTGTGGAGTTTGCACGTTCTCCCCGTGTCTGTGTGGGTTTCCTTCGGGTGCTCCGGTTTCCTCCCACACTCCAAGGTTTGCGGGTTAGGTTGATTAGCCACGCTAAGTTGCCCTTAATGTCAGTGGGACTAATAGGTAAATATGCAGGGTTACAGGGATAAGGGCCTGGGTGAGATTGTGGTCAGTGCAGACTCGATGGGCCAAATGGCCTTCTTCAGCACTTAGGGGTTTTATGAATTTCAGAATGACAGAATATTTACTGTGCTGGAGGAGGCCACTCGGCCCCTCTGCCAAGTGCTTGGTCCCTGTGGAACTGGGCTCTAGGAAAAGTCACCTCTTTAAGTCACCTTTCCACAGGCTCACCTCTCTTCACCCAAAGAGTGGTGAACCTGTGGAATTCATTACCACAGGAAGGACTTGATGCCAAAACATTGAATGTATTCAAGAGACAACTGGATATAGCACTTGGGGTGAATGGGATCAAGATTATGGGGAGAAAGCAGGATTAAGCTATTGAGTTGGACAATTAGCCATGACCGTGATGAATGGTGGAGCAGGTTTGAAGGGCTGAATGGTCTCCTCCTGCTACTATCTTCTATGTTTCTATGTTTGAGTGGAAAGCACAGGTGCCAATAAAAAAGGGGGAAACAGGAAAGAATAGAGTCCCTGATCCAAGCATATCTGTAGATGTAATTGATCAAATATCAATTACTTTTAAATGTCCACATGTTAAGTGTTATGGATTTACTTTCAAGTCACACTCAGATCAAAGTATATTTTAAGTATTAAGCCTCCTTTGTATCATTAATTTTGTACTTATTTTCTGGATTTGTTCAACTTAAATTGCAGAATGAAAGATTAAGTTATTCTACGCTGTCAAATTTTGTTTGTATATTATTTTGAGACATTCTGATCCAAGTGTAATCATAACTGAAAGCTCACCGTTCCTTGGAAATATCAGAATGTAACATGAATCATCTATGCTGAAGGATAGGTTTTACTTATTTTGTTGAGATTTTTTTTAACGTAACACTCTACAAGCCTTTTATCTAAGGTAACATTACAGATCGCACACGCACTCCAGATCAAGTTCGTCTATATTTTATCGGGTCTTCCTATTTACAGCTCTGCAGCAACCACATTTCATGTCAATTTTCTATATCCCTCAGTCTTTTTTCTGTTAAGGTCTAGTCCTCGGTTTGCCTCCATTCCAGATATAGACCTCAAGATGACTGCCCTCGCTTTCAATTAAATGAAAAATATTCCGAGTGGCACGTATACGAGATAAGTGATGATTTTTGCAAAGCCGCATAATAGTGTTTCCCAAACATCTTTGTTTAATGATTCATTCAAGTCTCATTTGTACAAGCACTATAAAATCATTATCAAGAATGTGTACAAATCCATTGTATGCAATCTAATACAAAGCTGTATTTCCAGGAGATTTGTTTATATGGGGAAATATATGGAAGAGTTAGTTCACAGATGAAAACTTAGCAATGGGCAATTTCAAGTGATTCTATTTGGTCTCAGATCATTTGAGGTCCAGATCAGAGCAATTGTAATCAGTGTTTCATTGCACATATGATTTGAAATGCTTGGTAAATTCTCAAATGTTTGCTATGTAGGCCTCTACTCAAACAAATAACTCCAACCTCTTTGATAACACTTATTTTTTAATAATATTTTCTAATAATAATATAACAATAATAATAATATTATTTTCTAATAAGTAAATTACATTTTCTAATAAGTAACTTGCATTTTGTCCACCCTTACTAGGCACTAAAATAAAAAAAATTACATCTGTATATTTTTTTTCTCACCTCAAAAGATTTACAGTATTTTTAAAGTGCAGTCACTTTTGTACTAAAGGCAAGACGGTGACCAATTTGTACACAGCAAGCTCACACAAACAGCCATTTGATAATGTTCAGATAATCTGGTTTGGTGATGGGTACATTTATCTAAACTACCAGGGGTAACTCTGTTGCTCTTCCTCCAGATAGTACCATTGGCTCCCTTATATCCATCTAAGACAGCTGATATGGTCTCAGCTTAAAATCTCATCTGCCAGCCCATACATCCAATGGCACAGAATTTTCTCAGCATTGACACTGGGGGTGGGAGTTTCCGTTGTTGAAAATTTGAAATGTTACATTTCTCCCATCTTCAGGGTAGAACATTTAAGACTTTTAAATGTTTCTGAATTATCAATGTGTTTCATGAGTTCCAAGCAAGTTTTGGGAGCACTATTTGCTTGACTGGTCTTTCATTCTGTTTCTGTTAATCAGTGGAGGCAGTAGAGAAAATGAAACTTGCCTCAGCGAGAATGACCATTCCGTTTGTGTAGTGGCACTCACGTCGTCTTCAGCTGTGAAAGGCATTACCCAGGCAAGTCTTCCCTAAGAGGAAATCACCTGAAAAACAAGGGTCACCACTGAACATACAAAGAAGAAACACTTTGCCATAAAAAAGCAGAAAGCTATTACTACAAAATCATCAGTCATCAGTTATTTATACAGAACATTTCACAAGATGTGTTATTCACAGACTGATTGGGGCCACATCTTCTCTGGGTAAGGGTACCCACGACTGTGGAGCTAAGATAGACAAATGAAATTGATTCATCATCCAAGTGAATGGCAGAAAAAAAAAGCTCAAGGAACTAAATAGTTCCCCTGTTCTGTTATTTGGACCATTATATGAAAAAGTACCATAAAGACCATGAGATTTAAAGAGCAGGAGTAGACCATTCAGCCTATTCATAGAACCATAGAATCATTACAACAGAGAAGGAGACCATTCGGTCTATCTCATCCAAGCCAACACGAGGACATTCAGATGCCTTTTCTAATCTCAACTCCCTGATCCCAGCCCCTATTTCTGTAGCTTACAGCACTTAAAGTGCAGGTGCAGGTACTTTTTAAAAAGAGTTCAGCGTCCCTGTCTCCACCATCAACTCGGGCAGTGAACTCCAGACACCCACCACCCTCTGTGTAAAAAAGTTCTTCCTCACGTCCCCTCTACGCATACTGCCACTTATCTCAAATCTATGTTGTCTGGTTCTAGAATTCTCCACCAAGGACAACAATTTTAGCCTGTCCACTCTATCTCATCCACTCATAATTTTGTACACCTCTATCAAGTCTTCCACAGACTTCTTTGTTCCAGGAAAATGACAGCAAGCCAATCTCTCCTTATCGCTACGCTTTTCTAGCTCTGGCAACATTCTTGTAAACCTCCTCTGCCATTCAATGAGATCAAAAACATACTTTTACAAAAAACATACTACTGCGCCTTTCATGATCTCATATGATTTGATTTATTGTTGTCACGTGTATTGATATATAGTGAAAAGTATTGTTCCTTGCACACCATACAGACAAATACACTGTTCATAAAGTAGAACAAAGCAAAGAAGGCCCTTGAAACCTGCACTGACCATGCTGCCTGTCTGAATTAAAATGCCCCACCCTTTTGGAACCATATCCTCTATTCCCATCCTATTCATTTATTTGTCAAGATGCCCCTTAAAAGTCACTATTGTATCTGCTTCCACCACTTCCCCTCGCAGCAGGCTCCAGGCACTCACTACTCTCTGTGTGAAAAAAACATGCCTCGTACATCTTCTTTAAACATTGCCCCTTGCACCTTAAACCTATGCCTCCTAGTAATTGACTCTTCCACCCTGGGAAAAAGCTTCTGACTATTCACTCTGTCCATGCTCTTCATAATCCTGTAGACTTCTATCAGGTCAATCTTCAATCTTTGTCATTCTAGTGAGAACAAACCAAGTTTCTCCAATCTTTCCTTATAGCTAATGCCATCCATACCAGACAACATCCTGGTAAATCTTTTCTGTACTCTCTCCAAAGCCTTCACATCCTTCTGGTAGTGTGGCAACCAGAATTGAACACTATATCTCAAGTGTGATTTAACTGAGTTTCTATAAAACTGCAACATGACTTGTCAATTTTTAAACTTAATGCTCTGGCCAATGAAGGCAAGCATGCCGTATGCCTTCTTGATTACCTCCTCCACCTACATTGCCATTTTCAGTGACCTGTGTACCTGTACACCCAGATCCCTCTGCCTATCAATAGTCTTAAGGGCTCTACTATTTACTGTATATTTTGCACCTGTATTAGATCTTGCAAAATGCATTACCTCACATGATACAAGGGGAGAAGGAAAGGAAAGGGTGAAGAGAAAGATCAGCTTAACATATGGTAGATCCATTCAAAAATCTGATGGCAGCAGGGAAGAAGCTGTTCTTGAGTTGATTGATATGTGCTCTCAAATTTTGTATCTTTTTCCCAACAGAAGAAGGTGGAAGGGGGTTGCCAGAATTCTACCAGCCTATCTGCCACAGGATCAGAGCGGGTGAGGGGCGGACAATGGAAATGTCTTTTGTCCTCAGGTGGGATTTTCCACTCTCGTTCAAGTGAGGCTGTAAAATCCTGCCCAACATGTCCAGGGTGCGTGAGGTTCTTGATTATGCTGTCGCTTTTCCAAGGCAGCGCTAAGTGTGGTGGGAGGGTGGGAGGGTGGTTTGCGCGATGGACTGGGCTACGTTCGCAATCCTTTACAGTTTCTTGCGGCGTTGGTCATGGCAGGAGCCAAGCTGTGATATATCCCGGAAAGGATGCTTTCTATGGTGCATTTGGTAAAAATTGGTGAGAGTCGTCAGGATATTTCCAAGTGATTTACAATCAAAAAAGTGTTTCTGAAAAGAAGTCACTTTTGTAATGGAGGAAGAACGGTATCCAATTTGTCGACAGAAAACTCCCACAAATGACAATGAGATAACAACCAGATAATCCAATGTTTTTTATTATATTGACTGAGAGATCAATCTCAACAAGCATAACTCCCTTGCTACTGTTCCAGGCAGTGTGTAATGGGGGCTTTTCAATCCACCAGAGAAACAAGACCTGGGTGAAGTGCCTAATCGGAAGTAAGGTACCTCTGTCAGTGCCGTGTTCACTCAGCGCTGCTCTGATTTGTCAGCTTCAGCTTCTGAATCGCAACTTTAACTCACAAATTCAGTGGTAAGAGCACTATCAAATGAACCATGGGAGAAAAAAACATTGCCTACAACCCATCTTCAGTTCTAATGTTACAATAATATATCAGTGCACTTTCTTGTACATGTGAAGTAGGGTCAATAGTCTCATGCAGGCAAGAAAATACATCATGCAAAGCAGTTTTCACCATTGAAATGTGCAATGTTCCCAGCTGTGACCCAATGAAATCTATAATTTCTGAGTAGGTGATGTTCTATTTTTAATTTCATCATTGTAAAACAGGAGGTAAGGAGGCTGTTACACGCCTTGATCCTAATATATTATTTAACTCCCTAATATGGTATCTTAGGACACTTAAGGTTTCCATCAGTTAGATTTTACACTTTGCCAGTAGCCATTTCATTAATCACATTCAAAACTCTGAAGATAATTTTTTTTGAGTGTTTCGTGTTGTTTGTGAATTTGAACAGAATTTAATTAACATATGCCTACTAGTTGATTGTCAAATCATACAGCGCAAAAGCCCCTTGAGAGCTAGACAATGCCTTTTTAAATATTCCATCACTCACCAGTTGATGCAGTATTTTAATAACAAGAATTGAAACCCTTACAGAACACAGCATGTCAGACCGTAATTGTACTTATACCTCATTAGACATTGCAGTTGTCATTAAAATATCAAAATGATCACCTATTTTTGTTCTTTTTTGTACAATCTTTCGTCGTTGGTGACTGAGACAGAAAGCGACGTTTCCTATATCCCATGGATTCACATATACAGGGAACATTTTTTAAATCATCTCAAAGTGTGTGGCATGGTGGCACAGTGGTTAGTACTGCTACGTCACAGCGCCAGGGACTCAGGTTCGATCCCTACCTTGGGTCACTGGCTGTATAAAATGTGCATGTTCTTCTCATGTCCACGTGGGTTTCCTCCGGATGCTCTGGTTTCCCCCACAGTCCGAAAGATGTGCTGGTTAAGAGCAGTGGCCATGCTAAATTCTCTCACAGTGTACCTCAATAGGTGCCAGAGTGTGGTGAGTCGGGGATTTTCACAGCAACTTCATTGCAGTTTTATTGCAAGCTGACTTGTGACATTAATAGATAAACTTTAAACTTAATGCTAAATTCTCCCTCAATGAACCCAAACAGGCACCGGAGTGCGGCTACTTGAGGGTTTTCATAGTAACTTCATTGCAGTGTTAACGTGAGCCTATTTGTGACGCTAATAAATTTAAAAAAAACTGGAGTGAAGTTTATTTATTAGTCACAAGTAAGGCTTATATTAACACTGCAATGAAGTTACTGTGAAATCCCCTTGTTGTCACTTAAATGGAAAACCAGGTAAAAAGAAAGGTAGTTTGCACAAAGAGCGTAATGAAACGGAGAAGGGAATAATCAGGTGCTTGCCACAAATTCAAACACATCGCAGTTGGTGAATAAATGCTTGAGGACAATGGTAAGTGTTTAAATTTACAAGAGGTAAGATTTTGAATGATTGGTAATACTTCATAATTTATTAATTAAATGATAAATTTGCAGGTGGCAACATCAGAGATAGGAACATTGCTGTTATTCTTCAAAGTCAACATCATTGTTTAACAGATGATTGAAAAGATGTTGCTTCCCACATCCAGATGCTCCGTTAATGCTGCAGGATATGTATGCTCTTGTCACCCAGGAGGTCCAATGGCTTTTTTTTTTGATTTCTTTCCTCCAACTTCACTTTATAGAGTATCATACACCAGGAGATATTATTCATAAGTGGCACTAATGAGGTCTGAGCTACGATGCGGGGAGTGTTGGAAATTGTACCATTAATAACCGGTGTAATTAAGGCTTTGTCAGTGACGTGCCATTTTATGACAGCAATGGATTAGTTACCCTGGTTCGTGTTTGGCAGCCAGGCAGGCAGCCTCTAACTATAATGAATGGCAGCAATTTAGCACAGGTTTGCAGCTATGGGACCACCTGCATTGTACTGGCTCACACCTTGTGCATCTGAATGGGACAGTGCTCAGCACTCTGAAGCAGGGACTGCGCTTAGATTAATGTGACTATTTCAGACGGAACGATTAGCCTTTTGCCATTCCGCATAAATAGCTCTGGCGCAGTTGTTGAGATGAGCCAATTCATTTCAGGGCCAAAACTTAAATCTTTGCACATTGCAGTTTTTGAATAAGTAAAAAGGTAATTATTCAGGGAAACAGGGTCCATTGTTTTTGCTGTTCGAGGTAATGGCACTGGTATTTTGTTCATCAATTAATCAACTCCCATAATGGCTTGTGTCAAGCAATTATTTGGATAATTTCTTCTCCAGCTTTTCTACTTTGTCTCGAGTCATGGTGAATCTTAGCAATGCAACTCAGCACAACTGAATTAATCTTCCAGCACTTTACTTGGGGTTTTAGTGTTTAAGTCACTCTTTCCTAACATCCAATGACGGTTGTAGTGGCGAAGAACAACATTTATATCCTCTAGCTCCTTTACGTATTAGAACATTCCAATCAAGGTGCTTCATAAGAGCATTTACTGATAAGAATTGACACTAAATCACCCCAAGGAGTTATGAGGACATTTAACCAAAAGCAAGGTCAAAGAGACTCGTATTGTAATGGTTACAGAATGTGTCCATTAATAAAATCATTGCTGTCTACTGTATGTTAACAGCAAGTCATTATTAACTATTTACAACTATATACCTATCTAGAGGAAGAAGAGATGGCAAAGAGTTATTTCCATGGCCAGAATTTTGCACTGCTTAGGCAGGCACCTACCCTAGACAGAAGCGCAGGAAATCACACGAGAAGACATCAGATGGGTATTCTGACATCATCACGCACTCACATATTTTAGTTATCAGGTGCGCGCATGCTTGCTGACAAGTCATAGAATCCCTATAGTGCAGAAGGAGGCCTTTTGACCCATCGAGTCTTCATTGACAACAACCCCACCTAGGCCCTACCCCATAATTCCACACATTCGCCCTGCCAATCCCCCTACCCAACGCATCCTGGGACATTAAGGGGCAATTTAGCGTGGCCAATGCACCTAACCTGCATATCTTTGGACCATGGAAGGAAATCGGAGCACCTGAAGGAAACCCATGTAGACACGGGAAGAACATGCAGACTCAGGCATAGTAACCCAAGCTGGGAATCAAACCCAGGTCCTGGTGCTGTGAGGCACCAATGCTAACTACAGTGCCACCATGCCACCCAATTGGTCATTCAATTAGACCCAATAAGGGACCAATTGAAAGATATTTTACATGGCCCATCTATTTTTATGGATGGCTGATTAGATAGGCAGCCATTATGGTTTTAGCTGCAACTTCAATGTAGAATAAGGTGAAATAGAAAATAAAAGGTGTCTTGAGGTGTGTGTTTGAATGTGCTCCCAGGCTCTCCCTGCAGTATATTTTTACTAGGCTTTAACAGATATGGGTCTCAGCTCCTTGAGGTAACTCTGCAGCAGCTGTTCCCCTGAGAGAGCAGATTGGAAAGGCCAGCCCCCATCTTTCACCTTCCTGGGCAATGCTGAGCCTTTCTGTGAGTGTGCTTAATGCTGACTGCCCATCAGTTGATCCTTCTCTGCATCCTAGCTGTGGCTGTAACACTACATTCTGCACTCTCTCCTTTCCTTCTCCATGTATGATGTGCTTTGTACAGTGCACAAGAAATGATACTTTTCACTGATTACTAGTAAATGTGACAATAATAAATCAAATCAAAATCATGGCATCCTACAGTGCAGAAGGAGACCATTCAACCCATCTAGTCTGCACTTAACCGCTATCCCATCCAGGCCCTACTCTGCCTTACAGTAAGGGGCAATTTAGCATGGCCAATGCACCTAATCTGCACATCTTTGGAGTGTGGGAGGAAACAGGAGCACCCACACAGACATGGGGAGAATGTGCAAACTCCACACAGACAGTGACGCAGGCTGGGAATCGAACCTGGGACCCTGCTGTTGTGAGGCAGCAGTGAAGCATTCCAGTAACCACTGAGCCATCATGCCACCTTTTTTAATTGGCTAGCATCACTGCGTAGGAGGTACTGTGTTGAGTCCTACACTAACTCTGCATGTCCCAGGTTCTTTTACAAAAGTGGGTTTTAAAGAATGACTTAAACATGGGGGGGAGAGAGAGAGAGAGAGAGAGTTAGAGAGGCTGAGCTGTTTAGGGAGGGAATTCCAAAATGTTAGGCTCAAATGCCAGAAAGCACGCCTGGTTTGGGTGATGATAACTAGGGGAGCATTGAACTCTAGAACTGTAGGAGCACAGAAATGGCAGTGGGTTCAGGAGCTGGAGGACATCACAGAGATTGGAAGGGATGAAGCCATGGAGAGATTTGAAAACAAAGATTAGAATTTTAAAATCAGGACGATACTGGATTGGTCAACAAGCGTAGGGTTGATGGGTGAAACCTGACTTGATTTTTTTTGTTTCATTCGTGGGACATGGGCGTCGCTGACTGGCCAACATTTATTGCCCATCTCATGTTGCCTGATAGCAGTTGAGAGTCAACCATATTGCTGTGGCCCTAGATTCACATGTAGGCCAGATCAGGTAAGGACTGCAGATTTCCTTCCTTTAAAGGGCATTAGTGACCCAGATGGATTTTCCTGACAATCGACAATGTTTTCGTGATCATCAGTAGATTCTTAATTCCAGATAATTTTTATGGAGCTCAAATTGCATCATCTGCCTTGACGGGATTTGAACCCAAATTCCCAGAGCATTAGTTCCGTTTCTGAATGAATAATCTAACGATAATACCATTAGGCCATCATCTCCCCTTAATGCAACGTAATATATGAGCAGCAAGGTTTCAGATGAGCTAATATTTATGGATCATTAGATAAACTCAACTCCCAACTGATCATTCACCATATTTCAGCTGATTCGATTGGAAATAGGAATGTTACAATTTCCTGGTGCTCTATTACAGATTAAGGCGTCATTCTATTCATTTCAGTATGTTTAGACATCACACGAGAGACTTTTGTGTTGTTCTTTCCATTGTGTTTTCCATTTTGTTGTCTATTTATAATGGAAAAGGACTCAAGCTTTTTTTTTAATGTTGACAGGACTCTGTACATGAAATTGTCTTGAGGTTAGGTTCTAGGGTAAAGGCCAGTTGCTCATAATTAAACTATTGAACCTGACTCATAGATCTACCTTTGCTTCCCAATGATAAGGTGTTTGGATTTATAGTCTCAAGACTAACACAAACAGGCAGCAATAAAAAGCAATTCAGTACCTCGTGTTTCTGATTTTAAAGGCAGTGGGCATGGGAACCTGAAAGCAGGAATTGCACCTGGTGGCCGGAATTTTACCGGCACGCCCTCCCCCAGAAATGAGGCGGGTGAGGCTCGCAGGACGGAATTCTCTGTTTGCCTCGGTTGGGATTTTACGAGCCTAGCCTCAGCGAGGTCATAAAATCCCGGCCTTCATGTCTAGATTTGTGTAACACCATTCGATCTGATGGGGCCATTTGGAAATATAGAAGGTCTGCTGACATTATCAGGTTGGGAGTAGGAGACTCAGGGAAGTCCATAGTGAGGAAGCCCTCACTGATCTCACTGATCCGCTTGTCCCACATGAATTCCTTAAAAATAAATAAAGGATCTAGTCTACTGGACATCTACAAGACTAGATATCCTCTCTTTCTCTGTCTGCTCTGATAGTTACTCCATAGTTCAGGCTTCTAACTAAAATTACAGTCCTCCTATTAGCATTATTAAAGTGGACCCTGTCACCTTGAGGCAGGGGTGCCACTCTGATGGGCAAGTTGTAACCCAGCAATCACCAGAGGAGAATGGCAGGGGAGATGAGTGGCAGCACTGGACAGAACTGTGGCACGGTGGCACAGTGGTTGGCACTGCTGTCTCACAGCGCCAGGAACCCGGGTTTGATTCCGGTTTGGGCTGACTGTGTGGAGTTTATACTTTCTCCCCATGTCTGTGTGGTTGTCTTCCGGGTGCTCTAATTTCCTCCCACATTCCACAGCATGGTGGCACAGTGGTTAGCTCTGCTGTGTCACGGCATCAGGGACCTGGGTTCAATTCCAGCCTCAGGTCACTTGTCTGTGTGGAGTTTGCACGTCTCCTCGTGTCTGTATGGGTTTCCTTCAGGTGCACCAGTTTCTTCCCACAGTCTAAAGATGTGCAGGTTGGGTGGATTGCCGTACTAAATTGCCCCTTAGTGTTAGGGGAATTAGCTAAGGTAAAATGCATAGGGTCATGGGGATAGGGCCTGAGTGGGATTGTGATCGGTGCAGACTTGATGGGCTGAATGGCCTCCTTCTGCACTGGAACGCCTATGATCCGTGATTCTGTGATGCAAGTTAGGTGGATTGGCCATGCTAAATTGTCCCCTGATGTTCTAAAATGTCGAGGTTAGGGGGATTAGCCATGGTAAATGTGTCTGGTTATGGAGAGAGGGAAGGGGAGAGGACCTGCGTAAGATACTTTATCAGAGAGTTGGTGCAAAATTGATCGTCCAAGTGGCCCTCTTCTGCGTTGTGAAGTTCCTTGGCTGGAATTTTACCGCCCTGCCCGCCATGGGAATTGGAGCGGGCGAGGGTGGACAACAGGAAGGTCTGTTGACCTTTGGCGGGATTTCACAGTTTCAGAACGAGCAAAACTGTAAACTCCTGCCCCACGATTTTATACTCATCCCACCTCTGCCGACCAATTTCCTTCAAACACTGAGAATTAAAGCCGGAGACTCTCGGCATTGCATTACCCTTGCCGCATCTGAGCATTCTTCAGGGCACATTGGTTGAAAGGAGGAGCTCAGAGAAGGGGAGTTAGCATAATGAGCACTGCTTTCCATCAGCACCAATGGGGAAAGTGTCTCGGGGGCCCAGGATGCTTGCAAATAGCTTTTGCTTAAAGTTAGAGAGAAAACTCCAGAAGCCAACAGCTGTGAGCAATCAAGCTCCAAATGTTTTTTTTATTTAAATGTAGATAAGCTGTAAATAATAATTCGGAATAATAACCGAGCATAATAAGTGGCTACAAAGCAGACTGCACTTATATATTATTTAGCAAAGTAGCATTGCTATTGTAATGTTTCCATACTTTGTGCAATTAGATTTTTGACAGCGCGTAAGAAAATTGCACACCACGAAGTTTAAGGCTGCACAGGGAGATGCAAGAACATTCTGGCAAAGACCAATTAGGAGCTCAGAGGCGTGTCGGCCTCGATGAATTACTGATAGATTTGTCGAGGGCAGCATATTATCGTTGAACATATGGCGTTCCTGGTCGTCGCTGCACTAACTTTATGCAAGCCCTCTTTTGTAAAACTTAATAAAGCTCCCGGTATTATATCAAAGCCTGCAGTGACTGTGCTGCTGTAAAAAGAACGGCCTAGGTGCTATAAATGATGGAATCATCCCTGTATTGCACATTTGTCCGTGTTTTCATTTATAAGGTACACGGCTTCAACTGGGAATTTGGGGTATTGGGAATACCATAAATCTCTGGTAAGGATCACGCACTGCTAAGAAATCTGTGTGAAAATGAAACTTGTGTCTCTCCCCTCCCTATCTCTGCAACCTCCTCCAGCCCTGCAACCCTATGAGATCTCTGCACTTGTCCCAGTTCTGGCCTCATAGAATCCCTGTAGTGCAGAAGGAGGCCATTCTGCCCATCCAGACTGTGATTTGATTTGATTTGATTTGATTTATTATTGTCACAGATATTAGCATGCAGTAAAAAGTATTGTTTCTTGTGCACTATACAGGCAAAACATACCGTTCATAGAGAAGCAAGTGAGAAAGTGCAGAATGTACTGTTAAAATCATAGCTAGGCTGTAGGGAAAGATCAACTTAATGCGAGGTAGGTCCATTCAAAAGTCTGATGACAGCGGGGAAGAAGCTGTTCTTGAGTCGGTTGTTGTGACCTCAGACTTTTGTATCTTTTCCCAATGGAAGGAGGTGGAAGAGAGTATATGTGGGGTGCGTGGGGCCCTTAATTATGCTGGCTGATTTTCCGAGGCAGTGGAAAATGTTGATAGTGTCAATGGAGAGAGCAACCTACCAGGCCCACTCTCTGCACTATCCCCATAACCCTACAGATTTGCTCTGCTAATCGCCCTAACCGACACATTTTGGGACGGTAAGAGGCGATTTAGCCTGGCCAATCCACCTAACCTGCACACCTTTGCACTTTGGACCCCTTGCAAGACACCAGTCTCCATTGATTACCATTGGCGATGATGCCTTCAGTTGCCCATATGCCTAAAGTTTTGGAATTCCCTCCCCCCATCTCTCCACTTCTTTTCTCCAAAGTGACTTCTTTGGCATTTGGTCATCTGTCCTCATATCTCTTCATGTAGGCCGGTGCCAAATTGTGTTCGATTTGTACTCTTGATAACCCTAGTTTTGAAGACTTGGTTAATTGTGTGTCATTGCCAAGAATTACTCAATGCTGAAAGATAAATGTGAAAGTGTATCCATAAATAATATCTTCCAGTTACTGCTAGTATGGCTATTTCCATATTTCTATCTGCCCCCTTCCCCAACAAACATATTGACCAACTATTACCCTACATATTGGTAGGTTTCCGTTTCCTTGTTTTGGTCTTCTCTGTATGTGCCTCTATGTTTTATTGTGTATTCATAACTCGGGAAGTTGGCATGACTGGTGGTACCGGCATTCACTGCTTAACCATCTTTGTCCTTGAGAAGGTTGACCTTTTTTCTCCGACCACTGGTGTTGTGGGTAAATGCACACACAGGGAGCTCTAGGACTTCGATCCAGTGACAAGAGTTCGGTGTTACATTTCCAAGCTGGGATGGTTTGTGACTTGGTGACAAACCTGAAGTCGTGGTTCTTCATATACATCAGCTGCCCTTGCCCTTCAAGGAAATGGAAGTTGCCGGTTTGGGAGCTGTTGTCAACAAAGCCTTGGTCTGTTACTGGAGTGTTTTCTCTATGCACTTCAGGCACAGTGTGGAATGCAGTGAGTGGAAGGTCAGTGTGGTGGACAATTGCTTTGTTGTGAATGACACTGAGCTTTTTTGAGTATTGTTGCAGGAGAGTGGCAAAGATGCAGTGAATTGTGACAGAATATTAGCATCTCGACAGTACAGAAGGAGGCCATTTAGCCCAAAGCGTCTGCTTCAACAACAGTTCCATCCAGGCCCTGTCCCTGTAACCCCATGCATTTACCCTGCCAACCCCCCTCGCACTAAGGGCCAATTTGGCATGGCCAATCCACCTAATCCGCACATCTTTGGATTGTGGGAAGAAACCAGAGCACCCAAAGGAAACCCACACAGACAAGGAGAGAACATGCAAACTTCATACAGATAGTCACTCAAGGCTGGAATCGAACCTGGGTCCCTGGGGTTCTGATGAAGCAGTGTTAACCATTGTGCCACCATGCCGCCCAACATAACGTTCTCAATTGGAAGGTGAGATGTGGCTCCTCTGGCTTGCGTTGGGATTCACTGAAGCATTGCAGCAGACCAAGGATGGATATGTGGACTTGAGAACAAGGTGCTGAGTTCATATGTTCAAATGGCACTCAACAGGAAGGTTGGACTTCTGGACTGAGTGAAACTGTTCTGCAAATTAGGGTTAGCTTATTTATTAATTCATGGGTTATGTGTATAACTGGCAAGGCTAGCGTTTGCAGTGCTTTCCTAATTATTCTTGAGGGGATGATGATGAACATACTTAATGAACCACTCTATATACGATATGGAAGTACCAAACAGTTTGCCACATAATGCCATGCAGTAAACCAAACTGAATGCCCATATTAGGTTTATAAGTTATCAGAAGCCACCACGAGAATGTATGTAACCTGTACTTGAATTTTTATGATGGATAGTGCAGCCTACAAATCAATTTTGTTAAGATTTCTATCTTAGCATTCAGGGTTAGCCCATAAAGAGCATTAGAAATGAGTAAAATTCAACATCTTTTTACGGTTTGTCAATGCTTTTCTTCGGATTTCTTCATTGCACTCACTGGTCCACACCCCAGAGGGCAGATTGCCAGACAGTTCCTAACTGAGCCACAACATGGAGTGATTTTCACTCTCTCCTAGTATAAAACCATCTGGATTCCATTGCACTATTGCCCTTGAACACACATCAGGAATCAGTCATTAGCCATGCCTGGGATCAGAGGCAGTAACCCATGTCTGACAAGCGGATGACACGGTGGCACAATGGTTAACACTGCACTAGGGACCTGATTTGACAGTGGCCTCTGTGAGGTGTTTGCACATGTTCCCCGTGTCTGCCTGGGTTTCTTCTGGGTTCCCCAGTTTTCTTCCACACTCCAAAATGTGCAGTGTAGGTGGGCAGAGCATGCAAAATTTCTCCTTAGTGTCCCAATATGTAAATTAGGTGGATTAGCCATGATAAATGTGTGGGGCTAAGGGGATGGGGTGGGGGAGAGGGCCTGGGTACAATGTCAGATATTCGGTGCAGATTTGATGGGCCGAATGGCCTCCCTCTGCACTGTTGTGATTCTCTTTTGGTATTTATTTATTCATTTATTAGCGCACAAGTCGGCTTACTTGAACACTGCAGTTAATTTACTGTGAAAATCCCCGAGTTGACACACTCCAGCGCCTGTTTGGGAGAATTTAGCATGGTCAATGCACTTACCAGCACGTCTTTTGAACTGTGGGAGGAAACTGGAGCACCTGGAGGAAACCCATGCCGACACAATGAGAAAGTGCAGACTCCGCACGGACAGTGGCCCAAGGCCGGGAATCGAACTCAGGTCCGCGGCACTGCAAGGCAGCAGTGCTAAACATTGTGCCACCATGCTGCCCCTATTTCGTGAAACCCATGGCATCGAATTTATAAATAACTCAAATAATTTTTGTCAGTTTGTGTTAAAATTACACAGAATGCTTCTGTCAGTATTAACAGGACATCAAAATATTGTGCAGAGAATTAAAAATCTTCCGAGTTTTCTTCTATTAGTAGCAATTCACAAATAGCTTGCATTCAGAGTCTGTTCAGGTGTGTACATCCAAGCAGGTTAGCTTCCAGTTCCACACTTAAAGATTTGGAGGCTTACATTCTCCATCTGATGAAAATCGATCCTTTGCATCAATGTAACTGTTAGTTCTCTTCCCCATTTATCTGCTGATGTCAATCACTAACTTCCTTGCCCTTCATTTCCACAGCATAGTTTTAGCCCACTGTCTCACTCTTTCACACCATTTCTCTAAGCACGGTCAGTGCACAGCGTTATACAAAGTTGAAAGGCACATTTTTTTAGTGTGTCCCTTCGCATTAAACCCATTGCATGGTGAAGCAGCTCTGGGCTGAAAGAATATTGATTCACTTCACGAGAGAGAGAGAAAGAAGAAAAAATCCCTCTGCATTTATATTGCACATTTTGTCCTTTGGCCGAATGAAGTTAAGTGAATAATTTACATTATTGCATGATAATCGTTTGGGACGCTTGGCAAATCCATCAGCCTCACATTTTCACCTGCAAACCTTCAGGTCCTCTTGTCTCTCCTACCCTTGTCTCCCTGAATGGCGATTACATAATTGAGTTTTATCTGATCTCGCCTACATTTAATCAATAGCCAGCTCCCTGACTTCCTGCAGCTAGAATTGATTGACACTGATGGACAGCTGAAGCGAGGGCGATGAAAACAAACAGCCTGGCAGATTGCGCATGGAGACAAGAAGCTTGAGCTCCCTCCCTTCCCTCCATCCTATTGCCAATGACATTTTGTCCATATCTACGTGGGAGCGAGGCAGGCTGGCAATCAGCGGGTAGAGCAAGGAAGCAGAGATCGTGTGTGATTGAAGTGTCCCAGTGGGACAGGCAGTGCGTAAAAGGATAGGTCAGAGCAAGAAGAAGTGAGGGTGTCTGTGACCTTAGCGCACAGTCCCATCAGTTAATCTCTCATCGTCGGAACCGATGCTACAGCAGGGGATGACACTTAGCCCGATGACATTGTCCGATATGAAAAGGCAAACTCTGCTTTTGTCTGCATAATCTTAGTTCTGCTCAATATATTGAATCGATTTTTGACAGCGTGTTTAGAAGAAAAGTTAGCACGCAACTGCAAAGATAGAAATGATATTCAATCTGTTGTGATAACACTTAAGGGAATAGTGGTTGCTTTACAGATGTATTATATCACTCCCAATTACATTTACGATACATTTTTCTACACACCAGTGAAAATACACCAAGGGACCTATTGATTATTTTCCATGGTAAGGTTAAGGATGAGAAGAAGCCCTCCAGCTCTCAAAGGTATGGGGTGAAAATCTGCATTCAGATTCTCCCCCTTTGCCTTGAGTCTCCCACTGTTTGATCTGATTTGATTTGAATTCATTTATTATTGTCACATGTATTAGTATACAGTGAAAGATGTTGTTTCTTGCGCGCCATACAGTCAAAGCATACCGCTCATAGAGAAGGAAAGGAGAGAGTGCAAAATGTAGTGTTATAGTCATTTCCAGGGTATAGAGAAAGATCAATTTAATATAAGGTAGGTCCATTTGATGGCAGCAGGGAAAATGCTGTTCTTGAGTCGCTTGTTATGTGCCCTCAGACTTTTGTATCTTTCGCCCAGGACATTTAATCGCCTCGGGGCTGGGGAGGAAGGTGGCTGG
Source organism: Carcharhinus amblyrhynchos (assembly GCF_965287045.1). NCBI lineage: Eukaryota > Metazoa > Chordata > Chondrichthyes > Carcharhiniformes > Carcharhinidae > Carcharhinus > Carcharhinus amblyrhynchos. Next base: position 6,678,818 of record NC_137333.1, on the reverse strand, counting down.
CTGATTGTGAAAGAAATCCACCAGATGCTGGAAGCAGATACAGAATTGGAGGCAATTGGATCGTGTGACCAATGACATTTGCAAAAGAGCAAAGAACAAAAATCAGCACGGGAACTGGCCCTTTGACCCACGAAGGTTGTCATGACATGATACCTTCCCAACCTGAAGAATTCTTGCCTCTATGTGGTCCATATCCCTCCATTTCCTGGCTATTCATGTATCTGTCAAGATGCCTCTTAAACATTGCTATTGTATCTGCCTCTAACACCTCCTCTGGCAACGCATTCCAGGCACTTACCACCCTCTGTGTAAAAACACTTGCCTCTCACATCTCCTTTAAACTTTCCCCTTTTAACCTTAAATCTACGTCCCCTCATAATTGACATTTCTACCCTTGGTAGAAGACTCTGACTATTCATTCGATCCATGCCCCTCTACTTTTGTAAACTTATATTAGGTCATCCCTCAGCCTCTGATGTTTAACTAAAAACAGATCAAGTTTGTCCTATTCCTCCTCATTGCTAAACCCTCCAAACCAGGCAACATCCTGGTAAACCTTTTTCCGTGTACCCATATCCTGGCACAGTGGTTAGCACTGCTGCCTCACAGCGCCAGGGATCTGGGTTTCGATTAACGTTTTGGGTCACTGTCTGTGTGGAGTCTGCACGTTCTCCCCAGGCCTGTGTGGGTTTCCTCCGGATGCTGCGGTTTCCTCCCACCGTCCGAAAGACATGCTGGTTAGGTGCATTGTCCATGCTAAATTCTCTCTCAGTGTAGCCAAACAGTGTAGCCAGAGTGTGGCAACTAGAGGATTTTCACAGTGGCTTCATTGCAGCGTTAATGTAAATCTACTTGTGACAGTGATAAATAAACTTAAACTTATCCTTCTGGTAGTGACCAGAACTGTACGTAATTTTCCTGATATGGCCTAGCTAAAGTTCTATAGAGCTGCAGCATCACTTGCCAATTTTTATATTCTATGCCCCAATTAAAGAAGGCAAGCATGCCATATGCCTTCTTGACTACCTTATCCACTTATACTGCCACCTTCGAGGAGCTGTGGACCTGTACACCTGGATTCCTCTGTATATTAATGCTTTTGGCATTTACTGTGTACTCCCCATCTGCAAAGACCTTACAAAATGTATCTCCTCGCATTTGTCCGACTTAAATTCTGTCTTCCATGTGGAAGGGCATAGAACAGTGTTGTATTCGCCTGATTTGGTTATGACTACATGGTTGGCAGTGCCAAGGCCACTGCTTATTGGCAGCTTTAAATTGGTGGGATAGGAACTTGGACATTGGTGACACCATCTGAATGAAGCTTGCAACTCTTAAAGGAGAGGCTTATTTTTGCCTTCATTTAAATGATTCTGTGTAAAATTCAGTTCAGGAATGCTCCTCTACTCACCTCCCAACTCCCCCTAGCCAGGGTTTAATGACCTGCAGCAGATTGAAGGACAGCACAGAGGTTTTTGGAGATAATAATTGAACACATTGGCATTTCTGTTGAGGTCTGTGAGAGGGCAATGAACTTTGAGATTCTCTAATGATGTAGTCTGTCCCTCAGATATTCGGCACAGATGTGTTCTTTGGAGCCAAGCAATGAAGATGCCAAATTTAGCAGCGGAATGAGGTGGCCATAGCAGTAAGTGCCAAAGTAATGGCCCTCCATTCAGAAACACACCCGTCCATTGCTACCCTCTGTCTTCTTTGACCAAGCCAATTTAATATCCACCTTGCTAGCTCGTCTCTGATCCCATGAGACTTCACCTTCTGCACCAGTCTGCCATGAAGGATCTTGTCAAAGGCCTTACTGAAGTCCATGTAGACAACATCCACTGCCCTACCCTCATCAATCATCTTTTTCACTTCCTCGAAAAACTTGATCATGTTTGTGAGACACGACCTTCCTTTATAAAGCAAAGAACTCGTCTTATTAGTTCATATCCAATATCAGGACAGCCTAAGGTGACTATGCGGAGTTTGCACATTTTCCCCACATTTGTGTGAGTTTCCTCCAGGTGCTCTGGTTTTCTCCCACATTCCAAAGATGTGCCGGTTAGGTGGATTGGCCATGCCCAACTGAACTGACCCTAGTGTCAGGGGAATCAACAGAGTCAATATGTGGGTTGCGGGGATAGGGCCTGGGTGGGATTGTTGGCAGTGCAGGCTCCTTCGACACTGTAGGGAGTCTAAGAACGTGGCAGATGGCATACTTCTGGTACATACACTTCCTGTGAGTGCTTGCTAAGTTCACATCTGTGACCAAAGCTTTCAGCCTAAATTTTTGGCATGATCAACACTTAAGATATTGCTGCCTTAAGACAAAAATGAATTCACATTTCTAAGTCAATTTTAACATTCAACAATGTTCCTTGGGATTGGCAACTGAAACTGTTTAAATATTAAACTAAAAGGGTAATTTGCATATGCATCAGTTATAAATTGAATCGAATATTTGTCTTGCTATTTCTCAAAGACACATTCACCACTTTGACAGCTTTTTGGATGATTTTCAGCAGTATTTCAAACTTTTGAGAAAATCCTGCAGCTGCGATATTTTGATGTGGAGTTGCCGGCATTGGACTGGGGTGGACGCAGTAAGAAGTCTCACAACACCAGGTTAAAATCCAACAGGTTCATTTGGAATCACAAGTTTTCTCCTTCATCAGGTGAGTGGAGAGGTAGGTTCACAAACACGGCATATATAGACAAAGATACAATTGCAAGATAATGGTTGGGATGTGAAGAATGGTTGGAATGCGAGTCTTCACAAGTAATCAAGTCTTTACCTGCTGGACTTTAAGCTTGTGCTGTGAGGCTTCTCAGTGTGCAAAATTTCAAGACCGATTTTGTATGTTTGTGTAATATCTCTGTGCTGTGCTATAGCTCAGAATCCGTGGAAGCTGATTTCCTCCATAGGCTAAGTCAGAAATGAAATTATATAGTGCCTCTTTCAGCCTCTAGATATCCCAAAGTGCAAAGTTTTTAAGTTTATTTATTAGTGTCACAAGTATGGCTTACATTAACACTGCAAAGGAGTCACTGTGAAACTCCCCTGGTTGTCACATTATGGTGCCTGTGCGGGAGAATTTAGCGCGGCCAATCCACCTAACCAGCACATCGCTTGGACTGTGGGAGGAAACCGGAGCACCCGGAGGAAACCCACACAGACACAGGAAGAACATGCAGAGTCCTCACTGACAGTGACCCAAGCCGGGAATTGAATCCGGGTCCCTGGCGCCGTGAAGCAGCAACATTAACCATTCTGCCACCGTGCCACCCATACAGCCAATAAAGTAATTTTGAGTAATGACTGTTGTTACATGGGATATACAGCAGCCAATTTGCTCATGGGAATCTTCCTGCTTTTATCAATATTGATTGAATAACAAGTGTTGACCAGGGAGAAATGTGGAATTCTGCATTAGTAGTTATGTAACTCTGATACAAATAGTGGATAAAGGAACACTCCTTTCTGCATATTAGTATGACTATTCTATTTCTATATTAAATGACCAATAACAGTCTAAGTGGTTGTAATAGCTCAAGAAGCCCAACTGGAAAAGAACGTAGTTTATTACAGAATGCAAAGTAAAAGCACGACTGTGGTGTACACAAACCAATCCCTGTCTGGGGCTTACAGTTCAGCAGGCCCAGTCCTGCGCCTCCTTTATAAAAAGCTCAAAGAATGAGCCACAGGAAGTGGGAGTTGAGGCTTTGTGATCAAGAGATGGCCTGAGACCGTAGCTATGTGGAAACCGTATAGGATGTTATAAAGGCGATTGGGGGTTCTCTGCTGAGAGATAAGGACACCATATGCTCTTCCTGGCTCGAAGATCCTGCCTCTCATTTCACCTTACCCAATATGATGGTCATTTGAAAGTATCATAGGATGAATGGTTGGTTACAAGCCATCCAGCCCGTCTGGTCTATGTTGGTTCTCTGTGACAGCAATTCATCTTGGCCTACACCCTCTCCTTTCTCCTAGAGTTCTGCATTTCTTTTCTCTTCAGACAATTGTCCAATTCTCATTTGAAGGATTGAATTAAATCTGTCTCCACCCTGCCTATGGTGCCTTCCAGGACCCAACCACTCTGTGCTCAAAAAGGTTTTACCTCACGTCTCCATTGCTTCTCTTGCCAGCGTCTCCTGGTCCACAATTCTTCCACCAATATGAACAGTTTCTCCCTATCTACTCTGTCAAGAACCCTGAGGAAATTTTGGCTCCCTGGCTTGAAGAATGAACCAGTTTCCTAATTGTTCATTCTGGAGTCTTAGTCATCTGTGTAGTGTCTGTGTAATGGGCCAATATCTGGGTCGCATTTCTCAAAGCATTATCTACAGCGGAACAATATGAAATATTCATGCAGAAAGAGGAAGAAACACAGACATCAATTTGGGTGAAGGGTATAAAAATAATAAATATTGGCATAAGTGGCTATGAAAGTGAAAAGCACATTTTCACGGGCAACAGATAACCTTCTAAACTAGGCGAACTTACAAGCCTGACTTCCATCCTCTAAACAAATGATCTATGAGTTGTACAAAAAAGCAGCAGCAGGATTTATGATGTCCTGTCCTGAACAGTTATCGTTTACTCACATCTGTGAATGTAACTCCACGACTCCCACGCAACACTAGAGATTCTCTTCTGAAACGCGTGGAACTTGACCCAGCTTCTATTTTGAACTGCCTGCTCCAGCTTAAAGTTTAAAATCATGTTTTGACTTGGAAAAGTGGCTCACTTTATTAACTTGTTACAAAATAGCTGACTGCTGCCAAACCAAACCAGGCGCAAACGTTTTCCACTTTGAACACAATGGGCAGGGCAAGTGCAAATTGTGCTCAACCTATATTTATTGTTCATTTTCTGCTCAAGCTTATCTATATATCAGCTAAGGTGAACCAAGATGTAATACTTTTTGAGTCCATTCTTGCATCTGAAGATATTCCTCGATATATTTCAAATTAGAAACCTGGTACACTTTTATTAATATTTTTAAATATGTTTAAAAAAGGAGGTAGACAAAAGGCAGGTAACTATAGGCCAGTTAGCTTAACTTCTGTAGTCGGGGAAATTGCTTGAATCTATCAGCAAAGAAAAAATAGCAAGACATCCGGATATAAATTGTCCCATTTTGTAAGACGCAACATGGGTTCATGAAGGGTAGGTCATGTTTGACTAATTTGCTGGAATTCTTTGAGAACATTACATATGCAATGGACAATGGGGAACCTGTGGTGTATCTGGATTTCCAGAAGGCGTTTGACAAGGTGCCGCACCAAAGATTGCTACATAAGATAAAGGTGCACAGTGTTACGGGTAATGTATTAGCATGGATAAAGGATTGGTTCACTAACAGGAAGCAAAAAGTGGGGGTAAATGGTTGGCGATCAGTGACTAATGGTGTGCTTCAGGGATCAGTGTTGGGACTGCAATTGTTTATGATTTACATAGATGATTTGGAGTTGGGGACCAAGTGTAGTGTGTCAAAATTCACAGTTGACAGTAAGATGGGTGGGAAAGCAAAGTGTGCAGAGGATGCTGAAAGTCTGCAAAGGGATGTAGATGGTCTAAGAGAGTGGGCAGGGGTCTGGCAGATGGAGAACAATGTTGGTAAATGTGAGGTCATCCATTTTAGTAGGAATAACAGCAAAATGGACTATTATTTAAATGGTAAAAAATTGCAGCATGCTGCTGTGCAGAGGGACTTGGGTGTCCTTGTGCAGGAATCCAAGGAGCTGGTTTGCAGGTAGAGCAGATAATTAAGGAGGCAAATGGAATTTTATCCTTCATTCCTAGAGGGATGGAGTTTAAAATAGCAAGGTTATGTTGCAGCTGTATAAGGTGCTGGTGAGGCCACACCTGGAGCACCGTGTACAAGGTCTCCTTGTATGAGAAAGGATATATTGGAACTGGAGGGGATGCAGAGGAGATACACTAGGTTGATTCTGGAGTTGAGAGGGTTGACTTATGAGGAGAGACTGAGTAGAATGGGATTATACTTTTTGGAATTCAGAAGAATGAGGGGAGGCCTTATAGAAACATTCAAATTATGAAGAGAATAGATAAGATAGAAGCAGGGAAGTTGTTTCCACTGACAGGTGAAACTAGAGATAGGGGCATAACCTCAACATAATGGGAAGCAGATTTAGGACTGAGTTGAGGAGGAACTTCTTCACACAAAGGGTTGTGAATCTGTGGAATTCCCTGCCCAGTGAAACAGTTGAGGTTACCTCATTGAATGTTTTCAAGGCAAGGATAGATAAATTTTTGAACAGTAAAGGAATTAAAAGTTATGGTGAGCTGGACGGTAAGTGGAGCCGAGCCCACAAAAAGATCAATCATGGTCTTATTGAATGGCGGAGCAGGATCGAGAGGCCAGGTGGTCTACTCCTGCTCCTAGTTCTTATGTTCTTTTGTTCTTATAAATATGGGTGAGTGTAGGGTTATTATATTCATGTTAAGATAAAGGCAAATTACTGCAGATGCTGGAATCTGAAACATAAACAAAAAATGCTGGAAAATCTCAGCATACCTGAGCTGAGTAAGCATGCCAAGTTCTGATGAATGGTCATCCAGACTCGAAACGTTGGCTCTATTCTCTCTTCATAGATGCTGTCAGATTGTTGAGATTTTCTAGCATTTTCTGTTCTTGTTTCATATTAATGGTTCGGCCATTTTTAACCTCTGTCAAGGTAAACCTACTTGTTAGCTTAAAGGGCAGCACAGTGGCACAGTGGTTAGCACTGCTGCCTCACAACACCAGGGACCTGGGTTTGATTCCCAGCACTGTCTATGTGAAGTTTGCACGTCCTCCCCGTGTCTGCGTGGGTTTCCTTTGGGTGCTCTGTTTTCCTCTCACAGTCCGATGACGTGCGGATTACATTGACTGGCCGTACTAAATTGACCGTAGCGTTAGGGGGATTAGCAGGGTAAATATATGGGGTTATGGGAATAGGGCCTGGATGGGATTGTGGTTGGTGCAGATTTGATGGACCAAATGGCCTCCTCCTACAGTGTAGGGATTCTGTGAACATCTCATTTAAGATAAGTTTCAGATTATCAAAGGAAATTAGTCAGCTTTTGACTGCCTCCTGAAATTAATAACTTCCCTCCAAGGAATTTTCAAACCAATAAATTTATCTCAGAGTATAATATTTTGACAGTCACATTATCATCAAAAAAGATTCATTTACCAATATCAGCACTTAGAATCCTAGGATGTTGTTATCACCGGGGTAAATTTTCCGGTCCAGCCCATCGCGAGAATTGTTGGGAAAATTTGACGGACCATTGAAAGGTCCGTTGCCTCAGATGGAAATTTCCTGTCATGGGGCCAGCAAGACTAGAAAGTCCTGCCCTGTATATGTGGGTCCGTAAGGATATATGTGCGAGAGTGTAACTTTTTTATACTTGCTGATGAATATTTATTATAAGAATCAATTATAGATTGCATTATAGTAATGAATATTATATCATCGAATAGATGGTAATTAAAGTTAGTTCTAACATGACAAATCTATTTCAGATTGCTAATAATTCTACATCTGCCTTAATAAACAATTTGATTGTTCAATCTATCGATTGAAGGAAATTATCCTTTCAATCCAGGGTAATTTCTTAATCGTATGGAAGTGTCTTTTTCTCAACTTTTTAAGAGAAAAAATCTCTCAGAACTCAACCCTCATGTCCTAAACATGGTTAATCTATGTCTCTGTGACTATGCATCTGTATGTTGGCTTTTTTAAAAAGCGTTTGGGTAGCCCACTCTCGCCAGTGGGATTTTCCGTTCGCACAGAGATCAATGGAGTTTTGAATGGTTCACCGAAATCTGTGCCACCACCCCACCACGTTGGGGGCCATAGGATTCCACTCCCTCTCTCTGTAGCTGACTGGAAAGGCTGGCAATGTTCATTGTATTCTACGGAAACCAATTTTTGAAGTAAGTCTTCTCAATTATTTTTTTGACTGAGAACCCTTGAGGGTCAGTTGTTTGCCGCCATAAAGTCCACAGGTGTTTGACTTTCTTCCGACAGTAGCGCATTCAAGGTTTCTTTTTAATGAGTTCCTGCACTTTCTGTGTTGACTAGCTTTTTGGCAAGGATTCAAATGACGCATAATGTCGTCCAATGTTATGGCTGCACATTGTTAATAGCACAGTTAACATTCATACACCATGTCCCAAATATTTCCTGTTAAAATTTGCTCTGTGTCACAGGCAGTAGGAAGCCAATGTTTTTCTGTTATTTTTACTAACAATCAGAAAGCAATTCAAATTCTCATCCAGCCCCATGAGGAACTTGATTTGAAGAAACAGAAAATGACTAAAGCAAACCTAAGCAGAAGCAATTACTGGTCACATTGGTATGCAGGCTTCAATTTCTCCCGTGTAGGAGAGAAGGAGGTTTTTTTTTTCAAAATGTGCTGATTAGCATAGTTAGACAGGAAAGAAAACACTTGACTTGAAGGGGCAGCACGGTGGCATGGTGCTTCATAGCACCAGGAACCTGGGTTCAATTCTCAGCTTGGGTCACTGCCTGTGTGGAGTCTGCACATTCTCCGAAAGCGAAAATGCTGGACAGTCTCAGCAGATCAAAGGGTTGTCTAGATTTGAAATGTCAGCTCTTTTCTCTCCTTACAGATGATGCCAGATCAGTTGAGCACTTTCTGTTCTGGTTTCAGATTCCAGCATCCGCAGTAATTTGCTTTTATTATTTGTCTGCACATTCTCCCTGTGTCTGTGCGGGTTTCCTCCCAAAGCCCAAAAGATGTACTGATCAGGTGCATTGGCTGTACTAAATTCCCCAACAGTGCACCTGAACAGGGGCCAGATTGTGGTGAGTAGGGGATTTTCACAGTAACTTCATTGCGGTGTTAATATAAGCCTACTTGTGACACTAATAAATAAACTTTAAACTTTTTCCTTGTGGGCCTGCAGGCAGGTACCATGAGAGGAAACTTGCCATTATTAAGATCAATTTTGACAGGGGGCTGGTGAGATCAGATTTTTGGATGGGGCTGGTTTTGAACACATTTGACCTGAGCTTCCTGAGATGGCAGTCAGCACTCCGTTTCCACACCAGTCCTCATTCTTTGTCCGTAACCGGGTGAAATTGGAATAGAGCAGCACACGCCCAGGGTCTAGCATTGAAGGGCTACCCCTTCGAAGAGATGGAACCCAGGCCTTTGTTCTCTTTTCAAACATTAGTTGCTGTAAAACTGGTAAGTTCAAGGTTGATTGGAATTGAAAGGCTCTTGACAGGCCTGGAGGAAAAGTAACTGTACAAGTGATAAGTGGCTACGAATTGGTCTGTAGGGATGTGGGTGGGTGGGGGCGGAGGGGAGCGGAGGGGGGGGATGTGGTTTGCATTCAGGGATTTAAACTGGTTGAAAGTTTGCCCCGAGGGTGGTGTGGAGGGAAGGGTGAGGAGGCAGAGTTCAGGGATGGAGGATGTCAGGCCTCAAGTCAGTTGGTGGAGGAGGGCAGGATACTTCTAATCAGGTCAGGCATGGCGGGAGAGATGGAGGTGAGAATTGGCCCAGCAGAAACATAGGAAAGAAGAGCAAGTGGAGGCCATTCAACCTTTGAACCTGCTGTTCCATTCATTATAATCATGGCTGATGATCCCACTCAATAGCTTGATCCTGTCTTTCCTCCATATCTTTTGATACCTTTGCTTCAAGTGCTATATAGAATCATAGAACCCTACAGTGCAGAAAGAGGTCCTTTCTAACTGCTTCTTGAAAACGTGCAATGTTTTGGTCTCAATTATTTTCTATGGTCATGGTTTTCACAGACTGATCACACTCTGTGTAAAAAAAATTCTCCACATCACAGGCCTAAATGTTCTACCCTGCATCATCAGACTGTGAGCCCTGGTTCTGGATTCCCCCACTTTTGGGAACATCCTTCCTGCACCTACCCTGTTGCATCCTGTCAGAATTGTATAGGTTTCTCTGAGATTCCCCCCCACTATCATTCTTCGAAATGCCAGTGAATATTATCATAATCCAGTCAATCTCTCCTCATATGTCATCCCACCATCCCAGGAATCAGTCTGGTGAGTCTTCGTTTCACTCCCTCAATAGGAAGAACATCCTTCTTCAGATAAGGAGACCAGAACTGTACACAATATTCCAAGTGTGGCCTCACCAAGGCCCTGTATAATTGTATCAAGACATTCTTGCTCCTATACTCGAATCCTCTCGCTATGAAGGTCAACATACCAGAGTTGGAGAAGACTCCCTGTGGATGTCGGGCAATTCCAGTGGTTTCGGAGTTCTTACTGGGACTGTTGTCTCTTGGGGTTAGAGGAAGCGGAGTCCCCTGGTGGGGTAGTTGGGGGTGTGGGGTGAGTCCTGTGGGTCTGTATAATAGTTATCAGAAATTAAGAGAGGTTTTAATTGCTCGGTAACTATAGATGTAACTCAGTCAGAACCATCCAAAATTTACAATGTAATTATCATTGTCAGATTGTTCCCAGTTCAGAGCAATTGCCTCTTGAGAAGTTTCCATGCCTGGGTAATTGCCATGTAAACTTATCTGGGAACCTTCGGAAGCCCTGGAGCTCAGTGGCTATGGCTGAATGTCCTTTAGACCAGCATAAGAGATTGCAAAAGTTGATTTGCTTTGAACTTCCAGTTGATTTTTTTTTAATTGATTTGTGGGACATGGGCATTGCTGGCTGGTCAGCACTTATTGTCCATCCAAGTTGCCCTTGAGAAGGTGGTGATGAGCTGCCTCCTTGAATTGCTGCAGTCCATGTTCTGTGGGTAAATTTACAATGCCGTTAGGGAGGGAATTCCAGGATTTTGACCCAGTGACTGCGAAGAAACTCAGATTGGTGAGTGACTTGGAGGGGAACTTGCAGGTGGTGGTGTTTTCATTTATCTGCTGCACTTGACCTTCTAGCTGGAAGTGAGGGAGGCAATGGCCTAATAGTATTATCACTCGATTGTTAATCTAGAAACTCAGGTAATGTTCTGCAGACCCGGATTCAAATCCTGCCACGGCAGATGGTGGAATTTGCATTCGATTGAAAAAATCTAGAATTAAGAGTCGACTGATGACCATGAAGCAATTGTCAGAAAAGCCCCTTGGGTTCATTAACGTCCTTTAAGGAAGGAAATCTATCGTCCTTACTTGGTCTGGCCTATATGTGACTCCAGTGCCCTCAGTTGAGTTGACTCTCAACTGCCCTCTGAAATGGCCTAGCAAACTATTCAGTTGTATCGACCATTACAAAGTCTCAACTTGAATTTCCACGTTGGTTGGTCTGTTGTGGGCAAATTGCAGTAAAGATGTAATGTAATGGAATTTTTATTAGTCCAAACTCCAGAAGTTTTGTGCTGTTACTTTGCATTCCCGTTGTTTTCTGTCCCATGATCCTTCAACCTACCAGCAATCCCATCCACTTTCTAAGAAGTAAGCCATACTCAGTCACGATAGCGATCATTTTCACGTATTGCTCAGGAGATAGATGTTGAGAGCATAATTTAGATAGATTGAAACATAGAAAGTAGAGGTAGGAATAATCCATTCGGCCCTTCGAGTCTGCACTGCCATTCATTTTGATCGTGGCTAATTATCAAATTAAATATCCTGATCCTGCCTTCCCCTCGTAACCCTTGGTTCCTTAGCCCCAAGTGCTAAATCTAATTTCTCCTTGAAATCGCACAATGTTTAGGCCTCCATTACTTTCTGTGGGAGTGAAGTCTCCATACTAGGCTTGTACTCGTTAGAGTTTAGAAGAATGAGGGGAGATCTCATTGAGACGTATAAGATGATGAATGGGATGGATAGGATAGAGGTGGAGAGACTCTTCCCGCTCAAAAAAGACAGTAGGACTAGGGGGCACAGCCTCAAGATAAAGGGGAGGCGGTTTAGAACGGAGTTGAGGAGGAACTTCTTCACTCAAAGGGTGGTGAATCTCTGGAATTCTCTGCCCGTTGAAGTGGTGGAGGCTGCCTCGCTAAATATTTTTAAGAAGCGGGTTGATGGGTTCTTGATAAGAGAGGGGATTAAGGGTTATGGGGAGAGGGCGGGAAAGTGGAACTGAGCCACAACAGATCAGCCATGATCTTATTGAATGGCGGGGCAGGCTCGAAGGGCTAGGTGGCCTACTCCTGCTCCTATTTCTTATGTTCTTATGTTCTTATACTGAGAAAACAGATGTAAACATTTGTTTGGTCCAATCCTCTCAGCTTGTAATTCTGATGTAAGCATGATCATTAATATTCAGTTAGAGTATCAGGGAATGGTTGAATGGTTATAAGCGAGGAAGGAGGCTATTCCGTTTGCTGTGTCTGTGCTAGCCCGACTCCCGAGCTTTTCCCCAGCGGCTTTGCAATGTTTCTTTTTTCTTTTCACATTGTTACCAGTTGCATTTTGAGAGTAATGATTAAATCTGTTTCTACCTCACTCTCGGGCAGTGATTGCTGCGTCAGAAGTGTGTTGCTGCATGTCACCTCGGGTTATTTCGCAACGATGTACTCTGCCTCTTGACATCCTCCACAAACAGGGACAGTTTACGTTGCCCGGCCCCTTATGCTATTGAGAACCTCTATCAAACCCTCTCCTCAATCTTCTCTTGACTTAAGAGCAAAGTTCCGGCCTCACCAGTCTACCAACAAGAGTGAACTCACACATCCGTGGAAACAAATTGTTGAGAACTTGCTGGCGAGCAGCGATAAGCACTGATGGAAAGTATTGAACGTGTTAAAATTGGATTGGGTGCAGCTGATGGGACAGGTTCTGATCAGTTTTTATTTTGCTTTTTCATGGGATCTTGGTATCGTTGATAAGGCCAGTATTTGTCGCCCAACCCTCACGTTAATTTTGTTAGTGTCACAAGTAGGCTTACATTAATATGGCAATGAAGTTACTGTGAAAGTCCCTTAGTTGGCACATTCCAGCAACCAGGGAACCAGTATGCCCAAACAGTTTGGGGATACTGAGGGAGAATTTAACCTGGCCGATACACCTCACCAGCACTTCTTTCGAATTGTGGGGGGAAACCAGAGCACGTGAAGGACACCCACGCTCTCACGGAACGAACGTGCAGACTCCGTACTGACAGTGAGCCAAACCGGGAATTGAACCCATGTCCCTGGCACTGTGAGACAGCAGTGCCACTGTGCTACCATGGTGCCCTTGAATTGAGTAGTTTGCTCAACCATTTCAGAGAACGATTAAGAATCAGCCGTCTTGTTGTGGCTCTGGGGCTATATGTAGGCCGAGCTGGGTAAGGATGGCAGATTTCCTTCCCTAAATTACAGTTGCGAACCAGATGGGTTTTTAGGATGATTGATGGTAGTTTCATCATTGCTATTGCTGAGATTTGCTTTCCATTCCAGATTTTATTAATTGAATTAAAATTCCACCAGTTGCCGTGGTAGGATTTGAAGTCATGTCCCCAGAGCCCGGGCCTCTACAAGTTACTGCTAAGCCATGATGCCACTGTTTCCTGCATTTTCTCACCATATTGGTACAAAATTATCACCAGTCTCAACATTTGTTTAAGGATAATATAATTACTCCTCTCTTCGGTCATCCAAAGATTTTCTGTAGCAACTTTAAGGGGCGGTTTCTACATTTTATTTGGAACATGATCAAATCTATATTTATTCACATGCTGGCTCATGGCTTTACAAAATCATGTTAAGAAGCTTGTTATTTCAGACTTTTCACACAGTGTTTCTCAACTGTTCCTTTATTAATGTGTTCCCCAAAGCTTAGCAGATGGCTATCCATGCTTTTTGCTGTTGCAGTGCCTCCAGGATGGTTGGTGCCCTTCAGGACAATCTCAGTGGAGGGTTGAGTCCCATTGTTGTTGGACAATAACTCATGGACTTTTTACCTGGATAGTAAGCGGCTGATGACACTTGCCCTCAGGGAATGTTTTGCTGCTCTGTTGTATCTCATCTTCGATAATTATTCCTTCAAGGGTTGATGCAGCACAGCTGGATGAAGGAATGTCTTCTGTAAACAAAATTGTGCAATTATTTTATTTATGGCTTTAGACTGATCAGTGAGTGGAAAGAGAATGAGAGTGAAGTTCAGCCAAAGAATATTCATGGAAGGATTTTATTCATGTACACCAGTGATTTTACAAAAAGCAAAATGCTGCAGCTGATGTAAAAACAAAAAATACTGGAAATAACTGTTTATCTTAAATTGGTTGTTAGTTAGCTATTAGTGCAGTCAAAATTGTTCAGCAAGTGTTGCGCAATAGCGGAATCATATCTAAGAATTTTGTATTGGATTTGGCAAGCATGGGCTAGTTGAGAATGGCTTGCACTTTTTCTATTACCAAAAACCAAAGGAATATAAGCAAATTACTGCTGGAATCTGAAGCCAAAAGAGAAAATACTTTGGCAAAGGGTCATCTGGAGTTGAAACATCAGCTCTTTTCTCTGCGTATAGATGCTGCCAGATCTGTTGAGATTTTCCAGCATTTTATCTTTTGGAACCAAAGGAATACATTGTTTGATTTGATCAACCAACCTTTGGGATGTGTGGGTTTATGTATGACTAATAGCTACACGACACAGCCAAGTTCAGATAATATCATTTGCAATGCCATAGCCAATCAGAGGTTACACACCAACCAATCCGCATTCTATTTCTCCTGTAATATAAATTGTTGTGATTGTTTGAAATTTGACATTCTTGTGTTTGTCCTGATGAATACAAGGCAAAAAGCTTCAGCAACATGTCTCTCTTTTCAGCAAGATTCAAGTTCTCTATGACCAAGCGTTTGGTATTGTAATTTGCAACTGCACAATCTCATGAAATAGTTTCTGTGGTCCGACCCCCTTATGCTATTGTGGACTTCTATCAAACTGTCTTCTCAATCTTCTCTTAACTTAAGAAAAGAGCTCCCGCTTCACCAGTCTATCCATAAGAATGAAGTCACACATCCATGGAAAAAAATGGTTTACAACTTACTGGACAGCAGAGATAAACACTGATGGAAAGTATTGGACGAGTTAAAATTGGGTCGGGTGCAGCTGATGGAACAGGTTCTAGTCAGTTTCTATGCTGAATTACGTACCTTTATCTCCTCCTACCAGTCATTGGACTTATTCAGACATTTTTCAGAAATCTCTTCTTTTAAATTTGCCTTGTTGCGGCCAAAGTGTCATTGTTCAATAACACCGCCCTTCCTAAAACACTAGCCAGCCAGAGCAAATTTAATTAGTTATTTTCTGTCATGCAGTTTCCACCAGTCAGCTATACCAGGTGCAGGGGGGATTCACATTTGAAATGTTTTCATTTAAATGCTGTTTCACCCTTGGATCGTGGCTAGTGAAAGCAACTTATTAGGAAGTTCATGGCAATAACAATTGCATTACATTCCTCGCTATTTCATTACTGTCACAGTTTCTTATATCTTTCTTGTTCCACCGATTAAAATACTCGCTCCTGACGAACGTAGCCCAACTGGGCTGAGATGGCGTAATTATCCATTAAAGAGTTATGGATAGATGATTATTCCTGTGTAAAGCACATCTTAATCCCTCTCCCATTAGCTTAAATATTTCATGCAGAGAATGCTACGCGCAGTGACTGTCAGTTTTCAGGGCCATTAAGCTACCGTCAATTCTTAACTGGAAAAGCCATGCCACAGTGTCCTAGGTGTATTCAGTGAGAGGACATGGAATAATGTACCTGTGCAAACCATTCGGAGTAAGAAAAGACAAAGGAGAAATTCGACCAACAACCAAATAAAAAGGGGTGGGGGGGGGGGGGTGGTCCATGATTAAAAGAAGCAAAACAGAAAATTCACCATGGTTCACCCCTCTAATGCAGTAACAAAAACTCTTGATTTGAAAGATTCATTTTTGTGACGGGCACAGTGGTTGGCACTGTGGCCTCACACCATCAGGGACCCGGGTTCGATTGGTAGCTTGGGTCACTGTCTGGGCAGAGTCTCACTGTGCCTGTGCAGTCTTCTCCGAGTGCTCCAGTTTCCTCCCATTGTCCAAAAATCATAGAGCTTTAGAATCCTTACAGTGCAGAAGGAAGCCATTCAGCCCATCGAGTCTGCACCGACCACAATCCCAACTAGGCCCCATTCCTGCAACTCCACATATTTACTGTTAATCCCCTGACACTAGAGTCAATTTAGCATGGTCAATCAATCTAACCCGCACACCTTTGGAGTGTGGGAGGAAACCAGAGCACCCAGAAGAAACCCATGCAGACATGGGGAGAATGTGCAAACTACACACAGACGGTGACCCGAGGCCAGAATTGAACCCAGGTCCCTGGAGTTGTGAGGCAGCAGTGCTAACCAATGTGCCATGGTGCCGCTTTTATGTGCAAGTTAGGTGCATTGGCCATGTTAAAATTGCCCCATTATGTGCAAAGATGTGCGTGTTAGAGGGATTAGTGGGATAAATATATGGGGTTATAGGGTTCGGGGGGGGGAGAGGGCGTAGATAAGACACTCTGTCAATGAGACTTGATGGGCCAAATTGCCTCTTTTCTACAGTAGGGATTCTATGAATGCATCTTTAAGTAGCAGGGCACTAGACTGGAGTGTTCACTTTTGTTGTTTTATTTTACAAGGTGCAGAGAGATATTCTATATGAAAGTATAAATGCACCAATCGATCTGAGTCAGTTCGCCTTTGCTATTTTTCCCTCTGTTAGGCATGTTTTTAATGCACATCTGAGTTTGGGAATTATTTTTGGAGATACATCCCACTGTTCTTAATATTGCTGCACTGTCATATCTGTCAAGGTGCTTTGTAAATACGATTTCTCGTTCTGTTTCTGAAGTGCTTTTTTGTATACTGGGGGTGTTTCAGATGGTGCAGCTTCACAGAACTGATCAAGGAAAGGAATTGCTTTCCAAGTTCTGTTTGGACGGCCACATAAATGGTGCCTTTTTACAAAAGGCGGACTTGTGGCTCAGACATTTTTTCTGTGTAGGAGAAGGAATGGCAAGTTAAAAAAAAGAAATCCTTTTTGTACTTATTAAACCCTTTAGAATGAGGTCGCTCTTATTGCGCAGACAAAGATGATATATTATTGAGGTACAAGCACTGCACAAGTAATGGCCACTGATTATATCCCAATTAAGTTAGCTTGTTTGAATACTGGTCAAGATAAATCAATTTGCAAACGTTGGACACCTCCAGGCAGCCCTTATCATGTTCCTTAAATGCATTCAGTTGAGCAATGAATTTTAAAGCAAAAAAAAGGCTCCATCAGGGAGAATATGCTTAAAGGCAAAACACAGAACAAGGCAGTACAGTTGCAGCTCTATTGTGGAAGCGAAAATGAGTGTAAAGAGGGATTGCTGCTTTTACAGAATTCATTAATTCATTGCTGGGAGCCATCTTTATGAAGCACCATTGTTCCTTACCACTTGCAATCAAGCAGATGATAAGGTACAAGGCTGAGATCAGAGCACATCTATAACCCGCTGTCAGCCGAATAAAGGATTCCCTTTCAAAGCCTGGATAAGTGCTATAAGCCAACAGTTTTAATGCCCTCAAAGTATATTAAAAAATACACTTACCCTCGGTGAATGAATGTGAATATAGAGGAGTATATATATATATATATATATATACTTCGCCCAAAACCACATGGTTGTATTTTTGTCGACATTTGCAAACCTGTAACCACTTGACTTAGCAACAGTTTGATTCTAAATAACTGTTTGAGACTTAGAATTTCCAAAGCACGTTTAACATGTGCTCCCACAGAATCTTAAATTATTCATTTTATCCATTAGTGGGTTTTCGAATTATGCAAAAAGCACGAGTTGTGGCAAAAGAAGAGAAAGGCAATGAAGGAGAAATGCAGGAGATCCAGCCAGCCGCATGGACTTGCTGCTTTGTGTCTTTGAGCCGCCCTGCTTGGCTTTGGAAAGGCAATGTTTTGGGGGAAAAAAAACCTTCACTGTCCAACAACCAAAGACCTTAATGCCACAATAACAAGGGAACAATAAAAATTCCCATTGCAAATAATGTGATGCCTACCATGGCAAGTACGTGTTTTTCTTTAACTAAGGTGATTGGTGCCAACACATGAAAACATAGGAACCAGGAGCAGGAGGAGGCCATTTGGCCCTTCGAGCCATTCAACATGATCATGGCTCATCCTTTAGCTCAATGCCATATTTCCTCTTTCTCCCAATACCCCCTGATGCCATTAAAATCTAAAAAAAAACTATCCCTTTCTTGGTGTGACACGGAGGCACAGTGATTAGCATTGCTGCCTCACAGTGCCAGGAGCCCTGATTCAATTCCCTTCTTGGTCACTGTCTGTGTGGAGTTTGCAAGCTCTCCCCATGTCTGCATGAGTTTCCTCCGGGTGCTCCGGTTTCCTCCCACTTTCCAAAGATGTGCAGGTTAGGTGGATTGGTGATGCTAAATTGCCCCTTAGTGTTGGGGGATTAGCAGCATAAATATGTGGTGTTATGGGGATAGGGTGGGATTGTTGTCGGTGTAGGCTCAATGGGCCAAATGGTCTCTTTCTGCACTGTAGGGTTCTATTATCTTCTATGATCTATGAATACATTCAGTGGCTTGGTGTCCACAGCCTACTGTGGTAGAGAATTCCACGTTCACCACCTTAGAGTGAAGAAACTTCTCAGTCCTAAATGGTCTACCCCATTGTCATATTTGATCTACAGCTATTACATGCATTACGACCAAGTGTATTTATGGATTGGCATCCAACCAGATCCATGTTGGGCATCAGTTACCAACCTCGCGCTGTGACACCTGGAGGTGACCTGGACAAGGTTCGTTGAGGTATGTGTATGTCAAGCTCAGAACCACAGCCAGTGCTGAGAAAGGTAACAACACAAACATAGGGGGCAATTACTGAAAACAAGGTAAAAAAACTGCCCAAGGGAAAGGTGCTTCAGGTGTTACCAGCAGTTGAGCCAATCTTGCTTTGTCATTGGTGGCGAATTAATGCTGCAGATTGAATTCTGTGCAGATATGTGAATTCAAGATAGTTAGTAGAAAAACAATCCTGTGAGATCAGGAAAAATATGATTAGAAAACTTCATAGCACCCTTACAGTGCAGGAGGAGGCCATTCGATCCATCCAGTCTGCACCGATCACAATCCCATCCAGACCCTATCCCCTCAACCCAATTTATTTACCCTGTTACAAAGGGATAATTTAGCATGGCCAATCAACCTAATCCATGTATCTTTGGACTGTGGGAGGAAACCCACGCAGACACAGAGAGAAAGTGCAAACTCCACACAGACAGTGACCCAAGCCAGGATTGAACCTGGATCCCTGGCGCTGGGAGGCAGCAGTGCCAACCACTGTGCCACTCTGCTGCCCCTGATAGGCAGTGTAAAATCAGTTTCATTTTGGGTTTTTTTCTGCAAATCATGCTGGTCTGTGTTCCAGGACTTAAACAACATTCAACAAACTAATTCCAAAAGTCTGTTCGCTGCAATGCAATTATATAAAATTCAAGACAGGCCACTCAGCCCAACTGGTCTATGGCAGCACTCACGGTTTACAGATACCTCCTCCCAACCATCTTTATCTCACCTTATCAACACATCCTTCTGTTCAAACCTGCCTCATGTGATTATACAGTTTCATTTCAATGCATAGGCGGCAATTAGAAACAAAGATGGATTATTTTTCGAATGTCTGTGTGGCACTTTCTGTTATAAACAAATTCCTTTCTGGCATTATGCTTGACAAGTTCTTCTGCGCTCTCGTTGCAGTACGGTCATACTCGGAGGACAGCAGCTTTTGAGAGTGGGCACTGCTGTGATTCGAATGTCGAGGTTAAAGAGCTTACAAGGATGTATAAATTCTTTACCTGGAGCTGAACTGAAGGTTAAAACAAAAGTGGGGGTTCAGCGATTGCCAATTATCATGGAGCCCTCTCCCAAAAGGCATTTGCTCATTGCAGAACTTCCACAGCTCAGGTTTCTGTACACGCGTATAAACTTTGACGGTCAGTGTTAGTCAGGTAACCAACACGCAGGGCATCACAATCAAGCCTGATCTTGGCCCTTAGGAATAGCAGCAGACCATTCAGCCCTTCAAACCTGCCCTGTCTTTCAGTTAGACCATGGCTAATCTGTTTTTTTTATTCATCATGGGACATGGGCATCGCTGACTGGCCAGCATTTATTGCCCATCCCCACATGCCCTTGTTCAGGGGGCATTTGAGACTCAACCACACATTGCTGTGGCTCTGGAGTCACATGTAGGCTAGACCATGTAAGGAAGGCAGATTTCCTTCCCTAAAGCCATTAGTGAACCAGATGGGTTTTTCTGACAATTGACAATGGTTTCATGGTCAACAGTAGATTCTTAATTCCGGCTTTTTTTTAATTGAATTCAAATTCCACCATCTACCATGGTGGGATTCGAACCTAGGTGCCCTGAACATTAGCTGAGCTTCTGGATTAATGGTCAATGAATAATACCACCAGATCAGTGCCTTGTCTGACACTCACATATCAATATATCTCTACCAAGTGTTGTTATGTATGCCACGCATCCTGACCAGTTTTCCTTCACTACCTCACAGCTATGCTGACCAATACTAGGACTTAGGACAGCACAGTGGCAGAATGGATAGCGCTGCTACCTCACAGCGCCAGGGACTGGGGTTCAATTCCGGCCTCAGGTCACTATCTGTGTGGAGTTTGCAGATTCTCCCTATATCTGCGTGGGTTTGCTCTGGGAGCTCAAGTTTCCTCCTGCACTCCAAAGATGTGCGGTTTGGTGGATTGGCCATGATAAATTGTCCTTCAGTGTCAGGAGGATTAGCAGGGTAAATATCTGGGATGACGAGGATTGGGATTAGGTGGGATTGTTGACAGTACAGCTGTGATGGGCCAAATGGCTTCCTTCTGCACTGTAGGGATTCTATGATAAGAGCCAATATGGAATAGAAGAGATTGAGTCTGAGGGCCTATTTGTCCTGTTTGAAACCAAAACTGTCCATGGTATCAATTAGCTCCTCACTAAATAGTTTTGTGAAGCCAGAAAGGAAGTCAAGAATAAATCTTGACAATACATTTGGCAATATTAACAAGGCCATATGTTTATGTAAAACCACCTGATCTCATCTAAAGAAATGTGCTGCTTTATTTTAAAGAGCAAAGCAGGATATTCTCCCCTGAGAATGCTAATATGTCCTGATATAAATCAAATGGAAATAACCGGATGTGAAACATTGGATTAGTTAAAGATGTGCAATACATTTTGCAGGATTCTGCTCCCAACCTGAAGTCTCACTTGATGGCAGTGCAGTTTGGAAAATCAGGTTCCCCAATTCTCCAACTTGATCTTACATCAACGCAACATCGGTGCTAAAATCTGGAAAGAATCCTGACTTCTTAATGGCGAGGTTAATATTTTACTGCTGGTGCCTCAACAAGAGCAGTAATACATTGTCGTGTTGTAGCATCTTTAACGTAGGAATATTGTGAAACAGAACTGGACACCGAGGCCGGAACTTTACCGACACAACCACCCCAAATCCGGGGCGGGCGAGGCTCGGAGAATGGCATTCTTCATTGATGTCAGGCGTGGTTGTATGAACCTTGGGCGAGCGTGCCAGTAAAATTCCGCCCCAAGTCACGCAAGGAAATAATAGTGCAGGTTTAGCAAAAGGGGTGGGTTTTTAAGAAGGAATGTGAAGTGGACTGGTTTAGGGAGGGAATTCTAAGTGTGCTAAGTGCTTTAATCGCAGGAAATGGTTCACCTCCGAAGACGAAGAACATTCTGGAAAAGTTTGGCCACAAGCTTAACGGCCATTCACGCCTTGCTCCCACTGCAGCAGTCGGAAAATTTGGCACGCAGCCAAACCTGCGGTGGGTAGGGAAAATTCCTCTGGTGTGGATGTGGTAACATTCCAGTTTTCGTGTTTTCTTCATGGACACTGTACCTTAAAGGGTTAATGCAAGGACTCTAGTTGCCTCTGTTCTGGGAAAAGACAGGATTTGACAAGAAAAGATAACTAAGCAGTTTTAAAGAAGCTGAAAATCTCTTGACTCTGGTAGAGGGTTTACAAAATGGTCACTTGGAGGTTTATGAACTTTTGAGGAAAAAATACATGCTGGAAAATGGTGATTAAAAGCTTGCAGGTTGGTTTCGTTTTGGGGAAGAAAACACAAGAAGGATCAACTGCTTGGAGAGAGACGACAACAGGTCTTGACGCTCCAGTCCCATTTCAAAACAAAAACGTGAATGGAGGTTGCTTTCAAGTCACTCTACATTCTGAAATGAACGGATTGCAAGTTTTCTGTGACATTTGACTGAAAGGTGGTGCAAGAGTCTTTGATTGTTGTGCAGATCAGTGCTGAGAGACCAAATGTGCAACCCAGTTCAAGGACTCCAGTATCTATTCTTTTCCTTTGAACTGTTGATTTTTAATCTTTTGGCGTAATTTCTCTATTTTGTTTCATTTTTGTGCGCTTGACGATTTCAAGATGGCGCTGGAGAGGCGCAACTTCTTGCAAGCTGTGCCCGGCATACTTCTTAATCCAGCTTTGACAAAGGGTCATCTGGACTCGAAAAATCAGCTCTTTTCTCTCCTTACGGACCTGCTGAGATTTTCCAGCATTTTCTCTTTGGGTTTCACATTCCGGCATCCGCAGTGATTTGCTTTTAAACTTTCTAATTCTGCCTTTAACTATCATTCTATGCTTCTGAAACTTCATTCTAACTCTTTTAAAAACTCTTACAAAGTTCTAATTACATTCTGCACTTTCTTGTTTCCTTCGCTATGAACGGTATGCATTGTCTGTATAGTGCTCAAGAAACAATACTTCTCACTGTAAGAACATAAGAACATAAGAAATAGGAGCAGGAGTAGGCCATCTAGCCCTTTGAGCCTGCCCCGCCATTCAACAAGATCATGGCTGATCTGAAGGGGATCAGTTCCACTTTCCCGCTTTCTCCCCATAACCCTTAATTCTCTTGTCTATCAGAAACCTATCTACTCGTGACTTAAATATATTCAGTGAGGTAGCCTCCACCACTTCAATGGGCAGAGAATTCCAGAGATTCACCACCCTTTGAGTGAAGAAGTTCCTCCTCAACTCCGATCTAAACTGCACCCCCCCCCCCCACTTATTTTGAGGCTGTGTCCTCTAGTCCTGCTATCCTTTCTAAGCGGGAAGAATCTCTCTACCTCTACCCTATCTACCCCCTATATGTCTCTAGAAGATCCCCCCTTATCCTTCTAAACTTCTAAACACTGTATGCTAACACGTGTGACAACAGTAAATCAAATCAAAGTTGGGCTGGCAATTCTCCGATCATGAGCATCGTAGGGGTCAGAACAGAAAATCCAGCAGACCATTTAAAGATCCATTGCCCTTGGATGGGAATTTCCGGTCTTGGGGAACAGGCAGCCAGAAAATCCTGCCCCATATGTATGAGTTAGGGTATTTAGAAAGAGTAATTATAATATTTTCATATTTCATACTGTTAATACTGGGGGTGGTACAGTGGTTAGCATTGCTGCCTCACAGCACCAGGATCCTGGCTTCGATTCACGATTTGGGTCACTGTCTGTGTGGAGTTTGCACATTCTCCCCGATTCTGTGTGGGTTTCCTCCGGGGTGCTCCAGTTTCCTCCCACAGTCTGAAAGAAGTGCTGGTTAGGTACATTGACCCAAACAGGTGCCCATAGTGTGATGATTAGCGAATTTCACAGTAATTTCATTGCAGTGTTAATGTAAGCCTTACTTGTGACTAATAAATAAACTTTACTAAGCTTTGAATTTCCACTTGACAAGTCTGGTTTTGCAATAAACAAATAACTTTGTTGTTTTTTGGAGTACTTTGGGTATTGAACGATCATTCCGAGAAACTGCCTTCCTAACCCACCCTACCTGACTTCCTTCTCCTTCAACTCCAACAATAAGTGCCAGGGGCTCATGAACGTCTTGCCTGCAAAGTCTACAACCATCTGTTCAACTGCTTTCACTGTCTACTAAACAATCTTGCACTTACTGTTTAAAACAAACTCTTGAAGTAGACAGGTAAAAGTCACAAGGAAACATTAGTAGAAGGTAGAACAAAATAAAATCCAAATTAAGAAAAAAAGGGAAGAGGATCGATAAAATATGAAAGAAAAGGGGTGATAAAGCAAAATTTGGGGTGAGATTCTAGGGCCTCCCAGCCGGCAGAGGGTGGCACATTGTTTGCTAGTGGCAGGATTCACCAGTCCCGCCACTGTCAATGGAAATTCCCATTGATATCACCCCACGCTGGCGGGAAACCCATGGAATGGGGGTGCGTTGCCGGCAGGACTGGAGAATCCCATCGGCATCAACAGCTGGAAAATTCTGGCCATTAACCTTTCTTTTATGAAAGTTGATGTAAAATTATATTTCAAATACTTGCAATTTTGGACTTATTTTATATTATGTTTGAACAGCTTAATTACTGGGATAATTGATGGGTTACTTTGCAGCATATCTGTGGGTTAGCTGAAACAATAACATCGGTTAGTTTAGGGAAATAAAACTTTCTCCAACCCACTGGAAGATTAAAGGTTAAATTCCAATTGCTATAATTTATCAAGATCTCCATCCATTAGCAGTATTGAGGTAGATCCTCATCCATTTTCCCATCTCATCAATCATATTGTATCTTTTTCTCATCAGACATCCGTCTTAGCCATTTCTCCATCGTATGGTTGTGTTTCATGCCTGCTAACGCAGTAATGACTTTGTCCCATCAATAGAACCTGGGTTCATTTCAGACGCATTGGTTCTTAACCTTTCGCATGGAATGCCATCTATTTGGGTGAGCATTTGAGTGTTTTATTTAAATGAACAACTTTACAGCCTTCAAATCTGAACCCTTTGTAATATAATTGCACCAACAAACAAATGCAAGAGCTGTTCTAATCCTCTGGAGTCTCAGACAGATTTGGTCTTTGACATCGGCTGGAATTCCTGGACCTCGCCCATGACTGGGATTTTCCAGTCCCGCTGCAGTGAATGGCGATTTGGTTGATTGCCCGTTCTCGCTGGCAGCAGGACCAGGGCATGTGAGAATTCGGGCCATGGTCAATAGAGAGTGGATAAAAATGTGAACCAATTGTTTGACAGGAACGTATGTCATAAGAAACAGAAGCAGGAGTAGGCTGTTCAGCCCCTCAAGCCTGCTGTAACATTCAGTAAAATCTGGGCAGACCTGGTCGTAGCATACACTTCACTTTCCTGCCTCAACCAACCCCCCCATAGCTTTGGACTACTTGTCAATCAAAAATCTGTACAACTTAATCTTGAATGTATTCAATTACTCTGCCTTCACTGCTCTCTGGTGTAACATTGTAACCAATGGTAACATGATTTGAGGATTAGCTGACCAGCTGACACAGTGGAGAATGTAATCAATGACAATATTGTTTTCAGCTGACCAGTTGACCCGGTATAAATAGAAAGGAGATGGGGATTGTGGGGAGCATTTGTTGTTCAGGGCACAACCCAAGTGAATAGTCTAATGAAGTATCTTTATTAAACTTTTGTTTTGATTTACTTTGTGAAAATAATTTTTCTGTTGCTTGCTACTGGACTATCCCTGCTGCCAGATGAATATCTGGGGGGAGAATGTCACACATTAATGACCCTCTAGGAGAAGAAATTCCTTCTCACCTCTGTCTTAAGTAGGAGACCCTTATTTTGTAACAGTACCCTCTGGATCTAAATTCCCACATAAGAAGAAACATCCTCTTAGTATATAAGCTGGCAAGCCCTATCGGAATCCTATATGTTCCAATAAGCTCACTTCTTAATCTTTTAGAAAGTTCAATGAATATAGGCTCAAACTGCTTAACCTTTCCTCATAAGACAAAGCCTTCGTCCTCGAAATCTGCCAGGGTGAATCTTTTCGTAACTGCTTCCAATGCATGTATGTCCCTCCATAAATATGCAGACCAAAACTGTACATAGTCCTCTAGTTGTAATCTCGCCAATGCCCTGTACAATTGTGCCAAGAATAATCTTTCTGTAAAGCCCATGCATTCCATGAGTTACTTATGCTTCATTGGCTGCAAAGTGATTCAAGATATCCTGAAGGGGGTGGCACAGTGGCACAATGGTTAGCACTGCTGCCTCACAGAACCAGGGAACTGGGTTCAATTCCTGGTTTGGGTCACTGTCTGTGTGCAGTCTACACATTGTCCCCATGTCTGCGTGGATTTCCTACATGTGCTGTGGTTTTCTCCCATGGTCCAAAGATGTGCAGGTTAGGTTGACTGGCCGTGTTAAATTGTCCCTAGTTTCGGAGGGATTAGTGGGGTTATGGGGATAAGGTGGGATTGTTGTCAGTGTAGGCTCAATGGGCCAAATGGCCTCCTTCTGTACTGTAGAAATTCTATGATTCTAAGTTGTAAAAGGTATGATAGGATTGATACTGAGTGCTTATGAAGGTGGAACAAAATGAATGAGGAATCATATAAACATGGACTGAACCCTCATATCCATGCATTATGCTGTTAGGATTAGATCCACAAAAACACTCCATAAGGCATCAGAGTGTGGCAACTAAGGATTTGCACGGTAACTTCATTGCAGTGTTAATGTAAACCGACTTGTGACAATAATAAATAACTTTAAAAACAGTCAACGTTGAATAGTCCATAATCTTCACCATGAGCCAGGGCTACACTTGGAAATAAAAATGTAGAAAACCACACCTATAGGAAGGAAAGATGACACAAGCTCTTTCTCAAAAAGTGCTCTCAAATTACTGACCTAACCTCACCTCGAACATGCTTAGCATTGATTGTCCAAATGGAGGGGATGTGCTATTATCACCTGACTGTTAATCCAGCTAATGTTCTGGGCACTTGGGTTTGAATCCTGCAACAGCAGATGGTGGAATTTGAATTCAATAAGAACCCACTAATGACCATTGTCAATTGTCGGAAAAACCCATCTGGTTCACTAATGTCCTTTCAGGGAAGGAAAACTGCCGTCCTTACCTGGTCTGGCCAACTCCAAATCCAGATCCACAGCAATGTGGTTGACTCTCAACTGCCCTTCAAGGACAACTGTGGTTGGGCAATAAATAAATACTGGCCAGCCAGTGATGCCCATATCCCACGAATGAATAAACAAGATGTGTGCTTCTGGTGTACAGACTTGCCTGATGGAAGCACCTATTGAGCAATGATGAGTTTGCTCCCCACGTCATTTCATCAGTGAAAAGAATGTGTTGAAAAACAGCGGGGAGGTCCTCTCGGGATTTTTTTTTTAACACTCATTCCAAGAATACAAAACACTGCAGCAAGAGGAAGCATTTGGAAAACCGTCCCTTTTAAATCAGTCATTTTCTTTCGTACGACCCAGCAACTCAGCAGCCATCCAACATATTAGACACAGGACCAATTACTCAATATCTAAGAGGCTGAATTCTGTTCAAAACTATTTTGTGTTCACATCTTTTTTTTGCAAGGGATAAACTTAACAGCATCACAACACATGAAGCCCAGAGCACTCTGCCATACATAGCCCTTGACTTACTTTCAAAAAGAGAATATTCTTTACTTTATAATTTCAATCCCCGCTCCAGGAACTGTGTTAATTTTATTTGTGTCCTTAAGTTTGGTACTCATGCTTCCAGTAAAATAACCATTAGCTGAAGCTGCTTCATGACAGATTGGTTTCATCTAAGCTAAGAAGACTGGGGTAAGGAAGTTCAAATAGCAGATGTGCTTACATATGCTTCTTAGAATAAAGAAAATTGACATGACAAGGCCATATTCTGAGAATTGTGTGCAAGAATTACTGTAATTCTGACTTATGTATGATATGCTATTAAGTATGCATGAATCACTTTTTAATAGCTGGTTAGAGTTTGTTTACTAATTCTCTGGTCTTTATGCTAATGAGTATAATTAAGCTGCTTCACCTCAGCTAAGGACTGAGTAATGAGACAGACAGGCCTGAAACCAAGTGCTTATAGAATAGGATGAATGAGAATCAGATGATCATGGATTGTACCCTTACATCTGTACATTAGGCTGTTAGGATTAGACCCACAAAAACACTCTGCAAGCAAGAAATCAGTAAACGTTGAATAGTACATAATCCTCTCCACTAATCAGGGTTACACTAGAAAACCACACCTACTGAATTCCTACCACTGATAATGCTTTATTTGATGATGTGGAGATGCCAGCTTTATTTAGCAGGGAATTAGCAAGCAGAAGCAATAACGTCAAGAAAAGACAAGATTGACCAGTTCCGTCACCCTCTGAAGCTTCTCACCGACCCTTCTGCTGTCCGTACCCTCTCTTGCACAGGATGACTGTAACGCTACGTTCTGCACCTTCTCCTTTCCTTCTGTATGTACGGTATGCTTTGTCTGTATAGTGCTCAAAAAATAAAACTTTTCACTGGATATCAATACGTGTGCCAATAATAAATCAAATCAAATCAAAAGGATGTCCAAGAGCTTTATTAGACACTTGCGTTGAAATTAGGACACAATGAGCCAACCTATGCCTCCAATCACTCACGCCCAGCGATAAGGTGGTGCGTTTGAAGTACTGTGCAAGGCCAGCAATGTTAAAGGTTTTTATAAAGTTTTGTTATAAAGTTTTTTTTATAAGATTTATTTATTAAAATCACAAGTAGGTTTACATTAACACTGCAATGAAGTTAGTGTGAAAATCCCCTAGTCGCCACACTCCAGCCCTTGCTTGGGTACGCTGAGGGAGAAGTTAGCATGATCTGGACACCTAGCAACTTGAAGCTCTCGACCATTTTCACTTGAAAAATATCCAGCTTGAAAAGTACCGTCACGAACAATTAGAAAATTATTATTAGAAAAAGAAGCCCAAGCCTTAGCAGCAGATTTTAGGGCTACACCTGAACCTACTCAGTGCAAAAATAATAACAATATCATGAGGCAAATAATTTTCAGGTACAAGCAAATGCAAAGTCTTTTTCACGATGTTAAGACCCACTGGGCTGTGAAGAACTCAACTCACCAGTCTCATTTCATTCTGTCCTGATGGAGGTTTTTCAAATTATGAAGCTTAGATTACGTAGAAATAGAAAAGATTCTTCCCCCTCACGGTATATCCAAAATACAAGGGTCATAAGTTGAAGGTAGTCACTAGTAAGTCCAGTAAAGGATTCAGGGGAAATGTTTGCATCAGGGAGTTGCAACAATGTGGAACTCATTGCCACGTGAATCAGTGGGGGTGAATTAGATGCTTAGAATCCAACAGTGCAGAAGGAGACCATTCGGCCAATCGAATATGCACCCAACATAATCCCACCCAAGCCCCATCCCCTTAACCCCGTGCATTCACCCGAGCTAGTCCCCCTGACACTAAGGGACAATTTATCATGGCCGATCCACCTAACCCGCACATCCTTGGAGTGTGGGAGGAAACCAGAGCACCCGGAGGAAACCCACGCAGAACATACACACAGACAGTGACTTAAGCTGGGAATCAAGCCCAGATCCCTGGTGCTATGAGGCAGCAGTGCTAACCACTGTGCCACCATGCCGCGCAATTCCATATATCCTATTCAGGGAATTTAGATGAGTATACCCAGGGAAAACATACATACAAACATAGAAAATAGAAGCAAGAGTAGGCCATTCGGCCCTTCGAGCCTGTGCTGCCATTCATTATGGTCATGGCTGATCATCAAATTCAAAAGCCCGATCCCACCTTGTCCTCATACCCCTTGATCCCTTTAGCCCCAAGAGCTATATCTAATTCCCCCTTGAAATCGCACATCATTTTGGCCTCAACTACTTTCTGTGGTAGTGAACTCCACACATTCACCACTCTCTGGGTGAAGACATTTCCCCTCATCTCAGCCCTTATCCTCAAACTATGATTCCTAGTTCTGGGCTTTGGTGAGCCAACAGCTGCAGTACTGTGTGCAGTTCTGAACGCCACATCATAGGAAGGATGTGATTGCACTGGAGGGGTTATAGATGGGATTCACCAGGATGCTGCCTGGGGTGGAACACTTAAGTTACGAAGAAAGGTTGGATAGGCTTGGGTTGTTTCTGTTGGAGCAGAGAAGACTGAGGGGCGACCTGATTGAGAGGTACAAGATTATGAGGCGCATGGACAGGGTTTAAATGTTTAAAGTTTATTTATTAGTTACTAGTACGCTTACATTAACACTGCGATGAGGTCACTGTGAAAATCCCTTAGTCACCACACTCCGGCACCTGTTTGAGTACACTGAGGGAGAATTTAGCACACCCAATGCACCTAACAGCACATCTTTCAGACAGTGGGAGGAAACCAGAGCACCCGATGGAAGCCCAAACGGAAATGGGAAGAACGTGCAGGCTCTGCATAGACAGTGACCCAAACAGGGAATCGAACCTGGGTCCCTGGTACTGTGAGGCAGCAGTGCTAACCACGGTGCAGAGTTGACAGGGAGCAGCTGTTCCCCTTAGCTGAAGGGTCAGTTGCAAAGGGACACAAGTTCAAGGTTAAGGGCAGGAGGTTTAGGGGGGATTTAGGAGGGATATGAGGATAAACTTTTTTACCCAGAGAATGGTGACAATCTAGAATGTGCAGTCTTGGATGGTGGTGGAGACTTTAAAAAATACCTGGTTAAGCATTCGGCATGACATGGTATTCAATGTAATGAGCCAAAAGTTGATAAATGAGACTAGGTAGCTTGTTCTCACATGTCAGATTAGCCAAAGGATTTCTTCTGCCCTATAGATTCTGTAGTGTGCAAACTCCATACAGAAAGTCACCTGAGGGTGGAATTGGACCCGGGTCCCTGGCACGGTGAGCAGCAGTGCTAACCACTGTGCCACCATATATGTTTCAATAAGGTCACCTCTCATTCTTCTAATGGGTGTTGGCCAAACCTGCTCCAAACCTTTCTTCAAAATCAGCCTCTGCACCTTCAAAGAACTTCAAAGGATTTTCACCACGAAGAAACCTGCACTTGCAAAATTGAGAACACAAATTGAAACCTTCATTACGATCCATAACCATTGTGGCGATAGGCAGAAACGAAGGTGCGTTTTAGCTTTGCAGCCAGTGACAGATGGGGCCATTGAGAAGATGAAATGAGGCAGCACATTGCTCAGCAGCTCTGTTCTTACAAGGCCACTTGCTGTGAGCACTGCTTTACTGCGATGGGTAAAGTGTCTCCCTGACTGGGGGTTAGTGGCTGTGGCCCTTATGTTGGGGAGATGCTGAACATGGCACCTTTGTGAACTTTGGGCTGGGAATCTTGCACGAGATTATATTAAAAGTGACCCCTGCTGAAGCTTCTTTCAATGTATTACAATGCAATGCAGCCTGAGCTATAACCAAAACATTGAGAAATGCCATACTTCTTCCCTGCTGCCATCAGGCTTTTGAATAAGCCTACCGTATATTAAGATGATCTTTCTCTACACCCTACTTATGACTGTAACACTATATTCTTCTTTCCTTCTCTCCTATGTACTCTATGAACAGTATGCTTCGCCTGTATAGCACCCAAGAAACAACACTTTCCACTGTATCCCATTGTGCGTGACAGTAATAAATCAAATCAATTCAATATATATCAGAAATAATTGCCTTTGTTTAAACTAGGTCAGCAATTCTGGTCCTCTTACTGATGCCGAAATCATCGCAGTTTTATGGAGCTTACATTTGTAGCGCACAACAAAATTGTTCTGAACTTAAAGTTTCTGAAATTACATAGATTGAAAAAGATCACAGCTTTTAAATGACTGCTCATTATAATGGCAGGTTACTTAATGTGTCTGTACCATTTTGCTAAGCCCTGCACAATAACTGATGTCCCGATTAATTTATTTTTCATGAGTTAATACTATGGTCTAAAACACAGAGACAGAAAGTCACATTAAGCTTTTCCACTAACACTCTCATCACAGTCATTCCTGGCCTAAAGTTTTTAAGGGAGGGTTCATTTTACCCAATAGATCACCCCCATTAGAAAAGTCAAACTCTTTCCAAATGATTTATCCTCAAATCCCTCAAACTCCTCCCAGTTTTTCCTCCAGAATAAACCCGCCATCCACAATGTTATTTGTTCTGCCCTCCTTTTCAACTATCTTCTTTCCTTCCACCCCAGAACGCACTCTCTTTCTATCAGCTTTGGAATATGTAATGACTTCAATCAGGCCAATGAGGTTGGCTATTGGAATATGGACTCCCTGGTTAAGGATCCAATTGATAGGCCAGTCAGGGAGTCTTTGTGTTGTACGTAACCTGGAGTGTCAGTCCCTCTGACACCATAAGACCATAAGACATAGGAGCAGAATTAGGTCACTCGGCCTATTGAGTCTGCTCCGCCATTCAATCATGGCTAATTTTTTTTTCATCCCCCTTTTCCTGCCTTTTCCCCATAACCCCTGATCCCCTTATCAATCTATCGATGTCTTCAAGGCACTCAATGACCTGGCCTCCACAGCCTTCTGTGGCAAAGAGTTCCATAGATTCATCACTCCCTGGCTGAAGAAATTCCTCCTCATCTCTGTTTTAAAGGCTTGTCCTTTTAGCCTGAGGTTGTGCCCTCTGGTTCTAGTTTCCCTTCGAGTGGAAACACCCTCTCCACATCCACTCTATCCAGGCCTTGCAGTATCCTATAAGTTTCAATAAGATCCCACCCCCCCCCTTCATTATTCTAAACTCCAATGAGTACAGACCCAGAGTCCTTAATTATTCCTTTTACAACAAGCTTTGTCTGGCTCCTGCCCAAGACTGCAAGAAACTACAAGTGAATGTAGCCAATATATCACACAAACCAGCCTCCCATCCATTGACACTGTTTACACTTTCCGCTGCTTTGGCAAAGCAGCCAGCATAATTATGGACCCCATGCATCCCCGGACATACTCTCTTCCACCTTCTTCCGTCTGGAAAAAGATCCAAAAGTCTGAAAACATGTGCCAACTGCCACAAAGAACAGCTTCTTTCCTACGAAACTTCCAGAGGTCGACTGCTAACTGCTAGCACTCTGTGCCTTGCTGTTAGAGTTTGGTGAAGGGGCTTCTGTCTCCAAAGATTTATTATAGAATAGGAGTCACACATTTGGAAATCTGTTTGGAGGCTAATGTTTGTTTCCTATTTTCTCCTCAATTTCATGGTGGAAAAATGTCACCTGCTATTAGTGTTGCAGTTACTCATGCTACTCAGTTTAAGAGAAGATGGTGATGTACTGGTAATGTCACTGAGCTATTAATCCAGAGGCTCAGGCTGAAGTTCTGGGTACACGGGTTTGGTTATCACCATGGCAGTCGCTATAACCTAAAGTCAATTAATAAAATATTGAATTGAAAACTAGTCTCAGTAATCCTGGCCATGTTTGGCATTCTCTTGTCCTGCCAGTGACAGGCACCATCATGGTTTGTTTCCAAATTTTCCTGTTTCACTGTGATGATTTTTGATTTGATTTGATTTATTACGGTCACATGTATTAGTATGCAGCGAAAAGTATTGTTTCTTGTGCACAATACAGTCAAAGCATACTGTTCATGGAGAAAGAAAGGAGAGAGTGCAGAATGTAGTGTTACAGTCATGGCTAGGGTGTAGAGAAAGATCAACTTAATGTAAGATAGGTCATTCAAAAGTCTGATGGCAGCAGGGAAGAAGCTGTCCTTGAGTCGGTCGGTACGTGACCTCAGAGTTTTGTATCTTTTTCCCAATGGAAGAAGGTGGAAGAGAGTACGTCTGGTGTACGTGGGGTCCTTGATTATGCTGGCTGCTTTGCCGAGGCAGTAGGAAGTGTCGACAGGGTCAATGGATGGGAGGCTGGTTTGCCTGATGGATTGGGCTACATTCAATTGTGTTTTTTTTTGTGGTCTTGGGCGGAGCAGGAGCCATACAAGGAAGATGACTATCACTGGCAAGATCGAAAAACCCTGCCCCCATGAAACTATCATCAATTATTGCAAAAGCCCACCTGCTTCCCTACCAAGCAGCAGGGGAGGAAATCTGCCACAGGTCTGGCCTATGTGTGAGCCACGGCAATGTGGTGGACTCTCAACTGCCCTCCGAAATGGCTGAGCAAGCCACTCAGCTCAGGGGCAGTTAGGGACGGGTAACAAATGTGGGTCTTGTTAATGATGCCCATATCCCATGAAAGAATAAGTTGCAAATGCCAAAAAAAAATCTAAAATGAAGATGTGAACATTTCTTTTTGAGAAAAAAACCCATTTTCAGCCTGGCTGTTGCCATTTCAGAATGTGTCCCTCACTTTAAGTATACAAGGAGCTAATAACTGGTGAGACAGAGATGGTTATGCTGTAGAACAGAGTTCCTCCTATGAAGCTGTCGAGTTCGCAACAGGCATTCCTCAGTAAACCTCT
Source organism: Carcharhinus amblyrhynchos (assembly GCF_965287045.1). Lineage (NCBI taxonomy): Eukaryota > Metazoa > Chordata > Chondrichthyes > Carcharhiniformes > Carcharhinidae > Carcharhinus > Carcharhinus amblyrhynchos. The sequence continues at coordinate 6,644,497 of NC_137333.1, read as the reverse complement.
GTGAGGTTTTATGGTTTGTCATAAAGTATTTTTTCCAATTGTCTTTTCTTTTCCACAGTACACAAGGACTGTAATTATGCACCATCTGGTAAGCTTATTACAGGGTTGCCATTAAAACCTCTCGGAAACCTTCCTGTATGTTTTTAATCTGGAGATGTTTTCTTTTAAAAAAATAAAGTGCAGTAGAGTTAGGGACCATCCTAATTTAACCAGAACAAAAGGATGGCTTCTTCAGCAAAACATCACCGACCCCAAAAGGGTGATTGAAATGCTCATTATATCTTTCAGTCTCTCCCTTGTCTCTCATTAAAAGCATAAGATCCCTCGGCTACATCACATGCCAAGGTTTCTCAGGAAGCTGTAGTGCTTCACAGTTCGCTTGATGGTTGGCTATGATCTTTCATATGGACCCGGAGAGCTGGCAAATTCTTTATTTACTTCAGCCTGAATTCTCTGACAGAAGCAGACACATGTACCAATTCACAATCGCAGCGATCTTCCGCACACAGGAATATCGTAAAGGGAAAAACAAAAGCTGAGTTTTGGTAGAGCAATGTGTGTTCATATAACTATCCAAAATATGCTTACTAAGAGCATTATCAAACAAAGTTTGACACCAAACCACATAAGGAGATATTAAGGCAGGTGACCAAAACCTTGGGCAGGGAGTAGGTTTAAAGAATCATAGAATCTTATAGTGCAGGAGGGCGTTTGGCCCACTGAGTCTGCACCAACCACAATCCCACCCAGCCCCTATCCCCATTACCCCATTTACCCTAGCTAATCTCCCTGACACTAAGGGGCAACTTAGCATGGCCAATCCTCCTAACCCGTACAGCTTTGAACTGTGAGGAGGAAGCCCATGAAGACACAGGGAGAACGTGCAAGCTCCACATAGATAGTGACCCAACCGGGAAGTGAACCCGGGGTCCCTGGCACTGTGAGGTAGCAGTGCAGACCACTGTGCCACCGTGGCCCCCGTTTGAGGGAGCATCTTTAAGGTGATGTAGTTGGGGAGCCACACCGAGCCCTGACTCCCAACTCCAGTATTTGGAGCAGGGTTGGACGCCGGAACCTTTACTCCACAGGGCGTTCTCAGTGGGGCGTTTCCCACGGCTGCCTAGGAGTTCTGGAGATGGTGATGAAGTTCTCGGTAAGTGGGTGTGTGGAGTCAGAAGCCCTGAATCCCAGCTTAAATGGGGGCAGAGAAGAAGGCACAAGAAGAGAGAGAGGACAGCAGCAGTAGGCAATAGAGAGAGGAGTCCTCGAAGAGTGATCCACAGTGAAGTAGGAGCAGGGGCGTGTTGATATCACCGACAATGAGAAATTGCCCAGGGCAATGGCTGAGAGAGCAAAGTACTGACGGTATCTTGGTGGTAACATTTTTGATGTTTGAGTGGACAGTGGAAAATGAGAGATGAGAGCAGTGGAGCAAGGTGAGATGCATAAAGGAGAGTAAAGAATGAAAGAATTAGAGCCTAAATCAAAGTGTGATATGGGATTCAGAGCCACAAAGCCACCATGGCAGTCTATGTGGGGTCAGTGTTGGACGGTATGGACAGATGGGGAAGTTCAATTTGGGGTCAAGGTGTTATCATTCCGTCGCCAGGTTAAGACCATGATCTTGATGTAATCGCCCGCAGTCAGTTCTGGGATGGTAAGGACCTCGTTCACGTGTGAATGGGGATTCTGGAAGGAGATGCAGAACGGAACTACTGGCAGAATTCACAGGGTCAGCACTGGCATGGGTAAACTGGATGGGGATGTGATTGGCAAGATTGTCTCCCAGTGGGCACGGGGGAAGAACAATCGGTGACAGAGGAGGATTGGATAGTTGGGATTGCTGCCCATAAGAAAGCATCAGCAAAAACTTCAATGGATTCTTCAGAGGATGCCAAAGTGGGGCACAGAGGGAAAGTAACAATACAACAAGCTAACATAAAACAACTTCAAATGTGTTTTCTTTCTCGCTTGTTCCAGACACAGCAAACTTATATAGCACAAAACCAGTCAGGGGAATTAAGTACTGTTATGTGTAATCATCACAGGCACAGTCGAACCACACATTCAGAAAGCAGAGTCCTTCAGTGATTCAACAATAAATAATGATTGCATGCTGTATCCTGTGGTTAAGTCTCGCTGACTCACGTTATGATTCAATGTTAATTTAAGCACATTTACGTTGTAGCTCGGCGCAAATATTCACATTTCGTGGAATTACAATGAGTCTGCAGCATTGGATCACAGAATCATAGAATGCCTTCTGTGAAGCAGCAGGCCATTCAGCCCATCGAGTCTGCACCAACACTCCAAAAGAGCATCTTACCCAGCTGTTGCAGGCACACTGTATATCATTATCCTCCTGCTACAATGGAATATGACAAACAATTCCCACAAGACTTAACAAGAGGCATTTTGGCAGCTGAAACAGGGCAGACTGATAAATGAACCATGTAGAAATTGAATTGGTTGGGGGCATCGAGGAATTTAAAATTCCACCTATCAATCCAACAAAAAATAGTAACGATCAGGTGTAACATTGCTTAGATTTTTACTTCATCCCAACAGATCTTAACTGAATCTTTTGATTTAAATCAATTTATTAGTGTCACATGTATTGAGGTACAGTGAAAAGTATTGTTTCTTGTGTGCCAGACAGACAAAACATACCGTCCATAGATTATATAGGGGAGAAGGAAAGTATAGGGTGTAGAATATATTGTTGCAGTTACAGATAAGGTTTATTTGTTGGTGTCACAGTAGGCTTACATTAACACTGCAACAAAACTACTGTGAAAATCCCCTAGTCGCCACACTCCAGCACCTGTTCAGGTACACCTGGGAGAATTTAGCATATCCATTGCACCTAACCAGCACATCTTTTGGAGTGTGGGAGGGAGCTGGGCCACCCGGAGGAAACCAATGCAGACTCTGCAGACAGTGGCCCAAGCCAGGAATCTAACATGGGTCCCTGGTGCTGTGGGGCAGCAGTGCTAGCCATTGTGCCACCATGCCACCCATGTGATAGGACCATTCAGATTCTAATGGCCGCAGGGAAGAAGCTGTTCTTGAGTTGGTGGGCACATGATCTCAAACTTCTATATCTTTTTCCCAACAGAATAAGGGGGTAGAGAGAATGTCTGGGGTGTGTGGGGTCCTTAATTACGCTGACTGCTTTTCCGAGGCAGCGGGAAGTGTAAACAAAATCATTGGATGGGAGGCTAGTCAGCGTGGTGGACTGGGCTACGTTCATGACCCATAACCAGCCTCCCATTCATTGGCTCTGTCTACACTTCCTGCTGTCTCAGCAAAGCAGCCAGCATATTTAAGGACCCCACACACCCTGGACATTCTCTCTTCCAGCTTCTTCCGTCGGGAAAAAGGTACAAAATTCTGAAGTCACGTGCCAAGCGACTCAAGAACAGCTTCTTCCCTGCTGCCATCAGACTATTGAATGAATCTACCTCTCATTAAGTTGATCTTTCACTATATCCTAGATATGACTATAACACCACATTCTGCACTCTCTCCTTTCCTTTTCTATGAATGGTATGTTTTGTCTGTATAGTGCGCAAGAAACAATGCTTTTCACTGTATGTTAATATATGTGACAATAATAAATCAAATCAATTCAATTCAAATCCAATAGTCTCTTGCAGTTTCAGAAGAATGGCTCCCTTTGTAATAAGCAAAGTGACATTTCACATGTACAAGAGTGATCAATCTTAACTGAGGTTGGGATGTGGTGTCAGTGAGTGCCAAATTATTTGCTGCACTCTCACTTTCATTAGGAACTGGGTGGAAATCATTCAGGTATTTCACATGGAACTCTCAAAGCTGAGTGAATGCTTTCAAACTCATCTGTCTGGTCTAGACTGCAACTGCAATCTACCTATGCAATGAGCTAACAAACTACACAGGCACAACCTCTTGAGCACCGTGGATTATAAACGGCTGTGCATTCCAGACGTGAGCAAGTGAGCCACACTCCGCACAGGAGTCACAAACTCATTTGGACGTGATGTTTAAACCGAGAACCACCCCCCCCCCCCCATCTTCTTTCACAAGTGGACATGATAGATCGTGAGACATTGTTTGAAGAAGAGCAGGGTGGCTGATTGTGGTATCCTGACCAGTTATTATTCCTTAACCAGCACCCAAAGGCAGAAAAATCTCATGATTAATACATTACTACTTGTTGGATCTTGCTGTGCATTAATAGGCTGCCACATTCCCTATATTGGAACAGCACACTTCAAAATATATTTAATTAGCTGTAAAGTGCTTTGGGACATCCGATGGTCATGAAAAGCAGCATATAAATGCAAATCCTTATTTTATTTTAACCCGCTTTGTCCCTCTGCCTCACTCCCATTCTTTAAAACATTCCTTGAAACCTATCTTTTTGGGTACACATTAGAAGATCGGTTCTAAGATCTAAATTACAAGGCCTGATGACAAATTTTGTCTCTTGTGAATGCTTCAGAACATCTTACTGTGTTTAAAGGTGCTATATAAATGCAAGCTGCTCTGTTTCCTCATGTATGATTGGGCAGCATGACTGAAATTCAAAGAAAATAGATGTGATCACTCCCTTTCCTTTCAAATTAGAAAACTCTGACTTATTCTCCAATCGAAATTCCAACGTTTGTTGCAATGGCCTAACTATGCTCGGGGTTGTGGGCTTTAAGCAAAAAGAAAAAAATATGGTTTGCACATGTAGATTCAAGCTAACACACATGTTTATTGAAAGAGATGTTCTCGGCGCAGAACATAAAATAAAACTAAGCAGAAGCCTATGATGCACCCCAATATCATCACTATCAAATCATGTGACAGACCCTGAAAGCAATCATGCAACCACTTAAATATATAACGTTGGCAAATTCAAAACTTGATGATTAAAAGTGTAGAGAGTTGCATGTTAGACTTCTCTCAAATGCACTTTTTTTTAAATGAATCGTAGATTGTCAGAAAAAACCCATCTGGTTCACTAAATTCCTTTTGGGGAAGAAAATCTGCTGTCCTTACCCGGTCCGGCCTACATGTGACTCCAAAGCCACAGCAATGTGGTTGACTCTCAACTGCCCTTGGGCAACTAAGGATGGGTGATAAATACTGACCAACTAGCGATGTCCCACGAATGAAAAAAAACATTTTCCCATTCATTATTGCTTTGACTGGGTGTTCGCCAGTGGTTTGACATTCTCTGATAACTTGAACTCACGTTGCAGTACCAACACCAACTCCATATCAGAAAAACATTCATATCCCTCCTCTTACCTCTCTAGCTCCCTCATGCTCCATTCCTTCAAATCTAATTTGTAAGGCACGTATCATCTGTTGTGAAGCAGGAACGCGGCTGCAGGTGGCTCCTTGACTTTGAAATCAGTGAGCCCGCCATAATTAAAACATGGTTGTTTCACATATTCCAGAGGTGTAGTGTACAACCCTCAAAGGAATGCCGCACAGTTTCATTCTCAGCAATATGAAAAGCTACTGGACTTATGTAAACTGTGGGGACAATCTCTTATTCGAAGTCTGAGACTAAAATCTTCAAAAGTGCCTACTGAAATATAAATTGAGCACAAGACTTCACATATCCAGCTGAATATAATTCAAGGACACACACGCCAGCACAGACTGTTGCTTTGATTTAATATATAAACATATTTCCTTCTTGTCGAACAGCATTTACTACTTAAGCCGATTAGATCTTAATGTGATGTCATTAACTTAATGTGGTCCTGTGATCCCATCACTTTTTCTTATGCATAATTCTTATCTCTGTGAAGTACTTTAAAACTAAGCTGTGGTACATAACTGGGGTCAGAGGAAGTTGGATTTCATGTAATGTGGAAGGCAAAACCCAATCATCTTCTACAGAAGCAAGATGTCGTTTTGCCGGGAATTTACTGGTGACTTATAACTTTTTCTGCTTCATTAAGCTCCCATTAAACCTCTCACTCCGACATGACAGACACTGACAAAATGTTTAGGTGAGTGCTTTCTCTTGTGGCATTTTAATTGCAGTCCTTTCAGACAGAAGCAATAAAGATTTAAACACTTGTGTCCAGATATTAACGAGGGTTGAGGGGGGGGTGGTGAGTGGTAGTTGGGGAGGGTGCGGGAAGCAGGGGCAGAACGAGGGGGAACTAGACAAGACCAGGGTTCTAGCGGACCCCGGCAGGAGGACGTGAAAACTGTCTGTGTGGACTTCCCGCCTATGGGGACTGCCTGTGTGGAGTTTGCATGTTCTCCCTGTGTCTGCATGGGTTTCTTCTGGGTGCTCCAGTTTACATAGAACATAGAACACTACAGCACAAACAGGCCCTTCGGTCCACAAGTTGTGCCGATCATATCCATACCTACCAGGTCTATGTATTCTTCAAAGTTTCATCAAGGTTTCCTCCCACACTCCAAAGATGTGCAGGTTAGGTGGACTGGCCGTGCAAAGTTGACCCTTGACACTAAGGGAGAAACTTTCCTTTTCTCCCCGCCACAGGAATCTTAGCAGCCGGGGGCGGAACATGCGAAGATCCATTGACCTTGGGCTGGATTTTCCAGTCTTGGAGCGAGTGTGGCCGGAAAATCCCATTCTTAGTGTTGGGGGGAGTTAGCAGGGCAAATACATAGGGTTATGGGGATAGGGGCTGAGTGGAAGTGTTGTCAGTGAAGGCCGAGTGGCCTCCTTCTGCTGATTCTCTGATGTTACCAGCCTTGGCCCCAATTAAATAACATCCTATCAGACAGTCAGCCAGATCGCCAATAAGGTGGGAAGTTTGGGCCATCAGAAGTAAATTGGCAAACTTGAGAAGAGCCAGAATTGGTAGAGATTTTCTGTGGCGTGAGTCAGTGCATTCAGAAAATTCAAAAGATAAATCTTCTGCTGGCTGCTGGGTCAGTCTGATTTTGAATTCAGTTACCACATCATTAGAGGCTCTTTATGTTCATTTTCAGCCTGACGTAAATGTATAAGTGAGTGAAGAATGAGAAAAGGCTACTCTGACAAGCAAAGCTCATCTGTCTGGTACATTAACTCCCTCATTATGCTGTCCGATTACATTTTAAATAACTCATGGGTTTTTGCCTCTATTACACACTCGTGTAGATTGCTCCAAACATTTATTGCTGGCTGAGTGAAGATAACCATCTTGACAATTGTTCTAAATCCACATCAAGGTAACATTTACTAACCTCACAGAAAGCACGGACATCTTTGTATCTCAGTAATGTACTACGTTCTTTCAGTGACAATGATAAGGAGAGGTGATGGCCCAATGGTATTATCGGGAGACTTTTGATCCAGAAACTCAGCTAATGTTCTAGGGACCCGGGTTCGAATCCTGCTGCGGTAAATGGTGGAATTTGAATTCAATTTTAAAAAAATCTAGTATTAAGAACCTATTGAAGAAACCGTTGTCAATTGTCGGAAAAACCCATCTGGTTCGTTAATATCCTCTAGGGAAGGAAATCTGCTGTCCTTACCTTGATCTGGCCTACCTGTGACTCCAGATCCACAGCAATCTGCTTGACTCTCAACTACCCAGTAAACAAGGGAAACTAAGGATGGGCAATAAATGCGACGCCCATGTCTCAGAAATAATTTTTTAAAAATCGTGCATTGGGTAAAGAAAGTCCATAAAAAGGTAAAAATCAAGAGCTGAACAGGCCATTCAGTCCATTGAGTCTGTTCTGCCATTCAACAAAGTCTTGGGTAATCGTCGACCTCAACTTCACCATCCGTCACTATCCTTTGATCACCTTGGTGCTCAGAAGTCTACTGATCGACCCAGATGAGCACCCAGACCCTGTGTGGATCAGCTGGCGGGGGTATTCACAGATATCTTCAACCTCTCTTTACAACAATCTGAGGTCCCTATCTGCTTGAAGAAGACGACCATGATTCCAATACCTAAGAAAATCCAAGCAGCATGCCTTAATAACTGTCGGCCAGTGGCTCTGACATCCATCATTATGAAGTGCTTCAAAGGCTAATCATGGCATGAATCAATTCTAGCCTTCCAGACTATCTAGAGTCACTACAGTTTGCCTACCACCGTAACAGGTCCACAGCAGATGCCATTTCCCCGGCCCTGCACTCAACTTTGGAACACCTAGATAGCAATGACACGTATGTCAGACTCCTACTTATTGAGTACAGCTCAGCCTTCAACACCGTTATTCCCACGAAACTCATCTCAAAACTCCGTGGCCTGGGCCTCAGCACCTCCCTCTGCGACTGGATCCTCAACTTCCTAATTCACAAATACAATCAGTAAGGATAAGCAACAACACCTCCTCCACGATCACCCTCACCATCAGTGTCCCACAAGGCTGTGTTTTCAGCCCCCTACAGTACTCCTTATACACCTATGACTGTGTGGCCAAATTCCCCTCCAATTTGATTTTCAAGTTTGCTGATGACACCACCGTAGTGGGTCGGATCTCAATCAATGATGAGACAGAGTACAGGAATGTGATAGAGAATCTGGTGAACTGGTGCGGTGACAATAATCTCTCCCACAATGTCAACAAAATGAAGGAGATTGTCATCAATTTCAGGAAGCGTAAAGAACATGCCCCTGAATACATCAACAGGAGCAAACTAGAAAGGGTTGACACCTTCAAGGTTTTAGGTGTCCAGATCACCTACAACCTGTCCTGGTCCCCCCATGCCAACACTATAGTTCAGAAGGCCCACCAATGCTTCTATTTTCTCAGAAGACTAAGGAAATTTGGCATGTCAGCTACGGCTCTCACCAATTTTTACAGATGTACCGTAGAAAGCATTCTTTCTGGTTGTATCACAGCTTGGTATGGCTCCTGCTCTGCCCAACACTGCAAGGAATGACAAAAGCTCATGAATGTAGCCCAATCCATCACGCAAACTGACCTCCCATCCACTGACTCTGTCTACACTTCCCGCTGCCTCATCAAAGCAGCCAGCACAATTAAAGGCCCCACGCAAACCAGACAGTCTTTCTTCCATCTTCTTCTGTCGAGAAAAGGGTATAAAAGTCTGAGGTCATGTACCAACCGACTCAAGAACAGCTTCCTCCCTGCTGCTGTCAGACTTTTGAATGGACTTACCTTGCATTAAGTTGTTCTTTCTCTGCACCCTAATTATGACTATAACACTACATTCTGCACTTCCTCATTTCCTTCTCTATGAATGGTATGTTCTGTCTGTATAGCGCACAAGAAACAATAATTTTCATTGTATGCTAATACATGTGACAATAATAAATTGAACCAAGCCAAATTTCTCTTTATTGTATTTAGCGACTGCTCTTGGGGAAGACAATTTCAAAGATTCGTAATGTCTTGAGTGAGGAAAGTTCTCCTCATCTCAGTTCAAAATGTCTCATCTCTTATTGTGTACTCATGTGAAAAGCGAAAAGTTAATTAGAATTTTTTTAAGGTGGGGGTGGGATACGTGAAATATCTTTGTAGCAGCAACAGCACAAAATGGGCAATCACAAAGTGTCTTTTGAATGGACCCACCTTTTATTAAGATGATCCTTCTCTATACTATAGCTATGACTGTAACATTACATTCTGCTCTCTCTCCTTTTCTTCTCCCCCTGTACAAGGAACAAAGAACAAAGAAATGTACAACACAGGAACAGGCCCTACGGCAATCCAAGCCTGCGCCAATCATGATGCCTGCCTAAATTAAAACCATATGCGCTTACAGAATCCAATTCCTTCCATTCCCATCCTATTCAGGGATTCATCCAGTTGCCCCTTAAATGCTGCTATTGTACCTGCTCCCACCACCTCCCCAGGCAATATATTCCATACATTCACCATCCTCTGTGTAAAAAACTTATCTTGCACATTTCTAAACTTTTCCCATGCACTTAAACCTATGTCCCCTAGCATTTGACTTTCCTACCCTAGGAAAGAGCGTCCGACTATCCGTTCTGTCCACGCCATTCATAATCTTGCGACCCTCTATCATGTCACCCCTCAACCTCCGTCATTCCAGTGAGAACAAACCGAGTTTTTCCAACCCCTCCTCATAGTTAATTGCCCTCCAAACAACATCCTGGTACCCTACGAACGGTATGTTTTATCTGTATAGCGCACAGGAAACAATACTTTTCACTGATTACCAATACAAGTGACAATAATAAATCAAACCAAAATTATCAACCTGTTTTACATCCCACTTCTTGATAGACTTTAAACTGTAAATATCACGTGCCGGAAGGTATCACTTTGGGAGATAGGGTACAGTGTTCAACATCAGCTAAATGCTCTGGGAGATGAGTGCCAGGTATGAGACAGATTGCTGAGGAAGCCATAATAGAGGGAGTGGGGCAAAATTCTCTCATACAATATAACGGGGCACTCTTGTTCTTACTGTTCTCGGAGAAATCTAAGACAATATGATTAAAATCTGACATTACCAAAGCTATCTACCTACCGACCTACCTTACCAGAGCTTCTGGACTGGACATCTGTTCCCAGAAGTTCTGGCCTGAATAGAAGTTGTCACTCTCCCACCAAACAGCCTCAGATCAAAATGGCAGATCGGCAGCCAATGATGTCATGGAAGCTTGACCTGAATATTGATGGGTGAATATTGATGGAGAAACTCCAAAAGCTTGAGCAAACAACACACCACCGGTTTCCTCCCACAGTCCGTAAGACGTTCTAGTTAAGTGCATTGGCCGTGCTAAATTCAACCTCAGTATACCTGAACAGGCGCCGAAGTGTGGCAACTAGGGGACTATCACAGTAACTTCACTGTGGTGTTAATGTAAGTCTACTTGTGACAATAACAAATAAACTTTAAATTCTCAAGGAGAGCTGGGAACACATTTAGAGATTGGCACCACTGCTCCAAGAGACTGCGAGGGAGAGGTGTAGGGGAAAGTGTGTGTAATAGCATAAAGATAAAAACCCTGATTTTACCGGCAGACCCGCACTGATTTTGGGGCAGGCGAGGCTTGCAGAACGACATTCTCTGTTGGCCTTGGGTGCGAACTTACGAGCCTCGGGTGGACGTGCTGGAAAATTCTGACCAAAGCCTCAGTGACAGGAAGATTTAGAGTAAAGGGTTAACTCTAATTATGAATGCTAAACATATCATCCATAACGCCATGATGTATGGCTCTCGCACCGCCTCCTGGGGCAGTGTGGGAGAAGATCTAAGAGAAGAGCTCCAGCTCTGCCTTGGTTTCATTGAGCCTTTGTAAATAGTTAGCACGTACATAAATATTTTTGAACAAAAAAGCAGTACCTTCAGCAAGATAACTACAAGAGTACAAAGCCAACAAATCCTATGATATACCCACAATAACAAAGTGTGGAGGACAGAGAAAACAAATTATTTTTTCTAGTCAGTTTCTCCTCGTGCCTTCAAAAGCATTCGGTGAAAAATATGAATCTGCCTTCCTGAATATGAGAGTTCTGACTGTGAAGGGTCCCCATTAATAGCATAATTCAATTAGTATGAATATGCAATTCAGTGGATTAATTAAAAGCTTCTTTTATTAGTGAAATAGTCAGCTAATTGTTGCAATGCCTGCTATTTGTATCATTCTCTTTGTCACGCTGCTTTTATCAAGATTTGGCATCTACTGCTGTGACTTAGTTCATTTATCCTTATTGAAAGTTTAAGGTTGTACCTGCTCCCGGTGTTACCCTGTCATGAGTGTGAACTACATAGCAAGAGCCACCTGGTACATTCAACCTGAACCTGTAACATCAGCAGATTACTCTCGACAAACCACACTGATCTACAGCATCTCTCAGCAAACTCTTTCTCTAAAGAGCCCCCACAGTGTTCGTTCAAGTGAAAAGCTTTTAATAAGGCAGCCTCGCTTTGCCCCTCGCTGTGCTTGGAAGAATGGAAAACAGAGGGGGCTAGTTGGGGAAAGAAATCGCTCCTGATGTTGTGGTGCCACCCTGGTTCCCTTCCTCCACCTCGTTTAGCCGAGGTGGGCAGGATGGGAAGGACCCATGTCACTGGAGGGCCTTTATTTTGCGCTGCTTTCAACTGGAGCAGGTGGAGGTGAAACCGTGCACATCAAAAGTCACAATGATTGATGGCGCTGGCTGTTTCGGCAACGTCCTTATCTGCATGCAAAACCGCTTTGACATGCAAGCTGTCAGGGACATAAAGAGATTTGTTTTTGTAGTCGAAAGAGCTTCAATGAGCTTAATTTCCACTGTCCGTTTGCACAACAAAGTGAGATCTAATAAGTCCCAGAGAAAATTGGCCATGTGAGAATGAAAATTTCAGACTGCAGCATTAAATAAAATGAGCTTAGTTGGCAGATCGCAGCAGGCAAACAATAAAGTATTAGCAGATCGATACAGGACAGGCCTAAAGCTTGTAACCTCATGCACAGCTACCTGGCAAGGTTTGGGCAATTGATTGCCTGCCCCTCGTCGCTATACCAATGTCATTTGTTATCTTTCATTCGCTATTAAAGTTTTCTTTGCAGCGAATAATCCCCCTATGGGATTTGATGGAAGAGAGATATAAGCTGAGGCACCAGAACTTGAGTAAATAACTGTGATTGAGTACAAAATTTGTCTGGACCTTAATCTTTGCAATTGTGGAAGTTGTTTGACGGGTGTATTTGCGGTTTGAAATGATTGCTGTCAAGAAGGGTATCCATTGCCTCGAGTCAACAAAACACTTTGATAAACATGAACGTAGATTTCACAAGTTACAATTGGGAAGGACAGACTTTCTTTCTAAAAAGTGAACTCAAATAGACTACATATTCTGTCGCATAACAGTGCACCACACCTTGGAACAGTTAACTGGGTTAAAAGGACTATGTAGATGTTATTGCTCAAATTGATTGAGTAGCAATTTCTAGCAAGGTAAATGTGGGCTCACCAATGCCCTTCTCCTACACCCATGTTTGGGAATTATTTTAATATGGGATGTGGGCTAGCATTTGTTGCCCATCCCTAATTGCCCTTTGACTGGGTGACTTGCTAGGTCATTTCAGAGGGCATTTATTGCCATGGGTCTGGAGTCACATGTAGGGCTGAGGAGGTAAGGGCAAAAGGAGTCCGGGAACATAAGAACATAAGAAATAGGAGCAGGAGTAGGCCATCTAGCCCTTCGAGCCTGCCCCGCCATTCAATAAGATCATGGCTGATCTGTCGCTGCTCAGTTCCACTTTCCCGCCCTCTCCCCATAACCCTTAATCCCCTCTCTTATCAAAAACCCATCAACCCGCGTCTTAAATATATTTAGCGAGGCAGCCTCCACCACTTCAACGGGCATAGAATTCCGGAGATTCACCACCCTTTGAGTGAAGAAGTTCCTCCTCAACTCCGTTCTAAACCGCCCCCCTTTTATCTTGAGGCTGTGCCCCCTAGTCCTACTGTCTTTTTTGAGCGGGAAGAGTCTTTCCACCTCTATCCTATCCACCCCATTCATCATCTTATACGTCTCAATGAGATCTCCCCTCATTCTTCTAAACTCTAACGAGTACAAGCCCAGTTTATTCAGCCTCTCCTCATAGCTCAACCCCCTCAACTCCGGTATCAGCCTAGTAAACCTCCTCTGCACTCCCTCCAAGGCCAAAATATCTTTGCGCAGGTGCGGCGCCCAAAACTGCGCACAGTACTCCAGCTGCGGCCTCACCAATGCCCTATACAGCTGCAGCAAGACCTCCTTACTTTTATATTCAATCCCCTTCGCTATGAAGGCCAGCATCCCATTCGCCTTCCTGACCACCTGCTGCACCTGCAAGCTGGGTTTTTGCGACTCATGCACAAGGACCCCGAGGTCCCTCTGCACCGTCGCCTGCTGCAGTTTTTCGCCACGTAAGTAATAGTCCTTCCTACCATTCTTCCTACCAAAGTGGACCACCTCACACTTGCCAACATTAAATTCCATTTGCCATTTCCTGGCCCATTCGCCCAGCCTATCTAGATCCTTCTGTAGACTCTCCACACCCTCCGCACAATTTGCCGTTCCCCCAATCTTGGTGTCATCAGCAAATTTCGACACCCTACACTCGGTTCCCTCCTCCAGATCATCTATATAAATGGTAAAAAGCTGAGGCCCCAGCACCGACCCCTGGGGCACTCCACTAGTCACCATCCGCCAATCCGAATAGCACCTGTTGACCCCCACTCTCTGCCCCCTATTTGACAACCAATCCTCTATCCACACTAACACCCTACCCCCAACTCCATGTCCCTTGACCTTCTGCAATAACCTCTTGTGAGGTACTTTGTCAAACGCCTTCTGAAAATCTAGAAAGACCACATCCACCGGCTCTCCTCTATCCACCGAAGAGATAGAGAATCTGGCGGAATGATGCAATAACAATAATCTCTCCCTCAACATCAGTAAAATGAGGGAGATTGTCGTCGACTTCAGGAAACATACTGGAGGACATGTTCCTGTCTATGTTAGTGGGGGTGAAGTGATAATTGTTGAGAGCTTCAAAGTTTGAGGTGTTTACATCACCAACAACCTGTAATGGTGCCTCCATGCCAGCACTATAGTTAAGAAAGCCCACCAATCTCAGGAGATTAAGGAAATTCAACACGTCCACTACGGCTCTCACCAACTTTTACAAATGCACCGTGGAATGCACCCTTTCTGGATATACCATAGCTTGGTACGGCTTTTGATCTGTCAAAAACTGCAAGAAACTTCAAAGGATTGTGAACGTAACCCAATACATCACGCAAATCAACCTCCTGTCCATTGTCTCTGTCTAAACTTCCCACTGCCTTGAAAAAACCGCCAACATAATGAAGGGCCCCACACACCCTGGACATTCTCCCTTCCACCTTCTTCCAATGGTAAAAAAATACAAAAGAACATGTACCAACCAACTCAAGAACAGCTTCTTCCCTGCTGTCATCCATCACTTGAATGGACCTACCTAATATTAAGCTGATCTTTCTCAACCTGTCTGTAACTGTAACATTATATTCTGCCACCCCTCCTTTCCTTCTCCCTGTGTACTCTATGAATGGTATGCTTTGTCTGTATAGCATGCAAGAAACAACACATTTCACTGCCTCCCAATACATGTGACAATAATAAATCAAATCAAATGTTCCTTTCCCTAAAAGGACATTAGTGGATCAGATGAATTTTTACAACAATCAACGATGGTTTCACTGTTGGACTTTCAACTCCAGATTAATTTTTTCAATTCAAATTTCACCATCTGCCATAGAAGGATTTGAACTTGGGTTCCCCAAAATTTTGGTTAGTCTCTGGGTTATGAGTGCTGTGACAATACTGCAACACCATCTTCCTTTGTTTTACTGGGGACATTATAATAACAAAGCCCAATGCCTTCCTGGTTTACAGGGAAGTCTATTCCTGCTCCATCGCTATTCAAACATGGGTAATAGAGCATTTTCAAACCGCACATAGCGCGACTAAATCTCAAAGAATCAAAAATACACTTTGGAGCTCCCGCTGTATCTAGCAATCTCTAAGCTGTTGCTTTGTGTAAAAAACACCTAAAGCTTTTTGATATCGTAATCTATGAATTTCATTTGAGCACCATCTTAGGATTTCCCCTCTCCCACTTTCAACTAAAGTTTATCCTCTCCATGTCAGAGATTGGGTCACTATTGAAGATGGACCCATATCTAAAGTACACAGGAGGTGGGACTGCACTTCTGAGGAAGGTAATCCTGTCGCCCAGAGCGGGCTGAAGAAAATAATCACTCTCATTTTCTTTTGGATTCCCCTCAGAGGGCAGAGGAAGTGACTTGACAACTTTAATGGTCGGTTTGGGCAAGTTGATATCTGCCTTTTCTTTACTGCAGCTTTCTCAAAGAGATTTCACATTTGTCTCAGCAGACATGGACGGAGCCAGATTATAGAAAACATCCTTTCTGTGCGTATTACAGCTTGATATGGCTCCTACTCTGCCCAAGACAGCAAGAGGGTTGTGAACATAGCCTGATCCATCAAGCAAACCAGCCTCCCATCCATTGACTCTGTCTACACTTCCCCACTGTCTCAGAAAAGCAGTCAGCATCATCAAGAACTCCACACACTCCGGATATACTCTTTTTCACCTTCTTCCATGGGGAAAAAGATACAAAAGTCTGAAGTTACGTACCAACCGACCCAAGAATAACTTTTTCCCTGTTGCATCAGACTTTGAATGCATCTCCCTTATATTAAGTTGATCTTTCTCTATGTCCTATCTTCAACTACAACAATACATTCTGCATTCTCTCCTTTCCTTCTCCCCCTCGCATTCTATGAACAATATGCTTTATCTGCAGAGCACACAAGAAACAATATTTTTGACTGCATACCAATACACGTAACAACAATAAATCAGATCTAAAAGTGATGGGTTTTTGGCAGAACCCCCAGGGGCTAAATCATTTAGAACTCTCAGGATAAGTTTCAGATTGCAACCAATTTTGGGCAGGAAACTTTTGAAGGAAAATCATGACCTTGGAGATGTTGTGAAGAAGGTTTATCAGAATTGTTAGCAGGTTCAAGAAATGTCAAGATATGTGCAGAGGCCAGAAAAGCTGGGATTGTTCTCCTTGGAACAGAGGTTAATGGGAGATTTAGTCATGAAGGCCTTCGATAGAGTAAAGCAGCAGAAACCATGCCAAATGGTGGGAGCCGCTGGAGCAGAGGACACAGATTTAAGCTAGCTGTCAAAGGAACAAAGGGGGACTCGGGGGGGGGTGGGAGGGTGGAAAATTCTTTGACAGGGTGAGTTGTTTTGATCTGGAGAGCACTGCCTTAAAGGACGGTGCAAAATGTGTTCAAGAGCAACTTTCTGAAGGGATATTGATTTGAAAAGGAAACTCTGCAGGACTGTGGGGGCATAGAGGGAAACTGGAACTAATTAGACAGCTCTTTCAAAGAACTGCCACCGTATAATTGGTCGAAAGGCCTCCTCCGGTGCTCAATAACTCTACGAGAGTAGGAACACCCCTAGCATTTCTGAAGAAATGATTGGGTTGGGAATAATGCCCAGTTTCCTTGGAGTCCAATTCCTGAACTTGATTAATGGAATGTAAACATGATGGATTTATGGCCCCTTGCCAGAGTTTGGACAGTGCTTTGTTCCTGTAACTCACACATTTCCAATCCTTATACATTTTTAATCCACTATGTTCCCTGTGGCACAGTAATGTGGTAAACTTGCACTTTATTTAGCTTTTCTTCATAAATTGATCCAATGGTCGATCACAGTAATTAAAACCAGCACACGCTCTTTTTTGAACTTCAATCTTTGGCTATCTTTCATGCCCCAAAATAATCACAAGTGAGCAATTTTGCACTGTTTGTCGTACACAGCACCAGAATAAAACGTTGATGAAATAAGATATATATGCCGGAGCTCTATCACCTCACCCGCTGGCAAGGGTCTGAGTGAGACCATAAAATCTCACCCAGAAGGTGCTCAGAAACTATGGGCCTGCAATTTGACAGGCCATGGCACTATAATAATGGAGGAATAGCAGCAAAATCCATCACTTAAACCACGAAAGAGCCAGGAAATAATGATGCCAATATTGACACTACTGTCACAGTACATGTGAATCTTTGGAGTTCCTTCCCCCCCAGAGGGTTTTGGATTTCGATCATTGAGTACAATCAGGGGTGAGATCTATGTATAGACTTTTGGACACTTGGGAAATGAAAGAATCTGTGGGTAAGTGGAGTTGAGGGGATCATATTGAATGGCAGAACGGGCTCATAGAGGCACAGGAACATAGGAATTAGGAGCAGAAGTAAGCAATTCAACCCTTTGAGTCTGCCCAGCCATTTAATCAGATCATGGCCAATATCTCAAATAGAAACATGCAAATTAGAAGCAGAAGTATGGCCTACTTAAGGTTTTCATAGAAATCGTAGCAATCATAGAAACTCTACAGTACAAAAAGAGGCCATTCAGCCCATCAAGTCTGCACCGACCATAATCCCACCCAACTCCACCCCCATATCCCTACACATTTACCCATTAATTCCTCTAATCTACGCATCTCACGACACTAAGGGCATTTTTTTTTCAGCATGGCCACTCAACCTAATTAGCACATCTTTAGACAGTGGGAGGAAACCAGAGCACCCAGAGGAAACCCACGCAGACATGGGGAGAATGTGCAAACTCTACACAGACAGTGACCCTTTTCTTTGATTCTTAAGGAAGTTATAGTTTACTGTGCTATTTTGCTAAATTGCTGGAGCCGTGAATGGAACTGGGAAAGGCTCCAATCCCTCCCTCTCCTGAAGAACTGCAGTGAGCATCAATTTGTGGCAATTTGGTCAGACTTACCCATCGCTTGTTGGGACTTTGATCTGGCGAGATGATGGTGTAAGTTGGACACAAGGCTGAAGAATTAATATTCAAGGCCTTACTGTACAGCATAATTAAAGTAGATCAGCAAATGCTGAGGGGATGAGCAAACATGATTTTGTGCCAGTTAGATGATGAGCAGCAGAGTTTTTGAAGAGCTCAAGTTTACAGAGGGTGGAAGATGGGAGATGGTTTGTGTCATGACTCAAATAAGGCCTATGAGTTTGGCCTCTTGGAGTATGAGCTCCCTGATTGAGGTCAGAATTGCCTGCCCAATAATCTGCATATGAATATGGAAGTGTCAAGTCCACTGGCACTCCTGATTCTGACTTTGTAAATGAAGAACTCGAGGAATGGTATAGAGTTTGTAAATAAAGGGAATCTTGGTGAAGGGACTACAGCTTCTGAGGAGTTATTTCAATTTGCAGTCTGGTTTCCACTGTAAATATGTAAATACAATTTGGATCTCTGTCCAGGTAAAGTTTGACTTGTTCTGGATTGGAAAGTTTTCTTATCACTTGTGAGTGACTTTGGTCTAACTCCAATATATTTCTTCAAAAACTCCTTTATTTACACTATCGTACGTTCTACACTTTTAGGTAAGCCTCTTTCCTGCACACACTACTCCATTGATCTTCTCAATCTTTTGCACATGACTGCTGATGTCACTGTTACACCATGGTACACATAATTATCTCAATACTATTAACTCAGTAACTACATCTCACCCTAGGTTTAATCTCACCATTTTTAAATAACAATCTATTTTCTTAAACAATTTTCTTTAACTATTTATCCATCTCACCTCAAAAGTCTGATTTTTGCTGGGAAAGCCTTTGCCTTCCCTGCTCTCCCTAGAATCATAGAATCCTTACATTCGGCCATCGAGCCTCATGGCACCAGGGACCCAGATTCAATTCTAGCCTTGCATAACTCTGTGGAGTTTGGACATTCTCCCCATGTCTGCATCTTTCAAATAATTAATATCCAGACTCTATCCCCTCAACCTCACATGTTTACCCTACTAGTCCCACTGACACTAATGGGCAATTTAGCATGGCCAATTCACCTAACCCGCATATCTTTGGACAGTGGAAGGAAATCAAAGCACCCGGAGGAAACCCATGCAGGCACGGGACGCAGATGCAAACATGGTAGGTAAAATGTTAGAATCCGTCATTAAGGAGGAAATTGCGAGGCATCTTGAAGGGAATTGCTTGATAGGGCAGACGCAACACGGTTTCATTAAAGGGAAGTCGTGTCTGACAAATTTACTGGAGTTCTATGAGGATGTGTCTAGGGCGGTGGATAGAGGAGAGCCGGTGGATGTGGTCTTTCTGGATTTTCAGAAGGCGTTTGATAAGGTACCTCACAAGAGGTTACTGCAGAAGGTCAGAGGACATGGAGTTGGGGGTAGGGTGTTAGCGTGGATAGAGGATTGGTTGTCAAATAGGAGGCAGAGAGTGGGGGTCAATGGGTGCTATTCGGATTGGCGGTTGGTGACTAGTGGGGTGCCCCAGGGGTCGGTGCTGGGGCCTCAGCTATTTACCATTTATATAGATGATCTGGAGGAGGGAACCGAGTGCAGGGTGTCGAAACTTGCTGATGACACCAAGATTGGGGGAAAGGCAAATTGTGCGGAGGGTGTGGAGAGTCTGCAGAAGGATCTAGATAGGCTGGGCGAATGGGCCAGGAAATGGCAAATGGAATTTAATGTTGGCAAGTGTGAGGTGGTCCACTTTGGTAGGAAGAATGGTAGGAAGGACTATTACTTACGGGGCGAAAAACTGCAGCAGGCGACGGTGCAGAGGGACCTCGGGGTCCTTGTGCATGAGTCGCAAAAACCCAGCCTGCAGGTGCAGCAGGTGGTCAGGAAGGCGAATGGGATGCTGGCCTTCATAGCGAGGGGGATTGAATATAAAAGTAGGGAGGTCTTGCTGCAGCTGTATAGGGCATTGGTGAGGCCGCAGCTGGAGTACTGTGTGCAGTTTTGGGCGCCGCACCTGCGCAAGGATATTTTGGCCTTGGAGGGAGTGCAGAGGAGGTTTACTAGGCTGATACCGGAGTTGAGGGGGTTGAGCTATGAGGAGAGGCTGAATAAACTAGGCTTGTACTCGTTAGAGTTTAGAAGAATGAGGGGAGATCTCATTGAGACGTATAAGATGATGAATGGGATGGATAGGATAGAGGTGGAAAGACTCTTCCCGCTCAAAAAAGACAGTAGGACTAGGGGGCACAGCCTCAAGATAAAGGGGGGGCGGTTCAGAACGGAGTTGAGGAGGAACTTCTTCACTCAAAGGGTGGTGAATCTCTGGAATTCTCTGCCCGTTGAAGTGGTGGAGGCTGCCTCGCTAAATATTTTTAAGAAGCGGGTTGATGGGTTTTTGATAAGAGAGGGGATTAAGGGTTATGGGGAGAGGGCGGGAAAGTGGAACTGAGCCACGACAGATCAGCCATGATCTTATTGAATGGCGGGGCAGGCTCGAAGGGCCAGATGGCCTACTCCTGCTCCTATTTCTTATGTTCTTATGTTCTTATCTCCCCCAGCTTGTTCTTGTCATGGATGATTGAGGGGGACACATCTAATCAGTTCATTGACTGGATCACCGTTCTGCGAGTAGGGCATAATTTTCCAGCCCTTTTCTGCCAGTGGAATCTTCATCACCTGCTGAAGACCACCTCTGCGGCAGGTTCCCTGGTGGCAGGGCGAATGATCCACGCAAAACACCGTCAGCATCGTCCTGCTGGCAGCTAATATCAGAAAACACGGCTTGGTGGGGGTGGAAGTGGGGGCACAAAAACCCACTCATACTTTTTGTTTCACTGTTCCAGATCATGTGATATTCAAGCACATTTGTTCTTGCAATCTCGAATAAAATTAAAGCTTTTCTGTTTCTCCTGTACGTGTCAAATGGAATGTGAATGAGATAGGGACATCGTTATTCTGCTTGTTCAAGGACTGTGCCTTTGGACTTTCAAAATCATATACGTACTATCGGACCTGGTGCTAACGTTGCTAAAATCTTCAGTCTAAGCCTGGAGTTTTACCAATTCTTCTGTTTTTCTCTTTGATCATTCCCTGTGTTTCTTACTCTTGTGTGGTCATCTCATATAGCATTCTGTTTTAAGTTCTGCTTCGACAACAGAATTTTGTATTTTCAACTTTCTGTCCATAAGCAACAAAGCTGATAAAAATCCATTACTTCAGCGTGTTGTTCTATAATTCAGCAAGGTAAAATCCCAATCTCTGTTCTTAGTCGTGAGAATTTTAATGGTTTTCACCACTCGCTCAGACTGGCCCTGGTTCTATGGGTGCAGGGTAGGACTTGCAATATGATTTCTTGAAGTATTCATTCAGGAACTGCAGGGTATTGTCCAAGGCAGTTGTGACCAGAAACCCATGCACTGAAAGGACATATCATTGTTTCAGTTGCTATAGAATGGAAACTGGTAGCTTTTAACCATATGGGGTGGCACAATGATTGGCACTGCTGCCTCACGGCACCAGGGAGCCAGATTCAATTCTGGCCTTGCGTAACTCTGTGGAGTTTGCACATTTTCCCCATGTCTGCATCTTTCAGATAATTAAACCATGTTGGTTGCATACCACAAATAACAACTTTATGGTAAAAAGTGTTAATAGTCATTTGCAACTTATGACATGGAATCTAAATTTAATGTTTTTGATTGAGTTGATTTATTATTGTCACATGTATTTACAGTGAAAAGTATTGTTTCTTGCGCGCTATACAGACAAAGTACATAATCCATAGAGAAGGAAATGAGAGACTGCAGAATGTAGTGTTACAGTCATTGCTAGGGTATAGAGAAAGGTCGACTTAATGCAAGATAAGTCCATTCAAAAATCTGACAGCAACAGGGAAGAAGTAGGTTGGTATGTGACCTTAGACTTTTGCATCTTTTTCCTAACGGAAGAAGTTGGAAGAGAGAATGTCTGGGGTGTGTGTGTGGTCTTTAATTACGCTGATTGCTTTGTTGAGACAGCGGGAAGCATAGACAGAGTCAATGGATGGGAGGCTGGTAATCAGAAGACAATTGTGTCCATAAACCCATGCATTGAAAGGATATATCATTGTTTCAGCTGCTGTAGCATGGAGACTAGTAGCTTCTAACCATATGGGGTGGCACAGTGGTTGGCACTGCTGCCTCACAGTGCCAGGGACCCAGATTCATTCCCAGCCTTGGGTGACTGCGTGGAGTTTGTACATTCTCCCCGTGTCTGCATCTTTCAGATAATTAAACCATGTTGGTTGCATATCACAAATAACAACTTTATGGTAAAAACTGATAATAATTAATTGCAACTTATGACATGGATTCTAATGTAATGGCTGCCAATGTTTGGAAACTGTGTGGAAGATAATTTGCATGTACTTTAAAGAAAATAAGTACCAAGACAAGATTTCAGAACTAGGTTTAGAGCCTTCTCACTTAGGAAGCAAAGGAATGCTATAGCATTCTATTAGACTGTGCAGATGTTACGTGGGAACAGACCATTCAATTCTTCAAGGCAGATCCACCAACTGATATCCAAATTGAGCTTTATCTTAACTCAGCTTGGTGCCACACCTTTTATACTGTAGTCCATCTCAGTTAATAGTATTTATTGAATTAACAATTACAGCTTCTTGTGAGAGTGAGTTTCTCACTTCTATCACTTATTACTTGAAAAATTGCTTTCTAAATCCATTCCTGAATGGTCTGAATCTGATTTTAAAATTACATTCCCTGACCCTGCATTCCCCTACCACCGGGGGAAAATAAAACCTACCTGTAATAAATTCCTATCAAATCCTACATACTGCAATCAAATTATGCTTTAACCCCAGTATTGCGGAAAACCTCAGGCTAAAGGGATGATCCTTTAAAACAGAGATGAGGAGGAATTTCTTCAGCAAGAGAGTGGTGAATCTGTGGAACTTTTTGCCCTCAGAAGGCTGTGGAGGCCAGGTTATCTATAAGACAAAGTTAGATAGGTTCTTGATTAATAAGAGGGTCAGGGGTTATGGGGAAAAGGCAGGAGAATGGGGATGAGAATTGATGGTTTGAGTGGCCTAATTCTGCTCCAATGTCTTATGGTCTTATAAATCTAGTTTATTTTTCCTCATAATCTAACCTTTGGAGCTCTTTTCACCATACAAGTCACATACTTCCTGACTTTTCATTTTTATCTGTCACCCTTTTCTTCACCGCTCAACATTGTCCCCTTCCCCATCCACCCAATATTCTAATACGTCACGTTTATCATTCTTAGTCTATCTTGTAACCTCTTACAGCTGTAACTTTTACAAGCTCTTCCCTTCCGTTCTGTTATGTATAGTACAGCTGTGTCATAATATGAACTTACAGTAAGTACTTTTTTTTTAAATTCACTTGCAGGATGTAAATTTATTGCTTTGCATTTATTTATTGATTTGGCTGGCTGCCAAATTTTGATTTGAATTGATTTATTATTGTCACATGTATTAGTATACAGTGAAAAGTATTGTTTCTTGCATGTTATACAGAAAAAGCATACCGTTCATAGAGAAGGAAATGAGAATGTAGTGTTACAATCGTAGTTAGGGTATAGAGAAAGATCAACTTAATGTGAGGTAGGCCCATTCAAAAGTCTGATGGCAGCAGGGAAGAAGCTGCTCTTGAGTCAGTTGGTACGTGACCTCAGACTTTTGTCTCTTTTTCTCAACAGAAGAAGGTGGAAGAGAGATTGTCTGGAGTGCATGGGGTCCTTAATTACGCTGGTTGCTTTGCTGAGGCAGCGGGAAGTGTAGACAGAGTCAATGGATGGAAGGTTGGTTTGCATGATGGATTGGGCTACATTCACGATCTTTTATAGTTTCCTGCAGTCTTGGGCAGAGCAGGAGCCATATCAAGCTGTGATACACTCAGAAAGAATATTTTCTATCGTGCATCTGTAAAAATTGGTGAGAGTTGTAGCTGATATGCAACAGGATTGAGGTGTTAAGGGCAGATGAAATTGCGCCCCATGATTTTTACGTATTAACCTATTCTTAGACAATGAGCTGTGCGAACTCCAAAGAAAGCTATGAGTTACGCTTGTATTTGTAACTTGACTGGGCGAAAATCTAGCAAAAGGAGTTTAATGTGGGCAAGCGTGAGGTCAAACATTGTGGTCAGGGGAATCAAAAGGCAGATTATTCTCCAAATGGAGAGAGACTGCAGGTGAGTGAAGTACAGAGGGATCTAGGTGTTCTTGAGCAAGAATCGCCAAAAGATGGCAGGCAGATCGAAGGAGGTAAGGAGGCAAATGGCACATTGGTCTTTATTGCAACGGGGTTGGAGTTTAAAAATAGGGAGATTTTATTGCAATTGTACAGGGTGGTGGTGAGGCCTTATCTGGAGTACTGTGTACAGTTTTATTCCCCTAACCTAAGAAAGGAATTGGTAACATTGGAGGCAGTCCAAAGGAAAGTCACCAGGCTCATTCCTGGGATGAGAGGGTTGTACTATCAAGAGAGACTCAGTGGTGTGTGTGTCTGTATTCCTAGGAGTTTAGAAGAATGAGGGGTGATCTTATTCAAACATATAAGATCCTGAGAGGCCTTGACACATTAGAAGGTGAGATGATTTCACTAGTGGTAGAGTCTCAAATAAGGGGACATAGCTACAAGATAAAGGGCCAGTCATTTAAAACTGAGTTGTATAGAAATTCCTTCTCCCAGAGGGTGGTGAATCTCTGGAATTCCCTGTCCCAAAGGGTGATCCCAGTTAGAAGTCTCAAAACACCAAGTTAAAGTCCAACAGGTTTATTTGGAATCACAAGCTTTTGGAGTGCTGCTCTTTCATCAGGTGGTGGAGGCAGGATCATGATAAGTAGTCAAAGTGGAGGTGGTTAAATATTTGATAGATTGAGGAATAGAGGGCAAAGGGGAAAAGACCTAGAAAAGGAGTTGAGGCCAACATAGATCAGCCATGATTGTATGGAATTGTGGGGCAGGCTTGAAGGGCCTGGTGGCCAGTTCCTGCTTCTTTTCTTTGTGTTCTTGTGATAAGCTGATAGAATTCCATGAGCTAAGCTGGGAAGCTGCGTTGTTTGGAGCATAAATACAAGCACTGACCAGATGAGCTGAATGTCCTAGTTCAATGCTGTAAATTCAATATAATACTCTGTTACACTAATCTATTGGACAAGCTCAGATACAGAGACAAGTTGACAGACAGCATAGTTATGTAACATGAAGGCTTTCAGCGGAGCAGTTTTACAACTCCTAGCCAGCCACGCTCTCCCCAAAACCGGAAAATCCTGCCTGAGGACAACGGGCCTTTGCATGGTGTGTACCACCCCCGCCTGCTCTGATTCCTGTGGCGGGCAGGACAGGAAAACCCCATTGCTAGTATCAGACTAGTGTTCAGACTACATCCCAGTCTTCAGTCAAACTTGATGGAATCACAGAGTTTATACCAAGGTTTTTTTTGTGACATGTCTTTCAGAACAGCAATGTAAAAAGGTTCAGAGTAACATGATCAAAAGCATAAACCCAAACACCCCTAACTAATCTATGAACAGCGTGACAATCTCAGTTAATCAGTAAGGTCACGGATAAGTTTCGTGTAGGTCATTTCTATATTCCAAGCTTTACTTAGTTCTTCTGTTCTTTCTGGCTCCTTGTAGCTCTCACAAAGAACAGAGTGATTACTCATGAATTGTCGCCCATGGGATTAAAAATATCAAAGAACAAAACACGCAACAAAGAGAAGCAATGTTACCCAAGGTCCAACATGTGGTTACTGATCTCCAAAAGGCCAATTGGGTGATTTCATACCATTGTCGTTGAGGGAATCCCAACTACACAGAATGTCTGCTTTGAGCTTACCTGGTAGAAAGCAAATTTTTCAAGTGTTTTCAAGCTAAAAAATAATTTAACATCAGCCACCAAAATTTCAAAATTACAAAGACACCCCACTTGAACTGACATTAACAGAATGAAAAGAGTTTCTACGTTTAAAGTAGCGTACTTCTCGAATGTTTGGTATACCTTTTTTAACTTGTTTTCCAGCAAGTAAATTGCTTTTTCTGCGTGCCAACACTTCCATATTATCATTCAATTTTAATACGTTGCAGAGAAAAATACCTTTGTGGCAAGGGTCGTTCAACAGTGTTGAGGCAAGGTATGCTTCGTTCAGTCGTAATATAAAACACAGCTGCTAAGTAGTTAAGATTGGCGAAGTGAGCACGAAACAGATGCTTTGGCTAGGATTTTCTGCCCCCACTTTTGGTAGGTGGGAATGGTGGTGGTGAGGGGGGAGGGGGGTGGTGCGGAGCGGTGGGCAGAGAATCAAAGGGGAGTCCCAAAACATCTTTCACATCAGCGGGATTTCACCGTTCAATTGTCCCTGTCCCCTAGAACATAGAATATAGAACATTAGACATCTACTATATAGAACATATAGTACAGGCCCTTCGGCCCTCGATGTTGCGCCGACCAGTGGAACGAATCTCATGACCCTCTAACCTAAACTATTCCAATGTTATCCACATGTCTATCCATTGACCATTTGAACGCCCTTAAAGTTGGCGAATCCACAACTACTGCAGGCAGGTCATTCCACGCCATTACTACGCTCTGAATAAAGAACCTGCCTCTGACATCCGTTCTATAATTCCCACCCCTCAATTTAAAGCTATGTCCTCTCGTGCTAGCCATCGCCATCCGAGAAAAAAGGCTCTCACTGTCCACCCTATCTAACCCTCTGATCATCTTGCATGCCTCAATTAGGTCACCTCTTAACCTTTTACTCTCTAACAAAAATAACCTCAAGTCCCTCAGCCTTTCCTCATAAGACCCTGTCATTCAAGTAATGGGGTTCCCACCATGAAAGATTGGGAACCCCACTACCATACATTAATGTATACCTGGTGGTCCTCTCCGCTGTATCTTCGCCATGTAGGGGTCCTGCCTTGCCTAGAATTGGCGTGACATCATGGGACCTGCCTCCAGGGATTTTTTTACCAAGTGTTAGAAAATATGGAGGGAAAAGCCGGGAGTGGAGCCGACCGCCTGCATACCACTTTTTCTTCCTGAATTGATACTTAGTTAAAAAAATGCCCAATTCCATCCAAAGGACTCTTGGACCCATGTCCATGTCCCCACAGAGCCACCCAGAGTTCTTGTGACACCCTTGTCTTTGATGATGAGAGGCAAGTTTAGTAGCATATGGCGTCCAAACAGTGACGGCCTGAGCAGAAATGTTAAATCTGTCAAATATTCTGGGCTGTTGCAAACATTTGTTTCAATGGGGAAGGCATTTGGGGGAGACAGTGGCGCAGTGCTATTGTCACTGGACTAGTAATGCAGAGACCAAAGGGCAATTCTCTGGGGACCCGGGTTCAAATCCCACCACAGCAGATGGTGAAATTTGAATTGAATAAAAATCTGTAATTAAAAGTCTAATGATGACCATGGAAGCCATTGTCAATTGTTGTGAAAACCCATCTGGTTCACCAATATCCTTTCACGAAGGAAATCTGCCATCCTTACCTGGTCTATACGTGACTCCAGACCCACAGCAATATGGTTGACTCTTAAATGCCCTCAGGGATGGGCAATAAATGCTGGCACAGCCAGCGATGCCCACAAACTATGAACGAATATAAAAGCAAATTGCTTCAATGTAGTGTTGGCAAGTCTTACCAATACCCCATCCGCATTGCCTGCGCTGCTGAATATTCTTTGGTATCTGCATTCTCCTCACTTCCATATCATCCCACACAGCCTTGCCTTGATTGATTCATTTCCAGCTAGTTCCTGTATTATAATTCCCTGGTCTGAATTTTTGAATCCAAAAAATATTGCAATTTGGAGGGAGCTTGTTCTAAGCAGCCGTGATTGGAGTATAATTTGAAAGGCTGGTTTCGGATTTTCACCACAGCATCTTCTATTTTGCAATGCCTCCGACTTGATTTTCCGAATCTATTAAACAGACAGCATCTGAAATTATAATGACCTCACAATTGCTGTGATCCAATGTTACTTGTTGCATTGCCTCAAGAGCCTTAACAATGTGTGTTCCAGCAGAAGCTGGGTTCAGATCAACACTCGGGATGCCAACTTCAATTATGTATTCACAAACATATTTGTTCAGGGAAAATTGTTTTTATACAACAAAAATATGAACATTTCTTCACATTCCTCTTCACTCTACTCTCTAATTTTCTCTTGAAGGAGCTGAATTGAAAAGGCAATGTCTTTCATTGTCCATATGTATACTTTGTTAATAGTAGCGAGCCCCCTGGGTGTGGGTTGCATTACGTCTTAACCCTCAGCTATCCCCATGCCATATCCATATTTTTTGACTGTTCAAGGATCATTAATTGACATTCAGAAAGTGAACAGTTGGATTCCAAGCGCACCCATAAACTACATTTGGGGGAATTTTAATCTAACTTCCCGAATGCTATTTCAAATTCACTTTTATTACTTTTTGATTACTTTTCCATGCTTCACCACATCATGAGGCACCAATTCTTTGTCCTCTCTCTCCAGAGTCAAATTCTCTTCAGTTAACCCTGTGCCAGGGGAAATTTTAATCTAATTTTCCAGGTGGCATGAGTATACTCTTGCTGCAAACAAAAAGTTGAAAGGGAGAAGCTCCCACCCATGGTTAACTAAAGAAGGTAAGGAAAGCATCAGAATTAAGGCACACAGATGAATGGCAGGTCAAGTGATTGGTCAGAATGTAAGGAACAACAGAAGCTGACAAAGAGGTTAATCAGGAGGAATAAATTGGAGAATGAGAGGAAGTTAGTCAGGAATGTAAAAACAAATAGCAAGGGATCTTTATAGGAACTAAAACAGGAAAAGAACAGGTAAAGTAAGTGTTGGGTCTCTGCAGAGTGAGAATGGGGAGTGAATAGTGGATTACAAGGAAGTGGCAGACAAAATGAGCAGATGTCTTCACTATCGATGATACAAGAAACATTTCTGCAATAGCTATAAATTAGGAGGTTGAGGGGAGGGAGGGACTAGGCGTCATTACAATCTCAGGGAACCAGCATGCAAACTAATGGAGTTGGAGGCTAACAAGTCTCTGGGTCTTGATGGACTTCATGTGAGGGTCTGAAAAGAAGTAGCCACTGAGGTAATTGAGGTTGGTTTCCCTTTTCCAAAATTCACTAGACTCTGCAAATTTTCCAACGGACTAGAAATGAGCAAATTTAGCCCTTCTGTCCAAGGAGGGAGGGAGGCAAAAAACAAGGAATTAATAGGCCCGTTGGCTTGACATTTGCCATAGAATGGATTGTTAAATAGGTGGACACTTAAACAAGCTCAAAGTAGCTGGGAAATATCAGCATGGTTTCATGAAAAGGAAATTATGTTTCGCCAATGTATTGAGGTTAATTAATGTATTGAGATACCAATTAAGGAAAGCTTGGACGGGTTCATGGATGAGAGGGGTGTGGAGGGATATGGTTCAAGTGCAGGTCACTGGGACGAGGCAAAAAATGTTTCGGCACAGACAAGGAGGGCCAAAAGGCCTATTTCTGAGCTGTAATTTTCTATGGTTTCTATTGGAGTTCTTTGAAGAAGTGACATGTGCTGTGGAAAAGAGGAGAACCTGTAGATGTGTTGCATTTGGATTTCCAGAGAAAACTTGATAAGGTGCCACATGAAAGTCTATTGCAAAAAAAAGCTCATGAGGAAGGGGTTAACACATTAGCTTGGATTGACAATTGGCTGGCTAGCAGAAAACAGAGTACTCATAAATGTGTATATGCTTAATTGTCAGTATGTCACGAGTGAAGTCCCAGAGGGGTCTATGCTGGGATTCAATTTCTAAAATTTATATCAATGGCTTAGATGTGTGAAGCGAAGGCACAGTAATTAAGTCTGTAGATGGCACCAAGATAGGTAGGAAAGTATGTTGCGGTTAAGATGAGGAACTGAATACTTGTGGTCAGTTTCAATTTTAAACCTTAATCGCAATCAGAAAACTTCTCACAAGACCATGTAGCTGCTAATGCTTCTTTTTCAATGTTTGTATACGTTTTCTCGGTGTTCATGGGAGATCTTGAGGTGTAATATTGTGGGTTCCGTTCTCCATTTTTTAAACTTGAAACAGAACTGTGCCCAAGACTGTAGATGATGTCTCCACTGCTATAAAGCCTGGTGATCTGGAGAAATTAGGAGATTTTGAATAGTGTCAAAAACATTTTGTTAGTCCATTTTCCACCACCACTTGATCTTGTCTCAGCGGCTGTTGGAATGTCTCACTGATTTCCACTAAGTTTGACAGGACATTATCTACTTGGTTGACCATCCTAAGGAATCTTTGTAAATCTGTGATGTTTTCAGGCTGCGACAAGTCTCTAATGATTTTGGTTTTCTGCAGGCCAGTTCAAATTCCCAAACCTGAACAATGTGGCTTCAGAACTTTATCATAGGCTTTGCAGCTTCACATTTTGAGTTTAATGTCAAACTTGCTTCTTGCAGGACTTTGAGGACTGCTCTCACTTGATAATCATGTTCTTCTCATAGAATCCCTACAGTGCAGAAGGAGGCCATTCAGCCCATCGAGTCTGCACCAATCACAATCCCTCCCAGGCCCTATTCCGGAAACACAATTTATTTACTCTGCTCACGCCCCCTGACATTAGGGTCAATTTTACCATGGCCAATCAACTTAACCAGCTCATCTCTGGAGTGTGTGAGGAAACTGGACACGGGGAGAACGTGCAAACTCCTCACAGACAGTGACCTGAAGCCAGAATCGAACCCGGGTCCCTGGTGCTGTGGGACAGCAGTGCGAACCACGGTGCCACTGTGCCACCCCTCTTGATGAGCCATGTACGAGAATATTGTTCATGTAGCATATTGCTTCTTCCATACTTTCCAGGGCCAGAGACTTTGTAACCATTCCAAATGGTAACCTGTTAAAACAATAACACCCAGACAGGGTGATAAATGTAGTTAGCAATCTGGATTCCAGAGGAAATTGCCAAAAGCCACAGTGAAGCATCCAATTTTGTGAAGAGGGCGCTTTATTGCTAACTTGGCGAGACTTTGATCCCCTGATGCCATCGGGTGGATCTCACACTCCATTGACTTGTTTAATTGCATCAGGCCCACACAGATTTGAATTGAATCATTAGACTTTAGTACTGTGACCATTCCAGAAATCCACTACATCAGTAAGGTTACTGAAGAGGTGACTCCTTGTTGCGATATCTTCCCAATCTTGTTCTTTATATTGTCTCAGAGTGAAGGACATCCCTCACTGTGAAGAGATTTATAAGATTAGTATCTGCCTTTTGAGGGTTCTATTTTAAGTTCTCCTAAGTCTGAAAATAGTAATGGAAGTTCATTCCTGAATGCATTACCGGACAGCAATGTCATCAACCTTGTAAATGAGCCTTGGGTACGAGCATGCTTTTCTCGAGTAATGTTGATTCCTGGTTCTTTATTCCATACAGGGGTTCCATAATATCTTCATCCTTGTATCTTAATCTTGCCAAGTGTTGAACAATTACTTTAGTTGCTCTTCCTGGGCTTTTCAACTGGGTGGAGGCTATAACATATTTTAAGTCATTTAACTTCATCAGATAACACTGAAACATCAACCCCAATGTCTACTTCAATTCCATGGGGTGATCATCAGCTAAGAATTTGATATATCAATTATCATTTTCTGTTTCATTAGTCTCTTCTAAGAAGGTCTTTTCCTTTTCAGTGGCTCTTCCATTTCTTGCACTTTACTTGATTTTGTCGTAATTTTTTTCTTTCTTCCAATGAGCTAATCGGAACGCTATTTTAAAATGTCCCATCTTCCACAGTTGTGGTGCTCAGCTCTCCCTGCTGGACATTCTTCCCACTTGTGTGATGTTTCCCCGCCACACTGAGTGAGAGCCAAGATGGCGGTTGGTACTCTTTACCTCGACCTCGCAGGCTTTTGCTTCACTGTGTTTTCTTTGTTCATTGTTCAAGTTTAAGTTTATTTATTAGTGCCATAAGTATACTTGCACTAGCACTGCAACGAAGTTACTGTGAAAAATATCTGAGTCGTCACATTCCGGAGCCTGTTCAGGTACACTGAGGAAGAATTTAGCATGACCAATTCATCGAACCAACACGTCTTTTGGACTGTGCTAGGAAACCAGAGCACCCAGAGGAAACCCTTACACACAGAGGGAGAATGTGAAGACTCCACACAGACAGTGACCCAAGTCAGGAATCGAACCCCGGGCCCCTGACGCTGTGAGGCAGTAGTGCTAACAATTGTGCCACTATGCTGTCTATCATATTGAATAGCTTTTCTTTTTCTTCCTCAAGGGACATCGCTTTCCCCACAAACAACTGTTCTGCTTCATTTCCTAAGTGCGACCTGCTGTGCCATTTCTATTGCATTTGTGAGAATTAATCTTCCCGCATTTGCAAGTGATCTGATACAGTTTCAACTAAGACTCCAACCACTATACAATCATGTGTTAACTCATCTCTGAGGATCCCATAGTTGCATTCTTCATGAGTCTGTACAGGTCACTTATAACTGAGTCTATGGATTTGCTCAGTTTTTGCCTCCTCATTAAATTTTGCTCACTCAATGATCACATTTTTTCAAGTACTGACGTATAAATCAAACGCCTGAAGGACTTCTGCATATGAGCTCAAAGCCTCATCGAAGCTCAATCTCTCAATACGTTACAATCCCAGCTGAAGCTAATACTGGACAAGTCAAATCCCAGAGTGAAACCAGGCTTGATAGATCCTAACTTAGTTTTTGTGTTTAGAAACCTTGGAGAAATGTCACTGAACAAATTCACAGGACTCTGCTGAAGAACTATGAACACAACAAATAAAATATACATCAAACAAGAAAAAATGAACTATAGTATTCCAGATAAAAGGGTTGGAAAGATCTCAATGCAATCCTATGACTGCCTTCTTGGATCTTCAGGAAGTCCTCAAGCCCACTTTGCCCAAGCGTGCTCCTTGCAGCTTTCTCTTAACTCAGAGATTATTGTCCTGTCCCTTTCTTTCAACTTGATTTCTGGGACCTCCTTCTGATCGCTCATTTCAGAATCAGATAATTATTTCAGTTTCATCACAAATGATATCTTCTGCTATGGTGCCGACTGAATGAAGTAGTGGCCTGACCCTTCTGTTCCTTCTTATGCAATCCTGAAGTGTTTCCAATGTTCAATGTTCCCCTCAGCACTCACATAGAGGAAGTCCATCCAGATGTGCTCCCACCAATCTGACAGATTGAAGACACAGTGGTCAGAATTCTCCAACCTCGCCTGCAGCTGGGATTTTCCAGGCCCGCTGCAGCGAGTGGAGATTTGGCTGACCGCCAAATTCTCCGTTCTCACTGGCATCGGTGGTGGACCATGCAAGACCAGAGAATCCTGGCCACAATGGGAAGCTGCTTCCCTGATGGGAAGGGTAAAGCAACAGGGAAAATCCCTCATGTTCCACTTATTTGCCCCCTTAATGACTTCAGTAGCGTTCCTCTCTCAGCCATGGAGGTTTCCAACTTGTTCAGCAACCCAGCCTCCGGATAAAAAGCTGGAAACCGTGCCTGCAAAATTGCCCAACTTATTTCTTATAACTTTTCTGATCACCCCCATTGGGAAAATTCCTTCCATAGTTTAGATCATGGAGATATATTGTGTTGTCAATTCGGCACATTGTGTGGACATGCAATTATTCCACAAACATTGGCAAAGACTGTTCTGTTTAAGGGTTAATCATTAACATTCAAACTGAGTAGTTGGATTCCAAATGCTCTTTCCATTGTTTCCAAGGCACGCACACAATCTGTCGTAATAACTGACTCAAAACAGAATGACAATCTGAAGAAACATGTTGATAAATATATATATTACCAGCTGCTACCAGCTTGAGATCGAAGCCAACTATTTTGTGTTGTTGAATTATTTGTATAATTTTTTTTTAAATTGTCGCTGGGAAATTAGTTTGAGATCTTGACAACACTCGGCACAATCTGTAACATAGATTTCATCTGTACCCATCGCAAAACAATTTTCACTATTTTGTAGAAGCGGACAGCGTGTTACAAAGGCTATTCAGTCCATTGTGTCAGTTTAAGTTATTTGATGGAGTTATCACATTAGTCTCACACCCTGCTTATTCTTCAAAGCCTTGAAAATTTCTCCTTTTCAAGTAAATTTTCGTCACGGGCTTAGAGCGCCAAAGGGCCTGTTTTTGTGCTGTATTTTTCTTATTCCTAAATGTTCATTTTAATTTCCTTCATCGGGACTCACCTGATGAAGGAGCAGCGCTCCGAAAGCTCGTGATTCCAAATAAACCTGTTGGACTTTAACCTGGAGTCTGAGACTCCTTACTGTGCCTACCCCAGTCCATCTCCATATCACTTTAATTTTGAAAGTTATTCTTTAATCCACTTCCCCCTGTCAAGAAGTCTGTTGCCAATCACAATAACCCATTGGGTAAAACAACTTCTTCTCATCTCCTCTCGAAATCTTTTATCTTAAACCTGTGTCCTGTGGTCACCAACCCTTCTGCCAGTTAAAGCAGTTTCTCCTGTTATTATTATTAGTGAATATGCATCTTATTAACCCTGGGAATAAATACTCCAGGACTGTTTAAGGATTTACAATGAGTAAGGAACACAAACCAATGAAAGGATCAGTTGTATGGTCCAACAGAACTGAATGCTGCTGAAAAGGGAGACAGGTTGCTGAAGCTTTGTGTCTTGCACTCATCAGGACAAATGCAAGAATCCCAAATTTCAAATAATCGCATCAATTTCTACTACAAGTTTGAAGGGTGCTGATTGCTTGGAAGGTCAACTGTGATTGGACATGGAGAAAGCACTGGGGGTCCTCTAGACTTCCTAATCTCCAATCTAAAATAATCAGTTAAGATCATAATGTGGCTGTCGCTCGAGAAACAACATGCATTCATACACTGAGAACTGGCCTCTGCAAACAAAAGGAATATGTTCAAGACTTGGTTTGATTTGATTTATTGTCACATGTATTGGGATACAGTGAAAAGTATTGGTTCTTGCACGCTATACTGACAAAATATACCATTGATAGTGTACATAGGGGAGAAGGAAAGGAGAGGGGGCAGAATATAGTGTTACAGTCACAGATAGGGTGTAGAGAAAGATCAACTTAATGTAAGGTAGGCCCATTCGAAAGTCTGATTGCAGCAGGGAAGCCAGGTTGGTACATAACCTCAGACATTTGTATTTTTTTCATGACAGAAGAAAGTGGAATGAGGGGTGCACAGGGTCCCTGATTATGCCACTTGCTTTTCTGAGGCAGCGGAATTATAAACAGAGTCAATGGAGGGGAGGCTGGTTGCATGATGGCACTGGGCCAAGTTCACAACACTTTGTAGTTTCTTGTGGTCTTGGGCAGAGCAGAAATCATATCAAGCTATGATATATATAAGATATAGAAGTGGAACTAGGCCATTTGGCCCATCAAGTCTGCTCTGCCATTCGATCATGGCTGATATAGTTCTCATCCCCATTCTCCTGCTTTCTCCCTGTAACCCTTGATACCCTTGTTGATCAAGAACCTATCTATCACTGTCTTAAGGACACTCAATGACCTGGCCTCCACAGTCCTCTGTGGCAATGAGTTCCACAGATTCACCTCCCTCTGGCTGAAGAAATTCCTCCTCATCTCTGTTTTAAAGGATCGTCCTTTCACTCTGAGGCTGCAACTTTGAGTTCTAGTCTCTCCCACTAGCGGAAACATCCTCTCCACGTCCTTGCGGAATTCTCTAAGTTTCAATGAGACCCCCCCACCTTATCCATCCGGAAAGGGTACTTTCTGTGGTGCGCCTGTAAAAATTGATTTACTTTCTGAATTACCCAGTGCACCACTGGAAGCTTAAGGGCCCTGTAGTTACCCATCACTTTCTCCATGACATTGTCTCAGCCAATCAAGGCCGGCTGATAACTGATCAGTGCTGTTTTGTCCGGTTTTATAAATTGTTATGATTGTTTGAAATTTGAACATTCTTATGTTTGTCAACATAAAGGCAAAAAGCTTCAGCAGTGTCTTTTTCCTCATCAGTGTGAAAAGTACTGTGTTATAATTAATGCATTTTGAGTACAACAGTTTGCCTTCCAGCACTGAACTGTCAGCTGAAGTAAAAGAGCTCACCTTCAAACATATAAATGAAAAAAGAATTACATCTGCTACATAATAGTAAAAGGTTATTATGTTCCTTCGTCTAACAGAAGCTTATCGCGCTAATGTGATCTATATTTAATGGCATGCTAACCCACAGTCATTGGGCTGATGAGATTGATGGAGACCAAGAGCCAATTTCAGTCCCAACTGATATGATTAAAAGAACAGAAAACATTGGATAAACTCAGCAGTTCTGGCAGCATCTGCAGAGAGAAACAGACTTAATGTTTCAGCTCCGTATGATCCTTCGACAGACCCGAGCAGAGGTATAAATGTAATAAATCATACAGCGGGCAGCACAGTACACAGTGGTTAGCACTGCTGCCTCACAGCACCAGGGACCTGGGTTCGATTCTCGGCTTGGGGTCACTGCCTGTGCAGAGTCTGCATGTTCTCCCCATGTCGGCGTGGGTTTCTTCCAGATGCTCTGGTTTCTTCCCACAGTCCAAAAGGTGTGCTGGTTAGGTGCATTGGCCATGCTAAATTCTCCCTCAGTGTTACTCGAACAGGTGCCGGAGTGTGGCAACTAAGGGATTTTCACTGTATCTTCATTGCAGCGTGAATGTAAGCCGACTTGTGACTAATAAATGAACATTAACTTTAGTTGGAAAGGTAGGTGGAGGAGGTGGCGCAGCTGTACTGTCTGGAGACAATACACATCTCTTTAAACTGTGATCAGTGCACCTTCCACTCACATTATCAGCCACTTCAGGTCTTGAACAGCAGGTTAGGTGTAAGGATTCGCATTCTAATCAGTAATCTCTAAACTGTCTGTGCTTTATATGCTCTGTCTGAGGCCAGAACTCTCCATTCACCTGACGAAGGGACGAACCCGAAAGCTTGTGAGTATATTATCAAATAAATAGGTTGGACTAAAACCTGGTGTTGTCAGAGTTTTCACTGTGTTTACGCCAGTCCAACGCCGGCATACCCACAGCAGAATAGAAGGACAGGGATAGTTCAGAGCAAAGGTGATATTGACCAAGGTGCCACGGACAAAGACAAAGGGGGGTGTTAATAACGCCATTAAGGAGTAGAATCAAGAATCATAGAACCCTACAGTGCAGGAAGAGGCCCTTCGGCCCATCGAGTCTGCACCAAACACAATCCCACCCAGGCCCTACTCCCACATCCCTACATATTATACGCACAAATCCCTCTAACCTATGCATCCCTGGACACTAAGGGGCAATTTCTTAGCACGGCCAATCAACCTAACCCGCACATCTTTGGACTGTGGGAGGAAACCGGGGTACCTGGAGGAAACCCATGCAGACATGAGGAGAATGTGCAAACTCACACAGACAGTGACCCAGGCCAGGAATCAAACCCAGGACCCTGGAGCTATGAAGCAGCAGTGCTAACCACTGTGCCACCGTGCCGCCCAGTAAAGAGTGTGAATGGTGGCAAAAGAATAAGAATGTGTTAATAGAAGAGCAATGGTCCTTGCTCAATGGGTGGAAAATGGAACAAGGGACAGATGGCCATGTGGGGAGGCGGACTTGGTAGTGTTGAGATAGGCCAGGGGAAACGAAAAGCAACAAAACTAAAAGAGGGGGTGTCAGAATGGAGGGGAAAGTTTACAGTCCAAAGATGTTGTATTCAGTGTTGAGCCCAGAAGCTTATAATCAGAACTGCCAATTGATGGAGACCAAGAGTCAATTTGGTCAGGCAATAGGCAGAATTGCCTAATCCAAAGATAAGATGTTGTTCTTCCAGTTTACGTTGGGTGTCACTGGAGCATTGCACCAGACTTAGGGAAGACAACTGAAACTATCTTCTGAATCAAGTCCCTTGTGTTCAAAGTGCTTGCACACAGTAAACAAAAGCAAAATACTGTGCTTGCTGGAAATTTGAATTGTAAACAGAAATACTCAGCTGACCTGCCAGAAGCTGTGGAGAGAGAAGAAGAGTTAAGGAGCAGGATTTTTCAGCCCCACACATTCACACCCAAAGTCAAGAGAAACCTTGCATGTCTGTCAGAGCGGTGGGACCAGAAAATCCCACTGAACATTTCAATTCAATGACCTTTCATTACAATTGGAAGAAGTTGGAGATTGAAATGTTTCCAAATGCAGAGACTGGAGCAGTGGAGAAGGGAGGAAAGAACAAAAGGGAGGGTCTGTGATAGAGTGCAAGGCAGGAGAAAATAAATAGCAAAATGGATGATGATGCGAGGCAAAAAGAGACTGATAACGGAGCAAGTAAATGAATTGGGTTTAGAGGGACTGTGAAGAAACCTGGGGGTTTTACTGCTTCAAAGGGTCTCTTTCTCTGTCTCTCTCCATGTGATATATATTATATATACCATATTTGTATACACAAAAACACAAGCACGCACACACATGCAGTCACACACACACACACAAACACAGGCACACACATACATGCACTCAGATACACATGCACATACACACATACACACACCCACACACAAACACACACACACCCGCACCCACACACACACACACCATTGGCTGTTCAGGAAAAAAAAATTGGCTATGATCCTAATAACATGTGGAAATATAGATGTCTGGTCTGACTGGGCTTGAGTTTCATTTTGTCCCCACTTGATGTTCACTTACTGTGGATGTGGTGTCACATATAGGCCAGACTAGGTAAGCATGGCAGATTTCCTTCCCTAAAGGACAGTAGTGAACGAGATGGGTGTTTATGATGATTGACAATGGTCACCATGAGACCTTTAATTCTAGATTTTAATTAAATTCAAATTTCACAATCTCCCATGGTGGGAACTATGTGCATATCTACAGGTATAGCCCAAACTATGAATTAACTCCATGCTCGCTTCTACACAGCCCTCTGTCCAGTGCGCAAATGACACAGCGCAGCTCATTTATCTCTTTACATCACACAAGTGGTGGAACTGTTTCCTAGTCCTACATTAACCCTTGCAATTCCAGACACCCTTATAACCACAGGAGGTAGCTCAACAACTGTTTGAAAGCACCAAATGCTTGCACAAAGATGCTTCTGTTGTTTGAAATTCTGGCTTAGAATTTGAAACCAATGGCTCACACAAAGGGCTCACTGCAATGTCAGCCTCAGCACATGATTCAAGGTCCAATCCAGTGAACAGGAGGCAAAGGCTCGCCATGCTCTATGTTTCACATCTTAGAATCAGGGAGCAGTTGTGGCATAGAAATAGGCCATTTGGCCCATTGTTTCAATGCCAGCTTTCTGTAAGAACAACTCATCCCCTCTATTGTGCAGTTGTCAAAGCTATGAAGCTTAAAACCAACAAGGTTCTGCATTAAATTCATTAGCTTGGTCACAGTGAGACAATCCAAGCAATGGGGACAATCAGAGCAATGCAAGGGGCTCCATGGCTTATGGATCTGGGGTTGAGTTGTACTTGTTAGGGCCAGGAATTACATGGGCGTGGGTCTTATTGCTCATATATGACTCAAAAGCTTTACTGAGCAGAGCGCAAAGCCAGTAACTCTCCTCATTCCCTGTTTTATCATTCTTCATGCCATCAAGCATATGCAAAAAGGACAGATTGAGAATATACAAAGGCCCAAGATGCAAATTTGATGTTTAACAACAGTTGCCAACTCCCCTTGCCCCTACAGGGAATGTGTCGATATAAAAATGAAATTCATTCTTCAATAGATCCATTTGGGGGGAACAATTAAGCCCAGCAGCTTTGTATTTTTCTACAGAATATGTTTCGATCATATGGAAAGTGAAACAACACAGTAACATCTTTCCTCACAAATACCTTTTGTGATTCCTGTCTCCTGATAGAAATGTATTCGATTTTGCGTGTTTGCCAACTTGTGTGAAGCAAACTTCCATTCCATGTCCAAAAGCACAAGGGATTATGTAGACAAATTGCTGGAAAGATATATCATGACTAGAAATGCATGTTAATTCTGGCCATGCATAACTATTGCAAAGGTGATGAGCCTAGAATGAAGCAACAATTTTTTACACTATAACTCAATGAATATGATGTTTTTCCTGACATGAAGCCAATAAGCACTAGCTGTTGGATATAATAGAATTCCAATTTATGTTGTCTTTAGGGTGTTAAATAGGACTTTTTTTTATTGAAATTATTTTTGATAGTGGTGGATAGCAATGCTGAGTAAGGAATGATTAGAGCGGGTGCAGTGACTAACCCAAACACAATGGAATCTTCCCTTTCATCAGTGTAGATTCTATGCAAGCCACTCACACTGTTAACCATAATGAGCCACTTCCCAATCCTGCTGCCATTTTGCCAACATCGGGAGAGTCCGCCACTGCGTGGGGAGGTGGACAGGTCAACCCTGGCGGCTACC
The DNA here is from genome assembly GCF_965287045.1 of Carcharhinus amblyrhynchos. NCBI lineage: Eukaryota > Metazoa > Chordata > Chondrichthyes > Carcharhiniformes > Carcharhinidae > Carcharhinus > Carcharhinus amblyrhynchos. The sequence goes on along the minus strand of NC_137333.1, from coordinate 6,603,710 downwards.
CAGCAGATTCCTATCGTGCCCATCAGAGTCCCACAGATGATCTTCCCCCTCCCCTGCCGTTGGGAATGGTCACCTCCCTGCCTTCCACAATGCTTCTACAAGGTGCACCCAACCCCATTCAATGGGTCCTGCCGGCCTTCCTGACCCCAGAATGGTCCATCAGCAGACTTGTCTCATCTCCAGGAACACCACGTTGCAGCCAAAGCATGACTGAAGCATTTATTGCAGTGTTAAGGGGGCCACTGATTATTTTACAGAATGGTGTAAAAAAGATTAACCAGGTAAGAATAACTTTAATTCGCTGCTGTCGGAGGCTGCAGGTGTTGATATTGCATCTTTCAGCCAAAGCTGCAGATGAGATGCCCTGAAGAGGGCAGAATAAGTAATGACAGCCCTTTTCCCTCCAGACAGCAGTGTTATTGTTGCACCTTGCGTTAGACACAGGATGTTTCAGCTCTCTTATCTGACTTCCAGAATTAGGATGCAAGAGAGCACGGGCGGATGGTTTGAGAATCAGAAGAACAAAAGAAAAGTGGAGTAAAAATCAGAAAACAATAACAACATTTTAGTGCCTACGGCATTAAAAGTTACTGGAAACTACCTGCCCTTAGGAGAAGGTTTATTTGTAAAGCTAAAGTTCTAAGCAATGAGTTATAACTAATAAGTATGTTCAGATGTTAACACTGTGATTTTACATATGCTGGACCAATCGTGCACATGTGTAGTCAAACTTTGTAAATCTGACATCTTTATACTTTCAGTATGGCAAGTTCAGGGTCTATTTACGATCCACATTACTGAGAGTTTAGCATTGAACTACTTTATTGCACCAGCAATTTCCCCAGTGCTTCCAGTACTGTTTTTTAAAATTTTTATATGAGTTGTATGATTTTATGGTCTCGCTCATCCGAAAACCGTAAAATCCTGCCCGAGGTCAACGGACCTTTCCACGGTGGCACTGCTGCCTCACAGTGCCAGGGACCCGGGCTCTATTCCCAGCTTGGGTCACTGTCCGTGTGGAGGCTGCACGTTCTCCCCGTGTCTGTATGGGTTTCCTCTGGGTTCTCCAGTTTCCTCCCACTGGCTAGGTGCATTGGCCATCCTAAATGTTCCCACTGGAGTGTGGCTATTAGAGGATTTTCACAGTAGCTTCATCACAGCGTTAATGTAAGCCTACTTCTTACGAATAAATAAATTCTAAAAATGGTCTGCCCCACTCGCATCAATTCCCATGGCAGCCAGGCCAGTAAAACTCCAATGAATCACTCCATTGAATTTCAGTTGACACTTCCAGTGAAGTACTGAGGTGCTGCTGAATCACTAGAAGTATCATCTTCCAGATGAGACAATGAGCCTCCTTCTCCCTCTCTCACTGAAATGTAAAAGATCCCACAGCAGTTTTCAGAAGAAAGCAGAGGATCTCTCCCCAGAGTATTGGGCAATATTCATCCCTTAACCAACATCATCAGTGAATTGTTTCTCTGAGTCGCACAATAATGAATCAAATGGATCATGGTTTGAGCACACGTTCAACTTTTATGAGATTCAGAGTATGGTGCCGCCCATTTAAACAGTCCAAGCTTATCAAAGGCAATTGCCTATGTCAAGTAAATAGCACTAACCATTTGCAAATGTCACCGAGTCAATTAAAAAGGCATCACATTTAAAACCTGAAGGATACTGACACCCATGAATAGTTTCTCCAGTAAGCTTACACCTCTTCAATCCCCTGCATTTGTGAGTTAGTCCCTTTCTCTTGGTAATTCAATTCAGCAAAGATTTCAAGATAGATCCTTGAAGAGGAAGGGAGGGAGAGAGAAATGCAGAACCATGACTGACTGAGAATTCGTAGATTGCTGTTTAATCCTCAGGGCCCACCTATTGAATGATTTCTGCCTTTTTAGAATGCATTGGCTCACTTCAGAGTGTAGGGGCACCCATACCAGCAGAGTGTAACACCGAAATCAAAATCACAGCGCCAGGGACCTGGGTTCGATTCCAGCCTTGGGTGACTATTTGTGTGGAGATTGCACATTCTCCTCATGTCTGCATGGGTTTCGTCTGTGTGGTCCAGTTACCTCCCATAGTCCAACGATGTGCGGGTTAGGTGGATTGGCCATGATAAATTGCCCCTTAAGTGTTAGGGGGGTTATCAAGTTAAACACATGGATTATCATGGTAAATATATGGGGGGTTAGGGATAGGGCCTGGGTGAGATTGTTGTCAGTGTACGCTCATGGGCTGCACGGCCTCCTCCTGCACTGAAGGGTTTGTGTGATTCTATTCAATAAGACACAATGACTACTCACATTAACACCTATGCACACTTTGAACATTGGGTGTTGTATAATTCAAATGATTATATTTAGTCCATAGAATCACAGAATCCCTGCAGTGCAGAAGCAGGCCATTCAGCCCGTCAGGTAAGCACCGACTCTCTAACAGAACATCCCACTCAGATTCTAACCCTGTAACCCTGCATATTTACCCCGCTAATCCCGTGAACCGACACACCTTTGGACCCTCACGGGCAATTTAGCATGACCAATCCACTGAATCGGCACATCTTTGGACTGTGGGAGGAAACCGGAGCACCGGAAGGAAACACATGTAGACACAAGGAGAATGTGCAAACTCCACACAGACTGTCACCCCAAAGGCCAGAATCGAACCCATCTCCCTGGAACAATGAGGCAACAGTGCTAACCACTGTGCCAAACCAAAGATTTAGTAACTGAATATAAATTCCTCCAACTGCCATGTTGGGATTTGAACTCTTATCCCCCCGATGACGCGCCCAGTGAGATTATCACTACACCACAGTCCCCCATGGAGATATTCGTGGAATAACTTGAACGGGGAAATCATAGAAACCCTACAGTTCGGTAGGAGGCCATTCGGCCCATCAAATCTGCGGCAACAACAATCCCACCCCGGCCCTATCCTCACAACCCCACACGTTTACCCCTCTAACCTACGCATCCCAGGGCACTTAGGGGTAATTTAGCATGACCAATCAACCACATCTTTGGGCTGTGGAAGGAAACCAGAGCACCCGGAGGAAATCCACGCAGACCTAGGGAGAATGAGCAAACTCCGTACAGACAGTGACCCGAGGCCAGGAATTGAACCATGGTCTGTGGAGTTGTGAGGCTGCAGTGCTAATCACTGTGCCACCGTGCTGCCCAACTGTGCCACTGTGCCACCCAAGATTCTCTGAACTCTAAGTCCTATGAGACACTGGTACTACTGTACATAAAAGTCACCATTGTAATTACAAGTTCACACATGTACTTTTGAAAAGGCATAACAATATGCCAGTAAATAAATGGATAGAGTTGTAACAAACCTCATTTCTCATCAATGACTTTTCCATTCCTGCCTACGTCTTTGTAAATATCATAGGGTTTCTGAAGATTTTATCAAGTTGGCCATGGATATTTCTTTAACAATAAGAAAATATGGACCCATCCTGAGGAAGATTTAGCCTCCAACATTCATTCCTCCTGGTGAAAACTATTGCCTAAAGGAAGCCTGAGGAAGTGTTGTTATTGGAGGTCAGGAGCAGCTTAAGAATTCCTCCTGGAAAGTATGGTCTCTGCATAGGTTTCTATGCATATCATGTACCCTCAAGAAGCATAAATGTTTTATTTTAGGGTCAATTTTAACCTTACCCTCCAGTGGGTATCAGGCAGTAACAGATGAGGTTAACTTCAGCAGGAAAGAAAATTGGCTGCGATATGAAATGAGCATTCGAACAGCTGTTGCTCATTACTCATCAGACAGGACATGTAGAAACCAAATCTGATTGTGTTTCCTTCAGAACTAAATTAGACTTCAACTGACATTTTATCTCTCTCCTTCTTAGTTTCTGGTCTCTGTCCCTCACCTTGTACGTGACCTCGCCACCAAATTTTCCACGCATTTTGCTCTCCTCACTGCAAGGTTATTGACACGCTGGAGAAAATGCAAAAAAGAACAAACGATTCATAAGGATGACACCGGAATTAAGCGGTTTATTACTGCTCAGAAAGACTGAACAGTGCAGATCCACAGTTCCCTAAAAGTGGAAACACAGGTGGCTAAGGCGATTAAGAAGGCATATGGCATGCTTGCTTTCATCAGCTGGGGGCATTGAATACAAACACTGCAAAATCATCTTGCAGTTATATAAAACCTTGGTTAGGCCACATTCGGAGTATTACTGCAGGTCACCAAACTATCAGCAGGACATGGAAGCTTTGGAGAGAGTGCCAAGAAGGCCCACCAGGATGTTGCCTAGTCTCAAGGGCATTGACTATGAGGAGAGGTTGAATAAACTAAGATTGTTTTCACTGGAAAGACGGAGGCTGAGAGGAGACCTGATAGAGGTCTACAAAATTATGAGAGACATAGACAGGGTGGATAGTCAGAGGCTTTTTTCCAAGGGTGGAAGTCTCAATTACAAGGGAGCAGAGGTTCAAGGTGAGAAGGGGAAAGTTTAAGGGAGATGTGTCGGGGGAGTTTTTCAAGCAGAGAGTGGTTGGTGCCTGGAACGTGCTGCCAGAGGAGGTGGTGGAAGCAGGCACATTAGCAACGTGTAACAGACATCTGGATAAGTACATGAATAGGGAGGGATATGGACCAAGTAAGGGCAGAAATTTTCTTTTTAGTTAAGTGGAGCATCATGATCGGCGTGGGCTTGGAGAGCCGAAGGGCAAGTTCCTGTGTTGTATTTTTCTTTGCTCTCTTTGTTCAATAAGGCTCTTCTTTGGAATAGTGAAGAGTGAGGGGTGAACCGAAAAAGGCCCATAAAATTATGAAGAGGTTCAATGCGTAGGGAAGATGCTTGCATTCCTGTGGGTGTATCACTGGCTAGCACATTGGTTCCCCTGCATCTCCCGATTTCTGGGTCATTTTCCCAGAGGTGTGAATTGCTTGTAACAGGGTGATCATGAACAGAATACTCAAAGACCATAGAATCGTGGAATGGCCATAGAAGGAGGCCGCCCAGCCCATTGAGTCTGCACTGATCCTCCAAAAGAGCTCTTCACCCAGGTCCACTCCCCTGTCCCATCCCCATTGTATTTAGGATGGCTAATCCACCCAATCTGCACACATTTGGATACTAAAGGGTAATTTAGCAGGGCTAATCCATCCAACTTGCACACATTTGGGCCCTAAAGGATAATTTGCCATGGCCAATCCATCTAATCTGTGCACCTTGGGATACTAAGCGGCAATTTAGCATGGCTGATCCACATAAACTGCGCATCCTTGGAGTGTGAGAGGAAACCGGAGCACTCAGACAGAACCCATGCAGACATGGGGAGAACATGCAAACTCCACACAGACAGTCACCCAAGGCCTGAATCAATAGTCTATTATAGGCTGGGTCCCTGGTGCTGTGTGGCAGCAGTGCTAACCACTGTGCCTAGAAGAAACTTTTTTGATCAATTATCAATGACTAAACTTTTCGGCTAACTAGCCTCCAAGTGTCTTCCACTTCCTAAAATCTGTAAATTTTGTAAAGTAAGAAATACTAGGACTGTTGTTTCTCTGATTGAATAGTTACAGCTCCAGCTCTGTTTAGCCAACTAACAAAATGCTGAATTTAACATTGCATAAGTACTTCAACATTTTTGGAAATCAGTTCAAAAAAGAAAACATGGGGCAAAGTATTCCAAGATTACTGGCACTGGATTGATAGGTGTATGTTATGGGTTTAATCTCACTCAAAGTTATCTTCTTATGGTCAGGACTAGTTGAATGGGTATTCCATGAATTCAGATTTTAAGGCCCCATTTTCCAGATTTCAAGGTGTCTACAAATTCTGCAAGCCCTTACTTGGATAAAATATCGTCCATTACAATTCTCACAAACTTTTACAGATGCACTATGGAAAGCATTCTTTCTGGTTGTATCACAGCATGGTATGGCTCCTGCTCTGTCCAAGACCACAAGAAACTACAAACGGTCATGAACGAAGCCCAGTCCATCACGCAAACTAGTCTCCTATCTATTGACTCCGTCTATACTTCCCGTTGCCTCAGAAAAGCAGCCAGCATACTCAACGATCCCACATACCCCAGACATACTCTTCCACATTCGTCCTTTGGGAAAACGACAGAAGTCTGAAATCACGTATCAACCGACTCAAAGAGTAGCTTCTTCCCTGCTGCCGTCAGACTTCTGAATGGACCTACGTTGTATTAAATCAATCTTTCTGTACATCTTAGCTATTACTGCAACACTACATTCTGCACTCTCTCCTTCCCTTCTCTATGTATGGCATGGTTTGTCTGTATAATGTGCAAGAAACAATAATTTTCACTGTATATCAATACATGTGACAATAATAAATCAAATCATATCAAATCAAATATTTTAGCCGACTCCTGAAAATGTGCATTAAAGGATACAGCCTATTAATTTTTGCCATCCCTTCTCCAAGGAATTCATTCCGTTTCTATCCCTCTTTGGTTCTGTGGGAGAGTTGTACGGACTTGAAACCTTGGGCCCGGATTCTCCAACCTCATCCATAGCTGGGATTTTCCAGTCCCGCTGCTGTGATTGGAGATCTGATTGAACACCCAATTTTCTGTTCTCATTGGCAGGGTAGTGGGGCATATGACATCGGAGAATTCTGGCCGTTAACTCTACTTTTCCCTCTCTGCACATGCTGCCAGACCTGCTGAGCTTATCTGGCATTTTCTGCCTTTATTTCCATTTTTGCCAATTTCTGGAGTCCTAGGTGCCTTTTCTGCTTATATCACTTTTCTATTATCTATTCTGTAATGATGCATAATTCCCCCTCATGATTTTTTTTGGCAGTACATTCTGTTTGGTATCCATAATAATCAAGGTAAGATTTTACGATTCATTGATTTGTGCAGTTTGTGCATTCCTGTGACGCTATTATGTAGTCACACTGCCTAGCATGAGCAGAATAAATGACCCAAGTCTTAAATAGCAATTTGCCATCAGTTCCTAAATATATGACTTCAGCACAGTTAATGTAACATACCAACATAATTTAAGGTAATAGTGGCCTTCAAAATAGGATCTGTGCACTTAAATTCTACAATGCATGCTTAACGGTTGTGTAATGAAGCGGGCATTTTTCAGAGTTACTGCTCTTGTGCCATTCTAAGCTAACAGCATATGGAAAGCATCTTCTTTTCCTCTGTCTAGATAGGATTAGTTCTCTTATTTGTACTTAATCATTTCCATTGATACAGAAACACTTAATTACCTAGCTCTGTTTAACACTGTAATTATAACACTTGTTGTTCTGACTTGTCAGCAAGCCAGCCTCATTTTTGTGCTTGCAAAGTCCTGCATTATCACTGACAGAAGTTGAATTTCTGCACATTGTAACCTGCTGAGCTCCAGCTTGTCTCTGCCACCAACCTATCAGATGAGAATATTGATCAGACAAAGTCTAGCTGAATTTAATACATCACCGCATTTTATATGTTTGTGCAGCAAAGAGTCATAGAGGTTTACGTCAGAGAAACAGGCTCTTCGGCCCAACTTGTCCATGCCGCCCCTTTTCCTTTAAACCCCGAAGCTAGTCCCAATTGCCCACACTTGGCCCACATCCCTCTATACCCATCCTACCCATGTAACTTTCTAAATGCTTTTTAAAAGACAAAATTGTACCCGCCCCCACAATTACCTCTGGCGGCTTGTTCCAAACACTAACCATCCTCTGTGTGAAAAAATTGCCCCTCGGGACACTTTTATATTTCTCCCTCTCACCTTAAACCTATGCCCTCTATTTTTAGACTCCCCTACCTTTGGGAAAATACATTGACTATCTCGCTGATCTATGCCCCTCATTATTTTATAGGCCTCTATAAGATCACTCCTCAGCCTTCTAAACTCCAAAGAGAAAAGGAAAAAAGCAAGTTATTGTGATCTGGAATGTACTGCCTACAGGGACTGAGGATAAAAATCCAATGTATAGTTTATTTATTAGTATCAAAGTACGGTTTACATTTACACTGCAATAAAGTTATTGTGAAAATCCCTTAGTCGCCACAGTCTGGCACCTGTTCGGGTCAATGCACCTAAGCAGCATGTCTTTCAGAATGTGGGAGGAAACTGGAGCACCCGGACGAAACCCATGCAGACAAAACAAACACACAGACAGTGACCCAAGCTGGGAATCGAGCCCATGTCCCTGGCGCTGTGAGGCAGCAGTGCTAACGACTATGCCACCGTGCCGCCCAATGGTCATAGCTCTCAACAGTGAACTGGAAAAATCCTGGAACTGGAGAGGAATTGTAGGACTGTGGTGAAAGAGCAGGGAAATCAGGTTAATTAGCGAGCTCATTCATAGAGTCAGTGCAGATATGATGAGTCGAATGGCCTCCTGAGGTTGCATGTGGGAATTTTCAGGACTTAGTCCCTGCTACAGGGATAGGTTTATCTGCAGAACTGTGTTCACACCTCCAGGTTTCCTGATGATTTGTAATTGGACAAATAATCCAAAGACCTAGGGTAATGTTCTGGGGATCTGGGTTCAAATCCCACCATGGCAGATGGTGAAATTTGAATCCAATAAAAATCTGGAATTAGAAGTCGAACGATGACCGTGAAATCATTGTTGATTTTTGTAAAAACCCACTTAGTTCATGAATATCCTTTTGAGATCTTAAAATCTGCCACCCTTATCTAATCTGGTTTACATGAGACTCCAGGTCCACAGCAACATGGCTGACTTTCAGATGGCCTCAGGAATGGGCAATGAATGCTGGCCCAACCATGAACAGATATATAAAAAAATCCAAGTGAGATGACGGCCAGAGTGTTACAGCCATTTATGCCGGCAGGATTTTCCCATCCCACTGCAGTGAACGGAGATGAGTGGGTGAAACTATTTGCTGCTGCCATGTTTGGGTGAAGCCTGGCAGTAGGATATGTGGCTGATGATGAGTGAAGTACTCAGCAGATGAATTGCCTTCCAAGATGTTACCAATCATCTATCACACAATGATAGCACTTTGGGCAACAACCTCTCAATGGCCATGGATGGAGCTCTTCAATTTCACTGATAAAAAACCTCCCAACCTTTCACTTTCAATAAGACCTCCTTCCCAATAGGTTGGCTTACACTGGTGTCTGGAGGCCAGTTCTCCCATCACAGCAACATCCCCCTCCCCCTACTGCCCCCCACCTCTCCATCTCCCATCGCCTAAGCTCTCTATCTCTCACCATCTTATTGCTGCAAATTTGCCCTGGTGATTTTGGAAAGCTGTTGACAGATCAGGCGACTTGTTTCCTGGGTTAGAAATCCATTTTGTATGTCATTTGATTCTTCATCCTTCAATATTTTTACCATGATGCCACATCGGAATATTAGGTGGTGATGGAAAAGAAGATCATAGGGGAAAAATACTCAAGCATTTTCCTTCATTGTTGAAAACTGGCGTATTAAAGCCCTTAGAACTGATATTTGGGTTGAGATCCTGACATCAGCCCAGCTTCTTCCAGGGTGGGATTGAGGGCGACGGGGATCCTTTCCAACTGTGAGTAATTAGGCATCGTAAAAAGCCAATTAAGAACTGCTTCCACCCTCCCTGTTGGACTTGCAAGGCAGGCTACCAGTTTCCTGGCTGTCAGCAATTATTAAAAGAAGCTGTTTTACTTTCATGTATTTTCTTTTTCCCTTTGCAGCCTCCCGGGCAACATGCCGCACTCTGGGCAAAAGATGTGCCAAGTGCGCTGGTCTCTTTTATTGCTTCTCCTGAGCTGGTGGCGGGGAGAGGCGGGGGTATCACAAGTGCTTTGGCATGACTTGATCTCCAGAGGAAGCAGCACCGCCACCCACCGCGCGCACACACCCCCCCACCCCCCCACCTCATCACTGATCACTCGCCTCCAATACCCAGCTGCGCAGCCGAGACCAGAGGGCTCAGAATAACGAGGGAAACATTTGAAAGGCTGCGTACGCTGAAGATCTGACCTGTGAGCTTGTCTTTTCAGTTCTAAAGCGCCGACTGATCTCCAGAGCTATCCAGTTAACCACAAGCTCACTTGCAACCAACACGAGAACTAGAAAGCAGCATGGGCAAGTATGATTGCTCCCGACAATGTGTTTAGCTGTCAACGTACTGACGTGTAAGAACAGCTGGCATTTGAGGTGCAGAAACATGAAGAGGTAAACAGAATGTGAGGGACACAAGACAAGATAAAAAGTGATGCAAAATTTTAAGCTTGTCACTAGAAGTTTCATTAATCTTTCTCTGATCACTCTCCTTTCTTCAGGTGTGTTGACTTTTTTGTTATTTATTTTTTCATTGCTTGTTAATTCATATTTGCAAATAGTATCTTCAGCCACTGGGATCACCATTGCCAACAGTCGCCTGACTCAGTTGCAGAAGAGATTTAAAAATACTTTCTCTTTTTAAGTCAATCTAAATGCATAGATGCAAGAGTTCAGAATCCCTGTGGTTTCTTGCAGGAGTGTGGAGCTTGTTCCTGAGTATTAGCATTGTTACAACCCCATCCTCAAGGCCCTGTAGATGTCTCAGGGTGTCGTTACGGTTCTCTCAGTTGTCTCCACAGGTCCTGCCCACCCAAACGTTAAACCAGCTGACACCTTGTGCAGGATTTCATGCTGTCGCTTTTCCTGAAACCCTAAAATCCTGCCCGAGGTCAACAGACCTTCCCAGTTATAAATAAAATCCAATAACCATTACCAGACTGAGATTGGCTTAGAAGAAGGTTAGTTTATTTCTTTCTAAAATGTAGTTTATTTATTAGTCACAAGTAGATTTACGTTAACACTGCATGAAGCTACTGTGAAAGTCCCCTAGTCACCACACTCCGGCACCTGTTCGGATACATTGAGAATTTATCATGGCCAATTCACCTAATCTGCACATCTTTGGACTGTGGGAGGAAACCGGAGCACATGGAGGAAACTCACACAGACATGGGGAGAATGTACAAACTTCACAAGACAGTAACCCAAACCGGGAATCGAACCCAGGTCCCTGACACTGTGAGATAGCAGTGCTAATTGCTTACCACCCGCTGCACCACCCCCCTCCAGCCCCGGCCGCCCATGGAGAAACACTCCATGAAGACCCTAGGTGGATACTGCATCATGTGGCAAGCCCTTCTCCCAGTCCTCTTGTTCTTTCTTCCAGCGGTGTCTTCACCCCACCCCAACCCCCATGTGTTACCTCGGCACATTCTCACTGTCATGTTGTCATCAAACAGGAATTCACTACTATTGCACAATATCAAAGAATGAGTGCTTTGTACCGAACCCTTGGTGATGTCAGGAAAATGATTACGATCTGAAAATATCAGGAAAATCCCCAATAAATTGGAATATTTTCTGCTTGTTATATATATTTTTAAAACTATTGAAAAAATGGAAGCTGCTTGAGGCAGGGATTTCTAGGTTATACTAATGGAACTAATGCTTTTGATAGGTTGATAAACCTAGCAACACTGCAAACAGATGTTTACCTAAGGCAAGCTGGTAACAATGGGGATTAGAACACAAAGGATTTTGAGTAAGAGGTTGAAGTTCAAAGGAGGAGACAAAGTGTGAACTTGGAATTTACATTCAGAAATATAAACTCACAAAATGAAAGTAATTAAGTTTGACTTCTGAACAGGTTAGTTCGGATAAGGGAAGATCAAAAGGGAAAAAATGTGTATCGGGGTGATTAAACCTATGCAAGTATGTCTGCTTCAGATCTCAACCACAGTACGAATAGCTGTTTAACTCCCAGCTAGCCATGTCTGTGAAGAAAGCCTGTTCTAAGAGGCCATTGTTTGTTTTACCTCAGAAGCAAACCCCAAAGAGATATAACTGCCTGGTATGGTAACAGTTACTGGATTTTTAAATAGTTGTTTAAAAGTCTATAAGACACTTTAGAATATTCAAGAAGAATTAACTCTGAAGATAATAAAATAAATGTGTTTGGGACTGGGTAAACTTAGAGATTCTGTGTATAGTCATTAAATAAAGGCACATTTATTTTATTGTGTTGTTGTTTGTTTTATGGCTTAATAAACATTTATTTCATTTTAAATCATCACAAAATGTCTGGCACATCATTCTCTGGATTTCAAATCTTTCCTTGCATTACATCAAATTGCAAAATACATTTGTTTTAAGTTTTCCTTCCAGGGTTTGGAATAATATGTTTACTATCAGCCATATTCAAACAAAGACAAGGCAAAGTCCCTCAGCACTTACTGTAGGATTCCTTGTAGAGTTTAACAACTTTGAACAAATCTAGAAATTACCAGAAACTTCTACAATCACATGAGCAGTCAGCGGGGAAAAAAAATTAACAGTCAATATGAAGGATAGTTAATTCCTCGAAATAGCACTGGTGGGGTTGTGAGTGAATCCATTGACTCTGCATTGGCTGAATAATTAGTTAGTCCCCATCCTTCTGTCTTTCCTTGCATCCTGTAATGTTTTCTTTATTCTTCATTCTATTCACCACCTCATAAGTCACTGCATTCCAAATCTAATATTGTTGTGGAAGAAAATTTCTTCATGCTATCTCTGACTACTCTGCTGAAGTTTGTGCCCTCAGGGTAGTAGCCCTTCATCCATTGGAGACAAATTCTCTTTATCTGCTCTGTCTTATGTCCATCATATGATTTTCAACACTTCTAAACATCCTTTGTCTTATACTGTGCACCAAGCCACATGTGCTTATAAAATTCTCACAATACCAGGTTAAAGTTCTATTTCTTACTGAATTTACCCCAGTTCAACGCCAGCATCTCCACATCATGACTTATAAAATTCTAACAGGACCACTCAGGGTAGATGCAGGCAGGATGTTCCCGATGGTGAGGGAGTCCAGAACCAGGGGTCACAGTCTGAGGATTCAGAGTGGACCATTTTGGATGGAGACAAGGAGATATTTCTTCATGCAGAGTGGTAAGCCAGTGGAATTCATTACCACAAAAAGTAGTTGATGCCAAAACATTGAATGTATTCAAGAGGCAGCTGGATATAGCACTTGGAGTGAATGCAATCAAAGATTATGAGGAAAAAATAGGATTAGGCTATTGAGTTGGATGATCAGCTATGATCGTGATGAATGGCCCCCTCCTGCCCCTATATTCTATGTTTCTATGCAACCTCAGTAACCACATAAAGAACAACGATCTTCCAGTATGCATCAGGTTCCCTCCAGACATCAACATGGGAATATAATTCATGAGAATAAAAGAACCAGCCAACAGGCTGTCCAAGGTTGTCGATGGAGTGTGGGGATCATGGGGAGGCAATGGCCCAGTGGTATTATCACTGCACTCTCAATCCAGAAACTCAGCTAGTGTTCCGGTGACCCGGGTTCAGATCCCACCATGGCAGATGATGCAATTTGAATTCAATAAAAAAAAATCTGGAATTAAGTATCCACTGATGATCATGAAACTTGATACTTGTTGGAAAAAACCATCTGCTTCACTAATGTCCTACACGGAAGGAAATCTGCCTTCCTTACCTCGTCTGGCCTAACTCCAGAGCCGCAGCAATGTGGTTGACTCTCAACTGCCCGCAGGCAACTAGGGATGGGCAATAGATGCTGGCCAGCCAGTGACAACCATGTCCCATGAATGATATTCGTGAATATAGGAATGATATTGATGTCCTCAAAGACGTTGCCCACAAGACTCCTTCTCCTTGTGGCGGAGAGAGAAAACTAGGGGCTACAGTATAAAAATAAGGGGTCTCTCTTGTAAGACACATGAGGAGAATTTTTACCTTTCAGAGGGTTGTTTGAACCGTTTTTTGAACCGTCTTCCCCAGTGAGTGGTAAAGGCAGGGTTGATTCATATTTTTAATGAAGAGGTAGATAGATTCTTGACTAACAAGACTGTTAAAAGATATTGGGGATAGGCAGAAATGTAGAGGTGAGACCACAAACAAATCGACCATGTTCATACTGAATGGCGGAATGGGCTTGAGAAGATGAACTGCTCCTGATTTGCATGTTTGTGTGTCTCCATCAGCGGATAGAGATATACAAAGATAGAGGCAGCACAGTGGCTCAGTGATTAGCACAAGAGACGCTGGATAGACTGGGACTTTTTTCCTAGAGCATAGGAGGCTTAGGTGTGATCTTATGCACGTCTTTAAAAGAATGAAGGGCATAGATCAGTGAGATAGCCAATAACTTTTCCCAAAGGTAGGGGAGTCTAAAACTAGAGGGCAGAGGTTTAACGTGGAGGGGAGATTTACAAAAGTGTCCAGAGGGGCAATTTTTTCTTATTCAATTCCAACTTCAGGTGACTGTCTGTGTGGAGTTTGCACCTTCTCCCTGTGTCTGTGTGGGTTTCCTCCAGTTTCATCTCACAAGCTAAGTATGTGCAGATTAGGTCAACTGGCCATATTAACTTGCCCTTTATTGTCAAGGGAATTAATAGGGTAAATATGTGGGGCTACGGGGATAGGATCTGAGTGGGATTGTTGCCGGTGCAGGCCTGGTTGGCAGAATGGCCTCCCTCTGCCCTGTAGAGATTCTATGATTCTCTATCAGTAACTGTGATCATAAAACTACAAGGTTCTTATAAAACTCAACTTGTTCGCTGATCTCCTTTAGGGAAGGAGATCTGCCGTCCTTACCTGGTCTGGCCTATATGTGACTCCAGACCCGCAGCAATATGCTTGACTCTCAACTGTCCTACGAAATGGTCCTGGCAAACCAGTCAGCTGGACCAAATTGTTACAGCAAAGGGCTTGCAATGGTTTGAGAAGATGGCACACTACTACCTGCTGAAGGTGATGGACAATAAATGCTGGCCTTGCCAGTAACAGCCCCCATCGCTTGACTGAACAAAATGAGGATTACATCAATCGAATTTTACAATGTGTAGACCCGCATTTTAGTTCTTCCAATCTTTCTGTTACAGCTAGGCTGAACCTCACAAGGTTTTGAATAAGGACCTCCTGGTAGTGAAGTTGTGAGAGGTGAGAAGGATTACTGAGTAGGTTTGGGGAGAGATGGGCCTGAGTAAGGTGCAGATCGGGACACTCAGTGCAGACATAATGAGTGGAATGCCCTCCTTCCGTGCTGTAGGGATTCTATGGGTCTCTGGTTCGATTAAAAAAAAGATGACTGTGTGGCACAGTGATTTTAGCACTGCTGCCTCACAGCACCAGGGACCCAGCTTCAATTCCAGCTTTGGGCTAAAGTAAAAGTAAAAGATTTTTTTTATCAGTCACAAGTAAGGCTTAAGTTAACACTGCAATGAAGTTACTGTGAAATTCCTCCAGTTGCCGCACTTTGGCGCCTTTTCGGGTCAATGTATCTGACCGGCACATCTTTCAGACTGTGGGAGGAAACCGCAGCACCTGGAGGAAACTCATGCAGACACGGGGAAAACATGCAAACTCCACACAGACAGCGCCCAAGCTGGGAATCGAATCTGGGTTCATAAGACCATAAGACATAGGAGAAGAATTAAGTCGCTTGACCCATCGAGTCTGCTCCATCATTCAATCATGGCTGATATTTTTCTCATCCCCATTCTCCTGCCTTTTTTTCTATAACCCTTGATCCCCTTCTTAGTCAAGAACCTATCTATCTCTGTCTTAAAGTTACTCAATGACCTGGCCTCCACAGCCTTCTGCATTAAAGATTTCCAAAGATTCACCATTCTCTGGCTGAAGATATTCCTTCTCATCTCTGTTTTAAAGGATCGTCCCTTTTGCCTGAGTTGTGCCCTCTGGATCTAGTTTTTCCTACAAGTGGAAACATCCTCTCCATGTCCACTCTATCCAAGCCTCACAGTATCTTGTAAGTTTCAATAAGTTGGTGGTGTCTTTGACTTCCCTCATCAACCATGGATGCCTCATTCTCCCCTTAACATCTTTCCTCCTCCTTGGGATGAACTTCAGTTGTGCATCCCAAGTAACCCCAAACATTCCTGCTATTTCTGTTCAACAGTCTTGCCTGCTAGGCTCCCTTTCCAATCAACTATGGTCAGTTCCTCTCTCATGTCGTTGTAGTCACCTTTATTAAATTGTAATACCATTACATCTGATTCCACCTTCTCCCTCTCAAACTGCAGGGTAAATTCTATCATATTGTGCTCATTGTTCAGTAAGGGTTCCTTCACCTTAAAATCCCTAATCCCTTAAATCTCTGGGTGACTGTTGCGTGAAGTTTGCACATTGCCCTTTTTTCTGCATGGGTGCTCCAGTTTCCTCCCACAGTACAATGATGTGTGTGTTAGGTGGATTGGCCATGCTAAATTGCTCCTTGGTGTCCAAAGGTGTGTAGGTTAGGTGGTTTGGCCATGGTAAATGAGTGGGGTTATGGGTTGGGGTGGTGGGGGGGAGGGGGCGAGGGGGAGTGGAGGGAGGATGCTGTGTTGGAAAGTTGGAGCAGACTCAATGGGCCAAATGGCCTCCTTCTGTACCGTAAAAGGTACAATGGAGCTGCCGAGTGTCGTTTTCTTAGATCACATAAAATTGATGAGGTTCAAGGCAACATGTATACTCTTGTTGGAAAGTTAGTGCAGGCTTGATGGGCCAAGTGGCCTCTACCTTCACGGTAGGGTTCGATGGACCTGCCTGGAACACATTCCAATGGAGCAGAAGCAACATCCATGAGTTTCAAAGGAGACATATTTTCCAAATGCAAGTTTAATTTCCTGCCCTCCGATAGCACTGTGCATGAAATCAACGTGATGCTAAGAAAGTAGCAAGTTACACAAAAGTAGGCTTTTGGTGCATTTGCCACACTCTATCCTTTAGATCAGCTAGCTCATAGGGTAGCTTGAAACAGCTAACTTCAAATTGGACTAAATAAATAGCTAACAGCAATTATTAATCATCTTTTATGGTTTCCTACATTGTTTTTGTTCCCTGTGTCCAAAAGAATGAAGCAAAATCCAACACAGCATTCTTAATTCTGTGTATCCAATTTGAAATACAAATTAACTACTGTTCCTTCAAGTGTAAAATAGAAATATGCATTCTGCATGCATTTTAATTATTTGTCAAACTGCAGTAAAACAATAGAATATAGTAATATTGAAATCTCACTACATTTTATTTTAAAACAAGCATTCTATTCACTGTAGGATTTTGCAATGTCTGAATCATTTTATTTATCAAGCATGTATGTCGGTATAGAGGAAATAACTATTAATACAATTAAGTCTGATTATATGGAGACTAAACCTTTAAGATGGGACTTTAATTTTTCATATTACATTTAAAAATGCACTGTACTTAAAGTACTAGACTACACAATGTGTTGTATAATTTAGTAACATTACATTTGAACAAAAATGTTTCTGCATCATTTATGTTTGACTACACTCTAAGTGCTGACAAGCTACAGTTTATATGAATAATGCAAAGTACTTACAGGAATGGGCCTTTTACATTCCAAACATGTGCTGCTTTTTCCCTGGCATAATGTTTTATTTTACTACATAAAGCTCAGAGACAAATTCAATATTCAGCAAAAAGCCTTATATTCCCAACATTTCACAAATAATCCTGATCCCAGGTCATCATTTGAGGAATAATGAATATTAACCTCAATGCTTCAACTTTCTCAGGAAGTTAAGGGAATTCAGGATGCCCGCTACAACTCTCACCAATTTTTATAGATGCGCCATAGAAAGCATCCTTTCTGGTTGTATCACAGCTTGGTATGACTCCTGCTCTGACCAAGGCCGCAATAACTCTAAAAAGTTGTCAATGTAGCCCAGTCCAACACGCAAACCAGCCTCTCATCCATTCTTACCATCTACAACTCCCACTGCCTTGGGAAAGCAGCCAGTATAATTAAAGACCCCATGCACTCCAGACATACTCTCTTCTACCTTCTTCTGTTGGGACAAAGATACTAAAGCCTGAGGTCAAATACCAACTGGTGCAAGAAAGGCTTCTCCCCTGTTGCCATCAGACATCCAAATGGGCCTATTATATAGTAAGTTGATATTTCTCTATACCCTAGCTATGACTGCAACATTACATTCTGCACCCTCTCCTTTCCTTCTCCCCTACGTACTCTATGAACTGTATGTTTTGTCTCTGTGATGCACAAGAAGCAATACTTTTCACTGCATCCCAATAAATGTGACAATAGTAAGTCAAATCAAATTTAAAAATGGAAGAACTTTTTCAGACTTGTAGTGTATAGTCAACCAAAGCCAATGGAAAATCTAAGATTTCTCAATTCTATTTATCCCGATGAGTTATCCCAAAAATTGGCTGTATTTCTACTATGGGCAAGAAAGAACTGATACCATACCCATTCATTTCAATAGTATCTTCACAAACTTGTTATTCAACCAGCCTTTCTATCAATTCAAAATGATACAAGATTATCAATGGCTAATTTTTGTTCACCATCTCCACATCTTTCAAAAGTAATAAGTAAATAAGCAGCAACTATTATGAATTTAACAGCCTTAGTTACTTCCCTCATATATGTTAGGATTGTATTTATTGGAGTTTAGAAGAATGAAAGGAAACCTCATAGAAACTCCCAAATTCTAACAGGATTAGACAGGGTAGATTCAGAAAGAATGTTCCTGATGATGGGGGAATCCAGAACGAGGTGCCATTGTTTGAGGATAAGGGATAAACCTTTTGGAATTGAGGTGAACAGAAAATTTTTCACCCAGAGAGTGGTGAATCTATGTAATTCATACCACAGAAAGTAGTTGAGGCTAAAACATTGTGTGATTTCAAAAAGGAATTAGATATAGCCCTTGGGGTTAAAGGGATCAAGGAATATGAGAGGAAGACAGAATCAGGATTTTGATGATCAGGCATGATCAAAATGAATGGCGGAGCAGGCTCAAAGGGCCAAATGGCTTATTTCTGCTTCTACTCTCTCTGTCATTTATGTTTAATTGACATAATAACATAAGAAGATATGAGCTAAAGTAGGCTATTTGGCCCTTTAATCCAACTCTATCATCTGGAAAGGATAGATAACCTTTCACCTCAACTCCATTTTCCTGCATTTTCTCCATGTCTGTCAGCATCGGAACAATTTCTCAGTCTCTGTCTTGAATATGCTCAATGACAGCTCCATGGGATAGGGAATTCCAAAGAAACCAACTCTAGCTTATTGGCTGCAATTTTCAAGCCCTGGCAACATTCTTGTTAATAGCCCTTCTGCACCCTCTCTAAACTAACTATGTCCTTCCTGTCATGTGGCGAACAGAACTGCACACAAAATTCCAGCTGTGGCCTAACTAGCATTTTATACAGTTTCTTCATTAGATCCCTGCTTTTGTGTTCAGTTGCTCGCCCAATAATGGAAAGCATTGTCTGTGCTTTCTTGACCATCTTGTCCACCTTTCCTGCCACCTTCAAGGACCATGGACATGGACTCCAACGTCTCTCACTTCCTCAACCTCTATCAATATCTCCCTGTTCAATGAGTATTCCCTTTCTTTGTTTACCCTCCCCAAACTTCCCACATTTGTGTCTAAATCATTAATATATACAACACACAGCAACGGTCCCAACACTGAGCCCTGTGCTACACCACTGGAAACTGTTTTCCATTCGCATAAACATCCATCACCCTTTGCTTCCTGTCATGACTGCACACATCTTGGTCCTTTGTCCCAGCTTTGGATGTACAAAGACTGCTTTTTCACAGCCTGGACCCTCAGTAAAATATTGGGATAGCGAAGCTAATGGAGAACCGAGCAACTCAAAGGAATGTCTTGATTTCCACATTTAACTGCACATATGGGCTGGAATTCTATCACCTCGCCTGCCACGGAATCGGCATGGGCGATGGTCCGTCAAGGGAAATCTCTGTCGACCTCGGGCGGGAATTTCTGGTCTTGCCCGAGCGAGGACATAACATTCCACTCATGAAGTCACGGGCAGTTGGGGTTTCACTTCCACTTTACTGGTGGTGAGCACTCGTAGCCTCAGCATGACTGTATTGTAAAATCTAGGCCATTCCTCCCATCATCTGTTTCATTCTAGAAGCTTTTCTCAGCTGAGATATGCCGTTACTTATCCATTTCTGATACTTCTCTTCCTTTAGATATTTTCAGTTCTCATTACAAGCTATTGGAGAACGCACAATGAGCAGTCGTGGGTATAGTCATAGAATCATAGAATCCTGCAATGCAGAAGGAAGCCATTCGGACCATCAAGTCTGCACTGACCAAAAGCCCACCCAGGCCCTAGCCTATTTAGCCTAGCTAATCCCCTGGACACTAATGGACAATTTAGCATAACCAATCCACCTAACCTGCACAACTTTGAACTGTAGGAGGAAACTGGAGCACCCGGAGGAGACCCACACAGATACAGGGAGAATGGGCAAACTCCACACAGACAGTGACCCCAGCCTGCAATCGAACCTGGGTCGCTAGTGCTATGAGGCAGCAGTGCTAACCATTGTGCTGCCCCCTTAATCTTGTGTTCTGTCACTCAGTAGCACCACCAAATGGTGAAACAAATTGACGAGCCATTGGGCCAACTGCAACTTTGTTGACAAAGACATTCTTGGGGTAGCAAAGGGCATTTATCATGCTTTATGTACTGAATGTCAAATGCTGGATAGGAAAATTGGGACGTTATGACTCACTCTCCACAGTTCTTTGTCACAAACCTTCCAAATCTGAGGAGTAACCCAAATCATTAATTCAGATCAATTTGGAACCATGCTGTTGATGTAATGTTCATCCCAATTAGCAAACAAATTGCCAGTTAAACCAACAGATCTGACAGTCTATTTATTGTCCCTAGTTTCAATCAGAGAATAAGCTACAGATGTAATGTACAAATTATCTCACCTTTCACTGAAGATAGGTGGCAAATAAGTAGGTTTCAGAACAGCTAATTAACTCAGGCATGAGGAACACAATCTGGAAAGTAATACTGAAGATGTCAACAGCCAAATATTCAATGATATCCAGGTCTGCGCTTCAACGCAGGCATCAGTCCATTCATTGCAAATGAGTCAATGTGTCCTTAAAATAGCACATTGAGGAGTGTCATATAAATGCCTAATACTTTAATCTGCAAATATTGCCTGAAGGATTTAGTCATCAGTTGAATGTCACAACTTCCGAGCAAAGGAATCAAGCAGATGAAGGAAGAGTCTATAGAATCATAATATCTCTACAGTGTAGAAAGAGGCCATTCAACACAGCAAATATTTTCAACCCTCCATCTCGAGTTTTGTGGTCAGCTGCGCTTTCTGACTGATATCCAAGGATGTCAAATTGTTGACAACAAAATTGTTTTAAAACAAACATGAAAATGCTTTTCTGTGTAACTTCTTCGTTACTAACTAAATAACTTGGAAAGACAGTGGAGGATCATTCTACACTTCGACGACAAGAAACAGCACTCACTCCGGCAAAAGCGAACATTTGCGCAACAAACAATTAAACGTGACCCTTGCTCTGAGCTATAAATGTACTTCAAAGGAAAGTGACTTTTAGTCTTACTTGTTTCCATAATTAATGTCATCTGAGGGACTCTCTGCTCGAAGGTTGGCTGCCAATGTGATCTGCTACCCATGAGAGAAAAATAGGCTTATGGCTTTTCATGGTGAGAGATGTCACTGTTAGGGAATAAAAGCCTTTCCTTCCTTAAGAACTCAGTGACAATATTGAGAGTTTATCATGCAAGTTGGATACAAGGCACAACTGGGTGAAAAGGGCCCAAATATAAACCTTGCGTAGGTAATAAATTAAGAATATTCATCCCCTCAGTATGATTAAGATTGAAGCCTAACACCCAGAGGTGAGATGACACTGTTAAAACGGACATTGAGTTGTCCTGATGTATATCTCATTAGGTTAAAGCTAATGGTTTAGTTAGCCTCCTATTGATTTCCCCTGTTTCTGTACAATATGCCTGCCTACATCCATCTTATTGATAAATGTCATTCATTATACTCTTCTTGATCTTTTTTTTGCCACAAGAGAACTGAGTTATCATCCTTAGCCTTCATAGTTCACTAATAATTTTGAAAAATCAGAATCAAAATTTAATATATTCTTTCCTGCTTGTGTTCCTAAACAAATTGTATCACATAATCAGACTCCCAACAGTACAGGAGGAGGCCATTTGGCCCATCAAGTCCGCATTGACTGTCTGACAGAGTATCTTACCCAAGAATACCCCAGCCGTATCCTCGTAACTGCAAACATTTAATTCCCCCTAACTTACACATCTTTGGACATTTAAGGGTCAATTTAGCATGATCAATCCAAGTAGACACAGGAAAAATGTGCCAACTCCACACACACCGTCACCCAAGCTGGAACTGAACCCAGGTCCCTGGCATTGTGAGGTATGCTCACCACCATGCCACTGCATAATAGGCAATGCCCATCCACAGCAAGGAAAGACCTGACCACCTATCCCTTATCTACAGAAGAACAACCATGCCACCAGCAAGACATTGAGGTCACCACAGATCAGAGGTTTAACTAGAATGACCATATCCAGTCCCCCTCCAAGTTACAAACCTACATGACTAAGACATCCATTGCTGTTTCTTTCTCACCACTAGTTAATATTGTCAGAATCCCTGCCTCACACCACTTTGAGAGCACCATCAGTACAAAGATCCATTTAGGTTTATGTAGAAGATTTGTCACAAGCTTCTGTGTGCAACCAAGGATGGTTAATAAATTGGACCTCGTCAAAATTCTCCACACCCAGAGCACAATTCTTTTAAAAAGAGTAGCAACCTCTAAGCTGAAACTAAATACGGACAAGAGCTTTAAAAAAAGAGTAATATAAAGCTTATATATTAGTGTCACAAATAGGGTTACATTAACACTACAACAAAGTTGCTCTGAAAATCCCCTTGT
This sequence comes from Carcharhinus amblyrhynchos, assembly GCF_965287045.1. Lineage (NCBI taxonomy): Eukaryota > Metazoa > Chordata > Chondrichthyes > Carcharhiniformes > Carcharhinidae > Carcharhinus > Carcharhinus amblyrhynchos. The sequence goes on along the minus strand of NC_137333.1, from coordinate 6,580,898 downwards.
TGCCACACTCCGGTGCACTAGGGGCCTGTTCGGATACACTTAGGGGAATTTAGCACGGTGAACGCTAAATGAATAGCTAGCACATTTTTCGGACTGTGGGAGGAAACTGGAGCACCTGGAGGAAACCCATGCAGACACTGGAAAAATGCTCAAACTCCACACAGACAGGGACCCAAGCCGGGATTCGAACCTGGGTCCTTGGCACTGTGAGGCAGCAGTGCTAAACATTGTGCCACTGTGCCACCCTGATCATAAGAATAATAAGATATCAACTGAATAAATAACAACCACCTTTAGCAGTATGATGTATCTGGCCATGACGTGTTGGCTATGCCAGTGTGGGGGTGGGAAGGCTTGATTGACCAGCTGGCTTTCTTGATCATCAATTCCAAGCATTGCCTTGTTGACGTGATTTCATAGCTATTGACCGAAACAGTGCACTTTTTTTTATTATTAGAATTGTGCTGTAATACGGTGCAAGTCATAATTGACCACCTTGAAATGAGGCCTCCATTCAGTAGTCCACTGTCGCACATTCCACGATTGCAAATAAGTCACGCTGATATATTATGCACTTGAGTTATTCTATTAGGCAATTCAGGGGCATTAATCTATTTTGTGTAGTTGGTTATGCTGCAGTGAGTAGCACATTATCTGTGCACGGCATAAAAACCCAATTCCTTCGCACAGACTGCAGTGATACCATTGTGACTGTGCCATGGAATGACTAATACCCCTCAGGACACAGAAGCAATGTGCATTTTGATTAGTCTAATCTTTGTACCATCTTAGGAGATTCAACAAACAGATGCTATGAGGAATTAAAGGAGGATTTGGAGACGCATTCATCCACTAATTATTTTCTACCAAACAGTAGCATTGAAGTCCCCAAATGGAATGATTGCTATCGGATGAGTCACTCAACATTATTCAGAGTTATTTCTCAAGCCCTGTGTTAGTTATGGCTGTAATGTGATTTGCTTCTTGTATGCTGCTCAGGGATGTTTCGCCGTCCTGCCCTTCAGCTCCTAGTGTTCTCACAGTAGCAACAGAAACAAAGAGAATTTTGTTCTGTTGTAGTTCACCAGCAAGCACGTCCAAACACTTGCCTTGCGGGGACTTGTCAACCAGAGTAGAAAGGCTCTCTATTCAATAAATCTAAAATTAATTTATATATACATGTATTTATTTATATACAACGTTGATATATTTCCAACCTCCCTGGTTGTAACCATAGGTCACATATGTTCTTATTAACCCAACTTTCACTGACAGCTTTTCAAGCTATTTGCCAGTCAGATAAATTCATCCATTCATGTTTAGTGAGGGATCCATGTCCAAACATCAGAAGAATGCAAAGGCCAAACATCAACTAAAAGAAATTCATTGAAAAGACTTTGGTGCTCCATCTCACTCCCACTCTCCCTGTCCTCTGCCTCCTACACAGTTCCAATGAAGATCAGTGAAAGCTGGAGGAACAGCATTTCGACTTTCAACTGCACACTTCAAAATCTTCTTGACTCGACAATTTCAGATCCTTAACCACTGCTCCCATTATTTTTCGGCCTGCAGTTGACAGGTAGAATTCTGTCTTTTCCCATTCACATCTCCTCTGCCTCCACCCTTTTTCAATAGAATCGTAGAACCCCCAACAGTGCAGAAGGAGGCCATTTGGCCCATCAAGTCTGCAACAACTCTCTGATAGAGTATCTTTCCCAGGCCCTCTCCCCCTCCCTATCCCTGTAACCCCAAACCTTACCCATGGTTCATGCATCTAATCTACACGTTTTGGCACACTAAAAGGGCAATTTAGCATGGCCAATCTACCTAACGTGCACATCTTTGGACTGTGGGAGGAAACCAGAACACCTGGGGGAAACCCACGCAGACATAGGGAGAACGTGCAAACTCCACACAGACAGTCATCCATGGCCAGTCTTTACTTGCTCACTACCATCCTATTTTGCCTTACATAATCATGAATCTGATCATTCAATCTCTCCTGCACTAAATTTTGCCACAAATTTTCATTTTTCCTTTCTTTCCTCCCCTCTCCCCTTTTTCTTGTCTCTGTATTTACTTAACAAAGCTGCTGCATCTCTCGTTAATTCTACTTCTGCCAAATGGTCATGGACGTGAAACATTAACTTTTCCTTTTCTCCCCACAGTTGCTGTCTGACTTGCTGAGCGTAAGAATGTGAGAAAAATGAATAAGAATAGACTATTCAACCTGCTGAGTTCAACAAGATCATGGTTGAATTTCTACATCATGGCACGGTGGCTCAATGGTTAGCACTGCTGCCTCAGGCTTAGGTCACTGTCTGTGCGGAGTCAGCACATTCTCCTCATACCTGCATGGGTTTCCTCCAGTGCTCCGATTTCCTCCCACGGTCCGAAAGACATACTGGTTAGGTACTTTGGCCCTGCTAAATTCTCCCTCAGTGTACCCGAACAGGCGCCAGAGTGTGGCGACTAGGGAATTTTCGCAGTAACTTCATTGCAGTATTAATATAAGCCTATTTGTGATACTAAAAAAGAACTTAACATTGGCCTTGGGTCACTGTCTATGTGGAGTTTGTAAGTTCTCCCCGTATCTGTGTGAGTTTCCTCCGGGTGCACCGGTTTCCTCCCACAGTAAGAAGATGTGCAGGTTAGGTGGATTGGCCATGCTAAATTGCATCTTAGTGTCCCAAAATGTGCAGGTTTGGTAGATTGGTCATGCTAAAATTCTCCTTTGTGTCCCAAAATGTGCAAGTTAGGTGGATTAGGCTTGCTAAATTGCCCTTTAGTATCCCAAAATGTGCAGGTTAGATAGATTAGCCTTGCTAAATTGCCCCTTAGTGTCCCGAAATGTGCACGTTAGATGGGATTAGCTGTGCAAAATGTGTGGGGTTACAGGGATATGACGGGACAGAGAGCCTGGATAAGATGCTCTGTCAGAGAGTCGGTGGAGATTCGATGGGCCAAATGGTCTCTTCTGCACAGCAGGGATTCGATGATCAGCCACAACACCTGCATTATCGCCATATCCCTTGATTTGTTTAGTATCCAGAAATCTACCCATCTCTGACTTGAACACATTGAACCACTGTGCATCCACAGGCACCTCAGGCAGAAAACTCCAGGGTTCACAACCTTCTGAGTCAATATTTTTCTCTCCGATGGCGAGTCTTTATCCTGACAATACTTAACAGCATTTCTGTTTTTGGAAGTACAAGAATCCCTGAATAAAACTCCAATAAAAAACTCGGGTTAATTATAATCCAGAGTACAATAAGTCGTAACATATGCACCAACGAGTCGCTCAAGGTGATGGTTAATTGAGAGAACATTAATTGATATTGAATTTCTGGAATCCACGGCAGTCACTTGCTGGGAACTTAAAGCTTCTGTTTTGTTTACCCTTTCCTTTCAGAATTTGTCACGCCTCTAATTTGGATAAAATCCTGTCTGATTTTGCCCCTTCAGATTCTCCAGCCCTGCTTCATGTGACTATCATTTCCCCTATCAGTGTTTCTCTTCCCCATTCCTTTCCTTCTCCCTCAGCAATTTCTGCACCACACCACTTCTTCTGTACTGATAGCTCAGCTGTCGATGTGCGCTGGGCTGCTGGTACCCGTGGGTCAGTGGTCAGCAGTGTGCACGCACATCTGGGGCGCACAGGGAAACATCTGGATGAAAGGGAGAGTGGTGAGCATGATCACGGAGTGGGGGGGGGGGTGGATATCGTATCTTAATTTGAATGCTGATAGCAAAGAATAGTTTAAGTTTATTCATTCATGTCTCAAGTCAGCTTACATTAACACTGCAATGAACTTAGAACATAGAACATTACAACGCGGTACAGGCCCTTCGGTCCTCGATGTTTCACTGACCAGCGGAACCAATCTAATGACCCTCTAGCCTAAACTATTCCAATATTATCCATATGCCTATCCACTGACCATTTGAACGTCCTTAAAGTTGGCGAGTCCACAACTGCTGCAGGCAGGGCATTCCATGCCCTTACTACCCTCTGAGTAAAGAACCTACCTCTGACATCCGTCCTACAATTATCACCCCCTTACTGTGAAAGTCCCCGAGTCGCCACACTCTGGCACCTGTTCAGGTACACTGAGGGAGAATTTAGCATGGTTAGTGCACCCAACCAGCACGTCTTCTGGACTGTGGGAGGAAACTGGAGCATCCAGAGAAAACCCATGCAGATAGGGGGGAGAACATGCAAACTCCGCACAGAGAGTGACCCACCTGGGAATCGAACCTGGGTCCCTGGTGCTGCGAGACAGCAGTGCTAATCATTGTGCCACCCTAGGGTGGACATTTTCATTCCCTGCGGAGTGCTGGTTGAGGCTAACAAAAACAGCCATGCAGATCACAGACTTCCCGACAGGCTTTTCTCTCCAGATAATCCAGCTCTCGGGGCAGAAAACACCTGGAGAGATGCCTTTGGAGATGCAGGAGATCCTGCACCTCACCCCCACCCCAGCTTCCCTTGGACACGGGGATTCCCCATTCTAACCCTCACCCAATGAAGCATGCCAGAATGCCACCCCCAAGTGGGTGTTGGGGTATGAATGAGGTGCAGTGCAGAGTACTGCCTATGCATGTCTCTCTCTCCCCAGGCTGGGGGGCTATACTTAACTGATACCTCACCTCACCACCCTGGGCTTCCCTTTGCGTGTTTCAATTTTTCTTAGAAAGCAGTTGGAGACCTCATCGATGTACTGAGGGAATTCCAAACGTGGGGACATCATTCGACAGGGATGCTAGCGAACTGTATTGAAATTTATTGAATTTACCAGCAATGGGTGGGGTGATTCGGAACACATGGTCTCGCTGGTGAGATTCTCCTTTTCTGAGCTTCGTGATGTTTTGCTATTTTGCGCGCCAAGTCCAAGGGGGGGGCACGGTGGCACAGTGATTAGCACTGCAGCCTCACAGCACCAAGGACCTGGGTTCAATTCTAGCCTCGGGTCACTGTCTGTGTGGAGTTTGCACATTCTCCCCATGTCTGCGTGGGTTCCCTCTGGGTGCTCCGGTTTCCTCCCACAGTCCAAAGATGTGCGGGTTAGCTTGATTGGCCATGCTAAAATTGATCTTGGTGTCGGGGAATGAGCAGGGTAAATGTGTGGGGTTATGGGAATAGGGCCCGCTGGGGTTGCAGTTGGTGCAGACTCGATGGGCCGAATGGCTTTCTTCTGCACTGTAGGGATTCTTTGACGTTACCATTTTGTTTTCACTGCAAACGTGGATGAAAAATCACGACATGGATTCTACCTTAGGGCATGTTAGTAGCATGTGGAGGACCTTTCAAATGTTGGATCAGAATGCAACCATCAGTGTCACATTTGAAGTCCTGACTATTTCTCTCTGTTACAATCATCGATCCCCACTTTGGATTAAGGCATTTTAAGATATGTTTTAAATATTTAAAATCTGGCAAACTTTGCCTGAACACTGGTGAATTGTCATTGATTATTTAGCAAAGCATTGATAATCGCTGGTTTATTTTCTGAAGTGGTCATGACACCATTCGACTGTACCATTTGTTTAAGTGACACTCTGAACATTGAGAAATGAAAGTGCTGGTTAAGCATATTAAGGAAAGCTAGATTTATCTAACCTTTCCAACCCCAACTAACGGGGATGCACTTGAGAAACAGCTGCAGGTGAAAAGGTCAATTCCTGTGGACATGAACTCTGCTCGATATTTCTTGACTGTGCTTTTTTTCTCTTTATCTATTATCTCGCCTTACGGCATAGCAGGTGAATAATAAATCTGTTCGGCACTTACTCCATTAATCACCTTCAGGAATCCGGCTCCTGGATGTGATCATTATTCTCAGTCTAATTGCATTGCTCCAGCGATGTGACGATGTTTCTGGAGACGTTTTCAGTTTTACTAAATCATAGAGGACAGAAGGAGGCCATTCAGCCCTGAGGTTGTGTGCCGACCTTTTGAAAGAACCGTCCCATTAGGGTTGCTGCGTCCCACCCCACCCCTTCCCAGCTCTTGTTCCATAGCTCAGCTAAGGATGAGGGGGAATCTGATCGTAGGTATCGATAAAGTAAATGTCGGCCAAATGTTTCCTCTTATGGGGCAATCTCGAATAAGAGGTCAGAGGTGTAGGTTGAGAGGTGGTAGGTTTGAAAGTGGGATGAGGAGGAACTACTTCAGAGGGTGATGGATTTGTGGAACTCGCTGCCCTATAGCGCGGTGGAGTCTGAATGGTTTCAAGAAGGGGATAGATATATGTTTCTAATAAAAAAAATGGAAAGAGGGAGTTGGAGAACAGATAAAGAGGTGGATTTGAGACCAGGAAGCAATCAGCCCTGATCTAATTGAATGGCGGAACAACTCAAATTCACTACTTCTTATATCGACCAATCGACTCAAGAAGCTTCTTCCCTACTGCCGTCAGATTTTTGAATGGACTACCTCGCAATAAGTTGATCTTTCTCTACACCCTTGCTATGACTGTAACATTACATTCGGCATTCTGTCTTTCCCTTCTCTATGAGCGCTATGCTTTGTCTGCGTAGCACACAAGGAACAATAGTTTTCACTGTATGCTAATACAATAATAAATCAAATCAAATTAAAATATCAAATCCAGTCAAATCCAATTCTCATTGGGAAGGTATGATTGAATTTGCTTCCACCACTATTGTGGCCAGTGCATTGCAGACCTTAAAGAAGGCTGCATTAAAAACATTTTAATGGGTTGCATGGTGGCACAGTGGGTAGTACTGCTGTCTCACAGTGCCAGGAACCTGGGTTCGATTCCCAGCTTGGATCACCGTCTGTGTGGAATTTGCACGTTCTCCCCATGTCTGCGTGGGTTTCCTGCGGGTGCTCTGGTTTCCTCCCACATTTTGAAACACGTGCTGGTTATGTATATTGACCCGATCAGGCGCTGGACTGTGGCAACAAGGGTAATTTCACAGTAACTTCATTGCACTGTTAATGTAAGCCTTACTTGTGACTAATAAATAAACTTTAACTTTAAAACATTCAACTCTCCTGCCCCTTACTTTTTGCTCATAATTAAATCTGTGTCCTGTGATTCCCCATTCTGCACTTTTCTTTTCAAAATTTCTACCAAACAATGATTAACTTAGCTCTATTTTAGATATTTAAAGCCATTTCCGATTACTTCCTTACAATGGAATCCACTCACCCCCCCTTCTCTCTCCCAACCTTGCCTCCTGTTATATCACTCGGGTAAACAAACTGTTGCAATTCCCTTACAATTGCACATTCAAATCTTCAACATTTCAGCCTTTGGACTTCTTTCCATTGAGACATTTCCGCGCTATCAGTCTGCTAAAACCTCACGCTTACTGCTCACTTCAGATGCAGGCAATAAGAGAATTAACTTTGCAAAGTGAATCACAGAGAAGGTTTAATGAAGAAGTTTCTTTACACCAGTACTTGGCCTATGCCCTGGACCACAAATGCTCCCCACAATCCCCATCTGCTTTCTACGTATACCGGGATGTGAAGGTATCACCATTGGACGAGGGTGGGCACAGTCAGAAGTCTCGCTACGCCAGGTTAAAGTCCAACAGGTTTATTTGGAAGCACGAGCTTGCTCCTTCATTCGGTGAGTGGGCCATTCACCTGATGAGGGCGCAGCACTCCGAAAGCTCGTGATTCCAAATAAACCTATTGGACTTTAACCTGGGGTTGTGAGACTTCTTACTATGTAATACCAGGGCAGCTGGTCAGCTGACCACCACATACTTTTTGCCATTGGTTTCATTGTCTACCAGGTCAACTAGTCAGCTGACTCTCACAGCATGTAACCATTGTTTATATTATAATAGATTCCAAGGTTATAATTGGTTGCAATATAACACTCCCTTCCACTTTTGATGCATCAGTTTCCAGTGAAGGCCTTACCAGCTTGCACCCTGGCAATTCTCCCAGCATGATTATTAGATCTAATCCCCTGAGTCCAAGAGATGCCGATTTGAACTGGCTCAGCCACTCCCTGCCAGACCTGGCAGGTCCACAGAAAGCATTGGTGGGTTCTGCACTAGCTTATTCAAACTGATTACTATTCCAGGAATATCCTGGAATAACAAGGAAATTCCTGGCTTCTTTTATCTCCTGAAACACCTTTCTCCTTTCCCCTAGGTCCTCATCTTGAACAACTAGCGAGAGAAAATCATCAACTTCTTTGTCAATAAGACTGAAACTGCCCACACAGCTGCCTCTGCTGTTTTCATTGCTTCCAATATCCCACCACGCCAAACTTCCTCCAATGCTTCCCCCATACCCTTGCCCTGAACTTGGATTTTTGCTCTTGCTTCTTTCAACTCCACTGACATGCTCTCTGATCTCATCTTGTCCATGAGACACACTTTCTTCTTCCTGGACCCTGTTCCCACCAAATTGCTGTCTGTCCAACTCCCCTTTTAGGCTCCCACATTGGCTGATGTTATAACCGGTCCTCTAACTTCAGGTATCGTCTCCCTTTCTTTCAAATCTGTCATCATTAACAATGTCTCTTCAACAACGTCAACCGTAATGACCTCAACAGGGCACATGAGGATGACCTCTTGGAGTGAGAGCTCCCTGATTGGGGTCATAATTGCCTGTCTAATCAGGGAGCCTCGTCTATATATAAAAATGGGAGTGTCAGGTCTTACATAAGAACATGAGAACTAGGAGCAGGAGTAGGCCATCTGTCTCCTCAAGCCTGCTCCACCATTCAATAAGATCATGGCTGATCTTTTTGTGGACTCAGCTCCACTTTCCCACCCTAACCCTTAATTCCTTCGCTGTTCAAAAATGTATCTATTCTTGCCTTAAAAACATTCAATGAGGTAGCCTCAACTGCTTCACTGGGCAGGGATTTCCACAGATTCACAACCCTTTGTGTAAAGAAGTTCCTCCTCAACTCAGTCCTAAATCTGCTCCCTCTCATTGTGAGGCTGTGCCTCCTAGTTCCAGTTTCACCCACCAGTGGAAACAACTTCCCTGCTTCTATCTTATCCTTTCCCTTCATAATCTTATATTTCCATAAGGTGTCTCCTCATCCTTCAGAATTCCAATGAGTTTGACCCCAGTCTATTCAGTGTCTCCTCATAAACCAACCCTCTCAACTGTGGAATCAATCTAGTGAATCTTCTCTGCACCCCCCTCCAATGCCAGTATATCCTTTCTCAAATAAGAATATATTTACTTGAGAAACTGTACACAGTACTCACTGGCCTCACCAGCACCTTATACAACTGCAACATAACCTCACTGTTTTTAAACTCCATCCCTCGAGCAACGAAGGACAAAATTGCATTTGCCTTCTTAATTACCTGCTGCACGTGCAAACCACGTTCTTACACAAGGACATCCAGGTCCCTCTGCACAGCAGCATGCTGCATTTTATTACCATTTAAATAATAGTCCATTTTGCTGTTATTCCTACCAAAATGGATGACCTCACGTTTATCAACTTGATACTCCGTCTGTCAGACCCCTCACCCACTCACTTAGGCTATCTATATTGCTTTGCAGACTTCCAGTGTCCCCTGAATACTTCGCTCTGCCACTCATCTTAGTGTCATCTGTGAATTTTGATACACGACACCTCGTCCCCAACACCAAATCATCTATATAAATTGTTAACTATTGTGGGCCCAATACTGATCCCTGAGGCACACCACTGGTCAATGATCACCAACCAAAGAAACACCCATTTACCCCACACTTTGTTTTCTTTTAGTTAACCACTTTGCTTTCTGTTAGATAACCAACCAGTCTTCTGGCACTCCAGATTCTGATTGTGTACTTGAAGCATTCTAGGAGTGGAATAGAGTTTGTAAATAAAGGGAATCTATTGAAGGGACACTGACCTCTAAGGAGTTATTTCACAACCCTTAACGTCTCCATCCTTGTAAAGTACAACCCATCTCCAACTCCCTTCATCTCAAAATTTTTGGCTGTGTTGTTCGTTCCTAGGTCCTTGCCTATCTTTCTCAGAATTCCAATGGTCCCAATCAGATTTAAGCCCCTGTCCTCGTGTCAACATGGTTCTTATCAAAGTCATAAATAACATCCCAATCAACCTGTCTTTGACATGATTGGCCAGACCATCTTCCTTGAATGTCTCTGGAATGCCATCAGGTTGAATGGAACAGCCCTCATCTCTTTCCATTCTTATCTATCCAGTGATAGACAGAACCCACTTACAATGGCTTCTCTTCCTGCTCCAGCATTGAACAGGATGGAGCTACATTTTTTTACAGAATGAGAAGGCCCAGGGGGTCATGTGAGAGAGATCTTTAAATTAAAGAAATTATTTGATATGGGAGCTGTAAAGAAGATTATATTTTTGTTTATAGTGAGGCTAAAAGTAGGAGTCATGATAATAACATAAACACAAATTAGCACAACAGGGAATTCAAGAGAAAAGTCTCCACCCCAGGGAGTGTTTAGAATGTGGAAAACAACCATTACAGGGAGTCCCAACACTGCAGAAAGAGGGCATTCAGCCCATCGAATCTGTACTGACTCTCTGAAAGTGTATCATACCCAGGCCTCTCCCTCCACCCTATTAAGTTTATTCATTACTGCCACAAGTAGGCTTACATTAACACTGCAATGAAGTTACTGTAAAAATCCCCAAGTTGCCACACTCTGGTGCCTGTTCGGGAACACAGAGGCAGAATATCCTGCAACCCCATGCATTCACCATGGCTAATCCACCTAACCTACACATCTTTGGAGCATGGGAGGCAACCAGGCCCCTGGACGTAACCCACAGAGACACAGGGAGAATGTTCAAACTTCACACAGGCAGTCACCCAAGGTTGAGAATCGAATCCAGGTCCCTGGCGCTGTGAGGCAGCAGTGCTAACTGTGCCACCATACCACCCACAGTTATTCAGCAGCAAATATCATCAAAGTTAGATAAATACATGAATGAGAGAAGGATACAGGGTCATCGGGGAGAATGAAATTGTTTTGAATTTTATTCATTTTTTTATTAATGTGTGCACTTCTGGCATTTACTATTCATCATTAATTGCCCTTGACAAGCTGGTGGTGAGCCACCTTCCTGAACAGTCACAAACACAAGAGTTTTGTGTAACTGAGCTCCAGGGCAGTTAAGATGAAACCACATTGCTACAAACCTGAGGTCACATGTAAGCCAGGCTGGGTAAGGTCAGCAGATTTCCTTCCCGAAAAAGCACTAAAGAAACAATTGCATTTTGAGGAAAATCGGCTGTTTCATATTCTCCATTACTAATACTGGCCGGAATTCTCTGGCCCATTACACCCTGCCACCTCTGCCAGCGGGGATGGAGAATTTGGCGCTCAGCCAAATCTCTGCTCACTGCAGCGGGACCAGAGAACCCCTCTGACGTGAACAGCTGGAGAATTCTGAGCATTAGCATTTACATTCCAGATTTATTTAATTCATTGAATTCAAAGCTCCCCCCACTGCCACGGTGGCATGAGGATTTATGGTTAGCTTTGTCTAACCATGATTGGCATCTTTGAATTTTCCAGTTCCACCCATGAGTGGCAAGATCAGGAAGTCCTGATTTACATCTCTGGATCATTCTTCCAGGTCTCCAGGTTATTAGTTACATGACACAATCACTTTATTACTACAGCCATAGAACAGAGGGAAGAGCAAGCTTCTGTGGCACTGCGAACAATGAACAATTTCTGTGACCAATCGGCACTGTGGCTGATTTGTTGTTTCTGAGCAGTACGATCTACAGACGAATCAATGCCACCTGTTTACATCATCTCCCGTCTCCAAATGATCCACATAGACATCCAAGGTTGACAAACTTTTGTTTGGGTTGTTTGAGTTTGTCCAGACAATTGTATGGTTCGAATTTTCCATTACTTTTCCCAATATGTATTTGGAGGAAACAACAAATAATTTTATTTTAAAATATGTAAAAGTTCCTTCACATTCTCATCAACTGTGGCTCGTTGCAAGATAAAATTCCAGGAAAAGTAATACACTCTCACATGAATTCTGCTTGGATGGAGCAGACCACTTTAGTCAGCGGGACCATCTGTAGGGTTGATTTGCCACAGCGTTAGCCTTCCATCTGAGATACCAAATAGATTTATCTGCTAGATCATTCACACCGGCTTTGGACATGGAATTATTTGGTTAATAAAAGAAGCTGTGTTTGAACAGAAGCCCATCTCCCTGGGGTGCTTTATTAAGTCTGCCAACCTGCACAGTTGGTACCTACGTGGAGCCATTAAACAAAATCAAACACACCAGCAACATACTGTTGTTTTCTCCTTGGTCTGGGGTCAATAACAAGAATATGACATTCCTGCGGTTCGATCGCCCGCAGGCAGTTACTTCACAATGCTACAAAGTTTAGCCACCCTATTGCTGTGCAGTTTCCCACCTCCATGGTCAGGTAAATTCTTCCTGTCCACCTTACACTGAGTGTTCAACCCTGTGAGACTTGCCCAAGACCACAAGAAATTACAAAGGGTTGTGAATGAAGCCCAGACCATCACGCATACCAGTGTCTGCCGCTGGAAAACATGGTGCGGGAGGGTCAAAAAAATCCCACCCACAGTTTCTCTGTCTACACTTCCCGCTGCCTTGGAACAGCAGCCAGCATAATTAAGTAGTTCATGCTGGCCATTCTCTCTTCCATCTTCTTCCGCTGGGGAAAAGATACAAAAGTCTGAGGTCACATACTAAGCGACTCCAGAACAGCTTCTTCCCTGCTGGCATCAGTCTTTTGAATGGACCTACTTCACACTAAGTTGATCGTTCTCTACATCTCAGCTATAACTGTAACATTACATTCTACATTGTCTCCTTTCTTTCTCTATGAATGGTATGCTTTGTCTGTATCGTGCACAAGGAATAATGATTTTCACTGTTTGCTAATACGCAACAGAAATAAATCAAATCAAATCACCAGATTTGATTGTGGTGATTCAAGCTTATTGCATTCACAAAGTTGAATATAAATATGCCATCATAATTCTGACAATGTTGTGTTGCTCAGAAGACTGGCTTGAAATTGGCTGTCAAGGAGATGTTGGTGATACACATAATGCCTGCTGGTCAAAGACCAGCATTTTATCACTGGTTCTGCATTGGGGAGGTGATGGTGAGACTCTGCAATCCCTGGAGTGAAGGTGTTCCCACAGTGTTATTTGGATGGAACTCCTCTGATTTTTACCCAGTGTCTATGAAAGGTTGATGATATTCCTTTTTATGATTCATTTGTGGGACATGGGTGTTGCTGGCTGGCCTGCATTTATTGCCCTAGTCACCCTTGGAGGACAATTGAGAGTCAACCACATTTCTGTGTCTCTGGAGTCACATGTCGGCCAGACCAGGTAAGGATGGCAGATTTCCTTCCCTAAAGGACATTAGTGAACCAGATGGGTTTTTCCAACAATCAAAACAACCAAGGGACATCACTCTCCCATTGCATTAATTTGTATTTGTCTGCACTTTCTGCCAGTATCAAGAGTGTTATATGGGCTCGATAACCTAAGGGAGCTAATTGTGAAGTGAAATATTTTATTTGTTTTTCCAACAACTGACAACCATTTCATGGTCATCAGTAGATTTGTAATTCCAGATTTTTTTTTATTGAATTCAAATTCCACCGTCTGCCGTGGCGGGATTCGAACCAGGATCCCCAGAACATTAGCTGAGCCTCTGGATTAATAGTCTAGTGATAATACCACTAGGCTGTCGCCTCCTATATACATGACTGAGTCAGGATGGTTTGTGTCTTAAAAGGGAATTGAGAAATGGTGAGGCTCCCATACATCTTCTAGCCTTGTCAGTATAGAAACTGCGGGTGGGATTTTTCTGACCTTCCCACACCATGTTTTCCAGTGGCAGAGGCTGTTTGCCATTGTCTGCCAGCGGGATACTCCATCCCACTAATGTCCACGGTATTTTCTGCAGCTCGCTCCTTCCTGGTGCTGTGTGGTGGTTGGGGCGGAGGGGAAGGCGGGGGTGGTGGGGGGGGAGGGGAGCGGTCACCTATGTCAGCACTGGAAGATCTCACCAGCAAGAAGGGCTGGAAAATCCTGCCCTATCTATATGTTTTCATCACATAAAGTTAGAGATTGTGGATAGATCAGATGCCAAGACATGAATTCTGAAAAGTTCGAAACAACCAGGGGGCATCACTCTCCCACTGCATTAATTTGTTTGCACTTTCTCCACTGCAGTGTCAAGAGTATTATACGGACTAGATAATAAGCTAAGGGAGCTAATTATGAAGTGAAATATTTTATTCATTTGTTTAGTCTCTTTCACCGAGTTAGAATAAAACAATAGTACAAATAGAAAATGTTGGAAACACTTCAGAAGTCTGGCATCATTTGTGGAGAGAGAATCATAAGAATCATTACAGTGCAGAAGGAAGCCACTCTTTCCATTGAACCTGCACCAATAACAATCCCACCCAAGCACTATTCCCATAAGCCCACATATTTACCCTGCTAGTCCCCCTGACACTACAGAGCAATTTAGCATGGCCAATCAACCTAACTTGCACATCTTTGGAGTGAGGGAGAAAACCGGAGCACCCAGACAAAACCCCGAACAGACACAAGAATGTGCAAACTCCGGTTAGACAGTCACCCAAAGCTGGAATTGAACCTGGGTCCCTGGTGCTGTGAGGCAGCAATGCCAACCACTGTACCACCGTGCCGCCCTGAAAACAGCATTAACGTCTCATGCCAGTTTTGACAAAAGATCATTGATTCACAGCATTACCAATTCTCCAAACTCGCCCATGGCTGGGATTATCCAGTCCTGCTGCAGTAACTCACCCACAGCTGGGATTCTCCAGTTCCGCTGCAGTGAATGGAGATTTGGTTGGGTGCCAAATTCCCCATTCTTGCTGGCAGCAGTGGCAACATTGGGGAATTCCAACCTTTATCTCACCACAGATGTTGCCAAATCTGTTGCTTATATTGCAGGTTTTCAGTTTTAGTTTGGATTTCCAGCATCCACAGAGCTTTATTCTTGCAGAATAAAACAATAATGAGTTGACTCCATTAACTTTGTTACTGGGTGCAATCATTCAGCTGATTTCGGTATAGTATTACTGTAATATTATTGTTTCTATTGCAGTATTTGCAAAAGGTTTAGTGTTAATCTGTATACAAACATGCTGACTTTACCTCAAAGTCAATTGTTACTTATCAAATGCCAATAAGTCAGCATGTTTCGCAGTTAAGTCATCTTTGAATGTTTAATGTCTCCTTTGATTGATTTTGGAAGGAAAGCATTGTATTATACTTCAGAAACATCATATAAATATACCCATAACCAGCAGAGGGACTTATCATTTCATTAATTCTTGGCTCAAATATTGGTGGCTGACAGATTAGAAAATAAGATGCTGAATTAATAAAGCAGAGGTAACAGGGGTGATTTTGTATCCGCATTTGCTGTCAGCGAGAGTTGTGAAATGAGATTTTCGCTGGTGTTTCAGTACTTTTCCTCACCCCCACGCCAGTGAACTCAACTCAACGCCTCATCAACATAAGGAAAAAACAAAAAAAAAGTGGCTACGATCATTGGTGTCTTCAGTCATAACATAAGAACATAAATAGGAGCAGGAATAGGCCATCTAACCCTTCGAGCCTGCCCCGCCATTCAATAAGATCATGGCTGATCTGAAGTGGATCAGTTCCACTTTCCCACTTTCTCCCCATAACCTTTAATTCCCTTGTCTGTCAAAAACCTATCTACCTGTGACTTAAATATATTTAGCGAGGCAGCCTCCAGCACTTCAACGGGCAGAGAATTCCAGAGATTCACCACCCTTTGAGTGAAGAAGTTCCTCCTCAACTCCGTTCTAAACGGCGCCCCCCCTATCTTGAGGCTGTGCCATCTTGTCCTGCTGTCCTTTCTGAGCGGGAAGAATCTCTCTACCTCTACTCTTTCCATCCCTTTCATTATCTTATACATCTCTATAAGATCCCCCCTCATCCTTCTAAACTCCAATGAGTACAGACCCAGTCTATTCAGTCTCTCTTCATAGTCTAACCCCCTCATCTCCGGTATCAGCCTAGTGAACCTCCTCTGGGCACTCAGTCGTAAGTGCAGAATTTCATCCAACAGTGTCAACACAGTGGGAAAACTAATGATGAGCTCCAGAATGACGCCAGCGTATTAGACAGTGCCATTCGGATCGCGACACTTTGCTGTGTAAATAAAAATGTTTCCTCATGTCTCCTTAAAGTCACAGGGCAGAATTTTCCCATCCCGTCCACCAAGGGGATCATAGTGGGCGAGGTGAGGGGGTAAGGGGGTGGTGGGCGAGAGTGAGGGGTGGAGGGAAGGAATGGTGGTGGCCGACAATGGAAAGTTCTGTTGACCTCAGACAGGGGGATCTTCCAGTTTTGGGGCAAGCGAGGCTGGAAAATCTCACCCAAACGGTGGACTTTTCCCATCCTGCCCACCATGGAGGTCTTAGTGGGGAGGGGTGGGCCATTCAAAGGTCCATTGACCTCAAGTGAGAAGTTCCGGTCTTGGGGTGAGCTCATAAAGCAATGTAGCACCGAAACAGGCCCTTCAGCCCAACAGGCCCATCTATGCCCCTCATGATTTCATACACCACAATATATTCTACCTTCCTACGTTCTCCTACTTTCCAACAAATAAAACACCAGCTTGGCCAACCTCTCCCTAGAACTCAGGCCCACTCGTCCTGGCAACATCCTCTGTAAATTTTCTTTGCACTCTTTCCAGTTTATCAATGTCTTGTCAGCCATTTTATAATTGTGTCCTCTGGTTACAAGCCCATCCACCATTAGAAACACAAGGCTGGCATTCTACTGTACTGTCACACCAAAGGAAAGACCGCAAAGTGCAGCTGAGAACCAAAGTCCATTGATGGAACTGGAAAATCCCGCCGAGGGTCTTTATTCAGTCAAAGCTATTCAAGGTTTTGAACATCTCTACCAGATCTCCTATAAACTTCTTTCCGATGGAAAAAAATAGCACCAGCTTTTCCAATCTCTCCACATGACTGATTTATGAAGTCAGTGGTTAGCACTGCTGTCTCAAAGCACCAAGGACCCAGGTTCAATTCTGGCTAAGGGTGGCTGTGTGGAGTTTATACAAACTCCCTGAGGCTGCATGGGTTTCCTCTGAGTGCTCCGGTTTTCCTCCCACACTCCAAAGATGTGTGGGTTAGGTTGATTGGCCATGGTAAATTGTCCCTTATTATCAGGGGTTTTAGCAGGGAATAAACCTAGGGTTACGGGAACAGGGCTTGGGTGGGAATGTGGTCAGGGCAGACTCAATGGACCGAAAAGCCTCCTTCTGCACTGTAGGATTCTATCATTCTTTGAAGTCATCGGAACCCTTTTAGTTATTGTATGGTTACGTCAGACGCTTAAGGACATCTTCTGAAGCCTGAGATTAAACTGAGATTTACCTGGTCTTAGCCATATTTAGGATAAAGTTTGATCAAATATAATTAAAGTGCAGAATAAAATGACGTGTTCCTCAGTACAAACTGAGCAAACTATTCCGCAGTTCTTAAGTAAGTTCTAAGAACTTGAGAAGTTGGATATATCAAGGTCAGTTTTAAAAGATCAATGAGCTTATACACAAAGCCAACAACAAATGTTCAATGACATACCCATAATTTACAATTCGCATGCAAGCTCTCATGACAATTATAGAATAGAATCCCTACCATGCAGAAAGAGGCCATTTGACCATCAAGCCTGCACTAACAATCCAACCTAGAGGAGTCGCATGAAGTTCCAGCAGACCACAAGTAAAGCAGGTATAATTTCACGACAATCAAGCTTTTGATTCTCGATTTTAATTCATTCATTGAACTTCTTAAAACTGATCATCAATCCCACGAGTGACTGTGGTGGGTTTTGAACCCATATCCCCAGAGCGTTAGCCAGGGGTTTTCTCAATTACTAGCCCAGTGACGATCACTACTGCGCCACCACCATCCCTTTTGCTATTAGAATCATAGTATTCCACCAGTGCAGAAGGAGGCCATTCGGTCCACTGAGCCCATACCGGCCATAATCCCACCCAGGCCCTTCTCCCGTAACTCCACATATTTACCCTGCTAACCCATACTAGGGTCAATTTAGTGTGACCAATCAACCTAACTACTGTGTCACCATGTTGCCCGGGTTAAGATTGTACTAATTTTCAGTTATTCTGAATGATATTTTGCCTGGTTCATGTCAATACAACTGATGCCATCGTTGGAATTTTTGACCTGGAGTTACAGGCCCCCTGCCGAACAGGGAGGATCCTCCCGCAGCCCACCACCCCCAACCCCTCCCTCACCCCTCCGCTGCCACCATGCAAACGTCCCAGCCAATATTTGTCCCTCAACCACAAAAACAGATGGTGCAGCCATTCTCACATTGTGGGAGCTTGCTGTGTATATATTGCCTGCCCGTGTTTCAACGGTGACTGTAAGAGCACATGGGGGTGATTCTTCCCTTTTCACACATGATGGGAATCACAGCTATCAGGGTGGGGGTGGGGAGGGGTGTTGACCTTGGGGGAGGAGGGATTTTCCAGTTTTGGGGAGAGCGCAGCCGGAAAATTCCACCCATCATTGGCTGAAAAGCACTTTGGGATGTCCTGAGATTGCAAAAGGTGCTAGCTAAATGCAAGTTCTCCTTTCTTTGATCAGCCGGCTGCCTCAATAAGCATGTTCAGTCTCTGGAAGTGTGAGTCATTGCAATTTAGTTATCTGATCTCGTTTGACAGTTTTGAAAATTAGCGTCTTCGGGGGAAAAAAAAGGTCCCAATAATTATTTTTGGCAGAGAGCATATCGAAATTGCTGATCTTTGATGTGAACATGCACATTTGCTTTCAAGAAAGTGTCCAAATCATTGGGCACAGCATTTTCTTCCTGTCAGTCTGAATCTTTTCACTGAGAGAGCAAGAGAGTTCTTTCCGACTTGAATGTTGTCAGCAAAGTCTTAGATTGAGCCTCAGTCCAAGAAAACATCTTGTCAGTTTAACGGAAACATAAAATATGATTAATGGAGTCGAATTAAATGCTCCCTGGCTCAGAAAACATGAGAAATTTCTCACGATGCACTCTGAAAGGGACTATAAACAAGAACTTACTGTCGGCTAGAGGAGCAGATCATAAATGAGGGCAGAACATGATTCAAAAGGATCCTGCACACAGCGGTTAGTTAATTAGGAACACGTCTTTAGACAATAGGCCAAATGGCCATAACTCCTTAACTCAAAGGAATCTCTTTTCCAGATCCCCAGTGAATTGGCAAGGGTGGACAGGACGATAATCCTTCCATCTAAAAGGACAAGGGCAGCAGATACATGGGAACATCGCCACCCACAAGTTCCCCTCCAAGCCGTTCACCATCCTGACTTGGAAATATATCGGCTGTTCCTTCGCTGTCAAAATCCTGGAATTCCCTCCCTTACAGCATTGTGGGTCAACCCACAGCGCATGGACTGCGGCAATTCAAGAAGACAGCTCATCACCTGCTTCTCAAGGGCAACTAGGGATTGGCAATAAATGCTGGCCTAGCCAGTGACACCCATGTCCCATGAAAGAATAAAATAATAATTGAATCACCAAGATTGGGGGAACGGCAAATTGTGCGGAGGGTGTGGAGAGTCTGCAGAAGGATCTAGATAGGCTGGGCGAATGGGCCAGGAAATGGCAAATGGAATTTAATGTTGGCAAGTGCGAGGTAGTGCACTTTGGTAGGAAGAATGGTAGGAAGGACTATTACTTACGTGGCGAAAAACTGCAGCAGGCGACGGTGCAGAGGGACCTCGGGGTCCTTGTGCATGAGTCGCAAAAACCCAGCTTGCAGGTGCAGCAGGTGGTCAGGAAGGCGAATGGGATGCTGGCCTTCATAGCGAGGGGGATTGAATATAAAAGTAGGGAGGTCTTGCTGCAGCTGTATAGGGCATTGGTGAGGCCGCAGCTGGAGTACTGTGTGCAGTTTTGGTCGCCGCACTTACGCAAAGATATTTTGGCCTTGGAGGGAGTGCAGAGGAGGTTTACTAGGCTGATGCCGGAGTTGAGGGGGTTGAGCTATGAGGGGAGGCTGAATAAACTAGGCTTGTACTCGTTAGAGTTTAGAAGAATGAGGGGAGATCTCATTGAGACGTATAAGATAATGAATGGGATGGATAGGATAGAGGTGGAAAGACTCTTCCCGCTCAAAAAAGACAGTAGGACTAGGGGGCACAGCCTCAAGATAAAAGGGGGGCGGTTTAGAACGGAGTTGAGGAGGAACTTCTTCACTCAAAGGGTGGTGAATCTCTGGAATTCTCTGCCCGTTGAAGTGGTGGAGGCTGCCTCGCTAAATATTTTTAAGATGTGGGTTGATGGGTTTTTGATAAGAGAGGGGATTAAGGGTTATGGGGAGAGGGCAGGAAAGTGGAACTGAGCAGCGACAGATCAGCCATGATCTTATTGAATGGCGGGGCAGGCTCGAAGGGCCAGATGGCCTACTCCTGCTCCTATTTCTTATGTTCTTATGAATCAACTGATGGGAAACTTATGTGGCAGCACGGTGATACTGTAGTTAATACTGCTGGCTCATAGCGCCAGGGACCCAGGTTCGATTCCTGACTTGGGTCGCTATCAGTGAAGAGTCTGCACGTTCTCCCCGTGTCTGGGTGGGTTTCCTCCGGGTACTCCTGTTTCCTCCCACAGTCTGAAAGACATGCTGGTTAGGGTGCATTGGCCACGCTAAATTCTCCCTCAGTGCACCCGAACAGATGACGGAGTGTGGCGACTAGGCGATTTTCACAGTAACTTCATTGCTGTGTTAATGTAAGACTACTTGTGACACTAATACTTTATCTAAGATGCTGAACCAGAAGCCTGATAGTTCTGTGAAAAATCTTAAGCCCCCAGATTCCTGCTAAGCCTTTGGCTGCCTAAGCATCAGAATAACAATCCCATCTCAAGTCTTTGCCAGAATAGAAAGAAACAATTTGGACCAGTACTCTTATTTCATTGTTTTACTGTTCTGTCCCTTCTGGGTGAGGTCAGGTCATTTACAGAATGATATAATCCCTACAGTGCAGAAGGAGGCCATTCAATCCACCAATCCTGCAACAACAACAATCCCACCCAAGCCCTATCCCCCTTACCCCACATATTTACCCTCCTAACCCTTTACCACACATCAGGTGGCATGGTGGTTAGCTCTGCTGCACCACAGTTTCAGGAACCTGGGCTCAATTCCAGATTGGGGCACCATCTGTGTAGAGTTTGCACCTTCTCCCCATGTCTGCGTGGGTTTCCTCAGAGTGCTCCAGTTACCTCCCACAGTCCAACAATGCGCAGATAGGTTGATTGGTCATGCTAAATTGACCCTTAGTATCCCAAGATGTGCAGGCTAGATGGGTTAGCCATTGTAAATGTGTAGGGTTATGGACCTGGGTAAGATGCTCTGTCAGAGAGTCAGTACAGAACCTATGGGCCGAATGGCACGGTTGTGATTCTATTTTTTACATATATTTTTCTATATTCAAATGTTTAAGGACACTTGGGCAAAACTTAACTGAGAGGAAATAATAATGGAAAGAGTGACTGAGTCAGAAAGGGAGTAAAATAGGGAAAATGAGAAACAGCAACAAAGAAACACCCCCAAGCACAGTTCGAAAGCAAACAGGAAGATTACAGAGATTGCTGAGGAGTAGACAACAGCTCTTTCCTGAGTAGGGTCTTCATCCCTCCAAGATTGGTCTGGAGTCTCCAGATATTGGAGATCAACCTCCTTGACACTGCTCTATCCCAACCGAGAGAAAAATCATTGAAGCATTGAAAAAAACTGTTTTTTTTTGTGACTGTCTTTGGACATTTTTGTTTCACAGGTTTGAAAAATATTGAAAATGGATAAAAGTAAAAGGGTTGTTGGGCTGATAGTCACAGTTAGAAGTCTCACAACACCAGGTTAAAGCCCAACAGGTTTATTTGGTAGTAAACACCACAAGCTTTTGGAGTTTGCCCCTTCATCAGATGAGAGGAAACCCCAAAAGGTAGTGGCATTTATTACCAAATAAACCTGTTGGACTTTAACCTGGTGTTGTGAGATTTCTTACTGTGTTTACCCCAGTCCAACACTAGCATCTCCACATCAGGGCTGATAGTCAAGCATCATTGAGTTGGATAGTCAGTCTTAATGCTTTCCAATTGGCGGAGGAAGGCAGTCCATCATGTGGATGAATACATTGACTGACTAATGGCTGAAGCATGGGGCTAAGTCATTTGATGAGGTCTCCAGCGATATCTTGAATCACAGCTGGCCACCCTATTCCTAACCAAGTCATTGGTATAACCAGAATTACTGGTAACAGCCAAAAAAATACATGAACTGCAACCGAGATGAAAGTTAGCACCACTGCCTCACACTGCTAGGGATCTAGGTTCAAATCCCGGCTTGGGTCACTGGACAGGAATTTATGGCCTCACCCATCCCAAAACCATATAAAACCACTCAAAGTCAAAGGACCTTTCCACAGCCTGCCCCTCACCCACTTCGATTCCAGTGGCAGGCGGAGTGGTATAATTCTGGCCACTGTCTGTGCGGAATCTGCGCATTCTCTCCATGTCTGCATGGGTTTCCTCCGGGTGCTCCGGTTTACTCCCACAGTCTGAAAAACGTGCTGGTTGGGTGAACTGGCCACACTAAATTGCCCCTTAGTGTCACCAAACAGGTGCCGGCATGTGTGGCGACTAGGGGATTTTCACAGTAATTTCATTGCAGTGTCGTGTTTACTTCTAGTAGTTACAAGGGTGACGGGTATAGTTAATACCACCTCAGCTTCACAGTCTATTGTAAGTCTTTACAATTTATTGCTGACTTTGACAGATAAACAAACATTTTGATGCCCAATTGCATGACATTGCCAAGAAATAGAGTCATAGAGTCCTAACTCTGCAGCAGTGGAGGTGCACTCGGAACGTACAGAAGACTTAAGTCAACAATTGCAACCCACTCCGAGCAATGCCAGGGGAGATCGATTAGGTACTATTATGAAACACATTAAAATTAATTTCAGTTAATTGAATGTTTAATTTCGGCATTCCACAGATGCTCTCGCAGTTTGAACTTAATTATTTAAAATGCCATTTAACTTTCTTTCACTAAAATACATTTTTTTTGCATTGTTCCTCAGTTACATGGATTTACAGAATTGTTACGAAACGGCAGCCAATCATTTGGCCGATCATTCCTGTGCTATCCCTCCACATGAGGAATGTACCTAGTCCCACTCCCCCACCTCTTGCTTCAACCCTGCACATTCTTCCTTTTTGGAATCCAATTCCCTGTTGACTGCCTCGTTTTTTTTTCATATTCATTCGTGGGACATGGGTGTCGTTGGCTGGCCAGCATTTATTGTCCATCCTTAATTGCCCTTGGACAGTTGAGAGTTAACCACATTGCTGTGGCTCTGGAGTCACATGTGGGCCAGACCAGGTAAGGAGGGCAGATTAACTTCCCTAAAGGGCATTAATGAACCAGATGGGTTTTTCCGACAATCAACAATGGTTTCATGGTCATCAGTAGATTCTTAATTCCAGATAATGTTTATTGAATTCAATTCCTCCATCTGCTGTGATGGGATTCGAACCTGGGTCCCTAGAATAATAGTTGAGTTTCTGGATTAATAGGTTAGTGAAAAGACCATCATCTTTGAATGCCTACACATTCTTAAGCAGTGCATATTAGATGCTCGCAACGCACGTTATGAACAGGTTTCTCCTCATGTACCCATTTCTTCGGTT
This sequence comes from Carcharhinus amblyrhynchos, assembly GCF_965287045.1. Lineage (NCBI taxonomy): Eukaryota > Metazoa > Chordata > Chondrichthyes > Carcharhiniformes > Carcharhinidae > Carcharhinus > Carcharhinus amblyrhynchos. Next base: position 6,557,125 of record NC_137333.1, on the reverse strand, counting down.
GCCAATTACCTTAAATCAATGCTCCTTCATTCTCAATGTTTCCACCAATGGGAACAGTTTCTCTTAATCTACTCTATACAGACATCTCAGGCAGGATTTGCTGGCCACACTTGCCCCAAAACCGGAAAATCCTGCCTGAGGTCAACCTTTTGCATGATCTGTCCCCCACCCTCTACAATTCCTGTGGCAGGCAGGACGAGAAAATTGCCCCCTCTTGTAATTTTGAACACCTTCCTCAAATCTCCTCTCACCTCTTTTTTTTTTGTTTTTATTCCAATTCAATCAAATCAAGTCCAATTCAGAAGCTCAACAAGTTGAAACATTCCTGATCCAAGTTGACAAGACAGGGCCCTCACCTCCTGTCTCGGGATTGATTCACATGATCCAAGCTGATTGGAGTCGGCATTGCACCTCCTCCAAGGCTTGATCTCATTTGCATCTTAGCCAAATGGCCGAGATGCCGCTTTTAAAAATTGATACAAATGAAGCTAAAATGTAACCTAATGACTTCAACCAAGCACAGCAGGTAAATATTATACTTCACCTTAGCCAATTTTTCCAATCTCTCCATAATAACTGAAATTTCTCATCCTGAAATCATGCTTGTGAAGTATTCTGAAATTTCTCCAGTGCCTTCACATCTGTCCTAAGTCTGGTGCCCAGAACTAGATGCCAATGTTCCAGTTGATGCCATTGAATGCCTAGAGTGCAGAAGGAGGCCATTCTGCCCATTGGGCCTCTGAAAGAACACACTACTTGGGCTCATTTTCCTGCCCTGTCACTGTAGCCCTGCACATTGATCATACCAAATTACCTAATCTACGCACCTTTGGATGCCAAGGGGCAATTTAGCATGGCCAATCCACCTAACCTGCACATCTTTGGACTGTGAGAGGTGCACCTAGAGGAAACCGATGCAGACATGGGGAGAACATGCAAGCTCCACACAGACAGTGATCCAAAGCCAAAATTGAAGCCAGGTCCCTGGTGCTATGATGCAGCAGTGCTAACCACTGTGCCACCATGCCACCAGACAAGTGTTTTGTACTATTTAGAGTAACTTCCTTCTTCACTCTATATCCCTGTTAACAAAACCTAGCAAATCGTCTGCTTTAATAATCATGTTCTCAACCTATCCTGCCACGTTCAATGATTTACATACATATACACCCAGGTCCCTTTGCTCCTGCACCCTCTTATGAATTGCAGGCAATACTTTATACAAAAGGTCTTTTCCACTAATTTTTCTCCCCACTTTTGTACAATCTTCTCCATTTATTGTTTCCAAGAAAAACTGGCTAACCTGCACTTCCCCTATGTTTTTATTAATGTTTATCAGCTGTCAGGTCAACCTCAGATGGCAATATTTCTCCCAAAGAAGAATCTTTGATCTTTTAACAGAAGGGTTCATCTGATGTAAAATTGGGAGTCCACAATGTAAAACCTGAAACCTCTGTGCTGCACCGAGTGGAGAGTGACTCCGAAATTAATTGCAAAGATGTTGTCTACCCTGGAGAGTTGTGGATGCTCAATAATTGAGTACATTTGACACAGGGGTCAATAGATATTTTTCCACACCAAGGGAATTACCAGATATAAGGATAGTGCAGAAAGGTGGAGTTGAAATTATGATCTTACTGAATGGTGGCAGACATACACGAAGGGTTAAATGGGTTCTTGTTAATTATGCTCTTGTGCAGCCTTTTCTGGTGAAAGTTCTTTCACCAACAGAATATGTAACGCGAATGGCCAGTTTACTATTTTCTTGCAAACATTCTTGGACTTATAACCTTATTAACAGAATCATAGAGTCCCACAGAGCAGAAGGAAGCTATTTAGCCTATCAGGCCTGTAATGACAACAACCCCACCCAGGCCCCATCCCCATAACCCTACGTATTTACCCTGCTAAGCCTCCTGACACTTAGGGGCAATTTAGCATGGCCGATCCATCTAACATACGTAGAATTTGTGTGTGGAGCTGGAGGATGGAAGTAAGATTCTAAATGGATACCTTTTGATCGCTAGTGAGAGAGACAATGCGGGTATAGAAAACAGAGAGAATAAATTAGCATCGACAGAGAGAACTGACAGGCTTAAAAATATATAAGTTTCCAAGACCAGATAAAATGTATCTCAGGTTGAGTGAGGTAAGGGAGGAAATAGCAGGGGCACTGGCAAAAATTTTCAATTCCTGTCTGGCCACAGGAGAGGTGCCAGAGGACTGGAGAACAGCCAACGTGGTATCATTATTCAAGTAGGGAGGAAGGGATAAATCAGGAAACTGCAGGGCAGTCAATCGAAGCGCAGTAGTGGGAAAACTATTCTGAGAAACAGAATTAATCCGCATTTGGAGAGGCAGGGATTAATCAAGAACAGTCAGCGTGTTTTGTTAAGGGGAGGCCATGTCTGATCTCCCTAATTGAATTTTTCAAACAGGTGACCAGGTGTGTCGATGAAGGCAATGCATCTGATGTAGTCTTCTTGAACTTCAGCAAGGCTTTTGACAAGGTCCCATATGGGAGACTGGCAGAGAACGTAAGAGGCCATGGGACCCTAGGTAATTTGGCAAATTGGATCCAGAATTAGCTGAATGGCAGGAAGCAGAGGGTGATGGTCAAGGGTATTTTTCAGACTAGAAGACTGTTTCCAGTGGGATCCCATGGGGTTCAGTATTGGGGCTCTTGCTATTGTGGTTTATATAAATGATCAATAGGTTTATTTGGTAGCACAAGCTTTTGGAACACTGCTCCTTCACTGTGAGACAGCAGTGCTAACAACTGTGCCACTGTGTCACCCCAAAGTAAAATATTAGGTTCACCTGTTGAAGGAGCAGTGCTCTGAAAGCTCGTGCTACCAAATAAATCTGTTGGACTTTAACCTGGTGTTGTGAGACTTCTCACTGTGTCCACCCCAGTCCAACACTGGCATCTCCACGTCATTATACAAATGATTTAGACTTGAATGTAAGAGGATTGATCAGTAAGTTTGCAGATGATGTGAAAATTGGTAGGCGGTAAATAGTGAAGAGAATAGCCTTTTATTACAGGGTGATGTAGACAGGCTGTTAAGTAACAAATGGAATTCAACCTGGATAAGTGTGACGTGATGCACTTGGGCAGGACAAAGGAGACAGGATATCGGGTGACATGGTGGCACCGTGGTTAGCACTGCTGCATCACTACGCAAGGGACCCAGGTTCGATTCCCGGCTTGGGTCACTGCCCGTGTGGGGTTTGCACGTTCTTCCTGTGTCTGCGTGGGTTTCCTCCATTTGCTCCAGTTTTCCATCCACATTCTGAAAGACATGCTGATTAGGCGTATTGACCCAAACAGGCGTCAGAGTACGGCAACAAGGGGAATTTCACAGTAACTTCACTGCAATGTTAATGTAAGCCTTACCTGTAACTAATAAATACGCTTTTAATTGTTATAGAATCCCTACAGTGCTGAAGGAAGCCATTTGGTCCATCAAGTCTGTATCTGGCCTTATTCCCATATTGACCCTGCTAATCCCCCTGACACTCGGGTCAATTTAGCATGACCAATCAACTTAATCCACACATCTTTGGAGGAACCCAGACCACCTGGGAAGATCCGTGCAGATACAGGGAGAGCGTTCAAACTCCAGACAGACAGTGACCCAAGGCCGGAATTGAACCCGGGTCCTTGGTGCTGTGAGGCAGCAGTGCTAACCACTGTGCCACCCCTGGCACAACCCTGGGAAGCAGCAAGGATCAGAGGAATCTTGGAGTGCATGTACATTGGTCCCTTGAGGTAAAGGGTAAGTGGATAAAGTGGTTAAGGAGGCATTATGGTATACTTGCATTTATTAGCCAAGATTTACCAGTATGCATCCTGGGCTGGAGAGTTTTGGTGATGAAAAGAGATTGGATAGACTGGGGTTGTTTTCCTTGGAGTAGAGGCGACTGAGGGGGGAACATGATAGCGATGTATAAAATTACGAGGAGCATAAATAGAGTAAATAGGAAGAAATATTTCCCCTTGGTGGAGGGATCACTGGCTCGGGGACACAGATTTAAGGTAAGGAGTAGGTTTAGAGGGGATGTAAGGAAAAGTGTTTTCACCCAGAGAGTGGTGGGAGTCTGTAACTCACTCCCTGAAAGGATAGTGGAGACAGAGACCCTCATAACATTTAAAAAATATTTTGATATGCACTTGCAATACCAAGGCAAACAAGACTATTGACCAAGTGCTGGAAAAAAGGATTAGAATAGTTGAGTGGTTTGTCTTTGACTAATGGAGACTCAATGGGCTGAAAGGCCTTATTCTGTGGTGTAGACCTCCATAGAAACATAGCAACTAAAAGCAGGAGTAGGCCATTCGGCCCTTCAAACCTGTTCCACCATTCATTAAGTTGATCTTTCTCTACAGCCTAGCTAGGACTGTAATACTACATTCTGCACTCTCTCATTTCCTTCTCTATGAATGGTATGCTTTTTCTGTATAACATTCAAGAAACAATACTTTTCACTATATGTTAATACATGTGACAATCATAAATCAAATCAAATCAAATCAAAATTTTGATCATGGCTGATCATCAAATTTAATATCCTGATGTCCCTTTCCCCCATAACACTTGATCCCTTTAGCCCCAAGAGCTATGTTTAAGTCCTTCTTGAAATCAGACAATGTTTTGGCCTCAACTACATTCTGTGGTAGTGAATTCCATATGTTCACCATCCTCTAGGTAAAGAAATCTCTCCTCACCTGAGTTCTAAAGATTTACCCCTTTTCCTCTTACTAGTCCTGGACTCCCTCACTTTTGGGAACATTCTTTCTGAATCTACCCTGTCTAACCCTGCTAGAATTTTATGAGTTTCTATGAGATCCCCTCTCGCTCTTCTAAACTCCAGTGAATATAGTCCTAACCGACTTAGTCTCCTCATATGATAGACCTGCCATCCCAGGAATCAGCCTTTCGCTGTACTCCCTCTATCACAAGGACATCCTTCTACAGATAAGGACACCAAATCTGTGCACAGTATTCCAGGTATGGCCTCACCAATGCCCTATATAATTGCAGCAAAACATCCCTATTGCTGTATACAAATTCTCTCACTCTGAAGGCCAACATGCTATTTGCCTTCTTTACTGTCTGCTGTACCTGCGCGCTTACTTTCAGTGACTGATATACAAGGACTCTGAGGTCTCGTTGAGTATCCACCTCCCTCAATGTACACCCATTCAAGTAATAATCTATCCAAAGCGGATAACCTTACATTTATCCACATTATACTGCATCTGCCATGCAGATGCCCACACACTCAGCCTGTCCAAATCACGCTGAAGCATCTCTGCATCTTCTTCACAGCTCACCCTCTCACTCAACTTTGTATCATCTGCAAATCTGGAGATAATATATTCAGTTTCCTCTTCCAAATCATTTATCTCTAATGTGAATAATGTGAACAGATCCCTGCGGAACCCCACTAGTCACTGACTGCCAATCAGGAAAAGATCCATTTATGCCAACTCTTTGTTTCCTACCTGCTAACTAGCTTTCTATCCATCTCAAGACATTACCTGCAATCCCAGGTGCTTTAACTTTACATAGTAGTCTGCTATGTGAGACCTTGTCGGAAGCCGACTGAAAGTCTAAATAAATCACATCCATTGGTCCTCCTTGGTCAATTCTAGTTACAACCTTAAAAAATTTCAGTAGATTCATCACGCATGATTCTCTTTTGTAAATCCATGCCGACTTTGTCTGATTATACCACTGCCTTCCAAATGCCAAGTTATGAAATTCTTGATAATAGACTGTAGCAACTTCCCCAGTAGCAATGTTAGGCTCACTGGTCTATATTCCCTGTTTTCTCTCCATCTCCCTTTTTGAATAATGGACTTACATGAGCTATCCTCCCAACTTCAGGAACTATTCCACTGTCCAAAGAATTTTGGAAAGTAACCACCAATGGATCTACTATTTCTAGGGCCACTTCTTTAAGTATTCTGGGTTGAAGATTATTAGAATTTGAAGAGTTATCCACCTTCAATCCCATCAATTTCCCCAAAACCATTTCCTTACTAAGGCTGATTTCCTCCAGTTCCTCACTAAAACATGTTTCTCTCAGCACTTCTGGTACATTATTCATGCCTTCCTTTGTGAAGATTGAAGCAAAGTACAAATTTAATTCCTCCGCCATTTCTTTATTCTCCATGAATCTATCACTCTAATACTTACAACTAAATTTGTCTGGTGCACTGAAACAGACCATTCGGCCCAATTAGTCAAGGCTGTTTCTCTGTTCCACACAAGCCTTATTTCATTGAACCCCATCTGCATATCGTTCGTAGTCCCAATATGTAAACTACATTCGCCAAAGGGTCTTTTCCTCCTACCATGAAACAGAATCAAACATGTGTGTCTCGAATTTCACATACAATGCTATAATAAGCTTGCTTTGGACTGGGCCAATCTGAATATTGATTGGCCAAATCTCTCAAGAATATGATCACAGTGAAGCACTTTAATTAAGTGCAACCTAAAAGGAGTTAATAGTTCCAACTGTGACCTTTGTATGCGCACTGTTGCTTGGTATACTTTTCACTGTGTTGCCTTGGGTTTTGCTGTGTTATGCACTCCGTCAGTTGCTTAATATACTCCTTCCATTGGCTGCCATCCTGAAATGTTAAAGCATCAACACCTTTAGCTGCCAAGGGCATCAATGTCTGAGAGAACACAGCAAAATGTCACTAACAGTACTTTAGTGAAGAGCTCCATCATTCAGCCTCTGATTAATATCATTGGGAGGTTCAGTATGGGCAATTACAAAAGTGGAAACTGATGCTTAGCATGCATCAGCAGAACCTCAATCACCATAAACATCAGACAAATTTAGTTACAAGTCTTGCACTGTTTCAGCAATAGATTACTGAATTGCTCAATAATTTGATGTCCAGGATTGCAGAATGTTGTCTGGAAAAATGTAGTCACTCGTTGCATTGAAATATTTCCAGTGAACCTGGTTTCATCACTGGGTAAATGGCCCAATAAGGAAAACAGAGCAACATAAGATTTGGAGCAGGGGTTGATTTGACCCTTCGAGCTTGCTTTATCATTCAGTAAGGTCATGAATGAACTTTGACCTTGCGCCCACTTCCTTGCACCGTCTCCATCTCCATTGATTCCCAAAATCTATTATCATAAAATATCATGGAATCCCTACAGTGTAGGAAGAGGCCATTCAGCCCATTGAGTCTGCAACAACAACCATCGTACCCAGGCCCTATCCCCATATATTTATTCTCTCTAATCTACGCATCTCATGACTGTAAGGGTGAATTTAGCATGGCCAGTGCACCTAACCCGCACATCTTTGACTGTGGGAGGAAACCGGAGCACCCAGAGGAAACCCACACAGATACGGGAACAATGTGGAAACTCCACACAGACAGTGACCCAAGCCGCGAATTGAACCCGGGTCCCTGGCACTGTGCCACCGTGCATAGAGGTTAGCACTATTGTCATCTCTATTTTGAATCCCATCAATTACTGAGAACCCACAGCCCTTCAGGATAAAGAATTCCAAGGGTTCACAACCTTCGAAGTGGTTTAATTTCTCCTCTTGGCTGATCCCTTATTCGGAGATTATAGATGAATTTTAGGGTGCAAGGCCATACACCTTAGAGAAATGAGGGTCACCAATAGTTACAGACCATCCACAGACAAATGGCACAGTTATCCCCCATCTCTGTCATCTGTCCAGTAACCAATCCTTGGTCCATGTTAGCATCATTCCCAATCTCATGACCTTAATCTTTACATTATAACATCTATATTTTAAGAAGCATTTAAACAGTTACGCTGATAAGATAGGTATAGAGGGACATGGGCCAAATATGGGCAATTGGAATGAGCTTCGTTGTTAAAAAAAAGAGCAGAATGGACAAGTTGGGCTGAAGGGCCTGTTTCCATGCTGTAAACCATTATGACTCTATGCTTTCTAGTTATTGAATTCGTTATGAAAATCTAATTAAGCTACAATCACTTTTTTTAACCTGCTTTAAAAGCTTTTGAGACATCAGAAAGCACAGTGGTACAATGGTTCGCACTGCTGCCTCACAGCGCCAAGGGCCCAGGTTCGATTCTGGTCTTAGGTTAGTGTTCGTGTGGAATATGTAAGTTCTCTCTGTGTCTGCGTGATCTTCCTCTGGTGCTGTGGTTTCCTCTGACAGACCAAAGATATGCAGGTTAAGTGGATTGGATGCTAAATTGCCCCGATAGCATCCAAAGATGTGCAGGTTAAGTGGACTCGCCATGGTAAATGCACGGGATTATAGGGATAGGGTGGGAGTGTGGGCCTGAATGAGTGTTTTTTAGGACAATCAGTGCAGACTTAATGGACCAAATGGCCTCTCTCAGCACTATAGCGATTCTATGATTCTGTATTGTATCATTGGGATAAGCAGCCAATATATGCAAATTAACAATTTAAGCTTTATTAAATATTTGTAACACCTTTAATATGTTTACCTCTAACCTTCAGAAATTCTTATAATTTCTTTCTCTGTTTCAAACACTAAAATCTTGAATGCATGTTTCACAACAGGGTTAAATGAAATTATTTATTGTACAGTTTTATGCTCCTACACATATAGGATTTAAAAGAAGGATATATAAATCTTGCAGCTTGAATGGTCTAAACCACCCCTGCTTCATAAGCATAAGTGCTTTTAAATCCATTCCCTGACAAGTATAAATTAATGACACTAATGTAACATAAACAGACCCTAGTTTTAAGGCTGATAAAATTGGATATCCTAAATTAAAGAATTGGGCATATTAAAAATCAAACACAGTCAAACCTCAGGCAGGCCAGTTGTACAATACACAAGCCCTGTCTGGGCCTGATTCATCAATCTCCCCTGCACCCTACTGATACTTAGCAGGACATCATTGCACCCCATTGAAATGCACCAGCCTATTGTTAGAAGCCCAGGTCAGGCCAGACTTTCTGTCACCAGGAGTTCCTGCAGTTGGCTCAATCTGATAACAGGTTACATGTAAGCAGCAGCATGGAGATGGACACCTGAGGGTGGGCCCTGGTGTCCTGTCAGGCAGACATCAAGAAACCCACTGGGTATTGGAAACCCCCTCCTGGGACCTCATTGGCCGGAAGCCAGAGAAGTTTCTGGAAAGGCAAGCAGGCAGGGGATAAAGGAACACACTTGCAGGCACCAGGAGTGAAGACTGGAGGAGACTCGATGAAGGAGGCGACTCTTGACCATTCGGAAGGCTGAGTAGAGAAGAAAGAAGGAAGAAGCCGCCATCGAGACTCACCTTTGTGATGACGGACCAGAGGAACTCAGAGAATCGAGCCTGCAGTTTTAACCAAACCATCTTTGCGGGTAGTATATTTGATTTTGGGGTATCCTCTTGTTTTACGTGGGTAATTTAAGTGTTATTGTTAATAAACTTGTTGAACCTTTACTTGTGTTTGTCCTTTGTCTATCTTGCAAATAAGGACACCGGGGTAAAACATTGGAGTAAGCAAACTGGTCAAAAGAATCAGAGATTTAAAATTACAACACTATGTATTTAACAGTCAACATACAACACTGCCATCTGGAAGAATATCGGAACGTAGGAAATATGAACAGGAGTTGACCATTCAGCTCATCCAGTCTGCTCTGGCATCCAAACCAGATCAAGGCTGTTAATACTCCACATTTATTGTGCTTAAGTAAGCAACATGTTAGAGAAACCAGTGATTGTCCTGTGCTGGTCATGTTGGGTGCAACGTTGCACCATAGTATTGTAGTCTACCCAAATATGTAATTGCTTCAAGGCACATCTCTCATTCAGCAATATGCAGATGAGCTGGAGCGGAAGCTTGAGAAAATTAGTGAAATTTTGGGTGGAATCGAATCCCTAATTGTGTCCAAAGTGAAAAACCCTGGATAAAGGCAAAATGCTGTGGGATCTGAAACAAAAAAACAGAAAATGCTGGAAAATCTCTGCAGGTCTGACAGCATTCGTGGAGAGAGAACAGAGCCAATGTTTCAAGTCTGGATGACCTCCCATCAGAGCTGTCTCTATTCTCTTTCCACCGATGATATCAGACCTGCTGAGATTTTCCTGCATTTTCTATCCTCTGGGTGGAATTTTCCCATCCCTCCCACCACGGGAATCGTAGCGGGTGGTGAGGGGGAGGGGGCAGACCATGCCAAGGTCCGTTGATCCCAGGTGGGATTTTCTGGCCTTGGGGTGAGCGCAGCCGGAAAATCTCATCCCTTTGTGTGTGAAAAATCCTGAACCTGTTTTAAAAAAACCCAGAGCATGAACTGTATATTGTTAAATATGTGATGTCTTGACCTGGTGGGGAATGATGGTTAATAAGTAATAAAGAGTACATTTATTAATGCAAAACAGTATAAAATAATGCCTTCTACGCTCAGTTCAAGACCGCTGCCAGAAGTTAAATGACTTCGGCTTTTCGTAATGTGCAATCACTATAATTGGCAGGGTTAGAGGTTGAAGTGTCTGCTGATATTGAAGACAGAATTCTTTTACACTTGAGAAGCCACCATAACAAAAATTGCAATCTTTGACCTTTCCACTCAGATAATGTGGGAACAACGCAAGTCACTAAAGAATTAACAAAAATAATCTTTAGTATCAAGAAAAGGTTTCCTGCTCAGTATTCTGTGGGCATGGTTTGAAAGTCAACTCTCATCTTCCCTTTGTTCGGCTTGTGGCTATTTAATTTTAGCCTTCACGCCTACAAAATTCAAGCCCTGTTCCACTCAGCAGAACAGAGGCTACAATCAACTGTTAGCTAGTTTGACTTTTTAATGCGGTGTTAAGAGATTTTTTTTATTACTCTGCACTCCTACAGTTTCAGCCCAAATCTGAATATTCCTGGCAAATGAGGACAAAGCACTTTCAATAGCATTGCAATAAAATAATTTCAGTACACAAGGGAGGCTGTTCGGGACAACCTGTTGTGTGTACACCTAATTTCCCAGGAAAAAGCAATGCAACTGAGCTTTACTACAAGGTCAACATCTCATTAAATCCATTGCATTGCACCATTGGCCAAATTATGACAAGGTTACATTTCTTCGTCACGTGGCCCCACTTGAAACATGTCTTTAATTCGAAAAAATCAATCATTTTTTGGTTGCATCCCAGCATAATTTAGTAATTTGAAAAACATTGTTACATAAATAATAAGTATATGTAATATTTTCAAATGGGCAAAATATTCTTGGTCTGATAAACCCTTCAAGATTATATTGGCAGGTCTATGGGCTGTAATTTATACGCTCAATGTACGATGAGGTAAGAGATATTACCAGGCATTATATAATCTGCATAATTTATTCATTGTTTCATTTTTAATGTTTTATTACACAAAACACAATCTTGTGTAAACTCGGAGTCTAATCAGGAAACCTTGGAAACAGAAATCATTCAATTTATGAGGAAGAGCTTTATAAGTCTCTGATCGACTTTGCCACTTGGGAGTTAGCTGCACGATTTGCTCTTGGAATAAACTATTTATGCAACATCTGTGGTAAGAATGACATTAGGTAAATGGCTGTTTTCTCGAGCATGTCAGATTCGCAACTTATTCCATTGCAGGTAAGATTTCAGCCTATTGGAACTGCTTTACTGCAAACCTCGAGCAACAGGGAGGGAGCAAATGAAACAGATCAGCTGCAACCAACGCCAACACCAAAGAAAAGAGACTTGAATCATCTAAACCTCCACGGCGCTTCAAGAGAATTTATTCATGCTCAGCACTCCTGTACTAATTACATAGAATTTACAGCATCCTAACAGGACAGTCAGCTCATGGTGGTGTTTCAGCTCCCCATTAGACTTCTCTTATATTATTTTATCCGAGCAGTGCATCCTTCCATTTCTTTCTCACTTTTGTGTCTTTATGGCTCCCCCTAAATTGAAATCCACTCGCATGCTAGAGTTAGCTTCGTGTTCCAACCATGCACTGGTTAGACCGTGATGGCAATCAAAATCCAGATACAGTAGGGAATCCAATCCCAGGGCGGGATTCCTGTCCCACCTGTTGGTGGGACCCTCTGCCATTGAAAATTCTCAGCTCCAGTGGGGATTTTCAGTGCAACTGCATCGCAGTGTTAACGTAAGCCTACTTGTGACTAATAAATAAACTTTAAACTAAACATTAATCTTTGAAGTCTCTATTGTGGGTTGTGGGTGTCACTGGCAAGGCCGATATTTGTCGCCCATTTCTAATTGCTCCAACTGAGTGGCTCGCTTGGCCAGTTCAGAGGATAGCTAAGAGTCAACCACATTACTGTGCATCTGGAGTCACATGTAAGCCAGATCAGGTAAGGGAAGCAGAGTTATTATCTGAAAGGTGTACCAGCTGAATTTTTGCAACAATCCATGTCACTAACCAGCCATTAAGGCTTTTAATCAAAAGTTTAAAGTTTATTTATTAGTCACAAACTTACATTAACACTGCAATGAAGTTACTGTGAAATCCCCTTGATTGCCACACTACAGCATCCATTTGAGTCAATGCACCTAACCAGCATGCCTTTCAGACTGTGGGATGAAACCAGAACACCCGGGGGAAACCCGCGCAGACACAGGTAGAACTTGTAAACACCACACAGACAGTGACCCAAGCCAGGAATTGAATCCAGGTCCCTGGCAAAGTGAGGCGGCAGTGCTGACCACTGTGCCACCTTGCAATTAATTAAACTTAAATTTCAGCAGCTGCTGTGGGATTTGAACGTTTGTCCACAGACCGTAAACCTGGGCCTCTGGATTACTCATGCAGTGTCAGAACCACTACACCACCCTCGCCACAAGTTGCCCACTGGTTCTCTACAGCACTAAGAAGGCCCAGACACACCTTATGGAGACCTTGTTCCAATTTGTGTGATGCCCAACCATGAACTGGAGAGACCGGTAGGCGTCTCAGAGAACACCTCATCTTCCTCCGTACTTTGACTGCAACTTGCATGCTGGAATCCAAACCACTTGTATGAATTGGAACTCCCTTCAGGCCCATTTCTAGTCCATCATTTACCTTGCAAACGGTGAACAGAAGACCTGAGCCCTTACAAATAACAATAGAAACATGGCTGAGAGTGCAAACACCTAGCGTAACATGGTTTGCACACCTCTTGGACAAGAATTTGGCAGAACCTCTGTGTGGGATTTGTCAACCTCACCCACTACCGGGATCAGCTATTCCTGCCAAAAGTCAACAGATTTTTGTCCTGGTTGCTGAATCTCCTACAGCAGTGCCCATCACAATAGGAGTGGAAATTCCCAGCCTCTTATCAAACTTTGTAGCCAAGTACTGAAGTGAAATTGGGTTTGTGTTTTTAGCAAGTTAAGGCAAAACTGCAGCTGACAAACTACATCATTTGTGTTCACAATGATGAGGGTAAATATTGAGAAACTGTTTCCACTGGTGGAAAGATCTATCAGCAGAGGATGGAGATTTAATTTAATTGGCAGAAGATCCAGGGGGGGAGTGAGGAGATTTTATTTAACATGGTGAGGACTTATTATGATCAGATTTGCGCTGTGTGAAAGGTTGGTTGAAGCAGATTCAATTCGATTTCCCAAAAGGCAATTCAACAATAACTTGAAGGACAAAAAAAAAATGCAAAAGGGAAAAAGCAGTGAGTGGGATAATTGGACCGCTCTTTCAAAGGGATACCGTGTCACAATGGGACTCCCCTCTGTGATGTTTCATTCCATCGTTCACACATTTGTCTCATTTCTCATTCTGCAGGAGATGTTCCTTACATGGTAGCCCAAGGTGAAGATAATGAAAGTGTTGTTTATTCCAGTCACACGGTGGCATTGCTGAAACATCATGCTGTCTTCCTCATTGACGGGTCAAGCATTGTGTTCAATGACTTCCTGCAGCTCCCCTGAATGTCCTGTAAGACTGTATTGCAAGGAACACATGTTTGTGCAGCTGTAACACTGCAAGTCTGATAAACCTGACCAATTAAGGCCATCCACCTCTGCACGCAATAACACTTACTGCGATGTAGTCAGGCGACCTGTAGTTTTGGATTTCATAGAATCATAGAAACCCTACAGTGCAGAAAGAGGCCATTTGGCCCATCGAGTCTGCACTGCCCACAACCTCACCCAGCCCCTACCCCATTAATCCCTCTAACCTATGCATCTCAGGACATTAAGGGGCAATTTTAGCATGGCCAATCAACCTAACCCACACAGGTTTGGACTGTGGGAGGAAACCGGAGCACCCAGGGGAAACCCATGCAGGCACGAGGAGAATGTGCAAACTCCACACAGATAATGATCCAAGCCGGGAATCGAACCCAGGTCCCTGGCGATGTGAAGCAGCAGTGCTAACTGCTGTGCTATCGTGTCGCCCTTGTAGTAGCGCTAATCACTGTGCTACCGTGCAGCAATTTGTAGAATTGTGAGTTGATGTGACTTTTTCTTGAAGTCTCCAAAGTAAAACAATTGCTGGAATTTTACATCCCTATCCCCAACCCCTCACCCCGCCTCCCTCCTCAGGAACAGGATGACAGGTAGTGGTGAAGAGGGGAAGGAGGGTGGTTAAATTGGTCACAACCCTCCCCTACCCCCGATCATTGACCCGTCCCCCCCCCCCATCCCCCAATTATCACATTATCTAGGTTTCGATCATAAGGGAATCTGCCGTCCTTACCCGGCCCGGCCTATTTGTGACTCCAGAACCACTGCAATGTTGTTGACTCTCAACTTCCCTCCAAAGGCAACTGGGACAATAAATGCTGGCCAGCCAGCAATGCCTATATCCCACAGATGAATAGCTAGCAGTACAAACTTGTGCCAAGGGGGCATTGCAAGGGCACTGTCTGGCCACATGCTTCTTCCCCGGGAGTTATAATCGCCTTTAGCGCCTCAAGGGAGGTGGGGGATCGTTATGACAGGTTCACGTCTGTAAACCTGTTGTAAACCTCACCAGCACAATGTTACATCGATGAGGTTTGATAATATGCCTCAGGCTCAACAGAGGATGTGATTAATTATATGTTAATGTATTCAAATGTATTAAAATCAGGTTCACCTCCATTGTGGGTGTGAACTGTATTCCATCACTGGTGAAAATCGGGAATCATGATCCTGCAGGCGAGAACCGCGATTCCGGATCTTGAGCGCTCGCCAGCGCTCAGGCGGTCAGCGAGTGTGGGCTCAAGACCATCCCCTCTGCATGCGAACAAAACAGAGGAGTGCAAAAGAAATGAGAATGTCCGTTTGCAAAGTGAGTGAATTGTGAGGTGTATGTGTAAAGATTGGAAAACGGAGAAGTTGGTGGGTGTTTTGAGCATGAAATAGGGTTTGAGCTGTGCAAATATCACTGGGTTTCTACAAAACTTGGTAATGCTTTTGAAACAGGACCAATCCTGAGCACTGGCCTCCAATGCTGTATATTTGATTTATTATTGTCACATGTATTAACATACAGTGAAAAGTGTTATTTCTTGCACACCACATAGACAAAAGATACCATACATAGAAAAGGAGAGAGTGCAGAATGTACTGTTATACTCATAACTAGGGTGTAGAGAAAGATCAACTTAATGCAAGGTAAGTCCATTCAAAAGACTAATAGCAGCAGGGAAGAAACTGTTCTTGAGTTGGTTGACACGTGACCTGGCAGGATCTTGTACCCAGGAAATGGTAGTTATTGCTGGCACTGCCCCTTGGCACGAGTTTGTACTGCCAGATTCGCACCATTCCAACTTGGCAGTGCCAACCTGTGCCAGGGTGGACCCCAGTGGGAACCTCATGGAGGAGGAGTGGGGGAGAGGGGCTCATTTATTTGTGGTAGGGAGTATGTAGACATGGGAGCTGGGGATGGCAGCAATGGCTGTTTGGGTGGGGGGTAGGGGGGAAGGGGCCCGAGCCTGGGGTGGATGAAGAGCCTCTGCAATGACATTTTGGGTAGGGTTGGGGGAAAAGAGTCTGATGATCATGGGAAGGTGGGAGGGGTGAAGGGGGGGCGGGGTGGAGAGTGGTGGTTTGCCAGCAATTACTGCACTTTTCTATCAGAAGTCTCATAACACTCACCCAGTGAAGGAGCAGTCCTCCGAAAGCTCATGACATCAAAAAAACCTTCTGGACTTCAACCTGGTGCTGGGAGACTTCATACTGTGTCCACCCCAGTCCAATATAAAGGACTAGGGGGCATAGCCTCAAGATAAAGGGGAAGGCGGTTTAGAACGGAGTTGAGGAGGAACTTCTTCACTCAAAGGGTGGTGAATCTCTGGAATTCTCTGCCCGTTGAAGTGGTGGAGGCTACCTCGCTCAATATTTTTAAGATGCGGGTTGATGGGTTTTTGATAAGCGAGGGGATTAAGGGTTATGGGGAGAGGGCGGGAATGTGGAACTGAGCCACGACAGATCAGCCATGATCTTATTAAATGGCGGGGCAGGCTCGAAGGGCTAGATGGCCTACTCCTGCTCCTATTTCTTATGTTCTTATGTTCTTAATGTTGGCATCTCCACATCATGGCTACAGTAATTCTGGATACAAGATACTGCCCACAATATGCAGCATTGGAGGCCAGTGCTCAGGATGGGTCTTGTTTCAGAACCATTGCCACGATCTGTAGAAACCCATTGGTACTTGCACTGCACAAGCTCCCATCGGCCTGTTTTTCTTTCTTACAGAGGTATCATCAGTTAGAACCACTTGAGTAAACATGCTGCACCACAATCCAGAGGCAGCCATGGTTTGCCTCTCAGGCAAATTTTTGTCTTGCTCTAATAATGTCTGAACACAGCTGCCCTCTCCCATACATTCCCCACTGTAAGTTGCTGATGTCTGTATCTTGGAGTTTCCTTAGAAGCATTACTGAGAACCCATTTCAGCTTCACATAACGCAGTCCTTATGAATATTTAACTCAAGCTTTATACCTCTCAGTGTTTGGTGGGCTCCACATGGTGCAGCATCTATATGAGGCCTTAATGTTCATCGAAACAATCATACGCTGGAGAGAATGTGGCGTCAGGTCTGTTGCGTGACTTCTTTCTGACCTTCAAACCTTTTTCCCAATCCTTCTGTAGTCAACTCCTCAATCCTTTGAAGTTTGTGGCTGCTTATTTATTTCTGTCAGTTTTTTTTTGTTTTTCACCCCCCCCCCCCACCTTTTACATAAACATTTGCTACCGAAGCATGCTTTAAAAAATTCTTCAGAAGTTTAATATGATAAGTAGGCAGTTCGCGTTTGTGGCAATCGCTTCACATATTTGAAGGTCAGTCAGTTCAGAGTCAGTGTCATCAGATAGAGGATCAAAGAAAGGCTTTGTTCGAGGTTTTACACACGATGTGAAGTCAGGATGATTAGAACAGATGTCTTTTTGAATTTATGTTTAATGTGGAGGCAGTATTAAGTCAGCTGAACTGCCATAGCCTGGCCAGATCTCCTCGAGCGATGTTCTTCTTTGCCATTGCAAATTTCTCAACTTTACTTTCTCAGAGCGAGAACACTAACTTGTCACGTCACAGAATTCACTAGCTCCAAGTGGGGTTTTTTTTTTGAGCCAATTTGCCATCACAATTTCTTTTCCTTCCAAATTGATGTTTGCAAATCTCCTCGTGATCAAATAAGCAGGCGATAACGGTGATTTGAATTTCATCGACTGCCGGATCTGATTTGATTTAAAGGGATATAGCTGCGCTTCTGATGCAGAGATAAGCAAGGCAGAACAGCAGCGGTTGACAAAGAAGAGGTTAACAAAAGCCTGCTTCCGTCACGCTCTCGCATCTCAGAGTTGACGGAAAGATCTGCATGCAGCCAGCAACAGGACGTCTTAGCTGCTGCTGGTGGGCGAGAGTTGGGACTTTAGGGAGCTTTCTCACTGGAGGAGCTTTCTTTTCCTTTGGGATTCAATTTATGTGCATTTTTAAAGTAATAGCAATAGACAGAAAATGATTAAAATAATTCCACTCCAAAGGTTGATTGACCATGATAAATTGCCCCTTAGTGTCAGGGGGACTAGAAGGGTTAATACGTGGGGTTATGGGGATAGGACCTGGGGTGGGATTATTGTCGGTGCAGACTTGATGGGCCAAATGGCCTCCTTCTGCACTGTATGATTCTATGAAATCAAGATGTGGAGATGCCGGCGTTGGAGTGAGGTAAACACATTAAGAAGTCTGACAACACCAGGTTTAAGTCCAACCAATTTATTTGATAGTATGAAATCAAGCCAGGGTTCAAAGGATGACTGTGGATGCCATGCATTGAAGACCATCCTGCTTCTATTCATAATAACATCACTGGCCATGCAGTGAAACCCCAAACAAGTATTAGTTCTGCTCCAAAATTTTGCAGCCATCTTTCCTGACGGGTGGCATGGTAGCACAGTGGTTAGCACTGCTATCTCACAGTGTCAAGGACCTGGGTTCGATTCCTGGCTTGGATGAAAGTGCAGATTCTTTCATCCAAGTGCAGATTCTGCACTTTCTCCCCATGTTTGCATGAGTTTCCTCCCAAAGTCCAAAAGATGTGCTGGTTAGGTGCGTTGGACGGGCTAAATTTTCCCTCAGTGTACCTGAACAGGCACCGGAGTATGACAACTAGGGTTTTTTCACTGTAATTACATTACAATATTAATGTAAGCCTACTTGACACTGATAACTAAACCTATAAACATTATAATAGTAATGGTATTTCAATGGTGTTTATTTGTTGGAAAGAATTCTGAGAAATCCTAAAATTAAGAACGACACAATATAAGTGCAGGTCTTGCTTAATATTTATCCCTCAATTGTGTCACAGACAACATTAATTGGATTCATTACAGTATTAATTTAAGCCTACTTGTACACGAATAAATAAATCTTAATTCACTCCCAACTTAAAGTTCAGGCCATGAAGTTTTCCTTTTGGACATGGATGTGAAAGGATTACCTGGGTAGGGTCCAAAGGGAAAGATCAGGCAGTGAGGATTTCCAACCTGCAACAGATCCGGCACAATCATCTGCCCAAACTTCCTCTCTGCACTTTCACCTGACCACTCCGTACATCCAAATACTCCAACAATCAGCTTGAAAGATCTGCTTATTTCTTCCCTTCTTGGATTTTGCACATGTAAATAGGTGACTACTGACATTAATATTTTGCTTGCTCATGGACACATTACTCAGGGGAGATTCCTGTCTCTAACAGGAATGTCACTGGCCTGAAAGGAGGCAGGAAGCACTGATAGTCTGTGGTCCTCCTTGTCTCGGTCTGCTGGTTAGCATCTCCCAATCTGAAGATTGTTGCCTCCCAATTCATCAGCCACTTTGTCCCGATCTGCTGACCTGTCCAGTGCCACTACAAAGAACTAATGGCAGAGAAACAGGCCATTCAGCCCAACTGGTCCATGATGGTCTTTTTGCTCCTCACAAGCCTCCTCCGGCATGTTCACCACGGCTGTCACCAATTTTTACAGGCACACCAGAGTAAGCGTCCTTTCTGGATGTATCACAGCTTGGTACGGTTCCTGCTGTGACCAAGACCGCAAGACACTACAAAGGGTTGTGAACATAGTCCAGTCCATCATACAAACCATCCTTCCATCCACTGACTCCGCCTCCATTTTCCGCTGCCTCCGAGACGCACATTGTTTCAGAGCGGGAATTCAGAACTTAGGAACCAGACAATTCGAGATTTGGCCACCAATGATGGGGGGATGAAAAGGATCAAAATTGGAAGGCTGAAGAGATCTCAGGGGACTCACGTTTATGTTGCACCTTAGCATATGTTCAGTGTTGCCATTATTGGAACATAGCCAAACAACCACAGGTACTCCAACACCCAGAAATGTCTGCAGATGCTGGAAACTGATACTGTTTATGCTATATTTGTGTTTTAAATTTAAAAATAAAAATCCTGCTGAGATTCCTCTGCCAAGCCAGGATTATCGTCTTCTTAGAATTTTAACATGGCTGTCTAAACAAACTGCAGCTGGATTTTTTTGCACATCTGCGTACTTAGCTGCATTATACGGTTCACTGCTCATATAGTTCAAGAGTCCACAGCAGAAATGTGCTAAAAATTCATGTAAAACATTTAAACAATAATCACTGTGGTTTCCATAAGAACAAATGAACTTTGTTTACCCTAAACTATTTTTGTTAAAAGGGCATTCATTACTTTTTTTTTGTTTTAAGGGAAGCGATGACCAAGTGATACCATCGCTAGATTATTAATCCAGAAACTCAGCTAATGTTTTAGGAACCCGGGTTCGAATCCCACCAAGGCAGATAGTGCAATTCAAATTCAATAAAAAATATCTGCAATTAAGAATCTACTGATGACCATAAAAGCATTGCCAATTGTTGGAAAAACCCATCTGGTTCACTAATGCTCTTCAGGGAAGGAAATCTGCTGTCTTTACCTGGCCTGGTCTACATACGACACCAGAGCCACAGCAACGTGGTTGACTCTCAACTGCCCTCAGGCATCTAGGGATGGGCAAGAAATGCTGGCCAGCCAGCGACGCCCATGTCCCATGAATGAATAAAGAATAAAAAAGGCAATTGCATATCTTTTATCCATACATCCCAAAAGCAAAGACATCCAAAAATGAACATTTTTTGGATGGAGACTAACATGACCCTTTGTGACCCCAGCTAACCAAGTCTGACTTTCAGGGCATCAAGTCTGTGACCCCCAGCTGGTATGAACCTTGGTGAACTGGACATGATCCATCATGAGGGATGTCTGTGATCCAAGCTGACACAAATCTCACTAAGCAGATCTGACGTTTAGCACAGGGTGTTTACTTGTTTGCCTGCACTGTATACAGTGTGAGTTCTCATTACTTTTTAACCATGTTAATAAATATATTGCACGTGTTATAAGCGTTAAAAGGTAAGAGGTACAGCGTACAAGAGGTTGGAAATAGGAAAAAACAATGTAGCATTCTTAGAATATGGCTAGCCCTAGGCTTAGACTGTTGTTTTGGAAGTAGGATTTGGTTTACTGTATATTTGGTATAATTCCATAAGATATAGGAGCATAATTAGGCCATTCAGCCCATTGAGTCTGCTCTGCCGTTCAATCATGGCTGATATATTTCTCAACCTCATTCTCCCACATTTCCCCATAATCTTTGACCCCCTTACCATCAAGCACCTAATTATCTCTGCCTTAAATATGCTCAATGGCTTCCACAGTCTCCTGTGGCAATGTATTCCATAGATTCACCACTCTCTGGCTGAAGAAATTCCTCCTCATCTCAGTTCTAAAGGGTTGTCCCTTTACTCTGAGGCTGTGCCCTCCGTTCCTAGTATCTGCTACTAATGGGAACATCTTGCCCAAATCCACTCTATCCAGGCCTTTCTGTTTTCTGTAAGTTTCAATGAGATCCCCCCTCATCCTTCTGAGCTCCATCGAGTACAGACCCAGACTCCTCAAAGCCTCCTCATACATCAAGCTTTTCATTCCCGGTATCATTCTTGTGAACCTCCTCTGGATCATTTCTAGGGTGAGCACATCCTTCCTTAGGTACGGGGCCCAGAATTGCTCACAATACTCCAAACGTACATCCAGGAACAAAGATATCTGAAAACCAAAGCACAATAAGCCTCAAGGGTTTCGGACAAAGGATCATTGATCTGTATAACCAAAAGGTAGCAACATGATAGTGCTCATGAACAGCCTGCTGTATGAAGAAATGTTATTGACACTGGCAAGGGCTAGGCTCCTCATGACTACATATTCCAGCTCATTAACATATTTTCATTTATATTCACCTATCACTCTCTTTGAATTTTGTTAATTGATTAATTTCCACAAGAAAATAGAGTTGCATTTATATAGCGCCTTTCAGAACCAAATGATCTTGTGAATCACTTGATAGTCCTTTAAGTAATTTGTGAATTGTAGTTACTGTCGTAATGTCGAAAATTTGGCAGCCAATTTACTCATGGCACACATCCACAAACAGCAGTTCATTAATGACCAGATAATGTGCTTTGTTGATGTGGTTGAGAGATAATTATTGTTCTGACACTTCCACACTCCTTCAGCACCTCACTGAAGTACCAGTGCACCTTCTGGGGTGGGATTGGATCGCAGGTCATTCAAATTAGGGCGGCACGGTAGCACAGTGGTTAGCACTACTGCTTCACAGCTCCAGGGTCCTGGGTTCGATTCCCGGCTCGGGTCACTGTCTGTGTGGAGTTTGCACATTCTCCTCGTGTCTGCGTGGGTTTCCTCCAGGTACTCCGGTTTCCTCCCACAGTCCAAAGATGTGCGGGTTAGGTTGATTGGCCATGCTAAGAAATTGCCCCTTAGTGTCTAGGGATGTGTAGGTTAGAGGGATTAGTGGGTATAATATGTAGAGATATGGGGGTAGGGCCTGGGTGGGATTGTGTTCGGTGCAGACTCGATGGGCCGAAAGGCCTCTTTCTGCACTGTAGGGATTCTACGGAATGCGGAAGTAGATATGCTACCACTGAGCCATGGCAAAGTTGACCTGAGTTATTATTCCCTACAGTATGTGTAAGTTATTAATCACCGATTCAATCTACAATCTTTGTGCTTTCCTCACAGCCTCAGTCAAGCTTTATTCACAGAATTGGATTCTCAGTTTGACTCCCAGTGCTTTTACTAATTTTAACTATCCACACTAATGGCGCTTCCAAAATTTTACTCAGCGTCTAAAACTGACAAGTTAGGGACAGCATTGTGCTTTCAGCATGTATGTCAGAGGGGTGTTTATTAATCAGATGTATGTTTTTTGATTTGACTTGATTTATTATTGTCACATATATTGTGATACAATGAAAAGTTTCTTGCACATTACACAGTCAAAACATACTGTTCATAGAGTACATGGGGAGAAGGAAAGGTAGTGCTACAGTCACACGTAGAATGAAAAGAAAGATCAGCTTAATATATGATGGCGGCAGAGAAGAAGCTGTCCTTGAGTCCGTTTGTACATGTTTTCAGACTTTTGTATCTTTTTCCCGCTGAAAGAAGATGGAAGGGAGAATGTCCGGGGTCCGTGAGGGTCCTTGATTATGCTGGCTACTTTTGTGAGGAACTGTAGCTGGAGTTAACGGATGGAAGGCTGGTTTGCATGACGGACGAGGCTGCATTCACAACCCTTTATAGTTCCTTGCGGTCTTGGTCAGAGCAGGAGCCATACCAAGCTGTGGTACATCCGGAAGGATGCTTTCTATGGTGTATCTGTAAAAGTTAGTGACCTACAATGCAAGGTTGGGATGTAGCGTGATCAGACAAACCAGGGTCTTCCATTCATCAGCATTGTTCGTGATGTCCCTGTGCCATAAGGACTTCCATATTTTTTAAACCAGCCTCATGAATCATTCTCAAACACTCTCATTGCTTTGATCCTGAACAGAAACTCTTCACTCCCACTTTCAACAGAGACCAAAGCCCTTCCAACTCCGGAATGACAAATGCTACACTTGAGAACCAAGGAAGTTACATTTTGTGTGACAACTGTGCTTTCAGTTTCCCTCTAATTTGCTCTGCCGATCCCTCCTTTACGACAAGCAGTGAATCATTGTAACCGTATCCCAGCTCAGCTTAAAACGTAGGATTTGGTTTCTTCTTGGTTCCCCATAGATTAATAACACACCATGCAGCCTTATAGCCCACAGGGCATTCAAAGCCACCTATGTTATATACCCCTTTATGCTAAAGACATTTACATCCTGCACTACCTCCTCTGAGAGCTAAAGTGATCATTCCCCTTCCATCTTCTTCCCACTCTCTTCCCCCATCCAGCAAACCCTCCCAGAAGTAACTGATCTCAAAGACTGCTCATAATCTGCTCACTTCTTAATTGCAGCAAATTGATCTATCCAGGCACCCACTGGGATGTATTTCACTCGTGCGTCAGCTGGTACGGGCAGGTTAAGATCTGGCACACAACCTCCCAAGTGTTCACTCAGCAAATCCAACAGCTGCTCTGTGGAGCCAACAACTGCTCACGTTGATTCGGAATATGCTTCTGGAGAATAGGCAGCTGCTGCAAGTGAACCACAAATGGGTCCAAATCAACCGAGAGATGGTTTGCCACTTCTCACTGTTGATGTAAATATCAAGCAGCACACACTACATCTCTTATTCCTGTCACTTAAAGTCCTGACCAAAGGACTTTGAGGCCTGTTCTTCTTCCCCTCCCCCCCCACCAACACATACAGACACACAGACACACACACACACATAGAGACACACACACACCCATACAGACACACCCACCCACACACACAGACACATAGAGACACACACATTTAAACACACACACACATACATAGAGACACACACACACTCACCCGTACAGATACACCCACACCCACCCACACACACATACACACATGGAGACACACACACACACTCACACATACAGATACACACACACACACATAGAGACAGACAATGCTTACCTATACTGACACACACACAGATACAGACACATACACACTCACCCACACAGACACACACACATACAGACACGTACATGCTCACACACACACACACACACACGCACACACATACAGACATACACACACACACATAGAGAGACACACACACCCACTCACCTACATACACACACACACACACACACTCACCCATACAGGCACACACACCTACAGACACATACATGCTCCCACACACACACATGCACATACAGACACACAAACACACATACATGGAGACACACACACACACACAAACAGAGACACAGACATATTTACCCATACGGACACACACAGACACACAAACACACACACACACATTGAGACACTCACACACTCACCCATATGGACACATACACACATATAAACACACACTTGCATATATAGACACACATACACACACACACATATACACACACACACACGCACACACACTCTCACAACCTGAAATCATAGTCAAAGTGCATTCTTAACTAGTTGTAGGTGATGGAAACATTGGAAGATAAGTTGCACCCTCAAGAATATTGCAAGTGGGTCATGATTCCAATGTCAACCTCAAATCTGGTCAGGAACCTGGAAGTGACAATGACAGCATGTTAACTGCGATGTCCCCAGAGGCAGTGAACTAGCAAGCCACCCACACTCAAGTCGTTGATTGACAGAAATGTTGTGTATTTCATGGTTCTCAGCTTTTTACATGTCATGGCACACTTCTATGCTACAAAAAATTTTGAGGCACACATCTCATTTTCTCTGCTTTCTTCCCTGAATGGGAACTCAGTTTTTAACTTCTCCTTGTCCTCTTGTCAGTTTTTTTTATTCAACCTCTCCCTGTCTTTCTCACTTCTCCCACAGTTTTTCACCCTTTTTGAGTTTTCGCTTTTTGTGTGGGCATGTGGAACCTGTGTCTTGATCTCCAAGTCCCATTGTGCATCGGCCTGACAAATGTGAAAAATCTAAACCACTCTTTCCCTCCCGGCGCATATGCGAGAGGCCGAAGATTCATCAGGTCTTGGAGATACTCTCCACAGAACTGAAGATAAGGGTTAATTACATCAGTTTTGAATCATTTTTTTCATTGCACACTTGAGGAGGGGAGTTGGGGGATCTTCACAGCACACTGGTTGGGAACCAGTGCTGCATTATACATCTCGGTGCAATGCAGAGATGACACACCAGTTCATATGTATATAATAGAAGTTTATCCACAGTGCTTCAAAATGTCTGCTCCCTCGTGTTGCCAGCAGCTAGCTTCCAGCTTTGTTTACTTTTCTCAGAGTTCACACCCAGGCTTAACCAATCAAACACTGTGAGCGTCAGCAGTAAATGGATTCGCATAATCAAATAATTGAACACCGCACGAAGGATGTCAGTGCACAATTCATTCTTTAGAAGAAAGGCAAATGAACTGCAGATCTTGAAAATCTGTGTTAAAATCGAACAAGCCAGTTTGTATAATGTCACAATAGCCAGTATCAATAATGACCATTGAACAATCACATTGTCCTAAAACTCCATTTAGTTCACTAAATTCCTTTAGGGAAGGAAACCTTTTGTTCTTACCAATTCTGGCTTGTGTATGATCCACTTGGCTCAAACTTTCCCTCTAAAACGGAAACAATAGAAAACCTACAGTGTAGAAGGAGACCATTCAGCCCATTGAGTCTGCACTGGCAACAATCCCACCCAGGCCCTATCCTTGAAACCCTGCATATTTATCACGCTAATCTCGCCAACATACATGTCCCAGGACACTAAAGGGAAATTTGCATATAATCTGCATATAGAAATATGGAAGGTAAGAGCCGGAGGAGTCCATTTGGCCCTTCAATCCTGCTCTGCCATTTATTGCAATCAGGGCTGATCATCAACTCAATATCCTAATTCTGCTTTTTCTCCATAACCTTTGTTCCCATTTGCCCCAAGTGCTATATCCAGCCGCCTCTTGAATACAAAATGTCTTGAGTGGGATTTGAACCTACGACCCTAGAAAGGGACCAGATCTCATCAGGACTTCACAAGGGAAACAACCGCAGAGCTTAATACTGGCGCATTAGACCATTCAGCCATCCTGACAACTTTGGGTTGTGGGAGGAAATCAGGGGAAACCCACGCAGACATGGGGAGAATGTGCAAACTCCACACAGACAGTGACCCAAGCCAGGAATCAAACCCGGGTCCCTGGAGCTGTGAGGCAGTATTGCTAACCACCGTGCCACTGTGCTGCCCATAATGACCCAGCATGTCACTCAATTATGCTGTCAATCACCTTCTCAAGGACAATTCCACTTGTGCAATAAACATTGGGCATGCCAGAAATACCCACATCTCATAAATGAATAAAATAATCAATTCAACGATGATCTATTGTCTCACTTCAGACCTATCTGTTAAGACAGAGCTGGAAGATAAGAGACAAGAATTTGAGAAAGGCAGCAGCTGGAATTGAACCTGGGTCTCTGACACTGTGAGGCGACAGTGCTAACCACAGTGCCAATGTGCCACCCTCCATTGTACCACCGTCCCATCCCTGGCTGCTTTGACCAAATTGACCAAACAGGCTGACCTCCAGACGGGAAACTAATCAGTGAAATTTACCTCGGATAAGAGAATTCTGAATTGTGGGGCTTCTGGTGACTTTGTAAACCATCTTCCTTTTAAAAACCTCCATCCTACCTCTCTCTCTGCCCACTGCTACCTGAGATCAACTCAAAACAGCGACACAGTAATTGACTTGTGCAATGTGACTCACAATAAACTGTCAATTTGGGTGTCTGTGCCGATTAGTAAGCAGCAAGAGCATCGCAATTTCAGGGTTTGCGAAAGGATGGTTGAGATGGAAATCTCACCATTTAAATACTTTGTCTTATGATACGAATTCACAACAACCGAAGGTTAAGCGGTTTGAAGGAGTTACTGAACCCATCGCTGAAACTATGTTAGCAAACACGGGGTCAAATTGTACTCTCTAAGGGTAGGTTGGTGTATGTCAAGACAAATCCTGGAGGGCATTGCTTTAACTATTCGACTGAGCATCACATAGTGAATAAATATTTATTACCTCATTTAAATGGATTTGCTGTATTAGAGCATAGGCATTCCAAAGTGACATCTAGTAGAAATAGCCTTGTGCTGTGCTGCAGAGTCTGTGGCTATTTCTGTCTCAAAGGTGTGTTGTAATCAAATAAAGGAATATCCAAACATTTACAAAAGCTTAATTGCATAGAAATGCATCAAAATTATGGCACAGAAATGGGCTATTTGGCCCATCTAGTACATGCTGGTCCACACGAGTCTCCCTCTACCTTCCTCATTTAATCAAGATATCTTATTAAAAGTTATGTTAAAACCCCAACCCAAGCAGTATCTAGACAGGACATGAATTATCTAACCCTACCTTTCATGCTTCTCAGAATCAGCAGGACCATGTAAACATAGAACATAGAGCATAGAACACTACAGCACAAACAGGCCCTTCGGCCCACAAGCTGCGCCGATCATATCCATACCTACCAACCATAGAACTATCTGTAACTCCCAATCCCATTAGATCCCATATACTCATCCAGAAGTCTTTTAAACGACACCAGCGAGTTCGCCTCCACCACCACTGACGGCATCCGATTCCACTCACTTACCACCCTCTGAGTGAAAACCTTACCCCTAACATCTCCTCTGTACTTGCTTCCCAGCACCTTAAACCTGTGTCCTCTTGTAGCGACCATTTCAGCCCTGGGAAATAGCCTCCGAGAATCCACCCTATCTATTCCTCTTAACATTTTATAAACCTCTATCAGGTCGCCTCTCAACCTTCGTCTCTCCAGGGAGAAGAGATCTAGCTCCCTCAACCTATCTTCATAAGGCATGCCTCCCAATCCAGGCAACATCCTTGTAAATCTCCTCTGCACCCTCTCAATAGCTTTCACATCCTTCTTGTAGTGAGGCAATCCGAACTGCACACAGTACTCCAAGTGGGGTCTGACAAGGGTCTTATAAAGTTGCAGCATTATCTCCCGACTCCTAAACTCAATCCCTCGATTAACGAAGGCCAGTACACCATACGCCTTCTTGACCACATCCTCCACCTGCGAGGCCAATTTAAGAATCCTATGGACCCGGACCCCAAGATCCTTCTGCTCTTCAACACAGCTAAGACTCCTACCCTTGATATTGTATTCCTTCATCCCATTGGTCCTGCCAAAATGGACCACTACACATTTATCCGTGTTGAAGTCCATCTGCCACTTCTCCGCCCAGTCTTGCATCCTATCTATGTCACACTGCAACTCCTGACATCCCTCCAGACTACCACAACACCACCAACCTTCGTATCGTCGGCGAACTTACTAACCCATCCCTCCACTTCCTCATCCAGGTCATTTATGAAAATGACAAACAGCAAGGGTCCTAGAACAGATCCCTGGGGCACTCCACTGGTGACCGACCTCCATGCAGAAAAACACCCATCCACAACCACTCTCTGCCTTCTGCAGGCAAGCCAGTTCTGGATCCACAAGGCCAAAGCCCCTTGGATACCATGCCCTCTCACCTTCTCAAGAAGTCTTGCATGGGGGGCCTTATCAAACGCCTTGCTGAAGTCCATGTAAACCACATCCACCGCTCTTCCTTCGTCAATGTGTTCAGTCACATTTTCAAAGAACTCAACTAGGCTCTTAAGGCACAACCTGCCCTTGACAAAGCCGTGCTGACTATTTCTGATCATTCTAAACTTCTCTAAATGCTCATAAATCTTGTTCCTCAGAATCCTCTCCATCAACTTACCAACCACTGAGGTCAGACTCACCGGTCATGGCACATAAATGGGTGAATTTTCCTTCTGGATCATTCATAGGATTGCTACAGTGCACAAGGAGGCCATTTGGCCCATCAGTTCTGCACTGACAACAATCCCCACCCAGGCCCTATCTCCGTAACCTCTGATACAGAGGCATGGCCAATCATCTTAGCCTGCACATCTTTAGACTGTGGGAGAAAACTGGAGAACGCGGAGAAGATCCATGAAGACACAGGGAGAATGTACAAACTCCACACAGTCACCCGAGGCCGGAATTGAACCTGGGTTCTTGGGGCTGTGCGGCAGCAGTGCTAATCACTGTGCTACAATGCCAAAGTGCTGTCCTCACCCAACAGCAATGCAGATGAAAGAATTAGAATGGGGACTGAAAGGAAATGGGGAGGATGAATAGAGGGAAGGTTACCAGACCTAACATCATGTTTCCAGTTTCCAAATCTAGTTGCACATTTTCCTGGAGTTTTAGTTTGTACAGTTTATTTATTAGTGTCACAAGTAGACTTATGTTAAAACTGCAATGAAGTTACTGCGAAAATCTCTGAGTTGCCACAATCCAACTCCTGTTCGGGTATACTGAGGGAGAATTTATCATGGTCAATCCACCCAGCCAGCACGTCTTTCAGACTTTGAGAGGAAGCCGGAGCACCCGAAGGAACCCATGCAGACACGGGGAGAACATTTACAGACAGTAACCCAAGCTGGGAATCAAACCCAAGTCCCTGGATATTGTTACAATATACTATGAATTTTCAGTTTATACTTAAAACAATTTGAACACAAACAGACCATTAAAATACCATTGCAAATCATGAGTCCTTTGGCATTTCAATCTCCAGACAGTGCTGAGTCCTAAGCAAATACCTAACTAGATATGGACATTCACTCACATCTGGGTAATTTGCACATCCCTTTGTTTAAGGATGGACTATAAACAAAAGAACTATAACATTCCAGCAAACCCATCTTTCTGTTTCACCATGGACAAAAGAAGTATTTAAAATCAATGCGTGTTAGATGACTGTGAATTGAAAGGTGTCTAATTTTATTTACAGGACGTATGGTGAATGCATTAACCCTTTTTTGAAAAAAAGAATTTGAACTTGTACATAGCACATGATGAGGAAGTCATTTTGTTATCTAATTGTAAAATAACAGCAAGGGGGTTGTTTGAGAGAAACAGAGTTCCATCGGGAAGCCATTGAAACATTTGAGAGCTACCTAAGCAGTCAATGTAATAAACATCAGGAAAGATTCCTCCCAGCTCCCAACTCCCCCCTAGTTCACTTGAGAACTATCCTTCTGGACCTTCGAATACAAAGCACAATGCCTCACAGCACCAGGGACCTGGGTTCAGTTAGAGCCTTGGGTGACTGGGAATTCCTGTGGAGTTAGCACATTCTCCCCATTTCTGCATGGGTTTCCTCCAGGTGCTCCAGTTTCCTCCACAGTCCAAAAGTGTGCAGGTTAGGTGGAATGGCCATGGTAAATGTGCAGTGTTACAAGGCAGGATGGGGGGAATGGACCTGGCTAAGATGCTCCGTTGTAGAGTTGTTGTAGACCTGATGAGCCAAATGACCTCCTTCTGAACTACAGGGATTCTATGAAGCCTCACAGACTGCTGAGAAACTCTGCTTTACAAGACCTTTGCTTCAACTAAAGCAACCAGAGGTCTATCCCAAAAGACACTGCGAGCGGGATTTTCTGGCTGCTCTCACTCTAAGACCTGAAAATTCCATCTGAGGTCAACAACCTTTGCATGATTTGAACAATTTCTGTGGCGAATGGGAAGGGAAAATTCCATCCTGTGACTGTCATGAATTGTAATTGTTTAGCTTGTGTGTTGAATATTTGTGTGTGCCTGTGAGTTGTTTGAGAAGATGTCCCATTTCAAGCATGTGGAACAGACGTGTACTAATAAGTAACCTTTTCTTAAAAAAAGAAAAGCAGAGCTTGCTGCTTAGATTAACTAAATTGGAGCCATTACTCTGAGGGTAAGATAACACTTACCTTTTACATACAAACATGTTAATCATGGGCTGTCTGTGGTAGTAAAAAATATTTAAGAAGAGTATAAAACAAAGAACAAAGAAAAGTACAGCACAAGAACAGCCCCTTTGGCTCTCGAAGCCTGCATCAATCATGATACCCTAACTAAACTAAAAAAAAACACTTCTTCCCTTACCTGGACTGTCTCCCTCTCTTCCCTCCCTATTCATGTATCCATCCAGATGCCTCTTAAATGTTGCTAATGTGTCTGCTTCCACCATGTTGTCTGGCAATATGTTCTAGGCAACCGCCTTTCTCTGCATGAGAAAATTACCCCTCACTTCTCTGTTAAACTTTCCCCCTCTGACCTTGAACCTGTGTCCCCTTGTAATTGGCGCTTCCATCCTGGAAAAAAGCCTCTGATTCTCCACCCTGTCTATGCCTCTCACAGTTTTATAGGCCTATAAAGACTAGGCAAGAAAAGCCAAATGGAAATAATTGAATAAATATAATAATATATTTAAGTCATTCTTAATAGCTTGTAGCACGATCGTTCTTTAGTACCTGATTTCTGTGAAGCCTTATACTGTGTGGGGTCTACTGCTTGCGTTTAAAGATAATACTTGCCACAGGGGAGAAAGAATTCCCCAAAGACACATCAGAATGAGCCACAAGCAGTAAAACTATACTTGTATTAAATATTTAGCCATTACACACAGAGGAGTGGAATACTTTTCCCAGCTTAACCTTCCCTTGACGGAATGAACTCATTTTGCTAACACTGGGTGGTGATGTTGAATTGAGCTCTGTGTACACCATTGTGCTGCTCTGCTGCTGTGACTGATGGAGGAGATGGCTTAACTAAGATTCCACTTAGAGTCATACAGCATGGACACAGGTCCTTCGGCCCAACTCGTCCAGGCCGATCAGGTTTCCTAAACTGAACTTGCCCCATTTGCCTGCATTTGGCCCATATCCCTCTCAACACTTCCCATCCATGTACCTGTCCAAAAGTCTTTCAAATGTTGTAATTGTACCTGCCTCTGCCACCTCCTCTGGCAGCTCATTCCATGCTCACACCACTATCTCTGTGATAAATTTACCCCTCAGGTCTCTTTCAAATCTTTCCCCTCTCACCTATACCATTTAGTTTTGGATTCCCCTGTCCTGGCAAAAAAAAAACCTTGATTATTCACCTCATCTCTGACCCTCATGATTTTATAAACCACATTAAGATCACCCTCAGCCTCCTATACTCCAGGGAAAAAGATCCCAGTCTATCCAGCCTCTCCTTATAATTCAAACCTTCCAGACCTGGAAACATCATTGTAAATATTTTTTGCACCCTTTCCAGTTTAATAATATCCTTACTATCGCAGGGTGACCAGAACTGTATGCAGCACTCCGAATGTGGCCTTACCAATGTCCTGTACAGTCCTGTAAACATTACGTCTCAACTCCTGTACTCAATGTTCTGAGCAATGAAGGCAAGTTTGCCAAATGTTTTCTTCACCACCCTGTCGACCTGTGACACCCTTTCAAGGAACAATGTTTTGGTTTGATTTTATGTATTATTGTCACATATACTAATATACAGTGAAAGTATTGTTTCTTGTGCACTATATAGACAAAGCTGTGATGTGCAATACAGGATAATATTATCCTGATTTAGTGTTGAGGCCTGGCACCTGAAGGCACAATGATGCCTTGTCTTCCTGAGGTCATGGGTCTTCTAGGTCCAATGTCTCCAAATGAGAGAAAATGCATTTTTGCTGCTCATTACTTCTGCCCAGCCCGTTCATTCAGAGAGACTGTCCTCATCCACCTGTCCTCCGGGGAGTTCAGCTCACTGCAGCCCCTTAGCTCCTATGGAGTAAGGAAGTAACAACAGTAAGAAATCTTCTAACGCTTAGTTAAAGTCCAACAGGTTTATTTGGTAGGAAATGCCACTAGCTTTCAGAGCGCAGATCCTTCGTCAGGTGAGTGGGGAGCAGCGAAGGAGCAGCGCTCCAAAAGCTAGTGGTGTTTCCTACCAAATAAACCTGTTGGACTTTTAATCTGGTGTTGTAAGACTTCTAATTGTGTTTACCCCAGTCTAATGCCAATATCTCTACATCGTAAGGAGATAACATCAGGAGCAGCTGATCTGTGATTTAATTTGATTTTTGATTTGATTTGATTTATTATTGTCATGTGTATTAGCGGACCATACAGGCAAAGCATACCTTGCATAGGGGAAGGATAGGAGAGAGTGAACAGTGGTTAACACTGCTGCTTCGCAACGCCAGAGACCTGGGTTCGATTCCCGGCTTGGGTCACTGTCTGTGTGGAATTTTTACATTCTTCCCATGTCTGCATCAATGTCATCCGGATTCTTCCCACAGTCTGAAAAACATGCTGGTTAGGTGCATTGACCCGAACAGGTGCCAAAGTGTGGCGACTAGGGGAATTTCACAGTAACTTCATTGCAGTGTTAATTTAAGCCTTACTTGTGATTAATAGATAAACTTTAACTTTTAAGAATGTAGCGTTACAGTCATAGCAAGGATATAAAGAAAGATCAGCTTAGCGCGAGGTAGGTCCATTCAAAAGTCTGATAGTAGCAGGAAAGAAGCTGTTCTTGAGTTGGTTGGTGCGTGACCTCAGACTTTTGTATCATTCTCCGTATGGAAGAAGGTGAAAGAGACAATGTCCAGAAAACATGGGGTGAATGGGAGTCACTTTGTCTTTGATAGGTGGCAAGTTTGTTGAGTATTTTTGAGCTGTACTCATCCAGGCAAGTGGAGAGTATTCCATCCCACTGCTGACTTGTACCTTGTAGATGGTTGGACAAGCTTTGGTGAGTCAGGAAATGAGTTACCCGCCGCAGGTTATCCAGCCTCTGACCTGGTCTGGTGACCATAATATTTATATGGCTAGTCCAGTTAAGTTTCTGGTCAATGGTAACCTCCAGCAGATTTGGTAACAACAACACCATTGAATGTCAAAGGGCAATGGTTGGATTCTCTCTTATTGGAGAGGGTCGTTGCCTGGCAATTGTTTGGTCTGAATGTGACTTGTCAATCATCAGCTCAAGCCTTGATATTGTCCGGGTCTCGCTATGTATGTGCACGGACTGTTTCGGTGTCTGAGGAGATGTAACTGACACTGAACATTGTGAAATCATCAGCAAACAGCCCACTTCTGATCCTATAATAGAGGGAATGTCATTGGAGCAGCTGAAGATAGTTGGGCCTAAGACACCACCCTGAGGAACTCCTGCAGGAATGCACTGGGACTGAGGTGATTGGTCTACACCAGCCACACCGTGTTCCTTTCTGCCGGGAATGACTCTGTGTGAGAAGTCTCACAACACCAGGTTAAAGTCCAACAGATTTATTTGGTAGCAAAAGCCATTAGCTTTCGGAGCACTTGCAGCTACTTCATCAGGTGAGTGGGAGTTCTATTCACAAACAGGGTATATAAAGATACAAACTCAATTTACAAAATAATGGTTGGAGTGTCTGGAGATAGAAAGTCTGTCTGGAGGCAATACACATCTCTTTAACCTGTGCTTAACACTCTCTCCACTCACATTGCCTGTACCTTTGAGACTTGCTTACCTGTAAAGACCCGCATTCCAACCATTATTTTGTAAATTGAGTTTGTGTCTTTATATGCCCTGTTTGTGAATAGAGCTCCCACTCACCTGACGAAGGAGCAGCAAGTGCTCCGAAAGCTAATGGCTCTTGCTACCAAATAAACCTGTTGGACTTTAGCCTGGTGTTGTGAGACTTCTTACTGTGCCCACCCCAGTCCAACGCCGGCATCTCCTTATTAGGTATGACTCTAACCAGCGGAGCCTTTCTCCCCCCCGATTCCCATTGACTCCAGCTCTGCTCCGGGATGTCACACTCGGTCAAATATGGCTTTGATATCAAGGGCAGTCGCTGTCACCTCACTATGATTGTAATGAGGTCAGGAGTTGAGTGGGTCAGGCAGAACCCAAACAATTTCTGGGAAAGTGTGCTTGACACAGCACCTTCCATCACTTTGGTGATAACCAGGAATGGGGCTGTAATTGAGCGAGTTTCATGCGCACGGTATACCTGTTCAGATTTCTACATTGCCAACTAATGCCGGTGCAGTTGCTGTACTGGAATAGCTTGGTGAAATAGAACCGTAGAATCCCTACAGGGCAGAAGGAGGCCATTTGGCCCATCCAGTCTGCACTGACCACAATTCACCCAGGCCCTACCCCCGCAACCCCATGCATTTACCCTAGCTAATCCACCCGACACTAAGGGACAATTTAGCTAATCCACCTAACCCGCACATCTTTAGACTGTGGAAGGAAACCCATGCAGACATGGGGATAATGTGCAAACTCCACACGGAATGTGACCCAAGCTGGGAATCAAACTAGGGTGCCTTGAAATGTGAGGCAGCAGTGCTAACCACTGTGCCACCGTGCCACCCTTAGAATTCTTATCTGAAGATATTTAAGAGAACTATGATCAAATTTAATTTTGATAAAAAGAGAAGCATTTTTGAAGTGTGCATGTTTTAACCATGCTGATGATAAAAATTCTGCTTTGAGCAAATGTAAATTTCTGAGTGTGAATCCTGAATCAGATCCATCTACTGATTTGGGAGTGAGGTTATACGTGTTTAGAAGTAGAAATCTAACGTGGTGTAGAACAAAGCACTTTGGTCATGTAGGGAAGCCTCTTAGCTACTCTCTGCTCTAAATATTTACATTTCAAACTATTGGCAGACAGCTTCATGCATTTCAGTATTCAGCCGTGCACACAGAGTTCTGAGCTAGGGGCTGCCTCAGGAGACAATCCAAAGTGCACTGGGCTCTCGTAACATAAAATATAGCCACCGGTCTGAGAATGGTGGATGCAGGCAGGGTTTTGATTGAAGTCCTGCCCCACAGGCTTAAGCACGTACTCGGCAATGCACTGCAGTGCTGGCTGAGATTGAGTGCTGCACTGTCAGAGTTGCTTTTTTTTTGGATAGGGAAGACAAGGGCATACTGGTAATGTCACTGGACTAGTAATACAGGGGCCCAAGCTCAGATTCTTCCAATCCCACTGTGACAGCTCCTGATGTTTAAACACTCAATTAATAAAGATGGCATCTGCCGCTACATTAATGCGAAATGGGTGACCGCTTATGGAACACCATCTTTCAGTCCACAAGTATTGCCCTGAGCTTCCAATCATTTGTCATCATCATTCTTCACCCCACTCCCTCTTTGACCTCTCTGTCCTCAGATTCACAGAACACCACAGTGCAGAAGAGACCCTTCGGCCCATCCTGTCCTTGGCCAGCTGTATTGTTCCACTGAACCTCCAGTAAAGTTCGAGAAGCGGCACCTCATTTTTCAAATTTATGACCTTCCAGACTCAACACTGAGGTCAACAGTTTCAGATCAGCATGATGACTCAATGGTTAGCATTGCTGCCTCACAGCATCAGCAACCCTGGTTCAATTCCAGCCTCGGGTCTCTGCCTGGGTGGAGTTTGCACATTCTTCCCGTGTCTGCGTGGGTTTCCTCCGGGTGCTCTGGTTTCCTCCTACATCTAAAGATGTGTGAGTTGATTGGCCACGGTAAATTGCCCGTATTGTCAGGAGATTAGCAGGGTAAAAACCCAGCTTGCAGGTGCAGCAGGTGGTCAGGAAGGCGAATGGGATGCTGGCCTTCATAGCGAGGGGGATTGAATATAAAAGTAGGGAGGTCTTGCTGCA
The DNA here is from genome assembly GCF_965287045.1 of Carcharhinus amblyrhynchos. NCBI lineage: Eukaryota > Metazoa > Chordata > Chondrichthyes > Carcharhiniformes > Carcharhinidae > Carcharhinus > Carcharhinus amblyrhynchos. Next base: position 6,520,133 of record NC_137333.1, on the reverse strand, counting down.
GCTGTATAGGGCATTGGTGAGGCCGCAGCTGGAGTACTGTGTGCAGTTTTGGGCGCCGCACCTGCGCAAAGATATTTTGGCCTTGGAGGGAGTGCAGAGGAGGTTTACTAGGCTGATACCGGAGTTGAGGGGGTTGAGCTATGAGGAGAGGCTGAATAAACTAGGCTTGTATTCGTTGGAGTTTAGAAGAATGAGGGGAGATCTCATTGAGACTTATAAGATGATGAATGGGATGGATAGGATAGAGGTGGAGAGACTCTTCCCGCTCAAAAAAGACAGTAGGACTAGGGGGCACAGCCTCAAGATAAAGGGGGGGCGGTTCAGAACGGAGTTGAGGAGGAACTTCTTCACTCAAAGGGTGGTGAATCTCTGGAATTCTCTGCCCGTTGAAGTGGTGGAGGCTGCCTCGCTAAATATTCTTAAGACGCGGGTTGATGGGTTTTTGATAAGAGAGGGGATTAAGGGTTATGGGGAGGGGGCGGGAAGGTGGAACTGAGCCACGACAGATCAGCCATGATTTTATTGAATGGCGGGGCAGGCTCAAAGGGCTAGATGGCCCACTCCTGCTCCTATTTCTTATGTTCTTATGTAAATATGAGGGGTTACGGTAATAATAGGGCCTAGTGGGATTGTGGTCGGTGCAGACACAATGGGCTGAATGGCCTCCTTCTGCAGTGTTGGGATTCAAAGATTCAATGAACTACTCGCATTCTTTTTAATAGTCCTTCTTTGATTTTGGATAGTGATTGTTGGTTACAATTCTGCATTTTCCTATCTACACATCCTCTTGAATCATCTTATTTTTCTCATTCACTTTTCACTTGCTCCATTTTCTCTTCTGTTATTTAATGTCTACTGTCTTCTGCCCAACCATAGGTTTTTTTCTTTCGTTGTTTCTTTCCTCCACACTCTTCTTTCTCTAACTCTGTTTTTGTTACATCTCAAACTTTTTACCATTGTAAACCACTCTGCTGGGAGAAGGCTTCATCTCCATGCTGAGCTGGACAGTACTGTGTTGGTGGACCCATGGACCCTCCTGTGTCACCATTTCCATTCAGTACTGAGTCTGGGGTTGGGACTCATGCAACCACCGCAACAAAGGTCCAATGCTCACCTGGGGATAGAGTGCACGGTTTGGAAGGGGCACTTTGCAATATGGGGGAGAGGGAGAGAGTCCATGGTCGCACAGAGAGGGGCAAGGAACTGGATGAAGATGATGAACAATGGAAGACAGAGGGACGATCGAGGAGAGGGAAACTGGATCCTGACAAGGCTGCATGAAAAGTTCACAAGCAAGGGGGGTGGGGGGGGTGGTCAAAGGGATACCACATCGCTTACTGGAAAAGGAGGCACAGAGACTCCAGAGGTGGTGGGTAGAGGTTCACATCATAGAATTCCTATAGTGCAGAAGGAGGCCATTAGGCCTATTGAGTCTGCACCGACTACAATCCCATCCAGACCTTCTCCCCATAACACCATGTATTTGCCCTACTAATCCCCCTGACACTGAGAGGCATTTTAGCCTTGCCAATCAACCTGACCCACACATCTTTAGACTGTGGGAGCCAAAACACCTGGAGGAAACCCATGCGGACACAGGGAGAATGTGCCGATTCCACGCAGACAATGAACCAAGCCAGGAATCGAACCCAAGACCCTAGCACTGCGAGGCAGCAGTGCTAACCACTGTGCCACTTTTCCATCCCTGGATGGGGTGAGAGCCAATTGTCCAATATCTTCTGAGGGAAAGCTGCAAAATTAGTGGGTGAGCCACAGCCACAGTTTAACCAAAGCTAGCTGGACTAAGGCCTGGTGTGGCCAATCGATGCCTGCACCTTCACAAGTAATGAGCTTGGGGAGGGTGGACGAATCAAGGAACAGATTTCTCCTTGAGGCGGCTAACCTTTCCCCTCTGGGTTGTTGACATCCTCACTGCCTAGTGAAGACAGCTGGGCTGGAGAGATAGTGAGATGAGTGCACTGGGCTGGGGTTGAAATATGGCACCTTTGAACCCGTCAGCTGAGGGTAGGTGGATGAATCAGCTGCCGGCTTGCCAGGCGAGTCAGGGGGAACACGACAGCGCGTAGATAATGAGGTTCTAATCGCAGGATCTGGCACGGGACCCTGCACCAACAGGACAGGCGCCGGTGGAGCCAGAAATGTAGAATTATACCCTTAACTCTGCTTCTCTCTTTACAGATGCTGCCAGGCCTGCAGACTATTTCCAGCGTCGTCCTGGTACAGGTTTCCAGCACCCACACTGTTTGGCTTTGCACTTTCTCATTCATTTATCTCCAGGTGAATGTTTGTCCCAGTTTAATGACCCAAATCCTGTAACACCTGTGTCTGAGAGTGGGGTGGGGGGGGGTGAAGGGAGCGGAGGGTGAGTCACTGCAATCAGGGCATCACCAATGACAAAATGAAAATAGCCAGGACACATGATATTAGATAACGGGAACGTGTTAAAGCTAATGATGAGTGAGTTTTATTTTGAATGAAATCTGGTTCTAACTGATAGCAAAAAATCTCTCCTTAGCAATGAAAGTCAAAATATCTCCTGCCAGATATTATTTCCACGCGCTGTGATTATCCTGGATCTGCACTCACATTTTCTCTTTACTGTTTCTGCCGGCAGTCTACGACGACGGATGAATGAGCACTGCTCGACAATCACCAGGCAGGAGTGTTCCCTTCCTGTTGGGGAACACTTCAGCAGTCACGGGCATTCAGCTTCTGATTTTTGGGTAAGCGTTCTCCGAGGCGGCCTTCACGACACACAACAGCGCAGAATCGCTAAACAGAAATTGATAGCCAAGTTCCGCACACATGAGGACAGTCTCAACCAGGATCTTGGGTTCATGTCGCACTATCTGTAACCCCCACGCTTGCCCGGGCTTGCAACATCTCACTGACTGCCCTGGCTGGAAACAATTCACATCTCTTTAACCTGTGCTTAACCCTCTCTCCACTCGCATTGTTCACACTTGTAAAGACTTGATTACCCGTTAAGACTCACATTCCAACCATTATTTTGTGAATTGGGTTTGTGTCTTTCTATGTCCTGCTTGTGAACCAAATCCTGCACTCACCGGATGAAAGGGCAATGCTCCAAAAGCTCGTGCTACCAAATAAACCTGTTGGACTATAATCTGCTGTTGCGATACTTAGAATCATAGAAACCCTACAGTGCAGGAAGAGGCCATTTGGCCCATCGAGTCTGCACCGACCACAATCCCACCCAGCCTCCCACCCCCATATCCCTACATATTTTACCTGCTGATCCCTCTAACCTACACATCTCAGGGCACTAATTGGCAATTTTAGCATGGCCAATCAACCTAACCCGCACACCTTTAGACTGTGGGAGGAAACCAGAGCACCCGGAGGAAAGCTATGTAGACACGAGGAGAATGTGCAAACTCCACGTAGGCAGTGACCCAAGCCGGGAATTGAATCCAGGTCTATGGAGCTGTGAAGCTGTAGTGCTAACTACCGTGCTGCCCTTTACTTTTCCTTACTATTTCTACAAAACATGCGTTGACAACCCGCCAGATAAATTCACTTTTCCTGACTTGCATGGGCTTCATGAATCATGTGATTTGGAGTGTTGAAGAAAATTCTTCTTGAAGAAATGTGTCCACCACAGAGAAACTGGGCTGAACCCAGTTCAGCAAATACAGCTTTATAAAAGATATCAGGTGGAGTGGAATATAATGATTCCTCCTCACCCCGGTGTTTGGCTTGAAGGCAGGGTGGTGTTTAATCAAACGGGAGATTAAGGGGTACGGCAAGATTGACCCTAGTGCCGGGGGATTAACAGGGTAAATATGTGGCATTATGGGAATAGGGCCTGGGTGGGATTGTGGTCAGTGCTGACTTGATGGGCCGAATGGCTTACTTCTGCACTGTACGGATTCAATGAACTGTTCCCATTCTTTTTAATGCTACTTTTCTGTTTGATTTTGGATAGCAGCTGTTGGTTACAATTCTGCATTTTCCTAACTACACATCCTCCAGACATCTTATTTTTCTCACACTGGAACTATCTTCTCTTTTGTTATTTAATGTCTATCGTCTTCTGCTCAATCACAGGATTTTTCTTTTGTTGTTTCTTTCCTCTGCGTTCTCCTTTCTCTAGCTCTGTTTTTATGTTACGCCTCTAACCTTTTCCTGTAGTAAATCAGTCTGTTAGCAGAAGACCCCATCTCCATGCTGAGATGGTCTTCATGGACAGCACTGTGCTGCTGGACCCGTGGACTTTCCTGTGTCACCGTTTCTGTTCAGTAGTGAGCCTGGGGTTGGGGTCACTGCTCCAGTTTAAGTGGTCGGAGGTTATGAGGTAGGGCAGTCACTGCCACTTTCCAGCCTCAGCCCAGTTAAGCTCAGGGCAGGAAGGCCTTCCTGCCTGAATGCTAATTGAGGTCTAAAATTGGTGATTATTGCCAGCTAAAGAGTTTTGTTCCAATACCACCAATGTCCGAAAAGCCAAACTCTTCTTGTGTTTGCTTGTCAGCTCCCGGGGTGGGAGTGGGGGGCTTCCTCATTCAAAGGCACTCAGAGCTTGATGAAGAGCCCAGCATGGGCAAGGGGACACTCCTGCTGGAAGAATGACACCCACCCCACCCCCCCCTCACCAGTCCCCACCATCCTTGCTCTTACCTTACCTCCAACCTTCCCTCCTTACCCCTCTTTCAGGACCTCCACCCTACCCTGTGATCCTCACCTACCTTTGGGCTAGGATCCCTCTGGGATCCTCTGTTGCCTCTGTTGGGTACATTACCGGTCATGATGTGGGTATGCCGGCGTTGGACTGGCGTAAACACAGTAAAAAGTCTGACAACACCAGGTTTTAGTCCAACCTATTTATTTGATAATATACTCACAAGCTTTCGAGGGGACTGCCTCTTCGTCAGGTGAATGGAGAGTTCTCCATTCACCTGATGAAGAGGCAGTCCCCTCGAAAGCTTGTGAGTATATTATCAAATAAATAGGTTGGACTAAAACCTGGTGTTGTCAGACTTTTTACTGTGGGTACATTACCAGCAGCTGCCACTGCTCCTAGTGGCACTGTTGGGCAAGGGAGTGCTGCTGGCTGGCAGCTCTCGGGGGGGGTAGGGGCGAGGGGGATTTCTGTTGCACCGTGTTGGATATCATTCGTTAGAACTTGATGCAATCTTATAACCCTTCCATATTTCGTTCGCCTTTCTATCAGAAGAGTGGGTGGCTCTTTCATTGCAGGGAAACTCTGCTGATTTGAGGTTGTTCTGGCATCTGGATACCTTTTTATTTATTCATTCGTAGGACATGGGTGTCGCTGGCTGGCCAGAATTTATTACCTATCCCTCGTTGCCTGAGGGCAGTTGAGAACCAACCACATTGTCGTGGCTCTGGAGTCACATGTCGGCCAGGCTAGGTAAGGATGGCAGATTTCCTTCCCTAAAGGAACCAGGCGGGTTTTTCCGACAATTGGCAATGGTCATCAGTAGATTCTTAATTCCGGATATTTTTTATTGAATTCAAATTCCACCACCTGCCGTGATGAGATTCGAACCTGGGTCACCAGAAAATTAGCTGAATTTCTGGATTAATAGTCTAGCGATAATACCATTAGGCCATTGCTTCCCACATCGCCTATTTTCCATTCCTTAGCATTGAGTCACTCTTTGAGAATTCAGCAGTTGTAGTGAGAGGTAGCTGTTGATTTCTTCCATCTTTTGATTAGTTGGGCTGTACTCGCCTCCACAGCATTATTTTCCTTTTATTTTGTCATGTGGCTCGCCATGACACAGATTCAACAACGTACCCACTCATTTCACAATTTTAACCACATCTTTTTATAACTTTCTTCTTTTCCAGTTGCTCTTCTTGTGTGCAAGTGTTTGCCTGTGTGTATCTCTGAACGTGGGCCTTGTATCCTTGCATTTTGAGTGGCTATGCACATGCCAACTAATGTTTCTGAACTGCGAGATTGTTGAGATCCAGCCTCCTCATGACTCAGAGGCTCAGTCTTAATCCTGTTGTCTACTTTTCTGACTTCATGGCCAGAATTTTAGCGTCCCACCTCAAGTGTCAGAGCAGGCAGGGGACAGAGCATGGGAAGGTCCGTTGACATTGGGGGGGCTTTTACGGCTTCAAGATGAGCAAGGCCGTAAAATCCTGCCCTCTTAGTCACTATTGCCATGCTGCACAACAAGTTGACATTTATTTGGATTGGCAATTCTTTCATTCGGTTTGCCAACAAAACTGGTGAGTTGACTTGCGTTTGTTTCAGAGCTAATGGTGGAAGTCTTATGTAAGTTTAATAGCTTGGCCTTGGCAATCAGGCTGATTTGAGATCCATGGTCACTGACTACTCCCCAGACTCTTTTGATTCATTCATTAAAGCTTTAATCTGCTCTGCTTTTCAAGTCTAGACATGTTCTTCAATACTGAATACTGCATCCTTAATTTTTTTTTCACACTGGGCCAAAGTTCACAAAGTTTTGCTTTTAAATTCCCCTCTCAAGCAATTGTTTTGGTTCATCTGCAATTCTTTTCCAGTATGCGGAATTTTGCATGATTCTTCCCAGAGCTTTCTGACACTTAAAAGTTCATCAACTTTTAATTGAAGATCCATTTTTTTACAAGCTTGTTTCAACAAGACCATCATTTAAGCGTTTCAATTTGCCGTTCTCATTTCCGACAAGCTGCAGACCTCCTTTTCAGCGCAATGCTTTAGAGCCACAAGATCATCACATCCTCACCTTCACTGGCCTTTAAAAGCTGATTCTTTAGTTGTGATTCTTCCAGGATAGTTAAAATTCCACCCCCCCCCCCCCCCCCCCACCGCAACCATGCCCCCACCCCATTCACAGTGAGCTCAGAGTCTGGGATCTGGTTTCTCCGACTGAGGGTGGGATTTTACCGGCATGTCTGCCCGAGGTTCGTGCGATCCCGCCCGAGGGTCAACAGAGAATGCTGTCCTCCGAGCCTTTCCCACCCTCCGGAAGCAGGGCAGGCGTGCCGGTAAAATTCCGACTTGGGTGTTTAAATGGCAATTTCTGGCCACTGAACCGTACTATTTAAAAGTTTCTCACGGCTTGCTTTTTCCTGGAATTTAAAAGTCTTAGTCCACCCCTTTGCATTCTTGGGAATTGAATCTGGAATTCCAAGAGATCCAATGGGGATCTTCTACTGCAGTGAGGAATTTTAAATTTCTGCCCTCAGCTTCTAAGCTTTTGGCACTTTTCCCTGGCAATTTACCTCTTCACGTCAGTTTCTCAAGCCTTTCTCCAGGTCAGAATGCTTCTTTGAATTTTCCTTCAGTCTTGCAGGATCTTAGTTTCTCTCTGCCTCCTTTGCGAGGTTTTGGGGTTTTACCATTTGCTGCCACCATGTTGTAGGATGTTGGATAGCATTTGGTCAGTCTTAATGAATGCCTGGTTCGCTAAAGGAGGTTAATTGTATGCATTTATTAATGCCAAGAACTATGTACATTTATACAGTAAAGGGATAAAGCTAGGGGTTGCTTCCGTGCTTGCTTGTGCACACAGCTCAGTCTAATGCTGGACTGATCCACTGGTGAAGGTGATGCGTTCTCTTACATTACAGTGTGAGAAATATTGTGCTCAATTCCACATTAACCCTCAATGCTCCAGAACCTTATTCTACAATTTCCACTTCCAGGTTTTTTAATCTTTGGCAAAGGCCCCATAGTAAAGACTAACTGCAGAACAAGGTGATTGATGGCTCTCACTTGCTGTCCAACTGATGGGTAATACCCCCACAGCCCGAATTAGATTCTACTCATTGGGGGTGTTATGGCCTCTCTTGAGTGCGATCAAAAAATCCCACGTGAGTTCAACGGGCATTTCCATTGTCTGCCCCTTGCCCGCTCCGATTCCATGGCTGGTGGGGTGGTAGGATTCTGGCGATTATGCCCGAAAGTTAGCGAGTTTACTATCAAATAAATCGGTTGGACTTAAGTTTGGTGTTGTCAGACTTTTTACTGTGTTTACCCCAGTCCAATGCCGGCATATCCACATCATGTCTGGGTGTCATGCATCGCATATCTGTGCGCAAGTGTTTGCATGTATGTGTCTCTGAGCCTGAGTCTTGTGCACTTCCGGGGCTTTGAGTTTAAAAATTGGCAAGTCATGTTGCAGCTTTGTCGAACCTTAGTTAGGCTGCACTTGGGATATAGTGTTCAAGTCTTGTCACCGCACCACCAGACAGATGGAAAGGTTTTGGAGAGGAAAGATTTACCAGGATATTGCCTGGTACGGAGGGCATTACCTATGAGTAGAGATTGGTTTGTTCTCACTGGAATGACAGAGATTGAGGAGCGATCTGATAGAAGCCTATAAGATTATGAGGGGCATGGACAGAGTGGATAGTCAGAAGCTTTTTCCCAGGACGGAAGGATCAATTACTAGGGGGCATAGGTTTAAGGTGCGAGGGGCAAGGTTAAAGAAGATGTACAAGGCAAGTGTTTTACACAGAGGGTGCTTGGTTCCTGGAACTCGCTGTCAGGGGAAGCAGGTACAGTAGTGACTTTTAAGGGCCATCTAGACAAATATATGAATAGGATGGGAATAGAGAGCAATGGTCCTTGGAAGGATAGGGGATATTAATTCATTCGAGCAGCATGGTCGGTGCAGGCTTGGAGGGCCGAAGGGTCTGTTCCTGTGCTGTAATTTTCTTTGTTCTTTGTACTTGCATCTTGAGTGCCTGTGCCGATCGATGTTTCTGAACTCCCAGACGGTCGAGATCCAGCCTCCTCGTGACTCAGAGGCTCAGTCTTAATCCTGTCATGTACTTTTCTGAATGAATGGCTGGAATTTTACCATCCTGCCGAGGGTATCAGAGAAGTAGAGGGACAGAGCATGGGAAGGCCTATTGTCCTCGGGCGAGACTTTATGGTTTCGAGACAAGCGAGGCCATATAAACTTGTCCTATAAGTCAGTATCACCAAGCTGAACAACAAGTTGACATTTATTGTGAATCTGTAATTGGATTGTTCTCTGCAGTCTAGTATAAACAGCGGAATCTTACACTCTCCAGCAGGGTTTCCAAATTTGAAAAAATGACCCTGGACTCCCATGATCCGCTCAGCTACAAAGCTGCTGATTCCCATCAGGGCAGATGTAAATCTTTTGCCATTTTCTGCTGATGAGCGATAGTGGAGCTGCTGCATTAGATAAGTAATTTAACGCCAGCCTGTGCGCGAAGTGAATTAGGAAAATCTTGCTATAAAGCTCGGGTAGCCAGGTCATTCTGCTCTGAACAGAATGTGATCCTGTAAATGTGATCTATGTCTCCATCTGTCCATCATACTGTGTCTGCACAAACATATCACACACATTAAGCAGTTATATGTTGATGGAGTAATGACTGTAAGAAACTCACATCCAAAGAATTGTGCAGAGAAAATAAGTTGCTCGCCATTCCAATCCAGCCTCAAGTAATATGACATCCATGTCTTTTCCATTCATGGCATATTTTCATTTTGTGTAACTTAAAAGATGTGCCGGTTAGATGGATTGGCCATGCTAAATTGCCCCTTAGTGTCAGGGAGACCAGCAGGGTAAATATGTGGGATTATGGGGATAGGGTCTGGATGGGATTGTTGTCGTCGCAGACTCGATGTGCCCAATGGCCTCCTCCTGAACTGTCGGGACTCTAACATTCAAAGAAATATCTCGACAGGTGGCACCAGGGTCCCAGATTCAATTCCGGCCTCGGGTCACTATCTGTGTGGAGTTTGCACATTCTCCCCATTTCTGTGTGGGTTTCCTCCAGCTGCTCAGGTTTCCACCCAAAGATGTGTGGGTTAGGTTGATTGGCCATGCTAAATTGACCTTTAGTGTTGGAGGAATTGGCGGGGTAAATGTGTGGGCTTATGGGAATAGGGCCTGGGTGGGATTGTGGTCGGTGCAGACTCGATGGGCTGAATGGCCTCTTTCTGCACTGTAGGGATTCTATGATTTTGTACCAGCTCCATTCTCTGTGCTTTTTGATGTTGGGAATGGAGGCACCTTACGCTGGTGCTATGGTGCTTCTAAGCATGCATCTTGGTTCAGTTGTTGCTCCCCTTGACACTGAGTCAAAGGTTCTGGGCGAGACGCTCCGGTCTCCCAGCCGTGTGTTACCCATCGGCGGGAGGTGACACCTCATTTGCTGGTGGCGGGATTCTTTGATCCTGCCACTGTCAATGAGGAATCTCATTGATATCATCCCATGCCCGTAGGAAGCTCATGGGCGGGGTGTGCTGCCAGCGTGAGTGGAGAACGCCATGCCTGGAGAATTCCAGCCTATGTGTTTGAGTCACGCTCTAAAGAGCTATGTAAAAAATTCACACTGATACTGCAAAGCAGAACTAGGGGAGTGCTGCACTGTCAGCAGTGCCATGTTCCAGATGAGATATTAAGTCGTCTGCCCTCACAGGTAGACATGGATATGTTTCCATGACACTGTTTAATAAAAGAGACGTGCCCTTCCTGCTCTACTGTCAAATATTTATCCCTTAATTAAACATTTGCTAATATAGATTATCTGGCCATTCTCGCATTATTTGTGGCATCTTTTGATATGCAAATTGGGGAGTTTCAAGATTATTAATCCAGAAACTCAGCTAATGTTCTGGAGACCCGGCTTTGAATCCTACCATGGCAGCTGGTGGTATTTGAATTCAATAAAAAAAATTAGAATTAAGAATCTACTAATTACCATGAAACCATTGTCAATTGTAGAAAAACCCATCTGGTTCACTAATATCCATTAGGGAAGGAAATCTGCCATCCTTACCTGGTCTGGCCTACATGTGACGTTTTAAAGACAGGCTGGATAGAACGAGACTTTTTTCCCTGGAGCCAAGGGGTGATCTTAGTGAGGTCTATAAAGTAATGAGGGGCGTAGATCAGATAGATAGTCAACATATTTTCCCAAAGGTAGGGGAGTCTAAAACAAGAGGGGTTTAAGGTGAGAAGGGAGAAATACAAAAATGTCAAGAGGCACTTTTTTCACTCAGAGGGTGGTGAGCATCTGGAACAAGCTGCCAGAGGTAGTAGTAAAGGCGGGTACAATTTTGTCTTTTAAAAAGCATTTCGACAGTTACATGGGTAAGATGGGTATAGAGGGATATGGGCCAAACGTGGGCAATTGGGACTAGTTTAGTGGTATAAAAAAAGGGAAGCATGGACAAGTTGGGCCCAAGAACCTGTTTCCACACTATAAACCCTGCAAGTCTATAATGCCACCACACTAGTGCTTCTTCTTGGGAGCTAGAGGAGGCTTGACCAACATCTGAATTGTTGGTGTTCCATATGCATGCTGGTCATAAAAGGAAACTTCCATCTGAGTCCAAGAAATCTTCACCACTCTCGGCAGGGAAGGTCTAAGAGGGCTTTGCCCTGAAGGCTTTTAAAACACAGGGATGTTCCCCTTTTACAATGGCATTTAGCAAGGTGCCAAAGTTTCCAGGAAGCTAAAACTTTGCAGAAACAACCAACTACCCAAGTAATACACTCTTAGTGTATGCACTACAAACCGATAGGTTCAAATCAACTTTGGCAGCTGACATTTCCATTTGAGCTTTTCAAAGCGAACGAGTTGCCAAGCTCAGCAGTGTCATCAGCAGAGGATCAACAGCAAGCCAAGGCAAAATGCATGAAAGCGGCAGGGATCCTCACAGTAGGAGCATGGATCAGCGGAGCAGGCATGCTGACCAACATGGTCAATTCTCTTGTCCGTGCTTTGCTGAATGAAAATGCTTGCTGGGAGCACAGCCCAGTTCAATGTAGCTTCAAGATGTCAGCCTGAGAGCAGAGAGGAGAAATCAATAAAGCATCTACCCGACATTATACTTCCAGGTCAGGCAATTTTGAGATGATGAAAAGTCAGCATTTAAAGGAGAATCTCAGAATGTCAAGCTGGACATTGTGCTATTTTAGTTTTAGTTTTGATTTTTCCCTTCCGCTTATTCCTATTGTTTGTTCCTTGACTTGTTTTTTCATAAGGAACTCTTCAAATGCAGCCAATAAAAATATAACAAAGCTTCCACCAACACATAAATCAAAGAAAGGGTTCAATGAAAAATCTTCATTACTCCAAACTTGAGCACTGGGCCAATCAAAGCTCCCCACAATTCCCAACTAGTTCTTATTTATAGTGAATCGGCTAATCAGCTGATCATCAGATCCTGTCATTGGTTCCATGGATTATTGGGTCAGCTGACTCTTACAGCTTCTTACCATTGGTCACATTACATACGATACAAAGTTGTCACCGGTTACATTCCAACATGACTTGCTCCATTACTATCCACTACTGCCATGTACAATCTCGCCTTTCTTTGTCATGTAATCCCTTCTGCTTTCCATCCCATCGTAGATCTTCCATTTTGTTCTTCCCCCACTATCCTAGACCACCCCTTGCCACCCTCCCTCCTCTGTCACCCATCTCAGCCCGCAGATTCCTTCATTTCCACATTTGCTTAAAACCTGTTGCACCGCTTTTTGCAGTTGTGGAGAAAGGTCAGCCACCTGAATTACTAACTCTGTTCCCTGTCCACAGATGCTGCCAGTGTATTCAACATTTTTTGTGTTGCTTTGAGATGTACAATGCTAATTTCTGTCTGCTTAATTCACCAGGCTTCCAGTCAATGTGTTTTGACTTAGTCACTGGATTTTAACGTTGATCAAGGATATTCCAATTCATATTCCACTCCTTCTGTGCTATTTGGAAGATGGAGAAAATGGATAAAAAGAGAAATACAGAGTAGGAAGGTTTGTATTAGAGGTCTATGGTAATGACTTAAGAACCTTGGTCAGTGGCCAAGCTTGAAATGACACAGGAAATCATTTTATTCAGGTAGTAAAGATAAAGTTCAAATTTATTTGTTAGTGTCACAAGTAGGCTTACATTAACACTGCAATGAAGTTACTGCAAAGACCCCTAGTGGCCACACTCCAGTGCCTGTTCGAGTACACTGAGGGAAAATTTAGCATGGCCAATCCACCTAGCCAGCACATCTTTCGGACTGTAGGAGGAAACCAGAGCACCCACGCAGATAAAAGGAGAACGTGCAGACTCCACACAGTCAGGAATTGAACCCGGGTCCCTGATGCAGTGCTAATCACTGTGTCACCCATATAAGAGTTGGGTAACAACAAAGTTGTGCCCTGTCCTGGATCGGATGACAGTGTCAGTGCCCCTCAAAATAATTATCGACTTAAACTATGATATAACAAATATGTTCCAAGCATCATCAATCTGCAGTTCATAGAGCTATCAACCAGGTGACTGATACAATACTTGCTAAGCTAAAAAGTCCCCCGCTTCCTCTAGAGGCAGCCAGTAGCAGAGTTGGACCACTGATTGTGTTAAACATGTGGCAGGATTCCTCAGAAGTCCAGGCCTGACTGTATTGTCCAGTCTTACAGGCCATCAACATCAGCCCATATGATCTTTGTGAACCAAAGAAGCTTTCCACCCCCTCAATGAATCAGTCGGCTGTGTCAATCAAAACTCAACCATACACGGAAATGCCCACGTCACAGTCAGCAGTAATGATATTGTCATACTGAGGGAAGCCACCATGCCTGGATTATTTGACAGAGAATGAGGAATCCATGGATTGATCCAAGGAGACATACCAATCCCCAACAGGCTTCATAAATAAATCAAGGCGACAGGGATTACTCTGAAAACACTCTATAGGTATCTTGAATCAGCACTTCAAATGCCTGAGCAGGTCAAGAGGGCATCTTACAATACTCTCTGTTTGCTGTGCTTCTTTCCATGGACAATACCTGTGCAACTCAACAGATCCAAAATTAGGAGCCAGTCATCAAGACAGAGCCAAAAGTAAATCGACAGTCGAGAAGCTAGAAATAATTTTGGGTAAATTATCACCATGGGCAGCAAGAGCCATTTTACAAGCTCTCGTTGATGAGGCCTATATGAAATAGTACAGTGACACTGTGGTTAGCACTGCTAGCTCACAGTGCCAGGGACCTGGGTTCGACTCCCGGCTTGGAGTTTGCACGCTCTCCCTGTATCTGCGCTGGTTCTCCCCGGGTACTCCAGTTTCCTCTCAAAGACATGCTGGTTAGGTGCATTGACCCAAACGGGAGTCGTACTGTGGTGACTAGGGGAAATTTCATAGTCACTCCATTACTTGTGACTAATAAATAAAAAAACTTTAAAACTTTATATCGACATTTCAACTTAGCCAAATCCAATGGATGCACAAAACAGCAGTGTGAGATGATAACAATGATGACTGATCTATGTGGTCAGTTCAACATTTCCTCCATCTGGAAAAGACACACAAAGAAATTAGATGACAGCAGCAAATTGGAAAAAAGAGCTTATAATATTAGCTTCCTGAGAGCATGCTATAACGATTATAGGGGACATGATGACTCAGTGGTATTATTGCTAGACTATTAATCCAGAAACTCAGCTAATGTTTTGGGACCCGGATTTGAATCCTGGAATGGCAGATGCTGGAACTTGATTTCAAAAATATCGGGAAGTAAGAATCTACTGATGAACAGTATCAATTTTTGGAAAAACCTATCTGGTTTACTACTGCCCTTTGGGGAAGGAAATCTGCCATCCTTACCTGGTCTGACCTACACGTGACTCCAGAGCCACACCAATGTGGCTGACTCTCAACTGCTCTCTGAAATGGCCTAGCATGCCAGGAAGTTCAAGGGCAACTAGGGATGGGCAATAAATGCTCGCCCAGCCTGCGGCACCCATGTCCCACAAATGAATTAAAAAAAAACTAAACAAGATAGTACTTAGATCACAGAAACAGATTATTTGACTAACACACTAGTGCCTCTATTTCATAAGTGATGCTGCAGTTAATTCTGTTGTGTTGGTTTAATGCTTTCACTCAAATGAATCTTTAAGCCATGGTTCCCAAATGAAAATGCATGACTTAACTTGACAACACTTATCTGATTAAGATGACTAGCCTCTCTCAGGAACAATAGACTTATTGCAGAATGCTATGTGATAAGTTCACATATTTTAATTCCAAAGGAAGATCATTATGAGTCAGGACCATAAGTATCTGCAGTTCAACATGTTTTGGAGGTATTTCCATTGTGTAAATTTATTTCAAGGGTCGATGTACTGTAAGCAACTGTTCATTTAGACTGATAGTGGAGCCGACCTTTTTTTGAAATAAAACTATTTTCTAATGAGATGGTGCCAAGAAATTAAACCCATGGACAAGTTTATTGTTAAAATAAAGGACATTGTTAAATGTTAAAGTTTTTGTTTTGGTGTCACAAGTAGGCTTAAATTAACAATGCAATGAAGTCTCTGTGAAAATCCTCTAGTCACCACACTCCAGTGCCTGTTCGGGTACACTGAGGGAGAATTTTTAACATGGTCAATGCACCCAACCAGCATGTCTTTCCGGCTGTGGGAGGAAACTGCAGTACCTGGAGGAAACCCACACAGACACAGAGAGAACATGAAGACTCCGCACAGACAGTGACCCGAGCTGGGAATCTAACCTGGGTTCCTGACTCTGTAAGGCAGCAGTGCTAACCACTGTGCCACCGTACTGCCCCTATTGGTTTATGGACTCGTACAACGCAGTAGAAAAATCTATGATCATTTATTTTAGGTAAGACCTTTATTTCCCCGTTATCATAGCTAGAAAATAATTATACCAAACATCATGTAATATTAAAGTTCAGATAAATTAATATATACTTATGTATAAACCACATGTGAAACTCTCATTAGCTATACAGTACTCAACCACAATCTGTAACCTCATGTCCCGGGATATAACCCACTCTACCAGCGCCATCCTGTTGCGTGATGAACCCTGGTTCAGTGAAGAAGAGGACATGCCAGGAGCAACACCTGGCTTACCTAAAACTGAGGTGTCAATCTGGAGAAGACACAACACAGGATTGTTTGAGTGCGAAAGCGTTATGAGGATTGACAGAGCTAAGAGACCCCCCACAACCAACGGTGCATATTTAAACTCTGCAGTCCTGCCACATCTGGTTGTGATTGGGGATAGGCAGCTAACAAACTAGTTGGGGGTGAGCGGCTCCATAAATATTCCCATTCCAAATGATGAGGGAACCCAGCGTTTCAGTGCAATAACTGAAGCATTTGCAATTCTCTTTGGGCTGAGATGCCGGGTGGATAATTCAACACAGCCTCCTCCTGAGGTTCCTTACAACACAAAAAGAGTTTTCAGCCGATTTGATTCACCCCACGTGATATCAAGAAGTGGTTGAAGGTAAGAGATACTGCAAAACTCCTAACAACGTTTTTGCAATAGTACTAAAAGACATGTGCTCCAGAACTAGCCGTGCTCTTAGTCAAGTTTTTCTAATACTGCAAAAACACTGGCAACTACCCAGCAATGTAAAAAAAAATTGTCCAGGTATGTCCACCAAAAGCAGGACAAATTCAACTCAAGCATTCCCACCCTGTTAGTGGTAGCAGTGTGTATCATGTAGAAGAAGACCTGCAGCAACTCACCAACAACATTCTACAACCTCTACAACTGAGAAGTAGCAGACGCATGGAACACCACCACTGGCAAGTTCCCATCTAAGTCACGTGCCATCTAAACTTAGAAATATATCACCATTCCTTCACCATGGGTCAAATCCTGGAACACCCTCCCTCACAGCATTGTGGGTGTACCCACACCACATAGATTGCAGAGGTTCAAGGAGTGGCAGCCATGATGTGGAGATGCCAGAATTGGACTGGAGTGGGCACAGTAAGAAGCCTCACAGCACCAGGATAAAGTTATCCAGAACCACAAGCTTTCATAAACCTGTTGGACTTTAACTTGGTGCTGTGAGACTTCTTACTGCCTTTCAAGAAAACAGCTCACTACCACCTTCTCAAGGGTAATACAGAATGGGTAATAAATGCTGGCCTAATCAGCAACATCCACACCCATAAATAAATAAGAACCTGTGGGCACAGAGAGAGCCTTCAATTTGACATTTCATCCAAAGAACAGGGCATCCATTTGTGCAGTATTCCCACATGTTAATCTTTGTTTTTTTTCTGCTTGGAACCTTCAGCGGAACATCTGACCTTCTGAACCTTCTGACTCAGAGATAACCCACTGATACTTTCATATTCCGTTCATTTGTTTCCCCTTCTCACAGCTATCGACAGAAGATGCCCTGCGTTCTCAGATGCCTATTCACTCGCTAGAAACCTGAGTCTGCTGAATAGGTGTCTTCCTACAGTCAGTCATTTCCTGGTGTGTACCAGGTGTTATACAGGTATTAGAATTGTCTGGCAGCCCATGTACAATATTATAACACCAACATTATAAAATAACATGACATTATATTATAGTCATAATTCCTTGTGGATAAGCTAGATATTTGTCCCTTTCTAGATAGTATTTTTTCAATCTAATCAAAGGCAGGTCAGGCAAACGCTTACATGGAATGACATGATCTTTAGAGCTCCTTTCAGGTCAACTGGTCGTAGAATCATTGAATACCTACAGTATAGAAGGATACCATTCAGTCCATCAAATCTGTACTAACCACAATCCCACCCAGGCCCTACTCCCATAACCCACATATTTATGCTGCTAATCCCAATGACACTAAGGGTCAATTTGTCACGGCCAATCAACCTAACCCTCACATCTTTGGACTGTGGGAGGAAACTGGATCACCCTGAGGAAACCCACACAGACAGGGTGAGAAAGTGCAAGCTTTGATTTGATTTGATTTGATTTATTATTGTCACATGTATTAGCATATAGTGAGAAGTTTTTTTTTGTGCGCTACACAGACAAAGCATCCTGTTCATAGAGAAGGAAATGAGAGAGTGCAGAATGTTGTGTTACCATCATAGACAGGGTGCAGAGAAGATCAACTCAATGCAAGGTAGGTTCATTCAAATATTACACACAGACAGTGACCCGAGGCCAGAATTGAACCCGGGTCCCTGATACTGTGAGACAGCAATGCTAACCACTATGCCACCTTGGTCCATGCTGGTTTATGTTCTGTACAAGCATCATCTCATCCAGACAACATATCACTCATGTACTTAGCTAGCCATCCCTTCAGTGAATCTCTGCTGTTCTCCTCAGCTGCTCTGTGTGGTAGCAAGCTCCACATTCTAACCATTCTTGAGAACATAAGAACATAAGAAATAGGAGCAGGAGTAGGCCATCTAGCCCTTCGAGCCTGCCCCGCCATTCAATAAGATCATGGCTGATCTGTCGTGGCTCAGTTCCACATTTCCGCCCTCTCCCCATAACCCTTAATCCCCTCACTTATCAAAAACCCATCAACCCGCGTCTTAAAAATATTTAGCGAGGCAGCCTCCACCACTTTAACGGGCAGAGAATTCCAGAGATTCACCACCCTTTGAGTGAAGAAGTTCCTCCTCAACTCCGTTCTAAACCGCCCCCCCTTTACCTTGAGGCTGTGCCCCCCTAGCCCTACTGTCCTTTCTGAGCGGGAAGAGTCTCTCCACCTCTATCCTATCCATCCCCTTCATCATCTTATACGTCTCAATGAGATCTCCCCTCATTCTTCTAAACTCTAACGAGTACAAGCCTAGTTTATTCAGCCTCTCCTCATAGCTCAACCCCCTCAACTCTGGTATCAGCCTAGCAAACCTCCTCTGCACTCCCTCCAAGGCCAAAATATCCTTTCGTAAGAGAAGAAGGTTTCTTCTGATTTCATTATTGGATAACTTAGTCACTTTCTTATATTCATAACCACTTGTCCTGGACTGCCGACAATTATTATTACTATTATTGTTTATTAGTGTCACAAGTTAGCTTACATTAACACTGCAATTAAGTTATTGCGAAAATCCCCCAGTTGCCACATTCTGGCGTCTGTTCGGGCACACTAAGGAAGAATTTGGCATGGCTAATGCAAGCAACCAGCAAATCATTCAGACTGTGGGAGGCAACCAGAGCACCCAGAGGAAATCCACGCAGACATGGGAAGAATGTGCAAACTCCACACAGACAGTGGTCCAAGTCAGGAATTGAACCTGCGTCCCTGGCGCTGTGAGGTAGCAGTGCTAAATACTGTGCCAGCATGCTACAGATGTCTTATCCTAACAAACACCTTCACATATTTTGAAACCTTTATCTTGTCATCTCCCTTTACTTTACTAAAGAGCGATGTGGAGACTTTAACCTGGTGTTGTGAGACTTCTTACTGTGTTTATTAAAAAGTCCCAGCCTGTTTAATCTTTCAGGATGAGTTTTTATTCATTCGTGGGACGTGTGTGTTGCTGGCTGGCCAACATTTATTGCCCATCCCTAGCTCCCTGACGACAGTTGAGAATCAACCACATTGCTGTGACTCTGGAGTCACATGTAGGCCAGGCCAGATAAGGTCGGAAGATTTCCTTCCCTAAAGTACATTAGTGAACCAGATGGGTTTCTCTGATAATCGACAATGGTTTCATGGTCATCAGTAGATTAGTAATGCCAGATATTTTTTATTGAATTCAAACTCCACCACCTGGATTCGAACCGGGTCACCAGAACATTTGCTGAGTTTCTGGATTAATAGTCTAGTGATCATACCACCAGGACATCACCTCTCCATTTAACACAAATGTTTAAGTTAGGGAAGCATACTAAGTAACAATGATTTTATATATCAGTCCAGCTCATCTTTACCCAAGGCGAGATCAGGGATCACCATGTTTCCCCATATCAGTGGGATACATTGGACACCATTGTCTCTGCCTATTCTTTGTCTTTCGATCTTCCCATGCATTTTCCTGGATAACTTTTACGAGACGGCTTCTGGCTGGCTGTGCATATGAGCTTTCTCACTCTCTACACCTGCTCGACTTCCCCTTCACGCTGTGAGGAATGACACTACAACACAATAGGTATGAAGTGCTAATTGATAACAAAGTCAAGCTAACAAATTGTTTGTTGCTTGCAGTCAGTGCGAAAGCACAATCATAGCTGGGGCATTAGCATCTTAGCTGGCCCCGTGCTACGCGACTTGACATTTCACGTGTTTCCTTTTCATTGATCCTTTCTGTGACAAAAATGATCGGAAGATTCCAAAACATGACAGTACAGTATGTTATCTTCTCTGTACCAGCTGCTTCTGGTGCTGCATTGCACCATTTATGAAGTTTCTCTGTGTTGCAGTGAGCAGGAACAGAAGTGAAATCAATCTGCTTTTTCCATTCTGTGCCAGTGTTCACTGGGACGGCTCCAGAATCGCCAGAAGGAATGCAGGTTTGAATATAATTTGAATTATTTCTTCCATTTTGACCAAAAACTTTGCTGACGGACCAGAGGGACTGGGTATCAGACAACATATGGGCATTATTTCCTCTCTCTGTTGCACATTTCCAGTTTCCTGCGTGTGGCGTGATCCTCACTAGTTTGAGCCACCCCGGTTAGCGGGTATTTCCTCATGTGTCAGTTCAGCAATACAAGCCTAAGCCTGCTCCAATTTTCCAATTCTTTCCAGGAGTCAGCAGTGGCTCAGTGGGTCATTTCTAAGTCAGGAGATTGTGCATTCAATTTCTGGAAGTTGTGATCTGTGCTGGCAGAACTGCGGCCTCTGTCAAATTTGTTTCTCTTTTAGTGGAGAGGCTAAGGCTCAACCCTGGCTGTCCTCTCATCTTACAGCCCCCAATGGCACTTTGCAATGAAGAGCAGGGGAGCTTTCATGTTATCGTGGCTCACGTTTATTCTTCACTGGCGCACAGAGAATAGGCAATCCAGTAACGCATTTCTTTTCTGCAATCGTAGGATCTTCACTATGCACAGTGGCACCTCAGAACTCCAAGTACCCAGGCTCAATCCTTGCCTCTGGTGACTGTGCTCCCCGTGTCTGCATGGGGTTCCTCCAGCTGCTCTGGTTTCCTCCCGCAGTCATGATGTGGGTATGCCGGCGTTGGACTGGCGTAAACACAGTAAAAAGTCTGACAACACCAGGTTTTAGTCCAACCTATTTATTTGATAATGAATAGGTTGGACTAAAACCTGGTGTTGTCAGACTTTTTACTGTGTCCTCCCGCAGTCCAAAGATGTGCAGGTTAGGGGGATTGGCCACCCTCAATTTCTCCATAATGTCAGGGGGATTAACAGAGTAAATATGTAGGGTTACGGGAATAGGGCCTGGATGGGATTGTGGTCGGTGCAGACTCGATGCGCCGAAAGCCATCTTCCTGTACTGTAGGATTCAATGATTCGACTGTTCTGTTTCCAAAGTGACCCCATTTCAAAACTACTTCATTGGTTGTAAAATCCTTCCAGGACTGATGGAAGGTGCAACATAAATTTTCCTTTATGTGTTTCTTCGCATAAAAATTGTCCCTAACAATGTTCTGGTCCTTCCTGTACTGCATTCAAAGAATGGCTAATAAACTCAAAATGAGTCGCTCCAAAATCTGTTTTGGATTTAGTCAAACAGTCTTCAATCTGAATGTGTTAATGATACTTTAACATTGGGGCATTTGTGTGTGGACAACACGGAGGCTGCATTCAAAACATTTTATTTACTTTTTCAAACCAGTGAATTATATTTTGCTGTAGCTCTGTTGTGATATTAGTGGGCAAAGATGTTCAGATGACACTCTGTCTGTTTAAAAGCGGCGTCATGCTGTTTAAAATATTTTTTTGTGGTGATAAATAAATCTCACTTCAAATACTAAAGAAAGAGATTTTATACGAAAGGATTAATGGTGCAGTTTCAGAAACCGCGGGTGCGATTCTCCCAAAACTGCTGAATCGGTGGGAGAACTGTCCTAGATCATGGCTGTTTTTTTCAGCGTGGGTTCTGACCCAAATTACTCTGTGCACTGCAGAAATCACAATCGGGAATCTCATTAAAAACCCCAGGGAGGGGTTATTCGCACCAAAATCTAACAGCTCTGGAAAGCCGTCCACTCTGTCAGTCTCCACATTTGCTGGCCAGCCCGGGACCCCCGCAGTGCTGCCCCTCCAGCACCACCACCATGGCCCGATTGCAGCCCCCCGCATAAATTCCTGGGCCAGCCCTGACCGCCCCCGCACCCCCCCCCCCCCCCCCCCCACCACCTCCCCACCCCGGAGTGCCCCGATGTACACCTACCCACCCCCAGCAGTGGCGATACCCTCACTCCCCTCATCCCAGCAGACCCCTCCCCCGCCAACCCTTCCCTCTGGGTCAGAAGCCCCCCCCAGGAGGCAGGCCACCCCCCCCCCCCGCCCCCCAGCAGACCACCATTCCACCCCCCCCAAGCCTGCCCCGATTGTTGGTCTCCCCCCCCAAAGCCCCACCCGATCGTTGGTCTCCCTCCAGCCCAGACTGATCCCAGTGCAGCGTGGCATCAGGACCCCCCAATTCCACCAATTACCCTTAGACCCTGCCCCTTGGCACTGCCCAATGCCTGGTTGGCAATGTCAAGGTGTCCTCTGGGCATGGGCACTTTGCCCTTTGGTCAGTGCTTGGGGCACAGGCTGGCACTGCCAGGGTGCCCATGCCCATCTCCCTACTGCCGACCCCCTGGGGGGCCCCCAATTGCCCCCTGCACTCCAGTGGGGTCTCCCGTTTGTTCCCCGATAATGGGGAGCAACTCTAAACCCCACCGGAGTGAAGCACCCCTGGCGAAATGGGAGATGCTATCGGGCCTGGCAAGTTCCATGCCAGGTCCGATTATCATATTTAAAATATATGTAAAACATATTCAAATGACTTACCACACTTCCCACCAGGTTGGGAGATGCGCTTAGGTCATAAACCCACAAAATGGCCGACACGCACATCTCCCGACCCAACCCACCAGGAAAATTGCAGGTCACAATGGGAGAATCGGACCCCACATTTCCAGGATGCCAAGGGGAGGTGATAGCCCAGTAGTATTATCGCTACACTATTATTCCAGAAACTCAAATGACGCTCTGGGCACCCAGGTTTGAATCCCACTGTGGCAGATGGTGGAATTTGAATTCAATAAAAATATACCTGGAATTAAGAATCTACTGATGACCATGAAACCACTGTTGATTGTCAGAAAAAAACCATCTGGTTCACTAATGTCCTTTAGGGAAGGAAATCTGCCGTCCTTACCCAGTCTGGCCTACATGTGATCCCCGAACTACAGCAATGTGGTTGACTCTCAACTGCTTTCCAAGGGTAGCTAGGGATGGGCAATAAATGCTGGCCAGCCATTGCTCATGTCCAACGAATGAATGTAAACATACAGTAGGCAATAGATAGCATTCATCTGAAATTCTAAGCGCCTTCAGCCAGTATTATAAGTGTGTAACAGAATGTTTGTCCACTTGTCCAATCTCATGCTGACCCTGTCCTGGGTCAACAAATATTAAATATGGGCAGCAAGGTAACAGAGTGGTCAGCACTGCTGCTTCACAACTCCAGGGACCTGGGTTCAATTTCTGGCTCAGGTCACTGTCTGTGCGGAGTTTGCCCATTCTCCCCCACAGTCCAAAGGTATGCAGGTTAGGTTGATTGGCCAAACTAAAATTGCCTCT
Organism: Carcharhinus amblyrhynchos; assembly: GCF_965287045.1. NCBI lineage: Eukaryota > Metazoa > Chordata > Chondrichthyes > Carcharhiniformes > Carcharhinidae > Carcharhinus > Carcharhinus amblyrhynchos. The sequence goes on along the minus strand of NC_137333.1, from coordinate 6,496,639 downwards.
TAGTGTCCTGGGATGTGTAGGTTAGAGGGATTAGCGGGTAAATATGTTGGGATAGGGCTTGGGTGGGATTATTGTCAGTGCAGATTCGATGGGCTGAATGGCCTCTTTCTACATTTAGGGTTTCTATATTTCTATATGTATTGTTCAGGAAGAGCAACCTGTCTTCGTTTTTATTTTGGGAGGAGGGTTGTTAGGACAGAGAAACGAATCACAAAACCAAAATGCTACTTTTGGTGCTTTTGATACACGTACATGTTCTTTAGTATACAGTGATTTCAAAGCATGGGTCAACAAGAAACCAGGAGGACACAGGCCCAAAGTTTCCTGGGAGTGTGACATAAATATTATTCAAATCCAAATTAGGCTTAAGGGAGGGAGATGGAATGGTGGGGGTGTGGAACAATAAGTCTGACAAGCTCATGTGGAAATAGATATCACCGATAGAGAATGTCAACTCCCCAAACCCAGGACTTTTCACCATTGACAATGAGCTTTAATGATCTCACAAGGCCAACAAAGATAAGTACAATGGCTGTAAACTGCCATTGATATCCACTTTGTACATTTTGGATAGTAGATCATATTTACCTGAAAAGGGACATTCTGAGGGAGTTCTCCGGCCTCCCAGCCGCATGTTCCTTGACCGCGGGAGGTGGCGTGCTATTCGCTGGCGATGGGATTTTCTGGTCCTGCCGCTGTCAATGGGAATTGGAATGGGAATTCCTCCTATGGGTTTTCCACTGGAAAATATATATTTCTATGTATATTGTTCAGCGGAAAACCCATAGGAGGGGGTGCACTGTCAGTGGGACCAGAAAATTTCACCAGCGTGAATGGTCAGAGAAGTACCCCGCCACCTCTCCCCCCCCCCACCACCCCTCCCCCACCCCCTCTCCTCCCCACCATATCTCAACCATTCCACAGTTTTAATAAGAGGGATTAGCAGGGTAAATATGTGGGGTTACAGGGATAGGGTCTGGATGGGTTTGTTGTCAGTGCCGGCTCATTGAGCTGAATGGCTTTCTCCTGCACTGTAGGGTTTCTATGATTCTAAGTGTCTCTTCATATGCGCCCTTGTGAAATCCCAATTATATCCATACGTCCTTACATCCACTAGCAGATAATTAAACACAGTTGATTACAATTAACATCCAAAGTCTTTGAGTGGGAAATAGTCTGATGCCTCCAAACTAAAACGCAATTGGTCGAGAAGAGCTTAATTTAACATTTGCTTCCCCCAAAATGAAACCTCTACAATCTCAATATCAGTTTTTTCTCAGCCGATGATCCAAGTCACCTTCTTTTATCTTGACATCGTTTCATGAACCCTCAGGTGTAAGTGGCAGAAACTTAGGACTTCTCATATTACCCTGAACTAAACCCATTGCTGAACTTGATCTTTCACCCACACCCCCTCACTTCCAGGAGAGCTTAGTGAGAAACTAAAAGGTGATATAAAACTCACATATAATCTGTAAGTTGCAAAATCTACTTGCCTCTAGAGTCAAGATTTGCGATGTACCAAATAATCAGGATCCTGTGTGCAAAAAACCCTACTTCTTAAAAGATGGTCTTAAATCAGACGACGTACCTGGTCATATAGTTTCCACCCACAAGTCTCAGTGGCACTTTGGGCTCAAAGCAATGAATCTTTAACTGACATTTTGAAAGGAGGCATCGTAGGCTGGCAGCTATCACATTCCAAATGCTCCTTCGTCGACTTAAGCAGAGTGAAAAGCAGGATACTGTTGTTTGCCTCGGGATAGTTAGCAGATGTCTCTTCCCTTGTAACTCTTCAAATATGCTTTTTAATAACCTTGGCAAGAGTCCTTCTCTTCGAGTCGAACTCTACGCAAAACCAGCCCGTCCCAGGGCTTTTCCTGTCACTCGCTCCCCACTTTGTGCTTTTGATCTGTGCGGCTTTTTCCGAAACTTTGCTTTTGCCTCTCTCTGAGAATTGAGAGCTCTGCTTTCTGAAGAGCGGGCCACATTTCCTCCTCCTTCTCAACTTCACACATTAAAGTCGACACTTTATAGTTACATAAAAAAAATTGGGTGCTTAATTTACTTTCCAAAGATCTTCCTTCATTATTACCATCTCGTATGTTGATTGGATTTGATTATTAAATGACGAAGATGTACGGATAAAAAGAAAATCGAAGATAGAAGTTTACATGCCCTTTCCCTGCATGATGTACAAACATTACCTTAACTCCCCAGCAAGATATATTTTACTTCCATTATAGTGAAGAGATTGCGTCTTTCCCTCCAAGGAATATCACAGTTCCTCCACTCTTCCGAACCCATTTTGCTATGAATGCAAATACCCCAACGGTTTTTCAATCCCTTTTCCCCTTCATGGTAGATCACTTTGCAACAGGAAATTATCCCATCAAAAACAGGATGCTTATTTTGCCACACAAATGATAATTAATCACAAGAGGGACGCTATTGTTTGTTTTATTGCTCTGAATTGGGGCAAATTGACATCACTGCGGGTAACTTGTGCTTTGTAACTGCGCTAAACACATTTCCACAAAATTTTAGCTCATAAAATATATAGCAGACAGGAACATATAGACATGTAATTTCAGACGTCTTCCTGTCGCCTGCCTATTCTATAATTTATGAGGTGCTCTTTCACATTGCTGCAATATACTGAATAGCCACAGTGATGTCATCACACCAAGACGGTATCACAGGATGGACAGTTAATTGCTTCACCGTGGTGGTGGCAGTCCCGACTTAATAATTTCAATTCCCCAACCATCAGTGTCTCTTTAGTACATCTAGCGGAGAGTACTATCAGCCGCCATACTCCTATAAAGCAAACCTAGGTGATGGAAGAACAATGGTGCTTTCTAGTAAATGTTTTGCAAATCAGGAAAAATGAAAAAAAAAGCATCACACAGGCTGATTTGTTCTGTTTACGTCCCTCTCCGATGTCCACAGATGTCGAACTGTTTGCCCCATCAGTAACACATTTATTTGTTATGCACATGTAGGTTTATGAGGTTTTGTCGCCAATATAAACGGTTGCCGTCACCCATCTGATACCAAGCGTATCAACTTTGCACAGTTGCACAGTGGTTAGAACTGCTGCTTCACAATTCTAGGGACCCGGGTTCAATTCCGTTCTTGTGTGACATTTGCACATTCACCCCATGTCAGCGGGAGTTTCCTATAGGTGCCGCAGTTTGCTCCCACAGACAAAGATGTGCAGGTTAGGTTGATTGACCGTGCTAAATTACCCCTTCGTGTTCCAAGATGTGTAGGTTTAGATGGATTAGCCATGGGAAATGTATGGGGTTACAGGGATTGGGCAGGGGTAGAGGGTCTGGGTAAAATACTCTGTCAGAGAGTATTTGATTTATCATTGTCACATGTATTGATATGTAATGAAAAATATTGTTGCTTGCGCGCTATACAGACAAAGCTTACCAATCATAGAGAAGGAAACGAGAGAGTGCAGAATATAGTGTTACAGTCATAGCTAGGGTGTAGAGAAAGATCCCCATTCAAATGTCCATTCAAAAGTCTGATGGCAGCAGGGAAGAAGCTGTTTTTGAGTCAGTTGGTGTGTATCCTCAGACTTTTGTATCTATTTCCTGACAGAAGAAGGTGGAATTCAGTGCAGATCCAATGGGCCAAATGGCCTCTTCTGCACTGCAGGGATTTGATGATAGCCACCGATGAACAAAAGCACTGAAGTAACCAAGTATTAGAGTTATATCTATGCTGACATGGACTGTACCAGTGACATTTTTCACTGCTTTTCTGGGTCATGTTAACACCTGTCAATCAAGCTGGCAGGTGCTTCCAGCTTTCCTGTTCTCCACATTGTAAACCTGTCTTATGAAAGTGGGCAATCAGCATGTCTCTGCAATAACTGTCAATATTAGACGTCTCAAGCAGTTAATGAGCTGCTTAACAAATATCTGTTGAGAAATGGCAGTGCTGCTAAAGGGTAGAAGGTGGGATCAGAAGGTTCCAGCAGTGAGAATCAGACACTAATCTTGAATACCCATTCAACTGTTTAACAAACATGATCACTCTATTTTTTTTTTTGGAAGGCAAAGGTTGGCCCATATTTTGACAATGTAAGGCTACTTTGATATTAGGGAAGCTCTCAGTTCCAGCTCAGAAACAGATGAAGGATATCAGGACCAAATGTCAAATTAAGAAAAGATAATGCAGATGCTCAAGTGAAAATATGATCTGCTTTACTGGGAACCTGCAAAAACATATTTGAGCATGACAGCCCGAGGCACTGTAAAGAAAAATGATGGAAAATGATAGTGCTACACTCAAATGATGTAAGTGAAAGATGTTCTAAGTAAGGTGGACATTCTAAAAAGAGGTGGTGTGTGATGTTTGCATCAATAATGCAACGGCAGCGCAGAGGAGCTAGTGTGATGGTGACATTCCTTCCACTGACAGGGCAGATTGAACGGGGCACGATGGTTAAGCTCAGTAACTGCATTCTTTGTCGCCGCGAGCCCCGTCAACCAGGACAACAGCAGCAGCTTTTATTTCTGCGGCGCCTTGAATGCGAAAAGAAGGCTGGCAAAGATGACAGCGATAAAGGCTGGACAAACACGGCTCTTGAGTGAGGTCGAGGTAGCTGTACCTGACCTGGAAATGCTTCACGCTCGGGTTTCATGCTGCCAGTTGCAACTTTCCTATGGCTTCAATGCTTCTTTGCAATCTGACAGCCCAGAATCAACGCCGCACATTCTTTACAGCGGCAAATGGATGCACATTGCAGTTTTTCTCCAAGATGCATGCTGGAAAACTTGACCTGTTGCTGTTAAATGTTGGTATTTACCTCTGAGAATGTATTATCTTAGAAATGCTATGTGGTTTGTTCTCCATCTGATTGAAAAGCTCTTTACAAGGAGTCTTTTTGCCTTTATGCTTTCCTCATCTGCCTTTCAACATCTGGGTGGGCGTGGTGGCACAGTGGTTAGCACTGCTGCCTCACAGCTGTAAGGACCCAGGTTCTATTCCTGCCTTGGATGATGTCTATGTGGAGTTTGCACATTCTCATCGTGCCTGTGTGGGTTTCCTGCAGGTGCTCCAGTTTCTTCCCACAGTCCAAAGATGTGCAAGTTAGGTGGAATGGTCATCCTAAATTTGCCCTTAGCATCGCGCGATGTGTAGGTTAGATGGATTAGCCGTGGTAAATGTGGACTTACAGGAGAGGCCCTGGGCGGAATATTCTATCAGAGGGTGGTGCAGACACAAAGGGCGAAATGGACTCCTCTGCACGTAGGGATTCTTTGATTCCATGGTCATAGGCGTGAAGTTCTTAAGATTGTAATAATATTGAGGGTAAAGTGATGCTTGTATTCGGCAGTCCTTGTCAGCTTGATTCTTTTGACTTGATTACCCATTTTATTCCAATAAAACTTATACAGCAGGATTTTCCAACCCCACTATACGAATCCAGCCAAAATCCCATCAAATCCCATTCTGGGGGGAGAGGGGGGTGGGTGGTGCTGAGTTTCCGCAAATCTCACCATGAGACTTGTGCTGCAGTTGATTTAACTGTAGTGGGCATGGGTTAATTATATTTCCACTTTCTCACCAATTCTAACCTAAATATTTCTACAATTTTTTTCTTCTTGTGATTACATTTTGGTTTCAGTACCTTGGTCAAGTGGATAGCATTCAATGAGCCCATCGATTTAACACAAACCAGAAGCAATTCTAAGGTGTATAATCCATAGATAGATCTTAGGAATGCATATTCCAATGTTTTACAACCAACCGCAAAATTCAATTGATCTGCTAATGCAAAAGCTGCCCATTGTAATCTACCTTTCAAAACATTTGTTCAGACTTCCTTTGTTGATTGGAAATCATTGAATCGCTGAATGGTTACAACATAGAAGGAAGCCATTCAGCTCATTGAGGTCCTGCCGACTCTCCCTAAAGAGCAATTTAGCAAGTCCTACTTTCTGCTCTTTCCCCATAGTCTGGGATTCTCTCTTTGTTCAATTCCCTTTTGAAAGCCACAGCTGAATCTGCCTCCAGCGCACTCTCAGGTAATCTATTCCAGATCGCCACAACTTACTGTGCCAATAAGATTTTCCTGTTCTGGCTTAAGGTTCTTTTGCCAACCACTTTAATCCTGTGTGGCAGGGACGGCATGGTGACAAAATGATTAGCACTGCTGCCTCCTGGCACCAGGAGTTTAGGTTCGAATCGCGGCTTGGGTCACTGTCTGTGCGGAGTCTGCATGTTCTCTCTGTGCCTGTGTGGTTTTCCACACAGTTGCTCCAGTTTCCTCCCACAGTCCGAAGATGTGCAGGTTAGGGTGCATCGGCCATGCTAAGTTCTCCCTCAGTGTACCCAAACAGGCGCCGGAGTGTGGCGACTCCAGGATATTCAGAGTAACTTCATTGCAGTGTAAATGTAAGCCTACTTGTGGCTATTGAGTAATCTTTACTTCATGGCTCACGACCCTTCTGCCAAAGGGAATGGTTTCTCTCAATAAACTCTATCTAGACACATCAGCCTGAGCCTGGCAAGGAGTGGGGATCAAATTTGGATTGTCACCGTGCGCCTGTTTTTTTCCAAACAACATTCTGCACTTTTGGCTTAGACTTCAGATCCCGGCTTCTCCAGACATGAGGAGCAGGATTCCCCAGCCGCACTCACCTGAAAACCAGAGATTCCCGCTTGACTTCAACCGACCTTTACATGGTCTGCCCCTCCATCTGCTAGAATTCCAGTGACAAGCGGGATGGGAGAATTCCGGCGAGAAGTGTCCCTGAAATGGAACTTCTCCTTCATGAAACTGGATCATGGTGGGAAGACAATCTACGCTCCCTTTATACAACACTAGCTCTGATATTATGGTAATCAAAGAGATAAAGGCTGGAATTTTACCGCCTCCCCCACCAGGGGAATTGATGCGGGCGAGGGGCGGACTATTTGAAAGTCCTTTCACCTCGGAGGGGAATTTACAGTTTTGGGACAAACAAGGCAGTAAAATTCCATCCAGAATGTCCCAAAGCAGCTTTGAAAATAGGGAGAGAGGGAGAAAGGGTAAATGGATAGAAAGAGTGCGGGGAGGGAGGGTGCGGGGGGGTAGAGTAAGGGGCTAGTGAGTTGAGGTGAGTGTGATGAGTATATAAAAGGATAATAAGGTTGGGTGGGTGCAGGAAATGGGTAAGGGAGTCGGGTGAGTGATGGGACAGGGTGGCTGCTGGACAGGATAGTTAGGTCAATTCAGGTTGGAGGTGGCGGTTGGAGTGTCTCGGGGACTCGAGCTATGAGGGCTAGTCAGATCAGGTCAGTGAAAGAATTAGGGCACTAATAGGGTAGTTGAGGCTTCAGTAGGAGTTGGGTGGGTGGTGTGGTCAGGCTAGCTTGGGTGTGGGGAGTCACAGCATCAGGAGGGGGAGTCAGGGTGCCATGGGGAGGGGTGAAGTGGCATGGTCCGGTCGGGTCAGGTCTGGGGTAGTCAGAGTAGAGAGGGGATTTGGAAGGTCAAGGGGGTGGTGAAGTAATCAACTTGGGATGGCGGAAGACCGGGGGAGCGCTCAGGGAGAATGACAGGGGATTCAGTTAGGCCAGGATTTTTCTAACTAACATTCCCTGGGTTTTAATGTAAGTTGGAATTTTTGAAGACAACTCTAACTCAAATTTGGAGACTTCTTTGGAGAATCCCAGGGTGCACAGGAATTGTCTGTCCAAAGTTCAGACTTCCTGGATAATTCCCTGGAGTCATTACTTTAATAATTCTGAGGGATCCTTCAATGTATCTTGGTGGGATGCATTCAGTCTCTGATTAACTTGTGACCAGGGTATCTGGGCCATCATGAATTTGAACATTTCCACCATATTAAAGTTTATTTATTAGTCGCAAGTCAGGCTTACATTAACACTATAATGAAGTTACTATGAAAATACCCTAGTCACCACAGTCCGGCACCTGTTTGGGTACACTGAGGGGGAATTTAGCATGGCCAATACACCAGCACGTCTTTCGGACAATGAGAGGAAGCCAGAGCATCTGAAGGGAACTCACACAGACATGGGGAGAATGTGCAGACTCCACACAGACAGTGACCCAAGCCGGGAATAGAACCAGGTCTCCAGCGCTCTGAGGCAGCACGCTAACCACTGTGCCACTGTGTCGTATATTTTGAGCATTAATGTAGAAGGCAATCTTGAGTGTAAAGAAATACATTTGAACTGGAGTAAGACAGAGCTCCTTCAGTACCCATTATTTGTCACAATTTAGAAATAAGGGGTTGCTCATTTAAGACAGAGGTGAGGTGAAATAATTTCTCTCAGAGGGCTGTGGATCTCTAGAACTGTCCTCCTCAATGTGGAGTCAAGATTACAATCAGATCAGCCATGATCTTACTGAACGCAGAACAGACTGGAAGGGCTGAATGATGTACTCAGTTCCTAATGCATGTGTTCATATATTGTAAAATTTAACCAAATGAGTCATCCTCAGTTGCAAGTTGAGAAAAAGGTTTTAAAAATGAAGAAGGTGTTGTACATACAGTGCAGCACTGCCTTCTGAGATGGTTGGTTATTATCACTTGCTTGAGAATTGCTTCTAATGTTTGTGAGATAGACTCTGTGAAGGTCAGTAATTGGGGTTGCTAACTCTGGGCATATTCCTGGACATTTTGAAGTTGATTCACTGGTTAAAAGGAAAAAGGAGGCTTATGTCAGGATGAGACTTGAGGGCTCAGGTAGTGCACTGTAAAGCTTTAGAGTGACTAGGAGGGAGTTAAAGAGTGAGTTAAGAAGGGCTAAAAGAGGACATGAGAAGACTTTGGCTGATAGGATTAAGGAGAATCCTAAGGCGTTCTATAGATATGTTAAGAACAGAAGATTGGTTAGGGCAAGATTAGGGCCAGTTAGAGACAGCAGTGGGAAGTTATGTGTGGAACCGGAAGAGATTGGAGAGGCATTGAACCAATATTTTTCTTCGGTATTCACGCAGGGAGACATAAATGTAGCTGTGGAGAACACTGGGTTTCAGGGTTGTAAACTGGATGGTATTGCAGTTGATAAGGAGGATGTGCTAGATATTCTTGAGGGTTTGAAAATAGGTAAGTCCCCTGGGCTGGACGGGATTTACCCTAGGATTCTCTGGGAGGCAAGAGAGGCGATTGCAGAGCCTCTGGCTCTGATCTTCAGGTCGTCGTTGGTGACAGGTATAGTGCCAGAAGATTGGAGGATAGCGAATGTTGTCCCATTGTTTAAGAAGGGGAACAGAGACTTCCCCGGGAATTATAGACCAGTGTTTCTTACTTCTGGTGTGGGCAAGGTTTTAGAAAAAATTATTAGGGATAGGATTTATAGTTATTTAGAGAGTAATGAATTGATTGGAGATAGTCAGCATGGTTTTGTGGAGGGTAGGTCATGCCTTACTAACCTTATTGAGTTTTTTGAGAAAGTGACCAAAGAGGTGGATGGGGGTAAGGCAGTTGACGTGGTATATATGGACTTTAGTAAGGCGTTTGATAAGGTTCACCATGGAAGGCTTCTGCAGAAAATGCAGATGTATGGGATTGAGGGTGATTTAGGTAATTGGATCAGGAATTGGCTAGCAGATAGGAGACAGAGGGTGGTGGTTGATGGTAAGTATTCGTCATGGAGTTCGGTTACAAGTGGTGTGCCTCAGGGATCTGTTTTGGGGCCACTGCTGTTTGTAATTTTTATAAATGATCTGGATGAGGGTATAGTTGGGTGGATTAGTAAATTTGCTGATGACACCAAAGTCGGAGGTGTGGTAGATAGTGAGGAGGGGTGTCATAGTTTACAGAGAGACTTGGACAAGTTGCAGAGCTGGGCCGAGAGGTGGCGGATGGAGTTTAACGCGGAAAAGTGTGAGGTAATTCACTTTGGCAGGGATAACAGATGTGGCTAATGTTACGCCGTTGTTTAAGAAGGGTGCCAGGCAAAAGGCAGGGAATTATAGGCCAGTTAGTTTAACGCCTGTTGTAGGTAAAATGTTAGAATCCGTCATCAAGGAGGAAATAGCGAGGCACCTTGAGAGGAATTGCTTGATAGAGCAGACGCAGCACGGTTTCGTTAAAGGGAAGTCGTGTCTGACAAATTTACTGGAGTTCTATGAGGATGTGTCTAGGGCGGTGGATAGAGGAGAGCCGATGGATGTGGTCTTTCTTGATTTTCAGAAGGCGTCCCCTCTCTTATCAAAAACCCATCAACCCACGTCTTAAAAATATTTAGCGAGGCAGCCTCCACCACTTCAACGGGCAGAGAATTCCAGAGATTCACCACCCTTTGAGTGAAGAAGTTCCTCCTCAACTCTGTTCTAAACCGCCCCCCCTTTATCTTGAGGCTGTGCCCCCTAGTCCTACTATCCTTTCTGAGCGGGAAGAGTCTCTCCACCTCTATCCTATCCATCCCATTCATCATCTTATACGTCTCAATGAGATCTCCCCTCATTCTTCTAAACTCTAACGAGTACAAGCCTAGTTTATTCAGCCTCTCCTCATAGCTCAACCCCCTCAACTCCGGCATCAGCCTAGTAAACCTCCTCTGCACTCCCTCCAAGGCCAAAATATCCTAGTTCTTATGTAGAGTGTAGGGCTAACGGTAGGACTCTGAATAGTGTTGATGAACAGAGGGATCTAGGTGTATGTGTACATAGATCCCTGAAAGTTGGGAATCAAGTAGATAAGGTTGTTAGGAAGGCATACGGTGTCTTGGCGTTTATTGGTAGGGGGATTGAATTTAGGAGCCGCAGCGTCATGTTGCAACTGTATAAAACTCTGGTGCGGCCGCACTTGGAGTATTGTGTGCAGTTCTGGTCCCCACATTATAGGAAGGATGTGGAGGCATTGGAGAGGGTGCAGAGGAGGTTTACCAGGATGTTGCCTGGTATGGAGGGGAGGTCCTATGAGGAGAGACTGAGGGATTTGAGGTTGTTCTCGTTAGAAAGAAGAGGGGACCTTATTGAAACATATAAGATGATTAGAGGTTTAGAAAGGGTGGACAGTGATAGCCTTTTTCCTCGGATGGAGAAAGCTAGCACGAGGGGGCATAGCTTTAAATTAAGGGGTGGTAGTTATAGGACGGATGTCAGGGGTAGGTTCTTTACGCAGAGGGTGGTGAGGGATTGGAATGCCCTGCCTGATGCAGTTGTAGATGCGCCTAGTTTGGGGGCGTTTAAGAGATCCGTGGATAGGTTTATGGATGGAAAGGGATTGGTTTAGGTTAGAGGGTCATTGGCTTTTTAATTGGTCGGCGCAACATCGTGGGCCGAAGGGCCTGTTCTGCGCTGTAATGTTCTATGTTCTATTCTGGAAGGTTCATAGAATCCCTACAGCGCAGGAGAGGCCTTTCAGCCCATCGAGTCTGCACCAACTCTTTGGTAACCCTACTAACATCAGATGAACCTTATATGTAGACCCCATTATTCTGGCAGTTGAATGGAGTACTTTCAGAAGTCCTATCTGGATAATCTGTTTGTACATTATGATGCTAATGCGACACAGAGATTTCCACAGCTCCTTTTGTGAAGATCCAACTTCTTTCATTATACATTAGGTGTTAGCTTTAATTCATCAGGAATCTGTGAGACAATAAACATTCCCCGTAAAGATTAAACATTGATGTGTTTAATCAAATCGGAACGGTTGCAGGGGAGGACTCACTGGACAACCGCAAATTATTCCTGCAATGCTGCTTTTTGAGCATCAGGTTCTCGGAATTGCATGAAGTGAATATTAAGGCGTGAACCCCTTCCTTTGGCCAGCTAGTTTCAAGGAAGGGTTAACTCGTTTAAAACTCATTTTGTGAAAGGATTGGCAAGGAGTGACCTCATCAAGTTTTTCAAGCAGGCAAAGAATTAAAGCACTTTGAAATGCAAGATAAGAATTATGCTTTGACAAAGGGTCATCTGGACTTGAAACGTCAGCTCTTTTCTCTCCTTACAGATACTGCCAGACCTGCTGAGATTTTCCAGCATTTTCTCTTTTGGTTTCAGATTCCAGCATCCACAGTAATTTGCTTTTTTACTCAGGATTATGAAGCAGAGACTAAGAAGAGGATGAAAGTGGAACTTTTCAGTAAGCAATGAATAATTGTTTGCTGGAGCAGACGAGGAAGGAGCATCAGAGAGAAAGCTAAGACTTTACCTGTTAAAAACCTGTTTAAAATAAGTTTAAAGCACTTTGTTCTTTGTAGAACTGTTTAAAGCATTTACTTATTGTATTTACTGCTTTAAGAATTGTGAGGGAGTGATTATCAGGCAGTTGTGGCCCATCAGCTTTAAATCAGCGCCAAGTTTAAAAGGAGGCCTGGTGTAGATAGCAGGCAGCGTCGGAGCGGGCAGCGGAGTGAGAGGGAAGCAGAGTGAGCTATTAGGGCTTAATATCAAAAAGGGCTTGAAGGTAAAAAGGCCAGGTTGAAAGAACAAGGAAAAAAAAAATTTTTTTTTCAAAACTACTACAGCAAGAAACAAGGAAAAAAATTTTTCCCACAACAAACTATATTGAATAATGGAGTGGCATGTGATGTGCGGTTCCTGTATGATGTGGGAACTGGTGGACCCCAGGGTCCTTCCCAGAGACCATGTCTGCAGTAAGTGCAGGTTGCTGGAGGAGCTCCAGCTCAAGGTGGATGAGCTGGCCTCTGAGCTACAGACACTGAGGCTCATCAGGGGGAGAGAGGGTGCCATTGTCAATGGGGTGCAAGTGACATCCACCCCCTCTAGACTGTCTAAATCTAAGGGTCAGGAACAAAAGGGGGCTGCTGGGAGGAGGAAGGCGGGTGAGGAGCGGAGGCCTCAGCCTCTTAATCTGCATAACAGGTTTGAGGTTCTTGCTTCCACTCTGGAAGAGGACGAGGCAGGTGAGGTTGGTGAGCAAACTGCACACGGTACAGTGATGCAGCAGGACATAGGCAAAGAGAAGGGGAAAAGGAACGTAGTAGTGATTGGGGATAGTGGGGTGAAGGGTATTGACACTGTCCTTTGTCACAATGACAAAGTGCACAGAAGGGTGTGTTGTCTGCCTGGTGCTCGGGTACAGGATGTCGCAGCTGGGCTGCAGAGGAATCTGGAGTGGGAGGGTGAGAACCCGGTTGTGGTGGTACATGTGGGTGCCGGCGACGTAGGCAAAGTGCGGACTGAGGATCTGGGGAGGGAGTATGAGAAGCTGGGAATGGAATTAAAAAGTAGAACCGACAAGGTGGTCTTCTCTGGGCTACTGCCTGAACCGAGTGCAGACGGGCGTAGGGTTGACAGGATAAAGGAAGTGAATGGTTGGCTCAGAGATTGGTGTGGGAGGAATGGGATCGAATTTATGGGGCATTGGCACCAGTATTGGGGTAGGTGGGACTTGTTCGGGCGGGATGGGGTTGGTCTGAACCGTGCTGGGACCAGAGTGCTGGCGAATCGAGTAAAGAGGACTGTAGACAGGGCTTTAAACTAATTAGGGGGGGGGAGGGTGCGAGGGTAGGTGATGTTAGGAGGTCTACAGTTAAGGATAGGGTACAGGTAAGGGAAGAGGCTGAGGATGTCCCAAGTGGTGGCGTTACGGCAAATAGGGTCCAGAAGAAGGCTGGGATGAAAGCGCTTTATCTGAATGCACGAAGCATTCGGAATAAAGTGGATGAGCTGGTGGCGCAGATCGACACAAATGGATACGATCTGGTGGCCATTACAGAGACGTGGCTGCAAGGTGACAGGGACTGGGAGATGAATGTACAGGGCTATCAAGTGTTTAGGAAGGATAGGCAGGAGGAAAGAGGGGGTGGCGTAGCTCTGCTGATTAAGGACAGCATCAAGGTGGTAGCAAGGGATGATATCGGAGCCAAAGAGCAGAAAGTGGAATCGTTGTGGGTGGAGATTAGGAACAGCAAAGGGAGGAAGACGCTGGTGGGTGTCGTCTATAGGCCCCCGAATAATGATCTGGAGGTGGGGCGGGCTGTTAACGCGCAAATAAGTGCGGCGTGCAGGAATGGGACGGCAGTAGTTATGGGGGATTTCAATCTGCATATTGATTGGTCGACCCATGTTGGACGAGGTGGGCTCGAGGAGGAGTTCTTGGAATGCTGCCGGGATAGTTTCCTGGAACAGTGTGTGTTGGAGCCGACAAGGGAGCGAGCTATCTTGGATCTGGTGCTATGTAATGAGGCGGGTAGAATTAGTGACCTTGCGGTGAAGGATCCTCTTGGAGAGAGTGATCATTGTATGGTGGAGTTTCTGTTGCAGATGGAGGAGGAGAAAGTGGGTTCCCGGACACGCGTCCTTTGTTTGAATAGAGGGGAGTATGGTAGGATGAGAGAAGAATTGGCAAATGTGGACTGGGGGAGTGCGTTGGAAGGTAGGTCTGCTGAGGAGCAGTGGAGGATCTTTAAGGAGATCTTTCTTGGTGCTCAGCAGAAATTTATTCCGATGGTTAAAAAGGACAGTAGGAAGAGAGGTAATAAGCCGTGGATAACGAAGGAGGTGAAGGAAAGTATTAAACTAAAAGCGGAGGAATTTAGAGTAGCTAAGAGCAGTGGACGAGAAGAGGATTGGGAAAGGTTTAAATGTCAACAAAGATTGACAAAAAAGTTGATAAAGGAGGGTAGAAGAAGCTATGAAGCTGGGCTAGCGCTTAATATAAAAAAGGATAGCAAGAGTTTTTATAAATATATAAAAAGGAAGAGGCTGGCTAGGGTGAACGTTGGTCCCTTAGAGGATGAGAAAGGGGACCTAGTGGTAGGGGATGGGGATATGGCTAAGGTCTTGAATAACTTTTTTGTTTCTGTCTTCACGGAGGAGGACGTGAATAATTTGCCGGGTGTTAGCGATGGAAAGGTGGTAGGACTGGAGGGTCTTAATGACATTACTGTTACTAGAGAGGTGGTGCGCGACAGACTGGAGGGGCTGATTGTGGACAAGTCCCCAGGACCGGATGGAATGCATCCGAGGGTTCTGAAAGAAATGGCGGAGGTTATAATGGATGCCTTGGTGGTTATTTTCCAGACGTCGCTGGATTCCGGGGAAGTGCCGGAAGATTGGAAAACGGCTAATGTTACGCCGTTGTTTAAGAAGGGTGCCAGGCAAAAGGCGGGGAATTATAGGCCGGTTAGTTTAACGTCTGTGGTAGGTAAAATGTTAGAATCCGTCATTAAGGAGGAAATTGCGAGGCATCTTGAAGGGAATTGCTTGATAGGGCAGACGCAACACGGTTTCATTAAAGGGAAGTCGTGTCTGACAAATTTACTGGAGTTCTATGAGGATGTGTCTAGGGCGGTGGATAGAGGAGAGCCAGTGGATGTGGTCTTTCTGGATTTTCAGAAGGCGTTTGATAAGGTACCTCACAAGAGGTTACTGCAGAAGGTCAGAGGACATGGAGTTGGGGGTAGGGTGTTAGCGTGGATAGAGGATTGGTTGTCAAATAGGAGGCAGAGAGTGGGGGTCAATGGGTGCTATTCGGATTGGCGGTTGGTGACTAGTGGGGTGCCCCAGGGGTCGGTGCTGGGGCCTCAGCTATTTACCATTTATATAGATGATCTGGAGGAGGGAACCGAGTGTAGGGTGTCGAAATTTGCTGATGACACCAAGATTGGGGGAAAGGCAAATTGTGCGGAGGGTGTGGAGAGTCTGCAGAAGGATCTGGATAGGCTGGGCGAATGGGCCAGGAAATGGCAAATGGAATTTAATGTTGGCAAGTGTGAGGTGGTCCACTTTGGTAGGAAGAATGGTAGGAAGGACTATTACTTACGTGGCGAAAAACTGCAGCAGGCGACGGTGCAGAGGGACCTCGGGGTCCTTGTGCATGAGTCGCAAAAACCCAGCCTGCAGGTGCAGCAGGTGGTCAGGAAGGCGAATGGGATGCTGGCCTTCATAGCGAGGGGGATTGAATATAAAAGTAGGGAGGTCTTGCTGCAGCTGTATAGGGCATTGGTGAGGCCGCAGCTGGAGTACTGTGTGCAGTTTTGGGCGCCGCACCTGCGCAAGGATATTTTGGCCTTGGAGGGAGTGCAGAGGAGGTTTACTAGGCTGATACCGGAGTTGAGGGGGTTGAGCTACGAGGAGAGGCTGAATAAACTAGGCTTGTACTCGTTAGAGTTTAGAAGAATGAGGGGAGATCTCATTGAGACGTATAAGATGATGAAGGGGATGGATAGGATAGAGGTGGAGAGACTCTTCCCGCTCAAAAAAGACAGTAGGACTAGGGGGCACAGCCTCAAGATAAAGGGGAGGCGGTTTAGAACGGAGTTGAGGAGGAACTTCTTCACTCAAAGGGTGGTGAATCTCTGGAATTCTCTGCCCGTTGAAGTGGTGGAGGCTGCCTCGCTAAATATTTTTAAGAAGCGGGTTGATGGGTTTTTGATAAGAGAGGGGATTAAGGGTTATGGGGAGAGGGCGGGAAAGTGGAACTGAGCCACGACAGATCAGCCATGATCTTATTGAATGGCGGGGCAGGCTCGAAGGGCCAGATGGCCTACTCCTGCTCCTATTTCTTATGTTCTTATGTTCTTAAATCACTGGGGAAGGCCATTGAAGTAGATGTTCTCCTGGCAGCACAGTGGCACAGTGAGTCTGTGCTAGGGATCAGGTTTGATTCCTGACTTGGGTCAGTGCCTGTGTGGCTTCTGCACATTCTCCCTGTGTCTGCATGGGTTTTCCTCCAGTTTCCTCCCACAGTCCGAAAGATATGACTGTTAGTTGCATTGGCCATTCTAAATTCTCCCTCTGTGCACCCAAAGAGGCCCCAGAGCGTGGTGACTCGAGAATTTTCACAGTAACTTCATTGCAGTGTAAGTCTACTTGTGACACTAAGGGCCCAATTTTACCATCAATTTTCAGGTGTGAAAACTTGGTAAAACCAGGCATGAGGCAAGTAGCGCAATCCATGTCCACCTCTGCGCCAGTTCCCCTTTTACCAAAGCCCAGCCAGGACCATGCCCAAAACAGGCACTATGGTCAATTAAATGCATTTGCATCCACTTAAATTGATTTAATGGGCTGCACACTCAACCTTACCACTCCTTCTCTCTTTACCACTGCATTCGTCCATCCAGAACCGGTGTGAAACAGACATACGATACAAAAGTCTGATTTGGGCACTCCAGTTACTGAAGAGGTAAGTGCTGAACATCTGACAACTCACTGCTTGAGACTGGGGGTGGCGGTGGGAGGAAGGGTGAAGGGGGGGTGGGGGTGGGGCACTGCCACTCTGCCTATGGTCAGTGGAAGGGAAGGGGGGGTCCGCTGCCACTTTGCAGGAGATCAGTGGAGGGGAAGGGGGTCTATTGGCACTCTACCTGTGATCAGTGAAAGGGGAAGGGGCCCATGATGGAGTTGGGTGGTGGAGGGGCTGGGGGGATGAGGGGGTTTGAGACAATGTCTCTGGGGGCCAGGAGGAGGCATTATCTGGCCTGGGAGTGATGTGACAGAGCAGCCACATTCATCATTTTTTCTTTCTATGCCTGCGCAGTTGGAGGCACCAATCAGAGCTGCAGGATTTTGGCCCTGTTAAGCCCAGCCCGCAGGCTTGTGCAGCACAATTTGGAATCACTGATGTTTTTGCAGGCAGCATATGGGGACATCTGAGAACAGGTCTAAAAGTCAGAACTGAAACACTCCCAGTTTCATGCCCACCCAGCACTTAGGATCAAAATGGTAAAATAGGTCTCTAATTAATCACCTTAAAAAAAATGGGTTAAATAGATCATTAAGTGCAGTTGTGAAAAGAGAGGATATCTCCACACTTTTCCTTTCTACACTTTATCTCTTCGCAAGAGGAAATTTGATGACTTTTAAAAGAAAAAAAAACGTGAAAGTTCCAAAAATCACATGTTGGCAACGAGAAAAGAAAAACATTGCAGCAAAGTGAAAACCCAAGTGGAAGAATCCTTCAGGAGACAATGGCCATCAAAAGTCTTCAGTCTGCAATGGCCTTGTGTGTGGTTTCATGTACCTTGTATGAAACAAAGGACTCGCTTGGCTTTGAAGCTACAATTAGCCTAATTGGGGATTTGTGGCTTGATTGTTCCACTTTTGCCTCAGAAGTTCCAAAGCCAATATTAAGGTTTCTTTTTGTGGTAGCTGAAGATGATCATCACACGATACTTAATAACTAAAAATATTATATTAGCAAATTAATTTTTATTATAGGAGGTCTCCATTAAACACTACTTTATTTTCCTACATTGCCCATTCAGAGTGATTTTAATGGTAGATTTAATTGAATATTTTAGTTAGATATATAGTAAATGGCTGCAGCATGGCTTATTTAATTATCTTACTTTGCCAAATTTATGTGTTTTCATTACATGAAATATGTATAGGAATTCCAGGATTAAAACATTGATTAATTGTGGCACAAGAACGGGAGAATATTCTTCCTCGCTTGCTTTTTCCACTATTGAGTTAGATCCCACAGAACTGTATCACAGCAGTATTTACCTATCTAATGCAAGCTTATTTGCGACGCGAATATGACTTAATTTTTTTAAATTTTAAATCCCCTGTTATCCTTGCCGAACAAAAAAGAACTATTGATCTCCATTCTTAAAGTAACTAAAAACAGAAAATCTTAGGAATACTCGGCAGATTAGACAGCATCTGTGGAGAGAAACAACAGAGTTAAGGGCCAGAGTTCTCCAACCTCGCCCACAGCTGGGATTCTCCGGTCCTGCTGCAGTGAATGGAGTTTTGGCTGGGCATCAAGTTCTCCATTCTTGCTGGCAGCAGACATTGGCATGGACTCACTGGACAACTGCAAATTATTCCTGCAGTACTCATAGAATATTAGAATCTACACAGTACAGAAGGGGGCCTTTTGGTCCATCAAGTCTGTACTGACCACAATCCCACCCAGGCCCTATTCCTGTTACCCCGTACGTTTACCCTGCTAATCCCCCTGACACTAGGGGCAATTGAATATGGCCAGTCAACCTAACCTGCACATTTTGGAGTATGGAGGAAACCAGAGCACCTGGAGGAAACCCACAGAGACACGGGGCGAAAGTGCAAATTTCACACTGACAGGGATCCGAGTCCAGAATTGAACCTTGGTCCCTGGCGCTTTGAGGCAGCAGTGCTAAACACTGTGCCACCGTGCCACCCACTGACAAAGACCAAAGAATCCCGGTCATTAACCTTTCATCAAAAGTGAGGTTTTTCCGTTCTGATGAAAGTTCACAGTCTTTTCTTCCTCTCCTGATTTGCAAAGTATTTCCACTATTTTTGCATTCACAACCTTCTGAGGAAACGTTCCCAATTTCTGCTCACTTTGGGCAGAATTTTCCCATCCCACCTGTCACAGGAATCGTAACGGGAGGGACACAGACCATGCAAAGGTCCATTGAGCGTGGGCAAGCACCGCTAGAAAATACCACCCTTTGTGTGAAATTGTGCTTTGTGATGTCCCCTCTAAAGGGATTAGCTCAAATTTTAATATCAGATCAACTCATTCTGGATTCCCCATCGGAAGAAACAGTTTCTCTCTACTTCCCCTATCCAATCTACTTACTATCATCACTCTACCTTCTATAATCAAGGGAATTCAAGTTAAGTTTACACCAACTACCCTTGTAATCTAATTTTGCCTAGCCTGGTATTGTTCTGAGTTAATTTGCACTGCACTATGGCCAAGTACATTCTTCTTTATTCGTTCATGGAATGTCCCTGTCACTGGGTAGACCAGCATTTGTTACCTATCCCAAATTGCTCTTGGATTGAAAGGCTTGATAGGCCATTTCAGAGGGCACTTTAAGAGTCAACCACGTTGCTGTGAGTCTGGAGCCACATGTAGGCCAGCAAATTTCCTTCTCTAAAGAGGTCTGAGATTTCTTTTCACAACAATTGACAATGGTTTCATGGTTATCATCAGGATTCCAGTTCCCGATTTTTTTATTGAATGCAAATTCCATGTGCCATGGACATTACAGTGGTTAGCACTGCTGCTTCACAGTGTCAGGGACCCCAATTCAATTCCAGCCTTGAGTAAGTGTCTGAGAGGAGTTTATACATTATCCCCGTGTCTGCCTGGGTTTCCTCCCGATGCTCTGGTTTCCTCCCAGGGGCCAAAAAAGTGCAGGTTAGGCGAATTGGCCATGATAAATTGCCCCTTAACGTCCTAAGATGTCTAGATTACTCGGATTTGCCATTGTAGATGTATGGCATTATGGGGGTGGGTGAATGGCGGGGTGAGGGCTTGGGTAAGATACTCTGTCGGAAATTTGATGCAGACTTGATGACCCAGACGGCCTCCTCCTGCATTGTCAGGATGTTATGATTCCATCTGCCATGGCGGGATTCATAAGACTGATAAAACAGAGACTGATAGCCAAGTTCCGCACACATGAGGACGGTCTCAACAGGGATCTTGGGTTCATGTCGCACTATCTGTAACCCCCGTGACTTGCCTGGGTTTGCAAAACCTCACTTACTGTACTGTCTGGAGACAATACACATCTCTTTAAACTGTGATCAGTGCTCCTACCACTCACATTATCAGCCACTTCAGGTCTTGAACAGCAGGTTAGGTGTAAGGATTCGCATTTTAATCAGTAATCTCTAAACTGTCTGTGCTTTATATGCTCTGTCTGAGGCCAGAACTCTCCATTCACCTGACGAAGAGGGTAACCCCTCGAAAGCTTGTGAGAATATTATCAAATAAATAGGTTGGACTAAAACCTGGTGTTGTCAGACTTTTTACGGGATTCATAAGAACATAAGAACATAAGAAATAGGGGCAGGAGTAGGCCATCTGGCCCTTCGACCCTGCCCCGCCATTCAATAAGATCATGGCTGATCTGTCGTGGCTCAGTTCCACTTTCCCGCCCTCTCCCCATAACACTTAATCCCCTCTCTTATCAAAAACCCATCAACCCGCTTCTTAAAAATATTTAGCGAGGCAGCCTCCACCACTTCAACGGGCAGAAAATTCCAGAGATTCACCACCCTTTGAGTGAAGAAGTTCCTCCTCAACTCCGTTCTAAACCGCCTCCCCTTTATCTTGAGGCTGTGCCCCCTAGTCCTACTGTCTTTTTTGAGCGGGAAGAGTCTCTCCACCTCTATCCTATCCATCCCATTCATCATCTTATACGTCTCAATGAGATCTCCCCTCATTCTTCTAAACTCTAACGAGTACAAGCCTAGTTTATTCAGCCTCTCCTCATAGCTCAACCCCCTCAACTCCGGTATCAGCCTAGTAAACCTCCTCTGCACTCCCTCCAAGGCCAAAATATCCTTGCGTAAGTGCGGCGCCCAAAACTGCACACAGTACTCCAGCTGCGGCCTCACCAATGCCCTATACAGCTGCAGCAAGACCTCCCTACTTTTATATTCAATCCCCCTCGCTATGAAGGCCAGCATCCCATTCGCCTTCCTGACCACCTGCTGCACCTGCAAGCTGGGTTTTTGCGACTCATGCACAAGGACCCCGAGGTCCCTCTGCACCGTCGCCTGCTGCAGTTTTTCGCCACGTAAGTAATAGTCCTTCCTACCATTCTTCCTACCAAAGTGGACCACCTCACACTTGCCAACATTAAATTCCATTTGCCATTTCCTGGCCCATTCGCCCAGCCTATCTAGATCCTTCTGCAGACTCTCCACACCCTCCGCACAATTTGCCTTTCCCCCAATCTTGGTGTCATCAGCAAATTTCGACACCCTACACTCGGTTCCCTCCTCCAGATCATCTATATAAATGGTAAATAGCTGAGGCCCCAGCACCGACCCCTGGGGCACTCCACTAGTCACCAACCGCCAATCCGAATAGCACCCATTGACCCCCACTCTCTGCCTCCTATTTGACAACCAATCCTCTATCCACGCTAACACCCTACCCCCAACTCCATGTCCCCTGACCTTCTGCAATAACCTCTTGTGAGGTACCTTGTCAAACGCCTTCTGAAAATCCAGAAAGACCACATCCACCGGCTCTCCTCTATCCACTGCCCTAGACACATCCTCATAGAACTCCAGTAAATTTGTCAGACACGACTTCCCTTTAATGAAACCGTGTTGCGTCTGCCCTATCAAGCAATTCCCTTCAAGATGCCTCGCAATTTCCTCCTTAATGACGGATTCTAACATTTTACCTGCCACAGACGTTAAACTAACCGGCCTATAATTCCCCGCCTTTTGCCTGGCACCCTTCTTAAACAACGGCGTAACATTAGCCGTTTTCCAATCTTCCGGCACTTCCCCGGAATCCCCCCGGACAGAGTGCAGTTCCTCTTTCAGAGGTGCAGGGTGGCTTTAAGAACTCCTGCCAGCCTCTCCAAATCTGTCTTCTGGTAGCCTCACTCAAATATCCCCCAATTCTAATCTCCTAAAATTGCTTGGAAGTGGCTGCAATGGGTCTACAATGAAGGTTTGAAATAGATCCAGGAATCAAAATTTCTGCATTGCTCTCGCTGTTTGCAGTGACATCCATCATCTGCCATGAACATTTGTGTGTCACTAATTTAGAAACATGAATACAAAGAAATACTGAAAAACAACTACATGTGGTTTACCTTAATAAAGTATCTGCGAAGATGGACATCATTGTTCATTGTTCTTAGAGGGATGTTACTACTTCTGTGAGTTCTCAGAAATGCCCCCTTTGAGAATGTCATTGCCGTGACAAACAGCTTATAATGGCAGCCGTAAATATATTGCAGCAAATGCGAGAGGGATTACTTTGCAAAGCTTTGCTGCTGGTTTGAAACCGAAATAAATGCTGTGAAATAGTTCCAATCATGTTAAAGCCCCCTTGCTAACCTGAGTTGTCCTCGTCCATATAGCTCCAAGCTGGGAGAAGCTGAACTAATGGGGCTGGCGTTTGTAGCCCTGACAACTTTTAGACCACTTTATACATCCAATTGTCTTTCTCCCACTTCCCCAGAAGGTGCTGATGCAGCATTCATTGTCACCCCAGGGACATGGAGTGATAACTAATAGTTCAGATAAAGTGAGCATCTCGCACGTGTTCAACTGGGCAATGATGTTGCAGGCTTGAGAATAATCAGGCCTGGTGGCTTCTCCATACTCCCAACACCCCCCCACCTCCTCCCCCCGCCCCCCCACCACACCCTCGCCCCTCCCCCTGCCCCCCGACACCCAGCGTGCACTTCTCAACCCTGGCAACCACTGTGATCGGTTGCTAGGCCACAGCTGTGACCAGCTGTGTTTCAACCCAAAGAGGAGATTGAACCCGTCACCTTTCTGAGCTCTTCCTTCTCAAACAAAAAAAAATAGTTTCTATTAAATCCAGAGAGCAAAAGAGCTCAAAAGGTGAGAACAGTGTCACCTTCCTGGCTGGGAAAAAGCAGCAGATTCAGAATCTGAATCCACTTTCTTGTCCACAGCCGGGTGATGTCTTCACTCTTTGAGCTCCCGTGTTCACTTCAGAGATTATGTTGATTGAAAGGTGTTTTTCTTTCGGGGCAGTGGGAGGGGTGGAAATAGGCCCCTTTGAGCCTGTTAACATTGAAAAGTCAAAACCTCCTGAAATACAATAATGACAGTCACTGGGAGAAGATGAGCTAACTAGCCCATCAATTGATTTTTATTTAGCCTGAATAATTAATCCAAACCTTGGATAACTTGCAGTATTTGCCAAATGCACTTATTTTTGACAACAGCACAACAGTTGCGTCTGAGACTTTAGGATGCAGTTATTTGAAACTTGCTTCTAAAAACAAATGTTCCAAATTAAATTAATGTTTGCCATCCTCTCTTATCTCCAGAAGGAGGAGAGATCACATTCTCACAAATTCTATCTAAGTAAGTCTGACAGTAGTTCTTATATTTGGCTGGTAGTTTGACAATTTGTTTTTTCTTGACGTACCTGTGCCAATTACTGTCATTGCCGTAAACGTTCCTTTGTTCGTTTGTCGCCTCTGCATCAGTCAAAATATTAAAAGTAAGCTTCAGATCAGGCTGTGTAGTTCCTGTGGTGATTTTCCTTAATGGCTTCTTTCTGTCTGGTAAGTTGCGGAGTCAGCAATTATGCAGAATTTTCTCATTATGAGGACATATTAATGCCACAACAGCTGTACCTAATGAAGTAGTGTACCTGGTAATTACCACTCTGCTTATGCTTAATATTAATTGCGGCTCTGCGTCTCAGCTCATTTGGTAAGGAGGAGACTGAACCCTGTCAGGGAAGGTGTCTTAGGAGCTGAGGCTCCCGTAAGGGACAGGACTTTGAGTAGGTTAGAAAGCCCAGAGCAAAGTGCGGCTGGGAAAAGACAAACATTCTGACACTATAATCAGTGCAGGGCAAGGCTATGAGTCTGCAGTCTCTCCATCTGTGCACACTTTGGAGCTCTGTTCTCTTATCATGTGCGCTCCCTATTCAATGCGATTGAACTCATCTTCACAGTTCAAGTACTAACTGCACAGTGCAAACGTACCCTTTCCATGCTGGCATTTAATTTTAACAGCAGGTTTTTCTCAATGATATGCCTGTTCCTAAGACTGAAATGGAAAAGTGTGAGGTATAATGGATAAAAGCAAATTAGTGCAGATGCTGGAATCTGAAAGCGAGAGAGAAAATGCTGGAAAATTTCAGCAGGTCTGGCAGCATCTGTAAGGAGAGAAAAGAGCTGACTTTTTGAGTCCAGGTGACACTTTGTCAAAGTGCTATGAGCTTTGACAAAGGGTCATCTGGGCTTGAAATGTCAACTCTTCCTTCTCTCCTTACAGATGCTGCCAGACCTGATGAGATTTTCCAGCACTTATTCTTTTGATATAATGAATACTGTCCTCAAGATAATAGAGACTACAGACATGAAACATAGAAGTTTATTTTTATGGCTTGATTGATTTATTTATTAGTGTCTCAAGTAGGCTTACACTAACACTGCGATGAAGTTACTGTGAAAATCCCCTAGTCATCACACTCCTGTTCGGGTAGACTGAGGGAGAATTTAGCACGGCCAAATGCACCTAACCAGCTGTCTTTCAGATTGGGAGGAAACCGGAGCACCCGGTGGAAACATGCAGACTCTGCGCAGACAGTGACCTCAGACGGGAATCGAACCCGGGTCCTGTCGCTGTGAGGCAGCAGTGCTAACCATAAATAGGGGCAGCAGAAATGTATTCAATATTCTGATCTCCATCCGATATTATGATTACACAGTATGACTACACAGAGTTTATTGATAATCTTGCAATGCGATGACCATGTATTTCACAAGTTGTACAAATTCATTATTTTGATATCTTCCCAGTGTGTGATATTTTAGTACTGGGAAGAAAATCAAGTTTCTTTCTTCAAAAAGGGATAAATCAGGTCACTGCATCCGTTGAAATAAAACTAACACCTGATTTTTCTTTTACCAGTTGATTCTCAGCTCCTCATTTAAGGGATGCAAGTGTTGGAATGTTACCCACAAAAGAAACTGGGTACCTTTTTCCCAATTGCGTGACCAGAACAATAGGTATTGATATCCTATCTCAAAAGTAATCTCCCCACAAGAAAGTACACCAAGCCTTTACTTTCTCAGAAGACTAAGAAAATTTAGTATGTCCACTGCGAGTTTCACCAACCTTTGTAGATGTACCATAAAAAGCATTCCTTCTGGTTGTATCACAGCTTGGTATGGCTCCTGCTGTGCCCAAGACCGCAAGAAACCACAAAGTGCTGTGAATGAAACCCAATCCACCTCGCAAACCAGCATCCCATCCATTAACTCTGTGTACACTTCCCACCGCCTTGGCAAAGCAGCCAGCATAATTAAGGACCCCATGCACCCCTGATATTCTCTTAGCCACCTTCTTCCTTTGGGAAAAAGATACAAAAATCTGAAGTCATATCCCAATTGACTCAAGAACAGCTTCTTCCCTGCTGTCATCAGACTTTTGATGGACCTACCTCTCACTACGGTGATCTTTCTCTTCATCCTAGCTATGGCTGTCACATTATATTTTGTACTCTCTCCTTTCCTTTCTATAAATGGTATGCCTTGTCTGTATAGCGTGCAAGAATCAATTTTTTTTCACTGTATGGTAATACATGTGGTAATAATAAATCAAATCAAACAGTGTGGTTCTCACACAAATTCGATCTACAGCCAGTTTGAAATTTGGCATTTAGGTTGACAATCTAACTCAAAGGCAGTTAGGGATAACAGGGTCCATGTCTACCATGAATTGTTTTTCATTTCACATTTGAGTCCATATGAGAAAGTGTAATAATTCACCAGTTAAGGGGAAGACTAGAATTATTAGAGTGACTTTCATCGACTCATGTTTGCTGGGTTCAAACCAGGGTAGCAAAAATAAAATATTAGTTTCTAATTTTGATTTTGAATTGACTCATTATTGTCACATGTATTGGGATACAGTGTATTGCTTCTTGCACATTAGACAGGCAATGCATACCTGTACAAAATAGAAGGAAATTACTGTGGAAGCTGTAATCTGAAGGTCACTTGGACTCAAAACGTCAGCTCTTTTCCCTCCTTACAGGTGCTGCCAGACCCACTGAGAATTTCCAGACAAAGCATACCATTCATAGTGTACATAGGAGAGAAGGAAAGGAGAGAGTGCAGAATATAGTGTGGCAGCCACAGATAGGGTGTAGAGAAAGATCAACTTAACGTAGGGTAGGTCCAATTAAAGGTCTGATGGCAGCAGGGAAGAAGCTGTTCTTGAGTCGATTGGTATCCAACCTCAGGCTTTTGTAACTTTTTCCCGATGGAAGAAGATGCGAGGTGCATGAGGTCCTTGGTTATGCTCTAGATGCGGACCTTCTAATTTATACAGACTAACCTAGTATTTACAGCTGGGAAATGGGCCATTCAGTCCACGTAGTTTATTCCAACCACAAGCTTTCTTGACCCACTCTAACCACTCATTCCTCTCAATATATACTTCTATTCCTAACTCCTTCATATGCTCACCTAGTTTCCCCATGAGTGTATCTATGGTAATCATCTAAACAATTTATTGTGGTTGTGAGTTCCACATTCTCACCCTTCTCTGGGTGAAAATCTCCTGATTTCTCCACTGTATTTAGTGGTGATGTATTTAGTGGGTGGATTGGTGACACAGTGGTTAGTGCTGCTGCCTCACAGCGCCAAGGACCTGGGTTTAATTCCTGGCTTTGGTCACTGTGTGGAGTTTGCATGTTCTCCCTGTGTTTATGTGGGTTTCTTCTGGGTGCTCCAGTTTCCTCCTACAGTCTGAAAGATGCGCTGGTTAGGTGCTTGACCTGAACAGGTGCCAGAGTGTGGCAACTAGGGGAAATTCACAGTAACTTCATTGCAATGTTAATGTAAGCCTTACTTGTGACTGAATAACAAACTTTCCTTTTTTAAATTTATATTATGTTTATGGCCACATGTTTTGCCTACTTTCTGTGCAAAGTTATTTTAAATGCAAGTGTGTCAGCTATGGTTTAATTGGTAGCATTCTTGTCTCCCAGTCAGGACATAGAACACTACAGCACAAACAGGCCCTTCGGCCCACAAGTTGCTCTGACCATATCCATACCTACCAGGCCATAGAACTATCGATAACTCCCAATCCCATTAAATCCCATATACTCATCCAGAAGTCTTTTAAAAGAACCTTGTAGATTCATGTCCTGCTCCAGGACATGAGTACCAAATCAACACTTGCATTCTACACTGCTTTACTAAGGGAGTGCTGCAGTGTTGACAATGCAATCTTTCAGAGGAAACATTAACAATTTAAAGAAGGCTCGCTGGGTTGATTACTGGAAGAAAGGGAAATCTCATGTGGTAAGATCGAACAGGTTGGACCAATAATCACCGTGGTTAGAAGAATGAGGTATAAAGAGGAATTTTTCCATCCCACACAGTATGGGAATTGTAGTGGGTAGGACAGGAATATGCAAAGGTCTGTTGACCACGGCAGGATTTTCCAGTCTTGGGCTAAGCGCTGCCAGAAAAACGCACATTTTATTGAATAATTTTACTGAAACGTTTAATGCTCTGAGGAGTTTTATCAGGGAGATACAGGGAGGAGCTTCCCCTCGTAAGGGAATCCAGAACTAAGGGGCAGAATTGCAAAAGGAAGGTTGCTCATTTAAAATGGAGGTGAGGAGGAATTCCTTCTCTCTGAAGGTCATTAATCTTTAGAATACATATCTTCAGAGAGAATTAGAAGCCACAAGGTTCATTCAATATATTAAAGATGGAATTAGACCTATTTTTGATTGACAAGACAGTCAAAGGTTGGTGCAGGAGTATGGGTTCTTTAGATGCTTTAGTGATGAGTTCTTGAGATTTGTATATTTAAACATGAACAGTTTATTGGTAATCTTTTACTAATCACAGATCCCAGGTTACAGTCTTGCCTGGTGCTGCTACCATGCAGGTAAGCTGCTTCCGGAGTGTTCTCTGAGTCTATTACCATGTGACACTATGCACCTTACCATGGGCAATGCTAATCTCCAGTTCCACATTAACCATTGCTCTGTCAAATACCATCACCTTACAATGACATGCAGGCACTATGTCACAACATCCCTTTCCTCTCTTCAAATGGTGCATTACAATACAATCTTTACTCGCCATCCCTTCTCCCCCACCTTTCAGGTCTCTGATTACAAATTCGGACAGTCTTGAGTCATGGCAGTTCTTCCACATGTTGTCTTTTGCTGTGTTTCTGCTGCTTGGCTACCTCCATTTGATTCACTTATTTCATTCCTCCAGGTTGCATTTCTCTTTGCGTACAAATTGTCTGCTTTTGCGGATGCTGTGGGGGGAATTCTCCTGTCCCTCCGTCATGGGAATTGTCACGGGCAGGACAGAAAATTCGGCAGATCATAGTTGACCTCAGGGTGTGCGCGGCCACAAAATCCCTCCCTGTGGGTTTGTCCTCTTCCTTCCGAGAGAAAAGTGTGCTGCTTTCATTCCTGAAGTGGACCCGAAATTTCCTTTCCCAATGGCGATCTTCATGAGATTGTTGGATGTACATGTTTCGCAAATGGATTCTTCAGTTCCACTTGTTCTACAGGTTCAGCCACAAATTTGTTTGCAGTTTGATTTTTAAGTTGTTTTGCAAAACTTGTGAATCTTTTCATTTGGCTCAATGTTCTCAGCATATCTGAGACCTCCAATGTTTTATCTTCTACCAGTATTGTGCTTCATTGTGGGACTTACAGTCTCTGATCTAATTTCTGCCTTTTCTTTCTCCATCTGCAGCAGAGTTTTGTCCTTGTTCTTCGTCTCAATTTCAATATTGGCCGGGTCTGTCTCTGGCGAAGCCTTAAATTGTTTCACTTCGGTAATCCTGTCACTCAAGGCTTTGAAAGTTCTCCAACTTTTTCTTTTAATGCCTCCTCTTTGCCACTCAATGGCTTCTTCATCTCCACAGTCTGCTCCTTGCAGCTTCTGGCTTCCTCCCGGAACGTGAAAAATCAATGAGTCTCTTCTGTCGATTTGTCCTTCAGTTTGTTCAGAGTGATTGCAAAACTCAATTTGCTTTTCTTTGTAACCTTGACCAAAGGAATTCTTATGGCACGTGAAGGTCTTTCAGTAAGTTTTCCTTTTCTCTGCAAAGCTCGCTTGCTTCATCTTGAGTGGTTTTCCTGTGATTCAGTAAGACTCTTTGAGTTTCTTCTGCTATGCTTGCCTTCCCACTACTCTAGACCCATCTATTTTTGTTTGATGTGGAAATGCCGGCATTGCACTGGGTAAGAAATCTCACAACACCAGGTTAAAGTTCAACAGGTTTATTTGGTATCATGAGATTTCGGAGTGCTTCTCCTTCATCAGGTGAGTCAATTATTCTTTTTTAATTCATTCGTGGAACATGAGTGTCTCCGGCTGCCCATCCCTAGTTGCCAGAGGGTAGTTGAGAGTCAACCACATTGCTGTTGCTCTGGAGTCACACCAGGTAAAGACAGCAAATTTCCTTCCCTAAAGGACATCAGTGACCCAGATGTTTTTTTTCTGACAATGGTCTCATGGTCATCAGTCGATTCCTAATTCCAAATATTTTTTATTGAATTTAATTTCCACCATTTGGCACAGTGGGATTCGAACCCGGGTCCCCAGAACACTAGCTGAGTTTGTGGATTGATAGCCTGGCAATAATGCCACTAAGCCACTGACTTCTCAGAGAGAGAGAGACACACACAAGTAAGTTCCAAGTAATGTCAGGGAACCAAGGAAATGAGTATTATTTTAAAAAATGCTGGAGAACTTTATAGAACTGAAAATTGATAAATCTCCAGGGCCTGATAATCTACATTCCAGAGTACTAATGGAGGTGGTGATGGAAATAATGGATGCACTGGTTATCATGTTCTAAAATTCTATAGATTCTGGAACACTACAAATTGGAGAGTGACAAATGTAACCCAACTATTTGAAAATAGGAGAGAGAGAAAATGGGGAATTACAGACCAGTCTAACATCAGTAGCAGGAAAAATGCTAGATCTATTATGATGCATGAGATAACAGGACACATTGAAAATATGTTTGACCTCAAGGTAATTCTTCTTTTTGTTGCTCTGTAGTTTATTTTTTTCTCTTTGTGCTTTGTGATTTTCAATGAGTTGGAGTTGCTTTTTTAAGCTGTGTGTTGTTTGTTCTTTTGTTGTGAGTTTGCCGTGCTTTTCCTGCTTTGGGCGGCCTCTCTGACAAGCGTGGGCCTTTTTTAAAAACCTTTTTAAGGTAAGTGCATTTATTTTCTTGGTAATTCTGTCACTGATCTATTATGTAAGTACAACTTCTTTATTGTCAGATTATTGCTTACCACCTCATGAACTGCCCAGTACGCTTCCCATCTCCTCACTGACAATTTTGCAATTTCTCGTAGAGTTGCTCAACCCGTTTTGTGATCTTAGCAGTTTTCTTGCGCTGCGTGATGCAGGGGTCTTGCCATTTTTCTTCTGAGGTGCAGATTTCTCTAGATTGGCTTCAGTTTTTTTTTCATACCTTGGGAAAATGTTCTAGATTCACATATTTAGCTAGCACCCTTCATATCCCTGCAGACCTCCATGTTCCTTTTTGGTACTATCTCTGATGTGATATTGTTCAGGAGCTCCCACCACTACCACCATGTCATAACATGTGTTCTTTAGATGTCCCAATGATGAGACCCTGAGACTTGTGTATTTAAACATTATTGGCATTTTTTAACTCTTTATGAATCCCAAGTTACTGACTTTGATGGTGCTGCTGCCACGTAAGCAGGTTGCTTACAAAGTGTTCTCTCTGAGCTTATTGCCATGTGGCTCTATACGTTATACCACGCACAATGCTATTCTCCAGTCCCAGAACATTAAAGGGGAGAGTGGTAGAAGAGCAGTGGCAGTTGTTTAGAGAGATATTAAAGACATCTCAATTAAAGTACATTCCTGAGAGAAAGAGGAATTGCAAAAGGGTGAAAAATCATCCATAGCTTCATCAGGAAATCAAGGATAATGTAGGGGCAAAAATGAGGGCACATAATACTGCAAAAGTTAATGACAGTGTAGAGGATTGTCAAAACTTCAAACAAAAATAAAAGGTGACTAAATACAATATTAAATTTGTTAAAATGGACTACAAAAGAAAGCTAGCTGAAAACATAAAGACTGACACAGAAAGTTTCAATAAGTATATAAGGAGGAATAGTGAAAGTAGATGTTGGCCCTTTAGATTGGAAATGGTGGGTAACAATGGGAAACTCAGAGATGGCAGAGGCATTAAACCAGGACTTTGGGCCCGATTTTACCATCGCGTTGCGCCTGTTTTCAGGTGCGAAAACTTGGTAAAGTCGGGCCTGAGGCAAGATGCGCATCCTCCATCGCGCCAGTTCCCCCTTTACCAAGGTCCAAAAATGGCCATGATCAGGACTGTACCCAAATCAGGTGCATGCATTTAAATTGTCTTAATGGGCTGCACACCCAACTTTACCGGCACTTCCCCCTTTATCCATGCATTCACCGTTCCAGAAATGGTGCAAAACAAATAGGCTTCATAGAAGTCTGATTCAGGTGCTCCAGTTAGTCAGGAGGTAAGTGTCGAGCATCTGATGGCTCTCTGTTTATTATCAGTGGTGGGGGCCAGGGTGGGGGGAGGAAGGTGGGGTCCGCTGCCACTATGCCCGAGATCAGTGGGTTGGTGCACACAAGTTGCCTGCTGCACTTCCGTTACAATCCTTCAAAAGTCCTTCAACGTCTGGGAAACATTTTGGACCATCCTGTGCTCGTGAAAGGGACTACACAGATGCAAATCTTTCTTCTCAATTGGAAGCCAAGTTTCTCAGATATTTTATGTGGCCTTAAAACTCATTTTGCTGAAAATTGACCCTCCCAGATCAATCCTCAAGCTCAAACAACAAGGGTGATGGGCTTTAGCCAACTATGTCCATTTGAGAAAACTTCTCAAATTAAATTCCGTTTTTGAGGCACACTGGCACTTTTAAAAATTTTACTTATGAACAAAAATATCTAATTTAACAAGAAACTGACAAGTGGACGCCAATAAAATTGATAAATCTTGGGTAAGATTTCCCGTGGGGCCCAGGGCGTGTCGTACAGCAGTGGAGGTAGCCCAGCATTGGCCACTGGCGGAACTTTCCGGAATCTTCGCAGGCATCCCTGGTGGGGACGGTCTGCGTCAGCGGAACCAGAAGATCTCGCCAGTGAGAACGGCTGTAAAATCCACCCATTAAGCATGCTTTTTTTAAAATCATTCACTTACTTAAAATGGGGTTTACTCAGGCGGAGGGTTGCACAGCCTAATAAAAGTGTTTCTTATTTACGATAGACCCATTTTCAGTTGTATTAACAAAAAAAAGTGCCAAATTAACATTGCTGAACGCATCAAGGAACATTTTTCAATGCGAAGAAGAAAGAAAAATGAACAGTTATATCCTATTACGCTGCCCAATTGGGTGGGTTAATGAAAAATTATGCTTGTCATTATCAAAAACATTTTAGCATACATTTGAACTGTAATCTCACCAGCGCAATTTCAAGCACAATTTGCACTCAATTCCCAATTGCGTCTAAAGTGGAAATTTCACTCCACATGATTCCTTCAATGTACACCACAATATAGTTTTGTTGGAAGCGACCACAGATCTTCAAGGAAGCAGAAGTAACAGCTGAGATGCTGCGAAATTGTCTGTTTTGTAACAGATGTTTCGGCCTGTTAATCCAGTCGAAGTCAGAAGGGGAAATAAAACCTCGTTTCAATCGCACAGTGAGGAAAGAAAAGGAGGCAAAAGAACAAAGTTCTCTCCAAGTAAATGCTAGCTCCCAGATCAAGTATACCAGGGAGGATTGTTGAAGGCATTTTTTCAGAGCCACAGGTGTTCCATAAAGAGACTAGATGTTCAAAAGCGGGCTTGAGGGACCTTATTGATGGATGGGAAAAAGAAAAGCAGTCTCACTGGAGTTCAACACTGGAGTTTACAACCACAAGGGGAACAAGTGGTTTGAAGGTATACCCCAGAACTTTCCAGCTGTTAACGTCAGTCTTCCGATCCTGTTCCTTTGCAGGTTTCCTGTCAGCGAGGGGTGCATCTTACGGGAAACCCCATTGGCAATGGCAGGAGCAGAAGATTTCCACCACCGGTCAATGATGGGCCACCTCCTGACACCAGGAAGGACCCAACCAGTTGTGAAGTACCCATAAAGTCAGAATTAATGAAAAATTATTTGCAGCAGATATAAATGTGGATATTGCATGGGACTTACAGGGCCAGAATAGTTTGCTAAATTAGTTTTAATCATCGAATGTGGTTGGAGAGGGATTACGTAGATTTTCTTCTCCTGAGTTTTTAGCTTTTGTTTTATTTTTCCTGATTGTTTGACACCTTTATCAGATGATTCCAAATTTCCTCCAACCAATTACTGGGAATACCAAAGTGACAACTTTGGTTCTCAACACAAAATCCATACCCCAGGAGAAAGCTCCATTCATCTTCCTTCCAACAGTTGAACCAAATGTTCACAATCTTGGTTGTAAATTTGCCCCTGAAGCTTCCAGTAATACACCCACAGCATCACCGAGACTGCTGATTTCCATCTCCAACATATCGTCAAATGATCTGATAACTTGACTGTGTGAAATGTACTTTTGCAGTCTCCTATATTCTGCATTCCATAAACCCCGAGGCCACCCAAAATTCTGTTGCCCGTATCGGAATTCGCACCAAGTCCTGTTCACCTCTCACCCTGCGCTCGCTGACCTGCACTGGCCCCCCAATTGAGTAACACCTCGATTTTGAAATTCTTATTCGCATTTGCAAATGCCTCTATGGCCTCACCCCTCCCCCCATCTCAGTTAACTCCTCCAGTCCCGCAATCCACCGAGATATCTGCCATCCTCTAATTCAGATCTCGTCTGCGTCTTCAAATTCAATTGGTCCACAGTTGGTGGCCATTCTTGCCTGGGTCCTAAACCCAGCCTCCCTCCCCCTCTACTGCTAAAGTCTCTGTGGCCATGTTAAATTGTTCCTTAGTATCAGGGGGACTAACAGGATAAATACGTAGTGTTACAGAAACAGAGCCTGGGTAGGATTGTTGTCAGGCCCACCCAGGCTCGATGGGCCAAATGGCCTCTTTCTTCACTGCAGGGATTCAATGAACCTCCCCATCTCTCTTTTCTCCTTTAAGATACTCCTTAAAACCTATCTCCTGAACCAGCCTTTGGCTATGTGCCTTAATAGCGGCATGGTGGCACCGTGGTTAGCATTGCTGCCTGGACCTGGGTTCAATTCTGACCTTGGGTGACTGTGTGGACCCTAATTCCCCCCGTGTCTGTGTGGGTTTCCTCCGGGTACTCCGGTTTCCTCCCACAGTCCAAAGATGTGTGTGTTAGGTTGATTGGCTATGCTAAATTGCCCCTTAGTGTCAGGGGGATTAGCAGGGTAAATGTGTGGGGTTTCAGGGATAGGGCCTGGGTGGGAATGTTGTTAATGTAGACCCGATGGGCCAATTGGCCTCCTTCAACATTGCAGGGATTCTATGATTCTAATATCACCTTAACTCAATAACATATTTAGGTAACACTTGTGAAACATTTTGGGACATTTTAAAGGTGACAGAAATATAAATTGCTTTGATTTGATGATGACGTCTAGCATTCTACTGACAAATAAAGGAACGTAAGCAAGTGGCGATCTCGAAAAGCATCAATGTTAGGAAAGACAAAATAAATGTTCTTCTCAAAAAGGGAGCGATATTATGCCATAAGACAGAGGAGCAAAATTAGGCCACTCGGCCCATTGAGTCAGCTCCCCCATTTGATCGTGGCTGATATTTTTCTCATCCCCATTCTCCTGCCTTTTCCCCATTACCCCTGATCCCCTTATCAATCAAGAACCGACCTATCTCTGTCTTAAAGACACTCAATGAGTTGGCCTCCACAGCCTCCTGCGGCAAAGAGTTCCACAGATTTACCACTCTCTGGCTGAAGAAATTCCTCCTGATCTCTGTTTTGAAGGATCACCCCTTTAGCCTGAGGTTGTACCCTCTGGCTCTAGTTTTTTCTTACAATTGGAAACATCCTCTCCACGTCCACTCTATCCAGGCCTCTCAGTCATGCTGTGAAATTGCTTTTACCTTTTTGACACCACAACCATTAAACCCCAAACAGGTACAGTCGAGCGAGATGCAGACTGAAGCTTCCTTTACTCTACCGGAATAATGTTCTTTAAACTCAACCTCAGAAGAGCACTTTTTATTGTTTGACATTTTGGTTCTAGCTCAGTGACATCAGTGGTCTTATATCAAACATTAATATTTTAATTCTGGTTTTTCCGCATGAAATTGTGAATATACGGACTTTTTTGTGAATTTCAAATGAGATGTTCAACTTCCTCTGAGAGAGGATTTTTTTTCCTGCATGTCAGGGAAGGGAAATGATTTCCAGTAATACATAAATAATGCCAACATAAATATATTTTATTTCAAATGTCCAGCATATGTAAAAGTTTGTCTTTATATTTCTGCAGAGCTCACTCATAGGGTTTCAGTGGGCAGCATCCCTACCTCTGAACCAGAAGTGCCAAGTTGAGTCCCACCCCAGGACTTGATGGCCAAGAAAGGTACTTTCATAACATGGCAAACAGCCTCTACTTTCTAGGGAGATTAAGGAAATTTGTCATGTCCGCCATGACCCTCACCAATTTTTACAGAAGCACCATGGAAAGCAACCTTTCCAGATGTATCACAGCTTGGTACGATTCCTGCTCTGACCAAGACTGCAAGAAACTACAAAGAGCTGTGAATGAAGCCCAGTCCATCACTCAAACCAACCTCCCAACCAATAACTCTGTCTGCACTTCTCTTTGCCTCGGAAAAGCAGCCAGCGTAATCAAGGACATCACACATTGTGGACATACTCTCATCCACCATCTTCCATTGGAAAAAACACACAAAAGTCTGAGATGACATATCAACCAACTCAAGGACATCTTCTTTCCTGCTGCCATTAGACT
The DNA here is from genome assembly GCF_965287045.1 of Carcharhinus amblyrhynchos. Taxonomy (NCBI): domain Eukaryota; kingdom Metazoa; phylum Chordata; class Chondrichthyes; order Carcharhiniformes; family Carcharhinidae; genus Carcharhinus; species Carcharhinus amblyrhynchos. Next base: position 6,460,274 of record NC_137333.1, on the reverse strand, counting down.
TTTGAATGGACATACCTTATATGAAGTTGATCTTTCTCTACACCTTAGCTCTGACTGTAACATTACATTCTGCACTCTCTCCTTTCCTTCTCCCCTATGTACTCAATGAATGGTTTGTCTGTATAGTGCACAAGAAACAATGCTTTTCATTGTATCCCAATACACACAACAAACAATAAATCAAATCAAATCAAAAAATAGGTTGAGTATAAACCTGCAAAATCCTTCCAATGTGTCAAAGAAGGTGATAAGAGCAGGCGAGAGTCCTAATCAGCCATGCTTGATGCAGGGTGGCATCTCCTCAAGTTATAAGCTTCTGGTGACAGACTGGTGACCTATTCTGGGAGAAACTAGTTTTGGGAATAGACAAGGAACAAATAAAAACAACAACAATCCTCACTCATCGTGGGAATTTATGGACGTGGATGGTAAAGTTAATATACGTTAATTCCTTCAAGAATCCTGACTTTCAAATGTTCATCAAATCATAGAATGCCAACAGTACGGAAGGAAGCCATTTGGCCCATCGAGTCTGCACTGACAACAATCCCACCCCAAGTCTCCACAACCCCATATATTTACCCTGTTAATCTCTGTAACCGACACATCCCAGAACACTAAGGGACAATTTAACATAGCCAATCGACCTAACCTGCGCATCTTTGGAGTATGGGAGGGAACCGGAGCACGCAGAGGAAACCCACGCAGACACGTGGAGAACGTGCAAACTCCGCACAGACAGCGACCCAAGTGGGAATTGAACTCAAGTCCCTGGCATTGTGCCATTGTGCCACCCATCCATGAATATGAAGTATATAATTGTCATGACCAAACTATCGGAAATTCAAGCCACGCATTGACACACAAAGGCATCCATCCAAGTGCTGCAAATTGATGGGGGTTCATGAGTTTGCTGCCTGAAAATTAAAATAGATTGAAAGCATGGTTATGTGCCCTGCATGAAAGTGGTCCTTTGATTTGGAATGTTAACCACCCACATTGAGGAATAACAGTGCAGCTTACTTTTGCTGTCCCAAACCAAGTTTTCTTGTGTTAGCCAACTGCTGCAGGGAGATGGCATCCCAATGGACTGAAGACATGGCCATGTTATGACCATCGCCAACCAGCATTTTGGCCTGATGTCGAGATGCTGGCATTGGACTGGGGTAAACACAGTAAGAAGTCTGACAACACCAGGTTTAAGTCCAACCAATTTATTTGATAGTAAATGCGCAAGCTTTCGGGGTTTGCCCCTTTGTCAGGCGAATGGAGAATTCTGGTCTCAGACAGAGCATATAACAGCACAGACAGTTCACAGATTACTGATTAGAATGTGAATCTTTACACCTAACCTGCTATTCAAGTCTTAAAGTGGCCAACAGTGTGAGTGGAAGGAGCATTAAGCCCAGGTTAAGGAAATCCATTGTCGGATGAATGAACATCGCTCGACAATCACCAGGCAAGACTGTCCCCTTCCTGTTGGCGAACACTTCAGTTGTCACGGGCATTCGGCCTCTGACCTTCAGGTAAGCATCTCCAAGGCAGCCTTCACGACACACGACAGCACAGAGTCACTGAGTAGAGACTGATAGCCAAGTTCTGCACACATGAGGACGGTCTCAACAGGGATCTTGGGTTCATGTCGCACTATCTGTAACCCCCATGACTTGCCTGGGTTTGCTAAACCTTGCTCCGGTTTCCTCCCATAGTCAGAAAAATGTGCTCGTTAGATGCTTTGGCTATGCTAATTTCTCCCTCAGTGTATCCAAACAGGCGCTGGACTATGGCAACTGGGGGATTTTCACAGTAATTTCATTGCAGTGTTAATGTAAGCTGCTTGTTACTAATAAATAAACTGTAAAATGTCTGTGTGGAGTTTGCACGTTCTCCCGTGACTGTTTGGGTTTCCTCCAGGGGCTCTGGTTTCCTCCCACAGTTCAAAGATAGAGACATAGAGCCATTGAAGTTTACAGCATGGAAACAGGCCCTTCAGCCCAACTTGTCCATGCTGTCCTTTTTTTTAAACCCCAAAGCTAATCCCAATTGCCTGCATTTGGCCTATATCCTTCTAGACCCATCTTACCCATGTAACTATCTAAATGCTTTTTAAAAGACAAAATTGTACACACCTCTACTTGTTCCAGACACTCACCACCCTCTGTGTGAAATAATTGCCCCTCTGGACACTTTTGCATCTCCCCACCCTCCCCCTCCCTTACCTTAAACCTAAGCCTCTAGTTTTAGACTCCCCTACCTTTGGGAAAAGATATTGACTATCTTGCTGATCTGTGCCCCTCATTATTTTATAGACCTCTATAAGATCACCCCTCAGCCTCCTATGTTCCAGAGAAAAAGTCCCAGTCTATCCAGCCTCTCCTTATAACTCAAACTATCAAGTCCTGGTAGCATCCAGTAAATCTTTCCTGCTCTCTTTTTGCGCAGGTTATGTGCAGCTTTTGATGTGCAGATTAGGTAGATTGGCTATTGTAAATTTTCCCTTAGTGTCCAAAAATGTATAGGTTAGGTGGATGCATGATAAATGCATAGGGCTATGGGGATAGGGCGGAGCGGAGGCTCTGGGTGGAATACTCTTTTGGAGGGTTGGTACAGACTTGATAGGCTACATGTAGGAATTTCTGTACTGTAGGAATTCTACGGTTCTATGAGTAGTATTGAATTCAAAGAACAAAGAACAGTACAGCATCGGTCCACCAAGTCTGTGCCTACACATATGCCTCTCTAATCTAATATTTTCTTGTCTCTATGTGGTCCATTTCCCTCTATTCCCTGGCTTTTCATGTATCTATCTAGCTGCCTCTTGAATATTGTTATAGAATTTGCTTCCACCACCTCCTTTGGCAGCACATTCCAGGCATTCATCACCCTCTGTGTGAAAAACTGCCCCTTATATCTCTTTTAAACTTTCCTTGTCTCACTCTCAACTGATGCCCCGAGTAATTGACCCTTTGGCCCTGGGAAAAAGACTCTGGCTATTCACTCTATCCAAGCCTGTCATAATCTTGTAAGTCTCTGTTAAGTCCCTCCTCATCCCCTGAAGTTCCAATGAAACAATCCAAGTTTGTTCAACCATTCTTCAAAGTCCATATCCTCCGAACCAGGCAACATCCTGGTAAATCCCTTTGTACCCTTTCCAATGCATCAACATCCTTCCGGTAGTGTGGTGACCAGAATTGTACTCAATACTCCAAATGCAGCCAAACCAATGTCTTATACAGCTGCATTTTTCAATTCCTATACTCAATACTCAGGCCAGCATGCCATATGCCTCTTGACCAGCTTGTCCACCTGAGTTACCACCTTCAGGGAACTAGGGATCTGTACTCCTAGATCCCTCTGTGTGGTAATACTTCCAAATTCATTTTAAACCACAGCACAGAATATAAATGCTAACCCAACAACAACTTGCATTTATACAGCATCATTAACATTCGGTAATATCCCCAGTCATTCACAGAACCTTGATCAATTGAACATTGATAGCAAATCAAAGGAAGAGTGAACTAAACGTTTGATCGAGGAGGTAAATACCAAGGAGTGTCTTAAGTCAGGGAATGGAGGTGAAGACTCATGGAAGGAAATTCAGAGCATGAGACTGAATGGCAATGTGAAAGGAATGAGCAGATATGCAACAGGCTAGAACATGGAGGAAAAGAGTTAAATTGTTGGGGGATTGTAAGGCTGCAGAAGGTAAGGGATAGGAAGGAATGAGGCCATTAAGTGGTTCAAGTAGGTTTTTTTTTTACTAATTTAATGCATTTGGAAACTGGAGGCAACATAAATCAGCAAACACTGGAAAGAGTGCCAAGTGGAATGTGGTGAAGGATAAGTGAGTTTCTACAGAGTGTCTGAAGGGAGACAAGCCAGAAAGGCATTTAAATTGTCAAGTCTGCAAGTGACAAAGACACAGACGAACCTTTCAACAGCAGATGGATGGAAGTGGGATGGAGATATGTGATGTTATGAATAGGCAGTCTTTGTAAGTTTTCTTTATTTATTCATTCGTGAGACTTGGCCATTGCTGGTCAGCATTTATTATCCATCCCTAATTGCCCGAGGGCAGTTGAGACTCAACCACATTACTGTGGCTCTGGAGTCACATGTAGGCCAGATCACGTAACGGTGGCAGATTTCCTTCCCTAAAGGACATTAATGAACCAGATGGGTTTTTCCGGAATCGACATTGGTTTCATGGGCATCAGTAGATTCTTACTTCCAGATTTTTTTACACTGAATTTAAATTGCACCATCTGCCATGGTGGGATTTGAACTCATATCCCCAGAACATTAGCTGCATTTCTGGATTAATACTCAAGCGATAATACCACTAGGCCATTGTTCCCTCCATTCTGAGAACATGTATTCAGATGTTTAGTTTAAGACTGCAAACTATCTGCTTCAGCCTGTGACAAGCCTGTGGAGAACAGAATCTGTATTAATGTGTGGGCCGGGATTCTCCAAAGACTGGGATTCTAAAGTCCCGCTGCTGTGAATGGAGATTTGGCTGAGCATCAAATTCTCCTTTCTCGTTGGCAACAGTGGTAGAGTACGATGTGAGAGCATTCCGGCCACAGTCTCCAATTGACATGCTTGATTATGTAAGTCTGTTTACTACTGGTGCTCACTGTGCTTGATTGGTTTAGCCTGGGTGTGGACTCAGAGAAAAGTAAACAAAATGTAGAAAGAGCTGAAACCCAGAGTCGACATTTTGAAATATTGTGACTAAAATGTATTACATGCATATAACAGTTGGTACTGTTTTACCAGTGGGCTTTAAGGTTATGGCAAAGGTCTTCCCTAATGTTCAGTTGGGAAAATCTGAAATTCATTCAAGATTTGATAACATACAAGCAATCTGACAACACAGAGATTATGTAGTAATTAAAAGACATAGGCCGGAATTCTCTGACCTTTCACAGCAATGGGATTCTCCAGGCCTGTCGACAGCAAACCTGTACCCAGCTGTGGGGTGATGTCAGTGGGAATTCTCATTGATGGTGACGGGTCCAGAGAATCCCGCTGCTAACAAACAATGCGCCACCTCCCACCGGCAGGAAACACACGGCTAGGAGGCTGGACAATCTTGCCCGTGGTGTAGGAAAACCGTGGTGTTTTCAGAGTTTAAAGGGAAGCTGATCTCATTTGCTTTTTCCATGGTAGATGCAGAATGGTGTCGGATTGGGACGAGTGAAGGCGATATGGGTGATAAGGGATACAAGGTATAATGTCTGCGCAAAAATTTCCAACAACCTGTAAATACGTAAACATTGCCAATACTCCTAAAGAAACCCCACAGGCTACATCACTGATCCCACAATCCCAGTGGGATGCATCATCAAAAGGAATACAGATCAGAGTAAAAGGGCCAAAACATCCTGGCACAAGTAGAATTGTCAAATGTACAAAAACATACACAATTTACAATCACGTTGATGAATACATAATGGGATTTGATGGCCTAGTGGTATTATCGCTAGATTATTGATTCAGAAACTCAACTAATTCTCTGGGGACCTGGGTTCGAATCCCACCCCGGCAGTTGGTGAAATTTGAACTCAATAAAAAATATCTGATTGTGAGAATCTACAGATGACCATGAAACCATTATTGGAAAAAAAATCTGGTTCACTAATGTCCTTTAGGGAAGGAAATCTGCCATCTTTATCTGGTCTGGCCTACATGTGACTCTACAGCCACAACAATGTGGTTGACTCTTTACTTTCCTCCAAGGGCAACTAGGGATGGGCAGCAAATGCTGGCCAGCCACGCCCACGAATGAATAAAAAAAAAATCATTGCGTAGCAGACCTACATTACTAACAGTTCTACAGCACTTTCTGGTGAAAAAAGAGATAAAGGTCTGAGGACGCTTACCAACCGACTCAAAACAGCTTCTTCTCTGCTGCCATCAGGCTTTTGAATGGACCTACCTCACATTAAGTTGATCTTTCTCCACACCCCAGCTATGACTGTAACACTACAATCTGTACTCTCTCCTTGCCTTCTCTATGAACAGTATGTTTTGTCTGTATAGTGTGGAGGAAACAATATTTTTCACTGTGTACCAATACTTGTGACAATAATAAATCAAATCAAATCAAAAATCTGCAATAAAACACATGGTAACTGGCAAGTATTTTAGAACTTCCACTCCCTTGAAGCAAATATCTTTTTCGGAGCATTCTGCTTGCTGCTTCTGTGATAAATAAACAGGGAAGGCAGTTGTATTGTCTAACTATATATTTGTATTGTATCCTATCCAATGGCCCCAATTAACTTACTGACACAGCCTTTTGTATATGCAAGACATTTAGTTTGAGTGGTGCAGTTAGAAGACTATCCTTTTACTTTAGGGAACTCAGTTGAAATCTAACTAAAATGCCTTTCATGGCTCTTAAACATGCTAAGTGAAATGAGTTCAGGCAGTTTCAGCCAGTTCCCTGAAGACAACTCTGCCACACAAATCCTGTTTTAAATGTCACACAAACTTACATTAATTCAGCAATTTTCACATAAAGGGCCATGAAGGATAAACACTCTATATTAGTATGTAAGGAGCACCATCAGGGCAGCTGTCAGAGGTTATTGTAGCTGAAGGGAATAAGGTTTCATTCAAACTCCTGATAAGTAACCAGATAAAACTTTGATGTGATAATATTGTACTTATCTGGTGTTAAAATCAGTTCAAAGAAGAACTCAATGACATTACAGCCTTGAACTCACTCCAGGGTGTCTATCATTTTTATAATACACCTGACATACCCCAAGGAGTACATATGTTCAATTTAGCCTTTGTTTCTTCACCCACTGCAACTCCACACCAAACTAAAGTAGTTGGCCTGATAGATATCAAGAGCAAAATGCACCCACATCATAGTAGCGTAGGATCCTTGATCATGATGTAGCAGTGGTACAATGGCTAACATTGCTGCCTCATAGCGCCAGGGACTCGGGTTCAATTCCAGCCTTGGGTCATTGAAAGTGCAGAGCTCACACATTCACCACATGTCTGCGTGGGTTTCCTCCTGGTCTTTCTGCTGCCCCCCGCAGTCCGGAAGATTGATTGGCTGTGCTAAATTGCCCCTCAGTGTCAGGGGGACTAGCATGGTAAATATGTGGAGCTATCCTATCCAATGGTCCCAATTAACTTACTGACAGCCTTTTAGGACTCTTAAATCGGCCTCACAAATGGAGGATGTGGTCAAGAAGGCGTATGGTGTACTAGCCTTCATCAATCAAGGGAAAGCTAGTATAAGATGATGAAGGGGATGGATAGGGTAGAGGTTGAGAGGTTCTTCCCGCTCAGAAAGGACAGCAGGACTGGAGGGCACAGCCTCAAGATAAAGGGGGGGCAGTTTAGAATGGAGTTGAGGAGGAACTTCTTCACTCAAAGGGTGGTGAATCTCTGGAATTCTCTGCCCGTTGAAGTGGTGGAGGCTACCTCGCTAAATATATTTAAGACATGGGTAGATAGGTTTTTGGTAGGCAAGGGAATTGAGGGTTATAGGGAGAAAGCGGGAAAGTGGAACTGAGCCACTTCAGATCAGCCATGATCTTATTGAATGGCAGGGCAGGCTCGAGGGGCTAGATGGCCTACTCCTGCTCCTATTTCTTGTGATTGAGTTTAGGAGTCAGGAGATAATGCTGCAGCTTTATAAGACCCTAGTCAGACCCCACTTGGAGTACTGTGCGCAGTTCTGGTTGCCTCATTACAAGAAAGATGTGGAAGCTATTGAAAGGGTGCAGAGGAGATTCACAAGGATGTTGCCTGGATTGGGTGGCATGCTTTATGAGGATAGGTTGAGGGAGCTGGGTCTTTTCTCCCTGGAGAGATGAAGGATGAGAGGTGACCTGAGAGAGGTTTATAAGATGTTGAGAAGTATACATTGGGTGGATTCTCAGAGGCTATTTCCCAGGGCTGACATGGTCGCTGTGAGAGGACACAGGTTTAAGGTGATGGGGAGTAGATACAGTGGAGATGTCAGGCATAAGTTTTTCACTCAGAGGGTAGTGGGTGAGTGGAATCGGCTGCCATCGGTGGCGATGGAGATGAACTTGTTGGGGTCTTTTAAGAGACTTCTGGATGAGTATGTTGGATTTAATGGGATTGAGGGTTATAAGTAGGCCTAGTAGGTGGGGATATGATCAGCACAACTTGTGGGCCGGAGGGCTTGTTTGTGCTGTGGTTTTCTATATTCTATGTTAACTGGAGTTAGGGCCTGGGTGAGTTGGTGTCGGTGCAGGCTCAATGGGCCGAATAGCTTCCTTCTCCACTGTAGAGATTGTATGATTCCATGACTGCAACTTCAGTCATTGACAATTAGAGGTAGTTCATGGAAAATAATGAGTGGACAGAGTGTGCATTAAAGAGGTATGTTTCGTAAATTGCACTTCAATTGAGAATCATTGACTTCACCACCACCCTCCATCAAGGATGGAGAATTTGAATACATCCCTCCTGTGATTTCCAATCCTCTCCCAAGATTTACTCTTATATTTTATTCATTATTTGCTTCTACTAATTGTTTTGTATCAAATAAGGACACAAGGAAGGACGTGGAGGCTCTGGAGAGGGTTCAGAGGAGGTTTACCAGGATGTCGCCTGGCATGGAGGGGCTGGGGTACGAGGAAAGATTGGAGAAACTGGGACTTTTCTCCTTGGAAAGACGGAGGTTGAGGGGGGACATGATAGAGGTATGTAAGATACTGAAGGGAATAGATAGAGTCAATAGTGAGAGACTGCTCCCTAGACTGGGTACAAATACGAGAGGTCATGATTTAAGGGTGAGGGGGGAGAGGTATAATTTGGATGTGAGAGGAAGGTTCTTTACGCAGAGAGTTGTGGGGGTATGGAACGCGCTACCGAGGAGGGTGGTGGAGGCAGGAACGTTGGACTCGTTTAAGGTTCAGTTAGACACTCACATGAGTGAAACGGGGATGGAGGGTTATAGTAGGGGGTATTAAATAAGGTCAGAACCTCGGGAGGCACCGGAAATGCAGACTTGTAAGTTAACGTTTTTGTCTTTTTATTCCGCAGGTGGAGGTCCACCTCGTTGTCAAACAAGGGGCATGCACACGGTGGGTCATGCGTGGGCTGCTCTTGGAGGTTCCGGGAGTGGCCTAGTACTTCGTGTCGGTGTGTGTGCTTGATCGTGGACCGGTAGACGGGCGCTGCAACAGCTCGGTGACTAGCACTGCTAGCTGTGCAGATACATGGATTTGGGCCTGTGTCTGTGGGAGTTTGTGCATTCTCCCTGTGGTTGCGTGGGTTTCCTCCGGGCGCTCCGGTTTCCTCCCACACCCCAAAGATGTGCTCTTAGGCTGATTGGTTTACTAAATTGACACTATTCTCCCCTGAATCTGGCTAAGTTAGGGGTTCCATTCGTAGACACGCAGGGTAGAATAGGTGTAGGGTGATGCGGCGGCGCGGGCTCGTTGGGCCGAAGGGCCTGTTTCCCGTGCTGGGTTGTTCTTTGTTCTTTGTAAGACTGTTCTAAGCTATGATACAGGTACAGAGTGTATGCTGTAACTTTTATTTGGTGTTTATATTTTGATGGGTATAAATCATTGAGAGGGGTGGATAGGGTGGAGTGCACAGAAGGACAGTTGGAAAAGATTATTTTCCTTTGCATTGTGTTCAGTGTCTTGGAGGTATACAGAGGTGATACACATCAGGTCCTACCCTGCTTGGTTTCTGTTTCAGTGTAAACACATCCATAGACTTGACTCACAGCACTGTGAGCACTCAACAGGCGCACACAATCAAACACCGAACAACGACCGTAATGGCTGAAATTTTGCCTCCCCGGGGTGGGTGAGGCTCGCAGAATGGAAAGCTCTGTTGGCCTCGAGTGGGGTGTTACGATCTCGCCCGAGTGAGGTCGTAAAATCCCGCCCAATGGCCAGAATTTTACCATCCCGCCCACCACAGGAATCGGAGCGGGCTGGGCAGGGAGGGGAAGGTTGGGGGTGCAGACCATGGAAAGGTCTGTTGACCTCAGACAGGATTTTGCAGTTTTGGGCTGAGAAAGACGGTAAAATCCCGTTCAACATCTATTCCCACCCCTGCCTCCCCCTCCCTCCATCCCCTGTAAAACTAAAAGAATTTTTAAAAATTAAGCCATCCTGAATAGCAAACATATTGACACAGTGAGACGTTTTTCATCTGCAAAGTGTTCAATTTCTCTTAGTACAGAAATAGTCTTTGAGAAATGAAGGTCATTGATAATGAGACTGAGACATTCAAATATGAGGCTGTAATTCCGTGTGATCATCTTGATGACCCACATCACAGTCACTCATTTGTGACGATGGTGGTGCGGTCACGATAGATACATAATATCCCGGAAAATCCCACCTGTTGTTTAATGAGCTCACCATTTCCCTGGCGTCTCTGCCAGAATATATACCAGCATTTTTTCCTTTGGCCTGAAGTATTTCCTGGGAGGAGTTACTGCCATACCAAACATAGGGGAGTCTTTTGTCAGCTATTCGAATACTCAATGCTCCGAGACAATAGATGAGTATCACCTTCTTGTGGGCCATTGCTACTTGAGAACTGTCCATATCCATTGTGACCAAATAGGTCTTGAACCTTAAAATCCATCCACCCCATGGCATGGGTGGATCTCCCACTGAAGAAAGGAAAGATGCTGTAATTGGTAAATTTAAATTATTCTCCACTTTATCATGTTTTGCGCCTCAGACACACAGAGTGACACAAGTTAGGTTCTCTGTGCGAACAGGCACTTCAGTTGGGGAGGCGGTGGTGCAGTAGTATTGTCACTGGACAAGTAATCTATTGGCCCAGGGTAGTGATCTGGGATCCTCTGTTCGAATCCTACCACAGCAGATAGTGACATTTGAATTTAATTTTAGACATCTGGAATTACAAAACTATTGATGACCATGAAACCATTGTCAATTGTCGGAAAAACAAATCCGGTTCACGAATGTCTTTTAGGGAAGGAAATCTACCATCCTTACCCAGTCCAGTCTACATGCGACTCCAGACGCACAATAATGTGGTTGATTCTTAAATGCCCTCAGGGATGGGCAATAAAAGCTGGCCCAGCCGGCCCATGAACGAATAAGAAAAAAGTTCATTACAATAGTTTTAAGACAATTGTGGTCCCAAGCTTCTCGCTTGACTTCAGTTTCTCTCAAACTGCATTCACAGACTTGATTCACTGAGAAGGTGGTGACCTAGTGGTTTTATCACTAGGACACTAACCCAGAAACCCAGTGAATGCCCTGGGGACCAGCTTTCGAATCGCACCATGATAGATGGTGGAATTTGAATTCAATAAGAAAAAAAACTGGAGTGAGGAATCTGCTGATGACCATGAAACCATTATCAATTGTCAGGAAAACTCATCTGGTTCATTAATGTTCTTCAGGGAAGGAAATCTGCCGTCCTTACCTGGTCTGACCTACATGTGACTCCAGACTCCAGAGCCACAGCAATGTGGCTGACTCTCAGCTGCCCTCAGGAAAATAGGGATGGGCAGCCTTGTTCCATGTATGAATAAAAAAAAAGCATAGTCAACGGATGCAAACAATCAAACAATACAACACAGCACTTGATTTACAATTCATCTATACAATTCATTGTAGCTATGGGAAGTGATTGGTGAGGCTGAGGTTGTTTTCCTCAGAACAGTGGAAGCTAGGACCTAATCAAGGCGTACAAAATTAGGAGGAATCTAGGCCGAGTAGACAAAAAAGATTTATTTCCCTTAGCCAAGGGTTCAATTAGCAGAGGGCGGCACTGTGACACATTAGGGTGGCACAGTGGCTTTGTGATTAGCACTGCTGCCTCACAGCGCCAGGGACCCAGGTTCAATTCTGGCCTTGGGTCACTGTCTGTGTGGAGTTTGCATGTTTTCCCTGTACCTGCGTGGGTTTCCCCCGGGTGCTCCGGTTTCCTCCCACAGTCCAAAGATGTGTGGGTGAGGATGATTGGCCATGCTGAATTGACTCAACTGTCAGGAGGATTAGCAGGGCAAATATGTAGTGTTACGGGGATAGGGCCTGGGTGGAGTTGTTATCGGTGCAGACCTGATGGGCCAAACGGCCTCCTCTGCACTGAAGGTATTCTGTGAATCTATGATAGATTCACCATTCCAAAGTATGGTGGATGCTGTGACAGTGAGTAAATTTAAGGAGGAGTTAGACAAATTTTTAATTGGTAATGGGTTGAAGGATTATGGGGAGAATGCAGGAAAATGGGGGTGAGGAGCTTAGCAACCATGACAGAATGGTGGAGCAGACTCGATGGGTCAAATGGCCTAATTCTGCCCCTTTATCTTATGAACTTATGAACTAAAAATAATAAAAGTGGGTGACACAGGACAAGTAAGCTATTGACTTTTGTCTCGGTTACTCCTCTAATCTGCGTGAAATTTAGAAGGGGGATGTGCGTAACTTGAAAACACTCCTCTCCGCAAATGGTTCTCAGGCAACAGAACTGAGAGAAGGATCAGCTCCACAGAATTGTCACAATCACAAGAAACCTTGATTTCAATTCTCATTTCATTTATTTATGACCTACTGCAGCATCAACAGCACTTCAAGCCCAGGTTTACCTGTGTGTTGGAAATCCCAGCAGTTATTTAAGAGATCCAGAAACATCCATTTGGCCATGAGGTTTCAATTCTTACATCACATTTAGATGTTGTTTTGGATTTGTTGATCAAATAGGATTTGCCATCTGCTGGAAGATAGATTAAAAAGAGTGAGCAAGCATAGTGTAATGTGGTGTCATGGTGAGCACAGCTGCCTTCCAAGCATTTGATCTGGGTTCGATTCCCAGTTCATTGCATTGAGCATTTATTTAGAACATTATCCAGGGCCTCTTGTGTTTTCAAAAAATGAGAAGACAAAAACAGTTCGAACACAACAATTGCCAGGAAATGTAATAAAACGTACTTAATGTTTTGACTGCATTGTGGTTAGCACTGTTGCCTCACAGCGCCAGGGATACAGATTCAATTCTGGCCTTGGGTCACTGTCTGTGTGGAGTTTTCACATTCTCCCCCGAATACAGATTTCCTCCAGGTGCACCGGTTTCCTTCCACAGTCCAAAGATGTGTAAGTTAGATGGATTGGCCATGCTAAATTGCCCCTTCGGGTTCAAAGATGTGTAGGTTAGGTAGATTGGCCATGCTAAATTGCCCCTTCGGGTTCAAAGATGTGTAGGTTAGGTAGATTGACCATGCTAAATTGCCCCTTGGCATCCAAAGACGTATAGGTTAGGTGGATTGGCCATGATAAATTGCCCCTTGGTGCCCAAAGATATGTAGGTTAGGTGGATTGGCCATGCTAAATTGTCCCTTAGTGTCCCAAGATGTGTAGGTCAGGTGGATTAATGGGGTAAACACATGGGGTAACAGGGACAAGATCTGGATGGGATGCTCCGATGGAGAACGGTTCAGACTCGATAAGCCAACTGGTCTGCTTCTGCACCGTAGGTATTCTATGAAAACATTTTTCTGTTATTTCTGTAATGAAAACTTCTTCCAGCCTTACAGCCTTCCGAGAACACTGCATCCCCTCCAATCCTTACTCATCCCCCATTCCCACACCTTTTCCATGGCAGACCAGGCTTCAGCTGCCTCAGCCCTAAACTCTGAAATTCCATCCCTAAATCCCTCCCTTTCCCCAGCACCACTTTAAAGTGCTCTGCAGTAACTCAATGCTTTACGCAAGCTTCTGATCTCTTGTCCTGACATTATATGTTTCATGGTGCCAATTCTCATAAATCTTTCGCTGAAAAACCTTGGAATGAAACATGCTCTATGAATACACATTTTTCTTTCTCGTTTCACTAGCTGGCACTCTAATTTAAGAATGGGGAGGTTAGGAACGAGGGAGGCATGAGGATGGAAGATCTGACAATAGTTTTTTTATATCTCAGGTCCAAAAGTGCATTGTGGTTTTTCCCAAAAAGGAAAAAAAAACAGTTTGGACCAATATTCTTATTGAACCATTTTACTGTTCTTCATTCTGGGTTGCAAGAGGTCTCCTACAAATGGGAAAGAGATGAAAACACTATTGATCCAACGTTTTTCATTTTTACATTCTAGAAGTGTATGTTTTATATACTTAGAAGACAATCCTTTTGTGCCAGACAGGTTAAATGCCATTAGTAATAGGAGATTTAAAAAAAACTTCCTGATTTTTGCCACTCTTTATTGCTTTTGTGATTATTTTCCTCTTTTTTATTCTTTCACGGGATGTGGGCATTATCTCGGGAGTAGTTAGAGTGTTGAATTTGTGACTAGTGAAGATGAGCAACTAGTTAGATACATGAGGAAGATAGGGACAGAAGGACGTGTTGGTCAACTGGGGATGGCAGGAGAAACGTGTTGGAGTATGAACACTATGGGGCAATTTAATATGGCTAATCCACCTAGTTTGCACAACTTTGAACACTAAGAGGCAATTTAGTATGGCCAATCCACCTAACCTGCACAGCTTTGGGCACTAAGGGGCAATTTGGCATAGCCAATCCACCTAACCTGCATAGCTTTGGACACTAAGGGGCAATTTGGCATGGCCAATCCACCTAACCTGTACAACCTTGGACACTGAGGGGCAATTTAAAATGGCTAATCCGACTAACTTGCACAACTTTGGACACTAAGGAGCAATTTAGCATGGCCAATCCCAACTAACCCGCATACCTTTTGACACTAAAGGGCAAGTCAACATGGCCAATCCACTTAACTTACGGGAGGAAACCAGAGCACCCAGAGGAAACTCACTCAGGCGCGGGGAGAACGCGTACACTCCGCACATTCTTTTGCACATCAGCGGAAGTTGCAGTCTCCACTTTTTAACAGAACCAGACTTCAGCCAATGCATTTTGCATGATATTCAGTGAATGTTCCCAGCCTCTTTACGGGCTTTTCACACAAATCATTATGCCACGTGAGGGTGCATTTAATTTTTTGACAATACATTTTTCCTGTCATGCACACAAGTGAATTGAGGTCGCACATCATCCAAGAGAAAAAAAAGAATGGTTGGTTTCGACTGTTTTCAGATCACACAACGATTTTAAAATGAGCCCTGCGGCGCTTATATCTTTGGAGACGTAATGAAAAATAAAATAAATACTGCATTTTTACTGATTACACTCAGAACAAGTGAATGACTGAACTTGTCTTTTTTTTAAAAAGAAATGACATTGGGACATTCGATTTTTAAAATATTTAAACTTCATTAACAATAAAAGATCCAGAACATCAGCTTTGAGAGTTAAACTGGTGCTGGGCTGAGCTGACTCCGCAGACTTCAATCAGACTGCCCTTTTCTCATTCTGTTTTTTACGAGTCCTTGAAGGAATTCACGTGTCCCAGCCCCTGCTCAACAGCACCTCATTCACCTGGGGCATAGATAAGAGCCTGGAGTGAATCACAGACCTTATTAAACATTTAATAAGCAATAAGGAGCCATCAGCCACTGAACTCACTTGGTGAACTCTGAGGTTGCTACAGGCTATGAGCTGTAATCTCCATCTGGTTGTAAATCCAGGTCCTTGCACAGCAACTAACCATGGTGCAGGAAAAGGGGGTGCTGAGAGGGGACCAAGGCTTTAAAAACCGATGACCCACAGGGAATATCTGCGTGACCAGCACTCAACTCGCTCACTCACTGACAGAAAAACATGAGAAACCCGTACAAAACACCTGCCACTTTCCAGGCTGCTCCCTGAGAGAATATGACTTTTCTTCTGCGGGCTGTCAAATCCTAGTTCACTCCTTGCATTTCCAACCCCCTCAAATTGTTTTCAGACTTTAAAATTTAATCAAGGGATCGCTTAATGGAAGCGGCGGAAGGGCGACATCAGAAATACATTTGACAAAGGGTAACAAATTTCTATTTAATTATTTACAATTGCCCTCTCTCGCTGCCTCACAGACAGCAGTGTAGCCAGGCTTCTAAGCTTCAAATCCACCAGTCTGGGAGGACAAGGACGTCTACTTGTCCTCGTGCCGTGCAAATGGTTTTCAAGATTACATCTTGTTGATCCTGATGAAATTACCAGTGTAGGATCTGATGCATTGTGCTGGGAATTTATGAGCATATGGGTCACTTACAGAGTCTAATATTTCTATTCAGTGTTTTCCGCTCACGTCTAGACAGCACTTCATTTAAGTCATCTCATAACCCCGAAAATTTCAGCTTCATTTTCACTCTGAGGTATAATGTTTGGCTTTTAGGAGTCTGGTTCTTAACAGGATCCATTCTTCCTGCCTGGACAATCAAACGGGAATAAAGCTTGACAGGCAAAATGTGAATGTCCAACCTTTCGGGGAGAACTCATTAGAAAGCAAATTTTCTCTTTGGAACCCAGCTGTGTTTGTTTCTGTCACACAACTAGTCACAGAATATGGTGTTGTGGACATCATCCTTCCAGTAGCATAAAGGGAATGATATGCCTCTTTTTACGTCAGGAGAATTTAATTCCTTGGAGAAGGCATATCACTGGAAGCCCAATCTTCTGGAGACAGTCAGGACAAAATTAATATTGCAGATGATTTCTTTTCAGGGCTTAACCTATTCGCTGAAAAATATAATTGAGGCATGGTGTGTTCACTTGCAGAATAAAATATTCTGGTAGCATATCAGTGCAATTCTTAATCAGGATCCTCAAGGAGTGAAGGACTGAAATTGATTTTTTATTAATTTGTAGGACATTCATTTTGTAAAATTCATTCATGGGAGCCATTGGCTGGGCCAACATTTATTGCCCATCCGTAATTGCCTGAGGGCAGTTGAGAGTCAACCACATTGCTGTGGCTCTGAAGTCACATGTACTGAGATGAGGAGGAATTTCTTCAGCCAGAGGGGGGGTAAATCTATAGAACTCTTTGCCACAGAGGGCTGTGGAAGCCAGGTCAGCGAGTGTCTTTAAGGAGGAGAGTTGCAGGGAGAAGGCAGGAGAATGGGAATGAAAATCATATCATCCATGACTGAATGGCAGCGCTTACTCTTTGGGCTGAATGGCCTTATTCATCTCCTGTATCTCATGGTCTTATGTAGGCCAGACCAGATAAGGACAGCAGATTTCCTTCCTTAAAGGACATTAGTGAACCAGATGGATTTATCCAACAATCAACAATGGTTTCATGGCCATCAGTAGATTCTTAATTTCATTTCTTTTGATGAATTAAAATTCCGCCATCTGTGGTGGCAGCGTTCGAACCCAGGACCCAAGAACATTAGCTGACTTTCTGGATTAATAATCCAGCAATAATATCATTAGGCCATCATCTGTGCTCTAAATTTCAAAGCAAAGTGAGTTCAGGCCAGAATAATAGGACGAGAAGGATTTTCTTTCTAAATTGCAAGACTTGGTTCTGTTTTCTCCTGTCTAATCATAGCGAGATATCTGCAGTAATGATTTTTCTTCAGTGTTATCTCTGGGGTGTCTGAAGAACTTATGCTTGGCTTTCCCTAATTTCTCTTCTGTGTGCTTCCTTTGACAATGTCATTTGTGGGCATGGAACGAAAAGGCTGAAAAATAGACAGAGGTTGGTACTAGTTGGCGATGAAATTGTTACACATTTTTGCCATGTCCTTTTCATAGAACCATAGAATCTCTAGGTGGAGGCCATTCAGCCCATCAAGCCTGCACAGACAGCAATCTTTGACACAAAGGGGTAATTTTGCATGGCCAATCAACCTAACCCATACATCTTTGGACTGTGAGAGGAAACTGGAGCACCAGAGGATACCCATGCAGACACGGGGAAAACGTACAAACTCCATACAACAGTCACCCAAGACTGGAATCAAACCCAAGTTGTTGGCACTGTGAGGCAGTGGTGCTAACCACTGTGTCATCATGTCACCCACCTTTGGTAGCACTGAACATCTCTGGATGCCAGTTTTTATGCAGCATAATTGTCATCCAGTATAAATCAGGAATAAATTGTAGAGTTTTGCATTTATATAGCACCTTTCATAATCTCAGGATGTCCCAAAGTGCTTTATAGGCAATGAAGTATAGAACATAGAACATTACAGCGCAGTACAGGCCCTTCAGCCCTCGATGTTGTGCCGACCAGTGGAACCAATCTAATGACCCTCTAACCTAAACTATTCCAATATTATCCATATGCCTGTCCACTGACCATTTGAATGCCCTTAAAGTTGGCGAGTCCACAACTGCTGCAGGCAGGACATTCCACGCCCTTACTACCCTCTGAGTAAAGAATGGTCACTCTTGTACCATCTGAGTAAAGTATGGTCACTCTTGTAATGCAGGAAACATAACAGCCAATTTGCGCACAGCACAATCCCACAATCTGTATCTATAAAGTTCAAGGATAAGGATTGACTCGGAAACTCTCCTGCCTTTCTTGCCATGGGATTTTTGACACTCACCTGAGAAGATGAAGATCTCAGTTTGACATTTCATTCGAAAGGATAGCTACTCTGCACCCTCTTAGGCTGGCATTCGGAAGGTCACCTTAAATTTCGTGCTCACGTCTCTAGAGTGGGATTTGAACCCAGAACCTTCTAACTCCGGGTGAGTAAAAGCAAAATACTGGAAATCTGAAATAAAAACAAAAAATGGTGGAGAACCTCAGCAGGTCCGGCATCATTGGTGATGAGAGAAACAGAGTTCAAAGCTCTGAAGTAGATGCATACAGACTAGTAATGTTAACTCTGTTTCTTTCTTCTAATTCAGGGAAAAACTATTACATTTCTGACTGAGCCATAGCTTAAACCTGAAAATTGTTACCCACAGTGATGAAAGGCTACCCTGAGAAAGCATAGGAATGGAATTGGCCATTCTTTTCCATGAGTCATTTCCGTCATTCTATTAGAACATGGCCAAATTCCATTTAAGCATTTTCTTCCCCCCAACCCTTCCCCTTATTGTATCCCCTGTTTTCTTACTTTTTCTCCCCTTTGCTTCCCATTTACCCCCATTTTCTCAATTTTACCTCTCCCACCCATCTCCGCCTCCCCCTTCCCCCACATCTTCATCTGTCACAATTTACCCTCTGATTTCAGCTTCTCGGCCATTTGATCATTCACACCTATTCTCTCTATGGACTGCCATTAGCAGCCTTTCCCCTTGTTTTTGTGGCTATGACTCATCTTTCATTCCCTCACCCAACAGCATAAATATCTCCCACTTTCTACACCTTTTAGCTTTGACAAAGGGTCGTCTGGACTCGAAACATCAGCTCTTTTCTCTCCTTACAAATGGTGCCAGATTTACTAAGATTTTCCAGCATTTTCTCTTTTGGTTTCTGCCCTATATCCCTTGATACCCTTTCTACTGAAAAAAAAACCAAACAATGACAAATAAATTATCAAAATGTGAATGGTAGGCACAAATGTATCACACAGAAGCAAAAATTTTTCATGTCTGATGGTTAGATTCCAATTGAAATGTATGTTACTGGTAAATTGTCTGAAGGGGGGTCACAGTTTAGCTCAGCTGGCTGGACAGTTGCTTCATGACACAAAGCAATGTCACCACTGTGGGTTCAATTCCCCTACCAGGATAGACTATTCATGGGACCCAGACTTCTCAACCTTCGCCTGGGGTATGGTGATCCCTCAAAGAGGAGATCTGCCCTTTGGTCATCTGGGACTCTGGCAAATTGCCTTTAGCTTTGGTTACTGTTGGGTAAGTTACATATGCATTGCACTGGAGATGGGACTGCTGATCTTTTCAAACATGATTAGTTTTGAAAGAATTTCCAGATATGGTGGGGAAAAGTCTGAGGTCACATACCAACCGACTTTCCTGCTGCTGTCAGACTTTTGAATGGACCTACCTTGTGTTAAGTTGATCTTTCTCTACACCCTAGCTATGACTGCAACATTATATTCTGCACCATCTCCTTTCCTTCGCAATGAACAGTAAGCTTTGTCTAGCACGCAAGAAATAACACTTTTCATTGAATGTTGATGCATGTGACAATAACAAATCAAATCAAATCAAATCCTATTCTAGTTTCATCTCAAATGCCGTCACTGGTTACGAATAGGGGTAACAGGTGAAAGGATCGGTGCAGGAAAGATTAAAAGACCTGCTTTTCATGTTTTCGATCTGTGCTGCTAAATAACTCCAGAACTAATCACGTTGATGATGTGTTTTCCTCTTTCTGGTGCTAATCTCCTCCATTTCTGTCCCATCAAAGGTTAAATGTGATTGCGCCCTGTTGCAGCTTTGAGTGCAAAGGGGCATGTTAATTTATGACTCGATTAGCTTTTTATGTGATATTCCATGCTGCCATTTTTTGCACAGTATCCCTCACATTTTGCTGATTTGACAGAAGAATGGTTAGGTTGGAGTGTACTGATGGGGGTCTTGACTACATTAATGCTGAGCACAGTGAATGCTGCCAGCTCGCAATGGATAACAAGCAACTAATCTAACTGAGGGCTTCAAGTTATGTCACGGAAAGCAAGAGAACGGCTCAAACACCTGAATCCTGAAATTGGATTGCTGCCTGTAATTCACTGATGGATGTGTGGCACTTTTTTTTAAATGTGTTGTGTTTTGACAGCAGTCATTTTTATTGAAATTGTGGAATAATGCCAAATGACACATGACCTCTGAGAATAATGCACGGTAATGTAAAGGTTTCCAGGATATGAGGCTATGAGATCTCACAGATATACGATTAAATATGATAGTGAAACGGGCACTCCCTTGCACCTTGATGAAGAACCATGGAAGTACAGGAATTTAACACACAAGGAGGTGGGCTTTTGGTTCATTATGCCCAAGGTCACAATTATGAATTCTCCCCTTAAAAGATGCAAGGGTCTTTTCATGAATAGCTGCCTGCATAGAATGTTAACCCTCTCTCCACTCACATCGTCTGTATCTTTAAGACTTGATTAGCTGCAAAGACTCACATTCCAACCATTATTTAGTAAATTGAGTTTGTGTCTTTATATGCCCTATTTGTGAACACAACTCGCACTTACCTGACAAAGGAGCAGTGCTCTGAAAGCTAGTGGCTTTTGCTACCAAATAAACTTGTTGGACTTTAACTGGTGTTGTGAGATTTCTTACTGTGTTTACCCCAGTCCAATGCTGGCATCTCCACATCATACATAGAGCAAATGTGTAAATTCTGATGCAGTTAGATCAATCGCATGGATTATTTAAATTCAGTCCTGGGGCATGGGTGTCATTGGCTGGGCCAGCATTTATTACCATTCCTGGTTGCCTTTGAATTGAATGGTTTGCTCGGCCATTTCAGAGGGCAGTTGAGAGTCAACCACATTGCTGTGGCCCTGGAGTCACATGTAGGCCAGACCAGGTAAGGACGGCAGATTTCCTTCCCTAAAAGTGAACCAGATGGGTTTTTCTGACAATCGTCAACGATTTCATGGTCATCAATAGATTCGTAATTCCAGATTTTTTAAATTGAATTCAAATTCCACTGTCTGCTGTGACAGGATTCGAACCCGGGTCCCCAGAACATTAGCTGAGTTTCTGGATTAATAGTCGAGCAATAATACCACCAGGCCATTGCATGTAGGTTCACAAAAGTGATCCTGGGAATGAAAAGCTTGATGTCTGAGGAGCATTTGAGGACACTGGATTTGTACTCGATAGAGTTTAGAAGGATGAGGGGAGATCTAATTGAAATTTACAGAATATTGATAGAAGAGACATGGACAAGACGTTTCCATTAATAGTAGAGACTAGGATCTGAGGGCACAGCCTCAGAGTAAAGGGATAACATTTACCAATCGAGATGAGGAGGAATGTCTTCAGCCAGAGGGTGGTGAATCTGTGGAACTTATTGCTGTGGAAGCCAGGTCCTTGTGTCTATTTAAGACACAGATAGATAGGTTCTTGACTGGTAAGGGGATCAGGCGTTACAGAGAAAAAGCAGGAAAATGGGGATGAGAAGCTTTTTAGCCATGATTGAAAGATGGAGCAGACTCAATGGGCTGAGTGGCCTAATTCTGCTCCTATATCTTATGGTTTGACGGTTTTATATTCATGCTGGAACTAGCAGCTTGTTCATCCAGTGATAATAAGTCCACTATTACCAGGGGAATTGGGAAATATAAGGGTAAGATCCAATAATGGAGGCAAACTTCCTTCACACAACCACCCCAGTCATACAGCCCTGCCAATTGTGAGAGGTTTAACATGGTTAAGGGGTTTACATAGGATTTACGTAGTAATGCAGGCTACATTACTGAAACAGGCCATTTAGCCCAACAGGTCAAGGCTGGTGTTTATGCTCCACTTGTACTTCCTTCCACCTTATTTCTTCTCAACCTATCACAGTATCTTTTAATCCCCATCTTCCTCATAGTTTGCCCACCCCAAATTTGTTGGTAGGATCTGACAGCCATTGGAAATGTGTCCCTAAAGGCATCAGCGTTGCTTATACACAGGGGGACGATGGATAGTTGGATAGAACTTTGAGCCGGGCGTTCTGGATAACCACAGTCCCCTGCAGTCAGCCAGACCCCATCAGCTCAGTTGGCTGAATGGCTGGTTTGTGATGCAGACCAATGCCAACAGCGCAGGTTCAATTCCTGAACCGGCTGAGGTTAGTCATGAAGGCCCCTCCTTCTTAACTTTTCTCCTTGCCTGAGGTGTGGTGGTGCTCGGGTTAAATCATCACCAGTCAGCTCTGCCCCTCAAAGGGGAGAGCAGTCTATGGTCACCTGGGACTATGGTAACTTGACTTTGCTGTAGTTAGCCAGTGTCAGATCTTCTAGACGTGTACAGCAGGAATTAGGAATGGACTTGTAAAGATGGCACAAGTCACCTCTATTGAGGTAAGGTTCCATCCCGTTGAACTTGCAATACCTAATTGTCTGATAATGCCTGGGATTGTAGCATACTCGTTTTCAAACCCATAGATCTATCCACTTGAAAAATCCACAATATAAGATCTATCTACAAATACAGATAGAAGTGGCAGAGGGCAGTGCACAATGTATAAGATAAACCTGCAGGGAAGAGTCCTAAGTGTATGCTGCCAATTTTTTCTCCCCAAATCTTTGTTGTGTCTTTGTAACAAGAAATCCCAAAGTGAATTCAACACGTGTTAAACATCTGCAAAGCATCTGTAGCTGGAGAGGAGGCACAAATTTGTTATCGACTCTCATCATTAGCCATTAAATGGTGGGTGGCATGGTGGGTAGTACTACTGCCTCACAGTGCCAAGACCTGGGCTCGATTCCTGGCTTGGGTCACTATCTATGGGGAACTTGTGCATTCTCACCATGTCTGAGTGTGTTTCCACCGGGTGCTTCGCTTTCATCCCACAGTCTAAAGACGTACTGGTTAGGCGCATGTTAAATTCTCCCTCAGTGTAGCCGCACAGGCGCCGGAGTGTGGCGACTAGGGGATTTTCACAGTAACTTCATTACAGTCTGAATATCAGCCTACTTGTGATGAATAATAAATTTTAACTTTTTAAATGTGTCTTTTTTCACAAGGTCTAACACAAAGGAAAACACTCTTTCATTTCCTGATGTGTGAAGTTACAAGCTGTCAACGCAGGACATTTATTGCCCTATATCTGGATCTTCATACAGAGACTAGGGACAAATAATGGACAAGTGCATAGATGTACGCAACAATAATCACCAAAGGTCCAGATTAATGTATATCTGTCCTGTGGAAAGGAAAGCAACATTAGATTATCCAGAATATATGGCACAACAAAAAAAAAACATTCAGGGTGCACCAGCCACAACTTATAACTGTACAGTTATTCACTAATTCCTCTTGGACATTCTAAATACATTCCTGTAAAACTAATGTATTCGATGTATGTCAATTACAGGTATGTCGTGACACACATTTCTCTCTATATCAGGTTAAAGGAAACGGATAGATGAGCAACTTGAATTTTGAAGAGCATTAATGTTTCAGTCTCCTGATAGATGTTGATTATAGAAGAGATAAAATTCGCACAGTAATGTCGGCTTGAGAGAAGTAATATCCATAAATTTTAAGATTTATATACTCCAGTCACTTACTACATAAATAAACTCAGCTCCTCCACACAACAGCGGAGATTCTCAAGCTAAGCGTTAGGTCGCTGTGTGACTGATCAAGATTGTTAACATAATAAACACCCCAGCAACAAATATACAAATAAGATGCACGGCTGGCATTTAATTTTGTGCTAATGAACTTGGCAGGTGGGCAGCAGTAGCAAACATATACCTGGCTGGACATGCGGCACAGTGGAACAAGCTTCTTATTTACAAATTTCCAAAGGAAAGCAGACCGACTGCTTTTGTAACTGATGTTTATTAGGTGTCAAATGCACTGTGAAGCGTGCACTCGACTGTTCAGTGAGGATGAGTAAAAACTGAACCAATGTCAAATGGAGGTGGAAACTTACTACAGCAACTAACATTAAGTCTGGCAGGGATATTGGAAGATGTGTGGAGTTGCTGCTTTGATGAACATTTCCAAAGTCCTGCCGCTCCTTTTGAAAGTTCTGTGCCTTGACTCTGACCTGAAACTGAAGGTTTCTCCCCGCCCACCTTGCTCAAATTGATGAGTTGGCAAAAAATGTTAAATTAAATGTTACGTGTTAAATTTTCTCCGGACGCTCGGAGGGTTGGCACAGTGGTTACCGCTGCTGCTTCACAGTTCCAGAGACCTGGGTTCGATTACCGGCTTGAGTCACTGTCTGTGTGGAGTCTGCACATTCTCCCCGTGTCTGCGTGGGTTTCCTCCCAGAGTCTGAAAGACATGCAGATTAGGTGGATTGGCCATGCTAAATTCTCCCTCAGTGTAACCAAACAGGCACCGGAGTGTGTGGCAACTCTGGGATTTTCACAGTAACTTAACTTCATTGCAGTGTTAATGTAAGCCTACTTGTGACTAATAAACTAACTTTTCCTCCCACACTCCAAAGGTGTGCAGATTAGGTGGATTGACCATACTAAATTGCCCCTGAGTGTCGGGGGATTAGCAGGGTAAATGCCTGAGGTTAAAGGGAAAGGGCCTGGTGGGATTGTTGGTGTGGGTTTGATGGGCCAAATGGCCTTCTCCTGCCCTGTGGAGGTTCTAGATTCGAGAAACAGCATGCCAACAGCAGGAGATGGACAAGGGTAAGATTAAGTACTGGGAGTAAGGGATGCACGAAGGCCAGGAATGATATGCACACTTTAAAGTACCTCATCAGCCTGGCATAATTATGGAACCATAGAAACATATAACACAAGACACTATTTGGCCCCTTGTGCCTCTGCTAGCTCTTTGAAAGAACAGTTATACTTAACCCACATCCCCATTGCTTGTCCTGCAAGTTCCTTATACTCTGGCACCCATCTCTTAGAATAATTTACAAGATTAGCTTCCAATGTCTTTCCAGGCAGTGTTGTGTTCTTAAAATTATTTACTGTAGTGGCACGGTGACACAATGGTTTACACTGCTGCCTCACAGTGCCAGGAAGTCAGGTTCAAATCCCAGTTTGGGTGACAGTCTGTGTGAATTTTGAACATTCTCGTTGTATCTGCATGGGATTCCTCCGGGTGCTCCAGTTTCCTGCTGCAGTCCGAAAGGTTGTGCATTGGTCATGCTGAATTCCTCCTCAGTGCACCTGACACGTACCAGCCGACTGAAGAACAGCTTCATCCCGCCTGCCATCAGAGTTTTGAATGGACCTACCTCGCATTAATTTGATCTACACCCTAGCTATGACTAACTCTACATTCTGCATTCCCTCTTTTCCTTCTCTATGTAGAGAATACTTTGTTCATGAAGCACGCAAGATACTTTTCACTGTATAATAATACATATGATAATAATAAATCAAATCAAATCAAAATGAATAGGCACTGGAGTGTGGTGACAAAGGGACTTCCACAGTAACCTCTTTGCAGTGTTAATATAAGCCTACTTGTGATGCTAACAAATAAACATTTCCTTGAATGCATTTGCTTTATAAGGCACAATGTGCCAATCACTCATGAGAGATTGGGTAAACACAATTAGGGGTTCATTTATTAAGACTAAGCATACATCTTAGACAATCTTACATTGTTGTGAAGCTTGGAATCACTGACTGGAATTTTCCAGTCTCCCACACTCCGTCACCCTGCCAGTGAGAATGGAGAACTTGGTGCTCAGCCAGATCTCCATTCACAGCAGCGGGATCGGAGAATATCAGACATGGGTGAGGCTGGAGAATTCCAGCCACTAGGAGCTATGTTGCCTGATCTGCTGCTTAAACTATAAGTAAAACAAAAACTGGAACATCCAATGCTTTCCTCATTTCACTTCCGTTGACGTGTACAGGATCACCGTCATCTTTTTCTAAACCCGAACAAGGTTGTAAAATACCAGCCACTGCTGCTGAGCATGCGCGTACATGTGGAGTTAGAATCATAGAATCCTACAGTGCAGAAAGAGGCCCTTCGGCCCATCGAGCGTGCACCAACCACAAACCCACCCACGCTCTACCCCCATAACCCTACATATTTTACCCGCTAGTCCCTCTAACCTCAGCAGCCTAGTACACTAAGGGGCAATTTTTAGCATGGCCAAACAACCTAACCTGCACGTCTTTGGACTGTGGGAGGAAACCAGAGCACCCAGAGGAAACCCACACAGACACGAGGAGAATGCGCAAACTCCACACAGACAGTGACCCGAGCCGGGAATCGAACGCAGGTCTCTGGAGCTGTGAAGCAGCAGTGCTAACCATTGTGCTACCATGCCGCCTCACAGTAGTTTGGTTGAAGGGAGGAATAACATATTCCACATGACTAGATAGCAAGGCAATATTCGCTGTCCAGGCTCACACAAGATGAAATGATCTTGTGTGTGGAAGTGGCAGATGGTGCACACTGTGCCTGTGAGAGAGAAGAGAGAAATGTGTGTTGAAAGAAAGAAAATCTTTCGAAACACAGAGTTCATGAGGCAGTACAGTCTCCTATAATCAGTCACACCGACGCTTCAGATAAAACTGCTTTTCTCTGTTACTTGTTCTTTGAAGTTCTAAATGTGTTTGGAAAACAGCAAAAATAACTCATAATGGGTAGATATTCCCATGGAGAAAGATGTATGAGGAATTGATATGTATGAAGTCAAGCTTCAATGACAGCTATTTTTGCTACAAATGGCTTTCCCTATAAGTGAGTACAAATTTGTTTAGAAGCAAAACAAATCTTGCTGCATGTTCTCACTCATGTTCATGACAGAAGGATCACAATTAAAATGTTTCTTTCTTCCTCCCCATTGCTCTTTTCATCACCATCTGTTTCCTTCAGTTTCTTCAGTTCCTCTTCTGTCTTTTGTTCCTAATGGGCGAGAGCTTCTTATTCAGAGGTAAGATTTATTCAAAATCAGAGACTGTGCAAAAATGTGCTTAGTCTGAGTAGATCTATGATGTAGATACAAAGATCTGAGATGACATACAAAGCAGCTTCTTCCCTGCTGCCATCAGAATTTTGAATGGACCTACATCGCATTAAGTTGATTTTTTCTGTACACCCTAGCTATGACTGTAACACCACATTCTGCACTCTCTCATTTCCTTCTCTATGAACAGTAAGCTTCCTCTGTAAAGTGCGCAAGAAACAATACTTTTCATTGTATGCTAATTTGGGTTGGTGGTTGGGTGGGGGTGGGGGGGTCAAAGCTGAGTCAGGTTGGGCAGTTGAGGGGAGAATTGGAGGGGTGGTCAGTGTGATTGATTGTGAGGATCAGTTGCATAATTACCCAAGAGTTAAACAAAGATTTTTTGGTCTGATATCAAATTATATGACACTCTGAGCGGAACTTATGGCATTCAGGAGGAAAAATTAAATGATCATTTGAGCATAAAATAGTATAGTTCCAATTCTGTCAACTCAACTTTTTTCATTTATTTTGACCAGACTAGCCTCATTGTCTGATTAACTCCCTGACCCACATGACCAGCCTTCAACTAGACAACCCATCCCAACCCAACCTGACTACTTCCCGACCCATCTACACACTCACCCACCTACCCACTTGCTCACCCATCCACCACCCATCTGCCAATATACCCATCTACAACACTATGAATCTTTCAGCCCCCTCATGCTCCCTCACCATCACATCCATCTAACACTTCCCCATCTACCACCTCACCCACCTATTCACCTGCCACCATAAGCATTTATCAACTAACCTCACTTCACGTTCATTCATTCATCCACTTGCACATTCACTACATTCACACTCAGCATTTGCACACACTTAATGGTAACTGGTGCTGTAAGAAGATGGCATGGCTTTTGTGTTGATTCTTTTTGCTGTTGTCTCCGTGGATTTCCATGCTGAGGCAGTGCCTCATACATTGTGGATTGAATCCCTGGCCTTGGTAAATGTTTGGTAAATGGCTTTGGTACGGTCAAGTGGCTAGCTCTTAGACTGACCGATGTCAGGCATAGCGGGCGGGATATCCGGCCGTGCTTGCCTGAAAACCAGAGATTCCCGTTTGACTTCAATGGACCTTCACATGGTCCATCCCGCACTTGCTAAAATTCCAGTGGGATGGGAGAATTCCGGCAGGCATTTCTCAGTCTGGCCAGAACTCTACTGCCTCACCCACCATGGAATTGGCATGGGCGAGGCTCTGACAATGGAAATCTCCGCTAATTTCGGGCAGGAATTTCTGGTCTCACCCGAGCGAGGCCATAAAATCCCACCCAGTGATCGGAAGATTTGGGCCAACTATTTTTACTTATTTCAACTCTCTCTTCTCCCAGTCATTTATCTTTCTTTCCCTCTCTACTGTTGCTTTCCAAACTTGCTTCTTTCCTGTCTTACCTTCTTTCTGCTGAGCCTCCCATCACTTC
Organism: Carcharhinus amblyrhynchos; assembly: GCF_965287045.1. NCBI lineage: Eukaryota > Metazoa > Chordata > Chondrichthyes > Carcharhiniformes > Carcharhinidae > Carcharhinus > Carcharhinus amblyrhynchos. The sequence continues at coordinate 6,431,438 of NC_137333.1, read as the reverse complement.
TTTTAATGCTCCTGCTATCAATTATTATATGTCAAAAATCTCAGTGATCAATAAAAGACTGAATTTTATTGTAAGGTTGACTGAAATGAGTTATGTTTGTCCTTCCTGAATTCCATAAACGCTCCTCAAAAATATGCTGATTTTATTCACTGTTTATCAAGAATAAGTGTAAATTTGTAAATGACGTAAGTGAGCATCTTAAATTTTTGAATAATTCACACTCAATGGTAAGATTTATTCCAAATCAGAGGTTGTACATCAATGCTGCAGGTCACTTGAGTTTAATTACATTGTGTTATGTTCTATTGTTCAGTGTTTGATTCTTTCTGTCTGGTATCTGTTCTCAGTTCAATGTGTGATTAGTTAAGCCTGGGTGTGGTAACTGAAAAGCGGAACCAACTTGTCGGCAAGCAGCTAGCAGACATTTTCAAGTGTTGAATAAAACCTCAGTTCACCATACATTCTGGAGTGTGTCATCTCTGCACATCATCACTGCATAAACCACAATATATTGATCTTCTGGTATCTTCAATTAGAAAAGGAAGGTACAAGGAGTAGCGCTTCACCATCTGAAAGCTATTTGAAGTTTTATTGCTGCCAAATACATAGTTTCAGAGTTCTTTTGGAATTGTGTAGAACCCCCTCTCGAGCAGTATGACTCATGTTAAATGTATACAGTGAATATAACTACTGGAGGTGGTACTGTGGCACAGTGGTTAGCACTGCTGCCTCACAGTGCCAGGGACGTGGGTTCACTTCCAGCCTTGGGTGATTGTCTGTGTGGAGTTTGCATGTTCTCCCCGTGTCTGCCTGGGTTTCCTCCGAGTCTTCCGGTTTCCTCCCGCAGTCCAAAGATGTGCAGGTTAGGCGGATTGGCCATGTTAAATTACCCCTGTGTCCCAAGATATGTCGGTTAGATGGATTAGCCATAGGAAGTGTGGGCAGAGGAGGAGTCATGGGTAAGGTGCTCTGTCAGGGAGTCAGTGCAGTCTCGATGGGCTGAATGGCCTCTTCTGCAGCGTAGGGATTCTATGATTCATGTTTTCCGACCTGTTTTTGTAACCCACTATTCCAAGATGAGGTTCAAGGGTATTAGAGAAGAAATTCCATTTCATGCTCTACCTTATTTTGGTCCTCTGTATTATAGTTCAAATGGACTCTATTTCGGCAATATTTTCCCAGCAATTATCTGGGGCAGAAAAGTGGATGAGATATCTATAAATATCCACAGCAGGACCTGGCTCACTTTATAAATAACCAATATTATTGTCAGTCATGTAAAACAAGTCTTCCAACTTGTAGGGCCAAATACATGCTGGGATATCGTCTGGCTGCAAGTAAAGTTCAAGACAAGCATCAGGGTGATAATGAGTATTACAGACTTACAATTGTATAGGAGCCGTACCAACAGAGAGGAATGAAAAGATGCAACAGTGTGATTGTATCAATTAGGTAGTTAATGAAGGGAAGGTAATAGTGATGGGATATTTCAATCATCCACTTACACTGTGGACAAACAAAGGCAGAAACCAGGAATGAGCAGCACCCTCGGGCATTTCTTGCTGCAGTCAACGATTCCTTCTTAACTCAATGCTTCGAAACACATAGAGCGGATCGTAGAAACACAGAAACAAAAGAATAGAAGCAGGACTAGGCCATTCCACCCTTCTAGACTGCTCTGCTGCCATTCATTTCGAGCATGGCTGATCATTAAAATCAATATCCTGATGTCACCTTCCCCCCATTTCCCTTTAGCCCCAATTTCTAATTTCTTCTTGAAATCACACAATGTTTTGGCCTCAACTACATTCAGTGGTAGTGAATTCCACACATGCACCATTCACTGGGTGAAGAAATTTCTCCTCACCTCAGTCCTAAAAGGTTTACCCCTTATCCTCAAACTATGACCCCGAGTTCTGGACTTCCCCCACCATCAGGGACATTTTTTTCAGAATCTACCCTGTCTAACCCTGATAGAATTTTATAAGCTTCTATGAGATCCCCAAACTCCAATTATTGTAATCCGAATTGACTTAGTCTCTCCTCAATGACAGACCTGCCGTCTCAGGAATCAACCTGGTAAATCTTCGCTGCACTCCTGTCATAGCAAGGATAACCTTCCTCAGATAAATTCAGCAAAACTGCACATGTATTGGGTTTAGCGTTTAAGTAATGCACCACAGCAGGCTAATGGCACAGTGGCTAGCTCTGCTGCCTCACGGTGCCAGGGATCTGGGTTTGAATCCCGGCTTGGGTCACAGTTTCTGTGAAGTCAGCACCTTCTCCCCGTGTTTACGTGGGTTTCTTCCAGGCACTCCGGCTTCCTCCCACAGTCTGAAAGACGTGCTGGTTAGGTGTATTGGCCATGTTAAATTCTTCCTCCAAACAGGCGTCAGAGTGTGGCGACCAGGGGATTTTCACATTAACCTTATTGCAGTGTTAAGTTAAGCCTACTTGTAACACTAACAAATAAACTTAAAATTCTGAGGTGCAGCATCAGTCCTCCAGTGAACTAGGGTGCTGCAGCAAGATAAATGGTGGTGTTGCGTTTTCAAATAAACCTCAAAAAGGAAAGGGGAAAAAGTAAGGCAAAACAACTTGGCTATGATTAAATAGAACAAAAAACAAGTGCAAATAAAGGTACTGCAACATTTAAAATATAGCATTTTTCTTAAAGTGTGAAAAGAAAAGAAGTCTTATATATCTTTGCACAAAGGAAGAAAGTGTGTAATGAAATGGGCTTTAAGGAGAGTAACTTCAGTGATTGGCAGCTAAGGAACATTTCCATAAATCTTTATAGATAGAATAATAGAGAGAAGAAGCAGTCAACATTGTATTATGGTCAGGAGGGGGTTAAATTTAAACAGCCCTGATTTTTCTACTCAAACCCACCTATAAACAGAAAGATGTTTTAGATTTGCTTCCCTCTTTATAAGCAGTGGCATATTTACCAAACCCTCCGAGTTTTAGAGTGATCCAATTCTTATGGCAAACTTGAGATAGGATGAAGTTAAAGGGTTAGTTTATTTTGCACACACTCAAATGTGGGAGGACAGGTCATAGTGTTGCCACCTTTGCATTCATAGAATAAAAGAGGGATAGAGAAAAGACCACAGGGGGGATAAATAATATTTCACATGCATTCCAGAGACAGAATCAATTTCCAATGGGGTATTCCTTTGATTAGATCACCGAGCTGAAAACAAATGCTGAATAATGCACTTTTTCAGTGGAACAGGCTTTGTGCAAAGTGACATTCATACAATTGATATTCAATCTTTCAGGGGCTGGTATAGATGTTCATTCAAAAACTATGGTCTGATTATAACTTGTGGGTATAGCACAACTTAGAGACAGAGCCCTGTTTATTGGGACAGGAGGAAAGGCGATCCATTGTAAAAATTGGATGCTGTATCTGCTCTCATGTAAACATTGCTGGGCAAATCATTTTGTGGATTCTTGATCTGGCTTTAGCGGCTTTAGTTTCACCTTGTCCGTGAAATTGGTCAGTCCAAATCGACCCAATGCAGAATGGATCTCCAGTTTTTTTTTCAATGAGAGATGTGCTTTTATCTGCCTTGCAAATTGACTCTAGGTTGTGCCACATTTGCAGATTGTTTCTTCTGGAAAATCTATACCAGCATCTACATCTGTAGATGTAGCCAGGTTTTCAATCTGGGCAAAATTCCTCTTCTGGGTTCCTGATCGCTAGATGGTAAAATAGGACTCTGATGTTTGCTGCACAGCAAGGCAGCATTACTGATCACACAGGTTAAAGGTCCATGTCACAAGGCTCCCACCTCATAGCAGTGTCTTTGACAAAGGGTGTGTATCCCCCATCAGGGTCCCTGAGATGGTTAAAAAAAAATTCAGCTATTCAGAATGAAATGGAATGTGATGAGACCGTTTGTTCTAGCTGGACAGACTAGATGCAGGAAGGCTGTTTCCCCTGGTTGGGGAGTCTAGAACCAAGGAACACAGCCACAGGGTATGGCATAGATCATTTAGGACTGAAATGAGGAAAACATTCTCTTTACTCAAAAGGTAATGAACCTGTGGAATTCTCCACCACAGAAGGCTGTGGGGGCCAAGTCAAGGAATGTACTCAAGAAAATGGTAGATAATCTTTTAGATTTTAACAACATCAAAGAGTATGGGGAGAATATGGGAACACCATATTGAAATTGAGGATCAGCTGTGGTCATATTGAATGGTGGAGCAGGCTCAAAGGGCCAAATGGCCTATTCCTGCACTGCATTTCTATGCTTCTATGTTTCTCCCTCAGGTACTTACCCAGTTGCCCCTCATGCATCTGCACTTTTCACTGTTGAAAGGTGTTGGGTGTACTTAGGTCGGTCTCATTCCTCCTGTGGCTCAACAGTAAGTATTTGGCAACCACCAACAACTATATTCATAGGTAGAGTAAAGGTCCAAGCTGAGAGCTGTCTCCATGCTTACCTCCACACACAGCTGTGTCCAATACTACACTGACCCCTAGGTGCAGGTCATGCACTCTCTTGCATCACTGTGTGGACAGCGCTGTACTCAGTCCCATGTTAACTCTTTCTGTGGCTTAAACTACACTCAGTAAGTAGTCTCACAACGCCAGGTTAAAGTCCAACACGTTTATTTGGTAACACAAGCTTTCGGAATGCTGCTCCTTCATCAGGTGAGTGCTCGTCATCAGGTGGTGAAGGGGCAGTGCTCCAAAAGCTTGTGCTACCAAATAAACCTGTTGGACTTTAACCTGGTGTTATGAGACCACATACTGTGCCCACCCCAGTCCAACGCCAGCAACTCCACATCATTTAAACTACATTGACCTCACAAGGGTTGTGTAGTAGTGAGTTCCACATTGCCAACACTCACTGGGAAAGAGGCTTCTCTTCAATTCTTTATTGGATTTATGACTGATTGTCTGATATTATAGGCTTCAAGTCTTGGGCAGGAGCAGGGCAATCAGTACCTCAAACGTGTTGATCCATTCAATTAGATTATGGCTGGTCTGAGCTGTAACTTCACACTTATGGGAGGCAATGACGGAGTGACATTATCACTAGATTTTTAATCCAGAAACTCAGTTAATATTCTGGCGACCCGGGTTCGAATCCCGCCATGGCAGATGGTGAAATTTGAATTCAATAAAAAAAATCTGGTAGTAAGAATTTACTGATGACCATGAAACCATTGTCGATTGTTGGAAAAACCTATCTGGTTCAATAATGTCCTTCAGTGAAGGAAATCTGCTGTCCTTAACTACATGTGACAGAGTGTGGTTGACTCTCAGCGGCTCTCAGGAAAATAGGGCTGGGCAGTAAATGTTGGCCAGCCAGCGACGCCCATGTCCCACAAATGAATTAAAAAAAACTCCATTGGCCCACCTTATGCCCTCTTGAAGATCAATGTGTGATGTATCAGCCAAGCAGCCTGCTTGGTGCAGAACTTATCCATATAAATTGTCAAATATGGACAAAAAAAAACATGAATCCACAAGACGTCTATCTGTATGTGAACAAAATCCTTAAAGCACTATACATTTGAATTATATTCATTGAAAGTTGGACTGAACCAAATATAAAAGTGAAGACTTGCAATGATTGGAATTCCGAGCCCACAAGATAGAACATGGAAAACAAAGGATATTTCAATTTCTTGAAATGTAAAGATATTTTCTTCAACAAAGAAAAATGAATCAAACAAGGAGGCGTTCAAAATTTCAGTCATGTTCTGCTTACCTATCATGGACACGTTCCAAATCTCGACTTCAGGGGAATATTCTCCCTGTAAAATATCTTGTAACATATTTCACCAGAGCTGTAAACACAGTGGTAAGCACTGATCATGCCTACCACAGCTAGCCTAATGACTTTTGCCTTTAAAATACAAATAACCCCCTTAGTGGCTTCATTCCAGGAACGGATTAAATACTTTCATAAATGCTTGGGAGTTAATATTCAAAGAACTCGGTTTATTGGGACAGGAGGAAAGGCAATGCATTGTAAAAAAAAATTGGATGCTGTATCTGCTCTCATGTAAACACTGCTGGGCAAATCATTTTGCGGATTCTTGATCTGGCTTTAGAGGCTTTAGTTCCGCCTTATCCATGAAATTGGTCAGTCCAAAATCGACCCAATGAGGAATCATTCTCCAGTTAATTTTTTATGAGAGACGTGCTTTTATCTGCTTTGCAAATTGACTCTAAGTTGTGCTGTACCCGCACGTTATAACCAGAGAAGATAACCTGTAGCCTTGTTGCATTCAAACCTATGTTTTTTTTAAACTGCTTGGCTCACCTTTCTGGGAATTGTATTACTGTGCACTGCCTGACATCCATCATCAAACACAACCTCCAAAAAACAGGAACATTGCTGAATTTGTGTTTTGTAAAGTCCAATTACATACACACCGCATTTGAAGGGTTCCATGGAATAAAATGTTATTTTGTGCACCACATTCTTCTTTTCCATTAGAACACTCTTGGATTAATAGTTGTAGCATTCTGCCACAGTGCTGTGCGTCCAAAATTAAAGTTGGGTCAATGCAGTATGAATTATGAAAACACCACCTTGAACAAGACGCTTACAGAAGATTTTTTTTTGTTATTAAGAGGTATGAGAAGCAGACCATACACACATTGGACCATAATTTGCTGTCAAAATAACAGTGAGGTTTATGGTGCTTGCAGTTATTTATGCATACATGATACAGAAGCTTCACAAAAGGGCAGATACACGAGTAAACACAGAATCCAAATGTTTCTGCCCGAGTTCCCCTGCTCCACTGTCTGCTTCACAGGAGCAACATCTCACTGTCTGGCTTCTTATTAAAATGTATTGAATGGTATGAAATTGCAGTATGTGCATGCTGTAGGTATGAACTAAACTCATTCTAGAAAGTTAAGAAAGCAAGAGATTACAAAGTGTAACAAAGACTCTACAGGAGATTATGCCGGCATCTTGTGAACGTAGCCCAGTCCTTCAGGCAGACCAACTTCCCATTCATTGACTCCGTCTACACTTCCCGCTGCCTTGGAAAGGGCCACATAATGAAAGATCCCACCCACCCTGGACATTCTCTCTTCCACCTTCTCAGGAAAAAGGTACAAAAGTCTGGGATCACGTACCAACCGACTCAAGAACAGCTTCTTCCCTGCTGCATTCGGAACTTTGAATGGACCTACCTTATACGAAATTGATCTCTCTCTGCACCCTAGCTATGACTGTAACATTACATTCTGCACTCTCTTCTTTCCTTCTCCCTTATATACTCTATGTACAGTATGCTTTGGCTGTATATCGCTCAAGAAACAATACTTTTCACTGCATACCAATACATAGGACAATAATAAATGAAATCAAACAAAATAGTCTTTTTCGTTTCAGTCTACAGGCCATTTCAATAACATGGTAAATGTTATTAACGTTACACTGAAAACGACTGTTGCAAGCGCGTCATCTCATTCATTCCGGTTTTCATTGTTTTTAAAGATTTTAAAGTATAATTTAAAATAAAATCCTTTTCTTTCTTTTTTCTTTAATTCTTTTTTGACTCCGTTCTCAAAGTTATAAAGTCAATGCTCAGAGTGGACTGGCCAGGCCCGAATCCATTCCTTGCTTGCTCCAAAAACAAATTCAAATTTTGTTTGAATCCAATTCATGGTCCCTGTAACAGAGACAAGCAAGATCCAAGCTGGCAAGATAAGGCATTGCACTCCATCTTGGGTTTGACCTGATGTTTGATCTTAGCCAAAAGGCTGAGAGGTGATCGATAAGAACAGATACTACACTTGATCATAGCCAAAATCTCTCTTAATCCAGGCTTCCCCTCTCTTTATTTCACCCATTCTGATTTACACCTTCTTAGTCCTTCAGTTCTTAATTCCACAATCCTTACATTTGATTGGTTAAAGAGATACCCTATTGGTTTTGCTGATTGCTCAGTTTTTGGCTACCTACTTTCCCTTCACTGTGAGATTATCAGATCACAGTTTTAAAAACCCATCCAAAAATTGTAATCTAAAACATGTAAGAAAAGGTCATGGTGGCATAATGGTTAGCACTGCCACCTCACAGCACCAGGGACCCGGGTTCAATTCCCACTTGGGTCACTGACTGTGCAGAGTCTGAATGTTCTTCTCTGTCTGCGTGAGTTTCCTCCGGCTGCTCCAGTTTCCTCCTACAGTCCAAAACACATGATGGTTAGGTGCATTGGCCGTGCTAAATTCTCCCTCAGTGTACCCAAACAGGTGCTGGAGTGTGGCGACAGGGGGATTTTCAAAGTAACTTCAGTGCAGTGTTAATGCAAGCCTACTTATGACACTAATAAACAAACTTTAAAAAAAAGTATGTTAAGTTTTCTCTGGTGATTTCCTACGTTATATTCCCGGTTGAGAATGTTACAGTAAGTGGATTTAAATGCTAGCCTCATGCAGGATGAGAGAAGAAAAGCATCAGATGAAACAACTCAAAATGTTTTCCAGGAAATGGTTACACTCTAGTTTATAAGTCATAGAGACAGGTGAAATTTCAGGACAGTGTGTTTTGTTTAAATATGCTGATTAGCTGCTTGGGTTGAAAAGGTTTCCTTTATGATTTATTGATAAGTTTATAATTTCACCATAGTTGACATGCAGACAAGATCATGCTATCCCCACATTGTTAAAAGAAAAACATGCTGTTTACTTGCAGTTAAATAATGATGAATAAACAAAGTAAAATGCTTGTTCATTTGTGACTGGTGTATTTGTTTGATCCTAATTGAGCAGTGTAATGTGACATGGACATTTCGCATTATATGAATAACGTTGCTTATTAAAGGCAATTTGTTCAGTGGCATCAATCATGTCATTGGGTAGTTTTTTTTTAATTGTTGACATTGTCTGGTCCATTAGATGCATTTCTTTACCAGACTAATGCAACCAAAACTCCATTACTCTCATTTAAGTTACAAGATGCGAAGTCACATAATAGTAAACTTACTGTGAGTGCTGTTGATGTAATGATGATAATGGACGGAACCTGTAATTGTAACATGGTAATGTTTAATGTAACAAATTGGTGCTGGTCGGTAATGTTTTACGACAAGGTCTGACTACAGTGGCTTGACGTGACAACCATGTTGAAATATCTTGTGACAGCATTCTTAAACAATACCTCCGTCTTGATCAATTTTATATAATGTATTTCTGTTTGGCTAAATTTTGTATGATTGAGTTTCTGCCTGTGCAAAGCACTTTGTATTGCACTAATGTTAGCTAATAATAAAATTATGCCTTGGTTTACGTCAAAACCAATCTTTCTCTATTGAAATCTTTTAAGATTCATTCCCTGGTGGCACACAGGGCGCACCGCACCGACACATGAAAACTTCATTGACAAAAGTAATTTTGGTTGAGGAAAGTACTTACATGCATGCTTTGTCTCAGTGCTGTGAATTGGATCTTAATGCAATCTATGTTAACTCTTTCCATCTCATAATACTGCTGGAAAGGGCGAGGATAATAGCGGAGAGTAAACTCCGCACTGTTACTGCCCACAGTGACTCATGCCTGACCGGTGGTACCACAGGGTGTTTTACAGCCACAACACTGCCAGATGTGGTATGTAATGGAAAGACAACTGGCTGAGAATTGCCAAACACACTTCTGGGCCCTCAATCCTGTTAATTAAAGAAGATTAATGTATGTGATAAGTGGGGTATCCGACTTGTTCCGGTGATGTGCATCCAGCCACCGAAAGGATGTGCATCGCGTCTATCAAGGCTGCGGAAGCAAAACCGAGACCTCCGGCCCACACGATCGGTCTGCGAGGAAAATCGATGATTACCGTGCCCGTTGTGAAGAAATAAATGGACGTTAGTGTCCCTTCGCATTTGTACTGATCGCAATATCAGATGAAGAGGACAAGGAGCAGGTTCTGGGGAACCCAAAGACTTTGCCTTTCAGACTGAAGTCTACTATGCCCCGAAGGGTCGAGCTTGGTTAGACGGTGAGCGGTACAACTCCCAGGTTGCACAAGTGGGGTATCATATGTCACCGTCAATATTTTTGGATCTGTTGTATTGCCAATTGTACTAATTTAGGTAAATAAACATCACCGAGTATTCGCGATGATGAGTTAGAAGGTAAATATCTCCAAACAATTGAGCAAAAACTAATCTTACTTGGTTTTGCATGTTGGCCAAGGTTTTACAATAGTGATGGGGCCAAACTCTTCGCACTTGCAATCATCGCTGCTCTAAACTAACACCACCTGCTGGAGTCCACATACACGCAGTTAAATGCAGAAATTCAGAAGTCGCTGTTAATGGTTCTACATTCTTCCATATAGGTTGCTGTTGAGTATCACCCAGACTGCAGGAATCATTGAACTGACGAAAGCTGTAATCGTGTATGAAGATTTTAAAAATTCATTTGTGGGACATGGGCGCCACTGGCTGGCCAGCATTCATTGCCCATCCCTAGTTGCCCTTGGAAAGCAGTTGAGAGTCAATCGCATTGCCGTGGCTTTGCAGTCACATGTGGGCCAGGCCAGGCAAGGATGGCAGATTTCCTTCCCTAAAGTGAGCCAGATGGGTTTTTCTGACAATTGACAATGGTTTCATGGTCATCAGTAGATTCTTATACCCAGATATTTTTTATTGAATTCAAATTCCACCATTGCTGTGATGGGATTCGAACCTGGGTCCCCAGAGCATTAGTTGAGTTTCTGAATTAATAGACTAGTGATAAACACCACTCCCCTACCACCTCCCCTATAAAGTGCAATTATTTATCGCGTTTTCTGTATAATTTGATTTAAAAATGAAAACATTAGTCTTTCTAACCTAGTTTGCTATTTTTGAGTCCACTTCAATGTGACTAATGTCTGACAATGCCTGATTTTACTTTTTAAGACATCGCTGTTACTGGATGATCTATGGATTACCTGGACTCTGTGCCAGATTCAAACTCACATCATAAAAGAGGAAATCCGCAGCACTGTGATCCCTAGACCTTTGTCAAGGTCTGCCGTGTTTCACTGCAGCCATTAAAATCCAGGCCGTCAAACATTACAACCTAAACATTACTTTAGGTGATAAAGTTTCAGTATAACATTCATAACAGGGGCAGCATGCTGACACAGTGGTTAACACTGCTGCCTCACAGCTCCAGGGACCTGGGTTCAATTCCCAGCTTGGGTCTGTGCGAAGTCTGCACGTTCTCCCCATGTCTCCTTAGGTTTCATCCGCGTGTCCGATTTCATCCCACAGTCCGAAAGACGAGCTGGATATTGGCCATGCTAAATTCACCCTCAGTGTACCCGAACAGGCACCGGAATGCGGCAACTAGGGGATTTTCACAGTAACTTAATGGTAGTGTTAATGTAAGCCTATATGTGAGTTAACTTTAACTATTATTATGTTAATACAGATTTTTAAGTAGGTTACCTTGCTAAAGTAGAAATATCATGTGGACACAAGAAACATTTATTCACCAGAAGCAACAATTAAATGAACGCAATGTTTGGGTTATGGAATCATACGATGCAGAATAAGATCATTCAGCCCATCATTCCTGTGTCAGTTCTCCGAAAGAGTTATCTCATTAGTTCCACTGCCTTTCTCTTTCCTCTTAACCTTTCTTTTTTAAGTAGAGATTCAATTCTTTTTGAAAGTTTAATGTTAAATCCACTTCCACTCCCTTTTGGAACGGTGCATCCATAACTCAGTGAATTCATAACTCACGCAGCATTAATAAAATCTCTTCCTCCCCCATGGCTTTTCTTGCCAGTTATCTAGAGTCAGTGACCTCTGCTCCTCTGGTAAGACCATATCTGGAGCACTGTGTACAGTTTTGATCTTCATACTTCAGAAAGTATATAATTGAGTTGGAAGCAATGCAGAGAATGTGAATTCAATGATTCCTGGGATTAAGGGGTTGTCTTGAGAGTTTGGGCCTGCACCTATTAGTGTTTAGCAGAACGAGGGGTGATCTTTTGAAACACATCAGCCGGCACTCTCCGGCTGTTCACGCTGGCGGGATTCACCAGTCCCGCTGGCTGCGCACCCCTGCTCATGGGCCTCCCTCCAGCGTGAGGTGACATCAATGGGAATTCCCACTGACAGTGGCAGGATCAGAGAATCCCACCCCCAGCAAACAACATGCCACCTCCCACTGGCAGGAAACACGCAACTGGGAAGCCGGAGCATCTCACCCATCAAATCCTGATGGGACTTGACAGGGTAGATGCTGAAAGGATGTTTCCCTTCATGGGAAAATAGGAGCCAAAGTTTAAAAATAAGAAGTCTCCTATTTAAGACAGAGATAAGGAGATTTTCTTTTCCTTCTCAGGAGTCATTAGTCTGTGGAGTTCTCTTCCCCAGAGGCTGGGTTATTGAATATTTTTAAGGCTGTGTTGGATGGCTTCTTGACTGACTAGGGAGACAAAGATTATAAAGAGTAGGCAAGAAAGTGGAGGCCACAATCAGGCCAGCATTATCTTATCAAGTTGTGGTACAGACTCAACAGGCCAAATGGACTCCTCCTATTTTAGATGTTTGTATACTTGCATGGTTCCTCACTCTCAAGTGAATGGAAATTGTTCCTCCCTAGTTACTCAAATAATCACCTCACTATTGGAAGAAACCTCTATTAAGTTTCCCCTCCACCTTCTCTAGAGTGAGCAACTAAGGGAGAAGGTAAATTAAGAGGTCGGTGAGTAGGATTGGGGAGATGGAGCAGGTGTGGAGAACCATCAGCAGTGTTAGTGGGGGCTGGGCTGATCAGGGGGCTCGAATGGGTTGAGGGTGTAAGGAGGGGTTGAGTGGTCAATGAGTGGGGACTTGGTCAGTGAGTGTGTAGTGGGAGGGTCAGGAGTGTGTTGGGGATTGCAGAGGTAGTTGGGAGTGTAGTTATACTTTGGGAAGTAGGTGGGGGGGGGCGCGGGGGAGGTGGGTGCTGGTTGGGTAATCCCCTGAGTGGTAAGGGGGGTAGTGGGAGAGCCCTGCAAGGGCTGGGGGGAGGAGGGGAAATCCCTTAGAGGGTTGGAGGCATGCTGGAAGTCCCATTGGGAGAGGGTCAGGATAGTTCAGGACAATAGTTACTCAGGCGTTAAAATCGTTTTTACTTCTTCTAGCATTTTCTGGATAACCTTTGTCGTAAGGTAGACAAAGCCATCCGAAGTTTGTAATTTAAAATGGAGTTTCAGGTCGATCCCATTGCTGGCAATTGACCAACTGAAAATTGAAATTCCCTGGAAATTGCTGTGCATTGGACATTAGGGGTTACAGCCAGAATTCCAGGAAAAGTCCCCCTACACACATTGATTTCGCAAAACTCGGCACAGAAAGATACAAAGAACAAAGAACAAAGAACAACCCAGCACGGGAAACAGGCCCTTCGGCCCAACAAGCCCGCACCGCCGCATCACCCTACACCTATTCTACCCTGCGTATCTACAATTAGAACCCCTGACTTAGCCAGATTCAGGGGAGAATAGTGTCAATTTGGTAAAACCAATCAGCCTAAGAGCACATCTTTGGGGTGTGGGAGGAAACCAGAGCGCCCGGAGGAAACCCACACAACCACAGGGAGAATGCGCAAACTCCCACAGACACAGGCCCAAATCCATGTATCTGCACAGCTAGCAGTGCTAGTCACCGAGCTGTTGCGGCGCCCGTCTACCGGTCCAGGATCAAGCACACACACCGACACGAAGTACTAGGCCACTCCCGGAACCTCCAGGAGCAGCCCACGCACGACCCACCGTGTGCATGCCCCTCGTTTGACAACGAGGTGGACCTCCACCTGCGGAGTGAAAAGACAAAAACGTTAATCACAAGCCTGCCTTTCCGGTGTCTCCCGAGGTTCTAACCCTTATTCAATAACCCCTACCATAACCCTCCATCCTCGTTTCACTCATGTGCCTATCTAACTGAACCTTAAATGAGTCCAACGTTCCCGCCTCCACCACCCCACTCGGTAGCGCGTTCCATACCCCCACTACTCTCTGCGTAAAGAACCTTCCTCTCATATCCAAATTATACCTCTCCCCCCTCACCCTTAAATCATGTCCTCTTGTATTCGTAACCAATCTAGGGAGCAGTCTCTCACTATTGACCCTGTCTATTCCCTTCAGTATCTTATATACCTCTATCATGTCACCCGTCAATCTCCGTCTCTCCAAAGAGAACAGTCCCAGTTTCTCCAACCTTTCCTCGTAACCCAACCCCTCCATGCCAGGCAACATCCTGGTAAACCTCCTCTGCACCCTTTCCAGAGCCTCCACGTCCTTCCGGTAGTAAGGTGACCAGAACTGGACGCAGTACTCCAAATGCGGTCTAACCAACGTTCTATACAACTGAAGCATTAGACGGCAGCTTTTAAACTCTATACCTCTTCCTATAAAGGCTAGCACTCCATAAGCCTTCCTGACAACATTCTCCACTTGTGTCACAACCTTCATGGATTTGTGAACATGCACTCCCAGGTCCCTCTGTGTTTCTATACTCCTAATTTGCCTACCTTTAATCACATAGCTCCTCTCTGCATTATTCCTTCCAAAATGCATCACCTCGCATTTGTCAGGATTAAATTCCATCTGCCACCTATCTGCCCAATGCACCAACCTATCTATATCCTGTTGTATCACCTGACAATCCACTTCAGTACCCGCCAACCCTGCCATCTTGGTGTCATCAGCAAACTTGCTGATCACACCACCTACGCTCTCTTCCAAGTCATTTATGTAGACTACAAAGAGGAGAGGTCCCAGTACCGAGCCCTGCGGCACACAACTGGAAAGATAAATTAAGGGATGGAAAGAAAAACTGGATTAAAAGAGATTTGTTCTAAATCTCTAATAACAATTTACTGCATGCAGAGATTAGTTTGAACAGGCTCACGTTTCTGGGTTGGGGAGATTGATTAGCATTATATTAACCATCATTATGCTGTTAACAGGGTACTTATGCTCACAAGGCTCAACTTTCTATGGTCAATTTAATGGGCAATTAATGTGCTGCCATATATTTAAAAGGGTTTTATGTTTGTTTGAAGAGCTGGTCACATGATTTATTGAGAGTGTCATTAGGGTGTTGCACAGGCTGCTGTCTTACTTTCAATGTGTACCCACTGCAGGCAAGAACTCCTTGAATAAATCTGTTTCTGTTAGTTTAAATCTATGTGTGCAAACAACGTCTTTTCTTTTTGTGTAAAATCCACAACCACTAAGTTAGTTATGACGTTACATGTGCAAATACTGCATCTTTGTAAAACATAACAGCAAGACAAAAAGTGTGCTATCATTTTTGTGATGCAGATCATGGAAAGTGTAAATCGTCCAGCATTTCCTGGGATTGCAGCAAAGTATGGCTCTCAGTGACTTCTTGATTGTCATCTCCAAGAAGATTTGCTTCCTTTTACTTCTAAATGTCTCCTGCCCCATTTTTCCCAATATTCTGTTCCCTTTCGGACATCCCCAGCTTTTCATAGAATCATACAATGCAGAAGGAGACCATTCGGCTCATCAAGTCTGCACTGACCACAATCCCACCCAGGCCCTATTCCCATGCATTTACCCTAGCCAATGCCCCTGACACTAAGGGGCAATTTAGAACATAGAACATTACAGCCTTCGACCCTCGATGTTGCGCCGACCAGTGGAACCAATCTAATGACCTTCTAACCTAAACTATTCCAATGTTATCCATATGCCTAGCCACTGACCATTAGAACGCCCTTAAAGTTGGCAAGTCCACAACTGCTGCAGGCAGGCCTTTCCACGCCCTTAATAGCAAGGCCAATCCACCTAACTGACACATCTTTGAAGGAAACTGGAGCACCCAGAGGGAACCCATGCAGACACAGGGAGAATGTGCAGAATCCAGATAGGCAGTGACCCAAGCTGGGAATCGACCCCAGGTCCCTGGCACTGTGAGGCAGCAGTGCTCACAATTGTGCCACCATGCTGCAATCCTTTCAAAACAAACACACACACACAATATAAATTTTTAACCTCCATTTGTCCTTGAACTTTGCTCTCTCGTTTGCTTTAGATGATTGAAATACATTGGGGAATAAATTTCTCGCCACACAAGGGTAATATTCCTCAGAACATCAAGCCAGTGCAATGCTTCCTGGATAATAAAAGAAAATGCTGGAAAATCTCAGCAGGTCTGGCAGCATCTGTAAAGAGAGAAAGGAACTGACATTTCGAGTTCAGATGACCCTTTGTCAAAGCTGGAGGAACAGCGTCTCATCTTCCAGCCAGGCACTTTCCAGCCTTCTGGTCTCAACATCACATTCAACAGCTTCAGATGGTTTGTTCTACCCCAGCTTTGGCGAAACATTGTCTGGACTTGAAACATCAGCTCTTTTCTCTCCTTACAGATGCTGCCAGACCTGCTGAGATTTTCCAGCATTTTCTCTTTTGGTTTCAGATTCCAGCATCCACAGTAATTTGCTTTTATTTTTATAGTTTCCTGGATAATGATGTGCCCCTGTACATAAACACATCCCAAATTCAGGTGACAATATCACAGTTGTGAACAAAGAATCTCCGACTGCAGATGGGGACATTGTCAATTAAAATCTTTGATGTGGAGATGCCGGCGTTGGACTGGGGTAAGCACAGTTAGGAGTCTCACAACACCAGGTAAAGTCCAATTTATTTAGAATCATAGAATCAAACAGTGGAGAAGGAGGCCATTTGGCCCATCAAGTCTGCACTGACCACAATCCCACCAAGGCCCTATTCCCATGCATTTACCCTACCTAGTCTCCCTGACACTAAGGGGCAATTTAGCATGGCCAATCCACCTAACCTGCACATCTTTGGAGATTAATTTAATAAACCTGTTGGACTTTAATTAAAATCTTTAACAAAGGTGTTGAAAGATAAAAGAATATGCTGATCAATTGGCACATTTAATCATTTCACACTTGGAATACTGTATACAGTTCTGGTCACCCTATTTTAGAAACAATATTATTAAACTAGAAACGGTGCAGAAGAGATTTACTGGGATGCTACTGGGACCTGACGGTTTGAGTTATAAGGAAAGACTGGATAAACTGGGACTTTTCTCCCTGGAGTGCAGGAGACTTACAGGTGATCTTATAGACATCTATAAAATAATGAGGGGCATAGATAAAGTAGATAGTCAACATCTTTTCTCAAAGGTAGGGGAATCTAAAACTAGAGGATATAGGTTTAAGGTGAGAGGGGAGAGATACAAAAGGGTCCAGAGGGGTAACTTTTTCACACAGAGGGTTGTGAGTGTCTGGAATAGGCTGCCAGAGGTAGCAGTAGAAACGGGTACAATTTTGTCTTTTAAAAAACATTTAGACAGTTACATAGATAAGATGAGAGTCTCGAGAGATATGGGCCAAGTGCGGACAATTGGGATTAGCTTGGTGGTTAAAAACAAACGGGCAGCATGAACAAGTTGAGCCAAAGGGCTGTTTCCATACTGTAAACCTCAATGACTCTATGATTTTGTGGCAAACAGATACTTATTGAATACTTGGGTTCAATTTTGTCTTTGAAGTTTCAGCTATCCAGGAAGAAAAAATGCCAGTTTATAAACATACATAAAATATTTTGAGAGAATTGTGGGAATCTTGTACAAAATTGTACAAACAGACTGATTTTCCCTGACAAGTGGGGATCCAGGAATTTATAAAGGAAATAGTTGGCACTAAAATTGTGACCAAAATATAAGAACAGGAAGTGTTATAGTACCAATGTGTATCATCAATGTTGCTACAAATTAACACAAATCCTAACTGTCTTCTAATGTAATGCCCATGTGCTGATATGAAACACAAATGCAGTACATAATTGCATTAATGTCATATTTGGTACAGCATTTGAACATGTTTGCGGTTCATATGAATTGGATCTAACTTTCTCACATTCAGTGAAACATATTAATAAATTATAATTAACAAGCCAACTGCTTAAATATTTCGCTTGGATAACAGTGTCAACTAAAGTATTTGCTTTTCAGCGTTGGTGGAAAGGCAACAAGACAAGCAATTAGCATACGGTACTTCAGCAAATGTGCTATTGCATCCCTTCATGAGAATTTTGCCGAAACCCAGCCTGCAAGGGAAACCTGGCAGATTAAAGCTCCAGTTTTACCGAAAGATGCATCATGATGTGGATATTCACTCACTCTTTAGATTGTAAATGGGACACAATGGTTAGCACTGCTGCTTCACAGCACCAGGGGCCCGGGTTCAATTCCAGCCTCAAGTCACTGTCTGTGCAGAGTCAGCACATTCTCCCTGAGTCTGCATGGGTTTCCTCTGGGTGCTGCGGTTTCCTCCCACAGTCAGATGTGCAGGTTAGGTTGATTGGCCGGGCTGAATTGACCCTAGTGTTTGGAGATTAACAGGGAAAATACCTGTGGTTACGGGAATAGGGCCTAAGGAGTCTTGGGATTGTTGTCGGTGCAAACTCGATGGGCCGAATGGCCTCCTTCTGCACTGTACGGATTCTATGATTCTAAACTGTTCATAAAGCCTCTTTTTTTTATTTTGTGAATGTAAAATGCTAGGCCAGTCTTAATTGCCCATCCCTAAGTGCCCTTGAGAAGGTGGTGGTAACCTGTCTACTTGAACCGCTGCAGTCCATGTGATGTAGGTATACCCTCTGTGCTGTTAGGGAGGGAGATTGGGATTTTGACACTGCCACAGTGAAGGAACAGCTGATATATTTCAAAGTCAGGATGGTGAGTGACCTGGAGGGGAACCTCCAGCTGATGATGTCTCATTTATCTGCTGCCCTTGTGATTCCAGACAGTAGCAGTTGTGGGGTTGGAAGGTGCTGCTTAAGGATTCTTGGTGAGTTTAAGTTAAAGTTCGTTTAGTTGTGTCGCAAGTGGGCTAACATAAACATTGCAATGAAGTTACTGTGAAAATCCCTTAGTCACGACATTCTGCTGCCTGCTCAGGTACACTGCGGGAGGATTTTAGCTTGGCCAATGCACCGAACCAGCATGTGTGAGGAAACTAGATCTCCCGGAGGAAACCCACACAGACATGGGGAGAACATGCAGACTCCACACAGACAGTGACCCAAGCTAGGAATCGAACTTAGGTCCATGGCGCTGTGAGGCAGCAGTACTAACCACTGTGCCACTGTGTCACCCTACAGTGCATCATGTAGAAGGTACACATTGCTGTCACTATTTGTCAGTGACAGTGAGAGCAAATGTTTGGGAGGGGTGCAATCAGGCAGACTGCTTTATCCTGGAAGTGTTGTTGTAGCTGCAGTCATCCAGACAAGTGAAGAGTATCCCATCACACTCTTGACTTGTGCCTTGTAGAGAGTGGACAGACTTTGGGAAGTCAGGAAATAGTTACGAGCATCCTCTGAGGATTTCTAGCCTCTGACCCGCTTTTGTAGCCACAGGTAGACTGAAATAGAGTTACAGTTTCTGAGACTAGGGCAAATTTTCCCATTCTGCCCATCAAGGGAATTGGAGCAGACGAGGGGTGGACCATGGAAAAGTCCGTTGACCTCGAGGAAGATTTTCCGGTTTTGGGGCAAGCGTGGCTAGAAAATCACGCCGTTTGTTGTTCATAGGAGTGTCTTAAAAACTCACTAAGGGGCAATTTTGCCATTATTGTGAAGTGAGAAATACTGGAAAGGCTGCTTGCTGTACACCGCTCACAGGTCAATGGTACAACAGGTGAGATGATTACATACAATATTTCATTTTACACTATTTGCCCAAAGTTGAAATAATTCCTTCTACCTTTGCTTTGCTGAGCACTTTCAGTCTGTGTGCAATCAGATTGCACACTTTTTCGGTTGCTGCCAATTTTTAAACACACAATCCTGCTCCCACACCCTCATGTCTGTCCTTGGCCTGCTGCAGTGTTCCAGTGAAGCTCAATGCAAACTGAAGGAACAGCACCTCATCTTCTGGCTCGGCACTTTACAGCCTTCCGATTTTAATATCAAATTCAACAACTTCAGATGATTAGCTCTACCCCACCCTGACCCCTTTGTTTTCGTTTTATTTTTAACTATCCTCTGACTTTTATTTCTTTATCATCTTTCTCTATTTTTCTCCCCCCCCGACTCTTTCCCCCATTTTATCTCTTCTTTCCTTACATTTTCTCCCCCTTTGCTTCCCTTTTTCTCAATTTTACCTCTCTCCCACCCATCTCCCCCCTTCCCCCAACGTCTTCATCTGTCACTGCTTACTCCCTGATTTCAGCTTCTCTGCCATTTGGCCTTTCACAACTTCTATTCTCTTTATGGACAGCCATTAGCAGTCTTTCCCCTTGTTTTTTTGGCGCTTTCATTCTCTCACCCTAAAGTATAAATATCTCCCACTTTCTGTGTCTTTTAGCTTTGACACAGGGTCACCTGGACTCGAAACAGCAGCTATTTTCTCTCCTTACAGTTGCTGCCAGACCTGCTGAGATTTTCCAGCATCTGCAGTAATTTTATCTATCTATCTATCTATCTATCTATCTTCCTGCTCCTTTTTTTGGTATATTGGGAATCAGTCCCTACAGTGCAGGAGGAGGTCATATGGCCCATCAAGCCTGCACCAACAACAACAATCCCATCCAGGCCCCATCTCCATATATTTACCCTACTAAACCACCTGACAATAAATTGCAATTTAGCACAGCCAATCAACCTATCCTCTAGTGCTCCCTGATACTAAAGGGACAATTCGCATGGTCAATCAACCTAACTCACACATCTTTGGACTGTGGGGGGAAACCAGAGCAAACTCATGCAGACGCAGGGAGAACGTGCAAACTTCACACAGACAGTCACCCAAGCCGGGAATTGAGCCCGAATCCCTGGCACTGTAAGGCAGCAGTGCTAACCATTGTGCCACCGTGCCACCCAATTTAGGGAAGTGTGATGAAGATGTATTTTTGTATTGGTGTTATAGACAAGCATGGGAAATGGATTTGGCTCACAAGAGACCCCACCATTAGAGCTACACTAAACATTGTAGCCAATTCAAGGCTGATCCCAATTCAGCATAACCCCGACGGAAACCAAAAATAAATCTACTGGAATCATTCCTGCTGTCTTGCCCTGAACAGCTTTTGGAATTAAGTTCCAGGGAAGTTAACACATTTAAATAATGTATTTTACATTCTAATTCGCTTGATTTAACTTTAATTTGAATTGATTTCTACTTGTTTCTTCACTAAATCAGAAGTCCCATTGTTTAGATTGAATTTCACAGGAAAATGCATGACATTCTTCTTTGCTTAATTAAATTAAAGAAAAAGTCTCTCAGGATTTAGAAGGATTACAGTCAATATTAATAAAACTGACTTTTTCCACAAATAGCAATTTTATTAATGTAAGATTCAACAGAGCATACCAGAACGTCAAAATCCCAAATAAATTGTGAATTTATTAAATTTGTTTTGCAAATATTAAAATCTAAGGATTGTTAAATTGCCTCAGTTTAAGTCGCTACTTAGGAAGTGTCTACACTGTATCCAATAAATGGCTCGAGATATAACATTCTCATTGTTGGGTCATTGTTAAGTAAAATTAACTTTTGGTTTCATTAGATTAGTTTATTTATTATTAGTGTCACAAGTAGGCTTACATTAAACAAAAACAGAAAATGCTGGAAATCTCAGCAGGTCTGACAGCATCAGACAGTCAAGCTGTGATGAAGGATCATCTAGGCTTGAAACGTTAGCTCTTCTCTCTCTCCTCAGATGCTGTCAGACCTGATGAGATTTTCCAGCATTTTCTGTTTTTATTTCGGATTCCAGCATCCAGCAGTATTTTGCTGTTAGGCTTTTACGAACACTGCAATGATGTTACTGTGAAAATCCCCCGAGTCGCCACACTGTTCTGGTACACTGAGGGAGAATTTAGCATGGCTGGTGCACCTAAACAGCACATCTTTCGAACTGTGGGAGGACACTGGAGCACCTGGAAGAAACCCACGCAGACATGGGGACAACGTGCAGACTCCACACAGACAGTGACCCAAACTGGCAATTGAACCCAGGTCCCTGGTACAGTGAGGCAGCAGTGCTAACCACTGTGCCACCGTGACAAAATAACCTAATTCTGGTGTTAATGTAACTATTTGTGACACTAATGAATGAAACTTTTAAAAAACTTTAAAAACTATAGGCTTTGGAACAATATGAGAATATTTGAATAGCTTCAAATATTATGCAAATATTATGTATCTCATAGAGTGCAAGAGCAGTGTTGAAAAGGATATAGAGTGTAAAATGTAGTTAAGCTCAAAGCAGCCCAGTGGTGGAGCACATGGGAGTAACAAGGCATTATTTTTGTTGCAGCAGTTTGATACATGATGATGTCTTGGGTTGGCAGTTTAGGAAGTTTGCAATCTGATCTTCTACTGTTGGGTGAAAAGTGCCAAGTGAAGACAAAGCATTTCCCTGCAGTAAGGGAGAGAGAGTCAGGATGTTCTTAGTGAACATACAGACCGAAACTGACAAGAGGGCTGGAAGCAAGGAGGGAAGAAGTAGTAAGCATTTTCCATTTTATTGCTGGTGCTCTGTCAAAACACATTGGCTTTAAAGAAGATAAAGAAACGTGGAATTCGCAGGAGATTAGACCTCACACAAGACTGGCATTCTTACTTTGATAAGGATTTATCAGACAAGAAGCCATGGTTTTTTATGTTTTGCACTTTCTCCCCTTCTCTCCGAGAGGCGCTGCCTCCTGCTCCCGCGGCTGCATCTTTGATGTACCTTTGGTACATCTAAGCTCCATTCTTCATCCGTTACCCTGGAAATGGAGCGGCAGCTAAGCATGTCGCTCTCCTCATCTGGCATCCACTCATGCGTGTTTTCTGAGGCTGTTTATCAATCAGCAGCAAAGAATGTATTTTTTTTCACCCCCAGCTCATTCTCCATGACACCAATTAAGGCGCAACCTCTGTCACTTAGCCGAGATCAGATAAATCAGCAGAGGCAGAATATGGGCATTTTATTGATAATGTGGCTCGGTAACATAGTACACTACGCATCTACCCACTGATCTATCTACGAGCCGGTTAACAATTAGTTCTCTAACATAACTGCGTCTTTGGGTGATTAGATTGAGTCAACCGCAATCAACTTAAACTTTAATTTGATGCCAGCCCAATCCGGATGACTGACTTACTCTCAATGGAATCAGCACTACTTCAAACTAGCTGAATTTCCCCATTCTAGACATTATATCCAAATTTAAATAACACTTTTTGTGATGGAGGCAAAGTGGTTAGCACTGCTACCCCACAGTGCTAGAGACTCGGGATTCGATTCCCGGCTTGGGTCACTGCCTGTGCGGGCTTTGCACGTTCTGCCCGTGTCTGCGTGGGTTTCCTCCCCGGCTGCTCCAATTTCCTTCCACAATCCTGCCGGTTAAATTGATTGGCCATGCTAAATTGACCCTCGTGTCAGGGAATTAGAAGGGTAAATGCATGGGGTTGCGGGAATAGGGCCCGGGTGGGATTGTGGTCGGTACAGGCTTGATTGCTGTATTAGGGATTCTATGAATGGTTAAGGCAAATAGCCTGCACTAAATTAAAGGAAAACTAGTTAGGTAAATAAGAGGAAAATGGATTAGTGGATGAAGTCAGGTGAAAACGGACTAGTGTGGAGTATAAATGCTGACTTCAACCAATTGGGCTGCATGATTTTTTTCATACTGTGAATTCCATGTAAAATCTACACCTTAGCCAGGTACCTCACTAACATATTTATGTGACGTTTAACTACCCTGGCAGGTCACTTAATTGTATCACCATATTAAGTTAAGAGGGTTACAGTGCTAAGGAGCTGGGTTCCAGCTTTGGTGATAGTCTGTATATTCTCCCCATGTCTGCACAGGTTTCCTCCGGGTGACCTAGTTTCCTCCCACATTCCAAAAATGTGCTGGTTAGGTGGATTGGCGATGTGAAAATGTCCCTTAGCGTCTTGCGATATGTAGGTTGGTGGGATTAGCAGGGTAAATAGGTGGGGTTATAGGGATTGGTCTTGTGTTTAATGCTCTATTGGAGAGTAGAGTGGCACAGTGGTTAGCACTGCTGCTTTGCAGTGCTAGGGACCCGGTTCAATTCCTGACTTGGGTCGCTGTCTGTATGGAGTTTGCATATTCTCCCTGTGCCTGTGTGGGTTTCCTCTGGGTGCTCTGGTTTCCTCCCACGTTCTGAAAGACGTGCTGGTTAGGTGCACTGACCCAAACAGGTGCCGGACAGTGGCGATTAGGGGAACTTCACAATAACTTCATTGCAGTGTTAATGTAAGCCTTACTTGTGATTAATAAATGTTAACTTTGGGTGCAGGCTCGATGGGCTGAATGGTCTCCTTCTGTACTGTAGGGATTCTATGATTCAATATGTTCAGGGTGATTAGGAACTGGCAGTGGATGTCAGCTTTTCCAAGTACACCCACATTCCGAAATGTTGTAGTGCGTGTAAATTCACAAAGCGGTTTGAGGTGTTCTTGTCAATTCCAATCCTTTGTGACATTTAACATAGATAACATACGTTGTTATCTGTTTAATTCTTGCCTCTTTCCTCCAAAGGTAATAAAATCCTCAACCTTCATATTAATAATGAAAGACAGATGAGTTCCCAAAGAGTTATTCTGAAAAATACAACTTTAATCCAGTTAAGATTATACTGACAAGCAATAATGTTCTGCATATACAGTTAAGCAATGGAATGCTTTCTGTGCAAGTGTGATATTATTTCATAAGGTGTCTGCCAAATGTTTGCGCTTTCACAACTTAATAAGCTCCGGTGTTAGCTAAAAGAAACCACTGTACTGTGTGTTTTTATTCTCAGAATTTTTTCGCTTGTCGCCGGTGTGTGCAATGGAACTGAATAGCAGGCTCCGGGTGGAACACGCAGTCCTTGCAAAGGCTCTAATACAAATTCCTGCCCCAGTATCTCGGGGTCTTCCACACTGATCCGGTAAGATGTAAACCTGCTTTCGAATTTTGCTAATCGGAACTTGCATGCTGATGTAACGCCTGCCTATTTTGCTAAAATTGCATTTGCAAGTGTGTGTAATGATTCAGTGAGTCTAATCGGATGCTGGGGTGATAGGTGTCTATTGCTTCATATTTCATAGTTTGTTGCAATTTCACTGCCACTGTTGAGGGTCTCTTTGAATTATTCTTCTAGGAGTTGGGAGCTCTGTGTGTGTGTGTGGTAGTAGGGAGTGGGTTTTCTCCACTTGCTATTAGGATGACTAGCTTCCGTGACCTCTCTCTCACTATTCAGGTTAATATAGTTATTCCAGAATACCCCACAAACTTTGAATGTTCAGCAGGGTAGTTGTCATGCAGTGCCTGAAAGAGTGGTGGAAGTGGATTCACTAGTAACTTTCAAAAGGAAATTGGACAAATACTTAAAAGGGGTCTGGAGTAGGGTGGGGAAATGTGGGAAAAGTGTGAGGTTATGCACTTTGGAAGGAGGAATGGAGGCATAGACTATATTCTAAATGGGAAATGCTTAGGAAATCAGAAGCATAAAGGGACTAGGGAATCATTTTCAAAATTCTCTTAAGGATAACATGCAGGTTCAGTCGACAATTACAAATGCAATGCTAGCATTCGTGACGAGAAGGCTAAAATACAAGAGCAGGGATGGGCTTCTGAGGCTGTATAAGGCTCTGGTTAGACCCCATTTGGAGTATTCAGAGCAGTTTTGGACCTCATATCTAAGGAAGGATGTGCTGGCCTTGGAAAGGGTCCAGAGGAGGTTCACAAGAATGATCCCTGGAATGAAGAACTTGTCCTTTTGAGGAATGGTTGAGAACTCTGAGTCTGTACTCGTTGAAGTTTAGAAAGATGAGGGGGGAATCTTACAGGATAGTGCGAGGACTGGGTAGGGTGGACTTGGAGAGGATGTTTCCATTAGTAGGAAAAACTAGAAGCAGAGGGCACAACCTCAGGCTAACAGGCCAATCCTTTAAAACAGAGATGAGGGAGAATTTCTTCAGCCAGAGAGGGGTGAATCTGTGGAACTCTTTGCCACAGAAGGCTGTGGAGGCCAGGTCATTGAGTGTCTTTAGGATAGAGATAGGTAGGCTCTTGATTGATAAGGAGTCAGGGGTTATGGGGAAAAGGCAGGAGAATGAGGATGAGAAAAATATCAGCCATGATTGAATGGCAAAGCAGACTCAATGAGTCAAGTGGTCTAATTCTGCTCCTATGTCTTATTGTGGGGTGGGTATGGTGAAGGGGAAGGGTGGGGATATCTTGAGAAATGCAAGACTATAGGTAAGAATAAGGGGGAGTCGGACGAACTGGTAACATTTTCAGAGAGACAGCACAAGTGTAATGGGAGAAATGGTCTCTTCTTTTGGTGATTGACACTATAAGTTTCTGTCCTGAATGTTTGGATGTTGATTCCCTGATGACGAGGAAGTACATTTGAAAGCACAAGGAGTACACAGAGGCGGGATTTTCCAACTGCACTCACCCCAAGGCTGGAAATTCCCACCCAAGGCCAACACAGCTTTGCGTCATCCGCCCCCAGCCTGCTAAGATTCCTGGGATGGAAAAATTACACCCAGAATGTTTCTAGAATTTGAACCCTGATTTAAACACAATATAATTCAAAGAAATTCAGTACGGCAGAATCTGCTGCAAAAATATCAGCCTGGGTTGGGGAGGGGGCGGGAGCGTTAGGGGCGGTGTAACGGATGAATAAAGGGAAGCTTTTTGAAGCAATCCTTAATTGCATTTATAATGCTATTTTTTAAGTTTATAATTTATTAATAATGGTTACATAATTTATAAACCGTTCATAATGGTAATAAGGGATAGGGTCAGTCCAACATAAGTGAATCCCCAATAATTGCATCGAAATGAAAATCCCAAATCACCGTCTATCCACACTAACTATGGAGATAAATTTAGGGAGAGAACTATTTTACGATAACATGCTCCCAGCAGGGAATTTTGCATGCCTTCCCACAATTTTATGATCATGGTGGATAAAAAGTTGCAGAGATCCCAAATTTAAATATAGTTTTCAGTTAGTGAGGCAATAAGTTTTTAGAATATTAATTTTTAAGCATTGTACGAATTAACACCACACTGCCATTACATCATTTTTTTTGCATAACCAGCTCAAAATGACATGCCATCATTTCCCTTGTTGATGTGTTGCAAGATTTATGATTAATATTTATGCAGTCCAGCAAGTTACAAGAAAATAAAACAATTGTGTTTCACGATTGCTTATATCTTACAGTGTATATTGCATTTATTGCAATTCTCATAGATACCAATAATTTCAAAAACAAAATTTGAACTTCTAGTTGATCACGGAAAGGATATCACAAAATAATTTTACTGTAATAAACAGACTAAAAACACAATTGATTAAACAGTTATTGTAGGCCACTTGTACTTTAAACCGCAGACCAGAACTTAACCCTTTACTTCCTTTTTTTTGCTTTTGCTAGAAGTCAATGTGGTATTGGGGTGTTCAGAACTGAAACCGTTAACGTGGAAGTGGGGGAACATATTGCCCACGTAGCGTTGTCAAAGGAGTCACAAGACGAGTAGTGATCTGAATGAAGAAAGCTTAGATTGCAGAATCCTACAGTCTTGCATACCTGTGCAAAACAGACAGCCTCTGCTCTTAGAGCTGCTGCGGAGCTCAAATCCACTGTGAATTTCCTGCTTCTCTGCCCTGAGCCCTCACTTCCTCGTCTCAAACCCACAGCTCATGTCACTGGCTAGTAATCACTGATCCAAACCTCACGGGTATACGTCACACAATTCCTTCAGTAGATATTCAATTCTCCCACAACCATCCAAAGTGACTCTTAGCTTCCAACTGTTTACTTCCATTTTTTTCCTTTTCCAGGCAAGTGACTTTTAACTCCAGAACTGAGTTTCACAGTGAGGCTTTTTCATGGAAATTGTCTTTCACACAAGCTAGGCAAATCTTCCATTCTCATTTCAAATCCTCATAAATTTGTTTTTTTAATCTTAGTGTGGGTTCCCACTTACTCTGTATGCAATGACCCATACACTGTTAACCTCTAGCTTCTCTCTTTCTCTCTCTTTATTTTTCTCTCTCTCTCTCTCTCTCTCTCTCTCTCTTCATCTATATCATGCTCTATTTCTAGATCCTGGGCAACTAATCTTTGAGTTTCAGGGATGTCTTTGTAACCTTTCCCTGTTCAAGGTCTATTTTCATGGCAACATGAATCACATGGGCCTTGTATCCAGAAAGATATGCTGATTAGCTATCCTTGAAAGCTCCAATCTCTTTAATCTCACAATTAAGTGGACAGTGTAAAGTACAACTGTTTACAATCAAACTTTCTCAAGATCTTCCTGGGATTTTAGAGGTTAGGATCCTAGCCATTGTGGACAGAAATGCTGCTCCTATTGTTTCCAAGTGTGAAAACCCTTGCACCTCATTTTCAACAGAACAAATTGGTTCTCCTTTTAATCTTTTACAACCACACAACTTGGCTTCAGACAGGTCAAATGACCCTCTTCACTTATCCTAGAGTAAAGACATATATTGAAACATAACAATTTTATAAGTCCCACCTTTGTAAGATACTCAATCTTTTGTTGAAAGAATCATAGAACTATAGAAATGCAACAGGAAGAAGGAGGCCATTCAGCTCATTAAGTTTGCACTGACAATATCCCACCCCAGGCCCTATCCCCACAACTCCACACATTTACTCCACTAATCTCTCTAACCTACAAATCCCAGGACACCAAGGAGCAATTTAGCATGGCCTATCAACCTAACGCTCACATCTTTGGAAAAATGCATAACAATTTTCTGTTATAGTTAATCTCTTGCTTATATGTTGGCTCAAGTTCCTGATTAATGTATTGAATGATGAGCAAGCACACTTCCCTCCTATATTTCTGATTGCTTCCCTTGAACGGACTGACATCTTGCTGGAATACAATTCCACTGCACACTGGCAAACACTAGACTTGTCCATTTACCAAATGAATCTTTAAGTGTGCTTATTTTGCAAAAAAAAATGAACAGTAACTACATTGGCCCCTTTCCCATTAAACTGCTGACCACCCAACTTATCTGGTTGGCTTCCATGTTAGCTGATATTGTTAATGGTTCATTCTTTGTAAGTACAGTCCCTCTCTCCTTCAAATCTGTTGGCATCATCCTTTCTCTCCAGAAAACTAACATTTGATTGCTCTGTTCTTGCAAACTACCTTTTAATTTGATTTGATTTATTATTGTCACATGCACTAATATACTGTGAAAACTATTGTTTCTTGCATGCTATACAGACAAAGCATACCATTCATAGAGAAGGAAAAGAGAGAGTGCAACATGTAGTGTTACAGTCACAGCTAGGGTGTAGAGAAAGATCAACTTAATGAAGGGTAGGTCCATTCAAAAGTTTGATGGCAGCAGGGAAGAAGCTGTTCTTAAGTCGGTGGGTACGTGACCTCAGAATTTTGTATCTTTTTCCCAACACAAGAAGGTGGAAGAGGCAATGTCCGGGGTGCATGGGGTCCTTAATTATGTTGGTTGCCTTTCCGAGGCAGCAGTAAGTTTAGACAGAGTCAATGGATGCAAGGCTGGTTTGCATGATGGACTGGGCTACATTCACGACCCTTTGCAGTTTCTTGCCATCCCATTTCCAACCTCTCTCTCCTCTCTAAATTCATTGAATGTGTTGACACCTTCAAAATCCATGCCCATAGAACTCCCCATCTGAATCCCCCTCATGAGATTTCTTCCTGGCCACACAGACTTCGGTCAGAACCATTTTGTCAGTAACGCAGGTGAATTTTCCCTCCAGGGAGGACGTGCAAACTCCGCACAAATAGTCACCCAAGGCCGGAATTGAAGCCGGGTGCTGTGAGAGAGCAGTGCTAACCATTGTGCCACCATGATGACCTTTCTATAACCTTTGGGCATATTTGACATGCTCCAAGGCCTCTCCACTACCATTCAGTTGGATGCTACACTCACCTGGTGTCATTCTTACCTATTTAATCATAACCATAGAGTCATCTGCAATGGCTTCTCTTCTTACTGTCTCTGCTGTCCCCCAAAGATCAATCATTGACCCTTTTTAATTCTCATCAACATGCTGCCTCTCAATGATATCATCCAAACATCCAACATTAGCTTCCACATGTATGTTAATGCCACCCCGCTTTGCTTCACCATCGCCTCTTTCAATTCTTCGATCATCTATAAATTGTCAGACTGGTTATCAAACGTTAGATATAGAATAAGCAGTCATTTCCTCCAGCTCAGTATTGGGAATATCAAAACCAATGTCCTTGGCCCCTGCCACTAACTTCAACCCTTTATGTGGCAACTGTCTGAGACTGAACCAGACTGTTTGCACCCTTGGTGTCAAGTTCACCCTGAAATATACTTCCAACCATATAACAATGCCATCACCAAGACTGCCTGTTTCCTCCTCCGTAACATTATCTTATTTGACCCATGCCTCAGCTCATCAACTGCTGTAAACCTCATCCATTTTGTTAACCCTTGACTTAGTTGTTCCAACTCATTCCTGGGTTGGCCCTCATGCTATTATCTTGAGATAATCCAAGACTCTGCTGCCTATTCCAAACATATACCAGAATGCATTTCCCCTGGGCTCACTCATCTACATTGGCTTCAAATAGAAAATTGTTCTGCATTTTTCCAAAGATGTGTGGGTTAGGTTGATTTGGCCCTGCAAAATTGCCCCTTAGTGTCCTGGGATTAGTGGGGTAAATGTGTGGGGATAGGGACTGGGGGGGGTTATTGTCAATGCAGATTTGATGGGCCAAATGGCGGCCTCCTGCACTGCACTCATATCTAAATATGCTGTATAAATGTTGTCATAATCAACTGTATTTGCTTTTGTTTACTGGATTACTTTTAACTTCCCTTCCGCATCATGGAAGCTACTCTCATCTTTAACTTGGAATACTGTGGAATCAAGCTTCACTTAATATCTAAGCACATTATCTCAGCTGACATTTCAATGCAATATTGAGGGTGTGTAACATGGTCAGAGATGTTGACATTTGGATGTACAATTAAGCCAAGCTCCATCTCCTCATTTAGCTCAACTAATAGATCCCACATGGTACTGACTTAAAGAACAGGGAGTTCTCTTAGTGTTTTGATAAGCATCAATCACTCGACCAAAATTAATAAAACAGATTATTTAAACATTCATCTCTGCTTTGCGTGGAATCTTGCTGAGCTCAAATTACCTGCCACGTTTTTCGGTGAAACAGTGGTTAGCACTGCTACCACACAGCGCCAGGGACCTAGCTTCGATTCCTGGCTTGGGTCACTGTCTGTGCGGTGTCTGCACCCCGCTAACTGCGGGGGTTTATTCCAGGTGCTCCGGTTTCTTCCTCATAGTCTGAAAGATGCGCTGGCTCGGTGCATTGGCCATGCTAAATTCTCCCTCGGTGTACCCAAACAGGCGCCGGAATGTGGCGACCAAAGGATTTTCACAGTAATTTCATTGCATTGTTAGTGTTAGGCTATTTGTGACGCTGTTAAATAAACTTTAAACCTTATTTTCACTCCAAAGCAGGAGCGACGACATTTCAAAAGCAATTCATTGATATAGATAACACTTTAGTACATCCTGAGCATGTGACAGGTACTATACCTTCTTTATTTGCTTGCCTGGGGTAATGCTTGAGGAATATAGGAATAAGAGTAGACCATTCTGCCCTTTGAGCCTGTTCTTCAATCAGATCACAGCTGATGCGCTTTAACCCTCTCTCCCTGCCTTGATTCCATAGCTTTTAATAACTTTTCCTGCCAGAAAAGCTTTGTCTAGTTAAGAGAGGAAGATACCTACCATACAAAGAGCTTTTGAAAGCATCAGTACTTGTTGTCAATTGAGATATTGTAAAGTTGAAATTGTCTTTTTTTTTTGTCTTGTCAGCCAAGTAGTAATTTATTTTTCCTTCAGAAAAAAATTCCTGCTTGTGCAAACCTTGGTATAGTTGTTACCTCACTGAAGTCTAATTTACTCCATTCATTGTCAATATCATTTTCTGCTCCTGATGCTCTCATGCTTGTTGCCTCAGTTTACTGATTGAAGAAGCTCGTATCTTTCAAGTTGTTTGTGATGTGCACAGTATCAGTCAGCAATTTTTTTTTTATATCTCTTCGGTGTTTCGCATCACATATCTGCAAATTCACACAAAGTGACAGACGAGGATAAGAATGCAGCTGCAGCTGTATTCACATTTCCTGATTATCACTAGGTATCACTCCAGGATAGTGTAACTTCAGCATAAATAGGTCGGTCGGTACTTTTCAGACAAGCGTGGCTAGTAAAGTCTTATCGACCATCTGTCCGATTCATGGACAAGAAGCAGTTGACAGGCTCACCATTGATAATCTCGGTTGAAGCATCTCCAGCTACAACATTGGAACATGTTAATAGTTGTTCTGATATGGAAAGCTGAATTGTACTTGCGCCAAGGAATGGGCAGAATTACCCATCAGTTACTGAGATACATCAATCCATTTGAAAGTTTTGACACAGAAGTGTGCCACAGTTTATTTTATTTAAGATCAATGCCAACTAGCTGACACCACTCCCAGCTGGCATCATATTTCTGGTGACCCGTGCCGAAGAATGGCAAAATCCAGGCCTGTGAATTCGATTGGAATCGAGTGGCCACTCATGCTTCATGTGTAAGGTGCTATACAAATGCTTGTGAAGTCAGGGGCAAGGAAAGAAGTGTCGGCATCAAAAAACAGAAAGACTTGGATTTATATCGCGTCCTTCGTGACCTTTGGAAGTGCAGTTACTGCTGTAATGTGGGAAATGTGGCAACCAATTTGCGCACAGCAAGCTCCCACAAGCAACGATGTGCTAGTGACCAAATATCAGGGGTGGGATTCTCCAGCCATAGCTGAAGGCAAAAGGGCAGGTAGTTAAGCTGGTCAATTCATCCCTCTATTGGTCGATACCGAGTATCAGGACAGGGCAGTTATGTCTAAACTAGTATATTACTCGTGTATTAAATACTTTGGGGGTGGCATGGTGGCACAATGGTTAGTGCTGCTGCCTCACAGTGCCAGGAATCCAGGTTCAAATCTGGCTTCGGGTCACTGTCTGTGTGGAGTTCGCACTTTCTCTCCCCATGACTGCGTGGGTTTCCTTCGGGTGCTCGGGTTTCCTCCCACACTCCAAAGATGTGTAGGTTAGGTTGATGGGCCATGCTAAATTGATCCTAGTGTCAGGGGATTAGAAGGATAAATGTGTGGGGTTACGGGAATAGCGTTTGGATGGGATAGTGGTTAGTACAGACTTGATGGGCCGAATGGCCTCTTCTGTACTGTAGGATTCTATGATTTACTGTTAAGATTGCAGCTGAAGCATTGTGTACAATTCTAGTCATTGCATTATATGAAGGATCTTAAAGAAAGAATGAAAGACATGTTATGGAGAATTTTAATTATGAGGAAAGGTTGCACAGGCTCAGCTTGTTCTATTCAGAATGGAGGAGGTTTAGGGTTAAGATGCATAAAATATTGCAGGCATCTAGATAATGTGGATAGCTAAAGGTCAGTAAACAGGGCTCAGAGTTAATGTCATTGGTAAAAGGAATGAAGGGGAGTTGAATAATATTTTTCACCCAGAATGCGGTATGGTTCTGGAACTCAGATTCCCTCTGTTTCTCCTCCACACTCCTTAGTATCCCACCATCTATTGTGCATCCCCCTTTCCTTGTTTTTCCACCATGTGGGGGGCACATTGGCACCGTGGTTAGCATTGCTACCTTACAGCGCCAGAGACCTGGCTTCAATTCCAACCTCGGGTCACTGTCTGTGTGGAGTTTTCACATTCTCCCCGTGTCTGTGTGGGTTTCCTCCAGCAGTCCAAAGATGTGCAGGTTAGGTTGATTGGCCATGCTAAAATTGATCCTAGTTTTAGCAGGGTAAATGTGTGGGGTTACGGGAATAGAGCCTGGGTGGGATTGTGTTCGGTGCAGACTAGATGGGCTGAGATTTGATGATTCTAAATGCAATACCTCACTTTTCTCCGGATTGATGGGGAACAGGACAATGAATACCAGCAAAAATGAAGGTGAATAGTGCCAACATGAATTATAAGGGAGAGGGTGGCAAGATGCTAGTTTAAATTTAGACATGGATATGAAAGATGCTACCATCAACTGACAGGAAGCATAAAAGTGCCAGCATAAACTGATTGAGGTGAGGTGGAGAATCTGGAAACAAAGATATAAACTGAGGAAAAATGATGTTTGTGGATGCCAATCTCAAGTGCTGTCCTGTGATGACCCAGGAATCATGCAACTTTACACCAGAGGTCATTGAATGCAGGTCATTAGTAGAAACCCTCAGGATTATACCCCCATTGGCTTAGCTTAGTTGGCCAGACAGCTGGTCAGTGATGCAGAATGACACCAATGGCATGGGGTCAATTGCCATACCAACTGAGGTTATTCGTGAAGGTCCTGCTTTCTCAACCTTGCCCCTCGTCTGAGGTGTGGTGACCCTCAGGTTAAATCAGCAGCAGTCATCTCTCCCACTCAAAGGGGAGAGCAGTGTATGGTCTTCTGGGACCATGGTGACTTTTGCTCAAGGATGACTACAGGTTCTCAGCTAATTCCAGGCAAATTCCAGACCTGGGCTAATATGTCAACAATATCAACCACTTGAATTTATATAGTGCTTCAGGCTTGGAAAAACATCCCAAGATGCTTCACAGAGAGGTCATCAGGCAATAGAGCCACAGGAAACATGAGTAAAAGTGCCCAAAGGTCAAAGAGTTGGGCTTTATACTGAGTCTTAAAGAGTGGGTGAAGATGGGGAAGTGGCGATGTCTAAGGAGACATTTTTCAAGAATTGGCAGATGATGGCATAGTGGTAATGTCACTAGTAACTCCGACATCCAGGCTAATTCTGTGGTGACACTGGTTCAAATCTCACCACAGCATCAGGTGAGATCAATTTAATGAAATGTGGAACTGAAAGCTAGTTTCAGTAATGGTGACCATGAAACAACTATCAATGATTGTTGCAAAAAATCCATCTAGTTCATGAAGTATAGAAGGGGGCAAAAGTCGAAAATTAGAGGGAACTCCAGAGGTAACAGTTCAGGGACAGCAAGAGAAGCCATTGTTGGTGATGTTGTATGATCAGAACGATAAGAGTGGAAACAAGCAAGGACAACCCCACTCAACTGGACAAGTGAGAAAAGGAATTGGAAGAGGATTTTGTGGTCAACTGTATCAGGAGTGACAGGGAGATCAAAGGGCAACAGTGCTTTTTGACAGTCACAATGGAAGTAATTGGTGAATTTGGTCACAGTTTTTTGAGAAGCAAATTTGGTTCTTTCGCCATCTGAACAATTCAGTACCACAACATGTAGTGTTGTGTATTGTCAGGGGGATAGCTTTGACATTGATGTGTATGCTGTGGAAGATAGCAGCGTATGAGTGAACTGTACAAAAATTCACCATCCTTCATACAATATATTCTGTCAATGTTTAGAAGTCACAGGAAAGTCACTGGGCTCCCTGTATCATTCTGGAATCGTTATCCTGGCAACTCTTTGCAACAGAGTTATGAAGAGGTAATATCAGTTCTGACCAATGCTGCCATGTTGGTATCTCTGTGGAACCCTCAGTAGCCATGCTTGCTTTGTATTGGTGGAAATATCCTGCTGCCAAAAGCCAAAATGGCAACCCTCAACTGACCAGAAACTGAACTGGATTAGCCATGTAAATATTAAATGCTACAAGAGCAGGTCAGAGGTTAGGAATCCTGCAGCAAGTAACTCATCTCTAGACTCCCCAGATCCTGTCCACAATCTATAAGACACAAGTCAGGAATGTGATGGAATGCACTTCACTTTCCTGGATGTGTGCAGCTCCAACAATGCTCAAGAAGCTTGAAATCAGCCGGGACTGGTACCCTATCTACTCATGCACTCCTTCCATCCCTGAAGCACAGTGTAGGCAATGTAAACCATCTGTGAGATGTATTGCAGGAACTCACCCGCAGTACCTTCCAAATCCATGACCAGTAGAGTCTAGAAGGGCAAAGGCATGGGAATAAAACCATTGCCTGCAAGATCCCCCCCACCCCAAGTCATTCACTATCTTGACTTGGATTTTTTTCATTTTTTTTACTCCATTCTTCTTAAAGTTACAAAGTCAATGTTCAGAGTGGACCGGCCAGGCCTGAATCCATTCCTTGCTCCAAAAATCAAAGTTGAATTCCAATTGAATCCAATTCATGATCCCCACAAAAGAGACAAACAAGATCTAAGCTTGAAAATCAAAAGATGTTGGGCTGTCAGAGCTTGAGCAGCTCTTCATTCTCTGGTAGCTCACCACCATCTTTTCATGGGCAATTAGAGATGGGCAATAAATGCTGGCCTAACCAGTGATACCCACATCCTATGAAAGAATTTTTCAGAATCTTTTAACCTAGTTGTTAGAGATGAAAGATCTATATGCCAGCAACCCTTGTCATTTAACAATGTCCTTCAGACCACAATAGACACTGCCCTATTGTACGTACTTAAAATAATTTGTCAAAGTGTTATGATCTCAGTGGAGACCATGGGCAGCATTTTACAGCCCCGCTCATCCCAAAACTGTAAAAATCCTGCCTGAGATCAATGGACCTTTCAATGGTCTGTCCCTCACCTGCTCCGATTCCCATGGCAGGAGGAGTGGGAAAATTTCGGCCCATGATATGCTTTTTAATCCAAGAACTCAGGCACTTACTAAATCCTGGCAACATTCTTGTAAATCTCTCCTGAACTCTCTCCAGAGCAACGATGTCCTTCCTGTAATGTGGTGAACAGAACTGTACAGAAGTCTCCAGCTGTGGCCGAACCAGTGTTTTATGTAGTTCCATCATTAGACCCCGGTTTTTGTACTCAATACCTCCCAATTATGGAGAGCATTCCATTTGTTTTCTTGAACATCTTGTCCATCTGTCCTGCCACCTTCAAGGTTTTCCTTCTATTCATCCATGAGACATGGACATCGTTGGCTGGGCCAGCATTTATTGCCCACCCCTAGTTGTCTGAGGGCAGTTGAGAGTCGACCACATTGCTGTGGCTCTGGAGTCACAGGTATGTCAGGCTGGGTAAGGACAGCAGATTTCCTTCCCTAAAGTGAACCAGATGGGTTTTTCTGACAATAGTTTCATCGTCATCAGTAGCTTCTTAATTTATTGACTTCAAATACCACCATCTGCCATGGCGGGATTTGAACCCGGGTCCCCAGAACATTAGTTGAGTTTCTAGACTAAAAGTCCAGTGATAATACCACTAGGGCATTTGGACGTGCATTCCAAGGTCTCTCACTTCCTCATCCCCCGTTAATTTTTTTTCCCCCATTTATTGAGTATTCCCTATCTCTGTTCTCCTCAAATGCACATTTCTGTGCATATTTCCAGATTGAATTTCATTCGTCACTTCTTCTCTGCCCACTTAACAAAACCATTGATATCATTCTAGAATCAACGGCTACCCTCTTCACTACACGGCCAATATTTGCGTCACCTGCAAATTTTCTGATCATGTCTCCCACATTTAAGTTTAAACTGTTAATATATACAACACTGGGTTCCAAACATTGAGCCCTATGTAACACCACTAGAAGCTGTTTTCCATTTGCAAACACATCCAGTGACCATTACCCTCTATTTCATGTTACTAAGACAATTTTGGGTAAAACCTGCCACCTTCTCCCATATGCCATGAGATCTCACTTTTCTTATCAGTCTGTCATATGCTACTTGTCAAATGCTTTACTGATGTCCATATAGACAACATTCACTGCGCTACCCTCATCAACCCTCCCAGTCACTTCATCAGTAAATGATATTAAGTTAGCAATACACGATCCCCTCTTACAAAACCATGCTGACTCTCCCCGGTCAATCCGTGCCTTCCTAAGTGACAGTTTACCCTGACTCTCAGAATTGTTTCCAATAATTTGCCCACCGCCAAAGTCAGACTGACCGACCTATGGATTCCTGGCCTATATCTCACACCCACAGGCTGTGAATCTTGGGAATTCTCTACCCCAGAAAGTTATGGAGACTCGGGGCAGAATTTTCCCATCCCGCCTGCCACAGGAATGGTAGCGGGCGAGGGCGGAGCACGCAAAGGTCCATTGACCTTGGGCACAAATTTCTGGCCTTGGGGCGAAGCTGGCTGGAAAATCTCACCGCATCACTGAGTACATTCAGAACTGAGATCAGTGGAGTTTTCTCGAAGGGATATGGGGCCGGGTGGAGGTGAGATCCCCAATATCAGCTATAATCTTTTGGATGGTCAAGCAGGCAGGGCTGTGTAGCAGACTCAAAAAAAAAACTAGTCTGGATAAACACAGCTTCTAAAAAAAAAACTCACTATCCCCGAAAGTGGGGGAGAAAAGCAATGAAATTGGAAATCAAAGGTGCCAGTGAAACTTGTCAGAAGTGCACATGTATTACTGATAACTGTACTGCTGATTTTTAACTGGAGTTGGCAATTTTTAACTGCTTTTTCCTTGTACAATTAGAAATATGCAGACAACCCTGTCAATGATAGATTTTAAGGGCATTTGTAATGGAATATTGTTTTTTGTTCATTCATGGGACATGGATGTCGCCAGCTGGCCAGCATTTATTGCCCATCCCTAGTTGCCCGGGCACAGTTGTGAGTCACCCACATTGAGTCACATGTAGGCCAGATCAGGTAAGGACGGCAGATTTCCTTCCCTAAAGGACATTAGTGAACCAGATGAGGGTTTCCAACAATCGACAGTGGTCGTCAGTAGATTCTTAATTCCAGATTTTTATAATTGAATTCAAATTCCGCCATTGCAGGTTAGGCATTTGGTCATGTTACGTGGACCTAAGTATCGGGGATTAGCAGAGTAAATATGTGGGGTTATGGGAATAGGGTCTGGGTGGGATTGTGGTTGGTGCAGACTCGATGGGTCAAATGGTCTCCTTCTGCCCTATAGGGATTCTATTCTATTCTCTCTGCAGCAATGGGATTTGAACTCAAGTTTCATATTCCAAGAAAGGGATATGAAATGCAAACAAATGGACCTACCTGATATTAAGTTGACACTCCAGCGATGACTGTAACACTACGTTCTGTACCCTCTCCTTTCCTTCTCCACGTACGGTATGCTTTGTCTGTATAGCGTGCAAGAAATAATACTTTCACAATATACTAATACGTAGAATCCCTAAAGTGCTGAAAGAGGCCATTCAGCCCATCGAGTTTAAACCGACCACAGCCCCACCCAGGCCCTATCCCGGTAATCCACTACATATTTACCCTGCTAATCTGCCTGACATAAAAGGGGCAATTTAACATGGCCAATACACCTAACCCGCACACCTTTGGACTGTGGGAGGAAAGCGGAGCACCCGAAGGAAACCCAGGCAGACACGGGGGGGACATGCAGACTCATGACAGTGATAGCGTGCAGACATGTGACAATAATAGATCAAATCGAACACCATCCAGGGTGGTTGAGTGGGCTGGCCAGGGGAAAAGAGAAGGCTTGCATTTTTTTTTGGACAGGTTTGTATTTCGGACGCGCTGCTGTTGAATAAAAACACCTCTAGATGGCAGCGTTGACTAAAGCAGTGACTCAAAGTTGCCTTTCTCCATAGGATCTCCGGAGGCATTCACTCTTTCCCAGCACGAAGTAATGTGCAAATTCCTCCGGGCTCCCTTAAAGGGATAATATGTCGGATTACGCAATCCGAACTGCTCTTGAAAGGGTGTACGTTGTGAGAGACACCAACGCTTAGGCTGCAAACGGGAGGAGACTGATTAACACTGTGGGGGCCCTGATTCACTCGTTCCGACCCTTAAAGAAAAAAGCCACACTTCACTGTGCTGGTTAATTTGACCTTACCTTGTCCATCGCGCTCAATTGTCAGCGCCTGTAGATTTCTGAAGGATGATTGCTAACCAACAACAGGGTAATGAATTCAGCAGCAAAATAATAATCCACTTGGGTCACTTTTCCCCCTCTGAAATAAGGCAATTTCAGGGCGCGAATGATTTACAAGTGCTATGTATAAGTCAAATATTGACTGCAATGAGAAAAGCCACGCGAAGTGCGTGGAATAATGTGCATTTAACCATTTATTTTTTGCTTTGAGTCCCCGTTCATCTAATGTTTTGATGTACTACCCTCACCCCCTTTACTCCAAAATAACTGTTCTGGGCAGTATCTGCCTCTCTCCAGACATTCCGTGCCACCAGATACTTCAGATCGGGGTCTCCACCCTCCCCCCGCCTTGCTAAGGGGAGATTTAGGGGGGTTTAAAACCAGACAGGGTTGGATTACGGATTTTAAAATGATCCATTGTTACAATTGCAGCATGGAATTGCTCGCACCGGTTGGCAAGCCTCCCTGACAGATTAGCCTAGTTTGACTTCAAAAATCTCATAAATCTTTTGGGAGTTTTTGTTTTTTTTTGCGGGGGGTGAGAGAGTGCGAAAAGGAAAGTTCTCCCGTATAATCTCTCAAAACTGTTTCCATTTTACAGTAAATGTTGGGCTTGATTTGTGCAAGAAAGTTAAATCAAAATTACCTCCCAACTGAATATATATAAAAAAGTTTTAGTGTGGGCTATAATTTGCCCTCCAAAATAAATAGTTTTTTTGTGGGGACAAGGGTCTGTTTATAATATCTTGCTCTCCAAATTGAATAACATTAGTTTTGCGGGGGCAAGTCTGATGATGATTTGCCTTTGAATAAAATTTTTAAAAGTAGTTTTGTGGGGACAGGGGTCTGTGTTTTACAATTTACCCTCCGAAGTGAATAAAATTAGGAGCAATTCGCCACTGTGGCTCTCTGAGTGAGAAATGGATTTCTCCCCCCCCTCTTCAGAATGGACTGCGGTGTGACAGAATCGCTTCTGTTCAACGCTCGGGGTGAGAGATGCACAAGGGCTGATGTTAAATGCCACCCTTTACTCGGAAGAGTTAAACCATGTTGTAATTCCGATGACAAGGAGTAACTAACTCCTGCTCATTCAGATCTGGCGTATTGTCTGTGGGGTTCGGCATTCTCCACTGCAAAGCCATGCCTGCTTGATCTGCGTTGACATTGCACCCCGCAACCCCCTTGCAGACATACTTCGCCCCTCCATCACAACACGGGGTGGGGAGGGGAATGGATTAGCAGTAGCAGATGTGTTACAGACACTGTGCGAGGATGCGAGGGGGAAAAAAAAAAGATTGAGAGAAAGACAGAGCCCTGTTGCAAGTCCAGGTGACCAGGGACAGGATTATTCATGGGTTCTCAAGCGATAAATCACTAACTCTTGGGCACCCGTACAGAGTTGATGGGAATTATTCAGTTAATGAATGGATGTGCCTTGCCTTCCATTGCGGGGACGGGGGGGGCGGGTAGGTGACTGAACCGCAGTTCCTCAGGTAACCACACACCAGTCCTTGTTGTTGTTGTTTGCAAATGAAGCAAGTGCATTTTAAACTGGATCCTGCGGGAATTTTAATTTTTGCACGTTTGATTAAAGTGGATCTATTTCTGATTTGGTGGTGGTTTGGGGGGGGGGGCGGGGTGGTAACATACTTTAATGAGCATTAGCTACAATCCATGTACTAACTCGGATTTCACTGGTAACTTTATTGGCGAAATGTATGTATATATATTTCTTTTCTTTTAAAAAAAAAGTCCAATATTGTATGAAATCTTCAACACTCTTAACGTAATCGTGCCGGAGTATATTCTCCTAACACCTTGCACCATCTCAAGCTGTCCTTCAATCGCTTATTTCTTGGTCAAAGTTTCCTCAAAGGCACCTTATACGATTCACCTCGATCACTCCGTGCGGCCGAAGCAAACACACCGCGGCTGCTGGAAATCCGAATTTTGAACAGGAATTTAAACTGGTGCTCCACAATATGACTACAGCCAGTCCCCCCCTTGCCTGGGTGAAGAAGTTGGAGGAAAAAGCAACTGACTGCGGATCCCAGCGTTGAAGCTTTGAAATTGGAGGCGAGTTTACTGTGATCCCAGCGCTTGTCACAAACCTATCCTGCTGTCAGCCTTTTGAAACGGGTACCTTGGTCTTCCAGACCCGAAGCATTAGCTGTGTTTCTCACTCCACAGATACTGTCAGACCTGCTGAGATTTTCCAGCATTTCCTGTTTTGTTGCTAAAGGGATTGGAGCTGTTTGGTGACTGTTTGATGTTGGATACCAGTTTTTGGCACCATCCAGTGAGTTATTCCTGTGTGTGTGTGTGTTTTGTCAATATGCAGCTGAACGGGAGAGTTGATGGTGTCTGAGCTGGAGGTTAGTGAATGAATCTGTGTCTGTTTCTCTCTGCAAACTCTGTCCCTCTGCAAATCCTGCTTCTCTTTCTCTGTGTGTAAACCCTACCTCTGTATTTTTCTCTCAGTATAAACACTGCCTCTGCTTCTTTCTCTCTCTGCGTGTAAACTCTGCCTCTTGTTTTGTGTAATCCCTGTTCCGCCCCCAAATACTGCCTCTCTCTTTTTCTGTTTTTTTTTCTCTTTATGTATCTCCCTGTTTCTAAACCCCTGTCTCTCCTTCTGTGTGCTTTTTCTCTCTGTCTCCCTCTTTCTATGTGCCTGTCTCTGTAATTCCTGCGTCTCTTTCTCTCTCTGAATCTCTTTCTCTGTATGTCTTTATGTAAACCCTACTTCTCTTTCTGTGTGTGTGTGCCTGTCTCTTTCTTCCTGTCTCACTAAACCCTATCTCTTTCTCTGTCTCTAAACCCTACCTCTTTGAGTGTGTTTGCATCTCCCTTTCTCTCTCTGTAAACCCTACCTCTTTCTCTCTTTTTTTCTCAGTCTCTATAAACCCTGCCTCTCTGTCTGTCCATCTCCTCTCCCTCTGTGTAAACCTTCTCTCCTCTCTCTCTCTCTCTCTCTCCAGTCACTCGCTGTCGATGGCTGACGTCAGCCTTGCAGCTGATTAGAAATTCTGCACAACTTTCAAGGCCAGAAGAGGAGGGATTGACAGTCCCCGGCTCCAATGGCCTGCCTGCTCAGCACTCAGCGCCAGGCAGCAGGCAGCCAATGCAGGCGGGGAGCTGGGGAGAGGG
Organism: Carcharhinus amblyrhynchos; assembly: GCF_965287045.1. Lineage (NCBI taxonomy): Eukaryota > Metazoa > Chordata > Chondrichthyes > Carcharhiniformes > Carcharhinidae > Carcharhinus > Carcharhinus amblyrhynchos. Next base: position 6,388,359 of record NC_137333.1, on the reverse strand, counting down.
GAGGGGGCGGGCTCAGGAGGCTAATACTCACTTCTGATTTGAGAGTTGGGGAGAAGATTTCAGTGGAGAGACATGGATGTGTGTGCAAAGAAGGGGAATTAGAGAACGGAGGCGACTCGAACTCAAAACTGTGCCTTGCTGCATGTGCTCCATCATCAAGTTCCTCATTCCTGTTTGGATGTGGAGTGGACAAACGGTGCAGAGGGAGAGCCAGCATTTGAAGGGAGCAGGATTTAAAGAGAGGGGATAAAGCAGGAAGATTCTGCAATTGGGTGTAGTGTCTGCGATACCCTCGCAACTTCTGTTGCAATATGCAAACTGTCGCAACAGTGGGATAATTGCAAACTACTACCCCTTCGTTTGTCGAGAACCACGCTTTTTTTTGTATGTGTGTGTATTTATATATGTTTTTTAAAAAAATGATTATTTTCAGTCGGTCGTGTGGTACCAAGAAAAATCTCCAGCCTGCTTCTCCTGTGGCCGGGATGTGAATGCATCCTCCGGCAGTTCCATTGTAAATATTGCACCGAGCCATCGAGAGAGAGAGAGAGAGACCCAGAGACAGAGAGAGAATCACAGCACTGGCTTATCTGCTTGTCTCCCTCTCCCTCTGCAGAAATCTTCGGGGTTAAAAGAAGCAGGAAAAAAAAAGGCAAAGTTACTTGCCACAGAGATGGATTTGTTACAGATGGACATCGAATATTTGTTTCCCCAGTAAAAAGAGAGAGAGAGAAAAATCTGGATTGTTGGCTTCCCAATTCAGAGAAGGGGGAGAAATCTGAATTATTGGTTCCCCGGTCGAGAGAGAAGAAGGGAGAATCTGGATTGCTGCTTCCCCAGTTAAGAGAGGGAGAAGGGGACAAATCTGGATTGCTGGTCCCCCAGTCGAGAGAGAAGAGGGGAGAGATCTGGACTGCTGCTGCTGCTTCCCCAGTTAAGAGAGGGAGAAAAATCTGGATTACTGGTTCCCCAGTCGAGAGAGAAGAGGAAGAGAGATCCGGATTGCTGCTTCCCCAGTTGAGAGGGACAAATCTGGATTACTGGACCCCCAGTCGAAGGAGAGAGGAGGAGAGATCTGGACTGCTGCTGCTTCCCCAGTTAAGAGGCAGAGACCTGGATTGCTTTGCCAGTGCTATTTGGGGAAGTGTCGCTTGGATTTGGGTGGCTGGGGCGATGGAGTTGCGGGATTTTTACCTGTTCTTCGCCCTGCTCGCCTGCCTGACCCTGGACTCAGCCCTGGCACAGGAGCTGGTGTACACCATCCAGGAGGAACTGCCCGAGAATATTCTGGTGGGCAGCATCCCCCGGGACCTCAACATCTCGCACCTGAACGCGGGCGGCGGGAGCGGTGCCAACCTGATCTACCGGCTGGTGTCCAAGGCTGGCGAGGTGCCCTTGCTGCGGGTGAGTAGCAGCGCCGGGGACATCTACACCACCTCCAACCGGGTGGACCGGGAGAGCCTGTGCGCCGGCACCTACGCCGAGAGCGAGTGCTTCTTCGAAATCGAGGTGGTCATCCTGCCCAATGACTACTTTAGGCTCATCAAGATTAAGATCTTCGTGCGGGATGTCAACGACAACGCGCCCATGTTCCCCTCCCCGGTCATCAACATCTCCATCCCGGAGAACACCCCCATCAACAGCCGCTTCCCCATCCCCTCCGCCACCGACCCGGACACCGGCTCCAATGGGGTCCAGCACTACGAGCTGCTCAACGGCCAGAGCATCCTGGGCTTGGACATCGTGGAGACCCCCGAGGGGGAGAAGTGGCCCCAGCTGATTGTCCAGCAGAACCTAGACAGGGAGCAGAGAGACACCTACGTGATGAAGATCAAGGTCCAGGATGGTGGCAGCCCCCAGAGGTCCAGCACTGCCATCCTCCAGATCACCGTCACGGACGTCAATGACAACAAGCCCGTCTTCAGGGAGAGCCAGCTGGAGGTGCACGTCCCCGAGGACGCCCCCCTGGGCACCTCGGTCATCCAGCTGCATGCCACCGATGCCGACGTGGGCGTCAACGCCGAGATCCGCTACCTGTTCAGCCCCCAGACCCCGCTGGCCGTCCGCCGGCACTTTGCCCTCAACAGCACTCTGGGGATCATCACCGTCCAGAGGCCCCTGGACCGCGAGGAGACGGGCATCCACAAAATGACCGTGCTGGCCACCGACGGCCTCTCCAGCCCGGCCCGAGCCACCGTCATCATCAATGTCACGGATGTCAACGATAACCCGCCGGGCATCGACATCCGCTACATCATCAGCCCCATCAATGGCACCGTGTACCTGTCCGAGAAAGACCCCATCAACACCAAGATTGCCCTGATCACCGTCTCCGATAAGGACACGGATGTCAATGGGAAAGTGGTCTGCTACATTGAGAAAGAAGTGCCTTTTCACCTGAAGGCAGTGTACGACAACCAGTACCTACTGGAGACCTCTGCCTTCCTGGACTACGAGAGCACGAAAGAGTACAGCTTCAGGATTGTTGCCTCGGATTCGGGCAAGCCCAGTTTGAACCAGAGCGCCCTGGTGAGGGTGAAGCTGGAAGATGAGAATGACAACCCGCCTGTGTTTAGTCAGCCTGTCATCGAGCTCTCGGTCCCGGAAAACAACCACCGCGGCCTCTACCTGACCACCATCAGCGCCACCGACGACGACAGTGGCAAGAACGCCGAGATCGTTTACCAGCTGGGGCCCAACGCGTCCTTCTTTGACTTGGACCGCAAGACGGGGGTCCTGACTGCTTCCAGAGTGTTTGACCGGGAAGAGCAAGAGCGTTACATTTTCACGGTGACCGCCAGGGACAGCGGCAATCCTCCGCTGCAGAGCCAAGCGGCAGTCATCGTCACGGTGCTGGACGAGAACGACAATAATCCCAAATTCACCCACAACCACTTCCAGTTTTTTGTCTCGGAGAACTTGCCAAAATACAGCACCGTGGGAGTGATTACTGTCACCGACATGGACGCTGGGGGCAATGCGATGGTGATGGCTTCTGTGGTCGGTGACAATGCTAATTTCATTCTGGACCCACTGAGCGGTGTAATAAGGTCCAATGTCTCCTTCGACAGAGAGCAGCAAAACTCCTACACCTTTGAGGTCAAAGCTGTGGACAGGGGGAGACCTGCCCGCACCTCCATCGCCAAAGTCACCATCAATGTCATCGACGTTAATGATAACAGTCCCGTTGTAATCTACCCACCCTCAAACTCTTCATTCAAACTAGTACCCCTCTCTGCCATCCCTGGGTCAGTGGTGGCAGAAGTGTTTGCAGTGGACGTTGACACTGGGATGAACGCAGAGCTCAAGTACACCATTGTCAGCGGAAATAACAAGGGTTTGTTTCGAATTGACCCTGTGACTGGTAATATCACCTTGGAGGAAAAACCTACTGTTGCAGATCAGGGTTTGCATCGTTTAGTGGTAAACATCAGCGATTTAGGTTACCCAAAACCCTTGCACACCCTTGTCCTTGTCTACCTGTATGTAAATGACACTGTAAGCAATGCTAGTTACATTTATGAGTTAATACGGAAAACAATGGAGACTCCCTTGGATAAAAACATTGGAGATAGCACCCAGCCCTGGCAAAATGAGGACTACCTTACGATAATGATTGCCATAGTGGCAGGGGCAATGGTGGTGATAGTGGTCATCTTTGTCACCGTGTTGGTGCGGTGTCGCCAGTCCTCGCGGTTCAAAGCTACGCAGCGGAACAAGCAGGGCGCCGAGTGGATGTCTCCCAATCAGGAGTGCAAGCAGAATAAAAAGAAAAAAAGGAAGAAAAGAAAATCTCCAAAGAGCTCTCTTCTAAACTTTGTCACCATTGAGGAATCCAAACCTGATGACCCTGCCCACGAGCCCATCAATGGGACCATTGCTCTTCCAGCTGAGTTGGAGGAGCAGACTATAGGACGGTTCGACTGGGGCAGCACGCCACCAACTACCTTTAAGCCCAGCAGCCCAGACCTGGCAAGGCATTACAAATCTGGCTCGCCACAGCCCTCCTTTCATCTAAAGCCAGACACCCCCATTTCTGCGAAAAAGCATCACGTGATTCAGGAACTCCCTTTGGACAACACCTTCGTTGGGGGTTGTGACACCCTGTCGAAACGTTCTTCCACTAGTTCAGACCACTTCAGTGCCTCAGAGTGTAGCTCCCAAGGAGGCTTCAAGACAAAGGGCCCATTGCACACCAGACAGGTAACCAAAAGCTTTTACTGGTCATTCAAATTCACAATATGCACAAACAAATGCAAAAGCACAGCGGTGGCAATCGCCTGCAGACATCTATAGAAATGATTCTGTTGCAAATTAAACCTTTTTCATTCTGAAATAAATTACCGCAGGCATCCAAGCAGCGCAATGGTTGGAAAACCAAGAAAGTTATTATTTTTTTTTTCCGTGCCGACTAATTGTTTTGCCTTGGCCTCTTAATTCCCCACTCATCAAGATTTAAGTGAGGCTGGTTTCAAATTTGTTTGGATTGCACCGTAACAATTAGAGAAGCAAGGCCTGTAGATGGCAGTGGAGCACTTTCTGCTTACGAATGGCAAGATGCCAATTGCAGTCTCGATAGTGGGGGAAGGTGCAAGGAAGAAAGGCTGTTGACTACTGATGCTTATACCGGAAAGCACCAGATAGTTGTAGTTTGATGGTTATTTGCAGATTAACATTTAGTACACCTGTAGTTTTTGTTTAGTGTTGAACTTTGGAATGGTGCGGCTTATTATTACCATACATATTCACCCAACCAAACAATACAGTGCACAGTGTGGGCCATTGCAGATAAATACTTCTCAGCTGGACAACTGCATCTAATTATTTTCCCAGTTATTCTTTCCCAGTAGAGTACCAGCATTTTCTGTACAGCTAGACTTTTTGGAAAACATTTGAAATTTCATCAATTATTTTCATCGATATTTAATCACATTTTCGGACCCTATGGTTCTACTAGATCACTAACACAATAGTATACAGTTTACTTGTATTTTAATTCATTTATAGTTTCAACTACATAAAGAAAACTGTTGTTTCTTTGTGCCTCGCTATAAATTGTTTCATCTACATCCACGTGAAAATATCCAAAATAGGAGAAAAGAATTAAAAATTGATTTTTGAAATTGATTGAAAATGCAATGGTGTGCAATATATTCAAGGTCTGGTTTTAGTCCCAATATAATGCTATTACCTTCTATCAATGATCATCTTTTTAAGGAGTAAATATTGATACAATTTGGCCCAGTCACACCGAATAGCTTTATATACAACCAATTCATTAATTTTGAATGTTCAATTTCTGTTGTGAAGTGTGAGGTGTATAGACATAAGTTGAGAGAAAACAGCAAGATTGTGATGAAGCTAAGAGAGTGAGTGCTTGTGTACCTGTACAATAATGGTAATGCACATCATGGTAAAGCCATATCACAGTACTTTCTCTGACGACATGGCCATGCAGCCATAGAATTTTGCCTTGATATTATTAGCATTTACTTTACCCTTGGTGGAGATCTAGACTTTGCTTTTCGTAAAAGACAAGTGTTCTGACAGCAAATTGAAAGTCAGTGCAGAGATTTCTTCTCAGTTATGCCAATCAGTGAGGTCAAGCATTCCAGTTATTTGACTTCAGACAAAATATTTCCGAATCATGAGCACAGGGCTTTTGCAGAAAGAAGGTGCAGGTAGTTTTGAGATAAGCAACAGAAGCAGCTAATTTTGTCAACAAGAGCAATCGATTTGCAACGCGCTTGGGCTTGGAAAACCGTTTACTGTCTGCACAAAATTGCTACTTATCCCCTGTACAACTGCCCATGGTCACTCAGTTGGTGTTGCCTACTCTCTGACGAATATTCAGAGTGGTGACCATTACTTTGAAATAAGAATGAAGCATGTAATCTCCCAATTATAAAGGCAAATGATACATTCAAACAGGATGTGCTTTATAATGTGTAGGTTTCTCTTTGAAGAAGTCATGCACAATTGGCGCTGGAGTAGGACAGGACAAAACTTTGCAAAAACAGCACAAGTAAAATTATTAACTAGACAGTACATTAGCAAAGAAAATTAGAAGCTCAGGGACTCAAACTGTGTACCATTTTTCGTATCCTTGACCAATATGACTATTTGTAATGACTGCTAATGTATACAGTGGCATCACATTCCCAAGAGTTTTATTGCAGTGCTTAAAGGGAGAAAGTAAAGTTTAGCTACAATGGAGAAAACAATGATCAACTATGTGACTGCCTTAAACTTGCCATGAATGTTAACACAAGTATCATCATCTGCCTTGGACCTTTTGGTCCAATGCGTGTATGAAATTATAGTAACAAGGAGGAGTGTTTTAACTTTTTTTTTTGAGGCTCGTGGCGTTGTCATCCAAAATAATACACAATTATTTTTATCCCTGTAATTCTTTGAAAGTTATGGTTATAACTCAGCTCAAGGTGAATTCCATTTTGTGGGAGGATTATGCAGTCTGCTTCAGATGATTCAAAGCCTTTGTCACACTTCAAAAGATCAAGTTATCCAATAGTGTGAATTAAACATTTTATCAATGCAGATAAAATGCATTGATTTTTTTAAAAAAAATTATTAAGCTACTTGATCCTAGTAACTTTGCAATGATAGATTGGAATGCCTGTCTCTAGCAAAAAAAAACCCCATTCAGCTCATTTTCTTAGTTACTGGATACTTCCAGGTGAGTGTTATATTTGACAGGTTTGCATCTTAAAGGGTTGACTTTGTGAATGTGGCTGGTGAAGCTTACAGATCGGCTGAAGAATGGGTAAAAGGAAAAGCAGTATAGATTAGCCATAAACGAGAAAACGAAGCAGGGACCAACACAAGAAGTGCTTTCCACAGCTGGAGACTGATTTTATTTTGCCAGGATTACCCGTATGAACAGCTTTTTGGGTTGGCCGGCAGCATTGTAAATTGTGCTAGATTATTGTAAGCCAGTGTTCTTCAGCATTTTAAGAGGCGCGTGTAAGGGATATTCTTTTAAACACAAAAGCTCATCAATTTTTAAGTTAGCTTAAATGGGAAATTACATCTGCTTCCACTGCATGAGGGAATGGAGGCCGGCGTTCCGCTTACAAATCCTTTTATCTGCATAAAATGAACAGTTAATCGGACTGTCATTCCATCAGAAAATTTTTCAAATATCCTTCGGATGCCAAATGAACAAAACGGAGTGAGGGAGAGCGAGAGACGGTTGTAATCAGACAGGAGGTGGTGAGACTCTTAGGCAGAAGTAAAAGGGTGGGCTGGGTGAAGCTTTTTGCAATGCTGTGATAACCAGTTGCCAACTGGTCCAAGGCTGCTGGAAGTAATCCCACCCAAATTACCTTCAGCCAGTCTTTCTTGGCGAGGCAGCTGTATTAAGGTGTAGCTTTTGCGACTGGCATCTTCCTTCCTTTCAATCTTTTTGTATTTCCGAAATGTTCTCACCCAAGAAAAGCTGGCAGCCCTACCTTTAGTTACAATCGAGCGCATGTAACAGGGGAGTGAACGTTTTGGGCAGGGCTGGGTTTAAATCCCCGCGTCTTTTGATTGTAAATGAAGGTTAAAGCCAAATTCAGGTGAGGGTTGTTTTTTTTTTCTTTCTTGTGAAATGACAAGTTATGTCCAAGTGATCTATCATTAGAGTAATATTGGGCTCTATTCTTTTGCAGAGTTCCGCACAGTATTCCCAAAAGTATGAGATGGAAACTTATTATGGTTAAAACTGAGCAAAAGTCAGTTCTCAAAGGGGTTAAGATGGCTCTCATCCGAAGCTTGCCCATCTTGAAATTCACCAAGTGCACATTTAAATTGTCGGAGAAATTCATGACCAATGTGTTGAAAAGATATCTGTAAACATAGTGCTCATTCCTTGGCTTCTTCTGAAATTGGAATGCTGCCTGTTTAAACAGGGATTTATCCAGCGAATGTGATAAAGGGAGCAGCTGCTCACATTTAAGATTATGGGACACGGTTAATTGGGATATCTCTTTATAGGGGACGTCCTTGAGACGTTGAATTGATTCCTGCTGTGTTTAAAGCTGCCAGTGGTCTTTTGTCAGGAAAAAAAAAGTGATGTGGGAACTGGAATTATTTCACTCTTCTGCCAAGATGTTTCTCTTGAAACTGCAGCACCTCCAGCGTCAATGCAGAACCGCATCAATATTGCCATGGCCTTAGAGAATACAGTAAAATGCTCTCTTGAATAGACAAAATGTGCATTTACCTTATGCAGCTGGATGTGTTCTTACATGTGTTGCTGTAAAATTACCCAATGGGTTTCGCAAAATATTTTTTATTTCTAAACGCAGCTGTTGCTAAAAAAAAGACTCTGGTTGTACTGTTCAATTGTTGTTACTGTAAAAAAAAACAATAAGGCTAAGCAGATGCCCTTAGTTAAAATCTGCTCCTTACCGTGCAAGGGAGTTCCCTAACTCGCATTAATCAGGGATTCTGTCCGTGGCTGACCCATAGGATTGGGGGTAGGAGGGGGGAAGAGTTGAAAGGATTGCTGGAGCTCAGCATTGGCATACCTTAGGAGGAGATCTTAGCAACCCTTCCTCAGCCCTGCTCGAGCTGGGAGAACTGAAACTGGCCACCGACCCTGGCACTTGAGTATTTTGAGCCAGCCTTTCTCTCTTAAGCTGTGTCACACTGAGGTGGCTGGAAAAAGATTTTGCAGAGGTGCTTATCAGTAACCAGGCACCACACATTTTGCAGCATCTGAAAGCACTGGCCTTTTGGGACTTGCAGAGAAGGGTCAGATAGTCATGTCAGTGTTGGTAAGGACAAATCTATAAATATGATTATACAGTATTCACAGGCATTTGGCTTGAATCACAATGTATATTTAAATATATCCAGTTATTATACACTTGTATTTATTTTATTGCTGTTTTCACCATGATATTTAAAATTGTATGCACATATTGTGGTTGCAGATCTCTGTACTAAATAAAGTATAGCCTGATTATTAAATTTATTTTATACCATTGTTTAATTTATCATTTTGGTGTAAGTCGTGTTTTTGTTTCTATTCATTTCATTTATGTTTGCTTTCTGAGCTTATCTATATTTTTTGTGTTCTGTTTCAAGTTTTTGGTTATCAGAGACTTTTGTTTCCTGCTTTTCACGCAGAACACATCCTGATCAATCTTAAGGTAGTTGCTCAGACGCTGGTAAGCAAGTGTTCCATTTTTGGCCCTTGCTAGTCCTTCATTTGTTCCACCGATTTAGGAAGCGCGAGAACATTAGATTCTTTGGTCCATTCAGCATCATGTCACTGCTTCACCGTGAGATCTGGTCAGTTCAGTAAATCACTGACACTTACCATTTATTTCGTTGAAAAGAAAATGAGGAAAACTTTGACCCGATTGTGGTGTGAGCGTTTTTGTACTATGTCAGATGATCGAGCATCAGAGCCAACTGCAGTTGAAGGAGTTGTATAAACACAGTGGAAATTTAATTCATTTGGGATCTAATTTTATAGAATTGCATCTGTCATGCCAATGACATGTGGGAATTGAAGAACACCAGTAATAAAACTTAATGGGTAGGGACTGTAGCGGATATTCACAGAACAGTAAAGAAAGATGGAGTACATTGGTCTGTTGAGGGCCACGTATGAGTTTTCTTTCTCCTCTCCATTTTCATTGCTGGTCATAAAATTAGCAAATTGGAAATGAATTTAACCGCGTCTCAAGTGCTACTGCCCCCACCTAAGCACAGAATTCAAAACCTCTCACCCACTTTTCTGTCCTTATTCAGAGTGTTCAATCCAAGCATGACACTTAATCTGGCAGAATGACGCAGCACAGCAGGCCATTTGGCCCATTATGTCTCTAATGGCACTTTGATAGTGTATTCAGTTAATCTGAGACCCCTTCTGCACAAAACTAACATTGCTCCCAAAGATCTAATCATGTGCTAATTGGAGTATGCTTAGTGCTTATAACATTGGATGAGTAACCCAGAGGTTGTTCAATTCAAATTTACTTGAAGACAGCTGGAGACTCCTGGGCTGATCATTTACATATCTGATATTAGTGCAAACTCACTGTGATTTTGTTATCCTCGGTTAGATTGAGTTGTTAAAATGAACTGGGATTTACAAAAACGAATATGCAAAGCTCCCAATTTTGATTGTCGTTTTCAAGGTTAATCCTGATTTGGACATAATATTACAAAGTAATTATTCATTTCAAAGAATATGCCTTATTGAAACTTTATAAGATCCCTATTGCAGCCGAATGAAATAAAATCATAACATACCTAAAATGAAATACCGAAACATTTGCCAAAGCATTGTGAGAGTTGTCTGCCATAATTGCTCTGAAAGTATGCATCAGTCTTGTCAATAGGCTTACCTAGTATAATAAATAAAGTTGCCATATTCCCAGATGACTATCAGCTGCTCTTATCTTTAAGGGAGAGAGCTGATGGCTGGTGATGATTTAACCTGAGTATATGACAGCTGTGCACCAAAGGAAAGTTAGAGCTATTGTATGTTGTGCCTCTTTGGAGACAGAAAGGATAATGGAATGGGCTGGGAGAGGGGGGGATGTAAAAGAGTAAGGGGAAGCAATGGCTTAATGGTATTATTGCTAGACTATTAATCCAGAAACCCAGCCAATGTTCTGGGGACCCGGATTTGAATCCTTGCCATGGTTGATGGTAGAATTTGAATTCAATAAAAAAAAATCTGGAATTAAGAATTTACTGATGACCATGATTGGATGGCACAGTAGTTAGCACTGCTGTCTCACAGCGCCAGGGACCCGGGTTCAATTTCAGCCTCGGGTGCCTGTCTGTTTGGAGTGTGCACATTTTCCCCATGTCTGCATGGGTTTCCTTCCAGTTCTCTGGTTTCCTTCCACAGTCCAAAGATGTGCAGGCTCAGTTGGCCATGCTAATTTGCCTCTTAGTGTTAGGGGGATTAGAATTGTAAATATGTGGGGTTACGGGAATGGGACCTGGGTGGGATTGTTGATTCGATGGGCCAAATGGCCTCCTTCTGTACTGTAGATTCTATGATTCCATGAAGCCACAGTTGATTGTTGGAAAAATCCATCTGGTTCACTAATGTCTTTTAGGGAAGGAAATCTGCCATCCTTACCTGGTCTGGCCTACATGTGACTTCAGAGCCACAGTGATGTAGTTGACTCTCAACAGCAGAGTAGTTAGCACTTCTGCTTCACAACTCCAGGGACCTGGGTTCGATTCCCAGCTTGGTTCACGGTCTGTGTGGAGTTTGCACATTCTCCTCGTGTCTGTGTGGGTTTCCTCCGGGTGCTACGGTTTCCTCCCACAGTCCAAAGATGTGTGGGTTGGGTTGAATGGCCACGCTAAATTTGCCCTTAGTGTCCTGAGATGTGTAGGTTAGAAGGATTAATGGGTAAATATGTAGAGATATGGGGGTCGGGCCTGGGTGGGTTTGTGGTCAGTGCAGACTCTATGGGCCGAATGGCCTCTTTCTGTACTGTAGGGTTTCTATGATTTCCAGCCCTCTGAACAAGGGTAACTAAGGGTGGGCAATAAATGCTGGCCCATGTCCCATGAATAAATAAGAGTGTGATTGTAGTCACTGGAGTTAATCTAGACATGGCAGAGCTCTGGAAATACTTTTCCTTCTAGCTCCAGATGAATTTTCAGGCCTACACATTGCAAGCACAATGCCTCGAAGGGTGCTAAAACTGTAGTTAGACCCTTCATTAGCACGTACAAATTAATCAGAATTCTATACAGCACTGACAACTTGCATTTGTATCTCCACTTTAACATAGTTAACACGGACCAAGCGCTTCACATAATCCATCAAAAATTGATGATGACTCTCCAAATGGGATCTTAGAATGACTGTTAGCTTGGTCAAAGTGGCAGGTTTATTCAGGAGCATCTTAAAGGAGTAAAGTTATAGGAGTTCGTGAGGCATAGGGAAGGGAATGCCAGAGCTTGAGTCCTCGGTAGCTGAATCTCTCCATCTGCTCTAGTTACAGGTAAGATATTTCTGACCCTTGGCGATCCCAATTTCAAGGAGCTATCATTTCCCAATGATTTAAAGAAACAATCATGCTTATCTGCTTCTTTGGTCCGTCATAGGAACAACAAAGGTATCCATTTCTTGGGGCAAACCAAAAGCTGAAAGAGATACTTCTGAGACTAAGTAGTCCCATCAGAACTCCATGGGCAGCGTGCAATGTTGTCATAGTTAAAAATAGATCAGGGATCTAATTACAATGTGAGCTTCCATTGTCTAGTCTGCTGTCTGAATCATTTCAAATATTTCTATTTGCTGGATAATAGAAAATACAATATATTTTCATTAACAGGATCACATTGATAGGAAGCTGCTTCATTCTGATTTTTATTTTACAACAGCGGGTTTGTATTGGGGTGGGATAATCATAGAATCCCTACAGTACAGAAGGAGGCCATTCAGCCCATTGAGACAACACCAACTATAGTCCCACCCAGGCCCTATCCCCATAACTACGTGTATTCATCCTGTTAATCCCCCGACACTAAGGGGCAATTTACCATGTCCAGTCCACCTAATCTGTAGATCTTTGGAGTCTGGGGGGGGAAACCAGAACACCCAGAGGAAACTCGCGCAGACATGGGGAGAATGTGTAAAACTCCACATGATGGGCACCCGAGGCTGGAATTGAAATCGGTTCCCTGGCGCCGTGAGGCAGTATTGCTAACCACTGGGCCACCGTGCCGTAATGAGAGGACGGTCGATTGCAAGACCCTGCGAGCCGTGCCCACCCCGATTTAGGGCCAACGTGTCTCACCTTGTGGGCTTTCTTTTTTCCCACTGTTACATTTAAAGCACCGTGAGCAACGAGACCTACATAAGCCCCCTCCTGAGGCACGCCCGAGAGCAAGGCTGAGTTGGCCCTGTTTGTCGAGGTCCGTCTGGTCGGAGTCCATCTGGAAATGATGGGCACCGGCTGTAATGGGGATGAGAAAGAAAATGATAGCGCAGAAGGTGGAGCTTTGCACTTTAGTTCCACGGCGACTGCTAACTTTTGCCTGTCCTGTAGTCCGTCTGTGGTCAGCAGGGATGAGCTCATTAGAGCTTCACTATCTTGCAGCCCAGCAGCTCACCTGCTTCTCCTGTGAGGAATAGCGGAGCACAGGTACAGAGCAGACGCATGACCCAGTGGGCAGTTGATAGGAGTTTTGTATCATGCCGGCAGCAACAGCTTATCACACCTCTTAAGCAAACACCTCTTCCTCAGTCATTAGTTTGACATTCAGCTGAGTGTCTGTCACTAGCCAGTTTGAGTATCCTTTTATTCACTAACCAGGACAGGCAATATGTCACACTCTGCCCCCTTTTTAAGTCCAGGAATTTGTAACGCTGCTTCAGTTCACTTGACTGGTTCCAGACGTACATGTAACCCTGACAGGATTACCATTTGGACGTCTCTGATATCCCGTTTGCGTGACAGCTGCTTGTACAGTTTACTGCCAAATTTTCAACTGTGCTGCATTGAAAGACAGTATCAGCCATGTGTCGTAAATTGCACGGTGGAAAAACCGCGTGTAGTGAATTAAAATGCCTGCTGTAAATGGTGTGCCCTTAATTAACATGCATGGTGTAGCTACATGTCGTGAATGAAAATACATGGTGGAAACCATGCGCAGTGAATTAAATGCATCATGTAAACTGCATGCGGTGAATTAAGTGCAATGTAAATCATATGTATTGAATTAAAAGACATAACATAAATCATGTGTAGTGAATTTAGTTAAATAACAGCACCACCAACTACAGCTTGCATTTGTGTAATTCCCGAGTGGCGCGGTGGCACAGTGGTTAGCACGGCTGCCTCATGGCACCAAGGACCCGGGTTCGATTCCCAGCCTCGGCATCACTGCCTGTACGGAGACTGCACGTTCTTCTTGTGTCTAAGTGGGTTTCCCCCAGTTTCCTCCCACAGTACAAAATGATGTGATGGTTAGCATTGGCCAATGCTCAACTTTCCCTCAGTGTATCTGAACAGGCTCAGGAGTGTGGGGGCTTTTTACAATATGTTCATTGCAGTGTTAATGTTAGCCTACTTGTGAGACCAATCAAATAAACGACTGCAATTCATAGAATACCTACAATGCAGAAGGAAACCATTCAAACCATCCAGTCTGCACCAACAGCTATCCTATCCAGGCCCTTACCCTGTAGTGTCACATATTTATGCTGCTAATCCCCCTGACATCAAGAGACAATTTAGCAGGGCCAATCCACCTACCCCGCATATCTTTGGAGTGTGGGAGCAAGCCGGAGCACCCGGAGGAAACCTGTACAGACACAGGGAAAGCGTGCAAGCTCCACACAGACAGTGGCCCGAGTTCAGAATTGAACCCGGTTCCTGGCATTGTGAGGCAAGAGTGCTAACCACTGTGCGCCACCGTGCCCCCCATACTCGTTCCCTTAGTGTGGTAAAACGTCCAAAGACACTCTACAGGAGCATTGTCTGTCCGACACTCAGGGCCGGATCCTCCCTTCCCCGCCTCCCCCGTGGAATGTTTCCTGGCAGTGGAATTGGCTCACCATTGGCCAACGTCAGGCTCTTCCAGTCCCGTCGGTGCCTGCATCCTTTTGTGTTGTTCGTCCAACATGCTGCAGGAAGTCACGAGCGGCAGGACTGGAAGAAACATCTAGCCTCAAACCCGGTAATGCCATTCAGACACATTCAAATCAATGGTGATTGTGTTCCCGTCTGCTCTGGACGAGAACCAGGCACAGCAGGCCAGGGGGATAGGAGTGGAGGGGTGGGGGTGGGGGTGGGGACAGGGGCGGGGGGAAGTTGGTGCTTGTGGTGGATTGGAAGCCTGCTGACAATTCCAATTTGCTCCCCTCGCCCAATTCAAGGGGGCTATCGGGAATCCTGGCCAGGCATGCGGCCCCGGAGAATCACCCCCAATATTAATTACACTGTCTACAGTAAATTAAAGTATTTCCATTAAATAACATTGGATGGATGTGTGGGAATTCACTGTGTCAAAGAGGCTTTCACCTGACGCTCTGAAATGAGCATTAACAGAACAATAAAGTTATGCACGGGTTTATTACAGTAATCCTTATATTGCACTGCAAAATGAGACATGAGAGTAAATTTCTCCAGAGCATCTCTCCACCATCAATTCCTCTGTCCTTTTAACTGTTTCGGCACTCCCTTTCATCCAAGTTGTGGCGGAAGAGTAGGGGCACCCCTTATGGGATTCACTTCCTTGGAAATAACATTAAAAATTGAATCAGCGAATCCCTACATGCAGAAGGAAGCCATTTGGCTCATTGAGTCTGCGTTGACCCACAATCCCACCCAAGCGGCTTCCCTGTAATCCCACATATTTATCTTGTTAATCCCTCTGACACTAAGGGGCAATTTTAGCAAAGCCAATCAACCTAACCTGCACATCTTTGGACTGTGGGAGGAAACCGGAGCACCCGAAGGAAACCCAAGCAGACATGGGGAGAATGAGCAAACTCCACACAGACAGTGACCCAAGTTAGGAGTCGAAGCCGGATCCCTGGCACTGTGAGGCAACAGTGCTAACTACTGTGGCACCGTGCCGCCCTTTGAAATGCATTTCACTATTTTCCCCTCATCATTGTTTTCCGTTACTATTTTAACCATGAGTTGTTCAATCGCTTGCCTGTTTGACAGTTATTCTAAAGGAAGACTGGCATTCATCCAATGCCCTTCCTGACATGAGGACATTCCAAAGTAGTTTACAACCAGTTAAGTACCTTTTTTTGAATGCAGTCAGCGTCGTAATGTTGAATGCATTGTAGTCAATTGACACATAGTACATTGCTACAAATAGCCATGTGACAATGGTCAGATAAACTGTGTTAGCGATGTGGGTTGAGAGATGAACGTGGGCCAGGATACACAGAGAATTTGTCCACTCCTCTTCGAATGGCACAATGGAATCATTTAGTTTATTTATTAGTATCACAAATAGGCTTACAATAGCATTGTGATAAAGTTACAGTGAAAATCTCCTAGTCGCCACGTTCCGGCGTCTGTTCGGATACACTGAGGGAGAATTTAGCATGGCCAATGCGCCCTAACCAGCATGTCTTTCAGACTGTGGGAGGAAACCGGAGCACCCGGAGGAAACCCACACAGACATGGTGAGAACGAGCAGTCTCCGCACAGACAGTGACCCAAGCCAGGAATCGAACCTGGGTCCCTGGCGCTGTGAGGCAGCAGTGCTAACCACTGTGCCACCCAATGCAGAAGTGGAAGGGGCCTCAGATTAATGCCTCATTCAAAGGAGAGCGCCTCTGACAGTGCAGCACTCCCTGGGTACTGCACTAGGGGATCAACCTATATTTAACAATCAAGACTCTGGAATGGAATTTAGTAACCAAATTCTATCTTTGAGTTGTGAACTGCCCCATTTGCTATTCAAATTTAAAGACCCATAGAATCATAATGCAGAAGGAGGCCATTCAGCCCATTGAGCCTGCACTGACAACAATTCCACCCAGGCCCTATCCCAGAAACCTTATGTATTTACCCTGCTAATCCCCCTGACTATAAGGGGCAATTTAGCACGGCCAGTTAACCTAACCTGCACATCTTTGGGACTGTGAGAAAAAACCAGAGTACCCAGAGGAAACCCACACAGACGCAGGGAGAATGTGCAAACTCTACACAGACAGTCACCTGAGGCTAGAATCGAACCTGGGTCTACTGACGCTGTGAGGCAGCAGTGCTAACCATTGTGCCACCATGCCGCTCATTCTAGCTTGGCTGTGTTCCTCTGTTGCAACAATGGCTTCATCCACTGTGAATTGCTTTGGCACATCCTGATGTCTTAAAAGCTGCTAGATCAATGCAAGTTCTTTCTTTTCCTCTTTTCTGAACTTGCTGAGTTCCACCATTGGGGTAGAAATGGCACTGATTACCAAGGTGGTTCCACTTCAAACGTACCTTATGGGACACTCCGCAAAGCGCTATATAAATGCAAGACTTTCTGCCAGGTGCTCCTCATCAATATTAATGGAAACACTAGTTAGTGGAGCTGTCTTTCTGCTCATTAGTGCTCCCAAACTACAGATGCAATCAGATCAATATTTGCTTGTGCCAAGCTAATGGTACCAGCACTACATTGGTCAAATGGGCAACACACTTGCAAAGCAATTGTCTATAGAATTAATCCACAAAGAGTTAAATGGTATTGTGTTGCTCTTTTGTCTACAATTGAGAAATTAAGATGGAGGACCAGCGCCTAAGATGCATGACCCTGCGAAAGGAGGAATTAAGTAATAGGTTTAAAAACCAATTGATTGAAAGCAAAAGTGGTAGCTTGGAGAAATTTCACAGCTCTGATGTCTTGGGAGGGGAATTGGAATAGATAGGACTTACTGGATTAGCCTTCATTTCAGTGCAGGAAGGATGCAGGCGAAAGGAGGAGGAGGACAAGAGAAGGGTTTGAAACAAGCAGGAAAAAATGTCAGGGCTGTGCGGATTGAATGCCTACCAAAAAAAGTGTAATGTGTAGGAAGTTTGTAGATTGAAAGTGAAAGGGAACTCACATCCCTAAGTGAGAACCAAGATTGTCAATAGTGGCACACGATGGTTGTGGTGCATTTCATAAGTAAACCTCACTGCCATCACAGAAATCAAACTTTTATCCTGTCACTTGTGATTATGTTGGAGCTAAGTCTAAGAGAGGAGAGAATGGATTGCATTCTAACACATTGTAGCTGCTATTGCATTCTGCTGCCTCTGATAAATAGGAGATGATACCAGTGCTGTTCTCGGCTCTCATTTAACTGCAGGTTAAATAACAATGCCAATGTTCATTTCACAGGAGCTACCCTCAACCTGCAAGTGCTGATGAGGTGGCACAGTGGTTAGCACTGCTGCCTCACAACGCCAGGGGCCAGGGTACAATTCAATTCCCGGTTTGGGTCGCTGTCTGTTTGGAGTTTGCACATTCTCCCCATGTCTGCATGGGCTTTCCTCCAGATGCTCTGGTTTCTTTCCACAGTCCAAAGAGGTACTGGTTAGGTGAATTGGCCATGCTAAATTCTCCCTCAGTGTACCCAAAGTGTGTGGCGGCTAGGGGATTTTCACAGTAACTTCATTGCAGTGTGAATGTAAGCCTACTTGGGACTAATAAATAAGCTCTAACTTTAGCTTTCATGCGCACTGTTGAATGGCAGCATGCAAGCACCGTGTTTAGCACTGCTGCCTCATGGTGCCAGGGACCTGGGTTCGAGTCTGGTCTCACATCACTATCTGTGTGGATTTTGCACCCTCTCCCCATGTCTGCCTAGGTTTCCTCCAGATGCTCAGGTTTCCTCCCACACGCCAAAGGTGTGTGGGTTAGGTTGATTAGCCGTGCTAAATTGAGGGAGATTAGCAGGATAAATTGTGGGGTTATGGGGATAGGACCTGGGTAGGATTGTTGGCAGTGCAAGCTTGATGGGCTGAATGACCTCTTTCTGCACTGTAGGGATTCTATGATTCTGTAACTAAAGACTGATTTCACTCTGAAGAGGTAATTTTATATTTGCCCAATGTTATTAAATGTTCTCCATTAACATTATTTACATTGGTATATAGCAAGAATGCTCCATCTCAAGTACAAGAGAAAAACTGGGATTTCCAATCATGGAAGTGCGGAGAAGTGTACTGTCCAAAAGGGGAGTAGCCTGAACACAAATGGATAGCTAAGAAAAAACATTTTGCAATTAATGGAAAAAAATGAAAAGCAGGCTGATCTGAAGCAATTAGGCACCGGGACAGTGTGGGCAAAACACATTTCCAATCTGTCTCAAATCACTGTGTAGCAGCAATAAACAAAATGAACAAAATGTGAATTTACAAACAGTAAAATATCAGACTCATTCTGTCCAGGTCACTAGTCTGACTACACGCCAAGTATTGTGTTGAGTTTTGATGACCAGGACTTTTAAGAAGCACTCATACTGCAACACTGATCCCAAGTGTCAAAAGATTGAGTTAAAGGTACACAGCACTAATAGGCAGAGACTGGATAGGCTGGAGCTATCTGGCTTTGAACAGGAACAGTTGAAAGGGGACTGTGGTGGAAGAAGGTAAAATATTAAAGACAAAGGTTAAATAATACTGGTAGGATACCAGAACTCCAGTGCAACTGAGCTGAAACTATGGCCAGAATTTTACAGCCCTGCCTGCCACGGGAATTGGAGCGGGCAAGGGGCGGATAATAGGAAGTTCTATTGACCTCGGGTGGGATTTTATGATTTTGGGACGAACTGGGCCATAAAATCCCGCCCAAAGGCTAAAATTGGTTAAAGGGGAATTTAAAATGGATGTTTTTGAGGCAGGGTGGCCCAGTGGTTAGCATTGCTGCCTCACAGCGATAGGGGTCCAGATTCAATCCCTGGCTTGGGTTACTGTCTGTGTGGAGTTTGCACGTTACCCCCATGTCTGTGTGGATTTCCTCCGGTTTCCTCCTACAGCCCAAAGATGTGCGGGGTAGATTGATTGGCCATGCTAAATTGACCCTTAGTGTCGGGGGATTAGTGAGGTAAATGTATGGGGTGGGGGGAGTAGGGCCTGGTGGGATTGCAGTTGGTACAGACTTGATGGGCCGAATGGCTGCCTTCTGTACTGTAGGGATTCTATGATTCTCAGAACACGTGGATAGATTCTTGACAAGCAAGGGGGTGAAAGACAGGAATGTGGGGTTGCAGTTATAATCTGATCAGCCATGATCTTATTGAAGGCGGAGCAGACTCGTGGAGCCAAGTGGCCTGCTCCTGCTCCTAATTCGTATAACTGACGTGGATATCAGGAAAAAAATCTCTTCACACAAAAATGGTCAATATTTGGACTCGTCTCCTGGATAGCACAATCAGATTATTTTAAGCTAAGCCTTCATTTACTCAATACACGGAATAATGGATAGGGAAGGACGATGATTAAGAATACAAATCTGGATGGATATAATAAGGTGGGTTGAACTATCTCCCTTGTGCGTAATCCCATAAACAGATGGACTAAAGCCCTGATGATTTATGTTCCCTCCGCATGCTCCGAGCAGTCTCTAATTTTGTAGCAAGTACTTTGCTTCAGGGCAAAGTTACCAAATGAACCAGTAGGTTTGAAGTCAATTTTCTGTTTAAGCAGGCTAGAAGATGTTTGTGTTCCATTTATTCCCCAATTTTAACTGTTAATCAGTAATACTAAAGACGACCACGCAGTTGCAATCTGGTCCTTTTTAATCCATCTCAGTAAGTCGGTTATCTGGTAGAATCAAGCCAATATCACTCTTGCTTGTAAAATATCATCATTCATTAATAGGGGTACAACCCTCATGCAAGTACATTCAGACAGTTCCCAGTTAAAGGAATACACCAGGAAACAAGGGGTGGCATGGTAGCATAGTAGCATAGTGGTTAGCACTGCTGCCTCACAACACCAGGGCCCCGGGTTCAATTCTGGTTTTGGGTCACTGTCTGTGTGGGGTTTGCACTTTCTCCCTGGGTTTCCTCTGGGTGCTCTGGCTTTCTCCCACTGTCCAAAGTTGTGCAGATTCGGTGGATTGGTCATGTTAAATTGCCCCTTTGTGTCCCAAGATGAGTGGATTAGTGAGGTAAATACATGTAGTTCTGGTTAGGTGAATTGGCTATGCTAAATTGCCCCTTAGTGTCCCAAGATGTGTAGGTTACAGTGATTAGTAGGGTAAATACGTGGAGTTACAGGGGTGCGGTGGACCTAGGTAAGTTGCTCTGCCAGAAAGACAGTGCAAACTCAATGGGCTGAATGCCTCCTTCTGCACTGTAAGGATTCTATGAAATGTTTAATTTGAGTTGCAGAATGCAAAGCAAACTAAATGAGACAACTTACTCAACAGTAGAGTGTGAAGCTCAATAGTCAATGCTCAATTTCCACTGAGTTGGTAGATAATTACACATTTGCATTCCACGGTAAAACTGGTTTATGGACAAGCACTTAAAGAGCGAGAGAAATCGTTATAAATCAGACAAATTTAATCAGTGTTTTTTTACCCCTGAATTAAACTATCTACAACTCAAGCATAAACTCTCCCACGTGTACAACCTTCACATAAGCATTTGTTTATGGAGATGGGGGTGGTGCTGCGTGAAAAACAAAAAAAGAAGTTATTGTCTGACTTGCAAAACTTGCAAAAACAGTTTAGTGCCACTCTTATACTTAACTCAGCCTGGCCATTTCAAGTCCTGTCCTGTTCCAACATTTTGAGTCAGTTCTGGGTTTGGTTCCAGTGCTGAGTAGGCATTTAATGAATGCACTGACCAAACAACAGAACCTTGCAAATAGAAAGTATAAATAGAACTTTTGTTTTGGCTTGTGTAGAAAACAGCTTACAAGCTTCTATAGCAAGTGGTGAAACATTATGTATTAGGTTCATGACTCCTATCTGGGTAATCTCCTTCATCCCTACAAACCTGTGAGAATTCTGTCATTCTCAGTGTGCATGTCTGTGTGCACATGTGCATATGTGTATGTGTGCATCTATATGCACATGTGCATATGTGTGTGGATATGTACATATGTGTTGTGTGTGTTGATATGTGTGTGTGTCTTACCTATTACTTTTATCCCTTTGTTTCTCCCTGAGAATGGCAATGATTAATAACACAGCAGCTCTCAACATCTGAAGTGATGTACCTAGCAGTAGATTTCCATTTAGAGACTTAGTTGTCCTGCAGAAATTGCAAAAATGAAAAGAAACTATTATATGTGTGTACATAAATGAAATATTTTAATTATTATGGAATTACATTGCAATTCAATCTGGAGCTCAGAAACAAATTATGAATTTTATACTTCTCCACATAAGGAATGTTAATGTTGTCTCTTTGAATTCACATCGGCCTTGTGGTCATATCCCTGCATGGCCGATCCCCATCTTGTCTTTGTAACCTCCAACAGCCCTACATCCTTTTGAGGTTTCTGTGCTTACCCTATTCCAACCTCCTGCACATTTATTATTTTCAATGCTGCCCTATTAGTGATTATGCCATTAGCTGCCAAGGTCCTTGGTCTGGAATTCTCTCTGAAATATCTGTTTTTTTCTTCCTCTAATGATGGAATAATCCTCTAGTAGAGTGCTGGATATCTCACTTTGGTACTCTGAAGCAAAGGTTTCTGTTAGTTTCCCTGCTTGTAGCCACATTTGTGAATCCATAGAAAACCATGCGGCACAGAAAGAGGCCATCCACAATCATAGAATCCTACAGTGCAGAAGGAGGCGATTTGGCCCATTGAGCCTCCATTGATCACAATCCCACCCAGATCCTATTCCCTTAACCCCACATATTTACCCTGCTTTTCCTGTGACACTAGGGTCATTTTTTAAGAGGTAGATATGGTCTATCTACCTCTTAAAATATAGTCAGTGAACCAGCCTCCTTGGAGATGAGAGCTCCAAAGGCTCATGAGTCTCCGAGAGAAAATAATTCTCCTCGTCTCCATCTTAAATGGGAGACCCTTTATTTTTACTCCATGCCCCCTCGTCCTGTCTCTCCCACAGGGAGGAACATCCCTTCAGCATCCACCCTGTCAAATCACTTCAGGATCTGTTATGTTTCAGTGATGAAAGGTGACACTCTCTCAGTGCTGCACTATAAGCATCAGACTCAACTGTGTTTTCAAGTCTGGCCTAGGCTGTGAACTTACAACCTTCCAGCTTGAGAGGTGTTGTTGTTACCGACTGATCCACAGCTGAAGAGCTGCGTGTGGCGTGCATGACACTGAGATCACGCCTGAGCTCTGGATGCCATCCAAATTCCAAGCCCAAGACTTATTTGTTGTGAACCTCTTGGAAATGGGAGATCAAGGCGCATACCTAGCACCCTGCAGCCGGCTTCCCTAGCGAGTTTTGGCTTGCCAACACCGCACCCCGCACCCCCCCCCACCCCTCACCAACTACCAGCATGAAGCTCCCAGTTGCCAAAGAAATTGACAGAGTGTGGGGAAATTGCCCAGGTTAATTTTCTGAAGTTAGTTTTCTGGATTCGATTCTCAGCTTGGGAGCTTGCATATTCTCCCCGTGTCTGCATGGGTTTCCTCCAGGTGCTCCGGTTTCCTCAGTCTAAAGATGCATGGGTAATATAGTTTGGTCATGCTAAATTAGTGTCAGGGTGGTCTAGCTAGGGTGGGGTTATAGGGACAGGGCCTGGGTGGGATTGTGGTCGATGCAGACTCGATGCTTCATTCTGCACTAGAGGGATTCTGTGATTCTATGATTTTTCGTCCGTTCTCAACCCAAGACTGGAAAATCCCACCCGAGGTCAACAGAACTTTGCATGGTCTGTGTTCCGTCTACCAAGATTCCTGTGGTGGGCAGGATGGAAAAAGTTTGCCCATGGAAATTTTGGGAGAAAATTCCACCCATTGACTCTTACATTGAAAATCAGACCCCTGTTTCAAAGCGACCTTTCGTATTGATGACCTGAAAGCTTTTCTGCTTCTTACACTGGAAATAAATTGGTAGTGTCAGACCACGCAAAGAGAAATACAACATTTAAAACTTCTATTTTTGATAAGGACTTAGGTAAGCTGGACTTACATTTCCTGAGGTTGAATGTCAAGTGTGCATTTGGAAATGAACAGTCGGGTCAAGCTAATTAGTAATGATTTATTAGAAGTTTCTTTTAATGAGAATAAACAAAACTAGAATGCGGCAATATTAAAGTGGTAATTATAAAAATGAACTCGTATTTATAGATGCCTTATCTCACCTTATCCCAAACATTGAATTGCATTTGCAGTAGAGTAGGTGATTGTAATTGGTGAGGAGTCTGGAAGGAAGATTCGGAAGAATGATCAAATGCAACATAAAACAGAGGAGGGATGATTATCTGAAATATTGACCAGGAGGGAGAAATAATGTCCATGTTATTTGCAAGCTCCAGACTCCCTTTATTTTTTGGTTCTGAGGGAGTGGTTAGAAGGCAGTTGTGGGACATCAGCTTTAAATCAGCGCCAGGTTTAAAAGGAGGCCTGGTGTAGACAGCGGGCAGCGTCTGAACGGGCAGCGGAGTGAGTGGGAAGCAGAGTGAGCTATTAGGGCTTAATATCAAAAAGGGCTTGAAGGAAAAAAGGACAGGTGGGTTCGTTTGAAAAACAAGGAAAAAAAAACAACAAAAAAAAAATTTTTTTTCAAAACTACTACAGTGAATAATGGAGGGGCATGTGATGTGTGGTTTCTGTATGATGTGGGAACTGGTGGACCCCAGGGTCGATCCCAGAGACCATGTCTGCAGTAAGTGCAGGTTGCTGGAGGAGCTCCAGCTCAGGGTAAATGAGCTGTCCTCTGAGCTGCAGACGCTGAGGCTCATCAGGGGGAGAGAGGGTGCCATTGTCAATGGGGTGCAAGTGACATCCACCCCCCCTAGACTGGCTAACTCTAAGGGTCAGGGACAAGAGGGGGCTGCTGGGAGGAGGAAGGGGGGTGAGGAGCGGAGGCCTCAGCCTCTTAATCTGCATAACAGGTTTGAGGTTCTTGCTTCCAGGCTGGACAAGAATGAGGCAGGTGAGGTTGGTAAGCAAACTGCACACGGTACAGTGCTGCAGCAGGACATAGGCAAAGAGAGGGGGAAAAGGAACGTAGTATTGATTGGGGATAGTGGGGTGAAGGGTATTGACACTGTCCTTTGTCACAATGACAAAGTGCACAGAAGGGTGTGTTGTCTGCCTGGTGCTCGGGTACAGGATGTTGCAGCTGGGCTGCAGAGGAACCTGGAGTGGGAGGGTGAGAATCCGGTCGTTGTGGTACATGTGGGTGCCGGCGACGTAAGCAAAATGCAGACTGAGGATCTGGGGAGGGAGTGTGAAAAGCTGGGAATGGAATTAAAAAGTAGAACCGACAAGGTGGTAATCTCTGGGCTACTACCTGAACCGAGTGCAGACGGGTGTAGGGTTGACAGGATTAAGGAAGTGAATGGGTGGCTCAGGGATTGGTGTGGGAGGAATGGGTTTGAATTTATGGGGCATTGGCACCAGTATTGGGGTAGGTGGGACCTGTTCGGGCGGGATGGGGTTGGTCTGAACCGTGCTGGGACCAGAGTGCTGGTGAATCGAGTAAAGAGGACTGTAGACAGGGCTTTAAACTAATTGGGGGGGGGGAGGGCGCGAGGGTAGGTGATGTTACGAGGTCTAAAGTTAAGGAGAGGGTACAGGTAAGGGAAGAGGCCGAGGATGTCCCAATAATAGAGGGAGTAGGGGGTGTGAGTATGGTTGGTGGCGTTACGGCAAATAGGGTCCAGGTGAAGGCTGGGATGAAAGCGCTTTATCTGAATGCACGAAGCATTCGGAATAAAGTGGATGAGCTGGTGGCGCAGATCGACACAAATGGATACGATCTGGTGGCCATTACAGAGACGTGGCTGCAGGGTGACAGGGACTGGGAGCTGAATGTACAGGGCTATCAAGTGTTTAGGAAGGATAGGCAGGAGGGAAAAGGGGGGGGCGTAGCTCTGCTGATTAAGGATAGCATCACGGTGGTAGCAAGGGATGATATTGGAGCCAAGGAGCAGAGGGTGGAATCGTTGTGGGTGGAGATTAGGAACAGCAAAGGGAGGAAGACGCTGGTGGGTGTCGTCTATAGGCCCCCGAATAATGATCTGGAGGTGGGGCGGGCTGTTAACGCGCAAATAAGTGCATTCTAAGGAATGGGACGGCCGTAGTTATGGGGGATTTCAATCTGCATATTGATTGGTCGACCCATGTTGGACGCAGGGGGCTCGAGGAAGAGTTCTTGGAATGCTGCCGGGATAGTTTCCTCGAACAGTGTGTGTTGGAGCCGACGAGGGAGCGAGCTATCTTGGATCTGGTGCTATGTAATGAGGCGGGTAGAATTAGGGACCTTGTGGTGAAGGATCCTCTTGGGGAGAGTGATCATTGTATGGTGGAGTTTCTGGTGCAGATGGAGGAGGAGAAAGTGGGTTCCCGGACACGCGTCCTCTGTTTGAATAGAGGGGAGTACGGTAGGATGAGAGAAGAATTGGCGAGTGTGGACTGGGGGAGCGCGTTGGAGGGAGGGTCTGCTGAGGAGCAGTGGAGGATCTTTAAGGAGATCTTTCTTGGTGCTCAGCGGAAATTTATTCCGATGGTCAAAAAGGATAGTAGGAAGAGAGGTAATAAGCCATGGATAACGAAGGAGGTGAAGGAAAGTGTTAAATTAAAAGCGGAGGAATTTAGAGTAGCTAAGAGTAGTGGGCGAGATGAGGATTGGGAGAGGTTTAAATGTCAACAAAGATTGACAAAGAAGTTGATAAAGAAGGGTAGGAGAAACTATGAAGCTGGGCTAGCGCTTAATATAAAAAAGGATAGCAAGAGTTTTTATAAATATATAAAAAGGAAGAGGCTGGCTAGGGTGAATGTTGGTCCTTTAGAGGATGAGAAAGGGGACCTAGTGGTAGGGGATGAGGATATGGCTAAGGTATTGAATAACTTTTTTGTTTCTGTCTTCACGGAGGAGGACGTGAATAATTTGCCGGGTGTTAGCGATGGAAAGGTGGTAGGACTGGAGGGTCTTAATGACATTACTGTTACTAGAGAGGCGGTGCTCGACAGACTGGAGGGGCTGATTGTGGACAAGTCCCCAGGACCGGATGGAATGCATCCGAGGGTCCTGAAAGAAATGGCGGAGGTGATAGTGGATGCCTTGGTGGTTATTTTCCAGACGTCGCTGGATTCCGGGGTAGTGCCGGAAGATTGGAAAACGGCTAATGTTACGCCGTTGTTTAAGAAGGGTGCCAGGCAAAAGGCGGGGAATTATAGGCCGGTTAGTTTAACGTCTGTGGTGGGTAAAATGTTAGAACCTGTCATTAAGGAGGAAATTGCGAGGCATCTTGAAGGGAATTGCTTGATAGAGCAGACGCAGCACGGTTTCATTAAAGGGAAGTCGTGTCTGACAAATTTACTGGAGTTCTATGAGGATGTGTCTAGGGCGGTGGATAGAGGAGAGCCGGTGGATGTGGTCTTTCTAGATTTTCAGAAGGCGTTTGACAAAGTACCTCACAAGAGGTTATTGCAGAAGGTCAAGGGACATGGAGTTGGGGGTAGGGTGTTAGCGTGGATAGAGGATTGGTTGTCAAATAGGAGGCAGAGAGTGGGGGTCAACGGGTGCTATTCGGATTGGCGGATGGTGACTAGTGGAGTGCCCCAGGGGTCGGTGCTGGGGCCTCAGCTTTTTATCATTTATATAGATGATCTGGAGGCGGGAACCGAGTGTAGGGTGTCGAAATTTGCTGATGACACCAAGATAAGGGGAACGGCAAATTGTGCGGAGGGTGTGGAGAGTCTGCAGAAGGATCTAGATAGGCTGGGCGAATGGGCCAGGAAATGGCAAATGGAATTTAATGTTGGCAAGTGTGAGGTGGTCCACTTTGGTAGGAATAATGGTAGGAAGGACTATTACTTACGTGGCGAAAAACTGCAGCAGGCGACGGTGCAGAAGGACCTCGGGGTCCTTGTGCATGAGTCACAAAAACCCAGCTTGCAGGTGCAGCAGGTGGTCAGGAAGGCGAATGGGATGCTGGCCTTCATAGCGAGGGGGATTGAATATAAAAGTAGGGAGGTCTTGCTGCAGCTGTATAGGGCATTGGTGAGGCCGCAGCTGGAGTACTGTGTGCAGTTTTGGGCACCGCACCTGTGCAAAGATATTTTGGCCTTGGAGGGAGTGCAGAGGAGGTTTACTAGGCTGATATCGGAGTTGAGGGGGTTGAGCTATGAGGAGAGGCTGAATAAACTGGGCTTGTACTCGTTAGAGTTTAGAAGAATGAGGGGAGATCTCATTGAGACGTATAAGATGATGAATGGGATGGATAGGATAGAGGTGGAGAGACTCTTCCCGCTCAAAAAAGACACTAGGACTAGGGGGCACAGCCTCAAGATAAAAGGGGGGCGGTTTAGAACGGAGTTGAGGAGGAACTTCTTCACTCAAAGGGTGGTGAATCTCTGGAATTCTCTGCCCGTTGAAGTGGTGGAGGCTGCCTCGCTAAATATTTTTAAGACGCGGGTTGATGGGTTTTTGATAAGAGAGGGGATTAAGGGTTATGGGGAGAAAGCGGGAAAGTGGAACTGAGCAGCGACAGATCAGCCATGATCTTATTGAATGGCGGGGCAGGCTCGAAGGGCTAGATGGCCTACTCCTGCTCCTATTTCTTATGTTCTTATGTTCTTATGTTCAGTAACTGACTTCCAGCTACGCACTGACTGCAGTCCCTATGAAAGATATGGTGGTATAGTGATAGTCATTGGACTAGTAATCCAGACACTGAGGGACAGAGATTCAAATCCCACCATAGCAACTGTGGGAATGTTAAGGGGTGCATGAAGACACAGTAGTTAGCATTGCTGCCTCACAACACTAAGGACTCGGGTGCAATCCCAGCCTTGGGTGACAGTCTGTGTAGAGTTTGTATGTTCTCCCAGGGTCTTGATGGGTTCCCTCCTGCAGCCCAAAATGTGCAGGGTAAGTTGATTGGCCATGCTAAATTGTTCCTTAATGCCCCTAGATGCATAGGTGGAGGGGGATTAGCGGGTTAAATGCGTGGGGTTATGGGTATAGGGTCTGGCTAAGATGAGTGCAGACACAATGACCGGAATTTTACCGCCCCTCACACCACAGAATCAGAGTGGGCAAGGGGCGGATAATAGAAATGGCCATTGTCCTTGGGCAGGATTTTCCAGTCTCGCTTGAGCGAGGCCGATAAAGGCTGCCCGATGGGTTGAACGGCTTGCTTCTGCACGGTAGGGTTTCTACTCTATTCTGTTCTGCGTTGGGGTAAGTTATTTGGGTGGCACTGTGGGTAGCACTGCTGCCTCACAATGCAAGAGACCAGGATTCAATTCCAACCTCGGGTCACTGTCTGTGTGGAGTTTGCACACTCCATGTCTGCATAGGTTTCCTCCGGGTGCTCCGGTTGCCTCCTACAGTCCACAGATGTGCAGGTTAGGTGGATAGATCATGCTAAATTGCCCTTTAGTGTCAGGGGGATAAGCAGGGTTCCAAGGATAGGGTCTGAGTGGGATTGTTGTCAGTGTAGGCTTGATGGGCCAAATGGCCTCTTTCTGCATTGTAGGGATTTTATGATTTTATGGAGAGATTATAGTTCCTATGTACGTGCTAAAACCTTTGGAACTATTAAGATGTATTTTAGTCCTCAGCAGTTTTTATTTGTGTTTCAGTGGAAGAAGTCACAATGTGATAAATGATTATGCTTAAAAGCAAGGCTATTTATGTTTAAAGTTTATTTATTGTTGTCACAAGTAGGTTTACATTAACATTGCAATGAAATTACTGTGAAAATCCCCTAGTCGCCACACTCGGGCACCTATTCAGGTACTCTGAGGGAGAATGGTCAGTGCACCTAACCAGCACATTCTTCAGGCAGAGGCAGGAAACTGGAACATCCGGAGACATGGGGAGAACGAGCAAACTCCACACAGACAGTGACCCAAACCGGGGAATCGAACCAGGGTCCCTGGCAGCAGTGCCTGAATAAATGAGGAATCACAAAAAAAAAACTGACATTAATTATTAGTTGCTTGTAATCACATTTAATAAGGATAAACAGAATGGGTTAAAGATAGAAAAAGAATCAGATTATTACAACCTCAGGACCTCCCACAATACCGTTATTCCAAAGTCCATTTTGAAGTGTGGTCATTGGTTGCTATGTTTCATATGTTATGACAACGTGCCTATAATATTCCCCCACAAACAGCAATTTGGTAAGAACCACAGCACCCATTCATCTATCAGTCAGGAGAATGTCTCCCTGCTCCTCTTCAAATTGCTGCCACAAAATCACCTCATCTGCCACTTTTAACATCACATCCTTAGTGCAGCAATCCCTCAGTACTGCACCAGAAGCGTCGGCCTAGATTCTGTGCTCAAGTCTCTGGATCCGTGACCTTCAGACTCAGAGGCGAGAGTGCTACCCAACTGAGTCGCGGTTGACAGATGGCCACGGTACACTTTTACTCATCGCCTGAGCAAGAAAAATGGACAACTCAGCTCATTCATTTTTTTTCTCTCCCCCTTGGAAAGAAACTCGCAGCTGATGGGTGCGCGGAGATGACTCGGAGGCTTATTTGGAAATGACTAAACAGAAAGAGTTACAGTCTGTCAGTCTCTCAAAATAAGTTGTTGATTGGATTAACAGCTTTGAAAGGGGCATTCAAATTAAATACCTTTATATGGGTAGCATTCAACGATTCTTAACTCAGTTAATACAATAGTGGACTGGCACTGAAGGAGCTAAGTGGATGGATGAGTATTCTGCACAGGTTGTTAATACCCTGTAAAATGTCATTTCTACATTAGGTTACTGCAGATATAGTGATTTAATAAAACAGAAAGCAGTGTTTGGGCTTCAGCAGTATAATTTGGTTTTAGAATCTGTTCCTGACTAAATTGTTCATTTTTTTATTTGCAGTGCCAGTGTAGACTGCTGGATTTTAGGAGCTGTTTCACTGTCATTTCATGCAATTGTCCTCTCGTTGATATCTCGTCACTTGTCACACAAAATGGTGTGTGTACTGCACACACACACACACACACACACACACACACACACACACACACACACACACACACACACACACACACACACAGGACAAATAGTCCTTTCTGTTGCTGCGGACTGAATACTGCAGTGCCCGCCCCCTTACAATATCTGCAGACAAGCTCGTATTCCATCGCCTGTCACAGATAAACTGACTCACGCAGCCTTACAGTTTGCACACACTAACACATTATCAGCAATTTCGACTGATTTATTCTCCAGAGCATTTTCTCTTCAAGAATGAGTGCTTCCCTTTCTGTTTGTTTGAACATTCAAAGGAAGACTGAAAATGCAGAATTCTGTGTGCAGCGCAGTGGAGAAGCGAGCAGATCAAATTGCCGGGACAAGGTGATATTGTGAACGCGAGCAATCTGTGTCCTTAACCAGGTTTGTCCCGTTCTGTCGGGCAGCACGGTGGCACAGTGGTTAGCACCGCTGCGTCGCAGCGCCAGAGACCCGGGTTCAATTCCGGCCTCGGGTGACTGTCTGTGTGGATATTTGCACCTTCTCCCCGTGTCTGCGTGGGTTTCCTTCGGGTGCTCCGGTTTCCTCCCACACCTCAAAGATGTGCAGGTCCAGTGGATCGGCCATGCTAAATTGCCCCTTAGTTTCCAAAGATGTGCAGGTTAGGTGGATTAATAATGGTAAATGTGCAGGATGTCGGGGATAAGGCAGGGGTGTAGTGGGCCTGTGCAAGACACTCTGTCGGAGAGCAGGTGCAGACTTAATGGGCTGAATGGCCTCCTTCTGCCCTGTAGGGATTCTGTGATGTCAGGATTGGGGATGAGTGGAGAGAGGACAGTGGAAGTCTTTCCAGTTCGTTCAATAACTCACACTTAAGATAAGGAATTTTTAAAAAATTATTTCATGGGATGGGAGCGTCACTGCTTTTGCCAATCTTCAATTGCCCTGAAACTGAATGACTTGCTAGGCCATGTCAGAGGGCAGTAGAGAGTCAACCACATTGCTGCTAGTCTAGAGTCTGTAGGCCAGACCAGGTAAGGATGGCAGATTTCCTTCCGTAAAGGACATTGATTGTTCCATCTGGTTCCACTAATAATGCCTTTATGGTCACCATTACAGACACTAACTTTCAATTCCAGATTTATTAATTGAATTCAAATTCTGTCACAGCAGGATCTGGTACCTAAGGGGTTAACATGAGACTGATTTGATTCATTATTGTCACATGTATTAGTATACAGTGAAAAACATTGTTTCTTGCTCTCTGTACAGACAAAACGCACTGTACATAGAGACAGAAAGGAGAGGTTGCAGAAGGTAGTATTACAGTCATAGCTAGAGTGTAGAGATAGGCCAACCTAATGTGAGGCAGGTCCATTCAAAAGTCTGATGGCAGCAGGGAAGAAGCTGGTCTTGACTCGGCTGGCACGTGACCTCAGACTTTTGTATCTTCTTCCCGATAGAAGACGGTGGAAGAGGGTATGTCTGGGGTGCGTGGGGTCTTTGATAATTCTGGCTGCTTTTCCAAGGCATCTGATGTCCGCATACATTTTTCACAATGTGATTGTGATCACACAGACCATTCAGAATATTGCAGTGGCTCCCATAAAGAAGGGAAAATCACAAAATCAATCCATGGGATTTGCAGAAGAAGGTTATTTAGCTTATTGTGTCTGCCCTGGCTCTTTGAAAGAGTGGCCTTGCTTTGCCTTTATCTTAAGAATAATTCATGCCACAATTTTCTCATCATTTAACTATTGTCTATACGTTTCTGGCTCCGAGTTATGAGTTCTCTTAGGCTGGATGTTAGTGACTCTCTTGGTAAAGTCCCGATGTGAGCAGGCAATGGTGTCTTGATAGGCTTCTAGCTGAAATCCTCTCAGGCTTTAAGAAACAAAGACAAAAGATTCTTGAATTTACTCCACATCAGCTAAGGCTGATCCTCATAGAGCCAAGATGACTATTTAGCTTTGAGTCAAATCCGCCCAAAGGATTTATAATGATCTCTGTTTCCTTTCTTATTTTTCTTCTGTTCAGCAAATATATTCATGGTTACAAAGTCACAGCTGGTTAATGGAGTGAAAGTACAGATCAACTAGGATCTAATAGAAGGTGAAACAAGCACATGGGGATGAATCCTGCTCCCATTTTCTTGCAAGCAAAGAAATTATAGAAAATCACCAGTGGAATGGCAATTTGGGACATCGTTCTTTAGCAAGAGATTGTGATGTAGCAGTCACTGGACTAATAATGCAAGGGCCCAGGCTAATGCTAAGTGCACATGGGTTCAAATCCCACCATGGCAGCCGGTGGAACTGATGTCCAGTTGATAAGTATGGAATATGAAACAGTGGTGACCATGGCAACTATCAGCAACTCTTATTTTAAAAAAATCCTGGTTCACTAATGTTACTAAGGGAAAAAAATGTACCATTCTTTTTGGGTCTGGTCTACATGTGACTCCAGACCCACAACAATGTGGTTGACTCTTGACTGTCCTCTGAAATGGCCTAGCAAGCCACTCATTTCAAACGTAATTAGGGAGGGGCAACAAGCTCTGGCCCAGCTAGCAATTCCCAAATCCCATGAAAGAATTAAGTAAAAGAAAAGTCACATTTTAGCTTCTTTCATTATATTAACAATTTAGGCCACTGGTAGAAAAACCCTTTCGAAGGTAATAGTGAATTGGATGTATTATCTTTATATATTTAAGTGGTTGCATGATTGCTTTAAGAACCAGTCGCATGATTTGATGGTGATGTCATGGGGGTGTTTCAAAGGCTCCTGCTTTAGTTACATTTTATACCGTGCACAGGAAACAGCTCCTGCAATAAATCTGTTGTTATTTTGAATCTCCGTGTCCAAAATACAACTTTTTATTTTTTATTTAAAACCCAAAACCCCTACCATAGTTAGGACATCACAATCATGACCAAGTGAGGAGAGGTCAAATGGCTTCCCTCTTTGGCCTCTCGTCATTTGACCACTACTGTTTTTTCCTCTGTTTGGAAAGGATGCACACCCCGATTCAATGAGTACTAAGCTATTTACATAATATAATCATAAAATAATCAATAGGGCAGATGTTCTTGTGTTTAACAAATAAAGATATTAGCTTTATTGTGTTTAAACTGATCTAAATAAAGTAACAAAATAAGCACTCAGTTTATCATATACGCACATGCACTGCTTGAAGATCACACAGACAGAAATAGGTTACTGAGTGGGGAAGGAAAAATTGGTCAAGTTAGAGTACAAAATGTGAAAGAGTGTACTGTCCGTGTTTGGCGCCTAGGACCTGGGTTCGATTCCTGGCTTGGGTCACTCACTGTCTGTGTGGAGTTTGCACGCCCTCCCTGTGTCTGCGTGGGTTTCCTCTGGGTGCTCCGGATTCCTCCCACTGTCCAAATAAGGACATTGGGTGCATTGGCCATGCTAAATTCCCCCTCAGTGTACCCGAGCAGGGGCTGGATTGTGGCAACTAAGGGGTTTTCACAGTAACTTCATTGTAGTATTAATGCAAGCCTACTTGTGACACTATAAACTGGCTCCAGGCTAAATTTGATGACCTCAGTGCTTACGGGTTCAAAACGTAGATGACAGAGTTGGTTGTTCTTCAGGGAGCAGTGGGGCTGGGTTGGATTTCATGACAAAATCTATGTCTGCGCCAGGCTGACCCTGGGTAAGCACATTCAACAAACAGGACTGGAAGGTAACCAGATGGGTTGGAGATGTATAGCAGGCACGAGGGACCCCATTTTGGTCCTCTCCCTGAGCTGCCAGCCCCTGGTTCTGCTGGGAAAGCGTCTGCTTAAAACATTTAAAGAGTTGGCTTGTCACGTGACCTTCCTTCTCCAACAGCTGAGGGATATCAAAAAAAAAAGACTTTGGATGGAATTCGCTGGCCTCCCGTAGTGTGATTCTCACGGCAGGATGCAGCGTGCCGATGGTTGGTGACGGGATTGTCTGATCCTGCAGCTGTCAATGAGACTTCCCACGGACTCCATCCCACTCTGCTGGGAAACTCACGGCGGAGGTGCGTTGCCAGTGGGACCAGAAGTTCCCGCCAGAATGGACAGCCGGAAAGTTACACTCATTGTCTGTGTATTTCAAAAGTGACTTAATAATCTCATGTCTAGAAGCTAAGTCAGCCAGGGTACTATTGTCTAAACGATTAGTCTTAATGGCCCATCTCCAACAGTTGAACACCTCAGGGGATTGCCATTGATGCCTTGCTAATAAGACAGGAGCTGTGAGCCCTTAACATTCTCCTGAAGTCTTTGATGTGTTTTGCAGACAGACTGACTCCACTCTAATGAATTCAGATGTGGAACATATAGTAATGAAAATTGGAGTTAGCCATCTTGGACTATGCATTCAAATCGCATTAGTTTCTGTTTTTTTTTTATGTCAGTTTTCAAAAATCAATTCAGGTTTCCAGCTTGTAGATTAAGATCCGTTATTTGACATAAAATACACTTTCATGTCAGATTGTGTACATTTATGAATTTAAGCATTACAAGGATAAGGCTATATTTCAGGGCACCTAATTGTGTCAAATCTCATTCTGTAGTCTATCTGTCCAACAAGCATGCTGCCAGAGGGGTAAAAAGAGGAGATATATGGTAGCAGGATTTAGGGCTTTCAATTCTGTGGAAAGGTTTGAAGATATCAGATTGTTATCCTCAGACCAAAGTTAAAACGAAAATTAGATTTTGATTGAGACGTGATTGGAAAGAGAGCGAGAGAAATTGTCTTGTTTTAATTTTGATTTGACTTGATTATTGTCACATGTGTTGGGATACAGTGGAAAGTATTGGCTCTGGCTCAGTGGACAAAGCATACCGTTCATAAAGTGCGTAGGGAAGAAAGAAGGGAGAGGTTTCAGAATATAGTGTCATTGTCGTAGGTAGCACGTGGCGAAGGATCAGCCTCATGTTAGGGAGGGTCATTCAAAAGTCTGATGGCAGCAGGAAAGAAGCTGTTCTCAAGTCGATTGGTATGCGATCTCAGACTTTTGTATCTGGGAGATGGAAGAGAGCATGTGTTAGGTGCATGGCTTCCTTGGTTATGCTAGCTGCTTTTGTGAGGCAGTGGAAAATGTAGACAGAGTCAGTAAATGGGGGGCTGGTTTGCATGATAGACTGGGCTACGTCTTGGTCGGAGCAGGAGCCATAACAAGCTGTGATACATCCAGAAAGAATGTTTTCTATGATGCATCTGTGAAAAAATTGGTGAGGGTCAAAGCAGAGATGCTGAATTTCCTTAGCCTCTTAAGCAAATTGAGGCATTGGTGGGCTTTCTTGACGATAGCATTGGCATGGTGGAGCCAGGACAGGAAATTCTTATGATACACTGCCTGAGAGGGTGGTGGAAACAGATTCCAGTCATTTTCAAAAGGGAATTGGATAAACATCTGTTGAGAGAAGAAAATGCAGGGCTGTGGAAAATGATTTAATTGGATAACTCTTTGGAAGGACAGACAGCGCAGTAATAGGGTAAATGGACCTTCTGTGGTATATGATTCTCAGAAAACATTTAAGTACACAAGCGGGTATGTTAAAGGCCATTTTTATACTGAGGTATTGCAGTTGACAGTTGAGAGTATCAACTTGGATCTCATCTAGCTTAGGATCAGTGATTTTGCAAGTGAGGGAATCGGTTTAGCAGGAGGAGACCGAGATGCAGTTAATGTGTGCAATTGCATTCCGCTATCCTGACAGTTATCCCTGGTTGCGGTGACAGACTCAATGAAACATACATTTTTATCCAAGCATTTTCTGAAACCATGAGTTCTGCCCATTCCGCGCAATGTTACATCCTACCTCCTGCCAACACACATTTCAGCGAGGGTACGAGGTCTGTGTTTGTTGTATCCTTTGCTCTGCCTCTGCAGTAGTCTAAAGCACTTTTAATGTGAATGGAATATTGTTGCAGTGTTGGGTAAACATTTCTGAGGGAAAACAAAGCTGTCCACTTGCAACTTTGAAACAATTTCTACCAGCAGGATTTTTAAAAACTCCAACAGATGTGAGCTGCCTAATTCAAACGTCTGTGTTAATCCATTGATTTCACTGGCACATTTTTCAATTTATCAGACTTCCTGCACCTCCCCAGTGCTAAAGAAGTTGTTTCAATGCTTACTTTTAGCCTTAACTCAAAGCAAGGTTCATTTCTCATAGAATTCTTTTGTGCAGAAGGAGGCCATTCAGCCCATTGACTCTGCATCGACCACAGTCTCACCTGGCCTTATCACCTTAACCCCATGCATTTACCCTAGCCAGTCCCCTGACACTAAGGGGCATGACCAATCCACGAACCCGCACATCTTTGGGCTGTGGGAGGAAACTACAGCACCCAGAGGAAACCCATGCAGACACGGGGAGAATGTACAAATTCCACACAGACAGTGAGCCAAGTTGGGAATTGAACCCGGGTCCCTGGCTCTGTGAGATAGCAGCGCTAACCACTGTGCCACCATGCTGCACCATTTTGGCAAATTTGGCAATGACTTTATGTAAGTGACGTATAATTGTTAGAAAAAGTAAAGGATTAGAAAGTTAAGTGTCCAGATTCCGAAAAATGGATGATGCAAAGAAATCTATTATAAATTACAATAAAACATTATTTAACAAGGCAAACTATTTAAAAAAAGAAGATTTAAGACAAAGGAGCTGTGTGACATTTCTGTTTAGACTGTCATGCACATTAATGTTGGAATAATTTTGTCGAATGCCATTTACATCTCTGCTATTTATGTTAAGAAACAGTAATAAATAAACATGCTAATGAGGAAATCAAAGGAAGTTGCAAGTTGTGGAGGATGGATCGTTTATTCTTAGCCTTCTTATACATATTTTACAATTGGCTTGACACTCTAGTTTCCGTTTATACATTTGCCAGGTACATTTTGCAAATGTGTTTTAGGCTGGTGCATAGCCGAGGACTTAAAGTTCATGGGAGATTTCCCTTTCTCCTGCTTGTGTCAGGATTGTAACCTTTTTTCTCTCTGTCGGTGTTTATGTTTTCGCGACAAGTGTCAGAATTAATCTTCACCTTGTAAAAACTGAAATTTTTAGCCATTTCTAAACCTTAACCGGCAGGAAGAGGTTGAGACCATTCAGCCCTTCAAGCCTGTTCCG
Organism: Carcharhinus amblyrhynchos; assembly: GCF_965287045.1. NCBI lineage: Eukaryota > Metazoa > Chordata > Chondrichthyes > Carcharhiniformes > Carcharhinidae > Carcharhinus > Carcharhinus amblyrhynchos. The sequence goes on along the minus strand of NC_137333.1, from coordinate 6,350,673 downwards.
TCATTCTGCTCGTTCATCTTAGCTCAATTCCATTTACCTACCTTCCACATGCCTTGAATAATTTCAGCTAAAACAAAATCTATTGATTTCAATTTTGAACCAGCGTCCATTATATTTTGGGGGAGTTCCAGATTTAGATTACCCTTTGTATTAAAGAATACTTCTTAATTTCTAAACACTCTAAATTCTGTACTCTATATTCTATCATTCTATAAACGGGTGGCACAGTGGTTAGCACTGTTAACTTACAGGGCCAGGGACCCAGGTTCGATTCCTGGCTGGGGTCACTGTCTGTGTGGAGTTTTCACATTCTCCCCATGTCTGCATGAGTTTCCTCTGGGTTCCTCCCACAGGCCAAAGATGTGGGAGTTAGGTGGATTGGCCATGACGAGTTAAGAACATAAGAACATAAGAAACAGGAGCAGGAGTAGGCCATCTAGCCCTTCGAGCCTGCCCCGCCATTCAGTAAGATCATGGCTGATCTGTCATGGCTCAGTTCCACTTTCCCGCCCTCTCCCCATAACCCTTAATCCCCTCTCTTATCAAAAACCCATCAACCCGCGTCTTAAAAATATTTAGCGAGGCAGCCTCCACCACTTCAACGGGCAGAGAATTCCAGAGATTCACCACCCTTTGAGTGAAGAAGTTCCTCCTCAACTCCGTTCTAAACCGCCCCCCCCCTTTATCTTGAGGCTGTGCCCCCTAGTCCTACTGTCTTTTTTGAGCAGGAAGAGTCTCTCCACCTCTATCCTATCCATCCCATTCATCATCTTATACGTCTCAATGAGATCTCCCCTCATTCTTCTAAACTCTAACGAGTACAAGCCTAGTTTATTGTCCATCAGTGTCAAGGGAATTAGCAGGGTGAATACATGGGGTTGCAGGGATAGGGCCTGAATGGGATCATTGTCTGTGCAGGCTCAATGGGTTAAATGGCCTCCTTCTGCACTGTAGAGATTCTATGATTCATGCAAATCCATACTCTGTGTTCTAAATACTAATTTCTTAATACTTCTTAAGTTCCAAATTTAAGATTAAAACTCTTGTTCTGGATTTTCTCCACCAGATGTATTCGTTTCTCTGTATCTATCCTATTGAAACTCATACTACGTTTGCATTGGTTAGATTAAGCTAAAACCTTTTAAGCACAAAGAGAGATATCTTTCCTGAGGTGCTGTCCTTTAGACTGAAGATTGTGCTCCCAGTGGGTTCCGATCAAAGCCCTGTACAACCGAAGAATGCGCTTCTGCTCTTAAAGAGCTGTTCAAAGTTATTCATCGTGAGATCAGTAACACAGAGTGTGACAATTTTTCACCTACATCATCTAAAATATGCATTGAAAAGAGGTGTTAATAGAAGATCAAATACACCGAGAGAGCATCTTACCCAGGCCCACCCCTGCCCTAATCTCTCACATTTATTCCACTAATCTTCCTAATGTACACATCTCGGGACACTAAGGGGCAATTTAGCACGGCCAATGCACCTAACCTGCACATTTTTGGAGTACGGGAGGAAAGTGCAGTACCCGGAGGAAACCCAGGCAGACATGGGGAGAACATGCATATTCCACACAGTCACCCAACGCTGGAATTGAAGCTGGGTCCCTGGCGCGGTGAGGCAGCAGTGCTAATGACTGTGCCACCGTGCCACCTCTTTATCCTTTAAATAAATCTATGGCATTCACCTCACACTCACTGTGGCAGTGAGTTCCATGTTCTTAGCGCCCTTACATGTGTAAATTTCTCTTGAAATCATTATTAGCAACTATCCACATATTGGGCCCTTAATTCATGTCTCCTGCGCAATGGAAACATCTAGATTTAGCCTACGAAACTCATTGGTGAATTTTGAAGACATCTACGTGTGCCTGTTCAGTCTTTCCTAACCACTCAATTATGGTCTCATGCTGGTAAACCTTTTCTTGCTTCTGCTCTACTGTTTTGATAGTTTAGTTATATGGAGACTGGAATTGGAGATGTTTGATATTTATTGAATGCAAGGTGAGAAGATGAGTGAAACAACCATAGGGGCTCTCATTAGTCTTCATTCTTGATCAATCTACAAAGGCTGGAATTCATCCAGGGTCCAGATGACACTGACTTGCAGGTGGGCTGGGGGGGGGTGGTGGGTGATTTGGCAGGAGTCCAAAAATCGATCTTACACCAACTTATATTTTCCCCAGGATCTTGCACCTGCCATGGTGGGTTACGAAACTCACTGTTTATTTTAATTATTTATTAGTCACAAGTAGCTTACATTAACAACGCAATGAAGTTTCTGTGAAAATCCTCTTGTTGCCACAGTCTGGCGCCTGGTCGGGTACACTGAGGGAGAATTTAGCGTGGCCAATTGACCTAACTTTCAGACTGTGAGAGGAAACTGGAAAACCCGGAGGAGACACAGATGGATGCAGGGAAAACGTGGAGACTCCGCACAGTGACCCCAGCCGGGAATTGAATCCGGATGCCTGGCGCTGTGAGGCAGCACTGCTAACCATTGTGCCACCATTGCTGGAGGCTGGTGTGGCCTATTTGCATTGACCAGAATCTTCCTTCCCGCCCCACCCCGCCATATTCAATTCTCTGTGATGCCAGTAGGGAAAAACATGTCTGGAATGATGTCTGGTTCTGAAGAATGTCAGGGGTTGCCTCTGGAGTTTAGGATGGAGGCTGCCAGCAATCCCGGATTCCGGAATACCACAGCAATGGATGGGGGTGGGAGTCGAACACGTACAGGTCAATCTTCCACGTTCAGTGTCATGAGGAAGACCACCTTCTTTCCTCAGGGTGCTCCTGGGGACCCATCTTCATTTTCAGGAGGTGCATGTTTCAATGCCGTGTCGCTGATGTTTCGATATGAACCCAGATATCACGGTGGGACCTGCGCTATTATACCTGCCCTGCCGTGGAAAACACTGCAAAGTCCCTAGGTGCATAAGTAATGGGGTCAGTGCTGGAAGATATGGCGTGGTTTTCCCTACTGGCCTCTGCAGTGTTTCCAACACCCACCATGGTCCCAAGTGGGCAAATTTCACCCAATGTGTTGGAGATACAGGGTGGGATTCTCCTGCCAAGACTGGAAATTCCCACCTGAGCTCAACGGATATTTAAGTGATTTTTTTGAAATGTCTGTCTCGCTTGCTAAAATTAGTTTTTCATTTATCTATTAGTGTCTCAATGAGGCTTACATTAACACCACAATGAAGTTACTGTGATGTTCCCCTAGTCACCACATTCTGGTGCCTTTTCAAAGTGTGGCAAATTTAGTAGGGAAGTTTTACACAGCCAATCCACCTAACCAGCACATCTCTCAGACTGTGGGAGGAAACCGGAACATACGCAAGGAGACTCAACACAGACAGTGACCCAAACTGGGAATTTAAACTCAGATCCCTGACGCTGCAAAGGCAGCAGCCACTGTGTCGCACCCCATTCTCGTGGCGGGTGAGACGGGAGATTTTTGACCACAGACTCTCCTGGAGTTACACGGCGCATTACTTCTCAATATATGGGCTGGAATTTTCTGGCCATTTGTGCCGACAGGATTCTCATATCCCGTTGGCAGGGTGCTCTCCCGTAGGTTTTGCAGGGGTTGACATCAATGGGAAATCGCATGGATAACAACGGGAGCAGAGAATCCCGAAGCCAGGAACAGCACGGCACCTCCCACCGTCAGGAAACATGCGGCTGGGAGGCCAATGAATCTCACCCACAACGTCTCAACACACGACGTAAATCTTTGCTATTCAAAATAACGGTTGATGCTAAAAGCAGAACCTCTTTTGAATGACAGTGGGATCCATAAATAACAGATATAAACAAGAGAGCAAAATGTATATTGTATAAAAAATAAATGAGAGGGTGTGTTGGGGACAATCTCATGGTCTTCACCAATTAATGCTATCAGAACATCTTAATCCTGTAACAGCTATCCACTGCATTGTGACCCATTTTAAATCTCTCTACATAAGGTGCTGGCTTCTAGGTTTTTTTTCTTGCTCAATGTAAAGTGCAACCATCTGTCTTTTGTTCTCTTGCTTTTACATCCGAAGTTGACCCAAGCAGCGGCTGGCCAAATGGCCGATTTGTTCGACGAGAGTACAAACTTCTCCGTTGCTGCAAGTCTGGCTAGAATCACTTCCAGTCCTTTTCTGACCCAGTGTATGGAATTCTAATGCGCGCTGTGCCATGCCAAGGGTAGAAATTGTGAATTTCTTTTATTTATTAATTTTTATTTAATAAACTTCCAGTAAGTGTTTTCATTTTTTTCCATGTTTGATGTTAGGGCTTTTACAATATTGATTTAAAGTGTGTGACAGATAGCTTTTCCACCCACTATCGCACAGTGAGACAGAACAGAATGTGCAAAGCCTGCAGTGCTGGATGTTTGGTTAAGCAGAAGAGCTTTAGGCATAAACTGGAGTACGAGAGAGCCATCTGCTGAATTATTCATCCCTCCTCAACAGACTGGTGCTGTTGTATCATTATTTAGGGAAGAATATTATATTGTTATTGATTATAGCACTTGCTGTTACATTTCATTTGCCAGGCAGTGTGTGCGTCGCATTACTGATGCCTACAGCAACTTATGTGTTGCTCACTCAGATCAGAGAAAAATTACAGAAGTGCATGGGCGGGTAAGTGTGAGTTTAAAACAAAGAAGACTTGCATTTGTATAGCACCTTTTGTTGTGGCCGGGCATCCCAGTGTGTTTTACAGCCAATCGTTTACATTCGAAGTATGGTCACTGCTGCAGTGAAAGAAATACGGTGGCCAATTTACACATAGCAAGCTCCCATGAGACTGCAGTGCGATGGAAAATTATTGGGTGGGTTGAGGGATAAGTACGTGCCAGCATGCCAGGGATCACCACACCATTGTCCTCTTCCAAATAGTGCCACAGGATTTTTTATATCCCCCTGGGAGCCGACAGAGCCAAGGTTTAACACTACGTCCAAAAGAAGGCACCTCTGATAGTGCAGCACATCCGCAGAGCATCCATGGAGAGTCAAGGTTGAGATTTGTGCATGTGTCTCTGAGTAAGACTTGAACCCGAAGCCATCTTACTCAGAAGTAAGGGAATCAAACCCAGGAACCTGGCAGCACGGTAGAACAGTGGTTAGCACTGCTGCCTCACAGGGCCAGGGACCTGGTTTCAATTCCTGACTTGGGTCACTGTGTGTGTGGAGTTTGCACGTTCTCTCCGTGTCTCTGTGGGTTTTCTCCGGGTGCTTCCTCCCACAATCCAAAGTTGTATGGATTAGGTGGATTGGCCATGCTAAATTGCCCCTTAGTGAAAGGGGAACTAGCTAGGATAAGTTGGATTATAGGATAGGGCCAAGTTGGGATTGTGGTCGGTGCAGACTCAATGGGCTGAATGGCCTATTTCTGCACTGTAGGATTCTATGATTCTATAAGTGAGAGTGCTGCCCTCTGTGCTAGAGCTAGCACAAAATGTCTTGTCTTGGTCGCAAGCGAGTGCACGTGGGAGTGCAAGGGGAGGGATTAGAGTAATGGTATCACCAGGCTATTATTCCAGAAATTCAGTAAATATTCTAGAAACCTGATTCGAATGCCGACTATGACAGATGGTGGAATTTGAATTCAAAATAGATATCTGGAATTAAGAATCCAGTGATGACCATGAAACCATTGTCTATTGTCAGAAAAACCCATCTGGTTCACTATTATCCTTTAGGGAAGGAAATTGACTGTCCTTACCTGGTCTGGCCTACTTGTGACTCCAGAGCCACAGCAATGTGGTTGACCCTCAGCTGCCTTCTGGAATGGTCTTGCAAGCCACTCAGTTCAAGGGCAATGAGGAATGGGCAATAAATGCTGGCTAGCCAGCGATGCTCATGTCCCAGGAATGAATACAAGAAAAATGCTTCTTCAGAAGAAACTGTATAACTTTCTCAATGTTAAAAGCAGGAGGACAGAGAGGAACAGGAATAGGTTGTTCAGGTGGAAAAGGCCACAAACAAATTGGATACTCTTTCCAAACTATGTGCCGAAGTGAAACCTGAGGACACTAATTTATATTTATATTAGTAAGGAGTGTTTTGTCTTTTGCTGCTTCAACTGGATAGAATCTAGCTGTTGAAGGATTAGCCAGGAACTGCTATCCAATGCCAGCTCGAGCCAGTGTAGAAGATATGAATGAAGGGTATAAGAAACAACAAATGCGTTGGCGTGTAAATATAAAACATTATACTTAATCTCAGATTTTAATTATAACCAGCAGATATGTGGAACTTTATTATTATACATTTAATGTAAAAAAAACTTTGAGAATGATAGGAAACGGAAGATTTGTAGGAGGAAGGGATAATGTCGGCTTTTACAGACCACTGTCAGGTCCAAATGAGAAACATGTAACAGTATTTCAGTTGAACAGGCTCAACTGGAGTTCATTTTTGATGGACATGCAATTGAATTTTCTAAAATAGGCTTTAGAAATCTGCAGAGGTATTTTCCATTTTAAATTGATTGGTCGCTTTGACGAACGCTGCACTTTTGCGAGTCAACACAGACATTTCATGTTCCAATAATTCATATAGTCACTTCTGACATTGCCACTCGAATGCCTGTTTTGTCGGCCCCTTTTAACAAAATTAAATTTCACCAGAAACGTGGAAAGGGTTTCACTGTAAGTGAATGTGGAGAACATCTGAGCTGTGTACTTTTTTTTTGTGGCCAATTAACCAACTGTTCTCTGTCAGAATCATGCACCCTCTCAATGGGCTCAATAATAAGATTTGGGGACCTCAATTTATTGGACAGCAACATCTAAATTGTCCAGCATTTTAAAACTGGCACAAATACTGACATTAAAATGATGTAAATGCAACATGAAAACAAATGTTTGAGTGCCATTCGGAGTCAAAACATCGTTTTTTTCTTAATTATTCAAGGGACTTGGGCATCACTGGCTGGCCAACATTTAGTGTCCAAACCTAGTGTCTTTGGAGAGCAGTTGAGAGTCAACCACATTACTGTGGCTCTGGAGTCACATGTAGGCCAGATTGGGTAAGGACGGCAGATTTCCTTCCCTTAAGGACTTTAGTGAACCAGATGGGTCTCTTCCGACAATCGATTATGGTTTCATGGTCATCAGTAGATTTTTAATTCCAGATATTTTTTATTGAATCCAAATTCCACAATCTGCCGTGGCAGGATTCGAACATAGGTCACTAGAACACAAAGTGATTTTCTGGATTAATAGTCTAGTGATAATGCCACGGGCCCATTGCCTCCATGGTTTCTAAGATCTTATCTCGACAAGAGGAGAGGAGTTACTGGTGACAAATATCAAATATTTTTTGCACTGGTGACCCAAGTATGACAGATTCCTCACTCAATGCACTGGCAAGTAAATAAAACGTTTGCCAGCCAAATTGCAATGGCTTGACACACTGCGCACTTAGAGCATCACTGAATTCTTTTTCATATTCTGAGACAACAAGAATGTGCATCTGAATGATAATGAAAACATCAAATGCTGGAAATACACAGCAGGTCTGGCAACATCTGTGGGGAAAGAAATGGAATTAACCTTTCAGGTCAAGGCATTCTTCAAAATTGAAGGAAGATAGAAATGTGAGCAAGTGAAAGGGAAAGGGGAAGAAAGAAATAAAAGAGATGGTTTGCAGTAAGGTGAAGAGTGGAAGAGATTAACTGACAACGGAGTTAATTGTATAAAAGACAGTGGGAATGGTTGTATTAAAGAAATAAATATATTTTCAAAACAGGTGTGAAGGATTTTAAGTTTATTAATTTTAATAAAGGGCAGACTAATGAATAGTCACAGCTGAAAACAAAGACAAGAAAAGTAAGGTTAAGACTGGCACATGTGCAAAACAAAAAACAGAATCAGAGCGGGGGAAAGAATTTGCAATCTGAAGTTGTTGAACTCAATGTTGAGTTCTAAAGTATTGAATCGAAAATGTGGTGTATTTGAACAATGCCTAGTTAATTGCTTTTTCCAAGTTCAGATGACTGAAAGTTTGATCGATCAAGCGTGCTTTAAGGAACAACTTAAAAGAGGAGAGAGAGAGAGAGATAGGGATGCAGATTTATACAAGTCATACAATATGGACACACGTACTTTGGATATATAATGAATAGTTACTTTGCCATCATGATGGAGGCAGGTTGATCTACACTAACTGGGTAAAACTCTTTAATTTACCCTCTGTGTACTTCAGTCTGAATGGCGAAAGACCCTCTTGACATCGCCAGTTTGGCAACAAGCAGAACTTCTGGCAGTGGAGTGTAACCTTCCATAGTTCTCTATGTCTTGATATTTTCATTATCATTTGATTGATGTTTAATATTTATGACATTAAAAAAATTAAAATGCGCAAAGTAATCTGTCATATCAAGGCACGACATCTCATTCAATGAAGTGACATTTAGAAAGGTTAGATAATATTGCATATCACTGGGCTGTTTAAATTCTAGCCTAGTGGAGTGGCAGTAAGCAGTGGGTGTTTAGTCAGTTTTTAATCAGCCTTCTAAATTGTGGTAAAGACATTTCATTAAATCCTTCAAGCTTGCCAGGTAGTGTCCTGTAGAACAATAGTATTGTTTCTGGTTGGTAACACCCAATTGTTTACAATGTATCAGGAATTTTCTTAAAATACGGAGCTCCACCAGGTTACTCATCCTTTGAATAGGGTGTTAAATTAATTGCAATGTCAGTAATGAGAATTGGATCTTAGTCCTCATTTGCCCTACACATTGGACAAGAGTTGCCAACTCTTAACTATTGTCCAGGCATCTCCAGGAATTAAAGATTAAACTTGCTGAAACTACCCATAGCAACCTGATCAAAATATCACAGAGACAAATGCAAGGTGGCACGGTGGTTAGCACTGCTGCCGCACAATACCAGGGGCCCGTGTTCAATTTTGGCCTTGGGTGACTGAGTGGAGTTTGCACGTTCTCCCTGTATCTGTACGGGCTTCCTCCGGATGCTCCAGTTTCCTCCCACAATCCAAAGATGTGCAGGTGAGGTGGATTGGACATGGTAAATTGTCCCTCAGTGTCAGAGGGATTAGCAGGATAAATATGTAGGGTTGCGGGGATGAGGCCTGGGTGGGATTGTTGTCAGTGCGTGTGTTCGAAGGGTCAAGTGGCCTCCTTCTACACTGTAGGGTTTCTATGATTCCTGGTTAGTTTTCTTTTGGCTATTAATAAACATTAAGCATGCAAATACAGGCTGCACGAATGAGGAAAGGAAAAACCTGATTGGTTTTAATTGGCACACGATGGTGGTGTCTCATGTATGGGCCTGTTGGGCAACCAAGGGCTGGGCTTGTTGGACGTGCAAGGCCATGTGATGATATCTCCAGAACTACGTCTCACCGGAGTTGGTGACCTTCCATTAGATGAGCAAAATGGAAATCTTATCTGTTTGATATCCAATGGAAATTCTCCCCCTTGTTGAGACAAATGTATTTGGGTAAATGGGAATATCTTGATCACATCTCCTTATTTTGACTCTCTGTCTGTAAGAATTTTCTCCTGGAATTCAAGCATGGCAGACTGAATGGACTCCTTGCTTCGGAACATTAATTCTAATGGCAGTCTACATGAAAACCCAGGATAAGCTAAACAAACAGCGTGGTACCTTTTTTAGATGTGATGCATTGTGAGCTGCTCTAGTTTCACATAAGGCTCATGTTTTCATTAACTCCTGTGGCAGTGCTATCAAAATTATCCCTTCTGTGTACAGTGTCAAGTTGTGCCTGTGTCCTCTCTATGTTTTACAGTGACTGCAGGCTACCATGGCAACCTCTCAAGGGCTGGATGTTTCTTTCCCTCGCGAGTGGGTTTAAAGTCAGAGAGGCTTGTAAATTTCAGCAGATTGTCCTAGTCTACTGCCTACCCACTCGGCCCAGACCAATCAATGGCCACATAAGGGCTTTATCCCACTTCTGCCATGATTTCAGCTACTGCAAGGAGAAGCTTATGCCATGGAAAAGGCCTGACAACCTTAGCCATCGGGCAAGGGAGAGGGGGATGCTGATGAATACCAATCCCTCCCCATGGTCATTCCTCCACCTTTGACCCCTTCCCCAGCCTCTTGTACCTCTCCTCCCCCCCCACCACACCATCTCCCCCTGACTTTGCAACTGCCTACTGCCCCTTCATTAACGCTCCCAAACCCTGGGCCCCTTGGGGATGTGAAAATGCCAGTAGTTCCAGCAGTGGCCACCCTTCTGGCATTACAGAGCTGCCACCCAGCCGATTCACTGGCAGCTCTCTAAGGTAGTACCTCCTCTTGAGAAAGGGGTGAAACCTTGCCTCAAAGCAACTAATACTTGCCTGCAGTGTTAAATTGCTACCGGGTGGCTACAAGATCATGGGCAGGCACTCTCCATGACCTTTTAGCCAGCCAGCGGTACACGGGGACCATGGAACTCTAAAATTTTGCCCCAAGTGTTGTCTAATTCCTTAAGGCCAAACATAAAACACTATTACATCACAAAAAACTAAATCATAGGCACCTTTGCCAACAATAGCAGCTCCATAGATGTTCAATCTCAAATTGCCCACTTTTCTTTGAAGTGTTATGGGCTTTGCTTGAGGGAGCCTATCACCATAGTTTCCATATAGATTGGGTCTGAGGTTTCTATAGAGAAAGTGACTGAACAATATCAGATTTTCAGAATTTGTTTCAGAATTCTAAATCCAAAACTGACAAATTTTATCCAAATTAAATTTGTTATGATCATGGACCAGGCACAATTTTGGTTGCAGTCCAGCCAGGCACCTTTTGTCTAAAGTTCTCAAAGTTTGAAATCCCAGATACTTAGTCAGAGAATAAAGCTACAAAATTCCAATGTTCTTAAGCAAAGAAATGGCACTTTGTTCTATACAAGTAAACAAAGCAAATGGTAAATACTATCTACCTTATGCCCTAACATCCAGGATTAACACAAGGTAAACATCAATTAACATGCAAACTGTGGTTGAAGATTCTACAAACTGCATGTTAAATGACAGACACAACCAAGACAGACTCTGTGAATTTCTCAGTAACTCATGCAGATGAAAGTCATCGCTGAGTCACAAAGCTTCCTAGATTCTGTCTCCCACACAAGGGATTTTTGTTTGAGCCTCTCAGTTACAGTTCAGTAAAGGAGACACAAGTTCTGCTTCTTCATAAACTATCTTTATTTTTTTTGATCCAACTCCACATACATTCTCCACCAACACCCAATGCCACCTGTAGCCCCTTTATATATCTGTGACTTCTATTGAGTAATTGGCATCAAATTAGGACTCAGTTGGAAGGTCTGTTAACTCATTTCTAATGATTTCAGTCCTTCTGTTTTGAAGATCCACCCTCTAAGATTTCTCAGAATCTGCTCCAATTTGAGTACCCTAATGATTACTCATCACTCAATTGCTCAATCTCTTCTCCTGTGACGAGATCCCATTTGAGTTGCAAGGCTGCACTCCAGCATCCAACCACTAGCATGATTCCAGTACTTTAGCTACACATGTGCAGTGAACAATGGGGAACCTGTGGATGTGGTGTATCTGGATTTCCAGAAGGCATTTGACAAGGTGCCGCACCAAAGACTGCTGCATAAGATAAAGGTGCAGCATGTTACGGGTAATGTATTTGCATGGATACAGGATTGGGTAACTAACAGAATGCGAAGAGTGAGGGTAAATGGGTGTTTTTCTGGTTGGCGATCAGTGATTATTGGTGTGTCTCAGGGATCAGTGTTCACAGAATCATAGAACCCTACAGTGCAGAAAAAGGCCATTAGCCCATTGCGTCTGCACCAACCACAATCCCACCCAGGCCCTACCCCCATATCCCTACATATTTTACCCTCTAATCCCTCTAACCTATGCATCTCAGGACACGAAGGGGCAATTTTAGCATGGCCAATCAACCTAACCCGCATATCTTTGGACCACAATTGTTTACGATTTGCATAGATGACTTAGAGTTGGTGACCAAGTGTAATGTGTCAAAATTTGCAGATGACACGAAGTTGAGTGGCAGATCAAAGTGTGCAGAGGACACTGAAAGTCTGCAAAGGGATATAGATAGTCTAAGTGAGCGGGCGAGGGTCTGGCAGATGGAGTATAATGTTGGTAAATGTGAGGTCATCCATTTTGGTAGGATTAACAGCAACGTGGACTATTATTTAAATAGTAAAAAATTGTAGCATGCTGCTGTGCAGAGGAACGTCAGTGTCCTTGTGCAGGAATCACAAGGAGTTGGTTTGCAGGTGCAACAGGCAATTAGGAAGACAAATGGAATTTTATCCTTCATTGCCAGAGGGATGGAGTTTAAAAACAGCGAGGTTGTGTTCCAGCTGTATAAGGTGCTGGTGAGGCCACACCTGGAGTACTGTGTACAGTTTTGGTCTCCTTACTTGAGAAAGAATATACTGGCACTGGACGGGGTGCAGAGGAGATTCACTCGGTTGATTCCAGAGTTGAGAGGGTTGACTTACAAGGAGAGACTGAGTAGACTGGATCTATACTCATTGGAATTCAGAAGAATGAGAGAAGGTCTGATAGAAACATATAAGATTATGAAGGGAATAGGTAAGATAGAAGCAGGGAAGTTGTTTCCACTGGCGGGTAAAACCAGAACTAGGGAGCATACCCTCAAAATAAGGGGGAGCAGATTTAGGACTGAGTTGAGGAGGAACTTCACACAAAGGGTTGTGAATCTGTGGAATTCCTGGCCCAGTGAAGCAGTTGAGGCTATCTCATTGAATGTTTTTAAGGAAAGGATAAATAAATTTTCGAACAGTAAAGGAATTAAGGGTTATGGTGAGCCGATGGGTAAGTGGAGCTGAGTCCACGAAAAGATTAGCCATGATCTTATTGAATGGCGGAGCAAGCTCAAGGGGCCAGATGGCCTACTTCTGCTCTTAGTTCTTACGATTAAAGATAGTCAACAAATGTTGGCCTTGTTGGCAATATCCACATCTATGAAAGAATCTTGTTAGAAGCCCTCCTGAGCAGCGTTAGTGGTTACAGGCAAAATGGATAGAAACTGAAGCACAAAAATCAGACTTCAATCGAAATCGTTCAGGCATGAACAGACTCGTTCGAGAGTAGGTACAATAGGGAGATGTAATGCTTCCTTGCGAGGCAATGTTTTAGACGGACAGGATGGGGAAGCCGGGACGGAGAGTACAGTCAAAAATCAACACAGATGCTCCAAGATATCTGCTTGCTCTATGATATGTGTGCTGAGGCAATGATGATTGACATGGAAAAAGATGCAAAAGATTGAGATTGTCAGAGTTTTGCTGTGTGGAGAAGGCACCCTTTAATCCATGCACTGTCATATTGGCCATTAATTAGTGTCAGTATAAAGCAGCCTGAATGAAATAGGCTTCACACTGAGCCTAAATCATTACTGCCGATAAAGATCACAGATTCCTCCCCACTCCCCCTGTTCCTTGTTTGCTAAGGGGTCGGGGGGTTGGGGGAGGAAGTTCCAGCATCTGACTGTTAAGTAAAGATGTTGCCAACAAGAAATTTCATTTTGAGCCCTGCAATGTTGAGTCTTCCTGAATTTCGCACCGAGTACCTGCTGAATAACTTACTGAGACAGGAAGTAGTATGTTTGTTTGGTTTATTTTCCCCTCTCTCTCTCGTACGTTTGGTCTGTCACACCGTTACCGTTCTATTTTAATGTTTGGCTCTGCCCACGCCAGACTCCTCCAATGTGAAGCGAAAGGGAGAACGAAAGGTTTTGCATTTCCGTACGTCGCCTCTCGTGGCCTTGAGAGATGGAAAAGCACTTCCCGGTCAATTAAGTACCTTTTGAAATGTTGCTCCTTTTAATGTAGGTGGCAAGGGCACCTGCTGAAGGGAAACACATTCCCCCAAATTGTTGCACCCGCTTGCCAGGATTTTCTGTAGCTCTCTGTTAAAGATCTGACAACAATGAAAACAAATCAATCTTCGCAATTCAAGTGACAATTTAAAGGCGGGGGGGGGGCGGTAATGCAAGTTTTAGGAGCAGGGGCAGGCCATTTGGCCCCTTGAGCCTGTACTGCCATTCAATAAGATTGCAGTGAATCTCGAATGTTTATGCCAATTTCCCATGTCATCCCCATATTTGTCAATGCCCTTAGTATCAAAAACTGTCTCGGTCTTTGTTCTTCAATGATTCAGCATTTTCTGGAAAATAAAATTTCAGATTCACAACTGTATGTGCGAAAAACTTTCCTTTCCTCTCAATCACAAATGGCCAGCTCCTTATCCTGAGACTGTGAGGCACCAGTGAGTGCACAATCAACTTGGAGGTAAAGCGATGCATTTCTTCTCTCTGCATGTATAGGTATGCACACAGAGAACTTAGAGCAGTCTCTGCCAATTATTGGGAGTAACGCGTTCAGCTGGATTTTCCGGCAGATAGTGGGAGCCAAGAAAATTCCCAACATGGCTCATACGCTCCTTAGGAGAAAATGCCTGCAAAGGCGGGAAGTGGGTGCAGGCTGGAGTCAGGCCAGATGACCTGGAAAATAGTTGGAGGCAGCCGCTGAGGCTGTCGGGTGCGGAGGTGGGCAATTTAAAAGGGCTGCCTTGGTGCAGTGGGACCTTGGCCCAATTGAAATAAAAACAGAAACAGAGTAATAGATTTCTAGGCTCTTGGCCAAGCCTTGTTATGTATGTTTGGCTGAGAGCCCAGACATCCATTACTCTGATGGAACATCTGAGCCCCAGAGATAACAACATTTCTTGATTGAAAGATTTGGCCTTCTGATCTTCGCAGTTAATTTCACAATGCCTAGTAACACAAGTTTAAGTGAATTTAAGGACTTCCCCTTACTGATATTGATACTTTAAAGAGATGGGGTGATTGACATTTTTATTGGGCTGAGTGAAATCACATTTTTTAAAACATTGTGGAAATGAGTGAATGAATGACTTTTTTAAAGCTGTTTTAAAATATATTCTATCGTCATGTAGGGTTCATTAGTTCTACATAGCTTATTGTGGATTAATCATCATGGGATTGCCATGGCTTGGTATTGGGGGCATGAGGGGCCATAGGGGTAGGCGGATGGCATGTCTTGGTAAGTGTGCCATGAGAAGGACCTTTTCAAAACATCTTTTAAATGGTCCCTCATGCAGACCATGGTTTGCAACTCCTCTGAGGGGTTGTGAACCACAAGTCCTGAAATCCCTGGCCAACCCTCATTAAGATTGTGGAATACTAAGACATGCCCATCACCACAATGGAGTTGGTCTGGTTGGGAGTGCAGCCGATGTGCTTGTGACTCCAACCAGACGCACCTTTTATAAGTCCTCCTGAAAGTCAGACAGCCCTGGAATAGAGTTGTGGATCATGAAATTGAGAGCAGCCTGTGGTGTCTATAGAGATCCTGAGTCATCCTGATTTGGTGACTATCTAACCCACTGACTTTTCACAAAACAAAATGGATTCCAATTCACCTCACTGGTTGTGGAGATAGGACTTTTGGCCTATTTTCCTGAGTATCTAGCTGGCCTCATGAGTTAAGGATACAGGATGATTAAGTAGAACATGAGGTCAGTTTAGCTCAGTTGGCTGGACAGCTGGTTTGTGATGCAGAGTGATGTCAGCAATGTGGGTTCAATTCCTGTAGTAGTTGAGGTTATTCATGAAGGCCCCACCTCCTCAAACTTGCCCTTCGCCTGACTCTCAAGTTAAATCACCACCAGTCAGCTCTCCCCTTTGAGTGGGAGCCTATGCTCACCTGGGAATATGGTGGCTATTTGGAATGTTGGCCTCCATAGCAAGAAGATTTGAGTACAGGTGCAGAAATGTCTTGCTACAATTATACAGGGCCTTGGTGAGTCCACACCTGGAATATTGTATGCAATTTTGGCTACTTATAAGAACTAGGAGCAAGAGTAGGCAATCTGGTGCCTCAAGTCTGCTCCGCCATTCAATAAGATCATGGCCGATCTTTCTGTGGACTTGGCTCCACTTACCCGCCGGCTCACCATAACCCTTAATTCCTTTACTGTTCAAAAATTTATTTATCCTTGCCTTAAAAACATTCAGTGAGGTAGCCTCAACTCCTTAACTGGAATTCCACAGATTCACAAGCCTTTGTGTGAAGAAGTTCCTCCTCAACCCAGTCCGAAATTGGCTTCCCCTTATTTTGAGGCTATGCCCCCTAATTCTAGTTTCACTCACCAGTGGAAACAATTTCCCTACTTTTATCCTTTCTATTCCCTTCATAATCTTATATTTCTATAATATCTCCCCTCATTCTTCTGAATTCCAATGAGTACAACCCCAGTCTACCCAGTCTCTCGTAAGCCAACCCTCTCAACTCCAGAATCAACCTGGTGAATCTCCTCTGAAACCCCCTCCAGTGCCAGTATATCCTTTCTCAAGTAAGGAGACCAAAACTGTACACATACTCCAGTGTGGTCTCACCAGTCCCTTATACAACTGCAACATAATCTCACTGTTTTTAAACTCCATCCCTCTGGCAATGAAGGACAAAGTTCCATTTGCCTTCTTAATTATCTGCTGCACCTACAAACCAACTCCTTGAGATTCCTGCACAAGGACACCCAGGTCCCTCTGCACAACAGCATGAAACATTTTCTTTACTATTTAAATAATAGTCCATGTTGCTGTTATTCCTACCAAAGTGGATGACCTCACATTTACCAACATTGTACTCCATCTGCCAGATCCTCGCCCACTCACTCACTTAGACTATCTGTATCCCTTTGCAGACTTTCAGCGTCCTCTGCACACTTTGCCCTTCCACCCATCTTAGTGTCATCTGAGAATTTTGACACACTACACTTGGTCCCCAACTCCAAATTGTAAACAAAAATCCTTAAATCCTTATCTGAGGAAGGATGTTCTTGCTCTCAAGGGAATGTAAAGAAGGTTCCAAGACTGATTCCTGGGATGGAAGGACTGACAATTGAGAAGAGATTAAGCTGGTTAGGATTGTATTCACTGGAGTTCAGAAAACTAAAGGGGATCTCTTGGAAACCTGAAAAATTCTATCAGAACAAAATAGGGTAGATACAAGGAGATGTTCCCAATGGTGAGGCTGTCTAGGCCAGGGACCATAGTCTGAGGATAAAGTGTACACAGTTTGGACATAGATGAGGAGAGATTTCTTCATCAAGAGAGTGGTCAGCCTGTAGAATTCGAAACCACAGAAAGTAGTTGAGGCCAAAGCCTCATTTTTAAACAATTAAATATAGCACTTGGGAAGATCAAAGGATAAGGCCGGGGGTGTGGGGGAGGCATGATCAGTCTACTGAGTTGGATGATTAGCCGTGATCGTAATGAATAATGGGCTGAATGACCTCCTCCTGCTCCTATTTTTCTATGTTTCCATGTCACTACATTAACCTAGGAAAATTTAATTTTTCAAATGGCTGTAAGATTGTCAGCACTACTCTGAGGGGATAAATGACCAGTTGTAAATATATCACCGCCTCTCAACCAGACATGCATCACTAAAGGCATTGCTCACGTTGAACAAGAGGGGCAATGGTTTTAGATTAAACGGTTGGAATACTGTACCTCTTTCAAACTGCACTGCATCACATTTTATTTTGTTGAGTAATTGCAATTAAAGAGTTTCACCTGAAAAGCATTCGCTCTGATCTTCAACTTCTAAAAGCAAGATGATTGTCAAGAGTACTCGCGCAGGAAGCCCTTTGGTCAGATTGCCAAATGACCCAGGGACAAGGCATGGAGATCAACAGCCAGGGTACATTTTTCTTTCCAGGCGTTTCTTGAAATTAATGGTCTGCTGTGAAAACTTGCTGCAGAGTCTTCCCCCAGAAGGGAAAGTGTTTTAATAGGTAGGCTTCTTCATCTGCCCCGTGGGTGCCAGGGCAGATTAATTATAGGGCAGTCGCGGCCATAGTTCGCAGCCAAGATAATGCTAAAACAGATTTTCCTGTTTTTGCCTGGATCAGTTAAACAGGAATTACTTCCTTGGCCGCAGAATTTTTATACTATTGTTTCAGCTCATGGAGGAATCAGAAAATATCATGTTGGGGGTTAAGTCAAGCCTACGTTGCCCGAGGCTAGATCTGGTGCAGAGCGATAGAGTTTTTAATTACTATGTAGCGGGTAAAAATAATATTATGTTTACCAAACATGGTGTACGCATCAGTTTGGCTCCTGAACATAAAAACAGGAAAGTGTTTTGCAAGATGCTTTGCAGTGTCGGGGAGACAGGTATTAACAAGATGGTTGCAGCTCCATCAAGTCCACTTTCATTTTATTTGTAGACTCCATAAAATTCATTCTTGTGACGCGGGCATCGCTGGCTAGGCCAGCATTTATCGCCCACTCCGACTTGCCCTTGAGATGGTGATAGTGAACCTCCTTCTTGAATCGCTGCAGTCCGTATGGAGTAGGTACACAAACAGTGCTGTTAGTGAGGGGGAGTGCCAGGATTTTGATACAGAGACAACGAAACAACAGCTGCTGTTTTTGCAAGGCAGGATGATGGGTGGGCTTGGAAGGAACCTTTCCGTTGCTGATGTTCCCACATAAGCTCATTTATTAGTCACAAGTCGGCTTACATTCACACCGTAATGAAATTACTCTGAAAATCCCCTAGTCACCATACTCTCAGATGCCTGTTCAGGTACATTGAGGTAGAATTCAACATGGCCAATGCATCTAACCTGTGCATTTTTGTAGTCTGGAAGGAAACCGGAGCACTCCTAGGAAACCCCGCAGACATGGGGAGAATGTGCAAACTCCACACTGACATTGACCCGAGACCGGAATTGAACCCAGGTCCCTGGCACAGTGAGGCAGCATTGCTAACTACTGTGCCACTGTGCCCCCCCCATGTGCCCTCTGCCCTACAGTGGTACCATAGTAAAATGAGATGACCAGATACTGTTCAATTTACACCCTGCGAGTCAGGTAATTCTGTTTTTGGTAATTTTCCCCTGTGTCGATTCAAAAACTGAAAAGTTGATATACAATTGAAACATAATGTGCAGAAAATTGAAAAGCTACAATCCAGTCAACAAGATAACTCCTTTCATGTTCTCTGTTGTTATCGTTCACTTTTAATCCAACATTTTAGTAACCGTCACCTTAAAAGGAGACTTTGAAAAGGAAATGTCAACCCTGTATCATTATTCCTAGATTAACATGCACATGACAAGTAAGCATGATGTGCCTGATAATATTCATTCCTTCACTGACTTATATTTAGATTGAGACTGTTCCGGAGTGAATAGAAATTCCTAGGAATCTCTTACAGTGGCTCTGGTGTGAGAATGGCCAAACCTCCAGGAAAATGACAGAGACATGATTTCTCCTGTCTTTCCAGGATGTTTCATGGTTGACTTGTAAGGAGCACTCCGCACGTTGACCGGACCCTGAAGGGGGAACTTGCTGTTTCTGTGGTGGTCCTTGCGCAGCACGAGTGGATGTGTACAGTGAACCTCACCAAGCCATATGTGAGACTCGCTTGTCTCAGCTCCAACCAGACATTGAAATGAAGTCTGGGCTCATCTTCTTTTGCTCAATGGGCTGAGGAGATCACAAGGTTAGGGGCACCTTCCCTCCCACCCCCTCTGAATTGAAGAGGTTCCATGGACAGAGGACAGGTATTTGCCAGGGATGCACGCATGGCGATGCTTGCGAACTATGATGGAGTCAGTCCAGTAATGCATTTGTTGAGCATATTTTGAGTATAATTATCTGTGACAGTGACTGCTGGAAGTTTGGGGCCCAGGCATTTTACATATGAACTTTAGTCATGGACCTATGCTTATGTCAATAAATAGAAACTCTTAAGTGTTCAGAAACTCAGAAATTTTTCATTCATTCGTGTATTTTACAAATGATCCATATTATGGGAATCCCAAGACCCAAAATATAAAGTAAATCCAAAGTAAATACCAAAGGCCATCCAAATGAACATGCATCTGTCAATATTTGAAAGAAAAAATTTGATTAATGTTTCAGGTATGTTCTGTATAGCACACAAGAAACGATACTTTTCACTGTATGTTAATACATGTGACAATAATAAGTCAAATCAAACCAAATCAAAATCAAATTACCACCTGGTACAAAGGGACTTTCAAAAAAGTCCCCCTGTGGACCAATATTTGCCTGAGAGCTTTTCAGTGGCCCAAGAATTAACTTTAACCTTGCATCTTTTGTAGCGATTAAAATATAACTGGACAGCAATAATTGTAGCTGGAATGTTGGGCATGTGTGTCTCTGATTGTAATTATTGTTTTTTTTAAGATAAAGGCAAAGCACTCCGGATGCTGGAATCTGAAACAAAAACAGAAAATGCTGGAGAAACTCAGCAGGTCTGACAGCTTCTGGGAAGAAAGAATAGAGTCAATGTTTTGAGCTGACCCTTCGTCAGCTCTGACTTGAAATGTTGGCTCTATTCTCTCTCCACAGACACTGCCAAACCTGCTCAGTTTCTCCAGCATTTTCTGTTTCTCTTACAGATTCCAGCAACTGCAGTGTTTTGCCTTTATCTTAAAATTCTTATCCTTGCTTTCAAATTCCTTCATGCTTGATCCCTCCCTATCTCTTTACCTCCTCCACGCGGCCTGAGAGCCTTCCAGGATATTTACAATCCTCCAATGCTGGTCTCTCAACTATTTCGGATTTTTCTTACCTGCTTCACAATAGGTGGCCGTGTTTTCAGCTGCGCAAGGCCCAAACTCTCAAATTTTGTCCTCAACTCCTTTGCCTCCACAGCTCTCTTCCCTTAAGACTGTCCTTAAAACGCACTTCTTTGACCATTCTTTTGATTGTCTCCCCTAATATCACCTTAAATGGTTCCAAATTGCGCTTGATAGCGCTTCTGTGATGTACCTTGGGACAATTTTCTGCGGCAAAGGTACTCTATAAACACAAGTTATTGTTGTCAGTCTGGATTTATCTTTTGTGCATCCTTTACTATTTTATAAATGACCAGCAAGTTTGATCTCAGTCTTGCTTCTATTCAAGGCTGAAAAGACCAAATTGCTCCAGTCATTGCTCATGAATCAATTTTCTCACAGCAGGGATCAGAGAAATGTCTCTTTTCTGCAATGCTCTGAAACGTTTGATACTTCCCTTGTGCCTAACCAACACTCAATGTGAGGTCTGACGAGAGTGCTGTAGTCTCAACAGAACGCTAGCTTGTAATTTACTGGTTTAGTAATATAATTCAGCATCCTATCTGCTTTGTTGATTACTGTTCCGGAGTGACTTGACATGTTAAGTGCTGAGTCTGTTGGAACACTTTCATTTCACCATTAGTTAGTTCAATGCCATTCGAGATGTCCATTGTCTATTTTGCTTCCTTCTTTTTTATTCACTGCCTTGCACCTCTCCGTATTAAATTTCATCTGCATTTACGTCCGTCCAGACTCTATTCATTCACTTTGTAAGTCCTTGGTTACCACATCAGATTCAAGTGCCATGTTCAGTTTAGCTTTGTCTTCTAACATGCTGTAGAGATGGCTCAGTGGTTAGCACTGTTGCCTCACAGTGCCGGGGACTTGGTTTCAAGTCCAGCCTCGGATGACTGTGTGGAATTTGCACGTTTGCCCCATTTCTGCATGGGTTTCCTCCAGATTTTTTTCATTCATTCATGGGACATGGGCATCACTGGCTGCCCAGCATTTTCTTATTGTCCATCCCTAGTTGTCCTTGTTCAGAGGGTAGTTGAGGGTCAACCACATTGCTGTGACTCTGGAGTTACACGTAGGCCAGACCAGGTAAGGACGGCAGATTTCCTTCCCTAAAGGACATTAGTGAACCAGATGGGTTTCCTGACAATCAACAATAGCTTCACAGCCGTCAGCAGATTCTTAATTTCAGATATCTTTTATTGAATTAAAATTCCACCATCTGCCATGCGGGATTCGAACCCACAACATAGCTGTGTTTCTGGATTAATTGTCTAGTGATAATACTACCATGTCAATGTTTCCCTACTTTTTTTTCATTGTTTTCCTCCCACAGTCCAAAGGTGTACAGGTTAGGTAGTTTGACTGTGCTTAATTGCCCCTTAGTGACCCAAGATGTATAATTTAGGGGGGGATTAGCCATAGTAAAAGTACGGGGTTATGAGAATAAAGTGGGGGTGGAGTTTTATTGCCATATTTTAGATTCCTTGCTTTTGTAATCTTTAGCTCTTTTGTGCAAACATTACTTTGTAAGATCAAAGCAGATGTGATTCTTCAGTCATAGGTATCTGGTTTGCAAATTCACTTTAGATGTACTCCTTGAATATTTAATTGTATGTAAAATATCATGGGGGCGATTCTCTCAAAAAAAGTGTTGAATTTGCATAAAAACAGGAGTAAAACACTTCTTTTTCACTGGGAGTTTCAAAATGAATCTCCCACACTCTGTGCACTGCAGAATGCACCAGCGTGAATTAGGCTGAAATTCAGTGGGTGGGGCCTATTCCCGCTGGAGAGGCCGGCAGCATAGCACTGAGTGGGCCATTGCGCGTGTGCCAATCTGTCAGCACCGAGTACAGATGGTACACATCGGCGCATGATCCCTGTACCCCTTGATCGCTGGCCAGCCTCGTGACCCCCGCATCGCAATCCCCCCACAGCTCAATCGCTGGCCCCGGCTCACCTCCAATGTCTCCCCCCCGCCGGCAGCCCTGATCCCCACCCCCAATGCAGCCCTAACTCCTCCAAAAGACTGCCTCGCTCACTCCAATGGCCAGCCCCAATTGCTGGCCTCCCTCCCTCTGTCTCTCAGCCCAAACGCGGAGTGGCCGCAGGACACCCCCCCAGCCCCCCACCCCTACCAATGGTTCCCCCAGAGGCCCAGCCTCCATTAGGCCCCAAGGGGATTACCACTTTGCCCCTTGGGCAGTGCCAGGGGGCCCAGGCTGTCACTGCCAATGTGGTAATAATGCCCGGGGGGGGGGGTCTCTGGGAGAGCCTCAATAGCCCACCTTCTGCTCCAGCGGGATTGGGCTGCCAGCTCCCCGCAAGTTGGGAACTATACTTAACCCTGCTGGAGTGAATCACTCCTGGCACGGGGAGAGGCTAGCGGACCCAGAGATTTCAATCCCGGGATGACTAATAGCATTTAAATCTTATTCACGTGAACGCATTAGGCAGCTCCACACTGATTTCTGGCTGACGGCACCAGAATCCGGCACTGGGAGATGCGTGGAGACTGTGGCTCAGAGCAGGGAGCCCCCGAAATGGCCTCTGCTCGAATCTCCAGGTCCACTGCACTAAAAACACAGCACAGCGGAATGGTAGAATCACCCTCCATGTGTACGTCTTGTCATGTTGGAATGTCTCAAAGTGCTTCTCGAAATAAATTACTTTTGCAGTGCAATTAATCGTTGACTCCTGGCACATTTAGTAGCTGAGCGGAAGCAACAGACTGATGGTAATTGGAGGATTACCCATTAGTGTAGCGGCTGCCCTTGTCATAGTCGGTGATATTCGTGACCAAGTGCAAATCCTTCCACGTTTATTGTTAAAAATGAGAGCAGGAACTTGCGTTTATATAACATTTATCATAATCTGAGGATATCCCAAAGCACTTCACAGCTCATCAAGAACTTCTAAAGTCCAGTCACTCTTCTAATGTGGGAAATGCACACAGGAAGATCCCAGCACGCGTACAGTAAGATCCCAAAATCAGCAGTGTGATAATGAGCTAACGATCTATTTTGTGACTTTGGTTTCGGGAAAAACAGAATCCAGAACACCCCTTTTAGAAGGGAACTCTTCTTCAAGTAACATCAGTGTCCTGGAGCTGCTTTTCCTGGGTAAATTCATATCATAGAATCCCTACAGTGCAGGTGGAGGCCATTTGGTCCATCGAGCCTGTACTGATGACAATTCCACCCAGGCCCTATCCCCGTAACCCCACATACTTACCCTGCGAATCTCCTTGACAACAAGGGTCAATTTAGCATGGCCAATCAACCTAAGCTGCACATCTTTGGAGTGTGTGAGGAAACCGGAGCATGCAGAGGAAACCCACACAGACACAGGGAGAATGTGCAAACCCATTCGAACTCAGCTCCCCCACGCTGTGAGACAGCAATGTTAACTACTGTGCCGTCATGCTGCCCTTATCATGGAGTAACATTGTTGAGTGACAAGAATAGAAACCTTTCTTCCTTTCTTCGGCTGTAAAGCTAATGGATGATGTGGCTAAAATGAGGGACCAGAAGCAGTAAAAGACTGTTCTTCCAATATTATCCATGGTTTCACATTTTTCTCAAACGTGAGGCAGTTACATTTTAGCATTTCTGATATTTCTTTCTTGATGGAAAGAATTTTGCAGTGGAGTGATTTTTCTGACCAATGATTACAAACAACATGAAGTCAAACCTTCCTTTCTCTTTCTCTCTCCTTCATTTTTATCCATTCCTTCTATATTCCTCTTTTTTTTAATTCCCCCCAAGTCTCTGATTCTTTATCCCCTTCCCTTCAGTTTGATGAGGAGGAATTTCTTCTCTCATGGGGTTATGAATCTGTGAAATTCTTTGCTGCGAAGGACTGTAGAGGTTGAGTCGAGACTGAGATAGACAGATCTTAAATCAGTAAGGGGATCAAAAGTGATGGGAGAGTGGAGTTGAGGATTATCCTATCAGACTGGTCATCATAGAACCCCTGCAGTGCAGAAGGAGGCCATTTGGCCCATCGAGCCTGCACCAATCGCCAGGCCCTATCCCCGTAATCCCACAAATTTACCCTGATAACTCTCTGACCTTAAGGGGCATGGCCAATCCACCTAACCCACATGTTTTTGGACTGTGGGTGGAAACAGAGCACCTGGATGAATCCCACATAGACAGGGCAGAATGTGCCCCGAGACAGTCACTCCGAGGCTGGAATTGAACCCGGGTCCATGGTGCTGTGAAGCAGCAGTGCTAACCACTTCACTGGTGTGCCATCATGATCTCATT
The DNA here is from genome assembly GCF_965287045.1 of Carcharhinus amblyrhynchos. Taxonomy (NCBI): domain Eukaryota; kingdom Metazoa; phylum Chordata; class Chondrichthyes; order Carcharhiniformes; family Carcharhinidae; genus Carcharhinus; species Carcharhinus amblyrhynchos. The sequence goes on along the minus strand of NC_137333.1, from coordinate 6,325,745 downwards.
GAATGATGGAGCAGACTCGATGGGCCAAATGGCCTACTTCTGACGATACGACTTAAGGTCTCATGGTTAATTCTGAATTTTAGCTACGTATGTAATTTAAAAATATGACCAATTCTCACAAGCATTGATGAATTAACAACCGTGCTACATGTAAATACAGCAGATTAATGATATAACACTATGGTCTTGAGGCAGGCAAGGCTTGCAAAACTGCATTCTCCATTGTCCTTGGGCGCGATCTTACAAGCCTCGAGCAGGCAAGCCGGTAAAATTCCAGCCTTTGTTTCACCCCTGATATATTAACGTTTTTCAAATATTGTTTTGGGCAATGAATAATAAAACTCTTGGTTAAAAACATAAAGCAAAACTACCTTTAGATTTATTTTAAAAAATCTCCCAAACAACAGACATTTAAATGTATCTCTAACTACGATCATCATGGTCATATGCAGAAAAGGGGGTTGTTTACCATTTATGGAAAAACATTCAGAGATTTATCAGTTTGTGTACAGGTTCTGTGGTGCTATCCATTACAGGGCAATAAACTAGATATCTCAACACTTTGTTATACTTAATATTCATTTACACTTGAATTTTCCACATTCTTGCTCTCCACATCTGGATCAACAACATTGCGAACACTGAGCCTAGTTAAGCAGCTCAATAACTGCTAAAGGTTCAGAAACCAGTATCATTTTTGCAGATGCACCTTGGAAAGCATCCTTTCTGGTTGTATCACAGCTTGGTATGGCTCCTGCTCTGACTATGACCACAAGAAACCACAAATGAAACCCAGTCCGTCACGCAAATCAGTCTCCCATCCATTGACTCTGTCGACACTTCCCGCTGCCTCAGAAAAACAACCAGCATAATTAAGGACCCCATGCACCCTGGACATTCTCTCTTCCACTTCGTTCCATCCGGAAAAATCTAAAATCATGTGCCAACTGGCTCGAGTAGTTTCTTCCTTTGCCATCAACTTTTGAATGGGCCTACCTTACATTAAGTTGATCTTTCTCCACATCCTAGCTATGCCTGTAGCAATATATTCTGCACCCTTTCCTTTCCTTCTCCCCTATGTACTCTATGAATGGTATGTTTTATCTGTACAGCATGCAAGGGACAATACCTTTCACTGTATACCAATGCATAGAATCATAGAATCTCTACAGTGCAGAAGGAGGCCATTCAGCCCATCGAGTCTGCATCAATAATAATCCCACCCAGGCCTTATTCCTCTAACCTGCACATTCCCCTGACACTAAAGGGCAATTTAACGTGGCACACCTTTGGACTTGTGGCAATAATAAATCAAATAAAATCAAAAAAATTGCAGGTATATCATGATTGGTTGCTTCTTGCCATTAAGTGAAAAAAAAGTATCCATTACTATCTTAACGTCACTCCAAAAGGAATTTTATATCTGTATGTTTCATGGACGAACCTTGTATTCCTTGAATGTAGGGTAAAGAGGTAATCTAATTGAAGTGTTTAAGGTGATAAAAGGATTTGATCGTTTAGGCAGTGAGAAACTGTTTCCTCTGGTGTGGGAATTCAGGACAAGGGAATTTAACCTTAAAATTGGAGCTAGGCTTTTCAGGGGTGATGTCAGGAAGCACTTTGTGGCATAAGGAGGTATGGGAATCGAGAACTCTCTCTCCCAAACAACCACTGAGGTTGAGGATCAATTGTATTTTTCAGAACCGAACCTGATAGATTATTGTCAGGCAAGGTTACTTTAGACATAAGGAGCTAAGGATAGCTAGATGCAGTTAGGTCACAGTTTGTCCCTTATCCAGTTGACTAGCGAAAAAAGGTTTGAGAGGCCTCTGACAGAAAAATGCTGAAAAATCTCACCAGGTCTGACAGCATCTGTGGAGAGAGAATAGAACCTATGGGTGCAATTTTTCCATCCCACCCAGCACAGGAATCACAGCCAATCATCGTGGATCATGCAAATGTCCGTTGATCTTGGGCAGGTATTTCCATTTCTGGGATGAGCGTGGCAAGAAAATCCCACCCCATGTTTCGTTAGCTTAGGTGGATTGGCCATGCTAAATTGCCCCTTACTTTGAGGAGGACTAGCTAGGGTAAATGCAAGGGGTTATGGGGATAGGGTCTGGGTGGGAATATGGTCATTGCAGACTTGATGGGCCGAACGGCCTCCTTCTGCACTGTAGGATTCTATGATCTATGACTCAGGATGATCCTTGATCGGATCTGCTCTGACGAAGGGTCATCCAGACACAGAACGTTGACTATTCTCTGCCCAGATACTGTCAGACCTACTGAGGTTTTCCAGCATTGGTTATTTATGTTTCAGATTCCAGTATCTGCATTATTTTGCCTTTATTCAGAGGGCTTTACTCTTCCCAATGTTCCTAAACATTCAAATGTTTCTTCCAACTTTCCTAACATTGGTAGCAAGTCTTCATTGTTGTATACACCTAACAGTTTGCTCTTCTCACTCATACAAAGATCACAAAGCTCTTGTCATCTTATTATAGAAAGGATGTTATTAAACTAGAAAGAGTGCAGAAAAGATTTACTAGGATGCTATCGGAACTTCATGATTGAGTTATAAGGAGAGGCTGGATAGACTGGGATTTTTTTCCCCTGGAGCGTTGGATAGTTTGGGGGCGATCTTAAGGAAATCTACAAAATAATAAGAGGCATAAATAAAGTCAACATCTTTTCCCAAAGGTAGAGGAGTCTAAAACTAGAGGGTATAAGTTTAAGGTGAGTGGGGAGAGATATAGAAAGGTCCAGAGGAGCATTTTTTTCATGCAGAGGCTGGTGAATGTCTGCAATGGGCTATCAGGAGTAGTAGTATAGGCAGGTACAGTTTTGTCTTTTAAAAAGCATTTTGACAGTTACACAGGTAAGATGGGTGTAGAGGGATATGGGCCAAAGGCAGGCAACTGGGACTAGCTTAGTGGTAATAACTGGGAGGCATGGGCAAGTTGATCGAAATGGCCTGTTTCCATTATATAAAATTAGAGAACATTTTGGAACAATCAAGTTTGGAGTCCATCCTTACCAAGACCATAATACTGAGGTCACCAGGAGATTCCAGGCACCGCAGCACCATATAACCAGCAGCTGGTAATAATCCGCTAAGGTAGAAATAGCTGGTAAACCATTCTTGTGTCATCTGCCGTTAAACTCAAAGCCCAAATAATGACACAAGGCTGTTGGAAACACCAACTATTATCTAACACCTCCTTAAGTCTGTATGCATTCAAACATATTCAGAAGTGGCAAGTGACTGCTGCACATTAAAGTTTCATTTTCATTGAACAATGATTTTGAGCTACAGCTCTTTATTTTCTGTCTATTGTGAATCTCGGAGGTTTGGATGATTGCAGCTTCTGCTTTGTTGTCTGTCTTTTGACAAGTACAGGGTGTGTTGCAAGAAACAAAATTGAAAATGTGTGTCTCAAGGGAAGCTGCGGGGCTTGAAGCAGCTTTTATGTAATACACAGGAACAAGATTAGGCCATTCAGCCCTCCATTTAATTAAAACATGGCCGATCTGTATCTCAATTCTATCTCTCTACATTGGTTGCCTAACCAGTCATACCCTTGACAATGAAAATTTGTCAATCATTTTGCTCCTGAAATATTCAATTGATCTCTGGTGTGGTGTTAAATTGTTCTGTGTTTGATTGAACGAGTCAATGTACATTTAGAGCTCACTTGTTTGGTTAAGCCTCAGAGAAAAGGATCCAGAGCAGGAACCCAGACAGATTATTTCCGCTGTAACTCTGGAGCACTGAGTTTAGTTTATTGTTGGCTTAGTGGTATTATCGTTAGACTATTAATCCAGAAATTCAGCTAATGTTCTGGGGACCCGTGTTCAGATCCCACCAAGGCAGATGGTGGAATTTGAACTCAATTTAAAAAACCTGGAAGTAAGAAACTAATAATGACCATGAAACTATGTTGGTTGTCAGAAAAAGCCACCTGGTTCACTAATATCTTTTAGGAGAGGAAATCTACTGTCCTTACCTAGTCTGGTCTACATATGACTTCGGAGTCAAAGCAATATGGTTGACTCCCAACTGTCCTCTGAAATGGTCTAGCATGCCACTCAGTTCAAGGGCAACTAGGGATGGGTAATCAATATTGGTCAACCAGCAATGCCCATGTTCCACCAATGAATAAAAAAAAATTGATATCAGCTAATTTATCATAGGATAAGAGCAGAACGTCAAACCTTGTTGATCTTCACCATGAGAAAAGCACATGTTCTCTTACCATTCCAAGGAAGGACTGGAGTCTCTTTTTTTTTAAGAATTCTTAAAACGCACTATAATGGAAAAAAAATGCAAAATGTAACATTAAATTGGCGAGTCAGCATTCTAGTGTTCAATTTTCCTGTGGTTGATTATGTAAGTCTATTCACTATTGATGCTCACTGTGATTGATTTTTTAAGTCTGGGCACAGATTCAGAGAAAAGTCAACAAAGCAGTGGAAAGAGCTGGAAGCTAAGTTGAAGCATGGAATAGACATTTTAAAATGTTTTGAATAAAATCCGTTCTACACATCGAAGCTAACGTTATCTGTGCAGAGTTCTGAGATTACATATTTTTAAGGTTAAAGTTCATTTATTAGTCACAAGTAGGCTAATATTAACACTGCAATGAAGTTACTATGAAAATCCTCTAGTTGCTACACTCCAATACCTGTTGAGGTACACTGAGGGAACATTTAACATGGCCAATGCACTCAACTAGCACATCTTTAGGACTTGTGGGAGGAAACCAGAGCACCCGGAGGGAACCCACGCAGACACTGGGAGAACATGCAGACTTTGCACAGACAGTGACCCAAGCCGGGCATCAAACTGAGTTCCTTGGTGCTATGCGGCAGCAGTGCTAACAGCTGTGCCACCACGCCACCCAACCACTATCGACCTATCTCTGCGTACTTCCTTTTTCACCTCCTTCTCTTCTCCTCCTTCCTTCATGGAAACTGTCCCTAAACAATGCCTCTGTAGCAAAATGATGAGTTGCCACTTTGCCCCCTAGTTGACCTCCAACATGAAAAGTGTTACTTAGGTTTGGGAAGAGTATCTGGAGATGAATCTTTGAATTCTTCCCTTCATCCCTGTGGCTAAAAGCTTGGCCTTTGATTGCTACCTTTGAACAGTCAATGCAGAGATCCAGTCTGGGGTTATACAACATACCAGCTATCTCACATCAATGCTTCAACTCTCTGTGCTACCCTACGGCTAATATCAGATTTTCTCCAAGTTTCCCTGTTCCCCAAAGCTCCTTGTTTAGGTGCCAAGCATGCAAGATCCTAAGCGGGCGAAACTGCTGTGCTGTGGCTGAATTACTTTGTCAGTCATTTCACAAATGAATCGCTTTACAAAATCAACATTGAACTCTCCAGAACTTCACTGAATAGAAATTATATTTTGTTTCTTTTTTTTGGCATATATCAAAAGGGTTCTGCCAATGCTGCAATACTTTATTCAGTAGAACTATGGAAATAACTTTTTGCTGCAATCTTAGAAAATGTGGTTGAACACACAGAACAAAGAACAGTTCAGCACAGGAACAGGTCCTTCAGCCTTCCAAGCCCGTACCAATCACGTTGTCCTATCTAGATCAACCATCTGTATCCCCTGTTCCCCGCTTGTCTGTCCAGATTAGTCTTAAATGTCACTAACGTATCTGCCTCAAACACCTCACTTGGCAGTGCATTCCAGGCCACCACCACCCTCTGTGTAATAAACTTGTCCTGCATATCTCCACTGAACCTCTCCCCCGCCCCTTACCTTCAACTTGTGCCCCCTTGTAATTGTCATTTCTGCCCTGGGGGAAAAATCTTCCAACTGTTCACCCTATCCGTACCCCTCATAATTTTATAAACTTCCATCTGGTCACCCCTCAGCCTCTGTCTTTCCAGGGACAACAATCCCAGTTTAATCAATCTCTCCTCACAGTTATTACCCTCCTTACCAGGCAACATCCTGATAAAGCTTTTCTGTACTTCCTCCAAAGCCTCCACGTGAATTTCAAATAGAAGCTGTAGTCCCAAAGGTGCATCTGTGCATTGTAAACTTTGACATTGGAGAAATACAAAGCCTGCAAAGTTCAAACTATTGACACTTCTGTTTTTCACACGTTTTAAGCAAATAATATCCAAGCTCATTTGAAGTTGCGGGGCAGAGACTTCGATTCTGTTTTAAGTTGAAAGTGCATTGACGTTTGCCAGCTCCGTGCATAATAGATGCTTAAAATTACCAACATTGAACGCAAAAGTGTGAAAGTGGAAATAGAATTCCATATCTATTGGATTTCCCATTCAATTGAAGACGTTGGTTAACTCAGGTGGTTTTACCTGGGGATTTGCTGTAACCTACTCTCCACTTGAAACAGAATGTCATCCTTTGCTTCCCAGTTGCTGCAAAATTTAAAAGCCTGTTCCAATCCTCCTCCTTCGTATCGTCGTAGCAAAATAATCAAATCAAAATGTCTTCATGTCTAAGTCAGATACCCAGGCCTAAGTAAGATTTTAGATGTCTTGCAGGCTGTATAGATTTCCTGGTGTACTATGATGGCCTGTTCTCTGTTATCTGATCTTAAATCACAAGAATTGTTATTGCAAAGGACACCAGACTTGTTAAATGGACCTCCTGGCGAGAATGGCAAATCATGGTATTTTAAATCAAATCACCATATTTGTTTATTAGTGTCACAAGTAGGTTCACTTTAACACTGCAATGAGGTTACTGTGAAAATCCCCTAGTTACCTCACTCCAGCGCCTGTTCGGGTACACTGAGGGAGAATTTAGCATGGCCAATGAACTTAAACAGCAGCACATCTTTCGGACTATGAGAGAAAACTGGAGCACCCAGAGGAAACCCATGCAGACATGGGGAGAATATGCAAAAGGCCAATTTCCATATTTTTCAACAGACAATCAATACTTGCAGGACCTTGGGCAGGCCATTCTGGCAGGAAAACTGGGAAGGATTTTTATCAGAGTTGTTTATTAATATTTGGGCTATAAATCACTGGGAGGAATCAGTCTTGCAGAATGTAAATGAGATGAACATAAAGTAAAAAAGAGGATTCATACATGGGAAAGAGAGACAGACTTGAATATTTAATCAATGACTTTGCAACAATTTAGCAGGAAAACTGTACGGGTGACACCCAGGGACCTAGGTTTGATTCCAGCCTTGGGTGGCTGTCTGTGTGGAGTTCGCATGTTCTCCCTGTGTCTACGTGGGTTTCCTCTGGGGGTGCTCTAGTTTCCTCCCACAATCTAAAGATGTGCTAGTTAGGTGGATTGGCTGTGTTAAATTGTCCCTTTGTGTCCTATGATGTGAAGGTTGGTTGGATTGGCGATGCTAACTTGTACCTTAGTGTCCCTTGATGTGCAGGTTAGGTGGATTGGCCATGGTAAATTGCCCCTGAGTGTCCAAAGATTTGTAGGTTTCGTGGATTAGCCATTGTAAATGTACAGAGTTACAGGGATAGAGCAGAGAGGAGGGCCTGAGTGGGATGCTGTTGCAGAGAGTTGGTGCAGACTTGATGGGCCAAATGGCCTATTTATGCACGGTGGCGATTCTATTGTTCTGTGGAATTATAGAACCATACAGAATATTCGGGCAGCTCTTCTGCATAGTTCCTTCCCCTTCTCTCTCATCCCATAAAACCAGCATTATTCCCCAACATAAAAAATGCGCTGGCAAACTGCTTTCTGGACTGTGCCTGGCGTGTAGTAACACCTGATTGCAGAATTTTCTTGTATCTCTCCTCATTTCAAGCACCAATCCGCACATCACTGTCCTTCCTCAACCGCCTGCAAGACTGGTGAAGGGTTTGCATGTTGATGCTTTGACTGATTCAGAGCTTGGGACTGGAGAGTGCAAGCCCAGCTGAGAAGAGCCATAACTCAGCACATGAAACATTTCAACAACAGCATTGAGAATGCGGCAACATGTCTTGATTCGTATCTGTGCTGTACAGGAGCTGAGTCGCTGTGTCAGTGTTTAATCAGATCCAAATGATGTGCAGCTCTGAGGGAAAGAGAATTTTCTCGAAAGGTGATCCCTTCTTAGCATTTTGGTGTTTTCAGGTGTTAAGCTAGATCTAATCCCTGCTGGTGTAGTGCAGCGAAAACAGGATTCTTAGTCTGCTAATATGTAATAAACTCTCCCCTACTAAATCAAAAATACCGTGAAAGCAGTAGTTCTGCTAAGAGGTTGTTGAGCTGAAACATTAACTGTTTCTCTTGTCACAGATGCTGCCTCACCTGCTGATTACTTCTAGTGTTTCCTGTTTTCACCGCACCTTCCTTTTGTGTAGTCACAAAAAGGAACATTAAAAATTGAGCGCTGGATAAAACAGGGAGGCAGTGTCAACAGATTATGGAGAAAGCGCAGGGTCCAAGCACGTATGTTTAACTCGGCTATGAGCTATCTCACAGCATGTGTCATTGCTTCACTGAATGCGGATGGGGCATCTGCCTGAATTGCCAACTGGTAACCGGCCTCAATGAAATGTTTGCAAGTGATTGTGGTTTAAATTAACCCTCTCTGATTTTTACTGTTTTCGGTGGCCAAAAACGTAACTGAGGGTTCACAGTGAATAAGGAAACTTGGCACGTCCGCCACGACTCTCACCAGTTTCTGCAGGTGCACCACAGAAAGCATCCTGTCGGATGTATCACAGCTTGGCATGGTTCTTGCTCTGTCCAAGACTGCAACAAACAACAAGGGGCTGTGAACATAACCCAGTCCGTCACACAAACCAGCCTCCCATTCATTTACACTGTCTATACTTCCCGCTGCCTCGGAAAAGCAACCAGCATAATTTAAGGATCCCGTGCACCTCGGACATTCTCTATTCCATCTTCTTATGTTGGGAGAAAGATAGAAAAGTCTGAGATTACTTACCAACCTACTCAAGAACGGCTTCTTCCCTGTTTTCCCATTCAGACTTTTGAATGGACCGACCTTATATTAAGTTGATCTTTCTCTACACTCTAGCTATGATGGTAATATTACATTCTGCACCCTCTCCTTTCCTTCGTCCCTACTTACTCTATGTAGAGCATGCAAGAAAGAGTACTTTTCACTGGATCCCAATTTGACAATAATAAATCAAACCAAATCAAATCAGTTGAGCTGTTCCCAAGAGTTCTGTGGCGCACTACAGCCCTGTGAACTGTGGTTTCCATCTCCAATGGATTTGTTCTTGGAAATATTGATGCACGATCTTCCACCAACACACTCTCATCATTGATCACCTTACATTCCTATTCCCATGATGCACTATCTCCCCACGGCCAATTGGAGAGCGAACAGATTCTCTTGAGCTGACTGGATGATGCTTGACTCTTGGCCATTTCCCCTGTGTCCTATACCTTGAATAAAAAGATTGAAAGAAAAGGAGAGAACATCCTGATGGAATTTTCTTTCCCCCTCTCGGGTTGCTCATCATGGAGATTCAATTCCTGAAGAATTCACGGTGATCCTGGGGAGTTACAACACTGCTGATCAGAGATTCACAACCCAGTTCCGTGCTGTGTCCCGATATTCCATCTGCTTCAGTGCAAGTGCTTGATTTTCTTTCTCCCCCAGCCGCTTCTCCGGTAACTCATCTCATGAGCTTCCTTTGACGAGAAAAGATGTGAATCCACTGTTGGAACGTACCCGGTGATGATGTTGGATCTGTTGTAATGTGACCAATGGTAACAAGCAGTAAAGGTCAGCTGACCCAGCTAACCAATGACAGAATGATGTGATGATCAGCTGACTCAATCTAAATAAGAACCTGTTGGGAATTGTTAGATGGCTCGGAATGGTCCAGAGTGAGGCCTCAAGTTTGGAGTAATGAAGTTTATTTGCTTAACCTTTTTCTTTGATTTATAAGTTGGAGTAAGTTTTGTTATATTTCTATTGTCTACACTGTAAGAGATCCTTCTGTATTGACGTCCACCAGCCTGCGAAAGAATGAGTCAATGCAACAAAACGCAGATCCAACTATCATCATTTTCAAATTCCTGCACACCACAGGCTAGTAAACAGAAGCCAAAAGACAATAGAGACTTGTGTACAATAAAATCAGACAATCAATATGCATTAGGTCAGCTTGTTGTCACAGGATACAGCTTTGTTAAAAACAAATGAGTTGGAAGTGGGATAATTAAAAGATATTCATGAGGAAATGAATGTGGTTTCATTAAACAGACAATGAAAATAAATCACTGTTCTGTATTGCGAGTAGTTTGCATGCAAAAGTTCGACTGCATTATTAGTGGCGAGGCAAATTGCTGTAAGTTTGGTACGCTTATCAGTGCATTCGAAAGGAGGAAGTTCAAGGGCTTTTGACATTCATTTGTATTAGGAAAGGTCTGAGGAATTATTATCAGAGAACTGTCACCCACTGGCAAGTCGATCATAGAATGTAAACTGCCAGCTCATTGCTTGGGAACAAGCAGGATAACAGGGCAAAGCAGACATATTTCCAGGGACAGCAATGTTCCTTCAGAGCTTAACAGTTTTGTACATGGACCATACACTCGTCAATGATCCATTTTTGGAGGAAGCAGTCATTTGCAGTTTGATAAGATACAATCAAAACCTTCAGCGGTGAATGTAAATGTGAATGTACAACACACTTATGGATTACAAAAACAGGAAATTGCTGGAAAATCTCAGCAAATTTGATATCATCTATGGAGGGAGAGAATAGAGCCAATGTTTCGAGCTTGGATGACCCTTTTTGTCAGAGCGGATTTAAGGATTAACATGATTTTTTAAAAAATAACTACACAACTCAATTCATCATATTTTCTCAGTAGAGTTTCTAGGTGGCGATAGGAGGAAACAATTCTGCCTTCATTCTCACAGAGACAGACAAAAGAAAAGATCTTGCATTTGCATAGTATTATTTGCAACTTCAGGACATCCCTGAATACTTGGCCAATGAGATACAGGGTGGAATTTCACCAGCAAGTCTGCCCGAGGTCCATACGATCCTGCCTGAGGCCAACGGAGAATTCCGTCCTCCGAGCCTCGGGGGCAGGCATGCTGGTAACATTGCGGCCACAGTCACTCTGGTCATATAAGAATTGTAGCAGCCAATTGCAACTCACAAAAATACCAAGTGATTATGACCAGATAGCTTGTTATAGTAATATTGATTGAGAGATGATTATTGACCAGGGCAAATGGAAAAACGTTGCATCATAGCATGGGATTGTTTACGTCCAATTGAAAGGACAGACAGAGCTTTGGTCTAAACACCTGGCTACAGAAGGGGGTGCCTCTGACAGTGCAGCAAATGAGCAGTACAGTGGTTAGCACTGCTGCGTCACAGCCCCAGGGACCCGGGTTCGATTCCAGCCTTGGATGACTATATGGAGTTTGCACATTCTTCCCGTGTCTATGTGGATTTGCTCCGGTTTGCTCCCACAGTCCAAAGATGTGCAGGTTAGTTGGATTACTCATTGCTAAATGTGTGGGCTTACAAGGGTAGGGCAAGGAAGAGGGCTTAGGTAAGATACTCTGCCAGAGAGTTAGTGCAGACTTGATGGGCTGAATGGCCTCCACCACTGTAGGGACTCTACATTTGTACGATCCCCTCAGTGGTTTGACTGGAACATAGTGTTGTCTGATCCCTGGGTGACTTTCGAATCCATGACCTTTCAAGTAAGAGATAGAAGTACTTTCAACTGAGCTCACCCAAACAAGCAATAATAATGATCAAAGATTGCCTCAAGGAACCTGTGGTTATTGCCAAGCCAGAAAATGTAGGAATTTAAATACACCGCGAGTAGCGGTTATAATATATCTAAACGAAACGCAGAGAGAGGAGAAAGAGGTTGAAATGTCGTTGTCTACCTCAATTTGGCGATTCATTGTTCTCAATTTATCTTACCCTTCACTTTTAAGACCTGCTACACATCACACATGAAAAATGCCAATTTTTTTTCTTAATATTTGTCCAGAGGTTCCAATGTGTGTACATTTCTGCAAAGTATCACATTCAAGTTTGAGGGGGAGGCTAGAACTCGAGGGCACAACCTCAGATTGAAAGGAAGCTCCTTTAAAAACTGACCTGAGGAAGGATTGCTTCAGCCAGAGGGTGGTGAATCCGTGGAACTCATTGCCACAGAGGGCTGTGGAGGCCAGGTCATTGAGTGTCTTTAAGACAGTGATAGCTCCATGATCAATAAGAGGAGCAAGGGTTACGCGGAAAAAGCAGAAGAATGGGGTCGAGAATTATATTAGCCATGATTGAATGGTGGAGCAGACATTTTGGGCCAAATGGTATAATTCTGCTCCTACATCTTATGGTCTTATTATTGCAGCACGGATCATTTTAGCAAAGTATAGACTACCCTCTCAGAGGGACACAGACTTGGGATACATTTGCAACTTAATAAAAGTTGTTTTTCTCATGTAATAATTTCAGTGTTTGATTTGTCACCTTGAGAGAGAAAGTGAGAGAGAGAGATGACAATAGCTTCAACAATTTATTTTCCAATTTAGGAGCCCCACCTCACAAATCCCTTTGGTAATGTATCTGTATTGACAGGAGATTGCAACATATTGAGGGATGGGTGGACCATTATGAAAGAGCACTTTCTCAGAAGTAATCCGAGCTCTGCATTATTTATCTGGGGGGAATAGATTAGGTAATAGTCTTAGCAATACAAATCCTCATCTGTATAACAGTTTGATTCCAAAGCAAATATTACCAGGGCCAGGATTTTTTGGCCCTGCTCAGATGTAGTCTCCTGCCAGTGGATGTGGCAAGCCATAGATATTCCCATTTGTGACTTGAGGCTGTTTTTCGTTAGAGAGAAGAAGGTTAAGAGGTGACTTAATAGAGGCACACAAGATGATCAGAGGATTAGATAGGGTGGCCAGTAAGAGCCTTTTTCCTCGGATGGTGATGGCTAGCATGAGGGGACATAGCTTTAAGTTGAGGGGTGATTGAGTAAAGAACCTACCTCTGACAACTGTCCTATATCAGAGAGTAGTAAGAGCGTGGAATGCCCTGCCTGCAACAATAGTGGACTCGCCAACATTAAGGGCATTTAAATGGTCATTGGATAAACATATGGATAATATTGGAATAGTGTAGGTTAGATGGGCTTTAGATTGGTTTCACAGGTTGGTGCAACATCGAGGGCCGAAGGGCCTGTACTGTGCTATAATGTTCTACGTTTTCTGTGGGATCGTAATATCCCACCCGGTGGGAGGGGCCACAAAATCAAGACGCAGAAAAGCATTATCACATTAAAATGGAACAATAATTGGAGCCAGCACATGAATGTTTAAGACTAAGTCACAAACCATTAAATTGGATATGCATTATTGACTCTGAGCCATGAGCCTAGTGATGGTGCATTATAGTGTTCACTAGGGCAGTCAGAACTGCTGTGAAAACATGCACTTGTTACATACATGTTGCAGTCTGGAGCTATGAATAGTGGTTGGGGAGCCTCCAACATTCTTTCCATCAACCTCTCCCACACTTACCACCTGTTATTGGTGTGCATTGTCAAGATTTTCAAGTCGTTACTCAACCTGTTACTCAACGCATATTCCTTGGACACCGGGTCCTGGGGTGGGACTTGAACCCAGAGTTTCAGGCTCAGAAGCTGGGACGCTATCCAAATCCCCATAAGACTGTCATTATCATAATGGAGATCTGGGTGCCTTTGAGTGAAGAGAACTGGGAATCATGGCATTGCAAACTGGTGAGCATTCATTGACTACTTACAGAGACTCTCATCTCTTAAACCCAAAATCTTCTGACTTGGCAGCGAGACTTCTATGTACTGAATGCCATAAAATGGCTGCCACAACACTTAGTATCGCAACAATGCAGAAGAGTGCCATTTAGCTCATTGAGTCTGCGCCAGAGCTTCTCATGTAGGCTCTATTCCTGCATATTTATCCCACTAATTCCCCCCACCTTTCCATCTTGTGACACTAGGGGAGAATTTAGCATGGCTAATCAACCTGAGCTGCACATCTTCAAAATATGGGAGGAAACCAGAGCCAGTCATGCAGTGGTCTGATTTCCTGCAATGCGTTGGGTAGAATTTTCCAGCCCTGATACTGGCAGACATCATCACGGGCGAAGCAGGAAAATTTAAAGAGCGGAAAAGGCACTGGCTCTCCAAATTTTTCTGTCTGCCTCTAATTGGCCAGCTGAAACCCATACCGACATGGCGAGAACATGCAAACTCCAAACAATTACCCGAGGCAGAAATCAAGCTCAAGTCCCTGGTGCTGTGTGGCAGCAGTGCTACTGCATTCCTCTTTAACACCATGTCACCCTCAACTAACATTCAGATATTTTTATTTCAATTAAGTTCTGTCACCTAGACCATTTCACGCCACTAAGTCCTGATGCTAATGGGTTCCACAGGGGCACACGGGTAGCACAGTGGCACTGCTGCCTAACAGCGCCAGGGACCCAGGTTCAATTCTGGCCTCGGTAACTATCGGTGTGGAGCTTTCACATTCTCCCAGTGTCTGTGTGGGTTTCCTCTGGGTGCTCCAGTTTCCTCCCACAATGTGCAAGTTTGGCCATGCTAAAATTGACTCCAGTGTCAGGGGGATTTGTAGGGTAAATATGTGGGGTTACAGGAATATGGCCTGGGTGGGATTGTGGTTGGCATAGATCCAATGGGCCAAATGGCCTCCTTCTGCACTGTAGGGATTCTATGTTGCTCACTTGGAGGGCCAGTGAAAACATGATGGGCCAAATGGCCTCCTTCTGCACCGTAACAATTCTGCGGTTTTATTGCTAATGGCCTACTCATCATGGATTGGAAAAACCTGCGGATGTTATTTTCCTGTTAGAGAACAGACCAAAGTTGGGGAAAGGGGATGGAATGGAGCTGAGATGTGTTGGGCAGGCAATGCCTCATGGCGGTGTGTGGGACAGCAGTCCTTGTTGTGAGCAGCATGGTAGTCAATCGCTACAGATTGCAAGTCATTCCTTACTCATACTTCGAGAGATAGAGCGGATAAAGTTCTTCCACATCTAAACAGTGCGACACAAACCAAAACAAAACCCTCTGCGTTTGCCTTGAGAGGAAAAACACCAAGATTTTGAAATGCCAATTTGGGAATGACTTTTACAATGAAATAAGGTCACTGAATTAAAAAGGAAATTTACATAAGCTGACAAGAGCAACACGCTTAAAGACATGGCACGCCATCAACGGCGCTTATTAAATAAATGTCAGATAAGCAAGTCATAACAACGCTTTCAAACCCCTTTCCTAATGATCTTCTTCACTTGACGCTCATTTGAGTAAAGAGTCCCAAAAATGTCACAGCCTCAGTCATTAAGATGGGAGTTTTAACCTTCTGGATAAGCAGCATAATATCTGGCACATCGATCAGTGGTGTAGCTCATGTTCCATTTCTATTGACCTGATAAAAAATTCAGTAGAATTAAATAATACAGTACCTCTGAGATTTAAAGAGAAAAAAAAATGAGTCAATTCTTTCTGGGAGGAGATTAACGCTGTTTTTAAGACGCAAAGAAAAATGGAGGTACTTGAGGGCTGACTGTCGCTTTGGGAGCTGCAACAGCACAGGCCTGGGGGAACTGAATGGGATTTTCTGTACGATGCTGATCCGACTTCCTCTTGCTGACATTCAGTGGTTTTCCACACTGATGGACACGGCCACAAGTCCCATGGCACCCTCAGGGTAATAATCATGGAATTCAATTCTTCCGGTTTTACACGCGGGAGAAATGTAGCCATTATACGAACGATTAGTTTTATCCTCGTGGCATTGCTCTGATATTTGTTCGCCCTGACTCTCTCTCTCGCTCGCTCTCTCTTTCACTGGTGAGCTACGCTCTGCATCCGATATAAGCATTTCTCAGTCCCTGTTAACAGCAACAGCTGTTCTACCTGAACCAAGTGGCTTGAGCAGTCAGACCAAGAGTTGCATTAAGCTGATCTTTCTCTACACCTTGGCCATGACTGTAACACCACATTCTGCACTCTCTCGTTTCCTGCTCTATAAACGGTATGCTTTGTCTGTATAGCACGCAAGAAACAATATTTTTCACCGTATGTTAATACACAACCTTAGGCTTAGACTCTCCTTTAAAACAGAGATTAGGAGGAATTTCTTCAGCCAGAGAGTAGTGAATCTGTGGAACTCTTTGCCACAGAAGGCTTTGGAGGCAGGTCATTGAGTGTCTTTAAGTTAAAGATAGATAAGTTCTTGATTAATAAGGGGGTTAGGGATTATGGGAAAAAGCAGGAGAATGGGGATGAGAAAAATATCTGCCATGATTGAATGGTGGAGCAAACTCGATGGGCCGAGTGGCCTAATTCTGCTCTTATGTCTTATGGTCTTATGTGACAATAATAAATCAAATTGA
Source organism: Carcharhinus amblyrhynchos (assembly GCF_965287045.1). Classification (NCBI taxonomy): domain Eukaryota; kingdom Metazoa; phylum Chordata; class Chondrichthyes; order Carcharhiniformes; family Carcharhinidae; genus Carcharhinus; species Carcharhinus amblyrhynchos. The sequence continues at coordinate 6,309,341 of NC_137333.1, read as the reverse complement.
GTCAAATCAAAGAGCAATTTGGGAGGCAACTTGGAAATGTCAATAGAGCAGTAACTTATGCTGCAGTCTTTTTTTTCATAATGACACTTGATGTCTTTATTTTTCAGCAGAAAGCTTCTTAAAACAAAAGATAGAAATAAATTACCTTAACTTCCACTCTCTAAAGTCCTAATATTTGATTTTTTTTAATACCTGTTTTCCTCGCTCTGAATACAGAGTAGCCAACGGCAAAATATTGCAGATGCTGGAATCTGAAACAAAAATAGAAAATGCTGGAAAATCTCAGGCAGTCTGACAGCATCTGTGGAGAGAAAATAGAACAGAGCAGTTAATGTTAACCTTAAAATATTTCATTGGAAGTTGCCTATCTAATACCAAAACAGTAAATGTGTGGAAAACTGTATCCATTATGTAGAGCAGACTGGACAATCAGGTGGCAAAATTGTATTCTCCTTTTTCTGACAGTGTCTTCTTTCTTTCTCCCTTTCTCCTTTCTCTTAACTCTGTGTGTTTCAGTATCTCTATTTCCAACTGTTTTTTTTTCCTGCGGGACAGATAGGATTGCTCCCATGTACATCAGCCTGTAATGCAAGCTTCCAAACGGCAAGATAAAAAGCAAAATACTGCGGTTGCTGGAATACGTAACAAGAACAGAAAATACTGGAAAATCTCAGCAGGTCTGACAGCATCTGTGGGCAGAGAATAGAAACAACATTGAGTCTGGGTGACCATTCATTAGAACCACCGAGATTTTCCAGCATTTTTTGTTTATCTTTCAAGTAGCAACATGGGTCATTTCTTTGTACGATGCATTTTGATCTTTTTGATTTGATTTAATTTGATTTATTATTGCTGCGTGTACTGCGGTGCAATGAAAAGTATTGTTTCTTGCACGCTAGACAGACAAAGCATACCTCATATAAAATACAAGGGAAGGAAAGAAGAGGGTGCAAAATATAATATTGAACTTACAGGTAGATGAAGAAGAAGATCAATTTACTATATCATTCAAAAGCCTGATAACGCAGGGAAGAAGCTGTTCTTAAGTCTGTTGGTATGTTCTTTCAGACTTTGGCATTTTTTCCCATCAGAAGAAGGTAGAAGAGAGTATGCCCGGGGTGTGTGGGGTCCTTGATTATGCTGGCTGCTTTTCCGAGGCAGCGGTAAGTGTAAACAGAGTCAACGGATGGGAGGCTGGTTTGCGTGATGGACTGGGTAATGCGAAGTAGAATAACCTTGCCTTTGTAATATGCGTTGGCTAGAGAAAACGTCTGGATTTGCCAGCTCAGCTCAAATACAATGAGATGGTGACTCTACACTGGGGAAATGGGAGTTTGTTGACCGGCTGGTTCTAGGAGCATTTCCCACGGGTGATAAAGAACAAAAACAGCCCGGGAAACAGGCCGTTCGGCCCAACGAGCCCGCACCGCCATCTCAACACCACCAGTCCCCCTCTCCACCCATGACCCTTGTCTAATGTTTTATGGCCATCCACATTGAGGGAAACTAATTTAGGGACAATTTATTACTGCCAATCAGCCTAACAGTACAACTTTGGGGTGTGGGAGGAAACCAGAGGACCCGGAGAAAACCCATGCAAGCACGGGGAGAATGCGCAAACTCCCACAGACACTGGCCCAAATCCATGTGTCTGCACAGCAATCAGTGATCGTCACTGAGCTGTCGTCTTGCCCAGTATCTGGTCCCGTTTAGGCACACACTAACGACATGAAACACTAGGCCAATCTCAAACAACCAAGAGCAGCCCAAGTATGATCCATCGCGTGTATGCCCCTCGTTGGACACAAGACGGACCGACTTAAAACCTGTGAATGAAAAGGAAAAAAAACAGTGATTGCTGAAAGGATGTGGTGAGGCATCACAGCCTGGTGTAGATGTTTCCTCAGCTACACTGTACATGCCAATCTTGAAGTGCAAGTGACTGGGATCACAGTCAGGGGTAAGCGCCCTGACTAACTTATTGTCTGTTCCCTACTTCAAACTTGTTGTCCTGTCCTTGCTATTATTCTACTTGAAATAATCTGCATCAAAGATCGTAGACTGTTCCAGTTGTCTTCATTTTTGGACATCTCAGCACCACAACAGGGAATTTGTTTATCCATTGAGCCATATGGGGAGCCTCCAACACCTTTCTGCTTCAGTACAATATCTTGGCGATAAAATGAACTTCTCTGGGGTCAGTCCACTTGATTACTAATTACATCATTCATGATGGAGCACAGTTTGCGAAGATAAGCTAAGAGGGCTGCTTCTATTTAGCCCCTGGACTCTCTACTTATCCAACTGCAGTTAACCTTTTTAGTTGGGAGGAAGGAAGATAGCCTTGTTGGTCGCTAAAGACTTTTACCCTTTACAGTTTCTCCATTCCCTGGTCCTAGGAGGATGGCAGATGGTGTTGTTATTGTCACAAGTGAGTCGACAGTCGCAGTGCTCAGTCAGCGAGATAATGTATTTGGCAATTATGGTTCTAGTACTTGCTGGTGTGGGCCATTCTGGTACATGCTGTGCTTAGCAGAAATCCAGGATTACTGTCAGATTGATAATGTAAAAGGCAGTTGCAGCAAATCAGAGAAATTATGTTGGTCTTTGTTTCAATTCATTTGTGGGATATGGCTGGCCAACACTTATTGTAAGAAGTCTCACAACACCAGATTAAAGTCCAACAGGTTTACTTGGTAGTAAACGCCACTAGCTTTCGGAAGGAACAGCGTTCCAAAAGCTGGTGGTGTTAACTACTAAATAAATCTATTGGACTTTAACCTGGTGTTGTGAGACTTCTTACTGTGTTTACCCCAGTCCAACACTAGCATCTCCACATCAGCATTTATTGCCATTCCCTAGTTGCCCGAGGGCAGTTGAGAGTCAATCACGTTGCTGTGGCTCGGGAGTCACATTTAGACCAGACTAGGTAAGGAGGCAGATTTCCCCCCCTAAAAGATTAGATGGGCTTTTCTGACAATGCTTTTGTTGTCGTCAGTTGATTCTTCATTCCAGATATTTCTGATTGAATTCAAATTCCACCATTTGCAGGATTCAAACCCAGGTCCCCAGAACATTAGCTGAGTTTCTAGATTAAGAGTTAAGTGATAATGCCACTAGGCCATCACCTCCCCTTGAGACTCACAGTGTATGTAAAGGGACAGCATTGCAGTGGTTCTTTTTGACATATGTGGCATTTATAGTGGCGGGAGAAGGGAACAACTTACACAATCCATGAATGGATCAACTTCCACCTGCATTCCTTCAGACAACTATCTGACATCTCCTAAGATAGGGTGCAGAGCATGGAACTACACCAGCGCTCAGGGTGCCCCAGCACATTTATGGGTATCTATGGCTGGGTAATATGACTCGAATTTATGATGGCTGCATCCCCAGAAAATTGATCTATGAGGAGCCTGCTATTGGTACAAGGCCAATAGGTCACCCACATCTACCATACGAGGATGTCTGCAAGGGAGATGTCAAGTTGACCCCGATCCAATGTCAATGCATGAGAAGTCTTTGCTGCTGATCGGAATACCTGGAGACAGGTATCTGGAGCGGTGTGGAGAAAGCAAAGGACAGAAGTGGGTGGCACATTGCCTCATAGTGCCAGGGGCTCAGGTTCGATTCTGACCTTGAGTGACTGTTTATGTAAAATTTGCATCCTTTCCCCGTGTCGGCATGGATTTCCTCTGGGTGCTCCTGTTTCATCCCCCAATCCAAAGATATGAGGTTAGGTGGATTGGCCATGCTAAGTTCTCCCAGTATGTAGGTTAGTGGGGTCAGCGGAGTAAATATGTGCGGTTACTGGGATAATGGGAGGAGGGGGGTGGGTTGGTCTCTGTTGAAGAGTTGGTACAAATATGATGGGTCGAGTGTGGCCTCCCTCTGTATTGTAGGGATTTCATTTTATGAAAGAAGTGACCAAAGGGAAAAAAAAGAGAGCCGACTGAAATGAAAAAGAAATCAGTTGACTGGGACCAATGCCATTCATCTGTGGCCACCATCCCTGAATTAGCCTCCAGACAATGGAATAGTGCTGTGCACAGTTCACCCTGAGATGGAAGGATGCCACCAACCTGTCACATTTACCGTAATGGTATTGCCACAATTAGAGAGATGGTTTGTTTATTGAAGAATTATCATGGTGGCAGGTGCCAAATTGTGATGACCATTCGTATAAGACATGTAATCAAAATTCATAACATAATTATAAACAATTATTAAAATAAAAACAATGCAATATAAAAAGGGCTTTCACAAATATGAACATTGCAGTGTACCAATAGTTGCAGTACATTGCAAAAATGCAAGTCTTAATTTATAGAATAAAAATGAAAGGTCAACTACTCTCTACATTTGCATTAAAGTCCATAGATCACATGTTGTCAGGTTGAGTTCATTAAATTCTCAGTATTATCCAATACTATTTATGAGTTTTATGAAGCAAGGGACAGGGATGTCTCATATGCTGTATGTTTATATCTTATTTGTGATATAGATATAAATAGGTGAGTATTTTTATCTGTCACACATCTATTTAGTACGGTTGCAGCAAAAGGTGATGTGCTATCGGGCATTTGAATCGGGAGATAGTAAAGCAGGTGACATTATATTATAATCTCTCCACCCCCACCTCTCTCTCTCCTTTAAACCAGTCCTTAAAACATAGCTTTTGGTCACCTTCTTCTCACCTCACACCTGTCAAATTGCGTCAAATTGCATCAAAACCATTCCCTGTGGGGTGCTATGAGATGTTTGGTTACAGTAGGCACACCATATAAACTTGTCATTGTCGGACATACCCGGACTCCTTTAGCAAGGGTGAGTACCTGGATCACAGTGTTTTAGGTTTTGCCCCCAAGTCACCCAAAGCTGAAATCGAACCCCAGTCCCTGTGTTAACCACTGTGCCCCTGTGCTGCCCACTGTCATCCTCTGCCTTTTCTACACCATTCCGGATTGCCTATCTCCAAGTATACCCATCAGACTTCTCATCCATCAACTCCAATTGCGGTCAACTTGACATCTCCCTTGCAGACGTCCTTGTATTGTAGATGTGGGCAACCTATTGGTCTTGTGACAATAGCAAGCTCATGAGAGAGCAACTTTGGGGGCTGCAGCCATCATCCATTCAGATCATATGACCCAGACTAAAAGTGGATGCTGATTCAAGGTGGTAAACATGCTGAGGCACCATGTGTGCTGATGTAGTTCCATATTTAGCACACTGTCTTATCAGAAGATGCCAGATTATTGTCTGAAGAAGTGCAGGTTGGAGCTGTTCAGCTGCTTTTCATGACTTTTTGTGTAGATATACAAATCCAATCAATAACAAAGAACTGATCAAAGTCACTGATTTATTGATTTGATTTATTATTGTCACGTATTGGGATACAGTGAAAAATATTGTTTCTTGCCTGCTATACAGGCAAAGCATACCATTCATAGAGTATATAGAAGAGAAGGAAAGGAGAGGGTACAGAATGTAGTGTTACAGTCATAGCTAGGGTGTAGAGAAGGATCAGCTTAATATAAGATAGGTCCATTCAAAAGTCTGATAACAGCAGAGAAGAAGCTGTTCTTGAGTCAGTTGGTACATGACCTCAGACTTTTGTATCTTTTTCCAGATGGAAGGAGGTGAAAGAATGTCTGGCATGTATGGGGTGCTTAATTATACTGGCTGCTTTGCTGAGGCAGCAGGAAGTGTAGACAGAGTCGATGGATGGGAGGTTTGCGTGATGGATTGAGCTACATCCATTGTGGTTTTTTGCAGTCTTGAGCAGGGCAGCAGCCACCCCAAGCTGTGATCCATCCGGAAAGGATGCTTTCAATGATGCATTCGTGAAAATTGGTGAGAGCCGGGCTTGCCGAATTTCCTTAGCCTCCTGAGAAAGTAAAGATGCTGGTGGGCTTTCTTAACTATACTGTTGGCACTGTGACACTGGAATTCATTTATTAAGTACCATTTATTAAGTATGGCAGCTTATTAGCCTGCTGCCTAGGCCATTTATATTGCACAGAGCATACTTGTGTTACTCACCACAGAGATCCGATACTGCAACATTTGGGGAACGGAATTCAGTAATATCGAGGATGGGAGGGTTATTTTCAATCATTGGGAATGGTTCATTCAACCATTGTCGATTCTATCTCTACCTGAATAACTGTCTTGTTGAACTGTAACAGTCTACGTGGTGGTGGTGAAGGTGTTCCCAGGATGCTGGTGGGTCAGGAGTTCTATAATTCTGCACACATCAATAATGAAAAGATGATGCATGCCCAAAGTCAATTTGGTGTGGGCAGTTGTGGCATTCCCATGTGCTAGCTTTCCTTGTCCTTCCACGTGGTAGAAGTGGAGTGTTAGGATATTTTGTTTATTTTGCTTCCATGCTTTTTCAATTGTGTTCATTTTTATGATAGCAAATGAGAGGACTTTTAAAGCTACATTGAAACACACAGGAGTATTTTCAGGACTTGAGAGTGAGCGATATTCCACTGAATATCAAAAAAACACAGACAAGGTAATAAATTAAAGTGCTTTGTTCCTACTTCTACACAAATTCCTACAAGGACCCAAATAATTTTTCCCCCTCAATACTAACATTAAAAAAGATTTGTATTATCCTGTAAAAATAACAACCACATGCTCAGTATTCCCAATTGCAATGAAAGTGGTAAGTGAAAATATTTAAAGCAGAAAAATGAATTATGGATAAAAAGCTAGGTCTCAAAATAATTGCCTTGCTTTTTAATGAAACCATTTGGATTACAAACACTATCCGCAGGACCCAGAAGCCGAAAGGAAGTTAGTGAGAATATGAATGATGGTGGACAGGATTTGGTGTAAGAACAAGGGCAGCAGATTTTTGAATGATGTCAGGTTTACGGAGGGTAGAATGGAGAGACCAGCCAGGAATGCATTTGACTGGTCAAAACTCAAGGTGACAACAGCATGGGTGAGGTTTCGGTGGCAGATGAGCTAAGATGGGGATGGAATTAAAGAAATGAAAGTCTTACGATGGTGTGGATGTGATGTTGGAAATTCATCTTGGGGTCAAATAGCATGCCAAGGTAGTAAACATTCTAGTTCAGTCTCAGGCTGTTGCTAGGGAAAGGGATGGAATCAGTAACTAGGGACTGAGTGTTGCAGTCTAGTTACAAGAGGTGATGCAAGTCCGGCTTCATCACAAACTCACTTTATTCTCTTTTACAACTCCGCATACACACACCCAATACCAATGCCATCTGTAACCCCTTTATATATCCCAGTGAGTACTCTTAAACAATTAACATGCAAATTAGATGTAAAGTGGAATGTTGCACTTAACCCATTCCTAACACTGAGGATCAAAAAAACATATTTCAGTATTACTAATATTTAATTGGAAGACATTTTTACACATTCAGGGCTGAATGCTGGATAAGCGTGGCGAGGTATGGTTAGTACATTTGCAGATGACACTAAGATTGGTGGCAGTGAAGAAGGTTACCTAGGATTGCAATGGGATCTTGATCAATTGGGCCAGTGGGCTGATGAATGGCAGATGGATCTTAATTTAGATAAATGCGAGATGGTGCATTTTGGTAGATCGAACCACGGCAGGATTTACTAAGTTACCGGAAAGGAGTTGGGGAGAGTTATAGAACAAAGAGATCTAGGGGCACATGTTCATAGCTCCTTGAAAGTGAAGTCACAGGTGGTCAGAGTGGCGAAGAAGGCATTCTTCTTGGTTTCATTGGTCAGGACATTGAATACAGGAGTTAGGACATCTTGTTAAAGTTGTACAAGACATTGGTAAGGCCGTACTTGGAAAACTGTTTACAGTTCTGGTCACCTTATTATATAGAAAGGATACTATTAAACTAGAAAGAATGTCGAAAAGATTTACTAGGATACTACCAGGATTTGATGGTTTGAGGTATAATGAGCGGCTGGGTAGACTGGGACTTTTTTCTCTGGAGCATAGGAAGCTTATAGAGATCTGTAAAATAATGAGGGGCATGGATCAGCTAAGTAGTCAACATCTTTTCCCAAAGGTAGGAGAGTCTGAAAACTAGAGGACATAGGTTTAAGGTGAGAAGGAGAGAGATAAATGGGTCTAGAGGCACAATTTTTTCACACCAAGGGTGGTGTGTCTGGAACAAGCTGCCAGAGGTAGTAGTCGAGGCGGGTACAATTTTGTCTTTTAAAAATAATTTAGACAGTTACATGGGTGAGATGGGTTTAGAGGGATATGGGCCAAACATGCGCAATTGGAACTAGCTTAGTGGGTGAATAAAAGGGCGCATGGACAAGTTGGGCCAAAGGGCCTGTTTCCATGCTGTAGACCTCTATGACTCTATAACTCTAAGCAGCCTGATGATAACTTAGCAACAGTAGAGGAGGATTGGTGGATGTTATCAGTGTGAACCTGCAAACCAACTCGATGCTTTTGGATTATGTCATTGAGGGTTCGAATGTAGTTGGAAAATAGGCTTTACTCACAATTGTGATGGCATTCCTCTGAAAATCCTCGCTCAGCATCTTTAACGTGGGTGTTAAATTGTGTGAACATCATAATGTCACATTTTGCTGTCACTGCATTAGTTGGTATCCTCTATGGCTCAGTTGTTGGCATTCTCATCTTTGAACCAGACTGTTCTAGTTTCACTTTCTACTCCAGAAACTTGAGCACAAAATCCCGACTGGCGCACCGAGTGCAGTGCTGAAGCAATGCGGTTTGTGAGATGAAATGTTAACCTGAGGCACTGACCATCATCTCAGGGGGGACGTGACAGCTTCCGGAGCACGATTTCAGACAACAGCAGGATAGGTTCCTCCTGGCACCTTGACTAACCCAGGAACTAACTTTGCTGAGACAGATTATCTAGATATTATCACAAGGCTGTTTGTTGTGTGCAACATTTCATGCTGAACCACTGTGCCTACAACTGGAATTTTCCAGACCTTCAAGCTGGTTGGATCTTCCAGTCCTGCTCGCATGAATAGAGATTGCAATAGCTCACCAGTCCTACCACGTGATGAGGAAGGAAGGGGCCATGGGGAGGCTGAAGAACTCCAGCCTGTACTTTTGTCCACAAATATAAGTATTTGACAGACTGTGAACGCCCTGTGGGGCATCCTGAGGTTATGAAAAGTGCAACATAACTGCGAGTTCTTTTCTGAATTATTTTATTGCATGGCCCAATTTTAACCCTGCATGCAGAGACGGGGCAATTTTCTCTTACTCAGATTTTCATAATTTCAGTTTGACATTTTGACTTTGCTCAGTTTCTTAGATTATGGAAATGTTGCCACAGGCTGACAGAGGGAATTAGCTGGTTAGGCAGAAGAGCTGATTAATGATCTTGTGAAGGGGTTTGATGAGATTTGAAAAGCCACATTTGCAAATAAAGAATATTGTACTAAATTGTGCTCATTACAGCAAATATACACAAGAGTAAATTCTGTAAAACTTTGAAGCAATCATGCCAGGAACTCATAAGTGCCTGATTTGAGTAATGCAGTTACTACTAATGTAATAAGTAGTACTGCAGAGAAACCTACAGCCAGGCAAGGACTTGCTTACAGTGTTTCTCATTATAAAATCTTCCATCCCAGGCAAGATTTCATTTCTAAGTGTCAGCGTAGGCAGTGATGTTTAATTCCCGGAGTCTTTTGCCTGAGACTTGGAACTCACAAAAGCTCTGCTTTCCCAACAGAATCATAGAATCCTACAGTGCAGAAGGAGGCCATTTGGCCCATCGAATCTGCACCAGCCACAGTCCCATCCAGGACCTGTCCCACAACCCATGCATTTACCCTAGCTTAAATGAAAACAAATTCCTGCAGATGCTGGAATCTGAAACCAAAAGAGAAAATGCTGGAAAGTCTCAGCAAGTCTGGCAGCATCTGTAAGGAAAGAAAAGAGCTGATGTTTCAAGTCCAGATGATCCTTTGCCAAAGTTTGTCTGGACTCAAAACATCAGCTCTTTTTTCTCCTTACAGATGCTGTCAGACCTGCTGAGATTTTTCAGCATTTCCTCTTTTGATTTGCCCTAGTTTGTCCCCCTGATACTAAAGGGCAATTTAGCATGACCAATCCACCTACCTTTGGACTGGGGAAGGAAACCCTTGCAGTCACGGGGAGAACATGCAAACTCCACACAGACCGTGGTCCAAGCCAGGAATCGAACCTGGGTCTCTGACGCTGTGAGGTAGCACTGCGCCACCAATGCCACCCCCCAAACAGGTTTTGGGTTTATAATATCAAAGATCTTGTTTGTGACTCACTTTTATTAACGTTTGACCTGAACTCAAATGCACAACATATTATACAACAGTGGCCTGTACCGATTACCATCAAGTCTTAAGTTGGTTTGGGTTGGCTGCAAATGTACTTATCACTGTACAAGTGAGTGATTTGGTACACATCCCATCGCTTTTGCTGTGACTATATTCATCCTTTTCCCAATATGCTGGATAATTTAATCTGGGACCTGGGTTCGATTCCCAGCTTGGCTTGAGTCACTGTCTGTGCAAAGTTTGCACGTTCTCCCCGTGTCTGCGTGGGTTTCCTCCAGATGCTCTGGTTTTCTCCCATAGCATGAAAGATGTGCTGGTTAGATGCATTGGCCATGCTAAATTCTCCCTCGATGTATCTGAACAGGCGCTGGAGTGTGGTGAATAGGGGATTTTCACAGTAACTTCATTGCAGTGTTAATGTCAGCCGACTATGACACTAATAACAAACTGTAAACCTGGCATTGGTGATACGACCCAGCAATCCAAATCTAGTGGGGAGACAAAAAAGAATACACTAATAGTCAGATGATGCTGTGTACCTTTCAGGCTTCTGTAACTGTCAGTAGAATTCCCTTTGACCTTTGCTATGTTGGCTTGCACTGTTCTCAGCTGAAGAATGTAAGGAATTTCACAAAGGATCTTTTTGAGTAAACAATTGAATAAATATTCTAAAGAATAATAGATAACCAGACGTCAGTTTAAGACAATAATTCATTGTCAAGGTCTTTACACAGATTTCAGTCCATGTTTTGATAGTATATGAAAATATCAGGAGACTCAACTGAAGGGTGTACGTTGTGTAATCTATCTTCTCTTATTTATATATAAACACGTTTTGCTTTTTATAAGAATGTGCCAATTGCAAGTATGCCTTTCTTTTCTGTCAACAGAGGCTGATAAAGTGCCTTTTATTCGGTAACAATAACTCACACCTTTGCAGAGTGTATAGAAAAGAAAGGATATCTCGGTGGGAAAATTGTCAGGGAGTTTGGGTAGGTGGTGCAGATCAAAGATCTTGAAGGTTAGGCAAGAAGGTGTGTAACAAGGTGAGGTAATGAAAGGGGCAAAAGGTGAGTTAGAGGTCAGACCAACGTGAGATGCTGTGATGAGGGTAGTGCCGCCAATGCTAGGTTTAAAGTTTGTTATTAGTGTCATAGTTGGCTGACATTAACACTGCAATGAAGTTACTGTGAAAATCCCCTATTCACCACACTCCAGTGCCTGTTCGGAGACACTGAGGGAGAATTTAGCATGGCCAATGCATCTAACCAGCGCATCTTTCATGTTGTGGGAGGAAACCAGAGCACCCAGAGGAAACCCACGCAGACACAGGGAGAATGTGCAAACATTGCACAGACAGTGACCCAAGCCAAGCTGGGAATCGAACCCAGGTCCCTGGCACTATGAGGCAGCAGTGCTAATAACCATGCCACACACGTGAAAGCATGTGAATGCTTTTGTAACTTAGCCCTAAAAGAAGTTGGGTTATCAATGGTATTTGGAGCTCATTGAGCCAAAGTCAGTTTTAATTCATATAACTTTTGTTTCCAAATTAAACAAAGGAGGAGAGCAATCTGCTTTGGGCATATTTTTGAAGTGGCTCAGTATCATACTCTGCCAAGGACAAGTTTTTTCACGCTGTTGTGATTTTCATTAGATGTGTGAGCGTCTGACATTGAGTCAATTGATTCGCCTTTTCTTTTATGAATATTTTTACTAAGTAAGGGAAGTGCAAACAATGTAGATTAAAAGCAGAGTAAAAATGTAGATGAGTACAGTTCTGGATTACATGCTGGGTAGGAAACCTTACTTTGGGGTTTTCAGACCCTCATTGCCAAAGTTGGCCTTCTTTCTTTTTGAAATTATTCTTGTTATAATCTTTCAGGTTATGTGTTACAATATCAACGTTGAATTTTTAAAAATATGCATTTTCGCTGAAGCTTTTGAGTGAGTTGCTTTGTCTTCAATTTATCTGGACTAATGTGACCTAGCCCAAGAGGGCATCAAATGTGTGTCTTTCTATTTGTTTCTCATATCATGCTTACTCCCAACCATCCAAGATGTTTCTTGGCAACGTCTCCTTGGATGGTTAGGAGTAAGCATGATATCACCCAATCGGGGCCTACCGTAAGATATTCTTCAACCTGGAGGGGGATATAATCATTGAATCCCCACAGTGTGGAGGAAAGTCATTTGACCCATCAAGTCTGTACCGACTCACCGACAGAGCATCTCACACAAGCCCTATCCCCATAACCTCACATATTTACCCCACTAATTCCCCTAACCAATACACCTTAGAACACCAAGGGGCAGTTTACTTTGACCAATCCACCTAACCTGCACATCTTTGTATGGTGGGAGGAAACCCATGCATGTATGGGAAGAACGTGCAGACTCCACGCAATCACCCAAGGCCAGAATTGAACCTGGGTCCCTGGCACTGTGAGACAGCAGTGGTAACTGTGTGACCATGCCACCCTTCGTAATCTTAACCAGTACCTGTTTGTTCAGTGGGAACAAGCCTTATTGGTAAATTATTTTATAATGGCTTTGGTGGCACAGTAGCACTGGGGGCGGTGTGGTAGCACAGTGGTTAGCATTGCTGCCTCACAGCACCAGGGACTTGGGTTCAATTCCCGGCTTGAGTCACTGTGTGGAGTTTGCATGTTCTTCTCGTGTCTGCATGGGTTTTCTCCAGGTGCTCTGGTTTCCTCCCCACATTCCAAAGATGTGCAAGTTCGGTTGATTGGCCGTGTTAAATTGCCCGTGAGTATCAGGGGGACTAGCAGTGTATATACGTGGGGCTTCGGGAATAGGAGCTGAGTGGGATTGTGGTTGATGCACACTCAATAGGCTGAATGGCCTCCTTCTGCAGTGTAGGGTTTCTATGCAGATCCAATGGACCTGTGAGGACTGTGGGCATTGAGTTAAAGTTGGCAGTGTAAAACTACAGGAAGATATCAACAGGAGTAGGCCATTCGACTCCTCAGGCCTGTTCCACTCTTTAATTAGATCGTGGCCACTCTGAGGCTTAATTTCATTCGCCTGATTTCCTTCCATATCCCCTTAATGCCCCTGCCTCATAAAAACCTTGCAATCTCCATTTTGAAATTTTCCATGGACGAACCCCCAATCCAATCTCATGGGGCTCTGATACCATTGAGCCCCAACATATCTGAGTTCCAGATTTCCATCTTCCTTTTTGTGTGAGGAAGTTGCTTCCTGATATCACCCTCGTTTTGAGGTGCGCACCAACGTTCTGAACTCATCCATTAGTGCCCAAAATAATTTCTCCCCACCTGATCAAATTGAAGTCCATCAGTGATATCGCCATTTTAACCATCATTCCATCCCAAGGGCCAGTCTATGCCACAGGTAATATCTTTGTTGTTGCTTCTATTTCAATGAAGGATTTTTAAACCGAGCTATCCTGATGCGTAGTTAGCTCAAATTAATGGACAGTAATTTCTTCCTCCTGTGTTGGAGATAGCAGGAGCCAAAGGGTATGTTTCTGTTTGAAGAGTATTGCTGTATCAGGCATCCCACTAGAATGTCCTTCAAGTACAAATTCTCCATGATCTGTTATGAGTTTTAAGGTAATTACTGAAAAAATAGGCAGTTGAGAATTCATGTGATTTTAAAGTAATTTAGTAAGTTAATTAAGAAGCAACAGTTCAAATATAATGCATGAACTAAATACACAGGAAAAGCCCGTGAAAGAAGAGAACGGATTACTGATCTTAGAGTATGAACAATTCATAGCGCAGGGTGTAATGATCACTGTAGCCTGTGGCTGAAGCGTTTGGAAGCTTCCCACCCAGTCTTCCTCCATCCACCCTGGTCTTCCCCCATTTAACTGTTTGATGAGGACTGCCCACTGCCTACATGCAGACATTGTTACACTAGAATGGGGCAGCACAATGGCACAGGGGTTGGTACTGCCACCTCACAGCACCAGGGTCCCGGGTTCAATTCCGGCCTCAGGTCACTGTCTGTGTGGAGCTTGCACGTTCTCCCTGTGTCTGCGTGAGTTTCCTCCAGGTGCACAGGTTTCCTCTCGCAGTTCAAAGATGTGCCAGTTAGGTTGATTGGCCGTGCTAAATTGACCCGAGTGTCAAGGAGATTGGCGGGGTAAATATATGGGGTTGCAAGAATAGGGCCTGGATTGGATTGTGGTTGGTGCAGACTCAATGGGCCAAATGGCCTCCTTCTGCACTGTAGGAATTCTATGAGTCTATGGTAAAGAAGGCAAATGGCATGTTGGCCTTCATTGCGAGACATTTCAAATACGGAAGCAGGAATCTGCTGTTGCAATTATACAGGGCAGTGGTGAGGCCACACCTTGTGCAGTTTTAGTCTGTTTTTCTGAGAAAGGATCTTCTTGCTCTCAAAGGAGTGCAGTGAAGTTTTACCAGGCTGATTCTGGGGCTGGCGGGACTGATATAGGAGGACAGATTGACGAGGTTAGGGTTGTTTTCGCTGGAGTTCAGATGAATGAGGGGGGATCTCATAGAGACTTATAAAATTCTAACTGGGCTAGACAGGCTAGATGCAGGGAGGATGTTCCCGATGGTGGGGGAGTCCAGAGTCAGGGATCACAGCCTGAGGATTCAGGGTAGACCATTTAGGACGGAGGTGAGAAGTCATTTCTCCACCCAAAGAGTGGTGAGCCTGTGGAATGCATTACCGCAGGAAGTAGTTGATGACAAAACATTGAATGTATTCAAGAGGTGGCTGTATATAGCACTTGGGGTGAATGGAATCAAAGGTTATGGGGAGAAAGCAGGATTAGGCTATTGAGTTGCATGATCAGCCATGATTCTAATGAATGGCGGAGCAGGCTCGAAGGGCCAAATGGCCTCCTCCTGCTCCTATCTTCAATATTTCTATGAACTTTAGGGACTAGTTGGCTATCCTATGTCAATCATTTGTTCAAACCCCGCCAACCAATGATGGGAAGCCAAGGTACCTTCCCCTTATCCATCACTTTCATTTGAAGTCATGTTTTAGTTTATCTGATACTGAGGGCCATTTGTTCACCCTTACCAAGCATTCGTATAGATAAAAGGATAGACAAATGCCAAAAGACTCTCTGCTAACAGTTCAGGAATGTCTATTGAGTCCAGTGGCCTCTATGACTCTCACAGGAGCACAATCTTTGTGATACTTAACTATGTCTTGTTTGGTCCAAATTCTAATTGAATCCAATTCATGGTCCCTACAAGGGAGACAAGCAAGATCCAAGCTGACAAGATAAGGTTTTGCATGCCACCTTGAGCTTGACTTAACACTTGGATTAACCAAAATGAATAGTGAGCTGCCTTCTTCAATGCAACTGAATAGCTTACTAGGCCATTTCAGAATATTGTTAGGAGTCAGTGACAATTGCTGGGAGTCACGTATAGGTCAGACCAAGTAAGGGCAGCAGATTTCCTTCCCTCAATGACGTTGAAGAATCGCAAAGGTGTTTCCACATTTGGATAGTTCCATGGTCGCGTTTACTGATGCTAACTTTTTATTCCAGATTTTACTCAATGAAACGAATTTAAATTCCCCAGATGCGATGGTGGGATTCCAGCCCATGTCACCCAAATCGTTAGTCCAGATCTTGGCTCTTACTAGTCCAGTAACAGCACCAACCTTGCAGCCAATGTACCTTTAGTCTCTGTGGTGCTGCCTCAGATAAAACTGCAGGCAGGTCAGCAACTCAGAATTCTGTCTGAAAGATTGCATGATTACTTGAGCCATGGGTAATCTGTCTTGACTGCTTGAAAAGTGACAGATCCAATAAATAATTTTCTGATTCTTGACGAGAATCAACACTGAAAGTGAGTAAGGGAGTGTTTAAATTCAGGAGACAAAAAGGGTTTCAAAGAGGGGAGTTTCACATGAATGTGAATCCCCAATGTGAGCTGTCAGGTTGGAGTTAATAATTCTCTCGGAGAGTTGATGCATTCAGCCCTGTCAGTTCATTGACTGGGAAGGGCCCACTGTATCTTACTCACTGGGGCATGCGTATTTAATTGCCCAATTATCAAACCATTGTCAAATGCTCGCAGAAGGCTGTTGGCCTGTTCATGTGGAAGGGTGTTTGCACTGTGGTGCCTGAACAACACAGAGACTAGAGTATCAAAACCATTGAACAGCATGATGTGCTGTGCCGAGCATTGCCAGGCTAACAAGCTCCTTTTGAAACTGGTTGAGAGAATTTACTATATACATAATATATATATATATACATAAAATATTAATGGAGACATCACACAGGGAAGTTTGAAAGACCTGACTTACCTCAATGTTTAAAACTGTCTGTAGTATTATTCAATCAGTACTTAGTGACTTACAAATTGGAAGACACTTCTTAATTTTCAGTAGAAACAATTGCATTCATTTTTTTAATGGAGCACATGCACAGCCCAGGGGGAAAGTAATTTTATTATTTCTAGAGCCAATTATTATAAAAATGCTTTATATTCTTGATAAATACGTTCACAAGGTTCACAAAAGAAAGTGACTGTGTTCTGAAAATGTCATGGCCGTAAAGCTTTTTGGCATGATGTAATTGCAAACTCTTTCCATCTTTTCCCCTCTCAGATTAGACTATCCCAATGCTGATTTCCCCCCAACTCCTTATCCCCTACTTCTTGAAGTAGCGACTTATCTGTGGTCCATACAAAGGTTGGCACGGTGTTAGCGCTGCTGCCTCACAGCTCTGAGAACCAGGTTCAATTCTGGCCTCAGGTTACTGTCTGTGCAGTTTCAGTGCACATTCTCCCTGTGTCTGTGTGGGTTTCTTTGGGTGCTCTGGTTTTCTCCCACACTCCAAAGATGTGTGGGTTAGGTTGATTGGCCATGCTAAATTGATCATGGGGATTAGCAGGGTAAATTGTGTGAGGTTGTGGGAATAGGGCCTGGGTGGAATTGTGGTTGGTGCAGATTGATGGGCCAAATGGCCTCCTTCTGCATTGTAGGGATTCTATGATGATATGGCCTTCAGAGCTTCTGATTCCTGAATACTTTAGATTGAAAATTGTCACCTTTCTGCTTAGATCTCTCTGCTAT
Organism: Carcharhinus amblyrhynchos; assembly: GCF_965287045.1. NCBI lineage: Eukaryota > Metazoa > Chordata > Chondrichthyes > Carcharhiniformes > Carcharhinidae > Carcharhinus > Carcharhinus amblyrhynchos. Next base: position 6,291,983 of record NC_137333.1, on the reverse strand, counting down.
GTTGGCTGTCCTTATTTCTAGCTTTACATGTTCTTCACAGGCTTCTCTTCTCTCTGATCCTAGACTCTTATGTGTCTCCTCTCTCTCTCATTCTCTCCCTCTCTCTTTCTTCTCCCCCCCGCACAGTGTAAGACCCTCCATAGAGTCCACCATTTTGACCAGTTCTCCAAGTCTTTCTTTGGCTGTGCTGTTTTCTCTCATGGCTCTAAAGCTTCAAGTTTATTTATTATTGTCACAAGTAGGCTTACATTAACACTACATTGAAGTTACAGTGAAAATCTCCCAGTTGTCACACTCCGGCATCTGTTCAGCTACACTGAGGGAGAATTTAGCACAGCCAATGTACCTAACCAGCATGTCTTTCAGACTGTGGTGGAAACCAAAGCACCCGGAGAAAACCCACACAGACACGGGGAGAACATGCAGACTCTGCACAGACCCAAGCCAGGAATCAAACCCAATCCCTTGGTGCAGTGGCACCATGCCGCCCTTTTAAACACCATGAGACATTTTTCTTTGTTAAGAGGATCAGGGGTTATAGGGAAAAGGCAGAAGAATGGGGATGAGAAAAATATCAGCGATGATTGAATGGTGGGGCAGACTCGATGGGCTGAGTGGCCTAATTCTGCTCCCATGTCTTATGGTCTAAACACGTGCAAGGCGCCGTTGTTGAAATAGGGGCAGCACAGTGGCCTAATGGTTAGCACTGCTGCCTCGCAGCACCAGGGACTTGGGTTCGATTCCCAGCTTGGGTCACTGTGTGCACATTCTCCCCGTATCTGCATGGGTATCCTCCAGGTGCTCTGATTTCTTCCCACAGTCTGAAAGACATGCTGATTAGGTGCATTGGCCCGAACAGGCGCCAGAGTGTGGCAACTAGGGGAATTTCACAGAAACTTCATTGCAGTGTTAATGTAAGCCTTACTTGTGACTAATATATAAACATGTTTGCTATTCATTAGAACACTTGTAAAGGTTTGTGTGAAGACTGCGTCACATTTAAGGAAAGGCTATAAAGTCACTGCGATGAAGATGATCAGTCTGCATCAAACTCCAAACCCGATTTCACTTTCTTATCTCGGCATTGACCCTTTAGCCAGTTCGCCACAGCCACGAACATATGTAACGTTTGTGGCCTTTTATTGCTGTAGTTTTGTTCGCAGATACTTACGTTACGATTTGGAAAAAGGGAGGGAAAGAATTATAATTCTGTTTCCAAATCTTTGCCACCCCACCTGGACTTGCATCAACATTGTCAAAACCGGGTAGCTGCTCTCAGATTTCTGTTCATATAATCTCTTTGCTAAGCTGTTTGGGAGCAGATTAATTGGATCCCCCTTATCTCTTTCGGGCAGGGCGATTGAAGCCAGTTTTCAGTCAGCTGTCAGTCAGAACCTGAGGAAAGAACCGATAAGTTAATCTTTAAGGTGTGGAACTTCTACCAGCGCTGGAAGAAATTAATAATTAATGGCGTTTAAAGCGGAGAAGAACGGGAAAGGAGAAGGACAAAAAATAAATACACAAAATAAGTGGGTCAATAGAAAACAGGAGCTGGTGAAATGTCTGACATTATAAGAAGAAGAGAATAGAAAGCGTAGAATTCCTACAGTGCTGAAGGAGGCCTTTCGGCCCATCGAGTCTGCACCGACCACAAGCCCATCCAGGCCCTATTCCCATAACACCACATGTTTACCCTGCTAATCACTCTAACCTATGCATCCAAGGACACTAAGAGGCAATTTACCATGGCCAGTTAACCTAACCTATACATCTTTGGATGTCTATGAGTTAAGGCAGAAGGGCATAAATAGCAAGCTTATCAGGTAACTGTGATGTTTCCTGCATGTTGCAAGGGCTGGCTTTACAGCACCTCCGCCCCCCCCACGATTGGAGACTCCAATATAAATCAGCGGAGATTCGGCGGGATGTCAAACCAGTGTTTCCCACCACCTGACTGATGCCGTGCATTTCCCACCGGGGTTTGTTTATAACTATCCACGCAGTAAAAGGAATGAAGAAGGCACAGAGAGGGCAGTGGGACTGAGGCAGATAGAAACAGAAAAGGATAATGCAACAAAGGGGAGCAAGCTGAGATGTGAGTGGGGGGGAGCGGGGGTGCAAGGGGAAGAAGGTGGGGGTCTTGAAAACCTGGTGTTGTCAGACTTTTTACGGTCTTGAAAAACACAGCGAAAGAAAGGATACAGAACACCCTGCCAGCGCAATGTTCGAGTCAAGGTTTCTTACCCCAAGTGCACTGTTCAGAGGATCGATTATTAATTCCTCGAGACCCAAGGGCAATCCTGGGGCAGTTGGCAACTCTTGCTTTTCATGCTTGACCTCAGCAACTCACTGGAGGTGAGAGTCTGTTTTTAAACCCTGGTGCATCCAGATAGAACGCCAGATGCATTGCTGTGTACGAGTTAAGTCAGAAGTGCATGAATTGTGCAATAGGCCCTTTTATATCATTCCATGCATGTTTGATTAGATTTGATTTATTATTGTCATATGTAATAGTCTACAGTGAAAAGTGTTCTTGCATGCTATACAGACAAAGCATATCCGTACATAGAGAAAGGAAAAGAGAATGCAGTGTTACAGTCATAGCCAGGGTGTAGAGAAAAATCAAATTAATGCAAGGTAGATCCATTCAAAAGTTTGATGGCAGCAGGAAGAAACTGTTCTTGAGTCGTTTGGTACATGATTTCAGACTTTTGTACCTTTCTTCCTATGGAAGAAGGTAAAAGAGCATATGTCTGGGGTACATGGCATCCTTAATTATGCTGGCTGCTTTTTCAAAGCAGCAGGAAGTGTTGACAGAGTCAATGGATGGGAGGCTGGTTTGTGTGATGGACTGGACCCTTTGTAGCTCATGCGCAACACAAGGCAATACAGAGTCAATCTGAGAAGACTGAATTCCTGGTGGACAGCTTTGTTGGATAGAAATCGAGAAGAGGGGAAAACCAAATGATCCCTTCACACCTATTAAGCAATGGATCCACGTTGTGAGCTTGCTTTGTGAAAGTTCCCTCTTAGTGTTGTTATGATGCAGAGATTAACCCCCTAAAGAAGAATCCCCCAAAGAGGTATATCTCACTTTGTAATCTCTTAAATGTGTGTGGGAAGGTGAACTATCCTTCAGTAACGTTTAGTGGGTGATGAACAGAGATACCTGAAACTTACTTGAAATGAACACTTAGCAATTTAGTTATTTAACTATCAGGGAACTTTAACTAAACAAGTAGCATACCAAATAAAATAAGATTCCAGTGGAATGCTGTTCAAAGAAATACAATGCCATTCTTTAGCAAAAAAAGTAATAGAATTTAGACACTCTCAAATAATATACAACCAGGTTTTGTATCTTTCGGAATCTTTTGGAGTTTTGGTTGATTTTTCAATCTATGAGTTCTTTTAGATTTGCTATCATTCTTTGGTTAGATGGTGCATTCTCTTAAGAGATACATGAAGCAGGCAGGGTGGAAAGCTGCTCTGTCCCTCTCGAGTTCTGAGCGGTGGCAGTTGCTAATTCCCGTTTTCCCTCTTCCACTTCCTTTTATACCTGTCTGTGATGACCTATCAGTCTGATTTCTTTTTCAACATCATCAAATTCAAATATTATAGGTTCTTGGTAGCTGAGTGCCTGCTTTAAATTGATTGGGCAAAATGCAAACAACAACAGGTTGCCTTGTCAAGACTAGTGCTTGTCTTTTTGGAGCAAAATGTTTCAGCTGGGACTTTGGATGTTCTTTGCATTTTAAACCACCAAGCACTGACACAAATGTAGCAGCTTTTAACAGGACCATGCAAAGTTCTTTTTCCTCTACCAACTTTTAACAATTTTTTACATCTTTACTGACATCACATTCCAACTTCACAACCCCAAATTTGCAACAGTGTGTCCTGAGCATTTGCTCTCTGATTCTATGAGATATGGGCGAAACACGGGCAACTGGGACTAGCTGGAAGGGTTCCATGGTCAGCACGGACCCGTTGGGCTGACTAGCCTGTTTCCATGCTGTGTTGCTCTATGGTTGTGTGACATGACGCGTATCACACCCTTTTGTGCCCTCCGCTTCAGGCAACCTCATTGCGTTCAGCCTGCGTTTGCTTTGAGCGTACCCCTTGGCATGGCAAAAACCAGGGCAGGTAAGTTGGGGTTTTGGAAACACATGAGGACGAGTTTTCCCATTCCGCCTGCCACGGGAATTGTAGCGGGCGAGGGGCAGACCATTAAAGTGTCCGCCAACCTCAGGCAGGATTTTCTGGTTTTGGGGCAAACGCGGCTGGAAAATCTCACCCATGAACAATGTGAGACAGGAGAAGACCTCCAGCCCATCACACACAATCATGCTGACTCCTGCATCACCGTGTGCACACACTGCAAGCTGTGCGCACATTGATCCCCTGGGAAACCAAGGAAACAAAGTCTTGGTGGGTTCCCGGAGCATGATTCAAAAGCGTAGCATTGCTTTGCAGACAGAAAATGTGTGCAAAATTACCCAGGCATGGCAGAGTAACAAAACTGCAGTCTTGTCTCGTCAGTACGCCAAGAAACCATACTCTCTTGTCATAAGCAATTTTCCCTGATTCTTCAGCAGTGTAATCCTCTTGTAGGCCGCTTAAGCAGTGGAATTGTCTGCTTATTGAAAATTAGGATCCTCACGACAATAAAAGGAGAAGCAAAGGCCCAGTTTACGAACAAATGCAATTATTCTCTAACCCACGTAATCCCCTCATGACAAACTGAGCTGTGGAGAACGGATTTTTCCGGTTTGCGAAAGGTCCATCGTAACCGTACAAAGCAGGTCAGCTGTTATTCTTTTTCATGCCGTCTGGTGTTGTTTCATTTATTTATCGTCACAAGTAGGCTTACATTAACACTGCAATGAAGTTACTGTGAAAATCCCCTAATCGCCACACTCCAGCGCCTGTGTGGGTACACTGAGGGAGGATTTAGCATGGCCAACACACCTAACCAGCACGTCTTCCAGACTGTGGGAGGAAAGGGGTGCACGCGGAGGAAACCCACTGCAGACATGGAGGGAATATGCAGATGCCACACAGACAGTGAACCAAACCGGGAATCGAACCCGGGATCCTGGCGTGTGAGGCAGCAGTGCTAACCGCTGTGCCACTGTGTTGCCCCACAGTGCCACCATGCCTCCCCATTGAAGTCAAACATGAGAGGCAAGAGTTGCCAACCTGCCTGGGATTGCCCCCAGGTCTCCAGGAATTGATAATTGATTCTCTGAATATGGCTGTGCGAAACCCAGGAAATAAACAACACCAGTCGGGACATTGAACAAAAGAAAATTACTTATTTCCCTTATTTTTGTGAGACTTTTGTTTTTTACTCCTAAAAATTAGATCAGGGAAAGCAAAGGCTGTGGAAGGCAGTCAACGGTACAAGTTCAGGTGGTAATATCTCCAGGAAAACATCCAATTTGGTGTTTTGCGATCTTGTATTACTGCAATAATATTAATTGATATTATTGGCATACAGCAAATGAGAGAGAACTCATGAGAGATGGGGTGTGACAAAGGATTAGAGCAAGATTGAGGATCTGAAGAACTGAAGAGGCACAGAAGTCACAAGAAAGAGGGACAATGTGAGAACTCAGGACAGGGAGAATGAAGCTGGAAGCAAGAGTTCTTCACACAAGGCATTTCTGGCTAAGCCAGTAATCACATCAAAGCAATTTGATGAAAAATAATTGTTGCCGATGGGGTTCCATGTCACTTCTCAAAATTCTGATACATACTACAATCCTTTCCAGTATCCAGGGAGCTTTAAGTCTAACCCCATCAAAAATAATCAGTCACTATCAAAATACAAACAACAACAATGCCTTGAAGTTGTATGATGCTCACATTAATGTGGGAATGTGAACACTTTTGTTAGAGGTTCCTTTATGATACAAGCATATGGACACGTGAATTAAGAGCAGGAGTAGGCTCCTCGGGCCTGCTCTGCCATTCAATAAGATCAAGGCTGATATAGCTTCCATCCCACATTGCTGCCTATCCCTGATAACCTTACACCCCCTTGTTAATCAGGAATCTATCTAGCTCTGCCTGATAAATATTCAAAGACTTTGCTTCCACTGCCTTTTGTGGAAGAGAGTTTCACAAACATATGACTCTCTGAGAGAGGGGGGAAAGAATCTCATTTCCTTTGTTTACCTTTAATTATCTTACCCATTTTGTGAAGTCTGTCAGATATCTCTGGGTCGTAACTTTGTCAGATTTGAATCTTGCTTAAAAAATCCGAAGCTTTTCATTTTGCATTGATCAGGACAAACACAGGAATACTAAATTTCAAACGATCACAACAATTTATCCTACAGGACAAAAGATTGTGTGTGTGTAGCCCAATCTACCACGCAAACCAGCCTCCCATCCATTGACTTTGCCTACACTTCCCGCTGCCTTGAAAATGCAGCCAGCATAATCAAGGACCCCACACACCCCGGACATTCTCTCTTCCACTTTCTTCTGTCGGGAACAAGGTTTGAGGTCAGGTACCAACCGACTCAAGAACAGCTTCTTCCCTGCTGCCATCAGACTTTTGAATGGATCTACCATGCATTAAGTTGATCTTTCTCTATACCATAGCTCTAACAGTAACACTCTTTCCTTTCCTCTTTGAATGGCATGCTTTGTCTGTATAGCGCACAAGTAACAATAAACTTTTCAATGTATCAATACATGTGTCAATAATAAATCAAATCAAATAATATCAAAAAAAAGTGCCTGATTGGCTTGCAAATTGACTCTGATTGGCAAAGGCCATGAAGAGATAATTATTTTAAGAAATGCAAAGCTTAAATATGTTCCTTTTACTTGCAAATAATAGATCTCTGCATGTGACTTTATATCACTTCAAATAACAAATTTTATAATAATCTAATGCCTGAAGTTTTCACCTGATGGGTTCTTGCAGTTGGCGGATCTGGAAGTGGCCACTATTCAGTCTTGGCTGATTTTTTTTTTCCCCATCCCCATTCTCCTGCCTTTTCTCCATAATTCCTGATCCCCTTATTAATCAAGAACCTATCTATCTCTGTCTTGAAGACACTCAATGACCTGGCCTCCCCAGCCTTCTGCGGCAAAGTGTTCCACGGCTTCACCACAAGCACTGGGAAAAGGGAACGCATGTGTTAGCATCTTCAGTGGGCACCCACTCGGTGGGACAGTTACTGTCAGCTTTCTGAAGGAGCTGCTAACTTGTTAAAATGTAACTATCAGCAGAGAAACTATGCCATGAGTGTTAGGCAGCACAATCATACACCTACCTCAGCCTGCAGACCATAAAGGCAGACCGGCAATGTAAAACCCTAGTCAATTGCTGTTTAATCAACTTAAATTGGCTTCTTGATTGTCGGTGGGCACACTTCTGAGTTCTGACGCTGATCGAAATATTGTGCGAATGGCACAATATGCACCTGATGTTTACTCCCATGGTTTATGCATTTCCAGGTCAAGGGTGGACCCAAACTTTATAAAATAAGGTTCTGGCCTATGGGTAGTAATCTTAAATTTCATCCAGTGTTCATCCTAACAAACAACCACCAGGATTGATCTTGTACCAGACAGAAGTCATTAACAATCCTTCCAAGAGTGGATACACTACATACAATGTTTCCTGCTAATGAACTGATTTTCAAGACTTCGAATAGGAGAGTCCCTACAGTGTAGAAAAGACCATTCGGCCCATTGAGTCTGCACTGACTCTCTTCCCCACCCTATCCTTATAACCCCTCACATTTCCAATGGCTCACCCATCTAACCTACCCATCTTTGAACACTAAGCAGCAATTTAACATGGTCAATCCACTCAATCCACATACCTTTGGAGCGTGGGAGGAAGCCAGAACAGCTGGAGGAAACCCACGCAGACATGGGCAGATGGTGCAAACTCCAGGCAGACAAGTTCGGAATTGAACCCAGATCCTGGGACTTGTGAGGCAGTGGCACTAACCACAGTGCCACCTTGATAATTAAAATAACAATTAGTTTCACATTGTGCAACAGGGACGTGGAATTCATCTGATTTAAACATCTGAGTTGATTTGATTTTGACTTGCATTCCAATTCTTGTTTTATGGATAAGAAATGCCATTAGGTCCAGATCAGGTGTCGTCCCAACATTTCTGGGTTCCAAATAGAATCCAAGCAGGAGTCAAGCCCACTGATCATGTTTTCTGAACTTACCCTTGAGTTATGTAACCTTTTGAGAGTGAGGCTTTTACAAGCTAACCATTATTTGAAATTTATATTCATGTGATTGTGGTTAGAAAACCACTAAAGGCAGCGCATACTGGTCTCTAGCAATTCCACAAGGAGATGATTTAAGAAAAAAACCCAGCCCAGTCATATTTAATACAATCTGGCCTTTGAGGGGAAAAATATGAGATGAAACAGCATTTATTACTGCAAGGGTCTTACGTTGGTCAGGATTATTGTACAGTGCTGAACGTTGAAATTTAATTTGACTGTGAATTGATTTACTTGTCCTGTAGAATTAAATCCAAAAGAAACAGATATTTAATGTTGGAACATTAGGATTAGGGAGGATTCAGTTTAGTTGTTTTAATATGTCTGAGATTGAAATGGCAGTGTGTGATTAAGAGATTTTTGTTGCAGTAATTGCTTGGTATTTAATGTAATACTGCACTTTACTAACTGTTTAAAAATACAGTGTTACTGACCTATTTTATCGCCACAGTTCCTGCTTAGATTTTAATAAGTTGCATAATGTTGCTTAAAATTTTTACTTCTAATATTGTTCTCCACACTAATTAAATGTCACAATTTCTATCCGTTTGAATAATAAGCTTACTTCAAATGTCTGGGCCCGAAGATTCCTATTTAACATAATAAATGAAGTGTTGATTTCCTAAACTTTCTGTGGGTTTGGTGATCGTGGATAATTATTTTACTTTTTATGAGTGGCTCAGACATGTTTAATGCACTGAAAATTAAAGTACCACTGAGTAGGAAGTAATTGGAATCCGGCCTTCTCCCGGGGTTGTCACAATCAAATCAGATGGCAGCAAAAATGAAAGCTGTGGTGCGTGATTTTCTGTTTTTAAATTTTTGCCTCTTTACATAACTTGTTCAAGGCACCTTTCCCCTACTTCCCCTCTTGTTTATTCAAATTTTTCAAGCCATCTGAGGATTCAGCAAGCAAAATGCTGGATGTCCTTCCATGGCCTTTTGATTCGGTTAATTATTGTCACGTGTATTGGGATACAGTGAAAAGCATTGTTTTTTTGGCACGCAAAACAGACAAAGCACACCGTTCATTGAGCACATAGGGTAGAAGGAAAGGAGAGGGTGCATAATGAAGTGTTACGGTCATAGCTAGAGTGCAGAGAAAGATCGACTTAATATTAGGAAGGTCCATTCAGAAGCCTGATGGCTACAGAGAAAAAGCTGTTCTTGAGTCAGTTGGTGCATGAGCTCAGACTCCTGTGTCCTATTCCCGATGGAAGAAGGTGGAAAAGAGTATGTCCGGAGTGCGGGCTGTGGGATGCAATGACTTTCACCAAGCCTTTGACCATCTGCCCTGCTAGCGCTGTATATGGCTGGAACAAATTTTGTTTGACAATGCTCTGGTGACATTTTGTGACATTTCGAATCTCAGCGTGAACATAAGTTGTTGTGGTTGTCTGGGGCCTGTGGGAAACCTCGTACATTCCTTGTGATAATTCAGCATCCTTCTCCGGTGAATACAGAAAGCTGTGCATTTCTGTGGCATCTCATCACATGTGAGAAACAGACCACAATGTGCCGAGCACGAAATGAATGATGCTGAAGTGCAATTGCTAAAATCAGATGAGCGAATTGTCCAATTCATATTTAATTCTGTTTATTTTTGGGGGAATGCAGAATATTTGTGACAACAACAATTTGCATTTATGTAACAACTTTGACATGATAAAAATTCTCGAGGGAGTTATATTAGCCTTTGGAAGGTGAGCCCCTTTTCAATCCAGTGTCAACATCAAGCAAGCTATGGGAATTCTGGGTCAGATAGAGAGTAACATTTTTATTCATTAAGTAGAATCCCTACAGTGTAGAAAGAGGCCACTAAGCCCATCGAGCCTGCATTGAAAACAGTGCCACCTGGCTCACCCCCATGTATTTACACTGCCAGCCCCCCTGACATTAAGGGATTATTTAGTATTGCCAATCCACCCAAGCTGCACATCTCTGAACTGCGAGAGGAAACCAGGGCACCTGGTGGAAACCCAAGCAGACATGGGGAGAACACGCAACTTCCACACAGTTTTGACCCCGGGTCCCTGGCGCTGCGAGGCAGCAGTGCTAACCATTGCACCACCCCCGCTGCCCTTCTTACTCTGCTTTCATCTTAAGCCTCAGAGCACCAGTTTTGACCTTGCAAATATGATATTTTCTGTGGCTCTTTTTCTTTCCATTTCTTCCACTTGCGTCGAATTTGTACACTTGCAGCTTTTCATTTCAGTGCTGACAGAAAGCAAGTGAACATTTCCAGTCAAAATTGGACCAGATTCGAGGAAAGCCCTTTGAAGAAAATGAGCATCCTGGAACTGTTTATAGAATGTAATACGGCAATTCTACTCTTTACGTACTCATATCTTGCTCTCCAGATTGTGTCTTTCACATGGGTTTCTCAACAAAAAAAAAGAATTTGCACAAATACTTGAGCAGCAAATGGTATAAATCTTATTTCTGTATATATGCTGCATTGGCTATGATTTTTAATTAGTATTCCATATTCTTACACAAGACCAGCTTCCTATTACATTTTGAGGCAGATAGCAAAGTGAGAAGTACAGCTAAGGGACAATGGTTAGCACTGCTGCCTCACAGCGCCAGGGATCCACATTCAATTCCAGCCTTGGGTGACTGTGTGGAGTTTGCACATTCTCCCTGTGTCTGCATGGGTTTCCTCTGGGTGCTCTGGTTTCCTCCCACACTCCGAAGATGTGCAAGTTAGGTGGATTGACCATGTTAAATTGCCCCTAATTGGGGGATTAGCAGGATAAATATGCGGGGTGGACGGGGGAGGGCATGGCTGGGATTGTTGGTGCAGGTTTGATGCGCCGAATGGCCTCCTTCAGCACAGTAATAATTCAATGGTTCTAGGTAGGATTTTCCATTAGTGCTGACCTTCTGACTTCTACCAACCATGTCAACACCACCTATTTTTTTAATGTCCCCCTTTGAAACCTCGTCCATTGCGGCCCTGTGGAGAACACTTATTAATATGATATCAGAATTCAAAGCTCCTGGTACTGGTTCCAGTGGAATCCAGCAGTGCAGACTAATTCAAGTGAAAATCACAGGCAGCTATGGGCATTGCTTACAGTTCCTGGACCATCTAAATGCAAAACAAAAAAAGTTGCTACAGGAAAAAGGCATTGGAAAGTCACAATTAAAAGAAGAGCATTGAACAGAACATTTCAAAGAGACATCGGAAAATAACGCTTTTACTGGACATAATTAATTCTACAGAATTTACATGTAAACATCTTTTTTAAATGTGCGACACAATTTTGGTGAAATATCATTTTAAAAATGTGCATTTAAATTATGCCAAGACAAAGCCACGGGCCTGAAGCTTTTTGTGGAGGCGGTAGCCATGCCCATTTGCTGAGAAGTCAGGGGCGGGACCACTTCTGAGGGCCCAGGAAACTATGTTCGGAGCTCACAGCCATCAGGCAGTTCATTGCCTGAAGTTCTGGTTTCCGCCCCAGTGAGGGAAATTGTCCCGTCAGCCAGAGTTGACCCAAAGCAGCTGGCCAGCATTTCTCCAGTCCCAACAGCGCCACTGGGTGCCGTGGCCCCTGCCGGAACTGCAGCTGGACCTGACAAAGCACAGCTCAGCCGCCAAGGTTGGACTGACAGGTTCTCCATGTGGTGTGGCAAAATGTGCCACTGGCAAAATACCAGCTTATTTTGGTGGGAGGAGGCCGTTATTTTGCCTTTATTGCCTGCTGAAGAGCCTCAATTGGCCTAAAGGAAAAGTTGGAGAAAAAGCAACAGATGCTGGTATTCAATAGCAATCCATCACCATATCATTTGATTTTACCACTCCCCTGACCACCACCACCACCACAGACCAGGCTTCTCTCAGGGCGGTTGGAGGGGAACATAAAATTCAGATGGCAGATTTTACTTTTAAGCAAGACTTTTCAGATTTTTACCAGGTTCCAGATTTGTTCACTCATTGTCAATGTAGCTTTAGCGGGGCTGTCAGCATTGTCCCGCCGCTTCTCCAGCTTTCTTCAGACCTCCCTCCAGTCCACATCTCAACACTACCCACCCATGGATTTTCTCCCTTCCTCTTCTGTTCAATCAATTTTCGATGTAAAAATCACGTGGGCTCCTCATTCAGTGTTGGCAAATTGAGAGGAAGCCCCATACCCCTGGAGGGTTTTTAGAGGCCGGTAGTTGCACCTGAAACTTTGTCAAAATTTTGAGGCAGGTTTTTAGAGAGCCACAGAGTTGGAGCTTGGTGTGGGTGGGATTGTAACATTTGGTTTGGGAATTTTCAGAGAAAGAAGTCTTACAACATCAGGTTAAAGTCCAACAGATTTATTTGTAGCAAACACTACTAGCTTTTGGAACTGGCTGTTCCTTAAGGAACAATGTTCCGAAAGCTTGTATTAGCTTTCCCACAGTCCCGAAAGCTAGTGGCATTTGCTACAAATAAACCAGTTGGACTTTAACATGGTGCTGTGAGACTTCTTGCTGTGTTTACCCCAGTCCAATGCCGGCATCTCCACATCAATTTTTAGGAGATGTGGGACAGGAAACCCTCTTGCCCCTAAAGCTCCTTAAGAAGCTTGTCAGTGGGCACTGTCTCTTGTGGAATTGAATTTTCAAATTTTATGTCATCGAACCTGAAGAGTGTGGTACGCATTATTACAAGTCTGTCAGGTTTGGCATCCTGCCTACTAAAGTTTACCAGTATTTTTTATGTATCTGTTTCTTTTTCCGAGACCGACTTGTGCCACTGCGAGTACTGAGCTTCCAATTTTCCTTCATGGTGCCTCCCACTCCCATCTGCCTTGCTGGCTGAGCCACAAACTGCCTGCTATTTTGGCAAGGCAGTGACGATCCCCAGTATGGCTGCTGTCTGCCTCGCCGCTGGTCCTAGGCAGGCAGCTTCCATCTCCTGGTGGGTGCCCAGTGACATTAGTTGGCACTGAGCTCACTTCCTGGCCAGTTAGGCCACTTGAGTTTTAAAATAGCGAGGGCAACACCTTTGATGTGGCCCTACGGTGGCGCAGTATCTCCTGTCTCTCAATGCCAGGGATCCGGGTTTGATTCCCGGCTCTGGTCGCTGTCTGTGTGGAGTTTGCACGTTCTCCCCGTGTCTGCTTGGGCTTCCTCCGGGTGCTCTGGTTTCCTCCCACAGTCCAAAGATGTGCGGGTTCAGTTGATTGTCCATGCTAAATTTCCCCTGAGTGTGTCAGGGGGATTAGTGGGTAAAATACTTGGGGTTGTGGGAAAGGGATTGGGTGGGATTGTTGTTGGTGAAGGCTCGATGGGCTGAATGGCCTACTCCTGCACTGTAGGGATTCTGTAATGTGCGGGGTCAGGAGCCCAATTTTGTCTGGGCGTCGGCTTATTAATCTTTCATTATTCATCCTTGAGCCTGCTTTGAAGACTCCTACCCTCTTTGTCCAAAGCACCAACCTTATTATTCCCCGCACTGCAGTTCAAAGCCCACTCCATATATTTCCTGCATATTTTCAGATTGCCAGCAATTGGCAGCCTTTATATTTCTTTTCATCTCTGCAACTGGATATTGCTGCCTGGTAGGAAATCACTCCTGAAAGCTTTTTACAAGCCACTTGCCTGGTGACAAGAGAGGAGACATTTTAGAGTACAATTTACTACACTCCTAGAAATAACAGTTGCGGATCACACTTCTGTGTCTGCGTTTGCTTCACAAAGCTCCATTCCACCTGTTGGTGTTGCAGAGCCAAGTAAAGCATAGATGGTCTAGAAAGCGCCACTCGCACTATGCAGCTTCAGAGTGAGTCGTGCCTGCCTGATAACCCCATAGGTTGAGAGAAGTCCATGATGAGATATTACTGAGGGCATTCAGGGTTGTAATTTTCCCCACTTCACATTTCGGCTGGGGAAGCGTGAGAATCGACACACAGTCCACGATTTCCGTTAGAGGATCGTATGCAGTCCACATTTCCCGTTCACAGTGAATGGCCAAGTCCCTGCTGGCAGCACGATTTGGTAAAATCAAGAGGTCAAATTGATGCAGTCATCTTTCTGTCGCAGATGTACAAAAGCAATTGAAGGTGCCAGGTGTTTAGTTAGCTAGCTTGACTGGAGAAGCCGGGGCTGTTTTCCTTCGAGAAGAGGAGATTAAGAGGAGGCTTGATAGGGATTTTCAAAATTATGAGATCTGGGCAGATTAGATAAAAGAGAAACTGTTCCCTTTGCTGGGAGGATTGCGAACGAGAGAATGTGGATTTAAGATGAATGGCAAAAAAAAAATGCCAAGGTGATATGAGGAAAACATGTTTTTAAACTCCCCCGTGGTTACAAATCAGGGCCCGTTGTCTGACAGGGCGTGGAGGCAGATTAAATAGTAGTTTGTTAAAGAGAATTGGATCATCATCCAAGGAGATCAAATCTGGAGGGTTGCAGGGAATGGGCACGGGATTGGGACTGGTTGAATCGTTCTTGGAGGGAACACATGTGGACACAAAGGACCGTATTGTTTCAGTCTGTGCTTTAACTGTTCTATGATTCTATGCTCAAATAATAAAGAAATACATATTAGAGATTGAGGGATGAGGAGCAATCCTCCCAAAAGCCAAAAGGGTGCTTTCTCTTGTGAGTTAATCTCATCCTGTGAAACCTGTTGGTCTGTAAAGTCATTCCCCACCCCTCCCTGCGCCAGAATGACAGAGAACATGTTGCATTTCCTAGTTGCTAAGGTAACATGAGTGTATTAATAGCATTCTTTGCATTATGAGGCTTTCTTACGCAGCATTTATTTTTCCCTGATGTTGTGTTTCATGATCTTACCAAGATAGACTTCACTTTATTTTGAAAAGTATATATCGTGTCAAAGAGGTCATACCATTCGAAGTGCCAGGCACATGGATGATCCACAAATGCTCTACAGAATTCCTCTTCAGCACTTGTGCCCCTTGTGCTGCATCATTTGTGTTTTTTCCCATTCAAGCCATACCTCGCCAGACATCCAAATCTGGATTTACCACCAAATATTCAGTGTTGGGGGATGAGGCAGGAATCTGTCGTGCTGTTAGAACCCATGCAAATTTTTTTTATCACTTTGGCAGATGGTGGAGGGTTCTGTTCAAACATATAGGGGGCATATTGAAATGAAGCTATAATTATGCAGCGATGTGCAACATTAACGGCATGTAAGCCAGGAGGTAATCACACCTGTATACATCCAGTGCTGCTCGCCATGGGAGGAACAGCAGAAGAATATATTAAGTTTTAAAGCTTCAAAGAATCCATGCGGTATTTTGTGATCTTATTTCAAATCTGTTTCCTTTTACCTTCCTGTCATTTGCTGTGTGTGTCTTCCCTCCTTCTCAAAATGTATTTGTTAATTAATGTCACAAGTAGGCTTATGTTAACATTGCAGTGAGGTTACTGTGAAAATCCCCTAGTCACCACAGTCCGGCACCCATTCCGGTATACTGATGGAGAATTTAGCACCTAACCAGCACGTCATTCAAACTGTGGGAGGAAACCCACACAGACACGGGGAGAATGTGCAAACTCCACACAGACAGTGACCCAAGCTGGGAATCGAACCTGGGTCCTCGGTGCTGTGATGCAACAGTGCTAACCACTGTGCTGTCCATTCTCCTGTGGGATTTAAACATCGAGACAGAAGCTTTCAAGTTGAGGTGCTAGTGGACTGGGAGTCAGTGTAGGTCACTGAAGACATGGGTGATGGCTGAGCACAACTTGATTCAGCTGAGTACGAGGGCAGAAGAGGCACAGTGGCATAATGGTTAGCAAGGCTGCCTCACAATGTCAGGAATCTGGGTTTGATTCTGGTCTTTGGTCACTGTCTGTGTGGAGTTTGCACATTCTCCATAGTCTCTGTGGGTTTCCTCTGGGTGCTCCTTCACACAGTCCAATGATGTGCAGGTTAGAATCACAGAACACCTACAGTGCAGAAGGAGGCCATTTGGCCCAACAAGCCTACACTGGCAACAATCCCACCCAGGCCCTTTCCCTGTAACCCCATCCTGTTAATCCCCCTGACACTCCAAGGCAATTTGGCATGACCAATCAACCGAACTCACACATCTTTGGTTTGTTCGATTGGCCATTGTAAATTGCCCTTTAATATCCAAAGATGTAAAAGGTAGATGGATTAGCCATGGTGAATGTGCAGGGTTACAAGGATAAGGTGGAGGGGAGGGCCTGGAGAAAATGCCCTTTTGGAGAGTCAGTGCAGACTTGATGGGCCAAATGGCCTCCTTCTGCATTGTAAGGATTGTATGATCCTATGGATGAGCTTACACAAATAGAGGGTGGAAATTGGGAGGCCAGTCAGTTGACGTGATTGGGCCTGGATGTATTAAAGGCATAGTGAGTGGCAGAAAGGAAATTTGAGTTGAGGCCACAATCAGATCAGTCATGATGTTATCAATGGCAAAGCAGTCTCGAAGGGCAGAATGGCCTACGTCTGCTCCAAAGTCTTGTGTTCATGTGTTAACCAATTCTTAACGTGAGGAAATTAGAACACTTGTTATGATCTGGAAATCTGAGCTACTTATCATAACTCTTCATCAGACTGAAGTCAAGTGAGAAATTTTTCCAAATTGCTTCACTCCTGTACAATCCAAGCGACATTGTTGTGAATCTCTCGTACACACTCAACATGACTTAGCTCAGCACAAATCATTTTGTTTGCGTTTTATTGGGCCGTTCTGCAAACAACTCGGGAATTTGATCATTAATTTTTGAACCCGATTGCCTTCATCAGGAATTAATGAACTTTCGGTTATGCAATCTGAAAATGCTATTTCGCCCAATCATGCTTTAATAGGTTAATAACGAACATCCCAATGTGTTTAATGCTGGGCCGAGAAAGCCAATTAAAGTATCAAGAGTCTATTTTGTAACAGTACATTTATGAGTTTAGTGGCCCCTTTTAGATGTCAATCTGTTTGGAACGTATATTACTGACGGCTGTTTCTGGAATATGGGTTTTCGCTACATATTAATTCACACTGCTCCAGCAATTCAGACCACTCATTGCATCTGTGTCTGTATAATTTTCAAAACAATTGTTGGAATTGGAAAATAAAGTAATTGATTGGCATTCCTATTTGTAACATTGTGCTGAGCAAGATTTTCCCCACTAATGGATTCTGAAACAAAAAGAAATCTATTGCTTCAGTTCCTGATTCCCTCTGGGTTGCAGCATGGGTCGACTTGGACTGATTCCTACACCTGCTGAGATATTGAAATACAGACAAGCGGAACTGGCCTATTAAGACCATTTACTTTTCAGATGCCAACATCATATTTATATAGCATGTAATAGCGTTGCTCCCACTCGTTCTCTGACTTCCCCTGCTGCTGCTGGTAAGCACTTTAGCAACCCACTGGAACACCCCTTTAGACGATGAGCAGACGTGCTGCACTTTATCGTTGTGGCTTTGAATCTGTGCTGAAATTACAGAACTGGGATTGAAATGAATGTCTGTCTATTGCATGCTGTGTCATTATGCCACAGTGGTAATGAACTGGTGCTGCAGATGCTGAGGGAATGTTGCCTAACTAAAGCATAATGTCCACTCACTAGGAACGAAAAATATCTTTCGCTCGATTCTGTATCCTGCATAGCCCACTCTTGATGGGATTCATATGCAATTTTCCCGAGGGGGCGCAGTGGTTAGCAATGCTACCTCACGTCGCCCGGGAACCGTGTTCGATTCCCGGCTTGGTTCACTGTCTGCACAGAGTCTGCATTTCTCCCCGTGTCTGCATGGGTTCCCTGCAGGTGCTCCGGTTTCCTCCCACAGCCTGAAATATATGCTGGTTAGGTGGATTGGCCATGCTAAGTTCTCCCTCAGCGCACCTGAACAGCCCCTGGAGTGGGGATTTTCACAGCAACTTCATTGTAGTGTTAATGTAAGCCTATTTGTAACACTAATAAATAAATGTATTAAAAAAACCCAGGGCAGTCACCCCGTTTACTGGTGTTGGCACTTTGCAAACAGTGTATTCTGAGTGGCAACGAGAA
Organism: Carcharhinus amblyrhynchos; assembly: GCF_965287045.1. Lineage (NCBI taxonomy): Eukaryota > Metazoa > Chordata > Chondrichthyes > Carcharhiniformes > Carcharhinidae > Carcharhinus > Carcharhinus amblyrhynchos. Next base: position 6,273,712 of record NC_137333.1, on the reverse strand, counting down.
GGAAATTTTCCTCGGTGTCATCCAGAGGTGATGCCAGGAGGTACTTGCACATACAAAGAGGGACTGGAATGTGGAATGCTCTCCTCTTCCAAGCTGGCCTGGAGACCAATTGAAAATGTTAAGATCTTGCTAGATATTTGAAAAGCATGGGTTACAGAACCTAAGATAGATGGATGGTATTAAGATCCAGGTTGGCCGTGAGCTAACTAGCAGGATTGAATTGCCTCCTATTTCTTTAATGCCCTTTGACAAAATGAATTCCTTGACCAACATCACACAAAAAAAGTAGTTTATCTGATCATTTACCTTGTTACTGCTTCTGGATTTCACTGTATGCAGAATGGGCTGGTCGTGTATGTAACGTTAAGGCAGCTATGCCATTGTCCCAGATGTGGATGTGCCGGCGTTGGACTGGGGTAAACACAGTAAAAAGTCTGACAACACCAGGTTTTAAGAGGGAAACCTCGAAAGCTTGTGCGTTTACTATCAAATAAATCGGTTGGACTAATACCTGGTGTTGTCAGACTTTTTACTGTATTGTCCCAGATGGCCATCGGTTGCTTTCTCCTTTGGGAGAACTGACCTGAGGATCACCACGCCTCAGATGAGGGGCAAGGTTGAGAAGGCAGAACCTTCATGAATGACCTCAGACCATGCGGGAATTGAACCTGTGCTGTTGGCGTCGCTCTGCTTCACTAACCAGATGTCCAGCCAACTGAGCTGAAGCTGAGATCCAGAATTCTCCCATTCTTGTGCTCACTGAATTACCTGATCTCAGTAGGAACATGTGCTGTGGCATTATAATTCGCCTCAGTGGTCAGACACTCCTTGAGTTGAAAAGAAGCAGTCAGGGTTCCCCAAAGAAACCCGCAGGTCCAAAAGTGACCATGTGTGTCCAGGGACTGAGGGCAAGTTTAATCTTGGCTATAATACCCTTGAATGGTCAGTTAGTCTTGTTTGTATTCACTGTCTAGACTACTGCTAGGAGATATAGACCCGAATTGGGAGAATACATTGAAACCACAAGTCATAAAATAGCCAGTATCATCAATAGGGCCACACAAAAACCACTTACTTGCCAGAATGTTACCGCCTCACCCGCCCAAGGCTTGTAAGGTCCTGCCTGAGGCCAATGGAGAATGCCGTTGCGGGAGCGGCGCTGGCCCTGATTCTGCAGCAGGCATGGTTGTAAAATGGAGGTGGATGAGGGAAGTTTTTTACACAGAGGGTGATGGGAACCTGGAATCCCTTGCCAAATGAGATGGTTGAGGCAGATACATTAGCGACATTTAAGACTTATTTTGATATACACATGAACAAATAGGAATAGAGGGATATAAGCAGTTGTTCTAGATAGGACCACATGATCGGTGCAGGTTTGAAGGGCTGAAGGGCCTATCCCTGTGTTGTACAGCTCTATGATCTTTGTTCTGAGCCAGGCTGGCCTGGACTGCCTTTTACTTTAGTTCTACCGTGACATGTTCTGTTGCATGGAAGACACTTTTCACCCCCTCTGATAACAACCCTGTGAATATTCACAGGAATCTGTTACTCTAGTCTTTGTCTGTGATTTAGTCATTTCTCTGCGGATCAATCTGATATTTGATCGCCCCAAGGTTTGATTTTAGTTCAAAATCACACTTGCCATACTTTGCTGCTACTCAAAGCACAACCCTCAGTCAGAAATATCTCCCATCATCCATGCCTGGGCTGAATAGAATCTCAAATCTCGAGAGGCAATAGCAGAACTATGGCCTTCTGTCTAAGCCCATTATAGTATGTAATTTACTCTTTCCTTTCATATAATGAAACCATTAGCTTTAAATCATTTGTTCCCCAAAGTGCAAATTAAGTTATTTTGTGCTTGAAACTCAGCTGTAAAGTGCAAAACCAAATTGCGGCACAGGCATTTTCACTGTGTGGGACTATGAGCAGTATGGTGGCACAGTGGTTAGCACTGCTGCCTCACAGTGCCAGGGATTCGGGATTGATTCCTGGTTTGGATCTGTGTGGAGTTTGTACATTCTCCCCGTGTCTGTGTGGGTTTCCTCCGGGTGCTCCAGTTTCCTCCCACAGGCTGAAAGATGTGCTGGTTAAGTACATTGGCCATACTAAATTCTCCCTCAGTGTACTTGAACAGGCACTGGAATATGGCAACTTGGGGATTTTCACAGTAACCTCATTGCATTGTTAATGGAAGCGTACCTGTTACACTAATAAATAAACTTTAAACTGGTTTAGTTTACTTTGCTCGATTAATGACTACAGCACTGTCAGACAGCCAGAGATTGAATAATGTACAATTGTTAATCACTTCAATCACATACTCAGGACTTTTTTTTTCCACCTTGGTATTATTTTCTCAATTTTTGCCTGCCTGGGATGTAATAAAGCTGCCAGTGTGGGGAGGTTGACTAGGAGAGAATATTTTGGGGGAAATGATGGGGAGAGTATTCAGGCAGGATGTTCCAGCCATCGTGGTGTGAAAGGCTTGATGAACCAGCTAGTATTTGCCCACCCATTAAACTTGTAGGCTCGTAACTCACATGTATCAATCTACGGATTGAACTGACTTTTGCAATTCCGTTTCCCATTTCATAGAATCCCGACAGTGCCATCCAGCCCATTGAGCGTGTATCGACAACAATTCCATCCAGGCCCAATCCCTGAAACCCCACATATTTACCCTGCTAATCCCCCTGTTATGAAGGGTCGATTTAGCATGACCAATCCATTTAACCTGCACACCTTTCGAATGTGGGAGGAAACCGAAGTACCTGGAGAAAACCACACAGACACAGGGAGAACGTGCAAACTTCACACAGACAGTCACCCAAGGCCAGAATTAAACCTGGGTCCCTGACGCTGTGAGGCAGCTGTGCTGACCACCACGCCACCCTATGTTCAAGTCATGGTTGCAGTGTTTGTGAATGGACAAGGTTCCAAGAAATAAAAGGGCTAGCGAGAATTTGAGCTGGATCGGATCTTTGCTTTTGGTGAACGTCACTGAAACTTTCGTTAATTTAGGGAATGGTGAAGAATGTCAGCCTAGCCTCAGTGGTGCATGTATTCAGCTCTGAGTCACAAGGTTGGAGGTTCAAGTCCTGCTCCAGAAGACTTCAGCACAAAATCTGGGCTGACACTCCTGTGCAGTGCAAAGGGAGTGTTGCACTGTCAGAGGTGCTGGCTTCCAGTTGAGATGTTAGACTGAAGTCTATAAATTACAGCACAAAATTGAAATAGATTATCAGGTTATTAAGACATGTGGGAGCTTGCTGTGTGCCACTTGGCTACAAAGTTTCTTGGATTACAGCAGTGACTACACTTCAAAATTATTTCACTTGCCATAAAATGCTGAGGAAAGTCCTGAGATTTTATAGAATCCCTAGAGTGCAGAAGGAGGCCATTTGGCCCGTTGTATCTGTGCTGACCACAATCCCACCCTGGCCCTGTTGCCATAAACCCACATATTTACCCTGTGAATCCCCTGACACTCAGGGTCAATTTAGCATGGCCAATCCATCTAATCCGCACATCTTTTTGGACTGTGGGAGGAAACCAGACCACCTGGAGGAAACCCATTCAGACACGGGAGGAATGTGCAAACTTCAAACTGACAGTGACCCGAGGCTGGAAATGAACCCGGGTCCCTGGCGCTCAGAGGCAGCGGTGCTAACTGCTGTGCCACCATGCACTATTTCACATTGTGAAGGGTGTGATGTAAATGCAAGTCTTTCCTCTTATTCTGTTCAATTCCTGTAAACAAGCCTGTGTTTCCATACTGTATGATGTGGGTATGCCGGCGTTATGTATTCAACATGGATTTGCATTTAGTTTGTGGAACTTTCTCGATCTATGTTAAGAGGAAAAGCCACAGTCTCAGGTAGAAAGGTCTCTGTTCAGATAATGTGAATTAAATGCCTTTTGAAATAGTGTTTTGGAGCATTAGTTCTTGCAGAAATCATTTTGACACCCAGGCTGCAGTCTGTTTACATAAGGAAGTCATTTGCAACCTATTCATGTCAAAAAGACACTTATACAAAGTAGTAACATAAATTGGATTTAGGGATTAACGGCTTGAAAATGTGAATTCTGTGCAGTGTCATTCATTTATCCGTTCAAAACAATTCCGTGACACTTTTTGACAATTTGCTTGTCGTTCTATAGCAAGCGCAGTGTCTGTGTCCCGAATTGATTGGAGACTTCCACTTCCATCTGTTTTACAAGACGATCACTCTGCCCAACCGGCAGTCATGGAAAATCCTGGAATGTCAGTACACTCTGATTTCTCCCTTCATTGTTATGTAGTTCAGCCGTTATATCTATATATTGTACGTGCCAGGCATCATTGAATTCTTCCTTGTGGTAGAGCAAAGCCCAGGGAGTGTGAGTCGCAGCAGCAGAGGAATGAGGGGAAGGTATTCAAGATGATAAAAGGAATGGATAAAGCAGAGGTGGAGGGGATGCTTCCTTTTGTGGGGCATCCTAGGACAAGAGGCCATAGTCTTAGGGTAAGGGGTAGCAAATTTAAAACAGAGTTGAGGAGAAACTACTTCTCCCAAAGGGTTGTGTATCCGTGGAATTCCTTACCCCAAAGTGCGGTGGATGCTGAGTTAGTGAGTAAATTTAAGGATGAGTGAGATAGATCTTTAATTGGTAATGGGTTGAAGGGTTATGGAGAGAAAGGCAGGAAGATGGCTGTGCTTGTTGGAGATCAACCAGCTCGGTCCAAAGCATCACTGGAGGATTTCCTCAGGGTTGTGTCCTGAGCTCAATCCCTTCAGCCGCTTGATCAGTTACAAAGAACAAAGAAAATTACAGCACAGGAACAGGCCCTTCGGCCCTCCAAGCCTGCACCGACCATGTTGTCCGACTCTTTCAGGGACCATGTCCCTCTATTCCCATCCTATTCATGTACTTGTCAAGACGTTCCTTAAAAGTCACTACTGTATCCACTTCCACTACCTCCCCCAGCAATGAGTTCCAGGCACCCAGTACTCTCTGTGTAAAAAATCTGCCTTGTACATCTCCTTTAAACCTTGCCTGTTGCACCTTAAACGTATGCCCCTTAGTAATTGACTCTTCCACCCTGGGAAAAAGCTTCTGACTATCCATTCTGTCCATGCGTCTCATAATCTTGTAGATGTCAATCAGGTCTCCCCTCAACCTCTGTCACTCCAGTGAGAACAAACCAAGTTTCTCCAACTTCTCCTCATAGCTGATGCCCTCCATACCAGGCAACATCCTGGTAAATCTTTTCTATACCCTCTCCAAAGCCTCCACATCCTTCTGTAGTGTGATGACTGGAATTGAACACTATATTCCAAGTGAGGCCTAACTAAGGTTCTAAAAAGTTGCCAATTTTTAAACTCAGTATTCTGACCGATGAAGGCAAGCATGCCATATGCCTTCTTGACTACCTTCTCCACCTGCATTGCCACTTTCAGTGACCTATGTACCTGTACACCCAGATCCCTTTGCCTATCAATACTCTTAAGGGTTCTACCATTTACTGTATATTTCCTATCTGTATTAGACCTTCCAAAATGCATTACCTCAAATTTGTCTGGATTAAACTCCATCTGCCCTCTCCCCACCCAAGTCTCCAACTGACCTATATTCTGCTGTATCCTCTCATGGCCCTTATCGCTATCCGCAAATCCACCAACCTTTGTGTCATCCGCAAACTTACTAATCAATCAAGTTACATTTTCTTCCAAATCATTTATATATATATTACAAACAGCGAAGGTCCCTGCACTGATCCCTGAGGAACGCCAATTGTCACAGCCCTCCATTCAGAAACACACCCTTCCACTGCTACCCTCTATCTTCTTTGACCCAGCCAGTTTTGTAACCACCTTGCCAGCTCACCTCTGATCACATGTGACTTCACCTTCTGCACTAGTCTGCCATGAGGGACCTTGTCAAAGGCCTTACTGAAGTCCATGTAGGCAACATCCACTGTCCCACCCTCATCAATCATCTTCATCACTTCCTCGAAAAACTTGATCAAGTTCGTGAGACACGGCCTTTCACAAAACCATGTTGCCTCTCACTAATACATCCACTTATTTCCAAGTGGGAATAAATCCTGTCTCGAAGAATCCTCTCCAATAATTTCCCTACCATTGGTGTAAGGCTCACTGGCCTGTAATTACCTAGATTATTTTTGCTACCCTTCTTAAACAAAGGAACAACAATGGGTATTCTCCAATCCTCTGGGGCCTCCCCTTTAGCCAGTGAGGATACAAAGATTTCTCTCAAGGCCCCAGCAATTTCCTCCCTTGCCTCTCTCAGTATTCTGGGGTATGTCCCATCAGGCCCTGGGGACCTGTCTACCTTAGTGTTTCTCAAGAACCCCAATACCACCTCCTTTCTGATTTCAACATGACTCAAACTATCTACACATCCTTTCACAGATTCAAGTCTTTCCCTTTGGTGAATACTGATGCAAAGTATTCATTTAATACCTCACCCATTTCCTCTGGCTCCACACATAAATTCCCTCCCTTACCTTCCCTCCAACGTAAGAGGATGTTTGCTGCTGATTGCACAATGTTCAGTACCATTGATAACTCCTCAGACACTGAAGCAATCTGTTATTAAGAATGAATTTACCTCAGATTTTCACTTGATGCTTTTCTCCAATAACTTGTGGTGGGGGGAGTAGGCGCTGGGAGAGACATGTGACTGAGACCTGTTATTCAGCAAAGTGACGGATTATGAAGCAGGATATGTCACTAAACCACTGATATCTGTCTAGGCTTAAATAAAACTCGAGAAAACAAAATATATATATATATAGATGGTCTCTGCTCCATCAAGACTGTGGGACTGGCTCTCTGTCTCAACTCCTGTAGAGCAGACAGAACAGACAGATAATTGGAATACAGGAAGCTGTAAGAGCAGTGTTCAAAAAGAATATGATAAAAGTACCAGCAGACACTGAGTGACTGGAGTATCATGTAACACAACTAAAAACTGAAACATAGGTAGAGGGAAACCACTGAACAAAAGACAGAGATACATCAAGGACAAGAACAGAAATGCAAGAAATAGGGCCAAGCACTAAAGAAAGACAGAAGGTGGGAGAAAAGACTTAAAGGCACTTAAAAGGTGATTTTGATTTGATTTGATTTGATTTATTATTGTCACATGTATTAGTACACAGTGAAAAGTATTGTTTCTTGCATGCTGTGCAGACAAAACAGACTGTTTATAGAGAAGGCCAAGGCAGCGGGAGAGGAAAGAACAGAACCACAAAATGGGAAAAAGAGCTTAAACAGCAGCGGATAGTCAAAATGAGAAATCAAAGAGAAATAATGGACAGGAAAACATGATGGATAGAAAAACAGACAAGGGAAAGAGCGAAGCTGTACAGAGGCCACACCTTAGCCACAATATGGTGAGCTTATCACGCCAGCAGAGGGGAAAAAAGTGCAGGTGGAAAAAAATAGCACCATCGGGATTCTCCACCTGTTTAATTTGTTGCCTGTTAGTTTTGTTGGAGTATTTTCAGTCACTAGGAGACTTATCCCTGTAATACACAGTGAAATAAGTGACAAGGTCTTGATTGACTACTGGTCTGGCCCACAGGAACTAGCCGTTCAATAAATTGCCAGTTCCAGCAACAATCTGAATTCTTGTCAAGCTATTGCACACCTGCAGCAACTGTCAGATTCAATGCTTAAAGCTTTTAAACAACACCAATTGTTTGAAGGGCTGCAGAATCGCTCTCACTTGAAACGCTATTGTCGTATTTTGACCTGCTGTGTTTTATGGTGTATTGTTTCACCTTGCTATTGGCATAAGCATCTAAGTATGCCTAAAAAAGGAAGTGAAACATAGCATTTTTGTTACAACTTTCACAGCCTCAAGACTTTCAAAAGTGCTTGAAGGCCACTCAAGTACTTTCTGAAGAGCAGTCACTGTTGTTGTCTGGGTAATATGGCAGTCATAGACGGGAATTATCCCATCCTTCTTGCCACGGGAATCACAGCAGGCGTGGGACGGTATTTTTCCAGTTTTGAGACAAACACAGTCGGAAAATCCTACCCATAGAGTCATAGAATTTTACAGCATGGTCCATCGTGTCCCTGCCAGACATCAAGCACCTATCCATCCTAATCCCGTTTTCCAGCATTTGATCCATAGCCGTGGAATGTTTTAAGGGTTTCAATGCTCTGGTTGCTTTGATTTACCCCCAGTTCCTTCACTTTGTTCATATTCCAAACCTTGAAGGTGTGGCTGGCTTCAGTGTGATGTGTGGTAGTGGCAAGTTGCTGTGCCTTTGACCTGCAAGACTTGGCAAAGTGATTTGAATTGACTTGGGTTGATTTATTATTGTCCCATGCATTAGTATACAGTGGAAAGTACTGTTTCTTGCGCACTACACAGACAAAGCATACTGTTCATAGAGAAGGAAAGGAGTCTGTTATAGTCAGAGCTAGGATGTAGAGAAAGGTGCAAGGTAGACCATTCAAAAGTCTGATGACAGCAGAGAAGAAGCTGTTTTTGAGTTGGTTGGTTAGAGTTTTGTATGCTTTTCCCAAAACAAGAAGTTAGGTTGATTGGCCATACTAAAATTGCCCCTTAGTGTCCTAAGATGCTGAGGTTAGAGGGATTAGCAGGTAATAATATGTAGGGATATGAGGGTAGGGCCTGGGTGGGATTGTGGTTGGTGCAGACTCGATGGGCCGAAGGGCCTCTTTCTGCACTGTAGGGTTCTATGATTCTATGAAGGTGGGAGAGAAAAAATCCGGGGTCCTTAATTATGCTGGCCATTCTTCCGCAGCAGCGGGGAGTGTAAACAGATGAATGGGAGGCTGGTTTGCATGATGGACTGGGGCTATGTTCACAGCCCTTTGTAGGTTTTTGCGGTCTTGAAGGCAAAGTGATTCCAATTGCTACATTATCGGGAATTAAAATTGCCAATAATTTAAACTAAATTATTAAATGTGACGCATGCAATATATTTCAGTGGGTGATGGCTGCTGCCGTTCAGGCAGGATATGCCGAAGAAAACCTTTGCTTCCTTCCTTGACTCTGTGGTGCTTATCTCGGACTGTCCATTCAGCGTGCAGGTACTAATAACAGATTCTAACATGAGGCTTTTTTTTCAATATTGTGTGCAGCAAGCTCCCACTAACAGCAGAATCTTTTTGACATGAATACTGGCCAAGACTTGAGTGATAAAATCATCTGCTCTCACTTAAAACACCATTGGGATCTTTTACATACACCTGCGAGGTCTGAGAGCTTATCACTTCATCTGAAAGATCTCATCACCGATAATACAATAGTGCCTCAGGACTGTACTGGGATGTCAAGCCTGACTTTTGTATGTGAGCCTCTGCAGTGTGACTTGAACAGCCAGTCTCAACACCTTGAGGTCATGGTCAACCACAGCAAGCACAATGCAATTCCTTTTCCTCAAATAATGGATGATTCTTCCTATCTCAGCTGAACTTATCTGTCAGATGAATTGTTGCGGGTGTCGCAGAATCTTCATTTAACTTTCATAACTGTTGCTATAAAGCAACAGCTTCTTCTACAATTCGGGAAGAGGACTGCATTGTGAAGGTCCAAGACCTAAAAGAACATTATGTTCTGGTAAAATTGTCCTGCTAATATACTTAATCAAGGCAAAGGACCTATTGTTTCATGAATGTCCAGAGTGTGTTACACAGCAGCCTACTGGTGCCAACATCTGTTGATAATGCTACCTTCAAGAATTGTTGGGACATTCACCTGCAATGAAGGTGGCACAGTGGGTTAGCACTGCTGCCTCACAGCTCCAGAGACCTGGGTTCGATTCCCAGCTTGGGTCACTGTCTGTGTGGAGTATGCACGTTCTCCCCTTGTCTGTGTGGGTTTCCTCTGGGTGCTCCAGTTTTGTCCTACCATCCAAAGATGTGCAGGTTCGGTGCATTGGCCATGCTAAATTGCCCCTTAGTTCCCCGGAATGCGCATGTTTGAGGGATTAGTGGGGTAAATATGTGAGGTTACGCGGACAGGGCCTAGATGGGATTGTTGTCAGTGCAGACTTGATGGGCCGAATGGCCTGCTTCTGCATTGTGGAATTTCAATGGTTCAAGATTGTAAGTGGTTTTTGTTGTGGTTTGTTCAGTTTCAGAGAGAAAGAAAATTCATTCTCTTCCCATCCAAACAAAACCCCAAGCATATGAAAGGTAACCTGGCAACTATAAAGAGGATATTCCAGTCCTCTGCTGCATTTCTGTTTAGTCCATATTTTTACTCTCACCTGTATACGGTAGTGTATATTTCTAATATAGTGATGACCTATTTATTTGGTGCAAAAGCCAAAAATCTCTCAAGACATTCTGCAGAGTTTTAAATCCCAATTTTTGCCCTGAATCACTGGCTACTTGTGGGATAGTTATTTTATTGGCAAGCATCCCCCCTCCACCAGCCCCCCCGCCTCCTCGCCCCCATACCAGATTCATGCATTTTCCACATGGTGAGCACGGATAAGCAACATTCGTAAGACTCCTGACTTAATCCAGGGAAGGTGATACCAGCTATAATGTCCTATCCAACCCTGTAATGCATTGATTTGATTTTGGTTTGATTTGATTTATTATTGTCACATGTATTAACATACAGTGAAAAGTATTGTTTCTTGCACACGATACAGACAAAGCATACCGTTCATAGAGAAGGAAACAAGACAGTGGAGAATGTAGTGTTACAGTCACAGCTAGGGTGTAGAGGAAGATTAACTGAATGTACGGTAGGCCCATTGAAAAGCCTGATGGTAGCAGGGAAGAAGCTGCTCTAGGTACGTGACCTCAGACTTTTGTTTCTTCTTCCTGAAGGAAGAAGGTGGAAGAGAGAATGTCCAGTGTTGGTGAGGTCCTTAATTATGCTGGCTGCTTTACCAAGGCAGCAGGATGTGTAGACAGTGTCAGTGGATGGGAGGCTGGTTTGCGTGATAAATTGGGCTAAATTATAGACTGAATGTCTCAGCTATGGGCAGCACGGTGGCACAGTGGTTAGCACTGCCGCCTCTCAGCACCAGGGACCAGGGTTCAATTCCAACCTTGGGTGACTGCATGGAATTTATAAGTTCTCCCTCTGTCTGCATGGATTTCCTCTGGGGGCAGCAGTTTCCTCCCACACTCCAAAGTTGTGCAGATTAAGTGGATTGGCCATGCCAAATTGTCCCTTAATATCCCAAGATACACAGGTTCGGTGACTTGGCCGTGGTAAATGTGTGAGGTTATGAGGATAAGGCAGAGGGGAAAGCTTGCTCATTCGGAGATTAAGTGCAGACTCAATGGCCTGAATGGCCATTCCTTCTGCAGTGTGGAGATTCTATGGATTCTACAGAGAAATTTGTGAGACATGGGTATTGCTGGCTCGCCAGCATTTATTGATCATCCCTAGTTGCCCAAGAGCAGTTGAGAGTCAACCACATTGCTGTGGCTCTGGAGTCACATATAGGCCAGACCAGGTAAGGATGGCAAATTTCCTTCCCTAAATGACATTAGTGAACCAGATGGGTTTCTACAACAATTGACAATGGTTTCATGGTCATCAGTAGATTCTTAATTCCAGCAAGTTTTTATTTAAAACAAATTCCACCAGCTGCTGAGGTGGGATTTGAAATCAGGTCCTCAGAACATTAGCTGAGTTTCTGTATTAATAATCTAGTGATAAAACCACTAGCCCATTACCTATGTAAACCACATAGGTTTTTTTTTTAACAACACACCTTACCCAGTCACCTTACACGGTCACTATTACTGATGGTAGGTTTTAAGACTTATTTGCTTGTTTTAATGCTCTGGTGGGATTTGAACTTGTGTCAACAAGATCATTAGTCTGGACTCAGCTTAGTTGAATGATATTACCACTGTGGAGTTGTTTGCATCCAGCATAGTGTCTGCAATGGTGTTGGGTGGAAAGAATAGTTATTTGCAGCATAATAGTTGTCATGGGACAATAGTTATTTAGAGCATCAATTTTAAAAACAGTTCCATCAGTTGATGTGCAATCTGACTTGAATAATATTGACTAACAAACCTCTTTCTGTTCTATAATGACCACTCACTAATATGTCTCCCCGTGTGGCATGGGATGGCTGGTCCTCCAGTTTTAGCTGCTAGCCTGGGGGAGGGATTGGAATTGAGTTGCCTTTGTTGGGTGCCTTTCTCTATATCAAGGCAGGGAACTTGTAACCACTCCATGGAAAATTGTACTGGTTGACTGGATGACCTTCACCAAGGTCGTGGTTCTTGGAAGAATAGTGATGGCTCAGTGCAGCGGCATCGCTGCTCACTTTCCCGAAAGCGCATCATTTCTTTTGTGAGATTGAGATCGTTGGCGAGGCATCCTGCAGCTTGTAGTTCAGGCCTACAAATGACTTCCATCATGTTCAGGATGACTGGCTCATTGTGGAATGACTCGCTGGTACTCAAGTTGCCAGACAAATTGCTCAGGCTAATTATATTTGAGCAGCTGATTCACAGTCAGTGTCATTGCCGATTAATTAAGGCTTTGAGGTCCTCTTCTCTTTGATGTAGGAAGTAATAGCAGCTTCTCAGCAGGGTTGCATTATTTCTTAATTGATTTCACAACCCAGTCTTTCTCGCTAATCTCACTGTTTGGGATTCATCAGACAACAGATCATTGGTTGGCTTGAATTCAGATAACTAATTACAGGTCAGTCGGTGTGAAATATCTTTGCGTTCCCTATCAAGCAGCATTTCCTTAGCTCTTGTTTGCAAAGCTTTTCAACGCTGTTTCCGAGGTGCTTCACAAAGGTTCGAAAGAGTGAACACGTTGCCCAGAATGGAGCTCACCGCAAAAGACCAGCAAAGTTGAACTTTCAGTTTCACTCTGTTTTGACTCCGAGTGTGGCAGTAGCAGTGCTGGTTCGAACAAAGAAGAAAGAAAAGCACAGCACAAGACCAGGTCTTTCAGCCCTCCAAGCCGTGCCAATCATGATGCCCAAACCAAACGAACCTTACTTGATCCATATCCCTCTATTCCCTCCCTATTCACGTATCCACCCAGATGCCTGTTAAATGTTGCTAATGTTCCATCTCCTCTGGCACCGCATTCCAGGCACCCACCACTCTCTGTGTAAAAGCTTTCCCCGCACATCTCCCTTAAACTTTCCCCCTCTCACCTTGAATCTGTGCCCCCCGCCCCACCCCTTGTAATTGATACTTGCACTCTGGTGAAAAGCCTCTGACTATCCACTCTGTTTATATCTCTCAGGATTTTGTAGACCTCTATCGGGTCTCCCCTCTGCATCCGTCTTTCCAGTGAAAACAATCCTAGTTTATTCAACTTAGCCAAAACCCTCGAGACCAGGTGACAACTTGGTGAACCTTCTTTGCAATCTCTCCAACGCTTCTACTTCCTTCTGGTAGTGTGGCGACCAGGACTGCATGCAATACTCCAAATGCAGCCTCACCGAGGTTTTATATAGCTGCAACGTGATTTGCCAGCTTCATTTCATTATAGGCTCTAACCTTAGGGAGGGAACTGCACATATGTTTGGATATTGGGTGAGAATGCAAAAGAATCAACTGTGATGTTTTCTTCATAGGCAGAGTGGCAAGATGCTAATTGACTATGCTCACATATGAAGAATAACCATGGTTCCTGCTGGAACTGTTATATAGCATGATTAAGCAACTTCAGGAAATTAGGAAAAAATAACTCACATTTATGTAGTGACTTTCATGATCACAGGATATACCAAAGTGCTTTGAGGTTAATTAAGTGCTTTTATAATGCACACACTGTTGTAGTATGGGAAAGATGACAGACAGCCTACACGTAACAAGTTCCCGGAAACAGTAACACGATAACGAGCAGGTAATCTGTTATTGAGGCGTTGGTCGCGGGATACACATTTGTCAGAATGCTGAAGATAATTGCCCCGCTCTTGTGAAAAATAATGTCACGGCACCCTTTGCACCCACTTGTGACTGTAGACAGGAGCCTTGCTTTTGACATCTTATTCAAAAGGCGGCACCTCGGACAGTGCAGCACTCCCTCAGTACTCCATGAGAGTATCAGCCTGAATTGTGTGCTGAAACCTGGGACTCAAACCATAACTGCCAGATTCAGAGGTGAGCTATCAACATGGCACAGCAGAAAATAAAACAAAGATTATGGTGCTGTTGTGGTCTGCTGTTAATTACTTTGTGTTGCTGTAAATGTGTTCAGAATCTTCCGTGTCATTACGTAATCTATTATCAGCTCAATGAATTAGCAATGCCCTTTTTATATTTTGATCTGGGACACATGTGGCCTTTTGTGAAATTAAAATTTCACGTTTAACCACTTCATTTACTGTCAGAATTATTCTTACAACAAAACTGTCAACTTTCACAAACATAAGAGGACCAGTACTTTGACCCCTCATCCCTGAATAAAGCACATTGAATCAGAGAATCATAGATCCCCTTCAGTGCAGAAGGGGGCCATTCGGCCCATCGAGTCTGCACCGAATTTTTGGATGGCAGGCCTCCCAAGGAATTGGTTGGCAATGCATCCTGACTGATAATGGCTGCCCTGCAGCCACTTAACATTTAGCGGGGCACTAATTGGCTGAGTGAAACCTCTGCCCCCAACTGAAGGGAGGGAGGGAGGGAGGGTGGGGGGCTGATGTTAGAGATACCTTGGAGAGCTGCCAGCCAATCAGGTGGCCATCTGCTTTGCAGACCCAGCAGGGCCAAATCTGAGCAATGGCCACTGCTGAGACTGCAGCCGGTCTTTGACAAAAAAGAAGTTATTGGAACCAGACTTGAAGGTGAGTCTGGGTTATCAGTGAGGCCTAGCTGGCAGGTCCTAGTGTGGGGAGTGAGAGGGTAGGGGGCTTGGTTTGAGAGGCTGGAAATGAGGTTTAATCCTGGGGAGGTCTCCAAAGCATACAGCAGACTCTTGCCCCACTGCCGCCTCCTCCCCCCCCTCCGCTCCCCACAAAGAGGATGTCCCTGCTCATCCACAACATAAGTGGCTAAAGCTGCTGGGCTACTCACAGTAAGAAGCAAATGCTACAAATAAACCTGTTGGGACTTTAACCTGGTGTCGTGAGACTTCTCACTGCGTTTACCCCAGTCCAACGCCGGCATCTCCATATCGTGGCTACTCACTTGGCATGGGTCCGGACCCTGCTGTAGATAAAATAGCAGCTTCGGCAAGATGAAGCACCTTAATGGCCATTAAATGGCTTCAAAAGGCCCAAGGGTAGGCAAGCATCCAACACCTCCACCACCCCTTCCATCATGAGAGACAGACCAGGTGTGGGCAAGCATGCGGTGGGCTGGCCACACACTGCATTTTATGAATCCACATGCATCCCACTGTCAAACTATGCTGGCAAGGTGTTATGAAATTGCAAATTTTCTTTGATAATGATCCTGTGAAGCACTTAGGGATATTTGATGGTGTTAAAAATACTGTATAATTGTTCATTTGGCAGTATAGAACTTGAGTATTGATGAAAATAGAGGCATGTCAAAGCTTTTTGTTTTGCACTCATCAGAATATCAAAATTGTGGAAAACAACAATTTATTATGTGCGAGAAGAAATTGCTGATTGGTTGGCATGTGGTCTCTGATTAGTTGAGGTGTTGCCATTAAGAATATACCAATGCTTACGAAAATCAAAATACATTTTTCAACAGTAGATGTGATTCCGCAATTGGACAATATTCACTAAATAATCCTTACTGTGCAAAGACTTAAGCTGACAAATAATTTAAAATTGTCTATTGGGTCGCCATGTGTCACATTTGTATGCACTGGATATTAATACACTAATATTAACACACAGGGCCTGCAGACAGAAAGGACAGGTATACACATTGCACCTGTTTCAGCTGAACAAAATAAGTGATAGCCGTTTGCTGGCTCATTTCCCAGGGCAATACCTTGACCAACCAGGGTTGATCAGTTGCTCCAGTTTAAATTTCAAACAATACTTGACAGTTATCTGACAGTCACCATCAACTAGTGTATTCTCCATGGCAAATCCTCTAACAACAAGAGTCCACTTGCCAACAAATCAGCATTCTCCTCTCATAAAGTGCAAATTGTTGTTTTCCCCTCAAACTGATGTTATTGCAAAGATTCCTAGTAAGACCATAAGGCTGTAAGATATAGGAGCAGAATTAGGCCATTCAGCCCATCAAGTCTGCTCTGCCATTCAGTCATGGCTGATAAGTTTCTCAACCTCATTTGCTCACCTTTTCCCTGGAACCTTTGATCCCCTCAGCAAGTAAGTGAGAGATGACATGCCTTTTTTTTCAGTGATGCTATATAAATGCAACTTGTGACAGAAATTCCATCAAAGGGTAAGTAGTATAGTGCCATTTGAAAAGAAGCTTATCTATCTTGTATGCTGTAGTTTTACTGTCCAACCCACCATGGGAATCAGAGTGGGCAAGGAATGGACAGTGGAAAGGGCAGTTGGCCAAGGGTGGGATTTTACAGTTTCAGGTTGAGCTAGGCCATAAAATCCCGCCCACAGATAAAGTTTCTTATGCAACTGAGACAGAAGAAATTTAGAATTAAATCCATTCCCTTACAGGTTTCTGCATCACAAAACCACCCTGGTTAAGACAAGATTATGTGCATTTTTCATAAGGATGACGTGTTAATTTTGTGTTGGCATAGCTTAACTAAAAAGCCCTTAATGTAAAAAAGATTCATTGTATTTTATTAGACCTGTGCCTCATATTACTGCAGGGAATAATAATGTTTTTTCTAGCCACACATTATCCCTGGCAGTAGATCAAAACCCATGATATGTATTTCAAGAAGATGTACTGCGAACATTCTTCAGATAGAAATTAATTGTCTGAAGCATTACTTTCTACTCTATACTCTCGTTCTTTTTAATGAATGAAATATGTAGCTGGCCTCAGAGCTGCAGCAATTGGAGTTCGCTCCCGCACTTGGTTGCAAGCTTGTTATGTGTGTATAACACAGTGATTCACAAATAAAGAATCTGACTCTCTCTCCCAAATCTGACCCTGGAAGAACATCAGTTTAACAGTATAGAATCATAGAACCCTACAGTGCAGAAAGAGGCCCTTCGGCCCATCGAGCCTGCACCGAACACAATCCCACCCATATCCCTACACATTATACTCACTAATCCATGCATCCCTGGACAGTACGGGACAATTTCTTAGCATGGCCAATCAACCTAACCTGCACATCTTTGGACTGTGGGAGGAAACCGGAGTACCTGGAGGAAACCCACACAGACACGAGGAGAATGTGCAAGCTCAACACAAACAGTGACCCAAGCCGGGAATCGAACCCGGGACCCTGAAGCTGTGAAGCAGCAGTGCTAACCACTGTGCTACCGTGCTGCCCATATGTCCACTGAACTGTGTTTTGTAGACCTAATAACCTTTACAGCTTGTAATCTGGATGCTCAGTTGTAGTAAGGGTGGTTGATACTTGGTCATCTAGCTCTTTATAGTCAGTAACAGTCCATGGAACGTAATGCTAACAATTGAGTGAAAATTGCAGGGAAGTAGTGAGAGGTAATACTGTCTCCTGGAGGTGGGGATGCTGCGGCGGTGGGAATGCTTGGGGGTGGGGATGTTTCAGGGGTGGATGGATTTGTTGAGACAGAGAATGACCACAAAAAGGTAGGGAAAGTGAGAGTTAGCAGCGTGAACTGGAGGATGGAGTGGAATAAATAATGGGTGAGAGAAACCAAGGAAGGGAGTGGGGCAAGGCCCAAATTTTAGCTAACAAAGTGGACAGCTCGAGTCAGGAGATTTTGCTCATTGCTGCACCCACCCGGTTAAGAAAGCACCTTGGCTGGCACAATCTTCAATCCATGCTCCATGCCAGCTCATTCCCCCTACCCACATTGAATAGCCACTCATACCTTCCATGCTCGTTCGCCCAATATACAGTATGTACAGAACCACTGAACCCCATGGTAACAATGGCATGTGCAAAACTGCTTAGAAAAAAAATCACTTCTTCATAACTCTTAGGGAAAAAGAGGTGTTGCTACAATTCTATCAAAATGTCAGGCGGTAAGTTGTCAATATCAGAATTTTTGACCACTTCACTCCTCTTTACCTTCTGCAAATAACCATTGAGTTGTTGACAAAGAGATTACAGAAAACAAACTTATTATAACCACATAAAGATGTCAATCAGCAGTGTGTCAAAAAGGTACCCATAGAGATAATATGAACCTGAGCTCTCTGGACAATTAACTCCCTTCCTTCTGTTTACACAAACTGAGAGGAAAGGAGGGAGAAAGAAGTACACTGGCGATAGATAGATGAAGCAACACCAAGAAAGGGAGGGAGAGAGGGAAACAAAGTGGGAAGGAAAGGAGGGAACAATGCAAACTAGGAATGGAGGGATTGAGAGAAAGAAATTGCGACCAAAATTGCACCCATTTCGAGAAGAGATTATCTTTCCTGTGAGATTCAACTGAAATTCATTTGCATGATGTTGAATGCAGAAATTTCTGTGAGCCAGCGCAATCACACAGCGATTTAAAATCTAAGTTCCCTTTATAATTTTACCTTTAACATTTTCCTTTGTGCTTAAAGGTAGTAATTTGGCAACGTTTGATTAATACAGCTGAAAATAGGTTACTCACCAAAAATGCATTCATAATCACAGCTTCTATCCAGGAGCTTGAGTAACTCAATTTCAAATGGCTACAAATTACTTTAAAAAAAAAGCCATTTGCTGGATAGATGAGGCCACGTTTGTCAATTTCTCAGTAAATCAGTGCAAAAATCACATTTGAAATCTTTAAAAATCTCATTTTGTATCAAAGGTTCAGCCTAATACTTGGAAGTTTCACAAAGGCCTGCAAATGAGTGTAGTTAATCGAAACTCCCATTGGCGATTTATTCACCCTGAAGGCTTGGCCAGTTTTGTGAACGGGGTCCATTCCTGGCGCAGTTTCTAAAAATCAACGTGAAAGGTTGCCAAAGCTTGAGGAGCGGTGATCTCAAACTTGGCTGGAATTTTTCCCATTCCGCCTGGGAATGGGAAATTGTGGGGAGGAGGGGGTGTGGTGGTGATGGTGGGGGAAAAGACCATGGAAAAGCCAGTTCACCTCAGGTGGGATTTTACAGTTTAAAGATGAGTGAGACCCTAAAATCTCATCCTGTGCCTCAAATTCTGGGATGTTTGGTGCTGGTTTACCTGATTTGGACTGAATTGCATCAAAGAGGTCAACAGAATTGATATAAAACATCTAGGTCCATTTGTCATTAATTCTTTCTGTTTTCCACAAATTGCAATTTTGATTTTGATTTGAGTTGATTTGATTTATTATTGTCATGTGTATCAGTAAACAGTGAAATAGTATTGTTTCTTGCGCACTATACATGCCGTTCATAGAGAAGGATACGAGAGAGTGCAGATGTAGTATTATAGTCATAGCTTGAGTGTAGAGAGAGATCAAATTAATGCAAGGGAGGTCCATTCAAAAGTCTGACGGCAGCAGGGAAGAAGCTGTTCATGAATCGGTTGGTACGTGACCTCAGACTTTTGTATCTTTTTCCCGATGGAAAAAGGTGAAAGAGAGAATGCCCGGGGTGCGTGGGGTTCTTAATTATGCTGGCTGATTTTCCAAGGTAGCGCGAAGTGTAGACAGAGTCAATGGATGGGAGGCCGGTTTGCATGATGGATTGGACTACAGTCATGACCTTTTGTTGTTACTTGCTGTCTTGGGCAAATCAGGAGCCATACCAAACTGTGATACAACCAGAAAGAATGCTTTCTATGGAGCATCTGTAAAAGTTGGTGACAGTCATAGCTGACTTGCCAAATTTGCTTTTAAGCTTCACTGCAAGACTAAAAGTCATATGCTATTTGGGTTTTGATGATAGCTAGTCGATCAGCTCGGGGAAATCATTTCCTTGGCTTTGTTGGAACGTAAGTCCATGAAATAAGAGTCCAGTTTTGTTCATTTTATTTCTACTTCCATTATTTAGTTTCTGCAAGCTAATTTTTCATCTTTTGGGTTTTCTGTGCCTGGAAAAAATAGTAATAATGCAAAGAGACACCATTCTATAGTTGTCTGTTGATGCTCAAGCCAACCGGGCGAACAGTTCCAATCAACTTGAACTGTTTTGGAGGGGTTGCAAGAAATATTCAACTTTATTATGTCTTACTTTTCCTCAAACAGCATTACGGAGAAAGGTGTTGCTTTATTTATAGATCTGGATTAGATTATGTGAAAAACAATCTCTCTTTCAATGTTTGTATTTTTATTTTCACAAAGTCCCCTGATGAGAGACCAGATAAACCATGCATTTATATAAAGTGTTGCCATTCACGATGAAAGTCGAACAGATTGTATTCACTTTCAAGCTTTTTATTCTATCAGGTTTAGCCTTCAGGCTGCAACCCTACATCTAGCAGTGCATCTATTCTTTGAGCAACACAGACTTTCCAAGGGTATTTTTGATGTATCCTCAGATAGCCATTTAATCATTTCACAAATCTCTTTTGTGATATCTTTTTAAAATCTCTCTGCACTTACTTTGCAAGTGACATTCACGCCTCACAAGTCCCAGACAACAACCACCTCCAATAAGAGAGAATCCACCCAACAACCCTTTGACCTTCAAAGGCTTACTGCACCAGCATCTCCACATGGGCACCAAATGCTGGCCTTACCAGTGAAAGTCGCATCCTGTGGATGAATACAAATAATAGAACTATAGAATCTCACACCACAGCGGACCACTTAGTCCATCAAGCCTTGTTGCCTCTTTGAAAGAGTTCTCTTACTTAATCCCTCTTCACAGCTGTCTTCCCATAACTCTATGCTTTAGTACTTTAGTTCAAGTACTGACCAATTACCTTTTGAACATTCCTATGCAATTTGCGTTCATTGGACTTTCACGCAGTATATTTCAGAACATTTCAGATCAGAACACCCACGGACAAATAATTTCTTCTAATTTCCCCTCTAGTTTTTCCTCAGCATTAGAAATCTGCAATCTGTTACATATGGGGTGGGGGGGGGTCAATTTAAACTGGCTTGATTTCTCCGCTCTCTACCTCTCCATAAACAGAAAGGTGTTTTTTTATTCTGATTGTCCCCTTTATAAATGGTGGTGTCTTTTCCCTAACCCTTAAATTTGGAAATGTTCAAATCCTCTGTTAATAACTTGTGCAACAGACTTGAGATAAGAAAAACAAAAGGATTGGTTTATTTTTGTGCGCACACACACACACACACACACACACACACATACACATACACTCGTGCGCGTGCACACATACACACGTGAGCGAAGGATTTTGCAACATCCACTCCTTTTTACATGCGCACAATAAATGTGGGATAAGAAAAATGGAAAAGAGTTTGGCGTACAACCACATGCTCCAAGGTTCCAACAATTGGCAGGTTTGATAATGGCAGCAGTTCTTTCTGTGCCACCGGCTTGATGGCAGATAGTATAGGCTGTTGTTCTGGAGTTCTGTTCAAGTTGAAGGTCAAATGGGAAGTGCCGGAGTTTGGTTCCAGCAGATGGTATTACAGGTCAGTTTAGGGGAGATCATGTGAACACCTCCTCAATGTTGGACACAGAATGAATGGAATCTTTAATTTCAGCCCCAGGATTCCTCTTGATTATTGAAGACACAGATGTCAGATTAAGTGATGCTCTCTTTGAGAAAACCGTTGTGTTAGGACAGCTAATGATTTGGTCATTAGCACCATTATGAGAGATTAAGAGCTGGAAAGGTTTTTTCTCTTCGAAGTTAGCTGCAATAGACTCACCATCTCTGCGGCCAGTGTTACTTCTGAACAGCGCAAGGCATCCAGCTGACTGGCTGAACCATTTTGTCCGCTGTTCATTTTGCATGAAAGCACGGAAAGTGGCTTTATTAAAGAGTATATATTTATCTTTCACGTCTCGTCCATAACAGATCTCTGGTTGCTGGAGAAAACAGCTTCTCCTGAGCAGCTCTATCAAACCCCTCTTAACTTTGAAAACCTCCATTACATTTCATTAATAATAATGCAATCACTTCAGCCTAAGAGGAACACTTGCATTTTAAAAAAAAAATAAAGAACTTTGAATATCATGTTGCTCCATTGGGCCATGACAAACAAAATACAATTATTAATGATGAGGATAAGTAATTACAGTGGAGAAAAAATACTCAGAAGAATAGCTTTTGTGATTTAACCCTTGTTAATGAACCCTCCCCACCAAATACTCTAATCTAATGTATAATTATGGCTCTCTACCTCCGAGAGTACAATAAATTCTTTAAGCACCTGTCGAGGGAAAAAGGAAATCAGGAAACAATAGGACAGCAGATTTGGAAAAGAATTGGGTTGAAAAAGCATTGATAGGTCATCATTTACATTAGGTGAAATGTTCACGGAAATTTGCATAATTACCTCCCTAATGTGCTTGTAAAAGGAGAGACATTCATATTTTGTCCCTTACTCTTCCTTCTCCCTTTCAAATCTGCAGTCAAAAGGGTACAAACTCTTTCCCCGTGTCTTCAGAATTTCCTTAGTCTCCTGCACTCAATTCTTTTCCCTCCCGCCCTTGATAAATCCTAGCCAGTTTTTTTCTCCTTGCGATTGAACTGGTGCCAAGTCATTTATTCACACAGGCTCTGTAAGGCATGGATAAATTTATTCTATCTAGCATTTAATAAAAAGTTGAATTAAAAATTGACTTATGCTATGACATGCTTAGTTTTGCCCTTCTAGAGTTTGAATTCTGAAACTACGGGCCCTTTCAAGAACGTGATGTGTCATCAATCTCCTAGTTGTGTGACAAGGCCACTGATTTCTTACAGTCCTACTTGAGGCGGTTGTTTAATAATTAATTTTTTCGTTGCTGAAGTACTCAATAAAGTAGATTGAAACATTTTATTCAAGGGCAAGATATTACATCTTCAACACGGGGTGAAAAAGAAATCTCATTCCCATGCAAAGGTTGGGCCATAAATCAAAACGTAGTTTAATAAAATCCTTATTTTCTAACAATGATTTTTTTTTCGCCTTGAAACGCAGATTATGTTTTAAAGACCTGTAAATTTATATTTTTAATTTGTGGCAATATTGTCACTATTTGTCTTACCTGTGAGTCATAATGCTGTCTGCACTGATGAATTGAGTTTGATGTGGATTTTTCAGGGATTATATTGTTCTAGGTTTGCTGAGTAATGTTACAGCTACTTTGCAAAGGCATTACACTTGATGCAAGTGTGTTCTGCACAACTCAGTCTTCATAACTGTCAAGGCATCTGACTTTTACAAACTGGGAGTCATGCTAAAAATCTGTGCTGATGGTCAATTCACTTACACAAAAAATGCTCAATTGCTGACAAGTAGAAAGACTGCAGGCAATTGGACTGTCGCCTGGTTACAACAACACCTAGCATAATAAAAGCATAACTTCCCCTGAGGATGTATTTGTTTGCTATTATGCTGAGCTGCTCGAACTACCTCTGAAAATTCTTTTTGAATTCCACGCGTCCATAATATTTTGGCTTGATAAGGTTTGATTTGGTTTGATAAGGTACCTCACAAGAGGTTACTGCAGAAGGTCAGAGGACATGGAGTTGGGGGTAGGGTGTTAGCGTGGATAGAGGATTGGTTGTCAAATAGGAGGCAGAGAGTGGGGGTCAATGGGTGCTATTCGGATTGGCGGTTGGTGACTAGTGGGGTGCCCCAGGGGTCGGTGCTGGGGCCTCAGCTATTTACCATTTATATAGATGATCTGGAGGAGGGAACCGAGTGTAGGGTGTCGAAATTTGCTGATGACACCAAGATTGGGGGAAAGGCAAATTGTGCGGAGGGTGTGGAGAGTCTGCAGAAGGATCTAGATAGGCTGGGCGAATGGGCCAGGAAATGGCAAATGGAATTTAATGTTGGCAAGTGTGAGGTGGTCCACTTTGGTAGGAAGAATGGTAGGAAGGACTATTACTTACGGGGCGAAAAACTGCAGCAGGCGACGGTGCAGAGGGACCTCGGGGTCCTTGTGCATGAGTCGCAAAAACCCAGCCTGCAGGTGCAGCAGGTGGTCAGGAAGGCGAATGGGATGCTGGCCTTCATAGCGAGGGGGATTGAATATAAAAGTAGGGAGGTCTTGCTGCAGCTGTATAGGGCATTGGTGAGGCCGCAGCTGGAGTACTGTGTGCAGTTTTGGGCGCCGCACCTGCGCAAGGATATTTTGGCCTTGGAGGGAGTGCAGAGGAGGTTTACTAGGCTGATACCGGAGTTGAGGGGGTTGAGCTATGAGGAGAGGCTGAATAAACTAGGCTTGTACTCGTTAGAGTTTAGAAGAATGAGGGGAGATCTCATTGAGACGTATAAGATGATGAATGGGATGGATAGGATAGAGGTGGAAAGACTCTTCCCGCTCAAAAAAGACAGTAGGACTAGGGGGCACAGCCTCAAGATAAAGGGGGGGCGGTTCAGAACGGAGTTGAGGAGGAACTTCTTCACTCAGAGGGTGGTGAATCTCTGGAATTCTCTGCCCGTTGAAGTGGTGGAGGCTGCCTCGCTAAATATTTTTAAGAAGCGGGTTGATGGGTTTTTGATAAGAGAGGGGATTAAGGGTTATGGGGAGAGGGCGGGAAAGTGGAACTGAGCCACGACAGATCAGCCATGATCTTATTGAATGGCGGGGCAGGCTCGAAGGGCCAGATGGCCTACTCCTGCTCCTATTTCTTATGTTCTTATGTTCTTATGTTCTTATGTTCTTCAGATACCGGGCCAAGTTCTCCCACCTCACCTGCAGCTGGGATTTTCCAGTCCCGCTGCAATGAATGGAGATTTGGCTGATTCGCCCTTTCCACGGCAATGGGGCGCGAACGGCTGCAGAATTCCAGCCGTCAAATCAACGTTAGCTTCAGGAGTCTGAATAGAAAAGCAAACATTCCGAAGTGTTTTAATGTGTCATTCAGGATGAAGACCCATCAACTTCCTTTGGCTATCTGAATTTTCTTAACTCTGGCTTCAGAAACCCATCAACTATTACACCGTGGTGAATTATTCACTTAGTTTTACAACCTTGAAGTGGGGAAATTCCATTTGTCAAAGTATCACTTTGTGCCAGTTTGTGTATGGTTTGGACCAGCTAACTTCACTCACAGAATCAGTCACAGAGAGGAGAATTTAGTCCGAGCAACCTCAAAGCCAGTATCTGCGCAGTAAGAGGACAGTGTTCTAATCCGCTGGACACCTGACTCCACGTCAGTCATTCACTGTGATCACTGAAAGTTTTTTAAATGACTACTTAAGAAGGGAGCTACTCCCAAAGTTGGCCACTTTTGTTCCACAATTTTTAACATGGTGGCACCGCGGCCTCACAGGGAGGGCCAGGGACCTGGGTTTGATTCCATGCTTGGGTCACTGTCCGTGTGGAATCTGCACGTCCTCCTCTGGATGCTCTGCTTTCCTCCCAGAGTCTAAAAGATGTGCTGCTTAGGTGCATTGGCCGTGCTAAATTCTCCCTCAGTGTACCTGAACAGGAGCCGGAGTGTGGCGACTGGGGGACTTTAACTTCATTGCAGTGTTAATGTGAGCCTACTTGTGATAATAATGAATAAACTTACAACTTAATTATGGTGGCAACAGTCATTCATGCTATGTAACCATCTTCCAAAAGCTCTAAACAGCAGTTTAATATGATTCCAGTTGCAAAGAGGAGTTATACTCAACACAAAATGTTAACTCTCTCTCCACATATCCTGCTGAGTATTTCCAGCACTTTCTGTTTGTGTTGCAGTGGGATATTCTTCTTGATGACAGAGTTATGTGCTGTCCCTAAATCTTTGAAGCCATTCTAAACTGTTGCTTGGCATTGTTTGAATTTAAAACAGCACAGGGTCACTACACACCTCCTTCAATCTCGGCTCCACTCGCCTGGAGGTGAGCTACACACCTCCTTCAATCTTGGCTCCACTCGCCTGGAGGTGAGCTACACACCTCCTGCCATCTCGGTGAAACCTAACTAATGAAGCTCTCCCAGCCCTGTCTATTTCAGGCTGGGTTGTGGGTACAATCTAATGGAGTGCGTTGAAGTCGTTAATTTGGAGTGCCAAAACAAAATAAAAGAGGTTGTTGCTTGCCCTTGGGGAGAACAGTTCAATATGTCCTTAACATATTAATGTGCCAGGCTCTGAGTAACTAACCATGGCTTCAGGGAGGATCCAGGGATTTGGTGTGAAGATAAATATGTACGACATCTTTTGAGAAACACACCCCTTGACTAATTGATCCATTTTCATTTGAATTACAACGAGGAGACTGAAGTAATTAATCTGCAGTTATCTAATACAAATATCTTCCAGTGGTTTCATGAGAAATGCAATTGCAACTTAATAAGGGACATTTTGTTTTCTTGAGAAACTCTTAAGAGCACACTAGCAGACACATTTGCAGAGAGAAAGGGTTTATTTAAATGCTTTCTATTTCTGCCCGACAGCACTGGAATGCTGGATTAATGCATAATGCATTTTGTAGAATTTCACTCTCATTAGATAATTTGAATATCTGGTCTGTTGCATCAGCCATTGTCAGGGGTTCAATATAAAGCAGGAATTTGAGACTTTCTCTGAATTAAATTGCTGTTCTACTCAGTGGACACCCCCACTAGTAAATCTCCGTCTTGCCCAGTAAGTAGGCCATATGGACAAAGAAAATGCCATGCTTGATTCTTTGTCTGGATCGAGGTGGCATTAGGGATGGATGCAGTAATTGGTCTTCATGTTCTAAGGCTAAGAAGAGAAAGATACGCTATGGTTCCTTTTCCTTTATCATTTTGTAAAGCTATATCCTCAGTACTTGGATTTGTTGCATATTGGTTATGTTCATCATTGAGTAATCCAGAGGCTTACACTAATGATCAAGAGATAGAAGCATTGGGGTGAATGTTTTTGCTTCAGAGGTAGGTAGGGCCATGCCAATTCATATCAACCCAACCGCATGCTTGAC
The DNA here is from genome assembly GCF_965287045.1 of Carcharhinus amblyrhynchos. Classification (NCBI taxonomy): domain Eukaryota; kingdom Metazoa; phylum Chordata; class Chondrichthyes; order Carcharhiniformes; family Carcharhinidae; genus Carcharhinus; species Carcharhinus amblyrhynchos. Next base: position 6,246,741 of record NC_137333.1, on the reverse strand, counting down.
CTTTCTACCCTTCAATCTAATTCACCAGTATCCACCTTGGGCAGTCCTCAGGGACCATGTTGTGATGAAATAAATTAAAGTTTTAAGAAATGTAATATAGCCTTCATTAGCTTAAAAACCTCCCATTCATGGAAGCCCATTAACACCTTTTACATCTCAAGTGGTTAATATCTTGCAAAAAAACAAGCTTCTATTCATACCTCACACCAAAGACAGCTAAACCTCTTTAGTCGTCAATCAAATTGTGTACTCAGCAGCACCCAATAAAATAATTGTAAGTTGTGGAAATAAGCCAAGCATTCATAAAGCGCCCTTAGGGAAATGTTAACATGCAACTGCTGAAACTGATAGAAAATAGCTTTTATGACTCTCACAGATACCTGCAATCATTTTTCTTTCAATTTTTAAAGAGCTGGTGATTTAAATAACTGCACATCATAACAGTAATGCAGAGTCATCTGTGTTTCAAGAGCATTTCTGTCTATTCCATAAATTTGTGACGTCCACACTGCAGGTTAAGTCCCTGGCAACAGCCAAAATGGGCTCTCTTTGAGCTCTGTACTGGTTTTCGATGACCCTGTCACATTGGAGTTTTCCTCGTGAGTGAACAACATCCAGCTCGCTTTCCCTACTGGCTAAGATTGGACCTGTTGGAAATGGGCATGATTTCTATGTCTGGGTCACTCCACCATTTTGGAAGCTCTGCACTCCACGAATCTTAAAAATCCAATCTGTGAGGCAGGGGAATTTAAATTCTACAAATCCGGATTAGATAGCTAGTGGTGGTGGAGATTGTGTGGCTGCTTAATTGTTGTAAAAACTCATCGGCTGGAATCTTCCAGCCATTCCCGCTGATGGAATCTTCTGGTCTTGCCTACAGCGAAACTCCACCGTCGGTTTCCTGATGGCAAGGGATGTTTACATCAGGAAATCCGTTTGACAGTGGCGGGACCTTCCAGCTAATGATGAGCCCCCTCCACGGCAGAAGATGTCACAAGAACATGGAAAACCGCACTCTCAGAGCCAGATTTATCTCCCTCTCCATAGTGTGCTTGGCAGTGATGGGAGGTGGTGCACCACTCGCTGTCAGTGGGATCTTATCGTCCTGGCATTGGAAGTGAGGTTTCCCATTGAATGTACCCCTTGCTGCCAGGGAACCTGCGGCACGGGTGCACCACCGGCAGGACTGTAAGATCCCGTCAGCGTGAATGGCAGCAAGGTTTCAGCAATGATGTTTACAAATGTTCCACAGGGAAGGAAACCTGCCTTTCTTACCCAGTCTGGCTTATATGTACCTCTGAATCCATGGCAATGTGCTTGATTCTTAACTGCCCTCTGAGGTGCTCTAGCAAGCCACTCAGTTGTCAAGAATATAGCTCACCATCTCCTTTCTAGGGCATCTGGAGCTGGGCATCATTGCTACCCTTTATCCAATACGCCAGTAACACCTTGCGACTGAATCAGAGCTATTAACAGCTGAGATTTTGCCTATCCGGGTAATAATAGTCAGTACAGACTCTCCATCTGCTTGTCCCAGACACTACAAGAATGAGATTGCACTTTTTTTTAAAGAAAGAAGCTTAGTTCAATCTAAATTTGGTCTCTCTGCGGAGAGTGTACACACGCAGATACTGAGGCTCACAATAGCGGGTCCACGTGGTCAAATAAAATTTGGAGGCATTCAGACACTTCCTTCTCATTCATGCCATTATGGCTGTTTGTGTGATGCACCATAAGGCACTCAGCAGTTGTAGAAAGCAAAATATGCATTCCTTCATGTCCGTTAAAGTCTAAATGTAAATCCAGGAAAATGCATCGTTTATTGTTTTGCTTCTGTCAAAACCAACGGTGGATGATTTTGCTCATTTTCCAAAGTAAATCAGCAGAGAAACGCTGTAATTATATGTTTCTAGGCTTAGTGAATGGAAGTTCTGGACTGCCTGATATCTGTTCACTGAGCGCCCTGAGATATGTTTGTGCTGCTTTTATTTTTTTAGCCACGTCCAGATGGGACACCGCACGCAATTGGAGTGTGTCTGCTCAAGCGTAGGATCTCTAGCATAGTCTGCCTTGTCTCACAGTGAGGCTTCTGTGCAAACAGATTGTTGACAGTGGACATCCTCGCTGCGAGAGAATAAGCGGAGACCTTTGTGGGACAATAACGGAAAGCATGTGGAGAAAGTGGGAGATAATAAACGGAGGGAGCCTCCCCCCGCACACCCCCTCACCCTCAGCACAGGTTATGTTCCAACTGCAGCTAAACCAGCTAGTTCCAAACTTCAGGCTCAGAACTGTCTGTCAGTCCAACCTTTTCCCTGAAAGTGTTTGCTGTTGAGGGCTGTACAAAAGGATTATCTCATCCTGCTCTCAGTGTAACATCTGCTAACCCATTAAGCAATTGCAGTAGAGTCAATTTACAATCCAGGGGCAGACAACCATGTTGTCTGTCTTGCCTCAATTGTTAGCACTCTCACCTTCCAAAACAGAAAGTGTCCCACTCCAGAGACAGAGAACCAAACTCCAGGGTGACTTTTGGTGCGGTACTAAAGGAGGGCTGCATCGTCAGAGGTGTTATCTTTGGAACAAGGGGCGACACGGTGGCACGGTGATTAGCACTGCTGCCTCATAGTGCCAGGTTTGAGTCCTGGCTTGGCTCCATGAAGAGTGCAGAGAAAGTTTACCAGGATGCTACCCAGACTTGATGGTTTGAGTTATAAGGAGAAGCTGGATAGACTGGGACTTTTTTCTCTGGAGTGTAGAAGGCTGAGGGGGTGATCTATAAAATAATGAGGGGCACAGATCAGCTAGATGGTCAATATCTTTTCCCAAAGATTGTGGAGCCTAAAACTAGAGGGCACAGATTTACGGTGAGAGGGGAGAGATACAAAAGGGTCCAGAGGGGCAATTTTTTCATTAGAATGGGTGAGTCGGGGGGCATCACATCTCTTTGCCAACCACCACGTGGGGATTGATGGTTGAAAGCGTGGCGTGACCACACATGTCAGGAAAGACGGCTGAAGGAAACTAATTTAAAAGTCAGTGATTTATCAGACAGAATATCTTCACTGTGGAGGAATGCACGCTGGCTGGAAGCTCAGAATACAGTTTAATGAAATTCCTATTCCTGTTCAAACGGACTGAATTTTAAACAAAAGGTTAATTTGTTGGAGAAGTCAATATTCTATAAAGTCATTTGCCCTGTCACAGATATTAATAGATGTTATTTATCCTGTTGTGGATGTGCCATATTGAAGAGGAGGACTCATCTTCTCGGCTGAAAAAGTTGAATATTTTGCAAGTACCACTTTAATAGAATTTTTAATAGTGCCATTAACTTTGTCCGATAAATAATCACATCCCCATTGTTGAAACTCGAGATTTTAAAATATATGCAGATTAAAAGATGTGCAGGTTAGAAGGATTGGCTATGGTTAAAAAAGAAATGCCCGTTTGTGTCTCAAGATGTATGGGTTAGATAGATTAGCCACAAAATATATATGGAGTTATGGGGATAGGGCAGGGGAGAGCGCTGGGGTAAGATATTCTGTTTGAGTATTCAGTGCAGACTTGATGGGCAGAATGGCATCATTCTGTACTGTAGGCATTCTGTGATTCTATAAAAAGGCTTGCAATTATATGGCACTTTTCACAATAACTGGACATCCTTCAATGCTTTATAGCCAATGAGATTTCTTTTTAAGTGTAATCATTGTTGTAATGGGGGAAACACAGCAGGCAATTTGCCCTCAGCAAGCTCCTGCACACAACAACATGATAAAGACTGGGTGCATCTGTTTTTTTGTGATGTCAATTGAGGAATATTTGATTTGATTTCATTTATTAATGTCACATGTACTGGGATACAGTGAAAAGTATTATTTCCTGTGCACTATATAAACAAGACCTACTGTTCTTAATGTACTGAGGGGAGAAGGAAAGGAGAGGTGCTGAAGATAGTGTTGCAGTTACAGATAGAGTGTAGACAAGGATCATCTTAAAAATGATTCAAAATTCTGATGGCAGCAGGAAAGAAGCTGCTCTTGAGTCGGTTGGTACACGTTCTCAAACTTCTGTATCTTTTTCCCGATGGTAGAAGGTGGAAGAGAGTATGTCCAGGATGTGTAGGGGCCTTGATTATGCTGGCTGCTTTTCTGAGGCAGCGGGAAGTGTAGATGGAGTCAATGGATGGGAGACTGGTTTGTGTGATGAACTGGGCTACATTCACAACCCTTTGTAGTTTATTGCGGTCTTGGTCAGAGCAGGAGCCATACCTATCTGTGACAGATCTGAAAAGGATGGTGTACCTGTAAAAATTGGTGAGATTCGTACTGGGCATGCTGAATTTCCTTAGCCTCCTGAGAAAATAGAGCTGTTAGTGAGCTATTTTAATGATAGTGTCGGCTATAGATATTAGATATAAACATTAGACAGAGATAAATATGAGCCAAGACAACAAGATGAACCCAAAAGTCTTCTTTGGAATTGTGACATGGGATCATTTGCTTCCATTCAAGAGGGTTTTGGTTAAATTGTTGTTCAAACAAACAACACCATCAACAGCGCAGCACTCCCTCTGTACTCCAGAAGCAGGTCAGCCTTACTTTTGTTTGACTCAAATTCTGCAATGGGACTTGAACCCCGAACTTTGGAATGTAAAGGCAAAGCATTCTACCAACTGAACCCCAGCTGTTGCGTGGGATTTGCTGATTTTATTTCTATTTAAGCTTGTGCTTCATTTCCTTAAAGAATAGAAGTTGGAGCAAAAAGGTTGGAAGAAAACAGTTAACCAGAAATGAAATGAGAGGAAAAAAAAATGTTTTATTAAAACCCCTAAACAAGTCTTTGTGATTGATAATATGATTACATGGTTTGTGTGAGGGGACATAGTCAAAATCCTCCACAGGAATATAATTGGGCATTACTAAGGCAATGATTTTTCTTCTTTCGATGCATATGCTTGTGAAATATGGTTTAGCATATGCTGTAACTTAGTCTCAATCTGGCATATTCAGATAACATTTCTTTTCAGAGGACCGTAGGATCCCTATTATGCAGAATGAAGCCATTCAGCCCATCGTGTCTGCACCAACTCTCCAACAGAGCATCTTAGCCAGGCCCTTTCCCTGTATCCCCACATATTTTTCCCACTAGTTCCTCTAACCGACACATCTTGGGACACTGAGGAGCAATTTAGTATGGCCAATCTACCTAACCTGCACATCCTTGGACTGTTGGGGGAAACCAGAGGAAACTCACGCAGAAGCAGGAAGAATGTGCAGACTCCACACAGAGAGTGACCCCCAAACTGGGAATCGAACCCGGGTCCCCGGCACTGTGAGGCAACAGTGATAACCATTGTGCCACCGTGCCATCCATTTGCAGGTTGTGTTTCAGTTTGGTTTAATTATTTGAAAAATGAAGACATGGGGCAAATGTGCAAACTCCGCACAGTCACCTGAGGCTGGAATTGAGCCCAGGTCTCTGCTGCTATGGGCAGCAGGGTGAATCACTGTGCCACTGTTTTATTTAGAATCATATAAAATATCATTGCTTCTTCTTTGGCTTCATGATCACATTGGATGAAAATAGAGCTATATTTCTAAGCAAACATGCACATCTCCCAGGAGGCGTGCCTAATCAAACAAGAGGGTAATTATTCAAGGAATAATTAAGAAAAATCATGCAGTTTAAATGAGTTTTTCCAAGATAATCGAGGGACATAGAAGTTATGGAGAAGATTTATGGGAACTGGAATTTCCTCCATGGGCAGTCAGAAGTTACAACTGAAGTTGTGCCAAATTTTCCAGTGCCAGATTTTGTCCAAATGCCTTTCTAATTTTTTTGGAACATGATTGAACTAAAATGCCCGGGCATTGAGTTTAAAAATTGGCAAGTCATGTTGCAGCTTTATAAAACCTTAGTTAAGCTGCATTTGAATACAGCGTTCAATTCTGGTCGTTACACTACCAGAAGGATGCAGAGGCTTTGGAGAGGGTACAGAAAAGATTTACCTGTTTGTTACCAGGAATGGAGGACATTATCTGTGAGGAGAGGGTGGAGAAGCTTGGTTTGCTTACACTGGAATGATGGAGGTTGAGACACGACCTGATAGAAGCCTACAAGATTATGAAGGGCATGGACAGAATAGATAAGAAACTTTTTCCCAGGATGGAAGAATCAATTATAAGGGGACATAGGTTTAAGCTGCGAGAGGCAAGGTTTGAAGGAGATGCACGAGGCAAGTTTTTAACACAGAGGGTGGTGGGTGCCTGAAACTCGCTGCCAGGTGAGATAGTGGAAGCAGATATGAGAGTGACTTTTCAAGGGTGTCTGGACAAATACATCAATGCAATGGGAATAAAAGGATATAGTCCCTGGAAGGGTAAGGGTTTTTAGTTCAATCAGGGAGCGTGGTCGGTGCAGGCTTGGAGGGCTGAAGGGTCAGTTCCTGTGCTGTAATTTTCTTTGTTCTTTGTTCTAAAATGGATTTTTTTTTAAATCAGGACTTGTAAAGCAAACCCACACCAGCCTATTTCTCCTTCAGGCCATCAATAATTAGCTTGTCTCTCATAAATCTATTGAGGAATTGAGGAGAAGTTTTCATACCCAAAGAAAGGCTGGTAAATGGAATTGTCTCCTGCATTAAGAGGAGCAAAAGAGGAAGATTGACAACCATGGGAGAAATAGAAGGGTTTTAAAAATGTATTCTTTCATGGGATGCAGGCTTCTCTGGCAAGGCAAGAATTTGCTGCCTCTCTGTAATTGAGGCATGTTAGGCCAAATCAGAGGGCAATTAAGAGAAAATTAAGGGCAGCACAGTGGTTAGCACTGCTGCCTCACAGCGCCAGGATCCCAGGTTCAGTTCTGGCCTGAGGTTACTGCCTGTGTGGAATTTGTACATTCTCCTTGTGTCTGCGTTGGTTTCCTCCGGGTGCTCCGGTTTCCTCCCACAGCCCAAAGATGTGTGGGCTAGGTTGATTGGCCATACTAAATTGACCCTTAGTGTCAGGGGTATTAGCAGGGTAAATGCATGGTGTTACGGGAATAGGGCCTAGATGAGATTGTGGTCAGTGCAGACTAGATGGGCTTAATGGCCTCCTTCTGTACTGTAGGGATTCTATAATAACCACATCGGGGTAATATGTAAGGGGGCACAATTTCCTTCTCGATGGATCTCTGCAGCCATCAACAATAGGTTCACGGTCACAGTTCCAGAGACACACTTTCAATTTCAGATTCATTAATTGAATTTAAATTCCATCAGTTGCCCTCACCTGGATCTCTGGGTTACTTGTCCAGTGACCCCACTACACCGCACTAAATGAAAAGCAAATTGTGGACCAGGCTGTACAAAGTCTAAATCATTGCAAGTGTATTCGTATCCAGGGATCCGGAATTCTCCGACCTCGCCCATGGCTGAGGTTTTCCAGTTGCACTGCAATGAATGGGGATTTGTCTGAGCGCCAAATTCTCCGTTCTCGCTGGCAGCAATGGCAGGGCCTACCACATTAGAGAATTCCAGCCTTTCTGTCTGTAGGATCCCATCAGAAAAGGTAATCTTATTCAAAGCTTAGGTTGCATTTAATTGACCCATGACAAACTTGAAACACGTTCAAAATGAACTGATGGTTTCAGTAGCATCCTTCCCTCACATAAGAAGGTACGTTGTGTTAATTTCTGTAGAAGTTAAAGCCTAATTTTATTATATATGCAAGAGCAGGCCAAGTATCTTTAATCATCCACTTGCAGCTTCAGATCTTGTGACTCGGTGGTGCAGACATTGTTTTGATTCTGGATTTCCCCGCTCGCATTGTGTCTGCCAAGTCTAAAGAGGTTAGACGTGCAGTGCCACGCAGACTCACTCTCTAAGAGTTTCTGTGGATTTTCTCTCCCAGGATAGTGCAGTGAGAGCTCCAGGGAGGGATCATTGCCTGCAACTGTATGTGCTCCTCTTAATTGAAATCCAATTATCCTAAGTTCCACAGAGCACCGCGTATATACACACACACACACACACACACACACACACGCATGTGCAACTTGCCTTTGCAAACTAGTTATAACAAGTGAAGCATATATGTGATGACTTGTTAATTTTATTGGATACTTAGCATTGCGCTGAGACAAAGCAATTTTTTCCTGTGTTGCAAAACAAAGAGGCCATCACTGACTTATTTCTTCCTCGTTGCAAAACCCGTGAATTTCTGTAATTTCTTTCTCCTCTCTGTCACTACAAGTGTTACATCGTAGACGCTTTGTGTGAGAGACGTTATAGTAGTTTATTTTTTCCAACAGCTGGAGTGAGATTTTGCACCTCATTAGAAATTATTTTTAAACTGTAATTAGCATGTTTCTAACCCTCCGTTCCTTGAAATAATCTCTACTTTCCACTCAAGACTCAAATTACTTCTTGCACCTCATCAATAGAGGCCTGTGCCTTGTGATTTGGCACTACAAAAGGTTCATTAGCCATGTCTCTCTACCAATTTCAACTGTGAATATGTGGGCACCACACAATAAAAGAGTAAGGTCTCAATGCTTACTCAAGGCTAACACATTCCCTAAACATTGGGAGAAAATCAAATTATTGATGTATCCCCAATTTATGTCAACCGTGGTTCATTCATTCGTTCATGATGTGGAGATGCCGGCATTGGACTGGGGTAAACACAGTAAGAAGTCTCACAACACCAGGCTTTTGCTACCAAATAAACCTGCCGGACTTTTACCTAAGTTTGTGAGTAGAGCTCCCACTCACCTGATGAAGGGGCAGTGCTCTGAAAGCTAGTGGCTTTTGCTACCAAATAAACCTATTGGACTTTAACCTGATGTTGTGAGATTTCTTACTACATTCAATGGGTAGCATGCTCCCTTCTGACTCAGAATGGCCTGGGTTCAAATCCCACAGCCTCCCATCCATTGACTGTCTACATGTCCCGCTGCAACCAGCATAATTAAGGGCCCCATGCATCCCAGACATTCTCTCTTCCACCTTCTTCCGTTGGGAAAAAGACACAAAAGTCTGAGGTCGTATACCAACCGACTCAAGGACAGCTTCTTCCCTGCTGCTGTCAGACTTTTGAATGGACCTACCTTGCATTAAGTTGATCTTTCTTTACACCCTAGTTACATTCTGCGCTCTCTCGTTTCCTTCTCTATGACCGGTATGCTTTGTCTGTATAGTGCGCAAGAAACAATACTTTTCATTGTATGTTAATACATGTGACAATAATAAATCAAACCAAATCAAATCAATCCAGGATTTAAGGATAAAAATAAAGACCAACACTTCAGTGAAGTACTGAAGGAGTTTTTATTTCTGAGTGTCATAAGTAGGCTTACACTAACACTGCAATGAAGCTACTGTGAAAATCCCTCATTCACCACATCCGGCTCCTATTCGCTTACACTGAGGGATAATTTAGCATGGCCAATGCGCCTAACCAGCACATCTTTTGAACTGTGGGAGGAAACTGGAGCCCCGGAGGAAACCCACGCAGGCAGGGGAAGAACATGCAGACTCAGCACAGACAGTGACCCAGGGTGGGAATTGAACCTTGGTCCCCTGGCACTGAGAGGCAACAGCGCTAACTACTGTGCTGCCTGCCGTGATGGTGTTTTTCAGATGTTACGTTAAACTGAGGCCCTGTCTGCCCTCTAAGGCATATTGTGACGTTGTGACAGAGACTATATATCATAGAATCATAGAATCCCTACAGTGCACGAGGAGGCCATTTGGCCCATTGAGCCTGCACTGACAACAATCCCACCCAGGCCCTATCACTGTAACCCACCTGTATTTACCCTATTGGTCTCCTTGACACTAAGGGACAATTTAGCCTGGCCAATCAACCTAACCCGCATGCCTTTGGACAGTGGGTGGAAACCGGAATACCCAGAGGAAACCCTGCACGTTCAGAGGCATTTCATGGCCATGAAGTGTTTTCTGTGTCCTGTTGTTGCGAAAGATGCTGCAAACGTGCATGTCTTTCTTCTGATGCATGAACTCTGATATGTAAACAGAGAAAAAAAGCTGGTCCATCAACAGTCTGGCAGCATCTGTGGAGAGACAGAGAGAGCAAGAGAGAAACAGTGTTAACATTCTAGGCCAGATATTTGAATGAAAGGTCAGTGACCTGAAATGTTAACTCTGGCTGGCTGACATGCTGAGTATTTTGAGCATTTTCTGTTCACAGTTTATTTCTTTATTCGTAAGTGGGATGTGGGTATCACCAGGAGGGCCAGCATTTGCTCCTCATCCCTAATTGCTCTCACATTAGTGGCTTGCTCGGTAGTTAAGAGTCAATCACCATGCTGTGGATCTGAAGCAACCTCAGGAAGCGTAGTGGAAGACATGCCCCTGTCTACATCAATGGGGACAAAGTAAAAATAGTGAGAGCTTCAAGTATTTAGGTGTCCAGATCACCAACAACCTGTCCTGGTCCCTTCATGCCGATATTATAGTTAAGAAAGCCCACCAACTGTCTCAGAAGACTAAGGAAATTTGGCATATCCGCTATGAGTCTCTCCAACTTATACAGCTGCACCATAGAAAGCATTATTTCAGGTTGTATCACAGCTTGGTATGGCTCCTGCTCTGCCCAAGACCACAAGAAACTCCAAAGGGTCATGATCAAAGCCCTGATCATTACTCGTACCAGCCTCCCATCCACTGACTCTGCCCACACTTCCTGCTGCCTCAGAAAAGCAGCCAGCATAATTGAGGACGCTACGCAGTCCGGACATTCTCTTTTTCACCTTCTTCTGTCAGAAAAAAAGTACAAAAGTCTGAGTACACGTACCAACTTCCCTGCTGCCACCAGGCCTTTGAATGGACCTCACCTGCATCAAGTTGATCTTTTTCTGCACCCTAACTACAAATATAATACTACATTTTGCATTCTGTCCCTTTCTTCTCTGTGAACGGTATGCTTTGTGCGCAAGAAGCAATACTTTTCCCGGTATACTAATACATGTGACAATAATAAATCAAATTAAATCAAATCGAATGGAGTCAAGTACAGACCAGACTGGGTAAGGATGGCAGCTTTCCCCCTTAGTGGACGTTAGTGAATCTGATGGATTTTTTTTACAAGAACCACTGTTAGTTTCATGGTCACCATTACTGAGACTAGCTTTGAACTCCAGATTTATTATTTGTGTTTAAATTCCATCAGCTGCCATTTGAGCCCTTGCCCCTTTTACCATTAGCCTGGGTCACTGGATCCTGCGACATTACCACCTTGTCACCATTGTAATGACTTCAGTGAGGTCCATGAGTTGTACCTGCTGGAATATGAGCTCCATGATTGGGTAGGCTTAAGAGGTCTCCATTATATTCCAGCAGCTCCATTGCATGGACCTCGTTGAAGTCATCACAACTGTCTCTGCCAGTTCTCCGAATAGCAAACACTGAGGGGATGCTTCCCCTTGTCGGAGCAAAATTCGAAATAAAGGGCTGTCCATTTAAGACAGAGATGGGGAGGAATTTCCTTTCTCGTGGAGTGAGGAATCTTTGTCTACCTGAGATAATCGTGAAGGCTGAGTCACTGAACTTCATCAAGGTTGAGATAGACATTTTCTTGAAGGTTTCATCGCGTGGGGGATTGAATATAAAAGTAGGGAGGTCTTGCTGCGGCTGTATAGGGCATTGGTGAGGCCGCAGCTGGAGTACTGTGTGCAGTTTTGGGCGCCGTACTTACGCAAGGATATTTTAGCCTTGGAGGGAGTGCAGAGGAGGTTTACTCGGCTGATGCTGGAGTTGAGGGGGTTGAGCTATGAGGAGAGGCTGAATAGATTAGGCTCGTACTCGTTAGAGTTTAGAAGAATGAGGGGAGATCTCATTGAGATGTATAAGATGATGAATGGGATGGATAGGATAGAGGTGGAGAGACTCTTCCCGCTCAGAAAGGATAGTAGGACTAGGGGGCATAGCCTCAAGATAAAGGGGGGGCGGTTTAGAACAGAGTTGAGGAGGAACTTCTTCACTCAAAGGGTGGTGAATCTCTGGAATTCTCTGCCCGTAGAAGTGGTGGAGGCTGCCTCGCTAAATATTTTTAAGACGCGGGTTGATGGGTTTTTGATGAGAGAGGGGATTAAGGGTTATGGGGAGAGGGCAGGAATGTGGAACTGAGCCACGACAGATCAGCCATGATCTTATTGAATGGCGGGGCAGGCTCGAAGGGCTAGTTGGCCTACTCCTGCTCCTATTTCTTATGTTCTTATGTTCTTTATGGAGACCAGGCAAGAGTGAAGTTCTGGAACAAGGTCAGATCAACCATGATCTTATTGAACAGTGGGACAGGCTCAAGGGGCTAAATGGTCTCCACCGAATCTTATTTCTTATGCTCTTTTTTGAGTCATGTTTTGGATAAAGCTTTGATTTTAAAAGATTTTTCATGTCCCGTTGGATTACTCTTCTCCATCAGCCAAATAGCCCTTCTTTCCCCAACACCAATACTTCCATGGCTAACAAACAAAAGACATCAACAACAAAAGATTGACACCCGCTCTGACTTACCTTCTTGCAGCAGTGCCCTGGAGATGAACATTTCATCCCTGGAGATCCCATTGCCGTTCCTGGAGGATCAGCAAGCCAGCTTCTAAATAGTTGAACACTTTGTGTTTCCCCTTGCGCGGAGCAAAAAAGATTATGGTGTTTAAAACGCTTCTGATTTAAAATATTTCCTGGTTATCCATTCACCAGCTGTAAATTAATCAGCAATTGCTAATCTTACATCCCATGGGGACAGAACAGGCGGGACAGGAGAACCCGGTGGCAAGAAGGGCTGGAAAATCCTGCCCAAACTCTCTCAGCCTGTTTTATGTATCCCATGCAGTGTCTGTGTGGAGTTTACACATTCTCCCCGTGTATGCATGGGTTTCCTCCAGGTGCTCCAGTTTCCTCCCACAGACCGAAAGATGTGCGGGTTAGATGCATTGGCCATGCTAAATTCTCTCTCAATGTATCCGAACAGGCGCTGGAGTGTGGCGACTCGGGGATTTTCACAGTAACTTCATTCCAGTGTGAATGTCAGCCTACTTGTGACACTAATAAATAAACTTTACTTCACCTTTGAGAGATTGATCATCCCCTTTAAGTCCTTTCTGCTGCAGCTTCTTAGTAAGAGTTGTTATTTAAGTCAGGTGGTTATTACTGCTGCCTCACAGCACCAGGGACTCTGGTTTGATTCCCGGCTTGGGTCACTGTCTGTGTGAAGTTTGCACATTCTCCCCATGGCTTCTGTTACAGACGGTCTCACTTTAAGTGGCATTGTTCTCTGGCCTGGTCACATGCAATCCTTTATTTGAAGTAATTGTGCTATGAATGGTAAAACTGATTTCAAGTTGGATGACTGCTTGGGGATCAGTGATAAACTCTAAGTCGACACGTTTTGACCCCTGGTCTTCCAGCCATACACAGAAGGTGCAGTACTCCACATGCATCGCCACATTGAATTACTTAATGGACCTTTAGTAAATGCTTTCTGTTGTTTATCAAACTCTACTGGGTACAATATTCCCCAGAAGAGGTCTGTACAGTAATTCTGGAGCGTTAGGTTTGACACATCACCGCTTTAACTGCAGCATGCCACAGAATGACCCTTTGACCACTGGGCCTGTGCAGCTCTTTAATCATGCTGACATGCCCTGGAAATGTGAGCCCAGATTATTCAATCTTGGGCAGAATCCCAATGAGTTCTCCACCACCATACCGATCGGGTTAAAGCAACAGCAAGCAGGGCTCAATATATCCATTCCTTCGTGCTTTTATCTGCAATAAAAATGAACATGTTGGCGTTTTCTTAAAAAAATCTTTTTGCCTTATTCTTGCTGCGAAGGAACTGGAAAATGTAAAAACTGTCCAGATGATATGGGGATTTTTGGAAAGGTTGGAGATTTACATTGCGTTGCAGAGCTGTATCACTAACATCTCACTCACAATGCAGCTGCAAATTGGCATTAGTTTGCCAATTAAATTGTTTGCCACTAAATTGCCAATGTTTAAGGTCACTATTGCCTCTGTATGAATGCACCATGAACACAGTAAGGAAAAGCCAGAGAAACAGATGGGAGAGGAAGGAGTAGAAGGATATGCCGGTTGGGTGACACAAAGAGGGGTGGGAAGAGGCATGTGGGGCATTAACACTGGCATGGATCAGTTATGCTGAATGTCCTGTTTCTGTGTTGCAAATTTCAATGTATTTCAATGAATCGTGCCTGCTCATAGCACATCCACATTATGACTCTTTTATGCTTGTTGGTTTGTTCAAAATGTGAACGGACAACATCAATTTGAGCCTCAAATATTTACAAAGTGTCTCTCACTGGAATTGGATATTACAGAGATAACACTGGTCTGTTGATACTTAGCTAGTGGATATCCAATGGCACATAATCATCTTATTTTTGGCCACCACTGCTCTTACTGACACAGATTAAATTCTGAACAATTATCCGGTTGTTACAAAATGCTGTGATGTTGAGAAGTGTTGGGACCAGAAAAAATTGTGACAGATAGTTTGGCTAATGGGAGGAGGGTTGTGCTTGAGATGGAGGGTTGAGTTTTCAAAGTTAGCACGATGTCCTGGTGTTTGTTTGTGTATAGTCTTCGCTGAGAAAAAGACGTGCATTTGTGTAGCACCTTTCATGACTTCAGGACACCCCCAAGCACTTTATAACCAGTGAGGTACATTTGAAATGTAGTCATGTTTGTAATGTTGGAAATACAGGGAGCAGTCTGTGCACAGCAAGCTCCCACAAATCAAGATGTGACAATGAGCAGATAGTCTGTTTTTGTGATGTTGATTTGAGGGATGAATGTTGGAAGGGCACCTGGGATGACTCCCTTGAGCTTCTTTGTACTCGAACCATTTGTTGTTTCACATCAGCCTAAGACTGCACTGGGGGCCTTAGTTTAATGACTCAATCAAAAGAAGAAAGATGGCACCTCTGACAATACAGCACTCCCTCAATACTGTGCAAGAATCATGGGATGGAGAACAGTTGGCACAGAATGACATGGCATGTTAGCAAACTGTCAGGGTGGCACAGTGGTTAGCACTGTTGCCTCACAGACCCAAGGACCTGGGTTCAGTTCTGGCCTCAGGTCACTCTCTGTGTGGAGTTTGCACATTCTCCCCGTGTCTGCGTGGGTTTCTTCCAGTTGCTCTGGTTTTCTCCCATGGACCAAAGATGTGTGGGTTAGGTGGATTGACCATGCTAAATTGCCCCTTAGTGTCAGGGGATTAGCAGGGTAAATATTTGGGGTGACGGGAATAGGATCGGGGTGGGTTTGTGGCTGGTGCAGACTTGATGGGCTGAATGGTCTCCTTCTGCACTGTCAGGATCGTATGATTTATGATTCTGTGAGCTGAGCGTGAATCCAGTCTGAAATAAGGGGTGGGATTTTCCGAGGCAGCAGGGGCAGCCTGCCATTGGCAAGTGGCGGGATCATCTGGTCTGGCCATTGTCAATGTGGATTCCCAATTAATTCCCCTCCCCTGCCGCTGCCCGGAAGCCTGCAGAGGTGGTGCACCATCAGTGGCACTGTAGGAACCCATCAGCATGAATGGCCGGAAAATTCCAGCCGATAAACGTTTTCCAGTAGCAAAGACAGCACACCATTGGCAGGATCTTACATCCCATGGGGACAGAACAGGCGGGACAGGAGAACCCGGTGGCAAGAAGGGCTGGAAAATCCTGCCCAAACTCTCTCAGCCTGTTTTATGTATCCCATGCAGTGTCTGTGTGGAGTTTACACATTCTCCCCGTGTATGCATGGGTTTCCTCCAGGTGCTCCAGCTTCCTCCCACAGACCGAAAGATGTGCAGGTTAGATGCATTGGCCATGCTAAATTCTCTCTCAATGTATCCGAACAGGCGCTGGAGTGTGGCGACTCGGGGATTTTCACAGTAACTTCATTCCAGTGTGAATGTCAGCCTACTTGTGACACTAATAAATAAACTTTACTTCACCTTTGAGAGATTGATCATCCCCTTTAAGTCCTTTCTGCTGCAGCTTCTTAGTAAGAGTCGTTATTTAAGTCAGGTGGTTATTATTGCTGCCTCACAGCACCAGGGACTCTGGTTTGATTCCCGGCTTGGGTCACTGTCTGTGTGAAGTTTGCACATTCTCCCCATGTCTGCATGGGTTTCCTCTGGGTGCTCCAGTTTCCTCCCACAGTCTGAAAGGCATACTGGTGAGGTGCACTGGCCATGTTAAATTCAGTAAAAAGTCTGACAACACCAGGTTTTAGTCCAACCTATTTATTTGATAATATACTCGCAAGCTTTCGGGTTAGCCCCTTCGTCACCTGACGAAGGGGCTAACCCGAAAGCTTGCGAGTATATTATCAAATAAATAGGTTGGACTAAAACCTGGTGTTGTCAGACTTTTTACTGTGTTTACACCAGTCCAACGCCGGCATACCCACATCATGTTAAATTCTCCATCAGTGTACCTGAACAGCCGCTGGACTGTGACAACAAGGGGAATTTCACAGTAACTTCATTGCAGTGTTAATGTAAGCCTTACTTGTGACTAATAAATAAGCTTTCAACTTTTATAAAGGGCTAGATTTTCCCCTTCGAGTTCAATTAGAAAGTTGTGTTGAAAATGTGGTTTAAATTAAATGTGGTTTAGATTAGACTTGAAGTTCTTCTGAACATTCACGTAAATAAACTTAAAATCCTCCGTAAATCATTGTAACCGGGCAGCTTAAAGAATGTAACGATCGTGCAGCTTCCTTTAAATTAGACAGTATCCCTTGCTGCGTTTAAAAGTGATAACAGTGTTGCAGTTTTATTAATGCTGTTGAAAATATGTTGGTGATCACTCAAAATGAGCTTTTATAATAAGAGTGCCCCAGTCCTCCAGTTTTGAGCGATTTAATTTTAAATCACTGAAAATGATTTTTTAAAAAATCCTGAAACATTTGCCATTTGCTTTGGTGTACACTAGGACATTACTTAGCAAATTAAGTAGATTTTGACATGGGAAAGCTTTTAAAATGCACCCGCGTGCTCAAGGAAATTAGTGCAATTTGAAGAATGCTCCCCCGCAATTGATAGAAATTCTCAACGCCCCAGGGGAGGCAAATCAAATCCTGAAGCAGCGAAAAGATCTTAGAATCGTGCAATACAGAAGGAGGCCATTCAGCCCATCGAGTCTGCGCCGATCACAGTCCCACCCAGGCCCTATCCCCATAACCTCATGCATTCACCCTAGCTAGTCCCCCTGACACCAAGGGACAATTTAGCATGGCCAATCCACCTAACCTGCCCATCTTTGGACAAGAGAAAACATGACAACATGTAGTTTTGGGCGCAGTCTGTATATCCCTGCAATGCAAAAGGAGACCATTCAGCTATCGTGCCTGCGATGACCACAATCCCACCACACGCTCTATTCCCGTAACGCCACCTATTTACCCTACTAATCCCCCTGATACTAATGGTCAATTTAGTATGGCCAAACCACCTCACTTGTACATCTTTGGACTGTGGGAGGAAACCCACGCAGACAGAAGGAGAAGGTGCAAGCTCCACACAGACAGTCACCCGAGGCCGGTATTGAACCTGCGTCCCTGGCACTGTGAGGCAGCAGTGCTAACCACAGTGCCACCGTTTTTTTTCGATGTATAAAATTCCCAACACTGCGTTGGATTGTGCCGATATTAAATAAACAGAAATTCAACCCCATTACTTTGAAAAGCCCACTCGAAAGCGCAGTTAACTCTGTTTAATGTGGTTGAGATGTGGGTATGCCGGCGTTGGACTGGCGTAAACACAGTAAAAAGTCTGACAACACCAGGTTTTAGTCCAACCGATTTATTTGATAATAGACTCACAAGCTTTCGGGGGAAGGGACTAACCCCGAAAGCTTGTGAGTCTATTATCAAATAAATCGGTTGGACTAAAAACCTGGTGTTGTCAGACTTTTTACTAATGTGGTTGACACAGGCACTCCTAGCCCCAGTCGTTTAGTACCAATGACTGTGGAACTGTTTTTACACCAGTACTCGGTTAGTTGACACAAATAGAGGGATCTGGGAGTCAGTTTTTAAACGGCGGCATTTAGTTCAATTTCTCCAGCGGTCGGGATCGTGCACCCAATTTTCCCGTGAGACCCCGAGCCAGCTGCTGGGGTTAAGGGAGACAGGCCTAAAACATCAACAGCTACCGCAGGGATGCCCGAGTCCCAGAGACTGAAGTAAATGGCAGCAGGATTTTTTTGTTTCCTACATTATAGCACTGATTAGATTTCAACAAGGGACGTACTTCAGAGTGATTCTCTGAATTACAAGCCTGGAGGCGTTGTCGCAACACCACCATCTTCACCTGGCTGTCGTACGAAATTGCTACAAAATAAAAACATTTAAAAAAAAATAGGAGCAGACGTCGACAGCCCCTCAACAAAATCAGAAAATGCTGGAAAGCCTCAGCGGATCTGACAGCAGCTGTTGAGAGAGAATAGAGCCAATCATAGAATCCTGCAGTGCTGAAGGAGGCCATTTGGCCCATCAAGTCTGCACCGAACACAATCTCACTCAGGTCCTATCCCCATGTATTTACCTTAGTTCCCCTGACAGTAAGGGGCAATTTAGCACGGCCAATCAACCCAACTAACCCACAATCTTTCTTTAGAGTCTGGATGACCCTTTGTCAGAGCTCTGGGCTCTTTGCCCATTAGTATTGGTTCTTGTCAGAAAACTTTCTCCCTATGGTCAAGATATTGTTATTTGTTTCTGTAATGGACTCTTTTCGAGGGACATTAAGAATGGCCTTGCATGTACCCAGTTGGTCCTGATGTTATTGCAACCAACAGCGTCTAGCCCACAAATTGCATTTCAGCTCGTTGTTAATACTTTGCAGGTACATAAGAACATAAGAAATAGGAGCAGGAGTAGGCCATCTAGCCCTTCGAGCCTGCCCCGCCATTCAATAAGATCATGGCTGATCTGTCGTGGCTCAGTTCCACTTTCCCGCCCTCTCCCCATAACCCTTAATCCCTTCTCTCATCAAAAACCCATCAACCCGCTTCTTAAAAATATTTAGCGAGGCAGCCTCCACCACTTCAACGGGCAGAGAATTCCAGAGATTCACCACCCTTTGAGTGAAGAAGTTCCTCCTCAACTCCGTTCTAAACCGCCTCCCCTTTATCTTGAGGCTGTGCCCCCTAGTCCTACTGTCTTTTTTGAGCGGGAAGAGTCTCTCCACCTCTATCCTATCCATCCCATTCATCATCTTATACGTCTCAATGAGATCTCCCCTCATTCTTCTAAACTCTAACGAGTACAAGCCTAGTTTATTCAGCCTCTCCTCATAGCTCAATCCCCTCAACTCCGGTATCAGCCTAGTAAACCTCCTCTGCACTCCCTCCAGGGCCAAAATATCCTTGCGCAGGTGCGGCGCCCAAAACTGCACACAGTACTCCAGCTGCGGCCTCACCAATGCCCTATACAGCTGCAGCAAGACCTCCCTACTTTTATATTCAATCCCCCTCGCTATGAAGGCCAGCATCCCATTCGCCTTCCTGACCACCTGCTGCACCTGCAAGCTGGGTTTTTGCGATTCATGCACAAGGACCCCGAGGTCCCTCTGCACCGTCGCCTGCTGCAGTTTTTCGCCACGTAAGTAATAGTCCTTCCTACCATTCTTCCTACCAAAGTGGACCACCTCACACTTGCCAACATTAAATTCCATTTGCCAGTTCCTGGCCCATTCGCCCAGCCTATCTAGATCCTTCTGCAGACTCTCCACACCCTCCGCACAATTTGCCGTTCCCCCAATCTTGGTGTCATCAGCAAATTTCGACACCCTGCACTCGGTTCCCTCCTCCAGATCATCTATATAAATGGTAAATAGCTGAGGCCCCAGCACCGACCCCAAAGAAGTATTGCTTCTTGCGCGCTATACAGACAAAACATGCCATTCACAGAGTACATAGGGGAGAAGGAAAGAACAAAGAACAACAACACAGCACGGGAAACAGGCCCTTCGGCCCAACGAGCCCGAGACAGTACAGAATATAGTGTTACAGTCATAGCTAGGGTGTAGAGAAAGGTCAGCTGAATATAAGGTAGGCCCATTCAAGAATGCAAGAGGATTCATAGAACCCCGACAGTGAAGAAGGAGGCCACTCGGCCCATTGAGTCTGCACTAATAACAATCCCACCCAGGCCATATTCTCTCAAATCACATGTATTTATACTGCTAGTCCCCCTGACACTAAGGGGCAATTTAGTATGGCCAATCAACCTAACCTGCACATCTTTGGGGTGTGGGAGGAAACTGGAGCATCCGGAGGAAACCCACGCAGACATGGGGGAAAAGTGCAAACTCCATACAGGCCGGAATTGAACACAGGCCCCTGGTGCTGCGAGGAGGCAGTGCTAACCGCTGTGCCACCATGCTGCTCATTATTTTGGTAACATCGCACTCATCCATTTACCACCTTGGCACACATTTTGAAAATGGTAGCAAATGAGTTCAGAAATATTTTCAGAGGGGTTTGAAGGTTTTCCTCCTTGTTTCAGATCTAAATCCTTTTAAAAATTATTTTGTTTGGCAATCAACAAAGCAGCAGTGGCATTGATACAGTCAATGAATTTTTAAGGAATGTACGTACTGCCTAATGCAGTTATCTACCTATTTAAATTTGTGGTGCTTGATAGCAGAAGTAACTGAAGCTAGAAAATATTGTTTAGATTATTTTTCGCTCACTGTAACAAATCACTCATTTTAATGGTTCAGTTGTTATTTGTGTGTAATCAGTGAAGTGCTGCATCCAACACTGCAGGATTACCATCTCATGGCAGGAGCTAGCAGCGCCTTTAGGAAATGACAAGAAGCAGCTACGGTGTGGGGAGATTTACAGACTGAAGGCTGAGCAAGTGGAGAATGACATGTCATTTAAATCTGAGCAAACGGAAAAGACATGGGGGCTCATTCAGTAACAAAATTGTCTCCCTTGCTTGTGAGAATGGGAAACGCGTACAGTGGGTCAGAACGCTTCGGAATGGTATTCCAGCTGATAGGCAAAGTGAGAATAAAATAATGGACTACCTCTGCTTCAAGAAACGGGGAGCAAAATATTAATAAAGTATGCCCCAAGAGGTCACCCAATTGCACTGGTTCAGGGAGGATTTTATGATATGCAAAGAGCTCGGGCGAGAAAAAAACATTCCGGCGCCCATGTTACAAATGAATGTTGGAGATTCACAATGTTCTTTCATCATTGGTACAATTGCAGCCATCTGTTATCACGGAAGGAGAGTACAGGAAAATAAGTCGCATTCCCTTATGTAAAACAAGTGTGAAACTGGTTAATTCAATAACAGTATTTCAGTGTTACGTTAATGTTAAGGAGGAGTATGACAATATGTCCTACTACTTGCCAGAGGTATTCAGGAAGTGTTAAAATAGCATTGTATTCTGAGAAATTAAATTCAAGTGCCATTTAGTATTTTTAAGTGGGAAGAGAGTATAGTATATTGCACGATCAAAACACTTTGCCCTCTCTGCTGCCCTTCCTGTACTTAAAGTTATTTCATCAATTGCAGTCTGGAACTAAGCATGTGTTAGAATCATAGACTCTCTACAGTGCCAAAGGGGACATTTGGCCCATTGAGCCTGCACCAACAACAATCCCACCCAGGCCCTATCCCCATACGTTTACCCGCTAATCCCTCTAACCTACACATCCCAGGACGCTAAGGGGCAATTTTAGCGTGGCCAACCAACCAAACCCGCACATCTTTGGACTGTGGGAGGAAACTGGAGCACATGGAGGAAACCCACGCAGACACGAGGAGAATGTGCAAACTCCACACAGACGGTGACCCAAGCCGGGAATCGAACCCAGGTCCCTGGAGCTGTGAGGCAGCAGTGCTAATCACTGTGCTGCCGTGCCACCCCTAACCCCATGTATTTACTGTGCTAGTCCCCCTGACAATAACGGGCAATTTAGGTTGGTCAATCAACTTAACCTGCGCACCTTTGGACTGTGGGCAGAAGCTGGAGCACTCGGAGGAAACCCATGCAGACACAGTTAAAACGTGCAAACTCCACACAGGCAGTGACCTGACGCTGGAATTGAACCTGGGTCCCTGGTGCTGTGAGGCAGCAGTGCTAACCACTGTGCTACCATGCTGCCTGTGTTAGTCTTCTTACAAGACATAACAATTAGCCCATTGTTTAACTGGAGAAAAGAACTGTCAAAGAGGTCTTCAACTGTCACCAGTTCCACCCATCTCCATACGAAAATATCTGACATAAATAGAATTCTGCTACAGTAGCATAATGTCTGTCTATAAAAGAGGAAGGTATGCATCACATATCAGGAATGACAGTTTAACCTTGGAAATGATCTGAAGCAAAGGAATCCTTTGTTACTCTTCCAACAGTCAAGTGATTGATAACTTGCATTTGCTGATGTTAAATATTTCTGAGCAGTGTTGTTTTTTATGTTAATGAGCAAGTTTAGCGCCGTTACAGACATTTCATAGTACACTCACGTACATTTGCTAAACGGAGAATTGCATCAATAAACAGCGTCCCCACCCACACGCTGAATGAGTTGTTAAATGTGCAGGGACTGCAAAACAAACGCCACTTCAGAACTCTAGGTCTTTGCAAATATCTTCCTGTCCGAACTAAATGCACCGCTGACATCTCGGGTCCACGTTGATTGCCAAAAAAGACATTAGCATTTTCCTCTTGGCCTATGTTCTTTTTTTTTCACAGGTCACAGCTGTGCAGATGGTTCCCAGAATTTTTAATTTCTGACAATTCACCTGATGTGACCTGTGACATTTAAAACACAGACTCTCAAAGCCTTCCTTCCTCAAGGCACTGACTGATCCTGGGACACAGTTCCAACGCGGCGAACGTTCACCCAATGGCTATCATTTATGTTTTAGCCCAGATGAGGAACAAAAGAGGCATCCAGCTAAACTCGGCCAATCCAATACACATATGGCTGGTCACCCACCCTGCACTGTTGGTGGACCAGAGTGCATTCATAGCTGTGTGATGCAGCATGTCCCATTTGCCTAAAACACCCATGTTTGTTATTTGCCACTGGCCCCTACTCTGACCATAGAACCATAGAATCCCTACAGTGCAGAAAGAGGCCATTTGGCTCATTAAGTCTGCACAGGCTCTTCGAAAGAGCATTTTACCCAGGCTCACCCCCTTATCCCTGCCTATTTAACCTAGACATCTTGAGACACTAAGGGGCAAATTAGCATGGCCAATTCACCTAACCTGTGCATCTTGGGACATTAAGGGGCAATTTAGCATGGTCATTCCATCTAACCTGCACACCTTAGGACTGTGGGAGGAAATCTCGCAGACACGGGGAGAACATGCAAGCTCCACGCAAACAGTCACCCAAGGCCGGAATTGAACCCAGATCCCTGGCGCTGTGAAGCAGCAGTGCGAACCACTGTGCCACCATGCCACCTACAACAGGCTGATCTTGTTTCTATCTTGTTTGTCCCACCACTGCTGCCAACAAGAACAGAAAATTTGGCACTCAGCCAAATCTCCAATTGTAGCAGTGGAACTGGAGAGTCCCAGCCGCAGGCAAGGTCAGAGAATTCCTACCAATGTCTTGATTTCAACAATCTCATCCTTGCTTTCAAATCCCATCATGACCTTGTCTCTATCTCTGTAATCTCCTCCTGCCCTGAAAAGCTTTGAGATCTCTGCACTTCTCCAATATTTGCTCATCTCCAATTTTGACTGCCGTAGAATTGGTGGTTGTGCTTCCAGCTGCCTATGGCTTAGAATCAGGAATTCCTGCCCTCAACCTCTCCACCTCTTCATTTCTCTCTTCTCTTTTAAGATGCAGCTTAAAACTTATCTTTTTGACAAAGCTTTCAGACTCTTGCCAAGATGTTTCTTCACGTGGTTTGATGTCCAGTCCTATTTCATGATGTGAAGCACCTTGAGATGTTTTGCTACATTAATGGTGTTATCTGAAAACAAGTTGTTATGGCTTTAGGCAGTATTGCATGGTGGGGGGTGTGGTGGAGTTATGCATTGTGGGGAGGTGGGGGGAGGTGGGCAGAAGCGGTGGTAGTGGTATGCTGGTGTTTTCACTGGGTTCTTCATCTAGAGACCCAGGGTAACGGTCTGAGGATCTGGGTTTG
The DNA here is from genome assembly GCF_965287045.1 of Carcharhinus amblyrhynchos. NCBI lineage: Eukaryota > Metazoa > Chordata > Chondrichthyes > Carcharhiniformes > Carcharhinidae > Carcharhinus > Carcharhinus amblyrhynchos. Next base: position 6,222,581 of record NC_137333.1, on the reverse strand, counting down.
AATCCCACCTCGGCAGATGGTTAAATTTGAATTTAATAAACATCTGGAATTAAAAGTCTAATGGTGACCATGAAACTGTTATCCCTTGTCAGTTGTCATAAAATCTGATGTCCTTTAGGGAAGGAAATCTGCCATCTTCACCTGGTCTGGTCTACGTGTAACTCCAAATCTCTTGCCGCCTCTCTTCGCTCTGCTACCACGTTCTGAGCCAGCACCCAACCTTCCCTCTCCATCACCCCCCTCCCCAACCAACTCACCCATCCTCAACGACCATCACCAGCAGCCATAACTCCCAGCTCTTCCATCTGCTCCTGGATACCACTGCATGAGCATGCTGCCAACGTGTCAGTGCCAGCCTATGCCAACGAGCAATGCCAATGGCAAAGCCAGGACACCACCTAGCCTTGTATTTCACCCCCGGGGACTACACTTAACTTTACGCCCCTGGGGAAACCCCATGACAGGTTCACGGCCATGTGAACCTGTTGTAAACTACACTGACGTGATGTTGTGTCAGCATGATCTCAATATGTCGCTGGGGTTCGATATCTGGTGATGGGTGTGGTTAACAACACTTATTTATATTCAAATGACTATAAAGCCCATTATGGGTGTGGACCTCATGATGTCATTGTGGAAGAGTGGGGAAGATTCAAAATGATGTTCTCGCTGGTGGGAACTATGACTTTCGGATCTTGAGGATTGTCCCCCAGTATTTCATTAAACCAATTATCTCATCAAAACTACACTGAAAGGCCTGGATAGAATGGATGTGGAGAAGATGTTTCCATTAGTAGGAAAGACTGGGATCCAAGGACATAGCCTCAGAGTAAAGACATGTCCCTTTAGAACAGAGATGAAGAGGAATTTCTTCAGCCACAGAGCGGTGAATTCATTGCCACAGAATGCTGTGGAGACCAGGTTATTGAGTGTCTTTAAGACAGAGATAGATAGGTTCTTGATTGGTGTGGGGATCAAAGGTTACAGGTAAAAGGCAGGAGAATGGGGTTGAGTAACACTTCAGCCATGGTTGAATGGGGGAGCAGACTCAATGGGCTGAACGGCCTAATTCTGCTCTTAAATAATATGGTCTTATGGTCTTATTACCTTGGTGATAAAGGCACATCAGTAAGTTAACCGACCAATAAAAAAAAGATTCAAACAAGTTATTACAACAGCAAAGTATTTTAAAATAATCAAATTTCCTTTCAAATGATCTCTTCAATCCAACAGCAATATTCATAACTATAACCAAGTAATTAGCATTGAGCAATGTTTCCTGGTCTGTACCTATATAACATAACAGTTATTAAGAATAAAACTTTCCACTTGATTTCACCTTGATGGATTAAAGTACTACCCCTTCCATATTTATCCAGAGAAAATTCCATTTATGGTTTATTAATATTATTTCCAAGCAGAAAAAAGTACACAGAAATATTAATTTTAATCTGGTCCCTTTACTCCCCCTTTCTCCTAACCAATAATTCTAACTATAACAATTAACGGTTGCCATAGATACTTGGGTTAATTTGGCACCTTGGCAATGCATTGTATTCGGGAATATGGAGGCTAATTTTTCCCTGCAAATATATGGTTCCTTCCAGATGATGAGTAGGGTGAACTAACTGATTGTTGTGTGACAACCTGCAAAGACAAAGATAAGGATTCTTGCCACTCACGATATAGTCTGGTGCGTGTTTGGCTTCATTTTCTCTCACTCACGGACCTACTTCTCTTCTCTCCCTCACTCCCCCTCGATCTCCGTTACTATCTTGCTCTCTCTCTCTCTTCCTTTGCCTCTCTCTTCTACTTTCCCTTCCCTGACCGGCGCCCTTCTCTCTGTCTTCCCTCTCGGTCTCTCCTCCTCACAGCCATTAGCTTTTTTCTTCCCTCTTGCATTTCAAATACTAAATTATGAAGTCGGAATTGTCTGTCTCCACCCACAGCTGGGATTTTCCGGTCCCGGTGCAGTGAAGGGAGATTTGTCCGAGGTTCACGTTCGCTGTTGTTGCTAGCAGCAGTGATGGAGTGTGAGCTGCCGGACAATTCCAGCCGTGGTTTTCATTAACCTCAGAATTGCACTTTTTGCCCCACTAACTCCTTTTATCAAGGCTCAGTAAAGACTTCCAAAGTGTGGCCATTCATGTACCAAAAGGTGCCTCTGCAACCTGATGAAAATACAGCTCAATGTATCAGACAAAGGGTAACCCATGAGCATGGTACAGTGGCACAGTGGTTAGAACTTCTGCCACACAGCGCCAGGGACCCAGATTTGATTCCGACTTTGGATGACTGTCTGTGTGGAGTTTGCACGTTCTTCTCATGTCTGCGTGTGTTTCCTTCACTTGCTCCAGTTTCCTCACACAGTCCAAAGATGTGCAGGTTAGGGGGATTAGGCATGCCAAATTACTCCTTAGTGCCCTAAGATGTTTAGGTTAGGTGGATTGGCCATAGTATATTGTCCTTTTGTGTCCAGGGATGTGTCGATTAGGTGGATTGGACATGCTAAATGTGCAGGGTTATGGGGATAGGCCGGGGATATATGGGCCTGGGTAACTTGCTCTTTCGGAGAGTTGGTGCAGACTCAATGGGCCAAATAGCCTTCTCTGCACTGCCGTGTTTATCAATCTACATCTACTCACCGGATGAAGGTGCAGTGTTCTGAAAGCTCATGATTCCAAGTAAACCTGTTGAATTTTAACCTGGCACTGTGGGACTTCTTACTGTAACGAAGAGCCTATCAATTTCAGTTTCGAATTTTTCTATTCTATGGATCCTCTGGACCAGAAATAACATGGGGCAATTGTTTTGCACATGAGTTATTATGAAACCAATTAAAAGAGAGGAGTGAAAAGCCGAAGTACAGTCATAAGTGAGAATAGCTTTAAGTGTTTTCAAAGAAAGTGAATCTCACATTGAAGGCAGGAAAAACATCAGTCAAAAAAGAATCTAGCTTGTTGTATTCTGTAGAGGGGAAGAAATGAAAATGTCAGAGCTTTCTCTCTAGGGAAAAAAAACATAATTTAAATTTATTTTATCGTAGTGATTGTTGCAGATTACGAATGGCTTGTCACTGAACAATATTTACCAATTTCAGAATCTTCCCAGAATGGGCAAAGCAATTGTTCTGTAAGATATTGTTCATTAGTTTAGCATTATTTTACCAAGAATAAGAGGGAATAATTTTAAATTGAGAGGTGGACCCTTCTGCGATGATGCTGGGATTAATTTTTCACACATACAATCATGAAAATCTGGAACACTCTCTTCCAAAAAACTGAGGTCAACTGAAAAATTCAAAACTGAAATTGTTATGGTAAGAAGTCTCACAACATTAGATTAAAGTCCAAAAGTTTTATTTGGAATGATGAGCTTTCGGAGCACTACTCCTTCATCAGATGAGTGGACGTAGGTTCACAAATACGTTAGATATAGGCAAAGGCACAACTGCAAGATCTGTAAAGAGTTGATTACCTGGAAAGACTCACATTCCAATCATTCTTCACATTCCAACCTGTAATTACCTTGCAACAGTGTCTTTGCCTATATCTATGGTATTTGTGGACCTACGTCCTCTCACCTGATGAAGGAATAGCATTCCGAAGGCTCTTCATTCCAAATAAACCTGTTGGACTTTAACCTGGTGTTGTGAGACTTCTTACTGTGTTCACCCCAGTCCAACGCTGGCATTTCCACCTCACAGATCTTTTGTTAGGCAGGGGTGGTGTGGACTATGTGGACTTGGTGTGGAACCAAGTCAGTTATTTCAAGTTAAGACACTTATCAGCCAGGGCCCAAATGGATGGTGAAACAGTCTCAAGAAGCTGAATGGTCTTCGAATATAATGAGATATGTTAGAAGTATATATCTTATGCTTCTAAGGTGCCATTGGTTGTTTAACTAATCAATGGGCAAAAAAGAAGTGCAAAAATCTGAAGGACAAAATAAGACATTAGGAGGCTACACAGAATCACTGAAATGGAACTCTTGTTTACGAATGAGTATTGATTAATCAACATTAAGATACTTAATTGTTTCTTAATTGTTTCATCCACCTCTCTATTGTCATAGTGAATGGAAAATAATTATTTTGAATGTCATAGCAGTTTCAAGTGCCAAACTACTTCTGAGTGATGATAGAGTTTAGGAACTTCCAGCACTGGTATCCATGTGGTTTTAGCTCAGGTCCAGCAAGCGTGCTAAGATATTAACTGAAGTTGATTTGATTTTGCTTTGATTTTAGAACATAGAACAGTACAGGGCAGGTCCTTCAGCCCTTGATGTCGTGCCGAGCTGTGTCCAAACCCAAGATCAAGCTATCCCACTCCCTATCATTCTGGTGTGCTCCATGTGCCTATCCAATAACCGCTTGGAAGTTCCTAAAGTGTCCAACTCCACTATCACAGCAGGCAGTGCATTCCACACCCCAAACACTCTCTGAGTAAAGAATCGACCTTGGACATCCTTCCTGTATCTCCCACCATGAACCTTATAGTTATGCCTCCTAGTAACAGCTACATCCATCCGAGGAAATTGTCTCTGAATATCCACTCTGTCTATCCCCCTCATCATCTTACAAACTTCTATTGAGTCACTTCTCATCCTCCTCCATTCTAAAGAGAAAAGCCCCAGCTCCCTCAACTTTTCCTTATAAGACCTACCCTCCAAACCAGGAGAATTCTGGTAAATCTCCTCTGCATTCTCTCCAACGCTTCCACATCCTTCTTATAGTGAGGTGGCCAGGACTGCACATAATATTCCAAATGTGGTCTCACCAAGGTCCTGTAAAGTTGCAGCATAACCCCACAGCTCTTAAACTCAAATCCCCTGTTAATAAACGTTAACACACTATAAACCTTCTTCACGGTTCTAACCACTTGAATGGCAACATTCGGAGATCTGTGGATATGAACCCCAAGATCTTTCTGTTCCTCCACGTTCCTCAGAACCCTGCTGTTGACCCTGTAATCTGCATTCAAGTTTGTCCTACCAAAATGAATCACCTCGCACTTATCAGGGTTAAACTCCATCTGCCACTTTTCTGCCCAGCTCTGCATCCTAACAGTATCTCTTTGCAGCCTACAAGAGCTCTCCACCTCATTCACTACTCCACCAATCTTGGTGTCATCAGCAAATTTAATAACCCACCCTTCAACCCCCTCTTCCAAGTCATTGATTAAAATCACAAATAGCAGTGGACCCAGCACAGATCCCTGTGATACACTGCTGGTAACTGGCCTCCAGTCTGAAAATTTTCCCTCCACCACTACCCTCTGTCTTCTATGAGACAGCCAGTTACTTATCCAATCGGCCAAATTTCCTTCTATCCCACACCTTCTTACTTTCTCATTGAGCCTACCATGAGCCAACCTTATCAAACGCCTTACTAAAATCCATGTATACGACATCAACAGCTGTACCTTTGTCTACACATTTAGCTACCTTCTCAAAGAATTCAACCAAATTTGTGAGACAGAACTTACCTCTCACGAAACCGTGCTGATTATCACAGATAAAGGCGCATCTTTCAAAATGGTCATAAATTCTATCCCTCATGACCCTTTCCATTAACTTACCACCGAAGTAAGACTAACTGGCCTATAATTACCAGGGTTATTTCTATTTCCTTTCTTGAAGAGAAGAACAACATTCGCCACTCTCCAGTCCTCTGGCACTATCCCCATGGACAGTGAGGACCCAAAGTCAAAGCTAAAGGCTCCACAATCTCATCCCTTGCCTCCCAAAGTATCCTAGTGTGTATCCCATCTGGCCCAGGGGACTTATCGACCCTCAGGTTTTTCAAAATTGTTAATACATCTTCCCTCAGAACATCTACCTCCTCCATCTTATCAGCCTGTGTCATACTCTCATCCTCGAAAACATGGCTCTCTCCTCAGTGAACACTGAAGAAAAGTATTCATTCAACGCCTCACCTATCTCTTCTGACTCCATGCACAAGTTCCCACTACTATCCTTGACTGGCCCTAATCTCACCCTAGCCATTCTTTTATTTCTCACATAAGAGTAAAAGGGTTTTCCTTTATCCAAACTGTCAAGGACTTCTCATGCCACCCTCCCCCAGCTCTCCTAAGACCTTTTTTAAACTCATTCCTAGCTACCTTCTAACCCTCAAGCGACCCATCTGAACCTTGTTTTTTCATCCTTACATACGCTTCCTTTTTCCTCTTGACAAGACATTCAACTTCCTTTGTGAACCATGGTTCCCTCACTCAGCTATTTCCTCCCTGCCTGACAGGGACATACCCATCAAGGACACACAGTATTTGTTCCTTGAACGAGCTCTACTTTTCATTTGTGCCCATACCTAACAGTTTCTGTTCCCATCTTATGCTCCCTAATTCTTGCCTAATTGCATCATAATTACTCCTGCCCCAATTGTAAACCTTGCCCTGTCATGTGACCTTATCTCTCTCCGTTGCAATAATGAAGGACACCAAATTGTGGTCACTATTCCAAAGTGCTGTCCCACAAACAAATCTAACACTTGGCCCGGTTCATTACCCAGTACCAAGTCCAATGTGGCCCCACCTCTTGTCGGCTTATCCACATATTGTGTCAGGAAACCCTCCTACACACACTGTACGAAAAGTGTACCATCCAAACTATTCGACCTATAAAGGTTCCGATCAATATTTGGAAACTTAAAGTCACCCATGATAACTACCCTGTGACACCCTACACCTATCCATAATCTGCTTTGCCATTTCCTCCTCCACATCTCTATTACTATTTGGGGGCCTAAAGAAAACTCCTAATAACACGACCGATCCTTTCCTATTTCTAACTTCAATCCATATTACCTCAGTAGGTAGATCCCCCTTGAAATGCATTTCAACAACCGTTAAACTATCTTTGATTAACAATGCAATGATTTATTATTGTCACATGTATTAGTATACAGTGAAAAGTATTGTTTCTTGTGCTATATAGACAAAGCATACCGTTCATAGAGAAGGAAAGCGAGGGTGCAGAATGTGGTGTGACAGTCATTGCTAGGGCGTAGGGTGTAGATAACTTAATATAAGGTAGCTCCAGTCAAAAGTCTGATGGCAGCAGGGAAGAAACTATTCTTGAGTCAGTTGGTACATGACCTCAGGCTTTTGTATCTTTATCCCGATGGAAGAAGGTGGAAGAGAGTATCCCTGGGGTATGTGTGGTCTTTGATTGTGCTGGCTGCTTTTCTAAGGCAGCTGGAAGTGTAGACAGAGTCAGTGGATGGGAGGTTGGTTTGTGTGATGGTCTGGGCTTTGTTCACGACCCTTTGTAATTTTGTGTGGTCATGGGGAGAGCAGGAGCCACAGCAAGCTGTGATACCACCACAAAGGATGCTTTCAATGGTAAAAGTTGGCAAGAGCTGTATAATTTCCTGAAACTCCTTGGAAAGTAGAGGCATTGGTGGGCTTACTTAACCATAGTGACTAAATGGAGGGACCAGGACAGGTTGCTGGTAATCTGGACACTGAAAGACTTGAAACACTAGACCATTTCTACTTTGTCCCTGTTGATGTAGTCAGGGACATGTCTTCCACTACGTTACCTGAATTCGATGGCTGTCTTCATTTTGTTGACATTGAGGGGAAGATTATTGTCATTGCACCAATTCACTAGATTGACAATATCTTTCCTGTACTCTGTCTCATCATTGCTTGAGATCTGACCCACTACAGTGATGTCATCAACAAACTTGGAAATAAATCTAGAGGGGAACTTGGCCAGTAGTCTGTCATGGGTGTATAAGGAGTCTAGTAAGGGACTTTGTTCCTGTATTCAGAAAGTGCATGGGACACTTTGTGAATAAATGGTCTTTGCCACCATCAGCAATGCGGTATTGTGTATCCTGCTGATGATGACAAGTACAGATTCTCTAAATGATTCTGAGTGCAAAAGCTCCTTTCGTGGGAAGGCATCAGACTCACTGCGGTCTGCAATAGCGAGATGCTTCCGCAGTTCCTTCACCTGCGAGAGTGGGTTGCTAACTCCGCAATGATTAATGATGCCTGAATCGTTTTGGCAGGCGAATGGACTGTGAACTCAACAAAAGCTTTGCTTCCTATTTTTTCCTGCTTGCCCCCTGCAGGCTCAGCAGCTAACCTGTTGCGTTCCAGTTCCAAGATTGGCGCGTTCCCCTGTGCCTGCCCCTCCCTTATCCGCAGGAGACTGAGTTTTTTGACTCAATTATTTGCGATGCCAAAAAATTTGAGATCTCTGTTCATTCTTGAGAGGTTGATTTATTAAGTGAGTGATTTGTCATGCCGAAATGCTGGCATCTCTGAGATAGTATGTTCTGCTCCGTGAGGTGTGGAATGTAGCAGCCCAGTCTGGAGGCGTTCATGAAACTCAACTCATTACTACCTGGTAAATTGGGCTGTTAGATATTCTCGGAATTTGAATATGGAACCACAGGGGATGCAGAGTCAGCTTGTTCGATTTTTTTTAAACTGTATTGCAGATTATAATACGGTTGAGAAGCTTTGCCTCTTAGCAAACAGTGTTCTGTCGCTCTGCTCCGAGACGGTGGCCCCAATGTCACTTTATTAATGTTGCATGTAATCATTGGAGAGTCAACTTCACAATTGCTTTCCCCATTAAAAGCGAAATCTTCTGCTACCTGTAAACATGACATGGACGAACAGATCCGAACGGCGAGTACAGCAGTTACACCAGATGCACATGTGGAGTGGAGGCTGTTAATTCCTGCTCAGCTGCACCTTGACAATGTTCATTTTCCACCCGTAGAGTCCAGGTTGATTGGGATTTCAAATGAATTTTTATACATCAGATCAGTTCTTACATATGCAAGCCATAGTTATCCGGTTACAATTATCTCTCAGGATGCACAGTGTCCTTTCTGCACCCCGTCCTGCAGGAAATTTCCATCGTAATGGTCTTGTTAAACATCAGGTATCCTGCTTAATTATGGGGTTCTAGATCATTTTTGTATCTGTTGAAGGGGACGGTCTCACTTACTGTTTTCAGTAATGTATTTTCTTTTCCACTGTACACAGTGGGGATGTGCAACATCAGAAGTCATTAATGTAAAATAGTACCTGAAATATAACCAGAAATTGACAAATTGGGGGCGACGTGGCAGCACAGTGGTTAGCATTGCTGCCTCACAGCGCTAGGGACCCGGGTTCAATTCCCGGCTTGGGTCACTGTTTGAGTGGAGTCTGTACTGTGTGCTCTGGTTTCCACGCACAGTCCAAAAGATCTGCTGGTTAAGTGCATTGGCCATGCTAAATTCTTCCTTAGTGTAACCCGAACAGGCACTGGAGTGTGGCAGCTAAGGGATTGTCACGGTAGCTTCATTGCAGTGTTAATATCAGCCTACTTGTGACAATAAGTAATCTTTGCCTTAGTCTAGAAGAAACTTCTTTATCCAGAGAGCAGTGAAAATGGAACTCTCAGACACAGGGAGTGATTGTAGTGAATTTAATATACTTAAGAAGAAGCATCAGGAAGAAGGGAGAGGGTTATGATGATAGGATTGGATGAGGAAAGATGAGGAAGCTTGTTTGGAATGGAAATGCCAACATTGATTGAATGGGCCAAACGGCCACTTACATTGTTGTACATTTTATATAACAATATGTAACCTGCTATCAAGGCTGTATTGAAAATGTCTAGCCTCTGTGTGAGATATTTTTGGGATCGGTTTTCATTCAATGGATTTTGTGGGACTTTTTTAAAAATCGAGTATGTCTCATCACATTGTTGAAACCACCACACACACCCAGAAAAGTCTTTAGAAAGAGAATGAGCTGGGGTATAACTTGGTGTCATATGACAGTCACAAATAACTCCCATAAGAAAATCAAGAGAAACCTCTTCACCCTGAGACCGTTGGACTGTGGGACTTATTACCATGTGAAGTGGTTAAGTTGGTTAACACAGACTAATTTAAGGGAAATCTGCATAGATATATGGGGAGGGAGAATGGAAGGAGCGCTAAGTGGTTGAGATGAATAGAGGTGATAGGAAGTTTGTGTGGAATGTAAGCACTAACATGAACTAAAGGAACACAAATGGCTCGTTTATGTGCTTTATGTCATCTGAATTGCAGCAAAAGCAAATATCTTTATTTGCACATATTTGATTTTGATTTGATTTATTATTGTCACACGTATTAGTATACATTGAAAAGTATTGTTTCTTGCGCGCTATACAGACAAAACATTCTGTTCATAGAGAAGGAAAAGAGCGGGTGCAGAATGTAGTGTTACAACCATAGCAAGGGTACAGAGAAAAATCAACTTAATATAAGGTAGTCCATTCAAAATCTGATGGCAACTAGGAAAAAGCTGTTCTTGAGTCAGTTGGTACATGGGTATCTTTTTCCCAACCTTGCTGACTGTCAGGATTGTAAATTTATTTTTCTGCATATTAAGGCTTAGAGTAATAACCTGACTTGCTGTAGTGATGATCTTGCAAACACTGTGGCCTGATGTTTTAGAGCAAGAAGTCCCACAGCACCAGCTTTCAAAACGCTGCTCCTTCACTTGATGAGACTCTCCTGAGGAAGGAGCAATGCTCCAAAAACTCATGCTACCAAATAAACCTGTTGGAGTTTAACCTAGTGTTGTGAGACTTCTTACTGTGTCCACCCCAGTCCAAAGCCGGCATCTCCACATTGTGAAGTTTTAGAATGACAGGGTCTTAGCCCCCTTCATCCAAAGATTCAATGGGGAACCAACTCTTGAAATGCCATTTCCAATGCCATTATAAACTCAAACAAACATTGATTGGCATATGGTGGGACTTTCACCCATCACTCTGGAGGAGGTCCCATCTTGAAGAACTGCTCGTCAATCTAATTGGCTAGCAGTTCACCAGTCCTTCCAGGTACAGCGCTGCAGTGGCTGGAAGAGACATAGCAGGGGGCTGCCTGGAACTAAGTCCAAGGATCCAGAGGACAGGTATGTGGAAGGGGTCCCCAGTACAAGGAGGGTAGAGAATGCCTAGGATTGCGGATGGGGCAACATCCTGGTGAATCTTTTCTGTACCTTCTCCACATCCTCCTGGTAGTGCGGCGACCAGAATTGAACACTATATTCCAAGTGCGGCGTAACTAAGGTTCTGTAAAGCTGCAGAGGTGCAAAGAATTCTGACCTTTGTGTGTTTGTTTTGAACAATGTGATAAAATATGTTTGATTTTTTTTAAGTCTTGGTACTTGTCAAATGAAAAGCAATCCCAAAACAGCCCACATATGTGTTTTCATTGGCAGTGAATTCAAAATGAACAAAATGACTGTGATTCAGGTAATTTTAGCTAAAAACACATTCACCTCCTGGCTACCCAGATTTTAATGAACCAAATGCTTTAATATCTGATATCTGTACATTGTGGGTGTAAAACTGAGTCTGTATAGGTCTTCTGTTCAAAGGGAAGTAATGCATATCTGTTTGTTCATACTCTTAGCTTTATGCAATAGAATTATAGAATCTGCAGTGCAGAAAGAGGCTCTTTGGCCCATCAAGTCTGCACCAAACACAATCCCACCCAGGCCCTACCCCCATATCCTACATATTTTACCCACTAATCCTTCTAACCTACACATCCCAGGACAGTAAGGGGCAATTTTTTGGCATGGCCAATCAACCTAACCTGCACATCTTTGGACTGTGGGAGGAAACAGGAGGAAACCCACGCAGACACAGGAAGAACGTGCAGAGTCTGCGCAGATCGACCCAAGCTAAGAATCGAACCCTGACGCTGTGAGGCAGTAGTGCTAATCACTGTGCCAACGTGCTGCCAAAGGCCATGCAGTCTACTCCTGCCCCTAAATCCTACACACCAGGTTCCTGAAAAATGAACTTCATGACCTAACCAATAGCAAATAGCTCACCAGTGTCTCTCTTCCACCTGCTTCCGTCGGGAAAAAGATACAATTGCCGGAGGTCACGAATCAGCCGACACAAGAACAACTTCTTTCCTGCAGCCATCAGACTTTTGAATGGACTAATCTTGCATTAAGCTGATCTTTTTCTACATCCTAGCTATGCACCTGCACTTTCTCAGAAAATTCGAAGGAAATTCTGCATGGCAGCTGTGACCCTCAGCAACTTTTACAGATGCACCATAGAAAGCATTCTTTCTGGTTGCAGCACAGCTTGGTATGGTTCCTGCCCTGCCCAAGACCCTAAGAAACTATAGAAGGTCATGAATGTAGCCCTAAAAAATCATGCAAGCCAGCCTCCCATCCGTTGACTCTGTCTGTACTTCCTGCTGCCTCAGCAAAGCAGCCAGCATTATTAAGGACCCCACACACTCCAGACATTTTCTCTTCCCCCGCTTCCGTCGGGAAAAAGATACAAAAGCCTGAGGTCATGTATCAACCGACTCAAGAACAGCTTCTTCCCTGCTGCCATCAGACTTTTGAATGGACCTACCTTGCATCAAGTTGATCTTTCTCTACACCCTAGCTATGACTGGAACACTACATTCTGCACTCTCTCCTTTCCTTCTCTATGGATGTATGCTCTATCTGTATAGCACCCAAGAACCAACACTTTTCATTGCATGCTAATACAAAAAAAACAAATTAAATCAATCAAATCAAATGCTGTACTCTTGTGTAGTTTGAGCAAGTAAAATACTATCTGGCAAAAAAAAGAGAAGGGACAGATCCTCAATAGTCACTAAAAAAACTTTGTACTGAATTTATATACCTACGTTTGTGAAATGAAGACAAGTTTTCACAGAAACTAATTTTCCCACCATCTGTTAAAACAGAACCAGCTCATCTGCAAAAGCACAGCCGAGGCTTTCATGTCAGTTGTCCTTAACTCCAAACTGATTAAAACTGGCGGTGGTAATAATAACTGCAAATCCAAAGAGATGTTTCCATTATAAATCTGTCTCTAGATTATGCACAGGAAGTTGTATCTGTGATTATTTAGAATTTTGTTATTAGCACAACACATTTTGCCAGTGTCAAAACAGATCAGCAAATCTTCTTCTGTAATTATTTACATCTCTTCAACTGAAAACTCTTGTTAGTTTCTGATGCATCCGCATCTCCGCGTTTCAAGCTAGAACTATCATATATACTCCTTTATGCATGTCATTGTTGAATCTGAAACAAAAACAGTAAATGCTGGAAAAGCTCCCCGGTGGCACAGTGGTTAGCACTGCTGCCTCCCAGCGCCAGGGACCCAGGTTCGATGCCCGGCTTGGGTCACTGTCCGTGTGAAGTTTGCACATTCTCCCCCTGTCTCTGTGGGTTTCCTCCCGATGTTCTGGTTTCCTCCCACAGGCCAAAGATGTGCTGGTTAGGTACATTGACCATGCTAAATTCACCCTCAGTGTACCCAAATAGGCACTGGAGTGTGGCGACTTGGGGATTTTCACAGTAACTTAATTGCAGTGTTAATGTAACTTCCTTGTGGCTAATAAATAAACTTTGAACTTTAGAATGTTAAGTCACTTTGAATCATAGGATCCTGGACCCATGCAACAACTAAAGAGGCCATTGAACCTAACATGGCTTTGAAAGTGCTAACCAATTTGTTCCATGTTTAAATCAGGTGAACTCCACATCCTTGTTTCACAATGTTAAACCAAAGTGAAACAGTAACTGTTGTAACTTTAACTATCAAGTTAAAAGAGCAGCATGGTGGCACAGTGGTTAGCACTGCTACCTGACAACTCCAGGGGCCCGATTTCAATTCCAACCTCATGTAACTATGGGGAGTCTGCATGTTCTCCCCGTGTCTATGTGGGTTTCCTCCAGGTGGTCCAATTTCCTCCCACGGTCCAAAGATGTGCTGGTTAGGTACATTGACCATGCTAAATTGACCTGAGTTTTGGAGAGATTAGCAGGGTAAATATGTGGGGTTATGGGGATAGGTGGGAATGTTGTCAGTGCAAGCCTGATGGGCTGAAAGGCCTTCTTCTGTACTGTAGGGATTCTGTGCTCTGTGGAGAGAGAATAGAGCCAATGCTCTGAGTCAGGATGACTATTTTTCAGATCTGAAGACAAAGAAAATAGCTTTTTCTGTTTTTGTTTCACATTTCGCCTTTATCATGTTGAATCTGACCCATCTTTAACTTAAACTTTCCGATATTCCACCAAACAAAGCATCAGTGTAGGATCCTCGATGTGAGTTTTTGTTTTTGTGCTGATCTAACAAAGTTCGCCACTCGAAGGGAAACGGGCTCTCACAGATAATCAATGAGTCAGAAAAGAAAGGGGGTCACATGTTTTGTGTTTCCTTGCTGGAAACAAAGGTGCGGGAAGTTGACTTGCTCTGTACCAGCCTGCCCCACAGTGATGCGGCTGGGCTAAACTGACCACCAGTGGAACTTCCCCTCTCCTTCAGTGGTGGAGGAAATCCCACCCTCAGTACTGTGTGCAGTTTTGGGCGCCACACCTGTGCAAAGATATTTTGGCCTTGGAGGGAGTGCAGAGGAGGTTTACTAGGCTGATACCGGAGTTGAGGGGGTTGAGCTATGAGGAGAGGCTGAGTAAACTGGGCTTGTACTCGTTAGAGTTTAGAAGAATGAGGGGAGATCTCATTGAGACGTATAAGATGATGAATGGGATGGATAGGATAGAGGTGGAGAGACTCTTCCCGCTCAGAAAAGACAGTAGGACTAGGGGGCACAGCCTCAAGATAAAAGGGGGGCGGTTTAGAACGGAGTTGAGGAGGAACTTCTTCACTCAAAGGGTGGTGAATCTCTGGAATTCTCTGCCCGTTGAAGTGGTGGAGGCTGCCTCGCTAAATATTTTTAAGATGCGGGTTGATGGGTTTTTGATGAGAGAGGGGATTAAGGGTTATGGGGAGAAAGCGGGAAAGTGGAACTGAGCAGTGACAGATCAGCCATGATCTTATTGAATGGCGGGGCAGGCTCGAAGGGCTAGTTGGCCTACTCCTGCTCCTATTTCTTATGTTCTTATGTTCTAGGATCTGCCAGATCTTCCAATTGGCCAGCAGCGATGAGATTTAATTGGTTCATCTGCTAAGAGCACCTCCCGATGACAATAATTGGCTTGCTAAAAAGCTCAGTTGTCCCTTGATTATTCATTGGAAGAACTGTGTTATGCGAGTGAGCTGGGGGGCGTGGGGGTGGTTGAGCGGGATGGTGGTGGGATTGGAACACACCTTAGTCTACGTGCCAGCCAGACTAAAAACACTCCTGTATGGAGGTAGGGCAGGATGTGGGGGTGGGGCGGGGGCACACAGTTTCACCTAAAATCTAGCCCTGTCTTGCATTTATATTAGCACCTTTCACAACCTAGGGATGACCAAAATGCTAGACCACCGGAGGGATATGGAGCAAGGGCAGGCAGAAGGGGTTAGTTTCATTTGGCATCATATACAGTGCAACATCATGGACCGAATGGCCTGTTCCTGTGCTGTACTGCTCTGTGTTCCATGTACAAGAGGGCTCAGGTTTGAGGTGAGAGGGAGTAAGGTAAGGGGAGACATGCGGGGGAAGTTTTTCACCCAGAGGGTGGTGAGTGCCTGGAGTGCACTGCCAGTGGAAGTGGTGGAAGCAGGCATGTTAGCAATGTTCAAGGTGCGACAAAGCTTTAACAAGAGGTCATCTGTACTCGAATCATCAGCTCTTTTCTCTCCTTATAGGTGCTGTCTGACCTGCTGAGATTTTCCAGCACTTTCTCTTTTGATTTCAGATTCCAGCATCCGCAGTAATTTGCTTTTATCCAGTGTTCAAGGTATATGCAGGTAGGCACATGAATGGGAGGCAGACTTGGTGCGACAAATGGCCCTGTTCCTATGCTGTATTGTTTTTTCGCTCTTGGACGAATGCAGCACTTTTGAATTGTCCTCATTATTCTTCAGTGAAGAATAATGGAGAGGAAAAGTAGAGACAGAGGTGACAGAAAGGTCAGCCCCGCATGTCTTGAAGGAGAACAAAATGACCAAGAAGTAAGGTGCAATGATATGAAAGAGGGAAGTGTGGGGTTGGGAGTGTGTGAACCTTGGGTGGCTGCTGCGGTTTAATAAACGGATTCATTCAGCTGACAACTTTTGAATAAATTAAAGCTTTTGAAACAGCTCATTTCTTCAAGAGCACTGACTCCAAAAGAAAAAAATCGTCACTTGCCGCTGGAACATTAAGTGCTGGCAAGGCCACTGTGCCACTCATACAGAGATAAGTAGTGAAGCTCGACACAGTTGGACTAATAATGACTGTGACTCTCTTGGCCTTGTTGATGACATAATGGCCCACGTTATGAATGGTTCTGGTTTTACCATGATGGTGGCAGAACCACAGCAGTGCTGTGTCATAAACCACACGCATCTGGCTTCAGCAGGATGTACGCTAGTGTTGATTCTCCTTTAAATATAATGAGACCAGCCCACTATTTCAGCATATCGTCCGAATTTGTTTTTTTGTTGCCTTCTTTTCAAGAAGGCAGGCAGATGTTTTGTTCGGTCTTAAATGAAACCAGAGACAGAAGAGAATTTAAAAAAAAAGTAGGTTTCCAACTGCCCATGTCTCCCCCACAGCACCTTTCTCCAGCTGAAGTAGAACTGTAGAGAATAGTGTGAATAATATTCATTCACACCTGCCACTTCATTGAGGCTGTTATCTCTTCCTGCAGACTTTGGTCCGTTTCCGTAGCTATTAATTCCTGGAACAGGTCGCTAGTCTCTCATCAGGGGGCTTATAACTTCAGAGGCAATAGTGTACATTAAGCGTGATTGACCAGGAGTCTCTCCTACTCTTACCACCAGCCAATGGCATTTTTGGAAGAATTTTCAGGTTGAAACTCAACCTGTTTTTTTGGGTTTACGAATGCACTTTCCTTTGCCATCAATTCCCGGGGTGGGACTCAAAGTAAGAAGTCTCACAACACCAGGTTAAAGTCCAACAGGTTTATTTAGTAGTAACCGCCGTTAGCTTTCCGTTGCTGTTCCTTCGTCAGGTGAGTGGAGAGTTCTGATCACAAACAGGACCTATAAAGGCACACACAATTTACAGAATACTGATTAGAATACGAGTCTTTACAGCTAATCTGCTATTCAATTCTTAAATGTGCAAACAGTGTGAGTGGAGATAGCATTAAGCATAGGTTAAAGAGATGTGTACTGTCTCCAGACAGGACAGTAAGTGAGATGTTGCAAGCCCAAGCAAGTCATGGGGGTTACAAATAGTGTGACATGAACCCAAGATCCCGGTTGAGGCCGTCCTCACGTGTACGGAACGGCTATCAGTTTCTGCTCAGCGATTCTGCGCTGTCATAAGTCGTGAAGGCTGCCTTGGGACTCAAACCCAGAGTGTTTGGCTCAAAAGCAAGGATTCTATTCACTGGGCCTCATCAGGCTGAGATCAGTGACTGTTTGTATTCAAAGGGTTTTAGTGGCAGCCAATTTGTCCACACCAACGAGATAGTTGACCAGATAATCTGCTTATTGTGTTGCTGGCCAGGTGATGAATGTTGGCCAGATCACCGTTGAGAACTCCCCTGCCCTGCTTCAAATGATGCCAGGAATCATTTACATTCAACCAGCAGGGCAGGTGTAACTTCACTTTAATATCTCACTCGGACAACAGTACCTCTGACAATGCAGCACTCCGTCAGTACTGCAGTGGTACGCCAAACCAGATTGCAAGCTCCTCTTGCGTGTAGTTTCAATTTGTAATTGGAGTTAGGTGTACAACCATGGAACCATGGCTAATACCTGTGAGGAGAACAAGTCTAGAAGCATAGAAGGGTTACATTATAGAAGGATGCCATTCTAGCTCGATGTCCATGCTAACTCGATGTCACCTTGGTATTGTACAATTATTTCATTTGCAGTTGCCATCAGCTGACCAAGAGATAGTACGGCTGTGATTGTGGGACTGATTTACCCTGCTGGCTGTGTGTGTGAGAGTGATTTACTCTGCTGGCTGTGTGTGTGGGAATGATTTACTCTGCTGGCTGTGTGTGGGGTCTGATTTGCCCTGTTGGCTATGTGGGTGGGACTGACTTACATAGCTGGTTGTGTGTGTGTGGGACTGATTTACCCTGCTGGCTGTGTGTGTAGGACTGATTTAACCCACTGGCTGTGTGTATGGGATTGATTTACCCTGTTTGCTGTGTGTTTGGGACTATTTCACCCTGTTTGCTGTGAGTTTGGGACTGTTTTACCCTGTTTGCTGTGAGTTTGGGACTGCTTTATCCTGCTTGGTGTGTGTTTGGGACTAATTTACCTTGTTTGCTGTGTGAGCGTGGGACTGATTTACCCTGCTGGCTACGTATACGGGACTGATCTACACTGCTCTTATGGAAGTAAATGTCTCCTCAGAGACAACAAAAAACTGAATTTCAAAAATATTGGCAGACTGGTTTGTGTGATGGACTGGGCTACGTTCACAACTCTTTGACGTCTCTTGCAGTCTGGGACAGAGAAGGAGTCATACCAAGCTGTAATAGATCCGGAAAGGATGATTTCTATGGTACATCAGTAAAAATTGGTGTGAGTTGTAGCGGACATGCCATACTTCCTTAGCATTCTGAGAAAATAGAGGCTTTGATGAGCTTTCTCTCATCAGCGTGGAGGGTCCAGGGCAGATTGTTGGTGATCTGAACACCAAGAAACAGATCACTTAGGCCAAGACTCTATCACTTTGCCTGCCATGGAATCAGCAAGGGCGAGAGTCCGACAAGGGAAATCTCTGTTGACCTCGGGCTTGTCCAACTGAGACCGTAAAATCCTGTTCTGAGCGTTTGCTTTTCTGGAAAGCAGCAGGGAAGAAACCATTATATCTGTTCTTCTGGCATTATCTACTGTTCTGATTCAGAGTGCCCTGCTTAATTGTAAACTGTTTATAAACACCTGAGCTCACTGCTTGCAGGAACAGAGGAAAGAAAACCTCATAAATCAACTGTAAAGTAATGGACCATTGTCACTGCACTCTTCAACTTCACTATATGGTCTAAATCCCAGATAATCTCAGTTATTTTGCCAGGGTCCATTAAGGAGAAAGCACCAGAGACAACAGTGTGATATCATCAGGGAGCTGATCGCACCCTATGTTAATAATGGATCAGTGATTATTTCTTGATAAATTTGCAGACTGTTGTACCTTGTCACTGGTATAAAGACATCTTCTTTAACAAGCTCTCCGAGCACTAAAAAATCATAAATATTTCCTTGTAATCATTCTAATTGTGATGTACAATGCTATCACATTTGAGGATAATATTCTATTTTCAAATAGACCGGATGAGCAGCAGCTAAAGTAAATAGAAACCTTCACACACAATCTTGTTTAACTTGTGTTTTTTTTTTAACCAAGAGAGCAATATTTCCTTTCTCTAAACATGTTCCCTCTCTCTTGACTGACTTTTGTGGTAAAATTCCCAGCAGAAGGAATTTCACTTGCCTCGCTACGATGAGTGCTAGCTTTTTGATTTGATTTGGTCATTTTTGTCACATGTATTAGTAAACAGTGAAATGTAAAGCTTCTTGCACACAATACAAACAAAGGCATACCGTTCATAGAGAAGGAAAACGAGAGAGTTCAGAATGTGGTGTTCCTGTCGTAGCTAGGGTGGAGAGAAAGATCAACTTGATGCAAGGTAGATCCATTCTGATGGCAGCAGGGAAGAAGCTGTCCTTGAGTTGATTGGTACATAACCTCAGCCTTTTGTATCTGTTTCCCGATGGAAGATGGTAGAAGAGAGAATGTCCGGGGTGCATGGGGTTCTTAGTTATGCAGGCTGCTTTGCTGAGGCAGCAGGAAGTGTAAACAATGTCAGTGGTTGGGAGGTTGGTTTGTGTGATGGATTGGGCTCCGTTGTAGTTTCTTGCCATCTTGGGCAGAACTGGAGCCATACCAAGCTGTGCTACCACCCGAAAGAACGCTTTCTCTGGTGCATCTGTAAAAGTTGGTGAGAGTCGTAGTGGACAGCTTGTTGCTCAGACTATATTTGAGAAAGTAGTGAGAAAAAAGTGAGTGAAAGCCTGGAATCTAATCTTTGAGTTGAGAGAATGTCTGTGAAGCTTATTACAGTCTCCTAACTCTTGATTAGATTGCTGCCATAAAATGCTTACATACTATCCATTATTCTGCACATATTGTCATGCTTTATTGAATGATTATTATAGTTTTAAATTAAAATTAAAGTAAAGTGGCTCTGTCTATGTGATATCTTTAATGGCATGGCGCATATCTGTTCTATTTGGGACTATCTCTGCTGAACATACCATGTTGTATTACTTGACGTGACTCGAATTCATAACTGGACAGGCATCCACAGAGATTGTGGCTAATGTTTTTGATCAGTACTAATAATGCTGCAAATAGATGGCTAATTCTATTTAGCAATTACTTAGGAGCCAGTTTCTAAGAGAATTACCAGAACTGGACACGCGGACCATTCCAATTGTAAGCCACTTACGGAATATTACAATCAGTGGGGCGACCTGGTTTCATTTATATGCAAATCCTGGAGCGAAACTGTAAGCAGTCTGTTTCCTCTTGAGAGGTTTAACAAACGTGGATTCCAGCAAGGAGTTGGTTTCCTGGTGAGGGGGTGGCGGGGGGATGGGGAAAGACAGAGAGAGAGAGAGGAATTTACGTCTCGCAGGACCCTCTCCTGGAGTCGGTGCAGACCATAACATCACAACATCGCCCACATGCCAGTGTGGCCCACTCGAAGCCATGTCGGTGTTGCTATCCAGTGGAAAGATTTTGCATGTCCACGAATGGCATGGCAAGCTGGGATGCAGCACTGCTAAGCCTTCATCTTTGTCTTCTTGTGACTGGCTAAGTAACTGAACTGAATATTAATTCTATAAATTAGAGCAACCCTGTTGTTTGAGGCTAGGCAGGGTGCCCCTGTGAAGAAATACATTGCTGCTTGATGTGCAAATAAACGAATTCTGCAATGAACTGTTTCTGAGGTAAATAAGAACCACTGGGTAATTTATAGTCTGTTTACAGTGACATCATTTGAGACCCAATTACATTTATAAACAGCCTGTTTTATGCTTGTCCTCTTTACTTCTAATATAATTTTCCAACATTACAAACTATACAAAGTAACTCCTGCTTAACACCCTGACCACATTAAACAGCAGCAGTGGGGGATCAGCAAAAAAGCAAATACGCAGTGGGGGATCAGAACATACCACGAATGCAGTGACTACCTCTCGGCCGTCACAGATTGTGAGGCATCTTTGGATGTGTTTGGAAGCTTTTATTAATCTCCACTTCAAGGAGCAGCAACAGAGATCAGCCACATCTATAGTGGATGAGGTTGGGATGCTCTGATCATCTGCCACTGGTACTAGAGAGGGCTATCAGTGGAGATCCCTGCTGTTGGACTGTTGACAACAAGGAGAACTTTAGCAATAAAAGAAGGCGGGTGAGGGGTGGAGGTGGTTGCAGCATGGTGGCACAGTGGTTAGCACCGTTACCAGGGACTTGGGTTCAATTCTGGCCTCAGGTGACTGTGGAATTAAATTTGATATTTGATTTATTATTGTTACATATCATTGTATACATGTATACAATGAAAAGTATTGTTTCTTGCGCTCTATACAGACAAAGAGTACAGTCATAGCGAGGGTGTAGAGAAAGATCAACTTAATGCAAGGTAGGTCCATTCAAACGTCTGATGGCAGCAGGGAAGAAGCTGTTTTTGAATCAGTTGGTATATGTCCTGAGACTTTTTGTATCCTTTTTTCCCAATGGAAGAAGGTGGAAGAGTGAATGTCCAGAGTACGTGCGTTCCTTGATTATGCTGGCTACTTTGCCGAGGCAGCGAGGAGTGCAGACAGCGTCAATAGATGGGAGGCAGGTTTGAGTGATGGACTGGGCTTCGTTCACCACCCTTTGTAGTTTATTGCAGTCTTGGGCAGAGCAGGAGCCATACCAAACTGTGATACAACCAGGAAATTGCTTTTTATGATGCAACTGGAGAAGTTGGTGACAGTTGTTCTCCCTGTCTCTGCGGGGGTTCCCTTTGGGTGCTCTGGTTTCCTCTCACAGTCTAAAGATGTGCGGATTGATTGGCCACGCTAAATTAACCCTTCATGTCAAGGGGATTAGCAGGATAAATATGTGGGGTTACGGGGATAGGGCCTGGGTGGGATTGTTATTGGCGCAGACTCGATGGACCAAATGGCCTCCTTCTGCATCATAGCAATTACATGATTCTTCTATTCTATGAAAAGAACTTGAACTGAAGGACATTAAGATTACAATCCAAGATTGATATTTTAAGGAAAGGAGTTTCTGGCCTAAGACCCCCCTTTAACATTTAGAATGGATATCCTGCAGGTAGATCAAAAATACTTCTGACTTTCATTTCAATTCAATCTTGTAGTAACTAGGGGGTTATTTAAAATGCTGATGCTTAAAATGTCAGTCACAGACAAAATAGGTACCAGATAATAATTGGTACAGATAACACAAGCAAAATTCAGTTACACTGCAAAGAGAAGCATCTAAAATATTAGTTAGCACAGAACTAAGTTATCATCTAAATAAGCTTTATTATAACATTGAATTTTTCATTCATTTCTGGTTGTGTATTTATCTTACACTTTTCAAATTAGTTATTGGCTTTTTAACTCCTTGCTTTTGCGAAAAGAAGTGTTTTCGGCATTACATTTCAATATTGTCTTCGTCTTTCATCAGCCTTGTGATATATACACCAGACCCCAAGTCTCCTTATCAATCTCTGTCTCACTCTCCTGAAGCAAAGGTCTGATCCCTTCATTCATGTTGGGGACTGGAAAATGACTGGAAGTGCTGGGTGGTGCTCCTTGCAGTGGTTTGAATATAGCTTGACAGCTGAAGATAACATGGCCTTGCCTTTGCTTATGTCTGTCGTGGATACATTTTTGGGTCAGTTTTCATTTTATTCTGATGTTAGTGTATATGTGCATCTCATAGAATCTGAAGCTCCTGCCTCTTGAATAAGCAATCACCAGTGAAGTGGAGAGTGATTCACAAATTTCACAGTCAGTGTGCCATACTGAATTGAAGTGCTCGGTATTGTGGTGTTGTCGTTTACGATGTTGGGCATGAGAACAGTGCTTTGACATTGGATTGATTCTTATTAAATTCATTGTTTTATGTTCCTGAAGATTCCTTGATTAAAAGGGGAGGGGTGGTTGGGGCAGGGTGGGGAATGGTGATGGAGTATGTGACACAATAACCATGATACAAATGGCAATATTCAAATAGTGCATTTTTAACACAAAAATAACTCATGAGTGAATGTCAGATATGATCCAACAATTTAACAGCTATGCATTAGACATTAAAAAGGGAGTTCATGTAAAGCAATTAAACAGATAGCAAGACTGAAGGAGCACAATATTAGGATACAACGTGAGTTAATTAACAAAAATGTTTGCTTTATTTGATAAGGTTTTACTCAAAAAGTTAATTTTTGAATGGCAGCCTTTTGACTTGATTTGATTTCATAGAATCGTTGGGTGTCACAGTAGTACAGTGGTTAGCACTGATGCCTTACAGCACCAGGGAGCTGGGTTCGATTCCCAGCTTGGGTCACTGTCTATGTGGAGTTTTTACATTCTCCCAGTGTCTATGTGGGTTTCCTCTGGCTGCTCTGGTTTCCTCCCACAGTCCAAAAGATGTGCTGGCTAGATGCATTGACCCAAACAGGTGCCGGAGGGTGGCAACTAGAGGAATTTCACAGTAACTTCATTGCAGTGTTAATGTCAGCAGCAAACCAGCCATTTTGGAGGCTACCTGTGCCTTGCCAAATAGAGTAAGAAGTCTCACAATGCCAGGTTAAAGTCCAACAGGTTTATTTGGTAGTGAACACTACTAGCTTTCGGGGTTTGCCCCTTTGTCAGATGACGAAGGGGCAAACCCTGGAAGCTAGTGGCGTTTACTAACAAATAAACCTGTTGGATTTTAATCTGGTGTTATGAAACTTCTTACTGTGTTTACCCCAGTCCAACGCTGGCATCTCCACATCTTGCCAATAGAGCAGGCACTTATCAGAGGACCAAGAGATAAAAGACAATGGAAGGCAGCCATGAGCACCCAGTTAAGGTGCAGCACTCAACCTAGTGCTAACTGACCAATTAAATTGCATTTTGAAAACAAATGCAGAAAAATTTGCTTTGGACACGCATTGAACCCAAACCTGTGTATGACTGTGCACTAGACTGTTGGATGCATGGGAGGGAACATTGAAAATTTCCATTGTAGTCACTTAACAGAATTCTAAAGAAGCTCAATGAGGTGTTAATTGGCAATGAAAAAAATTCCCGTTCCTTTCTTCCCCTCCGTCAGCACTTTGAAAATTTCAAACTGGCCCAGTGGCATTGGGATCCCGAGATGGTCTTGGGGACTGTGATTTTGAAATTACCCCCACTCTGGGTTCTAATCCTATGATCATTTGAAAATCCAACCTATGGTCTCCAACAGACAATTATACTCATTATAGCTTGAGAGTAAGCTAGATTCATGAGTGTTATTGGTGTTTGTGTGTTTACAACTATACCTTTGAATCCAGCTCCTACATCAATGTATTATTATTGAGCAACAATGCTCTTCCAAGACGTATTGCAAGCCTGAGACAAGTAGTCTCTTTTTTTTCACCATGTTCTGAAGTCTGTGTATTCTCTTGATATATATCACAGTATGGGGAGGTGATGGCCAAGTGATATTATCGCTAGACTACTAATCTAGAAACTCAGCTAATGTTCTGGGGACCCTGGTTTGAATCTCACCATGGACGTTGGTGGAATTTGAGTTCAATAAAAAATAGTGAGTTAAGAATCCATTGATGACCATGTCAATTATCAAATTGTATGAAAACCCATCTGATTCACTCATGTCCTTTAAGGAAGGAAATCTGTTACCCTTACCTGGTCTGAACTAAGGTTGAAGTTTATTTATGAGAGACAAGTATGCTTACATTCACACTGCAATGAAGTTACTGTGAAAATCCCCTAGTTGCCACACTCCAGTGCCTGTTTGGGTACGCTGAGGGAGAATTTAGCATGGTCAATGCACCTAATCTTCATATATTTGGACTGTGGGAGGAAATCAGAGCACTTGGAGGAAACAAACACAGACACAGGGAGAATGTGCCAACTCCACACAGACAGTGACCCAAGCCACGAGTCGAACCCTGGTCCTTGTCACTGTGAGGCAGCAGTGCTGCCCACTTGCCACCATGCCATTCTACATGTGACTCCAGTGCCACAACAATGTGGTTGATTCTCAACTGCCCTCTGAACAAGGGTAACCAGGGATGGGCAATAAATGCTGGTCCAGCCAGCGGCACCCGAGTCCCACAATTGATTAAATAAAATGTTATTTCCTCCTGATTTTGATGGTCCTTTAAAAGATTCCAGGAGACAGTGAGTTTTGGCTTAAAAACATCAGTGAGTTTCAAAATGCTTCTGCAAGATATTTACGCTAGTCCATGACACTTCAATAGTAAAGCTACTTTCACCTTTACTTCAACCTGTTGTTGTCTCATTACCATGCTTGATATCAATTCTCAAGAACAATGTTAATGATTTTCCAACAGTGGTTTATATTAGACTTACAATAATTTTCTGTACTAAATTATACACCAATTCTGCGCAGAATGTATATGTGCAAATCTCAGATACCCAGGTGCATAAAAACATCAAATACTTCATTTGCTGTCAATCTGTACAAATACTCGCACACACAAAAAAAACATGATACCCACTGCCCAACATAGTTATTATGTGATACCAGATACCTCCCAGTGATTTTAAATTAATGCAGTGGATAGCTTCAGATAAGATCAAAACCAAGATTGAAATATTTTCTTGCACGGAGAATTGTCCAATATTCTGAGCGGAATAGAATTTCAACAGTGCGTAGAGCCAAATAGCTCATTCTGTAAATAGACCAAGATATTTATAGCATGCATTTATTGAGCTAGTATCAATAAAAAGGCTTAACAGTGGTCATCAGAGTTTTTAATTCTTTAACGCAAACAGAATGAAAGAGCAGCTACACAAAGCACACTTGCTGATAACAACAAACTGGAGATCATTCAGCAGAGTAAGCACAAATCTCAATCAACCATCTATTCCTTTGCAAATCCAATGTTTATTACAGAACAATGTGGACACAAAAGCAAGGCTTGGTTCATTTTAGATTTTTCATGCCAATTATAAAATAGCCAAGTTTTAAATATTTGACATTATCTGACTCCATAATGAGATTTCTGCCTTGTCGTCAGCTCTATATACCCGTCTTCCTCTAATATCCCCATAGAATCATACATTTAGAACATAGAACATTACAGCGCAGCACAGGCCCTTTGGGTCTCAATGTTGCGCCGACCAGTGGAACCAATCTAATGACCCTCTGACCTAAACTATTCCAATATTATCCATATGTCTATCCACTGACCATTTGAATGCCCTTAAAGTTGGTGAATCCACTTCTGCTGCAGGCAGTTCATGGGAGATTGTACTGTTCGCTAATTGGCTGCAGTGATTCCTACGTGATTACGCTTCAACAGTTTGGGACAAGCTGCAGTTGTAAAGGGCACTATACAAATGCTAGTCTCTCATTCTTTCTTTCTTTGAATTTAAATATATAGCTGACTGAGCAGGTTTCCCATGGTGTTTTTCATGCTATATTGATTGGGTTATGTGCTGTGATTATATGACAGGGAGAGTATAATGTTCTTTTACTCATCTACAATGAAGTGGGATTCTTGATGTTTGATGAAACCATAAGACCATCAGATATAGAAGCAGAATTAGGCCGCTTGGCCCATTAAGTCTACTCCGCCATTCAATCATGGCTGATGGTTTCTCCACACCATTCTCCCACCTTTTCCCTGTAACCATTGCTCCCCTTACCAATCAAGAACCTATCCTACCTCGGTCTTAAATACACTCAATGACCTGGCCTCCACGGCCTACTGCAGCAATGAATTCCATACATTCACCACCCTCTGGCCAAAGAAATTCCTCCTCATCTCAGTTCTAAAGGGTTGTCCCTTTATTCTGAGGCTGTACCCTTGGAGCCTAGTCTTATCTACTAATGGTAATGGTAACACCTTCCTCACATCCACTTTCAGTTAAGTTTCAATGAGATCCCCCCTCATCCTTCTAAACTCCGTTGAGTACGGATGGACAAAATGTTGCTCAATTGTAGAAAAAAAGCGAAGAAGTTATCAACAAAAGTCTTCCATCAAAGGTTCACTATTTTTTCCCTCCAAAGGCCTTCTTTCTCTGCTGAAGGAAGTTATATTTTCCTCTTGTCCATTCCGGAAGGTTGGTTTATTCAACTGGGCCGTCCATCCCTGCTATTTTTCATTTGGGGCTGGTGCTTGAGTGAGATACAGGATTTCCGGCCACCTTGTCCACCATCATTGACCCTTGCCTGACCTTTCTGGCCTTCCGAGCAGAAGAGACAGCCTTCCTCCTCCGATTAGCTCAAAACGTCATATTTTACTTGCTCCCCGCAGTCATGATCTGTGTGCTGCTGCCCCAAAAAAACCAAAGGAGAGGTTGGGAGGGGTGGGGGGATGGGGGTGGGGGGGAGGGGGCGGCATCTGCGGTGGGTGGTGCATTGCTGTGGGAGGTCACGAAGTAGATTATTGCTGGAGTCTCAATTGTAACAGGAAGCATTTTAATCTTTCTGTCACGGACTGGGATTTACAGTGGTGCCAATCTGTATTCATGAGAGAGTTTATTGAAGTATTTCATGAATCTTTCCTTGAACAGCAAAGTGAGGGGGCCAGCAGCAGTCTGAAGACAAGATTGGATTCGCTCCTAATTAATGAGCAGCAAGTCATGAACGCTGTTAAGGAAATGAAACATTTTTGGGGTGTGGCGCTCATAAATTTGTTACTTTTCAGGTTGTATTGAAAACAGAGCAAGATAATAAAAAATCCTACGAAGAAATTGGATTTCAGGCGAGGAAACTTTGAGTTGATGAAATGCATGACAGGAATACAATGAAAATATCTGTTTAAAGGAGAGAAGAAGGAGGTTTTTTTTTAAGGAGCTAATGTTTCCTTTGCAGAGGCAGAAGCAAGTTGAGGATAAATGAAAGAAAGATTGACATCGATAGAAAGAGAAGTTGTGGAAGACAATGGGGGAAAGAAATGGCCCATAGCATTTACAAATGAGGTTTGAAGCAGAGGCAACAAATGATTTCAAAAGGGAATTGAATGAGAACTTGAGGGAAATGAAATTGCAGGGATTACAGGAAAAGGAGCAGGGGAATGGGACTGAGTGTATTGTTCCAAGAGATTCAGCCTGGATTTTTTTTTATTCAATTGTGGGACATGGGTATCACTGGCTGAGCCAGCATTTATTGTCTATCTGTCATTGTCTGAAGGCAGTTGAGAGTCAAACACATTGCTATGGCTCTGGAATCACATGTAGGCCAGACCAGGTAAAGACTGCAGATTTCCTTCCCTAAAGTGAACCAGATGGTTTTTTCCAACAATTGTGATGGCCAAATGGCCTGCTTCTGTGCCACATGATCTTATGACTCCATAGGAAGCATCAGGCTGGTGAGAAAGGCAAAGTCAAGCAAGAGCAAGTCGACCTCATAGAATCCCTACAATACAGAAGGAGGTAATTTGGCACATCGAGTATGCACTGACCACAATCTAGAATCTGTGTAAAGCTCTGGTCACTGTATTATAGAAAGGATATTATTAAACTAGAAAGAGTGCAGAAAAGTTTACTAGGA
The DNA here is from genome assembly GCF_965287045.1 of Carcharhinus amblyrhynchos. Taxonomy (NCBI): domain Eukaryota; kingdom Metazoa; phylum Chordata; class Chondrichthyes; order Carcharhiniformes; family Carcharhinidae; genus Carcharhinus; species Carcharhinus amblyrhynchos. Next base: position 6,193,894 of record NC_137333.1, on the reverse strand, counting down.
TGCCACTGGGACTTGATGGTTTGAGTTAAAAGATAGAGTGGGATAGACTGGGACTTTTTCTCTGGAGCAGATGAGGCAGAAGGGTGATCTTATAGAGATCTACAAAATAATGAGGGGCATAGATCAGCTAGATAGTCAATATCTTTTCCCAAAGATAGGGGAGTCTAAAAGTAGAAGGAATAGAGGGTTTAAGGTGAAAGGGGAGAAATACGAAAGTGTCCAAAGGGGCATTTTTTTTCACACAGAGGGTGCTGCATGTCTGGAAGAAGCTGCCAGAAGTAGTAGTAGGGGCAGGTACAATTTTGTCTTTCAAAAAGCATTTAGACACTTAAATGGGTAAGATGGGTACAGAGGGATATGGGCTAAATGCAGGCAATTGGGACTAGCTTAGGGGTTTAAACAAAAAGGCGGCATGGACAAGTTGGGCCGAAGGGCCTGTTTCATGCTGTAAAGCTCGATGACTCTATGACTCATATAATGAGCCTAATTCTGGTTGACGACACTGCCCAGGTTGCCTCATGTATTACCTGTACAAGTATGATGGATAATACGATATGAATATAATGAGAGCATGCTTCTTCCTCACCATATTGGAAAATGCCCACAGTGCCTGCAAAGCAGGTGTTACACTATATACACTTATGTTTCTATCTGTACATCTATATTGTTCCTCTTATTCCCTCAAATCAAGTCACTCATATCCAGCCATTGTCTGCATTGAGTAGTGCTTCAAAACATGACTCCTACCAATGAGAACCACTCATTAAAAATATGATTTGATTGTGGGGTTTCCTCTTCTTTTCTGGGCACAACTTTGCATTCATTCATATGATTGATATAACTGTTGAGCCAAATTCAACAATTCAATACCTGTGGTTAAAAACTCAGTTGTAAATGGCTATCGAGGGTGGACCTCCTTGTCTTTGTTACCTCCAGAGTTGACAATTCCAATGCTCTCCTTAACAATTTGCCACCTTCCATAAACCTGAGGTCATCTAATACTCTTAAGTCCATGTCCTAGCTCACACCAAATCCTATCCACCCATCACCCTGGGCTCACTGACCAACAAGTATTGCAGGTTAACCTTGATTTTTCTCGCCTCATCCTTGTTTTCAGATCTCCTCATGACCATCCCTCTCTTGATCTCTGCGATCTTCCCTAGTCCTATAACCCTCCAAGATCTCTGTCCTCCTCTAATTCTGGCTTTTTGAGCAATCCTCATATTAATCATTCCAGTACTGAGGGAGCAACCAAAGCCTGAAGCTCTGGAATTCTTTCCATAAACCTCTCCATGTTTCCATCTCTCATTCCTCCTTTATGAATAAAAACCTTACTTTTTGTCTGAAGGTTTGGAGTAACTGCTCTAATATCACCTTCCGTGGCTCAGTGCCACATCATGCTTCATATATTTTTTATTCATTCGTTCATGGTACACGGGTGTCGCTGGCTGGTCAGCATTTATTGCCCATTCCTAGTTGCCCGAGAGCAATTGAGAGTCAACCACATTGCTGTAGCTCTGGAGTCACATGGAAGCCAGACCAGGTAAGGATGGCAGATTTCCTTCCGGAAAGAATATTAGTGACCTAGATGGGTTTTCCTGAAAATTGGTAATGGTTTTATGGTCATCAATAGACTCTGAATTCCAATTTTCTTTTAATGAATTCAAATTCCACCATTTGCCATGGTGGATTCGAACACAGGTCCCCAAGAACACTAGCTGAGTTTCTGAATTAATAGTCTAAGCGATAATACCACTAGGCTATCACCTACCCTGTGCTCCAGTGAAATGCCCCAGAATGTTCCTCATGCTAAAGGTGCTATGTCAATGCACATTGTTGCTGTGGCCATTGTGTTTTAATCAGGTGCTTTGGCGCCAAAGCACCTTGGAACTTGAAATGCAACTGAATCTCTCAAATAGCTCGGTGGAATTCAAATTAATTTGTCATTCAGTTGAAGCAAAGCATGAAGCAATAGTTCAGCATCGTTGCACATCACAGAAGAGCAGATGAGAATGGATGTAACACGTAACTTAGCTCATCATCTGGAAACATCCCTCAACACGGCATCCATCTCTCAAATAATACAAAGATTTTTTCCAGTGTTAATCTAACCACATTTGATTTGTTTTGATTTATTATTATTTGACATATATTGGAACACAGTGGAAAGTATTGGTTCCTGCGCGCTATACAGACAAAGCATACTGTTCATAGAGTACATGGGGGAGAAGGAAAGATGAGGGTGCAGAATAGAGTGTTGCAGTTACAGGTAGGGTGAAGAGAAACATCAGCCTAATATATGGTAATTTATGCCCTGCCTATGCTTTTATTACTGTTTGCCTAATGAATTACATCCTGTTATCACTTTGGCCAGTTAAGACATTGTCTCAGTGCAGTCCTGTCATGATTTAATTTGAGGTAGTGCTTAGGAATTACTTTACCGATAAGATTTTGTGTTTTGTATCACTTTGTGAGCTCATCTCAATTCCTTCCTTCAGAGGCTGAAGAATCCAATTTTCTCCAGTCTTTTCTCGTAAATCAGTCTGTGTACATTAGCATAAAGCTTCATGGACCTTTCCTGCACCCCCTCCAAGGCTTCAATGATGCCCTCTCTGCCTTTGAATGTAAAGCTGTAGAATGCATTGGAAGTGCAGTCTGACCAGAGCTATGGGATTGGGATCTTAATGCTTGTACTACAATTTAACAGTGAGCTGTAAATGGCTAGTTCTTTGCTCACAAATCCAATTTGGTGTTTTTGTGCACAATTTTTTTTTTACAAACTTTTCAAAGATACTAGGTAAAAATAAGAAAAACAGGGGAGAGATACAAACATGCCCAGAGGGGCAATTGTTTCACACAGAAGGTGGCGAATGTTTGGAACAAGCTGCCAGAGGTAGTAGTAGATGTGGGTACAATATTGTCTTTTAAAAACTATTTAGACAGTTACATGGGCAAGATGGGTATAGAGGGATATGGGTCAAATGCAGGCAATTGGGAGTAGCTTAATGGTAAAAACTAGACAAGTTGGGATGAAGGGCCTGTTTCCATGCTGTAAACCTCAAAGACTCTACGGCTGGAATTTTACCATCACGCCCACCCCGGAATTGGGGCAGGCATAGTTTGCAGAACAGAAATCTCCATCGGCCTTGAGCGGGATGGCCATAAAACATTAGACAAGGGTCGTGGGTGGAGAGGGGGACTGGTGGTGTTGAGATGGCAGCGCGGGCTCGTTGGGCCGAAGGGCCTGTTTCCCAGGCTGTTTTTGTTCTTTGTTCTTTTCTTTGATTTTGCAAGCCTCACTTGAGCGAGGTCATAAAATCCCGGCCTATTGATGCGGGGGCATCTTCAGCCCAGTCCAGACCATCTCATAGAATTGGCAGACTTGAGTAACAGTGTGACTGCCTACTTACTTTAATAGCAGGTATCATATAAGTTCTATTTCTCTAAATTATATTTGTTTATGCTTTCCTTGTTCCTTTCTGTTGGAGTGGATTCTAACAATGTATGATGACATTACTTAGTGTGATCCGTGCGATGCTTAGATCTCATTCATTAGGTTTAATCAAATGAACTTAGATTGGCCTAGTTCTGTCCCCCTGGTTCATTTCATTCTATTCCTCACAGTAAATGCACTGAAGTCATTGCTCTTTTAAAAGCTACCATATCTTTGCTGTGTGTAGGCGAGGGAAAACCTTTTTAACCAATTTTCCCTGGCCTAAATCAAGCCTTGATACTTCTGTCATACTGCAAGGTTGAGAAAGTCCACTGAACTGGAAGTGTCAAGGGAAATTATTCAGGGGTTCGCAGGAGTTTAATGTGCTGTGACTCGCTGCACATTAATTATGTTTTGGCTGCTTTGGATCATGCTATGATATGTGATTAGAAAGAGTTTTCCTCTGCATGGCAAGTGCTAAATGCACAACACTGATGAGAAGTGCCAGTGTATAATTAGAAGTTAGAATGCAGGTCTTGGTATTTACAACCAGAGAACGCATCAGGTCAAGAATGTTTGATATTGAGAGGTGATACTCCATGACGTTTGAAACACATCCATTATTTGAATGTCAACTTTCATCTGCTGGTGTTAAAGCCTGGTAATATGTCTGCTCAGGGAATATTCCTTCCATTGTCTCTTCACACTTTGTAACATGTTGCAACGAGAGGGAGATGGTGGCTCAGTGGTAATATCACTGTGCTAGCAATCCAGAGGCCCCAGGTTAATTCTTTGTGGGTGTGAGTTCAAATCCCACCATGGGAGCTGGTAGAATTTTGAAGGTGGCACAGTGATTAGCACTGCTGCCTCACAGCGCCAAGGACCCGGGTTCAATTCCAGCCTCGGATGATTGTCTGCTTGAAGTTCGTACGTTCTCCCCGTGACTGCGTGGATTTCCTCCAGGTGCTCTGGTTTCCTCCCACTCTCGGAAGACATGCAGATTAGGTTGCTTGACCATGCTAAATTGCCCCTTAGTGTCCGGGGGATTAGCAGGGTGAATATACAGGGGTAGAGCCTGTGTGGGATGGTTGTTGGTGCAAGCTCGATGGGCTGATTGGTCTCTGTACCTGATTCTATGAAGAATGTTTTCCCCATGATGGAACAAATTATATAATTCCTGTAATTGACCAATGGTAGAAATAATTCAAATATAATGAGGAGAATTTTTCCATCCTGCCCAACATGGAGGGTGGGATCGGACCATACGAAGGTTCATTGACCTCGGGTGGGATTTTCTGATGTTGGGGTGAGCGCAACAGAATAATCCCACCCAACAAGTTGTGCAATCCAATTTCCAAAGGTTGTGCATGCAGCAACTTCATTACCATATTCACACTGGGGTATTATGTGATCCATCAGATCCCAGTACAGTGTTAGGCTTCCAGTGGGTGAAATATACAACCCACCTATTAGCCCTGTGCAGAGAATGGCCAAAACAGTAGTCCTTAAATGGACCAATGCATTTAGAAAATGGACCAAGTAGAAAATTAACCTCCTGATCCTTTCAAAAAAGCTTCCTTTCTAGTCCCATCTGAGTCCCCCATTAATGTGTAAACACAGTGTGTGGGATTCCCACCCCACCCCACCCCCCCCAACTTACCACCCCCCCACCCCCACCACCCCCCATTCCCCTCCACCCCCACACCCCTAACACCCCCCACCCCTAACTCCCCCACACCCCTACCCTCTCATTGCCCCAGCACCCCCACCTTCCCACCCCCCCTCCCCCACACTCTCACTGTCCCCCATACCCCAGCCCCCACCTGTGGCAGGTTCCCCATTGGACACCGGTGGGATCTTCTTGCTGTTTCCTGTGGAATTTTGCTTGGCTTGCCTGTCCTGTCACAGAGAACTTACCATGGGGTGCGTCACCATCATCGGGACCTGAAGATCCCTTTGGTGGGAAGGGCTGGAAAATCCTATCCGGTGGGCGCGACTTTACTTGCCGTTCATGCCATGCTACCGTTGCTGTGAGGTCGGAGAATTTGGTGGCCAGCCAAATCCCCCGTTCACTGCAGCAGGATGGGGAAAATCCAACTGCTGTGAACGGTGATGCAATTCTGGTTGCAGACTTTATAACGGAGGTAAGAGGAATGAACTGCCAGTTTTGTGAGGGAAGGGACATGCTTCACCCCATCACTAGTTTGGCAGCAGATCTTGGGCCAATTGCCTGAACCTCTTACAGAACATTACCAGGTGGTAGTCACAATTTAAAGCTTATTTATTAGTGTCACAAATAAGCTTACATTCACACTGCAATGAAGTTACTGCGAAAACCCCCTAGTCGCCACATTCCAGCGCCTGTTCAAGTACACTGAGAGAGAATTTAGCATGGCCAATCCACCCGACCAGCACGTTTTTCAGACTGTGAGAGGAAACTGGAGAACCTGGACGAAACCCACGCAGACACGGGGAGAACATGCAGACTCAGCCCAGACAGTGACCCAAACTAGGAAATGAACCCAGGTCCTTAGCGTTGTGGAGCAGCAGAACTAACCTCTGCACCACCGTGCCACAGTTTAATAATTGCTTCATCGAACTGACATTCACCAATTTCGGTTCAAGTCTTAAACAAACCATGCTTACATTCATCATGTCCTTCTTTTTGTTTTATTTTATAATCTATTTCACGCTGATGCTGAAGCCACTATCCTTCTGCTGCTTGTTATTCAAGAGGTGTTTCAAAGAATGGGTTATTTGGAAGTTTTTGTGAATCACTTGCAAAAAAAACAAACAAAATGAAATATAAAGCAATCAAAAACTCCAAAGCCAAAGGATAAAGAAAATAATAAAAAGATAACATTTCATCCATTATGTGCTTGACTTTTAAAGCAGTAACAGAAACATTTGATGCATAAAAGAATGTCAATCATAACATTTAGAATTTCCAGGGAAGCAAACCCACCAAATATCAAACAAACAATAAAATTGCCCCAGAAGAAATTGAAAAATCACTGCAGAGTTATCAACTGCGTACCATTATTTCCATCAGTCAAGTTAGTTGATTCCTCACTTGGCCAGGATCAGAAAGGCAGGGCTAACATCAGTGAGAAGGTTCACAATTTAAAACTTCCTCTTCTCAATTTCTATTTATATTCATGAACAACATGAACTTAAGCAGTGGATGAAAGGGTTTTCCAAGGGGGTTCCAAGAAAGATATGCAAAGGAGAGAAGCATTAACAACCTGCCATGTATCTGATCTATTAAAAAGCAACATAAAAAGATCCCATTAATCATTACCCATGGATTTTAAATCTTGAATATTTAACATAATGATAAGCACCAAATTGAAACTCTAACAGCCTACAAATACATTTTGATTTCTAACATGCCTTCTCCTGATGTAAATTCCACTTTCATCAATTCAACATATCAACTCTATTAATATAAATGTAAGTCTACTAAAAATAAATGTAATATTTTACATCCATCTTTCCCTCCAAACTCTATATTAGTATTCCAATCAAAGAGAGATCTACAAGAACTTTGATATCACTTCAAAAGATCTTACCTTAAGATGTTTCACTATCTTGCATAAAAAAGCAATCTGTCAATTCACTAATTTCTTTTCCCTTTAAAGCAAACTGAAGATTTAGCTAAATCTTCTTCCGAGATGCATGGGCTTTTTTTTTGAATAACGCAATGTTCTGCGGATGCTGGAATCTGAAACAAAAACAGAAAATGCTCGAAAATCTCAGCAGGTCTGACAGCATCCGTGGAGAGAGAGTAGAGCCAATATTATTCTTTCCTCATTTTTCCCTGACGCTTATGCCTTCAAGAAATCTGAACATGTTTCCAGCAGTCTTATCATGAAATATCCTTATGAAGGAATACATTGCTCAAAAGACACGTTGCCGAAGCTTTGCACATTACACTCATCAGGACAGATGCAGGCATGGGGAGGTGGTGGTGTAGTGTTATGCTTGCTGGACGAGTAATCCAGACCCAGGGTAATGCTCTGGGGATCGGATTCAAATCCCACCATGGCAGATAGTGCAACTTGAATTCAATAAAAATCTGGAAGTCAAAGTCTAATGATGACCATAGAGCCATTGTCTATTGTTGTAAAAACCCATCGGGCTCATTCATGTTCTTGAGGGAGGAAAATCTGCCATTCTTACCTGGTCTGGCCTACGTGTGACTCCAGACCCATGGCAATGTGGTTGACTCTTGAATCCCCTCAGGGTGGGCAATAAATGCTGGTCCAGCCAGCAATGCCCACATCTCATGAATGAATAAAAAAACAAGTCAAATTTCAAATGACCAATATGACTTATAGCACAGGAGAAAAGAGCACTAATTGGTTGGCAAATTGACTCTGATTGGCCAAGGTGCAATTATGGGCAAAGCAATGGGGAACTATAGGTTCCCCAAACTCACAGGTAATCCAATAAATACACAAAGTTTGAACATATTTCTTTTGTTTGCTGAGAATGGGTCCCGAATGTACCTTTTATAGATGTACCATAGAAAGCATTCTTTCTGGTTGTATCACAGCTTGGTATGGCTCCTGCTCTACCCAAGACTGCAAAGAACTACAAAAGGTCGTGAATGTAGCCCAATCCATCGTGCAAACCAGCCTCCCATCCATTGACTCTATCTACACTTCCCGCTGCCTTGGCAAAGCAGCCAGCATAATTAAGGACCCCACACACCCTGGGCATTCTCCCTTTCACCTTCTTCCATTGGGAAAAAGGTACAAAAGTCTGAGGTCATGTACCAACTTACTCAAAAGCAGCTTTTTCCCTGCTGCTGTCAGACTTTTGAATGGATTACCTCGCATTAAGTTGATCTTCCTGTACACGCTAGCTATGACTGGAACACTACATTCTGCACTGTCTAGTTTCCTTCTGTATGAATATGTTTTGTCTGTATAGTATGCAGGAAACAATACATTTCACTGTATGTTAATACATGTGACAATAATAAATCAAATCAAAATTCTAGCAAGTGTAAATGAATCACATTACAAGTTCAATTGATTGTCCTAAATTGGTTGTTAGTGTTGCTACTCAGTATTGTTCAGCTTAATTAATAATTTTAAACATGAGATTGATAGATTTTTGTGAACCAAGGATATGAAAACATGAAGGGTTTGATGGAGATAGCTGTAATCTCATTGAGTAGCAGATAGGATTGAGGTGCTGAATGGTCTACTCCTGTGTCAGTGTTCTGACGACATGTTTCTGAGTCAGCTCTGGTTTGATTTGAAGACAGTAAGAAGTCTCACAACACCAGGTTCAAGTCCAACAGATTTATTTGGTAGCAAATGCCACTAACTTTTGGGGCTTTGCCCCTTCGTCAGGTGAGTGGGGAGTTCTGATTACAAACAGGGCATATAAAGGCCTGTTTGTGATCAGAACTCCACACTCGCCTGACAAAGGGGCAAAGCCCTGAAAGCTAGTAGTGTTTGCTACCAAATAAATCTGTCGGACTTTAACCTGGTGTTGTGAGACTTCTGATTGTGTTTACTCCAGTCCAGTGCCGGCATCTCCACATCTTGATTTGAAGACTCATACTGGACTTGAAACGTTAACTCTGTTCCTCTCTCTATAGATTGCTGACTATATCCAGTACGTTATGCTTTTATTTGAAAAATCACTTCCTTCGTTGATTAGAAATAATAGATTGAGTAACTGAATACATAAATTCAGAAATCACTTCTGTGATGCTCAAATAGGCATTTCAGATCCAAACATTTTTTTTTCTCTGCCTCACACCTCCTAAGCTTTTGTGCCATCTATCAATTTAAAATAAGTCTTTGTTATTTCTTTGACCACATCCCACTAATCTCTTTTAGGTTCAAAAGAAAAATCTCTGAAGACTTCAATTCCTTAAGGCGCCGTTTAAAAAAAAAATGTCTTTTTTTTATCTTCCTACAGTGATAGGTTCGATTTTCATTTGACACTTCATTTTGCTTTAAGGTTAAGGATATCTAACATTGCTTGTGACACCGTGTGATCTTGAAAGAGGGTGACAAAAAAGAAAGGGAGCGTAATAGAATTAAAAAGGAAAATGAACCAAATCCTAACATTTATAGATCCTCCTTCTTTCCCACATTCTCTTTCAGCACTGTCGCTCGAATCTGTTTCTAAATTTATTCCCAATTCTAATTCTAGCCCTCATTCCCCACAGTCATTATATTTTTAAAACAATGACTCATCTATAGTTTAGAAACTGAATTTGTCAGAAAGCTATGCAATCTTATCACCTGTCTCATTTTTATCCAATTAGCCATGTTTGTGTACTGAGCTGCCAGAGTGCTAAGCTCTGGCATTCCCTCACTATACAGCTCCACTTTCTCTCTTTCCCTTTCCTCTTTCAGGTTCTGCTTGAACCCCAACTCTTTGATCAAATCTTGTGATGATTTGCGCTAATATTTGTTTGATTTTGTCCCTTCTGAAGTGCCGTGGGAGACGTGGGTGGCTGGCACTGCAGTCTCACAGCATCAGGGACCTGGCTTCAATTCTGGCCTCGGGTCACTGTCTGTGTGGAGTCTGCATACTCTATCCGTGTCTGCGTGTGTTTTCTCCGGATGCTCCGGTTTCCTCCTATAGTCCAAAGATGAGCAGGTTAGGTTGACTGGCCACACAAGTGTCAGGGGCATTGGCAGAATAAATGCATGGGGTTATGGGAATGGGGCCTGGGTGGGGTTGTGGTCAGTACTGACTCAATGGGCTGAGTGGCCTCCTCCTGTACTGTAGGGATTCTATGATTTCACAACATTAATGGTGCTATATAAATGCAAGGTGTTGCTCCAGTCAAAAATCCTCAGTTTCAACCCAATTTACACCTTAAGAAGCAATCCACTTTGTGGGAGGGGGAAGCAGGAGATGGGGGAGATAGTGGTGGGGCGGGGGTAAGCGAGGAAGGTGGGGGACAGGTTTTGTTTTAGGCCAGTCAGGGTGGCATAATGGGGGGAGGTGTTATCTTAGGCGAAGGTGCCCCTAATGTTGACATGGCACTTCCCCTCCCCTCCCCCCCCCCCCCCCCCCCAAAAGGACGCTCACCCTCTTTCTTCCTGCTTTTTCAGCTCAGATTTTGAGAAAACACAGTGCCCAGTCTTGTCTGCCTGTCCACATCAACCACATTGTGGTCTGAGCAGCGTAATATTGGGGTCAATGGGCTGATTAACAAGCTCACTTGTCTATTAATGATTTTCTTTTTCAAAATAGCAGGCAAGCTGTCCGTTGGGCGTGCCCTCACCTGACCTTTTATGGGAAGCTGGCATGTTGACGTCAGGGTCACAACTTGACATCAACACACCAGGTTTTACGCATGCGTGGGGATGGCAGCTGTCCTGATCGGCAAACGTAAAAATCCTCGCTTATATCTTACTTTAGATACCACAGCCCCTACCTTAGGATATTGAGGTGACCGTTCCCGTTTGTAATAAAGAGGGGTCGATAAATTGCAGCCATGAATGACAAAAAGCAGAATTTTTCAGTCTGAGATTAACTTGTGGAAAGGCGATGGCTTAACGGTATTATTACAAGACTATTAATCCAGAAACTCAGCTAATGTTTTGGGGACCTAGGATCGAATCCCGCCACGGCAGCTGGTAGAAATTGAATTCAATAAAAAAAATCTGGAATTAAGAATTTAGTGATGGCCGTGAAACCATTGTTGGAAAAATCCATCTGGTTCACTAATGTCCTTTAGGGAAGGAAATCTGCCATCCTTACCTGGTCTGGCCTACATGTGACTTCGGATCCACAGCAATGTGGTTGATTCTCAAATGGTCTCCATGGGCACTTAGAGATTGGCGATAAATGACAGCCAGCCAGCGACGCCCATGTCCCATGAATGATATATATGAAAAAATTGTACGGAGGGGAGGTGAGGGAGGCGGGTGTTGTGATGGCAATAGCTGGTCAATGCCCTTACACGAATCAGACAAAAACATGCTTGTAAAATTCAGCTCCATAATTTAAATAACCGAAGGTTTATCTTTGTTCTTGCTGTTTTGATGGATTTAGCCAGATGGAAAAGCTTGCAGTCTTTCGATCTGTCAAGCCAAGCGAATTCCAATTATGTTAAGGTATCTTCCTCGCCTTGTCTCGCAAGGTCAGCAGCGAAACTGCATTGTGTCATTGCACTTGTGGCTGTAAAGGGGCTGAAGAATGCTTCTTGTTCATCTCACTGGGACAGGGTGCTGCAAACGCTTTCTTCTATCCCTATTGATTTTATGATTCATAACTTATCTCTGCCACCTTACAGAGATTAAAAGCGTACGCTTCTGCCTGAGATGTTCATTGGATTATATAAAATGTAAAATATCAAAAAATCCATCACTCGAAAGTAAAAACGAAACATAATAGTAAATGAATATGTATTCCACATAGTTCTACTAGACTCTAGTAGATAATTGACAGTACGCAATAAAACAAGGAAATTTATTATTCAACCGAATATTGACTGCGGTTCTTTCACCACAGATATGCACAGATAAATACGAAAAAAAAATCATTAATTCGTTGATGGACTATCAATTTATGTTATTTCACTATGATAATAATGAATCCACTCTCACCCCTCATAAAAATACAATGAAACTAACATACCCTCCAATACCATAACACTATCCAGTAACTTAGGAAGAAGTCTCACAACACCAGGTTAAAGACCAGCAGATTTATTTGGAATCATGAGCTTTCGGAGCACTGCTCCTTCAGGTGAGTGAAGGAGCAGCACTCTGAAAGCTCTTGATTCCAAATAAACCTGTTGGATGTTAACCTGGTGTTGTGAGACTTCTCACTGTGCCCACTCCAGTCCAATGCCGGCATCGCCACATTTAGCAACTTAGTAATCATTAGTAGCAATTCCAAATATTGAATCCTCTGACATTTATTGTATTGCTGTGTGTCCCTGTACATTTCCTGTCTAAGTTGGGCTTACATGAATGTAATCAGGGTTATGGAAAAATTGTGGCTATATCTCACCTGTGACAATTTAATCTCCTCCATTCAATATGTTTTGCCTTGCTTTCCAAGGTCAAAAATGCTCTTGCTCTGGAGATTTGGAGCATCAGATATAAGAGGTCAAAGAAGCAAAACCAAAATCTGTAACCAAAGGTCTAGGGTTTGAAGTAGGAGACCAGTGCAAGCTTGTTATTGGATTGGGGGACAGTGGCAATGGGAGCACATTGGAAGCAAAATAGCAGACTGAGAGGGAGAGAAAGAATGGTGGACAATCTGATGGATCAAGTGCAAATCTGATATGGACATGGAAAAAAGAGACAAGAGCCCAAGCATGAACAAGGATGTTATCATGGATAAGAAGGGATTGGGATTACTTCCAAAGACGATCTCCAATCATTTCCTATATGATGAGTATTCCTAGCCACTGAGCCCATTAGAGGAATCTCGAAGCTCTGTCACTTCTCAAAACTAGAGAATGAAACTGCATTGTAGTTCACAATGACCTGGGAACTGTTTCTCAATGAAGATATAATAACAACAGAAAATACTGAGACACAATTAAGATCAAAGTGATCCAATGACATGCAGTATGATTCTGCACAAATCAGTCTGGGAAATGTATCAGTGTCACGTCAAAGATTTGGAGTAGGAATCACTCCATAAAGGTGGAAAACTGACCGTGTTCAATAAAATATGGAATAGACTCAAAATTGACAGAAACAAGTAGCTAGTGCCCTCTGGCAATGAAAAAACACGAGGTAGCCATCTACACCAACTACAAAAACCATTTGTTTCCAAGGCAGTGTATCAAAAATCTTTCTGCCCCAGGACAATCCCGCAGTGGAACAAGCTGCCAACGGCAATAGTCATTGCTTCATTACTGGAAATCTTCAAGACTCATCCTTAGATAACTGTCATTTAAAAATTTTCATTACCAGGGCTACCATTTCAACAGGTCGTGCCTGGTTTGGGCAACACTTCCCATACAAATGCTGGAGTATGCAGACTAGTCTGTGATGTTGTGACACAGCTCAAGCAGAAACAGATTTACAGATTGATTCGGCTCCAAACCTGGGAGAAAGATGGTCTATTCCCACATCAATAAAAAACAGAAAATGTTGGATATAATCCTTCTCGCTGTTCAGGCAGCATCCGTGGAACACGGGGAAGGAGGTGAAGTTATTATTTCAGGTCCGTGATTTTCTTTTGTTACATATCACAGGCAAATAGCTTATGGAGAAAGGAATGGTCTTCAAAGTAATTAAATGACAAGACAGGCAACTGCCAGAGAGAAAAGGAGGCATGATGAGGAAAGTTAGAGAAATGAAAGCAATGCATAAGACTCAAAAGGTGTGCGAATGGTTCATACTGAATGGCAGAGGAGAAGAGAAGCAACAAGAACGACAGTGTGCATTCACAAAGCAGCTGTAAAATGTCCCAAGATACTTCATTGGAAATAAAATTTAATACTTTTTTTTAATTATCTTCATTCGTGTGACATGGGTGCCGCTGGCTGGGCCAACATTCATTGCCCATTTCTAGTTGCCCTCGAAATGAATGACTTGCTTGGCCATTTCAGAGGGCAGCTGAGAGTCAGCCACATTGTTGTGGCTTTGGAGTCACATTGTAGGTCAGAGCAGATAAGGATGGCAGATTTTCTTCCCTAAAGGACAGTAGTGAACCAGATGGATTTTTCCAACAATTGACAATGGTTTCAGAGTCATCAGTAGATTCTTCATTCCAGATATTTTTTATTGAATTCAAATTCCACCGTTTGCAGTGGGATTCAAACCCGGGTGTCCAGGACATTAGCTGAGTTTCTGGATTAATAGTCTAGCAAAAAACGACTAGGCCATCACCTTAACCCTGAACGCCAAGATGGTATGAGGACAGGTGACTGAAAGCTTGGTCAAGGAGCAACATTATAAGCAGTACCTTAAAAAAGGACAGAGAGGGAGAGGGGTTGGGATATTTCCCTTTATTTCGGGAAGGAAATCTATAATGACTTCAGTCAGGCCATTGAGGTTGGCCTATTGGAATATGAACTCCCTGATTAAGGATTCAATTGATGGGCCAATCAGGGAGTTTTTTCCTTGTATTTAACCGGGAGTGTCAGTTCCTTAGGCACCCCTAAAGGCAGAATGTTGACTGATAGCATTCTGTCTACTGCTGTTGGAATTGTAAATAGATGGATTTTGGTGAGGGGACTTCCTGCCTCTGAAGGCTTATTACAAAATCAGAAGCTTTTAGGGTGAGGCAGCTACAGATATAGTGACCAATGGTTCTGGTGGGAGGCCATTGACCTGAAATGTTAAATCTCCTTCTGTCTGCACATAGGCTGCCAGACTTGTCAAGCATATCTGGCATTGTCTATTTTAACTTCAGGTTTCTAGCATCCGCAGTATTTTGCTGTTGGGCTAAAGTTTTGGATGAGTTCAGTGTAAAGAATCAGGAGACCTTTGGGAAAATGGGAAATGTGGACAGACAAAGCAGATTTTGGTGGTCCCAGTGTGTGGTGGAAGATAAAGACTGATACACAGTCCCCAAGGGAATTTCAATGGAAATTTAGCCATGGGGTGGCACAGTAGCCTCGCAGAGACCTGGGTTCAATTCCAGCCTTGGGTGACTGTCATGGAAAATGTCGCTGCTACCTGTCAATAACTTGTCATTTGCGGGATGCACACTCCATTTCTTGTGGTAGCTGAGACTTGCTTATTAACGGAGACCAGCACTCCAGCACCAAATCATTTTACAACTTGTCTCTAATCCCCTGATGATGTACTTTTATTCTGTGGTTTCCAATTTTCAGTTGGAATAAATTTAATCTGTCTCAGTTTTAAAAAAAAACACTGTGCTCTGTGCTTCTGAACATTGAGCATGTCACAGAACCCACAACGGTAAAAGCAACTCTCAACTTGTGCTTGCCACGCTCATAAATATTTGAACCCTCTCTTTTGTAAAGTGGTTTTTGTTTTTGTAAACCGCTGCTCCTGCCTCTGATCCAATCAAACCCTCACCAAGTCAATCCCAAACAAAGAATAGTACAGCACAGGAACAGGCCCTTCGGCCCACCAAGCCTGCTCCCATCACGTTTACCTATCCAAATCAGGCAAGTTGTAAAGTTAACCATAGAAACCCTACAGTACAGAAAGAGGCCATTTGGCTCATCAAGTTGGCGCTGATCACAATCCCACCCAGGCCCAACTCCCATATCCTGACATATTTACCCATTAATCCCTCCAAACTAAGCATCTCAGGACACTAAGTGGCAATTTTTAAGCACAGCCAATCAACCTAACCCGCACATCTTTAGACCGTGGGAGAAAACCGGAGTACCTGGAGGAAACTCACACAGACATGAAGAGAATGTACAAACTCCACACAGATAATGACCCAAGCCGGGAATTGAACCCAGGTCCCTGGAGCTGTGAACATTGCCCTAACATTGAGAAATCTTTTTTCAGACGGCAACTGCTAGCTTAGGATGTTGCAGGGTGCTGATACAAAGACACATTGAAATTCTGTTCAATTTTCTCTCCTGCTCTTTCACTTTGCCTCTGCCAAAGTAGCTGAGTGAAAATTTATAGACAAGGTTTCAATTGGTAGTGAATTAGCAATTCATGCTATTGCATGTGGACCTCCATATCTACAAATGGCAATCAGTTTTCATGTCGTGGGCTGGATTTTATGTTTTTAAGCAGAGTGAGAGAATGGGAATGAAAACTGAGGGCATGGTCCCTCCTGTTCTTAAGGTATCATTTCATTCTGTCAAGCACTGGATGATAAATTGTAGGTGAAAAGGGGAACTCCATTCCCACTCAACATTCTAGGCCAGGACATCATGTGGCAGAGGGGTAAAATGCCATCAACTGAGCCATGATGAGAATTATAAAGGCTCCCTGCTCCCAGAATCAGCCTTTATTGTTTACTGAGGGTTTACCTGTAGATAAAACGTCATCAGGTGGGATTTACCAGCCCTGCCCACTGTTGGGATCATCTGGTCCTGTTGAAAATCAACAGACATTGACTGGGCCATTGGAAACCCCACAGTGGGTCTCACCATGATGGGGCTAGAAGATCTCAACCATTGAAACAAACATGCCACCCCAACAGGTTCTGCTGGTACATTCAACCATTGGGTGGCACAATAGCACAGTGGTTAGCACCGCCAGGGGACCCTGGTTCAATTCCAGCCTTGGGTAACTGTCTATGTGAAGTTTGCACATTCTCCTCATGTCTGCTTGGGTTTCTTCAGGGTGCTCCGGTTTCCTCCCGCAGTCCAAAGATGTGGGGGGTTAGGTAGATTGGCCATGCTCAATTGCCTCTAAGTGTCACAGAGCTTAGTAGGATAAATGCAGGGATAGGGCCTGGGTGGGATTGTGGTTGGTGCAGGCTCAATGGGCCAAATGATCTCTTTCTGCACTGTAGGGATTCAATGATTCTATGATGTAGTAATGCTGGCACAATTGCATCGCACTGAATTTTTCATCAGTGCAGGTGGGATAGCATGCCAGGTTTGGGTGCATAAAATTTAGCCGCACACTGTCTTTTTGTGTAAGACTGTATATGTTAGCACAGATTGCTGTGTGCAGATCGTGTCAGCGTCAAAATGTCAAAGACATTTCTCAAGTGTCTTGAAACAACACTTGGTTACAGTCGAGTTGCGTGAACCGCGAGAAACCTTCCGAAGGTAAAAGTCAACAATGTGTTACTTAAATTAATTTCACAGGATCGACAAACTCAGTGTTGATACTTCTACTTAGCTCGTGTACACATGTTGACATGATCGCATGCGCAAATCTGCAATTTTCATGCCACATGCAAGTAAGGTTTTCCACAGCTACTTCAGTTTCCTGATACACTTACCTCGTAGAATAAGGAAGTTGCGTGACATTCCAAATTAACCTTAACTTGAAAACAAAACAGCTTCAGACGATGTTCACTTGTAGAGTTGCAATGGTGATAATTACTTTATTCTTGTTTTAGAGCTGTCAGACTGAATGAAAAGGAAGACTTTCATATAAATGCTTTTCACAGCGTCTCATAGTGTTTTCCAGTCAAGTATTTTAGAAGGGTAGTCACTGTTGAAATACAGGAAACACAACAACCAATTTTCCCACTGCAAGCTCCTGGCTCCAAATGTTGGATCTGTTCTCTCTCTGCAGATGTTGTCAGACCTAAAGACTCACCACCCTCTGAGTGAAAAAATTGCCCCTCTGGACCCTTTTGTATCTCTCCCGTCTCACGTTAAACCTATGCACTCTAGTTTTAGGTTCCCCTACCTTTGGGAAAAAATGTTGACTATCTAACTGATCTACGTCCCGCATTATTTTATAGACCTCTATAAGATCACCCCTCAGCCTCCTACACTCCAGGGAAAAGAGTCCCGGTCTATCCAGCCTCTCCTTATAACTCAAACCATCAAGTCCCGGTAGCATCTTAGTAAATCTTTTCTGCACTGTTTCTAGTTTAAAAATATCCTTTCTATAATAGGGTGACCAGAATTGTACGCAGTATTCCAAGTGTGACCTTACCCATGTCTTGTATAGATAGGCAGAAGTTTTTTCCCAGAGTGGAAAAGTCAGTTACTAGGGGGCATAGGTTTAAAGTGCGAGGGACAAGGTTTAAAGGAGATGTACGAGGCAAGTTTTTTACACGGAGAGTGGTGGGCACCTAGAACTTGCTGCCAGAAGAGGTACTGGAAGCAGATACAATAATGACTTGACAAATACATGAATAGGATGGGAATAGAGGGATCTGGTCCCTGGAAGGTTAGAGGGTTTTAGTTCAGTCAGGTAGCAAGGTTTGGAGGGCCAAAGGGCCTGTCTTGTGCAGTAATTTTCTTTGTTCTTGTACAACTTCAACAAGACGTCCCAACTCCTGTATTCAATGTTGAGATTTTCCAACATTTTCTGTTTCAGATTCTAACATCCGCAGCATTTTGCCTTTTATCATATAAACAGTGTTATGGTCATAACCAAATAACCGGCTTTTGTGATTTTGTTTGAGAGATAAGTAGTGTCCGCACATTGGGGAGCAGCTCCTTACTCAAAATAGTGCCATGGGATCTTAGATATCTATCAGTTTAACATCTCAACAGAGCAAAGGCATTTTCAACAGTGTAGCACTCCCTCAAGTACTCCACTGGAATATCAGCTCTGATTTCTTTTTTGTATTCAGCCTTGATTTGAGATTTAGCTATTTAGCTGTTGTGACATAATGAAGTACAATGCATTTCCTGCCATGTTTAAAATGAGCATGTGCAACGTACGGATCTGACTGACAATGAAAGGTTAAAATTCAACTTCATCCTGCAATCCAAATCTGATTTACATGTTAGAGTGACAACTCAAATGGCAAAGAAACATTGTAGACTTGAGAAAATAATTCAATAACCATCCTTAGAATGGAGGATGGGACCAATGCATTAGGCATCTAATTTTATCCTGTGATTATGTGATGATTTGTGACTCATATCGTACCAATTTCTCATCATAGAATCCTGACAGTGCAGAAGGAGGCCTTTTGGCCCATTGAGTCTGCATTAGCATACAGTGAAAAATATTGTTTCTTGCGTGCATTACAGACAACACATACCGTTACTAGAGAAGGAAGGCAGAGACTGCAGCAGAATGTAGTGTTGCAGCCAAGGCTAGAGAAAGATCTACTTAGTATGAGGTAGACCCAGCCAAAAATCTGATGGCAGCAGGGAAGAAGCTGTTCTTGACTTGGTTGCGTACGTGACCTCAGGCTTTTGTATTGTTTTTCCCAATGGAAGAAGGTGGAAGAGACTATGTCCGGGGTGCGTGGGGCCCTTCGTTATGCTGGCTCTGCTGGCACTGACACCAATCCCACCCAGGCCCTATCCCCATAACCCCACATATTTACCCTGCTAATGCCCCTGACACTGGTGGGCAACTTTGCATGCCAATCAACCTAACCCACACATCATTGGACATCTAGGTTACTTACACAGTAATACTGGTGTGTGCCATTAAAATCACCAGTATCCAGTACCAAATGGAGAAAGTCCTTGTCAACAACCTTTTTACGCAAACAAAGAAAGTTTGAAGTTAGAAGCAGGCTGGCTTTCGTTTTAGCAACCAGGCTAATGAGGGGCGGTGACTCTGGAGTAAGGCCCCTCTATGTTAAGGAATGGAGGGAAAGGATGGTCCTTTAGTTATTAGAAACTGGCGCAACGTAAAAAATAACACTGGTCTCGCGTCTGCAGGCTTCGTGGCTCTTCAGTCGTGGTCGATGCTTCGAAAGCTGACAGCTGTTAGTGGCTCTTGGGGCGATTTGGTATTAGTTTAATCTTCTATTCTGCACTTGGATGCTTGCGTGGAAAACAAAAGGACCCTCCATCTGAATGCTTGAATCATTTGACTGCCAGAGCGCAACCAAAGTGAATGTTGAAGATCTATTTCTGTTCAAACTTTCTTTATAAATTGATTCACTTGTTTTTTTCCCCCCCACTCTTGGTTTTCATTCCAAAGAAAGCATTCAGAAGGCATCATGGATCAGCAGTCAGTTTTCAAATTGGCTGCTTGAATACAGTAACCCAGTAAGAGAGACACTGTTGCACTGATGATTGGGGTAAATACATTACGATTTGGACCACTGGAATTAGGGTACATTACTTTTTTTTTTGATGTGCCTCTCATTCCTTTAAGATTGACTTTGCCGCAGGTATTGCTTAGCCTCACATTGCAGCATTCTCCAGCTGATTTTGTATTTGTGTGCAGGCGAGCCTATTCATTTGCAGATGAACAAAAGGCAAAGCATTCAGTTGAATCTACTGCGCAATGATGGAGATGCCACTGAAACTGCGTTCCCTCTTGCTTGCCACAATTGACAGTGCAGATGAATAATGAAGTGCCTCAGCAGATTTGTGCCAACATGAGTTGAGAGGGGTCTGAACAGATTGCTCATTGGTGGAACATAAGAACATGAGAAATAGGAGCAGGAGTAGGCCGTCTAGCCCTTCGAGCCTGCCCCGCCATTCAATAAGATCATGGCTGATCTGAAGTGGACCAGTTCCACTTTCCCGCTTTCTCCCCATAACCCTTAATTCCCTTGTCTATCAGAAATCTATCTGCCCGTGACTTAAATATATTCAGCGAGGCAGCCTCCACCACTTCAACGGGCAGAGAATTCCAGAGATTCACCACCCTTTGAGTGAAGAAGCTCCTCCTCAACTCCGATCAAAACTGCCCCCCCTCCTTATCTTGAGGCTGTGCCCTCTAGTCCTGCTATCCTTTCTAAGCGGGAAGAATCTCTCTACCTCCACCCTATCTATCCCCTTCATTATCTTATATGTCTCTATAAGATCCCCCCTCATCCTTCTAAACTCCGACGAGTACAGACCTAGTCTATTCAGTCTCTCTTCATTGGCTAACCCCCTCATCTCCGGTATCAGCCTAGTGAACCTTCTCTGCACTCCCTCCAAGGCCAATATATCCTTCCTTACCTTGGAAGGTAAGTGTGCAACCTTTGCTCTGGAACGCTTTAATTTTGAATAAAAAAACTGAGGCAGAATATGAACCCAAACCTTTGATTTTTTTTCATCGTGCACTGAATCTGTTACGTATAGTTGCTGAGCTCTCTGGCATGACACTCCAACCTATTTCTGATGAGAGACACAATATGGGTCTTTTTATTTGCACACCAGCCACACTTGCAAAATAGATTCAGCCTGAACATTATCGTATCTTTCAACATTCTCATAATGGGTTGGATTTTGAGACCAGCGACCATAGTTGCCTCGAGTAACAATCTGTGCGGCCCTCCTCCCAATATTAATTTAAACCTAGTCCCAAATAAAGCAACAGTGATTAGGCAAGCCAATCACATTACACCATTTCACAGATGGCAAATCCAGAAATCTCACTGATTATCTTTCAACTTTTCTCTTCACCTTACACAGAGCAATATAATGATTGTTTCATATTCTGTGGAAGCTGAATTATCATAATCAGACTTCGAAAGAGTAAAAGACTGTGGGATATTTCTCAAAATGGAAAACGAGTAGCTTTTCCGGGTGAGAGAGGCCATTCAGCAGTTGTTAAGCCGCAAGTTCACCATTAAAAATCCAATTACATCTTATTAATAAGGCGTTATGTTTGCAGGGTGTTTTTAACAGCAGACCGACAGTCTCAAAGTGGCGCTTCTCATCTTTTCAGTGATTTCTAAAGATGGTCGCTTGCAGGGACTCCGACACTGTGGAGGACTATATTATCATTGACAGCAGTTCCTGGATTTTCACAATTAGCATGCCAAAGGATGCGCTAGTTTCAGAGGATAATGGCAAGGACGCTGACAAGTTTAACTACCATTATAACTGTAAAATCAGCAAGTTTTGGTGGAACTTTACCATTCCACTTGCCACAGGAACTGGAGTGAGCAAGGGAGGACTGTGCAAAGGTCTGCTGACCTTGGGTAGGATTTTGCAGTGAGGGCAGAAGCAAGGTGGTAAAACCCTGCCCTATGTGTGAAATGCCCCTGTTTCGGGCCAATAATCCACTGTGGATTTGGGTCCTCGCTCCTTTTCACCGTTTCTGATCCCCTTTGGGTTGGTCAATGATTAACTGATCTCGTACGACTCTGATCAAAATGGACAAAAGTGGAGAAAATGTTTCTATTTGTGATGGAGCCTAAAACAAGAGAACACAAAAGTAGGCTGATCACTAACAAGCCCAACAGGGAATTCAGGAGAAAGTTATTTACTCAAAGAAAGGTCACAATGTGAAAATTGTAACCATATTGATTAGCTTTGGCAAATAGTATAGTGGCTTTTAAGGGTAAGATAAAAAGGAAAGAGATGAATAGTGCGGTCTGTGGATTGGGTGAAATGGGAAAGGAGAGCAAAAATGTCTAAAGGAGCATAAATGCTGAGATGGACCAGTTGGGCCAAATGTACTGTCCTGTACTGTTTATCAGCTCAATGTAAACCAATGGCTGCGTTGGTTTAAATGATCTCAGAATATGAAAACACCTAATACAGAATCCTGTCACTCATATTCAGCAATCTGTTACCTGAGCTTTCCTTTAAACGCCGTTAGGCTGAATTTTACCTGCCCCTCCCTCAAGCCCCCTCCCTCCCAGCAAGCATACTTCCCATGGAGGGGCACACAAAATAGGGCTGGTACCAGGACGCCCACCCATCCCACCACCTGTCCACCTCCGAGCTCACCCCCCCATAATGCGGGGAGGGGATGGCTGGCACCAAAATCAGTCGCCTGCCCGCCGTATTAAATGAAAAAATCTATGGTCAACGAAACCTATAATCATGCCAATTAACCTCGTTTAGTATGCTGCCAATGCTATGAAATGTTTGGCACGGGCAGCTGGGTGGGAGCTGGCAGCCCAATCTTTTCATTGAAATGTTGAAAGAGCGGGCTGAAGGGGAGGGTCACTCTTTGGGGTCGGCCCTTTGCCAGTCACTCACTCCCTTCCCTACAAAGCCACCCTCTCCCGAGACTCTCCCGGCTCAAGACCCCGGACTGAGCTGCCCCAGGGTCTCATGGGCCTTGATCATCTTCTTTACCTGCAATCCCAGCAGCAGCACTGATGCCTTCCTGGTGCCACTGTAATGATGGATCTGCTGGCCAATCCAATTGAGCGGCAGCTCCGAACAGCGGAAACTCCTTCCCAGTGAGGGGCAGAAGTCCCACTCAGCCCTCAGTAATCTGACCCACAGAGCTTAACGGTTGGTTGTGGTGGGGAGGTGGAGGGGGGCTTCGACATGGAGTATGTCAGTTCCGCACCAGCGTTGTTTCCTGGGTGATATGCTGTCTGCCCGTGTGTTATATGGCTCATTGGGCAGGATCTTCCGGCCATGCTCACCCCAAGGCTGGAAAATCCACTCTGTGTCCTGCCCGCTATGATCCCTGTGGCAGCTGGGGCAATAAAATTAAGCCCATTATGTCTAATTGGTACAATACTGAGTTCATTTGAAGATAAACTGCTTTTCAAGCTACATCGAGGCTTTTTGTTAGCTCAAAAATACTTTTTGTTTTGTCATAGAATGTAGAAATGTTGAAATGTCAATTAAATTCCTTCATGAATTTGGAATGATTGCTTTCTTTCACTCTTTTTATATCTTTTACTTTAAAAATAAAGCATAGATTTTAAGTATGCCGCGAAATGAATATGTCAAAAACGTGTTTGTATATATTTGAATAGAGGTCAACTTTACGGTAGAGATGGCAATGAATGAACATAGTAAAGCCACGTTAGAAAAATAACTTGCAACATGATGAAGGAAGTTTTGAATTAAAACAGTCTTGCTAAATGGGTTGCCTTGTTGAAAATTGGTCTATATTTTCTTGTTGCATTTGTTCAAAGTGGGTACAAAAGGGGAAAAATCGAATCGTTTTTTAAAGCACTTTGCTTTTCAAATTTTTGCAAAGTACTGACGTCCTTTCTTTTGCCGTTTGTGACTGACTTGAAATATAATGAGATTTGATTCTTTCCTTAATGTATATTAGCTTCTCTTTAGTATTACAGGGGCACAGTTCACCTGAGAATAATTCAGGCTATTGCTTTGAGCGCAGCAGGAAGTATAGCTGATTGATGTGTGGCATCTGAAAGGAAGCATTCATTAAAGAGTTTTGTGTTTTTGGAGATCAGACAGAAACTGATAGCAAAAATTATCGGCACATGAATGTTTCTGGAATGAGCACCACAGCAGAAATACAGGCCATTTGGCTCCACATTGTTGCATTTCCCACCTTTTTCCTTCTACATTTTTCATTTTCAACTACTTCTTAAGTCATTTTTAAAATGTTCTAATGTCTGCTTCAGTAGCTGGTTGGGACAAAATACTTCTTGTTCCAACACTCTTAAGCATATAAATATCTCTCTTAACTTTCATTTTCATTCTTTTAATCATAATTTATCAGTCTCTGTCTTTCTGTTGCAAACTTAATCAAGCAATGAATACAATCTTTCATTGCTTCTGCTTTCAAAAACCTTTCTTAATCCTGAAAACTTCTTAACTCTCAACCTCTCAATCCTTTTCACTTTTTCATAGAATTGTAGAATCCCTACAGTGCAGAAGGAGGCCATTTGGCCCATCGTTTCTGAACTGACTACAATCCCATCCAGACCCTATTCCTGTAACTCTACATATTTACCCTACTAATCCCCCTGACACTAAGGGGTAATTTAGCACGGCCAATCAACCTAACCCTCACATCTTTGGAGTGTGGAAGGAAACTGTAGCTTCCGGAGGAAACCCATGCAGAAGTGGGGAGAATGTACAAACTCCACACAGACAGTGATCGGAGGCCGGACTTGAACCCTGTTCTCTGGCTAACCACTGCGCGACCATAACTCCCTGTTGTAGTAAATGGGAGCTCCAATTTTTCAAGCTTTTCTTCATGAACCTCCAAAAACAAACAATTTGCTAGGTTATGTGGAGAGAAGAGGAGACTGGCGATAATTAAACAGCTCTTTCAGAAATCTTGTGCAGGCACTGTGATCTGCTTCTGTGCTATATCACTCTAACTTCTCTTTCCTAATATTCTTTTCCGTCTTTATCTCCTTCTTTGGATTTCTCTTATTTTGCTTGTAGAGGTTTAACACCCTACTTCATTTCCTCCTCTCAGTCACCCATTGATGTCAAGTCCAACTGACTCACTTCAGAATACATAAGAACATAAGATCATAAGAAATAGGAGCAGGAGTAGGCCATCTAGCCCTTCGAGCCTGCCCCGCCATTCAATAAGATCATGGCTGATCTGAAGTGGCTCAGTTCCACTTTCCCGCTTTCTCCCCATAACCCTTAATCCCCTTGCCCACCAAAAGCCTATCTACCCATGTCTTAAATATATTTAGCGAGGTAGCCTCCACCACTTCAACGGGCAGGGAATTCCAGAGATTCACCACCGTTTGAGTGAAGAAGTTCCTCCTCAACTCTGTTCTAAACTGCCCCCCCCCTTATCTTGAGGCTGTGCCCTCTAGTCCTGCTGTCCTTTCTGAGCGGGAAGAACCTCTCCACCTCTACCCTATCGATCCCTTTCATCATCTTATACGTCTCAATAAGATCCCCCCTCATCCTTCTAAACTCTAACGAGTACAAGCCCAGTCTATTCAGCCTCTCTTCATAGCTCAACCCCCTCAACTCCGGTATCAGCCTAGTGAACCTCTCCTGCACTCCCTCCAAGGCCAAAATATCCTTGCGCAAGTGCGGCAACGAAAACTGCGCACAGTACTCCAGCTGCGGCCTCACCAGTGCCCTGTACAGTTGCAGCAAGACCTCCCTACTTTTATATTCAATCCCCCTCGCTATGAAGGCCAGCATCCCATTTGCCTTCCTGACCACCTGCTGCACCTGGGTTTTTGCGACTCATGCACAAGGACCCCCAGGTCCCTCTGCACCGTAGCATACAACTCCTTCATTCTGCTTTCTCACTGAAAGAATTGTGTATCCTTGGAATTCCTTGCTCCAGAGTGTGGCGGAAACTCCATCCTTGCGAACATTCCAAGAATGAGATAAATAGGTTGTTGGTCTCTCAGGAAATCAAGGGACATGAAATTGGATAAGAAAGTGGAGTTGAGCAGATGAACAGCCATGATTGAATCTCTTGATGGGCCAAATGGCCTAACTATGCTCCCCATATCTTATGGGCTTATGACGTCCTCAGCACGACCCCACTGACTCTTTCACGCACGTGTAGTAAGCCTCATCATTTTGAGTATTGAGTGAGGAGGGAATTGCACAGTGTGTGGGCTCTTTAATAACATGGTTATTCATTAAAATGTATTTAAATGAGGCTCGCGCCCTTTGCGCGTGGAACCTCACTTTGTCACTGGCGATGCATGGGGAAACTCGGGTTATGAGATTTAGCCGGCGAGAATCTCCCTTCCCGGTTCTCGTGGGATTTTGCACCCACCTTACCGCTTACACTCGCAGTGAGTGCAGGTTGAAAATTGCCCCCTGCACATTCAATCCATTCCAGGTACCCCCATTCTCCACCACCCCATCACCCTGCCAACCTCCACTTCTTTCATTATATTACCTTGTTACTATGGACTCCTTAACATGAGCTAAATTTGGAAAGGCGTGGCAGGGCATCAGAAAACTGCCTGACATATTATTTTGCTGACCTTTCCCTGCGTGTTGCCAAGGCAAAAAAATTTCCAAGCCTTGTTGGGTTGTGAAGGGAATCTGGCAGGCAAATAGAAAGTGGAAAGAGGGAAAAAAATAATCTTTGTTGGCTGTGAGGGACAACCCTTATCGACCTGCTGACCTACACAAGGACACACATTATATGTACAAAGGTCAATTGCCCCACCTCTTGACCTGGAAACTAAAGCATAGAAACATAGAAGGTAGAAGCAAGAGGAGGCCATTTGGCCCTTCGAGCCTGCTCCACCATTCATCATGATCATGGCTGACCATCCAACCCAATCGCCTCATCCTGCCTTCTCCCTATAACCTTTGATCCCCTTCACCCCAAGTGCTATATCCAGCTGCCTCTTGAATACATTCAATGTTTTGGCATCAACTACACCCTGTGGTAATGAATTCCACACTCTTTGCATGAAGAAATGTCTCCTCACCTCCGTCCTAAATAGTCTACCCTGAATTCTCAGACTGTGACCCCTGGTTCTTGACTCCCCCACCATTGGAAACATCTTCCTGCACCTACACTGTCCAGCCCTGTCACAATTTTATCATATGAGATCCCCCACAGGTATTGTGAGTGGTTGAAACAAAATTTGCACTTCGATTTAGCCTTCTAAATCGAAGTTTAAAATGTCCCAATCTTGTGAAGTTAGATGTACTTTAATTAGACATTACGATGGACTTTTTACAAGCAGCTCCAGAATGTTCGACCAAAGTCGCTGTCTCAGCCTTTTTACCTCCAGCTAATGCTAACCATTTGAGAGAAAGGCGCTCTTGTCTGTTCAGTCTTGCCGAACAAACTCTGGCTGACTGCTTTCTTAATTTCACTTCAACTGCCGAATTTAATTGATTTCAGCTAAAGGTCTGCAATAGAATGCAGGTGATTTTCTAACTGGAACTAGCCTTGTAGCTGTCTGCTTACATTCTTTTCTACCTCGTCTGCTCCCAGCTTATGTCCCTCCTTATGTGCATTTCGGAGAATTATCTCTAAAGTCAGTCAGGCACGACATGTATTTTTAACCCCTTATGCGGTGTTCCCGTTTCTCCTCTCTGCCTGGTGGAATCCTCCTTTCTGCCACAATCTTCACGGTTATATTGCTGAGAAGGAGTGCTGCAGGATACAATAAGTTTACATCGTTGTAGGACTATATCGAATGCACAGCACAGAAACAGGCCAGTTGGTGCAGCCTGTGCATGATGTTGTTTATACTATACAGGAGCCTCCACCCCCACCCCATATAAGCAAAACTCCATTCCAAAATTCCTTTCTCCCTCAGCTTCCCCTTAAATACGTCTTTGTTATTCATCTCAACCACTCAGTGTGGTAGGAGGTTCACATTCTCACCATCCACCCCCTTACCACAATCTCTAGTTAGATATAACTAGAGGTGGTACAGCAGTTAGTACTGCTGCCTCATAAAGCCAGGGACCTGGGTTCATAGAATCTTAGAATCCTACAGTGCAGAAGGAGGCCTCACCGACCACAGCCTCACCAATGCTCCATCCCCATAAATCCCGTGCATTTATCCTAGCTGGTCCCCCGACACTAAAGGGCAATTTAGCAAGGCCAATCAACCTAAACCGTACATCTTTGGACTGTGGGAGGAAACCCGAGAACCCGAAGGAAGCCCATGCAGACACATGGAGACTCTGCACAGAGACCCAAGCCAGGAACTGAGCCCAGTTCTCGGCGCTTTAGGGCAGCAGTGCTAACCACTGTGCTATCCCCTACTTCAATTCAGTTCAATTCTGGCCTTGGGTGACTGTCTGTATGGAGTTTTCTCCCTGTATCTGCGTGGGATTTTTCCGGGTGCTCCGGTTTCCTCCCCCAGTCCAATGATGTGCAGGTTAGGTGGATTGGCCGCGGGAAATGTACAGTGTTTTGGGGATGGGGGAAGATGCTCTTTCAGTGCAGACACGATGAGCAACGTTTACAGCACTTAAAAGACATTTGGACAGGAACATGAATAGCAAAGGTTTAGAGGGATGTGAGCCAAAGACAGGCAAATGGGACTAGTTCAATTCGGTATGGATGAGTTGGGCTGTCGGGTCTGTTTCCATGCTGTATCTCTCTATGACTCTACGGCTGAATTGCCTCTTGCTGCACCGATGGGATTCTACGATTCTATCATGGGTTACAAAGCTCTCCTAGCAGTCAGTGCTTAACTTGTGGCTTGCCTGTCACTATCAGGTTAGGCAGGAGATCCTGTGATAAACAGAGAGCATGATACTAATCAACTGCAACAGGACATAGGCAGGCAATCAGAATGGACAGACAAGCAGCAGATGGAATTTAATACAGACAAGTGTGAGATGATTCATTTTGTCACAAGGGAGAGGTAGAGGCGATATAAACTAAATGGCACAGTTGTAAAGAGGGATTGTGGGCTCAGAGGGATTTTGGGTGAATGTGCCTAGCTCTTTGACGATGGCAGGACATATTTGCGAGGCTACTTAGTAAAACATAAGGGATCTTGTTGCTATTGAGTACAAAAGCAGAACCTGTAGGAAGCTCTGATTAGGGCACAACTAGAGTATTGCATCCTGTTCTGGTCATCACAATTGAGGGAGGATGTGAGGACCGTAGAGGGAGTGCAGTGGAGATTGACCAGAATGGTTTCAGTGATGAGGGATTTTAGTTACAAGGTTAAGTTGGGTTTGTTCCTTTTGGAGAAGATGTGATTGAAGGGAAAATTGAGAGCGGTGTGCAAAATGATGACAAGTTTAAAAAGTAAAGTAAACAAGTTTATTTATTAGTCACAAGTAGGCTTACATTAACACTGCAATGAACCTACTGTGAAAATCCCCTAGTCACCACACTCCAATGCCTGTTTGGGTACACTGAGGAAGAATTTATTATGCGTAATCCACCTAACCTGCACATCTTTGGAGGAAACTGGAGCACCCGGACGAAACCCACGCAGATAAAGGGAGAACGTGCAGACTCCGCACAGACAGTGACCCAAGCTGGGAATCAAACTCGGGTCCTTGGTGCTGTGAGGCAGCAGTGCTAACTCTGCCACCACTGCCTCAAAAGCTGTTCCTATTAGCTGATGTATAAATTTAAGATATTGGACGGGAGATGCAGGGAAGATGTGAGGAATAACTTTTTCATGCTGTCAGTGGTAATGAACGGTATGTTTTGTCTGTATAGCGCGCAAGAAACAATACTTTTCACCGTATTCAAATGCACGTGACAATAATAAATCTATTAATCTAATTCACTCTCCCAAAGCCTTGCTGTTTTCCTTCTTCTGCTTTGCTTGTGCATTCCCCCTCGCTTCCCAGTCGAGAGCTCTGGAGAAGGAGGGAGTGAGCGAGGGAGTGAGACAGCCATGAGTTACAAAGAGGGAATGGAAAGGTCGGCCAGGGAAGCAGTGAGCAGAAGGTTCTGGGTGGGGAAGTGGCGATTATGAGGAGCGATGTGGAGGGAAGTGGTGAGTTGGAGTGTCCAGAGTGAAGTAGCGAGGGGAAGGACTGGAGTGGGTAGCAACAAACAGGAAGGAGAAAGAAGGTGGAAAATCAGGAATGCCAGAGGGCAGAGAGACGATGACTAAGTAGTTAATAAGCTTAGTAATGAATAATTAATTACTAAATAATTAGTTATGAAGAGTTAATGTGGTAAACTTAGTTGGACAAATTTGGCCAGTTAGGTTCAAGGCAGCCAATAGGTTTTATTGTAAATATTACAGTTTAGGAATGTAATCCATCCTTATTGCATGATTCCTTGTGGGAAAGCGATTTCCAGTTAGCTCATTTTTGTTTAGCACATCATTTTTTAGCAACAAGTTAAGTGTGCTAAAGCTGCACTTAACCTACACCTTCTATCCCTTCCAACCACACACACAGTAACAGTGCATTATCTCCTCACCGTTTTACTTTGAGGAGCATGCCAGAGCAATATCAAGCATAGACAAGTGGTTCATACCTGAACCATCCCAACAATCCAGCACACTCAGTTCCAGCAGCACTGCAAAGCTGACTGCAGAATGAAATTCTGTGATGTTCTTCTAAATGGGTCTGTTAGAAGGAAAACAGCAACTGAAATAGCACTGCCGCCTCCTTTGACTGCTAATATAACCTCTGCATACGCAGATAGTATAGATTATTGCAGTTTATTGGGGTAGACTGCATGTATCTTGCCACTGCAGGAAAATATGGTGCTTCCTTTGCATCAATAGTCCCTATAACTTCATTGCCTGTCCTCCAACCACCAATAGATAGCTCAGATATGATGATACTTTCAATACTTCAACATTCAATTAATACATCAGAGGGTATAATAGTTACCTGGTGTAATCTTCCAGCCATTTTGAAGAGTGTATTTGCTTCTTGTTGTTAGGGAACTAGAACAAGTTCAAGCAAGGGAGGCAGTGCAGCCATAAGCCTCTCCACTTGCCTGGATGGGTGCAACTCCATCAACTCAAGGAGCTCAACACCCATCCAGGACAATGCAGCCTGCGTTTCCAACCACCACATTGGCTCCCACCATCACAAAGTGTCAGCAGGGTATACAGTCAATAAGTTACACTGCAACAACTCATCAAGGTTCCTTCAACAGTAGCTTCCAAACCCACAATCTTTACCACGCTGACAGGAAACCCGAGTTTAAAAACAGTGAGATTATGTTACAAATGTATAAGGTGCTGGTGACGCCACACTCGGAGTAGAGTGTACGGCTTTGATTGCTTTACTTGAAAAAGGATATACTGATACTGGAGGAGGTGCAGAAAAGATTCACCAGGTTGATTCTGGAGTTGAGAGCATTGGTTTATGAGGAGAGACTGAGTAGACTGGGAGTAAACTCTTTGGAATTCAGAAGAATGAAGGAGTTGATGTCACCCCACACTGACAGGAAACCCGTGGGCAGAGGTGAGCTGCCAGCTGGACCAGATAATTCCATTGCTGTGACTGACCAGAATATTCTGGCCTATACGTCTCTCAGTCACCTCTTCCACGCCTGACAATAACTTTCCTTCAGTCTTTCTTCAGGACTCACAACCCTGATATTAGGGATAAGCCTAGTTTTCATTCATTCACGGGATGTGGGAGTTTCTGCTTAGTCCAGCCTTTATTGCCCATTCCTAATCGCCCTTGAGAAGGTAGTGGTCAGCAGCCTTTTTGAACCACTGCAGTCCACCCACAAGTTGCAGGAGAACACTACGCACTGGAGGTTCCCCTCTGAGTCACGGACCATCTTGACTTG
This sequence comes from Carcharhinus amblyrhynchos, assembly GCF_965287045.1. Lineage (NCBI taxonomy): Eukaryota > Metazoa > Chordata > Chondrichthyes > Carcharhiniformes > Carcharhinidae > Carcharhinus > Carcharhinus amblyrhynchos. Next base: position 6,162,139 of record NC_137333.1, on the reverse strand, counting down.
GAAACATTTCACTTCTTCTTCACTGTCTGTGGGTCAAAATCCTGGAATTCCCACCCTAACAGCACTGTGGGTGGACTGCAGTGGTTCAAAAAGGCTGCTGACCACTACCTTCTCAAGGGCAATTAGGTATGGTCAATAAAGACTGGACTAAGCAGAAACACCCACATCCATGAATGAATGAAAACTAGGCTTATTCCGAATACCAGGGTTGTGAGTCCTGAAGAAAGACTGAAGGAAAGCTATTGTTGGGTGTGGAAGAGGTGACTGCGAGATGTATAGGCCAGAATATTCTGGTCAGTCACACTAGTGGGATTATCTGGTCCAGCTGGCAGCTCAACCCTGCCTGTGGGTTTCCTGCCAGCCAAAATGGATGACCTCACATTTACCAACATTGTACTCCATCTGCGATACCCTTGCCTACTCACTTAAACTATCTATATCCCTGTGCAGACTTTTAGTGTCCTTTGCATACTTTGCCCTGCAACTCATCTTAGTGTCATCTGCAAACTTTGACACACTACACTTCGTCCCCAATTCCAAATCATCTATGTAAATTGTAAACAATTGCAGTCTCAACACTGATCCCTCAGACACACTACTAGTCACTGATCACCCACCAGAAAAACACCTATTTATCCCTAATCTTTGCTTTCTGTTAGTTAACCAATCCTCTATCCATGCTAATACATTCTCCATAATGCCATGCACCTTTTATCTTATGCAGTAGCCTTTTGTGCCTCACCTTGCCCAATGCCGTCTGGAAATCCAAATGCACCACATCCACAGGTTCCCCGTTGCCCATCAAGCTCATAATGTCCTCAAAGAATTCCACCAAAAAAGTTAAACATGACCTGCCTTTCATGAACCCATGCTGTGTCTTCCCAAAGGGACAATTTCTATCCAGATGTCACACTATTCCTTACTTGATGATAGATTCAAGCATTTTCCCCACTACAGAAGTTAAGCTAACTGGCCTATAGTTACCCGCCTTTTGTCTACCTCCTTTATGAAATAGTGGCGTCACATTTGCTGTTTTCCAATTTGCAGGAACCACCCCAGAGTCCAACAAATTCTGATAAATTACCACGAGTGCATTTGCTATTTCCCCCCACCATCTCTTTAAGTACCCTGGGATGCATTCCATCAGGGGCAGGACACTTGTTCACCTTTAGCCCCATTAGCTTGTCCAACACTACCTCTTTAGTGGAAATGATCATTTGTAGGTCCTCACCTGCCATAGCCTTCTTGTCATCGATTTTTGGCATGTTATTTGTGTCTTCCACTGTGAAGACTGACACAAAATACCTCTTCAGTGCCTCAGCTGTTTTCTCATTTCCATTTATTAAATCCCCTTCTTATCCTCTAATGTTTACCTTGGCCACTTTTTTTTTACATATTTGTAGAAACTTTTGCTATGTATTTTTACATTCTGAGTTAGTTTACTCTCATAATCTGTCTTACTTTTCTTTATAACATTTTTCATGGCTTTCTGTTGACCTTTAAAGATTTCTCAGTCCTCTAGTTTCTCATTAATCTTGTCCACTGAGTATGCTTTTTCTTTTGAATTGATACCCTCCTTTATTTCCTTAGATATCCATGGCTGATTATCTCTTTTCCTACAGTCCTTCCTTAGCACTGTTGCTGAGCACTGTGAAAAATCACATTGAAAGAACTCCACTGTTCCTCAGTTGTCCCACCATAAAGTCTTTGCTCCCCACCCACCTTAGATAACTCCTCCTTCAACCCATTGTTGTCTCCTTTTGTTTAGGCTAAACAAAGGAGTATAAATGTGAGATTAGAACTAATTAATACAGGTTCATACTGGAGAAAGATATAATTAGAACAGATATCAACTATTAGGACAGAAATCCCATTTGCAGTATTGTGAGCAGCTCTGGCCCCCTATCTAAGGAAGGATGTGCTGGCTTTGAAAAGGGTCTAGATGGATTGACCAAGATGCGCCAAATGCTCAATTTCAAACATACTTATCTTTAAGTTTATTTATTATTGTCACAAGTAAGGCTTACGTTAACACTGCAATGAAGTTACTGTGAAAATCCCCTAGTCGCCACACTCCGGCACCTGTTCGGATACACTGAGGGAGAATTTACCATGGCCAATGCATCTAATCAGCATGACTGTTGGAGGATACTGGAGCACCCAATGGAAACCCATGCAGACATGGGGCGAATGTGCAGACTCCACACAGACAGTGATCCAAGCCAGGAATCAAACCTGGCTCCTTGGCACTGTGAGGCAGCAGTGCTAATTACTGTGCCATCATACCTTGTGATCTTTTGCTCAAATTCTCAGGAAGTTTAGCAACTTTTTCTGTAGTTTTTTTTCTCTCTGACAGGTGGGTGAGATTTTGAGCCATGATTATGATACTCACTCCAGATGGAAGGACTGCACAGTGCTGCCTGACTCACACCAGTCAAATCCTATCTCCTGCTGCTCGTGGCTTTACTGGCAGCTGCACGATTTATTCAAAGGACATTATTCCACATAAAACTGAAATATGGCTACTATCGAATAATTAGACAGGACATTGAAAGCATGCAATCCCAAATGAAAACTTGCTGCTGCAAAGTAGATATTGCAGTATTAATTATGTATGTTGAAGAAACACTAATAAAAATAATTCCAGAGCTGGGAGGAGGGGGCTTATTTACCAAGGCATTATCACGCTTCCACAGTACTTTGATAGAAAGGAATCTAAATATAAAAGTCTAATAACATGCCTGAAAGCCTATCAAATTGTCACAGAACCTAGCCAACATTTTTCATATCACTCTGTATTTTGCTATCTTGATTTAAACATCTTATATTAAAGAATTTGCAAAGGATCCAAAGGTTCTTACTTCTGATACCCATAAGTGAGGCAAAAAGGATAATCTCATAAATATTGAAAGCAAATGCATTTTGGGCAGCATTAAAAAGTGGGCTATTGTGAAACAGCCCACTTATACTCTGAAAGGGAAGGTTTGCATTTATATTGAACCTTTCGCCATTTGACACCTCAAAGTGCTTTACAGCTAATGAAGTGATTTTTAAGCGTAGTCACTATTGTACTGAGGTTTTGTGGTTCAGTGGTAGAATCCCTGTTTCTGGGCCAAAGTTCTGGGTTCACGTCCCATGCCAAGACTTATTGACTGGCAGGCAGTAAAGAAGATAAATGGTATATTGGCCTCCGTAGCGAGAGGATTTAAGTATAGGGATAGGGATGTTTTGCTGCAATTGTTGATGAAGCCACATTGAGTATTTTGTGCAATTTTGGTATCCTTATCTGAGGAAGGATGTCCTTGCTATAGAGGGGGTACAGCGAAGGTTTACCGGGCTGATTCCTAGGATGGCAGGTCTGCCATGTAAGGTATGGCTAAGTTGGTTAGGATTCTATTCACTGGAGCTTAGAAGAGTGAGAGGGGATCTCATTGAAACTTGTAAAATTTTAACAGCGTCAGACAGGGTAGATTCAGAAAGAATCTTCCCAATGGTGGGGGAGTCCAGTTCTAGGGTTCATAGTTTGAGGATAAGGGTTAAAGCTGAGAAATTTCTTCAGCCAGAGAGTGGTGAATGTGTGGAATTCACAACCACACAATGTAATTGAGGTCAAAATGCTGTCTGGTTTTAAGAAGGAATTAGATCTAGCTCTTGGGGCTAAAAGGATCAAAGGAAATGGGAAGAAGGGGGGATCAGGATATTGACTTCGATGATCAGCCATGAACAAAATGAATAGCGGAGCAGGCAAGAAGGGCCAAATGGCCTACTATTGCTTCTAGTTTCTATGTTTCTATGACTAAGCTCAATGGGCTGCTAATTAGAATCTTTTCACCACCTCTCTACGATTCCCCTCAATGGATAAAAGTGTTCTGATGACAGGCTCAAAAAGAAATGTGATGTTTTCGATGAAAACTGCACCGTACTCAACTGCTGTACCTCAAGGCGATAATCATGCATATTCAAATATAGGGTTATTTGCACCACCTAAAATGATGATATACGATTGTGTGGAGAGCACTTCCCTATTTTCACAAGTGGAGGAAAGAAATGATGTTAGCTGGCTCGCAAGAGGACAAATAAGCTTTGACTCTGCGCTGCTGTCCAACAGATGAGACATTAAACAGAGGTATAGTCTTCATGATCTAGTGACTCGGGCAGATGTTAAAGATCCCCTGACACTCTTCAGAGGAGCACTGAGCGCTCTTAATGCTCTGTCCAACATTCATCCCTCAACCAATACCATCTGAAACTCATGAATTAGTCCTCCATTGTACAATTGTTTTAGGGAGAATAGTCCTATTTGCCTGCATTCCAGAAAATTTTAGAAGTAATTTACTCAACAAAGCACCATGACATGTTTTGAAATGAAAGCTAACATTAATTGGAAGCCAATGTCTATCATTAGGATTTTCTTTCTCTCTGAATACATTTTTGAAAGTGTCAGTTCTCTGTGATTAGCCAGTCGCATATGGAACCAGGTGCATGGAAACTGATTTCTACGATAATGAAGTTGTAAGGTTGTTTGCCAAATAGATTAACTGGATATCGCTGCAGTGTTAATATAAAACAGCGAGCTATTCATTTCTCAATTGCTAATCTGTGTGATGTTACTGTGCATAATATCCTTTCATATTGGAGATTTTCTTCATAAAATACAAATGGTTATTCTTCGGAGATATCACGAGATCCAGCCATAAAGATAGGGATAATTTCATTGCAAAATATACACTGATACATTTTGCGATAACAAGCGTTAGTGGAAATCTGGAACCTCCTCTCCCATCTCCCAAAAAAGCTATTCAGGCTTAGGGTCAATTAAAAATTTCAAAACTAAGATAGGTTGAGGCAGGATCTAGGGACCCGCACAGCAGGTGAAAGTTATCAGCATCGGGAATACAAAAACATAGAAAATAGAAGTGAGAGCAGGCCATTCAGCACTTCAAGCCTGCTCCACCATTCATCATGATCTTGCAACTCAGTAACCTGTTCCCCTTTTTCCTCCAAATCCTTTGATCCCCTACGCCCCAAGAACTATATTTAACTCCTTCTTGAAAACATACAATGTTTATTTCTGTGGTAACAAATTCTACTAACCACTCTCTGGGTAAAGAAACATTTCTTCTCCATCTCTAAATGGTTTTCCTCAGACTGTGACCCATTTCTGGATCTCCCGCCACCAGGAATAACATTCCTGCACCGACTCTGTCTAGTGCTGTTAGAATTTTATCGGTTTTGATAGGATACCCCCTCATTCTTCTAAACTCCAGTGAATCTAAATCCTAACTGATTCAGTCCCTGCTCATATGACATGACAGACCCGTGATCTCAGGAATTAGTCTGGTGATACTTCACTACATCCCCTTTATAGCAAGAACATCTTTCCTCAGTCCATAATGGCACACGATATTCCACTTGTGAGTTTGGGAAACTGTCACACCAGCAGGAGTTGGTATTTTCATCCCCTGGCTGTCTTCATTCCCTCCAACCACCCGCCCCACCCCCAAAAGAAAATTTAAAGCAGAATTGAGGAGAAACTATTTCTCCCAAAGGGTTGTGAATCTGTGGAATTTGCTACCGCAAAGTGTGGTGGATGGTGGGACAGTGAGCAAATTTAAGGAGGAGTTAGATTTTTAATTGGTAATGGATTGAAGGGTTAGAAGGAGAAGGCAGGAAAATGGGAATGAGGAGCAGATCAGCTATGACCGAATGGCGGAGTAAGGGCCGAATGGTCTCGTTCTGCTCCCAAGAGCTTATGAACTTTATGAACTATGCCTATGAAGTGGGCTGAGTTATTGCTTATTGAGATAATTCTAGGTGTGAATCCTGAAGCTATTGTGCTCAATAATCCCATGGAAATGCAGAGAGGTAGTTATGATATGTTTGACTTAATTCAAATGATGGAACTTGGCGTCACAACATGACATGAAATAAGGACAGGCCGTTCCCTCCAGTGAATGCATCATCGTGCAAGAGTTAAACAAGATTATCCTCTAACGCTTCTAACCTCCTCACTTCAGTGAAGACAAAAACAGATTGCTCCTGAACAAACTTGACTGCCCTTGCAGTCAACCCATTTCAAAAGAAAATTCTACCTGTAAGTTATGTGCTGAGTAATAATGCATCAGGCTATTATTACTAGAAGCCCCAGCATTCTGCGTCTCGAGTGTGATTGGTCCAAATCCTCCTGTCCCTGGATTGTTGGAGGTGGGATGTTCGGCAGGGAATGTGCATCAGAACCCTGACACACAGACACACGAATAGATGGGAATTGCCGGTGGGAGTTACCTGGGAAGCTTAAGCTTCCAATGCTCTCTCCTAGGGTAGAAAAGTCAAGTATGCGGGGATATAGGTTTAAAATATCTGAGGAGAAGTTTAGACGAGATGTGCGAGGCAGCTTTTTACACAGAGGGTGGTGGATGTCTGGAACACGCTGCCTGGGAAGGTGGTGGGAGTAGGTACGATCACATCATTTCAAGGGCATCTAGATGAATAGGATGGGAATGGAAGGATACGGACACCGGAAGTGCATACGGATTTAGTTCAGGCAGGCATTATGATTGGCGCAGGCTTGGAAGGCCAAAGGGTCTGTTCCTGTGCTGTACTGTTTTTTGGGTTGATTGCTTGACGTCCAGCACCCTCTGTGAATGTCAATGATACTGAGCTCAGGGTGCAGGCTTAGCTAGATTTACAGGACTTAATTTGATATTTACCCAGTAAATGTCAGATAGTTTAATACTTGGTCTAACAGCTGGGTGACACAACTAAGCATCGCACCTGGTCCACAGCAATCACGACCAACCCTCCACCCCACCCTCCCCCGTTACCCAGGATTACCCTACCCTCTGCTACATCCCTTCCACCCTCAACCACACCTGACTGCCCACAATCCAACCAGATTACCCCTCCCCCAGACAAACCTGAATACCCCTTCAAACCGCAACTACCCCCTGACTCGATCCAACTACCCCCTGACCAGATCCAACTACCCATCCCAAACCACCTGACCAGCTCTCCCTCAGGCCTGACCATTAACCCCCCCCCACCCCACGACCCAAACCAACTGCCTGCATATCCAACCCAACCACATTTCCAACCACTTGAAGTGCCTCCCAGTCAAACTCAATAAGCCTCCTTGCTCAACTACTCACCTACTCAGCTCACCCTTCTTGCCTAGCTATTCGCTCACATGTCCATTCACACACCACCCACTGACACATCCGTTCACACACGACCCACTCACACATCCATTCACACACCCATTCACAGATCCATTCACACACAACCCACGTACATGTCCATTCACAAACCACTCACTCACACATCCCTTAACACACTCACTCACACATCCGTTTACACATCAATTCGCTGACCCACACTCATTCATTAAAAGTTATGGGCTTTTAAAAATTTACCTAAATATGGTAGGTACTGTGGTTAAAAAGGGGATATGCCCACTCCTGTCCCAGACTCTAACATGTTGCTGGACGTCCCCTCCAGGCACTGTGCTTCCCATTTCTACTTCACCTAGGATCAAAAGGTCTTAAAGAAGTGGTCAATATTGATGGTCCAGTTAAAACTTTTCTGGTAGTGACAATGCACTCAGCATTATGACTGACCGGAAGATCTCGTGCATTATTTCTGATTTATGGGACCCATAAAGCACAGCAAAATCTAATTAAAAATGTTTCAGTGTTGATGGTTACAACTTGCTTGTGTATTTGAACCAGTCACGACAAAGGTCAGCAATCTCTCTTCAGCAATCAATGACTGCTCCTCAGCAAAGGAAAAGCATCTGCTTTGAAACTTGCTTCCTTTCATTGAAATAATAAGAGTGAATCAGTAACCACGGAGATATATCGGAGGAGTGCTCGATGGATTGAACTGAAGTTGAGCAGGATTTTTTGCAATGAATAGGTGTGAATGCAACACAGTTGTATTAAGAAAAATCTATAGAAGCCATTGCTTATTCCACAGATGAGGTTTGCCCTGTTATATACTGGTTACTTCCTAGGTATGCTCAAATTAAGTCCAGCAACATGTACCTGAAGACCAAAGGTACTTTTTTTTTCATTCCCATGGACTCTACTATGAACTCTGAAGGTCGTACCTAAGACACAAAAGTTATTAATTCTGATGTTAAGAGTTTCCAGTACACTTTCCAGATGAATTGAAGATTCCTAGTCAACGGAGAAATAACTTAAACTGTAGGTTGTACATGTCTAAAGATGGGGTGGCACAGGGGCAGGGTGGTTAGCACTGCTGCCACACAGCACCAAGGACCTGGGTTCGATTCCTGGCTTGGGTCGCTTGGGTCTGTGTGAAGTTTACATATTCTCCCCATGTCTGTGTGGGGATGTCACAAAGATGTGCGGATTGGATTGATTGGCCATGCTATTTTGTCACTTAGTGTCAAGAGGGCTAGTAGGGTAAATACACGGGGTTATGCAATAGGGCATGGGTGGGATTGTGGTCAGTGCCAACTTGATGGGCCAAATGGCCTCCTTCTGCACAGTAGGGATTTTATGAAAGATCTGCTGCCCTTCTCTGGATTCACACCGTTTGCTCTTCACTCATTGAAGTAAATTCTCCATAGCCCCAGATGATCATAGGCTGCTCTCCCCTTTGAGGGGGAGAGATGACTAATGTGGATTTTAACCAGAGGATCACCACACCTCCATGAGGGGCAGGGCTGAGTTGATGGGGTCTTCATGAACAATCTCAGCTGGTCCAGGAATACGAACCCACGCTGTTGGTGTCGGTCCGCGTCACAAACCAGCTGTCCAGCCAGTTGAGTTAAGCCAACCTCCAATTACCCCAATTCATCCATTATCCTTGCACTTGTTGGCCAATGTAGGCTGCTGGTCTAGCAATAAACTTGCTCTAAATCTCCATGCTGTGGAGATGCAGGCATTGGATTGTGGTGGGCACGCTATGAAGTCTCACAACACCAGGGTAAAGTCCAACAGGTTTATTTGGGTTCACGAGCTTTTGGAGCGCTATTCCCATCACTCACCTGAGGAAGGATCAGCGCTCCAAAAGCTCGTGATTCCAAATAATCCTGTTGGACTTTAACCTGGCATTCTGAGGCTTAAATATTCATGCTCACATTCAAACCCTTTGCTATCTCTACAGTCCCCTGCAGTGCCGCAATCCTCCGAGATCTTGGTACTCCTGCAATTCTGGTCATTTGCCCATCCCGTGTTTTTTTTGCTCCATCTTGAGTCTCCTAGGCCCTATTTGTCCACTTCTCTGTGTCCCACTTTATCGTTAAGGCACTCTTTAAAACTGACCTGTTTGACCAAGTAATCACTTGTCCAAATACCCCTATTGGATGGATCGATGCATCCATTGGTTTGTTGGAAGTGCACTGGGGTGTTTTAAAATGGCTTTTCGAAAAATAAAAGTTGTTGTTGTAAAGAGGGAACCATCATGGAGCTTCAACCAACCTTTGACCGCCAACCAATTTATCGATTCCTCAAGCAGGGGTCTGATCTTTTATTTCCTGATATTTTACCTCACGCATTGTTCTATTGACTCTGCTTCAGGATTACGCGTTCAGCCGCACCATTCCTCTGAGGGAGGTTGGCTAGGTGTTCAGCTCTGCAACAGAATATGTTTCTTTGCAAATTATTTATTTATAGTACACATTTTCTAATATGTAATGCGATCTGACATGGTAATGGCATCGTTTTGTATGTGTGCAAGGACTTAAACTCCCAGTTTAAATTCTAAAATGATATTTATAATGCAGAGGCCTAGTAGCGGTTCATGATATCCTTGACTGCTTTCCAGCACTGTTTTCTGAATGGGGCTGAGAGTTGCTGAATGGGCCAGATACACCACAACCTCATTGTTACCTGCTTCCGAATGGTTTGGTGGGGTTCGGGGGATAGGTGAGATGCTCATCGATGCAAACTCGATGGACCAAATGCCATCCTTCTGCACTGTCGGGATTCTATTTGAGGGCAACTTATATTGGTGTGGAGATGCTGGCATTGGACTGGGGTGGGCAGGGTAGGAAGTCTCATAACACCAGGTTAAAGCCCAACAGGGTTATTTGGAATCATGAGCTTTCAGAGGGCTGCTCCTTCCTCAGGTGAGTGGAGAATAAGTTTCACAAACAGGGTACGTACAGACAGACACATAATTGCAAGATACTGGTTGGAATGCGAGTCTTTTCAGGCAATCAAGTCTTTAAAGGTATAGACAGTGCGAGTGGAGAGAGGAATAATCACAGGTTAAAGGTTATATCTCCACTCACTTGATGAAGGAGCAAGGTTTCAAAGCTAGTGATTCCAAATAAACCTGTTGGACTTTAACCTGGTGTTGCAACACTTCTTACTGTGCCCAATTTATATTGGGACAATATCCTATCTATATGATACTATATAAATTCAAGTTAACCATTGTTGCTGCTTCAGTCATGCTTCGACTGCTGAGCCTTACCTCAATATGCTTGGTAATCCGTGTACACACAGATGTTCAACCAACAGAGAGGACAGCAAAGGCCTGAAAATGGTTCTGCCAATCTGCTTCCCGTCAGGTTAAAGCCAGGCAGAGCAGAATTGAATCCAGGGCCTCTATTATGATCAGGGCAACTTGTGGGCCGAAGGGCCTGTTTTGTGCTGTAGTTTTCTCTGTCCGTTACAGTAGTTTAAGCAAGTCTGGAGATTTTCCTGTTGTGTGCGAGGCCTCAGCATGGGTTGGGCTTCACAGGTTCTGGGTTCAAGTCCCACTCTCGGCCCTGAGCACAAAAATCAAGGCTGACATTCCAAACACGGGGGACGCCGTTAGAGTTGTTGTCTTCTGGGTAAGATGTCAAAAAATCTGCTTGCTCTGGTAGGATGCAAAAGGTCTCAAGGTGAAGAAGATTCGGGGAGTTCAGTTTGGTCAATATTTATCCCTCAATCAACATCATGAAAAACAGATTATCTAGTCATTATCAGATTATTGTTTTCGGAATCCTGTCTGCGTGCACTATGTTTCCTGCATTGAAATAGTGACTCCCCGACTGTATAAGTGCTTTAAGATGTCCAGAGGTATGCAAGGCACTATGTAAATGAAATTCTTTCACTTCTTTTACAAATGCAAGTATTAACATTCGCTGGGCAAATATCTTGATTTCTTTTCATATATGGGATGTGAGCATCATTGGCTGGGCCATCATTTATTGTTCAATCCTCATTGCCCTTGAGGGGGCAGTTAAGAGTCAACCACATTGCTGCAGATCTGCAGTCATACGTAGGTCAGGCCAGGTAAGGACGGCAGATTTGCTCCCCTGAAGGACATCAGTGAACCAGACGGAAGCAAAAGAGAAAACGCTGGGAAATCTCAGCAGGTCTGGCAGCACCTGTAAGGTGAGAAAAGAGCTGACGTTTCGAATCAGCTGCCAAAAGGTAGTGCAAACAGGGCCTGAGGGCCAGGGCGATCAGTGGGGGTGACTCTCAGCAGGTCAGGCAGCATTCTGCAGACAGGATTGGTGGGGGAGACCAGCGATCGGGACTGGCCATCGGGGTGGCGATTTTAACCAGATGATCACCACACCTCTGTGAGGGGCAAGGCTGAATTGACGGGGTCTTCATGGATAATCTCAGCTAGTCCAGGAATATGAACCCATGCTGTTGGTGTTGGTCTGAACCGCCAGAGGTAGCAGTAGAGGCAGGTACAATTTTATCTTTTAAAAAGCATTTAGATAATTAAATGTGTACGGTGGGTATAGAAGGATATGGGCCAAATGTGGGCAATTGGGATTAGCTTAGTGGTTTCAAAGAAAAAAGGCAGCATGGACAAGTTGGGCTGAAGGGCCTGTTTCCAAGCTGTAAACTTCTATGATCCTTTGTCAAAGCTCTGTTGTGAAGAAGACCAGGGGAGTTCTGTCTTCTTAGGACAATGGTTTCATGGTCATCAGTAGGCTCATAATTCCAGGTTTTTGTTGAATTCACATTTCGCCAGCTGCCGTGGTCAGGACTTGAACCCGCGTCATTGGATCAATGCCCTGGATCTTTGGATTGTTAGTCCAATGACAATACCACGACGCCGCTGCCTCCCTAATGTTGAGTGTGGGGATATGGGTTTTACACAGGTGTAACTGAGATCATGCAATGAGCTTGAAGACCTTGTATAAATGACTTGCATTCACCCGTGCTGAAACTCAGGATGCTGCAGCCTGACAGAAATCCTTGAGCGTTACTGAATGCTGACGTTTCCTTTCATGTGTTGATCTTTGAAAGTGCAGGTGCACAACCGGATTCCACTGAAAGCAATTTTCGTGCTTGTGGGTGATCATGAGGCTAGCTGATTTGCTGAATAGCTTGTTGTGATATATTGGACAGCAGCAGCTAATGGAGCTCGGAAGAAATAACTTCAAATTGATCCAGTTGGCAGAGGGGAGCTCGATGCTTAGTGAATCGGAAAACTACATTCGCAAAAAATAAGACGTCTTGAATCTTAATATGGAAGTCGATTTGTCAGAATCTTCTAACTGTGGTGTCAGTCAGGTCCAAATGGACAACTGTGGCACTTGCCTGCGGAAACGTAGCAGTGGAAATCAGGACGCCTTCTCTGATCCTTCTGAGCGATGCAAGGGCTGGCAAACACGTTGAAATCCTTAGAAATCTGATAACAGGCTAATATTATTTATATGTCACATTTGTTTCTTCACACAGTAATGCAGTGCTCAACAGGCTTAGTCTTCCAGAAGCCTTGACTTTGGCCAGCGATGGAGGTGGAGATCGTAATGTTGAGGAGGAAGGAGTGCGAGGGTACCATAGAGTCCCAGCTTCATACAGCATATATTTTTAAAATATGATACATCGTAATATAGTATGCTATATTTTGTACCATTTCAGGGAAGCAAGTCAAATACTGGAATGTAAGTCTGTCAGTAAGGTCAGCTTGGAGTTAGTGATGGGTCAAACAAAGAGCACCCCCCCACCCACCAACCCTGATGGCCAGCCCTGATCGCTGGCCTCCCTGCGCCCGCAACCCTGCCCCCACTGTCCCCCCAATCCTGTCTGCAGAATGCTGCCTGACCTGCTGAGAATCACCCCCAGTGATTGCCCCGGCCCTCAGGCGCTGCCCCCCCCCCCGGGCCCTATCCCCTGGACTTTGGTACTCTGGCGCGTCCCGATTGCCTCCATTCACTCCAGCAGGGTTGGGGTCAGTCCGCTAGCTCCCTGAGAGTGGAGAACTATCGTACTCCCCAGTGGAGTGGACCAGCCTGGCCAGGGGGTGGTGGTTGGAGAGATGGTAGCCGGCCCGGAGATTTCAATCCTGGGCCTGCTAATCACATTTAAAATATATGCTAATGTGTATTATCACAATTTGTGTGCTTTCCCTCTGATTTCCAGCGTGGATGTGACGCCGCTGGAAATTTGGCGCTGGGAGACGTTAGTGGGTTGGGATGCCCAGCAACAGGGCAACCAATCGGGTATTTCTGTGACCAATCAGATTGAAGGATTAGGAACCAACCAAGGTTGAGAAGGAATAAACAAAAGTGGATGAATCCAATGTCAAAACAAGTTTGAAAAATTAAAAAAGAGAAGGAACGGAAAAATGAATGGATTGAAATTGTCAAAACCTCACCAAAATATTCTAAACTTGTTGGAGTGAGAGTAGAATAATTTTTGGTGCAGGAGAGAATGATGGGCAATCAATAACATTGATCATGTCAATAAGAGGGTATTTATTGTACTAAGTACTAGCCATAAACCCTAACCCCACAGCACGGTGACACAATGGTTAACACTGCTGCCTCATGGTACCAAGGACCTGGGTTTGATTCCCGGCTTGGGTCACTGTCTGTGCGGAGGTTACACGTTGTCTGCGTGGGATTCCTCTGGGTGCTCTGGTTTCCTCCCACAGTCCAAAGGCGTACAGGTTAAGTGGCTTGGCCATGCTAAATTGTCCCTTTATGTTCGCAGATGTGTAGGTTAGGTAAATGCATGGGGTTACGAGAATAAGGCCTAGGGGGAGGGCTTGGATGAGGTGCACCTTCAGAGAGTCGGTGCATACTCGAAGGGCTGGCTGCCCTCTTTCTGTCTCGTAGGGATTCAATGGTGAAGATCTGTAATTAATTCAATTCATACCTAGCACTCATACATAGTAAGTTCACTCCAATTCAAGGTAGATTAATGGTGAGACGGGCTGGAACATGCTGTCTTTATGAAGTGACTGACAGAGGTGGTATATTTTGTACAGACATTTTGAATTTTATGTTTAAGTGACGGTGCTACCCTTGCCTTGCTGTACCACTTACAGTAATAAGAACATAAGAAATAGGAGCAGGAGTAGGCCAACTAGCCCTTCGAGCCTGCCCCGCCATTCAATAAGATCATGGCTGATCTGTCTTGGCTCAGTTCCACATTCCCGCCCTCTCCCCATAACCCTTAATCCCCTCTCTTATCAAAAACCCATCAACCCGCGTCTTAAAAAGATTTAGCGAGGTAGCCTCCACCACTTCAACGGGCAGAGAATTCCAGAGATTCACCACCCTTTGAGTGAAGAAGTTCCTCCTCAACTCCGTTCTAAACCACCCCCCCTTTATCTTGAGGCTGTGCCCCCTAGTCCTACTATCCTTTCTGAGCGGGAAGAGTCTCTCCACCTCTATCCTATCCATCCCAATGGAGAACATTATTACCCTCAGCGTTATTTTAACAGTGATGTTCTGGCCCAATGTTCTTTACTGGCATACAAGTATTGAACGAGCTGAAATGCTGTACCTAATGCCATTCACTCATGCAGCCTTTGCAAGGCGTATGAAAACGATGAAGGGAAATGGAAATGCAGGTGCAAAATAAGGTGTCAATAATACAGGTTCAGTTACATGCAATTGGAGATTTGAAGAACTTCAGTCTGATATAGAAAACATACAAACATAGAAAAACTACAGCAAAAACAGGCCCTTCGGCCCACAAGTTGCGCCGATGATATCCCTACCTACTAGGCTTACCTACAACCCCCAATTCTATCAAGTCCCACGTACTCATCCGGAAGTCTCTTAAAAGACCCGACCGAACTTGCCTCCACCACCACCGATGGCAGCCGAATCCACTCACCCACCACCCTCTGAGTGAAAAACTTACCCCTGATATCTCCTCTGTACCTACTCGCAGCACCTTAAACCTGTGTCCTCTCGTAACATCCATTCCAGCCCTTTTTCTTGCGATTTGTTCTGAGCTGCAGTATTCATACTTTATGCAGATTTCAATATGATAAACACACACTAGGACTGCTTCATCCTAGGTGGTCATTTTCAGATGTTGCAGAGAAACTATTTTTTGCCTTTGGTGATTGATCACAGCATGAATTATTATAGATGGAAACTAAAAGACACAGAGACATTGAAATTCAATTATTAATTCCAGCACTGTTGTCTCTTCAAGACTTTTTGACTCTGAGCATTTGAATGGTACAGTACAACTTTGATACCAGTGTCCTAGTGCAAAATTAAAATTTTAATAACATAAAGTAACACAGCCCATACACTCTGTACATTGTCCCTTATCTTCTGCTACAGCTACATTGTGCCTTAAAAGATAAAGCAAACTCCTGCCAATGCTGGAAAGCTGACATTTGAACAGAAAGCATTTAGAAGGTTTTATTGCCGAGAGAGGCAGAGTTAATGTTTGCAGTTGATGAAATCTCGTATAAACCTCTGAGAATTTGGTGTTCCTTCACTTCTAATCCCTTGCACTTTTCCGATTTTCTCCACTTTCATTGTCGATGTCTTATCAATTGTGTTGTTAAGGTTTGTTAATGTCAATTACATTGTTAAGGTTAGGCGAAGTGGGTGATGGATACTAATTAGCTTTATAATTAGGAGATAGCTGGGACACTGGGTGGAGTAGAGTTAGCCATGAGGCTGAACAGGTTAACTCACTCCTTCAATAAAGAGCTCTATATTTTGGTTTCTGCTTCACCTACTGGCTTTGATCCTTTTAACAGCTGCTTCTTCAGTTTTCTAGGTCCGAGCTTTGGAATTTCCCCTTATCTGCCTGTACAGCACCTCCTCTCTCTCCTCATAGAATCCCATTTGGCTCGTTAAACCTGCACTGACAATAATCCTACTCAGGCCATATCCCGATAATCCCACATATTTACCCTGCAGTAAGGCACAATTTAACATGGCTCATCAATCTAACCTGCACATTGTTGGAATTGGGAGAAAACCGGAGCACCCAGAGGAAACTCACACAGACACAGGAACAACATGCAGGCTCCACACGGACAGTGACCGAAGGCTGGAATTGAACCAGTGCTACCCACTGTGACACTGCACTGCCTATGGGACCATTGGTCTACATAACTTAGGTTAAATGAAATAGGTGATGTCCTGCTTGAAGCTGCTTCTGAAAACCTATTTCTTTGACCAATCACCTAGTTAACTGCCTACTCTGTGGGCCAACGCCAACTCTTAACAGATAACATTTCTGTAAAGTGTCTTGGGATGCATTTCCATATTAAAGACTATTTAAGTTGTTCTCGTTGAACAATTGTTCTCGTTGAATGTAAATTAATATTTACATCCCAAATTTTAGAGCTCCATTGTCTTGACAAGTCCACTGTCAGAAAACAGTCAATGTGAAATATTCCAATCCTTTTGGGCTGACAAGTCAATTTTGCATCAAATCAAGCTGGTTTGGAACTGGGCTGTTTTGCAGGTGTCAGAGAAAGAAAAGGGTAACGTTTAACTGTATACCAAGGCTAACATTGATGCCATAGGTGGAATGGCAACATGTTGAGATGATATGCCACCCACTCTCTATTCTGCATGAGGAACTTTGGCACCTACATCATACAGGGATGCAGTGCACCCCCCAAATTTACTGATTACAATTAAAATCTTACTGTAAAAGCCCACACTGACCTCCTCGAATGCGCAGCATGTGGAGCACAATGGCTGTTAATGCAGCAGCAGTGAAAGGGAAGTATTATGTGAGAGCATGCAATGAACAGAAAATGGGCAATTTGATTAAATGCAATTTAATTCACCAAGAACTAAAAGTTCCTGTTATGATTAGAATTCTGTGCGGACAGATAATAGGGTTTATGTAGCCTCAACTGGCTCTACCAAATAGACAATTATGCAGCCATATCATGTTTTGGACTAAGTGCTCATATAAAACAGTTATTTTCCTCTCATCATTAGAAAGGTCTAAGATCAAGGGAATGCTAAAAGCTGAACCGCTTCAATTCAGTTTTCAAAATTCATTGCAAGAGATCGGAATAATGGATGCATAATTCTTTTTTACATCATCCCACCATGAATGTGATGTTTGGAAAAGTTAATAGCCCTTAGTTGTTCTTTTTTGGTACTTCTATTTACAAATAAATTTTTATTATTGTCACTTTCATCAAAAAGTTTCAACTCTTGCTCGTGGCTGCAATTCTCTGGTGCCGTTGCACTGAATGGCATTTTGGCTGGGTGCCAAACTCTCCATTCAAGCTGCTAGTAGGTTGGGTACAGACAAGCTCAGAGAATCCCGCTTTGTGTCTACATGTGGAGCAATTCTAGCACACACTTTAGGAAGGATATGAAGGGGTTGGAGAGGGTAAGGTTTACCAGAATGATTCCAGGGTTTCAGTTATGAGAATAACTGGGAGAAACCAAGGTTTGTTTGCCTAAGGGAATAGGAGAGGAGACATGATGTAAGTGTTCATGGTAGGATCTAGAGAGAATAGATTGGGTGAAACTGTCCCCGTTGACAGAAGGGTTAAGAATCAGAGGACATGGATTTAAATTGAATGGTAAGAGAACCAAAGACCTGATTTGATTTATTATTGTCACACGTATTGGGATGCAGGGAAAAGTATTGTTCTTTGCGTGTTATATAGATGATCTGGAGGAGGGAACCGAGTGTAGGGTGTCGAAATTTGCTGATGACACCAAGATTGGTGGAACGGCAAATTGTGCAGAGGGTGTGGAGAGTCCATAGAAGGATCTAGATAGGCTGGGCGAATGGGCCAGGAAATGGCAAATGGAATTTAATGTTGGCAAGTGTGAGGTGGTCCACTTTGGTGGGAAGAATGGTAGGAAGGATTATTACTTACGTGGCAAAAAACTGCAGCAGGCGACGGTGCAGAGGGACCTCGGGGTCCTTGTGCATGAGTCGCAAAAACCCAGCTTGCAGGTGCAGCAGGTGGTCAGGAAGGCGAATGGGATGCTGGCCTTTATAGCGAGGGGGATTGAATATAAAAGTAGGGAGGTCTTGCTGCGGCTGTATAGGGCATTGGTGAGGCAGCAGCTGGAGTACTGTGTGCAGTTTTGGGCGCCGTACTTACGCAAGGATATTTTGGCCTTGGAGGGAGTGCAGAGGAGGTTTACTAGGCTGATGCCGGAGTTGAGGGGGTTGAGCTATGAGGAGAGGCTGAATAAATTAGGCTTGTACTCGTTAGAGTTTAGAAGAATGAGGGGAGATCTCATTGAGACGTATAAGATGATGAATGGGATGGATAGGATAGAGGTGGAGAGACTCTTCCCGCTCAGAAAGGATAGTAGGACTAGGGGGCACAGCCTCAAGATAAAGGGGGTGGCGGTTTAGAACGGAGTTGAGGAGGAGTGAACTTCTTCACTCAAAGGGTGGTGAATCTCTGGAATTCTCTGCCCGTTGAAGTGGTGGAGGCTACCTCGCTAAATCTTTTTAAGACACGGGTTGATGGGTTTTTGATAAGAGAGGGGATTAAGGGTTATGGGGAGAGGGCGGGAATGTGGAACTGAGCCACGACAGATCAGCCATGATCTTATTGAATGGCGGGGCAGGCTCGAAGGGCTAGATGGCCTACTCCTGCTCCTATTTCTTACGTTCTTATGTTCTTATTATGTTATACAGACAAAACATACCATTCATAGATTATGTAGGAGTGTAGGAAAGGGGAGGGTGCAGAATATAATGTTACAGCTTTAGCTAGGGTGTAGAGAAAGATCAGCTTAATTAAAAGTAGGTCCATTTAAAATCTGATGGCAGCAGGGAAGAATCTGTTCTTGAATCGGTTGGTACGTGATCTCAGACTTCTGTATCTTTTTCCCAATGATAGAAGAGAGAATGTCTGGGTTCTCCTTGATTATGCTGGCTGCTTTTCTGAGGTAGGGCAAGTGTAGCCAATGAATGGAAGGCTGATTTGCATGATGACATGAGGGGAAAGATTTTTGTGCAGTGAGTAGCTACAATCTGAAAGGGTGGTGGAAGAATTTTCATTCATGACTTCCAAATGGGAATTAGATGAGCATCTGATGGGAAGAGAAGTTGCAGGGTTATTGGGAAAGTGAAGGATCATAGAACTAGTTGAGTTGTTCTTGCATGAACCCAATGGGTCAAATAACTCCCTCCTGTGCTGTAAGTGTACTATGATTCTCTGACATAGGGTGGGATATTCAAACCATGTTCACCCCAAAACCTAAAAAATCCCTCCCAAGATCAACGAACCTTTCCATGATCCGCCCCTTGCCCGCTACAGATCCCATGGAGGGTGGAATGGGAAAATTCCCTCCTGTGTGTTGGAGCCTTTAACACTCCAGTTGGAGTTTTTAACTTGGCTCCTCATGCTTTATCGGTTTTGCGAGCTTCAAACAAACTTTGAGGATTGGCGTTTTTGTGGCATCTGAAGGAAGCAAGCTGTTTACATTTCTGAAAGACTTTAGCAAAGCAGGATTGGCAAGAAGTGACAGTGTAATTTATTGAAAAGAACGGAGAGTATTTTTTGTTTCTGGTTTTCCGTATTTGAATGGGTTGCAGTTTATTTGCTGGTTGTTGGATCCTGAAGGTTGATTGTTAACATGATGAGATACCAGAAAAGAGTAAATGACGTTATAAAGCAATGTGTCACCCTTATGTACAGCATGTGTGTGCCTTAATATAAATCTTAGATTGTTAGATATAGCTGGAAAATCAAACTCAAATTCCCAGGAGCATGAAGCTTGTGAGCCTGGATGTTTTAAGATATCAAATCCTAAATGGAGCAGTTTTGAATCAGAAGGCACTCCGCAATGTAGTTGGCTTGTTTGTAATGACTGGAAATTGCATCCAGGCCCAGAATATGAAGATGGAGAGCTGGAAAGTAATTGAATGCGAACGCTGTCCCTGTTTTGACTTAAGAACGGAGATTGGCTTTTCTGACGCTGGCTTTCACTCCCTCAGTGCGCCTGGAAGGGCTGACGCTCTGAATTTCCACTTCATTTCATTCAACACCAGAACAGAGATGTTGTGTGTGATGCTGAAAGTGGTTTGGGCTCAGAGCAGAATGGTAATTGTTGCTCTGTGGATCATGTTTATTGGATTGGAACGAAAAGCATCTAAGAAAAAATCTACATAAAATTATGGCACAGGAATGGGCCATTCAACCAAAGTAGTCAAATATTTATGCTCCAATCATGCCTCTTTCCAAACCATACTTACATTGAAACATGGAAACTAGAAGCAGGAGTAGGCTATTTGGCCCTTCGAGCCTGCTCCGCCATTCATCTTGATCATGGCTGATCATCGAATTGAAAATCCTGATTTCCCCCCCATATCCCTTGATCCCTTTAGCCCCAAGAACGATATCTCATTTCTTCTTGAAATCAGACAACGTTTTGGCCTCAGCTACTTTCTGTACTCTCTAGGTGAAGACATTTCTCCTCAGCTCAATTCTAAAAGTTTTACCCCTTATCCTCAAACTATGACCCCTAGTTCTGGACTGCCCCACCATTGGGAATATTCTTCCAGAATCTGCCCTGTCTAACCCTGTTAGAATTTTATAAGTTTCGACGCGACCCCCTTCATCAATTACTTTGTTTTCCTTCTAATCCTTTCTCATTGATGCACAGTGTAGCGGGTCTAGGACAACACGGTGGCACAGTGGTTAGCACTGCTGCCTCACAGCACAAGGGACATTCTTCCTGTGTTTGCGTGGGTTTCCTCCCAGGGTCCATTGGCCACGCTAAATTCTCCCTCAGTGTACCCGAACAGGTGCCAGAGTGTGACAACTAGGGGATTTTCCCTGCAATTTCATTGCAGAATTAATATAAACCTACTTGTGACACTAATAAAGTTCAAACTTAGCTAGCTCACATTCCCTTAAATGTATTCATATCATTCACCTCAAGTACATCATGTGGTAGCAAGTTACACATTTTGCTCACCCGATCGGAAAATAAGTTTCTCCTGTGTTCCTTACCATGACTATTATTGCCCATCTTTCCCTTTGAATATTGCTGAAAAAGGAGACATGCTGTTGAAGCTTTTTGCATTGCACTCATCAGGACAGGTTTGCCAGAATACCAAGTTTAAAGGGAATGACAATCTGTACCGCTTGAGGAGTGAGTGCTGCTTGGTTGGCAAGAGAATCTGTCCTGATGAGTGCAAAATGAAAAGCTTCAGCAGCAAGCTTCTGTTTTCACTGGTACTCAAGCTCTGTATGACCATCTTCCATTGATGATCCTGGTTCTGGACTTCATGACAAATGGAAAGACCTTCTCCACATCTATCCTCTCGAAAGCCTTCATAATTTTAAAGACCCTCTTTAGATCACCGCTCAAAGGAAAGTGCCACAGGCTTCAATCAGTCAATTATATTCTTTCAAATCTCATATTGGTCCTTGTAAATGATAAAAATACGAAGAATGACTAATAATGAGCTGATGTCCTGAAAAACCAAGAATTTTCACTCGAGGGTAGAGCAAATAGAATCTCAAGTGACGAGGCACATATGCATATCTTTTTTGTAAGGGAGAAGTTTTTTTTGTGCAATTTGCTGTTGAAGATGCTTACATTCACTGGAGTTTTGCAGATCACAGAAGTTTTTTATTACCCCCCTTGAGATATTTTAAAAAACTAACAAATTGCGACCTTCCGATGAGATCTCCTTTCTGTGCCAATTATACTTCTGCAGTTAAAGTAAAGAGCGAAATCCCTGGGGTTACAGTTTAGACTCTGATTTGAGGAAGCTACCCGAGATCTTGTCAGTGCTTTCCTGTTAAAAGAAAGATGGTTCATTCTGCAGATATGGATACTTACATTTGGTTTCTACATTTCCCACACTACAACACTGACAGCACTTCAATCCACAACACCCCTGAACCGGATTATTTTATTGCTGTTTGTGGGATCTCTCAGTATATGGATTTGCTGCTCTGTTTTGAAACATTACAGGGTTGGCTGCTTTTTTAAAGTTTATTGACTATAGCCACACGCAGGGAGGCAATAGCCTGGTGGTATTATTGCTGGACTGTTAATCCAGAAACTCAGCTTATGTTCTGGGGACTTGGGTTCAAATCCCGCCATGGCAGATGGTGGAATTTTAATTCAAATAAAATATCTTGAATTAAGGATCTACTGATGATCATGAAACCATTGTTGATTATCAGAAAAAGCCATCTGCTTCACCAATGTCCTTTAGAGAAGGAAATTAGCCATCCTTATCTGCTGTCCTGGCCTACATGTGACTCCAGAGCCACAGCAATGTGGTTGACTCTCAACTGTCATTGGGCAAGTAGGGATGGGCAATAAATGCTGGCCAGTTAGTGACACCCATGTTCCACAAATGAATAAAAAAAAGTGAGCTTACATTAACACTGCAATGAAGCTACTGTGAAAATATCCTAGTCATCACATCTCGGCACCTGTTTGGATGCATTGAGAGACAATTTTGCTTTAAGTTTAAAGTTTACCTATTAATGTCACAAGTAGGCTTGCATTAACACTACAATGAAGTTACTGTGAAAATCCTCAAGTCACCACACTCCAGTGCCTGTTCGGGTACACTGAGGGAGAATTTAGCATGGCCAATGCACCTAACCAGCACGTCTTTCGGACTGTGGGAGGAAACGGAGCACCCGGAGGAAACCCATGCAGACACGGGGAGAACGTGCAGACTCCACATAGACAGTGACCCAAGCTGCGAATCGCATCTTGAGGCAGCAGTGCTAACCACTGTGCCACCATGTGGGAGGTTCTGGCATCACCAAAGGAGCCACTTAAATGCAAGCACCTGAAGAAAACCCATGCAAGCAAAAAAAAGTGATGAAGTAAGGGAGCTGGGAATCTGAAGCCAAATCAGTGAAATTTGAAAGAGATCAATAGGTTAATGTTTCTGGTGTGACCCCGTTTCAAAACGGCATTCATCATTCCTGAAAGCGTTGCAATCAAAACATTAGCCTATGTTGCTCTTTGTAAGCTGACTGACCTGCTGCACCTTTCCAATATTGTCTATTAAACTATCTGTGTGGTAATAGTCGAGGGAATTTGATGTGGTGTGCTCTCCCGCAGAAGGTCACTGTTGCAAGCAGCGAGACAAAACACGCATAAAGAAAGACCATGTTGATACCCTGAACCTACAGAACGAACACATATCAAATATTTATGGTGATAAAAATATTATTTTACTCGATTGACTGATGCACCTACACAGTATTGATTTAAAGAACTGAGTACGAAGATGAAAATGGTTCTCCCTGGAAACGAGGGATGAGTCACATTGCGAAGGTTTACAGTGCGACTGATACAGTGCCTGCTTTAACCAAATGCACTTTTATAGCTGTCTCTGAGCTGGATGTTACCTTTTTTTTGACAGGATTTGAAGTTGCTGAAAATTCTCAACTCAATATACTGGGAGAAAAATGTTTTGCTTTTCAATTTCTGTCCCATTTTGCAACCAGCAGTCTTTACATTTTGAAGGGAGGATATTTATGGAGAAAACCCCTTAACAATTCAACTGCCCTTTATGAATACCATGCTCCCTCCAAAAAGCCACTGGACCAGTAAAACATATTCTCTTTCAATTGATGCAAATGCAAGAAAAAGTTGCTCATGGTCATGTTCAGAATGTCATACGTGCAAGATTCCCATTTACAGTGCAGCTGAGATGATTCCCAAAGAACAGTTAGGGGACATTGTACAGTTTTCATTTGCCTATCAGTGCAAGGCGAAGCAGTCACATTGACTCTGTCTACACTTCCCGCTGCCTCGGCTAAGCAGCCAGCATAATTAAGGATCCCCGCACACCCCGACACACTCTCTTCCACCTTCCTCTCTTAGGAAAAAGATACAAAAGCCTGAGGTCACGTACCAACCGATTCAAGAACAGCTTCTTCCCTGTTGCCAACAGACATTTGAATGGACCTACCTCATATTAAGTCGATCTTTCTCTACAGCCTAGTTATGACTGTAACATTACATTCTGCACCCTCTTCTTTCCTTCTCTATGAATGGTATGCTTTGTCTGTATAGTTGATTTGATTTGACTTATTATCGTCACACATATTAGTATACAGCAAGAAGTATTGTTTCTTTCTTGCTCTACAGACGGAACATTTGTGTGGAGTTTCTCCCCGTGTCTGCAGTGGGTTTCCTCCGGGTGCTCCGGGTTTCATCCCACAGTATAAAGATGTGCAGGTTAGGTTGATTGGTCCTGCTAAATTCTCCCTCTGTGTCAGGGGGGATTAGCAGGGTAAGCACAAAGAACAAAGAAAATCACAGCACAGGAACAGGCCCTTTGGCCCTTCAAGCTTGCACCGACCATGATGCCCGACTGAACTAAAATCCTCTACCTTTCTGGGGACCATATCTCTCTATTCCCATCGTATTCATGTATTTGTTCAGATGCCCCTTAAAAGTCGCAATCGTATCTGCTTCCACTACCTCCAGCAAGTTCCAGGCACCCAACACCCTCTGTGTAAAAAAAAAAATTGCCTCATACATCTCTTTTAAACCTTGCCCCTTGCACCTTAAACTATGCCCCCTTTGCATCTTAAACCTAACGTGGAGTTACAGGGATAGGGCCTATGTGGGATTGCTTTTAGTTCACATTCAATGGGCTAAATGGCCTCCTTCTGCACTGCAGGGATTCTCAGAATCAACTCAAAACATCTAATTATTTAGTGTTGTTTGTGTTAAAATATGACACAGATAGGCGCAGTTTCCAACGACAACAAGTGCACCTTTGGCAGCCTGAAAAATCCCAGATCGCTTCATAGGAGCATTTTCAAACAATACCTGATGCCAAGCTACATAAGGCAATGTTAGGGGGTAGGTTTTAAGGAGCACCATAAAGGTGGGAAAGGGGCAAAGAGGCTTAGGGAGGGATTTGCGGAGCTAAATATCTAGGCTAGGAGCTGAAAGTACAGTTGCCATTGGTGGGACAATCAATATCCAGGACAAGCAAGAGGGCAAAATTGGAGTGAAGCAGAGATTTCAGATGGATGAGGAACTGGACAGGATTTACAGAGATATGAAGGGAAAAGATTATGGAGTCTTCTAAAAGTACGCATGATCATTTTCAAATCGATGCTTGGCTGGACTGTGGTGCAATGTAGGTCAGTGCACACACTCAAAGCAGCAGCATGTGGTATCATCCCTTCCAACGATAATGGCTTTCACTCAAAATGTGAACAAGCAGGCTGACTCCATTCATTAGAATTAGGATGCAGAATGTATAGTGATGCAAATTAGGGTTAGCCATCTTAGACTCCAAGTTCAAATCACTTTAGTTTCTGTTTTTTTTAAAGTGTGCCTTAAAAAGTTCATTTCAGGTTTTATTGACAATCGTGGAATCATATATTGGTACGGCACAGCAAAAGACCTTTTAAGTTAATTTATTAGTCACAAGTAAGGCTTACACTAACACTGC
The DNA here is from genome assembly GCF_965287045.1 of Carcharhinus amblyrhynchos. Lineage (NCBI taxonomy): Eukaryota > Metazoa > Chordata > Chondrichthyes > Carcharhiniformes > Carcharhinidae > Carcharhinus > Carcharhinus amblyrhynchos. Next base: position 6,136,538 of record NC_137333.1, on the reverse strand, counting down.
AATGAAGTTACTGTGAAAATGCCCAAGTCACCACACTCTGCCATCTGTTCGGAGAGAATATAGCAGGCCAATGCACCTAACAAGCATATCTTTTGGACTGTGGGAGGAAACTGGAACACCTAGAGGAAACCTATAACGACTCCGCACAGACAGTGACCCAAGCCAGGAATCGAACCTAAAGTCCTTGGCGCTGTGAGGCAGCAATGCTAACCATTGTGCCACCTCTTCCCAATCCAGATTATTGGCTAACTTTTGGATACTTGATGCTTTGCCAAATAGACTCCATACTTTTTGCACTCTTCCCCGCCAGCCCCCCCACCCCCTCTGCCCACTAAAGTTCTCATTCTGGTTTGAATAAAGCATAAAAGGTGGACATGTAAATTTGTTTTCAAGACAATGTAAATTTCCTTTCAACCTTGACTTGTGCCTGGGGAGGGAGCATTTGCACTAATATATCGGGTAGTGTGAGGTGCTGACGATGGCAGTGGAATGGGATAATTTGAATTGAGCGCTTAAGAATGTCACCACCAGGCATGTGTTGGCTCAACATTGAAGTACGTTACATTTTAAGACTAACTTCCAATATTGCACCAAATAAGGCCGGATGATAAACCAACCCCAGCTAATCGGCCCTGAGTGCAACACGTTTAACTCCATTCTCCACAACTTTCTGTATAAACATCTGCCCTGCGCCAGTGCAAGTATAAGTCATTGAAGATCCAGTCACACAGTTCACTGTTTTATTCCATTAGTGTTTTAATATTATACTGTTGAAATAATTGTATCCAGTGGCAATCATGAATGAAAAGACAACACACCACTGTGTGTGTTTAACATTCTGTTTTGCTCCATATCAAAAAGTTCCCGCATGCTATGGCAACCCACTGCCCCAGTGTATGTCTATCTAATTATTAGATGATTAGAACACAGTCGAGCGATATCTCTTAAGATTCCAATTAGCTGGTCAGTAACAATTTATTCCAAAGAAAGATGAATTCTGAATTTCTACAGATGCAAAAGCAAACATTCAAAGGATAAATCATGCCAGAAGGGAACATAATTAAAACAAAATAAACTCACCCTGAGCTATCTCCTGACTGATTTATTGAATGGCCGAAGAGCTTTTAATGTTGAATGGGATAACTCAAGATAATGAAACCACTCTGCCCTTGGCACCTGCTTTAATTAGCTGTCTGTCCCCATTTCAATAAGGAACCTATGGGACCCTTCAGCATATTCTTTCAAGCATGTAAGACAGAGCAAAATTAAAACACGCCGTGTGAACCCAAAATTAAAAGAGTTCGCTTCTGGCTTGGAATCTCACATCAGATGGAAAAACACATCAGAGAATCAGGTTGAACTCAATGGTCAGGAATGGGGAGTTTGTATTGGCATTAGCACCCGATGTGTTTCATCTGTGTTCTTGCTAAGCAAGACTCCATTCCTAGAATCGAGATTTTAGGTCACCTAATGGATGTCCTGCTTATGTACAAGTTCCACATCATATGTACAAGTGACCATTGGAAGAGACTCAAGTTCACGTTGATATCCTGTGTCCAAATTCGTTCATGAGGGAGAAAGGAAAAGAAGGATATGTTGAAGCTTGCGTGGAACATAAAAACTAGCATAGAGAAATTGGGCAGAATGGCCTATACCTGCAAAGACTGGCATTTATATAGTGACTTACACTATGTCCTCCATCTTAGATCATTGAATTCTACAGTTCTGAAGGAGGCCATTCACCCCATTGAGTCTGCACCAATCACAATCCCACCCAGGGCGTATCCCCACAACCCCATGCACTTAACCTGGTTAGTTCACTGACACTAAGGGGCAATTTAGCATGGCCTATCCACCTAACCCACACATCTTTGGACTGTGGGAGAAAACCGGAGCACCCGGGTGAAATTCACGCAGACACGGGGAGGACATACAAACTCCATACAGACAATGACCCAAGCCGGGAATTGAACCCATGTCCCTGGTGCTGTGAGACAGCAGTGCTAATCATTGTGCCACCATGCTGCTTTACAGCTGATGAATTAGTTTGGACTGTGCATGTTATTGATTTTGGCATCCTTCCTGAAGCAAGGTGTCCAGAATTAGTACAACATGTCAGCAGGAGCCTAACCAGTGATCTATACAGGTTTTGAATAACTTCCTTGTTTTCTGTACAGGATCCCGTAAGCTTTACTAATGGCCCACCATCTTGTCCTGCAACCCACCCAAGATTGCCAAATGTGAACCTCCCCGGGTCCCTCCTGAAATTCTATTTCCAAATTCTATTTCTGCTGCCTATGTGGGGGAGGGTGGGGTGGTGGGGAGCAAGGTGGTGAAACTGGCCAGTGATTTCCAAAGGAAATTGAATGGATATTTGTGGAGAAGTGAACTTGCAGGACGATGGGAGTGGAGCAGAGGAATGGGATTGACTGAACGCCTCAGCAGAGAGCTGGCATGAACTTGAGGGCCCGAATGGCTTCTTTCTGTGCTGCAATCAACTCTGTGACTCCATGCTATAGGATAGGCAGCAATCAATTTGTACATAGCAAGCTCCCACACACAGCAATGTGATAATGACGTGTCTGCTCACATCATTTTGATCGATAGATAAATATTGCCTCGGAGACAGAGGACAATTCCTCTAATTTACTTTTGAGTGTCAAGGAATCCTTTATGCTCATGCGAGAGTGCAGGTGAAGCTTTGGTTCATGTGATGGTGGCAGCGCTGCAGTGTTAGCCCAACTTTTGTGCCTAAGTCCTAGAGTAGGACATGAATCACGACACGCTGACTCAGCATCCAAAGTGCTAACTACTGAGCCACAGCTAATGTCGATTTCTAGTTTAAAATGTGGCACTCTACTTGTCTACCTCTGAAAACAGCATTCATTTTCTCAATTTTCCCATGCTTCAGTGGATAAATGTACTATCCTCTGCGGTACCGAGCTTTAACTGTGTGCTGTCAGTTTATTTCAGCTCACATGGTGATAGAAGTGGGATAGTCAACCTTGCTGTGTACAGAATGGAAAAGTTGTTGTTTTTTTTCCTTATCTTGATTGTTGGAAGTTACAGAAGGATTCCTTGCCTCGAATGATCCACATTTTCGCTGTTTTCTTTTCCCTTTAGCACATTTGATGAGCTGTGTCAAAACGCCTTTCCCATCTCTGTAATCTCCTCCTCCCTTCATAGAATCCTACAGAAGGAGGCCATTTCACCCATCTAGTCTGTACCGACCACAATCCCACCCCAGCCCCTATCCCCATAACCCCATGTGCTTACCCTAGCTAGCCCCCCTGACATTAAGGGGAAATTTAGCATGGCCAATCCACCTAACCCGCACATCTTTGGAGTATGGGAGGATACCAGAACACCAGGAGGAAACCAGGATACATGGGGAGAATGTGCAAACTTCACACAGACTGTGACCCAAGCCAGGAATCGAACCCTGGTCCCTGGCGCAGTGAGGCAGCAGTGCTAATCACTGTGCCACCATGCTGCCCATTGTGCATTGTGTAATTCATTGGGTGCTAATCATAAAAAGTTGAAGATTATCAGCGTCACATGTTAGTTCTTTTTTAATTCATTCGTGGGACATGGGCATTACTGGCCAACATCTATTGTCCATCCCTCATTGCCCTTGGAGTGCAGTTGAGAGTCAACCACATTGCTGTGGCACTGGCGTCACATGTAGGCTAGACCAGGTAAGGATGGCAGATTTCCTTCCTGAAAGGACATTAGTGAACTAGATGAGTTTTTCCGACAATCAACAATGGTTTCATGGTCATCAGTAGATTCTTAATTCCAGATACTTTTTAATTGAATTCTCATTCCACCATCTGTTGTGGCGGGATTTAAACTGGGTCCCCAGAACATTAGCTGAGATTAAGTCCATATACAAAGCATGACCATGGAGTAAGGTAATGGAGCATTGTTGGTGTCTATAGGCATGTGTATCAGCAGGGAAGGGAAACATAAACCCCATCAATTTGCGTGTGACTTCTAGCTTACTCTCAAGTAGGTCTCTGGAATTCCCTCCCTAAGCTGTCCACCTCTATCACCACCTGTAAGATTCTCTTTGAAATTTATCTTTTTGACCAAACTTAGGAACGTTGGAACAGCCCCTGGAGCCCGCTGTGCTATTCAATGAGATCGTGGCTGATCTGTGGCCAAACTCCATGGAACCTGCCCTCGGCCCATATCTCTTGATACTTGCCACCCAGCATTGCCTCATTTGGCTTGGTGTCAAACTTTGTTTTGCTGTTGCTCTTGTGAACACTTTGGTACATTGAAGACACGATATAAATGCAAGTTGTTGTGTTTCAGGTCGAATGTCAAATGCGATAGAACTGGTAATGTAATACAAGTGTGGTGATATACAATGTGACAATTTGATTCAAAGATTTAATTAACAGAAATTTTATAGAATCAATTTGTCATTAAGGCAGCTGACAGAGGCATGATCCTTTTACACTGAACACATTTAATCTGCTTGTTCACCCCTGTTTGATGGAAGGCTGTTAACATAATGTGCTGCCACATGATATTTTTAGTCTCCAATTTATCATCTAGGCAATTAGCATATGTATTAGATTTTAAAAAGAACAAACCATAATCTGAAGGAATGAGGGATTAATTCACTCTAACAGATATGCTACGACATACGGTGGTGAATATTTTTGCAATGTAGAAGTTTCACCTTTTTAACAGAGCTGCTTGATGCTCAGTGGTTCTGTTCACTTACAGAAGAAATAGTTTAAGACATTTGCAGTTTACAGGCTTGTTTGGGCATCTGGTTTTTAATTTATTTTAAAAATTCATTTTTGGAAAACGGGAGTTTCTGGCTGAGCCAGCTAACTAAATGGCTTGCTAGGCCACCTCAGAGGACATTTGAGAGTCAACCACATGGCTGTGGCTCTGGAGTTACATTTATTTACTTATGAGTGTCATAGTAGGCTCACATTCACACTGCAATCAAGTTACTGTGAAAATCCCCTGTCGCCACACTCTGTTTGGATACACTGAGGGAGAATTTAGCATAAAGGCAAATTATTGCGGATACTGGAATCTGAAGCCAAAGGAGAAAAAAATTCTGGAAAATTTTGGCAGGTCTGGCAGCACCTGTAAGGAGAAGAAAGAGCTGATGTTTCGAGTCCACATGACCCTTTGTCAGAACAAAATTTAGCGTGGCCAATGCATCTTTCGAACTGTGGGAGGAAACCAGAACATCTGGCAGAATACCATGCAGTAAAAAGTCTGACAACACCAGGTTTTAGTCCAACCGATTTATTTGATAGTAAACGCACAAGCTTTCGAGGTTTCCCTCTTCGTCAGGTGAATGGAGAGTTCTGGCCTCAGACAGAGCATATAAAGCACAGACAGTTTAGAGATTACTGATTAGAATGCGAATCTTTACACCTAACCTGCTGTTCAAGTCCTAAAGTGGCCGACAATGTGAGTGGAAGGAGCACTGATCACAGGTTAAAGAGATGTGTATTGTCTCCAGACAGCACAGTGAGTGAGGTTTTGCAAACCCAGGCAAGTCATGGGGATTACAGATAGTGTGACATGAACCCAAGATCCCTGTTGAGACCGTCCTCATGTGTGTGGAACTTGGCTATCAGTCTCTGCTCAGCGACTCTGAGCTGTCGTGTGTCATGAAGGCCATGCAGACATGGGGAGAACGTACAAATTCTGCACAGATAGTGACCCAACCTGGGAATCAAGCCTGGGTCCCTGGTTCTGTGAGACAGCAATGCTCACCACTGTACTACTATGCTGCCCAGATAAGGGCCGATCAGGTAAAGGAGGCAGATTTCTTTCCCTAAAAGACATTAGCAAATCGGATGAGTTTTTCTGGCAATCGGCAATGGTTTCATGGTTGTTCGTAATTCCATTTTTAAAAAATTGAACTCAAATTCCACCATCTGCTGCGGTGGGGATTCAAACCCAGGGCCCCAGAACATTAGCATAGTTTCTGGATTAATAGTCTAACAATAATACCACTAGGCCATTGCGTCCCTCGGATAAAAGTAATAATAAAGTGGGTGGGGGTGGACCGTGCAAAGATCTGTTGACGTTGTGTGGGAATTTTCCACTTTGCATCCGTACCATAAGGAGCATGGCCAATCCACCTAACCTGCACATCTTTGAATCGTGGGAAGAAACTAGAGCACCCACAGGAAACCCACACAGACACGGGGAGAACGTGCAAATTCCACACCGTGACCCAAGGCCGAAATCAGACACGGGTCCCTGCCACTGTGAGGCAGCAGTGCTAACCACTGTGCCATTAATGCCATTATTATCATTCATGATATTTCAATATTTTGACTGTAACTTTATTCAACTGATTCAGAGGTGATGGAAATGACTGTCATGTACAACTTTCTGATGAGAAAATTCAATTCTTTCAAGACTGATGAACCACATAGTACTGTGTTTGCATTGGGCTTACACTTTGGGGTGTACATTTGCATTGTGATGCGTGTTCATCTATTTCCCTGATGCGTGAGTCAGAACGGAACCTCAGCATTTTTAGGGGAGTGGGGGAGATCTAGTCTCCCAGACCTCTCAGCAGTTTCTGTGGAGCATGGGATCAAATAATTATTGTCTGTAGCTCCTGGCTCCTTACACAGGTCATCCCTTTGCACAGCGCAGGCTTGTTTTTGGCATCTGAGTCCTATTACTTGCCAGGAAAAAAATGATTTCCCACTTAACAACATTCCCAATAAAGAGTGGCAAAAATAAATCGAATAACGTCTGACAAAATAAAAATCTGTGGTGTAAAAACTAACTTCAGCTTTCAACAAATTATGAAACCAAACCTTATGTTAACTTGTTTCCAAAAGGCACATTTGAATATTGGCTCAGTTTGCCAGCAATAACCTGAAAACATTCTTGAAGTGACTGAATTTTGTAAAGACGAAAATTGTTCGTGACAGGCACTTTAGTGGGTGGCACGTGGCACGGTGGTTAGCACTGCTGCCTCGCAGTACCAGGGTCCCAGGTTCAATTCTGGCCTTGGGTTACTGTCTGTGTTGAGTTTGCACTTTCTCCCCATGTCTGTGTGGGTTTCCTCCCACAGTCCAAAGGTTTGATGAATTGGCTATGCTAAATTGACGCTAGTGTTAGTGGGGGGATTAACAGGAGAAATATGTGGGGTTACAGGAATAGAATCTGGGTGGGATTGTGGTTGGTACAGACTCAATGGGCTGAATAGTCTCCTTCTGCACTGTATGGATTAGCTCTGAGTTAATTGTATAGTGTTACCATTTTCTATCTGACACTTGCTATTTTAATGATGAGCATCAATTCTTGTCAAAGGACTATGGTCGAAATTCTCTAACCGTTCACGCCAGGGGAATTTTCCAGTCCCACTGACATGGGATGATGTCAGTGGGAATTCCTAATTGACAGTGGTGGGAACAGAGAATGCCACCACTGGTAAACAGCACGACACCTCCCGCCAGCAGGGAACACACAGCTGGGAAGCTAGAGAATGTCACCCAAGTTCTTTCTTAGGTCACACCAAAAAAAAGAGAAAGACTTGCTTTTATTTAGCATGTTTCGCAACCACACATAATCCCCGAGCATTTTACAACCAATTTAACATTTTTGAACTGTAGTCACTGTTGTTAATGCAGCAACCAATTTGTGCAAGCAACTCCCTCAAGCAGCAATCTGATAATGATGAGACAATCCGTCTTTTGATTAAGGGATAAGTATTAGCCAAAACACAGGGAAGTCATCCCCACTCCTCTTCAAAATATTACCATGGAATCTTCATTGTCCACTTGAGAAGGGCCCCAGTTTAACATTACATCTGAAAGACAGCACCTCTGACAGTGAGGTACTCCGTCTGTACTGCACTAGAGCTTTAGCCTTGGTTTTTGTGCTCAAGTCTTTGAACGCACCACCTTCTAATTTAGAGGCAAGCGCACTACCAACTGAACCACGGCTGGCCTTCAAGTGTCAAGTACAAACATTACAAAAATTCGTGTTGATCACCTCGGATCTTGAAAGAAGAGACAAATGACAGAGTTGATGCTTGGGTTTTAATTTTTGAAAACTCCCTTGATTTGGGGAAAGTCGCATTTGAAGAGAGGGAGGCAGAAAAGTTGGAGAGGCTAGCCTTGTATCCACTGGAGTAAGTGGCAAATTGATTGAAACACATGAGATTTTGAGGGGTCCTGACAAGCTGGATGTGGAGAGAATGTTTCCTCCTGTGGAACAGTCTAGAACTAGGGGTCACTTTAAAAAGAAGGGGTTGCCCACTAATATGGCAATGAAGTGACAGAGTATTTTGAGGTTTTGGAGCTCTCTTTCTGAAGAGGTGATGAATACAGAGGGCAGGACTTTCAGCTATGCTCGCCTAATAGCTGGAAGATCAACGGACTTTTGTATGGTCCATATCCCACCTGCTAAGGTTCCCGTGACCGGCAGGACAGGAAAATTCCACTCAGCAACTCTGAATATTTTTAAGATAGAGGTTAAATAAAAGGTAAAGTTTATTTATTAGTCACAAGTAAGGCTTACATTAACACTGCAATGACGTTACTGTGAAATTCCCCGAGTCACCGGACTCCACCGCCTGTTTGGGTCAATGCACCGAACCAATGCATCATTCAGACTGCGGGAGGAAACCAGAGCATCCCGAGGAAACCCAAACAGACACAGGGAGAATCTAACACGGAGAATAACCTGGGTGGCACAGTGGTTAGCACTACTGCCTCACAGTGCCAGGGATCCAGGTTCGATTCCCAGCTTGCGTCACTGTCTGTGTAGTCTGCACATTCTCCCCGTGTCTGTGCGGAATTCCTCCGCATGATCTGGCTTCCTCCCACAGTCTGAAAGATGTGCTGGTTCGGTGCATTGTCTGAAAGACGTGCTGGTTAGACGCATTGACCTGAACAGGCACCGGAGTGTGGCAACTCGGGGATTTTCACGGTAACTTCATTGTGGTGTTAATGCAAGCCTTATTTGTGACACTAATAAATAAACCCAAGCCAGGAATTGAACCTGGATCCCTGGCAGTATGGGGCAGCAGAGCTAACCATTGTGCCACCATTCCGCTCTAGATTCTTGGTGGATGAGGGGGAGTGATAGGTTATCAGAGGTAAATGGGATGCAGATCTCTATCAGGTTAGCCATAGTGCTATTAAATGCTGGAGCAGGCTCGAAGGGCCAAATGGCCTACGCTTGCACCTTTTTTGTCTGCTTGCTGAAGAGTATTTTTTCTTTGTTTAATTTCCATTTTACCCATAATGCAAGCTTAGAAGGCTATTTAATACAGTAATGAAAAAGTATCAGAGAAATATTTCAGCAGTCTCATCCTGTCTCCACATGACATCTGGATGCTCATCACTCATGCACTGTATAATAATTACCACTGCATTGTGGTGAAAGAAGTTGGCATCATCCACAGAATTGAACACCCTCAGTACCTGCTGTTATGCCATAATAAGTGAAGCGTGTGGAGATGTCTGATTCATAAAACTGATCTCTCAGTTGTGAAAGTTTGTTCTTGGTTTGTCAAAATAGAATGTGAGTCAATTAAGTGAAGTCTATTCTACGCTGCTCTTGAAGAAAGATGTTTGTAATTAAATAGCATTTTTTTTCTTCTGCACCCTTCTTACCTAAATGATTATTTCGCGCTCTTCTCTGCAGTGGAAAATATCTGATCCTTGTACCCTCTGGAAACCAGCACCGCTAAGATGGATGAATGGCTTATTTGTCTTGTTTGATGAATGTGGGAGTTTGCTGTATCAAAAAAAAGTGCTGTGTTTGGCTGCCTTGAATGCGCTTTGAAAATAATTCATTGGTTGTGAAGCACATTTGGGGTGAACCTAGGATGGGAAAGGCACTACATAATTGCAAATTCCTTCTTTATTTTGAAAGCAAAACATCAGTTGTTTCCTTCAGAAAGGAAGACGCCAATTATTTTCAGTAATTTAAAAAGATATTTGGGAAAAAACTTTTTGAAAATATACATATATATACATATATTTATATATATAATATATATACATGTATATACATATATATATGTGTGTGTATATATATATATGTATATATATATATAGATTGTCTTTTGTAATGTTTTGTAATGTTCCAAAACAGTATAATAGTTGTTATTTTTCTTACAACATAATATCAACTGGGGTGGCACGATGACTAGCACTGCTGCCTCACAGCGCCAGGACCCGGGTTCCATTCCAGCATTGGGTGACTCTGAGGAGTCTGCATGTCCCCCCCGTGTCTGCACGGGTTTACTGTGGGCGCTCCAGCTTTCTCCCACAGTCCAAAGAAGTGCAGCTTGGATGGATTGGCAAAGCTAAATTGCCCTTAATGTCCCAAGATGTGTAGATTAGCAGGAAGAATATGTAGGGTCATGGGGTAGCGTCGGGGTAGCGTCAGTGCAGACTCGATGGGCTGAATGGTCTGCCTCCTCCTGCACTGTGGGGATTCTATGAAATCTGTGAACTTGAAAAAAAAAATAACTTATTCTCATCACATAGTATTTGACACACTCTTCAATTGTAGCTTCCATGCTGTAAGTGAGCAGTTTGATCACATAGAAATGGGCCATTCAACCCTACAGGTCCATGTTGTTGTTTATCAGTCTCTCTGTACCTCAATTCCTCGAGGTAATGGCCTAGTGGTATTATTGCTAGACTATTGATTGAGAAACTCAGCTAATGTTCTGAGGACCTGGGTTTGAATCCCACCACGACAGATGGTGGAATTTGAATTCAATAAAAGAATTATCTGGAATTAAGAATCTACTGATGACCATGAAACCATTGTCAATTGTCAGAAAAGCCTATCTGGTTCACTGACGTCCTTTAAGGAAGAAAATCTACCGTCCTTACCTGTTCTGGTCTAAGTGTGACTCCAGAACCACAGCAATGTGGTTGACTCTCGACTGCCCTCGGGGAACTAAGGATGGGTAATAAATGCTGGCCAGCCAGCGCCACTCAGATCCCACGAATGAATAAATTTATCCCTACGAATGTACTACACCTCACCTTGAATGCACCCAATTCCTGTTTCAATACTTCCACATGGTAACAAGTTCCACGCTCTCTCCCCCTCTGCGCATAAGTAAATCATCATTTGTCCTGTTAGTAGCTACCTTACATTGATGCTGCCTTATTCTGGGCTCACATAGCCAGTATAGATTCAACTGATCAAACTGATTCCCAATTTATGACATAAAAAATCGAGATCTGTTTATTCTCTTGTCTTTCCCAGTGGATTAAATGAACCCTAGCAGCCTCTAACTTTCATGAAAGTTGCATCCTTTCATCCTGGTAACATCCTGATAAATCTCTTATTCCATCTCCTCCAATACTTCAATATATTTTCACAGTTTGGACCAGAATTTCACAGTATTCCAGTTGTGAGCTAATTGAAGTTCCGCTTAAAAATGGCATTCGTTCACTGTGTTCGGTTCCATTCGAAGTTCACCCTTGGTATTTTGCTTGTAATTTTTTCTGGCCTTATCAACTTGTGTTGCTACTTTTAACAATTTATGTATTCTTATCCAATTTATTTTTCTTGAATTTCAAGGAATAACTGCCTCCTTATTCCTCCTACCAGTTAACAGTTTGTTATATTGAATTTCATTTGCAAATGATCCACCCACTCTGCAAGCCTACTTTATCTTCCTATATTTTGGTGCAGGCCTCCACATTGCTCCTGAATTTGCTGTTTATCTGCAAAAGTTAACACTATCGCTCCAATTTCTGAGTCCAAATCACCTGGTGTGTATCCTGGGCAACAGTCGTCCATACATGGGTTCCTATGGGGCATTATTTGTAATTTCTATTGCACTAAGAAACATTAGCAGCTATATAAAACCTCGGCGAGGCTGCATTTGGAGTATTGCATACAGTTCTGGTCACCACACTACCAGAAGGACATGGAAGCTTTGGACAGAATGCAAAGAAGGTTCACCAAGATGTTACCTGGTCTCGAGGATGGCCAATGAGGAGAGGTTAAATAAACTAGGATTGTTTTCATTGGAAAGATGGAGGCTGAGGGGGGACCTGATAGAGATCTACAAAACTATGCGAGGCATCGATCGGGTGGGCAGCCAGAGGCTTTTTCCCAGGGTGGAAGAGTCAATTACAAGGGGGCACAGATTCAAGATGAGAGGGGGAAAGTTTAAGGGAGATGTGCGGGAAAAGTTTTTCAAGCAGAGGGTAGTGGGTGCCTAGGGCATGCTGCCAGAGGATGTGGCGGAAGCAGGCACATTAGCATTAAGAGATACCTGGATGGATCCAGGAATAGGGGGGGAAGAGAGAGATACAGACCAAGGATGGACAGAGGTTATTTTTAGTTTAGTTAGGGCATCATGATCAGCATGGGTTTGAAGGGCTGAAGGCCCTGTTCCTGTGTTGTACTCTTCTTTGTTCTTTGTTTTTTTTTAACTCTTCATCATAGAATCATAGAACCACTTCAGTGCAGAAACAGGCCATTCGAACCATCGAGTCTGCACCGACCACAATCCCACCCAGACCCATTTGTTGTAACCTCTCATATTTACTCTGCTAATTCCCCTGACACTAAGGTTAATTTAGCATGGCTAATCAACCTAACCCACGCATTATTGGACTCTGGGAGGAAACCAGAGCATCCGGATGAAACCCACATAGCCATGGGGAGAAGACGCAAACTCGACACAGACAGTGACCCAAGGCTGGAACTGAACCCAGGCCCTTGGCACTGAGGTGTCAGTGCTAACCACTGTGCCACCGTGCTGCCTTTTGTTTATCCTTAATTTTTGTTTTCTGCTTCGCAACTATATTTTGATCTATTCAGAAACTCGGCCTTCGCCTTTGTGTGAACCTCTCTATGCAGCATTTCTAAGGCCTCCTGAGAATGCTTGAAATCACATTCGCTGCATTATCTTTGTCTGTGCACTGCATTCATTCAAAAATTCAATAAAGTTGATGGAAATGATCTTCCTTTCAGATATCCAGGCACAACCTTTTATATCCTCCATCTCTAGATGTTAATGCTTTGTTCTCTGATTTTTCAGCAATGATTCTCATGTTTGTATTACCAATGACATTATGCAAACTGGACAATAGTTCTCTAGATTCGTTCTAGCTCTCAGCTTGAAGATAGCAATTATATTTGCTGTTTTCCAGCCCTATAGCGCTATACCATTTTTTTGTTCGCTTACGATAAGCATACTGCTACCTCTTTCCCGGTTTCCTGAAAAAGTGAAAGGAAGATTTACATTTGTATCATACCTTCTACACCACAGATGCCCCAATGTGATTCCTGGCCAATGACATACTTTTATAAGTATGATTATTGTTGTAATGTAGGAAATGTGAAAACCACTTTTACACTCAACAATCTCCCAGAAACAGCAATGTGATAATGACCGAATATCTACAGTGTAATCCATCTGGATCAGGTATCTTATCTACCTAAAGTTTGATTAGTTTATTCCAGCATCTCATTTCCTTATCTTGCAAGCTTCACTTATCTATAACATCTTCTTTTTGCTAATGTGTCCTTAATTTCTTGTGAACTGATTGGAGTTCTCTTTTCAATAAACCTTCAATAAACTATTGTTCAACAGGTTTATCAATATTTTTCTTCAGTTTACCTTCAACTTCCTTTGCTAAGGCTTGTTTCTTTCTCCCATTGATTGCTATGGATTACGTACCACCTAGATTACTTTGAATTGTATTGTTAAAGCTTATTTCATTGTGAGCTCTGTTCCCTTATTGTTTGCCAGTTCTCATATCTGGTCCACTTTGTTGCCTTTCCTGGTCTCGTAATGTTCTCTCCCTTTCTGGGCATTGCACATTGCACATTACACAATGCAAAAACTCCGTCCCTGCATCCCCACCCTCATCTTTCACTTGCCCTCCTTTCCAACCTGGTTATGAACATTTTGAATTGTGTGTGACTATTATTTCTGTGTTTTATTACTTTTTTCATTATTTTCCTCCCACAGTCCAGCGGGGTTTCCTCCCGCAGTCCAAAGATGTGCAGGTTAGGTTGATTGGCCATGCGAAAATTGCCCCTTAGTGTCCTGAGATGTGTAGGTTAGTGGGTAAATGTGGACGGATATCGATGTAGAGCCTGGGTGGGGTTGTGGTCGGTGCAGACTCAATGCACTGAATGGCCTCTTTCTGCACTATAGGGTTTCTATGGGTCTATGGTTTGACTACATATTGTTCCCAATTGGTTACTCTGCAGTGCACCATTCATACTGTGATGTGTACTAGCCCCTTTTCCACTCTTTATTTCAATCTATATGAATTCTGAGGGGGGATTGATTTGCATGTTTCACAGAGGCAGGAGGTAGCCAACCATTGGCAGGTGGTGAGATATTCAGGTCCTTTTTGTTAATTCATTGCCCAAATGGATGGTAGCCATGATGTGGCGTTGTCGATGTTGGACTGGGGTAGGCACAGTAAGTAGTCTCACAACCAAGTCCAACAGGTTTATTAGTGGATGGTAAATCCGGGAACAAAGAACAAAGAAAATTACGGCACAGAACAGGCCTTACGGCCCTCCAATCCTGCACTGACCATGCTGCCCGTCAGAATGAAAATCCCCTACCCTCCCGGGATCAGTGTGTATCTATTCCCATCCCATTCGTGCAATTGTCTAGACGCCTCTTAAAAGTCATTATTGTATCTACTTCCACTAGCTCTCTTGGCACCAGGTTCCAGGCATCCCCCACCATCTGTGTAAAAAAAACTTGCCTTGTACATCTCTTTTAAACCTTGTGCCTCGCACCTTAATTCTATGCCTTCTAGTAATTGACTCTTCCACTCTGGGAAAAAGCTTCCAATGATCCACTCTGTCCATGCCCCTTATAACCTTGTAGACTTCTATCAGGTCGCCCCTCAATCTCTGTCGTTCCAGTGAGAACAAACCAAGTTTCTTCAACCTCTCCTCGTGGTTAATGTCCTCCATATCAGAACCTTCACAACATTTAAGAGGCATTTAGATGAGCACTTGAAGCACCGTAGCAAACAAGGCTACCAACCAAGTGCTGGAAAATGAGATTAGGGTAGCTAAGTGCTTGATGGCCACACAGACATTATGGGCCAAAGGGCCTCTTTCTGAGCTGTAACGACTCAACGGCTCACAGCATTCTGCACGCACTTGCGGTATTTCTCTGTTGTGAACAGATGTGGTTTGTCCTGATGCTTCTGTTGTGTGTTGTTTATATGGAAAACAGCTGTCTATGGTAAACAACTGCAGGCGCTTTGCGAACTCCTGTTTGCACCTCTCTTCCATCGTAAACAGCTGGAGATAGCTGGAACCTCTTGTTCCCGCGTCCGCTATCTCGTAAACAGCTGGAGGCAGCTCAGCTTCTGTTGCAGATGCCTCATTGGGGGAAACAGTTGACGCAAGTTAATTTGCTTCTGTAGTGTCCCCATTATATGGTAAGAAGCTTTGGGGCACTTTACAACCGATGAATGACTGTGTCACATTGTCAGGATTCAAGTACATTAATCTTAATCAGGGTAATACCACAAGAAATCACACTGGGAGTGGTCAAGGGAAGCATGACTCTCCACTAATAAGACATGCTAAAAAACCGTTGCAAATAGATTATTTGCGCTGACATCTTCAGATCAAACTATTTCCTCATTTTCTATTAGGTTGATTGGTTAGTATGCAGTCACACACATTTAACAACACACTCAGGCAAGAAAAAGGTGAGTAAAAGATAAACTACTGATAAAGTCATATAATTTCTGGCAAAAAGCCAGAGGGAGAAAAAATACAAACACAGCCCAGATGGATAATGCCAACTAGGCCAGTGAACGTGATGGACAGTAACTTGCCTCACAGTGGCCCAGGAGCGTCTAATTAGCTGCTAAGAAAATCCAAACATGATTTAGGTGTAGCCTTATCAAAATGATGCACCTTTGCTTTTCACGGTGGCAGCAGGGGAGAGAGAAGGCGCGTTTGTGTGCTGTGTGCCCTGAAGGAAAAGAGCGATGACAGCTTCTGCTATCGCGGAGAGAGGGAGCAGTTTTCTGGTGTGATAAGCAACTGGAACAAATCAGGGCCAGCCACAGCCGAATCGTTCAGCCGAATGAATGAGGAGAATCTCGGCGCTGTTTCATTACTGGGCAGGATTGGAGGCTTAACTGACAGTGCAAAGATTTGCTGTTTGGATTGTCATTTCAAGTGTCTGTGATGTATTTCGGAATCTGCACATCGTCTAGCTGGGAAAATTAAGACAATGGGAGTCATAGAATCCCTACAGTGCAAAACGAGGCCTCTCAACCCATCAAGTCTGCACAAACCACAATCCCACCCAGGCCCAATCCTCATAAACCAATGCATTTACCCTAGCGAATCCCCCTGACAATTTAGCATGGCTAATCCGCCTAACCCGCATATTTTTGAACTGGGGGAGGAGATGAGAGCACCCAGAGGAAGCCCATGCAGACACGGAGAATGTGCAGACTCCACACAGTGGCCTGAGTCCAGGAATCAAACCTGGGTCCCTGGCACTGTGAGGCTGTGGTGCTAACCACTGTGTCATCGTTCTGTCCCTTTTGAATATATCAAGCTACTGGACAGGAATAAGTAATCTGCACAGTATGCGCTCTCACTCTGATTTTTGATTTGATTTATTATTTTGTCACGTGTTAGGATACAGTGAGGAGTATTGTTCCTTGCATGCTAGGATGGCATGGTGACACAGTTTCCTCCCACAGTCCGAAAAACGTGCTGGTTAGATGCATTGGCCAGGCTACATTCTCCCTCAGTGTGCCCGAATTGGCGCCGGAGTGTGGCAACTCGGGGATTTTCACAGTATCCTCATTGCAGTGTTAATGTTAATGAAGCCTACTTGTGACAATAATGAATAAACTTAAGCTTTAAACTATACAGACAAGACTTACCATTCACAGGGCAGAAGGAAAGGAGAGGGTGCAGAATATAGTGTTACAGTCACAACTAGGGTATGGAGAAAGATCAGCTTAATATTTGATTTATTATTGTCGCATGAAGATATGGTGAAAAGTATTTTTTCTTGCGTGCTATACAGACAAAGCATACCTTTCATGGAGTAAATAGGGGAGAAGGAAATAAGAGGGTGCAGGATATTGTGTTACAGTGATAGCTAGGGTGTAGAGAAAGATCAATTTAATATTTGATTTATTATTGTCACTGTATTAGTAAACAGTGAAAAGTATTTTTTCTTGTGTGCTATACAGACAAAGCACACCGTTCATAGAGTACATAGGGGAGAAGGAAAGGAAAGGAATGTAATGTTACATTCGTAGCTAGGGTGTAGAGAAAGACAAGCGAGGTAGGTCCATCTATCATGCAAACCACTCAGTGCAAAGTAGGTCCATTCAAGTCTGATGGCAGCAGGGAAGAAGCTGTTCTTGAGTCCATTGGTATGTGACCTCAGACCTTTGTATCTTTTTCCCAATGGAAGAGGGGGAAAGAGAGAATATCTGGGGTGTGGGATCCTTGATTATACTGATTGCTTTCCTGAGACAGCGGGAAGTGTAGACGGAGTCAATGGATGAAAGGCTGGTTTGCATGTTGAGCTGGGCTACATTCTCAAACCTTTGTAGGTTCTTGCGGTCTTGGTCAGAGCAGGAGCCATACCAAGCTGTGGTACATCCGGAAGGGATGCTTGCTATGGTGCATCTGTGAAAACTGGCAAGAGTCTTAGCGGACATGCCGAATTTCCTTAGCCTCCTGACAAAGGGGTCTGGTGTCAAGTCTCCACGGCCTCTGGGACAGTGGAGCAAGAAAAGGGTATAATTAGAGACATTGATTTATGTACAAAGCAACGCAATTAAAAAGGAATTAAACTGCAGAAGGTGATCAGGCAAGATAGGGAAGAGTGAGGTTGGTCAAATTGATCTGTTTGCATTTTAAGACATTCAATCCAAATACTTCCTCCTTTTCACACCATATAATTTCTGCAGCTGTGATACCAATTGGTGCAATAAAGAAATCTTTGTAAAATGCTGTGAGACATCTTTTCTCATATGAGAGCCCACAAATAAAAATAAAAGCACCACAATAAAACCCCTGAAATATTAACAGGAACTGATATGGGGGAATTCCTCCAATGTCCAGTCAATTGTGTTAACACAGTCTCAGAGTTCGGCCTGAGTCATTTACTGCTGTGCCAGATAATCTCTAGTTTACGAATTCACTGTCAGACATACGCACCACACACCCAATCAGTCAGCCCAAATGCTCTCTTGCAATGATTACAGTCAATCTTGACAAGCACTGTAAACGGTTTTGTGGACAGCTATGATTTGATTTGATTTATTATTGTCACATGTGTTAGTATACAGTGACGAGTATTGTTTTTTGCGTGCGATACAGACAAAGCATACCATTCACAGAGAAGGAAAAGCGAGAGTGCAGGATGTTGTGTTAGAGTCTTAGGCTAGGGTGTAGAGAAAGATCAGCTTAATGCAAAGTACGTCTTTCCAAAAGTCTGATAGCAGCAGGGAAGTGGTTGTTCTTGAGTCGGTTGGTATGTGACCTCAGACCTTTGTATATTTTTCCCAATGGAAGAAGGTGGAAGAGAGAATGTCCGGGGTGCGTAGGGTCCTCAATTATGCTGGCTGCTTTGCTGAGGCAGCAGGAAATGTAGATGGAGTCAATGGATGGGAGGCTGCTTTGCAAGATGGATTGGGCTACATTTATGACCTTCTGTGGTTTCTTGCAGTCTTAGGCAGAGCAGCAACCATACCAAGCTGTGATACAACCGGAAAAAATGTTTTCAATTGTGCACCTGTAAAAGGCATCTCTTGAATAGGACAGAGGTTTGAACATAAGAACATAAGAAATAGGAGCAGGAGTAGGCCATCTAGCCCTTCGAGCCTGCCCCGCCATTCAATAAGATCATGGCTGATCTGAAGTGAATCAGTTCCACTTTCCTGCTTTCTCCCCATAACCCTTAATTCCCTTGTCTGTCAAAAACCTATCTACCCGTGACTTAAATATATTTAGCGAGGCAGCCTCCACCACTTCAACGGGCAGAGAATTCCAGAGATTCACCACCCTTTAGTGAAGAAGTTCCTCCTCAACTCCATTCTAAACTGCCCCCCCCCCTTACCTTGAGGCTGTGCCCTCTAGTCCTGCTGTCCTTTCTGAGCGGGAAGAATCTCTCTACCTCTACCCTATATATCCCTTTCATTATCTTATATGTCTCTATAAGATCCCCCCTCATCCTTCTAAACTCCAACGAGTACAGACACAGTCTATTTGATCTCTCTTCATAGTCTAACCCCCTCATCTCCAGTATCAGCCTAGTGAACCTCCTCTGCACTCCCTCCAAGGCCAAAATATCCTTGCGCAAGTACGGCGACCAAAACTGCACGCAGTACTCCAGCTGCGGCCTCACCAGTGCCCTGTACAGTTGCAGCAAGACCTCCCTGCTTTTATATTCTATCCCCCTCGCTCCAAAGGCCAGCATCCCATTCGCCTTCTTGATCACCTGCTGCACCTGCAGACTGGGTTTTAGCGACTCATGCACAAGGACCCCCAGGTCCCTCTGCACCGTAGCATGCTGCAGCTTTTTGCCTTTTAAATAGTAATCCCTCCTACTATTATTTTTGCGATAAGCAGTGTTATTAAATAAGAATGAAATGCCAGTAGAACTGATAAATGGCCAATTCGCAAAATAGCAGAGGGGTCCCAGATTGGTTGAGTGTTACCTTGCGATGAAGTTTTTCTAAATTAGGGTGCAGTTTATTAATTCACAGAATCATTGAATCATAACAGTGCAGAGGAGGCCATTCAGCCTATCGAACCCACCCTGACAATAATCCCACCCAGGCCCTCTTCCTGTAACCCACTTATTTATGTTGCTCATCCCCCTGACATTAAGGGGCAAATTTGCATGACCAGTCAACCTAACCTGCACATCTTTGGGGTGTATTATATTCAGGGAGTCCTCCAGGAAGGCGATATGGAAAATATCCCTGCAGTGGTTTAATTCATAGTAAAAAATAAAAGCAAATTATTGTGGATGCTGGAATCTGAAAACAAAAGAGAAAATGCTGGGAAATCTCAGCAGATCTGGCAGCATCTGTAAGGAGAGAAAAGAGCTGATATTTTGAGTCCAGATGACCCTTTAACAAAGGTAAAAGGCATAGAAAGTGAGAGATATTTATACTGCAGGGGGAAGCAATGAATGATGAGTCATAGCCACAGAAAACAGAGAAAAAGACTGCTAATGGCAGCCCAAAGAGAAAATAAAGGATGTTAATGGCCAAATGACAGAGAACCCATAAGTTATGACAGATGAAGATGTTGCGGGGAGGTGGGGGGGCGGAGGGAATGAGTCAGCGGTAGAATATAGAAAGGGGTAAGCGGGGGGCAGAAAAGGTAAGGGAAGGGGGAGATACGGGGGAAGGAAAGAGTGGAGCGGGGGAGAAAAATGAAGAAAGACCATCAAGAAATAAAAGGCAGAGGACAGTAAAAAAATTAAATAAAGTAGAATGAAAACAAAGGGGGCCGTGGTGGGGTAGAGCAAATCATCTGAAGTTGTTGAATTCAATGTTGTCTATGCTAGACCTGCTGAGATCTTCCAGCATTTTCTCTTTCGGTTAATTTGCAGTATGTTTTCTTGGCACTGATAGTCAATATTGCTGGACAGGCCCAGTAATCTCATTGTGAGATCTCTGGTCCCTATTATTGTATCATATACGTGATTAGTAAGCACCACCAAATGTTATCTGTTTACTGATCCAAGCACGCCTTTTGTTTTGGCCCTCTGCACCCAGTCAGACTTTATCTTCAAGGATGTTACTTATTTTATTGTGACATTGGATGGCATGAGATTCTCCTCACTCAAACGACACCAGGGCGAGAATTTGTGGCCAGGTTTAACCGGCAGTGCTTTTTGTAAGAAAATGTGTTTTCTGCAGATGCCTCTGTTCTGCAAAGTAATACGATTGTTTTGATAAGATAAGCAGCAGAGAATACTGGTGGCACAATGTCAAGGAAATATCACCTTAACAGAAACAATGCAACATGTATCCATTTGAAAACAGAGGGCCTTGTCAGATTAACTTATCGCTAGAGATCTATTAATATGTACGCTTCCATGTTTGAAAGGAAAGAACATAGCCATGTCACAGCAGGAGTAAGCAATCCAACCTGTTGCGTCTGTTTTAACCTGTTTTACTGTTCAGTTAAATCATGGGTGAGCAGATAACTAGCAGTGTGATACAAACCGTTTTCAGTCATGTTCTACAATAGATGTTGTCCTAATGTTGCATTTGTGGCCTGCAAAACTCTCAAATGTGGTCTGTAATCTGAACCTCACTTCCTGCAAGTTGGTCGCTATTGGGAGGTTATTAATATCAATGAAAATTTATGGGTGGCTCAGTGGTTAGCACTCACAACACCAAGGACCTTGTTCAATTCTAGCCTTGGGTCACTATCTGTGTAGAGTTTGTATGTTCTTCCCATGTCTGCATGGGTTTCCTGCACATGCTCCTGTTTCCTCCCAAAGATGTGCGGGTTAGGTTGATTGGCCATGCTAAATTGCCACTTATTATCAGTGGGATTAGTAGGGTAAATATGAGGGATTATGGGAATAGGGCCTGGCTGATTTGACTTGATTTATTATTGTCATATGTATTAACATACAGTGAAAAGTATTGTTTATTGTGTGCTATACAAACCAAACATGCTGTTCATAGAGAAGGAAATGAGAGAATGCAGAAGATTGTGTGGTCAGTGCAAACTCGATGGGCCGAATGCTTTCCTTTTGCACTGTAGGGATTCTGTTCTATTCTGTGGAAGTTTGTTTCCGCTGCCTTAGGTGACTGGGTTGACGAAATGTGCTTTCAATGTTGGGAAAAGGAAAGAGTGGTCAGAGATTTGCAAGATAAACTTTGTTTTTGATTTGATTTGAAATGATTTGATTTATTATTGTCACATGTATTAGTATACAGTGAAAAAAGTTTCTTGCGCACTGCATAGACAAAGCATACTGTACATAGAGAAAGAAAGGAGAGAGTGCAGAATGTACTGTTATAGTCATAGCTAGGGTGTAGCAAGAGATCAACTTATTGCAAGGTAGGTCCATTCAAAAGTCTAATGCAGCAGGGAAGAAGCAGTTCTTGAGTCAGTTGGTATGTGATCTTAGGCTTTTGTATCTTTTTCCTGATGGAAGAAGATGAAAAAGAGAACGTCCGGGATGCGTGGGGTCCTGAATTATGCTGGCTGCTTTTCCAAGGCAGCAGGAAGTCTAGACAGAGTCAATACAGTGGTAGTAAAGTATCTTTCCCATATTCCCATCATTGGAATCGGCAGAATGAATAAACTTCCATTAATGTGGTATCTTTCATGACCAACCAATTGTAGTTCACAGCTAGTTAAACGCTTTCAAGCATCATCAATACCGTAATGCAGGGGAATGATAGCAAATTTAGCAACATGGTAATGACCAGATAACTCACTTGGTTAGGTTGCAGAATAAATGGTCGCCAACAAACTGGGAAAATGTCCCTGTTCATATTTTTAAAAATAGTAAGGTAGTCTTAAGTCCAATTGAGAAGGAAGAATAGAATCCCAGTTTAATATCGCACCTCATAGTGACACAATAATTAGCACTGCTGCCTCACAGCACCGGGGACCCAGGTTTGATTCCTGGCTTGGGACACTGTCTGTGTGGAGTTTGCACATTCTCCTGTGGGTGAGATTCCTCCAAGTGCTCCGGTTTCCTCCCACAGTCCTAAGGTGTGCAGGTTAGGCGGATTGGCCGTGCCAATTTGTTCCTAAAATGTGTGTAGTTATGGGTGAGGGCGTATGAAAGGGCCCAGTGTAAGACACTTTGGCACAGAGTCGATGCAGACTTGATGGCCAAATGGCCTCCTGCTGCATTGGGGGGATTCTATGAAATTGTCCAGCGCTTCTGAAGTGCAGCACGGGAATGTTGATCTGGATTTGCTCAAGCATCTCGACTGATCTTCCAATCCACAGAGTTAGGTCTGTTGCTGAGTCAAGGCTAAGACCTAAACTGAAAAGTTCGATAAATATTGCTGTACTTATTTCATATCCACGAGGCCGGAGTATGTGATGTCTCATCACAGGCATTGAGGTTGTCAGATTTGAGAGGGAGTGATGAGCTCAAATTAAATTCTTGAAACATAACTTAACTGTTGTTAGTGATAATTACCATTTACATTGTGACATCAAAACAATTGACTTTATTTATTGCTTTGAAGTTGACAGACTGTTGTCATGCAGACAAGCAATTTGTGGTACAAGCCGTTCTATACATCATTGTTCTGTGTGCTACATTTGTAAAGAGTATCTCATTCCCCTTCCAACCAATAGACTTCTTTTCCATCGAGTATTAAAGGGTCCTTGAGCCTGTTCCACCATTCAATTAGATGGCTTCTTTCTATCTTAATATATGGGTTGACACTTTTACAGGATTATTCCACATAAAGTATGTAGTGTGTACATTCCACATAATATATATGCATGGTGCTATTTTCCAAATGTACATTTTACTATCATGCTGGATAATGGCTACCGCCCTTTATGATTCAATCATTTGACTACTCTATATTCTGCAGTTCCATGTGATTAAAACTGAGGCTGGCACTGTGGTACAGTGGATAGCACTGCTGCCTCACGGTGGCACGGACGTGGGATCGATTCCAGCCTTGGGTGACTGTCTGTTTGCACACTCTTCCTGTATCTCTAGATGCTCCGGTTTCCTCCTGCATTCCGAAGATATGCGGGTTAGATTGATTGGCCATGCTAAATTAACCCTAGTGTCAAGGCGATTAGCAGAGTGGGATTACGGGAATAGGGCCTGTAGGTCAGTGGATTGTGGTCAGTGCAGACTCGATGGGCCCAATGCCTTCCATCTGCACTGTAGGGATTCTATGAATTTATAAATACGTGGGTTTACGGGGATGGGACCTGGGCGGGATTGTCGCTGGTGCAAGCATGCTGGGCCAGATGGCCTCCTTCTGCACTGTATGGTTCTTCGATGCTGCAGGTTTCATTACACTGCAGGTTACAGGGGGCTACCACTATCTGAAAATAATCTAATCCTTAATAATAACCTTGGAATCATAATTTAAAGCAGTGCTTTTCCAACGAGTTAGGGCTCTGGTCTGCCTCAGAATGGAAGGCCTTGTGACACAGTGGGTGGTGCCTCTACCACTGGACCAGAAGCCCCAGGTTCGAGTCCAACACCAGGAGATGCTGGCCACAGAAGGAGCATTCAAAGTGGCCCAACAGGTTGATAATCAGCTCAGAAAACCCTCCAGCATTTCCTCCACTATTCCCTCTACTGTATGTAAAACAGTATGGGTGTGAAGACATAGAATCATAGAACTCTACAGTGCAGAAGGAGGCCATTTGGCCCATCGAGTCTGCACCGACCACAATCCCACCCAGGCCCCATCCCCATAACCCCATTTACCCTACTATTCCCCCTGACACTGAGGGGCAATTTAGCGTGGCCGATCCACATGCTAACAACTATCTCAGAATAACCAAGCCCATCCTTGATTCTTATCAATTGGAGACTTGCCGCTTTTATGCATTTTTATCTGCTTTTGTTTTTACCTTGGGGATGGGGGGGAGGTGGGTGGTGATGGAGAATAGAAAAACAGAGACAAAAAAAAGGAATGGGGAAAGATAAAATTTGAGAGCAACCATAAAACTAAAAAATTAGAAGATTTCAACGTCTTTTATCAAAACGTTCAGTCAGTGCGCTGGGGGTAACTGCTGAGGAAAGATCCTTTTCATATTTAATAGGAAACAAAAATCGTCACAATGCTGATGGAGCAAAATACCAATTGCTTTGGCCAGGTAATCTAAGTTGCTCTTGAGCTGCAGGAGCAGAACAAGCACAGACAACAGAATTGCTGGACAGGTATCAAAGCTGGTGCGGTGACATAGCAACAACATCATTACCATCCTTTAACTCAGTGGCACAGCAGATAAGACAGAGTTAAATAGCCTCCGCTTCCAACTGAATCACTTAGTGCATCATTGTATGATATTGCGAAGGTGTGGGAAGAAGGGTCCTCAAAGAACATTGGGGATCATGGATTTTAGTTGGCCTCTTGTTCTGCATTTCATGGAATCATAGAATCCCTACAATACAGGGAAGGCGATGACCTAATGGTATTATTGCGAGAGTATTAATCCAGAAACTCAGAAATTTGGGTCACTGTCTGTGTGGAGTTTGCACCTTCTCTCCGTGCCTGCGTGAGTTTCCTCCGGGTGCTCCGGTTTCTTCCCACAGTCCAAAGACGTGCGGGTTAGGTGAATTGGCCTTGCTAAATTGCTCCTTGGTGTCAGGGGGACTAGCACGTGGTTATGGGGATAGGGGCCAGGTGGGATTGTGGTCGGTGCAGACTTGATGGGCTGAATAGTCTCCTTCTGCACTGTAGTGATTCCAAACTCAGCTCATGTTCTGGGGACCTGGGTTTGAACCCCGTCACAGCAGGTGGTGGAATTTGAATGCAATAAAAAAAATCTAGAATTAAGAATCTATTGATGACCATGAAATTATCGTCAATTGTTAGAAAAATTCATCTGTTTCACTGATGCCCTTTAGGGAAAGGAATTTGCTGTCTTTACCCAGTCTGACCAACATGTGACTCCAGATCCACAGCAATGTGGTTGACTCTCAACTGCCCTTGGGCAACTAGGGTTGGGCAATAAATGCTGGCCAGCCAGCAGTGCCCATGTCCCACAAATGATTAAAAAAAGAGAAGGCCATTCAGCCTGTCAATCCCACCCAGCCCATACACCCTAACTACATGTATTAACCCTGCTAATCCCCCGAACCTACACATCCAGGGACACTAAGAGGCAATTTATCATGGCCACGCAATTAACCCGCACATCTTTTGACTGTGGGAGGAAACTGGAGCACCCAGAGGAAACTCACACAGACAAGGAGAGAACACGCAAACTCCACACGGATAGTCATTTGAGGCTAGAATTGAACCTGGGTCTTTGACGCTATGAGGCAGCAGTGCTAACCATTGTGTCACTGTACTGCATTTGCTGGTACAAATCAGGAAGAACTGGACTTGGTGTTTGATCAATATTTTGGATCCAGATGGGGCAACTGACCTGACTTTTTTCAGACTTTTTGTATCTCTCAAGTGACAGCATGTGGATCATGAGAACCTTTTGATGCCATTTCTATTGGTTGACACTCGTTTGTGTGTTGCGATGGTGAGCGCCCTGGGAGATAACTATCTCATACAACATCTGGCCTGGCTATCTTGAACTGAGATTAAGTTTGCAGTCATTGGGTGGGATTCTCCAGTCCCTCCCAGTGGCTGGACCTTCCAGTCCCACTGAAGTCAACAGGAGTTTAAATGGGTTGCCACATTTGCTGTGGGGCGGGAAAGTCTCGGTGAAAGAATCTTACTGCACTGAAAGAGGCCATTCAGATGTCACATCCGTGCTACCTCCTTGAACGATCTGTCCAATTTAGCTCCCCACATCCATTTTTTGCTCACACACCTACAAACTAGCTCTTTACACATTCATATCTAATTACCTTTGAACAATTCCAATAGAGTCTGATTCTGCTGTTCTTCCACATTGTGCTCTCCTTAACAACCCTGTGTACAAGAAAAAAATCTTAATTTCTCACTAATTTTTATGGTAATTACTTTAAAACCTTGAGCTCTGTTTTCCATCCCACTTTCCAAAAGAAATAATGCATCCCCCCCCACTTCACTATCAAAAACCCTCATAATGTTAAATATCGCTATTTGGCCGCCACTAACCTCTCCGTCTTAAGGATTACAATTGCCCCAAATTACTGAGCACCTTGCCAAGGCTTCTTCACCAGCACCTTCCAACCTCTATCACTGAGAAGAAAACAATATGTGAGAATATGACCCACCTCCAAGATTCCAACTAAGCCACATACCATCTTTGCTCTGAAAAATACTGCAGGTCCTTCATTATTATTGGGTTAAAGTCTTGTAATTGTCTAACTAGAAATGGCTGTGGGTCCATCTACACCACACGGACTCCAGCAATTCATTAAGGTGGCTCACCACCACCTTCTCAGGGGCAATTAGGGATGGACAACAAAATACTGACCTACTCAGTGATGCCCACATTCTCACAATGAATGAATGAATAAAGTTTCCAGCATCTCCAAAAAATAAGTAGCAAAAGTAAAACTAAATTCTGGATTCTTTTGTAGTGTACTGTGTTATTTATATATTTAAGTGATTGCAGATTGCTTTAAGAGCTGATCACATGTTTTGATGGTGATGTCATGAGGGCGCTGCACAATTTGGTGATTTACTTTTAGTTTGTCCTCTGTACAGGTCAGAACTCTTAGAATAAACCTGCTGTTGTTAATTGGAATCTACATGTGAAAACATACCATTTTTCTTTTCGTTTAAACCCCTGACAAAGTTAGGACATTACATACACCCCGATGTGGCTGGCAGTCCAGAAGTGACTCAGACTTTTTAAAAGAAAGTAATCTAATCACTTATTTTATTGAAAAAGCATGAAAACAATTATATGTCTTTATATTATAAATACTTTAATGAATGCCACTCTATGAAAGCCAGTCACGTTAATATTCTGGGTATATCATATACAGGTGAAGATAATTGATCAAAATAATTGCACACTTCAACGGAGAAATGCTCGACAACATATTTCATCATCTAAACAGGACCAAACAAAACCGCTTCCCACAGTGAGACAAGCAGAAAGCAACAAATTGCATCCTTGGCCTCAAGCATGTTTTTTTAACAACAGAGGTTTTGACAATTGCTTGAGCAGTCCTCGCTGCATCAGTGCACTGTGAAAATGAGCAACACACACAAGCCAAGACATTACTTTTATTTTGCATTTCAGAGCAGAGACGCTTCCTACTTTTTTTTTCTCTCTGTTTGTCACATGAGCATTAGCCAACAGCCTGCGTGCCTTAGTGATAAGCCTGCTTAGAAAGTGGAATGGTGGCTCTACTGATGCAGACTAATGAGATTTATCTGTAATAATTCTGCCAGTCACAGTTTAACTCCACTTCTGAACAAAAAACCTAATCATTGTAGCATTTGTCCCCTCCACTGCCAAGGCACTGTGTGCCAGCTCTCGCTGAGTTTTGGCAAGTTTAATTACTTTGGCACAGTACGCACAAACTCATTCGAAAATTTCAGATTTGGAAGCTTTGTGGCCTTTTTATTTCCCCCCCCCCCCACCTTCAAATGGCCATATTTTACATTGTTTCATTCCCAAAACGCGTAATCTTGGGCTATAAAAATATTTGCAGTTGCGCGAAATTCAACACTTCAACCGCGGGTGATCCCTGGGAGTGCATAGAGTCGTTTCAACATCTTGAGATCCAAGCCTTGTTCTGTTTGTGGCCAAGAGAGTTGGCACTTGTTGCACCTTGCCAATACATTCACTGAAATTAGGAGATCTCTGACTGCATCTGACAACAAGCTATATTGGCACAGCTTTGAGATGAGCCTGTTCTATTTAATGCAGTAACTAAGAGGAGAGTTTCCTCACGTAGAGAGAATGTTGGCAGGAGAAAAGAGCATGAATGGTGAGGCAGCCAGATAGAATTGAATTAGTACATCCATCTAATTTTCCAGCAGTTTGTCTAACCTGCCTCAGGTAGATAAGAGTCCCAAGTGCAAGTGTGTGATGAACAGAGCAAAAAAACATTGGCAACATTAATGTCGCATGTGGGCAAGAAGATGCTAGAGGAAGGGCATCTTGTGATGTAGTGTGTTAGTTCCATTCTATCCTCCACCCTTCAGCTCAACAATACTTTGCCACGGTAGCTGTTCGAACTGGTAATGCAGTCGGTGCAGGGTCAGTGGGTCGAAGGGCCTCTGCTGCACTGTGTGATTCTATGTGGAGGGCAATAGGCATTGAGGGTCTTGGAGAATGATGGGATCGACAGTGTCTGTGCTGAGATTAATGGGCAATTGAAAAAAAATAGGAAGTTCATTAAACTCATGGAGAGGGGGAGAGCAAGGTGCCACTTCCTTCCAAAGCTGAGAGCCAAGCATTGTAAATCATCCTGCAATCTGTATTGATTCACAGTTCACATGATAATTCTGCCTCAAACCATTTGGTGACCCATTTGTGCATGAACAGTGGCTTGCACCATTCACACAAGGTGATTTACTGACCAAATTCTGGTTCACTCTGGAAGCAACTTGGTGAGAAAAGCAGAATTCCCAAGTTGACCTGTCTGGCATTCGTGGCTGTGAAGTCGTCAAGACTTAAAATAATTGCCTTTGCGATTTCCCACGCGCAGATATTTTGTCCCAATATCGTTCATGTGCTCCAAATGCCGTTGTTTGTTTGGCCTGATGATGAGCAGTCTGTTGGCAGCCTGAATTTTGTCAGAAATGTCTTTGTAGTGTGGAAGAAATTGTTTCACTGTAAGTGCTTGTGTTGCTTGAGCATTGTTGGCTTGGATTATTCAATGAGTTTTACAACAGCCTTTGTTCACTCGGTTATCAGTCATGCCCACTCGCTGCCCTCTGGAAGGATATTACTTTGGAGGCTTTATTGAGCATCTCAAGATTGTCTGGCGGTGCCTATTCATGGTGTTGTCATCTTGTTAAACTGCCAATGAAAAGGTGTCAGTTAAAACGTTCGTATTAAAATTAGGCTGCTAATTGTAGGCCTTGAAAATTATTATTCCACGCAAGATTTTTAAGGTTGCATGAAATGTGACTGTTGCTCCGTTTGGCAGGGCTGAGGTGGAGGGGGCAGGGTTTGGAAGGGGTAGGGGATGTCAGGGGGGTGGTGAGGGAGATGGTGTGAATAGCGGATTAATTCTTGCACGTTATCACTCAGTGACCCAGCACTTTGAAGAGCACCTCTCTTGGGGAATGATGTTTAATAATCATAGTGGCCTTCTGCACTGCCAGAGACGCCCCCATGGTCTCCTATTAGCGGTAGATGATAGGCCAAGTATCTGCAACGGTAGAGGAAAGCAACAGTGCAATCGCTGACTCGCCTCTCCTACCTCATTCATCTTCCTTAGTACGCTACACCAAAACCCGCTCTATGAAGATATGATTTTTCAAATGTCAAGGCTGAAAGGAGCCCATGGGAGGCAATATTCTCATGGGCAATGTAAATGTAAATGTTATAAATCAGGTTTTTATCCCCGTTCAAAAGCGTAAGTTGTTGTTTACTTGTCGAGTTACACAGAACACATCCACCAAAGGCACAGTAGGACAGGTGTCTGTCTTTGCTCGTACCAGCTGATGCAATGATAAATGCAAGCCACCTCAATAAATGCCAGAACCACAGAGGATGATTTGTTTACTTTACCAGTGCTTCTGACTGGCGTGTGTGTTGTCTACGGCGTAAATACTGCTTTTGTTTGCATCACTGGAAGACTTGGTTTATCCCAAGCCCAACACAACCCTTGCATCCAAGCAGAGTACACAACTCTTCCTGTTGAAATCAGTTCTCTCACCCTGGACTGGGATACAATGTGACAGACGTTATGTTACATAGAAACTAAAAGCAGGAGTAGGCCATTCAACCCTTCGAGCCTGCTCCACCATTTACTTTGATCGTGGCTGATCATCAAGTTTAACATCCTGTTCTCTCCTTCTCCCCATATCCCTTGATCCCTTTAACCCCAAGACCCATACCTATTTTTTTCTTGAAATTACACAAGGTTTTGGCCTCCACTACTTTCTGTGGTAACGACTGCCACACGTTCACCACCCTCTGAGTGAAGAAATTCCTCCTCACCTTACTCCTTACCCCTTCACCTCAAACTATAACTCCTAGTTCTGGACTCCCCCACCATTGGGAACATTCTTTCTGAATCTATACTGTCTGATTCCGTTTGAATTTTATAAACTTCTATGAGATCCCTTCTCACTCTCCAATGCATACAAATCCTAACCGACTTAGTCTCTCCTCAAGTTCTGCCATCCCAAGAATCAACCTGGTAAACATTCACTGTACTCCCTCTACACCAAGGACATCCTTCCTATGATAAGTACAGCAAAACTGCAGTTCCATAAGGCTATAATGAGATCCCATTTAGAGTACTGTGTTCAGCTCTGAGCACGCCACCTCAAGAAGGGCATACATAAAATAGGAACGGAGAATCCCTACAGTGCAGAAGGAGGCCTTTAGGCCCATCAAGGCTGCACAGTCAACAATCGTGCCCAGGCCCTATTCCCGTAACCCACATACTTACCTTGTGAGACTCCCTAACACTATTTAGCATGGCCAATCAACCTAACCTGCACATCTTTGGACTGTGGAAGGAAACCGGACCACCCGGAGGAAACCCATGAGACACAGGGAGAATGTGCAAACCCCACACGGACAGTGACCTGTGGCTGGAATTGAACCCTGGTCCCTGTGCTATAATTCAGCAGTGCTAACTTCCCTTGCCACTGTGTGCCAGCCCTATTGTGTTGTAGGGGAGATGGTGGTGTAGTGGTGATGTCACTGGATTAGTAACCTGGGCAGCCAGGCTAATACTCTGAGAACATGGGTTCAAATCTCACCACAGCAATTAGCAGAATATGAATTCAGTTAATAAATCTGGAACTGAAAATGTGTCTCAGTCATGAAACTATCACTGATTGTCGCAAAACAAAAACTCATTTGGTTCAAAATTGGCCATCCTCACAGTTCAAGGACAATTGGGATGGGCTACTGTCACTGGCCTTGTCAGTGAGGCCTGTGAATTAATTAGGGATGGTGTGGTGGCACAGTGGTTACATTGCTTCCTCATAGTGCCTGGGTTCGATTCCTGCCTTGGGTTACTGCGTAAAGATGCACGTTCTCCCTGTGTCTGCACAGCTTTCCTCCAGTTCCCTTTCACACTCCAAAAATGTGCAGGTTAGGTTGATTGGCCATGCTAAATTGCCCCTTAGTGTCAGGAGGACTGGCAGGGTGAATAGATGGGGTTATGGGGACAGGGCCTGGGTGGGATTGTTGTCAGTGCAGGCTAGTTGGGCCGAATGGCCTCCTTCTGTACTGTAGGGATTCTATGATTTTTACATTAGCTTTGACAAGGACGTAGCATGAATATACCATAATGTTATTGACCAGAAATGTTTAAATCTGTTCCTCCCCATGACGCTCCATGATTTATTGAGCACTTCCTGCATTTCCTGCTTTTATTTCATCAGTATGGTTTTGATTTAAACAGATAAATGAGTTTGCCTGGACAAGTATTTCTTTGAGTGCAGCAGATTAAGGAAGGGGTGGTCTGATTGAAGATTTTGATCGGATAGATTGAGATGAACTTTTTTTTAGTGGGAGCAAAAAGAACAAAAGGGACATTGAACATTAGAATTACACATGGAGAGGTATTGTCAAGAAACACTTCTTCACACAAAGATGAGTGGAAAGAGGGGAGGCAATGGCCCAGTGGTATTATTGCAAGACTATTAGTCCAGGAACTCAACTGATGTTCTGGGGACCCGGGTTTGGATCCCATCATGGCAGGGGAGATTAAAAAGTATCTGTAATTAAGAATCTCTCGATGACCATGAAACCATTGTTGATTGTCGGAAGACCCATCTGGTTCACTAATGCCCTTTAGGGAAGGAAATCTGCCATCCTTACCCGGTCTGGCCTGCATGGACTCCAGAGCCACAGTGCGGTTGTCTCTCAACTGCCCTCCAAGGGCAACTAGGGATGGGGAATAAATGCTGGTCAGCCATCGACACCCACGTCCCACAAATGAATTTTTTAAAAAGTCTGGAAAGTTGTCCCCCACTGAGGATGTGGATCGATGGAAAATTTCAACACTAGGACGGCAGTTTCTTGTGGAACCAGGGTATTAAGACTTATGGAAACAAGATGGATAGAAGGAGTTAAGATACGGATCAACAATCGTCTAATTGAATGGCAGAAAAAGCTCGAATAACCTTTCTTGCTCATGATGTTAAGACGAGTGGGAGGTGATTTTTCAAATCCTATCTTCCTGATTTGTGCCTGAAAAATGGGCAGCCACTAGAGAAACATTCATCAATAAAGAAAGGCTTATATTTGAGTTGCATTTTTCACAATGCACCAGAAGTCTCAATGCACTTTCCAGCCAATGAAATATTTGTCACTGTTATAACATGGGAAAAACAGAAAGAAATCCCACAACACCAGTTTAAAGTCCAAACAGATGTTGTGGGATTTCTTTCTGTTTTACCCCAGTCCAACACTGGTATCTCCACATCATAACATGGGAAACGCAGCAGCCAATATTCCCACAGCAACATCTGACTGGCAATAAAGTGGTAACCACCTGATAGGCTGTTTTCTTGTGATGTCAACTGAGGGATAAATGTTGGCCAGGACTCCGGGATAATTCTGCTGCTCCTGTATGAAAGAAGGCTTTTACATCCACCTAGTAGAGAGACGTGGCCTTAGTTTGTGGCCTCATCTGAAAGATGGCACCTAAAACAATGCAACCCTGCATGGTTAGTGTAGATATGTGTGGGCAGTATCTGGGTGGGACTTGGACCCTGAACCTTGAGGGGTGCTATCATCGAAGCCATTGTCAAGACAATGCAACAACTTTTCTCAACGCCTTTGTACAAACCTGATTCATCTTTCCATACATGACTGAGGCTAAGGGTGGGATCTTACGACCTCGCTCGTTCCAAAACCATAAAATAGTCTGATGTCAATGGACCTTTCCATGGTCCGCCTCTCACCTGCTCTGATTCTGGTGGGGTGGCAAAGTGGTAAAATTCCGACCTGAGGGTGGGATTTTCCGGCTGCAATCCCTCCAAAACCAGAAATTCCCATCTGAGATCAAAGGATCTTTGCATGAACCACACCCTCTCCCGCTATGATTCTCAGGGGTGGGCGGGATGGGAAAGTTCCCCCCTTTGTAACTACTATGTACAACTTGGCTTGGAGTTGTGATTGAAGCTGAATGAAGAAAATCTACCTGAGAGCAAATAAAAAGTACGGTTGAGAAAGGAAAAGCGGTTGACGATGTGATGATGTCAGGTGACCTTTGGTCATGAGCATTACTGACCCTTTAAAACAAATGGGAAATGTGAATTAATTTACAACACTAATGTATGTTATAAACAGCATCATTGATTAACAAAGAGGTGGAAGGTTGCAAAATAACTCCACTTGTGACATCAGGAAGGCAGTAAATCAGTCGTCCTGAAGTCTCACTGCAGCGGGGAGTGAATTACATTGTGTTATTTCCTCAGTCATAGACGGTTAATCTATTCTGGATGGCTGAATGGGGTTTATCCAGTGACAATGAATTAATACGCAATGCAAAAATAATGGTAATGAGAACATTAAAACCTAAACAGGGCGAAATTGTACAGGAAATGATTTGAAATGATGAAATTAGCTTTGAAACTGAAAAGTGGATTCTTGGCAGTGACTACTGATCTATAAATTCACCTAGCAGCACACTCATTCAGGTTATTGCCACCATCTGATTCCTAACACTGCATCAAAATAAAAACAGAGAATCTTGGAGATACTCAACAGATCTGGCAGCTTTTGTGGAGAGAGGAAAGTTTGGGTTGGCCGGAATCTTCCAGCCGTTCACACCAGCGGGATTCTCCGGGACACTGGCAATGTACCCCCGCCTGTGAGTTTTCAGCTGGCATGGGGTGATATCAATGGGAATTTCCACTGACAGTAGTGGGACTGGAGAATCCCGCCGCAAGCAAACAATGAGCCACCTCCCGCCATCGGGAAGCCCTTGGCTGGGAGACTGGAGAATCGTGCCTGTTATGTTACAGGTTGCTGACCTATCGATAGTTTGGATTCCCAGCATCTCTGGATTTCGTTTGTGTATAGGTCTCTAACTCACTGCCGCAGATTGTATTACCGTATGTCCAGAAATGCGACAGATTTTTCATTTAAAAATAACTTTCAGTATTCTCTGAAATTCCCAAAGCCTACGAAATAATTCTGGGGTGTTGTTATGGGCAGATGTGATCTGTGGTTTGCACAGCAATGTCTCACAAACAGAAATGTGTCAAATTGACCAGAAGGTCTGCTGTTGGTTGAGGGATATGCATTGGCCTCAGCACACCAGGCGAACTAACCTGCTCTTCTTTAAATAGTACCAGGGAATGTTTTGTGAGCACCCGTGAGGGTGGACTTGGTTTAATGTGTGATCAGAAAGATATCACCTCTAACCAGAGGTGCAGATCTCCTTTGTTGCACTGAAATGTCAACCAGGTCACACCTTGGCTGGTGTGGGGCTTGAGGGAACAGACGTCTGTATCAGTCCCTCACATCATCCCCATGCCTTCTAACTCATAATGCAATGTCATGTTCATAACATTAAAAAGTTGCACTGAAGGTTGTTTTAAGAAGACAAGTAATTACTGCCAGATATCAATGAAATGGGGCGGCACAATGGTTAGCATTACTGCCTCACAGTGCCAGGGACCCAGCTTGGCTCACTGTCTGTGTGGAGTTTGCACATTCTCCCCATGTCTGTGTGGGTTTCCTCTGGGTGCTCTAGTTTCTTCCCACGATCCAAAGATGTGCCGGGCTAGGCTGATTGGTCATAATAAATTTCTCCTTGGTGTCAGAGGGACTAGCTATGGTAAAATAAGAACTTAAGAACATAAGAAATAGGAGCAGGAGTAGGCCATCTAGCCCTTCGAGCCTGCCCCGCCATTCAATAAGATCATGGCTGATCTGTCGCTGCTCAGTTCCACTTTCCCGCCCTCTCCCCATAACCCTTAATCCCCTCTCTTATCAAAAACCCATCAACCCGCGTCTTAAAAATATTTAGCGAGGCAGCCTCCACCACTTCAACGGGCAGAGAATTCCAGAGATTCACCACCCTTTGAGTGAAGAAGTTCCTCCTCAACTCCGTTCTAAACCGCCCCCCCTTTATCTTGAGGCTGTGCCCCCTAGTCCTACTGTCTTTTTTGAGCGGGAAGAGTCTCTCCACCTCTATCCTATCCATCCCATTCATCATCTTATATGTCTCAATGAGATCTCCCCTCATTCTTCTAAACTCTAAATGCATGAGGTTGTGGGAGCGGGGACTGGATGAACTGGATTGTGGTCGGTGCAAACTCGATGGGCCAAGTGGCCTCCTTCTGCACTGTAGGATTCTATTCTATCAGCAGTAAGGATGCTACCATTGCAGAAAGGCTGACGTTGAAGACCTAGCTTGGATTCCATACAATATGTGGCACAAAAACATACTGATGCAGACCAGCATCTATGCTCCACAGTGAGCTGTCTCCTCTTTAACTCCATATTTCCTTCCATTCCTTTCTCCCTACTTTGTTTACCTAGCTTCTCTTTAAATGCATCCATAATATTTACCTGAACCATTACTTGTTGTTCCCAGTTCTGGATTCTAACCACTCTCTGGGTAAAGAAATTTATCCTGAAATCCCTCTTGGGCTTATTACTGCCTATCTTATATTAATCACCCCCACTTTTGGTCTCCTTCAAAAGTAGTAACACCTCCCCTGTCAAACCTAGTCACAATCTTAAAGACCCCTGTCAGATGCCCTCTGGCCCTCACTTTTCTAGAGAAAGGAGGCCCAGCCTGTCTAGTCTATCCCGAGAGGTGTGTTCACTATATTCAAATGTCGAGATTAAGTTGCTGCCAACTTTTATTAGGTGAACTGTTGGTTTCTGATACCTGCAGTGGAAGTTTACTAATCAAATGTTTATTACTTATCTCCATTGATCAGTCACAATTTTCCATTTGTGAAAGTGAGGAATGGGGCCACTGATCAGCTAAGTAACTCAACACCATTTGTGTAGTCTGCTACACAATTCTCTTAATCGACCATCCACAGCAGTAGGTTTTCAAACTAAGTAGATGATTCGATACATATCCGGTGTTAAAAGTTCCTTTGGAAAGCCCATGAGTAATATCACGTTGCAGCAATTTCACACTGGTACATGAAAGGATACCCGAGGAGAGGACCACACAGGAGCATCCTGGTTTAAAAAAAACACCCATTGAATGGCAACTCTGTCTATATGGGCTGTACACACAGAAACATAGGGACAGGAAAAGGACATTCAGTCCCTTTATTCTGTTCTGCTATTCAATTAGATCTGCATTGATTTGTATCTTGACTTCATCCAGCCATCATGGAACCATTGACACCATTGTCTAATAGTGCTGTAATGTGCCTTTAAGGGATATCAGCATGACATCACTTGAAGTGAAATGTGGCATATCCAGTCCTAGTTTCACTTTTGCTTTGAGCAGAGCACATGGACACAGCACACACACGCAGCTCTGAGATTTGTATCTACGTATGACTGTTCTCATGTGCCTTGTCTTAATCAATGAACTCACAACATCTCTAGTAAATTCCTTACGAATGATTGGTGCCTTGTGTCTTAGATGGTAAATAAGACCAAAGTATTTATTATATAATTGTAATAGCACAATATGGTGACCAGCAGTGGTCAAACAGATGCCAGCAAGATTAAGTACATGTCCAGCATGGCGAACGCTCTTAGATTCATAGACTCATAGAATCCCTACGGTGCAGAAGGAGCCCATATGGACCATCGAATCTACACCGACAGCAATCATACCTCAAGTATTTACCCTGCTCACCCCCTGGCATTAAAGGGCAATTTACCATGGCAAATCTATCCAACATGCACATCTTTGGAGTGTGGGAGGAAACCAGAGCACCCAGAGGAAACCCATGCAGACACGGCATAAACATGCACACTCCACACAGACCTGAGGCTGGAATTGAACCCAGTTCCCTGGCACTGTGAGGCAACAGTGCCAACCACTGTACCAGCCTGCTGCCCTTATTGTGCCACATGGCATGAGAAGACCCTCGACACTTTTATTAGACTGTGACAAAGTCATGTTTCAAACCTCACTCGGATGATACTGTTTACTTTTCAGGCTATCTGTCTGACGGGATGTCTCATAAGCTCAAATGAACTGTGTTACATGCGCTATACCTGGAAGTGTCTGTATCACATAAAACAAATGAAGTTAAAAATATGATCATAATCTGCATTCATTGATGCAAATGGCACATAATGAAGAATTGGTGATCAACAGTCTGAAATGTGACATCAGTGCACAGCGGATCAATTTCCTCAGTTCTATTTATTACAGTGCTGGCATATATCCTGATCCAAGTAAAATAGAGGATATTAAGGCCATGCCAACAGCTCAAGATAAGGATAATCTTCAAAGATGTCTAGATGGAACATTGATCATACTACTTTCTCTCTTCACTACCCCAGATCTAAGGATCTATCTGAGCGAATAATTTGCGTGGTGACTTCTCTAATTCTCAAATGTAGACAGCACAAAGCAAAAGCTGCACATTGCAGTGTTACATCTGGATTTGGTTATATCTGGTTTGGCAGACCAGTGCATACCAATTCACC
This sequence comes from Carcharhinus amblyrhynchos, assembly GCF_965287045.1. Taxonomy (NCBI): domain Eukaryota; kingdom Metazoa; phylum Chordata; class Chondrichthyes; order Carcharhiniformes; family Carcharhinidae; genus Carcharhinus; species Carcharhinus amblyrhynchos. The sequence continues at coordinate 6,098,165 of NC_137333.1, read as the reverse complement.
TGTACTTACCTGATCTACTCTCTGAGAAACCAGAGAGTAACTTTTAAAACTCAAAAAAGGATGACCAATGAGCAAGGTAAAAACACAAACACAGACAGAATTCCCAAGTTCAGAATTTGGACAAGTTCATAATCAGGACCCCACAGAAGACACAAGTATTTACTCTGCTAATCCCCCTGACATTAAAGAGCAATTTAGCATGGGCACATCACCTAACCTGCACATCTTTGGAGTATGGGTGGAAATCGGCACATCAAGAGGAAACCCACGAGAAGAAAGTACAAACTCCACAAAGCCACCCAAGGCTGGGATTGAACCTGGGTCCTGGCGCTGTGAGGCAACAGTGCTAACCACTGTGTCAGCGTGCCGCCCTTATTGTGCTACATGGCATGAGAAGACCCTCGACACTTTTGTTAGATTGTGACAAAGTCAAATACCATACACCATTTGAGGTAACAAAGAGCTTTTACTTATTCATTTGTGGGACGTAGGCATCGTTGGCTGGGCCAGCATTTATTGCCCACCCCTAGTTGCCCTTGGAGGGCGGTTTGAGAGTCAACCACATTGCTGTGGCTCTGGAGTCACATGTAGGCTACATCAGATCAGGACGTGAGGTTTCCTTCCCTCATGGACATTAGTGAACCAGGTTCGTTTTTCTGACAATTGACAATGGTTTCATGGCCACCAGTAGATTCTTAATTCCAGACTTTTCTTTGATTGAATTTAAATTTCACCATCTGCATTGGTGGGATTCGAATTCAGGTCTTCAGAACGTTAGCTGAGTCTCTGGATTAATAGTCTAGCGGTAGTACCACTAAGCCATCACCTCTTCTTTGTTTGGAACTGTGGTCTGATGAAGTAATTGCACACATTGGCGCAACAGTGAACTGAAACCAAGGACAAATTGCAGCTCCTCTAACACTGCATAGTCCTATTTAATCTAGGAAAAGATCACAACTGCAATCAAGTACTTCTGAAGTGTAATCACTATTGCCAAAAATACAACAGCCAATTTGGGCACTCTCATAAGATCAACAAAAATGCAATTATTACATTGAGTGCAAACGGTACACATATCAGTTTATTTTATATATATATATACTTTTGCAACTTGGGAAAAAAATCTCAATTTTTCTTTCAGTGTGTGCAAAATTGCTTCCCAAACCCTCTGTAGGCTAATAAAAATGTTTGATACCTTGCAAAAAAAGGCAATGTTTTTATTACCACAGATTTTTAATAAAAGTTCTATCATGTAAAGGGACCCATAAAGAGACATAATCACTTTCTACATCATTTTCTAATGGTCTGTAAACCTCATAATTCTCAAGAAATCCTGTTCTACTAGATTTGATTTACTAAACAACGATGGCAGCCAGTACGAGGTTGTTCTTGTAGGTATTCTTATTGATTGTTTATGCCACTTCTGGTGTAGACTTACATGTTAGCTTAGATGCATGCAACTGAATGGCAACAACTATTGCTTCTGTCATTGCCACGGAGTATTTTAATATCAGTCAATATGTGAAAGATTGGGCAATTTCCTGTATGGACAAGAATTTATGCTTCCCCTTCTGACTGGGGACACCCTCCACTTAAGGCCTGGTGATCTCCAGACCACCCCCCCCCCCTCCCCCTCTCCCTTTCTGGCCTATCCCTAACACCACCCATTCTCCTCATGATGCCATAGGACTTTCCTCCCTTCCCTACCTGGATCCCAGCGCTCACCTTTCTTTCCAGTTACCGGGACTGGGGTTCAGGAAACTTTGTGCAGTGCCCCTTCGGTCGCTGCAGCTTTGCTCCTCAGGGGATTGGAGAGTAGCCAGCCCATCAGATTGGCCGGCAGCTGTCCAAGGTGTGACCTGAGTTAGGGATGGAGGGCCCACCTTACGCCAGTTGGTGCACATTGCAGCTTAAAATGGCAAGGGAACTCTTGGAGTTGGCACACATGTGTTCCCTGCCCACTCTTTGTGCCCCGGTACCCTAAAAATGAGGGCCCTTACCTTATCATGTCAGATATAACCAACAGATGCTTTAACACTACATAAGCCTGGCTGAGTATGGCAACACTCAAGAAGCTTGACATCTTGCAGAGCAAAGCAGCCCACATGACCTTGATCCTATCCATCACAATAAACATTCGCTCCCTCCACCCCTAATGCACTTTATACAAGACGCACTGCAGCAACACACCAAGGCTCCTTTGACAATACATTTCAAACTCAGGACATCTGCTACGTAGAAGATCGAAGCAGAGGAACCCAGCCACCTGTAAACTCCCCTCCAAATCACACACCATTCTGACTTGGAAATATATCACCATTCCTTCACTGTCACCAGGTCAAAACCCTGGAACTCCCGTCCCCACAGCATTATGGATGGATCCATGTCACATGGACTGCAGCAGTTCGAGATGGACCCCCCAACTTTCTCTGGGGCAATTAGAGGGACTTTTCATTCACCTGACGAAGAGGGAAACCTCGAAAGCTTGTGGGTTTACTGTCAAATAAATGGGTTGGACTTAAACCTGGTGTTGTCAGACTTCTTACTGCAATTAGAGGGAGACAACAAATGCTGTTCTCGCCAGACACCCCATCCCATTGAAGAATTCAACAAAATGTAATTCCAGCTCTAATCTATGCAGCTGTTACCGAGCGCTTTACTTTTTTTCAGCTTTTGCCACATGCCTCAGATTTTGCTGATGCTTGTGGATTCACTTAAATAGTGCATCAGTCACTTTCTTGAAAAGAGGCTATGGAAAATTCTAATTTTTTTTATCAGACTTGGAACAGGTAGAGGAAGGTGATTGAGTGGGGATGAGTAATAAAGTTTATTTATTACTGTCACAAGTAGGTTTGGATGTGATTTGATTTGACATCATTCGATTTGATTTGATTTATTATTGTCACATGTATTAGAATACAGTGAGAAGTATTGTTACTTGCATGCTATACAGATAAAGCATACCATTCATAGAGAAGGAAAGGAGAGACTGCAGAATGTAGTGTTACAGTCTTAGCCAGGGTGTAAAGAAAGATCAGCTTAGCGTGAGGTAGGTCCACTCAAAATTCTGGCAGCAGCAGGGAAGAAGCTGTTCTTGAGTTGGTTGGTACGTGACCTCAGACTTTTGTATCTTTTTCCCAACGGAAGAAGGTGGAAGAGAGAATGTCTGGGATGTGTGGGGTCCTTAATTATGTTGCCTGGTTTTCTGAGGCAGCTGGAAGTGTGGACAGAGTCAATAGATGGGAGGCTGGTTTCCGTGATGGACTTGGATTCATTCACAATCCTTTGTAGTTTCTTGCAGTCTTGGGCAGAGCAGGAGTCATAACAAAGTGTGATACAATAATACTGCAATGAAGTTACTGTGAAAATCCCCTTGATGCCACACTCCTCCAGTGCCTGTTCGGGTACACTGAGGGAAAATTTAGCATGGCCAATGCACCTTACCAGCATGTCTTTCGGACTGTGGGAGGAAACCGGAGCACCTGGACAGTAAACCCGCACAGAAACGGGGAGAACACGCAGACTCCACACAGACAGTGACCCAAGCCGGGAATCGAACATGGGTCCCTGGTTCTGTGAGGCAGCCGTGCTAACCACTGTCCCACCATGCCACCCTGGGTTAGAAGATGTTAATGCTTGAAAGAGAGATGTGATAGGTATTTCAGAAGAAATATGGCTTCAGCTTGTAGTGGATTGAGCAACTTGCTCATGGAATGCTGCTAATTGTTTCCGAGTGCTCAGACGGGTGAAATGGTTTTCACTTCAGTTTGATTGATAAATGTGATAGGTCATGCGTTTTGCTGTGTTTTGACGCTGTGCTGTCATGGAGTTAATCTACCTGTCACCTTACGTCAGTCAGCAAAACCAAACTCATAATTAGCAGGTCCCATTAAATGCAAACAATGGAAGTAAGATTGAGTTAAAATGACCACAAATCCATGAAATCAAAACTGCAATATCACTGAGAGGTGAAGCATTCCGGATGAAATATTGATGTTATAAAAGGTGTTTACTTGTACTGTACCGTACTGGGGAATTAAGGACATATTGTTTACTGATAGCATGACATCAGAAACCCTTCAGCCACTGGAATGACTTTTACCAGGCAAGTGAGGCAGGCCTGCTTAAATATGAAGTCCCCGTTTAATTGATGGTCCGATCAGGCATTTCCAGGCTTTGTATTTAAACAGGAGTGTCTGTTCCTTTGACGGCTGTTGTAGGCTGCACCCTGGACAGCATTGGAGGATCTTGTAAATAAAGGAATTCTGGTTAAGGGACTTTGGCCTCCGAGGACTTATTACAGCCACAAATCTCCAATCCTACATTGCTTCAAGCAGCACAGCCTAAGACTGGAATTTACATCTGCAAGTCGAACAGGCTGCAATCCTGCACCAATCTGAGTGCAGAATCTTCTTTCAATCTCTAGTTGGCCTCCTTCCCATTGCACGGCAACTAATTAGCCATCCAACACTTGAGTGATCGAGCTGAGGTGACGAGGGCGGATGTGAACGGATCATTTTGTTTCTTTTCTTCCTCCCTTACTGCAGTGAAAAACATAACATCCAGAAGTTTGTTCATTGATTGAGGCAGTGGGTGAGATTCTCTGGCTGTTCATGCCAGTGGGGTTCTCCCTTCCTTGAATGGAGATTTGGCTGAGTGTCAAATTTGCTGACCTCTCTGGCAGTGGTGGTGTGGTGTGTACGGCCAGAGAATTCTGGCCCCTACCTTGCATTTTTTACCAAACGCTCTTCCATCTAAAGCACAAGTTGTGCTGCTTGTTGCTATTGACATACTGGAGGTGGTGATTGGTTCATGTATGAAGGAATGGCACGGTGGCACAATGGTTAGCACTACTGCTTCGCAGTGCCAGGAACCCGGGTTCAATTCCTGGCTTGGGTCTGCATAGAGTTTGCACATTCCCCCCGTCTCTATGTGGGTTTCCTCTGGGTATTTGGGTTTCCTAACACAGTCCAAAGATGTGCAGGTTAAGTTGATTGGCCATGCTAAATTGACCCTTAGTGTCAGAGGGATTAGCAAGATAAATATAAGGGGTTATGGGAAAAGGGTCTGGGTGGGATGGTGTTTGATGCAAACCCCTTGGGCTGAATGGCCTCCTTCTGCACTGTAGGGATTCTATGGTTCTATGAATGCCAACCCTATAGAGTCAGGGTGTACGGTTGTGTTTTCAGACACTGATCAATTGTTACATCATGCTGGAAAAACCCTGTTGCTAATCAAATGGGAAAATGTGAAATAGAATTATTGGCACTGTATTTGAATCAGTTACTTGGGTTGGAAGTTTCATGGATCCCCCTGCGATGTCTTTGAAGTCGCTTGTGTCAGGTGTTATCTGAAGACACAACTTCTGAAAATTTGATATTAACTCTTCACCATTGCAGCTTTACCAATCAGCACAAAACTGATATAAATAGGCTGGGAATGATAAAGAAAAATCACGATTCATTAATGTTTATTTATTAATCACAAGTAGGCTTACATTAACACTGCAATGAAGTTACTGTGAAAATCCCCTCGTCGCCACATTCTGGCACCTGTTCGGGTACATTGAGGGAGAATTTAGCATGGCCAATCCACCTAACCAGCACATCTTTCAGACTGTGGGAGCAAACCGCAGGAAAGTCACGCAGACATGGGAAGAATGTGCAAACTCCACACAGACAGTGACCCAAGCCGAGAATCGAACCCAGGTCCCTGGCACTGTGAGGCAACAGTGCTGACACCATGTCACTGTGCCACCCAGAAATGTGTCCCAATATTTTTGGGAGAATCTTGAATTTAGTATTCATGATCCCACATCACATACTAACAAACTCTGTTTGTTTATGCAGATTATTGTTCCTATGTAGATTCTGGGCAATGGTTTATACACAAGAGGTCATTGTCTAAACTACAATGCTAAGCTATCTGACTTGCATCCTTACTTTGCAGAATTTTCAAATTCAGGCAAGACACTTAAAAATGTTAAATAAAAACAGAACATACTGAGAAAACTCCACAGGTTTGGCAGCATCTGTGGAGAGAGAAAAACAGAGTTAATGTTTTGAGCCTGTGCAAGAGTTATACGGACTCGAAACTAAAGGTACCATCTTACCTGTCATTCACACCACGCTCCCACTGCAGCAAAGTCAGAGAATTTAGCAGCCAGTCAAATCTCCGTTCACTGAGTTGGGATAGAAAAATCCCATCAGCGTGAATGGTGCAAAGACTCTCTTTCTCCGTCCACAGATGCTGCAAGACTTGCTGAGATTTCCCAGCATTTTCTGATTTTATTGCAGATTTCTAGCATCCACAGTATTTGCATTTACTGAAAAATGTTCATGATTTCAGCTCACTTGGGGCTGAATGGGCTGAACCAAGGCAAAAGACCAGGAACTTAAAATGTAAGTGAGTTAGGCCCCGAACCATTTATGCTTGTGTTTTCCACGATTCTCCTGGTTCAAGCTTCAACTTGTCCAGATCAATCCGTGTCCGCGGAACCCGCCGCACCCCCAGGTTGAAATTGCTTGTGAGAACAGGCGGCACAGTGGCACATTGGTTAGCACTGCTGCCTCACAGCGCCGGGGACCCGGGTTCAATTCCAGCCTTGGGCGACTGTCTGTGTTATGTCTGCACGTTCTGTGTGGGTTTCCTCTGGATGCTCTGGATTCGTCGCACACTCCAAATATGTGCAGGTTGGGTTGATTGGCCATACTAAATTACCCCTTAGTGCCATGGGGATGAGGAGAATAAATATGTGGAGTTGCGGGGCTAGGACAGGACTTGGGTGGGATTGTTGTTGGTGCAGGCTTGATGGGCCAAATGGCTTCGTTCTGCGCTGTAGATTCTATGATACTATAATTCTGCTGAATACACTGATACAGGAAGGTTCTCGAAATTGTACTCATTTTCTCAGACGCACTGATGCACTTTGGATGGGATTTTCGGGCCACACTCACCCCAATACTGGAAAATCCCACCCAAGATCAACAGACCTTCGCATGATCCCACCGACCCACCCTGCCCGGGATGATTCCCATGGCAAACGGGACGGGAAAATCCCCCGTTTTATCTTCCAAATTGCTATCAATGAATTTTAACAATTTTACTCACAGGTGGAGGACCGGACAGATTTAATAAGAATATGTAATTCTGCTGATAACCTCATTTCAACCGTATTAATAAAACTGCACCAGATTACCAGGTAATTAGCCACTAAACCACAAGGGATCACAGGCATCTCAGAGACAATTGGTTCTGTAGCTTGAGGGGCACTACTCCACAATAAGCACGGGGCAGGGTAAGCAGATTAGGTTCCCATGAACAAACACAGCTGGTATAGGAATTGAATCTACGCTGGTCGCATCATTCTATATCACACCCTAGCCATCTAGTCAACTGATCTAACTGACATCCAATTAAGTTCATGAATAAATATTTCATAATAGAATTTAAACAAAGGGGCACGGTGGCGCAGTGGTTAGCACTGCTGCCTCACAGCGCCAGGGACCTGGGTTCTATTCTGGCCTCAGGTGATGTCTGTTTGCACATTCTCCCCATGTCTGTGTCAATTTCCTCCAGGTGCTCTGGTTTCCTCCCACAGTTCCAAAGATGCGCAGATCAGGTGGATTGGCTATGCTAAATTGTCCCTTAATGTCCAACGATGTATAGATTAGGTGGATTGGCCATGCTAAATTGTCCCTTAGTGTCCAAAGATGTGCAGATTAGGTGGATAAGCCATGCTAACTTGTCCCTTAGTGTCCAAAGATGTGCAGATTAGGTAGATTGGCCATGCTAACTTGTCCCTTAGTGTCCAAAGATGTGCAGATTAGGTAGATTGGCCATGCTAACTTGTCCCTTAGTGTCCAAAGATGTGCAGATTAGGTAGATTGGCCATGCTAACTTGTCCCTTAGTGTCCAAAGATGTGCAGGTTAGATAGATTGGCCATGCTAACTTGTCCCTTAGTGTCCAAAGATGTGCAGATTAGGTGGACTGACCATGCTAAATTGTATCTTAGTGTCCAAAGATGTGTATATTAAATGGATTAAAGGATCAAATAAATGGGGTTATAGGGTAGGACCTGGTGTTTGTTGTCGGTGCAGGTTCGATGGGTCTAATGCACTGTCAGGATTCTATGATTATATCCTAATGTATTGTCCAGCCGTATTGGCTCATGAAGATATTGGGCGGGATTTTCCGTCTGCGTTCACTCCAAAATCGGAAAATCCCGCCTGAGGTCAACGGACCTTCCCATTGACCCCTTGCCCACTAAGATTCCTGTGGCAGGCAGAAATGAAACATTTGCCCCTTTTGTGTTAGCGATTATACAAATAAATTTGAACAGAAACCAGGAGCTTAATCTGAGCAGTGAAACGTCAACCGCAGTTTGGCTGCAGTTTTCCGACTGTGCTCAAAGTGGAAACTCTGCCCCATAATCTTTATCTGAGCTTAAAATGTCAACTGATTATTCATGTCTTCATTGTTGAATACATTGGTGATTGCAATCCTGCGCACGAGGCATCCTTCAGTTGGCAATAGCTGCCAGTAAAAGACGATTATTTGTGCAACAAAAAATCTTCTTGAGTTTCTATCCAGTAGCAGTACAAATGAAATGCTTTCAGATACTACAGCTGAGTCAAATTATTTACTCTCATGTTCATTTGGTGGAAGTTCGGATGCGATGTAGAATACTGACGCAAGAGGAAAGTGTGTCACCCAGATGGATGCTCCCTGGGTCGGGCTACACAGAAAATGAAACCAGAAACTGTTACATTCCTATTGATTAGGCTTGTCACATCTCTACCTCTTTACTGCAACCAGTGATATGCCCCAAGCCTGAGGGAACAAAGACACACAGAGTAATCACTCCACTGTCTCTGGCTTTTCGTTGAGGCTTAATTTTGCCGGGAATCAGTGATTCCCCTTTCTTTAGATTTCAGCAAGCTGCTTGTTTCTCATTCAATGTGGAAGGAAAGTAGCTTGTAGCTGGCAGGTGCACACAAATGGCAGAGGCAGTTTAGCAAACAATTTGAACATAGGACACTAAGAAACAGCGCTTAACTGATCCGTTATTTTCCTATTTACCTGAATATCTTCCTCTTGTGGAGCCAATCATATGTAACCCAGTCTTCTCTGGAATTTAGTTTAATGAAAATTGATGTGTGCCCCACTGGGGAAAGTGCTGGAACCCATAATTTCTTTGTCTTCTGCAAATACTATCACATCTACTTAATTTTTAACTCAATTAGCTCACACATTTAAATGCATTGCCACATCCAATTAATATCATTGTACTCCTAATTTTTTGCCTTTTCTTCTAATTTCAGTAGAGCGACTTGAATTAATGTCGGACTTTCCGCGACTTAGGAGCATCCCAAAGCACTTTGCAGCCAGTGAGGCATTTGCAATGTGTTAACACTCTCGAAGTGCAGCTGCCAATGTGCACTCACTGGGGGGTCCTACAAAAACAGAATGAGATAATAATGGGATAATCTGCTTTTGTGCGGTTGATAGAGGGGTAAATATTGGCCAGGACACTGGGAGTGGAATTATTCAGATTTACACCAGTGGGTTTGAAGGTAGTGGCATGGGAGTCGGGTGGGGGAGAGGGGGTGGCTCATAAAATGCACTGTGCGGCCTACCTGGCCTCCCTGAATCATCTCCCATTTTGCAGGTGGTGTTGGAGGCCACAGGCCCGTCCGTGGGCATATTGAGGCCCTTGAGTGGAATTCACTACCACAGAAAGTAGTTGAGGCCAAAACGTTTCAATAAGTCATTGGATAAAGCTCTTGGGGCTATAAAGGGATCAAGGGATATGGGGGTTACGGTGGGGGGGTGACCAGGATATTGAATTTGATGATCAGCCATGATCAAAATGAATGGTGGAGCAGGCTCGAAGGGCCGAATGGCCTTCCCCGGCTTCTAGTTTCTATTTTTAACTAATGGCCATTCAAGTGCCTGATCCCACTTCCCACTGCTATTTTACCACTAGCATTTTACCACTCACCCCCACTGAGGGGGGCGTTGGGGAAAGTACCAACCTGCTGGTTAGTTATGCAGCTTTTACTATGAGCTGGTGACAGTCAAGGGAAGGGAACATTTTCGTGGGGTATCCCCTATGCCCGTCGGAGATACCCTTCCACAAGGCCATAACCTCCCCCTTTAACCATATCCAATCCAGCCCCCTCTCCTCACCTCTCCCACTACCATCACCCTCTCATACAGGACTGTCAACCAATACCCCTGACTTACCTGCAGTCCCACCTCCATTAGCTGCTCTCCTCTGGGGAATGCTTGCAGTTCCAGCTGTGGCCACCGCTCAAACCTGGCACTGCTGAGTCTACAGTGATTGGCCAGCAGCTCTCTGAGGAAGGACTTCCTAATCAGATGGGGGCAGGAAACCTCATCTTTAACCAATTAATTCCCCATTGTAATAAGACTTCAGAGGCAGAAGTCCCTTCACCAAAATCCCTTTATTTACAATTCCAACAGCAATGCACTGAGTGCAATCAGACAGCAGTCTACCTTCCGGAGTGCCAGAGGAACTGACACTCCCAGTTAAATAGAAGGAAAAGACTTCCCAAGTGACCAATCAATTGACTCCTTAATCCGGGAATTCATATCTCAATAGGCCAACCTCAATGGCCCGAATGAAGTCATTACACCTACTAAGTGTAAAATGGCTGCAAAGTATCAAGCATCGCAGGGATGCTTTCTCCATCGATCCTTCAGTGGCGGGCAGGGAACGCCTGCCATTCAAATGATCCTGTCCCACACAAAACCCTCTGTTTTTCGCCATGATAGTGCCATGCTTTTAGGTCCAGCAGAGAGAGGAGGCAAGGCCTCACTTTAACAGCTTGTCAGCAATTCTGAAGGCAGTAGCGCACATACAAACGCTCTAACTACAGCAGGTATAGGCCATTCAGTTCTCAAGCCTGGTTTTCCATTGGGTGAAATCAAAGCTGATTTCACTGTGGCCTGAACTGCAGTTTTCTGTTTTCCACCGTCCCACCACACCCCTCCCCCCCCCCCCCCCCCCAACTTGCCCCATACCCTTTGATTTTCTTAACAATTAAGAATCTACATAACTCAGTCTTCAAAATATCCATTAATCCAGCATCCACTGCTCCCTGAGAAAGAGAATTCCACAGACCAATGGGCGACTGAGAGAAAAACGTATTAATCTCGATCTTAAACTGTGTCCCCTCGTTCTGGTCTCCCCCAAAGAAGAGACATCCGTGGGATTTCCACCCTCTCAAGTCCCCTCTGGATCTTACATGTTTCAATAAGATCACCTCACACAATGCTATAAATTCCAGTGAATCTAGGCCCAACCTGGCCGTCATTTCCTTGGAAGAGAATCCCTTCCCTTCACCCCAGGAATCGGTCGAGTGAACTTCCTCTGAACTGCTTCCAATGCATTGATATTATTTTTCAAGTAAGGAGACCAAAGCTGTACTCAACTGCTCCAGATGTCATCTCACCAAGGCTCTGTACACCTGTGGTGAAACATCCCTATTTATATACTCAACCCCCTCACAATAAAAGACAGCATCCCATGTGGCTTCCTAATCACTTGCTGTACCTGCAAGCTACGTTTTTATAATTCATGTGCCAGACTCTTCCCCACTTAAAAGTTTTGCAATCTTTCTCCATTTAAATAATGCTATCCTTTTCTGCTCCCTTTCTGCCAAAGTGTAGTACTTCACATTTTCTCACACTATACTCCCCATCTGCCATTTTATTTTTGTCCACTTGCTTAGCCTGTGGCATAGTGGCACAGTGGTTAGCGCTGCTACCTCACGGCGCCAAAGACCTGGGTTCAATTCCGGCCTAGGATCACTGTCTGTATGGAATTTGAACCCTTTCCCTGTGACTGCGTATGTTTTCCCTGGGTGCTTTGGTTTCCTCCCACAATCCAAAGATGTGTAGTTCAGGTTGAATGGCCATGATAAATTAACCCTAGTGTCAGGGGGATCAGCAGGGTAAATATGAGGGGTTACGGGAATAGGGCCTGGGTAGGTTTGTGGTTGGTGCAGACTCGATGCGCTGAATTCCTTCCTTCTGCACTGTAGGGATTCTATGATTCTATCCATTGTAAACTTTTTATGTCCTTCTCAGAATTTACGTTCTTATCTATCTTTTTATCAGCAAATTTGACAAAAAAAATCTTTGACCCTTTCATCCAAGTCACTTATATAGATTTTAAATAACTGGGGACCCAGGACTGATATGAGTGTCAGCACATTACTTACAGCTTGCCAAACCAAAAATGACCGATTTATCCCTACTCTCAGTTTCCTGATAGCCAACCAATCCTCTATCCTTGATATAATGCTACCCCCTATACCAGGAGCTCTTATTTTATATGGTAGCTTTTGATGTGGCACTTTATCAAATGCCCTTTGGAAATCCAAGTATGTCAAGCCTCCAGGTTCCCCTTCATCCCAGTTACTTGTTAATTCCCCAAAGAGTTCTGTTAAATAATCAAACATTGCTTCCCTTTCACAAAATCATGTTGATTCTGCCTATTTGTATGAAGATTTTCTGAGATGCCCTGCCACAACCTCCTTGATAATAAATTCTAGTATTTTCCCTGTGACAGATATTAGGTGATCTGGCCTGTAGATGCTTGCTTCCTCTTTCCCTCCTTTTGCCCTCAGTACTACAGTGGAGCCTGTGATTTTGTGGGAAAAGTTCGAGTCACGTGCTCGGCATTTCACAAAGACTTGATAAGAGTGCCCCAAACATATAGATTACCATCAACGCATTCACTGGAGTACAGCTCAAACCCATAATGCTCAGAGGAAAGAATGCTCCCACAGAGCCGCAGCTGACAGTGATTGTATTTGATTTTAATTCTACCTTGAATTTCAATTAAATTTGAATGCAGATACCTGAAATTGTGTCAAACCCATTTATACTGATCTTGAAACAGATATACAAACACAATAGGTCATCTTGAGGGGCTGTGTTCCCTTCAAAGTCTTCATGATGTGTTGTTCGGAGTTTGAGTAGTCGATCAGCTCCAGATGTAAATTCAAATCTGGCTACGTGTGTGCAAATTAATGCCATTTTTGTCTTTCCTGCAAGCCATTTGACTTGAGTTCTCTCAGTGACTGACTTACCCCATAATTCAGGCAAACTTCTCACTGAGACATCCTGCCCAGATCACCTTTTAAATTTTGATGTCACCTTTGCCACTTTCAGTTTATATTTAGACTGGACGCACGTCCTGTCAGATCAGAGTCTTTGCTTGTTTTCAGCGCAGCAGCTTACTCATTGCGTGGGGTAGGGTGAGGGTAATAAAATCTGGTGGGCTGGCACGGTGGCTCAATGGTTAGTCCTGCTGCCTCACAGCGTCAGGGACCCGGGTTCAATTCTGGCCTGTGTGTGGAGTTTGTACGTTCTCCTCCCCACAGGTCTGGGTGGGTTTCTCTGGGTGCTCCGGTTTCTTGCCACACTCTAAAGAAGTGTGTGTTAGGTTGATTAGTCATGCTCAATTGCCTCTTCATGTCAGGGATGTTAACAGGATGTTAACAGGGTTATGGGAATAAATAGGACTTATGTAGGACAGGGTTAAGTAGGACTGTTGTTGAAGTAGTCTTGATGGGCAAAATGGCTTCCTTCTACACTGTAGGGATCCAATGAAATCCTCATCTACTCTGACCCAGCAACACTTCCAGGTGACATGTACTTTCTCGACCTGACGCCATTCTGAATAATTTAAACATGAGACAGGCTTAAAAAGGCAATTGGATAAATACTTAAAGGAGACAAAAAAATAGAAAGGTGGAGAGTGGGACTGGCTGAATTGTACTTCAAAAGAGCTGCCATACACTTGATGATGAAAATAACCTCCTCCTGCACTTCATAATTCTATATTTTTTGCTCTTCAATCGAAGACTAATTAGGCCCCCAGTGTAAGGTGCTACAAAGATCAAAAAGGATGGAAAAGGAGAAATGTACATCAGTAAGTAATAGATGATGCCAAGTTTGGGTTAATAACCAATAGTTTGTACAGAGAAAGGGGAGGAGAGAGGACGAAAGAGGAGCTTTACTGTTTTCAGGTCTCCGCACAACCCAGAGGTTACCAGTGACCAGCCCTTGTGCCCAGGTTCCACAATAAAATCTCCCACAGCTTTTCCCTCTGTGTTGATGATAATCTATGTGTTTGGGGCACTCTTATCAAGCCTGCATGAAATGCCTAGCATGAATCTCCTGCTGCAATCCTGCTGTCACTGCATATGAATCTGGCAAATCCTTTAAATGTCACTTTGCATGATTTGGAAGGGCCAGGCACTGTTAGAAGCCTGGGAGACATGACACTGGGAGCAAGTAGATCACATTTACTTTGTACTATCCTTATAGTCTAGTACTATCCTCGCTGGGGTCTTTTAAAAGACTTCTGGATGAGTATATGGGGTTTAATGAGATTGAGGGTTATAGATAGGTCTGTAGGTTGGTAGGTGATGATGTGATCGGCGCAACTTGTGGGCCGAAGGGCCTGTTTGTGCTGTAGTGTTCTATGTTCTATGTTCTTATTCCCATGAATTGGGACTCAAGTAAGTTCAAATGATGCTAGAATATTCAACCCACCTATTTTAGCTCTCCCTTTGCAACCTGATATATGCTGTTCCCTCTCCAACCAGTATGGAAGGAATATATCAATATTTGAGTAATTTACTGTGCTACATACATCAGCCTGTGTCGGCTACTAACACTCTTGTCCCAAAGTCAAAATGTGGGTTCCAGTCTCAGGCACGTGATCTGTTCGATGAAATGTCAAATAAAGCTGTCTGTCCCAGTAATTCAGCAGGATACTAAAGATCCATAAGAACATAAGAAATAGGAGCAGGAGTAGGCCATCTGGCCCTTCGAGCCTGCCCCGCCATTCAGTAGGATCATGGCTGATCTGTCGTGGCTCAGTTCCACATTCCCGCCCTCTCCCCATAACCCTTAATCCCCTCGCTTATCAAAAACCCATCAACCCGCGTCTTAAAAATATTTAGCGAGGCAGCCTCCACCACTTCAATGGGCAGAGAATTCCAGAGATTCACCACCCTTTGAGTGAAGAAGTTCCTCCTCAACTCCATTCTAAACCACCCCCCCCCCTTTATCTTGAGGCTGTGCCCCCTAGTCCTACTGTCCTTTCTGAGTGGGAAGAGTCTCTCCACCTCTATCCTATCCATCCCATTCATCATCTTGTATGTCTCAATGAGATCTCCCCTCATTCTTCTAAACTCTGACGAGTATCCCCTGACAGTATTTAAAGAATGAGGAAGCCATTCAATTGTCCTGGCCACAATTCATTCCTTACACAATATATACATGTATCGGGTGTTGGTGAGACCACTACTGTAGTATTGTGTTCAGTTTTGGTCTTTTTATTTGAGGAAAGATGTGGTGGGATTGGAAGCACTACAGAGGAGGTTCACTAGATTGATTCCGGGAATGAAGGGGTCGATGTACGAAGAGAGATTAAACATTTTGGGCGTATGCTTGCTGGAGTTTAGAAGGATGAGGGGACATCTGATCAAGGTGTATGAAATACTAAAAGGGAACTGGTAAAATAAATGCAGAACAAATGTGTTCTCTTATGGGGCAATTTAGAACAAGGGCTCACAGTTATAGTTTGAGAGACGGTAGATTTAAAACTGAGGTGAGGAGGAACTCCTTCTTGCAGGAGGTGGTGAATTTATGGAACTTATTTCCCCACAGTGTGGTGGAGCCTGAATCATTGAATTCAGGAAGGAGATAGATATATTTCTAATAAAAAAGGGATAAAGAGATATGGGGAACAGGTGGATTTGAGACCAGGGACAGATCAGCCATGAGCTGATTGAATGGCAGAGCAGGCTCGAAGGACTGAATTTGCCTACTTCTGCTCCTAATTCCTATGTTCCCTGTGTGGTCCTGCGTGTAACACACTTTCCCGTGTAACAACCTAATGCACTTCAAAACAATTCATTGCATGCCGACTTCTCTGAAATGTGATGATGTACCATGAATGTACATTTCTCTCTAGCACGTTTAATAGCTGCAGTCCCTTTTGTTTGTAGGGCCTCATTTCATCTGTTATATTTCAATTCCAATTGTGCTACTGTTAACCATCTATATTTGGACCAATGGTACCTCCAACAATCAGAATTATTACACCTGCTAAGATAGTGTCACTGTTCCACAGCCCCTCAGAGTTAGGGTCTCATTGTGCACACAACCAAATTCCCTTCACGTCGTTGCAGCTAGAACCAAATAATAAGTAATGAAAACAATTCTGATCAAATGGGCAGCATGGTGGTTAGCACTGCTGCCAGGGACCTGGGTTCAATACCCAGATGGTCACTGTTGTGGGGAGTGTGCACATTCTCCCCGTGTCTGTGTGGGTTGCCTCAGAATGCTCCGGTTTCCTCCCACAGTCCGAATGACGTGCTGGTTAGGTTCATTGGCCATGCTAAATTCTCCCTCAGTGTACCCGAACAGGCGTCAGAGTGTGGCAACTGGGAGATTTTCACAATAACTTCATTGTAGTGTTAATGTAAGCCTACTTGTGACACTAATAAACAAACGTGAAAAAAAAACAGAATCTGCTACATGTGCTAGCTTGGTTGTTTGGCCATGCCAATTTGCCCCTTAGTGTCAGGGGAATCAGCAAGGTAAATACGTGAGGCTGCGTCGATAGGGCCTGGGTGGGATTGTCGTCGGTGCAAGCTTGATGGGCTGAGTTGCCTCCTTTTGTACTGCAGGGATTCTATGATTCTATGGTTGGCCTGTGTCACTCTATGCAAACTAATCACAGAATTATCTAGTGAGAGTCAAGTGTACAAAGGAGACAACTGAACTTGGTCACACTCTCAAGGCATTTATCCAGCCTGTATTAAGGCAACAAGTCTCGCTATAATTGGAAATCACCACAGAGAAGTTAAATTTAACTTTTAATGAAAAAAAAGCCAGCTTTTCCTTGCAAGTAATGAACTGCCATGTAACTTTGAAATGTGCAATTTCTAAGGATATGACTTTGTTAGCCGGATCTTTAATTGCGAACAAAAAGTGACATGCGCCAATTACTCATTAATAGGTGAATTTTACGCCCTTCAAAACGCATCAGATAGAAAATGAGCTAACTTTCTATGGTTTTTTTTTAAAACTGAAAATAAAAAGCAGCAGTGATGAAACAGAACAATTTTTGATTTCGTCAGCAAAGTCGCTAATGACTCTTTTTTAACTACAGGACTCGTGGAATTGGATTATTAAGCACGGTTTTCATGAAAAGGAGCACGAATTTCACCAAAACAGTTTTCAGTCTCATTTCATTCAGGGCCACAACCTGACTTCAAAATTAGCTGGAGCAACACAAATCAAGTCACACCTGCACAGTTCAACAAATGCCCGCCTGGAGATTCCTCAGGTTAATGTGTTTATGTGTGGTGGTGTGCACAATTGAGACACCTGCTTCAGATATCTCTGTGTTAGCTACGGTGCAATTATTAATTATGCAAAAAAAAGCCTTGTTCATGTCTTGAGAGCCAGTATCAAACAATGACCATGGACTCCCTACAATCCCATTCGGCCCATCGAGCCTGCACTGATAGCAATCCCAACCAGGCCCTATTCCCGTAAGTCCATATACTTACCGTGCTAATTTACCCTGACACTGAAGGACAATTTAGCATGGCCAGTCAACCTAACCCGCACATCTTTGGACTACGGGAGGAAACCAGAAGAAACCCATGCAGACACAAGGAGAACGTACAAACTCCACACAGTCACCCGTGGCCGGAATCGAACCCGGATCCCTGGTGCTGTGAGGCAGCGATGCTAACCACTGTGCCACCGTGCCACCCTCATCATCTCAATCACCTTCCCTCACACAGCAGGAACCTTTAGCATTGTTTGACTTTAGGAAACAGGGGTAATACGGATCTTTGTCAGATATTGTACAGCACGTGTTGGGAAAGGAAACTGACGATTGGTTTAGCAGAAAACTACCGGCACAAGTTCACCATCATTTAGAATTTGCCAACTGCTCCTTTTACAGGCAATACCCTCCTGCCCTCTCAGTTACACCTGGAGCCTTGCTTGGTTGCGTGGACACTTTCTTTGAGGTGCTTGCTTTTCTGCCTGTCGGTTGAAAGGGACATGGAATGCATGTCAGCACGACTCTGAAAAGCCAGCACTGACAGTCTGAATGCAAGTGATTGCTTTTCATATGCTGTGGCTCCTCTCGCTTGATTCCCTGATGCTTTATGACAGACTTGCTGAGACAAAGCCTTAATCAATTCTCAGCTGAGCAGTGACAAATGCTGTTATGTCAGAAGCAATATGGACCAGGCAGAATAAAACAAACGCAAGCCTGAGGCATTGGCAAACGAGTCGCACTTAGTAATACTAGAAAAATGGGGTCTAATTAACTGAGTAATTTTAATTTTTTTCTTCATAACACACATGCGCTCAACAGAATATCTTTCAATATTTATTGAACAATTGCAGCTGTCAGCAATCCATGAGCTAATTAATCACTTACATCACTTTTTTTTTCAGTAAATGAATTGCTTTGACATTAGGTTAATCACAAAACTAGTTTCCTGCCTATTAGTGGGGAACTGCACTTCTCCATTCTCCCTCATTGTCCTAGCATTGGGCTAATTGCCTTGAAAGGTCTATTTACTTGTGGGTTTTTTTTAAATAACATAATTCAAACAGCTCGAGGGCATTGATAACATTTTGAAAAATTAATAAATGAACGGGCCCCAAGGTTCTTGCTAACCCTGAAGCAGTTGTGACCACGGATTTCATGTTTAACAGCATTTTGGCCACCTTTGCCTCTAAGGACCAATAACCAACCAACCAAATATTGTTTAAGGATTAAATTATTACCTTAATTTCTCCTGAGGTTCAAATTGTTTCCACCTTGTGTTCTCTTTCTTTTTCATTTTAATCTAATGGTAATGTCACTGGACCAGTAATACAGAGACCCTTGTTAAGCTCAGGGAGCAATAGTTCTAACCCTGCAACTGGTGGAATTTGGATCCAGTTAATAAATCAGAAATTGAATGCTGGGTGATTGTGAAACTATCATTGATTGGTATAAAAACCTATAGGTTCATGAGGGTGATCCTGGGAAGCTTGAGGAGTGTTTGAGGACTCTGGATCTGTACTCACTGGAATTTAGAAGGATAAGGGGAGATGGATTTCATTGAAAAGTTCAGAATACTGTGAGGCCGGGATAGAGTTGACATGGGAAAGATACTTCCTTTAGTAGGCAAGGCTACGTTCCGAGGGTACAACCTCAGAGTAAAGGAACGACACTTCAGAACTGAGATGAGGAGGAATTTCTTCAGCCAGAGGGTGGTGAATCTGTGGAATGCATTGCCACCGAAGGCTGTGCAGGCCAGGTCATTGAGTGGATTTAAGACAGAGATAGATAGGTTCTTGATTAGTCAAGGGATCAAAGGTTATAGAGAAAAGGCGAGAGAATGGGGTTGAAAAATGTATCAGCCATGATTGAATGGCAGAGCAGATTTGATGGGTCAAGTGGCCTAATTCTGCTCCTATATCTTACGGTTCTGTATTCTTATATGGTTCACTCATGCCCTTCAGGAAAGGAAATCTGCCATCCTTACCTGTTCTGGCTTACGTGTGACTCCAGATTCACAATACTTAAAGTTTAAAATGCCCTTGGAAATTGCCTAGCAAATCATTCAGTCCATGGGCAATCAGGGAGGGGCAACAAATACGGCTCTTGCCAATGATGTCTATAACTTGGGAATGAATTTTTTAAAAAGTGCTGTAATATATTATTCTACATGGTCTCCGCAGAGACAGGTCCAGCGATAGGCATGGGTTTGAGACCAATGTAGCTACTTGATATTAAACACAATGCTGACATTGGAAGAGGGTATTCCTGCAGTGATGGGAGAGGGAGTTGAGGAGGGCACAATCTCAGGTTAAAGGGATGATCCTTTAAAATAGAGATGAGGAGGAATTTCTTCAGCCAGAGAGCGGTGAATCTGTGAAAATCCTTGCCACAGAAGGTTGTGGCAGCCAAGTCATTGAGTGTCTTTAAGACAGAGATAGATAGGTTCTTGATTAATAAGGGGATCAGAGGTTATGGGGGAAAGGCAGGAGAGTGGGGATGAGAAAAATATCAGCCATGATTGAATAGCAGAACAGACTCAATGGGCCAAGTGGCCTAATTCTGCTCCTATGTCTTATGGTCTTAATGGGGATTATAGGAGTAGTGATTGCATTTATATAGCATCTTTCATCATCACCAGAATCTCAATGTGCTTTATAGGCATCTAATTGCTTTTAAAATATTATAGTTTCACTATTATACTGTGGCAAGCACAGTAGTGGGATGTGAACCCACCAGGATTGGCCTGCTGTGTGCAACCCAGAAAAAAATACCAGATCATTAAAAAAATATTGTTTTCTGTTTGTCTTTGTCTTGTCACCAGATAGGAAATATTGAAAGTGGGGTTGGGCGGAGGCTGTTTGTCTGACAGCTAACCATCACCCAGTTGTGTATTAAATCTTCTGGCTTTCCAATTGGTGCAAAAAGGCAGTGCGATAGAAAGATGGATGCATTAGCTGACTAATGGCTAGGGTGGGTGGGGGCAAGTCATGTGCCAAAATAACCAAAATAACTTAGTTACAATTTGGAATGCCACAGAGCAGCCAATTGATGCACAGCAAGATCCCACAGTGCGATAGTAGCCAGGTAATCTGTTGGTTGAAGAATTAATATTGACCAGGACGTTGAGAAGAGTTCCTCTGCTCCTCTCCAACATTGTGGGATGTTTTACATTCACCTCAGAGGGATGGTTGGCCCTTTGTTTTACATCTCATTCAAAAGTCAGCACCTAGAATTATAGGATCCCACAGTGCAGAAGGAGGCCATTCGGCCCACTGAGACCGTATCAAGCGCAATACAACCCAGGCCTTATCTCTATAACCACATGCATTTACCCTAGCTCGTCCCCTTGACACAAATGGGCAATTTAGCATGGCCAATCCATCTAGCCCACACACCTTTGGACAGTGGGAGGAAACCAGAGCACCCAGAGGAAAACTATGCAGACGAGAGGAGAATGTGCAAACTCCACACAGATCGTAACCCAAGCGGGGAATTGAACCCGGGTCCCTGGCACTGTAAGGCAGCAGTGCTAACCATTGTGCTGCCGTGCCACCCAAGATCAGAAAATTCCACCGGAGGTCAATGGACCTTTTGCGTGGTCCTGTCCCGCCCGCTATGATTTCCTGTCCTGTGTGGGACAGGAAACTTCCACCTGTAAAGCCAAACAGTGCAGAAAAAAACCCTTTTGCCCAATGCAAATGGGAAATTACATTGAGGCCCCTTAGAGAGCCCTGACAATTTTCTTTGCTTTCATTTGTAAAAAGAGGCAACTGGTTCCCACAAATCTAACATGAAAATATGGTTCCCTGACAAGCTACAACTTTATAATAGAACATTGCTGTGGGCACGATATTTGCAATGTAAATAATTCATTCCATTATGGAGTGGGGCAGAGGTGAGGCGAGGGGAGAGTGGCAGACAGATGTTTCTTTTCATGTATCCCCTTTGAGAAAGGATACCTCACCTGGGATTCCATTTGAAAACCGGCTTTTATTTTGGTGTAAGCATCAAGACTGTCTACCAAGAGTGAAAAGTAGTCTGACTGGCAGAATGCCACCGAGGTAATCAAAAGAGACAGATTTAGTGGAATATGCATCTGCGGTCAGGAGAAAGGCTTCGCTGGCTAATCCTTGATCAGTCTAAGTTGAAATTTCTCCTCCTCACCTTTTTTCAAGGGAATTATTTGCTTTTCAATTACTTTCATCCAAGCTGACATTTCCTTTTAAACTTCATTCCCACCTTTCAGATGAGACATTAAGCCGAGACCCTGTCTGTCCCCTCAGGTGAATGTAAAAGATCCCATGGCACTATTTTGAAGGGGATGTCTCCCCCCCTATGCCCTGGCCAATATTCAGCCCTCAGTCAATGTCACAAAAACAGATTACTTGCTCATTATCACACTGGGAGCTTGATGCACACAAATTGGCTGCAATGTTTCCAATAATATAAAAGTGACCCCACATTAGAAGTACTTCAGTGGCTGCCAAGCACTTTGAGGCGTTCACTGGTCATGGAAGACACAATGCAGATGTAACTCTATCCATTTCTGCGCAGCAAAACCAAGCTCCCCATTTTCTTTCTTGACTTTCTTCATGTTGTTTTTGCCTCACCCTGCTCCAGGTGCCATTCCCCGTCTGAGATGACCATGGCGCTGCAGTGAGAAAAGTGCCCTCCTGTGACGCTAGTGTACCTTTAAGAGATTTTTTTAAATCAGGATCTGACAGTCAGTTTTTCTCAGCTCCCAGCTTTAGCTGATGTCATTATGTTGTCAGGCTGACTATGATGAGTCCTTTTATTGCTACTTAAGTGGATTAAATGGGATTGTTTGTGTTTACTCTGGGATTAGTTTTATGATCCTGCATTGTTATGAGGACGTTCATGTGTCTTTGGACAGATTTTCTTTCATTCTCAGTTCTGAGCTGCAGTTTAGTTTTAGAAGAGACAGCAAGCTCAAAATAAATGTTTTCCCTCTCTCCCTGTTGTTTTGAAAATTCTGTTGGTTAGCTAAAAACGAGATCTTGTTTTCCTGAAGGTGAAAATCTGTTGTTTTTGGGGGCTGGACCAGAATCTCTCTGGCATTTTGAGAAGCTGTCCTGTCTTCAAACTTTTCAGAGTGAATCCAGAGAATGGCAGACTTTGAACAAAGAAATCAATTTCCATTGTTACATGAGCAGTCAACTTCACCGTATTGAACCTGTTTTAAGGGTTTTGTTTATGACAAGGGTTTTGGTTTTGATTGGAACACATTAGAAATCTTTGTTCAGGGCTATGATTGTTTGTTTCATGTTGATAAATGTTCTTGCTAATTTTTTTACTATACATGTTAACCATATTCTTAAATTAACTTTGTTTGATAAAAGCTCTCTAGTGGGTCACTTGAATCATACCTGAAGTGAAACAAACATGCTTACCCTAGCCAAATCCAAGATGTAAAACATACGGTCCAGGCGAGCTCCATAGAATGCTTTGGAGTTTTTCTTTACCTGATACGTAACATCTCCTGTGTATTATTATTTCAACACTTCAAGCGGTTGTGTCCCTTGGCCAGCCTGTCACCGTCCCCAGATGATCTTCAATCATGATTTCTGATAGCCTGCCCAGCAATCTATTCATGCCCTCCAGGAAATGATCATTTACTTCATGATGTCTGGTGCTTCTGGAACTTTCACTGGCAGCAAAGCAAGCCAACTTCCTCTTACTTATCACCGGTGATTTCTTGCATTGCTATTGCATTGCTTCTTGGGCTCCTAATGATGCAGCGCTGTTTGATAAAGCTCTGACAATTGAATGCACTGAGGTATCGATTCTCATAACATTGACTACATTGGGTGGGTTCTACTTTAGACAGGTGAGCCATTTGTTCAGATTATCACATGAAACAGTGATGAAGAACATTTTCCTCACTGGGTCGCAAGGGACTCGTACATTCCAGTTGCTCACACTGACTTTAAAAATACTTGGATTTTCCCAGCTCTTAACTTCTGAAGAGTTTGGCGATTAAATTTTGAGATTTTTTTCAACGTACTGGAGTTTTTAATCTGCATTTTCATTATCTCTCTAGCTCCAAGAGGTTGCAGTGGTCTGGGTGGATGGAGAGTCTATGATGCATCATAAGTGTTTGCAATATGCCAAATGAGTCAGAAGGACTTTTCTAGTCCTTCATTTTCTTCTATTTGTATGGAATTACCTGAGTCTAAGAGGCTGTAGTTATGTAGAAAAATTTCAGAAGCATTCATGCAAGCAATTAGTGTATTTTGCACTGCAGTGTGTTTTCCTTAGAATCATAGAGTTATAGACATTTACAGCATGGAAACCAGGCCCTTCGGCCCAACTTATCCACATCATCCCTTTTTTAAACCACTAAGCTAATCCCAGTTGCCTGCATTTGGCCCATATCCCTCTATACCCATCTTACCCATGTCACTCTCTGAATTCTTTTTAAAAGACAGAATTGTACCTGCCTCGACTGCTACCTCTGGCAGCTTGTTTCAGACTCTGAGTGAAAAAGTTACCTTTCTGGACACTTTTGTATCTCTTCCCTCTCACCTTAAACATATACCCTCTAGTTTTAGACTCCCCTATCTTTGGGAAAAGATATTGAGTGTCCAGCTGATTTATGCCCTTATTATTTTATAGACCTCTATAAGATCACCCCTCAGCCTTCTATGCTCTAGAGAAAAAAAAACCCAATCTATCCAGCCTCTCCTTTAGAGCTCAAACCACCAAGTCCTAGTAACATCCCAGTAAATCTTTTCTGCACTCCTAATTTAATAATGTCCTTTCTATAATAGGGTGACCAGAACTGTACACAGTATTCCAAGTGTGGCCTTACCAATGCGTTATACAACGTCAACAAGACGTCCTTTCACTGAATTATCCTGATTTTCATTTCTACTTCTACTTATTCTTTTAACGTATGACAAAATATTTGTCATACATTTGCTCTTTTTATCAATAATGCAGCTTGTGGTTATAATAATTATACTTATTGTAATTTTGTAGCAGTCAATATTTAGCAGCTCAATCTTTACTTATCAACTTGCGAGTTTTAAAAGTTCATTCTTGGAATGTGGGGATTAATTGCCCCCTTTAATTGCCCTTGAGTGTTTGACCATAAGGGGGATCTATTAGTCATTGGTCATTTCAGATTTAAGAGTCAGCCATCTTAGTGTCGGGCAAGAACCAGGAGCCAGATCAGAAAGGTTTCCAATAACCATCAGCTGGAATCTTGTGTCACAGAAAATTCTAGAAATGCTGGGCAGGTCTGGCAGCATCTGTGAAGAGGAAAACAGTTAGTGTTTTGAGTCGAACTCTTCTTCAGAACTTCAACTCTGATGAAGAGTCATACGGACTCAAAACATTAACTCCATTTCTCTCTCTACAGATACTGCCAGACCTGCTGAGTATATTGAAAACTTCCCGGTTTCCTTTTATTTTGGACTTCTTGTATCCAGTGTTTCGATTTAATTTTAGATTCTCATCTCAGCTTTTTTGGGAAAACAAACCAAAATTAAATTCTCAAATTACTGTGGTGGGATTCAGACTCAGATTCTCTTGATTCCTTAAACCTATTTGTTTAACAACTGCACAACTGATTGGCATTGAAAGAACATATATATATATATATATGAGTCTCTGTTGTGAATGGTGAGTTCAAATCACTGTATAAATTGCATTGTTCTTCCCCAAGCACAAACTCAATATAGTCATAGAATCTTGGAATCCCTACAGTGCAGAAGGAGGCCATTCAGCCCATCGAGTCTGCACCGAACACAATCCCACCCTGGCCTATTCCCATAACCCCACATATTAACCCTGCTAATCCCCCTGACACTAAGGGTTAATTTAACATGACCAATTCAACCTAATTTGCACAACTTTGGACGGCGGGAGGAAACCGGAGCACCCGGGGGAAACCCACGCCGTGCAAACTCCACACAGACAGCGATCCGAGGCCGCAGTTAAATCCCTGGCACTGTGAGGCAGCAGTGCGAACCAGCTGTGCCACCGTGCCATCCCAGCGTGCCACCACTTCTGGATAACCCTCAAAGTGTAACCAGAGGCTGTGGATTACCTCTAATATTTCCCAGTCAGAATGCAATGCTTTTGCAAGTGCTGAGGCTTAATAACGTTAATGTCCATCAGCCCTAAAGCCGACAACAAGCTTGTATTCCAGTATCATGAATAGCCAACATTTAATTAACGGCTCATTGATCCATTAGCACAGTTCTATTCTGATCTGAAAAAAAATTGTGTGCAGTGCCCAGTGCACCTCCACATCTTATCTCAAAACACTGCAAGGTTTTAAGATCTATATTGATTTACTTTGAAGCCTTGTGATCCAGGCCCTCATACCAATTAATTTGGGGGATCAAAAGCTTGTCTGTTCCATAGTTGACTGCGCTTTAGCCTGCTGTTGTCATCCGGTCAAATAATAAGGCAGTATGTGGAGTGCTCAATGACAAGCTTGTTCTTTTATTTATCAATTCCTCTTTCTCTCTCTCTCCCTGTTCCGTTCTGTGGTTTATAACTCGCAACATTTGTACAGTCCTTGCCAAAACTGCTTTATGAAATTTGTTCCGCGTTATACTTAGCTGCAGAGGAGAACTGCATTGAACCTGAAATCTATGCTTGTTCTCACCTTGCCGAGATTGAGGGAGAACTTGACTTCCTTCAGACTTTTTCCCGTAAACACTTGCCAACTTAATTAAGACCGGCATGTAGTTTTAAGTTTTAAGTTTATTTATTATTAACACTGCAATGAAATTATCCCCTAGCCGCCACACTCCAGCATCTGTTTGGGTACACTGAGCCAATGCACCTGACCAGCACATCTTTACAAGCTGTCTATCTTGAGGCTAAATACATTTTAAGAATCTTATAAAGGCTGGGTTAAGCCACAGCTAGAATATTACATCATAATATTGTATAAAATGTAAAGTTACCATAGTTCCATGTGACTATAGGCTGCTTTCCCCTTTGAGGCGAAGAGCTGACATGTGGTGATTTAACCTAAGGATCACCACATCTCAGATGAGAGGCAATGTTAAGAAGGCAGAACCTTCATGAATAACCTCAGCCAGTTTGGGAATTGAATCCACGCTGTTGGAGGCACGGTGGCACAACGATTAGCATATTGCCTCACAGCACCAGCGACCCGGGTTTAATTCCACCCTTAGGTCACTGTCTGTGTGGAATTTGTACGCTCCCCCCCCCCCGTGTCTGCATGGGTTTCTTCCGGGTGCTCCAGTTTCCTCCCACAGTCCAAAGATGTGTGGATTAGGTTGATTGGCCATGCTACTGTCAGGGGGATTAGCAGGGTAAATAGTAGGGCCTGGGTGGGATCAGACTTGATGGGCCAAATGGAATTCTAGGGCATTGCTTTGCATCATAAGTCAACTGTCCAGTCAACCAACCCTCATAATACAGTACTACTTGCAGGGAAGTTATGGTGAACCTATATAAAATTTTGATTAGGCAACAACTTGAACATTTTGTTCTGTTTTAGTCGCCACACTTTAAGATGGATTTGAAAGTGCTTGTGATTGTGCAATGAAGATTGACTGGAGGAGTATCATTGAATCACAGTATCCTTACAGTGTAGAAGGAGGCCATTTGGACCATCGAGCCTGTACCGACAACAATCCCACCAAGGCCCTAACCTTCTAACCCTACGTATTTACCCTGTAATCCCCCTGACGCTCAGGGGCAACTTACCATGGCCAATCCACTGAACCCTTGGAGTAGTTTCAGAGGCGAGGAATTTTAGCTAATAGGTTAGAGAAAATGGGGTGTACTCCTTAGAGTGAAGTAGCTTGCAGAGAGACTGGATAAAGGTGTGCAAAATTATGGCAGGTTAATTAAGGTAGACAAAGAAAAGTTGCTGGCACAATGACTCAGGTGAGTGAAGGTTTTGGGAAAGAGCTACAGCAGAGGGTATGTGAAGAAGTTTTATTAAGCAGCATGATTTGGAACTCATTGCCCGCGAGGGGGCTGGAAGCAAATGATGAGTGATTTCAAGAGAAAAATGGAAGGAAAATATACCTGTGGGATTGACTGTGTTGCTCTGCAGAGAGCTGGCATGAACACAATGGGCTGAATGACTTCCCTTTGCCCCATAATGACTGGATAAATTGGATTCTCTGACCTCGCTCGCAACCGGGATTCTTCCCCGTTCCACTGCAACGAACGGAGATTTGGCTGAGCGCCAATTTCTGTGTCCTCGCTGGCAACCGTGGGGCAGAAACGGCTGGAGAATTCCTGCCGATAACTCAACGTGGTTCCAGAAATCACTACTCGCCCAACTCTTCGAGAAAGGCTAAACCTATGAAGGCCTCATAGGCGTGGCCACTGAGGTGGTCTATGGGTAATTCAAACATTTGCCTTGCCTTAAATTCTGTGAACAATTTAGAGCTTTAAATTTTCTTTCCTTTTAGTTCATGTGAGAGCTGCAAAATTGATTTTCACATCTCCTGAGATTAAAGCATAGAATCAAAGAGAAAAAAAAAACACTTCTTAATTCTTAGAATTTCAGGCGACGAATCAGATAAAGGAACTGGATTTTTTTTCCTCTCAGAATTCTTATCTTTTTTTCAGAAAACCTGTGACGGTCCTCAGAGAATTAACTATCCAAATCTGATCCATTAGGAATAATTATGAATATTTTGTTCCCTCATTATTATTCATTATCAGTGGGCAGACCAGCCAACAGTTACATAAGGAGTACACTGGCATGTTAGAAACAAAGTAATGGCAATGCTTTTAGAATAATTTAACAACCCAAATGATTGTTAATGACTGGAAGATGAAATTTTGGTTGGGGAAAGATCACAGATAGACTCCTCAATCTAATTCATATTTTAAATTAAGAGATAACAAGGGTACTTCAATAACTGTGGGAGATTTTAATCTTTGTATAGAATCCCTACAGTACAGAAAGAGGCCATTCAATCCATTGAGTCTGCACCGACCACAAGCCCACCCAGGCCCTACCCCATATCCTTACATATTTTATCCACTAATCCCTCTAACCTACACACCTCATGACACTAAGGATTCATTTAGCACGGCCAATCAAACCTTACCTGCACATCTTTCAGACTGTGGGAGGAATCCGGAGCATCCGAAGGAAACCCACGCAGACCCGAGGAGAATGTGCAAACCCCACACAGACAGTGACCCAGGCTGGGAATCAAACCCAGGTCCCTGGAGTTGTGAAGCAGCAGTGCTAACCACTTTCTACTGTACTGCCCATAACGTGGATGAATCAAGTTAGTGAAGGTAGCCTGGAAGATCCATTCATAGAGTGTATTCGGGACAGTTTCTTAGAACAATACATTCTAGAACCAACCAGGGAACAGGCTATTTTTAACTGGTAACATGTAATGAGACATGTTTAATAATGACCTTGCGGAGTGATAATAACGTGATAGTTCACATTCAGTTTGAGGGTGAGAAATTTGGGTCTGAAACCAGTGTCTGAAACTTAAATAAAAACAATTACAAGAGGACGACGACCATTAAATCCACAGGAAGATTAGTCATATTTTAACTCACCCCAATTAATTTGCCATTCCAGATCGACAGGGAAGGAAGTGGGTGATGTGGGTAATTTTAACTCCAACAAACAGGGGTAGGGGGACAGTGGGGAGAATTGAGGGTAGGTGCAAAAAATTTCCAAGCTGCCTCATAACTATCCACTTCCACTTTTAAGAGGTCAATCAAACTTTCAGGAGGGATTTAGTCACTGAGATCTTTAGAGGGGGCTGAATATGCCTCCATTTTTAACAGTCTTCTTTTATTTTTAGCCAATTTTGGCTGAGTTTTGCAGAACTTGGGAATCTCGGCAAGTAGACGGAGGTGAGAAAGGCCAGATCCACAAGGTAAGTACATTTACAGCACTGCTTGTGAGCCAAGAGAAACGGGAACATTTGCCTCTGGCACACCAAGGCTAATTCTATAGCCACTGCACAAAATCAGAAAATTCTTACAACATAAGGGAGACTGTTCAGCCCATCATATCTGCATCATCTCTAGAAATGGGTGTTTCATATTGTGATAGTCTCCCACCTCCTCCCTAACTTGCACATTCTTCCTTGTTAGATGGGAGTCTTCTGAATGCATCAGTTGAATTTGACTCCACCACACACTCAGGTCATGCATTCCAGAAACCAGTTCCTGCATCAACACCCACATGATGCTTTTGCTTCTTTTGCCAATTAGTTCAAACTTGTGCCCTGTCATTATCGATCCTTTTTATAAGTGGGAACAGTTTCTCCCTCTTTACTCTGCCCAGATCTCTCCTGTATCCCAAACCAATCTTACATCCTTTGACTCTGTCTACACTTCCCACTGCCTCGGAAAAGCAGCCAGCACCCTGGACATTCTCTCTTTCAGCTTCTTTCGTCAGAAAAAGATACAAAAGTCTAAGGTCACGTACTAACCGACTCAAGAGTAGCTTCTTACCTGCTGCTGTCAGACTTTTGAATGGACCTATCTCACACTAATTTGATCTTTCTCTACACCCCCTAGCTATCACTGTAATGCTACATTCTGCACTCTCTCCTTTCCTTCTCTATGAACAGTATGTTTTGTTTATACAGCACGCAAGAAACAATATTTTCCACAATGACAATTAGTACATTATCACATGTACTGATACATGTGACAATAATAAATCAAATCAAATCAAATCAAACCGTGGTTTTGAATACCTCAATCTCAGGCCTTCTTTTCTCCAAGGGAAACACTCCTAACCTTCAATCTATCTTCATAACTCAAGTTCTTCATCTCTGGAACCATTCTTGTGAATCTTCTCTGCAACTTCTCCAGTGCCTTCACATCCTTCCTGAAGTGAAAGATCAAGAACTGGACATAGTTCTTCAGTTGAAGGCAAACTAGTGTCTCATACAAGTTCAGCATAACCTCCCTGCCCTTGTACTCTATGTCCCTATTAAGGGAGCTTAAGATATTTAAGCTTATGCTTTATTAACAACTCTTAACCTGCTCTGGCACCTTCAATGGCTTGTGTACACATGCACTGATGTCCCTTCTCTCTTGCATCCCTTTATTTTCTATTTTCTTTCCAAGTTCTTCTAACTGAAATGAATCACCTCTCTTTTCCGTGCATTGGACTTCACCTGCCACCTATCTGCCAACTCTTTTATGTCCCTTTGAAGTTCTATGCTATCCTCTTCACAGTTCACAATGTTGTCAGATGCCAGACCTCAACTCGATTACATGGCTGGAGAAGGCAATGGTAGACTGATAAAAGATAGAATATGTCTAAGAGGCCAGAACTGGGAGGAGTACAGAGCGTTGTAGGGCTGGAGGAGATTACAGAGAGATAGGGAGGATGGGGACTTGAGGAAGAATTGGAAGCCAAAAGGAGAATGTTATTCTTGAGGTATGACTAAAATGCGAGCTAACACAATTTGGCTGTCACAGGGGTGAGCATGGTGGCACAGTGGTTAGCACTGCTGCCTCATAACACCAAGGACCTAGGTTCAATTCCGGCCTCGGATCACTGTCTGTGTGGAGTTTGCACATTGTCCTTGTGTTTGCGTGTGTTTCTTTCGGTGCTGTGGTTTCCTCCCACAGTCCAAAGATGTGCAGGTTACATTGATTGGCCATGTTAAATTGACCCTACTGTCAGGGGATCAGCAGGGAAAGTGTGTGGGGCTACGGGAATCGGGGCTGTGTGAGACTGTAGTCGTGCAAACACAATGGGCTGAATGGCCTCCTCCTTCACTGAAGGGATTCTGTGAACGGGATTTTGTTCTGGTCAAGCAACAAAGTTTTCCTTGAGCTGAAGTTCACAAAAGATGCCCTCATCAAGGTCTCAATCATTTCGATAACTTGCCAGCAAAATGTCAGGCTCCTGTTTGTAATGTGGTGGCGAGCTGTGTTTTTGCTCATTTAAAAAGAATAACAGGTGACAGTTGTATGCTGTTATGTGGATGGCAGCCAATTTTCTGCTTTGTAGTGCCACCATCTTCTGTGTACACTTGGCATGGTTCCTGGCTTCTGATATGTGTGACCTATCTTCCCCAGACAGACCGCAGTTTTACTTTGGTACTTAATTCTAGTTTATTAACACTATATATTAGATCGGTAACAGACTAGAAATATCTCTCCTGAGCACAATGTGTTTCACCCTCTCCCTCTCTGACTGCTGATCTCAAAATATATCATTGTCTACATTACCTATTGGCCTACCTGCCCTATTAACTCATGACTCTCCATTTTGGCCCTCTACTTTTAGATCACTGGGTTAAGGTGGTGTTGTGATTCTGTTCACGGACTAGTAATCCATAGAATCGTAGAATTTTAGGAGTGGGCGGCATGGTGGCACAGTGGTTAGCACTGCTACCTCACAGCGCCAGGGACATGGGTTTGATTCCCAGCGTGGATCACTGTCTGTATGGATTTTGCACATTCTCCCCATGTCTGCATGAGTTTCCTCCGGATGCTCCGATTTCCTCCCACATTTTGAAAGGCATGCTGGTTAGGTACATTGACCCGAACAGGCATCGGAGTATGACAACTAGGAGAATTTCCCAGAAACTTCACTGCAGTTTTAATGTAAGCCTTACTTGCAATTAATAAATAAACTAAAAAAATCCATACAGAGCAGAAGAAGCTATTTGGCCTATTGAGTCTGTACCAACTCTGACACAGGGGATGAGATTTTACAACCTTGCCTGTCCCG
This sequence comes from Carcharhinus amblyrhynchos, assembly GCF_965287045.1. Lineage (NCBI taxonomy): Eukaryota > Metazoa > Chordata > Chondrichthyes > Carcharhiniformes > Carcharhinidae > Carcharhinus > Carcharhinus amblyrhynchos. The sequence goes on along the minus strand of NC_137333.1, from coordinate 6,065,819 downwards.
GAACCGCAAAATCCGAGGTCAACAGATCTTCCCACGGTCCACCCCTCACCCGCTCCGATTCCCATGGCAGGCAAGAAGGTAAAATTCCAGCAAATACCTTAGCCAATCTCTCTCCCTTGCCCTATCCTCCTAACCCCATGGCTAATCCCTGTAACCTACACATTTTGGGACACTAAGGGGCAATTTAGCATCACCGCTCTACCCAACTTGCATATCTTTGGAGTGTGGGATGAAACTGGAGCACCCAGAGGAAACCCATGCAGACACGAGGAGAAAATGTAGACTCCACACGGACACTCACCAGAGGGGGATATGGTGGCTTGGTGGTAAAGTTAGTCGATACATAATTCAGAAGCTTATGCTAATGGTCTTCAGACATGGGTTCAAATACCACCGTAGGAGCTGGTGGGATTTAAATTCAATTAATTATTAAATCTGGAAAATAATGATCTTGGATTGTTGCATAGATCCTTTCGAGAAGAACATCTGCCGAACTTACTTAGGCTGATCTATGTGTTACTCCAGATTGACCAAACAAGCCGGTTGGTTCCACCTTGGCTTTTACTTTGTTGAAAGATTTAGTAGGGGTGCTCAGGATCATCCCATACAGGCTGGTATGTGTCACACCGCTCTGTGTTCCAATGCTTTGGGGAAATGGATTCAAATCCCACCATGGCAGCTGATGGAACATGGAGTTCAAAATTAGTCTCAGTGAATGGTAATTATGAAACTATCCTTTGGCTGCTGTGAAAATCTATCTGGTTCACCAATGTCCTTTAGGGAAGGAAATCTGCCATCCTCACCTGGTCTGGCCTAAATGTGACTCCAGACCCATTGCGATGCGGTTGACTCTTAACTGTCCCCCCAAAATGGCTGAACAAGCCATTCAGTTCCATGGCAATTAGGGGTGGGCAACTAAAATAATTGGCTTTGCCAGTGAAGCTCACATCCCATGAAAGAATTTTAAAAAAGAGCTTGGATCACAGAATCACAGCTTACTACAGTGCAGAAGAGGCCCTTCGGCCCATTGTGTCAGCACTGACACATGAAATGCCCTGATATGTCCACCTTTTCCCACCTGTCAGCCCTTGGCCCATAGCCACATCATGTGAGTTTGAGAATTTTTATTCCGTTTAAGGCTAACCCAGTCAAGTATTCATGGAAGTTCTTACACAGGCTCAGCTAGTTCACCAACAATCTTCAGGCAGAGAATCCTGTCACCTGGTGTTGCCCGGTCTGTCCTGCAGATGATTTCATTCTCACGTACACAACTGCAGTTAACCCTCAGAAAAGACACAGATACATGAAAAGAATCCTGGTGCAAAGAATAAACAGTGGGCATTTCAGAAAGAAAGCCCTCCATCACCTTCTCAATCTTGGGTGTACTATAGTGGCTGGGTGTACCAGTGACAGCCAGAACCTAAGAATGAACGCAAACAAATGAAGAGCTAATGTGAAGCTATTCACTGGAGGCTCCAGTCCACAATAGCATGAGAAAAACTGGAACACATTTAGTACAGGTGAATTCGCGGTGGCTTCAACTTTTTTTCCCTTGCAGATCTTTCATTTCACTCCAGTGATTTTGAAGAACAGGCTTTTATCTGTCCTTTCAGACGCAAGACCACCAACTGTCCGCTCCTGAGCAGAACTGGCTGGTGAAAGGCTAGTGGGAAGAAGCATCCTGTTATGACGCAGCAGGTTGCTCACTTGCTTCCACAGTGCTTGGTGTAAAAGAGACTCTGAAAAAGGGGAGTGCCGGGGCGGGGGGAGGTGGGGGGGGTGTTGGGATTGTCAACTAATAGTGGCAAGCCTATTGTACTAAAAAGCACTCTTGAAACTTCAAAGACAGTGATGCTTTGAGTCCCTGATTGTACTAAGAAAAAAAGGCCTGTTACCGTGGGAAGTTTTCGTTTGTTGACAGCATTGCCTCCTTGTCTTTCACAGCATTGGCTGTTCTGTCAACAACAGGGACGTTTGCTGAGTCAATTGGAGGGACATTAACTAGATGCATATTCCTTCAAGTTTTGCACATTAAGGGGTGATCGGAGTGAAGATTTCAAGATATTTTGTGGAATTGATAGAGCAGATGGAGAGAGCGGAACGATTTCCACTAAATGGGGAGTCCAGCAAGACGGAATGTAGCTTAAACATTAGAAACAGAACTATCAGGAGTGAACTTAGGAAATTCTTCGACATGTGGAGGTGAGTAGAGGTTTACAACTTGCTTCCTCAATGGTAGTTGATTCTCAATCATTTGTTCACTTTAAATCTGATATTAATACATTTTTGTTTACCAAAGATATCAAGGGATATGAGACAAAGGTGGGGTATATGGGAGTTAGGTCATAGATTGGTCCAAGCATGGCAGTGTTTAGCACTGCTGCCTCACGATGCCAAGGGCCCATGTTCCACTCCTGGCTGGGGTCACTATTTGTGTGGAATTTGCACATTCTCCCTGTGCTTGCGTGGGTTTCCTCCAGGTGCTCCGGTTTTCTCCTACAGTCCAAGGTTAGGTTGATTGGCCATGCTAAATTGCCACTTAGTGTCAAGGGGATAGTAGGGTAAATACTTGGGGTTACAGGGCTCGGATCTGGTGGGATTCGGTGGGCTGAATGGCCTCTTTCTGCACTGTAGAGATTCTATAATTCTAAGCAAAGAGGGACAAATGTCTGGCACCGCATCGGACATTAGACAACTGATATTGGTGGTGTTTGCAAGTGCATTGTGTGTTTGTAATATGGCAGAGAAGTTCTAATTGTGGAATTTTTAATACCTTTTCCACTGTATGTTTATCAGTGACTTTAGTCTGGCTGCTGCCCAGTAAAAGTGAGGGGATTGCAGTCAAATATTGGACTAGCGTCGTGCTATGTAGCTTGGACAAGTTCATCAAATCTGGAAACAGCTCCCTAAGTATTGCACTGGGGGTGTTCAAGTGCACTAAGAAGTCTGACAACACCAGGTTTAAGTCCAACCGATTTATTTGATAGCAAACTCACAAGCTTTCGAGGTTACCCTCTTCATCAGGTGAATGGAGAGTTCTGGTGTTCAAGTGAGACATGTAGATGTGACATTCCAGAAAACTCAAGGCATTCGGACAGCAAACAAAACCAGCTTCGCTCATGATCTTTTCCAGGACGTGCATTTATTTTAACATCGATTGAAGAGGAAAGCGCATTACTGGGTGTGCTGGAAGTCTAAAATAAAAAGAGAAACATTTGAAAATGTTCAGTGGTCCTGGTAACAACTGTGGAGAGAGAAATTTGGTGTCAGGTTGCAAGTCTGTTCCCCACCTGTGTTATTTACATCCCACCCCTTCTCCTCCCAGTGAAAATATGATCTGTTGGAATTGATGATGGTATTTATGCCGTTTTGGAGTCTTCATGGAGACTCCACAGTTTCCTGAAAAGACTATTAAGTCTATTCCTTGCTCCATAGATGCTGCCAGAATCACCCCAATCCGACACGTTTCAGCATTCTCTGTTCTTAATATTCGAAATGGTTTGACTGGGAGCCCCGACATGTATTCAGCCCCATCAACAATTCAGACCTTGAAGGTGCTTTGTGTAGGGTTAATATCCAACAATACAGCCATGAAACAAAATCTTCCCTTAACTGCGTGAAGTTTAAAAAGAAATAAAATCACATCCTGCGGAGCACAGAGAATGTTGCAAATAGCACTAACAAGAATCATACGCCACGCTTTTCTTGATTCCCGTTTGAAATCTGAAAATAAATTCAGGATGCTGGCAGATTCAGGGTAGTGGGTGCAAATCAAGAAGCAAAGAGGAGCTTTTTAAAGACGATCTCCATTCTTAATATCGCACAGGCCTCCTGATGTGTTCATAATGTGTAAAATAATGAAGGAGCGTGTAGATCAATTCTGAAGTAATCATGTGTACGGAAAAAGAGCATGGATAAACTAAAAGCCCCCACCGTTATCCTATTGAGTACTGTCAGTGAGAAACAATTGCTTTGGGTGAAGGATGGTTTTAACAGAAGCCGGTGCATTAAGTTTCTGATGGGCTCCCAGCTCCAATTCAGGCTTCATGCATAATCATGTACAGTCAGGCATCCAATTGCTTCTGAAATCCTTTGACCTTTTGACACCCCCTCTTGCCACCCCTTCCTCCCGTTTTGGGGACTTTGATGGGGGGAAATGCAACCCCAGACTCCGTCCCCGGACCCTGCTGAGGTGGTTGCCATCAACAAGAGGACGACATCCAGATACAGCTGCAGGGAGAAGGAAGCTACATTCAGAATGAGACTCCTTCACCCCGTGGAGATATCTGGATCTGTCTCAAACATTCATAGGATTAGACAATCCCTACAGGGCAGAAGGAGGCCATTAGGCCCATCGAACTGGACCGGCAACCATCCCACCTCAGCCCTACCCCCGTAATCCCACTGCTAATACCCCCTGACACTAAGAATCAATTTAGCATAGCCAATCAACCTATCCTGCATATCTTTGCACTGTGGGAGGAAACCAGAGCCCCTGGAGGAAAGGCACATGGATACAGGAGTACACGCGAACTCCACATAGACAGCTGAATGTTATGTTCCTGGAATGGGGCAGTTATACGGTGTATTTGTTGCAATTCTTCCCTTCCCATCTTTCAGGCAAACGGCCCCAAAGTCATGGTGCATCTGATCTGTATTTGCGGGGACAGTTTTAATTTTATAGTTGCTGGGATGATCTTTTTTTTAATAGAGAAGTGTTAAATATTTGGGGTAAAAACCTAACCAGGCAAGCAGTCGATATACTTTGATGTGTAGAAAATAGAGTTGGATATTGTGATAGGTCAATATCACAATATCCAATTGATATCAATATCAATTGCCAATTGGCAATAAATCATTAAATGGCCAGTACTCAGCTCAGTTATGCTTTAATGTTCACATTCTCACCATAGGGAGGTGCTGTAGTAGCAGTGAAGGATTTCTAGTGGAGCTGTTCCTGAATAGGTGTCCAGGGATCCCGAAGTTCTGCAAAGATTTTCCAACAGGACTGGCTGTGTAAGTGGGTCATAAATAAGTGAGTCAGCGGTGATCATAAGCATACTCTCCCCGTGCTCCTGCTCTCCCCATGCTCCTGCTCTTAGAATCCTTACAGTGCAGAAGGAGGCCATTTGGCCCATTGAGCCTGCACCAACCACAATCCCTCCCAGGCCATATCCCCACTCACCCATGTAGTTACCCTAGCCAGTCCCCATGACACAAGGGGACAATTTAGCACGGCCAATCCACCTAACGCGCACATCCTTGGACTGTGGGAGGAAACCGGAGCCCCCAGAGGAAACCCACGCAGACACGGGGAGAATGTGCAAACTCCACACAGGCAGTAGCGCATGCGGGTACTATGAGGCAGCAGTGCGTACCATTGTGCCACTGTGCTGCCCCATTTCACTGAAATCTGGCAGTAATTAACTGTCTTCTTAAAGCAACCTTCAGTGCAACTTTTTAATATTGTGAACATGACATTGCATTATAAGTTAGATGGCATGAGGGCAGGGAAACGATGATCCATGATTAAGAATCCATTTGAAAATGTTCAATTAAAAATTGCGAATCACTTCCCTAGTTTACTCATCTGCCTTCGAACTGCACCTCCTTTCTCGCTTTCTCTCTGTCTTTGTCTCTCTTGTGACTGCACTGAGCAACTTGCACAGGGTCTGTATCGTTCTCCCTGTGGAAATGGCAACGATTAAAGATAGCGGGACTTGTGTTTGTGTTCTTGTTTGTACACTGCATCATCGGGGCCACACTGAAGAAGGCATTCTGTTGTCACCGGCAATCAGAATTAAACATGCACCTTTGGTAAGAAATGATGTGAGCGGAGGGTGTCAGATTACTGCAGCAAAAATTGAGTCGGTCTGACAGATGAGAAGCTTTCCTTATTGCAAGGAGCACGCCACACAATTGTCGCACTGCTGGAGCTGTCAGCTGTCTGATCTCCCTTTTTTTTCCCCCTCCTTAGTTCCCTGCCAATCATCCCTGTCTTCATCTGAAGTTCCTGACTCCTTATTGGAGGGAGTACAGTCGTTCTCTGTTTTATGTGGGGTGTCGGCCATACAATATGCTTGCCGTTGCCCTATGAGGTTTGAGAGGAACAAAAGCCTATGAAATCAGCTTGTGAGTGACTACTCATGCTTCAGATGACAAGTCAACAGTGTTCAAAGAGGACGTGCTTAAACTGACGTTTACAGGAGATTTGTTCAGGTATACAATTGCATAGTACCAATTTTTTGTTCGCTATGCACGTACCTGAATCCCCGTGTCAAGTTACAAGCTTACTTGATCCTATGGAATCATAAAATAGTACGGGAAAGAAGGAGGCCATTCAACACATTTTGCTGGTCTCTACTCATGGGTTGAGTGATGCAATTAATCCTTTCGGCATCTCATCCACTGAACCAAAGCACAGCAGATCATAAATTCATAAAATATCAGAGCAGAATTAGGCCAATAGGCCTACCGAGTCTGCTCAGCCTTTCGATCATGGCTGGTATGCTCCTGATCCCCATTTTCCTGCCTTCTCTGCATAATCTGGCGGCACACTGGCACAGTGGTTAGCGCTGCTGCCTCACGGCTCCAGGGACCCGAGTTCAATTCCGGCCTCAGGTTACTGTCTGTGTGGAGTCTGCACTTTCTCCCCATGTCTGCGTGGGTTTCCTCCGGGTGCTCTGGCTTCGTCCCACAGTCTGAAAGCTGTGCTGGTTAGGTGCATTGACCCGAACAGGTGCCGGAGTGTGGTGACGAGGGAAATTTCACAGTAACTTCATTGCAGTGTTAATGTAAGCTTTACTTGCAACTAATAAATTAACTTTAACCTTTCAACCCATTACCAATTCAAAATCTGTCTAACTCCTCAAATTTACTCACTGTTGCAGCATCCATTGCACTTTGGGGTAGCAAATTCCACGGATTCACAACCTTTTGGGAGAAGTAGTTTCTCCTCAACTCTATTTTAAATTTGCTATTCCTTATCTTAAAACTTTGACCTCTCATCCAAGAATGACTCACAAGAGGAAGCATTGGCTCCATTTCTACTTTATCCATACCTTTTATCTTCTTGTAAACCTTAATTTGACCCCATTCTTCTAAATTCCAGAGAGTATAGGCCTAAACAGTTCAATCTCTTTTCAAATGACAAACCCCTCATCTCTGGAATCGATCTAGTGAGCCTCCTCTGAACTGCCTCCAATACCACTACATCTTTTCTCAAATCAGGGGAGCAAAACCGTGCTAATATTCCAGGTACGGCCTCACCAATGTCTCATACAGTTGCAACAATACTTCCTTGCCTCTAACGTAATGAGCATTCCTGTGCAATCTGAAAGATCAACTTGTTAAGTTTTCAACCTGCTTTTACTGCACTAACTATTGAACAAAATAATACCGGATGCAAAAAAGTGGAATTTTCTAACTCAGAGGGCTGAGAAACTGAATCCATTAAATACTTCCAAGGCCGAGTTGGACAGATTTTTGAACTACAGGGGAGTAAAGGATGATGGGAAGAAAGTAGAGCTGTGATTGACGTCAGATCAGCCGCGACTTTTTAGGATGATCAAGCAGGTATCCTCCAGAATTCTTACAGTGCAGAAGAGGAAATTCAGCCCATCGAGTTTGCACCAACTTTCCGACAGAGCATCTTACCCAGGCCCACCCCCTGTCCAACCCCTATATAGCACCACACATTTATCCCACTATTCCCTCTAACCTACATATCTTTGGACACTAAGGGGCAATTTAACACCTGGTTCTACTCCCTATAACCCCACATATTTATCTTGCTAATCTCCCTGACCTCAAGGGGCAATTGAGCATGACCAGTTCACCTAACCTGCACATCTTTGGACAATAAGAGGCAATTTAACATGGCCAATCCACGAAACCTACACATCTTTGGATACTCAGGGACAATTTAGATGGCCAATCCACCTAACCTACACATCTTTGGATGCTAAGGGACAACTTAGTGTGGCCAATGCACCTAACCTACACATCTTTGGACACTAAGAGGCAATTCAACATGGCTAATCCACCTCTCTTGCACATCTTTGGACACTTAAGGGGCAATTTAGCATACATTTTTCTACACTAAGGGGCAATTTATCATGACCAATCCACCTAATCGGCGCATCTTTGGACAATAAGAGGCGATTTAACATGGCCAATCCACAAAACCTACACATCTTTGGATACTCAGGGACAATTTAGCACGGCCAATCCACCTAAACTACACATCTTTCGCTTTATGGGAGGAAACCGGAGCACCTGGAGGAAACCCATGCAGACACAGAGAGAATGTGCAAACTCCACACTGTCACCGGGTGGAATTGGACTAAGGCCCTTAGCATAGTGAAGCACAAGTGCTAACCACTCCACCACTGTGTCACCCTAAAGGTATGGTCTACCCTTGTTCCTATTTCTAATGATGTGTTGAGAATGCAAGGGAATGGTTGATAGGTTTTGTGAACCCATGGATAAGCGTTCAATGTTTTATTTATTTGCTGAAGCACTGGTGAATTACGTGAGCTAAAAAGCCACTCAGAACATGATCACTTAGGTATGCCGCGCGGGGCTTGAGAGTGTTTGCACCAGCGTTTGTTTACTTTCTGTGAGATAGAAGTTCCCAGAGTTCCACCTGGATGTGCCCGAGAAGATCAGACAAGTAATCGACTCTGTGTGACCTGGACCCGCAATAAATAAATAAAATGAAAATGGCTGCAGGCTCTAATTCTTGGCATGCTATTGCAATGAGGTCACCCACACGCTGGACTCAGAGAAGCACAGAAGTATGAGGGGTGAAAAAAAGCAATCATTTCAGTGTTGAATTCAGTTTGGTGAACTTCTCAGCTTAAAGAAAGAAAGTAATCCGAAGATAAGTTTCCTGCGGTGAAGTGTGATAGCCGATGTTTGTCTGATATTTTTTTCTCCCTTGCTTCGTTTCTTATCGCGTTATGAAATGGGGCAGAGCAGAAGGAGGCCATTTGACCCATCTTACCTGTGTCAGCTCCTTAAGAGGACCATCCAGTTAAGCCCGGTTCTCCTGCTCTTTCCCATAGACCCGCAAGTGTGATGTTTCTTTCCTGTGTCTGGAAGCTTTGCAAGCTTGCCTGGCTGAGGATGCAGCAGGTGAATATTTACATTGGCCTCGTGCCTTCTTTGGGCAAGGAATCAGCACGGCTACACGCACCTACCTTGGCACTTCTCCCGATCCCACTGTTCTCTTCTTCGCATTTTGCCACAAGATCTGACAAACTCGCAAGACTGCAGACGCTGGTTTGGCTGCGTAACTCTGCTCATGCAGCTTGTTCCTCGGAGTTAACAGATGGATTGACTTTGGCACCTCCTGGAACACGCCTCAGGAGTTATTATTAAATGAGGGAGCCTGGGGTGCAGTCCTTTGTGTGCATATTGTTCACACTTGCCTTCAGTGTGAGGCTAAAATGTAGTGCCACCCTTCCACAGAAAACAGTTGTCTATCCAGTTGTGCAACTCCTGGGGCCTACCTCACTGCACATACTTTCTCTATGTTGAACCAGACATGTAGTGCGGACTAGCCCACAAATCAGCACATTTTGATTTTTCTATACTTGTAGAATTAGTGTTGCAGAAGAAACTTCTCCTTCGTAAAAAAATCTCCTTTCTCATACAATCCCTACAGCACAGAAGGTGCCATTCAGCTCATCAGGTCTGCAGCAACATCTTATCCAGGCCTGCCCCCCACCCCATTCCCTTAACCCCACCCGTTCCCCCTACTTCACCCATTTTGGGAAATCAAGGGGAAATTTATCTTGGCTAATTTCCCCCTAACCTACAAATCTTGCAACACTAAGGTGCAATTTAGCATGGCCGATCCACCTAACCTGCACATCTTTGACTGTGGGAGGAAACCAGAGCACCCAGAGGAAATCCATGCAGAGACGGGGAGGATGTGCAATCCCCATAGACAGTGACCCAAGGTTGGAATTGAACCCAAGTCTCTGGTGCTGTGAGGCAGCAGTGCTAACCGTTGTGTCACCATGCTCCCTTTTCACTGATAAATTCACACTGATGCTTATTGATGGAGAAGGGAGGATGACAATGTCATTGTAATGTTGATACCATTAATGATGTCCTTGAAACTATAGCTAATACTGTATGGCAGACAGCTGTTATACGTCCAATGGTTTTAAATAGTTAAGGAAGAGGCAGACTTGTATTTATGTACGTACTTTACAGGTACATTTGAAATGCCATCACCTATTTAACGCAGGGTGTATAGTTGCCAGATCACAACTAGCTCTGACAAACAGCAATACAATAGTGACCAACTCTTCAGGGTGTGATGTATTATTTTAGTGATGTTTGTTGAGGAATAATTATTGATCTGAACACCAGGGAGAGCCCCTCTTCTCTGCAAACTACTGCCTCTGGATCATTTATGTCTACCAACAGGGTGTCAAGTTTAACAGCTCATCTGAAGGTTGGCACCTTCAACAGTCCAGCACTCTATCAGTACTGCACTGACTATGCCTAGGTTTTGTGCTGAAGTCTCTGGAATGGTAATTTGACCTGATGATCGGGGCTCAGAGTGCTACTAACTAAAGGCGTGAGATCAAAGCAAAATACTGCGGATGCTGGAATCTGAAACAAAAACAGAAAATGCCAGAAAATCTCGGCAGGTCCTGTAGCGTCGTGGTGGGGGGGAGAGAATAAAGCCAACTAGAGCTCTGGTGAAGGGGCATCTAGACTCGAAACGTTGGCTCTATTCTCTACCCACTGAGGCTATCAGACCTTTTTCAGCGCTTTCTGTTTTTGTTGTTGGAAGCACAGTGAGGACTGTTTTCTCACTAGCCTTGATAGTAAAAGATAACAGTTCCCACACTAATACTGACTCCACACAATGGCTGCATTTTTGCGCAGAGAGGGAAAAACAGTGTTGATATGAATGCAGTATTGTAGACAAGGTGTTATGCTTCAAAGTGCACCAGTCACTGGGTATACTTTACCAGTGACTCAGTTTGTATGATTGCATTAGAAAGCATTTGAAGTGCTATTGGGTCTGTTATCCATCTGATAGCCATGAGGCAGAAAAATCACCAGCACTTTGACAGAATAGTGGAGTGTGGGCAGTTACTTTGTGCAGGACTGTGATTCATACTGTTGTCTCAAAGAAAGAATAAAACTAACCACATGAAGTGGCTGATTCAGAGAAAGATGTGGAAATGATAGTTGAATGGGCAGTTAGATTTCCCATGGATCTCTCTGCGGGTCATAGCCCCCTTAAGAGGGCGGGCCAGATGAGCCGGGGCGAGGGGTGACTTGCCTGGGGATCCGCCTCCATAAGCAGTTGAGGGCTGGAGTGTAAGGAGAATGGTTTATTAATAAGCCCTGTGGCTTGCTTCTGTGTGACTTCTTTGGAGCTACCCCCAGCCCCCAGCCCCCTCCCACAACCCCCGCCCCACCTCACCAGCTCCCCCCCCCCACCCCCCACCCCACCCCACCAATAGTCTCTGATTTAACACTCACGTTGTCCAAATCACTCCTCGATTATGCAGTGTAAGTGCAGAATACAAGTTGGAGCACAGTTTGATGGGGGTCATCCCACAAGAGGATGGATAATGGGAGCCACCTCCCCACTCCCCAGTGACTGGGTAGGTGTGGCAAGTTGTTCTTGAGGCCCTGAAGGAAGTCGTCCCATGTACGAGATATTAAATGAAAGCCCTGACTGTTTAGGTGACTATTAATGATCCAACAGCGCAGTTCAAAGAAGACCTTTGAGTTCCACTGTTGGTCTAATCAAAAAACAACAACCATTCAATTTGATTTGATTTGATTTATTATTGTCACGTGTGTTAGTATACAGTGAAAATTATTGTTTCTTGCACGCATTACAGACAAAGCATACCATTCATAGAGAAGGAAATGAGAGAGTGCAAATGTAGTGTTACAGTCATAGCTAAGGTTTAGAGAAAGATCAACTTAATGCGAAGTAGGTCCATTCAAAAGTCTGACAGCAGCAGGGAAGTATTCTTGAGTCGGTTGGTACGTGACCTCAGACTTCTGTATCTTTTTCCTGACGGGTGCGTGTGATCTTTAATTATGCTGGCTGTTTTTCCGAGGCAGCGGGAAGTGTAGACAGAGTCTGCGAGGCTGGTTTGTGTGATGGATTGGGCATCATTCACGATGATTTGTAGTTTCTTGCGGTCTTGGGCAGAGCAGGAGCCACACCAAGCTGTGATACAACCAGAAAGAATGCTTCCTTCGGTGTATCCGTAAAGGTCGGTGAGAGTCGTAGTGGACCACCAAAGCAATAAATCGGCAGCCAATTTGGTTCGCTGCACATTCGGTGACTGTTACATTTATCTGCATGTCAACATTCACCCTATAATATTCTTGGTGAACTATCCTGAAATTATTTCAAGAGACAAAATAGTAAGTTTTAATTAGAGTTGAGCGTGCTTGAACATGGTAACACCTCCAATTCAGAATGAAGCAAAGGCAGTTGAATGTATGTCACCACATATGCTGCCTCTCAGAACTTCATACAATACTTTTGTTTTGGAATCTAGTAGGTTTGACATTCCCTCAATTTTAAAATCCCCACTCTTGTTTTCCAATCCCTCTCAATCATCACTCCCAATCTCCTCCAGCCCTCCAAGAGTATTACTCACTTCCTATTCTGGTCCTTTCCTGATTATCATTGCTCCACTTCTGGCAGCGGTATTCACCTGCTTGTAGGCTATAGGTTTGGAATTCCCTCCTTAAATCTCTTTCTCCCCTTTTAAGATGCTCCGTTCAACTTCCATCTTTGACCAAACTTCGCGGGTGGGATTTTCCGGCCATGCTTGCCCCAAGTCCAGAAAATCCCACCTGAGGCCAACGACCTCTTCATGGTCCATGCCTTGCCCGCGACGACTTCCGTGGCAGGTGAGACTCCAAAATTCTGCCCTACATCACCTGCCACCCGAATGTCTCCTTAAGTGGCTCGGTATCAAGTTCAGTTTGCTGTCGCTCCTGTGAAGTTCTTTGAGATTTTGTATTCTGCTAAAGGTGCTATTTCAACGCAAGTTGGTGTTGTTGAAAATATATTCGCAATAATAAGCATGATTTTCTGTTTCAGAAACAGAAAGTGCTGGAAAATCTCAGCCGTTCTGACAGCATCTGTGGAGAGAGAAGAGAGCCAAAGTTTCGAGTCTGGATAAGCTCTGACGAAGGGTCATCCAGACTCGAAATGTCAACTCTGTTCTCTCTCCACAGATACTGCCAGAGCTGCTGAGATTTTCCAGCATTTTCTGTTTGTGTTTCAGATTCCAGCATCCGCAGTATTTTGCTTTTATGGTACTTTGCTTTTTGACCAAGACAGGGGTAGTTCCAAACAATGGGGAAGTTGTTGCAATTCTAATTGACAGAAGTCATTCAGTTCAGTTGAAGGGACTCTTCACATGAGGAGCCACATTTTTGGTGCCTATTTTACTGGCAGATTTAAAATTATTTGTACATGAGCAAACAATGCTATTTCTATGCCAGAAGGTGCAGCTCATGAATTTTGCATATCAGAACAAATTAGTCGCAAACTCCCTCCCTCTCCCTGACTCTTTCACAATTGCAACAAAAATACCTGCACTATACATTTCCTGGATAACAAAGCACTGAAGGTACTTGGATGTGCAACACAGGGTTTACCACTTCCCGGTTGCTTGATGACCCTGTCCCCTCTGCACATTAATCAAAACAAAAAATTGCTGTTCAAAGCGCTTCTTCATTTCCTAAAGCTTTGGGCCTCATGGATAACATGAAGCAAAACTGTGAGTTATTACTTATTAATACCTCAAATTGCTAATTTGTAAGTGATCATCCTGGCTAAATCTCCAGTAAAATATTTAGTTCATTTATTTCCAAGGAAAATTACAAAGGCAAGGGAGCAAAACAAAAACAACTAAAGGCACAAAACGGTGGACTTTATAATTTCTCCTCGAAGGTATGTTCTTAAATGGTTTCTTAGTAGGTAAGCAGGAAATAGCATCAAGTCTTGTTCTCTGTGCCTTACCTGTCATTGCTTTTTATTTATCATGGGGTGGGCGGCACGATGGCACTGTGGTTAGCACTGCTGCTTCACAGCACCAAGGACCCGGGTTCAATTCCAGCCTCGGATGACTTTCTGTGTGGAGTTTGCACACTCACCCCATGTCTGCATGGGTTTCCTCCGGATGCTCCTGTTTTCTCCCACAGTCCAAGGATATGCAGGTTTAGCTATGCTAAATTGCCCCTTAGCATCAGGCAAATTAGCAGGGTAAATATGTGTAGTTATGGGGATCTGCACTGACAACAACCCTTGGTGGGATTGTTGCCAGTGCAGACTTGATGGGCCATGTGGCGTCCTTCTGCATTGTAGATTCGATGATATATGACCATAGGTGGCAAGACCAGTGTTTATTGCCCATTCCGATTGCCCTTGCCACCTTTGTAAACTAAGGTGTGACACCCACAGTGTTGAAGGAAGAGTGGTGTATTTCCAAGCCAGGGTGAGAGAGTTAGAAAGGAACTTTGAGTCTCCTCACACATCTGCTGTCCTTATTCCTGTGCCACCGTGCTGCCTTACTGAAATGTGATTGCACTATTTCGTAAGAGAGACCAAAGGTAGCAAACTGAAACAGTGCATGAGTTAAACTGTACTTTAAGTTTGTCTATTCGCGTCACAAGTAGGTCTACATTAACACTGCAATGAAGTTACAGTGAAGAATCCCCTGGTCGCCACACTCTGGCGCCTGCCGGAGGATTTAGCATGACCAATGCCCCTAACCAATTGAATCCGGGTCCCTGGCGCTGTGAGGCACGCCTTTTGGACTGTGGAAGGAAACTGGAACACCCTGAGGAAACCCACGCGGATATGGGGAAAGAGTGCAGATTCAGCACAAATTATTAAAGCCAGGAAGCAAACCTGGGTCCCTGGTGCTGTGAGACAGCAGTGCTAACCATTGTGCCACTGCACCACCATAAACTGCACAAAGCAACTAGAATATTTGACAATTCTTTGTAGTTGCTTAGTGTTGTATTTTAGAAATGTTGACCGAACTGGGCGTTAGAAATGATCAGAAGGAATTTACCTCGTTCTTTGTCCAGTGCTCTCGATTTTCATTTCAGTAAAGAAGCTCTTTAGCTGATGATTAGGCCTCGTTCAGATGCAGCCTCTGACGGTGGGGATTGGCATCCTGTCCCTTGGCAATGCAGCTCGTTGGTAGCCCAGCAGGCCATGCCATTGGGCTGCCTCTGCACTGCTTCTTATCAGAGTCAATTAATTAAATACAATCTGCTCAGAGAGCTTCTATTCTCACTGACATATCGTGAAATAAAAACAGATATTCAGATCATATGTTATAACACTTTAATTCCAATTAAGTCCTCGATCCCCGGAGCTAGATTTTTTGGATTGACATGACACCCACTGCCAGCAGTGGAAAACGGAGTCAAATTACTTTGATGTAGAATATTGTACATTCCAGATTTGTAACATTCTTAAATTTGTTCAGTATCCTTTAAGTGTCACTTTCTCTGAGCTCTCAAAGCATGTGGGTTTTCAGTTGATCAAGTTGGCATAATTAAATGGACAGAAGCATGACAGAAATCTTTGATATCTCAGGTGGGGTTCTCAGGCCGTGCTCACCTGAAAACCAGAGATTCCCACCAACTTCAACAGACCTTTGTGTGGTTCGTGTCCCGCCTGCTAGAATTCCAGTGGCAGGTGGGATGGGAGAATTCCCATCCTCATTGCCATTGAATTTACTTCAAATAAATGAGAGATGACTCCAATTCTACATCAATAACAGTCTTATACACATTACATTAAACCATCTCAGAACTTACAGGATCTCTACACATCCACATAACCTGAGCCAGAACCCTGATCTTCTCTCTGGAAGCTTATGTCAATTAGCCCTCTGGCTCCACCCATAGTTACATAGATCAAAGAACCGGCTAACATGATCAAACACAGACCAATCAAACCATTGGACACTACACCAAGCATGACTACATTTCAAAGATCCAGAATTAGAACAATCATTAGACTGGCCTTCTTCTGTGCTGTAAAGTTTCCCTGATTCAACATTTTCAATTTCCTCACATCTACCCTTGAGCAGAAGCCGTACCTTCACTGTTGTAAGAGAGTAAATGTGTTGAGGACATTATTTCAGGCAGAGTTCAGGCAGTGTAATGGCACCAATTCAGGTGACATGGTTGTTAATCCTTGATTAACATGGGATTTCTATTGACAATCTTGACGGATAACTATTGGCCAGAATACAGCAATTTAAACTATGTAGGATCTTGAAGAAAAGGCCTTCAATACGATGATCTACAAGTAGGAACATAGGATACGTGAGTAAAAGAAATATTGACAAAATTATAAACAAAAACAAAAAATTAGTCAGGTATCAATTAGAGTATTGCGTCTAATATCTAAGTGCCCCTTAAACAAAGTACTTTAAAGGCACAGGGATCACACAGCATAGATTCACCCTGCGTGATGTTGGGGATGAGAAGCTATCCTTTTCAGGCGAGGCTACAGATACTATTTCCACTGGAGCAGAGATTGCTAAGGGGAAATTTGGTAGACAGTTTTAATATCATGAATGGTTTTGATGGAGTTTGTAGAGAGAGACAATTTCCTGTGCTTCGGAAATCAGTGACAAAGTATGGGGGGTTGGGGGGGGGTGCGGTGTTGGTGGTCATCAATCTGATGTGGTTCAGATTCTGCAGTGGTAATAATGGTAGAATTGTTATTACTCCAGTGAAACTGAAAGCCACTTTGTGAGTGCGCACAGGCAACGGAATAACGTGGAATCCAGAGGTTGCTGCCAGGATAATTCCGCCCCCTCCCGCAGGATTGCAAATCATTGATCTGCCAAAATTGCACTTTTATGATGTTAAAAACCCTTGAAAAAGACAGACCTTGTTGAATGAGGTGTAACTATGTTTTGAATACGGTACTAACTTCATAATCATCACCAAACACTCTAACTGGCTTGAAAAGCGTATTTGTGGAATGCCAAAATTCTCTCTGTTAAAAAATTCACACTTTTCACTTATTTTTCAAATTTGTAACAGGTTTTTATTCTTGATTTGAGCTGCTATCTTAATCCAACTATTTCAATTATAGAATGATAGCATCATAGGATCCCTACTGTGCAGAAGGAGGTCATTTGATCTATCAAGTCTCCATTGCCCACAGTCCAACCTAGGTCCTATTGCCATGACCACACATAATTACCCTCCTCGTCTCCCTGATATTACGGTCAATGTAGCCTGGCCAATCAACCTAACTCGCACACCTTTGGACTGTGGGAGGAAATCCGAGCACTCGGAGGAAACCCACATGGACACAGGGAGAAAGCTTAATGTTTAAAGTTTATTTATTATTGTCACAAGTAGGCTTCATTAACACTGCAATGAAGTTACTGTGAAAATCCCCCAGCCACCACACTCCAGCGCCTATTTGGTTACACTGAGGGAGAATTTAGCATGGCCAATCCATCCAACCAGCATGTCTTTCAGACTGTGGGAGGAAACCAGAGCACCCGGAAGAAACCCACAGAGACACGGGGAGAACATGCAAACTTTGCACACTGACCCAACCTGGGAATTGAACCTGGGTCCCTGGTGCTGTGAGGCTATGATGTGGAGATGCTGGTGTTGGACTGGGGTAAGCGCAGTAAGAAGTCTCACAACACATGGTGCTGTGAGGCAGCAGTGCTCACCACTGTGCCACCATGCTGCCCTGGTGCAATCTCCACACAGATAGTCATTTGTTTTGATCCCCAAAAATGTTAATGAAAAGTGATGGGTCATTAACATAAGAAATAGGAGCATGAGTAGGCCATCTAGCGCCTCGAGCCTGCCCCAACATTCAATAAGATCATGGCTGCTCTGGTAGTGATTCAGTTCTACTTACCCACCTGCTCCCCATAATCCTTAATTCCCTTATTGGTCAAAAATTAAGTGACTTTTAACATCCTGGTTTGCTGTCTGTGAGAATACATCAATGCCATTGGCCACTTACGAGCTTGCTGCATGCCAAGTCATCCCAGTGACGTGGCACCAGATTCAAATCCCCAACAGGAAAGGGGGAAGTCCATGCTCTAGAGATTGCAAGGTCTTTATGGACAGCTTTTCCCTTCACCGCTCCTCCACAGCTCCCATTATCATTGGAGAAGAGAGGCAAGGAGGACTGACTTTCCTGCAGAAGGCTAGTGTTGTATACTTTACAGCATGGGTTGGTCTTGGATCATTGCATCTTTTAAGGGAAAGGTAGTTCTGTATTTAAACTGGAGAGAGGTGCGAGGTGCTTCACGATCAACAGCAGAGATGCTATCCAGTGCATCACACAGGAGAATTGTAGAGCGCTCGGCACTGAGCACTGATAGACACATTCCCTAATGACTGCAGCAATCTAACGTGCTTTGAAAGAACCTTCCTTTGAAGAGCGTGGCTCGAGAGGCCCTGATCCCAACCCATATCAGATGGGATGAGACGTGAGCAGATTTACGGACAACCACTTCCTGCTTCTTCTGTCCCGTGGCAGCCCAGTCCTGATTTGTGCCTCTGTCTTTATCACACTGTGTCACCCTCTTCATACTCAGTATCTGCATGTCAGGATGATTCAGCTTCAGAAAAACACAGCAGAATATTGAGGGCATAAAAAAATTGATTGGTAAAATACGAGAAGGACTGCACAAGGCTTCAAGGGGACATAAATAAACAGTTGCAATTGAAAGACGGGTAGCAGACGGGTGAACACGTCCATTGTGTGGGGGGGAAGACACCTCAAAATGTGAGTCGGGGCTTAATGCAAAGACAATTAGGACAAGCACCAAACATGGAAAATGATGCAGGGGTAAATAATGGGCTGGCTTTTATTGCTCCCTCGCCCCCACCAGCCAATTTACGTAAGAACATAAGAAATAGGAGCAGGAGTAGGCCACCTAGCCCTTCGAGCCTGCCCCGCCATTCAGTAAGATCATGGCTGATCTGTCGTGGCTCAGTTCTACATTCCCGCCCTCTCCCCATAACCCTTAACCCCCTCTCTTCTCAAAAACCCATCAACCCGCGTCTTAAAAATATTTAGCGAGGCAGCCTCCACCACCTCAATGGGCAGAGAATTCCAGAGAAGGCAGGAGGCTCATAAAATAAAACAGGAGGTATTCTGACCAACTTCCCATTCACCCCTGACTTATCTCCCATATTAAAGTGAGGGAGGATGACTTCCAGCAGCCAACACACCCTGAGGAATGTGAGGGCCTCATTTTGCCTCCCTATAGTGGGGGATCGGGGTGGGGGGGGGGGGGGAACAAGATGGGCAGTTCAGCTTTCACAGTCTGAGTTACTGTCGGCAAGGAGCAGGTGCCTCATTTGGGGAGAGGGAGGTCCACTGTGCAAATCAGAATCCCCCCCACCACTCACCCCTGACCGCCCCAAGATCATACCTCCCCTTCAACCTCCTTCTGAGCTGGGGCCAGAGGTCCCACTCTGATAAAAGGAAGGCTGTTCCTGTGTGTAATATTGCTCCGGGAGAGTCTGATTTCAGATGGGCATGCTAATGCGTGGCTTTTGGTTTCAGTGGGGGCAAGGGGGCAATGGGAAGATGGCAACCCACAAAATTCAGCACCAAGCACAATGCTGCAGACTTTTTATTCATTCATGGGACATGGATATCACTGGCTGGGCCACCATTTATTGCCCATCCCTAGTTGCCCTTGATCTGAATTGTTGGCTAGGCCATTTCAGAGGGCAGATGAGTGTCAACCACATTGCTGTGTGTCTGGAGTCACATGTAGGCCAGACCAGGTAAGGAAAGCAGATTTCCTTCCCTAAAGGACATTCGTGAATCAGATGGGTTTTTCTGACAATTGACAATGGTTTCATGGCCATCAGTGGATTCTTAACTCTAGATATTTTACTGTAATTCTAATTCCGCCATCAGCCATGGTGGGATTCGAACCCGGATCCCCAAAACATTAGCTGAGTTTCTGGATTAATAGTCTGTTGGCAATACCACTAGACCATTGCCTCCCTTATGTTGTATTGACATATTTCATGCAGCAGACTTTACAGAGCATGGATTGAAGATAAAACAGAAATGTGTTGACACTGTTTGTGAACATTAGAGTGCCGTAAATACAGCTTTACAGCTAAAGGATTGTCATATTTGCACATAATATCCTTGTTAACAGTGCTGCAGCTGTTGTGGCTCTGCTCCCTCTTTAAACAAACAAAAAATAATATGTTTTCATGCGAACAGTGTACCTCTATCTGACAAAAAGGATGATCAGCACAGTTTCAAACAACAACAGGTTTATGGAGCTGAATGTAAACTTTATCTCCAAAGCCGCACTCTCCTGTGGGTACTTAGCCTACTTGTAGTCACAATGAGGATTTAGCCATGGACGTGATGCTCAATGCAACTTTATTTTGATGATAATTTTCCCTGTTTATTCATTCATGAGATGTGAATGACACATTGTCTATCCCTGATCTCCCTTCAGAAGTTAGGCTTGAACTGACTCCTCGAACGGCAGCAAGTTTATTGATCTGATTTGATTTATTATTATCACATGTATTGGGATACGATAAAAAGTATTGTTTCTTGCGAGTTGTTACATACAAAATATACCGTTCATAGAATACACGGGGAGAAGAAAAGGAGAGGGTGCAGAACGCAGTGTTGCAGTTGCTGATAGGGTGAAGAGAAAGATCCGCGTAATGTGTGCTAAGACCATTCACAAAGTCTGATAACAGGCTACTGTAGGTATAACCTTCAGTTGTTTGCTGTAGGTGGATCTGTTGTGTTGTTCGGCAGGTAGTTCATGAATTTGACCCGGTGACAATGTCGCCTCTCCCAGTGTGGTGTGTGGCTTGGAGGGGAGTTTACAGATGTTGGTGCTCCCACTCTTCTAACGGGGTAGAGTTTGTATATTTGCATGTACGCTCACAGGACTGGAGTTTTAGCCCAACCAAGACAGGGGATGGAGCCAGTTCTTCCCCTCCACCAAACTATTTGCCCATTTTTAATTGGACAGTGAGTCTGCCCTCTCATCATTAATTGGCCACTGCAGTTAAACTCACATTGAGTGACTGTTTTCCACACTGCATGGGCTTCCCCACTCCCCGCAACCCCCCCCCCCAAACCCCCACCACCCCATTTGAATCTGATAGCAACGTCCTGAAGCTGGCAGGGAAAATCCTGCCAACCGTTTTCCAAATAGGCATCAGCGGGTAAGGGATTGGTCATGGCTGTTCTAATTCACCGTGCCATCACAGTGGAACCATTGGCCGGAATTTTACCACCTCGCCTGCCCTGGAATTGGGGTGGGCGAGACACGCAGAACAGAATTCTCTGTTGACCTTGAGTGGGATTTTACGAGCCACGCCCGAGCGAGGTCATAAAACCCTGCTGGTTGTGCCTTTGATGTGATTTGATTTATTATCGTCACAGGTATTGGGATACAGTGATTGTTACTTGTGCGCTTTACAGGCAGAACATGCTGTTTATAGTGTACACAGGAGAAGGGAAGAAGTCAGTGCAGAATGTAGTGTCATAGCTAGGATGTAGAGAAAAACCAACTCAATATAAGGTGGGTCCATTCAAAAGTCTGATGGCAGCAGGGAAGAAGCTGTTATTGAGTTAGTTGGTACATGATCTCAGACTTTTGCAACTTTATCCCGATAGAGGAAGGTGGAAGTGACTATTTCTGGGGTGCATTGGGTCCTGGAATATGCTGTCGAGTGTCTCACTGGGAACTGTGCAGCACTGTTGAATTGTCGAGTGCAGTAGACCTTACAGAGCACGGTCTGAAGATGAGACACTAATGTTCTGACACTGCTCGTAAACATTAGTTTACAGCAAAGGCAGGGAAGATGATGCAGTGTGAACGTTTCAAAGTCTTCCCAGGGCAGATGCACAGCAGGATACACTGCTAAGCTGTCATGCACTCACGGTCTGAACATTTTAACTGCCTGCGCCTTGTCAAAAATGTTAAAAACTTTGATAACTTCAGTCAGAGGAAAACTGTGACAACAGCACTGTGGAAATTAGCTGCCATCCTCATTTAGTGCAGGGGCAATGGTGTTTTGTTAGCATTTACTTTTCGGTGTATTAATGAGTAAAACATTGCTCGCAGGGAGGCACCTGGATTTGATAATGATGTCTAACCAGGAGAGACATTACAAACACATTCCGACTGATCTGCAGATACGCGTTACACATGTTAATGATTTCTCAGCTGTTTAAACATCTCTATCCCTTTGAAATTATATGCAGTCTAGTTCATATGTTTGGACTTTTCACTGAATGATTTGGCTTGAAAAAACAGGCATTGAAGTCCCAGAGATGAGGTTTCGTGACATTGGAACGATGACGACAAGTCTCTGAATTCTATCATTTTAATTTAGTGCAGAAAAGGCCCGAGCATTGCGAAGAATTGCAATGGATTTTAAAAATGGCATTGTGGATATTTTTGGTGAGATTATATAAGGTGGCACAGTAGTTAGCACTGCTGCCTTAGGGACCTGGGTTTGATTCCTGGCTTGGGTCACTGTCTGTGTGGAATCTCATGTTCCCCTCGTGTCTGCGTGGGTTTCCTCCGGGTGCTCTGGTTTCCTCCCACATTCCAAAAGATTTCCTATGTTTCTATGAGCCAACCCTCTCAATTCAGGAATCAAGCTGGTGAATGTTCTCTGCACCCCCTGAATTCTCCCTCAGTGTACCCAAACAGGCGCCAGAATGTGGCTAGGGGATTCTCACAATAACTTCATTGCAGCGTTAATGTAAGCCTACTTGTGACAATAATAAATAAATAATAATGATATGCAGGAAATAAGAAATAATAGGAGTAGTGGACCACTCAGCCCTTTGAAGCTATTCTGTTGCTCAATGAGATCACGGCTGATCTTCCAATTCATTGCCAATTTCTTATATTATCCCTTGGTCTCTCTAATATCTAGAAACCTGTCAATCTCATAGAATCCCTGCAGTGCAGAAAGGGGCCATTTGGCCCATCAAGCCTGCACAGACAACAATCCCACCCAGGCTGTATCCCGTAACCACATGTATTTACTGTGCTAATCCCCAGACACTAAGAGGCAATTTAGCATGGCCAATCAACCCAACCTTGGCATGTGGGAAGAAACCGGAGCACCCGCAGAAACACACGCAGTGACGGGGAGAACATGCAAACTCCACACAGACAGTCACCCACAGCCAGAATTGAACCCAGGCCCCTGTCACTGTGAAGCAGCAGTGCTATCGACCCTGCCACCGTATCCCACCCTGTCTTGAGCACACTCAATGACTATGCCTCATAGCCCAATGAGGCAGGGAATGTGACAGATTTGCCACAGTTTGAGTGAAGAAATTTCTCCTCATTGCTTTCCTTAATGACTTTCTCTTATTTTGAGACTGTGTCCCCATTGTAAGATTGTCATTCCCAAGGCAGGGAAAATGTCTTTTCTTCATCTGCTCTGTTGAAACTGTTTTTACCAATGAGATCACCTCTAAACTCTAGAGTACATAGCCTCAATCCCTCACCTTCGGACAATCCAGCTATCCAGAGACCAGTCTGATGAATCTTCACTGCATTCCCTTCTTAAGTAAGGAGACCAAAACTGCACACGATAGTCCCATCTCGCTAAGGTTTCATATGACTGGAATACTGTGTACAGTTCTGCTCACCCTATTATGGAAAGGATATTACTAAAATAGAAAAGGTGCAGAAAAGATTTACTAGGATGCTACTGGGACTTTGAGTTATAAGGAGAGGCTGATGGACTGGGACTTTTTTCCCTCGAGGCTTTGGTGTGATCTTATAGAGGTCTATAAAATAATGGGGGACAGAGATAAGATATCATTTTACCTTTCTTAAAGGTAAAGGAGCCCAAACTAGAGGGCATAGATTCAAGGTGAGAGGGGTGAGATACAAAAGAGTCCAGAGGGGCAATTTGTTTCAGTCAGAGGGTGTTGAATGTCTGGAACAAGCTGCCAGAGGTGGGATTAGAGGCGGGTACAATTTTATCTTTTAAAAAGCATTTAGGCAGTTACATGGGTACGATGGATATCGAGGGTAATGAGCCAAACGTGGGCAATTGGGACTCGCTTAATGGTAAAAACTGGGTAGCATGGACAAGTTGGGCTGAAAGGCCTATTTCCATGCTGTGAACCTCTATGACTGCAGTAAGACAACTTTACTCCTGTGTTTCAATTCTCCTGCATTGAAGGCCAGCGTATTCTTTGCCTTCTTAATTTCTCGCTACATCTGCCCATGAGCTTTCGATGAAGTATGAGTAAAGGATACCCAGTTTCCTTTGGACATTAAGAATCCCCAATCATTTAAAAAATACTCTGCTTTTGTGTTTCCTAGCAAGGTGGATCTCTTCATGCTTTTCCGGATGATATTCCATCTGCTGCGTTCTTGCCCGCTGTGTAGACTGTTTCCAATCTCCTGCAGCCTCTTTACATCCTCTTCACAAATCTGTATCGTCAGCAAATCTGGAAATATTAGGCTAAGATAAAAGCACACTATTGTCGATGCTGGAATCTGAAACAGAAAATGCTGGAAAATGTCAGCAGGTCTGACAGTCTCTGCGGAGAGAGAACTGCTCTGATGATTCTCGAAATGTTGGCTCTATTCTCTGTCCACATGCTATCAGACCTGCTGAGATTTTCCAGCATTTTTTCTTTCTGTTGGAAATATTACATTTGGTCCCCAAATCATTGATACAGATTGTGAATAGCTGTGACCCAAGCACTATCCCTGTAGCCTAAGAATGCCCCAGTTATTACCACCCTGTCCACTGATTTCAACAAAGAGTAAAATCAACCAGTGTGTAAAATCAGCATTACATCTGATTGTGTTGATTTACTTACAAGAGTGTGCTGTCATGTTCTATGACTCTGTGATTCTATAAGTGTGTATTCATATGGGTGGCACAGTGGTTAGCACTGCTGTCTCACAGCACCAAGGCCTGAGTTCAATTCCTGGCTGACTGTGTGGAGTTTGCACATTCTCCCTGTGTCTGCACAGATTTCCTCCAAGTGCTCCAGTTTCCTCCCACAGTTCAAGAATGTACAGGCTAGTGTCCATAGATGTGTAGATTTGGTGGATTGGCCATAGTAAATTGCCCCTTAGTGTCCACAGATGTGTATAGGTTAGGGGGATTAGCCATGGGAAATTGCCCCTTCGTGTCCAACGATGTGTATGTTAAGGGGATGAGCGGAATAAATATGTGGGGTGACTGCGATAGGACATGGGGTGAGCCTGGGTAGACATGCTCTGACTGAGAGTCGGTGTAGATTTGATGGGCTGAATGGCCTTCTTTTGCACTGTAGGGATTCTATGATTCTATGCTATAGAGTAATCAAGAGCAAAATAATCTCCTCAATGGTGGAAAATCATACCTAATTTTCTGTAACCAAGGAGAAGGCAGATAAGTTTTACAAAGCATCCATTGTTGGTGTTTGTAGGCATGTTGCACCAGAACCAGCTAGTTGGATTATGTTGATGGCCCAATAGTGAGTACCATGGGAAGTAGCTTGTCCAGGTTTATCTTCAAAAAGTCTGAAATCCAACTCAACATGCATTCAGGACTGAATGGATATGGGGCCAGCAATCCCACTGAGAGAGTTCAGATGATATTTCATTAGTCAAAGGAGGAGGCCAGAATTCTCCAGTCTTGCAGTCTCTCTACTAGTGAAAATGGAGAATTTGACATTGAACCACTCAGATACGAAAGGCTGCACAGTGTTTAGTAGCACTGCTGCTTCATAGCTCCGGGGACATGGGTTTGATTTCCAGCTTGTCTGTGTGGAATTTGCACATTCACCCCGTGTCTGCGTGGGTTTCCTCTCAGTGCTCCGATTTCCTCCCACAGTCCAAAGACATGTGAGTTAGATTGATTGGCCATGTTAAATTGCCCCTTAGTGTCCCTGGATGTGTAGGTTAGAGGGATTAGTGGGGTAATATGTGGGATTATGGGGATATGATTTTGATTTGATTTATTATTGTCACATGTATTAGCATACAGTGAAAAGTATTTTTTTGTGCGCTATAAAAAGAATACTGTCCATAGAGAAGGAAATAAGAGAGTGCAGAGTGTAGTGTTACAGTCATAGCTAGGGTGTAGAGAAAGATCAACTTAATGCAAAGTAGGTCTATTCAAAAGTCTGACAGAAGCAGGGAAGAAACTGTTCTTGAGTCAGTTGGTACGTAACCTCAGACTTTTGTATCTTTTTTCCGATGGAAGGAAGAAGACAGTATACCTGAGGTGCGTGGAGTCCTTGATTGTGCTGGCTGCTTTGCAGAGGTAGCGGGAAGTGTCGACACAGTCAATGGACGGGAGGTTGGTTTGCGTGATGGATTGGGCTACATTCACAACCTTTTGTATGTGGCTGTGGTGGGATTGTTTCCAATGCAGACTGGATGGGCCATAGAGTCTCCTCCTGCACTGGAGGAAATTCTATGATTCCATCAGCCATTTCTCATTCACTGCAGTGGGTGAGGTCTGGCCCAGAGACGGAATTAATGCCATTTTCCCAGCATTGCTCACACAACGTATGTGGATGTAAAAATATTTTCCAACTCCTGTTTATTTTCTACGGCAAATGTGACAGGAACATCATGCAAGATGTTGAGAAACTCACTGAATGTCTGGTTAGGATGTGAAATGATAGGGAAATCGGAACATGTCAAAACAGTGTAAAAGGATAAAGGACAGTGAATATTAAATATTAGTGCGAAATTACAGGAGGCTTGTTGAATACCAAAGTGTTAGTAAGGTACAGGTACTGAAATATCAAATATTCTTGTAAGTGATAGGGGACTCAAATATAAAATATTGCAGTGAAATGATTGAGGATGCATTGAATAAGAATCATTACAGCAAAATGAGAGGAAATTTGAAAATAAATGATTATTGGAAAATAATAGGGGACTTGATGAATATCAAATATTGGAGTGAAATGAATGAATACTCACTGAATATTAAATATTAGAGTGTAATGATGGGACTCAGATGGCAAATACCATATTATTTGAAATGAAAGAGGACTTACGATTAGCCTCCAAATAAGTCTGCTAAGTCGCACATCTGTAAATTAATCTTGGTTGTCAGTCGATCAACTTTAATTAATAACTTCCAGATAATGTGAACATTTTGCCATCTGCCACAAGGAGTGACTGCAAAATGAGGAATGTTAGTGCATCATTAAAATTATATATTGTTCCAAGCATAAGAAGGCCAATGGACACCCAACATCATTGAAGGGCAACACGCGTCTTACTAACTCGTAATCATTTCAAGCCAAAGGTGTGTGGGTTAGGTGGATTATGATGGGGAGATGCCAGCATTGGACTGGGGTGGGCACAGTAAGAAGTCTCACAACACCAGGTTAAAGTCCAGCAGGTTTATTTGGTAGCACAAGCCAGAAGCTTTCAGAGGGCAGCTCCTTCATCAGGTGAGTGGCAATTCTATATGCCCTGCTTGTGAACAGAACTCCCACTCACCTGATGAAGGAGCAGCCCTCTGAAAGCTTGTGACTTGTGCTACCAAATAAACCTGTTGGACTTTAACCTGGTGTTGAGAGACTTCTTAGGTGGATTAGTCTTGCTAAATTGCCCCTCAGTGTCAGGGGGACTAGCTAGGGTAAATACATGGGGTTATGAGGATTGTGGTTGGTGCAAATTTGATGGGCCGAATGGCCTCCTTTTGATGATTCTGTGAATCGGTGGTGCAGTGTACACATTACTTGTTAAAAGGTGATTTATTTGAGAAACAGTGAAAAGAAATTTTGGGGCAGCCAGTGAAAGGAGGACAGACAGAAAGACAGTCAGACCAAAAGAAGGATAAACAGAGACACAAAGACTCATAGGGCAGGATTTTCAGGCCACAGTCAACCCAAGCGTGGAAAATCCCGCCTGAGGTCAATGGACCTACGCATGGTCTGTGTCCCACCCTCAGTGATTCCTGTGGCAAGTGGGATTGAAAAATTCCGCTCGTGGAGTCACACAGTGCAGAAGAAGCCCTTCGGCCTGTTGAGTCTGCACCGACAATATCTACCACAAAAGGTGCACTAATCCCATTTCATAAGAACATAAGAACATAAGAAATCGGTGCAGGAGTAGGCCATCTAGCCCCTCAAGCCTGCCCCGCCATTCAATAAGATCATGGCTGATCTGTCGTGTCTCAGTTCCACATTCCCGCCCTCTCCCCATAACCCTTAATCCCCTCTCTTATCAAAAACCCATCAACCTGCGTCTTAAAAATATTTGGCGAGGCAGCCTCCACCACTTCAACGGGCAGAGAATTCCAGAGATTCACCACCCTTTGAGTGAAGAAGTTCCTCCTCAACTCCGTTCTAAACCGCCCCCCCTTTATCTTGAGGCTGTGCCCCCTAGTCCTACTGTCCTTTCCGAGCGGGAAGAGTCTCTCCACCTCTATCCTATCCATCCCATTCATCATCTTATACGTCTCAATGAGATCTCCCCTCACTCTTCTAAACTCTAACGAGTACATGCACTTGTTCCACACCCTTGAATGTTATGATATTGCAAGTGCTCATCCAGATATATTTTTTAAAGGTTGTAAGTTTTCTGGCCTCACCTACATTCTCAGGCAGTGCATTCCAGATCCCACAGCCCTCTGACTGAAAAAGTTTTTTTCTTAAATCCCCTCTGAATCTTCTGTCCCTTACCCCAAAGTTATGATAGTGACTTTTGAGGGGTTCTTGACAAATACATGAATGGGATGGGAATAGAAGGATATGGTCCCTGGAAGGGTAGGGAGTTTTAGTTCAGGTGGGCAGCTTGGTCAGTGTAGACTTGGAGGGCCGAAGGGCCTGTTTCTGTGCTGTACTTTTCTTTGTCCTTTGTTCTGAAGCAATGTCTCCTTGTGACTGACCCCTCAAGGAAGGGGAACAGCTGCTTCCTACTCACCCTGTCCATGCCCCTCATAATTCTAAACACCATCATCATGCTCCCCCACCTCAGCCTTCTCTGTTCTAAATCCAAGCCTATCCTTACAGCTCAAATGCTCCATCCCAGGTTTGCAATTCAACAACACCTTTCAATGACTCTAAGGTGTTCCATGGCTCTTTCTGGCCAGTGAAGTACTTTTGAAGTCTGGTCGCTATTGTGGCGCAGGGAATACAGTACCCCAATTTGTGCACAGCAAGCTCCCGCAGACTAGCAGTGACAGGCATGTGACAAAAGAAATGTGCAGTATCAATGACAATATGCTGTCAGCAGATTGCACTAAAGCTGTTAGAAAACACAAGTGAAAGGGGTGGGGGGAGTACGGGAATCTAAATTGGATAGTAACGCGTGATTAAGCTATTGCTATTGAATGAAGTGCAGGCATCTAGCCAACCTTATGTCTTCAGCTCACTGGAATAATTATCATATGCAGTCAGTGGTCATCATTTTGTGTCTATCAGCAAGGGACTGATATATTCTGAGTACCACTTCATATTAGATTGTATCTTTTACAGGGGAGATGCATTGTTGCTGGGGCAAGTGTTGGTAATCGTATAGGAAGTCAATCTAAACTGAGAAGACTGAAACATAGTGCAGAGTGACTTTCACTGGCTTTAATGGGGGAGGAGGTGAAAAATTGGAGGGCTATCTTCTGTCAGCATGGAAACACTGTTGTAAAGTTGCATATGTCACATTAAAATGTGGTATTTGACAAATGCAAATAGTGAAAAATGCTGAAACAAAAATAAGAAATCATATAGCAATGTCTCTTTAAAAAAAAGGGTAACTTTATGAATGGATTTTTAAATTGCAGAGTGCAGGCTGCAGGAGCAGGTCTGAGCAGCAATTGTATCAAAGCCCAGCAGTCAGGGTTCCAACCTAACCAAAACAGGCTTTTGAATTGGACCAATGAATTTAAAGCAAGCACGCAGAGACACAGAACCAACGGAATTGAAATGTGAGAATTGTTGACAGCCTCAAGCCACTCAGATCATAAGAACACAGTGAGATAATTCCAGGTATATAAACTCAGACAAGGGGGAGTAACTGGCAGAGTATGCTTACCACCGCTTAAGTTTGAAGGAGGGAAAGGCGAGGCTCTCATGTAAATCCTACAGTTTCGTATATGTCTTCATAAATTACCATCAGAATAGAGAGTGATACCAACTCAGAAAGTGTTCCATACATGAGCATCATTGAAAAACGGTCATACTTCCAAAGACATCTGTTTGTATTTTACTTGAGAGTGACTAAATTCTATAATGATTTGTTTCATTATTCCTGAATGAGTCTTGTAATATTCAAACAGCGTTCTGTTGGGGAGTTTATTCAGTTTGTTAATTGTTTTAATAAGGTTGTCACCAGCTTAAAAAAAATAAGGTTCTGTTCATTGTTCATGACAGACAGTGTCAGATCCTGCTTTAATTTACCAAAAATAGTAACTTCCTACTACCTCACACACACTCGTACAAGATTAAGAGGCAAGGTATATCCCTTTGGGTGGTTCCAAAATCGAGCAGAGGGAAAAAAAATCACCTCCGCGTTATAACAACACACAGTCAAAAGGCAATCGGAGAGGATAGCTGTGGAGGTCAGTGCCAGGGCTTAAGCTCTGAGGACCCTGGGTCATGTGGTACAAGAATCTCAATGGCTGTACACAAGTGGTCAAGGTTCACCCTATCACCAACCTTCTCACCCCTACTCCAATTGCCCGCACCCACCCCCTAGAATGAAATTTAGTTCCAGTTGGATCAACTTACAAAAAGCTTATGCAACACTGATAACACACTGGGATGGGATAAAGTGGCTCAGATTGGAGGGGCAGAAGTGTCCTTTCTGCTGTTTAACCTGAGTTCAGCTGTGCAAGATTGGAGGGTGGGTGGCAAGGGTACCAAAATGGCACCACTGGCATCAAATCAGCCTTTCATGCTGAATGACACCATGATCCGCCTGTTCTGCGTACTTTATTTTGAACTTATTATTCCATGGGATGCAGGCGCCATTTGCTTGGCCAGCATTTGTTGCCCATCCCTAATAGCCCCGGAACAGAATGACCTGCTAGCCCACTTCAGAGGGTAGTTAAGGGTCAACCACTTTGCATGTGTCTGGAGTCACATGTGGGGCAGACCGTGTGAGGATGACGGATTTCCTTCCCGAAAGGACAATCGTGAACCAGATGGGTCTTTACGACAGTGCTTTCATGGTCACCATGACTGAGATTTGCAAACCAAGTGGCATTTGCATTAGGCCACCACCCTATCCTACCAGCTCATTACTTCTGGATTTTAGCAGTGCTTATATCACTCATGGGTTTCAAGATAGAAGCTCACGCCATGCATCAAATGCTATTTTGGTTTGGAAAGGGCAACCCATAGCATCCAAAGAATGGGCACTACAGAGTCCAATTTCATTCTCAAGGACTTGTTTGGCATCTGTTGCACCATCATGTCACCTAGAACCAATAGTAGTTGTGTTGCTCTTTTATCTGAAGTAATATTCAAGATGTTGTACCTAAAATGATTGAGAAAAAATTATTTTAACGTTATGAATTAAAGTAAATCATGAACATTTTCAAAAGGTATTCTAGTCTATATCCTGTCAAACAAGCTGCGATTAAACTCTAACCTGAAAAGTTCCAGGAACTGGATCCACAGAGCATCTTGTCCATCTGATCTGTCCCACTCTTGTGCCCAGTTTGCATCAATGCTATTGATGAAGCAATAATTTAGAATATAGAACAGTACAGCACAGACCCCTTGGCCCACAATGTTGTGCCAAACATGACATCCCTTTGCCTGCCTAGGTCTATATCCCTCTAGTCCTTGTATAATCATGTGCTTATCTAAAAGCTTCTTAAAATGCCCCACTTGTATTTGCCTGCACCACCATCCTTGGCAGCGAATTCCAGACACCTGCCACTCTGTGTTAAAAAGCATGCCCCTCACATCTTCTGAACCTGAATCCCCTGAATCTGATGAATCTACTGCGAAGACCACCACGAACAAGTCACAGGAGGCCTTGAGTTGCAACTTCAAATACGCAGTGCCTCTAAAATTGGCAGATCCCAGCAACATTTCTGACTGTGAGCTTTACAAGTGCAGTCCCACACATTGCCAGAAATAATCTCCTTAGTTAAAGAAAAGTTCTTAATTCCTGCAACAGCATACTGTGGCTCAGCAGGTTGTGTGGTTGAACGAAAAGGTTTTGGATTTCTGCCTGTGCAGTTTTTGCAGAGTTCAGTTCCTGATCTTGGCTTTGCCATTGAGGGAGGTGTCACGTGGAGGCTGGAGGTTTTTTACGCAGAGATAGAGTGGAAAAGTCCCAGCTCCCGGGACTGTAACCATCTCTTATAGGCTTCCAAGTGGCCTGTCTTCACAATATGATTAGTTTGATTTGATCTGATTTATTGTTGTCACATGTATCCAATGAGTATACAATGCAAAGTATTATGCTATACAGACAAGCCATATCGTTCATACAGAGGGAAAGGAGAGAGTGCAGAATGTAGTGTTACAGTCATAGCTAGGTATAGAGAAAGATCAACTTAATGCAAGGTAGGTCCATTCAAAAGTCTGATGGCAGTGGGGAAGAAGCTGTTCTTGAGTTGGTTGGTCCGGTCAGACTTTTGTATCTTTTTCCCGATGTAAGAAGGTGGAAGAGAATATGTCCAGGATGTATGGGGTCTTTAATTATGCTAGCTGCTTTTCTAAGGCAGCGGGAAGTGCAGAAGAGTCAATGGATGGGAGACTGGTTTGCGTGATGGTTTGGGCTACATTCATGACCCTTTGTAATTCCTTGTGGTCTTGGGCAGAGCAGGAGCCATACCAAGCTGTGATACAACCAGG
Source organism: Carcharhinus amblyrhynchos (assembly GCF_965287045.1). Lineage (NCBI taxonomy): Eukaryota > Metazoa > Chordata > Chondrichthyes > Carcharhiniformes > Carcharhinidae > Carcharhinus > Carcharhinus amblyrhynchos. The sequence goes on along the minus strand of NC_137333.1, from coordinate 6,032,968 downwards.
CAGAATGCTTTCTATGGTGCAGCTGTAAAAGTTGCTGAGAGTCATTGCCAAATTTCCTTGGTCTTCTGAGACAGTAGAGGCATTGGTGAGGTTTCTTAACCATAGTGTCGGCATGTGGGGACCAGGACACATTGTTGGCGATCTGGACACCTAAAAAATTGAAGCTCTTGACCATTTCTATTTCATCCCCATTGATGTAGACAGGGGCATGTTCTCCTTTACGCTTCCTGAAGTTGATGACAATCTCTTTCATTTTATTGACAAAAGGCCTCTTCCTGCTCCTGTCTTCTATGTTTCTACGTAAATAAAGGGGCTTCCGCCTCTGAGGACTTATGACAGAGCTGTCTGTTTTTGGAATTTCCTTCCCCAGGAATCAGTGGGCCATTCAATTTATTCAAGATTGAGCTAGATGGGGTTTTGGGGGTTAAGGCTTCTGGGGAGCAGACACGAACGTGGAGTTGAGACCAGATCAGCCATAATTGTAGTGAATGTTGGGACAGACTCAAAGGGCTGAATGGCCTATTCCTGCTCCTGAATCCTGTGTCCCAAGCAGCACCCGCTTCGATTCCTTTTTATTAATGGCAAAGGGACCTATTCCATCTGTAAACTATACTATACTGGACAGAAAACTATCAGCATTATTTGTTGCCAGTGCTTGAACTTGCTCCAAATTCCACTTCAGTTTGCTTGGAGCATCTCTGTGTCAATGTGTAAAATTGCTTCATTTGGCTTGTATCCAATTTCCGCGGAGGCTGCTGTAATAATATATCGATATGTACTTCTCCTTTCCCTTCCTACGTGCCAGCGTTGGGTTGACATTACTGAGGAATGGTTTAAATTGTTCTTTTTAGTCCTGCATGTTGCGCAGAGAGGAGTGGATCCGAAATAAGGACAGAGAGGGCGGAAGCGCTCCGCAGGTCAGGCAGCTTCTGAGGAGAGAGAGAGAGAGACAGACAAAATTAACATTTCAGGATATGACCTTCCCCTCGGCACGGCGGTTAGCACTGCTGCCTCACCGTGCCAGGAACCTGGGTTCAATTCTGGCCTTGGGTCACTGGAGTCTGCACATTCTCCCTTTGTCTGTGTGGGTTTCCTCCCACAGTCCAAAAACGTGTAGGTTAGGTTGATTGGCCATGTTTAATTGCCCTTGCGTCAGGGGGATTAGCAGCATAAATCTGTGGGGTAAGTAATATTTGGAGTTTTCTGCCAAGTTTTTTATTACCGAGATCTCTGTGCTCCTCTTATTTTGTTCATTATGCATTCCCAGTTTTAATTGTCCCATATTTAGTGAGTCTTCCACTTCTCCTCTACTTGGCAATCCATCTTTAAGATGCTCTTTGAAACCTACCTCAATGACTAATCTTTTTGACCATTAGTCTTCATATCGCCTTTGGCGGCTCACTGTCAAATGTTGTTCGATAAAACTTGGGGCAGCACGGTGGCACAACGGCTAGCGCTGCTGCCTCACAGCGCCAGGGATCTGCGTTCAATCCCGGCCTCGGGTCGCCGTGTGTGTGGAGTTTGCACATTCTCCCCGTGTCTGCGTGGATTTTCTTCGGGTGCTCCGGGTTTCCTCCCCCACTCCAAAGATGTGCAAGGTAGGTGGATTGGCCATACTAAATTGCCCCTTAGTGTCCCAAGATATGTATGATAGGGGGGATTAGCTGGGTAAATGCATGAAGCTACGGGCCAGGGTGGTCGGTGCAGTCTCGATGGGCTGAATGGCCCACTTTTGCACTGTCGGGATTCTACGGCTCTTTGGATTTTAGGGTAAGATTTCTGTAAAATGCACTCATACATTTTGCTGCATCAGCGACTCCTTGCAAACGCGAGCTGTTGGTTTTGTTTTGAATATCTGATTATACCATTCCTTTGTCACACGGCCCTGCACGCCGAGGGCTGCTTCACTTTTAATTAACACAGACCCCCCAGTTCAACTGAACAGTCTTTCCGGTGAGAAATCACCTTCCAGTGTCCACTTCATCAGCAGATTTAAAAATTCTTTGCAACCAGTGCTATCTCTTTGCCAGAAGGGATCATTCTTGAATTTTGTATATCTGAACCAATTAGTTATGGATTCTCTCTCTCGCCTTGGTTTCTTTACATAATTTCAACAAAAAAAAATGTTAGCACTATGCTTCCTGGATAATAAAGAGCCAAAGGCGCTTTGATGTGCACACAAGATTTAATGTTTCATACACAAACTCAAAAAAGTTTATTGGTAATACACACACTGCTCAAAGTGTGACTTGTCTGATGCACTAGGTGTTGGCTTTCAGTTTTTAAGTTTAAATTTATTTATTAGTGTCACAAGTAGGCTTACATTAACACTGCAATGAAGTCACGGTGAAAATCCTCTAGTTGCCACACTCTGGTGCATGTTTGGGTACACTGAGGGAGAATTTAGCGTGGCCAATGCACCTAACCAGTCTTTTGGACTGTGGGAGAAAACTGGAGCACCCGGAGGAAACCCATGTAGATACAGAGAGAATGTGCAAACTCCACACAGACAGTGACCCAAGCCGGGAATCAAACCCAGGTCCGTGGCGCTGTGAAGCAGCAGTGCTAATCACAGTGCCACTGTACCAGTCATTGCCACTGTGCCACCCACATTTCAGGTTTCAGCTAAGTTCAGGTTTTCTGGGCAGTCATCTTGTAGTGCATGTTAGTGTTAGGAGCTTAGAGGGGAAAGGAAAGTTTTTAAACTACTAATGGATTTAAATAGGTTAACAAATGAGCCCCATTTACACAGAGGTCCAAGGACAGCTTGACATATGAGGAGCTTTTGAGGATTCTGGGTCTGTACTTGATGGAGTTCAGAAGGATGAGGGGAGATCTCATTGAAATTTACAGAATACTATAAGGTCTGGATAGAGTGGACGTGGACAAGGTGTTCCCATTAGTAGGAGAGACTAAAATCTGAGGGCACAGCCTCAGAGTAAAGGGATGACTCTTTAGAATCGAGGCAAGGAGGAATTTCTCCTGCCAGAGGGTGGTGAATTTGTGGAATTCGTTGCCGGAGAGGACTATGGAGGCCAGGTTATTGAATGCATTTGAGTGCATAGAGATAGGTTCTTAATTTAAGGGGATCAAAGGTTACAGAGAAAAGGTGGGTGAATGGGGCTGAGAAGCTTATCAGCCATGACCGAATGGTGGAGCAGACTCGATGGGTCGAATGGCCTAATTCTGCTCCTGTATCTAATAGACTTGTAGCTGGATTCCAGTAAAAGAGTTGGCAGTAACAACATTTTGAGAGACCAATTGCAAGGAATGAGGCCAAGGATGAAATACCTGTACAGAGAAGGTCAGTTGAAGGAACTGTCCAGGTTCAGGCAGAGAAGCAGCCCTGCCATTGCCTGACAGCCTTGGAGTAGCTACTTAATTCTGGAATAACCTGACCAGGCCAAGAACAATCTATGTAGAGAAACACCACTTTAATCCAGGTCATCATCTCCACTCGCTGTATTGAAGGGCTTCAGGAGTTTATAATTGAGTAATTCACTTGCATTGTATGAGACTTTACTCTGTGCAAATTGATTGCCTGTTTGCTGATGGATGACAGTGGCTGTACCTCAAGAGTAATCTAGCGGTCGTAAAGTCCACTGAGATGTTCCTATGTTACATGAATTCAAGCCCTTCCTCACAACGCAAGTTGAATTTTTCTCATGAGCCTCATCTGCTTTGCCATGCCTTGCCCTGTGTTCCTGCCTTCACATATAGGTTTGCAGACCAACATACAATACCCAAAGTGCAGAAGAAGGCCATTCAGCCCATCAAGTCCGCACCGACTCTTCAGAGGAGCACCTTGCTCAGGCCCACTCCCCATCCCCTGCCTGATTCCCGGAATCCCACACACTTATCTTGCCAATCTGAAGGCTTTGATGATCTTTGCTGTTTTGGGGTGGGGAAATTGGGACAATTGTGAAGAGGGCTGTTTAAGAACATAAGAACATAAGAAATAGGAGCAGGAGTAGGCCATCTAGCCCTTCGAGCCTGCCCCGCCATTCAATAAGATCATGGCTGATCTGTCGTGGCTCAGTTCCACTTTCCCGCCCTCTCCCCATAACCCTTAATCCCCTCTCTTATCAAGAACCCATCAACCCGCTTCTTAAAAATATTTAGCGAGGCAGCCTCCACCACTTCAACGGGCAGAGAATTCCAGAGATTCACCACCCTTTGAGTGAAGAAGTTCCTCCTCAACTCCGTTCTAAACCGCCTCCCCTTTATCTTGAGGCTGTGCCCCCTAGTCCTACTGTCTTTTTTGAGCGGGAAGAGTCTCTCCACCTCTATCCTATCCATCCCATTCATCATCTTATACGTCTCAATGAGATCTCCCCTCATTCTTCTAAACTCTAACGAGTACAAGCCTAGTTTATTCAGCCTCTCCTCATAGCTCAACCCCCTCAACTCCGGTATCAGCCTAGTAAACCTCCTCTGCACTCCCTCCAGGGCCAAAATATCCTTGCGCAGGTGCGGCGCCCAAAACTGCACACAGTACTCCAGCTGCGGCCTCACCAATGCCCTATACAGCTGCAGCAAGACCTCCCTACTTTTATATTCAATCCCCCTCGCTATGAAGGCCAGCATCCCATTCGCCTTCCTGACCACCTGCTGCACCTGCAAGCTGGGTTTTTGCGACTCATGCACAAGGACCCCGAGGTCCCTCTGCACCGTCGCCTGCTGCAGTTTTTCGCCACGTAAGTAATAGTCCTTCCTACCATTCTTCCTACCAAAGTGGACCACCTCACACTTGCCAACATTAAATTCCATTTGCCATTTCCTGGCCCATTCGCCCAGCCTATCTAGATCCTTCTGCAGACTCTCCACTTATTCAGTGAGCAGATCAGCATCAAGGGAATGTCTCCATTATAAGCTCGGTACTAATATCTTTGGCAGAAGCAGTACACTGTCCTCTGTTCCCTCTTCATGCCAGATCCTATAATACTTTTGGTTGCTTAACCTTCCTCAGACTCATATAGTGAACTTTTCTCTATGAGGCAAAATGGTACAGTGCATCAGATATCAGAATGTGCAAACCTTCCCTCGACAAATACAGGCATCTCAAATGGGGTGGCATGGTTGTTAGTGCTGCTGTCTCGCAGCGAGCGCCAGGGACCCGGGTTCAATTCCAGTCTTGGGTCACTCTCTGTGTGGAGTTTGCACATTCTCCCTGTGTCTGTGTGAATTTCCTTCCACAATCCAAAGATGTGCAGGTTAGGTTGACTGGCCATGCTAAATTAACCCTAGCGTCGGGGGATTAGCAGGGTAAATATGTAGAGTTACGGGAATAGGGCTTGGGTGGGATTGTGGTTGGTACAGATCCGATAGGCCGAATAGCCTCCTTCTGCACTGTAGGGATTCTATAAATGTACCTCCAAAATTCCAATGGTTTAAAGTTTATTTATTAGTGTCACAAGTAGGCTCACATTTGCGCTGCAATGAACTTAATTGTGAAAATTTCCTAGTCGCCACACTTTGGCGCCTGTTTGTGTACACTGAGGGGGAATTTAGCATGGTCAATTCACCTAACCAACACCGTCTTTCGGACTGTTGGAGGAAACCGGAGCACCCGGTGGAAACCCACACAGAAACGGAAAGAATGTGCACACTCCACTCAGATGGCAATCCAAGCTGGGAATCGAACCCAGGTCCCTGGCGCTTGCCACCCCAGAGTGATCTCCCTTAGGTGGCGCCCTGTTAGGTATCAAGTGCCATGACTAAGAGTTTAGCTTTGATCTTCCAGGACCCAGCCTGTGGCCTGGCTTCAAGAGGAGTGACTGTCTAAAGGTGGGGTGAATATAATGTATTACTTGCTTGCATTTGCAGAGGATTCTGCCACTCAGTAAAATTGCACAGTCAAGGCGGCTTCTGGAAAAGGTGATGAACTGGTTTGCTGAGTGAGCAAGCAACGTAAAAACGAATTGCTTCACGGATCTGTGCACAGCTGTTGAAGTGATGTGACGGATGCGCCCGAAGGCTGTATGGGATGACCCCACAGTGTGAAGGATCAGGGCGATGGTGACCTTCATCGCCGCTGGCTGTGTTGTACTGATAGTTTTCTTTACAAAGTGCAGCCACCGTATGCATAGTTCCTGGGTGAAGTGGAGACCAAGAGCCTTAACCAGCCTGGCTTATCTTTGTTCCTCCCTCCACCTGCTCAGAACAGTGCTGAACAAATCCCATACGAGTCCCCGCGGGGACACTGGTTCATACTGAAACAGTAAGCAGTGGTAGAAGTCAAATATTTGCAAATAAACTGGAGTACCCAGCCAATAAACCCTTAAGTGAATCTTCAAATGGCAGTGGGAGTTTTGAAAGTTGCCAGTTGTACGTGAGGTGTCAACTCTCGGAATGGTGAGCACTGATTGCTCACCGTCCGTAAGGTTTTAAATTTATTTATTAATGTTACAAGTAGGCTTACATTAACACTGCAATGAAGTTACCGTGAAAATCGCCACACTCTGGTACCTGTTCGGGCACACTGAGTGAGAATTTAGCATGGCTAATATCACCTAACTAGCACGTCTTTTGGTCTGGGGGAGGAAACCGGAGCACCCAGAGAAAACCCACGCAGACACTGGGAGAACGTGCAGACTCTGCACAGACGGTAATCCAAACCAGGAATAAAAGCCAGTTCCCCTGGCGCTCTGAGGCAGCAGTGTTAATTACTATGCCACTGTGCTGCCCAATATCCTGTAAGTTATGATACAGGTAACAAAAATTTTGGATCAGTTTTCATAATATTTAAGAGAGCTTGTTCTTCTTGCTCTAATGGAAACAAGAAGGATAGAAATTATGCTCTCTGCTACGAATACTCACCACTCACCTGATGTTTCAGACTGCTTCCCTACATGTTAACCAGGCATCTTAAGCATCCCGTTAACTCCCACGATGATTCGAACTGAACATTTTGTATACAGTGATGCATCACTTCAGCAAGTTAAATACTGCCTGAACGAGTCATCAGATTTCACGAGTAGGTTTCCCTTCTGGGAGCAACTGGGTTCGTTTTGAAATTTGCACGCTCAGAAATATCTGCAAAGAATGAGTAAGAAGCCATGTGTTACGGCAGTAACTGAATCGTAAAATCATCCAGCCTTTGTGAGCGTCTTCTTCTCATTTGCACTGTTTAACAATTTGGAACAAGTGTAATTTACTGAAACATTTTCTGTTGTGTAATATTTCTTGTTCGCCATTGAATTTTATTGATATTAACTTCAACGCGTTACACGAAAGGCTTGCTTTGTGAAGCTGTGCCTGCACTGATCTACTACATCACTGAATAATTTACTCAACTTTATCAACATTGTTCCTCGAGAGGATGGGATTATTTTTGTTAAAGTTACTGACACTCCCAATGATCTACCATAAAAGTGAAACTTTTCCTCACACTTTCCAACAGTATTTGTACTTCATACTCCTGCTTTGATTTGATTTATTACTGTCACATGTATTGATATACAATGAAAAGTGTTGTTTCTTGCTCTATACAGACAACGCATACCATACATAGAGTACATAGGGGAGAAGAAAAAGGAGGGTGCAGCATGTAGTGTTACAGTCAGTGTAGAGAAAGATCAACTTAAAATAAGGTAGGTCCATTCAAAAGTCCGATAGCAGAGGGAAGCTGTTCTTGAGTTGGTTGGTATGTGTTTTCAGACTTCTGTATTTTTTTTCTCAATGGAAGAAGGTGGGAGAGAATATGTCAGGATGCACGGGGCCTTTGATTATGCTGGCTGCTTCTCCGAAGCAGCGGAAAGTGTAGACACAGTCAATGGAGGCTGGTTTGTGTGATGGACTGGGCTTCATTCACCACCCTTTGTTGTTCCTTACAGTCTTGGTCAGAGCTGGAGCCATACCAAGCTGTGATGCATACAGAAAGGATGCTTTCAAAGGTGCAGCTGTAAAAATTGGTGAGAGTCATAGCGGACATGCTGAATTTCCTTGGACTCCTGAGAAAGTAGAAGTGTTGGTGGGCTTTCTTAACTTTAGCATTTGCATGGAGGGGCCAGGACAGGTTGTTGTAGGGATTTTGTATAATTTACAAAATGATTTGATTATATCTTGCATTAATGTATCTCCCTCACCACATTGTGGAATTTAATGTGTGTGGCGATTTCAAGCTTGAACAATCTCACTGAAATGTAAACAATTAAATCATTAATACCCATGAGGAAACATTCTTGGACATGGTTATAGAGGCCAAGGGTTAAATGCAGATATTTTACTTCAAGAGAAAAAACTTGCATATATTTAACTCCTTATCCCATCTCATCGAAGCATTCTGAATCACTTTATACAGGGAAAATACTTTGAAATGTAGTTTACTGGTTAAATTCAACTATCAATTTCTTCATAACAGGCTCTGTAATGTGTAATGAAATGAAGGTCTTGTTAGTAGCTTTTGGTTGAGGATGGGGAGATGCTGATGTTGGATTAGGATCAGCAGTAAAAAGTCTTACAACATCAGGTGAAAGTCTAGCAGATTTATTTGGAGCTGTGAGCTTTCGGAGCACTGCCCCTTCATCAGGTGAGCGGAGATAGGTTCACAAACACACCGTATACAGGCACAGTTGCAAAATAATTACAGCTTGGACAGTGAAGAATGGTTGGAATGTGAATCTTTACAGTTAATCAAGTCTTTACAGGTACAAACAGTGTGCGTGGAGAAAGGGATAATCACAAGTTAAAAAGGTGTGAATTGTCACAAGCCAGGACAGTTAGTAGGATTTTGCAAACCCAGGCCATATAGTGGGGGTTGCAAGTACTGTGACATGAACCCAAAACTCACATTCCAACCATTCTTCACATTCCAACCTGTAGTTTTCTTGCAATTGTGTCCCTGCCTATATATTTGATATTAACCTGGTGTTGTGAAAATTCTTACTTTAGTTGAGGAAACATCATTGGACAGGGCAACTTTATACTCTCTCTCTCTCTCAAGTGTACCCACGATGTGGATATGCTGGCGTTGGACTGGGATAAACACAGTAAAATATCTGACAACACTAGGTTTTAGTCCAACCGATTTATTTGATATCAAATAAATCATTCAAATAAATCAAATTTACTATCAAATAAATTGGTTGGACTAAAACCTGGTGTTGTCAGACTTTTTACTCTCTCAAGTGTGGCAGACTCTTTACTACTTAGACAAAACGCAGAATTTAGTCTAACATTTTATCCTGTTGACAACCCTTTCAGCAATGCGGCACTCTCTCCCAACACTGTACTGATGGACCAACCTTAATGATGTATTTAGGTTCTGGTGATTCCTACCTTCTGTATGAAATGCAAGGCGCTGAGCTGCAGAAAGCATTTCTAACTGCTCAAAGTCTATTACCTGGGGAACAAAATGTGACCTTGTGGAGCCGGGTGATGATTTACTCCAGACTGCTAATCTTTGTACTATGCCTTTCTGTGCTGTTAAAACAATTGCATTGTGTTTAGCCTTAGCCTTCGTCCTTTATTTGTTCCCTTCAAATTAGCAACATGCTTTCAAAGTTTCTCTGTCCTGGCGCTCAAGCTTATGCCCTGATTTTCAAATCATTCATTGCGCTTGTCAGCTGATCCCACAAACTTCATCATTATCCTCTTTCTGGAACGCAGGCTCCAAAGAGTCATATCAAATGTAGCTACGTGGAGGCTAGGGAAATAATTGATTTATTTCGCACAAAATTGGCTTTATTTGTACAGAATTGCTGTTTAGTGTCCTAATGCTAAAGCTTGGCATCACTAAGAGGATGATTTTTCTTTCTTTAAATGCCAAAATGCTTCAATTGGCTGTTCCTCTTAGCAATATAAAGTTTTATTTAAAGATACGTGTTAGAGCTGTGAAGTTAAAAAATGGTTTTGCAGGTAAGAAGGTATCATAGAATCCTGCAGTGCTGAAGGAGGCCATTCAGCCCAGCGAGTACGCAGCAACCAAAATCCCACCTAGGCCCTATCCCCATAACCCCATGCATTCATCCTAGCTAGTCCCCCTGACACTACGGGGCAATTTAGCATGGCGAAGCCACCTAATTTGCACATCTTTGGACACAAGTGAAGGTGTGAAGGAACATCATGTTACCACATCCCCACCATCTCCCCCCAAATTCGGATTCTTCAAGGTGTCTGTTTTTCTGAGATTTAAAGAAATCTCACTCCATATTCCATCCATGTCTTTGAATGCACCATTCAATCATACTGATGATATCTGACTTTACTAGGACACCGATGAAACTACTATACAGTTGTATAAGCCTTTGAAGACTAGCGACATTACAATGACAGGGGTGTGAACAACTGAAACAATAAAGCTGCCACACAATGGGTAATCTGGGTGACTTTGAGGTATTATTAGATAACCTTTTTCTGAATGTTCATGCCCAAAATAGCCACGTAATGATATGGCAAGTGGTGCCTTCACAGCATATCATTATGCTGGGTTATTTGGAGCATTACCCTAGCATTACTCGTAACAATACAAATTTAGTCTGCAGTAATCTAGAAAGCACCTTCTTGACACTTGTTCAGTTGTTTTCTTTATTTAACCAAGGAGAGCCTGGGATTTTGTCTTGAAAAGGGGTGTTTCCATAAGCTTACAGAGACTGTACAACACAGAAACCGGTTATTTAACCCATCTGGTCTACACTGGTATTTATCATTGAATCACTGAATCCTTACAGTGCAGAAAGAGGCCATTTGGCCCATTGACTCTGCACCGACTACAATCCCCCCCAGCCCCTAACCCTATAGTCCCACCGACATCAAGTGGCAATTCAGCTTGGCCAAACAAACTAACCCGCGCATCTCTGGACTTTTTTAATATAATTTTTCCCGAATGTAATTATCTGTAATTATCCACATGACTCTCCTTCTAACCTCCTGGGGACAAATTTTTCTGTCATGCGCTCCATGGGAATTGTAGTGGGCAAGGGGCAGGCCATGGGAAGGGCCGTTGAAAGGGATTTTCCGATTTCGGGGCGAGATGAGCTGGGAAAATCCTGCCCCTGCTTTCTGCTGCCGTGACAGTTTTCATTTTGGACAACCAATCTGAGGTTAATTCATAAGCCGCTGATTTTCAAAAACCTCGCACCCAGGGACATGAAGAGGGGGTGGGATATCATTGGGAGGTGAGGAAGAGCTTTTGTTTTACACAACTTCTGACAGCTTGGGGGAGTTAGCTCAAATGGTAGCGTGCTTGCTTAGCATGTGAGAGATAGTGGGATCGTTATCCACGTCCTCTACTTTGGGGCAGCACGGTGGCACAGTGGTTAGCACTGCTGCCTCACAGCGCCAGGGACCTGGGTTCAACTCCTGCCTCAGGTCACTGTCTGTGTGGATTTTTCACTTTCTCCTCGTGTCTGCGTGGGTTTCCTCCGGATGCTCTGGTTTCCTCCCACACTCCAAAGATGTGCAGGTTAAGTGGACTGGCCATGGTAAGTAAGTGCAGAGGGGAAAGCCTGGGTAAGATGCTCTTTCAGAGAGTAGGTGCAGACTCAATGGCCTGAATGGCCATTCCTTCTACACTGTTGGAATTCAATAGGTTCTATAGAGGAATCAGGCCAAGATAGCAGATTTCCACAGTCCAAAGGTATATGTGTTCAGTTGATTAGTCAATTTAGCATGGCCATTGTGTCAGGAGGATTAGCAGGGTAAATATGTGGGGTTATTGGAATAGGGCCTCAGTAAGATGTGTACAGTACAAACACAATGGGCCAAATGGCCTCCCTCTGTACTGTTGGATTCTATGACTCTATAACCGATTATTCAATCGGCGATGACGTGGAACTTGCAGCCTACAATGGTGCTAGAAGCAGAGACAGTTCATGACTTCAAAAGGAAATAGGCTCCTGAAGGAAATAACCTTGCAGGATTTGTAGTATAGAACACGGGGGTGGGGCAGAACGGATTTCTCCTTAGAGATTCAACATGGGATCAGTGGGCCATATGGCCTCCTTCTGAGCCATAATGGTGCTATGACCTTACTTCATAAAATACCTGTCATCAGATCCTTCCATTCCTTTCTACTTCATGTATTTATCCAGTTTAACCCTTGAGAGTATAGATGTTATTCACCTCAACTCCTCCCTGTGCTGGCTAGCAAAGTTCTCAGCTTTCGGGTGAAGTAATAATTATTGAGGAAAACAGTGAAATATGCTGGGAATATTATGAAATGATCGGGTTTCATTTGGACCCAAGGAATTCTCAACTACCACTTTTTAACGGTGTGAAATGTACCATTGGGCGGTGCAGAAAATGCACGTTTAAAAGAAATGAAAATGTGATGTGTTCGGTAATCAGTGCATCCAGGAAATTCTTCCCAAGAGTCAAAAGAACTACAGCTTTTCCAAAAACAAAAGCTAATCCGCCTCATTGGATGCATGTGCTGTTTACAATGTCATTCGCTGTGTACGAGCTGATCTCTTGAGAGACTGAAGATGCAGGTGTGATAAACAGTACATTGGAGGGTGTCCTGAGGATTATACCTGTGGGGGTTGCTTTTTTTAGCCATTGATCTCCAGCTTGTTAGAAACCAAAACAGAGAGAGAGAGAGAGAAAAAAACGCTTCAATAAAATACCACTCAACAACTGTAGGGTCCCTTGCCCAAGTACAAGCCTTAATTGAGAACTACAAGGAAAGAAGGCATGAGCAAAAAATCCCATTACGAGCTCTTTCTCTTGCTTCAAGGGAACTACTAGATGACAGGTTCACATTTAATTAGGCAAACTCAGCGGGAAGAAGTCTGCCAACTCCCCCGAACAATGATTTTCCTTTGTTTTCCTATTACGTTCCAAGGTAAGGCAGATGTAGATCATTCCATTATGCCAAAATATCACACTCAAAATGACAATCCTAAAGTGTGTCAATGCCTTCCAGACACTTGTCTGGCTGTTAACAAGGAACTGTTTGGAGCACATCATATCATAGCCGTTCTGAAATGTCAGGTCAGGTTGGAATGAGCTGCAAATGATGTTTTTGAGGAGGTGAATTCAGTTACAAAAATAAAGCGGCCATCCTATCAGTTGTTAAATTAGAATATCTGGTCTGGGATAGCCCTTTGAGAAATGGCATTGTGGCCTATCTTTGCTAACCCATTTTCCCCTTATGTCCTCACACAGAGCGTGACAATGTAAATCCCCTTTAAATATGGCTCTCCCTTAATCAAATGTACACAGAGGTTTCCAGAATATATTTTCATAATGATGATTCCCTCAAAAACAAAGCTATGAGACCCTTCAATGGTTGAAGGTCTATACCCATTGTGTTTAGAAGAGTGAAAGATAATGACCTTATTACAACAGCAATGACACAGTGGCACAGTGGTTAGCACTGCTGCCTCACAGCGCCAGGGACCTGGGTTCGATTCTGCTCTCTGGTAACTGTCTGTATGGAGTTTGCATGTTCTCGCCATATCTGTGCAGGTTTCCTCTGGATGCTCCAGTTTCCTCCCACAGTCGAAAGATGTGTTGGCTAGGTGGATTGCCCCTTAGTGTCAGGGTAGATACATGGGGTTACGGGGATAGGGCCTGGGTGGGTTTATTTTCGATGCAGGCTCAATGGGCCGAATGGCCTCTTTCCGCCCTGTAGAGATTCTATGATTCTGGGGGAGATTGACCAGGTAAATACAGTGAGGATGTTTCCCTTTGTGGAGGAACCTAGAACTAAGGGGAAAATGTCCAAAGGAAGGTTCTGCTATTGAAGACCAAGATAAGGTGAAATTTCTTCTCTCAGAGGGCCGTGAGTCTTCCCCCAGTTGTCTTCCCCAGTGAGCAGTAGAAGCTGGGTTGTTGAATATATTCCAAGCTGTGTTGGACACATTCCAGATTGATAAGTGTGTTAAGGGTTACAGGGTCAGTCAGGAAAAGAGAGCAAGGCCACAATCAGATCAGCCACTTGTGCACCCGAGGATTGAGAAATCCTGGGAACAGGGGAGATCGGACCTTGAATGAACTTAGCATATTTCAGTGCTCATTTGAATATGCTGATCTATTTCCCATCCTCATTGAGTGGGAATCAGATTATGTTTAGGGCAGGATGGTCAATGCAGGCTTGGAGGACTGACGGGTCTGTCCCTCTGCTGTAATTTTCCTTGTTCTTTGTCTGGAAGCAGATACCGACAAGGCTTCACGCCGGTTCTGAATACACTCAACCACCCATTTTCCGGTTCACTCCAGTCCAACACGTTCCATGCCGGCTGGGACGCAGTCAGATAATCGCGGCCAACATTTTGAGTCTGGATGAGATGGAGGATCATCAAATTCTCCCTTCCCAGTGGCAGCCACAGTGGGACATGCAAGACCAGAGAATTCCGGCCACTAGCTCGGTTATCTCTCCAGACCTGTTGAGATTTTCCAGGACTTTCTGTTTCTGTTTTGGATTCTAGCCTGCCCGGTATTTTTCTGTTACCGACAGCGATGTGGTTGACTCTTAGATGCCCTCTAAAATGGCCTAGCAATTAAAAATCGGCGATGAACGCCAGCCCAGACAGCAATGTGCACATTCCCTAAATTATTAAATAAATACATTCAGAGACACGCACACATGTCATACAGGTGCTCACATCCACACTATAAGATAATATTAAAATATTATCTGATGCCTTATCGTAACATAAAGCAGTGATCCTTTTTGACTGTGCAGTTTGAGATCCTTCTTCACAACTTACAGTCAAGCCCTCAGCTTTTGTTTAACTAGCTGTGCTCTGCTTTCCTTCTTTAACTTAACCCTTTACTAGGATTGCATTAATGTACCAAGTATTGATCTCAGAAATGTGTCTTCTCATAGACCACAAGTCAGACTTTAATCGTTTTGAAAGGTGACATTATAAAACGAGATCTATAGTTTCCGCATTGGATCCAAAATATCAGTTTCCAAGTGCCCTCCATTCTGGTCTTGTCAGAGAATGACTCGCTATGTAGCTTGGCAGGCAGGCCACTTCTGATTTCCCTGAAAGACTTGCCTTAGCACAGTATCAAATACTCTGGTTATAAATAGTGTTCCTCAGTGCAGCCAGGAAGGAGAAAGGAACACACAGCCAGTGACCGACTTGTCTTGTATCACACCACAGACCACCCACTATTTATTCCCTTTTAGTGAAAACTGGAAAGTGTTTCTTTTCCTCAAACCTTTTTGCAAATTAATGATACTAATCACGTTCCCAAGAATGTGCTTCTGAATGTTTTAATTTCTGAGAATTTTGTTATGAGATTATTCATAACATAAGCAGCATTTTCCAGTTTTTATTTAGAATGGAATTCTACCACATGGGGAGGGGGAGTTTTCCCATCCCGCCCACCATAGCGGGGATTGGGGGGGGGGGGGGGGGGGGGGGGGTGGATGCATGGGGGTGTTGGTGGTGGATCATGCAAAGGCTCGTTGACCTCGGGTGGGGTTTTCCAGTCTTGGGGCAAGTGCGACCGGAAAATCCCACTCATTGTTTATTAAAACGAGTCTCTGTAATTATTTCTGTGAAAGTACTGCAGCAACGTGTCATCTATAATTAAACGTACAGAACAGACACACTCCATTTAGCCCAATCTGAGCTCCTCCCACCCTAGCTTTCGTCTTATTTGTCCTTCGGTTCCTTTCTCCTTCATGTCTTTATCTTGTTTCTCCTGAAATACATCTGTGCTGTTTACCACTCTTGCCATTCTCTGGGTGCAGAAGCTTCTCCAGGATTCCTTACATTTCGAGGTGACTGTCTTGTATTGATAACCAAAGTTTTAGACTGCCCACAAGTGAAAACCTATCCTGTTAAAAGCTTCATTAGTGTAATTCTTCATAGAACCCTCTCAGTGCAGAAGGAGGCCATTCGCTCATTGAGTTTGCACCGACTCTCCAAAAGAACATCCTACCCATGCTCAACCCCCAACCCGTGCATTTATTCCACTAATCCCCCTAACCTACACAAATGGGACACTAAGGGGCAAATTAGCGCAGTCAATCCACCTGACCTGCACACCTTTGGACTGTGGGAGGATACTGCAGGATCCGGAGAAAACCCACGCAGACACGAGGAGAACTTGCAAACTCCATGCAGTTGCCCGAGGCCAGAACTGAACGTGGGTCCCTGGCGCTGAGGTCGCAGTGCTAACCACCGTGCCAGCAAGTAATGCAGCAGGTCATCGCTCAGCCTTCTCTTTCCGTATGGATAAAAGTCACCATGCTGGGATTTTCCAGTCCCGCCGGCAGCGGGAATGAAAAATTGGGAGAGCCAGGCAAAGGCCCATAAAAGTGTCCCATCATTAGGTGGTACCAAGCGCGCAGGAACATCAACTTAGTGTCGATGAGTCCAGTTGTCCGAGAATAGGGCCTGGATGGGATTGTTGTAGGTGCAGACTCAATGGGCTGAATGGGCTGCACTGTAGGAATTCTAAGATTTAGCATCTAACTCTTTCTAACAGTGCGTACTATAACTTAGCCTACTTCTCAGCAAAAGCCATATGGTCAATGAACAAACCTGTTGGAAAGAAAGAGAAAAGCTTTCTGCGACCTGAGAGTGCTTTCTGGCCAATGTAGACCATTGACTTTCGGTGGGGAAGATATGGCCTCAGCCTTCCCTGAAGCGGATAACCTCTCAGCACTGGCATCACACCCTGCTTGGAAAAATATTAATTGCTTTCTGACAGAGGAAGAACACGGTGGGGTTTATCGCACATTTCGAGCTGTTAACAACGGAGTCTCACTTCCGTGAAACAGGAAGAAATGGGGACGGGAGCGGGGGAGTGATGGAAGGAGGGGAAATCAAAGTGAAAGCCCGCAGCTGCCAGTTTGCTGTTCCACATTGTGCGAGAAATCTTCAACCTTTCGTTCCGGGATCGATTGATAAATCAGGGATTACCCAGCTTATTGTCAGTTTCAAAAAGGTGACACGTGTGAGAAAGTGGGGGGAATATTTGGACATACGACCTCGATTTCTCGGAAATATTTCCTCCCCGCAACGCTCTGGATCAAACCAGACTGGGAGCGTGCGTTCACAGGCAATCTGGTGAGCTTCCCGACAATGTAAATAGGGCAGCTTTACTCAGTCTGCTCTCGCACGCATTCAAATGCCGAGCACAGACTGCGGTACTAAGGCTGATCATAAATGAGGTGTCAGAGAAGTGTAGCCCATTGCGGGGCTTTTGGTAGAACCAATTACATTTCGAGTGCAATACCTCGGGTGTGTTGAGTGATGGACCCAGCAGCCGGACTGATAATGTGCAATGTTGCAAATCTAAAGGCATATTGAGTGGCGGGATCTCTTTAATTGCTGCACTCTGGAGGTTTCAGACTTGCTGGCGAGAGGATGAAGTGTGGGATTTGAGGAAAGCTGTGAGCTGCTGCCTTCTACTTCATTGTCTCCGACCCCTGTCAAATTCCATGTAATGTACATGGTACAGTACCTTGCCACAGACTTAGCTGAAGAGAATATCTTCAAAAAGCAATATGAGAACTATGAAGAAGGACATGACATCTCACGAGGGCAGGGAGGGGATGGTGTGAAACACCTGCAGGGCTGCAGCCAGCATTTAAATGAAGCTGTTCCGTCACCATGAGGTCATTGGGTGATACTAAGTGCGCAGGAATATCTATTTTGTGATAGATTAGCTCTGTTGCCAAGTTTAGCACCTGCCCTTTTTTTGAATACGGCAGAATAAAACTCAGCCTAATCCTTGGTGATTACCCTCTCACTCATCAGTGTAGAAAATGGCCGTAATTTCCTGACCACAGGACATCTCAAAGCGTTTGAGGTCAATATAGAATGTTGGAAGCGTAGTTATTTTGTGGGAAAAGTGGCAGCTAAATTATGCACAGCAAGATCCCACAAACGGTGATGAGACCAGATCATTTGTCCTTCATGATGTTGGTTGAGGGATAGAATATATCCTAAGGATAATGGTGAGAACTACACTGATCTTTCTAAGTTTACATTTATTTATTAGTGTCACAAGGTTTACAGTAACAGAGCAATGAACTTAACGTGAAAATCCCTCGTCGCCACACTCTGGCGCCTGTTCGGGTACACTGAGGGGGAACTTAACATGGCCAGTGTATCTATCCAGTACGGCTTTCAGGAGGAAACCGGAGGAAACGCACGCAGACACAAGGAGAACGTGCAGACAGCACAGTCAGTGACCCAAACTGGAATTGTACCCATGTTCCTGGCACTGTGACGCAGCAGTGCTAACCACTGTGCCACCGTATTCCCCTCAGTGATAAGATCAGATCATTTGTTCTCCATCATGTTGGTTGAGGGAATAAAATACAAGCTAATGGGGACATCTATCCTGCTTTCTTCAACCAAGACTGTGGGATTTTTTTGTTGCATCTGCCAAGTGGTAGACAGGCTCGCATTCTAATGTCTCATCCAGATGACAGCACCTCCAACCGTGCTGTACAATTTCAGTACAACTTGTACAAGCTGGGCTCTCAGGAAAGCCGGTAATACAATTAATAAACCGGCAGATTAATCATTCTCTGGAGCCTTTGCTTAAATTGGGCCAACAAATAGAGCAGCACGGTGACACAGTGGATACCATTGCTGCCTCATAGTGCCAGGTCCCGGACTCAATTCTAGCCTCGGGTGACTGTCTGTGTGGAATCTGCACGTTCTCCCCGTGTCTGCATGGGTTTCCGCCGAGTGCTCCGGTTTACTCTCACAGTCCAAAGATATGCGGGTTAGGTGGACTGGCCGTGCTAAATTGACCCTTCGTGTCAGGGAAATTAGCAAGTAAATACATGGGGTTATGGGTGTAGGGTCTGGGTGGGATTGTTGTTGGGTGCAGGCTCAATGGGCCTAATGACCTCCTTCTGCATTGTGGGGATTCTATGATTCAAATAGGACTGGTCAAGAGCAAGTTGCATCTGAAAACAGTCTTGCTGAGACAAACCATAGATTGAAGAGGCGCAGAAGGAGGCCAAGGAAAGAGCCAACTGTGGTTCAATACACTCTGAATTGCAAGATTGTGGGTTCAAGCCTCAGAACGGGATGTAAGCACGAAAATCAAGGCAGGTACACCAGTGTAGTACTGAGGGAGTGTTGCACTGATGGAGTTGTTGGATGCAGCATTAAGCTGAGCCCTCTGATGGCTGCTTGGTTGGAAAAGACCGAGTGATACTCTTGTTGAGGGAAGCGGTATTGTCAATATATACCCTTCAATTAACATAAAAAGCATGATTATCACACCACTGTTTGTTGCAGCTTGTGGCGTTTCCTACAATATAGCAGCGACTAAACTTCAAAAATACTTCATTATCTGTACATCCAGTGGTTGTGAAGGTGCAAACACAAGAATTTCTTTCGATACTGGTGAAGCCTATTGAACACACTAGGAGGAAGTAATTTGGATTCATATAGCAACTTTCCTGACCTCAGGACACCCCAATGTCCTTTACGGCCAATGAATTATATTTTGGGAAATTTGGGTAACAACTATATGCCGGAGAAAAAGATACAAAAGTCTGTAGTCATATGTCAACTGACTCAAGAACTGCTTCTTCTCTGCTGCCATCAGAATTTTGAATGGCCCTACTTCGCATTAAGTTGATCTTTCTGTACAATCTAGCTATGACTGTAACACTCCATTCTGCACTCTCTCATTTCCTTTTCTATGAATGGTATGCTTTATTTCTATAACATGCAAGAAACAATATTTGTCAAAGTATACTGGTACATGTAACAATAACAAATCAAATCTTTCCACAAACATCTGAGATTACGTACCAACGGACTCAAGAAGAGCTCCTTCCCTGCTACCATCAAACTTTTGAACAGACCTATCACATATTAAGCTGATCTTTCTCCACACTCTAGCTATGACTGTAGCACTCCATTCTGTACCCTCTCCTTTCCTTTTCCCCGATGTACTCTATGAATGGTACAGTTTGTCAGTATAGCACACAAGAAACAATACTTTTCACTGTATACCAATACATGTGACAATAAAAAATCAAATCAAATCAAGTCTAATTGAAATGTAGATACTATTGTAATATCAGAGATGTGGCAACCAAATTGTGCACAGCAAGGCCCAATGGACGGCAATGTGGACAAATTAACCTATATTTTACTGTGTGATGTTGATTCAATAATGCGCTGGGAATCTTTATGCCAACCTGGGAGAGATGAAAGGGGCTCTACTTTACTGTGGAAGAGTGCAACTGTGATAGTGCAGCACTCCCTCGGTACAACTTGTATCAATTTTCAAGAACTCGAGTCCAGTACCGAGGGGGAGACTTTTGGATGAGACTTTAACTGAGGCCCTCCTGCCTATTCAGATACATAGAATCCCTACTGTGTAGAAGGAAGCCATTCGGCCCATTGAGTCATCAACAAACGTAGCCCCAACTAGGTCCTATTCCCCGTAACCCCACATATTTACCCTGTTAGTTCCCCTGAAACTTAGGGGTAATTTAGCATGGCCGCGTCACCTAATGCTAGATCTTTGGACTGTGGGTGGAAACCAGAGCATCTAGAGGAAACCCATGCAGACACAGGAGAACACGCAAACTCCACCCAGCATGAAAGGTTCCATGATAATATTTTGAAGGAACTCAGTGGAATTTTCCTCAGTATCATGGCCAATCTTTATTTCTCACAATCACAGAAACAGATTATCTGGTCATTATCAAACTGCTTTTTGTGAGGTCTTGATGAGTGCAAAATTAGCTGCCGCGTTTCCAACAGTAGTGCAGTGACTACACTTCAGGAGTATATAATTATCTCAAAACCACTTTTGACATGTTTGGTCATTGTGAAAAGTCCAACAGAAATTCAAGTCATAAGACCATAAGATATAGGAGCAGATTTAGGCCATTTGGCCCATCGAGTCTGCTCCACCATTCAATCATGGCTGATAAGTTTCTCAACGTTTCTCCCAACTTTTCCTTGTAATCTTTGATCCCCTTACCAATCAAGAACCTATCTATCTCTGTCTTAAATACAGTCAATGACCTGGCCTCCACAGCCGTCTGTGGCAATGAATTCCACACATTGGATTCCACAGATTCACCACCCCCGGCTAAGGAATTCCTGCTCATCCCGGTTCTAAAAGGTCGTTCCTTTGCTTTGAGGCTGTGCCTTTGGATCCTAGTTTCTCCCACTAATGAAAATATCTTCCCCACATCAAGTCTATCCAGGCCTATCAGTATTCTGTAAATTTCAATGAGAACTCCCCCTCACAAAGTCTTTCGTTATCCCGAGAAAAGTTGGTGATAGGTGATTAATCACCGACTTGTTAATCTTTTGAGTCTTTTCCAATGCCGGAGCACCGCACAGACACAGGGAGGATGTACAAATTCCACACAGACAGTGACCCGAGCCATGGGCGGCATGGTGGCACAATGGTTCTCACAGCGTCGAGGACTTACGTTTGATTCCCAGCCTGGGTGACTGTCTGAGTAGAGCCTGCACATTCTCCCCGTGTATCTGCATGGGTTTCCTCTGGGTGCTCCAGTTTCCTCCCACAGTCCAAAGATGTGCGGGTTTGTAGGTTTGGCCATGCTAAACTGCCCCTTAATGTCAAGGGGACTAGCTAGGGTAAATGCATGGGGTTATGGGGATAGGGCCTGCATGGGGTTGTGGTCGGTGCAGACTCAATAGGCCAAATGGCCTCCTTCTGCACTGTAGGATTCTATGATTCTAAGCTGGGAATCAAACCTGGGTCCCTGGCACCTGGAGGCACCAGTGTTAACCACTGTGCCACCGTTCCTTTGCTTCCAGTAATTATTGGGTCTACCATTTGAAGTGCTTTGAATATCCTCCAGTCTGTCAAAGACATTACTGTACCTGACCATTGATTGATTAATAGTGAGTGCTATTGACGGGCACACAGCAAATATCACTGAAATGCTGCTTATTGCTGCCAATGAAAATGATTTACCTTTAGTTACTATTCATTAAAATCGCTCATGACAAAGCAACCATCAGTTATCACTAAATCATTTTGGAAGGAATTACACTCATAACAGCAACAAATATTGATTGTTCATCCCAAAACGGCCGAGATTCTTTTGTGACTTGTCAACATCAGCATATAGATCATGATAAGCCTTCTAATTGTATACAGTAAGCAGAATAAAGAAACCATTCCCAGTTTAATGAAAGGCTCTTTCTATAATTATTGCCCTAACTAATGCCACAGTGGCTGTGTCCAATTAAGTGCTAATCCACTAATTGCAGTAAGTGGTTTATGATGGGTGTAATCTTACCCTATAGACCTAATTATCACTGTTGGTTCCCAATTAATGCATTTAATTATTTAGTACTTGTTTCATTTCGTTCTCCGATTGGAATGTTACAGCTTATATTTTCTTTTAGTGTACTGTTTCTCGTGGAGATCGTATATCTTTCCAGTGTCGGGTGTGTCTTCAGATTGGTCCTTACAATGCCAGCTCTGAATACACCTCTCGCTGCCTTACATCATGTAGTGGCAAAGCTTGTTAGCTGTGGTCTCATAGATCCCGAGGGCCTGTGGGAGTAGTTGTGCGAATGGGCCTCAGATGTTTGTGGGTGATGTGTCAAGTCGTATATTGGATGATTGCAGAAGTGGTGGTAGGTTTGCCTAGTCAGGATCCGAAGCATATGCTCATTCCAGTAAGGTTGTGCTTTAATCTGCTGCTTCAGATTTTTCTTTTTGCACTGTCTTTGCCTATTATTATTATTAAGGCAAAGGAACAGCTTTTAGCTAACCCAGGCAAAACATTCAGTGGTCTGGATTGAAATTCCATGTGACAAATTCTCTAACTTTTAGCTTAATCAGATGTTTATCTTTGGTAACATTAGCTAAAACAAATGTCACAGAAACATGTTTTAAAGCTTTGCAATTGGCCTAGGATTTCTGCACCATTGTACCTGAGGGCTTGTTTAAAGCACAAAGATTTGAACAAATTACTCCATTATTGTTGTGTTGTGTCATCATATGCCAGGAAGTTTTGATTTCTTCATTGAAACCCCCATCAACGTAACTGATAGTTAATTGACCTTTCTTCAACCATCTCCCGCATTCACAACGGTTGCTGAGGGTGAACTTCCTTGACTTGTGCGAGCTTCCTTCGGGCACAATGGTCAGGAGACGTTTAGTGCAATAACCATCAACAATTATGACTTTATTTTGCCGTTCACATCACGCTGCCTCAAAGCAGCGAAGGATAAGCTGGATAAACAGATGAGGGAGAGAGTCGTAGGCCGGAACTTTCCAGCCTTTCCTGCCAGTGGGATATTCCAGTCCCGCCAGTGATACACCAGGCCCCCTACCCCCACCCTGCTGCGAATTTCACAGCAGCGAGAGGGGGCATTCAATGCAGAATCCCATTGACAATGGCAGGTCCAGAGGATCCTGTCCCTGGTCAGTACAGGACTGCCTGCTGCCATTGTGAAACACATGGCGGATTGCATGACAAATCCTACCCAACGGATGAGCAAAATGCCAGCCCAGGTCAGATGGACTGAATGGCCTGTTACTGTGCTGTAAATTCTATGTTAATTGAATGTCTTACTCATCTCATGCTGTTTCAAAGGCTTTATTGTGACAAGTTGGATTCAGGTAAATATGAAGAGGGTGGCAATAAATACAGAAAGAGTGAAGCAAGCAAGATATTTGAGAAATTTAAGTCATGTTCTTTATTTTACAGAGATTGAAACTTTCATTGTGAGTTTTGATCCGAGCCCTTGGAACTGTTCAAATTCTTAATTATTAGAAGTTAAAATTCCCACTGTCAAAGAAACTCCTTGGGAGGTTTGCTATAAATTAACACCCCATCCTGATTTACCATGGTTATTATGTACTTTGTAGTTTAAAGGCCAACACTATTGGAGACCAGTGAAGGCAACAGAAGCTTCCAAAATCAAATCTCTGTGGTTAACACATAGACACAAATACACAAAGTTGTGTTATGCACCAGGAATCAAAGTGAGAGTCCTGCTCTTCATAATCCTTGAGTGATGAATGGCCACTTGAACAAGCACTGGAATTCTTGGGGAAAAGCGCTACTGCCAATATTCAGGGAAATATGCTACTGCCATCTCCTTGGGAAGAGGAATGGGAAGATTATGGGGAAAGAATGCCTGGTCCCAGAACGGGAGACTGAGGGTGAGATTCTCCGGCCTCTCAGACAGGTGTTTCTTCCCGACGAGTTGTTCGCCACTGGCGGAATTCTCTAGTCCCGCCACTGTCAATGAAAATTCCCATTGGCATCACCCCATGCCGGCAGGAAACCTGCAGGCGGGGGTACGGAGCTGGCAGGATCAGAGAACGGCGTGAACGGTCGGAGAATTCTGGCCCCAGGTTGTCTCACTTCTTGTTTTTTGTACTCTTTTATGGGATGTAGACACTGCTGGCTGGGCCAGCATTTATTCCCCATTCCCAGTTATCCTTGAGTATTTGGTGAGAAGCTGCCACCTGGAACTGTTGCAGTCCATGTGGTGTAGGTACACGCACACTGGTTCAACGCTCCTGATTCCTCACTTTCCATTGGACATGTGCAAAATGGTGAGATCTATGGCACAATGGATTGCCAATCCAGTTGTTGCAATTGATTTCTTCATATCTATTGTTTATGGACATTGAAATATCACAGAATGTTTGGCTGTGAGGAGTAAGTCTAAGTGTTCAGTGAGTCAGTGCAGACTCAATGGGTTGAATGGCCTCCTTGTGTACTGTAGGGATTCTACAATTCGATGAAATGCTATGATTCATTCAGATACTTTAGAATGGTGCGCTATCAACCTTAACACAATGTTTAGGGTGGCATGGTGGCACAATGGTTAACACTGCTGCCCCACAGCACCAGGGACGCGGGTTCAATTCCCAGCTTGGGTCACTGTCTGTGTGAAGTTTGGACATTCTCCCCGTGTCTGCGTGGGTTTCCTCTGGGTGTTCTGGTTTCCTCCCACACTCCAAAGATGTGCAGCTTAGGTGGATTGGCCATGCTAAATTGCCCCATAGGGGACCAGCTAGGGTAAATGCTTGGGGTCAGGGCCTGGGTCGGATTGTGATTAGTGCAGACTCGATGGACCGAATGGCCTCCTTCTGCACTCTAGGATTCCATGATTCTAATGAAAATTTAAAAATGTATACTTTTCATTGGTGAGGGATAGTAAGGTTCCAAGTCATGTCTGTGCTTTGTGACAGATCTCATGTGAGATAGCAGCAGAGTTTGGGTGCTGGCTGTAAAATAGCTGAAGGAAGGAAAGGATATATCATTTCCTGCCCTGTCCACTATCTGGTGAAGATTGATGGAGAGCTCGCATGTTTCAATCCTGACTGGGGAGAGGGTTTAGATCAGGTTGTGCTACCCAGTAATATCTGCTGCCATTCTCCATCAGTCTTAGCTATATGGGAATGTAAGAAATATGAAGGGGAATGGAACATATGGACTGAACTGGCTTGCTATTAAAGATTGTGGATAATCTACAACCGCAACTCTGCTTTCCAACCCTCCTCTCCATAACCCTTGAGTGATTAATGGCCACTTCAACAGGTACTGGAATACTTGGGGAAAAGCGCTACTGCTAATATTCAGGGAAATATGTTACTGCCATTTACTTGGGGAGAGGAATAGGAAGATTATGGGGAAAGAGTGTCTGGATATGAAATCTTTGAAGATATAAAATAATTAGTGACAGGTGTCAAGGTGGATATTATGTAGGTTGACTTCAAGCAAATGGTTCATAAGGTATCAATCAAGAGCTGAAGTTAGAAAACTCTCAAGGCAGGAAGCAGGAAGTAGCAAGTTGGATAATAAATGAACTCACTGAGGTGAGGAGAAATCTCTTCACCCAGAGGGTGATGAATGTATGGAATTCAGTATCACACAGAGTGTAGTTCAGGAAAAGATGTCTGATTTCAAGAAGAAATTGGATATAGCTCTTGGGGCTAAAGGAATCCAGGGATTCCAAAGGAGGGATGGGGGGGGGGGGGTGGGCTGGGGTGGGGAGAAAGGGGAGGATATTGAATTTGATGATCAGCCGTGATCAAGCGGAGCAGATTTGAAGGGCCGAATGGCCTGCTCCTGCTTCTAGTTGCGATGTAACTCAATAATGATGCAGGAAGAGCAGCGGAAAGCTGAATTCCCTGTCCTCAGACCTCTGCTGTTCACAATATTAATAAATAATCTGGGATGAAGATGTTGAAAATGGAATGCCGCAAAGTTTGTAAATAATGCAATTTTTTGTGTGGGGAAGTAGCTTACTCTGTTAAGTGAAGGTTAAAATTTTAAGGAGATGTGGATGCTGGGCATCTTAGTCCATAATGGAATTTAACATTGCAGGCTGTGGGATAATGGACACATGGAAACTAACAAGATAGGAAAGGGACTTGCTTCTGTACACTGGATGTAATTAAATTTATAACTCATTTTTTATTGGTATGTTTATGATTTTTCTACACCTACAGACACAATTACAAAATGGAACGACATCACTAAATAAACCTCATGTAAAAATATACCCATGAACGAGATATTGAAAACAACATCACAATTCATAGTGGCTGTTAAGAAGGCAAACAAAAATTGCGACATAAAGAAAAGTCCACAAAATGTAAATCCAATCAAGTAACACTGATGATTCAGAAAGATTTGGCGAGGGGATGTAATGGGGTTGGAATTAGTCTTGGGCAAGAGTACAAAACAAGTTGCATCCAATCTTCTACCTGTTACACACTCTAAGTTTATTTATTAGTGTCACAAGTAGACTTACATTAACACTGCAAAAATCCCCTAGATCAAGTACCTGTTCGGGTACACTGAGGGAGAATTTGGCATGGCCAATGCACTCAACCAGCACATAGAACATAGAACATTACAACGCAGTACAGGCCCTTCGGCCCTCGATGTTGCGCCGACCAGTGGAACCAATCTAATGACCCTCTAACCTAAACTATTCTAATGTTATCCATATGCTTATCCACTGACCATTTGAACGCCCTTAAAGTTGGCGAGTCCACAACTGCTGCATGCAGGGCTTTCCACGCCCTTACTACCCTCTGAGTAAAGAACCTACCTCTGACATCCGTCCTGTAATTATCACCCCTCAAATTAAAGCTATGTCCCCTCATGTTAGCCATCACCATCCGAGGAAAAAGACTCTCACTGTCCACCCTACCTAACCCTCTGAACATCTTGTATGCCTCGATTAGGTCACCTCTTAACCTTCTGCTCTTTAACGAAAATAACCTCAAGTCCCTCAGCCTTTTCTCATAAGACCTTCCCAACATACCAGGCAACATCCTGGTAAACCTCCTCTGCATCCTTTCCAGTGCTTCCACATCTTTCTTATAATGCGACGACCAGAACTGTACGCAATACTCCAAGTGCGGCTGCACCAGAGTTTTGTACAGTTGCAACGTGATCTCACAGCTCCGAAATTCAATCCCTCTACCAATAAAAGCTAACATACCATACGCCTTCTTAACAACCTTATCAATCTGGGGACCAACTTTCTCTGGGATTGTGGAGGAAACCCACACAGACACGGGGAGAACATGCAGACTCCGTACCGACAGTGAGTGACCCAAGCCAGGAATGGAACATGAATCTTAGGCACTTTGAAGCAACTGTGCTAATCATTGTGCCACCGTGCCACTCCATCTAGCATTTAGTTTCACAGCGTTCAATGGAATTGAATATCAGGCAGAGTTTATAGTTGGAGGTGACTGTTACTGGTGTCCAGTTTGCAGACCCACTCAAGTCAAAATTCACCCCCACCCCCTCAGATACTCTGTCCAAATCTGAATGGCCACACAAGGAGATGTAAGAATCATTTTAAGAAAAGGATAATTTTAGACTGGATCACTGAACACTGAAGCAGGGATTATATCTATTCTGATTGGAGTGGGAAAGGAAATAAATATCCACTGAGTACACATTTAATGTTTTTGCGAAAGAGGTCAGGAAGGTTGCCATTGAGAAGTACCTTGTGCAGCACCTAATAAGCAAATCAAAATGAAATGAAGAACCAAAGGAGAAGCTGAAAAGATCCACCATCCTCTCTGTGCACGAGAGTAGGTGAATTGTGGAACAGGCTGCCACCTAGTGTAATGAACGGCGGTTCAGATGAAACAAGTAAAGGGGAATTAGATCAAATTTCAAATTTAGCGGAGGATAGAGGTAAGGTAAGCAAACAGTTTAACGCGTCTTGAAGCACGAGTCAGCCAACAGGCTAATTCAAACTAAAATCTGAAATGTAAACAGGACATAAGGAAAAGAGGAAGCAAGCGTGTAATGGCTATAGTATTGGACTCAAAATCCAGAAACCGAGTCTAATGAGCAGGAGAAACGAATTCAAATCTCACCACAGTAGCTGTGAGATTTAAATTCAGTTAATTAAATAAATCTAGAATAAAAAATCTAGTGTCAGTAATGATGGGGATGTAAGATGGATTGTTGTAAAAGCCCAGGTTCACTGGTGTTTTCCTATCTGTGTAGAGTTTGCACATTCTCCCCGTGTCTGCATGGGTTTCCTCCGGGTGCTCCTGTGTCCTCCCACAGTACAAGGATGTGTGGGGTAGGTTGATTGGCCATGATAAATTGTCAGGGGATTAACGGGGTAAATACGTGGGGTTGTGGGTATAGGGCCTGGGTGGGATTGTGGTCAGTGCAGACTGCATGGGCTGAATGGCCTCTTCCTGCACTGTAGGGATTCTATGATACTATGCAAGAAATCTGCTGACCTGACTTGTGATTACTGGTGA
The DNA here is from genome assembly GCF_965287045.1 of Carcharhinus amblyrhynchos. Lineage (NCBI taxonomy): Eukaryota > Metazoa > Chordata > Chondrichthyes > Carcharhiniformes > Carcharhinidae > Carcharhinus > Carcharhinus amblyrhynchos. The sequence continues at coordinate 6,004,306 of NC_137333.1, read as the reverse complement.
CGTGACTGCAGACCCACAGAAACGTGGTTGGCTGTTAAATGTCCCGTGCAATCATCTTGCAAACCACTCAGTTGTAGCTAACTGTTATGGAAAAGTTTAAGAAGGATGAGAAGGAATACCTGGGAGGGGTAAAACCACAATCAGACAGGGAACAAGGCTAGCCCACTGCACTGGGGGTGTGCTGAGTCCTGCAATCATGGTTTGCCTAAGCTAGGGTAGAGTAAAGCATCAGGGTAGCCGATGAGGTTAAACCGAGGCTTTATCTGTTACAATTTTTCAAAGCCACCTTGGCATTTTGACTGAAATGAAGTGTTAGATAAAGCCCAGGAGGGGGTGCAATGCCTCATCCTGTCAGCTTGGATCTTGTTTGGCCAAGTCCAAGATGGGGTGCGATGTCTTTTCTTGTCAGCTTGGATTTCGTTTGTCCCTTATATGGTGACCACAATTGGACTTAATTTGAATTGAATAAAGTACTCAAAGATTCCAAAAAAGTATAAATGGAATAGATCACATGGCTTTGACCTTGGCAAAAAACGTGACAAAGGCACACCCAGCCCTGTCGCCATTCCAAAATCACAAACCATCCTGACTTGGAATGATTCACTGTTGTTGGGTCAAAACCCTCAAATCCCAACTTAACAACACAAGGGATGTGCCTGCAACACAAGAGCTACAAAACGGTGGCTCACCACAACCTTCTCTTTAGGGATGAGAAATAAATGCCAGCCTCGCCAGTGATGCCCACGTCCCACCAAACAAAACAAAATAAAAACTTGGCCGATCAGGAGTCTTCCGCGTGAGAGAAACTGATTTGGATCATTGACCTTCTCTCTAACAGGTCAAATTCAATGAGCGAAATTCATCAGCTGTTGGTGTTAGCGGAACTCTCAGGTCCCACCAGCAGGGCATCCCCGCCCATGGGTTCCCTGGTGGCGTGGGTGGCTCCAATGGGAAATCCCATTGACTGCAGGTGACCAGAGAATCCTGCCACCAGTGACTGACACACTGCCTCCTGCTGGGTGGAAGAATCCTATCCCATGTGTTTGTATTTTGTTTCATTTGTTAATTTGTAAAACTTCTAGATTGTAAAAGTAGCAATGCACACAATATACTTAAAAGGACTCCACAGTTATTTCCATCGGAAAATATTCCCTCTTTTACCAGGGAGCTAAGTATATGCGGTGCAGTGGTATGATTTTGTCTGAGTTGCAACCTGTCTTCACTCTTTGGAATGAAAGTATGAGTGATAAAGCAAATCGAGATGAAAGTTGATTGAGCTGGATTTATGCAGAGCTGGGAAGGTTCCACAGACCTATAAAAATGTTGGTCACAACTTGATTCCCGACCGCCATCCTAGGATTTCTGATTTTCAGAAGGTTCTGTTGAGGACGCAGGCTGCGTTCCCGACCTAGCTGGCTCCACTGGGTGGATAGGCATGTCCTAGACCTCTCAATTCTTTTATGGAGTCAAGTCAACTTTTCTATGGATCATGGTTCACAGTACCTCAAGAGGTGTCACAAAGTACATTATGCACGAGGGAACCTTTTGTTGAGAAAGTCAAAAAGATCCTCTTCCTGGCCTTCACACTAAACTCCCTCTCCTACCAAACCCACGGCCCCTCATGCCACATTCCCCCACCCTCCATGTCACAAAATGGTGCTGCCATCCAAAAGAGAAAACGTTGGAAAAACGCAGTAGGTCAGGCAGCATCTGTAAGAAGAGAAAAGATCTGATGTTTCGAGTCCAGGTGACCTTTTATCAAAGCTGAGCTGAGTTTTGACAAAGGGTCATCTGGACTTGAAACATCAGCTCTTTTCTCTCCTTACAGATGCTGCCAGACCTGCTGAGAGTTTCTAGCATTTTCTCTTTTGGTTTCAGGTTTCAGCATCCGCAGTAATTTGCTTTTTTCCAATGGCACTTCCATATCCACCCAATCAACACTACAGAACCAATTTAAAATTAGGACATGTAAAAAAACATTTTGAAACAGTTATTCATAGATAACTTTCCACTTCATTGAAAAAAAAATAGACTTTTGCAGCATCTGGAAGCACTTGAAACTTCTTTATAATGTGCAAAAAAAACATTGTGCAATTGTCAGCATAGATCACAGAGCCAGAGCTATCAATCAAGCAGTGTTTTCCCTGGGGATCAGGTGTTTCAAGAGGCTAATGGATTTATGGCCTCTTGCAAAACTGGATTATATATTGTTGGCTGAAAGCCCAACCAGCCATTAAGATTTCAAAAGCCCTGACACTTTCTCCCACGGTGAGTAGGACTAGACCAGGAATTTTCCCAATTCCCGCTCAATGCCTTCAGGATGAAAATCCATCCCATGACTTCCGGCCAACAGTTAATACAGGATGGGCTGCAGAATTGGGCAAGTTCATTGCATTGTAGAACAAAGAAAAGAAGAACAAAGAAAAGCACTGCACAGGAACAGGCTCTTCGACCCTCCAAGTCCAAGCCAGTGAAGTCCAGGCCATAACAAAGTAAAATTAGCTTTGGATAACTGGGGAAGTTAAATTAGCTGATTGTTTCTTGCTACATTGCTGAGGTCTGAAGTATCTGTTGCCCTATAATGCCTGATAGGTGAGCTCCAGTGACCAAAGGTATCTGTGAAGTAGACAACAAAGGGAGGCGCTTGGGAAGATGAACAAAACATTTGAGATTTACAAAGTTTTCGGGCCAAGATTCAAGAGGTTGGCACTGTGTGAGTGGCTATGCTACAGTATTAGAGAGGACATCTCGTAATAAAAACATAAAAACTAGGAGCAGGAGTAGGCCATCTGGCCCCTCAAGCCTGCTCCACCATTCAATAAGATCATTTTGTGGACTCAGCTCCACTTAACCGTCCACTCACCATAACCCATAATTCCGTTACTGTTCAAAAATTTATCTATCCCTGCCTTAAAAACATTCAATGAGGCAGCCTTGACTGCTTCACTGGGCAAAGAATTCCACAGATTCACAATCCTTTGTGTGAAGAAGTTCCTCCTCAACTCAGTCCTAAATCTGCTCCCCCTTATTTTGAGGCCATTCCCCCTAGTTCTAGTTTCACCTGCCAGTGGAAGCAACTTCCCTGCTTCTATCTTATCTATTTCCTTCATAACCTTACATTTTTCCATCAGATCTCCCCTCATTCTTCTGAATTCCAGTGAGTATAGCCCCAGTCCCTCCTCATAAGCCAACCCTCTCAACTCTGGAATCGACCTAGTGAATCACCTGTGCACTCCCTCCAGTGCCAGTAAATTGTTTGTCAAATAAAAAGACCAAATCTGTACACAGTACTCCAGGTGTGGCCTCACCAGTACCTTGTACAGCTGGAACTTAACCTCGCAGTTTTTAAACGCCATCCCTCTAGCAATGAAGGACAAAATTCCATTTGCCTTCTTAATTACCTGCTGCACCTGCAAACCAACTCCTTGTGATTCATGCACAAGGACACCCAGGTCCCTCTGCACAGCAGCATGCTGCATTTTGTTACCATTTAAATAATAGTCCATTTTGTTGGATTATCTAATGTGTTTCTGGTAGATGCTGAATGGTGGATCATAGCAAGGTACATTTTTACTGAAGTGGCTATGTTTTTGTCATTAAAAGTTGTATTTATCGAATTGATGAGAAAATCTCACAAAGGGACAGGTTTCACTAGGCAGTGAATACATCTAGATGAGCCAATGTTATTTTGAAAGTTCCAGGTTCCCTTATCACCTTTCACATTGCAAACCCAGGAGAATATTTTTGGAAAATATTTCCATATATCTTGTCAGTCCTTTGCTGACTGTGTTGTTTAATTATTTATTTCTTTTTCAACGTCTCTGATTGCTTATTTTCCAGAGAGCAAATTGTTATGATTAGACTTTCCAATGGGCCTGTGGTAGGGGGTTTTCCTTTGGGATCAAATTGAATTAGTTTTAGAATGTGCAGAATGCACATCATCAGGATATATTTAATAAGATCCAAACTTGCAGAAAACAATTATGGTTGACTTCAGAGGCTTTTGAATTGCTCGTCCTTTAATCTATGATTTGCGTTTCATCAGGAGATGTTTTATGAGTCTAACAGTGGGGCGCAAGTGAATTAATGTGCACAATTGAGATTATCAGATTGCTAAAACAGCGTAAATTAATGACTGGGTGTATAGATATTGGCCCAGTTCCCTCACACGAGCAGGGCTTGGTATGACCATAGGAACAGGAGGAGCCAATTTAACTCCTCCAGCCTCTTCCTCCATTCAATTAATTGATCTGTATCTTAACTGCATCTAGCTGCCTTGAGTCTGTAACCTCGACTATAATTTCCGTACCAGACCACCAATTGCAGTTTCAGAGGGGATTACCGATTTCATAGAATTATAGAATCCCTACAGTGCAGAAGGAGGCAGTTCGGCCCTTTGAGTCTGTACCAACAACAATCCCACCCAGGCCTTATCCCTGTGACCCACAAGTACTTGCCTTACTAAGCGCCATGATACTAAGGCTCAATTTAGCATAGCCAATCAACCTGACCTGCACGCCTTCCAGACCATGGGAGGGAACTGGAGTTCCCGGAGGAAACAGATGTTACCTCCACACAGGCAGTCATCCGATGCCAGAAGTGAACCCAGGTCCCTGGCTCTGTGAGGCAACCCATTGCCTTTAAGTGAGGGAGTGCTTCACAAAGAATAATACTCATTGGAGTTTAGAAGGCTGAGGGGGGATCTTAAAGAGACGTATCAGATATGAAGGGGATGGATAGGGTAGAGGTAGAGAGATTCTTCCCGCTTAGAAAGGATAGCAGGACTAGAGGACACAGCCTCAAGATAAGGGGGGGTGGGGGGGGTGCAGTTTAGATCAGAGTTGAGGAGGAACTTCTTCACTCAAAGGGTGGTGAATCTCTAAAATTCTCTGCCCGTTGAAGTGGTGGAGGCTACCTCGTTAAATATATTTAAGTCACGGGTAGATAGGTTTCTGATAGACAGGGGAATTAAGGGTTATGGGGAGAAAGCGGGAAAGTGGAACTGATCCACTTCAGATCAGCCATGATCTTATTGAATGGCAGGGCAGGCTCGAAGGGCTAGATGGCCTACTCCTGCTCCTATTTCTTATGTTCTTATAAAGAAAGGAAATTAGAAGAACATTCGCACTTGTATCATAGAATCGGAATGCAGTCACAGTCATTTGGTCCATCGTGTCTATATACTGGCTGTCCAAGTGAACAGTTCAATGAGTGGCATTCTCCTGCCTTCTCCCTGCAGATAGTTTCTTTTCAAATAATCATCAAATTCACTCTTGGATGTTTCGAGTGAAACTGCCTTCAATACACTCCGAGGCAGTGCAATCCAGATCCTAATCCAGTGGATTCTCAACCTATTACATGTCATTGCATAGAATCTCGACAGTACAGAAGGAGGCCATTTGGCCCATCGGGTCTGCACCGACCACAATCTCACCCAGGCCTTATTCCTGTAATTCGTGTATTTATCCTGCTAATCCCCCTGACACTAGGGTCAATTTAGTGTGGCCAATCAACCTAATCTGCACATCTTTCGACTGTGGGAGGAAACCAGAGCACGCGGAGGAAACCCACGTAGACACAGGGAGAATGTGTAAACTCCACCCAGGCAGTGACCCGAGGAACTGAACCTGGGTCCCTGATGCTGTGAGGCAGCAGTGCTAACTACTGTGCCACTCCTCTATATTATAAAATAATTGAGCCAACCTCTTATTTTCTGTGTCTTTTTCCTTCACTGGGAACATCATTTTTAAATTTTTTCTGTCCTCTCGCCCCTTTTTTAAAACTTCTCTCTGTCTCTCTTTCTCCCATGGTTTTTGCACCCCTTTCTGAATTTCTGCTTTTCGTGCGGGTGTGAGTGGGAACTTTGTCTTCAGCTCCAAGAGCTATTGATTCTGCTTCTGGGCCTGACCAACATCAAGAGTGGGATTCTCCCGAAAGAATTCTAATGTCGAATTTGCATAAAAACTGGAGTAAATCCCACTGGTGTTTTCAGTGAGATTTTCAAAACTAATCTCTCACATTCTGTGCATTGCAGAGTGCTCTAGCGTGAATTTCATTAAAAAGGAATGGAAAAGCCCTATTCCCATTGGCGAGGCCAGCAGCTTAGCACTGAGCGGGATGCTACGCATGCGCTGATCGGTCAGCACCAAGATCAACGCATGCACAGTAGGCCCACACTGCCAGCCTCCCGAATGCCGGCCAGTTTGATCGACTCCACATCACTGCGCTGTGTCACCCACTCCCCCTCCCCGATAGCTGGCCTCCTGGATGTGTCCCACCTCGATCTCCCCCTCCTCCGCCCCAACAGTTCCGATCTCCCCTTCCCCAGCCCTCCGATCCAACCCCACTCACCAATGTCCCACGGTTCCTGTGATGTCAACCGCAGTGCTGAAGACGAAGGTTAGTTTTAGTTTCATTACGTGAGCTTTGAATCATTTTGAATCTTTCTTCGTTCTGCAATTGAGGAGTTTCTATGGCCCACCAGTGTACTCCAACATGCTGGCTGGGACTCACTGCCCTAACCATTCACTGTATGAAACTGTTCTCTCTTCTCATATAGTTTTTGCTTTTTATAATGTATTACAGGATCATCAGATGTTTCAATCAGTCGAAAACCCAATGAAGTGTTAATGTTGGAAATGCAGTTTCCAATTAGTGCACAGTAAGCTCCCGCAGCCAACAATATTATAACACATAGATAATCTGATGTTCGTGATGTGAATTGATGGATAAATATTGGCTAGGACAACGGGAATAGATCCTTTGCGCATCATTAAAATAATTCCATGCAATATTTTCTGAGGAGACAGTTTGCTGCCTCAGTTTAACATCTCATCTAAAAGATGATGCATTCGACAGTGCAGTCCTCACTCTATATTGCTCCTTCGAGAAACGAAGGGAGATTTGATAGTGATGGTCAAAATCGTGAGGGGCTGGATGGAGCAAATAATGAGAAACTGTACCCGCTCATAAAAAGGATCAAGAGGACGCAGAGATTTAATGTGATTTGCAAGAGAAGTAAGAGAAAAGTGAGAAAAATCTTTTTCTCACAATGAGTGGTTCGAGTCTGGAATGCACTGGCTGGAAGGGTGATGGAGGCAGGTTCAATTGAGGCATTCAAGAGGGTATTAGATGATTAAAGTTAAAATTAAAGTTTATCACTTGAACAGAAACAATGCGCAGAAGTACGGGAAAAAGGCAGGAAAATGGCACTAAGGGGAAGCAATGGTCTAGTGGTATTATCGCTAGATTATTACTCCAGAAACTCAGCTAATGTCCTGGGGACCTGGGTTCAAATCCCACCGCAGCAGGTGGTGACATTTGAATTCATTGAAAAATATCTGGAAAGAAGAATCTACTGATGACCGTGAAACCACCGTCGATTGTCGGAAAAACCCACCTGGTTCGCTTTAGGGAAGGAAATCTTCCATCCTTAGCTGGTCTGGTCCACATGTGACTCCAGAGCCACAGCAATGCGGTTGACTCTCAACTGCTGTCTGAAATGGCTGAGCAATCTACTCAGTTCAAGGGCAAGTAGGGATAGGCAATAAATGCTGGCCGCCCAGCGATGCCCGCATCCACAAATGAATAAAAGAAATGAATCAATAATCCTCTTTTGGAGAGACAGTACAGACACAATGGGTCAAATGGCCTCCCGTTAACAACCCTATGATCCTGTGAATCTTTTCTCCCGTTAGAAGCTAAATTATCCAGTCTACAGTTGTACCTTGTGCGATTGCCCTAGGATAGCCACTAACTTGCTTACTTTCCAAGCATGAGTGAAATCTCACTTGGAAATGTCAAGCTTCGGGCAGTAGAAAAGATCATTTTATTGAGTTTGAAAAGATAAAACTTTGGGTCAATCTGAAAGTTGGCAACAGTCAACCATAAAATATGATGGATGAGTTCAGGAATCTGAATTCACTAAACGCATTTACACAGGGCTGGAGAAATGATCTCCCCACATCTCACCCAACAACCTGACTCTCTGCTCTCACTTGTGTGTTTATGGTTTTCTGTGATCTTTGAAGCTTTACTATTATCCCTTTTCTTTGCCAATTAGTATTGGTTCTTGTCAGAAAACTTTCTCCCTGCGATCAAGACATTGTTATTTGTTTCTCTAATTGGCCCTTTTTGAGGTACGTTACAAATGACTTTGCGCGTACCCAGATGGTCATGATGTTATTGCAACCCAACATAGTCTAACCCACAAATTCCATTTCAACTAGTAGTTAATACTATGCAGGTGATTTGATTTGATTTGATTTATTATTGTTACATATATTGGGATACAATGAAAAGTATTGTTTTTTGTACACTACACAAAGTATACTTTTCATAGAGTACATGGGGGGAAGGAAAGCAGAGGGTGCAGAATGTAGTGTTACAGTCACAGCTCGGAAATAGAGAAAGATCAGCTTAATATATGGTAGGTCCATTCAGAAGTCTGATGACAGCAGGGAAGATGTTGTTGTTGAATCATTTGATATGTGATTTCAGACTTGTGTATCTTTTTCCTGACGGAAGGATGTGGAAGAAAGTATATCCAGGATGCGTGGGGTCCTTAATTATGTTGGTTGCTTTTCAAATGCAACAGGAAGTGTATGGGATGTGTCAGTGGATGGGAGGCTTATTTGCATGATGGACTGGGCTACGTTCGCAACTCTTTGTCGTTTCTTGTGGTCTTGGTCAGAGCAGGAGCCATACCAAACTGTGATACATCTGGAAAGGATGCTTTCTGTGGTGCATTTGTAAAAATTGGGGCGTCGTGGTGGACATGCCCAATTTCCTTAGCCACCTGAGAAAGTAGAGGCATTGGTGAGCTCTCTTAACTATAGCAGCAGTGTGGAAGGATCAGGGTAAGTTGTTGGTGATCTGGACACCTAGAAACTTGAAACTCTTAACCATTTCCACTTCATTACTGTTGATTTAGACAGTGGCATGTTCTCCTCTCGACTTTCTGAAGTCGACAACCGTCGATGGCGTAGTATAGATGCAACCAAGTGACTTTCAGATAAATAGTGAAAATATTGTTTTTCTCCCTTATTGTCCAACTGTTTTTGCTTCTCCTCTTTTCTATTGCTGCAGTAAGAAGGGTCCGTATGTCAGGAGTGGGAGAGGGGAGAGTAAAGAATTGTTTGGCCAGGAATGCTTTGTAATTCTTGAGTGTGAGATAGGTTTGGCAGACTTGCTGATAACTCATTCCCAATAATTACACCTCTTGCAATATGAACCTCAACAATTCGATATAGGAGAAGTTTTCAAACAGTTACGATATCGGTATTTGTTTTGAGTTTGGATGACCCTTTGTCAGAGCAGCTCTGGTCATCCAGGCTCAAAACACTGGCTCTGTTCTCTCTTTGCAGAAGCTGTCAGACCTGCTGAGTTTCTCCAGCACTTTCCGTTTTTGTTTTAGATTCCAGCATCCGCAGCATTTTGCCTTTATCTTAGACCATAAGATATAGGAGCAAAATCAGGCCATTGGATCTGCTGCGCCATTCAATCGTGGCTGATGTGATTCTCATTCCCATTATCCTGCCTTCTCCCTGAAACCCTTTAATCCCTCATTGATCAAGAGCTCAGTATAGCCATGTGACTTTGATCGGCTATGTCATGTCCAGTTCCTCATTGGCCATGGAGAAGGCAGGATGGACAGGTTGAATGGCCTCCTTTTGCACTGGAGGGATTCTATGATTGTATGACCACTGTCCACTTGCCAACTAGTCAGTACTCTTTCTCCCGTGCTGTCCAAATTGTGTTTGAGTGAAACTTGACATTCTGGTGTTTGTCACAACAAATGCAAGGCGAAAAGCTTTGGCAACGCGTCTCCCGATTCAATAATATTCAAGTCCTGTACTACCAACTGACTGTTTACACACAAACCGACTTACTTATTGCAGTCATGGCTAATCTGTGACTGACTAATTTAGGCTAATGTTAGATAAGTAATTAGGGAGATACAATTAACTGCAGTGAAGCAATAAACTTTGCAGAATGGCGCACAGCTGGAGGAAGGAATAGGGGAGGGAAGGGGGGGGGAGAGGAAGGAAATAACCCTACACAAATATGTTTTGCAAACTTCAAGAATGGTTTACTACCTCGTTCCTGCGTGTCAAAGCACTGCTAATTCTGCCAACAGGAGTGCACTTTGGGGAGAGCTGAATTGAACCTTGCCATTGAAAACTTTCTGAAGCAGATCAAGTACTTAATGCCACGTTGTACCTCTTGAACGTTAGCAGAACATCACATCATCCACTCCAGTTGTAGATGGGTGGCACCTTTCTCTTAAGTTCAGCACAGCTGTTCAGCCTCTATAATTAGTCTTACTGAGCAGCGATAATCTTCCGTGGAGCTTGAAGCTGCATTGTGTTGAGTAATTACATTAGTGCAAAGGAGCTAAAGGAATCCTTACTTTAAATGAAAAGTACGAGCAGAATCACCTTATGTCTGAAAGACTTTTAAAAGAATGTGCCTCTGACAACTGCTTATCTTCACATCAGCGCCAAAATTGTATTGATCAGGAAAATGAAGAGATTTCACCTTAAAAGTGTTACTTTAATTCTGGGCTGTTGCCCCGTTTTCCATTAAAATGAGATGAGATCGCGGCAAACAAGCCTCGACATGTTCAGGTACCAATTTCAAACAATGCTTGTGGAAAGTTCCATATCATCAACTGAAGTCTAAAAATATATCTCAGCCCCGAATGGTTGTCATTGCATTTTGTCAGCGTATCTATCAAAAGTGACAGCCCAACAACCTGGCAAGGCTCCAATTCCACTCTGGATGAGTGGCGCAGTAGTTAGCACTGCTGCCTCACAGCGCCAGGGACCCGGGTTCGATTCCCAGCTTGGGTCACTGTCTGCATGGAGTTTGCTCGTTCTCCCCGTGTCTGCGTGGGTTTTCTCCGGGTGCTCTGATTTCCTCCCACAGTCTGAAAGACGTGCTGGTTGGATACATTGACCCGACCAGTGTGTAGCGACTCAAGGAATTTCACAGTACATGTGACTGATAAGTAAACTTTAGGTTCATTATTTTGCTCACTGCCATTGATTATTAATGGGATGATGATCAGAAAAACATTTTCTGATCCATTCTGAGAGCTGGTGCTGCCCCAAGATCATCTCCCTCGCTGTTCGCTAATGTATAGTAACACATACTCTGTGTCTGCCTGAACTTAGCCAGACTATGTGGGGATGCATCTCCATAGTGGTCACAGCCCCAAGTCATGATTAAATGTATAGTTGGACTTAATAATGGAGGGAAAGTTCAGGAGACCCATCCAAACACAAACTAAGTGAGAGAAACCAACTTGATGTTGGAAATTATTCAGGCCACAAAATATCGTCCACATAATGAAAGGCGGAGAAACAAGTCCAAGAATCAGAAAAACTTGAATTTCAGCAACACCTTTCAGGGACAGAGAGGGCAGAATGTTCTGGCCATGCTTACCCCAAGATGGAAAAATCCTGCCGAGGTCAACTGACTTTTCTTACCCACTACGATTCCCATGGCAGGTGGAATGGGAAAATTCCTCCCAGGATGTCACAAAGCAGTTTTTAGTCTTTTGAAGGGTAGTGACCGTTGAAATGCAGGAAACACAGCAGTCATTTGGCACACAGCAAGCTTCACCCCACTCGCCTCCACACGACAGTATGATAGATCTACATTGTGAGGTTGATGGAAGGGATAAATATTGGCTAGGACATCCAAGCCTATCTTTGAAGCAATGCTGCAGGTTCTTTTGCATCAGGGACTTTTGGTGGCATTGTGGCACAGTGGTTAGCATTGCTGCCTCACAGTGCCAGGGACCCGGGTTTGATTCCCGGCTTGGCTCGCTGTCTGTGTGGACTCTGTACATTATCCCCGTGTCTGCGTGGGTTTCATCTGGGTGCTCTGGTTTCCTCCCACAGTCCAAAAGACGTGCTGGTTTGGTGCACTGATCATGCCAAATTCTCCCTCAGTGTACCCAAATAGGTGCTAGAGTGTGGCGACTAGGGGATTTTCACAGTAGCTTCTTTGCCGTGTTAATGTAAGCCCACATATGACATTAATAAATAAACTTTAAAACTTTTTACCTCAGCGGACAGACAGGTCCTCATTTTAACATCTCATCCAAATGTCAACACCCTTGACAGTGCAGTACTCCCTCAATACCATAACATCAATCTAAATTTTATTTCCTCGACACCTGAATTGGGATTTGAACCCTCAACCATCCGACTCCAGAGTGCCATCAACTGAGCCGTAGCTGGCTTCAGGATGAACATCTCCCACTCCCAGGAAGTTGCATATGCAGAGAATTATGGCACAATTGGTGGTGGTGGTCTCAACCCTTTCGCTGTGGATTGAAAATGCCGATACTGTTTACAAATCCACACAGTACTATTTGCGCACAGAATACATACAGAGAATGGGGGAGTGTTAAATGCCATTTACAGTTTGCAGTGATATCCCCAAGCAGCTGCAGTATTATCTGTGCACAGTTTTAACAATGTTATGACTAGCCAGACATTATTATTGCTGGAATGGTAAATCTTTGTGTTGTTGCACAGAGGAACCTGCTATTCTATGACCTCAAATTTTCAATCCCACAGAAGGAGCCACAACAATTAAATCTGAACGGCATTGGAAGAAATAGATTCAACTGAAAAGCTCCTCTTATTGTACAGCAACATGGTAACGTAGATAATAGGAGCAGGAGGAGGCCATTCAGCCCTTAGCGTCTGCTTCGCCATTCATTATGATCATGGCTGAATATCCATTTCAATAGCCTGATCCCGCCTTCCCTCCATGTCCTTTGATCCACTTCGCTCCCCCCCCACAAGTGCTATATCAATGTGCTCCTTGAAAACACGCGGTAGAAAATTTTACCATCCCACCCTCCACAGGAAGCATTGAACATAGAACATTACAGCGCAGTACAGGCCCTTCGGCCCTCAATGTTGCGCCGACCAGTGGAACCAATCTAATGACCCTCTAACCTAACCTATTCCAATATTATCCATATTGTCTATCCAATGACCATTTGAATGCCCTTAAAGCTGGCGAGTCTGCTACTGCTGAATTGGAGCGGGTGAGGGGTGGACCATGGAAAGATCCGTTTACCTCGGGCAGGATTTTCTGGTTTCAGGGCAAACAAAGCCATAAAATCCCACCCACGATGTTTTGGTTTCAACTACTTTCTGTGGTAACGAATTTCACAGGCTGACCACTCTCTGGGTGAAGATATTTCCCCTCATCTCTGTCCAAAACCTCTATCCACGCTAGGATAGCAAGGACAGCAGGACTAGGGGGCACAGCCTCAAGATAAAAGGGGGGCGGTTTAGAACGGAGTTGAGGAGGAACTTCTTCACTCAAAGGGTGGTGAATCTCTGGAATTCTCTGCCCGTTGAAGTGGTGGAGGCTACCTCGCTAAATATATTTAAGTCACGGGTAGATAGGTTTTTGACAGACAAGAGAATTAAGGGTTATGGGGAGAAAGCGGGAAAGTGGAACTGATTCACTTCAGATCAGCCATGATCTTATTGAATGGCGGGGCAGACTCGAAGGGCTAGATGGCCTACTCCTGCTCCTACTTCTTATGTTCTTATGTTCTTAAAACAGTCTACTCTGTGACCCCTGGTTCTAGATACCCCCTCCATTAAGAACATCCTTCCTTCATCTATCCTGTTGGAATATTATAGTTTCTATGAGATTCCTCCCCCACCCTCAGTCTTCTGAAATCCTGTGAGTACAATCGTAACCAACATAATTGCTCCCCATATGTCGGTCCAGCCATCCCAGGAATCAGTCTGGTAAACCTAGCATACCTCTTGAGCAAGGAAGTACATTTATATAATACCATTAATGTTGTAGGAATTCTCACAACACTAGCTTAACGTCCAACAGATTTATTTGGAATCACAAGCTTTTGGAGCACCGATCCTTCATCAGGTGAGTGATCTTACTGTGCCCACCCAAGTCCAACGCCACTTCATTAATATAGGGAGACATTTCAAAGTGCTTATCAAAACACTTCATCAGATATCTCACTGTGTGTACAATAGCTGCTGATCTTAAACTACACTAATACATGGACCTTTTTCACATAAAATGTGGTAAACACAGGCAAGACTGTCCATCCCTGGAACTCCATTTAGTTGTATTATTAAGAAACTGCCCTGCCACCAGAAAACACACATGAAGTCATTGGCTAGATTATAACTTTATAAGTGACATTTGACTATTTATTATCTTGCATTGACCACTGATGTGCCCATGATAGTTCAAGCCCAGTCCAAGAGGTTTTGTATTTGATATTCAGCCTTGCCTGAATTCACTCAGATGTCCAGATTGAGATATTTTCCTTTGGGTGTCCAAATATTGAGAAACACCCCAGTTAATGGCAGATGTAGCCAGTCAGGTGATAAATCCCATTTTGCAATGGGTATGCTTATGAATGAATTGCAAAGTGACTGTTCTGGAAAAAAAAGATAACCATTGATTATGGTGAAACATGGCGGCACAGTGGTTAGCATGGCTGCCTCACGGCGCCAGGGACCCTGGTTCGATTCCCAGCTTGGGTCACTGTCTGTGTAGAGTTTACACATTCTCCCTGTATCTGCGTGGGTTTGCTCCGGGTGCGCCGGTTTCCTCCCACAGTCTGAAAGATGTGTTGGATAGGTGCGTTGGCCATGCTGAATTCTCCCTCAATGTACCCAAACAGGCGCCAGAGTGTGGCAAGTGGGTGATTTTCACAGTAACTTCATTGCAGTGTGAATGTAAGCTGACTTGTGATACTAATAAAAAAAACTTTGAATGTTCTATAATGGGTATGTGGATTGGGATATCATTTCCTGCAAATGAGTGCGAATATTTCAAAAGTGTTAGTCAGAGGAAACATTGACAAATGTTTGTTAGTTTTGTGTTGTGTCAGTTTGTGCCAATGCATTTAGTCTCCACAACTTCTACTGCCCTGTGACTAATTCCATTCCTTAGTTGCCCACTCTGAGACCAAAGGTTCTGTCTAAATATAAGGTGCTTTCAAAGCAAGAGGGAAGGTGTACGTAAAAATCAGCAGATCCAATTACTGTAACAAAGTAGCCTGGGAATTATGTTCTCAGCAGTAATTAATTAAGTTATGACTAATAAGTTAACAAAACATATGCTCAGAAAAATATATTTTCTCTGCTGAGTTTGTTAGAAACCAAAAGCTAATTTATACGGTAAATGGCAGAACCCTGAGGGGCATTGGCATACAGAGGGATCTGGATGTACAGGCCCATGGATCCCTGAAAGTGGCAACATAGCTGGATAAGGTGGTCAAGAAGGCATATAGCACGCGTGCCTTTATTGGCCAGGGCAAGTTATGTTCCAGTTGTGTAAAACTCCAGTTAAGCCACATTTGGAGTATTGCATGCAGTTCTGGTTGCCACATTACCAGAAGAATGTGGATGCTTTGGAGAGGGTGCAATGCAGGTTTATCAGGATGTTGTCTGCTCTGGAGGAGAGGTATGAGGAGAGGTTGGATCAACTCAAGATTGTTTTCGCTGGAAAGATGGAGGCTGAGGAGTGACCTCATAGAAGTCTACAAAAGTTTGAGAGGCATAGAGAGGGTGGATAGTCAGAGGCTTTTTCCCAGGGTGGAAGGGTCGATTACGAGAGGGCATAGGTTTAAGGTGAGAGGTGATAAATTTAGGGGAGAGGTGCAGGTAAAGTTTTTCACACAGAGGGTGTTGGGTGCCTAGAAAGCACTACAAGTGGAGGTGGTAGAAGAGGCACATTAGTAACGTTCAAGGTGTATCTTGATAGAACATGAACGGAAGGCGAACAGAGGGATAAAAACTGCGTACTGGCACAGGCTTGGTGGACCGAAGGGCCTTTTCCTGTGCTGTATTGCTCTTTATTCTTGTTTTTCTTAATTAAGGGGGATTAAGCAGAGATACATATGATAAAGAACTCTTTTCTTACAGCCCTGTGGAAACCAGTTCAGCACTCCCTGCACTGCCTTATCTTGTAAATAGAAGCTGAGAACTGTGGTTTCGTTTAAAGAATCAGCTTATCTCCATCACTTTATTTGTACAATGTGAGATGTCACAGTAATTCTTAAGCAGGACTTTTCTCTTGGCATTCATTGTGGCCTGATCAATAACAGAGTGTGTTGAAAATAATGGAACTGGGAAGGGCTGATGCAGTCCCCCTCACTTACTTATCAGCTGCTGATTGCTTTTTCCTGAAATGGTGTGCAGAATCAATCTCCACACTTTACAGAATGTTTGAGAAAGCCCCAATATGACTTCCAATGGCACTTCTTCTCTATCAGCTTCCAGTTCCTGTGCTACTCCATGCTTCATTGAGAATGTTACTTTATTAACAGATATCTCATTGAATGCCAGAGAAGGGCTGCTTCCTTTTATCACCCTGAAACATGAAGCTGTTCTATTTTTTTTTAACTTGTTCTCGGGAAGTGTGTGACATTGGCTCTGTATCAGAACACGCTTCACATTCAAAACAGCGTAGATGAACTGATAACACAAATAGAAATACGTCAATACAATGTGATACTCTTTACAGGGACATGGCTGCAGGACGACAGAGAGTGGGACCTGAATATTCAAGGCGTTCGGGAAGGACAGGAAGTTAGGGAAGGTGGCTCTGTTAATTAATGACATTGTTCGCACATTAGGGATGCCCTAAGTTTGGGAAACCAGGATGAAGAAATAGTTTGGATTGAGATGAGAAATGGCAAAGGCAAGAAGTCACTTGTGGGAGCGGTAATTAGGCCCCCATTGTAACCACAGGTGTAGGGCAGAGTATAACGGATGAGACAATGAGAGCTTGTGAGAAAGGTATGGCTATAATCATGAGGGATTTAAATCTGCAGATGAACTGGAAAAATCAGATGGGCAAAGATCGCCTAGATGAGGAATTTAGCAAATGCTTTTGAGATAGTTTCCCGGAGCAGCATATTCTAAAGCCACCAGAGAGCAGGCAAAATGAGATCTGATATTCATAGAATCAGTTCAGAAGAGGTCATTTGGCCCAGCAATTCCACACTATATCTTACCCAGCCTGATCTCCATAACTCCATACATTTACTATGGCTAAATTCATCTAACCTACACATCTACAATAAGGAGCAATTTAGCCTGGCTAATCCATCTAATCTGCATACCTCAGAGATTTTCATAGTAACTTCATTGTAGTGTTAATATAAGCCTACTTGTGACCAACAAATAAATTTTAAACTTTAAATCTTTGGACTGTGGGAGGAAATCGGAGCACCCGGAGGAAACCCACACAGACATGGGGAGAATGTGCAGACTCCACACTGAGAGTCACCTAAGGTTGGAGTTGAACCTGGGTCCCTGGAGTGGTGACGCAGCTGCGCTAACCACTGTGCCATCACGTTGTGCAATGAGATAGGATTAATTGGTAGCCTCTGAGCGAAGCACTTACGGGTAACAGTGATCATAATATGGTGCATTGTGCATTCAGTTTGAGGAAAAGGGGAGTGGGTCCAAAACTGTGGTCAGGAATTTATGTGCCTGACCACCCCCCTCCCCTCCCCACCAAGATAAAATCCTGACCATATTGCTGTGGTCTTAACACGGGGGGGGGGGGGATTTTTTTTCTATATATATTTTCACATCCAACCAGCATAACATGTGTGGGATTTGCCCCAAGTGATGGCGGGAAAAGCCAATAGTGCAGCCAGCAAACTACACTCCACTTTTCTCACCCGAGTTGACACTTTGCTAATATAAATAGCAAAATTCCACCCATGAGGATCTACAATCCTAAATGCAGTTATGTGCAATTTAATAGCTATCCTACCACGAGGAAAATACCAAGTGCGTATTAGAATTTCAATGTACAC
Source organism: Carcharhinus amblyrhynchos (assembly GCF_965287045.1). NCBI lineage: Eukaryota > Metazoa > Chordata > Chondrichthyes > Carcharhiniformes > Carcharhinidae > Carcharhinus > Carcharhinus amblyrhynchos. The sequence goes on along the minus strand of NC_137333.1, from coordinate 5,986,449 downwards.
AGTGACAACATAGGATGGCAAAACTGTCTGTCCCTCACATCTAATTCTCCCTCTATGCCACCTGCCAGTATCTGGTCTCAAGAGTAACTTCAAGCTTAAAGGGTGGGTAGCCTAGTGATTGTATTACTGGACTAATAATTGAAAGGCCTAGAGTGATGATCTGAAGACAAGTGTTCAAATCCCACCGTAGCACCGGGGACATTTAAATTAAATTAATTAGATAAATTTGGGATAAAAAGGTAAAATTAGTAGTCATGACTATGAAACCGTTCAATTCTTGTAAAAAGCCATTTGGTTCACAAATACCCTTTGGGGAAGGAAACCTTCCATCCTTAACTGGCATATATTTGACTCCAGACTCACAGCGATGTGGTTGACCCTTAACTGCCCTCCGAAATAGATTAGCAGACCACTCAGATGTTTGTTTCTGATGGGCTGTTTGGAGTGGGCAGTAAATGTTGACCTTTCCAGTGACAGCCATGGCTTGTGAATGAATTTTAAAAGATCGGGTCTTTTTTGCCTCCCTGTTTCTTGCCTACTGGTCCACTTTTCCCTTTGTTCAGCTTCACTTCTGAGTTGATTTATATTTTCAGGCTCTTCCACTGTCTGAGTCACTCAGCTTTTTTTTTTCCATGGTGTCTGGCGGTTTATACTTCTTTCCAATTTTCAATGAATCAGTTGGACTCTTTGCGATAAGGCTGCCTCGTACTTGACTCTGAATTTCTGTTGCTCTTCCTTTCCTCTCACACTAGTTATCCTTTGATTTCCTTTCCACTTGGGGATTCGCTTATCTTCCAGGTCTGACTGAAGGTTCACAGCCAGCCCGTCAACCCTATCTTTTCTAGATGCCGGTTAACCTACAGTTTATTTTCATAGAATCCCTACAATGCAGAAGGAGGCCATTTGGCCCATCAAGTCTGCACTGGTCACAGTCCCAACCAGGCCCTATTCCTGTAACCACAGATATTTACCCTGCTAATTTCCCCTGCCACTCGGGTTAATTTGCCATGGCTAATCAACCTAACGCCCACATCTTTGGACTGTGGGAGGAAACCAGAGCACCCGGAGGAAACCCACACAGACATGGCGATAACGTGCAGATTCCACACAGACAGTGATCCAAGGCCAGAATTGAACCCAGGTCCCTGGCGCTGTGAGGCAGCGGTGCTAACCACTGTGCCACTGTGCTGCCCATTTCACTGCTTTTAGATTTTAACAGTCAATTTGCTCTATATTGCTTTTCCCTAATAATGCTGCATGACTCTGTTATTTAATAATTACTGGAAAACAATCAAACAAAAAACAAACCCTGTCATTAATCACTCTCTTAGCAAGTGATTCTGTCCAGTTATTGGTTAATGGGGAAACTGGATTTAGTACAGATTAAAAACTTTAGCACGTTTTACTGGATGTGTCAATGAGCAGGTAGACAGTAGTTTTAAGATTATATATCTCAAAGATTAGGTGACAGCCCATCTTTTCTTATGGTTCACCATGTACCGGCATGGCGGCATGGTGGTTAGCACTGCTGCCTCACAGCTCCAGAGACCTGACTCTGACTCCCAGCTTGAGTACATTGGGCTCTATTTTACCATTTTGATTCTAAGTGTTGGGCGGGCTTGAAACTGGGCGTGTTTCAGATCCGATTTTTAGACCCGTTCTGAGGTGCCCCCATATGTACTCTGTCTGAAAAAATATCAGCGATTCCGGATCATGCTGAAGAAGCCTGTGGGTGGGGCTTAACGCACACGAAACCCTGCAGCTCTGGGTTCAAACCCTACCTCGGGTCACTGTCTGTGTGGAGTCTGCACCTTCTCCCCATGTCTTTGTGGGTTTCCTCCAGGTGCTCCAGTTTCCTCCCACACTCCAAAGATGTGCTGGTTAGGTGCATTGGCCATGCTAAATTCTCCCTCAGTGTACCCAATCAGCCCAAGCTATTGTATCACTACAATAACACGTCAAAGCAGATATTAGGGCAGATAGCCAAATGCTTGGTCAGAGAGGTAAGTATAATGAGTGTAAAGGAATAAAAAAAGGTGGAAAGGTGTACGAAGAAAATTCCGAGCTTAAGACTTCAGCAGCTGAACTCACAGCTACAGTTGGATACAGACCAGAATTAAAGGAGCGTAGATATCTCAGAGAGTTGTGGGGCTAGAGGATGTCACAGAGGGCAATATCATGGAGGAATGAATAAATCTAATAGTGAATTCAGAAGAACCTTCTTTACCCAGAGAGTGCTTAGAATGTGGAACATGCTACCAAATTAGAAGCAAATAGCATAAGATAAGCACAAGAGAGGAAAGAGGGGAAGGATATGCTGATATTCATTCGTGGTACATGGGTGTTGCTGACTGGCCAGCATTTATTGTCCATCCGTATTTGCTCTTGGAAGGCAGTTGAAACTCAACCACATTGCTGTGACTCTGGAGTCACATGTAGGCCAGACCAGATAAGGGTGGCAGATTTCCTTCTCTGAAGGATATTAGTGAACCAGATGGGTTTTTCTGACAATCGACAATGGTTTGATAAGTAGATTCTTAATTCCAGATGTTGTTTTATTGAATTCAAATTCCATCATCTGCTGTGGCAGGATTCGAACCTGGGTTGCCAGAACATTAGTTGAGTTTCTGGATTAATGTGTGGTGTAATTTACTTTTTTTAAGTTAGGGCATCATGGTAGAGACAATCTTGGAGGGCCAAAGGGCCTGTTCCTGCACTGTGCTTTTCTTTGTTCTTTTTCTTTTTTTATGATACCACAAGGCCATCGTCCCCCTGTAGCAGAATAAGAGAAAGCTTGTGTGGAGCTAAAGCGCTGACGCAAATCATTTGGGCCCAGTGGTCTGTTTTTGTGTAATTCTACACAAGCGATCTTCTAATAACCTTACTTGCAGGAGGGTGACGATGATGTTGTGCAGCAGGCAGGCACCACCTCTTGGATCTGGCGATGAGAAGTGGTTTTGTTTGCGGCTTTCTGTAGATCAGGCTTCAGTTCTAATCAATATTGAGCCACCTTATACTGGTGTATCCCACTGAAAGAGAATGAACATCGAGCTCAAGGAAATCTCCCCATCTGAGGTTTATTGCTACGGACTGGACTGCAGTCTCACAAGTATCGAGCCATTGGATTGCAATGAGCCCTAATAAATTGGTTCCTGAAGCAAGAGTGTGTATCCACTCCAATGATATTGGTAACTTGCGCTGACACACAAAGGGGTGACACGTGGCACAGAGGTTAGCACTGCTGCTTCACAGCGCCAGGGACCCGGGTTCAAACCCTGGCTTGGGTCACTGTCTGTGTGGAGTTTGCACCTTCTCCCCATGTCTGTGTGGGTTTCCTTCGGGTACTCCGGTTTTCTCCCACACCCCAAAGATGTGCTGGTTAGGTGCGTTGGCTGTGCTAAATTCTCCCTCAGTGTACCCAAACAGGCACCAGAATGTGGCAACCAGGAGATTGTCACAGTAGCTTCATAAAAGTGTGAATGTAAGCCTACCTGTGACTGATAAATACATTTTTAACTTTAAAAGGAGGAATGGCTCATTCTATCCCTTGAGTCAGTTCCAGCATTCAATTTGATAATGGTATCTTGACTTCATCTATCTGCCTTGGTTCCAAAACCCTAAATTTCCTTGATCTATCAACCCTGATTTTGAATTTTTCAGTTGACCCCTTGGCTTGAACAGTTTTATGGAGAGGGAGTTCTCAATTACCACTAATCATTGTGTGAAGGAATGTTCACTAACATTACTGAATATCCGAGCTCTAATCCCTTGTTCCAGGATTCCCCATCAAAGGGAATTGTTTCTCTCTATCAACTCTTTTGATCATCTTAAGCCCCTCAATTAGATCACCCCTTAATCTTTGATACACAATGTAATACAAGCCTTGCCTGTACAAATTGTCCTTATAATTTAACCCTTTTAGCCATAATATCATTCTAGTGAATCTACGCCGCACCTATTCATCGAATCGCTACAGTGCAGAAGGAGGCCTTTCAGCCCATTGAGTCTGCATTGACTCTTACCCAGGTCCTATCCCTGTAATCCCATGTATTTGCCCCACTAATCCCCCTAACCTATATATCTTGAGATATTAAGAGGCAATTTAGCATGGCCTAACCCGCACATCTTTGGATTGTGGGAGGCAACCAGAGCACCCAAAGGAAACCCACGCAGACATGGGGAGAACGTGCAAACTCCACACAGACAGTCATCCAAGGCAGGAATTGAACTTGGGTCCCTGGCACTGCGAGGCAGCAGTGCTAACCACTGTGCCACCGTGCCGCCCCCAACTTTCTCGGGTGTAGTGCCCAGAACTGAATGTGGTACAATGAAGTCAGTCACAAACAAAAGCTTTGAAGTCAGACTGCACAAATCCAAAACCTGCTTGGGGCAGCACGGTGGCACAGTGGTTAGCACTGCTGCCTCACAGCGCCAGAGACCTGAGTTCAATTCCAGCCTTGGGTCACTGTTTCTGTGGAATTTGCACATTCTCACCATGTCAGCGTAGGTTTCTCCAGGTTTTCTGGTTTCTTCCCACGGCTCAAAGATGTGTGGGTTAGGTTGATTGGCCATGCTAAATTGATCCTATTGTCAGGGGGATTTGCAGAGTAAATACATGGGGTTACAGCAATAGAGCCTGGGTGGGGTTGTGGTCAGTGCAGACTTGATGGGCCGAATGACCTCCTTCTGCACTAATAGGGATTCTATGATTCCTTTAGCAGGTGGACAGACAACACGGGGGAGCTGTTTACAATCCTGGTAAATGAGTTTGTTGCAGAATTAACTTTGGAATGAATGGAACAGGAGGTTGATTTTTAGGATAACCCAACCTTGCTGTGAGTGCTCTGCATCTTTGATATTACATGCATTAAGATGCTCTATCCAGTGGCAACTGACCAAGGAACACAAGTGCAACGTATGTGGCTTCAGTGTTGACATATAATTCTCTCAACCCCAGGACAAAGCAGTTCAAACTTTGAATCAGTAGTGTGCACTGCAGGGTGTGATGCCCAAATAAAGTTGCTGTCAGCCCAGACTTTGCATGGAATCAAATTCTTGTCATGATAGTGCTGGGATCATCCCTTCCAGGTATAGGATTACTCTGGCCATTTTTCAGAATAACATCATAAATGTATTCATGGAGGTTTCCCTTGTTGTAAAAATATAACTTGGCACACTTGCAATTTCAGCAGGGATGCTAAATAAGACAAATCTTTGCAAACACATTGACAATGTTGGTACAGAGAACAACAAGGGGTTATCTTATCATAGTTTGACCTTACAGTTGCTCATACTCCCATACTCCCTCAGGCTCAATGGCAACCATCTTCCTCAGAACATGAAGGCTTCGGGTTCAAACTCCACTCAAGAGAGTTGAGCACACAATGGGCATGAACCTGACTACAACACGAGCGAGGGGTGACGAAAATCGGAAGTCACATTCACGCCGACAAATCCACGTCTTCTGAGGTTTTGCCAAATCTTGAGCCCCCACCTTCATTCCCATGGACAACGTGAGTTTGCTCAAGACTGCCCCCTATGTACCTATTGACCTTGTATTTCCAGATGGTAGAGCTCATGGGCTTGAAAACTAGAATAGAAATAATAGAACGAAATAACTTACATTTATATTTCACTGGGGGGCGGCACGGTGGCACAGTGATTAGCACTGCTGCCTCACAGCGCCAGGGACACGGGTTCAATTCCCGCCTTTGGGTCACTGTCTGCGGGGAGTCTGCACATTTCAGGACAGTGCTAAAGAACTCCTGTCCTTCAAGATGAGAAACCGAGATCCCATTTGCCATGTCAGGCGGATGTGAAGGATCCCGTGAAACATTTTGCAGAAAAACAATGTTTTGCCCTGCATGCACTGTACTGCTGTGTTCCTACACGTTAAAACAGTAGCCATACCTCAAGAAATGCTCCATTGGTAGTGGAGCCTTTTGGAATGTTCTGAAGTCATGAAAAGTTTAAAGTTTATTTATTAGTGTCACAAGTAGGCTTAATTAACACTGCGATGAAGTTGCCATGAAAATGCCCTAGTCGCCACACTCTGGCACCTGTTTAGGTACACTGAGGCACAATTTAGCATGGCCAATGCATCTAACCAGCATGGCTTTCAGATTGTGGGAGGAAACCGGAGCACCCGGAGGAAACCCATGCAGCTACGGGGAGAATGTGCAGACTCCCCGCAGACAGTGACCCAAAGGCGGGAATTGAACCCGTGTCCCTGGCGCTGTGAGGCAGCAGTGCTAACCACTGTGCCACCGTGCCACCCCCCAGTGAAATATAAATGTAAGTTATTTCGTTCTATTATTTCTATTCTACTTTTCAAGCCCGTGAGCTCTACCATCTGGAAAGACAAGTTCAATAGGTACATAGAGGGCGGTTTTGAGCCAACTCACGTTGTCCATGGGAACGATAGTGGGGGCTCAAGATTTGGCAAACCTCAGAAGATGTGGATTTGTCGGCATGAATGTGACTTCCGATTTTTGTCACCCCTCGCTCGTGTTGTAGTCAGGTTCATGCCCACAATGGCGTGAAAATAATTTCCATATTTCAATGTATTTGCATGTCGTTAATCAACCGCTCCGTGTACTGGCAATGCCCACTGTACGCACATCAGCATGGTTTACAACTGCAGTAGGGAATTCACCCGAGGCGTAAAGGTGAATATAGCCCCAACGGAGAGGAGCAAGGCCAGACAATGGCTTGAAAATGCCCACTGTAACTGCTGCCCCTTTGAACAGGTTGCTGGTGCCAGGTTGGCATCATGCATATGCCAACGTGGCAATGCCAACCTCTACCAGGGGTGGTGTCCAGTGAGAACCTCATGGGGGAGGGGGAGGGCCTCATTTATTTGTGATGGTGGGAGGGAGAGCAGACGTGTAGATGTGGGAGCTGGGGTTATAATGTTGGCCACTGTATTTGTTAATTATAGCAGCAGTCTCAGTGGCTCAGCTGCTTGCATTAAACCTTATTAAACAATATTGCAAACACATCAGTGTTCAGTCGGAAGTGAAATGTTACTGCTGACGTTCCTCTACACTTAAGGTTGTGTCATGGATTTTAATTCTGCAGTAGTGTTGATGTTATGATGCCCGCAAACCTGCCAGTAAAACTAGTATTGTTTAAATACACTTCACGAGCTTTAAATATCGAAACACAGCCGTTACTGACATTGGCAGCATCCTAAAGGCTGAGGCAGGCAGGTCTGCTGAAAGAAGAAAGACTTGCATTCATATAGCGCCTTTGATGATCACAGGATTTTCCAAAACAATTCACAACCAGCTTTTCAAGTACGCCGATTGTTGGTGATGCAGGAAGCAGTGCAGAGAGATTGTACGCAGCAGGGTTCCACAGGTAGCAAAGTGATGAAGGAAAGATAGTGGCTGCATATGCCCCGAGACCGGAAATTATTGCCGTAGCTCAACGGAACTTCAAATGGTTTGCTGAATTTCCTCTCTGGCTCACTACGATTCCCGTGGCGGACGACACGGGAGAATTTTGGCCCGAGTGTTTTAGTCATGTTGATTGAGGGATAAATCATCCAATCATAGAATTCCTACAGTGTAGAAGGAGGCCATTTGGCCCATCGAGTCTGCACCAACCACAATCCCAGCCAAGCCCTATCTCCATAACCCCCATGCATTTACCCTAGCTAGTCCCCCTGACGCTAAGGGGCAATTTAGCATGGCCAATCCACCTAATTCGCACATCTTTGGTCTGTGGGAGGAAACCGGAGCACCCGGAGGAAACCCACGCAGACACGGGGAGAATGTGCAAACTCCACACAGACAGTAACCCAAGCCGGGATTCGAACCTGGGACCCTGGTGCTGTGAGGCAGCAGTGTCACAGTGTCGCCCCAAATATTGCCGAGGACTCTCACTGTTTTTTCTTTGAGATAGCTCCCTGGGATGTTTAATACTTCATCCAAAAGACAGCATCACTGATAGTGCAGCACTCCCTCAGTACCATGCTGGCAGTGTCGACCTATGGATTGTTGTGCTGAAACCTCCGGAATAGGACTTGAACCCTTGATCCTTTAATTCAGAAGAGAAATGTGACTGAGCCAGAGATACAGAGGTTCATTTCAAGTCCCCTTCCTGAATGCAGTTGAATGATTGAATTGAATTGAATTGATTTAATTTATTATTGTCACATGTATTGGAATACAGTGAAAAGCATTGTCTTTTTTGCCTGCTATTCAGACAAAGCATACTGTTCATAGAGTACAGATGGGAGAAGGAAAGGAGATGGTGCAGAATGTAATGTTACAGTTACAGGTAGGGTGTGGAGGAAGATCAAAATGTGTGATAGGACCACCCAAAAATCGGATTGCTGCAGGGAAGAATCTGTTCTCCAGTCTGTTGGTACGTATTTTCAGAATTTTGTATCTTATTCCCAATGGAAGAAGGCAGAAGAGGGAATGTCCGGGATTCATGAGGTCCTTGATTATGCTGGCTGGGGCAGTGGGAGGTGTAGACAGAATCAATGGATGGGAGCGATGGACTGGGGATGACAGTATAAGATAGTATTGGAGGGTATGGGGGTATGTTGGGGGCAGTTCACAAGAAGTCGCCATGCTCTGGCGCTATCTAATTAAAAAAAAGTTGTTTGAATTCGAAGAAGTCCTCTGCTCACAGAGAGATCTGATGAAACCAATCTCACAAGAAAGTCTTGCAGCTGACTGATGTGAATCCCATTTTGAGTGTAAGTATCAAACCTAATGGATCATCCAGTCACTATTTTTGCCCCCCCCCCCCCCCAACAGATTCGCTTCAAGGTAGACGAGTTGCTCCATATAACCCATGGGACATATGAGCATTGATAGTTAGTTATGAAGATTCCTAGCTAGGTTCTATTTATTACAGACCTGCTTTCATTGCATGCACAAAAGCCAAGTTGTTTGTTAAAGACAGTCTATTTTTAAAAGAAAAGAAAAAGAGGATTGGCAACTGCTAACTAAAATTTGAACTGTCAGATCCCTTTCTGTCTCTCAATGCCAAGATTTTTTTTTAATGGCTTGCAGCTTTATGTTGAGATGAAAAGCTGAGGCCTCCTTGACTGGTAATTGACTTGAATAGGAATTAAAAGAAATCTATGTTCCATGAGCAACTCACAGTGATCAGCGTTGGCTGGATTTCCGGCAGCTTGGACAGAACATGGCAAAGCTAATGTAGTGACTTGAATACTGACGATAGATAATTTCATCTCACCAAAGGCTAAGTCTATCAAACACACTTGTGTTAGACATTGCAGTCATGCAACACTGACTGTGTTGACAAAGCATGGAGGGCTTCATCTTTGGCAATGTGAGCATCAGTCAGACCATTATCGAAATGTGTAAAAACCAAGCGACAGGAGGTTAAGGTAACAGTTTTTTTTTCTGTTCAACGCTCTGATTGCTATGTTTCCCATTGCATTTAGAAATACAGGAACAGGAAGAGGCCATTCAGCCCCTCAAGCCTCTTCCATCATTTGATAAGATCCTGGCTGAAATGGCTTTACTGCCTCCACCCACCTTATTACGTAGGAGCATAGAATCCCTACAATACAGAAGAGACCATTTGGCCCATCGAGGCTGCGCCAAGTGGCTTTACTATCTTTGATTCGATGATTTTAAAGGACATTAGAGAAACGACGGTCACAATGGTTCTTAATTTCAGATTTTTAAAATTAAATTCCAATTCCATCATCTGCCGTGGCAGGATTCGAACCCTAGTCCTCAGGACATTAGCTGAGTTTTTGGATTAATTGTCTAGCGATAATACCATCAGGCAATCGTCTCATCCGAGAGGGACAATTTCCCTCTCTGACAGAGTATTTTACCCACGTCCTGTTCCCCCACCCTATCCCCATAGCCCCACACATTTCCCACAGCTAATCTGTCTAAATGATGCAACTTCGGACACTAAGGGACAATTTGTCATGGCCAATCTATCTAACTTGCACATCCTTGGAGGAAACCGGAGCATCAAGAAGAAACCCATGTGGACACAGTGACAACATTAAACTCCACATGGAGAGTGACCCAAGGCCGGAATCGAACCCGGGTCCCTGGCGCCGTGAGGCAGTAGTGCTAACCGCTGTGCCACCGTGCTGCCCCATAGTCTTAATACCGTGTTTGCATGTTTTGAAGTGTTTAATTGACTCGCAGCCTCATCAACGTTTTGGAGTGAAGATTCCAGATGTTCACCATTCTTTGTGTGAAAAACATGTAGATTTGAACAGCCTGTGTCTCATTTTAAGGTTATGCCCCCTTGTTCTGAGCACCAGAGGAAATTGTCCCTCTCAGACAAGGCGATTGCTTGATGGTATTATCGCTAGACTATTAATCCAAAAACTCAGCTAATGTCCTGAGGACTCAGGTTCGAATCCTGCCACAGCAGATGATGGAATTGGAATTTAGTAAAAACATCTGTAATTAAGAACCGTTGTTGGCTCACTAATGTCCTTTAGAATCATCAAATCAAAGGTAGTATAGCCATTTGACGCAGTGGGCCTGCACCGTCAACAATCCCAACCAGGCCCTATCCCCATAACCCCATTTTGTATTTACCCTGCTAATCTCCCTGACACTAAGGGGCACTAATTGAGCATGGCCAAGCAACTTAACCTACACATTTTTGGACTGTGGGATGAAACTGGAGTACCCGGAGGAAACCCAAGCAGATACGGGGAGAATGCGCAGACTGTACACCGACAGTCATCCAAGGCTGGAATTGAACCCGGGTCCCTGGCGCTCTGAGGCAGCAGTGCTAGCCATTTAGCCACCATTCTGCCCTAAGGGAAGGAAATCTGTGCCCTTACTTGGTCTGGCCTGCATGTGACCATGATGTGAAAATGCCAGCATTGGACAGGGGTAAACACAGTCAGAAGTCTCACAACACCAGGTTAAAGTCCAACAGGTTTATTTGGTAGCACAAGCCACAAGCTTTCGGAATGCTGCTCCTTCATCAGGGGAGTGGGATTTCAGGTCACAAACAGGGCATATAGAGACACAACTCAATTTACAAAATAATGGGTGGAACGTGAGTCATTAGAGGTAATCAAGTCTTAAAGGTATAGACAATGTAAGTGGAGAGAGTTTAGCACAGGTTAACCCTCTCACCAGTCACATTATCTGTACCTTTAAGACTTGATTACGCATTCCAACCATTATTTTGTAAATTGAACTTGTGTCTCTATATGCCCTGTTTGTGAACTGAAATCCCACTCAGCTGATGAAGGAGCAGCGCTCCGAAAGCTCGTGGCTTGTGCTACCAAATAAACCTGTTGGACTTTAACCTGCTGTTGTGAGACTTCTTACTATATGTGACTCCAGAGCCACAGCGATGTGGTTGACTCTCAGTTGCCCTCCAAGGGCAACGAGGGGTGGGCAATAAATGCTGGACCAACCCATGTCCCAGCAACACCCATGTCCCACCAATAAAAAAAAACTCCTCTTTCAAATGTTTCAATCACACTTATTGGCCGCGATTCTCCCATCACAACCAGAACTTTTCTGGCAGGTTGTGGTGTGAGATACGGGTCACCAGTCTTGTTTTGGGATTTGAGTATGCGCCGGGAATGCATGCTCATCTCCCTGAGCTGATGAACAGTTATTGGTTAGGCCACTGGAAATCAGCGGGAAGGCAGGTAAGGTTTTTGAATCTTTCTATAATACGTTTTAAGTATATTTTAAATCTAATTATTGGGAACTTTCCAGTGCCGATTAAATCTCCCACCCTGCCAGGATCACTTCATTCTGGCATGGTTCAGACTAGTTACCCACGTTTGGTGAACTAGTGGGAGACCCCGTCAAAATGAAAGGGGGTAATCGTGGACCCCAGGTGGTCAGGTGATGGTGCCCCCCTGGGCATGGGCACCCTTGAAGTGCCACCCTGGAATTACTATGAGGACCGCGATTGAGGTGAGGGGGCTGGAGGGGCAACACTGCGGGGGTCCTGGGCTGGCAAGCAATGGAGCTGGCCGACGATCGGGGAGTCCAAGAGATCGAAACCACTGCGCACGCACACAGTTCCAGAGCTGTCAGACTCTGGTGCGAATAGTCTCCCGGGTTAGAACATAAGAACATAAGAAATAGGAGCAGGAGTAGGCCATCTGGCCCTTCGAGCCTGCCCCACCATTCAATAAGATCATGGCTGATCTGTCGTGGCTCAGTTCCACTTTCCCGCCCTCTCCCCATAACCCTTAATCCCCTCTCTTATCAAAAACCCATCAACCCGCTTCTTAAAAATATTTAGCGAGGCAGCCTCCACCACTTCAACGGGCAGAGAATTCCAGAGATTCACCACCCTTTGAGTGAAGAAGTTCCTCCTCAACTCCGTTCTAAACCGCCCCCCCTTTATCTTGAGGCTGTGCCCCCTAGTCCTACTGTCTTTTTTGAGCGGGAAGAGTCTCTCCACCTCTATCCTATCCATCCCATTCATCATCTTATACGTCTCAATGAGATCTCCCCTCATTCTTCTAAACTCTAACGAGTACAAGCCTAGTTTATTCAGCCTCTCCTCATAGCTCAACCCCCTCAACTCCGGTATCAGCCTAGTAAACCTCCTCTGCACTCCCTCCAAGGCCAAAATATCCTTGCGCAGGTGCGGCGCCCAAAACTGCACACAGTACTCCAGCTGCAGCCTCACCAATGCCCTATACAGCTGCAGCAAGACCTCCCTACTTTTATATTCAATCCCCCTCGCTATGAAGGCCAGCATCCCATTCGCCTTCCTGACCACCTGCTGCACCTGCAGGCTGGGTTTTTGCGACTCATGCACAAGGACCCCGAGGTCCCTCTGCACCGTCGCCTGCTGCAGTTTTTCGCCACGTAAGTAATGGTGGTGAGCTGCCTTCTTGAACTGCTACAGTCCATGTGATGTAGGTACACCATGCAATGCTGTTAGGGAGGGAGTCCCAGGACTGTAACCCAGTGATAGTGAAGGAATGGCGGTATATTTCCAAATCAGGATAATGAGTGGTTTGGATGTGGTGGTGGTGTTTCCATGTATCTGCCGTCCTTGTGCTGTTGCTCTGAACCATCCATGATTCAGTGAATGGTGTTGGGGATTGGGGAGGTCGGAGGGGTGGTGGATACACATGGTTGGGGGATGTGGATGCAAGCAACAGGGTTGGGAAGGGCCCAGCCCAGAGAAGAGACTGGGAGAAGGGCTTTCTGGGGGTAAAGGTGAGAAGTACACACTTTGCTTTACCTTATAGAATCCCAACAGTATAGAAGGAGCCATTCAGTCCATCGAGTCTACACCAACTCTCTGACAGAATATCTTACACAGGCCCTCTCCCCTGCCCAACCCCTGTATCCCCACACATTCCTCATGGCTAATCCACCTAACCTACATATCTTGGGACACTAAGGGGCAAGTTAGCATAACCAATCCACCTAACCCACACATCTTCGGACTGTGGAGGAAACTGGAGCATTCGGAGGAAACCCACACAGACACAGGGAGAACATGCAAACTCCACACAGTCACCCAAGGCAAGAATCGAACGCTGGTCCCTGGCACTGTGAGGCAGCAATGCTAACCACCGTGCCACCATGCTGCCCCTGATCTTATGTTCCACCAGGATCTGAAGTAAAGAAAGCTTCACTGGCACAGTCTTTAATGAGATTCACAACTGGGACCTCTGCATTGCACAGAGTGCAGACATTCAGGTGAGAACTGACAAAACGGTTGGGATTTAGGACGGTTTTCTCACCGATTCAGCGCTTTTGGGAGAATCGTGGCCATTGCTTCAAGAAAGAACCCCCCCCCCCGTGGCTTTTGTACATATCAAACAAATGTCTGATGGAGCGGAGGGGAAGAAAAAAATGCATGAGAGCAAAGCCAATCACACAAAACCAGTTTTGACATTTTGCATTTTTTTTTACCTTTTGCAATGCAAAATAATAGATTTCACTTCTGCCATGTGCTGAGAAGCAGAAGTCAGCAGTTTTCACTGGACTGAAAACAGCAGGTCACATAGCAAAAAAATAAGGCTAGTTTCTCAGTAAATGGCGAGATGTGTGGGGAATCTTCGTTAATGTTGAACATCTGAGCTCATCTAAGTTGATCTCCTGCAGTGATATAACAACCTCCATACCACTAGTGTGTAGAACTGGAGTCATGTAATTAATAGCAGCTTGTGTTATAATTTACGTTTGGAGAGTGAGAGGAATGAGTTCTTGCAGTTTCATGCTGTGCCTATAGTGTGTAGCAGTGAGATTGATACGTAGATTTTTTTTTAATGTCTTTGTCTAGGTATCTGTTACCATTCTCTCAGCATCAGTCACGCTGGGTTTTTTTTACAGTCAGGAAGTCAATCTGTTGTTTAGTGCCGTTTTTATTTTGTTTGGAGCCCTCACCCATCACTTAGCCACTTTCACCCCTAGAAATGGCAGGACAAAAGGTGTGGGAGCATTAATCAGTGGTGCCAGGGAGTTGTGAACCCCAGGCTTATTCTAGTCCTCTTCATGTGGCGAGTGACTAATTTCAAAATTTGTTTTTCTTTATTACCTGTGAGTGGAATTAATTCTCACCGCAGAATCCCTACAGTACAGGAAGAGGCTATTCAGCCCATCGAGTCGGTACTGATCACAGTTTTCCCGACACATTTACCCTGCTAATCTCCCTGACGCTAGGCTCAATTTAGCATGGGCAATCAACCTAACCTGTTCAGCTTTGGACTGTGGGATGAAACTGAAGCACCAGGAGAGAACCCACACAGACAAGAGGAGAACATGCAAGCTCCATACAGACTGTGACCCGAGGCCGAAATTGAACCTGGGTCCCTGGCGTTGTGAGGCAGCAGTGCTAACCACTGTGCCACTGTGCTGCCCCATTTGGGCTCCTTGTTTGCACCTCCTAACCACATATAATGAAGTCATCTGCTCACCCTGTTCACCAGGGTGAACATTAGAGGTGGATCAACAAGAGAGATTTAAAAAAAAATAGGGGGGGAATACATATGAGTGGCATGGTGGCGCAGTGGTTAGCACTGCTCCCTCACAGTGCCATGGATCCAGGTTTGATTCCGGCCTTGGGTCGCTGTCTGTGTGGCGTTTGCGCATTTTCCCCATGTCTGCGTGGGTTCCTCCGGGTGTTTCAGTTTCTTCCCATACTCCAAAGATGTGCAGGTTAGGTGGATTGGCCATTGGTAATATTGCCCCTTTAGTGGGGTAAATATGCAGGGTTATGGATATAGGACCTGATGTTGAGCGGGTGCAGACTCATTGGGCCTAATGGCCTCCCTCTGCACTCTAGGGATTACATGATCTATGACCTGAGGTAAGCAGGACTAAACAGTATGAATAACGGGTAAAGATAAGAACATAACATAGGAAGAAGAAAAAAAGGATTGACATTAATATTGCACATTTCATGACCTCAGATTTTCTCAGAACACCTCAGAGCCAATGAAATACTTTTGGAATGTTGTCAATATCATAATTTGTGTGCCACAAGTTCCCACAAAGAGGAATGGAATAACTGAACTGACATTGGTCAATTTCCCACATGTCTAGTGCTTCTTTGGGGCGGCATGATAGCACGGTGGTTAACTCTGCTGCCTCACAGCACCAGGGATTTGAATTTGAGTCCTGGTTTAGGTCACAGTCTGTGTGGAGTTTGCACATTCTCCCCGCGCCTGTGTGGGTTTCCTCTGGGCGTTCCGGTTTCCGCCCACAATCCAAAGACCTGGGAGGAAGCCAATCCAAAGGGTTAGCTGGACTGGCCATACTAAATTTCCACTTAGTGTCAGGGGGACTAGATAGGGTAAATGCATGGAGTTATGGGGATAGGGTGGGATTGTGGTTGGTGCAGACTCGATGGGCCAAATGGCCTCCTTTTGCACTGTAGGATTTGATGGAACCTGTGATTCTTGGGCAATCCTAAATGCTGTTGGTAACCAGGCGGGAAGTATTAATGCAGTCAGAAAGTGGGTAATCTGGGCGGGAAGGATAGAAAGAAAGGTGTGCATTTTATGTTGCTCCTTTCATGACTAAATGGATAGCTCAAAGTGCTTCAGTGTCAATGAAGTACTTTTAAAGCGTAAAGGTGGAACGGATGTAATGGAGGAAACACAGCAGCAATTTGTACAAAAAGCAGCAATTATATAAATGTCTGGCATCTCTCTGTGATGATGGTTGTGGGATAAATATTGACCAGAACACATGGAGAGAACTTCTCTGCCCTTCCTTGAAATAGCGCTGTCACATTCACCAGTCTCATCCAAAATGCAGCACTTTTAACCATGCAGCAAGCACTTCCTTGAATGTCAACCTAGGATACTGATTTAAGTTTCTGGAGTAGAATTTGAGCTCACAATCTTTTGGCTCAACAAGCCTCCAAGGTTGACACCTGCTGTAATATATTAATTAGTCTGAAATATGTCTCAAGACAAGTCCAATGAAATTCTGAAGTACAAGTTTATTATGGAATTACAGAATCCATACAGTGCAAAAGAAGGCCATTCAGCCCATCGAGTCTGCGCTGACTCTCCAACAGGGCATCCCACACAGGTACTATCCCTTTAACACTGCATATCTACCACACTAATCCTCCTAACCTACACATCTTGGGATTCTCAGGGGCAATTTTAGTGTGGCCAGTCCACCTAACTGGCACATCTTTGGAGTGTGGGAGGAAACTGGAGCAAGAAACTCATATAGACACGGGGAGAATGGACACGCTGCTCAGACATCAACTGCTTGGGTTGATTGACTTGATTCTGTGCTTTATCTTTGAGGTAACAATCTGACCCAAATGAGTGGCTGCACACTGGAGGAGCTTTTCAGAGCTCTGATGAAGGCTGTGTTGCCCTTAGCATTGTCAGCTGACATCACCTCATTTGTAGATGGGATGGTATCACCAGCACTAAGATATACATCCACCTGAGCTTCATCTCTGATTTGAGAGGCAGAACCTTCAATAGCGCAGCACTCACTTAGTCCTGCACTCGTGTCAGCCAAGCTAATATAGTTAATGTAGCTAATTCACCAGCATCAGGTGTAAACCCTTGTATTTCTGACTGGATCACAGAGTTGTTACGGTGCAGAAGGAGGCTATTCGACCTATCACGTCTGCTCCCCGAACGAGCATTCTGACACATTGTGGCATTCCCCCTTCTTTTTCCCGCACCCCTGCACATTGTTTCTATTCAAGTAATCATCTAACGCCTTCTTGAATGCCTCCCTTAAACTTGCCTCCACCACACTTTCAGACAGTGTGTTCCAGACTCTAACCGCTTGCTGTTATTTTTCACATCGCATCTGCTTCTTTTGCAAATCATTTTAAATCTGCGCGCTTTCATGCTTCTACCTGCGGGGGCCAGTTTCTCTCTGTCTACCCAGTCCAGCCCCCGTGTGATTTTGAACAGCTCCATCAAATCCTTCTTCTCTCCAAGAAGAACAGCCCCAATATCTCCAATCTATCCTCGTAAATGAAATTTCCCATTTCTGGAACCATTCTTCTGCGCTCTCTCTAAGAATGCCAGCAACTGAATCCAGCCAAGACACTTGGAGATATTCTGAAAATCCGTGGAATGATTTCATTCTGCTTAGTCTAGTAAAAAAAAAGTATTGCAATAAATATTTCATGAAAGCGTAAACTAGAGAGAATGAAATGTAGACACAAAGCTGTATATTTAGAATTTGCAAATCATTATTTGTTGCAAGCTATTAAATGATAGCTAACTATACATGGACATTATTTATATTTTCACAGCAGAAAGTTATCAAGTCTGTACATTGGAATGAATACCATGCATTATATAATAAAATGGCATGTGTAAAAGCGATGCTAGTTATTTTTGCTGTCGATTGGGTAAATAAATTACTGTACCAAAGACGGAAAATGATATCAGTTATCACTTAAAAAGCTGTTTCATGTGATACATTCCCTAAGTGTGCTTTGAAGCAGAATGGGTTTCTCTCATAAATGGAACATTGTTGGTGAATTACAGATCTTCTTTCATGCATGCAAAAAAAAACCCGTCATCAATCTTGGGCAAAAAGGAGTCTTGAGACTTCTTTAAAAGGAATGTACCAGCAGAGTATGCTTTTTCTCTGTCGTCCTGTGATCCTCACACATTCTTCCTCCAAGGGATTTCTGAACACCACCCCCCCTCCACCCCCCTTAATTATCAAATGTTTCTGGTTCTTGGTATTCACGTGTTAAGGGACAGGATCCTGAACTGATGTGGATGTGCAGATATTCAGAAAATGTCTACCAAAGGGCAATGCTTGAGAGGTTACCATAAATAATCGACCTTCTGGCTGTTACTCATGCGGTTACTTATTTAGCAGAGACCAAAGACATGTAGTATTTTGTTACACAATGATTCATAATCATCTGCAGCGTGCGGACTTGATAACTTTCTGCCGTGAAGATAATAATAAATTCTCTACCTCTCTCTCCTCCGTTATGACACCTTTTACAATCTGACTATTTAAGCTTGCTTTTGGCTACCTGCCTGAATATCTCATTCCGTGGCTTGGTGTCAAGGTTTGTCTGACAACACATCCTGTTAAAGACGCTATACAAATGCGTGTTGTTGTTGGTGTACAATTAACAAAATGAACACTTAGGCTCGTGTCTCCTATAGCTACATAATGAAGCTGTGCACTTACAAAGTAGCAAAATCAGAGCCGTGTGGTGAAACTACACCCACAATGCTGTTACGCAGAGATTGATCAGCAATGAAGGAATGGTCACACATTTCCAAATCGGAATGGTGCATGCCTTGGGGGGGTAATGGGGTGACCACCCCACTTTGTTCTTCGAAGGGGTAGATTTCGTGGGCTTGGAGGGTGCTACAAAGGAACCTTGCCAAGTAGATGGTACACACTGCAGCCACTTGCGCTGGGGGTGGAGGAAGTCAGTGTTTAAAGTGGTGAATGGGGTGACAATCCAGCAAGCTGCTTTGTGCTTGATCATTTATATTGATCTGCACAGTACCAGAGAAATGGGGAGTATTCCATCATACATTGAGCAGATAATATGCCACTTTATGGTGGTAAAGGTCTCCAATGAAATAGACCATCCCCAATAAATGACTTGTTTGACCGTTTAGACATTGCAGCAGAATAATTCAATGTACGTATTAAGCTTATGGACATAAGACCAAAAGATTTAGCTTCAGAATTAGGCCATTTAACCTGCTCAACCTTTCAATCATGGCTGATATGATTCTCAACCCTTTTCTTCTGTCTTCTCCCTGTGACCCTTGATCCTTTTGTTAATCAAGAACCTATCTACCTCTGTTTTAAAGACACTCAGTGACCTGCCCTCTGTGGCAATGAGATCCACAGATTCAGCACCCTCTGGCTGAAGAAATTCGTCCTCATCGCGGTTTTAAAGGAGCGGCCCTTCACTCTGAGGTGGTGCCCTTCAGTTCTGGTGTGTCCCACCATTGGGTACATCCTCTCTATGTCTGCTATCTAGGCCTCTCAGTATTCTGTAAGGCCCATGAAGACTTTGATCTGGACTCTCCCTCTCCATGCAGTATCTCGCACTATTCCGCTAAATCGTCAGTTGGGTACACGTGATATAAAGCTGGGATGGGATTCAGAAGATCTGCCAAATAGGTCATAGCCAGAAGAGTATCATTTTGGGTTTGGCTCCCATAGTGTTAGAAAGCTTATCTTATACTCAAACAATTCCCTTATGTACTCCTTAATCATGTTTGCCTGTGCTCCTCAGAATGTTGCATGATTAGCTGCACTTACTGTGAAGGCATTTTGCATTTAATACTCAGCAGATCAGAATTACATAAAACGGAGATTAATAGTTTTGTGTTTTGAGCCGTGAATTGTGCTGGGGATAATGAACCTCATATCATATCGATATGGGGTAGGGAATGAAGGGTGGGCAGCCTGTGCAACTAATGTCAGTGGTGGTGGTTAACACACGGAGAGGCTTGATAACACACTGACTCTTGCCTCGACGGGACCAAAGGAGAGGCATGCTTTCACTAAGTGTTAGGATCCTTGTGTGCAGAGCACTGTTCTGACAGGTAGATTGGTTCAGCGACTGAGAACGATGGAACAGTTGCAAGAACCCATTTGCACTCTCCGTGCTATTAGTCTATCCACCTTTCAGTATTTTTCAACCACTCACACAGCATGGGAACAACAGCACTGAGCTCTGCACTATCGAGCAAGACCTCAAATTGCCTTAATTGTGCTTTAAATGTAACACTGAATGCACAAAGGATCTATTTGTCATGATAAGATTCACATTATGAGGTCATTTCCTCCGTGGAGGGTGAACAATGCTGGACTGCGATGGTGATTTCATCTTTCCTTTTGTCAAAAGACATGTCCTGAATGATTAGCATCGTTTGTGAGGGTGGCAAAGTGTCCTTTGTTCTGGAGCAGCAATGGCTGCTGAAGACAGCTTCAGGAAGCCTCAAACTGAAGCCTGTCATTTTGCATCCATGTCGAAGAGCAAGAGATATTTTACCATCATTTCCCCCTCCTCCGCCATCCGAGTGATATGAAAAGATGGAGGAGAGAGTTGGCATTGTCCTTATCGGGCTATCTATTGAGTTGAAGAAAGGTGCCACTACATCATGGTGTTTGCGTTGGCCTAGAATAGCGGCTATGATGTCCATAATGATGTAGCACGGTAGTACAGAGGTTAGCACTGCTGCTTCACAGCTCCAGGGACCTGGGTTCTCTCCTGGCTCGAGTCACTGTCTGTGTGGAGTTGGCACATTCTCCTTGTGTCTGCGTGGGTTTCCGCCGGGTGCACTGGTTTCCTCCCACAGTCTAAAGATGTGCAGGTTAGGTTGATTGGCCATGCTAAAAATTGCCCCTCAGTGTCCTGAGATGCGTAGGTTACAAGGATTAGTGGGTAAATATGTAGGGATATGGGGGTAGGGTCTGGGTGGGATTGTGGTCGGTGTAGGCTCGACGGGTCGAATGGCCTCCTTCTGTATAGTAGGGAATCTATAATATGGTCTATTGATCAGTTCTCCATTATTTTGCTTTCTAAAGTTTATTTATTAGTGTCACAAGTAGGCTTACATTAAAACTGCAATGAAAATCCCCTAGTTGCCACACTCCATCACCTGTTCAGGTACACTCAGAAACTACCTCGCATTAAGTTGATCTTTCTCTACACCCCAGCTATGACTGTAACAATACATTCTGCACTCTCTCATTTCCTTCTCTATGAACAGTATGCTTTGTCTGTATAGTGCAAGAAACAGTACTTTTCATTGTGTACTAATACACGTGACAATAATAATTCAAATCAACACTAAGGTAGAATTTAGCGTGGCCAATGCATCTAACCATCACATCTTTCGGACTGTGGGAGGAAACTGGAGCGCCCGGAGGAAACTCACGCGGACACGGCAAGAACGTGTCTATGCCGCACAGACAGTGACCTTAGCCAGGAATTGAACCTGGGCCCCTGGTGCCGTGAAGTAGCAGTGATAACCCCTGCCGTCCGATTTCATCCGGTGATTTATGCTAAAACTGACACTTAGTGCCCCGTTTCACTGTTATTTTGATCGGAGGCGTTGGGATTTTGCACAAGGACTGTCAATGAGCTTCTCAGGAATGAAATTGCGACTCTGAATAGGCAACGTGTCTGAATGATGATATTTAGCATCACTGATGCACGAGTTTGTGATAGGACTGACTGGCACTGCCAGTGCTGGCAAAGATCAAACACACAACTCCTCCTCAGCTGTCCACAATGACGCTTTATTCAGCAATCCACAGGGCAAATCATTTGTCTACTCCCCATTTAAAAACAAGCTAAGGTTTGGTATCAGATCCAGCTATAAATCAGCCCAGTGCAAACTAATTGCGTCCTCTTTAGTGCAGCAAAGGTCAACAGGCCTCGTGTTGGCTGAGTGTGTCGTTTCTCCCTTTTCACTCTTGCATTATTTGGGCTACTTTTTTCCAGCAGCAAAATTACATTTTGCTAAAGTACAACAACGCACAGTGGTTAGCACTGCTGCCTCAAAGCATCAGGGACACGGGTTCGATTCCAGCCTTGGGTCACTGTCTGTGCAGAGCTTGCACATTCTCCCCATGTCTGTGTGGGTTTCCTCCGGGTGCACCGATTTCCTCCCACATTCCAAAAATGTGTACATTAGCTAGATTAGCCTTGCTAAATTATCCCTGACTGTCAGGGGGACTAGCTAGAGTAAATACATAGGGTTATGGGATTGTGGTTGGTGCAGATTTAGTGGGCTGAATGGCCTCCTTCTGCACTGTAGGATTATATGATTCTATGGTCATGCTAAACTGCCCTTTAGTGCCCCAAGATGTGCCGGTTAGGTGGATTGGCTAAGCTGAGTTACCCCTTAGTATCCCAAGAAGTCTAGGTTAGACGGATTAGCCATGGGAACTGTGTAGGGATAGGATGGGTAGAGGGCCTGGGTGAGTTACTCTGTCAAAAAGTCAGTGCAGACTTGATGAGCCAAATGGCCTCTGCTACTCTGTAGATATGTGATGATTTTCCAGGTGAAATAATCCACATCAGAGGTTAAATCAAAGTGGATGCTTGTTTCCCCTTGTTGGACCAGAGCAAACCAACTGGAATTAACAAAAAACGCATCAAAGGACTTTAAATGTTAGTTACGCCCCAAACCACTTGCCTTCATGTTTTCCATGATTTATTTTACATTGGTTCAAGATCCAGTTCCTCACGATCAGGCCCCACCCAAACAAGTGGTCCATGTCCCTAAATTAACTACCATCCCCCCTCAGGACATTACAAAATTCTGCTGATTACACTGCTTGAGGATTGCATTTATTTTCTTAGATGCACAGGCAGCAGTTGGCACCTCGTGAACGCTTTTACATATCAAAGTATTTGATTTACGGAGAAACTGGCCAGCGTACACCAATGAATCTATTAAATGGGTTCAGGATAGTTTTTTCAGAACCATTTTCAGTGATTTTTCAATCAGGTTGGTAACAGATGGAGGGCAAGACACACTGATTAAAAATGCTTATTTTTGGCGAAAAACCCATTTTGGGATTTATTAATAAAAATGTACCAGATCAACCGTGATCATATTGAATGAGGGAGAGGGTTCAAGAGGCCATATGGCCTGCTCCTCCTATTTCTTCTGTACATATGCCAGGTTACTGCTCTTAAGTTTTTTTTTCCAAGAATTCTTCTTAATGACGAGATATAAATTAGCAATGGTGTTTCGTTGTGCTGCTTAATTGCAAAGGTTCATGGAACATTTCATATAAATGCTTGTGCAAATGAATTATGGCAGAAACATGAATTACCTATCCAATGCAATGTTGACCACAATTTCACCCTCAATCCCATTCCAGTGAGAAAGAAGTGATGCAGATGGGAGTATGATAGAAAAGATTTATAGCAACATTTTTACAAGTGATTGGCAAAATGGCTCCCGGTCCATTCTGTCTGAAACATTCCACCACTGACACCATATTGTGTTTTTTTTAATATAGTGATTTAAAAACACCAATCATTTATAAGAGTTTGGGCAAACACATGATGGATTTCTTGCTATCAGGTACACAAGAACAGATACATAGATGCAAAACTTGAAGACACCGGCATCAGAGCGATAGATACTGTGCTCTATTTGAAACCAAACTGAATTGCATGACACACCTCCCTAATGGTGATGTCATGCTGCAGTCCCTTAAAGCAGACACCGGCCAGCATTTGTTCTCATCGATTTCACTTTCCTCAGAAGTGAAAATATCAGAAGGATAGTTCACTTGTTTATCGGGTTTTATACTGATCATAGAACCCCTACAGTCCAGAAGGAGGTCTTTAAGGCTGTGGTGTCTGCACTGATCACAATCCCACCCAGGCCCTATTCCTGCAGCCTCTCATATTTACCCTGCCAAACCCTCTGGGAGTCGGGTTAATTTAGCAAAGCCAATCAACCTAACCTGCATATCTTTGGACTTTGAGAGGAAACTGGAGCACTCAAAGGAAACACACACAGACACAGGGAGAATGTGCAAACTCCACATAGGCAAAGCCAGGAATCAAACCCGGGACCCTGGTGCTGAGAGGCAGCAGTGTTAACCACTGTGCTGTTAAACTAGAAAGTTTTGACATTTATCAAGCTAAGGGTCCAAACTGACTCTTTCAAAAAAAAAATCACGTTAACACTCCGGTGTCAGCCTTCTCTGTGAATATGCTGGTCACATGAGTTGGATTTTTGCAGTAAGTAGCCCGTTCTCTCAGCAACTTTAAAGTGCCAAGTATCAAATTTACTAAAATTGGGTTGAAATGTCAAAAGTGCAAAAGCAAATTGCTTCCAGTGGAAGGGAAGTGGTGTTTGAAAAATCTTTGACACCTCTGCACTCACCAGCGCTCACTAGAATGCATCTAGTTCTAGGAAAAATTTCAAACCCATGAATTCCAAATTTTGACTGCGCACTGTAATAAAGCCCATTTTGCCAGCAAAGGATTCAGCCATCTGATAGAAAGGGTGCTGTGGAAAAAAGTGTCTTGTGGATAAAGGAGACACAAGTCTTCACAGTGCCACACAGCACAAAAGACCCAGGTTCAATTCCTAACTTGGGTCACTATCTGTGTGGAGTTTGTACGTTCCCCCCAGGTCTGCATGGGTTTCCTCCGGGTGCTCCGGTTTCCCCCCACAGTGCTGGTTAGATTGATTGGCCATACTACATTGCCCCTTACTGTCAGAGGGTTAGTAGGGTAAATGCATGGGATTATGGGGATAGGGCCTGGGTGGGATTGTGGTCGGTGCAGACTCAATGGGCCAAATGGCTTCTGCACTGTTGGGATTCTATGATTCTATTTAATGAGTATTGAAAAGATGGTAAAATCACGTCTGTCTTTTGTAAGAGGAAAACTACAAAAACTTGTATTTGTGTAGCAACTTTAACACATCCCTTGTGGCTTCCCATGGGCATTGTCAAATTAAATTTGACATTTAAACCATCTAAGAAGATGTTAAGCCAGGTGACCAATAACTTTGTCGAACAGGGAAGTTACGAGGCTCATCTCAAGGGAAAAGAGAGAAGTAGAGAGATGCAGAGATTTAGGGAGAGAATTCCAAAGCTAAGGGTCTACAAGCTGAAGGCACGGAATGGCAGGGTGGTCAAAGTCAAGTACAAAATGCTGAAAATCTGAAAGATCAATAGAAAATTCCAGAAATACTCAGGTGCCACCTGTGGAGTGAAAGAAGGGAGTTAACATTGCAGGTTGAAGATGTTGCAGTGGGAATTTTATGGTCCCAGTCAGGGAATTATGCCCCATGTCAACGCTATAGTTAAGAAAACCCACCAATACCTCTAATTTCTCAGGAGACAAAGGAAATTTGGCATGTCAGCTACGACTCTCACCAACTTTTACAGCTGCACTGTAGAAAGCATTCTTTCTGCTTGTACAGCTTGGTATATGGCTCCTGCTCTGCCTAATACCGCAAGAAGCGACAAAAAGTTGTGAATGTTGCCCAATTCATCATACAAACATCATACAGAGTCTGCATGTTCTCCCCGTGTCTGCATGAGTTTTCTCTGGGTACTCCGGTTTCCTCCCACAGTCCCATAAGATGTATTGGTTAGATGCATTGGCCATGCTAAATTCTCCCTCACTGTACCTGAACGGGCGCTGGAGTGTGGTGGCTCGGGGATTTTCACAGTAACTTTATTGTGGTGTTAATGTAAGCCTACTTGTGACACTAATAAATGAAAACTTTAAACTTTAAAACTCATGGAACTTCAACCCACGGACATCTGATTAATTTGCAAGAGTATTGTGAGCTGAGCCACATATTGACACCTGAAGGGCTCACTGATCTTACCATTTAAATAAATGTTATTTTTCTATTCATTTGTGGGACATGGGTATCACTGGCTGGCCAGCATTTTATTGCCCATCCCTCCCATCCATTGACTCTGTCTCCAATACATGTTGCCTCGGCAACAACAAAGTAGCCAACATAATTAAGGGCCTCACACAACCCAGACATTCTCTCTTCCACCTTCTTCAGTCAGGAAAAAGATACAAAAGTCTGAGTTCATGTACCAACCGACTCAAGAACAGCTTCTTCTCTGCTGCCATCAGACTGTTGAATGGACCTACCCTGAATTAAGTTGACCTTTCTTGACACCCTAGCGATAAGTGTAATGCTACATTCTTCATTCTCTCATTTTCTTCTCTATGAACGGTATGCTTTGTCTGTATAGCACGCCAGAAATAATACTTTTCACTGTATAAATGTGACAATAACAAATCAAATCAAATCAAGAATTGTACTCAAGGAGTGCTCTATCTGAGATAGGGATGCAACAGAAAAGCCCCAATTCTCTTTCGTTTGTACTAACATTAGAGTTAGGCTATTCAGCGTGACGTCCATCAACACCTACTCATAAATCTCCAAAAGCCTACTGAGGTTGGAGGTCAACTGAAAATTTCAAACCTGACCTTTGTGAAGATTTTTGCTCAGATTATGAAATCTAATTGGTCAAGTGAAGTTCAGGCACAGGTCAACCGTCATCTAATTAAACGGCAGAAAATGCTCAAGGAGGTTAATGGTCTACTTTACTGCTTTGGGGCACAGTGATCACTGCCCTTTAACTGGGAGCTTGGGATCATTCAATTAGCGCAAGTGTCAAGGGTATTTGCAATCGCTCATGGTGGCTAAACTGACGGTTATGTAGTGGAGTTCAGCAAATACAGCGTTGTGGGCTGTTCCATCATGCAAAGCTACTTGAAAACTTCCCCACTAGTTACGGGGAGGCAATGACCTAGTGGTATTATTACAAGATTATTAATCCAGAAACTTGGCTAATGTTCCGGTGACCCGGGTGCAAATCCCGCCACAGCAGATGGTGGAATTTGAATTCAATAAAAAAAATCTGGAATTAAGAATCTACTTGATGACCATGAAACCATTGTCGATTGTTAGAAAAACCCATCTGGTTCACTGATGTGCTTTAGGGAAGGAAGTCTGCTGTGCTTGCCCGGTCTGGCCTACATGTGACTCCAGAACCACAGCAATGTGGTTGACTCCCAACTGCCCTCCAAGGGCAACTAGGGATGGGCAATAAAATGCTGGCCAGCCAGTGATACCCATGTCCCACAAATGAATAGAAAAATAATATTTATTTAAATGGTAAGATCAGTGAGACTTCAGGTGTCAATATGTGGCTCAGCTCATAATACTCTTGCAAATTAATCAGATATCCATGGGTTGAAGTTCCATGAGTTTTAAAGTTTAAAGTTTTCATTTATTAGTGTCACAAGTAGGCTTACATTAACACCACAATAAAGTTACTGTGAAAATCCCCGAGTCACCACACTCCAGCGCCTGTTCAGGTACAGAGAGGGAGAATTTAGCATGGCCAATACATCTTATCGGACTGTGGGAGGAAACTGGAGTACCCAGAGGAAACTCATGCAGACACAGGGAGAACGTGCAGACTCTGCACAGAATAGTGTCTCAGTAAGAAAAAAGGCGTAGGATTTTCATTTCTTCCTCTGCCTGTCCAGAATAAACGTCATATCATTCAACAGAAATATTTGAACTGACCAGGTGTGAGTGACATCGAATGACACTTCAACTCCAGTACCTCCGCAAGAAACCCTTGAAAGCAAATTGGTGAGATTCAGAAAAAATGAGGGGTGAAATCTGATCGAGTATATACAACGCTAAAGGGGATTGATAAGGTGGACGTTGAACAGATGTTCCCCCTTGTGGGGCAGTCGAGAACAAGCGGTTATAGATATAGAGGGGAATTTCCCCATCCCGTCCGTCACTGAAATTGTAGCGGGCTCCGGGCGGACCATGCAAAAATCCATTGATCTCAGGCAGGATTTTCTGGTTTTGGGACTAGCGCAGCCGGGAAATCCCAGCCATAGAGAGAGAGGTGGCAGGTTCAGAACTAAAATGAGGTGAAACTATTTTTCTCAGGGAGTTGTGAATCTGTGAAACTCGCTGCCCCCGAGTGCAGTGGAGGAAGAATCAATCAACAAGTCGGAGAAAGAAATAGATGGCCAATGTTTTACGCTGGGGAGGTAAAATTCCAGCCATGTTCCTGATGAAAAGTAAGATAAAGAGCTATGGGGAGCAGGCAGGAAAGTCGAGTTGAGACAAGGGTAAGATGGGCCAGATTAATGTTAAATGGCGAAGCAAGCTCAAAGTGCTGAGTTGCCTACTCCTGCTCCTAATTCCTGTGAAAATCAGAACTTGACCAGACCTCAGGGTGGTTCTTAACAGCAGGATGCGGTGAGCTGAGAATCAATGTTTTGACTGCCGTGCTTGGAACAAAGCAGAACTTTCTGCTTACTGCCAGATGTTTGATATCTCCTCTGCTCCTCTTCGGAGCCTTATACGAAGAAGTTAATAATTTTTGTGGGCCCTTTGTGGCTAATAAAATATATTAACACAACATGCAATATTCACTTGTTTTTCAAAGGGGATCCTAATTATCGCCTAGCTTTACCCTAACAATTAAATTATGCTTGATGTAACGACTTTTTAACGACCTTGCTTGTCGACGAACAAACAGTAACTGATATCCTCTTATTCCCCCGCCTGTCGTTTATATTTATCCGACCAGTTTGGGCACTGTTCAATTGTAGTATGTTAAACAGCAATTTTTGTTTTATTGCTTTGGATGCGTGCAAAGATCTGCTTTCACCCCCCACCCTGGTCCATAGAATCATAGGTAGTCATAGAAAATCTACAGTGCAAAAGGAGGCCATTGGGCCCATTGAGTCTGCACCAACATCAATCCCACCCAGGTCCCAGTAACTTCATTGCAGTGTTAATGTAAGCCTTACTTGTGACGAATAAATAGACTTTATCCCCACATATTTGCCCTCTGACCTATACATCCCAGGACATTAAGGGGCAATTTAGCCTGGTCAATCGTACCTAACCCGCACATCTTTGGATTGTAGGAAGGGACCGAAGCACCCAAAGGAAACCCACACAGACACGGGGAGAACGTGCAAACTCCCACAAGACAGTGACCCAAGGCCAGGAATCGAACGCAGCTCCCTGGAGTTGGGAGGCGGCAGTGCTGACCACTGTGTCACCGTCCCACCCGACTCTCTTGTGGGGAACCAGAACAAGAGTGGAGGGGTCGCAGCTTGGTGGCTGCCGTGAAGTTTAGAATTTTTCTCTCTGCTCGGAGCTGCTGTTAAACTTGCACCAACAGCTCCATCTGCAGTCTAGGGAGAGACTGTGAGGGTTGCAGGAGCCAGTGCATACGCGCTTGCTGTATGTGTTACACAGTTGTCTTTCCAAATTAAATGTGAGTTCTGACACTACATGAAATTGTTTTGCAATTAAGATTTTGGCGTTGTCAGATTTTATATGATCTGAATTTACTCATCCGCAAGCTTTGGAGATGACAGCTCATTGAAAAAAGGTATTAAGTGTTACTGAAGGGCAGCAATCAAGCATGATAAACA
Organism: Carcharhinus amblyrhynchos; assembly: GCF_965287045.1. Classification (NCBI taxonomy): domain Eukaryota; kingdom Metazoa; phylum Chordata; class Chondrichthyes; order Carcharhiniformes; family Carcharhinidae; genus Carcharhinus; species Carcharhinus amblyrhynchos. Next base: position 5,957,040 of record NC_137333.1, on the reverse strand, counting down.
CTTCAGTCAGCTGTTTAAACAAGCACACAGCAAATTGCATTTTCACTTCGTGGGAATGTTTTTTATATTGCGGAGATTGATATATCAAGTTTTTTTTCAAAAATATGCAGCCTCATTCCTGCGTGCCGTCGTTCCGCAGCAGATACGGGGCAAGATTTATGTGGAAGATTGAGCCCGTGTCTGTCGATTCAGAGCCCTGTATGGCTGTTCCATTTCTACCATGTTTGTGCAATATATTTCTCCAGTTTAATAGCATTCATGTAAAGTGCAGGAGCTATGAGCTGAGTCAAAAGATGACACTGGGTGCTCGCGCCTGAATCCCTACAGTGCAGAAGGAGGCCATTTGGCCCATTAAGTCTGCACTGACCACAATCCTGCCCAGGACCTATCTGCATAACACCAGGTATTTACCCTAGCTAGTCCCCCTGGCACTAAGGGGCAATTTAGCATGGCCAACTCACCTAAGCCGCACATCTTTGGATTGTGGGGAGAAACCGGAGCATCGGGAGGAAACCCACACAGACACAGGGAGAATGTGCAAACTCCGCACAGATAGTGACCCAAGCCAGGAATCAAACCCAGCCCCTGGTGCTGTGAGGCAGCGGTGCTAACCACTGTGCCACTGTGCTGCTCTAGCAATGCAGAATAGCAATGTGCAGGACTGTGGTTGAAGGGTTATTATAAACAGAATCCAGATATATTTATTTGATTGAATAACTTACCCTGCCACCTATACCCTGCACGCATCAAGTCCCATCTATCCCTCACAACTGTGCTCACTGACTGAGAATCGACTCCTCATCCAGCCATCTCCTCAGCTTTCAAATTCTCATCCTTGTGTTTGGTAGCCTCAATCCTCCCTCTCTCTGTAATCTTCTCCAGCCCTACAACCCCTAATTCCCACTTTCTGCATGTCACCAGTTTGCTTCTGAGGCCACTATTGGTGTGTGTGCCTAGAGAATCTGAGCTGACGCAATGGGCTGAATGCTCTCTTTCTGCAATGTAAGTTTAAGTTTATTTATTAGTGTCACAAGTCCATTCTCCCCGTGTCTGCATGGGTTTCCTCCAGGTGCTCTGGTCTCCTCCCGCAGTCCAAAGATTTGCAGGTTAGATTGATTGGCCATGCTAAATTGACCTTAGTTTTAGGGGGATTAGCAGGGTAAATATGTGGAGTTACAGGAATAGGGCCTGAGTGGGATTGCGGTCGATGCAGACTTGATGGGCGAAATGGCCTCCTTCTGCACTATAGGGATTCTAAGTAGGCTTACATTAGCATAGCAAAGAAGTTATTGTGAAAGTCTCCTCGTCGCCACAGTCTGGTGCCTGTTCGGATACACTGTGAGAGAATTTAGCATGGCCAATGCATCTAACCAGCACATCTTTCAGATTGTGGAAACCCACACAGACATGGGGAGAATTTGCAAACTCCGCACAGTCATCCAAGCTGACAATCGAACCTGGGTCCCTGGCACTGTGAGGTAACAGTGCTAATCACTGACCCACTTTCTTGCCTGCTCCCTGTCGTCCTTTATCCTGCTTTTTATCAGAAACATTTCTTTCTCGGATCTGTTGATTGATTCTTCCTCTGGGGCAGAGAGTTCCACAGATTCACAACTCCCTGAGAGAAGTAGTTTCTCCTCATTTCAGTTCTGAACATGTCTCCTCTCTCTCTATGGCTGGGACGTTCTGGTCAATCTCACCCCAAAAACCAGAAAATCCTGCCTGAGGTCAATGGATCTTTGCATGGTCTGCCCCATGCCTGCTACTATTTCCGTGGCAGGAGGGATGGGAAAATTCCCCTCTAAACCTATGACCTCTTGTTCTTGACTGTCCCACAAAAGAGGGAACATCTGTTCAACGTCTGCCTTATCAATCCCCTTTCGCGTTGTATATGCTCGATCAGATTTCCCCCCTCATTTTTCTGAATCTCACCAATTTGCTTTCAAAGACCTCTTGCTCAGGTACTGGAGTTGAATTGGAGTGCCATCTGATGTCACTGACAACTGGTCAGTCTGAATGTTTCTGCTCAATGATATGACCTTTATACTGGACAGGTAGAAAAAGAAATGGAAACCCTTTTCCCCTTCTCTTACTGTCCATAATCAGTGTGTTTTTGAAAAGCAAGATTAGGGCGGCACGGCAGCAGCACAGTGGTTAGCGCTGCTACTTCACAGCTCCAGGGACCTGGGTTCGATTCCCGGCTTGGGCCACTGTCTGTGTGGAGTTTGTACATTCTCCTCATGTCTGCGTGGGTTTCCTGCGGGTGCTCCGGTTTCCTCCCACAGTCCAAAGATGTGTGGGTTAGGTTGATTGGCCGTGCTAAATTGACCGTAGATGTGCAAGTTAGAGGATTACTGGGTAAAATATGTATGGATATTGGGCTAGAGCCTGGGTGCGATTGTGGTCGGTGCAGACTCAATGGGCCAAATGGCCTCTTTCTGTGCTGTAGGATTTCTATTAAACACTGCATGTGTGTACACTCTGAATAATCCTCTTCATTTACCTTCACAGCAAAGTGCTTCTGATTATTCAGGAACCTTTGAAGCATTGTAATTAAAGAGATTCTATTCCATGATCCTACGGTTATAATCCCTGGAATTCCCTCCCTGAACTACACTATTCCCTATATTTTTGACTGTGTTTTTGATCGTCAATCCTGATGGCCAAAATTGTCCGACCCATCATGCCAGTGGGATTTTCACGTCCCGTTGCGGCGAACGGAGATTTGGCTGGGCGTGGAAATCTCCGTCTTCACTGCAGCGGGAGCGTGGTGTGAACGGCCGGTAAGATCGCGCCGGATATTTCCAAACATGCTTCGATGTCAAAGTTTGTCCGGTAGCTCTCCCGTGAAGTGCCAAGGGATATTTCCCTAAAGGTGCTGACCCAATCCGAATTGTTGCTGGTGTAATTATTACCCAAGTGTTTAGATTTTCGATAGTACTTGCCTGAAAGTTTTAATGTAGAGGATTGGACGGGTTGAGGGGGGGGTGCCCTGCGGACATCATCTACAAATAACGCCTCACTGTATTTGCCACTTAATAGGATTTTCCCATCTAGAATACATAAAAAAAACTAAATATCTCTGCTCTGCAAAATGACACTTCCCAGAGAATCAAATTACAAGAATGTCACTCTCCGATTATTGGACTGCAAATAGCAAAGCAATAGAAAATATGGTTATTGATTCTATATCCTTATGACAGCAGTGTGCAAGAATTTTATAATCTGCTTTCTCCCCTGACCCCAGAGATAGTGTTACATGATTAACCCTCCCCTATATATCACCAGAGTTACCACCTACCTCAGGATTACCCTGGAGTCCCCTTACATTAAAGGTTAATCTACTGGGTGTTGCTCTGAGCAGATCCTGGGGGACAAAACCATCGTGGTTCTTTCCTTTCCTTGTTGTAAGAACAAAGATTTGGGGTTGGGCGGGTGGTGGTGGTGTTTTTTTACCTTTCTGTTTAGCAAAATGAAAATTAAAGAGAAGGCACAACGATTGACCCGCACAATTATTTTCCCTCATCAATCTCACATACATTGGAAAACAGGCAACAGAAAGAAATGTTATGGCTGCTTGTCACCCTGCCTGAGTTTGTTCAGATTTTTAAAAATTGAAGAAGCTCCACTAAATATGAAGGTTAAGACCAGGGACAGGGCAGCATGGTGGTTTAATTCCGGTCTCGGGTCACTGTGTGGAGTTTATACATTATCCTCCTGTCTGCATGGGTTTTCTCCAGATACTCTGGTTTCTTCCCATAGAAAGAAATCCCACAATCCCAGTTTAAAGTCCAAACTGGTGTTGTGGGATTTCTTTCTGTTTTACTCCAGTCCAACGCCGGCATCTCCACATCATTCTTCCCACAGTCCAAAGGTATGAGAGTTAGGTGGATTGGCCATGCTAAATTGACCCTAGCGTGAGGGGGATTAGCAGGGTAAATGTGAGGGGTTACGGGAATCGGGCCTGAGTGGGATTGTAGTCAGTGCAGACTTGATGGGCCAAATGGTCTCCTTCTGCTTTGGCGGGATGCTATGATTCGGTGCTGCCTCACAATGCCAGGAATCCAGCTTCGATTCCCATCTTGGGTCACTGTCTGTGTGGAGTCAGCACATTCTCCCCGTGTCTGCATGGGTTTTGTCCACGTGCTCCGGTTTCGTCACGCAGTCTGAAAAATATGCTGGTTAGGTGCATTGACCGTGTTAAGTTCATCTTCAGTGTGCCGGAGTGTGGCAACGAAGGGATTTTCACATTAACTTCATTGCAATGTTAATATAAGCCTTCTTGTGACACTAATAAAAAATCTTTAAACCAAGTGGTAACTTCTGCAGGAACTGTGGACCATTGATTGACTGCAGTGCAGGGGAAGCAAGAGGAAAGGTGGAGAGGGAGGCATTTCATTACTTTTGCCAAATTAGGAATGTCGCCAATGCCCCATCGACCTTTTATTTCCCCTTTCCTGGTGGAGGCATCAGACGTGATTAAAAATGTGACAAGCGATGTTACAAGTTAGGGAGCAATGGCGTGTTGCCAACCAGGACACATTACTGGTAATGAGATGATTCTCAAGGATAATTCAAGTGCGAGCAACGTGCTTACTTTTCCACCAACAGGGAAAGTCACATTTGCAGAACTTTGGAAGCCTGATATCAAAGGCTGAATCAATTCCTTGGTTATAAAACACTTGGTGATGGAACAAATTTGGATTACGTGCTGCAGAAAAACGCAGCAGAGCTGCCAAGTGGTAACTGCGGGCAGCAATGTAATTTTCCACTATATTAGCTCTCCGATGTCCTCGCGTCTCTGGGCTCTGGCAGCAGTGAGCTACCACATGGTATCAGAGAAAGGAACAGGTTGGCTCAAAATTACAGTGTTGCCCGCAGTTACCATTTGGCAGTTCTGCTGTGTCAGCTACGGCTCAGAATCCAAATGTGTTCTGTTGCTACAACCAAGAAATTGATTCAGGCTTCGATCTCCCTTCTCCTGAAATGAGATTTGTTCTATTGGTGAAAACTGGAATTGAAATTTCCTTGCAATCTGGCTCACGCTGGGAGTTTGGAATTCTGGACACAGTTTTGATTTAGCTGTTAGTTTTTTTGGGTTGTCCACAAGTTAAAAATTAGTTTGAAGAGAGAGAGAGATTGAATCAACTAGGATTGTTCTTCCTGGAAAGATAGAGGCAGAAGGGTGGCCTGATAGAAATTTATAAAATTATGAGGGGTATTGATAGGGTGAACAGTTGGATGCTTTTTCCCAGGGCAGACATGACCATTACAAGGGGGCACAAGTTCAAGATAAGGGGGGGAAGGTTCACTGGAGATGCCCAGGGAAGGTTTTTACACAGGGGGTGGTGAGGGCCTGGAATGCACTGCCAAGTGAAGTGGTTGAGGCAGATACGTTAGTGACATTTAAGACTGATCTGGATAGACACATGAATAGACTGGGAATAGAGGGATGTAAGCAGTTGGTCTGCATAGGACAATGTAATCGGTGCAGGCTTGGTGGGCCGAAGGGCCTGTTCCTGTGCTGTACTGTTCTTTGTTAGTTCTTTGTTAGTTGACCTGATCTGCACAGCTTGAGACTTTGAATACTATTGTCATCGCATGAAGTCCTGTCCTCTGAAGCTTAATTTTTTTTTGGAAGTATATATATATGTCGGAAATCTTTTCAGAGATAGAAACCGTGTGCTGTTAAAAAACGTTTGAAAGCCTTGATTGAGCGAGAGGAATTTTACAGAAGCACAAGGCGTTTGTCACTCAGGTCTCCCGGCACAATTTCAATCCATTAGAGAAGTAAGTGCTTTAGGACTGCAACCACACCTCAGCAGTTAATGTATTTGCCTGGTGTAACACCAGGAAAATCTCCGGTCCACACCCCGCTGCTAATCTCCATCAGGCTAGCAGTGGGACAGAGCTGCCAACATGAGATTTAATATTAATGGTGAGTTTTATGATGGAGAAGAGTGAAAGGGATGGCAAATCTTGTGAAAATATACGAGCTATGGGGGGATTTGTCACCTGAGGTGACTGGCATTTAATATCTTGTTGTGTTTTCAGTTTGTAAGCACGGTCTCCCCAGCTGAAGCTGGATAAGCAAAAGGGTTTGGCTTAGTCTCTTACATAACATAGAAACATTGAAGATAGGAACAGGAGGAGGCCATTTGGCCCGTCGAACCTGCTCTGCCACTCTGCAAGTGTGAGGTTATCCACTTTGGCAGAAATAGTAGTAGGAGGGATTACTATTTAAAGGGCGAAAAGCTGCAGCATGCTACGGTGCAGAGGGACCTGGGGGTCCTTGTGCATGAGTCACAAAAACCCAGTCTGCAGGTGCAGCAAGTGATCAAGAAGGCGAATGGGATGCTGGCCTTCATAGTGAGGGGGATAGAATATAAAAGTAGGGAGGTCTTGCTGCAACTGTACAGGGCACTGGTGAGGCCGCAGCTGGAGTATTGTGTGCAGTTTTGGTTGCCGCACTTGCGCAAGGATATTTTGGCCTTGGAGGGAGTGCAGTGGAGGTTCACGAGGCTGATACCGGAGATGAGGGGGTTGGACTATGAAGAGAGACTAAATAGCCTGTACTAGTTGGAGTTTAGAAGGATGAGGGGGGATCTTATAGAGACGTATAAGATAATGAAAGGGATGGATAGGGTAGAGGTAGAGAGATTTTTCCCGCACAGAAAGGATAGCAGGACTAGAGGACACAGCCTCAAGACAATTGGGGGGCAGTTTAGAACGGAGGAACTTCTTCACTCAAAGGGTAGTGAATGTCTGGAATTCTCTGCCCGTTGAAGTGGTGGAGGCTACCTCGCTAAATATTTTTAAGTCAGGGGTAGATAGGTTTTTGACAGACAGGGGAATTAAGGGTTATGGGGAGAAAGCGGGAAAGTGGAACTGATCCACTTCAGGTCAGCCATGATCTTATTGAATGGCGGGGCGGGCTCGAAGGGCCAGATGGCCTACTCCTGCTCCTATTTCTTATGTTCATATTCATTACAATCATGGCTGGATGTCCAATTCAACAGCCTAATCCTGCTTTCTCCCCATAACATTTGATCCCATTCACCCCAAGTATATCCAGCCGTGTGCAGTTCTGGTCACCACATCACAGGAAGGACGTAATTGCTCTAGAGAGACGACAGAGGAGATTCACAAGAATGTGGCCAGGCCTAGAAAAGTGCAGTTATGAGGAGAAATTGGGGTTATTTTCCCTGGAACAAAGAAGGCTGAGGGTTGACTTGATAGAGGTGTATAAAATTATGAGGGGACACAGATAGAGAGGACAGGATAAAATTGGTAGAGAATTCTAGAACCAGGGGACATAGATTCCAGATAAATAGGTAAATAGGTAAAATAAGTAGGCTCAAGATACATAAGATAAAATAAATTGGGGCGGCATAGCGGCTCAGTGGCTAGCACTACTGCCTCACAGTGCCAGAGACCCAGATTCAATTCCAGCCTCAGATCACTGTCTGTGGAGTTTGCACATTCTCCCCATCTCTGCGTGGGTTTCCTCTTGGTGCTCCAGTTTCTTCCCACAGTCCAAAGATGTACATTGGCCATGGCAAATTGTCCCTGAGTGTCAGGGGGAGTCTTGGTTGGACTTAAACCTGGTGTTGTCAGACTTCTTACTGTGTTTACCCCAGTCCAACCCTGGCGTCTCCACATCATAGTAAAAAGTCTGACAACACCAGGTTTAAGTCCAACCGATTTATTTGATAGTAAATTCACTAGCTTTCGAGGTTACCTTCTTCGTCAGGTGATGAATCGGTTGGACTAAAACCTGGTGTTGTCAGACCTTTTACTGTGTTTACCCCAGTCCAACGCCGGCATCTCCACATCATGTCAGGGAGAGTAGCAGGGTAAATATGTGAGGCTATAGGAATGGGGACAGGGCGGGATTGTTGTTGGCGCAGACTCGAGGGGCTGAATGACCTCCTTCTGCACTATGATTTTATGAGGTGCAGAGGGGACGTGATTAATAAACTTTTCATGCAGAGGGTTTGATTTTTGATTTGATTTATTATTGTCACATGTATTAGCATAAAAGTGTTGTTTCTTGTGCATACCGTTCATAGAGAAGAAAACAAGAGAGTGCAGAATGTAGTGCTACAGAGGGTGTTGGGTGTCTGGAATTTATTACCTGAGTTGGTGGTGGAGGCAGAGACCCAAAACCCTTTTAAAAAAATACCTGGATCTCACCTTAACTCCTGTTACAGGGTTATAGGCCAGATGCAGGAAGGTGGGATTAGAAAGGGCACCTGCGTGTCCTCGGGCTGGCATGGACAAGATGGGTTGAATGGTCTTCTTCAGCGCTGTAACTTTTTCCGATGGTTGCAACATCGGCCACGTTGGCTTTTATTTTACTCCATTAATTTACAAGCTACTGGATGAAATCAGCCCGCATTTCAAAACTGAGACTGATAGGTTATTATTAGGTAAGGTTTCTAAAGGCCACAAGGACAAAAGATAGATGGAGTTATGATACAAATCAGTCCTGATCTAATTGAGTGGTGGAGCAGGCTCGAGGGGCTTGAATGGCCTACTCACGTTCTTATGTCAATATCGTACCAAATATTTCCCATCATCCTCATTTTCTATGCCGTGTAACTAGTTGAAAGGAAGATCTGTAATTCTCTCTGGACCCACGTACCCAGTGTGCTGGTAGAGTGTCATCGTTATATTGTATAGACAATGGGCCTCAGGGCTTGATATATTACAGCTGCTTCGAAATGGTGAATTGAGGAAGTGTTTTGAGTGCAATACCTTTTATAGCTTGCTAATGTACCGAATTATACTCACGCCCATTGGGAGAATTGATTGCTATGTAAAAAAAACAACCAAAATGTCACCCACATCAGATGAAAATGTAGTCACTATAATAAGTATTTTTCCTATTTGGAAAAAAATCCCCTTCATATTAGAAAGATAATTATTAAGTAGCAGTGAGTGGATTGTGTGGTGTAGGCAGAATGTTTGCAACAAACGCCTCGGGGAATGCAACCTGAAGCTGGCGTTCTTTAATATATCGACTGATTTTCAAATATAATTCTGAGGAATATACATAATCCTTCTCAAGCTTCATGGTATAATGAAGTGGCCAGTGATGTTAGATGTATCATAATGCTTCTCTGCCATTTGAGATTGGGATGCTCCCACCGTGGCACAGTGGTTAGCGCTGCCGCCTAACACTCTCGGGGGACCCAGGTTCGATTCCCGGCCTCAGGTCACTGTCTGTGTGAAGTTTGCATGTTCTCCCCCTGTCTCTGGGTGCTCTGGTTTCCTCCCTCAGTCCAAAGATGTGTTGGTTAGGTTGATTGACCTTGATGAATTGAGCCTAGTGTCAGGGGGATTAGCAGGGTAATAGGTGGGGTTATGGGAATAGGGCCTGGGTTGGATTGTGGTCAGTGCAGATTGGATGGGCCAAATGGCCTCCCACTGCACTGGGTGATCCTATGAAAAGAATAGTTGGGCATGGAAAGACTGGATTTGCTTTATCCTTTCATATGATGTAGACCTGGCTCGCAAGGCCAGTATTTGTTGCCCACCTCCTAATCTTCCTTGAACTGAATGGTTTACTGGTCCATTACAGAGGGCATTGAGAATCATGGAGCATAGAATCATAGAGCAATGTAGCATGGAAACAGGCCCTTCAGCCCAACCAGTCCATGCCAACCACAGTGCCCTCTCAGTAAGTCCCAGTTGTCCACGTTTGGCCCATATAGAGATAGATATAGTTAATGACATCACTGTGGGTTTGGAATCACGTCAACCAGACCAGGTGAGGACCGAAGATTTCCTTCCTGAAGGGAAAACCGAGAACCAGATGTGTTCTTAAAATGGGTGACAGTTTCATGGTCACCATTATTGAGATTAGCTTTCAATTCCAGACTTATTAATTGAATTCACTCCCCACCAGTTGCTGAGTTGGGATTTGAACCCATGTCTTCAGACTCAGTCATAGTCTGAGCCTTTAGATTACTCCTCCAGTGACATTATCAATACATAACTATAGGGGAGAGATACAAAAGGGTCCAGAGAGGCAATTTTTTCACACAGAGGGGTGGTGAGAGGTAGAGGCAAGTACAATTTTGTCTTTTGAAAAAACATTTAGACAGTTACATAGGTAGATTGGCTCTAGAGGGATAATGGGGCTGCCTTAGGTATTAAAGTAAAAGGGTGGCATGGACAAGTTAGGCCGAAGGGCCTGTTTCCATGCTATAAATATCTATGACTCTATAACCATCTCCCCTTTCCCAGAGTGACGAAGTGAAGAACGTGAGAGATAAATAAGAAAATAAAGAGATGAATTAAAGAGGTAGAGTCAAACAGGCCTTCTGCCTACACCACACAATTAACTCGCTGCTACTTAATAATTATCTTTCTAATTTGAAGGGTTTTTTTCCAAATAAGAAAAATACTTATTATAGTAAGTACATTTTCATCTGATGAGGGTGACATTTTGGAATAAAATAAATAGCTCCCACATTTGGGACCAGCAAAACCACCCAGCAAGTCCCCAGTGCACACACAAAGACACAAGTGGGCTTAATTTAACACAAACATTATCTTACAGCATTATTTTGATGAAAAAACTGGAACATTCTCTCCCCTCCTCCCCCTCAGCCCCAACACCCTGATGTCCTGGCCAATGTTTATCCATCAACACCTATCAACAGATTATCTGGTCATTAACACATCAGTGCCTGTGATAGATTGCGGCTCACAGCTTGGTTGCCAATTTCCCAACATTACAGATGTGACTGCGCCTCAAAAGAACTTCATTTAACTGTCAGGATGATCTGAGATGGTGAAAGGTACAAAGGAAAATGCAAATCTATCTTTCTTCCTTTGCCTTGATAACATCTGGTCATCTTACTTCTTCCCAACAATGGCACTGTCAGATCTTTAAAAATTACAATATTACCCGTGTGCATGTCATTCTTCCTTGCTATGGAGATGCCAGCGTTGGACTGGGGTAAACACAATAAGCAATCTCACAACACCAGGTTAAAGTCCAACAGGTTTATTTGGTAGCAAATGCCAATAGTTTTCAGGGGGAGGGGGGCTTTGCCTTTTAATCAGGTGAGTGACAAAGGGGCAAAGCACTGAAAGTTAGTGGTGTTTGCTACCAAATAAACCTGACCGATTGATTCTTCCTTGCTCCAGAGGTTTTGCTGTAACTTTCCACAACCTGCTACCATCAGCGCAGCTAACTGATAGATTGGCCAAGAACTTCTGATCTCTGGGCCTTCAGACCTGGGAGGCCCCCCAGAAAATATGCTGGGGAAGTCTCTGAGAAATCCCATACAAGTTCAAACATCCACTGGGCAATCTACCCTGCCCTGGGAACTCTCTAAAACTGAGTGCACAGTCTTCAGATTCAGACAAAGTGTCAACAGCTGACTTCCCCAGGGCAAGCACCTCAGTCTGAAAGACACGCTGGTTAGGTGCATTGGGCATGCTAAAAAAATTCTCCCTCAGTGTACCCAAACAGGCACTAGAGTGTGGCAACTAGGGGATTTTCACTGTGACTTCTTCATTGCAGTGTTAATGTAAGCCTTACCTGTGACAGTAATGAACAAACTTTAAAACAAAACTCAGCCTTAAAGAAACACTTCACAAATGCAGATAAAATTAAACACCTTGGCTGAAGTTCTCCTCTCTCACCCGTTGCTGGAATTGTAGAAGGCAGGACAGAAAATTTTGCGGATTATTGAAAGGTCTGTTGAGCTCGGGTGAGAATTTCTGGACTTGGGTTGCGCACGGCCAGAGAATCCCACCTTTGTGTCTGACCGCAGATTGTTCAGGGGTAACGCCGGTGTCTATTCGTATGCGTACTGCATTTGTATTTTGCCAACGAGAGATCCAACAAATGGAATAGCGCTGCTTTCTTGTTGCCGGGAGTCTGGGAATCCATAAACCAAGCGAGTTAACTTCAGGACTCAGATCTTTTGTGCAATGTTAGGTTTTGTGGATTGGAATGGACACACCTGCCAAGGGCATGGCATCAATAGAAATGTTTTTTTTTGTGCGCAAGCTGGTTAGGTATTGCCAAGTCCTACACTCAAGTTGGCGAGCTTCTTTTTTTTCATTGCTAATACAATGTTTATTGTGGCAAAGAATCTAAATCACTAGAAAGGAAAACACAGTAATTCAGCTCCTGTTAGCTACTATAAACACAGCACATTAAGACCAGATTAAATAAACCTCACATTGCTCGCTGAGTTTTATTTTGTGATGATTTAGCTCCTGCTAGTGTGGATGCTGGCGGGCGCCACAGCTGAATTCACAGCTGCCAAGTGACATGGCTGATGCCTTCCTCCCACTGCCTGGCATCTCTTTAATGCACTTTATAAATGTCTTTAAAATAAGTGGGGGAGGGATAACAAGAAAAAATGGCTCGGGGCCAAAATGCACTGTGTATGCACGACAGGCACAACATTTTATCATCGTCAGTTTGTTTTGTTTACGAAAAGAATCATAGAATCCCTATAATGCAGGAGAAGGCCATTTGGCCCATCGAGTCTGCACCAACTACAATCCCATCCGGGCCCTACTCCCGTAACCCCACATATTTACCTTGCTAATCCCCCTGACACGAGATTCAATTTAGCATGGCCAGTCAACCTAACCCGCACATCTTTAGACTGTGAGAGCAAACCGGAGCACCCGGTGGAAACCCACGCAGACACGAGAAGGCTGTGCAAACTTCACAGACAGTGACCCAAGGCCGGGAATTGAACCCAGGTCTCTAGCACTGTGAGGCAGCAGTGCTAACCACTGTACCACTGCGCCGCCTCCTCGATTTTCTCCTTTAGTTTTGAGTGGGACCAAAATGCAGGCATGGATAGGACGCGCCACTCCCCACCCCTACTGTTGTACCAGCTCAGCCAGCCTCAGAACTGGAGAGCAAGACCATTCAATTCACCCCAACAATATCCAACATCCCGAGTGCGACAGTGAGACTGACAGGAGCTGGAAGCACTGAGCCGAAACGATAAGTTAATGTAAACCACCCACTTTTGGCAAATATGAAAATCAGGCACGCGAGACGCTTCTGGCAATGACATTTCGCACCTGTATCACCTCCTGTGAGTGAAATGCGCTTAAAGCAGATGCTCACAGCAGCAGTTTTATCAGAATTCTAACGTAACTGTCTGTAATTTACACAGAGTTTATTTAGAGTCGACTTAACACTAACCAGATGTAATGCAATTCCAAAGTTTCCAAAGGCTGGGAACTACTGGGAGCGGTTTTAAGGTGCAAGCACGTCATGCACTTGCAAAAGATTCCAATTTGCACCATTTTAATGAAGTTTGTAATCTGTTTAGTTTCAAGGGGTTAATGTCTCCAGAGCAAAGAGGAACTTGATACGATCTTGTCAAACATCTGTATAACAATACTGACAATAGCCATTTCCTGGTTGCACTGAGATTAGCAGTATAAAAGCTTAGAACAAACATGTTGTGACACAAGGTAAATGTGCACCTCAAGGAATCTGGGACTTATCATCATAGCACATAAGAACATAAGAAATAGGAGCAGGAGTAGGCCATCTAGCCCCTCGAGCCTGCCCCGCCATTCAATAAGATCATGGCTGATCTGTCGTGGCTCAGCTCCACATTCCCGCCCTCTCTCCATAACTCTTAATCCCCTCGCTTATCAAAAACCCATCAACCCACGTCTTAAAAATATTGAGCGAGGCAGCCTCCACCACTTCAACGGGCAGAGAATTCCAGAGATTCACCACCCTTTGAGTGAAGAAGTTCCTCCTCAACTCCGTTCTAAATCGCCCCCCCTTTATCTTGAGGCTGTGCCCCCTAGTCCTACTGTCTTTTTTGAGCGGGAAGAGTCTCTCCACCTCTATCCTATCCATCCCATTCATCATCTTATATGTCTCAATGAGATCTCCCCTCATTCTTCTAAACTCTAACGAGTACAAGCCTAGTTTATTCAGCCTCTCCTCATAGCTCAACCCCCTCAACTCCGGTATCAGCCTAGTCAACCTCCTCTGCACTCCCTCCAAGGCCAAAATATCCTTGCGTAAGTGCGGCGCCCAAAACTGCACACAGTACTCCAGCTGCGGCCTCACCAATGCCCTATACAGCTGCAGCAAGACCTCCCTACTTTTATATTCAATCCCCCTCACTATGAAGGCCAGCATCCCATTCGCCTTCCTGACCACCTGCTGCACCTGCAGGCTGGGTTTTTGCGACTCATGCACAAGGACCCTGAGGTCCCTCTGCACATGAGGTTTGCTTTGAGAAATGTGGAGTGTTGAAATGAAAGTCAGATGCAAAGGGGTTTTCTCTGCTTCACTTGATTTGATTTATTATTGTCACAAGTATTAGTATTCAGCGAAAAATATTGTTTCTTACGCACCATACAGACAAAGCATACCGTTCATAGAGAAGGAAAGGAGACAGTGCCAAATGTAGTGTTATAGTCATAGCTAGGGTGCAGAGAAAGATCAACTTAACGCGAGGTGGGTCCATTCAAAAATCTGATGGCAGCAAGGAAGAAGCTGCTCTGGAGTCGGTTGGTACGTGACCTCAGACTTCTGTATTTTTTTTCCCTGACAGAAGAAGGTGGAAGAGAGTTTGCCCACAGTGTGTGGGGTCCTTCATTATGCTGGCTGCTTTGCCGAGACAGCGGGGAGTCTAGATGGAGTCAATGGATGGGAGGCTGGTTTGCATGATGGATTGGGCTTCACTTTGAAAGTGTGCTCCGGATGTAACCAGCAGGTTATTTTGTTTAAAAGAATAGGCCATTAAAAGAACTGCATGTCTATCCATATGTTATGGAAACACGCTGAAATTTTTGGTAGTATTGAGTATGACTTGCTGGAAATACCAACAGTTTTACAGCACAGAAACAGGCCTTTTGCCTTAACTGCTCTGTGCAACTGACTTGCTCACTCCAAAATGAACCTCTGCCTACCCTATTTCACAGTAAAAAGTCTGACAACACCAGGTTTTAGTCCAACCGATTTATTTGATAGTAAACGCACAAGCTTTCGGGTTAGTCCCTTCGTCAGGTGAATGGAGAGTTCTGGCCTCAGACAGAGCATATAAAGCACAGACGGTTTACAGATTACTGATTAGAATGCGAATCTTTACACCTAACCTGCTGTTCAAGTCTTGAAGTGGCCGACAATGTGAGTGGAAGGAGCACTGATCACAGGTTAAAGAGATGTGTATTGTCTCCAGGCAGTACAGTGAGTGAGGTTTTGCAAACCCAGGCAAGTCACGGGGGTTACAGATAGTGCGACATGAACCCAAGATCCTTGTTGAGAGCGTCCTCATGTGTGTGGAACTTGGCTATCAGTCTCTGCTCAGCGACTCTGCGCTGTCGTGTGTCGTGAAGGCCGCCTTGGAGAATGCTTACCCGAAGGTCAGAGGCTGAATGCCCGTGACCACTGAAGTGTTCGCCAACAGGAAGGGAACAGTCTTGCCTGGTGATTGTCGAGCGATGTTCATTCATCCGTTGTCATAGCGTCCCTACTACCCTATTTCACCTCAGCCAATCAAGCTACCATTAAGTGGCATTCAAATCCTGTTGACTTTGGGCCAAGGTTTCTGAGTTGGCTACATATGAATCTCCACTTTGCTGGTTGCAGTTGTAATTCACAAGGTTTATGTTCCACAGATTTTATGCGTGAACACTCCCAGCTCATCAAAATTAATTGATTCTTGCTTCACCAACAACAGCACCCAAATTCCTCAGGTGGTTCCTGCAAAAAAATGTGCTGGGAATATAAATTTGTGAATTCAATCCTATGGGATAGAGACTAAGGATAGATAAATTTTTGAACAGTAAAGGAGTTAAGGGTTACAGTGAGCGGGCGGGTAAGTGGAGCTGAGTCCACAAAAAGATCAGCCATTATCTTATTGAATGGCAGAGCAGGCTCGAGGGGCCAGATGGCCTACTCCTCCTCCTAGTTCTTATGTTCTTATGTGCCACACACACATGATGACACATACGCCAGAATTCTCTGGACGGTCCCGCCGGCAGTGCACTCCTGCCTGTGAGTTTTCCGCTGGGATGATATCAGCGGGAATTCCCTTTCACAGCGATGGGACTGGAGAATCTCAGCTCTAGCAAACAATGCACCATCTCCCGACGGTGGGAAACATGCGGCTGGGAGGCCTGAGAACCTTGCCCATAGGGCGGAATTTTCCCATTCCACCCACCATGGAGCGGGCAAGGGGTGGACAATGGAAAGGTCCATTGGCCTCGGGCGGGATTTGATGGTTTCGTGGTGAGCGAGGCTGTAAAATCCCACCCATATTGTCTATCCTGGCACAAACCAGTTGATCAAAATGACCTACTTTGGAGTTGCAAAATTCTATGCAATTATAACTAATAGCTCCATTATTCACAAGAGGAAAATACCAGTGCAGTGTTTATATTTATAATTGAATACCTGCTGCAGAAAGTCAAGACTATTTGCAAACCGAATGCACTTTCAGCACGTTTGGTAAGCAGGGTATACCCAGATGGTTTTGCAGAAGAATGCATGTGATGGTTTAGTGCTAAAGTGTTAAGGTGGCTGGCTTTAGGTACAATTCCTGTAGAGTCTTCAGTTAGCTGATCTCACCTGGGAGTGGCTGCTATTGTTCTTAATGGCCCCGGGTTAGATTAGGACGTGGAAAAGATAATCCCTCCCCCGCTCCTGCTTCTGATCCCTATTCAGCAGCCCTTGCTCAGAAGTACACGTCTGTGGATTTTGAGTGAGGAGAGGATGATCCCTGGATTTAAATTCTTCCACAGTCAAATGGTCTGCTAAGACTATTATGGTTCGCATATGAAGAATGGCCAATTAGCTTGAAAACTAGAGCACGGTTAAAACAAGAGAATGGGAGTAGAAACTGGATTTACTGTGTTATCTTCCAAAACAATCCTACATCACAGAAGGAGGCCATATGGCCCATCAAGCCTGTACAATCCCACCTCGGCCCTACCCCCGTAACCCCATGTGTTTACCCTGCTAATCACTTGGCACTGCCCTGATACTAAGGGGCATTTTTTCTTGGCCAATCAACCTAACCTGGATATTTTTGGGAGTGTGAGAGGAAACTGGAGCACCCAAAGGAAACCCACGCAGAAATGGGGAGAATGTGTAAATTCCAAACAGACCAAGGTCAGAATTGAACCTGGATCCCCGGCGCTGTGAGGCAGCAATGCAAACCATTGTGCCGCCCAACAGATAGCTCTGCCCTTACATATTTAGGCTTTTAAAATTGCTACTGAAAGTTTGAACTAACATCGTTGCCAAGAGTGGAAAATGGGCAGCTGGGATCTGATCAAACAGAGCAAACAATTGTGTCTCCTAAGCCATGATGTGGAGATGCTGGTGTTGGACCATGGTGGGTACATTAAGATGTCTCACAACCAGGTTAAATTCCAGCAGGTCTATTAGGACTCACCAACTTTTGGAGTGCTGCTCCTTCACCAGATGAATCACCTGACGAAGCAGTGACACTCTGAAAGCTCACGATTCCTAATAAACCTGTTGGACTTTAACCTGATGTTGTGAGACTTCTTACTGTCTCGTTAGCCAGTCAGATTGACAGATTGTGCAACTAATAGTGTCAGAACTGAGAAAGAATTCTGAGTGGACAAATCCAATGTCAAATCGAGTACAGAAAAAGAAATAGAGGAAAGGATTGCATTCTGTGAGAGAGAGAGGCAGGATGGAGTGTTATACACTGGATAGCTAGTTGGTGAAGGTAGACACTAGCGCCAGTCTTTACTAGAATGGATTTAACTGCAGAGTAAGACACTGTAGGTATGTATTTCTCAACTCCACTCTATCCCTGTGTCAGTAAGGGTCTCTTGAAATGCACTCAAGTAATCATCCAATCATTCCCTCCACCTGTATGTACTTAAATGTCAATTGATACAATTAAAAAGGAGACATCAAAAGAAATGTTTTTAATTTAACAAAATTACACTCATAAAATCTTCAACAATTAAAACCTAAAGAAATAAGACTGCATTCGTAACAGTTAATTTCCCTATTAAATTACTGTATTGGGATGTGAACCCACTATCACTTGTGGGTGCTACCACTGAGACAAAATGCTAATCATTAATTTTCAAAGCCAGAGTGGTTATCTGGCAGTAATTAACAATTTTCACTCTGACAGGCTACTTGGTCTGAAATTGGTAACACTTTCTGTGGTGAGTTTAATTTAGTTTTGATTTGATTTGGTTTGATTGATTATTCTCGCATGCATTGATATATAGTGAAAAGCATTGTTTCTTCAGCACAATACAGATAAAGCGTACCGTTCATAGAGAAGAAATGAGAGAGTGCAGAATGAAATATTACAGTCATAGCTAGGGTGTAGAGAAAGATTAACTTAGTGTGAGCTAAGTCCATTCAAAAATCTGATGGCAGCAGGGAAGAAACTATTTTTGAGTTGGTTGGTGTGTGACCTCAGACTTTTGTATCTTTCTGCTGGCAGAAGAAGGTGGAAGTGAGAATTTCCAGGGTGCGTGGAGTCCTTAATTATGCTGGCTGCTTTTCTGAGACAGCAGGAAGTGCAGAGTCAACAGATGGGAGGCTGGTTTGCGTGATGGATTGAGCTACATTCACGACCTTTTGTAATTTGTTGGGGTCTCGCACAGAGCAAGAGCCATACCAAGCTGTGATACAACCAGAAAGAATGCTTTCTACGGTGCATTTGTAACTGTTCATAAACAGAGGAAATTCACGTTTTTTGCATACAGTTTCAATCATTAATTGGTTAAATGGATGGAATGTTGGTGTCATCATTCAGGTTGATCCTGGACATCCTGCTGCCTTTATTTCTAGTAACTTGGAGAGAAAACAGCCTTTTGAGATGAGGAGGTGGATGGGGAAAAAATACCCCACTCCAACAAACTCCAAATTATTGATTTTTGATACCTCCCTCTCTTTCTAACATTGCCAAATTCAAGTCAACAATGTGGTAGGATTCCCTTTGATTTAGCATTTTATCAGTTGGGACGTTGCGGAAAAGAAATCCTTGATCTAGCCATGGAAACGTAGCCCTGAAGTTGGATACATGGGTCCATGTGTTTGAAAATTGAATAGTCAAAAGGCCTTCTTCATCCAAACCTTTCTTGTGACTGTTTGCCTTGGATTGCTGCCCAGTCATGAGAGATTAAAACAGCGAAACGTTTTAGTGGTGCCCCCGTCGAAAGGAAATGTCCTGCAGTCAAGAGCCCGTGAAAGGAATGCACTCGAGGCTAATGCGAATGTGGGGGAAAAAAAATTGATTTCGCAAAGAATTATCAGATGTTCAGGGCAATCTGGAGGAGTGTGGAAGATTATTTCGGCATTAGGGATGGTTGAGCACTAGATTAGAGTGTGTCATACCATAGCATTCCCAACAAGAACATGAGGAGGTTAATGCTTTTTTATGAAAAGTAGACGCTAGTAGTTGGAGGCATTCAGTTTGTGGGGGAGAGTTGTAAGTTCACTGATTAATTAAATGATTTATCGCCATTTTGAGGAGGGATTTGATCTGCACTGTTTTCAGCAAAGTTGCATATGTACTGCAGCAGACAATTGATGCCATGTTACTCACAATAAAAATTGTGGAAAGAAAATCAATCCTCCAGCTGAAGAATGTTAGCTGGATTGATATAATACGGGAGTATGTTTTTTCTGCGTTTACTAATGGGGGAGGCTCAACAGGTAGCACAGTGGTTAGCACTGCTGTCTCACAGCTCCAGGGACCTGAGTTCAATTCCGGCCTTGGGTCACTGTCTTTTGTATGTTCTTCACATGTCTGCGTGGGTTTCCTCTGAGTGCTCCGGTTCCCTCCCACTGCCCAAAGATGTGTGCGTTAGGTTGATTGGCCATGCTAAATTGCCCCTTAATGTTCCAGGATGTTATGTTGGAGGGATAGCAGGGTAATTATGTGGGATTTCAGGGATAGGTGGGATTGTTGTTGGTGCAGATTTGTTGGGCCAAAAGGCCTCCTTCTGCACTGTAGGGTTTCTATGAATATTGTGAGCTGTGTGCTATACTTAGGCCGTCATTAAGGAACAGAGGGAAGGAGATCTATTCAATTTGGTAATCAGGTTGAGGCTACTTTGTATGTTTTACAAGTTGCTGTATCGATGATGATTCTGATTTTGCTGTTACTGTACAGAGCAGTCGGCCTGATTCCCAGGATCTGACAGACTGGCTGTTCAATGACAATGTTGATTACAAGGGTTCAGCACTGCCAGTGGATGTGACCTGAATGTGAATCATGACCAGTTAGCATTTAGTACCTGTGGATTGGAAGCAGGGACTTTATCAAACAACGTTTGGCTTGTATAAAAATTATTGATCGGTTTGAAGTCCGTCAGTGCCGAGTGAATAGGGCTGTCACCGTGACGAGTGTGATATAATGTCCGCCTGGTCATTTCCATCACAGATTCTCCACGCTATTGCCCAGTTGCAGATAAATCAAAGCATCTTCAGGAACCATGCCATATTAAAATGTGATTGATGGGCACGAACAGGATAGTGGGTTCACACTGTACATACAGTCTGTGTTCTGCAGTGGAATCATTCCCGCGCAAGCAACAAATGTTACGCTAACACTGCAACCTCACAGTGCCAGGGACCCAGGTTCGATTCCCAGCTCGGGTCACTGTCTGTGCGGCGTTTGCACATTGTCCCCGTGTCTGCGTGAGTTTCCTCCAGGTGCTCTGGTTTCCTCCCACAGCCCAAAAGGCCTGCTGGTTAGGTGCATTGGTGGTGTCAAATTCTCCCTCACTGTACCTGAACAGGTGATGGAGTACGGCAAATAAGGGATTTTCATAGTAACTTCATTGCAATGCTAATGTAAGCCTACTTGTGACACTAATAAATAAACTTCAACATTTTTTATACTATCAAACAACTCCAAACTGGTGTCGGGGGGGGGTGGGGGCATGGTGGGGGGTTGGGGGGAGGGGTTTGGGGGTGGGGGGGGTGGGGGATGGTGGGCAGTCTGTACAAAGGAGTACTGTAACAAATTACAGGAGAGCCTCAGTAAACTTCCAAACTCGGCAAATAATTAGCAAAAAAAGATCAACACAGATTCACAAAATCTACAGTGCAGAAGCCGACCCACCAAGTCTGTACCAATCACAACCCAGGCCCTCTCCCGATAACGCCAAGCATTTACCCTAGCTAGTCCCCCTGACACTAAGGGGCAATTTAGCATGGCCGACCCACCGAACCCGCACATCTTTAAAATGTGGGAGGAAACCAGAGCACCTGGAGGAAACCCACACAGACATGGGGAGAACATGCAAATTCCACACAGACAGTAACCCGAGCTGGGATGCGAGGTGTAAGTGTTTGTAGAGTACAAGTTTGGGTGGGGTAAAAGAATACAGGGAGCTCAGAATACAAACACAACTAAATTTGCCCCACAGGTTAACAAAGTCATTTAAAAATAAAAGAAAACCAAACACTCAGCTTTATTTCCAGAAGGATAGAATTGGAAAGTTATGCCAAACCAGTATAACACCTTGGTTAGAATGAGTCCTGCATGCAGTTATGATCATCATTTTGTAAAAAAAGAAATGGAGGCAGTCATAAGGTTACAGAGGAGATTCACAGATGATACCAGAAATGTGTGGGTAGACATCAAGGAAGGATTGACAGGTCTGGTCTCTTTAAAAAGTCTGTAGGGAGATCTAGCAGACGTCTTTCAAACTCTGAAAGGTTTTGGTAGAATGGATGTCGAGAGAATGGGCGCGATCTTACTGTCCCCACTGCAAGTGAGGACAGAGAATTTGACATTCAGCCAAAGCTCCGTCCACTGCAGCGGGACCTGAAAAATCCTGCCGGCATGAAGTGCCGGAAGATTCTGCCCAACGTTCCTTCTTGTGAGCAAAACATAACTAGGGTCCATCACTGTAAGACAGTCATCAAGAAAGAAAAGACTTCTTTATCCATGCTAACCACTGGGACAATTTCACAGTAACTTCATTGCAGTGTTAACGTAAGCCTACTTATGACACCAATAAAGTTTAAAATTATACAGACTATCAAACAACTCCAAACTGGTAGGGGAGGGTGTGGTAGTGGAGGGTGGGGTGGGTGGGTGGCGGGCTGTCTGTACAAAGGAGTACCGCAGCAAATTACAGGAGAACGTCAGTAAACTTCCAAACTAGGCAGTTAATTAGCAAATAAAGAACTTGTTACAGTATGGAGTTGTTGAAGTGAAGAGTAATGTTGCATTGCAGGTGAAGCATATGAGGGAGAAGGGGATAGAGGATGGTCAATTTAGATGAGAGAAGAAGGAGGAACCTTGAGGCAGCGCGTTAGTACTGGCATGGACATGTTGGGCACATGCCCTTTTTGCTTTTGCTCTGTATCCGATGTGAGCAGCTCTCCCATGGCAACGCTTATAATGAATCAGACTGTAAGGGGTTCGACAACAGCAGGGGTGTTATCAGCAATGACTAACAGGATACTGTGACAGGAGGACAGTTATAAATAGAGTACACCACATATTTGCCAAAATGAAGCAGCGGGTTTAGATTTTCAATTGGATATCCACTGATGGTTCAATGAAGTGACGAGTTGATTGGGACAGCTACCACAGAAACTTAACCCTGTAATATTATTGATAGACTCATAATGATCATACACGAAGCCACAACAGTTTACAGAGCTCAGGAAACCAGCCATGAGATTTCTGGCTGAAAATCCATTTTTCTATATATAATCTGACTACTCTAAAGCAGCTGCAGACAGTTTCCTTTTCATTTCAGTTTTTCCTTTAAGCATTTTCAGCTCTGAACACCACTGGGGCGGGGAGGCGAGGGTGATGAACCGAGATGAGCAATGTTACTCATTAAGGGTTAATTTTGTAGTTATTGCACATCCAGCAGGGGTGGAGCATTAGGGGATAATACAATTTAGTTCACCAGCTTAGAAATCAATCATTGTGAAGATTAACAAATGAACACACAAAGCAGGCTTTTCGCCCACTCCTTCAGTGGAAGCATTAACCCTTTTTAAAGTAAGTGTGTTAAGGCACTGCACATTAAAGGTGACATGAACAAGAGAATGAGATTGGGGCTTGATGTAACGGAGATAACACTGTGATATACCACTGCTGTATCGATAGGTATTTGTAACTCGTCCTGAATTAAGCCACAGGATAGAATCTTATTTTATCCCCCTGCTGTCAGGAAAAATAAAAATGCTGGCATATTTGTTTACTGAAGGTGTCCATTGCCAAACTCAAACTCAGCATGCACAGCTCCATTACTACGCAGAGTGGGGAGGAAAGTTAACTAGCTGGTACTACGAGGCAGCTTACAGTTTCAGCCACATCGCCAATCAATATCGTTCAGAACCAACTGATTGAAATGTTTAGCAGCACCAGCTCAGGTGGCATTCAGCTGGAAAATATTGAAAATGGGACGTTGTTACCTTTCTCCATTCTTGGTTAGTTCTTTTCCGGTTCGAATCCCGGCTCGGGTCACTGTCTGTGTGGAGTCTGCACGTTCTCCCCGCATCTGCGTGGGTTTCGTCCGGAGGCTCCTGTTTCCTCCCACAGTCAAAAATGTGCGGGTTTGGTTGATTGGCCAATGCAATTTAGGTACAAATTAGGATCAAGAACAGAAGAGGCAGATTGAAGGTGATTGGGCAAAAGAGCTGGTGGCAATACAAGGAGAAGCTATTTTTACACAGTAAGTGGTTAAGGCCTGGAATGCAGTGCGGAGAGGGCAGATTCAAATCTGGCTTTCAAGAGGGAATTGGATGATTAAGCACATAAAGAAAATAGTAATGCATGACTGCAGGGAAATGACAGGGTGGCATGGTGGCACAGTGGTGGGCAGCACAGCTGCCTCACAGCGCCAGTGGCCCTGGTTCAATCATGGCCTTGGGTCATTCTCCGTGTGGAATTTGCAAGTTCTCCCCAGGTTTCTCCAGGTGCTCCGGTTTCCTCCCACAGTCCAAAGACGTGCAGGTTAGGTCGATTGGCTATGCTAAATTGACCTTAGTGTCTTGAGGATTAACAAGGTGAACGAGGGTTACAGGAATCGGGCTTGGGTGGGATTGTGGTCGGTACAGACTCAATGGGCCAAATGGCCTCCTTCTGTACTGGGGGGATTCTATTCTATTCTATTTTTATGGGATGTGGACATCGCTGGCCAGCCCAGCATATGTTATCCATCCCAAATTGCCCTTGAAAGGAGTTACTTAAAGGTTAATTGAAGACTATTCAAAGCCTGAACCTAAAATAAAAGAGAACCTGAATGATTGACAGATCCACTGAGGAATTCTAGCCCTGCCACAACAGTTTTTCCCGCAACGGATGTGACGATCCATTCAAATCCCCTGAGACTTTGGTGGGACTGGTCCCACAATAGCTTTTAGCTACCTTTGTCCTTGCAGAAGCAAAACCTAAAAATTGGGGAAAAGGGAAAGTGGAAATGATGGCAGACACACTGCAGGTCAGTCAGCATCTGAGGAGAGGGAAAAAGAGTTAACAGGGATGATCACACTAAAAGAACTCTAAGTGTCGAATGAGCGTGAAAGCAGGAGAGTTTCAGATTCATTTTTTCGGTGAGATCACAAATGCAATCTTATGCCACTTAGTTCAAAACATAATGCACAATCTGATTCCTGCCAGTAAGGGGAGGGGGTAGGGCCTAAGCTCACCAGAAAGTCGGCTACTCACACTAGAGGGCACAATTGTGCATGTGCAGATGTCCTTGTTCTGTTGCACAGAACAGGGAGATTTGTCAGTCATCTTCCCCCTCTGGATAATGCCCCCCTTCCCCCTCGTCCTCCCCCTGCCCAATAGCATCCCAAGCTCACTAATTATATTTAAATTTGAATTTAAATGTTAAAGTCAGCTTTTCACCCAGAAATCCCAGGGCCAGTAAAATCTCAAAAGGCAAGAAATGCTGAATGCAAATTAGCTGGCTTGCTGCCTGGCCAGCCTTGTACCAGTGGTTACATTTTAAATGTGGTTAATTGACTGTCACACATTCTGGGAGGTCCTGTAGTCAGGAAAGGCGCCATAGAAATGAAAGCTATTGCTCTCTCTGCTTCCTCCCCACACCCCCCCAACCTGCCTGCCAAACCAAGTGAATTGTGTCGAAGTCCAGTTTCACTAATCCCTAGTAACAAAGACAAGTGCGTGTGTGAGTTTATCCAATGGTCAAAACTGGCAAATAAACTATTTCACCATGGAAGGGTCACAGCAAAATCCCAGTTATACCAGCACAGACCCAACAGCAATATACAAAAGGAAGAAAATTTACAGTCAGCTACTGGGCAAATTTCCGAGGAGGTTTTTCTTTCCCCCAGTAGTCGGTTGTATCTTTTTTTTCCTGGGAATTCCACAGCTCTTCCACCAGAGCTACGGCCTGTGGATAGGAGAACCTCTGCTGGAAAGCTGCGCTCCTTAGCGCCTGCTATCAGGCAGAAAACACACGCATCTTCACAGAGCCGCAGTACTCAAGAGGTTAAACAGTTCTGTGTTCACTTGCGATAAAGGACATAAAGCTTATATTTTATATCCCGCTCCCCCTCAAGAGTGTGAGAGCGCAGCGTCGGGTTTTGAGAATTAGACATTTCCAGCCTGTCAGAGTAAATCAATTGCTTATCAGTGGTGCGCTGCCTGAAAGAATTCCATTCGGGTTACATTGGCTGCTTCAGAGAGGAGAAAAAAAAGCGAAGCGAACTGCTATTGAGCAAAGGATGGCTGCTTTTATCCGAATCCACTGCACATTCCTTTCTGGGCTGCTCAGAACGGTTAGAGTCTGGAGGCTCAAAGAATGGAGTTTTGTTTTCTGAATCTCTCCCTTTGAAAAGGATAAAATTGAAGATGCTTAGAGAAGCAGTGGTTTGTGTTTTCATGCCTTAAAACTAAAGGTTGGAGCCATTTTCCAGTGTGTGAAACAATGAGATGCATTGTAGCATTCATTACTGTGTTAGTGCCTGGAATCCAATGAATCAGTCCCATTATTGAAGCTAGCACCTTCACTTCACAAAGCTGAAAATTACATTGAAACGGTGCAGCGATTCCGTGGAATAAATTGGATTTGGCATTGTACCAGGCTGACTTTACCCATTCTGACCTTGGAATCCCTGAGAAACTCCCAGTCTAAACAATATATTCACCTCTGCTAGTCTATTCAAAGGACCAGCACTTTCCCTGAACTGTACACAGATAGTGGTGAAGGTGAGATTAGTTTACAACATGGAACCGTGAGGAAAATGCAGAGTTCAACCCTCATGTTTTACTTGCAAAGACATTTTGTAACCCATTTCCGCACTCAGCGCTTTTGGGGCCAGCTAACTTTTTAGTTTCTGGCACATAACTCCTCCCTGACTGATGGAAATACAACAACTAAGTTGGCCAGCAGTGACCCATCATTGCCCTGACAATGCAGCTTTAAGCTTGTAAGGCACCAGGACAAACTAGGACAAAACTGTATTTCCTTTCATTCAGGTGGAGGTTCAATATGTGATTTGACTCTTGAATTGAGCGTGGAAGAGGTGATACAAAGACCACAGCTAAATTGCTTGTTGCTGCGCTGCTGAATATGAAATTGACACAGGTGCTTGTAGAGCCAGAAGACACACAAAAAGATTCAGCCTTGGGGGAGAGCCAAGGTCACATTAGGAGTCACTCTGAGAATTTTCTCTCGTACGCTGACTTATTATCATGGCAGTGGTACCTGCATTTTGAATGAAGGTTGCTTGCATCACTTCAATCTATAATAGGGTAGACCATTGCCTGCTCTACAGCACACTGGGAGGAATTATACTTTGATAGTGTGGGGAGCAGAGGGGGATGTAGAGTTTGATCAGAATTGAAATAAGTGACTCCAACTATCCTTATGGTTCCCATGCAATTTAGGTACAAATTAGGATTGAAAACAAGAGGTGCAGACTTAAGGTAACTGGGCAAAAGAGTTAGTGGCAACACAAGGAGAAGCTATTTTTAAACAGCAAGAGGTTAGGATCTGGAATACACTGTGATGGGGACAGATTCAACTCTGCCTTTCAAGAGGAAATTGGATAATTAAGCACCTAAAGAAAATGGTAATGCATGACTGCAGGTAAAAAGCAAGACAGCACGGTGGCATGATGGTTAGCACTGCCGCCTCACAGCACCAGGGACCCAGGTTCAATTCTGGCTTTGGGTCACTGTCAGTGTGGAGTTTGCACGTTCTCTCCTTGTCTGTGTGGGTTTCCTTTGGGTGCTCTGGTTTCTCCCACTGTCCATAGATGTGTGGGTTAGGTTGACTGGCTGTGGTGAATTGCTCCTTAGTGTCAAGGGGGATTAACTGGGTAAATGTGTGGGGTTATGGGAATGGGGCCAGGGTGGGATTGTTGTTGGTGCAGACTCAATGGGCCAAATGGCCTCCTTCTGCATTGTCGGGAATCATGGTTCTAATAGCTAAGTTGGTCTTTGCTCTTGCAGGGAGCCAATACACAGATGATGGGCATAGTGGCCTCCATCTGTACAGTAATCTGTCTATGATTCTATTAATCAATAGTTCCATAAGGAACATTGCCAGCCATCACTGATTAAAATGGCTTTTTTTTAAGGGTTGATGAGTTTTTGATAAGAGAGGGGATTAAACGTTATGGGGAGAGGGCGGGAATGTGGAACTGAGCCACGACAGATCAGCCATGATCTTATTGAATGGCGGGGCAGGCTTGAAGGGCTAGTTGGCCTACTCCTGCTCCTATTTCTTATGTTCTTAATCATAATTTTGCTTTCAACCTTTCTAATCACACTTCACCAAGTTGCTCACTGTGTGTTGGCTTGGATGCTGAAACTTTTGAAAACCTATTGATATCCAATCTGTTAATTGTAGGAAAGAATCCTCTTCCCTGTCACAATTCCTGTACTGTCCACACCCACAATTATTCTGTTGATACTTTTAACAGTTCATGCGCTTCTGTTCAAATGGATGTTACTGCTTTCTTCTCTCCCTTCTATCCTGAGAAATTGCATGCATTAAAACAACGGTGGAAAACTGAATTACTTGCTGATCATTGCCAATGCTGACTGTTGCTCGAAATGACCCACTATTAGTCCCCTGGCATTTGTTGTAGTTTACCCTTTCATCAGTGATATAAACAATTCTCCAGCACTGTGTTTGATATCATTCATTCCCTCCCTCCCCGCCACACACACACACACACACACACACACACACAACATGATTTCAGAAGCAACAAATGATTCTTAGATTGAAGCATTCATTTTGGTTGATTGACTTGCATGGTAGAGCTTCAAACCTGGCCTTCAATCCCTTGCTGTCTTAATAGGCTTCTGTTTATTGAACTGCCTATGAGTAAACTGAACAATTTTGGTCCCCTTCTGTAAGGAAAGAAGGACTGGCATTGAAAGAAATCCAGAGAAGATTACTAGGTTGATCCTGGCTACGGAGAAATTTTATTTGTGGAGACGTTGAGTAGGCTGGACCATTGGAGTTTTTTTTATTTTTAAAATATACTTTATTTATAAATACTCTGAAATAAACCATTAGAGAAACAACATTTCCAATCGTTACAAACAGTGCAAAAATGTCATATTTACAATTTCTTTAACTTCAATATTTGACAGTGTTCAGTTCCAAGAAGTTACAGACATTACATTTCAGTTTTTCAACAAGCTATATGCATACATCACATTTCACTGTGTGCCATTTTCACAGTTACACAGTCTGAAGGTTCTTTTGCAGTTACTGGCCCAACCGTCTGCTTTGGTTGAAAGGCTTTAAACAGTGGCCTTTCCCCATTGTGCCTTTGCGGTGGCTGCTACAAGCTTGAGAGCGTCCCTCAGCACATAGTCCTGGATCTCAAAATGTTCCGGTCTGCAACACTCGGTCAAGGACAAATCTTTGCACTGGAAGATCAGCAACTTTCGAGCGGACCAAAGAGTGTCCTTCACCGAGTTGATGACCCTCCAGCAGTAGTTGATATTTGTCTCGGTATATGTCCCTGAAAACAACACATAAAAGAATGAGAAGCAATCTTATTGAAACATATCAGGTTCTCAGGGGCTTGACGAGGGGTGGGGGGGGATACTGAGAGGATATTTCCTCTTCTGGGAGAGCCTAGGACCAGAGGGCAGCATTTCAGAGTAAGGAGTTGCCCATTTAAAACAGACGAGGAGGAATTTCTTCACTCAGAGGGTAGGAAATCTGTGGAATTTGTTGCTGCAAAGAATTGCAGAGGCTGAGTCATTAAATGTATGAGAGAGACGGATTTTTAATCAGTAAGGGAACCAAAGGTTATGGGGATACGGCAGGGAAGTGGAGTTGGGGATTACCATATCAGATCAGTCAGGATCTCATTGAGTGGCAGAGCAGACTCAATGGGTCAAATGGCCTACTCCAGCTGCAACATCTTATGGTTTAACCTAAGCTGAAAATCATTCAGAGATGGATTTGCTATGCAACCCTGCCACATCCCATCTTGAATTTCCTCTCTGCCATTCTCTCTCCACTGCTTTAAGATGCTCTTTGAAATGTATCCCTTTGACTAAGCTTTTAAAGTCTCATAGAATCATAGAACCCTACCGTGCAGAAAGAGGCTCTGCGGCCCATCGAGTCTGCACCAAACACAATCCCACCCATGCCCTAACCCCATATCCCTACATATTATACCCATTAATCCCTCTAATTTACGCATCCCTGGACACTAAGCGGCAATTTAGCATGGCCAATCAACCTAACCTGCACATCTTTGGACTGTGGGAGGAAACTGGAGCACCCAGAGGAAACCCACGCAGACACGGGGAGAATGTGCAAACTCCACACAGACAGTGACCCGAGCCGGGAATCAAACCCGGGACTGTAAAGCAGCAGTGCTAACCACTGTGCTACCGTGCGGTCCTGACTAATGTCTGCTCCAACACTTTACCTGATAATATTCGTGTGAAGCACCTTGGGAGTTGTTGCTGTGTTAAAGGCACTATGTAAATGTAAGCTGTAAATGTGATCTTTGGGCATCCTGCAACAACTATCAGGTCTACATCTGTATCATCCTATAACATCTGTAGTTCTGCTCTGTTGAGGAAGGGACATGTTTCCTCTGGAATTAACAAAAACTGGGGTCCATTTTACTTGGTGTGTTTCAGTACCTTGGGAGACTTTACTACATTTGAGGTGTCATAGTAATGCATGTTGCTGTTCTGGCATTATTAGAAAACACATGGATGAAACAATACTAATAAGAGCATTTTACATTGCAAAACATTTGAATCAAGAATTGTGCTTTTGGGCAATCCTTTCTGTCTGCGACGGTAGCTCGGTGTAGACAGAATGGGTACCAATTGACTCTGTAATCCTGATTAAGGGGTGAGGGAGTCTGAAAAACCCCACGATAATTTTGTCCAAAGTTGGGGGGGTGGATGGGTGAGGGATAAAGCAAAGAAGAGCATTAACTTCCATGTTCTTTGCCCTTCTTTCTAGTCTCAGCGCCGCGTTACATTTCACCTGCCCGCCGGCTCCCAGGAAAGCTGCAGTGATAGTGGTTTAGGAGACCATGAACCAGTAAGTGGTGGCACGCTGATCTCACACCCTCTCCCTCTGGTTCAGCCGCAGGACGAGTTCTACGAGCAGGCTTCCCCAGACAAGAGGACCGAGGCCGACGGCAACTCTGACCCAAATTCTAGTAAGTGACCACCGTCTTTTTGCTCTCTCTATCTCTCTCTCCTTTCTGGGTGTGAACTGGAAATGTGCCTAACCTTGCCCACGTTGGCTTTCAGAGCTAACCCCCACAGCGCCCTCCACCATCCCAAGGGTCCTGAGTTCAAAGTTTTGAGTCCGATCGCTTTTCTTTTTTTGATTTTTGAATGCGCCCAGAAAACTAATGTGTGTGGAGCTGCTGCTGCAGGTTTTATTGGCTGCAACGCAATATTATTAAACTTTTGTTTCTGCGGAAGCATAAAGACGGTGAGGTGGGTGCTTGGGGGGGGGGGGGGTGGTGGATGGTAATTGATGTTTTATTGCCAAAGTTTAAAGGGAGTGAGACGCCTCTTCCAGCAGAAATGTTTTAACTGCAGACTGTCTGCTTTTCTCCCGAGTTAATGACCCCGCACCATCTCGTTCTCAGAAATCGTACGGTTTGGAGCTGTGTGTGCCTGGAATTTGATTAGCGGCTCATTAAGCAGGGAGTAACGCAGGCAAACCTCCACTCTCTGCTGCAGGAGGAACTAACTCCACTTCTGCGTCTCTCCCAATATTCGCATCATTAAACAGGGTACTGTGCTCCAGATTTGCTCGTTGTGGTGTGTTTTTTTTTCCTTTTGGAACTGTGCTACATTAGATCAACAAGAAAGTACCATAAACATTTTGACTATTTGTATATTTTAGGAAGATACATTGACTTTTGGATACCACTGATTGGTGATTTCTCTTTTATGCTGACACCACTGACTCTGGGGATGGTCTCCTTGCATTGCAATTTTTTTTAATATATGGTGAACTGGCTTTTGCAACCCGATATTTGCTGTTAACTTTTTGGATACTCATTCTGGGCTAAACATGAATAAGCTGTTATGAATCTTGTTCTGGTGTTGCTTTTAATGTATTCATGATTCGTGGTTAAGTCATTAGCAGTAAATGAACCACTTGTTGCCTATCGAGACTTGATTTCAGCTCTTCTGAACTGTCTGGTGCTGATTAAATTTCAAAGTGTGATAGTTTGCAGGTTCTACGCAAATGTAAAGGATTGACCAATGGTCCCCTGCCTTGTACCTCTTGGTAGCATCATTGTTTCACCCCTCTCAGTGAGCTGAAAGTATAGTTTCTGTCTCCATGTCATAATGACACTGAAGGTGTCAGGTTTGATTCCTGATCTGTGGCAAGTTAGCAGATTGCAGTTAGGGGAGCAGGAGCTTGCTTTTCTTCATAAAAATATTTGCCTGAAGCTTCCTGTTCTTTGCCACTGCCATCAGTTTCTGTTGGAACTCCACATGTCATTAGTTTTGATGAAGTCACTAGGTCTCAATGATGTCATTGGTTTCCATGATATCATTGGCCCCCAGTGATGTAATTTGTCCCAGTGATGTCATTGGACCAATAATATCACAGGGATCAATGATATCATGGGTTCCCCAGTGATGTCAGTGGTCCCCAGTGATGTCAGTGGTGAAGTGATACAATTTGTCCCAGTGATGTCAGTGGTTCCCCAGTGATGTCATGATTCCATATAGTCAGTGTCCTAGTGATGTTACTGGTTCCAGTGACATCTTAATTTCAGTGATATCATTAGTCTGGGAGGTGTCATCAGGTCCTTATGTTTGTCAGTGTGAGAGGGATGGGCATGGAATGTGGCATCCTCACTTGATGAGGACTGAGGGGTGAGATGGGCAGAGGGATGCAGCATTCCCATATTAAATGTAAAAATCATAACGAGGTTTCAGGGGCAACAAGATACCCATACAGGTTTTGTTTTGCTTTTAAATGTTTTCTTTTTCTTTCCTTTGTTTAGAAAAGGGAATTTGAATGCGCCTGCTGAGCATTTTAAAATATACTGGCTCAGTGAGATTGGAAATTCCAGGGATCTGCCATCTTTCCTTAAAGTTAACTGTGGCGTATGCGACATTGTAGTAACTGCAAAAGGAAATAAAGGGTACACTTTAGAGAGAAATAGTTTGTTCATAACAATCCACCAAGAGCCAGAGACTCTGCTGCATGAGTGAGTGAGTAAGATTGACCTTGACGTGCCATTTATTTTTGTTTAAACCACTGTTCCCCAATTTGTGTCGTGTCCATAAAATATGTTTCAATTTTTTTTGACAGTTTAAGTGAGCCTTTCATCATTTTTTTCAGCAGTAACAGGATTGTGAGAATTGGAACAGTGATGTTGAGAAACACTGGGCGACATTCTTGAAACCAGGAGAGAATTCACTACTTAAATTTCCTAAAGAAAATGAGGGTTTTCGTGGAGATGTGTTTAAATATTCAGAGGCCACGCCAATACAAAATGAGGTTGGGACCCATCAGGAACGTTTGAGGTTGGAGGGCAGTAATGATTGTATGTTTCAGTGCTGGCACCGACTACTCAACCAAGCAGAGTGTGGGTTGTAAATCAAATGATGAGGAAGGGTCTTCTTCAGATTCTTTCCTCTAACCAAAGTATGGATGCAGTGATGCTCCGGTCACATCCACATATGTACGTAGGGTATAGGAAGAGGAAGTCGCATGATCAATAAGATCATAGCTAAACTCAGAGCATTATAGAATTTCTACAGTGCAGAAGAAGGCCGTTCGGCCCATCGAGTCTGCACTGATAACAATCCACTCAGGCCCTATCCCACATGTTTACCCTGCTGGTCCCCCTGAAAATAAGGGGCAATTTACCATGGCCATTTGACCTAGCCTGCACATCTTTGGACTGTGGGAGGAAACCAGAGCACCCAGAGGAAACCCACGCAGGTATGGGGAGAATATGCAAACTCCACACAGACAGTCACCCAAGGCCGCAACTGAACCCAGGTCCCTGACCCTGTAAAGCAGCAGTGCTAAGCACTGTGCCACCTTGTCGTCCCATGTCAATAGCTCCACTTTTCTGCCTGTCGCCCATAACTCTTGACTCCCTTATAGATCAAAAATCTATCAAATTCGCCCTCAAACATTCAGTGACCCAGGCTTGTTGATGGGAAGAATTCCAAACACTAACAATCCCTTGAGGGAAGAAATTCCTCCTCATCATCTTAAACACGTGGCACAGTGGTTAGCACTGCTGCCTCACAGCTCCTGGGACCTGAGTTCGATTCCCAGCTTCGGTCACTGTCTCCGTGGAGTTTGCATATTCTCCCCATGTCTGCATGGGTTTCCTCCAGGTGCTCTGGTTTCCTCCTACAGTCCAAAGATGTGCGGGTTTGGTGCATTGCCCCTTATTGTTCCGGGATGCATAGGTTAGAGGGATTTAGTGGGGTAAATATATGGGGTTATGGGGATAAGTCCCTTGTGGGATTGTTGTCAGTGCAGACCCAATGGGCTGAATGGCCTCCTTCTGCAGTGTAAGGTATCTATGATTCTATGAAATGGGAAAGCTCTTATTTTGAAACTGTGTCTCCCTCTAATTCTCGAGTCCCGCATAAGGGGAAACGTCCTCTCAGCACTCACCCTGTCAAGCCCCTCAGAATCTGATATATTTCAAAAAGTTCACTACTCATTCTTCTGAACTCCAATGAGAATAGGCCCAAACTACGGAAACTTCCCTCAGATAGAGTAACAGTACTGTAAGCAATTGCCTTACTGTGATTAGGTTTCATTGCGAAGTATGGGGTCATACTTGGTAAGATCTGTTTGAAGGTTTTACAGTTTATTTATTAGTGTCACAAGTAGGCTTACATTAACACTGCAATGAAGTTTCACCCCCTAGATGTCACACTCTGATGCCTGTTCGGGTACACTGAGGGAGAATTTAGCACAGCCAGTGCACCTAACCAGCAGTTCTTTCGGACTGTGGGAGGAAACTGGAGCACCCAGAGGAAACCTACACAGACGTGGGGAGGATGTGCAGGCTCCACACAGACAGTGACCCAAGCCGGGAATTGAAGCTAGGTCTCTGGCGTTGTGAGGCAACAGTGCTAACCACTGTGCCACTGTGTGATCTGGATATTTTCGGAGGTGACTGGCCACAAGTCTGCATCGTTTGGGAGAGTGCCATGGATGTGTCACACATCTGGCTGGTGGCCACCATCAAAAACATTTACCTCTTGCTTGGGTCACCTGCTTCTTCCACTGTTTCAGATGTCACGAATTTATTCCCTCTCAACACTAAACAAAGCAGATGGTACCTTCGTCAGTTTGCCCGTTGGTGTGCCATACCAACTGTTTGGAAGCATAAAGTGAGAGCTCAGGGCCCTATGGGGCATCAATAAACCTTATCCCCATTCAAAGCCAGAATGGACGGCTGGTAATAACACTGTGATGCTATCCCTGTGTTAGACAATTTAGCACCATTTTAAGTGACAAAGTTTACTTGTAATAATAATAAAACCATGTCATAAAACTCCACTCTGCATCCAGTAAAGTCTAATGGATCCAGCCTGGAAGAATTTGATACCAACACCTTGCTGTATTAGAAACACTTCCCATTTTTAAAATTGGCAGATGGAGTATAATGTGGGAAAATGTAAACTTGACCACTTTGGAAGATTACAAAAGCAGTATATTATTTAAATGGAGAGAAATTGAGAAATCTGGTGACACAGAGGGATCTGGGTGTCCTAGCCTTTACATGAATCACAAAAGGTTAGCCCACAGATGCAGCAAGTGATTGGGAAGGTAAATAGGATGCTGAAAATGTTGCAAAGCTTTACTGCAGCTGTTCAAACCTCAGTGAGACCATTCCTGAAATACCGTGTACAATTTCAGTCGCCTTATTTGAGAAAGAGGATAAATGCATTAGAAACAGCTCCGAGAAGGGTCACGTGACTCATTTCTGCGATGGAAGGGGCTTTTCTTACAAAGAATGGTCAAACAGGTTGGGCCTATACTCACTGGAGTTAAGAAGAATAAGAAGTGATCTTACAGAAACATATGAGGTCCTGAGGGGACTTGATCCTAATATACTGAAAGAACATTTCCACTTGTGGGGGAGAGACCAGAACTAGGAGATAAAGTTTAAGAACAAGAGATTTCCCTTCTAAGATAGAGATAAGGAGATTCTTTTTTTTCTCAGCGGGTGGTTAGTCTGTGGAGTTCTGTTCCCCAGAAAGCAGTAAAGACGGGGCCATTCGCTTTATTCGAGGCTGAATTAGATAGATTTCTAAGAGACAAGAGAATCAAAGGTTATCTGGAGCAGAAAGAAACTGGAGTTCAGACATAGCTAGATCAGCCTTGATCTTATTGAATCGCGGAGCAAGCTGGAAGGGCTGAATGGCCTACTCCTGAGCCTAAGTCCTATGACCCTACTACACCCCACCCCATGTACCACTGAAACAATCATTTTGCGATTGGCACATGATCTGACAATGCGAGGACATGCTGGAATTCTTGGACAAATTTCTGGAAATCAGTTGCAGGCTGGAAGCAGAAACAGGCCTGAGAACTGTAGTTGCCGTTAGATGATGGTGGAAAAGTGGGGAATGGAAATGGGATGAAGTTAATCAAATGCACATCATATTCTCTTTAAAGAAAGTTTGGTATTTTACTGTTGCTGATTGATTAAACATTTCAGGTTAGATGTTATATACACGCTGACATTACCAAAAGCAACACTTCAATTACTTCTTTTGCATACCTTGCTATTATTTTAATGGAGGTGTTAGCTCATTTAAAATTAATTGTTTAAGGTGTCCATTAAAGTAATGAAGAGGCAACTTTCCTGCCAGTGTTAAGAATGCGATAACATCATTGTCAGTAATTTTTAGACTGAAGACTCAAACGGTGTTTTTTATTTGACCCTTGCATGAGGTGAAACCCTAAGGTATTGAAACTGTTTTCTGTCTTGCAGTGTACATGTCTTCATCATCTAATAAGTTGTCCAGAGTCTCTACAGGTACCTGTAATACATTTGTAACATGATTTGTTTTGATATGAGAAATATGAACTGAGCCCATCTCAGAGGATTTGTGTTACTTCATGAGCACCAGAAGAAGCCTCTAAGGTTTTGAAAGATCCTCTCTAAGTGCGGGTTGGGGATAGGTAGCACTTTCCCAGTTTGAAAATGTTTTTGAATGCTGGTTTTTAAGTAATAACCCATCTTCCTCTTACCCTGCTCCATGCATTACAAATGCTCACTCTGTTCTCCCATGTCTTCTTTGATTGTTTAGTGTGATTTGTCTGACCTTATTCTCAGTGGTCCATGGGATATGCACTTTATTGCCCATTCCGCATGCCCCTGTGTATGATTGTCTGAAGTTTTGGCTATTGGGGGGGAGGGGGTTAAATTTCACTGGACATGGAGATTCTTGTGTGCCAAGGTGGAGGTGAGGTTGAAAAGCAGGCATTCGAGCATGCTAACATGCATTAAGTTGCAATAACGATATTTAGATTCATCCAATTTTTGGATCAATTAATTTTAAGGGACAACACTGACAGATTGTGGGATGACTTTCTGACATGGCACTGAATGTCAACAGGTTAGGTCCAGGCTTCACCAGATGCTGAGTAGAGTTTCATAACGTTATTCGGGTAAAAGATTCTCAGCAGTAAACCCTGAGGAGTAATATGTTCTGATTGGTGGCAGCCACGGCTGTATCAGAAGTGTGTGGTTTTTAAACCCCGCTCCATGTCGCTAAAGCCCAGAATCCGGGCTGACCCGTAAACGAGGGAGTGCCCCACTATTAAAGCGGCCACCTTTCAAATGAGATATTAAGCTGAGGCCTCCATATGCCCTCTAATTGGGGGCGTGACAGATCTTATGGCCCAGTTTTGAAGAAGAGAGGAACCCTCTCGTTTTGGCCAATGTTTGTTCTTATTACTTTGCTGTTTGTGGAAAAATGCTGACCGCTGATTTTCCTGCCTTGTTTCCTGAATTTGAAGAAGTATTTCACTGGTTTGTGAAGTGTTTTGGGGTGTGCTGAAGACGTAAAAGGCACGATATAAATATTAGCCTTTCCTTCTTTGAATGATTCTGGGTTTTTGCACCAAGTGTCCTTGTGGCCTGTGAGTGAGCCTACCTGATTAATGTCAAAAAGTGACAAACTATAATTGACTATTTAAATGTTGGCTCTGTGTCCATAAACCAGCTTCACAACTGCCAAAGCTTATTTTGCTTAGAAACCTGGCAGCGGGGAAGGAAAGGAACTGTTTGCGCCATCAGTATTGGCTCAGTTGCACCTCAGGTCTATCAAGTGAAAAGGTACTCGTCTAACACACTCATTTTTACTGATGCCTGATATATTTTCTGGCAGAAGTTTGCTAACCAGGGTGAAGGTTTTAGATTTTTTTTTGGTTGCTCCTTCCCCACAGTCAAATTGACTAATTTTCGACTGACTTCCTCAGAACACATTACTTTCAGATTGAAAATTGATTTACTGCTCCTCGAGGGAGAGTTGTTAAATTATCCGAGGACATCAGCATATGATTGCTGTGGCCATACTTTCATTCACATGTACGGGCTTCTCTTTCTAGCCTCGTTTATAGCTCCATGGGGATTGGACTAAGTTCAACTCAAGACTATCCTTTTAGCTTCAATCAAGATCGTACAGGTTGAATCCTAGCATTAATGTGTAGGCTGTGCAAATTGTTTTATTTGATGGGCAATGTTCATTCACACACCCAAATGTCTACGCAGGCTGCTTGTTTTTTTTCAGGGAAATTTTAAGTTTAAGTTTATTTATTAGCATCATAAGTCGCTTACATTAATGCTGCAATGAAATTACTGTGAAAATCCCCTAGTCGCCACACTCTGGCACCTGTTTGGGTACACTGAGGGAGAATTTAGCATGACCAATGCGCCTATACAGCATGCCTTTCAGACTCTGGAAGGAAACCGGAGCACCTGAAGAAAACCCACGCAGACACGGGGAGACTTTGCAAACACCACGTGGGCAGTGATCCAGGTTGGGAATCAAATGGGAAGGACAATGACATTATCTGAGTCAAAGGGGAAAGAGACTCTGGGTGGGATTTTCCTGCTCCGCTCGCCCCAAAACCGGAAAATCCCGCCTGAGGTCAACAGATCTTCACGTAGTCCGTGCCCTGCCCGCTACAATTCCCATGGCGGACGGGACAGGAAAATTTGCCCCACTGTCAGATAGTTGGTGTAGACGTAATGGGTCGAATGGCCTCCTTCTGCACTGTAAGGATTCTATAATTCTGTGAGAAGGCCAAAAAGTGCCACTTGTTGTTACAAACCCGCAACCCCCCTGCCCACCCCTCATTATGATCCCTGTGGCCGGGAGCGATGGAAAAACTCCCCCTTTGAGTCATTGGTTGGAGTGGTCGTTGCAAAGAGTTTATTGTATTGAGGATAATATTCATATTGGGCCTTGTGACATAGAATCATAGAATTCCTACAGTGCAGCAGGAGGGCATTTGGCCCATCGAGTCTATGCCAACCACAATCCCACCCAGAGCCTACTCCCGTAACCACACATATTTACCCTGCTTATCACCCTGAAACTAGAGTCAGTTTAGCCTGGCGAATCAACTGATTGCACACATCTTTGGAGTGTCGGAGGAAACCGGAGCACCCAGAGAAAACCCACGCAGACACAGGGAGAATGTGCAAACTCCACACAGAGGCCAGAAATGAACCTGGATCGGTGGTGCTAACCACTGTGCCACCATGTCATGATTCAGATGCCTACAGTCATATGCATCTCTTGAATCCTGGCTTGTAAAACCCAGGCAACTTGGTTCAATTTGAGATTATACACGCTTTGTTCTGTTTAAGTCACAAAGGACTGGAGAAAGGTTGGCAACCTTCCAGGATAGCCCTGGAGTCTCCAGGAATGAAAGATTTATCTCCAGGGCACTGCTTTGAGCAACAAACTCAACAAGACATTAAAAGATTCCTTTTTTCTTCAGCCTTCTTTGAACACTTTAGTTTAGTAATATTGGAGATGGATAAAAGACTGTTTGATTGGAAGGGTTTGGGGACAAGAGACCATATGGTGAAACTTCCAGGGATACGTCCAGCCAAAGTTGGCAATCCTAGCTTGAAGGATCGAAAAAATGTGTTATTCCTAGTGCTGTTGCTTTTTTAATGAATTAATCCTAAACCAAGCGCTATCTCTGTGCAATAATATTCCCCAATGCTAGAGAAAAGATATAATGCTGACATTTGAAAGTATCTCGGACTTGAAAGTCCAAATTGACGCCAAAGTGATACGAAACTCCCGTTCCCTCATTTTGTTGGCGCATCAGGCTTCACCAATCCATAGCTCCTACACTGTGACAGAATGCTTGGGGTCTGACCTCCCTCTGGCAGAGCAAAGAACCAGGAAGGTTGATCATGTTGTCTTGGTAATGTCACTGGATTAGTCATCCAGAGGGCCAGGCCAAGGCTCCAGAGATACTGGTTCAAATTCCACCACATCAGCTGGTTGAATCTAAACTCAGTTAATAAAATTGTGAGTTGAAACATAAGAAACGTAGAAACTCGAAGCAGCAGTAGATCATTCAGCCCTTCAAACCTGTCCCACCATTCATTATGATCATGGCTGCTCATCAAATCCAATATCCTGATCCCCCTCCCCCTCATATCCTTAATCCTTTGGGGAGGCCGAGTGGTATTATCACTGAACTATTAATCCAGAAACTCAGTTCTGGGGACCTGGGTTCGAATCCTGCCACGGCAGCTGGTGAAATTTGAATTCAATAAAAACATCTGGAACTAAGAATCTACTGATGACCATGAAATCACTGTCGACTGTCAGAAAAATCCATCTGGTTCATTTTGATATCCTTTGGGGAAAGAAATCTGTTGTCCTAACCTAGTCTATCCTACATGTGACTCCAGAGCCACAGCAATGTGGTTGACTCTCAACTGCCCGCGGGCAACGAGGGATGGGCAATAAATGCTGGCCAGCCAGCGATGCTCGTGTCTCATGAACGAATAAAACAAAAACAAGGCTAGTCTCTATAATGGTGACCACGAAATAAGTCTTAAAGTTTATTTATTAGTCACAAGTAAGGTTTACATTAACAATGCAATGAGATTACTGTGAAATTCCCCTAGTCGCCACAGTCCAGCACCTGTTCGGATCACAGCACCTAACCAGCATGTCTTTCAGAATGTGGGAGGAAACCGGAGCACCCGGAGGAAACCCACTTTAACCTTCATGAAACTCCATCTGGTTCACTAATGTAATCTTCAGAAAAGGAAATCTGCCATCATCAATGATATGGCCTCCATGTGACTCCAGATCCACAGTAATGCGGTTGACTCTTAACTGCCCTCTGAAATGACTGAGAAAGCCATTCCATTTCAAGGGCGATTAGAGATGGGCAACAACCGTACAACCTCAGTCCTTTAAAAGAATTATTTATTTTAAAAAGCGCACTAGCTTACTATTGAGCTGCTGGTTGTCTGGCTGAGGAATTATTTTAAACTTTCACAGTGATGCTGCGTGTGTGTTGCTTTTAGAGAAAGAAAACATCTGTGGTTAAGTGTGGAGAACTGTAGATCTCTGGCGGCACACTAGTGCCTTAAAATGGAATGTCATCGAACTGTCTGCCTCAGAGTACAATACTACAGGCTTTCATTTCACTGATCCTTTGAGAGAAAAATATTTCCGGTACATGTGGTAGGACAGCCCCTTGCCTCTTCCAGCTATCCTTGTGATGACCACCATCCAAGATCAGCAGTGCCAGTAAACATAAGGCTTTTGTTCACTCACATTATGCCCAGGGAACGTACAGAGATGCGTAGCCATGGAACACTTCTTGCTTTTGCGTGCAGTGTTTTCAGAACCTGTTACTAGTTGCCGTGTTAAGGGTTAGTCGTGCAGAAGTGCCTTCAAAGGACAGACAAGTTTTTGCAATGTTATTTTTCTCACTGGGGTGCCAGCTACGTTTGCCAAACTTTTGCAATCTTCTGGAGGAAGGCAACACTCAGCTTTAGCATAGTTACATCTCTCACGAGTAACTTAATGGCTTTGGCACGATTTACATGATTCTGTGTGTTTATCAACAAAGAAATGAAAATGGGCAAGTGTTTCAAAACAGAGGACAGGCCGTCTTTAAAGTTGAGTCCATGTTTTTTTTTAAGTAAGAAGCCTCAGAGCACCAGGTTAAAGTTCAGAGCGCTGTTCCTTCATCAGCTTGTGATACCAAATAAACCCGTTGGACTTTAACCTGGTGTTGTGATACTTCTTATTGTGTCCACCCCAGTCCAACGCCGACATCTCCACATCTTGGTTTTTAAGGTAATCAGTTAGTAATTCAGACAGGAACAAAGATGTTGTAAGGGTTGTTTGGTTTTCACAGAAAGGTCAGGAGGCTTGTATTGTTGTACGTAAATTGTTTATCGCTAGTCCATGACTAAATACATATCCACAGTGCAGCCCTGCAAGGGTGCTGTCTTCATGCTGACTCCTTCCGGAATTTACTCCACAGGCAGTCAACTTTCTTGTGACTGTCCACATCATAGTGTGTCTGGGACTCTTCTTCATTCCCACATTAACCCCTACTTTGCCAACTGCGCTTACCCTACAGTAGGGATAGGAATACGCCATCGAACAACACCTTTTCGAGAATCTCACTGCCATTCATGCCAATGGGATTTTCCTGTACATATGGTGGTACAGGCCCTTGCCTCCTCCAGCTAACCTTGTGATGTCCATCATGCAAAATCAGCAATGCCAGTAAACATGAGGCTTTTGTTCACTCACATTATGCCCAGGGAATGTACAGAGATGGGTAGCCAAATTCTCCAACCTCATGCAGCAGGAGCGTGGCGTGAACAGGGCGGTGAGATTGCACCTCTTGTGTTTAAACAGCACATTTGACTTAATAAAATGTCCCAAGGTGCAAAATGTGCTGCTAAACCATTTAAGAAGATATAAGGACAGGGTTATCAAAACATTAATCAAAAAGGTTAGTTCAAAGGCTGAAAATGAAGCAGGATTCCTTCGCTTTGGGCCCAGGCAACTGAAGACGCAGGCACCAGTGTTGGAGTAACTACATTTGGAGATGCTGGCCAAAATGATATAAGCTTTAAGCTTGGATATCTCAGAGGGCATTCTGCATTTTCTTACAGAAATAGAGAGGAGTGCAACCATCTGAGGATTTGAAAATAAAGAATGAGGATTTTAAAATTGAGGCAATCTGTGGCTTGTGCTTGTTAAAATAATGGGGAAGATGATGTCCCAGTGGTATGATTGCTAGATTATTAATCCAGAAACTCTGCAAACGTTCTGGAAACCCGGGTTCATGTCCCGTCACGGCAGATGGTGGAATTTGAATCTGGAATTAAGAATGTACTGGTGACCATGAAACCATTGTCAGAAAAACCCATCTGGTTCACTAATGTCCTTTAGAGAAGGAAATCTGCCGTCCTTGCCTGGTCTAGCCTACAGGGCCACAGCAATGTGGTTGACTCAACTGCTCTCAGGCAACTAGGGATGGGCAATAAATGCTGGCCTGCCAACGATGCCCCCATGTCCCACAAATGAATAAAAAATAGCGTATCTATATGGTAAGTCCATGTGCGCCAGCTTGGTTTTATAACCCATAACTCTTCCCCCTGTTGTGACAAAAAGTCTTAGTTTTTACACCTTCAGTTGCCCTCCCCTCGCAACGCTCTGAAAGAACCACTGAAGGAGTGAGTCCTTGATCAGCAGAATGGAATTAGAGCAGTTAATTGATGTGAAGAGATATATTGTACAGTTTGATGGATCAAGAGCATCTACACTGAAGCTTTCTTTGATTATATGTACATTTTTGAAAAAGGGATTATCCCTTTAATATGCAGTCTGCGTGCAACCCATACCTCGTGGGTTACAATAGTCATCTGTAAAACCCCAACTTGCGGTTTGGAAGTCAAAACTGTAAAAGTGAAAAACAAGCATCCCAAAGAGGGCGGCACGGTGACACAGAAATGAGCATGGCTGCCTCACAGCGCCAGGGACCCGTGTTCAGTTCTGGCCTCGGGTCATTGTCTGTGTGGGGTTTGCACGTTCTCCCTGTGTCTGCGTAGGTTTCCTCCGGGTGCTCCGGTTTCCTCCCACAGTCCAAAGATGCGCAGGTTGTGAATTGGCCATGCGAAATTTGCCCCTTACTGTCAAGGCTGTGAGGAATGGGTTAATAGACCTGCCCAATTAACTCCTAATTTGATGTCAATTATTCAATAAAAGTCACTGATGAAGAGGTCACAGGGGGTACTATTTTGTAAAGTTGGATCAAAGAAATAAAGCTATTTTGTGAAGAATCAGAATCATGTCTGCTTTACTCTCCAGCAACCATGAGGCTCAAACAAGGGGGACTAGCAGGGTAAATACTTATGGTTACGGGGATAGAGCCTGTTGGGATTGTTGACGGTGCAGGCTCGATGGGCTGAATGTCATCCTTCTGCACTGTGAGGATTCTAAAGAATATCTTGTTTTTCTCTTTCAATGGTAGGGAACAGAAACAGATATGTGGTGACATTGATCTGAAAAACGTGCCAGAATGTGGCATTAATCTGCAAGGGGTTAAAGCACAATACTCGCAGAAAAGATGTGAATAGACACAGCTATTTCCCTTCCACTATCGTTCCTTCCTGTAAGGAGCTCAGCAGGTATTGGCATCCCATCTACAGTCTATTCCCTAGTGTCTGATAATCACTTTCATATTTCTTTATGAAAATTGCTGTGAGTGAGTAACTCCATTTATTTGCGATTCTGGCTTGGCAATGTCTTTCATGTGGGCTGAGCAGAGGGCTAGCTGCATTAATAATCTTAATGGAATTCTTTTGACCTGCTGCTTGGAAGTATTTGAAATTCTGTGTGTTTTTTTTATTTTGTTCAGCCGCTTTGAATGTGTGAACTGGTGAATTTGTTCCAGTTAAAGAAATGTTTTACTTGGAACGCGTGCCTTTTATTTAAACTGCAA
This sequence comes from Carcharhinus amblyrhynchos, assembly GCF_965287045.1. Taxonomy (NCBI): domain Eukaryota; kingdom Metazoa; phylum Chordata; class Chondrichthyes; order Carcharhiniformes; family Carcharhinidae; genus Carcharhinus; species Carcharhinus amblyrhynchos. The sequence goes on along the minus strand of NC_137333.1, from coordinate 5,912,565 downwards.
GATTAAATGACATTCTGAATAGTGTGTTATTGCTGGACTATGCCGATCCCAATAATGTATTATTCAGTTAGTCCTCCAATCCTCTGGCAACCCCCCCCCCATCTCCCCCCTACACCCCGCTCCAGCTTTATTCCCATATGTTATTGAACCAGAACAGCTTTTAAAATTCAATGAGTCGCTTGAATGGATTTGCTAATTTCTGCTGATCAAAATAGTCCTTTTCGTCTCTTCTTCCCATCCTCCTTCTCCCCCCACCCCCCCCACCACCCCCCCCCGCGCAAAAATGAATGTGATTTGTATGTTCCCAATACATCTCAGGATGCTCTACACAACATGGGAACAACCTTTGTTTGCACACCAGTCCAGGGCTGTTCCCCACCTGTGCTGTTTGTGCATCCTCGGTGTGACCCTCTGACAGTCAGTGCTAATGTCCTACCTAAATTAATTGCAAGGGAATGTACAAAGTGAGGCTCTATCCATTGGCTCTGTCCTTGCTACCAGCTCCCACTGCACATAAAACTGTGAAACCGTAGAACCATAGAAGGAGGCCATTCAGCCCATCAGCTTTATAATGACTCTTCAAATTGAGCATCTTATGCTAGCTCACCGCCCCCCGACCTTATCCCTGTAACCCCCTGCATTTATTGTGGTCAGTCTTACAGGGGTTTGTCTATCAATTTTCTATATATTTATAAATAATCACTCAATTTCTGTGCAATATACCATCTAAAAGAACACGGTGTTCTGTGTCACATTGCATTGCTATCAGGACAACGTTGGGAGTAATACCCACTGATAGTTTTGCCATGACCTGTTCAATTGGTGAACCTGATGCTTTGTCATGCTTTCATCAACACTGCTCTGTATTCATGTGCCAAGCGACACCAAGTGACCTCCTTGCAGTGAGCAGAGTCGACCATATGGAGACGTGGCCCGGGGCTGCTCTTTCACCAGGCATCTTGTTGAGAATGGCATCAGAAAAGCTGAGCTGAACCCAAATTGTCCACCCTGTTGGCCCGCCAAGGGATGCTCATGGGAATTGCTGATGTTTAAAGTATGAACTCATAAACACAAAATGACGATCATGAAATTGCAGGCAGCAGTCTAATTCAAGCCACGTTGATTTATCGCAAACACTTTTTGTATTGCACAGATCACGTTGTGATCCCAATATTAGCTTAATTTATTAATTTCATCATAAGCCTTCAAATTTCTAAAATTAGATGAAAAGTTTTGTTCCTCAAGATGAGAGAAATTAGTGTGTTAATGAGGTTTCACTTAATTTATGAGTGAATTGGAGATATGACTTTTCTTTACATCCAGGAGTGTATTTAAGACAGAGATAGAGAGGTTTTGATCTCCTTTCCAATCAAAGCCTGTGGGGAGAAGGCAGTTGAGAAACATATCCGCCATCACTGAATTATGCCGCATGGCACAGTTGCACTGCTGTCTCATGGTGCCAGGGACCCGGGTTCAATTCCGGCCTCGGATCACTGTCTGTGTGGAGTTTGCACATTATCCCCGTGTCTGTGTGCGTTTCCTCCAGGTGCTCCAGTTTCCTCCCACAGTCCAAAGATGTACAGGTTAGGTTGATTGGCCATGCTAAATTGACCCTAGTGCCGGAAGTCAGCAGGTCACATATGTGGGTGGGATTGTGATCAGTTCAAACTCTTTGGGCTGAATGGACTCCTTTATTTATCCTGGGATTGATTGATTGATTGATTTTACCCTGGATTGATCCCTCCTGGGATTTAATGGGATTGAGAGTTATAGATAGGCCTGGTAGGTATGAATATGATCGGCGCAACTTGTAGGCCGAAGGGCCTGTTTGTGCTGTAGTGTTCTATGTTCTATGTTCCTTTTGCACTGCACGGATTCAATGAATCTGTGAATGATGGAGCAGACTCAATGGGCTGAATGGCCAAATTCCGCTCCTATATCTTATGGTCTTAAGATCTCATAGTATGTACACTGTTTTGTACACTGCTCTGTGTCTTGCTCTGTCAAAGGCTGTTGGTCATCTGACATTGATCTCTTGCATACAGCATCATGAATGTCATTGTTAAAATAACAGTGGCTCTATAATTAGCACTGCAAAATGTAGCTGTTTTTCCATTTCTTCCATCTAGTGTCTGTTTGCTGTGCCACAGCCATGTGTCTCCAAACCATCTTACTGTTTGTTTGATGCCTTGAACCCATGTCAAATGGGGACAACCCAGAATTCATTGCGCAGCTGAGAGGTCCATCCAATTGGCCGGTGCTGGGCCTAATTTTCTGCACAAAATTCTGAAAATGCAAGTGAAAAGTAAATCCTGTCAGTACAAATCAGGCAATTTCTGGCACTGATTTTTTTCAATCCTGCTGAAAACTAGCAATGGCATAAATGCCACCTCTGAATAAGAGGATGTTTACTTGGAGCATAAACACTGGCGTAGACCTCTTGGGTCAAATGGCCTGTTTTTGCACTGTAAGTTCCATGTCAAGTGATGTTGATATGTTGGCTATCTTGCCAATGGTCCTTGAACTGTTCTTCCCCACTTTCAAGAGAAAATAATTTTCATGGACTAAGAACCTTTTAGCGATCCACTTAAGAGTTACCTGACAGATCTGTGAGGACTTACGGTTAATGAAAAATGGCCTTACACGGAGAGATGGCCACAAATCCTGTTTCTTTTTTCAGCGGTAATGACTTATAAAAGATCCCAAGAGGGGCGGCATGGTGCTTAGCACTGATGCGTCACAACGCCAGGGACACGGGTTCGATTCCCGGCTTGTGTCATTGACTGTGTGGATTCTGCGCGTTCTCCCTGCATCTGCGCGGGCTTCCTCCAGGTACTCCAGTTTCCTCCCATAGTCTGAAAGACATGCAGTTTAAGTGCATTAGCCATGCTAAATTCTCCCTCAGTGTACCCGAACAGGTGCCAGAGTGTGGCAACTAGAGGATTTTCACAGTAACTTCATTTCATAGTTAATGTAAGCCTTCTTGTGATTCATAAATAAATAATACTTAAATCCAGTGGCCATTGAGATCTCTCATTTTTGCCCCACAACTGCCTTTATCTTTTACTCTTTCCCCAGTGATCAACATCATCTACCTATGATTATTATTAATTTGACCACCCACTGATGTATAAAGCTGTGAATCATGTGTTACCCCAGAGCATCATATGCTCTGTTTCTCTATTTTACCATAACAGACAAAAAAAAGACAACACTCATAAAAGTCAAGTAAGAAACAAAAAGCTATTGATGAGGAGAGGAAGGATGTTACAAGCTTCTAAATGCTCCTGCAAGCAACCAGTGACTGTGGTCAATTCTATGCACCGAGCCAGTCTGTAAATACAGTGAAATACTGACTGTGACGGCACAGTGGCTAACACTTGCTTCACAGTGCCAGGGCAACCAGGTTTAATTCCTGGCTTGGGTCACTGTTTGCACATTCTCCTCGTGTCTACATGGGTTTCCTTCAGGTGCTCTGGTTTCCTCCCACAGTCCGAAAGACATACTGGTTAGGTGCACTGGCCATGCTAAGTTACCCCTTAGTGTCCAAAGATGTGTGGGTTAGGTGGATTGGCCATGCTAAATTACCCCTTGGTACCCAAAGATGTGCAGATTAGGTGGATTGGCCATGCTAAATTACCCCTTAGTGTCCAAAGGTGTGCAGGTTAGGTGGATTGGCCATGCTAAATTACTCCTTAGTGTTGGGGGATTATAAGGGTAAATACGTGGGGTTACAGAGATAGAGCCCTGGTGGGATTGTTGTCGGTGAAGGCTTGATGGACCAAGTGGCCTCCTCCTACACTCGAGATTCTATCCAATGTGGAGGAGGTTACACAGATAGGAAAATGCCATGGATGGATTTGAACACAAGGGTGTGAATTTTAAATTTGCTGCGCTGTTTGACGGGGAGCCAGTTTAGGTCAGCGAGCACAGGGATGATGAAATAAGCCAGGAGCAGTCGCAGGCATTGTAAATGGGCTGTTACCAGCTTAACCGCATGGACTGCAGTGCTTAAATTCATGACGTATGCCCTGTTTCGACTCAGAGATTACAGTGACTGTCAGAAAGGTTCCCTGTTTGAGAAGCTCCAATGCACAGCTGTCTGCTTCACTCCAGCAATGTGGGGAATTCAGCCAGTGAGCTCAGATTAAAGGCACAAAAGGCTATCAGATATCCCCCAGGAATTCCTTTCCCCTGCAATCTCCTCACAGCATCTGTAAACATGATATTCATATCCAGCTTTTTGAGCCAGATTCCTGAATGGATACCAGCTCACAATATGAAATTCCAGTGAAATTTTGGCATCATGCATTGACCAATGATGACCATTACAGGATTGCAACAACCTGTATTTAAATAGCACCTTTCATCAAATTATTATTTTGATTTGATTCAATTTATTATTTTCACATGTATTAACATACAGCGAAAAGAATTGTTTCTTGCACGCTACACAGTTTAAGCATACAATTCATAGAGAAGGAAAGGAGAGGGTGAACAATGTAGTGTTACAGCCATAGCTAGGGTGTAGAGAAAGATCAACTTATATATGATAGGTCCATTCAAAAGTCTGATGGCAGCAGGGAAGAAGCTGTTCTTGAGTCGTTTGGTGCGTGACCTCAGACTTTTGTACCTCTTTCCCAACAGAAGAAGATGGAAGTGAGAATGTCCAGGGTGCGTGGTGTTCTTTATTATGCTGGTTGCTTTTCTGAGGCAGAGGGAAGTGTACACAGAGACAATAGATGGGAGGCTGGTTTGCTTGACTGAAGGGCCATTTGGTCCATTGAGTTCATCTCAGATTTCTGTTGAGCATTCCAGTTAATCCCACTCCCCTGTCCTATACCCGTAGACTGCAAATATATGGCCTCCAAACATCAGTCAAATTCCCTTTTTGAAATCAGTTAATTTCCTCTGCTTCCATCACCCGCTTGGTCAGAGAGGTGGGATTGAAGGAGGATAGAGGTTTAGGGAGAGAATTCTAGTGCTTAGATCCTTGGTATCTGAAAGCACGACCAATTATAGTTGAGTGATTGAGATTAGAAGTTTATTTATTAGTCACAAATAGGCTTACATTAACAATACAATGAAGTTACTGTGAAAATTCCCTAGCCGTCACACTCAGGTGCAGTGAGGGAGAATGTAACATGGCCAATACACCTCACCGGCACATCTTTCAAATTGTGGGAGGAAACCGGAGTACGTGGAGGAAATGCATGCAGACACCAGGAGAATGTGCAGATTCCGCACAGACACAAGCTGGGAATCGAACCTAGGACTCTGGTGCTATGAGGAAGCAGTGCTAATTATTGGGGATGTTCAAGAGGTTTGAGTTAGAGAAGTGCCGCAATCTCAGGGGATGACGTTGGGGGAAAGGGATCATGGAATCAGAAAAGATTGCATTTAATCCATGGAGGTATTTGAGAACAGATGTATCGCTCAGAGAGCACAGGGATGATAGATGGATTGCAGTTGCTGTGAGTAAGAACACAGGCTCTCATTTTACACTGGTGGGTGGGAGGGCAAGGAGCCACAATCTTCCCCTTGAGCAGTTGGGAGGGTGGCCCAGGTTTTCTGTGGAAGGTTGCCTTCTCAGATGTCACCACTCAGTTATGGGATTGCGGCCAGTGCTACTGCGGTCAGCCAGGAGGTGTGAGCCATCGAGAGGTGGGGATGCCGTCAGTCTGTAGGGTGTGTGTTTGAGTTGGGGTGATGGGATCTCAGACAGGCAGGTAGGTTATTTTTGAGACAGCGACAATGACAATGAGACTGTCTCATTAACTATCAGCAAATAAAAACAGAAAATGCTGTTAGCATTTAGCATCAGCACTCAGAGAGGGGTAAACAAGGTTAACATCTTTGATCTGCAGCCTTTCATCAGAACTGGAAAAAATTGTTAAATTTAATTATAATGTCACAAGTGGGCTTCCATTAACACTGAAATGAAGTTACTGTGAAAATCCCCTAGTCACCACACTCCAGCGCCTGTTCGCGTACACTGGGAGAGAATTTTGCATGGTCAGTTCACCTAACAAGCACGTCTTTGGACTGTGGAAGGAAACTGGAGTACCTGGAGAAAACCCACACAGATATGGGGAGAACGTGCAGACTCCGCACAGTGACCCGAGGCTGGAATTGCACCCGGGCTCCTGATGCTGTGAGGTAGCAGTGCTAACCACTGTGGCGCCCTCAATTACAAATGTAACCAATTTTAAGCAAGGGTGGTTGCGGGGAGAGGGGTGTAGGGAAATCTGTGACCAGGTGGAAGGCAAAAAGGGTGGCAATGGGACAAAGGGAAGATGTATTGAGAAGGTGTGAACGATAATATCAGAATCATTACCAGGGCTCCGGCTGAAAAGATGATTCTGATTACTAAATCATGAGATGTGCTTGGCCTGAATGGAGCAGGATAAATACATTTGGGAATAAATAGATATATTCACAGGATAATTATGAGATTGACAGAAACAAAGGCAGTGGAATCTGAACGGTCTCCGGAAGAGGGGTACAGGCCCACTAGTGATGACCAGCTGGACTGCAATTGTTAAAGTAGCCTGCTGAAATGTTTACTTACTTTTAAGAGGTTAATTAAAAATACATCAATTGGTGTTATTCTTTAATAATTAATGTTTCAAAAGATCTCTTGCATCAGCAATTAGAATGACACACGTGCCAGATGAATATCTCACTAAATTAGAAGTTTCCTTTGAAGACTGATGTGCCATATACAAAACCCTCTCTCAAACTCTCCTTCACTCACACAGAGACCCCCTCTCACATACACGCACAAATGTCTCACCCACACAAGTGCACATCTCTCACACACACACACACACACACACACGCACAGACCCCTCTCTCTCACACACAAACACACAACTCACCCATACAAATGCACATCTCTCTCACACACAGACCCCTCTCTCTCTCTCTAACAGATGCACACATACACACACATGTACACAAATTAAACATACACCCGCACATCTCACACACACACAGACCCCTCTCTCTCTCACTCACACACACACACAGACACACATCTCACACACACAAATGCACATCTCACACACGCACACACACACACACACACACACACACGGATCTATCTCTCTTACATCTCACCCACACAGATACACATCACACACATATACACACACACATCTCACACACTCACACCTCACAGACACACACATCTCACTCACACACAGGCACATCTCACACAAACACACACACGCACCTAACACACATGCACATACACCACATGAATACACACATATAGATATTTTATCAGGAGGTATTGGATAGAAATTTACTTTCAGTAATGTCTCACATTATTAGGCCATTGATTGCCCCACCTAGCTGATACTAAGTGTCCCTAGTTAAGTGAATTCTGTAAAAGTAGAGACTGAACCAATACGCAGTTTACATTACGGCTCAACATAAATTCATATCCCAGTGTTTGTTGTGCCCAAGAAAATGACAGAACTCAGTGCTACTGTACAGAATGCCTTCCATAATGTCAGGATTCTGTGCCTCAAATAACAAACTCTTTCAAGGACCCTTGCTGGCATAGAACAATGAGAAAATGCAGGATCAATGTCTTTCACTTCTAATTTGTTCAACCCTCGCAGTTGAAGCAGACATAGACCAATCAGTGGTGCTCCCGGTGTAACAGCTAATCGGACATTAAGCACCAGGAGTCGTTGTGACCAGTTCCGATATGGTATTCACTTCTGCATGTCAGCTAAGATGAGCTGAGCCAACAGTGCACCATCTTTGGCTAAAGCTGGCCTCATTGATGCCTTCTGTTCTTGGATTATCTGTCCCCCTAGTGGCCCTTCAAAAAGCATTCCCCATGTTTGAAACCTTTGGAGAATGGATGCCTCAGGCTAACTATTTTCAGTTTCTTTAGATATTTCTTGAAACATTGAAGTGGGTTCATTTGTATTATTTCTCATGAAACAGTAGTGCAGATAATGGCTTGGAATTTTCTAAAAAGAAATTGCAGATCATATCATTGACAAGGGGCCTTATCATTGAATCCCAACAGTGCAGAAAGAGGCCATTTAGCCCATTCAGCCTGCACCGACTCTTTAACAGAAGATCCTCCCAAATCCGCCCCATCCCCATAACTCCAGACATTTACCACTAATTCCCCTAACATCTTGGAACAATAAAGGACGATTTAGCATGGCCAATCACTCTAACCTGCACATTTGGAAACCAGAGCACCTGGAGGAAACCCATGCAGACATGGGGAGAACATGCAAACTTCACACAGACAGTCCGCCAAGGCTGGAATTGAACTGGGCCCCTGGCCCTGTGAAGCTGCAGTGCTAACCACTGTGTCGCCCTTATGATGTGGGTATGCCGGCGTTCTGTGCTTAATATGCTCTGTCTGAGGCCAGAACTCTCCATTCACCTGACGAAGGGACTAACCCCGAAAGCTTGTGAGTCTATTATCAAATAAATCGGTTGGACTAAAACCTGGTGTTGTCAGACTCGCCCTCATGAAACATTATTTATCTATGAGTTGCACTGATGCATTAGAACAAACAATTTATTGACAAATGAAAACTTTGACACATTGTTATGGAATCAACGTAAGTTGTTGGTCACTCCAAGGCCAACTTGAATCCATCTGTAAGAGACAGCCTGACATTCCTTCTCAGGTGGATGTAACATATCCCATGGCACTATTCAATGAGTAATGGGTGAATTTGCCCAGTGTATTGGTCAATGTTTATTCCTTAGTCACCAAAGCAGATTATCTGGTCATTACCACATTGCCATTTGTGGGAGTTTGCTGTGTACAAATTGGCTGCTGTGCCCAGTATATTCCAACAGTGACTGTTGTCGTACGCCTTTTACTGACAGCAGCATGCTGTCGTTTTAAGGGAAGTATGTCATGTCATCCAACCTCAGTTGTATGTTGGCCTGGAGCAGAGCACACACACACAACCCTGCTGCTCTGAAAGCTCCCTGTCCATATGTATTGGTTCACCAGTGCCAAGTATTAATAAATGAACCACACAACATTTTGCATAATCCCTGGTGAATGAATGGTGCCTTTGTATCGTAATAGCATACACCAAAATGACTAGAATAAAAGATATTTTATAGAATAAAAGTATTTTTGTGCATGCCAAAGGGCCTCTTCTGCACTATATGATTTGATGACTCTGTAAATCTCTGGGATGTCCTCAAATTGTGAAATGTGCTATGAAAATGTACATCTTTTTTCTTTTACTTCAGATTATCTAGCTGCCGTTCTATAGGTTAGTTCTACAATTTTCTGTAGATTATGGGCAGAAAGTAGGATCAGGGTATTGAGTTGGATGATCAACCATGATTGTGATGAATGGTGGAGCAGACTCGAAGGGCCAAATGGCCTCCTCCTGCACTCATCTTCTTCTATGTTTCTATGTTCCACAAGTCTCATGATTGCCTTATGTTTGTGTCTGTTTATTCTCTTTTGGTCACCTCAGGCCATGAATACCATTTGATTAAAAAAAAATAGCTCACTAAGCAAGCTCTTCGCTTTTTTTGGGACTGATTTGAACTCAGAGGGTGGGATTTCCTGGCTGCGCTTAACCCCAAAACTGGAAAATTACGCCTGAGGTCAGCGGATCTTTGCATGGCCCATTCCCCTGGCCCGCGACGATTCCTGTGGCAGGTGGGATGGGAAAATCCCCCCCAGAAGCTTACAATAGTTGCACAGGGTTAACTCTCAGACTTTTCCCTTGCTGTTTTGAGGATGCAGAGGAGTTCCATTGGTTTCCACACACAGCGAGAGCTGCAAAGATTGAGAAATGATTTGTTTGGAGGGATTGAACCTGAGAGGTCTACCCCTAGTGATGTGGCACTTCAAATATTAGAGCTTCCATCTCACTATGTCAGATTTCTTTTCTTAAAGCTATCTTATTTTCACTTTGCTTGGGACAGGTACTGAGTGAGCCAGTCAACATTTTCATGATCACATTCAACTTCCACATTCATAGAGTCCCTACTGTGTAGAAGGAGGCCATTCGGTCCATCAAGTTTGTACCAACCACAATCCCACCCAGGCCCTATTCTTGTAACCCCATGTATTCTCCTGCTGATATCCCTGACACTAAGGGTCAATTTAGCATGGCCAATCTACCTAGCCTGTACATCATTGATCTGTAGGGGGAAACTGGAGCAGCGGAGGAAACCCATGCAGACATGGGGAGAATGTGCAAACTCCACACAGACAGTGACACAAGACCGAAAATTGGATCTGGGACCCTGGTGCTGTGAGGCAGCATTGCTAAGTACTGTGCCACCTGTGAAGGTGGCACAAGTTCGCGCTGAGCCTTCACATTATTGTTGGTGACATTTAATGTGCGACTTTCACAAAAGAAGTGTTCTCGTGCGCAGAAATAGCTTGTTCATGAGAAAAAAAACATACTGTGGAAGGAAGGATATTCTCTGTGCTATTTATACAAAAATCATAAACACATTTCGAAAGAACATTTACACATCTATTAATAATGAGCTTTAAAACGATGTACATGTTCAGTATGGAGGCATAAAATTGAGTAAATGAACATGAGAGCAGGGAGGCTAACAGAGAGGTTGGAAAAGCAAATTTGGGAGTCTGAAAGGAGATGCTGGTCACCATGAAGGAACACCAGTCAGGGTTTAGCGCTGTTGCCTCACAGCGCCAGAGACCCCGGTTCAATTCCGGCCTCGGGAAACTGTCCGTGTGGAGTTTGCACATTCTCCCCATGTCTGCATGGGTTTCCTTCAGATGCTTTGGTTTCCTCCCACAAGCCAAAGATTGGTCATGCTAAATTGCCCCTTAGAGCCAGGGAGATGAACAGGGTAAATCCGGGGATCGGGCCTGGTGTTATAGTGTAACTAATGATAACATTGGATCTATTATAATGTAACCAATGGCAAAATGATGTGATCAGCTGACTTATTGACCTGGTATAAGTAGAAAGCATATGGGAATTGTGGGGAGGTTGTATGGCTAGACTGTGGCCCCAAGTATTGAAGTTTCTTTATTAAACCTTTTTCTTGATTTATTTTCTAAAGTTAGTTCTCTTATTGCTTGCAACTCAAGTACCCTTACAAAGCATAAATACCTGGGTGGATCGTTGTCAGTGCAGACTTGATGGGCCGAACGGCCTCCTTCTGCACTGTTGGGATTCTATGATTCTTTACCCAGAGGGTGGTGAGGGACTGGAATGCCCTGCCTGCTGCCGTTGTAAATGCGCCTAGTTTGGGGGTGTTTAAGAGATTGGTGGATAGGTTTATGGACGAAAAGGGATTGGTTTAGATTAGAGGGTCAATGTTTTTTTTTTAAAATAAGACTGGTCGGCGCAACATTGTGGGCCGAAGGGCCTGTTCCGCGCTGTAATGTTCTATGTTCTATGTTCTATGTTCTAAGGGCTAAGACCACTAGGTGACAAAAGTAAAAGGGCTTGTGTTTGAGCATCCAAGAATGGTGGCGATGCTAAAACCATCTGTTTTTGGAGGAAGGTAAAAGTGGGACCTCAGGCTGGCCTGATGAAGATATGGAATCACCATCACTGAAAACAGTATTCAGTCAAGGTAAACATGTCAGCAGATCCACGTGGGCAGCATTCAGAAACCCCAGAAAGCCGGGGATAGAGGCAGCGGTGGCACAAAGCATAATTTCCTTCACAAAGTGGGAATTGGACTGAAAAAGTACAGGGTGACCAATATTAAAACTCTGCTTAAAAAAGAAAATGTTACAGGACTAGAGGTTCTTAGTCTTACCTTGCTTGTGTGCGGGCTTTGAATTTTTAATGGGCAGAGAGTTATGGATTGCGCAGTCATGCTTATTTGGTAGTTGTCTGCAAGGAGAGTTAGGGTAAGTTCCTTTCACGCAGGCTGTTATTCGAACATTGCTGTTGAGGAAGAGAATTTCAAAATGAAATCTGTGAAGTATGAATACAAGAAAGTAGAGTTAAAATACATAGCTCTGTGATTCTGCTGTTCTCCATCTGCGTGCCTATCTTTCAGAGACGGGGAAAAGAGAAAAGATAAGCAGCCAGAAACAGACAGCAAAATTATTACCCAAGCCCCTTCTCTCTCTCTCTCTCTCTCTCTCTCCCTATCTGTCTGTCTGTCTGTCTCTCTCTCTCTCTTCCCTGCCACCCCCCCAACACCACCCACTACCACCCACCACACAGTGTGACAGCAAGATCTTAACAAAGTGACTGGGGCATTCATAGTCCTGGGTTAATAGATCTTTGCAGTAAGATTTACCCTTGGGTACAATGTGCTGATGACTGACTAAACATAACAGCAGAAGATTTGCTATCTTGCTATTTCCATTGAAATTTCGAGAAAGCGTTTATGAAAGGAAGGGTTTGCGAATGTCGTGGAAATGTGATAAAAGGGCCTCCGTCCTGCTGAGCTTACAATGTTTCCACCATTCAGTGAAAAGAGGAGGCCTATCTCTCCCATTCTTTAGCCGTGGTAGCAGTCAATGTAACAGCCACAAGCTGTGTGGCACAGGGCTGCTCACAATGCCTTCCAGCCCTCTTTAAGCTCCTATATTAAAGCAGAGATCTGTACAGCTGTAGTTAGCAGACATTGTCCCATTGTAACCATCTATCCCTCCTGCACACTTCAATCCATTTATTGCAATCAACTTTAGACACTGTGGAGCCCTGACACGACCAGCCCATTGAAGCCGCTGCCTTGTTAACAATACACCCTGGTCCAGCAAGTTGCCGGTTGAATTGCTGGAACACAAAAAAAACAACATGGATCCGTTCAGCAAGGTGGAGTTAGCTCGGATGATATAGATTCTCAGACAAAGGCTTCTCCTGAACTCTGTAGCTTTGTCCTGAGCAAGGCAGGTGATTATTTGCGCCGTAACAACATAGATTGGAAAAAATAAAAGCCTGAATTCGCCCATGGGTTTGTAAGACAAGGAGAAAGGAAATTAAAGATCCTACACTTGTGGTTTATTAATTATTCTCACCATGGCGGAGCTAAAGGATTGTAGCCTTTCAAAGAGAAAGCGATAGGAATTGCGATACCAGCACTTTCCATTTGAACATATTAAAAACTAACAATATATCGAACACGAAGAAACTAATAACAGTAAAACCCAATGGGCAAATCTGATTCATAAATGGGGCCAGAAACACATGTCATTACTTCGTTATTGAAAAGCTGACACTGAGTAAAATTTTTGCCCCAGGTTACAGTGAGTTTAAAGGATTTGTGTCTTGAAAGAAAAATTAGAAGGAACTTCAAGGTCAGGCAAGTAGAAAAGAGCTATTGTGGCTGTTGATGCTTCACTTTCATTACAGAGCCAAGCAGGAGTAGCTTGTGGATTAATGGCTGCAGTGTACGGAGGAGAGCGTCCGAGACACACGTGTGGAGGTAATAGAGTATCCGGGAGAAATGATACAAGCCAGATTGTCCAAAAATGACAAGTTTTGAGCATTTGATAATGCTCGAACGTGACCACTCTTTCAGAGAGCGAGTACAGACCATGGGCGGGATTTTACAGCCTCGCTTGGGTGGGACCGGATATTCCTGCCCAAAGTCAACGGGGATTTCCATTGTCCCGCACCGATTCCATGGCGGGTTCTGGCCCATAAGACCATAAGATAAAGGAGCAAAATTAGGCCATTTGGCCCATCAGGCCTGCTGCACCATTCTATCATGGCTGAAAAGTTTCAGAACCCCGTTCTCCCTCTTTTCCCGTAATCTTTACCAATCAAGAACCTATCTATCTGTATCTCAAATACACTCAATGACCTGGCCTCCAGAGCCTTCTGTGGAAATGAATTCCACAGATTCATCATCCTCTGGCTAATGAAGTTCATTTCATTCTAAAGGGTAATTCCTTTATTCTGAAGCTGTGCCCTCAGATCTTCTACGAATGGAAAGATCTCCCCCATGTCCACTCTATCCAGGCCTTTCAGTATACTGTAAGTTTCAACGAGATCCCCCCCTCATCCGTCTAAACTCCGTCAAGTACAGGAGTACAAGCCCAGTGTCCTCAAATGCTCCTCATGCAGTAGGCCAAATTACCTCCTTCTGTACTGTACATTATTATGATTTGATGACAAAATAGACCCAGGTTTGCACAATAGTAGGCTAACTCTTAACTCCACAAAACCAAGAGGTGGGCTGGGGATCAGGTGGGAGCTTAACATGCAATGGACCTGGACCAGGAATTAAACCCATCATGTGTCAATGGAGATGGCTGAGGAATTCACTTGAGGAAAATGGGTTGGCCATTCAGATATTATGATGAGGCTGTGTTCCTTCATATCAACAGTCTTGCCATTCTTAACCATAGACCTTTGGAAGTTTGGCAGTTTAAAGGGGATGAGAAGAGCTGAAACCAGGAAGTGGTGTACAGTGAAAAGTGCTGTTTCTTGCACATTATATAGACAAAGCATACCATTCATAGAGAAGGAAAGGAGACAGTGCAGAATGTAGTGTTACAGTCATTGCTAGGGTGCAGAGAAAGGTCAACTTAATGTGAGGTAAGTCTGATGGTAGCAGGGAAGAAGCTGTTCTTGATTGAGTTGGTACGTGACCTCAGGCTTTTGAAGGTGGAAGAGAGAATGTCCAGGTATGTGGGGCCCTTAATTATGCTGGCTGCTTTGCCGAGGCAGCAGGAAGTGTAGGCAGAGTCAACGGATGGGAGGCTAGTTTGCGTGATAGATTGGGCTACGTTCACAGCATTTAGCAGTTCCTTGCATTCTTGGGCAGAGCAGGAGCCATACCAAGCTGTGATACAACCAGAAGGAACACTTTCTATGGAGCATCTGTAAAAGTTGGTGAGAGGATTCCAAGTGTAGTCATGGTGCACTCCAATGGAAGCCCATGGTGGTCAAAGCACTCTTGGGCCAGGTATCTGGAGGATGAGGGTAATGCTGCAAGGTAAAAGGAAGGGGTGCTAGGACAAGTAAATAAACAAAACATGGACCTAGCGGAGCAGTAAATGGTGACAGCAAAACCATTACCAACAATTGTCGTCTGAAAAAAAAACTGAGAGCAATGTTTACGATCCCCATCATTTCTGGAATCAGCGTTGAATCCAGAAGGATTTAAATTGCCGAATCGAAGCTCTCTGTTATGTGTTTCGATCCATCGTTAAAATATGTGTGAAACAATCCTTAATGGAACAGATCTAGGGTGTTCACAAGCTGAATACAGAGAAACAGTGGATGTGGAATAGTGTCAAACAATAAAGGCATCTAAGCTATGCTTACATCATGCTTTCTGGAATTCAGAGTACAGTAAAATCTATCTGCACTTTGATAGAAGCTCCTTTCTTTGTAACCTCTCATGTCGGTTAATCAAATCTATCCATCAGGCTTTGAGGCTCTTATTTCCAGTCATGGGTAACAATGTTGATGTCTCTTAGCCATACTTTTCCTTTTCAGTTCCCTCATGCGCGCACAAACATCGAGCATTATCGTTGCTCCTCATTCTCCAAGAAAGGGAATCGCATATTTAGACATAAATTTAAGAAAATAAGAAATGGGGGTGAATTACAGCCCCTCGGGCTTGCTGCATCATTCGATATAGTCACAATTGACCTCCTGTCTCAACTTAACTGTTTGACCTGATCCCCATATCCCTTGATTCCCTGGGAAAGCAAAAATCTATCTATCTCAGTCTATTCAATAATGGAGAATTCCAAGGGTTCACAGCGCTCTGACGTGAAGCTATTTCTCCTCATCTTAGTTCTAAATCATTGAATCCCTGTGGTGCAGAAGGAGGTCATTCGGCCCATCAAGTCTGTGCCGACCCTCAGACAGAGCGTCCCATCCACGCCCTATCCCTGTATCCCCACGTATTCACTTCACTAATCCTCCTAACCTGCACATTTTTCGACTGTGGGAGGAAACTGGAGAACCTGGAGGAAACCCATGCAGACACAGGGAGAACGTGCAAACTCCACAGTCACCCGAGGCTAGAATTGAACCTGGGTCCCTGGCACTGTGAGGCAGCAATGCTAACCACTGTGCTGCCCTGATTATCCCTTATCCTGAGAATATGGCGTCAAGTTCTAGATTGTCTCAATAGTCAATCCTTTCAAACCCCTTCAAAATCCCTTTGTGTGACATGAGGAAGATGTGGTGGAGTGTCACTCTGGGTCATTTTTGTATAAGTGGCTTACCCACTACTTATCTGTTTACTAATGTCTACTCTTTAACCAAACTGAATACTCTGAAATATATTCCCAAGTCAACATGGAGAAACTCAAGCAGAGGAAGGACTTGCTAGTAATCTTTTTAAAAACAGTAGGTCCACCAGATTGATTCCAGGGATGAAAGGGTTGATTTATGAGTAGAGATTAAACAGTTTGGGCTTATCCTTCCTGGAGTTTAGAAGGATGCAGGGGAATTTGATCGAGGTATATAAAATTTAAAAGGGGATTGGAAAGATAAATATAAACCAAATGTTTCTTCTTATGGGGCAATCTAGAACAAGAAGTCACAGGTATAGGTTGAGAGGCGGTAGATTTAAAACTGAGATGAGGAGAAACTACTTCTTGCAGAGAGAAGACATGTCCTCTTTTCTACTTGCTTTGCCTCTTTTTGTTTGGCTCACATCCAACCCTTCTTGCCTCTGGCCCTTATCTTATGGATTGTTGTCTTCTTGTCCCCTAAGTTTTTTTCTTTTTTTGGGAAATTTGTGGAGCTCACTGCACCATAGCACCGTGGAGTCTGAATTGTTGAATAGTTTCAAGTAGGAGATAGATATATTTCTAATAAAAGAAAAGGGAAAGAGGGATATGGGGAACAGGTGGGGAAGTAGATTTGACACCAGCCATGATCTGATTGAATGACAGAGCAGGCTCGAAGGGCTAAATTTGTCAATTTATACTCGTTCCTATGTAGCAAGTAAAGTATGTGAGATGTAACTGAAGAGAGGAAAATGTTAAATGCAATGAGATATTTAAGCAAAACCTAGTGGCGTTGTTAACCTGTCATCAATATTATAGCCAAGCATGTCGAGTGGAAGATGACATGTTGTGAGTATTAATTTAAAAGTGCACAGGCTATGGGAGTAATCTTTGTAGTAATCAGAGTCATTTTGGAAGTATAGGTCATAGTTCACAAATCTACAGGAATTATTTGAAGAGGTAAATAAATCAGTGACTTAGCACATCAGGGAAATAAAATTTTACTGAAATGTTCAGGCAACATCTGATCAGTTTGCACACGTGAGATCTTGAAAGAAGTTTGCGGCTCATGCTCCGAATGACAAATTAACCAGCTGGGAAAGTCCATTAAAAAAGCAAAAGATGTTCATGAATGCAAAACAAAATGTACCGTCTGAGGAGCAGTGACTAATGGAGTTCTGAGGGGATCCGTTCTGGGCCCCCTGCTGTTTATATTATGTTGAAGAAGCATGGAGAAGGATGCTTCAAGTGGCAGTATAATACTTGTTGCCGGCACTAAGCTGATTTGTCAGTTGACTGGTTTAAGAGAGATTGATAGCATGTAAAAGGGATTTGGGCAAATTAAGTGTATGGACCAAGGCACAGAAAATTGATTTCTTTTCTGCTCAATGTATGTTAATGCCCACTGGACTTGGAAATTACGAGCAAAGATAGAAAGTGAGCATGCCGTCCTTTGAAAATATCTAATCGATAATACATTGGTAATTGGAGTCGGACAGAGAGAAGACATGTCCCCTTTTCTACTTGCTTTGCCTCTTATCGTTTGCCTCACCTCCAATGATGTCTTGCCCTTATCTTGTGGCTTGTTGTCTTCTTGCCCCCTAAGCTTTTTTCTTTTTTTTTAATACGTTGGTAACTAGAATAACTGAAATCTAGCTCAGACATTGAGTGAGGAAAAACATTTTGTTTTCAGCTAACTTTCAAGAGACACTTGTGTCTAATGGTTATTTTTAATTGTATGAAAGTTAACCGGTGGTTCACACCTTGTCATAGAGTCATAGAGTCTTAGAGATTTACAGCATGGAAACAGGCCCTTTGGCCCAACTTGTTCATGCTGCCCTTTCAACCCCTAAGCTAGTCCCAACTGCCTGCATTTGGCCCATATCCCCCTATATCCATCTTATCCATGTAACTGTCTAAATGCTTTTTAAAAGACAAAATTGTACCCGCCTCTGCTACTATCTCTGGCAGCTTGTTCCAGACACTCACCACCCTCTATGTGAAAAAAATTGCCCCTGTGGACCCTTTTGTATCTCTCACCTCTCACCTTAGTCTTCTGCCCTCTTCCCCTACCTTTGGGAAAAGATATTGACTATCTAGCTGATATACGCCCCTCATTATTTTATAGACCCCTGTGAATGTACATGAGATTGAAACTGTGGTTGCTGGATGAGCAGTTAATAATTCATAATGTGTAATTCTGTAAATAAATGCTTAGGAATGTGTACAAAGCTAACCTCTGGTTCTCTCCTTCTGCAATATAATGGCACAGATGCAAAGAGTGAGATCTAACTTGAAAGATTCCAAGACCCGTGAGCATCTCAAAGAACAAAACTTGTTTTTGTAAGAGGAGAATGCTAAAACGGCGCATGATTTAAAGTTTTTGAAATCATGGCAGTCATGAATAAAGCAGATGTCTCCAGGGTATTTAATTTGGACTCTTGTGGCTGACCTCAAGCACAAGAATGCAAGCTTTTAAGGTTAATTGGTGATTGCTCACTTGTATGTAGAGATTTGAGCACCCTGAAAGAAAAGTCTATGTTAGTCAAATGAATTTGTTCTGATGGGGATCGTGGGAGGGTGACCAAATGTAAGAACGTAAGAAATAGGAGCAGAAGTACACCATTCGGTCCCTTAAGCCTGCTCCACCGGTAAGTAATATCATGGCTGATCTGATTTAACTAATCTAAATTGCCTTTTCTCATCTGACTGTAGGAATAGAATTCAGAAGGAGGCCATTCATCCCATCAAACCGGCATTGACAACAATCCCACCCAGGTCCTATCCTTGTAACCCCACATATCTACTCTGCTAGTCCCCCTGACACTACAGAGCAATTGTTTCTATCAATGGGGGAAGAGAGGATCAGGATATTGAATTTGATGACCAGCCACGATCATAATGAATGGCGGAGTAGGACTGAAGGGCCAAATGGCTTACTCCTGCTTCTAGTTTCTATGTTTCGAACTTAGCATGGTCAATCAAACTAACCCGCACGTTGTTGGAATGTGGGAGTGAACCAGACCATCCAGAGAAAATCTGTGCACTCATAGGGAGAAGGTGCAAACTCCACACAAGACAGTCACCTGAGGCTGGAATTGAACTCCAGTCCCTGGCGCTGTGAGGCAGCGGTGCTATACACAGTGTCACCATGCTGCCCTCTTTCACATTCTTACAGTGAGTTCTTACATTAAAGAAAATGCCATGGTCACATGCGAACAAATTTCAGAATTTCTGAAAGCTTCTAGCTTGATTTAATTTGATTTGATTTATTATTGTCACATGTATTGGGATACAGTGAAAAGTACTGTTTCTTGTAAGCTATACAGACAAAACATACCGCACATAGAGAAGGAAAAGAGAGAGTGCAGAATGTAGTAATGGAGTCATATTTAGGGTGTAAGAAATTGAATTAGAGAGTTTAAAAGAGCTAGAATGAAGTCTTAGAAGCATAGCACGAGAGTAAAATTTAGAATTAGAAGATGTGCTGCGCACAGCTTGCTTGAAGTCTCCCACTCCGGCACCTTCTTGAGAAAAATAAGCTTTCGCAAAGCCGGAAGGTTTGGGGCTGTACCTGGGCGGTAACAGGGTGAATCAATGCACTTAGAACAGAGCCGATTCCAACATTGTGTTTGTGAATGGCACAGAGCACGTCTGCATTGAGGACAAAAGCAAAGCATTTCAGAACCACCTCGCTATTAAGGAAAAAGCTGTAAAGAATGAGAGTTCTATCAGAGGTCACAGTCTATTGGAGCATGTTAAAGTGATGGAGTACTGTAGTGTTTGAAAGCAGAATGCAAAAGCGTCAGGGAAGTAAATTGCATCGTAGGAGGGGTAGACCATTATAGCAGTAGCTGGAGTTGCTGCTGATTGTTTTTGTAAACCATCTCCACACAAAGGTACATTAAATGGATTGCTTATTTAAATTGTTGAAACAATACTGCCAAATTTATTGATTGCTTCCCTATGGAAAATTAAAGGCATTTAGATGCCTCATTAAATAAATAATGAAGCTTTTTAGAAATTGCCTATTGACCAACCTATTGCAAATGACTGATTGAATTCTGAATGAAAAGCAGCACTGAAAGAATCCTGGAATCTCATTAACGTGAAGGATGAGGATGCTAGGATTTAACTACTCAAGGTTTCACCTACATGTGGATTCATTGAAAAGTATACTTAGTAACCTAAACAGAAGTGTACAATAAATAACCGACTGTGGTTGTTTTATTACTGTGGCATTTCATCAGGCCTGTTCCCTGACACCGTCCATGACTCTAATGATAGATCTGTATGAATATCATTTTTTAAATAGGGAATAGAGAAAATTTGATTTTTTTTTCCTGCGAATGTAAATCACAAGATCAACTGCTGGAGATCCATAGGGCAGAACTGCCATACAAAGAGAGGAAGAAAAGTCCAATGTTTCAGGTGTTGAGTCACCTCTCTCACAGTCACATTAGTTTTTGAAGCATTTAGTCATCTTGGAAAGAAAACAATTCAAAACATAAAGTCAATAACTTGACGTTCCTGTACGACATTTCAGCACATAAAGAGGCCAGACTGGACTGTGTTGCCGTTTATGTTCTACATGAGCCTCCTCCCATCGTTCTTCATCTCATGGAGGGTTTTAGATATGAGGAGAGGTTGGATGAACTCAGATTGCTTTCACTGGAAAGACAGAAACTGATAGAAATCTACACAATTACGAGAGGCATAGAGAGGGCAGATAGTTAAAGGCTATTTCCCAGAGTGGAAGGATTGACTACAAGGGATGCAGATTTAAGATGACAGATGATAAGTTTAGGGGAGACGCGTGGGGAAAGTTTTTCACAAACAGGGTAGTGGAAGCAGGAACGTTAGCAATGTTAAAGGTGTATCTTGATAGACGCATGAAAAGGAGGCGAACAAAGGGATAGAAACTATATATCGGCACAGGCTTGGTGGGCTGAATGGCTTGTTTCTGTGCTGTATTGTTCTTTGTTCATCCTATCAACATATCCATCAATTCCTCTCTACGTCATACTTACCTCAGTTGCCTTAAATGGACCTATGCACTACTCCACATAACAATGAGTTCCACGTTCTCACCATTCTTTGGTTAAGAAAGTTTCTTTCAAATTCCCTATTGGATTTATTAATGTCTTATCTTTCTGACCTCCAGTTTTGGACTCTGAAGCAGTGATTGAAGTTGCAATCTTTGCCACATGCCAGTGGGTGTTAACGTGAAAATACAGCATCCCATGCACCCAAGTCTCCTGATCTTTGACAAGGCATCATAATGGACAGTGCAATTAATTACTGATAGCCCCATTTCCAACCTAAGCTTCTGATTTGTTTTGACTTGATTTATTGTTGTCACATGTATTGTCTGCAGTGAAAAGTATAGTTTCTTGTGCACTGTACAGACAAAGCAAACTCTTCATAGAGAAGGAAGGGAGAGAGTGGAGAATGTAATGTTACAATCATAGCTAGGGTTTAGGGAAAGATCAACTTAATGCGAGGTAGGTCCAAAATAAAGTCTGATGGTAGTAAGGAATGCAGGATGTTTGGACTCACCATTGGGCAGTCAATCCTTTTCAAAATTTTGTTACGGCTTAAGTATTAAAATAGTTACGTAAGGCCAAAATATTTTAGACATGAATACGCTGTTAACACAGTGCTTAGTGATCAGAACAGCTTGAAATTCTTTTAAAACACAAACCTCCCGAATGTTTACTGAGAGCAACACTATGACAGCAGGTAAACAACCAAGCAAAATGACAAATAGAAAGCGGAGTAATGGAATATTGCACACGTGTAAATGCACCAAGAGTGGCATAAGGAAGGAAGACAGCGTAGAATCTCAAGGAGATGCTTGTCGCATCTCAATAACATGAAACCCAACTTTACAAAGGGAACAAACCACCACAAATAGAAACTGACAAGAGCAATTTAGCTGAGGACAGAGAACAAAATACAGCAAATTACAGAGTCTGCCTTCAACCACCAGTCAAACTGTTACAAATAAAGATACAAAACGAACCTGAAGCTGTACAAGTACAAAGCAGGTCAGAGCAGGCTCACCACCCCAACCGCAAGAACAACGATTTGCAATTAGAGAAAGAAAGGCTTGCATTTCTGTAGCACTTGTCATCGCCACTAGACATCTCAAAGCTCTTTTTACAGCCAATGAAATGTCTTTGAAATGTGGCCAGTGTTGCTTGAGGAAATGGAACAACCAATTTGTACACAGCGAACTCCCATAACCAGCAACGTGGTAACGAACGTTCTTTGACGTTGATGGAGAGACAAAGACCAGCCAGGGTAGCACCATTAATGTAAAATACCCCAGTACGTTTCAAAGGGACGTTTTCAGACAAAATTGGACACCGAGCCACAGAAAGATTTTATGAAACATGATCAATAGCCTGTTTAAAGAGTTAAGTTTTATGAATCATACGGAAGGAGGAGAGAGAGCAAAACTGGGACCATAAAAGACTCAAGGCCAGATTTTCGATAGTGAATTTTCACAGTACTCTCATTGCACTGTTAATGTAAGCTTAAAACAAAACAGAAAAAACAGTACAACACAAGAACAGGCCCTTTGGCCCTCCAAGCTGACACCAATCACATTGTCCTATCTAGCCCTACCACTATATCTCTCTATTCTCCGTCTGTTTATGTATCTATCCAGATAAGTCTTAAATGTGGCTAACGTATCTGCCTCAACTACTTAGCAATGCGTTCCAGGCCCCCACGTCCTTCTGTGTAAAAAAAAACTCCCCCGCACATCTCCACGGAACATTTCCCTCCTTAGCTTGAACCTGTGCCCCCTTGTAATTATCATTTCTGCCCTGGGAAAAAGCTTCCAACTCTTCACCCTATCCATACCCCTCATAGTTTTAATAATTCCTACCTGTGACACTAATGAATAAATTTTGAACGTTCACATGAGTTGGGAAATTTCCATCTCGGCAAACTAGCCTCAGTTTAAAACGCCTGGTCGTACGCAATTTTTTTTTTTGCAGGTGTGATATGGAGTTGGGCTGGCCAGAAGTGGCCAGAGGGCAGCTAATTGCTGAGGTAGGCTGGTTAGAAGGACCCAACTCTGTTCTCAAGGACTTTGTCCCAGTTGTAAAAGCATCTGGGCTCTCCAGCCTTCACCTCTGACACCTCCTTACCCTACCCACTCCGCACAGCCCCTCTAAGATTCATAAAAGGGATGAATTCTGTGGGAGCCTGGTTTTCATGGCTGGAGAGAATTGTTGATGTTGCTTGATTGACAACTTCTTGCGATTGTAGGAAGGCACTTTTCTGTGATCTCTTTCATCAGTGTCTCCGATTTCCTCCCACATTCCAAAGTTAAGTTGATCGGTCATGGTAAATTACCCCTTAGTGTCAGACAGACGAGCAGGGTAAATGCATGTGGTTACAGGGATAGGGTCTGGATGGGATTATTGTTAGTTCAGGTTCGATGGGTCAAATGGCCTCCTTCCGCACAGTAGGGATTCTATGATTCGATGACACTGTGAAAATCCAGGCATTTATTTTTTAATATTATTATTTTTTTTAATAATACTCAACCCCTTGTGTAAGCTTTGTGACACTTCCTTTTCCTAAGCACTCTGGAGCATCTACATTAAAGGTGATATGTAAATGCAAGGTGTTGTATTGTTTGCTGCCTTTCGAACCATTCCTTCATTCAATCTTAGATGTTTTTCTTACAACAGTGTTAATTGTCCGCTGCGTGACAAAATAAAAAAAACTCTGTGTGCTTTATTATGACATGTTGCTTTTTAAGAAAACACTTCAATAGAAAAGTACAATTAAGCTGCAGCGAAAGCTGCTTAATCGATCACCGTGTTTACAGTTGAAAACTCAGACAAGTTATCGGAGTAATGTGATGTAGTTAATGATAGATGTGGGTCATGACTGGTTGCGGGGGGGGAATCAGTGACATTGGTTGACAATGTAAAATGTTTTTAGTCGTGTGCTTAGAAACAGTCATCGCAGAATTAATTTCCCCACAGTAGATGCCTGCTCCTTTAACAATTCCCAACTAGTTTCTTTGCAATTTGTTGGCACGAGCAAATGATTTAATAACTGCACAGATCAGATAATGCCTCTGTAATGTGCAGGAAAAGAATGTGCGAACTTGGCAACCACGTCAACGCAGCTTGAAAGCAATTTATTGAAATTTTTCATAGCAGTTCCACTGTCGCCAGATAATAATATAAAAGGGAACAAAAATACAGCAGTGTCCGCTGTTTGTTGGAGCACTTCAGCGGATGCCATATAGTCAGTATGTACATGTGCAAAATCCCCATCTGTGAGCCAGAGTTGCAGGGACGTGATGGAGTCTCTTGTGGATTATTTAGCTGGACAGTAAAGATTTGCCAGCATCACAGCAATGTTGACATACTCTCAAAACAGGGAAATTAATGATGATACTGTTGTGCCAATAATACAGCCCAAACCGGCATCCGTAACTTCAAATGATGAAAGCCTGTGATTAATGCGGTCCTTAATTTCTTTTGACTTGATCTGCTGTTTCACCTCATTAATCAGCTAACCTTGGAAACCGTAGGATTTGGTATTTTTCAGACCCTAGTGATGATGGTTGTCTTCTTAAAATTGAAGTCACTTTAGAAAGTTTGGATTGTGGACAGTGGAAAGAAACAATTTTTAAAAATTCATTCTTATGTGATATGGGCATCGCTGTTTGGGCCAACATTTATTGCCCATTTCTAAATGCCCTCCATTTCAAAGGCCAGCTGAGAGTCAACCACATTGCTTTGGATCTGGAGTCACAGGTAGGCCAGGCCAAGCAAGTACAGAGGATTTCCTTCCCCAAAGGACATTGATGAACCAGTTGGGGTTTTTTTTCTCAATAATTGACAATAATTTCAAGGTCATCATTAGACTTTTAATTCTAGATATTGTATTGAGTTCAAATTTCACCATCTGCCATGGTGGGATTCAAACCTGAGATCCCAGAGCATTACCCTAGGTTAGTCCAGTGATAATACCACTACAGCACTGCCTCCCCCTTGGTTCAGTGAGTTGACCATCACTGATAGGGTTGTCATCCTGAAGTGCTTACACTTCATCATGTAAGACCATAAGACATAGGAGCAGAATTAGGCCTCTTGGCCCATTGAGTCTGCTCCACCATTCAATCATGGCTGATATTTTTCTCAAGCCCATTCTCTGTTTTTTCCCCATAACCCCTGATCCCCTTATTAGTCAAGAACCTATCTATCTCCGTCTTAAAGATACTCAATGACCTGGCCTCCGCAGCCTTCTGCAGCAAAGAGTTCCACAGATTCACCACTCTCTGGCTGAAGAAATTCCTCCTCATCTCTGTTTTAAAGGTTCATCCCTTTAGCCTGATGTTGCGCCCTCTGGTTCTAGTTTTTCCTATTAGTGGAAACATCCTCTCCATGTCCACTCTATCCAGGCCTCGCAGTATCCTGCAAGTTTTAATAAGATCTCACCTCATCCTTTTAAACTCTAACAAGTACAGACCCAGAGTCGTCAACCTTTCTTCATATGACAAGCTCTTATTCCAGAGATCATTCTTGTGAACCTCCTCTGAACCACTTCCATGGCCAGCATATCTTTCCTTAGACATGGGGCCCAAAACTACTCACAATACTGCAAATGTGGTCTACCGGAGCCTTATACAGCTTCAGAAGTACATCCCTCCTCTTGTATTCTAGCCCTCTCGACATGAATGCTAAGATTGCATTTGCCTTCCTAACTGCCGACTGAACCCGCACGTTAACCTTAAGAGAATCTTGAACAATGATTCCCAAGTCCCTTTGCGTTTTCTAAGAATTTCCCCATTTAGGAAATAGTCCATGCCTCCATTCCTCCTTCCAAAGTGCATAACCTCATATTTTCCACACTGTATTTCATCTGCCACTGTATGATTCCCAAGTGCTGTGTTCACTGACATGTAATGAATGATTCCCTCAATCTCTTACTTTCAAATCCTTCCAGGGTCTCACCACTCGCTATCACTGTAATCTCCTACAGAGCTGCAGTTTCTCTTTGCTACTCCAATCCTGGCCTCTAGTATATCACTAATTTTTTAACATTTCATCAGTCTTTGGCTGCCAATGTCCTAACCTCCAAGAATTCCAATTCCACCCTAAGCATTATCATCCAACTTGAAGATGCACCTTAAAACCTACCCCACTCTTGCCCTAATTTCTCGTTATGTGGCTTTGTGTCAAATATTGTTTGATGACTGTCTGTGAATTGCTGTAGTAGATTTGCTGTACAATTTTAAAAAAGATTATTCATGGAACTTAGGCCAGCATTTTATTGTTGATTGCTCATCTTGAACTGAGTGGCTTGTCACACCATTTCAGAGGGCATTTGAGAGTCAACCACATTGCTGTGGATCTGGATTCAAGCGCAAGGCCAGACCTGGCAAGGACAGCAGGTTTCCTTCCCTAAAGCAGATGGATTTCCTTGATTTGATTTATTATTGCCACATGTATTAACATACAGTGAAAAGCATTGTTTCTTGCACACTGTACAGACAAAGCATACTGTTCGTAGAGAAGGAAATGAGAGAGTGCAGAATGTAGTGTTGCAGTAATAGCTAGGGTGATTAGACTGGACTATTAATTGCAGATTTTTATTGAATTCAAATTTCACCATTGGTGGGATTCGAACCCAGGTCCCCGGACTGTTACTCTGGCTCTCTGGATTACTAGTCAAGTGATAGTACCGTTATACCACCACCTCATATTGTAAACTTGTATTGATGCAATAGAATTAGTTATTTGAATGGGGAACCAAATTTAAATTGACTTTCTTTGGTTCCTGTTGGCTCAGATTTTGCTGTGGTAATGATGGAAAGTTGTCAATGTTTCCCATCATTCATAGAACATAGAACATTACAGCGCAGAACACGCCCTTCGGCCCACGATATTGCGCCAACCAGTTAAAAAACAATGACCCACTAACCTAAACCAATCCCTTTTCGTCCATAAACCTATCCACAGATCTCTTAAACGCCCCCAAACTAGGCGCATTTACAACCTCAGCAGGCAGGGCATTCCAATCCCTCACCACCCTCTGGGTAAAGAACGTACCCCTGACATCCGTCCTATAACTACCCCCCCTTAATTTAAAGCCATGCCCCCTCGTGCTAGCTTTCTCCATCCGAGGAAAAAGGCTATCACTGTCCACCCTATCTAAACCTCTAATCATCTTATATGTTTCAATAAGATCCCCTCTTAGCTGCCTTCGTTCCAGCGAAAACAACCCCAAATCCCTCAGTCTCTCCTCATAGGACCTCCCCTCCATACCAGGCAACATCCTGGTAAACCTCCTCTGCACCCTCCCACATCCTTCCTGTAATGTGGAGTACCAGAACCGTACTCCAAGTGCGGCTGCACCAGAGTTGTGTACAGTTGCAACATGACGCTGCGACTCCTAAATTCAATCCCCCTACCAATGAACGCCAAGACACCGTATGCCTTCTTAACAACCCTATCTACTTGATTCCCAACTTTCAGGGATCTATGTACACGTACACCTAGATCCCTCTATTCAAAGTCCTCCCGTTAGCCCTATACTCAACACATCTGTTATTCCTACCAAAGTGAATTACCTCACACTTTTCCGCATTAAACTCCATCTGCCACCTCTCGGCCCAGCGCTGCAACCTGTCCAAGTCTTCCTGCAAACTATGACACCCTTCCTCACAATCTACCACACCCCCGACTTTGGTGTCATCAGCAAATTTACTAATCCACCCAACTATACCTTCATCCAGATCATTAATAAAAATTACAAACAGCAGTGGCCCCAAAACAGATCCCTGAGGCACAGCACTCGTAACCGAACTCCATGACGAATATTTACCATCAACCACCACCCTCTGTCTCCTATCTGCTAGCCAATTCCTGATCCAATTTCCTAGATTACCCTCAATCCCATACATCTGCATTTTCTGCAGAAGCCTACCATGGTGAACCTTATCAAACGCCTTACTAAAATCCATATATACCACGTCAACTGCCTTACCCCCATCCACCTCTTTGGTCACCTTCTCAAAAAACTCAATAAGGTTAGTAAGGCACGACCTACCCGCTACAAAACCATGCTGACTATCTCCAATCAATTCATTACTCTCCAAATAACTATAAATCCTATCCCTAATAATTTTTTCTAAAACCTTGCCCACAACAGAAGTGAGACTCACCGGTCTATAATTCCCGGGGAAGTCTCTGTTCCCCTTCTTAAACAATGGGACAACATTCGCTAACCTCCAATATTCCGGTACTATACCAGAGGCCAACGACGACCTGAAGATCAGAGCCAGAGGCTCTGCAATCACTTCTCTTGCCTCCCAGAGAATCCTAGGGTAAATCCCATCCAGACCAGGGGACTTATCTATTCCACCACTAAGTTTGACAGCCAACTCTGGGCTCTGTACAGGCACAAAATAACATGGAAATCCAGAGTTTCTGACAAGAATTCTACACTTCTACACTGTTGAGCAACAATCAGACACAAGTCAATGGACCACAACTGGATTGAAGAGAACCTCCGTTCTTACACAGTTATTCTCAGTGTAAAAATACTTGGTTGAGGATTTTCAACAAGCATACCAATTTTGTAATTACATTTGGTCACTGTCACATGCCCTGAGAAGCAAATTTCATATCAAAACGCACGACCTCTATCATCTAGAAGGACAAGAGTAGAAGATATATGGGAACACCACCTCCTGCAAGTTCCCCTCCAAGCCACTAGCCATCCTGACTTGGAAATATATCAGCTGTTCCTTTGCAGTCACTGGATTAAAATCCTGAAATTCCCTCTCTAACAGCACTGTAGGGCAACCCACAAGCATGTGGACTGCTGAGATTCAAGAAGGCAGCTCACCGCCACCTTCCCAAGAGCAAACCAGGGATAGGCAAGAAATGTTGGCCCAGCCAGCGACACCCATGTCCCACGAATGAATAAGAAACAAGTGGAATGTTAAAATTCTCCAGAATTATGTTAAGAAAATCTGCATTAAGAAGTTATTTATTTATTCAAAAAAAAGGTTTGTCGATCTTCATTTTAGCCTCTATGTTCACCCAGTCACAATCGTTTAGTTTGCTGCCTGAAAAGTTAAAGTGATTGGTATTTTGTATCTTTAACTCTGTGATTTGCTGTGTTTGAACACTTTGATGTGATAGGCTGCTTGATAACCTCATTGCTGTTAGATGCTTGGAGAGCCCCTTGCTTTGACTGGGAAAAGGGGAAATCCATGCCCCTAGAGATTGGCAGCTTTCCTGAAGGGCAGCACCAAGTGACGCTGATCACAAACTTTGGGTCAAAAGGTTAAAACGACAGTCATTGTGTCAGATGTCACTGCGGCTGGTAATGGGTCAATGCAGCCATTCAACATGAATGCAAGCACTTAATGGTTCTGAATGTACGTCATGGAGTGCCGTGATGTAATGACAAACAAGGTAACAATGCAGTCCATTAAACTTGCGTCTCAGGAATCCATACCATGTGCTCTTTTCCCCAAGCAAGATGTAAGGTTAGAAAACAAGGCAGTGATTGAAAACTCAATAAAGGATTAAAAATACATCATCTGTCTATTATTGCCTTCTGATTCTCTTAGTAGCGTCACAACTGACATCTGCGCAAATGAGTAAGATGAGAAGCCAGCTTTTTTGAATGGAAAGCCCCTTGGGATGTTTTACCAAATTAAAGGCATAGTATGGATTGATCCAAGTTGCTGTTTCTGTGAATGATTCATTTTTTATCTGATATTTTCTGAGCAGGAGTGCAATGTTTTGTATTCATTCAGGGGACATGGGCGTCACTGGCAGGCTGGAATTTATTGCTCACCTCCAGTTGCCCTTGGAGGGCAGCTGAGAGTCAACCATATTGCTGTGGCACAGGAGTCACATGTAGGCCAGACCAGGTAAGGATGGCAGATTTCCTTCCCTAAAGGGTATTAATGAAGGAAATCTGCCGTTCTTACCTGGTAAGGTAATTATTAGGGAAATCAATTATTATTGAACACTGTTCCATCATTGTGGGTTGCGTTTGACATTGGGGTATCATGTTTCTTCTGGAGCCTTAGGTTTGGATTCAGCCTGAATTGATGCCAAAGAGTCATAGTTACATAGTAGGAGACCATTTGGCCCATCAGATCCTTGCGGTCTCTCAGTAGAGGTTTGATAGGATGAACATCTTCTTTGCTGTGCCACTGGCAAGGGCGTCAAGCATAGCTGCTTTGGAGATGTTGACACAGTTCCTGGTTGCCAGAAGTTCATAAAACAAAACTTCCCACAATTTGGTGCTAAGCAACATTAAATTGACAATGCAAATCATAAGCCACAAGGGTGACTGGTGCAGAAAATGCCAGCAGTGTTTTGCTAGCAACAAAATAAATCATGCGTTTGAAATTCAGCTACAATAATTGATAGCTACCATCTTAACTTCCGCAAGGAAGCCACTTGATCTTTGCAAATGATTTTTCTTTCCATTCCGCGCAGGCGGAAAGCAGATGAAAATGGTGTCCACAGTAGTTAAACTGCGGAAGGTTAAATTCTCCACCTTGGCTATGCACACGCTTGTGAAACAGTTCACAAGGTTACAAAGAATATACCTGGCCATGAAACCCAAAATGCCCCCTAGTGAGGGTCACCGACGTGGCTGGAACCTCATTGCTGCAAAAGTCGACAAAATGTCCAAAGTAGCTCGAACAGCCGAGGACTGTCGAAAGCGCATCAGTGGCTTGAGACTTGGCGCTCGACAGAAAGTCGTTTTTAACAAAACGAGAGGTACAGTCCAACACACAGCTGTGGCAAAAGAGAAAGTCCTAACATGGGAGGAAGAAAAAGTGGCCCCGATAGTCCACCTTGTGGAACATGGACCTGATGCGTCCTCTGACTCCAGTGATTCTGGTGAGTGTTGCATTGTTTTGTCAAACCATCATTGCTTACCTCAGATATTGCAGTCTCAACTATTACCATTAAGCATGCATTTGCAATGATTACGTGTGCCATTCCTTCAAAGCATATGTAACTGCCCTTGCTCTATCATCAATTGCCAGCTTTCTTGTATGCAAAATTTGTGCAAAGCCTTATTGCGATCTAACCTGAGGTTTATGCATGATCCATCATCAGTTAAGCCAGATCTCTATCTTTTTATCTCCCCAGATGAATGTTGCACTTCAAAACTCTTGAGACCCGAACAACAGCACACCACTGTCACCTTGGAGGAGGAGAAGGTGTCAACTCAATGTCAAGGGCCTGCAGTGGCTGTGGAAGGTGCAGACAGCGACAAGGTACAACCAGGTTCATGTGGGGAACATAAAGAAGACTGCACAGGTGGGCAATGGAAAGCAACACCTTATATGAAAGTGCCCTCCTCAGAGCAATCCGAGCAAAGTGGGGCACACCAGACAGAGGCGATTGGTGCTGTCAATTCCTCTATGCCATCACACTCCCATAACGCTAATGGCGGGGAGCTTTGCCCCATATGTCGCAGGTTAGATACGCTTGTGAGCACTGTGCAGCGTGGGTTCAACCACATGCATAGGGACATCAATACATTGCAGAACGCTTCACAGTATCGTGGTGCCCGGTTGTCCCAGAATGTCATGTCTCTGGTTGGTGCAATGCACACCCTTGTGAGACTCCATCATTTTTCCACCTTGCCACGCAGAGATGTGGCTATCCAGACCTCCATTGTGCTGACTGGAAGGCCACTGGGGGAGAATGTCGGGGCAGCATCCAGTAACACCACAACTAGACCGAGTGACAATGTCACCATACTCAATGGTACCCAGCCTACCTCCAGTGACACTGTAATGACATCCAGTGGCACCAGAGTTGCATCCAGTGACACAGGGGTTGCACCCAGTGACACTGTGATTGAAGTATCACTTGATGCAGATGGTGATTCTGCAGAGAGTATGTCTATTGAAGAATCATCTCAACTTTCCTCAGACAGTGATTGGTAAAGTCAGTAAAAACATAGAGCAAACGTAGCTGGAATTGACTATTTTGAATTTAACGACTTGACTTTCTTACAATTAGATTTGAAGTTATATATTTGACTTTGGTAGCTCTACTAATTTATACAGTGGCAGATTAGCTTGAAATAGTTCCTGCATGCAAGTATTTACCATGGGTATTAATGTAGGGTTAGCAGTTTTGTAATTATTGCAATGTCAGTTAAAATGCGTATAATCTCAGATGCAAACACTTGTTTTCAGCTGTCTGTCTTGTTTGGAGTTCTTTGTAAATGTTTTCCATTTCCATAATTACGAATGTTGTTTGTAATAAAAAAAACATTATCCACCCGCTATCATGATCTGTGTTGCGTTGTCGTTGTTTGGACTGGATGTTTTGTACTTCTCTTTTCATCTTTCATAGTTACCTGTGTTGTGTGGAATAAACATTTTCTATCAGTCATTGTTTGTCCTGTGTCTGCTTTTCACACCCATGGTGCCTCTCCCTTGCTTTTCCATTTCCTCCAAGTTTTATCCGTGATCCTCAACTTGGCAGAGCAGTCAGAGGCAGAGAATTATCTGTGGTTGTCTTTCACCCGCTGTCGCGTGCCTCATGTTATTAGCGAAGCATGATGTTTGGATTTCACCATTTCACAGATACATTATTTTTCATGACCATTAGTTTGCAGAAGCATGTTTTGAGATGATTCTGCGCAGTGCATAACAAAGAAAATCACCATGATTTAAAGTAAGACATTTTGGAATGCAGTGACTGCTTTGCTGGATAAATACATATAAAATTTATAAGCAAAACCATTTCTTTCTTCTGGGTTGTAGGCAATACATTTTGCATCTCTTCTTTGTAGATTTAATGCCCCAGTTATTTTATTGGAGTGAACAGTTTTTCAGTACCCCCCAAAGCAAGACTTGTCATGGGAGTGAGGAGTTCCAAGTGTCTGGTACTGTTTATCCCCAGAAAATAAGTTTTATGTTTATTTATTAGTGTCACAAGTACATTAACAGTGCAATGAAGTTACTGTGAAAATCTCCTAGTAGCCACACTCCGGTGCCTGTTTGGGTGCACTGAGAGAAAAATTAGCGTGGCCAATGTACCCAACCAGCACGTCTTTTGGACTGCGGGAGGAAACCAGAGCATCCAGGGGAAGCCCACACAGAAACCAGGGAGAACATTCAAACGCCACACAGATGGTGATCCAAGACGGGAATCGTACCCAGGTCCCTGCCGCTGTAAAAATCCCCTAATTGCCACACTCCGGCGCCTGTTTGGGTACACTGATGGAGAATTTGGCACGGCCAATGCACCCAACCAGCATATCTTTTGGATTATTAGAGGAAACCAGAGCATCCGGAGGAAGCCCACGCAGTCACGGGGAGAACATTCAAGTTCCACACAATGACCCAGGATGGGAATCAAATCCAGGTTCCTGGCGCTGTGAGGCAGCAATGATTACCACTGTTCCACCTTGCCTTTCCAATGTACTGTAGGCTTTATATTCTACATATATAAACTTAAAGAAAACAACTCATTCTGCAATCTACATTATCTCTCCATTCCAGGAAAAATTTTACAAGCAGTTTTCATAGGTGTTGACAGAGTTGCCGAAGTTCATTTTGTTTTGCAAGTTTTGGCCTCCGTGTTACAAAATGCGTATTGTGTTACTAAAAGTGGCGTAGAAAATCAGGAAATGCTCAAATACATTGAGGCTTTTTCCTCCAAAAATGAGAAGGCTGAGAGGTGACATAATAATAGGACTGCATGGTGGCACAGTGGGGGCGGCACAGTGACATTGCGATCAGCACTGCACTGCCTCACAACGCCAGCGAGCTACGTTCGATTCCTGGCTTGGGATGGTGTCTGTGCAGTGTCTGCACGTTCTCCCTGTGTCTGCATGATTTTCCTCTGGGTGCTCCGGTTTCCTCCCACACTCTGAAAGACGTGCTGGTTAGATGCATTGGCTCTCAGTGTACCTGAACAGGCACCGGAGTGTGGCAACTAGGGGATTTTCATAGCTGCTTCATTGCTGTTTTAATGTTAGCCTACTTGCGACACTAATAAATAAATTTAAAACTTAAATAAGGAACACAGGAAAAATTTTCTGGGAGTGGGGAGAATGCGGCACTTTTGACCAAGTGAAGTGGGTGAGGTAAGTATCCTAGATCTCTGGAAAAGGAGCTGGAAAAGTGCATAAGGAAGGATGTACAGATTGGATGAAACAAAATCCTAACAGGATTAGACAGGGTAGATGCAGGAAGGATATTCCCCATGGTGGGGAGTCCAGAACCAACAATCACAGTCTGAGCTTTTGGGGTGGACCATTTTAGATTGAGGTAAGGAGAAATTTCTTCACCCAAAGAGTGGTGAGCCTGTGGAATTCATTATCACAGGAAGTAGTTGATGCCTAAACATTGAATGCATTCAAGAGGTGGCTGGATGTAGCAATTGGGGCGAATGGGATCAAAGGTTATGGGGAGAAAACAGGATTAGGCTATTGAGTTGCACAATTAGCATGATCATAATGAATGACAGAGCAGGCTCGAAGGGCCAAATGGTCTTATCTTGCTCCTATCTTCTATGTCTATGTCTATGTCTAAGTAGGGTAATTGGTGCATAAATAGGATATAGACTAGATGTACCAACTAGTCTATTTCAATGGAGTAAATTCTGTATACTTCAATACAAATGCACATCACCGTCTTCCCCAACAGTTTAACAACTGATAGCAACTAGACTGGCTGCCACTTCTACCTTCACCACTAAAAAGACCCAATTTACGCTGCTTGGTGCCATATAGACTCTGCATCTGGAAAAAGGCTTCAATTCCTGATTGGAATAGGTTATTCCCAAACAGCTGGTTAGTTTGGTGATTTTGAGACTAACTCAAAAGGCTTTTCCATGGCAACACCTCCGCCAATCAGAGTTGATTCGCGTGCCAAACAACACCCTCTCCTCCTGTAGCATCAACTATTGTTCTCTTTGAGGCCATGTGATTCTGTTCTGATGAGTGCAAGATGAAAAACTTCAACAAAATGGGTGGGATTTTCCAGCCGCGGTCACCCCAGAACCGGAAAATTCCACCCGAGATCAATGGACCATTGCATGGTCTGCCCCAACAGCCACAACGATTCCCGTGATGAGTGGGATGGGAAAATTCCCTCCGTTGTGTCTCTTTTCTCAGCGATACTCACCTTCTTGTGAGACCAAATGACTATCAGTCTTTCAGGTTTGCAATATGCACAACATGCTTGTTGGTAACACAGTTGACGTATTAATGTGCATCCCTGACAGACTTTTGGCAGTTCATAACAAACTCTTTGTCATTCAGTTTGAAGGATAGGGAATCGGCGTACCTGTAATGTTCAATAGCAGTTCAGTAATTTGTACTTTCACAGTGCTTTTAATGTAATAAAACATGTCATCTCGGGCATTTAGGAATGGGCAATAAATGCTGGCCAGCCAGCGATGTCCATGTGCCACAAGTGAATGAAGATATAGGCTAGAATTGGAGGGACATAAGCATTCTTGGAGGTAACGAACATCAGAGTAATAGGAAGCTGGGTTGCAATTCTTACAGAATGAGAATCTGGTTAAACATTGCCGGGTTTGCTCTCTTGTTTCCATATTCAGGAGTGAGCAAGTGTTACTGCTACATTGCCTCGAGCCATAGCTTCTGCTCATTAATCCAATTTCATTGATCCTTTACTCCCTCACTCTCCTGAGGGTGCTGACTAAAGGGGAGGTGTTCACATTTGCTAGCTGTGCCCACGCGAAGCCAGATGGTGAGAGAGAGAGCAGGTTGCTTCCTCACAGGGTGGAAACGCCTCCAATTGCCTACTAACTCACCTGCCAGCCATACAAATGCTTTGCAGTGACAATCTACACCAAGAGGATGGTTCACTACCTCCTGTCTAGGCCCTGCGGTCATCCCAATTGAGACCACCTTCCTCAGAACAGCAATTCCACTGGGAGATGTGCTAACCTGTGTGAGTCACTCCCACCAAACTGGATGTGTGTCATTATCCACTAATCTATCAGTGAATCGATAGCCATGTTCCCTTGTAATCACGAGTAACACAAATAAATTGGTTGAAGAAATGCTTTCCTGTTGTCGAAGGATGTTGCAATGTAAAAATACATTGCCAGCCATTGTGAACAAACTGCACTTCTGACTCTGGCTCCGATTCTGTTTTGAGGAGTGGCAGATGCATTTCTGTTTGTTAAATCAGGTTTGTGTGATGTGACGGATTGATAAGCCCCATCATTCCCTCCCTTACAAGAGGGATGAAGGGAAGGGCTGTGTAAATTGCTTGCAGACTTCCCACATAACCTGAGTCAAGCGTCGAGATAAACACAAAATACTGTGGATGCTGGAATCTGAAACATAAACAGAAAGATGCTGGAAAATCTCAGCGGGTCAGACAGCATCTACGGAGAGAGAGTGGAGCCAACATTTCGAGTCCAGATGACCCTTCATTAGAGCCCAACTCTGGAGGGGATCTCACAGAGATTTATAAAATTCTTACAGGGCAATGCAGGGTAGATGCAGGGAGGATGTTCCTGATGGAGGGAGTTCAGAATTAGCCTGAGGATTCGGGGTAGACCATTTAGGACGGAGATGAGGAGACATTTCTTCATCCAAAGAGTGGTGAGTTTCTGGAATTCTTTACCACAGGAAGTAGATCATGCCAAAACACTGAATGCATTCAAGAGGTGGCTAGATACTGGGGCGAACAGGATCAAAGGCTAGGGGGAGAAAGAAGGATTAGGCTATTGAGTTGGATGATCAGTCATGATTGTAATGAATGGCAGAGCAGGCTCGAAGAGCCAAATGCCTTCCTCCTGCCCTTATCTTTTATGTTTCTATATTTCCAGCATTTTTGTGTTTTTCTGTCTGAGTGGTATATCATTGTCTTGATGTCACTTAGGCTGTTTTAGGTCATTTGAAGATTAGAAGTAATTTCCAATGTTCCCCTAAATTTTAATTGGCTGTACACTCCCTTTTCCTTTCAACGTGTGGTATCTCAGCGCAATTCTGCGTCATTGAGCGCATGTGATAACTTAGCGGCAAGAACTTGGACTAGGCCTCAGGCTCACTCACAGGCCAGCAGGAAGACTGGTGACAATTCACCACAGGATGGTTTAGACCGTCGTAGAATCATAGAACTGTATGATTCCATAGTGCAGATGGAGGCCATTTGGCCCATTATGTGCATGCACCCTCTCTGCAAGAGCAACTCAAACGCTAGGCATTTTCCCTGTAACCCTGCAATTTTTTTCTTCTCAAGCGTTTATTCAGTTCCCTGTAAAAATCCCCAATTGTATCTGTATCCGTCACGCTTTCAGTCAGTAGATTCCAGATTCTAACTATTTGCTGCGAAGTATAAAATTTCCTCAGGTCGCAACTGGTGTTTTTGCTATTGCTTTGGGTCAGTGTCCTTTGGGTTTAAAATCCTTCTACCAATGGAACAGTTTCTCTCTGTTTTCTCTGTCCAGCCCCCTTGTTACTTTGAGCACTTCCATCAAACCTCCTTTCAGCCATCTCTTCTTTAAGGAGAACAACCCCTGCTTCTCCGATCTATCCTCATAACTGACACCTCTGGCATGGCAGGGTGTCACAGTGGCCAGCACTGACCCGGGTTCAATTCCCGGCAGGAATGATTGTCTGCATGGAGTCTCTACGTTCCTAGCCTCCCAGTGTCTGTGTGGGTTTCCTCAGTGTGCTCTGGTTTCCTCCCACGGTCGGAAAGACGGTGCTGGTTAGGTGCACTGGCCGTGCTAAATTCTCCCTCAGTGTGCCCAAACAGGCACGGGACTGTGGCAAATTGGGAATTTTCACAGTAACTTTATTGCAGTGTTAATGCATGCCTACTTGTGACAATAATAAAACTTTAAAAAATGATACTGCTCGAACCTTAGCTCTTTTAGAAGTTATTTTTGTAGCTTTAGACTTCATTGCTGTCTGGTAAAGCATTTAAACAGAGCTTCAGAGTAATATTTGTGTGTTATCAGATTGCTGCCACTTACTGACCATGAATTAATGATCTCCCATTTCTCTGCTCTAAGAAAAGGATTTTATTAACGCCAATTCATACTCGTTCTTGCGATCACTTGATACTTCTACAAAATTTGTCCCTCGGACGACACCAGATTAAGAAAGGATATTTATCCCTTTTTTATAAAGCATTCTTGTAATAAGTTTATTTATTTGCTTTAGCATTATTGGCAGTTAAATGGAGTTTGGTAGGCGGGTGGGAGCGATTACACAGGGAAAATGGGTGAGTGGGTGTGATTGCAAGAAAATAATCCCATTAGTGGGTTCAGATCATGTCGTAAACAGCAGAATGAAGCTACAGTGATTTATTTTCATCTGAATCCATAAAATTAGATTTTCCTTTTGTTTCATCCCTATATTGATAATTGTTTCAAACACATTGCGGCATTGGAATCAGCCACGGTTCAATTGCCAGCGCTCTCATCCCTGAGAAGGAAGGGTCTCAGGTCCTGCCCCAGCCCAAGACTTAGAATCATAGGATCCCGACAGTGCATCGAGCCTGCACTGACAACAATCTCCGTAACTCCACGTAATTACCCTAGCTCGTCCCACTGACACTAAGGGACAATTTAGCATGGCCAATCAACCTAACCTGCACATCTTTGGGCTGTGGGAGGAAACCAGAGCACCTGGAGAAAACCCATGTGGACACGGGGATAACATGCAAACTCCACACAGACCACTCCACTCCAAGGTTGGAATTGAACCCAGGTCCGTGGTGCTATGAAGCACCTGTGCTATCCACTGTGCCATCCTTTTGACTTGAACACGAAACCTAGGCTAAGAATTTCCCCTGTAATAGTGCATTGGAAGGGAGGTGGGGGCAGGGGGGGCGGTGCTGCAGTGTCGGAGGTGCTGTATAGCTGGGTATCTTATTAAATTGTGGCTCGATTTGCCCACTTAAGTGGATCGCGTTGCGCTATTCCAGTGAAGCGCAGTGAATATCCCCCCTGTCTCCCTGATACTAAGGAGCACCTGAGCCTGGTCACCAACCTAACCTGCATATCTTTGGAGTGTGGGAGGAAACTGGAGCTCCCGGAGGAAACCCACACCAACAGGGGGAGAACTCCGCGCTGTCAGGCCAAAATTGAACCCCGATGTCTGGCGCTGTTAGGCAGCGGTGCTAACTACTGTGCCACCCCCATGAAAGGTCCTATATAAATAAGTTTTATTTTTATTGCTTGGGACACAATACTTAGTATGCAACAGCTTAAGGGTGTGTCGAAATTCCATTTACCGTTGTGGAGAATATTGTGATGCCACACTATTGACCGCTCTGCTGTTAGAAAAAGTTGCACAGACTGATGAGATAGTATCAATTGCCAGTCAGAACACATTTAGAGAGACATTGCTTTGGCGCAGTGTAGTGGTGGCCAGGGTAGACAATTGCAGCATTTCCTTACAGACCTTTAAACACAGGCACACAGAAGGCATGAATGAGTTTATTGAATGTGAAAAATTAGTGGTGACAGGGAATGTGAGGAGAGACTAAACTGCGTCCAAGTTCCCTTCTTCTGTTCTCTCTCTGCTTTTAACAGCAGGTTTTGTTGCTGAATATCCTCAAAAGATGATAATGTCGCCTTGCACTGCGTTTTCAAGAAGCTTCTGTCAAGTTGCGAGCACAGATCTTGGAAATAGAAGGGACGCTCAGAAAGTTCCTTCAAACGTGTGCTTTCAGCTGGAAAGCACCGAGTTTCCCTGGCACATCTGAAGCCCTCCAAACTGTAAAGGAAATCCATATAAAGCGATATCACCCTCTTGCAGTTTTGTGTTTGAAAGGAAATTGTGATAGACACTTAGAATTCGCTGTGAAAGTGGCCAGAATTTTCGAGCCCTTCCTGTTGGTCGGATCTTCTGGTCCCACTATTGGTGACACCATTGATCCCACCGCCCCACACACACACACACACACACACACACACTCCCATAGTGTGTTCCCCCAGTGCTGAGGCGAGCAAAACCCGGTAGACATCAGCAGGACTGTAAGATCTCTTTGCTGGTTTTTTAATCCCAGAATGTCCTACCATTAACTCACTGTGGTGCGGGATCACAAAGACCAATATTAGAGTTACTCGGAAGCTGTGAATCCAGAAGCTTAACCACCGACACTGATTAAGCAGATCAATATTGGCATGGCCTAAGTCATCAGGATCTACACCTCCAATCCCCTTCACTATATTAAACTTGCTCACTCGCGGAAAATCATTTGAATTATGGACACACTCAGCTGCTAGGTTCAAGGATCAGGCGTGTTTTCACTGGTAGATCCATTTTTTGATCCTTTATCTAACAGGTGATGTTGGTCGTTGTTGTCCCAAATATCCAAACCCAACCCTGTTTAGTGTGTGAAGCAGAAGGCAAAAAGGCTGAATTTATCAAGGTTATGTCTCAAGGGCAGATGTCTGGCTCAGTCAGTGTTCAGGCATTCTTGGAAATCATCTTAAATAAATACTAAACCTCCTGCGTACGCAGGACAAGGAAATGACAAGGAAACATTTTGATGATTTTTAGCGAGCAGTGACATTTATCAAGTAACCACTGATATGTAATAAAAATAACAAGTGCTTGAAAAGCTCAGCAGATCTCACAGCGCCTGTGGAGAGAGGAACAGATTTGATGTCTCGAGTCAAAATACGAATCTTCCTCGGAATCTTTCCAGAGTAGGTTCTGAAGAAGAGTCATCTTGGTCTAACAGCATCAACTCTTTCTCTCCTCAAAGATGCTGTTAGACTGCTGAGCATTTCCAGCACTTCCTGCTTCTTTTTCAGCATCTTCAGTATTTTGTTGTCATTGGGAGACATTTCCTTTTAC
Organism: Carcharhinus amblyrhynchos; assembly: GCF_965287045.1. Lineage (NCBI taxonomy): Eukaryota > Metazoa > Chordata > Chondrichthyes > Carcharhiniformes > Carcharhinidae > Carcharhinus > Carcharhinus amblyrhynchos. The sequence goes on along the minus strand of NC_137333.1, from coordinate 5,871,542 downwards.
TCCAATCAATTATTCTGAACTCATTTGTTCAATTTTAGCTACCCACTCCCACACCCCAGTCTCAGAGGCAAGACAATTGGCTTAACTTCAGGAAATTCAAAATTAACAGTGACTTAAGTTGACTGGGATTTGGATTTATGCAATTATTTTTCAGTTAAAACCACTTGACCTTATAATGTTGATGGCCATCACAAGACATACAGCATGAGATCAATTGGAAGTTAAAATTGGAGCTTGGAACCTGCTGTCTGAAATTTGGGAGTGAATTTTCCTGTTCTACCCGCCATGGGAATCGGAGTGGGCGAGGGGGCGGATTGTGGAAAGGTCCGTTGACCTCGGGTGGGGTTTTCCAGTTTCGGGTCGAGCGCAGCCAGAAAATCTCGCCCTTGGTCTCAAAAATTCCTTTCCTAGTTTTTTTTCAGTTTTGTTTCTCTTCAGTTTTCCTACCCGACTCGTCAGCCGGTTCAGCCTTTACCCCTGTGCTCACTGTCGCACACTTTCTCCCAGCCGAATGTTTGTCCTTTTTCCCAAATCCCCTGATAGCCTCTCCCATCTCTTCCTCCAGCCCCGCCACCTTCTAATATATGTGCGCTCCTCAAATTCTGCTCTCTGAAACCAAGTTCTTTGTCTTCACCATGGGCAACCTGCCTTCAAGCACCTGAGCTCGAAGCAAAATATTTCCTTTCCTAAGCCTTTGCTTCTCTACCTCTCTCCCCTTTTAGACGCTCCTTAAAATGACCACTTTGACCAAGCTTTTGGCTCCCTGTGTGGTGCTTAGTTGAGCAGTTTACTTTAATTGTCTGTTGACAGTTGATTGCTGACTCAGTATGATGAATTAACTCCACGTTTGTTCACTTAGAGCACAAAATTAAACTGTAGACACGCAACTCTCAGCATGATAACAGACTTGTTAAAGCATTGAATACAACACTTGTTACACACACAGAAACTGGTGTATCATTTCTGCATATCTCTCAGGCATGAAACGCCCTGTCCTAATATTGGGGCGGCAGGGCGACAGAATGGTTAGCTACCTCACGGCGCTGGGCCCTGGATTTGATTCCTGGCTTGGATGGCTGTCGGTGTAGAGTTTGCACATTCTCCCCATGTCTTCGTGGGTTTCCTCCTGGTGCTCCGTTCACTGTGTGGAGTTTGCACGTTCTCCTTTGCCTGTGTGGGTTTCCTCCCACAGTCTGAAAGACCCAAACAGGTGCCAGACTGTGGCGACCAAATTCCCTCTAAATCATCTACCCCTCTACCAAGGGGGAAAAAGTTGCTTCTTATCTATCCGATCTACTTCCTTCATAATTTTGTGCACCCCCACCTCAGCCTTCTCTGCTCTAAGGAAAACAACCCCAGCCTAACCAGCCTGTCTCCATAGCTGAAATGCTCCAGCCCAGGCAACATCATAGAACATAGAAAAACTACAGCACAAACAGGCCCTCCGGCCCACAAGTTGTGCCGATGATATCCTTACCTACTAGGCTTACCTATAACTCTCAATCCTACTAAGTTCCATAGACTTACCATCTTGGTAAATCTCCTCTGCTCCCTTTCCAGGGCAAGCTCATCCTTTCTATAGCATGGTGACCAGAACTGCACAAAGTACTCCAGCTCCAAGACTTTTAATTCTTATTTATATTTTTACTGAATTCAAATTTCACAAGCTGCCATGGTGGGATTCGAACCCTCGTCCCTAGAACATTAACCTTTGTGACATTGCTAGTCCTCAGGCATTACTGCTGCAGCGCTAATCTTATAAACCTCATAGTTGTAACATTGGCCAAAACCTGCAAAGTGCTCGATGAGGACTTGAAACTACCTCTTACCTCCCGTGGAGCCTTGTCGACCAAGGCTGCATTGTTGGAGGCTAATTTTCAGCAACCAGACCCTGCAATCCTCGTGCTTCTGGCACATAGCCTGGGGCTGCAGAGAAGTGGTCCTGGATTCCCTTTGCTGCCTCCCTGCTTCTCAACTCCTTCAGGGACCCTGGCTACAGAAACTGAAGCTGTCAAATTCAACAGCTGTGTCCTCTGAAAAGACAATTCCCCCAAGGCAGCCAACCTTTACAGCTTAATTGCCGTTAGGTCCTTCCACGAGCAAATCTCACCTTGAAAACACTTAAGGACAGTTTCCATGCACAGACTTTTCAAACAGCGGGTAACTTTCCCATTTAACAAATTTCTGAGTTCTGAATTGAAGCGTTGGGAAAGTTTACCTTTCACCTGGGTTACGTTGGGTGTCTTTAGCGCTATTAGTCCATTTGATTGTGGAACAGTCGCTTTCAATCACGCCCTGGCACACCCAACCCAATTAATAAGTCATGTTGAATGAGCTATGAATCAAAAAGCCCTTACGGTGCAGAAGGAGGCCATTCGGCCCATCGAGCCTGCACCGACATCAATTCCACAGGCCCTGTAGCTACCCTGGTATTGGCCATGCTAAATTGCCCCTTCGCGTCCAGGGATGCGTAGGTTAGTGGGATTAGCAGGGTAAATATGTGGGGTTAAGGGATAGGGCTTAGATTATTGTTAGTGCAGACCTGATGGACTGAAGGGCCTCCTTCTGCACTGTAGGGTTTCTATGATTTCTAATGCCCCTGACACTAAGGGTCAATTTCACATGGCCAGTCAACCTAACCCGCACATCTTTGGGCTGTGGGAGGAAACCAGAGCACCCGGAGGAAACCCACACAGACATTGGGAGAAAATGCAAACTCCATACATGCAGTGACTCCATACAGGAACTCCGGTCCCTGTCTTTGTGCGGCATCTGTGCTAACGACTGTGCCACGGTGTCACCATGGGTGCCAGTCATTTCTACAGAGGTTTCCCTGATCGCCTGTTGTGTGTTTGATGAAATATTTGGAGTTGTTTCTTCAGAATAAGAATACCAGTTAAAAGAAAGAAAGATTTGCATTTATACTGCACCTGTCACAACCCACAGTGCCTATAAGATGTGTAGATCAGTGGAGATTAGCAGGGAAAGTACGTGGGGTTACGGGGATAGGGGAGGTCTGGGAAAGATGATCTGCTGGAAAGTCAGTGCAAACTTGATGGACTCCCCCTGCTTGTAGGGATTCTATCCTCAGAACCAAAGTTCTTTATCCCAGGAACCATTTTTGTGAATCCTTTACCAATATTCGGAATATCACAAGGCTGCAAACCATTCAGAATCCTTACAGTGCAGAATTAGGCCATTTGGCCCATCAAGTCTGTACCAACCATAATCCCGCCCAGGCCCTATCCCCGTAACCCAACATAGTTACTCTGCTAATTGCCCTGAAACCAGGGTCAATCTAGTGTGGCTAATCCACCTAATCTGCACATCTTTGGACTGTGGGAGAAAACCGGAGCACCCACTAGAAACTCACACAGTCATGGGGAGAATGTGCAAACTCCACACAGACAGTGACCCAAGCCAGGAATCGAAATGAGTCCATGGTACTGTGAGGCTGCGGTGCTAACCACTGTGCCACCATTTGTCAGGGGCACAATGCCCATTCACCTTGATGAAGCCAAACATTCATTGTCAGCACTTGAATAGTTAAAGGAAAGCAATACTTAGTGAAAAGAGATGCAAAGCCAAGATGCATCGTTACAATAACCCAATAATGGCACATGCTAAGATTACCTTGTTCTGACTCTCAATAGATACAAAATTGCTTGAAATGTCAATAAAAAGAATAGCTCAGAAAGGTCAGAGTCTATTAGTCTCCCAGGTTGCCCGAGGAACTCGTGCTGCTTAGTGAGGAACCTGCAAGTGGAATTTGCCACTGATTCCAATGCAAAAACTAATCGGAGTTGCTTGTTGATTGTGTTGTACACAGCAAATTAAATTAAACGACTGCTGATTATTAAGTTGTTTTTCCAAGGTTGCTTCTCTTAAAAAGTATGTACGGAATCTGTGTATAATTTGCAGAGTTCATTCAGCAGAGCTCCTATTACCTGATCTAATCAAGCTGGCTGAATGAATCCTAATTACTAACCATGAGGTGACTGATGTTGAGACTGCTGTTCTCCAATTTCTTACTGAAAATATTATTTTTATTTTGATTTCTTTTCTCCCCTCACTTTGCTTTACATGTCGACAGAATTCACAGCTGGGCTTTTAATTCCCATGGATTGTATCTGTCACACGAGGGCAAAATGTTCTGGGGACCGGGGTTCGAATCCCGCCACAGCAGATGGTGGGATTTGAATTCTGTAAAAAAAGAATCTGAAATTTAGAATCTACTGATGACCATGAAACCATTGTCGGAAAAACCCATCTGGTTCACTGATGTCCTTTAGGGAAGGAAACCTGCTTGATCCTTGCTTGATCTGGCCTACATGTGACTCCAGAACCACAGCAATGTGGTTGACTCTCAACTAGCCTCAAGCAATGAGGGATGGGCATTGAATGCTGGCCAGCTTGTGACGCCATGTCCCATGAATGAATTAAATAATTAAAATATGGTTGGAATCTTTTTTGGAGTTGGAATACTGTGGGGAGTGCAGGGACGATGGGGGTCAGCGGGAGGGCTGACCACGCTGTTCAGCTCATTACACATGCATCCGCGTGGAGCTCACTGATTTTCGCAGTGCGGGGAGGTACAGCTCGCAAATCGTTGTCCACATCTTTCGCTCAAAGAGTCGAAGGTCGGGGCACCATATTTAAAGTGTACCTGGAAAGTCTATCCCTTCCACCTTTCCCTTGCCACTGCTCCATTCTTCCCTCTGCAGTCTTTCCTCCCTTTCTTGGTCATCCTCCACACAGCCTGTGCTGCCACAATTCAGTCTCAAGCACGGGTTGGCATTTGCAGACGCTCCCCAAAGAAAATGGTGATAACTCATCGTTAATCACTCCTCCAGCTGCACACCACTGATATGCAGTCATAAAAATGAACTTTCTACTTTCTCACAGGTGGGGAGCTTTAATTGGGAGGGAAAAGCCAACACCGATGAGGCGGCCTTTCAATGAGAATACGTGATATGCTAATCATAGAATACCTTCAATGAAGAATTTGGCCATTGAGTCTGCACCAGCCTTACACAGACCCTCTCCCCTGCCCTATCCCCTGGATCTACCATACATATGGTACCATATCTAACATACCTACCATAGCTAATTCATCTAAGCTGCACATCTTGGGACACCAAAATGCTATTTAGCATGGTCAATCAAACTTTTGAATGGACCTACTTTGCATTAAATTGATCTTTCTCTGCGCCCTAGATATGACGATAACACTGCATTCTGCACTCTCTTGTTTCCTTCTCTATGAATGGTACGCATTGCACAGCACGCAAGAAACAATGCTTTTCACTGACTCCCAATACCTGTGACAATAATAAATCAAATCCTTTTCCTTCTCACCTCTGTATTCTATGAATGGTATGCTTTGTCTGTACAGGGCGTAAGAAACAATACTTTTCACTGTATGTTAATACATGTGACAATAATAAATCAAATCAAATCAAATCTCTTTGGCCAATCAGACTTGACTTACCAACCAATCAGCTTCCTTTTCATTAATAGTATAAATTGTCACAATTGTTTGAAATTTGACGTTCTTGTGTTTGTCCTGATGAGAAAGAAGCTTTGGCAACACATCTCTCTTCTGGAATGTTCTCCTTGAAAGTCGGGAAAATAATTTGTGAGTAACACCCCCAACAAAAAAAAAATGAACAGCCCCAATGGCAGTGCCTCAGATGCCTTTAATTTACAGGCCTCAATGTGTGTAGCATTGTAGAGGTAACATTCTTAATGTGAATCGTGTTTGCTGACTTTTCACCCAAGATCAGTTAATAGTCAAAGCAATCTTGGCCTTCTGGAGCAAGTCAGAATGGGGAGTTCATCAAACAGAAGTCAATCTAACTACCTGCGCATTAAAGTGTGTTTACACCAAAGCTAGTGAGTCACGCTCCGCTTACACAACCGATGGGAAATGAGCTGTGATCCTGCTGTAAGTTACAGCAGGTTTACACATTCCAATTCGCCGTGGAAAATGTTATGAGGAAAATCAATGCCTGCGTATGAGTAGCTTATATTTGTTCTGACATTAGTCTGGGAATTCAGAAAGATCAGCATTAGTGTCTTGCTCATCGAAACAACAGATTCTCCCCTCAGGTATCCTGCCGTCTCCCCTTTCACAAGATGAACATGAAACCCAAATAATATCCGGAAATATTCAAAATGTATGCAAATATTAAACCTAAATATAGCTCATTTTTGGATTTTAGGCCTTTTAAAATTATGTACAGACTGGATTTACAAAGATGCATACTTTGTTTTGACAACAATTTATCATAATCCAAAGATATATGGGTTAGGTTGATTGGCCATGCTAAGTTAACTCTTCGATGGATGTGCAGGGTGAATGCATGGGGTTACGGGGAAAGAGCCTGAGTGGGATTGTTGGTGATACAGGCTCATTGGGCAGAATGGCTTCCACTGCACTGCAGGGATTCTATGCGCTATGAATTTATATTTCTATTGCATCTTTAACATTCCAAGGTGCTTGACAGGCCTTGTAAAACAAAATATGCCACATGAATGCCATAAGGAGCTATTAGATCAGATGACCAAAACCTGGGTCAAGAAGTTTTAACAGTGTCTTAAAGGAGGAACATTAGACTGAGAGGTGGAGGGTTGTAGGGAGGGAATTCCTGAGCTTGGCTGAGGCAACTGAAGGCACACCTACCAATGGTGAAGAAAGTATGATTGGGAATGCACAAGAGACCTAAATTTGAGGAGTGCAGATATCTCAAAGTGTTGTGGAGCTGGGGAAGATTACAGAGAATGAAGAAATTTGGAAACAAGGTTGAGAACTTCTAAAAAATCAAGGTGTTGCTTGGCCAGGCGCCAATGTAGATCAGTAAGCACAAGAGTGATAGGGGAATGGGATTTGGTGGGAGAGCCATTGAGGTATACAGCACAGAAAAAGGCCATTGAATCTATGCTGGTCAAAGACAAACCATCTAACCATTCTAATCCAGTAGTTGGCCCACAGCCTTGTACGTCTTGGCATCGCAAGTGCACATCTGAATACTTCTTAGATTATATGAGGGTTTCTGTCTTCACCACCTTTTCGGACAGTGAGTTCCAGATTCCCACTGCCCTCTGGGTGAAAAGGCGGCCATCCTAAATTGCCCCTTGATATCAAGAGGAATAGCAGGATAAATATGTGGTGTTACAGGGATGGGGCCTGGATGGGATTGTTGTCAGTGCGGGCTCGATGGGCTGAATAGCCTCCTTTAGCACCGTAGGGATTCTATGATTCAATGATTCTCACCATCAAACCAGTTTCCTGTCAACAATGCAAAATGCTGACAGCTTCTTATATGGCTGAACTGCAAAATACTGGACTAATTTTCTTATGAGAGTGCTTTTAAAATAACTGTGCTTTGTGTCCGATTCAGTTCTTGCGATCTAATTTCTTTACATAGCCAGTAACTATGCAGTTCAATTGGTTGGAATATCACCCATTGCTGTCATCTGAGTGCCAGTCTAAACTGAATAGATGCAATGAGAGCTTTCACTCAGGATGCCCTTGGATGGATGTTGTGTGAAATGAGTTTAGCCGACCCCAGAGAGATCCTGAGTGGACGCTCGCCCTCCATAACAAACAGAGAATCTGGCAGGCAGCTGCATTCCCAACTGTGAGATACCAAAATGACAGTGTGAGAACTCCTGTGTGTGGGTAGAATACACAGTTGTGTGGAACATGGAGAGGAGGGTTAAAGTGGAGCGCATTTTTGGGACAGTGTTCAAGATATTAATGGTATCTTAACTGGTTGCTGTGAAGAAAATGTGCCATCCCGCGAAAAACTGCGACTCAAGAACAGCTTTTTTCCTGCTGCCTTCAAACATTTAAATGGGCCCACCTTTACATTAAGTTGATCTTTCTCTACACCCTAGCTATGACTGTAACACTATATTCTACACTCTCTCCTTTCCTCCTTCCCTATGTACTCTATGAACGGCATGTTCTGTCTGTATAGCGCCCAAAAAAACAATACTTTTCACTGCATCCCAATACGGGTGATGTTAATAAATCAAATCAAATATCTTTTTTTGTTTGATTTGATTTATTATTGTCACATGTATTAGCATACATAGAAAAGTATTGTTTCCTGCGCGCTATACAGACAAAGCAGACCATTCAGAGAGAAAGAGAGGGTGCAGAATGTAGCACTACATTTGTAGCACTATGTAGGGTGCAGAGAAAGATCATTAAGATCTCTCAATGTAATGAAGATTATCCTCTCCCGAAGTTTGCTCTCAATTCTCTGATCATTTCTGTTTTTTTTATTTTTTTTCCTTCAGATCTGAGTGATGTACAATAAGTAGAAAACAGCGCTGGATCCTACTTGTAGCTTCTCATTCTGCATCCCTCTATTCCTGTACCAACCCCATGCCTGGGATTGATATGTTGCTGCCCAGTGCTGCGAGCAATGCGTAGTGTGAGGCACAAGTCAGCTTCAATTTAACTAAATCCAATAAAAGAGGCAATCAAAGAAAACCTAAATCTTACTGAGACTTTGGATTGAAATATCCACCGGTGTGGGTTAAAAGCCTTTTATAAGTTGGTTGCTCATATTGGGCCAACAACTCAATTCTCAATTGTTGGAAATTATTTTTCTCTTGAGAAATGACTCAATCTTCAAATTGTGCCTGGGTGTAAAATTGGCAATATCGATTATGAAATCCTATAGGGTTTGGGATCACTGCCTGGTGAAAAGAGAGCTGTTTTATAGGACACTCAAGAGCAATAACAGCCTTCTTTACAAGTGTTGATGGGTCACTTTTGTTTAGTACAACTGACTATCTCATAGAAACTCATAGATACCAACAGTGCAAAAGGAGGTCATTTGGCTCATCAAACCTGCACCAACAACACTCCTGCCCAGGCACTATCCCCGTAACCATACACATTTACCCTGCTAATCCACCTGACACTAAGGATCAATTTAGCCTGGCCAATCAACCTAATTTGCACATCTTTGGACTGTGGGAGGAAACTGGTGCACCCAGAGGAAACCCACGCAGACAGGGGGAGAACGTGCAGGTTCCATACAGACAGTCACCCAGAGCTAGAATCGAATCTGGGTCCCTGGCATTGTGAGGCAGCAGTGCTAACCACTGTGCCACCGTGCTGTACATGCTGCCTATCTGACATGATCTGTACTTCTATTCATCAAACCATTCCTCAGGAGAGTTGCGATTGGGTTAGGTTGGGGAACATTGGCAGGATGTTCCTGCTTGGCTTCAGAACCCCGGCGTGATGCTCAAATGAGGTCCTGAGGTTCCACAATGTGTAGGGAACAGTCACTCACCTATGATTTTCCCTCAGAATTAATCAGATTAGTAACCCGGTGATGGACTCACAGCGTGGTCTGTTGACGAACTCAAGTGAAAACCCCAAAATGGACTTGCCCTCGATGCAAATGTTTTCAACATGAAAGTCATAAAAATGGGCCTGTAGCTAAATAACACTGTGAGGTGAGGGGGTGGAGGTGGGCAGCGGGGGTTGGGCAGTCCTCCAGCAGGCAACCAATAGATCTACTCAAACCAGGCAGGAAGGCCTCTGAACCAGCCTGGCGCCAGGTAACTTCCAGATCTGCCGCTGCAGCCAAACTGTCCCACGCTGCCTGTGGGGTCCTAGGCTAAAACTCTCACCCCTGATGTTTAAGATCAGACTGGCAATCTTCTGTACGAAGGGTTAAATTGCACACTTTTTGACACCGATGCTTAGAAGCATTTTATCAATTTTCCCTGTGTGTGTGTGTGCGTGTGTGAAATGTCTGGGCGCTCAGTGCTTCTCAAATGCTGCCGGGGGTGGGGTTTGAGAAATTCCTCATGTGTATCCACCTAAGACATTAAACATAGCTTCGTAATTATTCATATGATACAGTGAGGTGATATTCTTTTGACAGCGTGAAGAATCATTTAAACCAGTTAATCCCAGCCAGGTTACTGTACTTTCAGTTTTATACGCCAATTTCAAGGATCACATTTCCATTTTTTTCTAAATCCCACTGGACAAGGCAACTGAATTTCAATATACACAAGGTTGATATTAATAATCTGGACATGAATTTTGAAGCCTCTGTACTTCTAGCAAGGTAGCTTTGTATATTTAGCAGCTACATCTACTGTGACTGACGATGATGAACCTTTACTCCTCATCCATCTTGCTTTGTATGTAGCCTTTGACATAGTTAACCACACCACCCTCCTCGACTGCCCCTCCAGCACCATCCAGTTGGGTGGGACTGTACTCGCCTCCATTCCTATCTGGACAGTCACAGTCGGAGAATTACCTGCAATAACTTTTCTTTATACTTGCGTACCATTGGCCAGAATTTTCCAGCATTTCACACGCCAGTGGGATCTTCTGGTCCAGTTGACGGTGCCTTCCACAGCAGGTCTCTCAACAGTGTGGGCGCAGTCAATTGGAAATTCCGTTGACAGTGACGGACCAGGAGATCCAGCCACTGGCAAACATGCGTTGCCTTCTGTTGTGAGAAACATGCCACAGGGAGGCTAGACAATCCTCAGTATTGTCTCTGGCTTCCCTCTCAAGCGTTCAGCCTTGATCTCCTCTGAAAGACGTTCTGGTTAGCTGCATTGGCCATGCTAAATTCTTCCTCAGTGTACCCAACCAGGCGCCGGAGTGTGGCGACTAGGGGATTTCCACAGTAACTTCATTGCAGTATTAATGTAAGCCTACTTGTGACACTAGTAAGTACGTTTATTTCACATTTACATGCTGCCCCTTGGTGGTTATGCGATTATATATCCCATCGGGCACCATGTTCACTGTTGCCCTGCAATCATGTGCTGAGTAATAGTGGGCAGGATTTTCCAGATCCCCCCACTGTGGTATATTTACCAGCGGCAGAGGCAGCTCACCACTGGCTGTCAGCGAGATCTTCCGGTCCCGCCAATGTCTACACTGTTATGCGTGGCTCGCCCATCCCACCACTGAGGCATCTGCTATTGGGCGATGGGGGGAGGAATGGAATTTTCCAATCGGGGAAGGCCAGGAAATCTCACCCACTGTATCAGTCTGCCAGCCACCAGAGCGGAAAAGCACACTCAATAAAGCTCCAGCATTTTGAATCTAAACCCCTTCCAATGGGCGACACAGTGGCACAGCGGTTAGCACTGCTGCTTCACAGTGCCAGGTACCCGGGTTCAATTCCAGCCTTGGGTCACTGTCTGTGCGGAGTCTGCACATTCTTCCCGTGTCTGCATGAGTTTGTTCTGGGTGCTCCGTTTTCCTCCCACATCCAAACATGTGTTGGGTAGGTGGATTGGCCAGGTAATTGCGTGGAATCATGGAGCTAGGGCAGGAGGGGGAAGGGTCTGGGTAAGATGCTCTTCGGAGAGTCAGTGCGGATGTGATGGGCCAAATGGCCTCCTTCTGCACTGTAGGGGTTCTGTGATTCTCTGAACCCTCCAGTTCTAGTCTCTGAGCTTTCCCTGCTCAGTTTCTTGGCTGCCTAAGCCCAGAGCTCTGGGGTTGCCTCATTAGCTCTCTCTGTCTTTGTTCCCCACTAGCCTCCTTCAAGATACTTCTTAAAAATCTATCTGTTTAACCGTAGTTTTAATTATCTGTCCTGATATCTTATGATGTGTTTGGTGTCAAAAGGATTATTGAGTACAGAGAGAGAAACATAGCCAATTATGGACATTGGAAATGAGGAGCTGACAGTCTTAACCTGGCAAGGATGGAAGGAGGAATTGAGGGTGAACACAGATGAGGGAGTAGAAACATTGGATGGATGGACAGCATTGAGGTATGTACAGATGGAAGAAAGGCAAAGAAGAAGCAAAGCAATGCCAGTGGCCCCAGTAAGATTATGGTCACAATGCACTTGAGAGGCGGTTTAGCTTGGCCAATCAACCTAACCCAAACATCCTTGGACTGCGAAAGGAAACCAGAGCACCCGGAGAAAACCCACACAGATACAGGGAGAACGTGCAAACCCCATGTAGACTGTCACCCAAGGCTGGAATCGAACCCTGGTGCCTGGCGCTGTGAGACAGCAGTGCTAACTCTCGTATCGGGTTGAGTGCTCTTTTGATGCAGCAATAAATAGCTAAGCTCTGTGAGTTGCTACTGAGCCGTTTTTAACTTGCAAGTTCCCACTCCACTCTTTAGTTAATTCCAAGTCGGAAAGTAATGATAATATTCATTGGCAGCAATGGTCCTGGGTTGCCTTCATCTAATATTACATGTATGCAGCATGATGAGAGATTAGAATTCGACTGATGATGGTTCCTGCAGTCAAATGGCCGTTTACCACTCACTGCATAAATATTTAGCTACCACATTCATGTGTTAAACACACTTTGTGTGATTTCTCTGCACAAGCCTGATGGAAGTACCAGACACTGTTATGTTCTTGCAACGTCTCAATCTGGCTGGTTAAAGAGATATTAACAAATTAACTTTTTTTTTAAAGCAAGTTTCCTTTATCCCAGGAAAAATCAGCAGTTGGATCAATTCACTTTGTGCTATTGCAATGAAATGTGTATGTGCTGTTTATGATAGTCTTTTTTAAATAACATTTTCATAGAATCCCTACAGTGCAGAAGAAGGCCAGATGGCCCATTAAGCCTTCACTAACAATAATCCCACCCAAATCCTATCCTTGTCACGCCAGGTATTTATCCCGTTAATCTCCCTGACATTAAGGAGCAATTCGAATGGCCAATCCACATAACCTGCACACCTTTGGACTGTGGGAGGAAACTGGAGCACCTGGAAAAAAACCCACACAGACATGAGGAGAATGTGCAAACTCCACACAAGCATGAGCTGAGGCCAGAATTGAACCCAGGTCTTGGCTCTGTGAAGCAGCAGTGCTAACCCACTGTGCTGCCCATTTTATATGAGGAAACATGATATTTGGTGATAAATATTGCGGGCAGGGACTTATACATACTGGTCATTGCCTTCAGAAGTTTTATTAATTTTTATATGTCACACTAAAATGTTTTCTTTTATCACTTACCAATTTGCTGGCCTTGCATTTAGTTAGCCCATAATTGTTTGGTATTGAGAACTCTGCCAGATGTAGGACTGTTTATATGCCTCTTTATTGGTTAACTTGGCTCTTAAATTGACTCTTTGCCTTGATGGAGTGAATTTTTATTTGGTATCATATTAAAAATGCTGTGTAACATAATAATGTCAGACTGGGGATGGAATTTCGAACTGGAACAGAGCTTTGTGAATAACTATTCTGTTTGGTTAAATTGAAATGAGTCGTGTATGTTCCAAAATTTGACTTCCATCAAAAAAAAATTCCAATTCCATTATATACTGGGTTTGCATGATTCAAAATGTCTCTTTCCCTGTGATGAGTTGTGTGTGCTAAAATTAATGGATGATTAAGTATTTATTTGTGCAAATGTTCTGTGTTTGATTTGGTGAGTCTGATAACTGATCTATGTTCACTGTGCTTGATTGATTAAGCCTGGGTGTAGATTCTGAGCCGAGCAAGGAAACACCACAGAAGCTAAGCTGTAAGCACGGATGCAGACATTTTGTGATTACAGGGATATTTTAAAATCTGTGCAAAAAAAATACATCACGTAAAAACTAATGTTGTCTCTGCGTTCCTCTGAGAGATATAAAGTATTCAACAGATGGACGTTCATAGATTGGAAGGGGTATAGTTTTTGATATATGCTGGACACGAAGACAGGACTTACACAACAGAAAATTTAAGGGCTTTAAAAAATCTGTTACATCCAGTTCTATCACATCTGCCACACAAAAAGCAGGCATTCGGCCCAAATATAGGACCATTTCTGGACTTCCTCCTATCAATCTTCATCGAGCTGTTCCTTTCTTCATTATGCACTGACCTAACTTCCCCTTAAACAACTCTATTCAATTCCCCTTGACTACTCATTGTGGTAGCAAGTTCCATACTCTCCCTGCTCCACCAGTGAAGAAATTTCTCCTGAGCTTTCAATTGGACTTATAAACCTGGATTTACCAAGGACTGTTTTGTTTTTCTGGCCGATAATTTTAGTCTCCTTGGCAAGTGGAACCTGCAAATTATTTTAAAAGAGCAAGAGAACCAGTGGACCACAGAAATGAACCAAAGCCATACTATGGTACCAGTGATGCTGTTTTCACTCAGTAGAGCCAAACTTGTGCATGAACCAGAAAGGAGATAGAGGAGGGATAATCCCCTGTACGTGACCATGCCCCAGTCAAAAAGAACTCTGTGCATCTTCCTGTATCTCCCCAGTCTTAATCATTATTCCTGTTTTGCTGCCGATAAAGTGCATATGGGAAGCTCCCAGTGGGATTCCCGTCGTGAATCCGGAACATTGCAAAGCAGTAAACTTAGCGCTGTAGGCGGGATGCATTGAAAGATCCAGGGAGGGATCTTAAAGAGGGAAGCAAGTGCAAGAATATTAAAGACAGATGGTCACAGCAGACATGTATTGTGCCACAACATCTGGAAGGAACTTCCAGTGGACGATATTTCTCCAGTGGCAAGGTGAAGCCAGAAACTTGTTTCATTATTGCAAACCAGAAAGAGTCACATTTTTAACATGTAACAAGTTTTCCGTGATGGATTTTCAGCTTAAGTGGCCTCTTGTGGTTCTCATTTTTTTTTTACCAGCCAAATAAATGGGCGAGAGCTCGAATCACTCCATGTAGTTTTTAATCAAGTCACTGTAAATCAAGCCCCTGTTTTGCATTGACTGCCAGTTTGCAGATTGGTAGAGTTCCCGATTACAGTGGCCATTTCCAAAGAGCTGCCTGCGCTTCTGCTGATAAGGAAATAAGAATGAAAGTGTCCGTTGGTATGAACGGTTGTCGGGAAAAAAAATAAGAGCTGACAGAAGTGAGGTCTGTACCTTGCAGTTTGCCACTGGCAGGAGGCTTGATATGTCCAGAGAGAAGGACGTGAATAAACAAACGTCCAGATGCTCAAAGATGCACCTAAAGAGAGGTTTTTTTTCCCTCCTGGCCTCTGTGGAGGAAGCGTTGATATTATGCAGGGGAAACCAGTATAGTCTCTCACTGTCTCATCACTATTTTTTCGATCTCACTGGAATATAGAAACGTAGAAGATAGGAGCAGGAGGAGGCTATTTGGCCCTTTGAGCCTGCTCCGCCATTCATTACGATCATAGCTGATTGTCCAACTCTATAGCCTAATCCTGCTTTCCCCCCATAACCTTTAATCCCATTCACCCCACATGCTATATCGAGCCACCTCTCGAATACATTCAGTGTTTTGGCATCCTGTGGTAATGCCTTCCACAGGCTCACCACTCTTTGGGTTAAGAAATGTCTTCTCCATCTTAAGTGGTCTACCCTGAATCCTCAGACTGTGACCCCTGGTTCTGGACTCGCCAACTATCGGGAATATCTTCCCTGCATCTACCCTTGTCTATTCCTGTTAGAATTTTGAGTCTCTATGAGAACCCCCCCATTCGTCTGAACTCCAGCGAAATGCAAGTGTCCAACGCAGTCATCAGAGGAAGTGCCCACGAGGAAACGGATATCGGCAGCGTTTAAACAATTGCACGTTTTCAGATTTGAAACCCGTTAACTTATTGTTCTGCTGCGATCCAACTCACCCGATAGTTGTGGAATACCACGGAAAGGCTTCCTCTTTCCGAGGAGGCAGGAATGCCAGTTAACGACTGTAGTAACATTAGTAAGAATTCTCTGGCGTTCACGGTTCACCATCACCACCAACGAAGACGCAGAATTTGGGGCTCAACCAAATCCCCATTCGCTGCAGCGGGACAGGAGAATCCCGGCTGGAAGCAAGGTCGGGATTCATCCAGCTCAATGTCATTCTAAAATCTCATTAGGGACTTATTGAAAGTTATTAAGAATGTGGCCAGTAACATCAATAAAAGTGAAATCGAACATATTCTTTAATATTTTGGTAGATGATGGAGTAATTGGAGTATTCGGGCGGCACAGTAGCACAGTGGTTAGCACTGCTGCTTCACAACTCCAGAGACCCGGGGTTCGATTCCTGGCTTAGGTCACTGTCTGTGTGGAGTTTGCACATTCTCCTCGTGTCTGCGTGGGTTTCCTTCGGTCGCTCCGGTTTCCTCCCACAGTCCAAAGATGTGTGGGTTAGGTTGATTGACCATGTTAAAATTGCCCTTGGTGTCCTGAAATGCATTGGTTAGAGGGATTAATGGGTAAATATGTGGGGATGGGGCCTGGGTGGGACTGTGGTCAGTACAGACTCGAAGGGCCGAATGGCCTCTTTCAGTGCTGTGGGGTTTCTATGATTCGGGACTGATTTAATTGACATTTTCTCAGTAAATGTGACAGGGAGGTATTTAGAGGAGGCAATGGTCTAGTGGTATTATCACTAGATTATTCATCCAGAAACTCAGCTAATGTGGTGAGTGCAGATGGTGAAATTTGAATTCAGTAAAAAATATCTGGAATTAAGAATCTACTGATGACCAGCAAACCATGTTGATTGTTGGAAAAAAAACATCTAATTCTCCAAGGTCATTTATGGAAGGAAACCTGCCACCCTTACCTGGTTTGGCCTACATAATCTTCAGAGGTTTTGTTAATATTTTATATGGCGTGCTAAAATGTTTTCTTCTAACACTTACCAATTTGCTGGCCTTGCATTTAATTAGCCCATGATTGTTTGGCATGGAGAACTTTGCCAGGTGAGGAACTGTTTACATACCCCGTTACAGATATGAGACTCCAGAGCCACAGCAACGTGGTTGACTCTTATTTGCCCTCTAGAATGGCCTAGCAAGCCACTCAGTTCAAGAATAAGGAGGGATGGGCAAAAATGCTGGCCAGCCAGTGATGCCCATGTCTCACGAATGAAGATGAAAAAGGAAGGGATCAAAGTTGAGTAGCTTTGAGGTACAGCTCAGTAATAATCTAATTGATCATGTCTCGGAGGCTGAAGGAAATTCTCTCATTTCTTCAATCTGAATTGTCTTAGGGCACGATATTCTACTTCTTATGTACTATTGTTTCCTGTCTGCTTACATGTGCAGAGTGTACATTATCATTCTCTCAGTTGTAGAACAATGGTTTTACACATGGTAATGTACAATAATCAAAATCACTGTTTTACTTAAGAAAGTGAGCTAAAGACTGCACTTTTATTGAATTTGGGAAAATTCTTCACCCCCAAAAGGCTATGTACTAAAGCAAACAGTGCGGTACTTTTTTTTATTCTTTCATGAGATGTGAAAATCGCTGGCGAAGTCAATATGAGTTACTCATGCCTAATTATCCATGCAAAGTTGGTGTGGTGTTGTCTTCTAGTTGCAGTCCCTGTGGTTTAGGGACATCTCCAGTGCTGCAGAGAAGGGAGTTCCGGGAATTTGATCCAGTGACAGTAAAGTAATGGCCAATGTCGTTCCAAGTCAGGTTGGTGTGTGGCTTGGAGGGGAACTTGCCAGTTGTCATGTTCCCTTGTGTCTGCTGCCCTTGACCTTCAAGATGCTCGAGGTCATGTGTAGAAAGATAATATTGAAGGAGCGTAGGCTGCAGTGCACCTAAATGATGGCAACAATCTGCTGTCACTGTATGTTGGTAATGGAAGGAATGAATGTTTAATACAGTGGATCTGGTGCCCATCAATTGGGCTGCAATGTCCTGGGTAGCATCAAGCTTCTTGAGTGTTGTTAGAGCTACACTCATCCTGGCAAGTGGAGAATGTTCCATCATACTCCCTGTTTCTACTCTGTAAATTGTTGACAGGCTTTGGGCAGGGTCTGAGTAAATTGCCACAGAGTTCTTAGCCTTTGATCTGTTCTTACGTCCACAGTATATTTTTGGTTAGTTCAGTTCAGTTTTTGATCAATGGTGGCCCAAAAGATATTGGAAGTCAGGGATTCAGCGATGTTAATGCCATTGACTGTCAAAGGAAGGGGGTCAGATACTTTTCACTTCTTGGACACGGTTGTTGCCTGGCCCTTGTGTGTTGTGAATGTTAGTTGCCACTTATCAGCCTGAGCCTTAATGTTGTCCATGCCTTGCTGCATGATGGCACTGATTGCTTCAGCATCTGAGGAGTTGCAAACAGCTTACTGAACATTAATCAGTCATCAGCGAACATCTCCACATCTGACCTTACAGTCGGTGGAAGGTTATTGTTGAAGATGGTTGGGTCGAGGACACTAACCTGGGGATCTCCTGCAGCGATATCTCAGGACGGACATGATTGGCAAGTGACAACCGCAGCCACCTTCCTTTGTGAATTTGATGAATAATATAGCTGTCAGAGAGCATTAAGCTTTTTTTAACTGAAAGCATGAAATTTATTGAATTTGAGGGGAGTGAGTCTGATATGGGCACACATTAGAGGTAAAATTTAAAGTTAAAGGTGTTCTGATTCCTGAATAACTGGAGTTTGAGCCTTGCAACTGCAATACTTTTGGACATCTGAGATGCAAATTCTTCACTCTATGATTCAGCAACTTTAAACATCAGGAACTTAATTCCAATATCATCTGTGTTGTAGAAGTGTTTCCTGACCCAGGGAGTGAGAATTGCATTTAGGCTGTTAGTGTGGGAGAGAGGGTGAGGAAATGAGATATTGTCTATTGGCTTGAAGTGTGATCAGCAATAAATACCTTCTTTCTCTTATTCATTCATGAGATGTGAGCATTGCCGGTCAGACCAGCATTTATTGCCCATCCCTAATTGCCCTTAAGTGGTGATATTCTGCCTTTTTGAACTTCTGCAGTCCATGTGGTGTAGGTATTCCCACAGTACTTTTGGGGGGCTGCGGGGGACAAGGAGTAGTGAAGCCAGGCGGTGATATACCATTTTGACTCAGTGTCAGTGAAAGAACAGTGATTTATTTCAAAGTCAAGTTGGCGTGGAGGGGTACCTCCTGGTGGAAGCGTTCCTATATATCTACTGCTCTTGTCCTTTTAGATGGCAATGATAGTGGGTTTGGTAGGCATTGATAAACCACTGATATTGAAAAGTAACATGTTTAATCTGCAATGTATTTGAATATTTTTTCTGCAAAGGACATGTTAAAGAAAGGAAGAACGTGCATTTATATAACACCTTTTGCTGTCTCCGGACATTCCAACGCACTTTAGAAACATAGAATTACTTTTGAAATCCGATCACTGTTTTAATGTAGCTAGTTTGTACACAGCAAAATGCCACAGAGAGCAATGTGATAATGAGAGGGTAATTTGTTTCATTGCTGTTCATTGAAGAATAGACACTGGCCAAGATGCTGAATAGGATTCCACCCCCCCCTCCCCACTCTTTACCACTCTTTATTGAAATAGTGCCAACCTCAATGATATACTCAAGATACTTGAGTAAAACCTGAAATCTCCATCCTACTGACATAGGGGTGACCTTCCCACTGAGCCACGCATCAGATCAAGAAAAGTTCAGCAATTGTATTGAAAGAAGACAAACATCTGAATTATTGGATTAAAAATGGATTTCATTGATTTTGTAAAAAAAAATTGCACATACAAACTCTTATTAAGCACTACTGAGTAACTATTTACAATTTCCAAAGATTTCAGCTTTCGTTTCCAAAATTGTTTCATCTCTTTTGTCAAACGATTAATTGGATCCTGACTAAAGAGAGACTTTTTTTTTGAATGAGCACATTCGAACACATGATAGCGAGGCCCACAGTTACTGATGTTCAGAGTTAGAAATATTTATGTGCACAATCAGAGTGCCCATTACAATGAAATGGCTGCTCAAAATATGCATGTAAATTAATGTGCTCAGCAAACTCTTATCAACTACATAAATAAACTTTGCTTCTTAACATCCATTAACAGTGGGATATAGGTCAAATTAACATTTTTTTTAGAACTTTGTGGGTTTGGGTCTTGTTTAAATAGTTTATTTATTAGTGTCACAAGTAGGCTTACATTATTAACTATTGTGGTGGAAATTGTCAGAGTTGTCAACATGTGAGCAGAGTTTTTGTAACAGGTTGTTGTCTTAAAACCCTCACAATGAGATGGAAGCTCTGAACAAAAAGATTTTTTTTGCAGTTGCACAACATCAACCAGGCAGGGAGAAGCTTCAAGGAAGAACTGTATATTGAGTTAACACAGCATGGCGGAGGTATGCACTCAACTGATTCTCCTCTCCCATTGTGCCATATAACCCCGTGAGCAGTATGCCCCAGCACAGCAACTGAACAATGGCTGGTAAATCAAATGTTGGATCATTAACAACATTGTGAATCGCGAGGCAGTATTTACATGATCTTTGTTCCCTCTGCACAGTCTTGTTGCCATGGTCGTTGTGAGTCGTGCACAGTGCTATTCATAAGTCCTCTTTGTTGTTTGGGATCATTATAGGATAGACAGTTGAAGAAAAGTTAAAGAATGGATCTGTCTCTGGAGAAAGGCAGTTTTCTAATTTAACTTATTACTGTATCCATCATTACTGTAATGACGTGAGCAAGCCACCAAAAATCACAACTGTCTAATCTATTAGCTTTCTAAATCAAGCTGACATATCTGCCATACAAAAAATAAAAACCTGACAATGTTTTAAATAAAGCAGAAGATACATAAAGGATAGTTTTGGTCATATTCCAGTTTATTGAAGTGTCCAACTAATTTTCTAAAGGCTGACTGACAGGCTCCATGTTTTCCGAATTCTCTGTTTGGTTTCCAATTCCAATTTTGGCAGACTTTTTTTTAACCTCTGATGCTTAATTGTCCAAATAATGCCTGTTAAGTCAAAAATATAGCCTTCCCTTATACACCTAATCATCATAGAATCCCTACAGTGCAGAAGGAGACCATTCGGTCCATCAAGTCTGCACTGACCACAATCCCAGTCGGGCCCTATCCCCATAACCCCATGCATTTACCCTAGCTAGTTCCCCCTGACATTAAGGGGCAATTTAGCATGGCCAATCCACCAAACTGTACATCTTTGGAGTGTGGGAGGAACTGGAGTAAACCCACAAAGACATGGGGAGAATGTGCAACCTCCACACAGACAGTGACCCGAGGCCGGAATCGAACCTGGGTCCTTGGCGCTGTGAGCAGTGCTAAACACTGTGCCACCATGCCACCCAATGAGCATCGTTTTTCATGTACATTTAACATGCACTCATGAGGATCAGTTTGACAAGAAAGTATAATTTAAGACAACTTACTTTATTGCATCTGGACAATGAAAACCAGGGCAAAGGCAAAAGTGACTGGTTCAGTATGTTTCACAAAGAGCAGATTGTGGTTGTAAAAATCTCCACTGTCAAATGTGCCAAGTTAATATGATCAGCTTATTTAAAAAAAAAGCACCAAAGTCCAAATTCAACCTTGTTGCCTTGTTTTACAAGAATGGGTACAAGAATGACAGTGTAGTAGTGGAAATATCCAGGCATACCTGGGTTCCCAGGTTTCAGTTAAATTTGTCAAGATTTTTCTGTCTTTTAGACTGCCCATTTGCACGTGATTCTGGACCTGTCCGCTAAATTGGTGTAAAATGTTTGGTACTTCTGGGTCAATAAACTTCTTTGAGGCCTGATGATGGTCTAATCAGAGGGCCTTTGGCAACCTGCTGGAGGTGGTGTAAAACAGTCAGGTAGATTTTTCCAAACAATTTGATGGCACAGTGGTTAGCACTGTTGCCTCATAGTGCCAGGGACTTGGGTTTGATTCTTGGCTGGGGTCATTGTCTATGTGGAGTTTTCACTTTCTCCCCCGTGTCTGCATGAGCCTCCTCCGGGTGCTCCGGTTTCCTTCCACAGTCCAAAAGACGTGCTGGTTAGATGCATTGACCGTGCTACATTCTCCCTCAGTGTATCCAAACAGGTGCCATAGTGTGTGGCAACTCAGGGATTTTCACAGTAGCTTCATTGCAGTGTTAATGTAAGCCTACTTGTGACATTAATAATTAACCTTTTAATATGCAGCTAAGGAGGGCAGTATTTGTCCTGCCTCCACATTAACACTGACCACTATGCATCACCCCTTCCCTCCCATCCTGACTATCCCCCACCCCCTATCTTGGCTCATCTGTCTAAGCTGGTCAAATATAAAACCTGAGTGAGAAACCTGACTACAAAAATTATGATGGTGAGACCCACAGACACTTTTGAGATAGTCCTTGAGCCTTTATGTACTAGTCCGTAATGTTTAAACTCAGCTTTGATCATGCCTGGATTTGGGAATCATTCATTTTGGGCCCATAAATTATTATAGAATCCCTACAGTGCAGAAGGAGGCCATTTGGCCCATTGGGTCTGCACCAACCCCAAACTCCCTGTAACCCCATGCATTTATCCCGCTAATCCCCCTAACTATTCATCCTGAGAAACTAAGTCCCAATTTTGAACCAAGGCCCTTCCACGCGTAAGGCAAAGGTCATAACCACTACACTAGTGGGGGGCACCTCGGTGGCACAGTGATTAGCATTGCTGCCAGGGACCCAGGTTCGATTCCTGGCTTGGTGACTGTCTGCGTGGAGTCTACACACTCTCCCCATGTCTGTGTGGGTTTCCTCCATGTACTCCGGTTTTCTCCCAAGTCCAAAGACATGCTGCGAGGTGCATTGGCCGTGTTAAATTCTCCATCAGTGTACTGAACTGGCGCCGGAATGTGGTGACTGGGTGATCTTCCCAGTAACTTCATTGCAGTGTTAATGTCAGCCTGCATGTGACTAATAAATTTAATTTTAATGACAGAAACGCTCATTTCCTAAGTTAAAATGGTGATGATGCTTCATAAAATAGTTTGAAAATACTTAGGAAGGAGCTAAGACACTGTGATGCACTCGATAAAGGCAAGCCATTTTTTTAAGAGGTACTTTTCTCTGGCTTCAATTTTTCTGATGTTGGTGGGGTCGCATCTAGAGTGGGGGTTTGGGGCATGTCATTCTTAACCGCCTGGTTTCATTTCGACTAAACTTCTCTCCGCTATGTTTGGCTACCGTGGTTGGTGGGAGGGACAGTGAATGCGGTGACAGGTGGCCATAGATAACACACACGCACACACACACGCATACACACACACATACACACACACACGCACACACACACACACATTTAGAATTCATTGGCCATCCGAGGAAATGTTGGTTCCGGCCCAATCGTGATGAAGCCAGGTCTTGCAATTGCCAAAGATTCCTCAAAGGATCTGTTCCTCCTCACCCACAAGAAGTTCAAACAAAAGCAGGATGCTCAAAATCACTTGAGCCTCTTCTGGCACATTTTCTGTTGCCAGGCGATAGACAGTGCAGAAGCTGCTTCTGTTAGGAGTTAATATTGCGTAGAGGCACTACTGATATCATCCTACCATCAGTGTCACATAGTTATACAGGACCCTAGCCCTGCTTTAACAGGGGCCGGGTCAAGGGCTGAATCATCACCGTTAATAACATGGCGAGATATTCTGGTGGAGTGGGTAGCCTCCCTGTCCCTGAGCCAAACGTTCTGGGTTCAAGTCCCACTCCAGGACTTGAAAGCCAAGGAAGGTGCATTCATAATGTGGCTGAATAAGTCCATTAGCAACTTGCAAATCCCTCCAACATATACTGGTGATCAGATTGAGAGAGGTCCCTGGTCGATCAGCTGATGGAAATAAAGTTGAAGCTGCTGCCATCTTGACCATCCCTGTCTATCCCTGTCCATCTCTCTCCATCCCTTTCCATCTCTCTCCATCCCTGTCCATCCCTGTCCATCTCTCTCCATCTCTCTCCGTCCCTCTCCATCTCTCTCTGTCCCTCTCCATCCCTCTCCATCTCTCTCTGTCCCTCTCCATCTCTCTCTGTCCCTCTCCATCTCTCTCCGTCCCTCTCCATCTCTCTCCGTCCCTCTCCATCTCTCTCCGTCCCTCCCCATCTCTCTCCGTCCCTCTCCATCTCTCTCTGTCCCTCTCCATCTCTCTCTGTCCCTCTCCATCTCTCTCCGTCCCTCTCCATCTCTCTCCGTCCCTCTCCATCTCTCTCTGTCCCTCTCCATCTCTCTCTGTCCCTCTCCATCTCTCTCCGTCCCTCTCCATTCCTCTCTGTCCCTCTCCATTTCTCTCCGTCCCTCTCCATCTCTCTCCATCCCTCTCCATCTCTCTCCGTCCCTCTCCATCTCTCCCCATCCCTCTCCATCTCTCTCCGTCCCTCTCCATCTCTCTCTGTCCCTCTCCATCTCTCTCCATCCCTTTCCATCTCTCTCCGTCCCTCTCCATCTCTGTCCATTCCAATCCAGGCCACAGCGTGCATGTAAAAGTTTATGTTGCCACAGCAATCGTTTCCTTTGGCACGGCGGTTGCAGGGGGTGGGGGGGACGTAGGGGGAGCGACGTTGGTGGAGCTGCTGGGACGGCTGGTGTGAATCAGATTGGTGCCAACAGCACAGGGTTCAATTCTCCTTCTGACTGGGGAGTCAGGTGTTATCCCCCCTCTCCCACCCTCAGGATGTTTTGCCCTGATTTCTCTCTCTCAGTGAGATAGATCCAGCCCCTTGAGCTGTTTCTGAGATCTGGGAACCCTGGTGCGCCTGGCTATTGGCAGCAGCATGTGGCGGATGGTGCTGAAGTCCGTGTCGCTCATGCAGTCAGTCAGGGTGGCTGTGAGGAGGCCCTCGTTGGGGAACGCTCGCAGCATGATCTCTGGGTGTCGCCACTCGGACATCAGGTGCAAACTAGCCTCCCAGAATGGCACACAGTTCAGGAAGAACCCTCCCAGCCTCCGCCTTGACCCACTTCTTGTGGCGCTGTGGGTTGGACCTGCCTTTGGGCAGAGAGTTGAAAGAAGTATATGAAGGTAACTGGGAGCGTGATTGGTTACTGGGAGGGTTGTCTTTTTACAAGATGTTAACCCCCCTCCATCCCATCATCCTCTCCTTTCCATCGGGTGAGGGTTCAAATTGCGGCTTCGATTTTCACTGGCGACCTGAGACAAGACGCGCCCCTTGTCCCCTTGCAGAGAAGCCCACTCACAATCTGACATCTGATCGTCAGTTTAAGGGTAAATGAAGTAAATGTGTTGCCTTTACACAGCCTCGGCTTCTGAGAATTGGACTTGGAGTTGCTGACTCCCCCAGTCCAAATACATGGATATACACACACACACACACACACACACACACAATGTGCATATGCATGGACAAACACACATGCACACATAGACACACACACACACACACACACACACACACACACACACAATGTGCATATGCATGGACAAACACACATGCACACATAGACACACACACACACACACACACACACACACACACACACACACACACACACACACACACACACACACACACACACAATATGAAGTCAGATTTTGGTGCTTTCACTGTGGTCCATTGTAGAATATGGAGGTCATGCATTCATGGGTACCAGCATAGCAGGAATAATCATTTTTTCATCTGGCTGTAGAGAGATCGGTAGAGAAAGATTCATGCCATTTGAAATGATGACAAAAGCTGCAACACTGCAGCCCAAGAGGTTTGTGAATGCCTTTGCCCCCTTTCATTACTGTGGCCTACACACTTATTCCCAACCATCTGACTTTCCAAAAGGAAATGTGGCCTTGCTCAAACTGAAAACTTGTATAAATGAGAATTCGAACTAAACCATAACTACAGACTGGAAAAGAATATTGTAAAATGATCACTGTGGGTAATGATGGAAATGATACAACATGGAGTATCATAATGCAGTCATTTTCCAAAGTGGAATTAGGCAATATGAGTAAATACTCTAATAGAATTGAGATCTTTAAAAAAATCTAATTCAGTGATGCAACAATGTTCTTTCGTTTAAGCTCATTTAAAAAAGAAACAACCTCTATGCACTTAAGTAGATTTGATTATTAAACCTATGTTGAGCTTACTGTTTAGCATGACCCAACATCAATTAGTTGTTATTGGAATGCTTAATTTCCTTTGTGTATCTACTTGTTTGCAGAATAACAACTTATTTTCATGACCCCAAATCATCTGGTGCATTTTTATGGGGATAACATGATGCAGAATTAAGGCATACACACACACAAAACACACACATGCACACACTCAAAATACATACACACACACACAAGCACAATGTACTTATACAAGGGCACTCATACACAAACACACACACAGGCACATACACAAAACACAAACATACAAACAAAAGAACACAATGTGCATACACAAGTTCACACACAGAGGCACACACACAAGTTACACACATACACAAAACACAAACACACATACACATACAAAACACACACACACAAAAACACAATGTGCATATGCCAGGACACTCATATACAAACACACACACACATGCCTACACACAAAACACACACATACACACAAAACACACACATACACACAAAATAACACAATGTGCGTACACACGGACACACGGAGGCTCACATACAGGCTCACACAAAATGCACACACTTGCATACAATGTGTGCATGCATGAATGCACATACACACAAACACACACACACACGCACAAATAAAAAATGCACACACATGCATGCACATGCGCACACAAAACAGTATGAATATGGACACACTCATGCGTGCACACACATAAATAAACACATGCGCACACGCACACACAAAAGATCACTCACATTGGATAGCATCTTATGCCCTCTCAGTGGTGAGCTTGGAGACAGGTGGCATTCAATTGAGCAACTGAGTGTGGGATGGGATCCCTTCACTCCCATTTTACAATAGGCCAACTGGAAGATCCCACCTGCCAACATTCTTTAGATAGAGATGGGGCAGGCATTAATTGTCCATTTAAGGGCCTCTATTATTAGTATGTGGGCAAGGAGGCCATCCATAAACCTTCCCACCCTGGACTTAATCCAGCAGAGCTAAGAATGTGTAAAATTTTTCAAATGAGTTGATAAAGTTCATCCAATTGATATAAAGGCAGGTTATATTTCACACTATTGGAAAGGTAGCCTAGTATGATAATCAAGTGTAAATGTTTCATCTTGACACCTCTGGTGTTCTTAGTTTAAGAGGGGGCCCAGTGGTGGCCACTTAACTGCCTGATGGGCATTTCATATCAGTGGATCTTCATTGGCAGAGGTGATGCTGGACTCATTCCATGTATCCAGCGAATGGCCCGAGACCCTCTGCACCAATATTGAATTTTGTGCAGTCACTCACACACAAACTCTCTCACACATTATCACACATACACTTTACCTCTCTCATACTCTCTCTCCCTCTCTCCCTCTCTGACACACAGACACAATCTCTCAGGCATGCAAGGATGAATTTTCATACAAGAAGCGGGAACTGGGAGATGGGACTAATGTTCCTGCTGCGATCTCACCCCTATCTGGAGAATGTTGACAGGTGGGATCTTCCAGTTGGTCTGTTGTAAGATGGGAGTGAAGGACTGTGTCCAAAGTCAATTTGTTAGAAAGCTTACCTCAGTCCTAAAAAAACACCTTGGCCCAGTGAGTTTGTGAGGCCATCTTTGGCTCACCTATATACAGTTGAACCTTTTGGCCACTCCACATTCCCCTCTCTCTATCTCTTCACATCCCCACTCTATCACCCATTGTCCAGAATACACAAGCCCAATTATGACAATTCTCCAGTGAGGCTGACAGCGCACCCCCGCTCGCGGGTTTCCTGTCACCGTTGGATGACAGCAATGGGAATTCCCACTGACAGCGGCAGGACCGGAGAATCCCACCACTAACAAACAACATGCCACCTCCTGCCAGTGGGGGCAGTATAGTGGCTCAACAGTTAGCACTGCTGCTACGTAGTACCAGAGACCTGGGTTCGATTCCTGGCTTGGGTCACTGTCTGTGTGGAGTCTGCACGTTCTCCCTGTATCTGCATGGGTTTCCTCCGGGTGCTCCGGTTTCCTCCCAAAGTCTGAAGAACATGCTGGTTAGGTGCAAAATTCTCCCTCCGAACAGGTGTCGGAATGTGGCATCTAGGGGATTGTCACAGTGACTGCTTAATGTAAGCCTACTTGTGATACTAATAAATAAATAAACAGTGGGAAATACGCGATGGCTGGGAGGCTGGAGAATCTCACCCACTGGCTGGAATTTTATTCAGTAAGAAGTCTCACAGTACCAGGTAAAGTCCAACAGGTTTATTTGGTAGCAAACGCCACTAGCTTTCGGAGCACTGTTCCTTTGTCAAGCTAGGGGTGTTTGCTACCAAATAAACCTGTTGGACTTTAACCTGGTGTTGTGAGACTTCTTACTGTGTTTACCCCAATCCAATGCTGGCATCTCCACATCATGGAATTTTATTGGCATGCCTGCCCATGGCTCATAAGATCGCACCCGAGATCAACAGAGAATGCCATCCTACAAGCCTCACGGTGGTGCTGGTAAAATCAGGGTGACTGTCTCTCATACTTTCTCCCAAACACATCTTTCACACATGCACCCTCTCTTTCACACACACACACACACACACACACACACTCGCTCTTTCAAACATATACACAACTTTACACTCACACAATCACAAACACAGATGTTATCCCAGATCCCCTTTCTTAATACCTCAACAGGAAGCAACACAAAGTACAGCAACTCAATGAATTTCTCATTTCTTTCTAAGGCAATTATGAACCATGGAGATGTCAGAAATCTAGTACGTGACTACACAATGGTGAAACATGATTTCCAAGTTGAAACTTTCAGGTGGAATGTTCCACTATGTCCATTTTTGGGCCTCAAATAGCAATGTCTCAACCAGGCCTTGGGCCTCTGGCATGTGGTCAAAATTAGCTGGGTCTCAACTGAGTACAACGAGGACCAAACCCCAGGAACCAACCTTGTGAGCTACCTTGCTGCAAAGAAATTGGGAGAACTTCCAAGCATACATTCCATAGATGTTTTTTAAAAAGAGATAACATCAGCCAGAAAACTCAAAACCTGCCTGACAAACTGCTTCTGAAGATCTTCTGTGGTGGTTTTTAATCGTGTGAAAAATAAAACAGAGAAACCGTCAACCAGTTCAGTTCTTATTCCAAAAACATCAAAAAGATCCTTTCCTGCTAACTTGGAGCAGACAGAATGTGTGAACTGAGAGGATATAATCCAAGAATTAATGGTGAGGTAGTGGGGCAGGAGGAGGAAGGGCACTGAGTCATTATTAACACAGTTTGAAAGGTGTTGTCACCTTTGGTTCCAATGTTTCCCTCTGAGACTTTGCCACCTGCCTGGTGAATCCCACTGCACATGTAAAATGTCCCTCGTTAGCTGGGTTGACATCATGGTGCGAATCCTCGGAGGAGATCTGACTGGGGTCTTCAGTGATGGGATATGTCAGAATTCGCGGTTGTGTTAAAGGTGCTGGAGAAAATAATGACTCAATGGTGAGTGACTATATTCCATTGAAAATGGGGTGACGAGCAAATCTTTTAATCTTCAGAGACAATTGCCAGAATGTTACTGTCTCACCTGCTCGTAAGATCCCACCTGAGGCCAATGGAGAATGCCGTTCTGTGAGCTTCACCCACTCTGACTCTGGGGTGGGATCTTAGAAGCAAGGCGGTAAAACTCCAGCAAATATTATCACTTTTGAGTGAGATTAAAACTTGCAGCGAGATTATTTGGCAAGAGCTGAAGTCTTCAATATGGCAACAAATCCAATTTAATGGTGGCACGGTGGCACAATTATTAACACTGCTGCCTCACAGCGCCAGGGACCTGGGATGGATTCCTGGCTTGGCTCACTGTCATTGTGGAGTTTGCACATTCTCCCCATGCCTGCATGGGTTTCCTCCAGGTCCTCTGGTTTCCTCCCACAGTGGAAAAGGCATGCTGGTTAGGCCATTCTAAATTCTCCCTCAGTGTACCGAACAGGCACTGGAGTGTGGCAACTATTGGGGTTTTCACAGTAGCTTTATTGTAGACTTAATGTAAGCCTACTTGTCTGACAAGTAAACTTAAAGTATTCCTTCTATGTAACCTTTGCCTTGTGTTATGCCCAGTAAAGACATGAAGACAGTACAAACTTCAAAGCTATATTTTTTATAAATGGTCACCAAAAGCTATTTAGGATGATTGAGGCATATTTTGTTACTTGACAGTTCTCAGCTCCAGACAGTCCTGAAATGCAATCGCATTACAGATGAATAATCATAGCCACTTGTGGGATTCACATATTTCTTTGTTAAAAACGCACCATCAACACAAAGGACCAATGACAACAGAGACATTGAAACTTAGTGGCTGCGAGGTGAATTTGAGATGGATCTCCCTTCCATTGATGGCTCCTTATCCTAAACTCTTGGTCATCTGAACTCTCAGGGGGTGAAAAACCACTGCACTGGATGTTTACTGGTCTAACACATCACCTTATTGAGAAAAAAACACTTTGGATATGTCACTGGAAACATGGATAAGGCAGCCATGTGCTATATCTGCTTTTAAAATTATAACAGAAATTGCTCTAAAGCAGATACTATCAGGACCATAATCTAAGCCATGGAACCAGCAACAAGACAGTTACACGGTCAAAGTAATGTATAGCTAAACTGTGAAAATGAGAGAAGGACTCTTCCTCTTAATGTGCTGTAACTTAAAGCTCACCAGAGAGCCAATCTCCTGGTAAAAAGTTTATTTGTTTATTAATCACAAGTTGACTTACATTCACACTGTAATGAAGTTACTATAGAAATCCCCCAGTCGTCACAATCCAGCACCCTGTTTGAGTACACTGAGGGAGAATTTAGCACAGCCAATTCACTGACATTAAAGGTTAATTTAGCACGGCCAATCAACCTAACCCGCACATCTTTGGACTGTGGGAGGAAACCGGAGCGCCCAGAGGAAACCCACACAGACACAGGGAGAATGTGCAGATTCCACAGAGACAGCGACCCGAAGCTGGAATTGAACCCGGTCCCTGGCGCTGAGAGGCAGTGGTGCCAACCCGCTGTGCCACCGTGCCGCACAGGGAAATGAAACCTTGGCAAAGCGGGTGGGGACGCACGGGGAATGGGGACGTGGGAAGGGGGGGCGGTGGCCATCGCGGAGGTGCTGAATGGGTGGGAAACCATTACTCTTCTTTGCTAGCTGAATCACTGGCTTTGGAATCAGGAGGAAAAAAAGCGTCTGTCTCCGCTGGTTATGAATGAGTTACCAGGAAAAATAATTTCTGACTCTCGAGAATGGAATAATGTTCCATTGTGTATAGATGGCACAGAGCTCATCAAACACCCCTGATCAGAGCAAGTGCATGAACTCTTCTGCAATATTGTCTTTTCTGATATTTTCTGAGTGCTTAGTTTTAAGAAGGCTTGTACTTTTAAAGTGGACTGGCAGCTATAATAATCTCAAGAGTATGGAACATATATCTGTTAAAAAAAAAATCCCTGTCTAAAATTTAAATGAGTTGTGTGCAGTTTAATCGTATCAGCAGTAGAGCGTTGGCCCCTGTTCTGCTAAGCCCCAATTACACTCTGCTACTGATTCTCAAAATTAACCACATTGGGCACATTTTTAAGTCTGAGAATGGTCCGACTCAAAACGCTTACAGGCCTAATCGGGATTGTTTTTAATTACGAAGAGATTCGATAAGGTAGATGTAGAGAAAATATCTCCAACTGTGGCGTGGATTCAAAAAACAGAAGGCCATAAGTACAAGATAATAAACTAATTTGATTTTAAAAGTCAGGGGAAACCCCTTTATCCAGGGAGTAATACCCTGTGGAGTGATTTAAGTGAATAGCATAGATATTATTGAAAGGGCAGTGCTTGGGGGAGAAAGGAATAGAAGGATATCCAAAGATGTGTGGATTATGTGGATTGGCCATGGTAAAGTGTCAGACACTCAGCTCGAGTGTCAGGGGGATTAACAGGGTAAAATGTGTGGGGTGACGGGAATATAGCCTGGGTGGGATTGAGGCCAGTGCAGACTCGATGGGCCGAATCACCTCCTTCTGTATTGAAGGGATTCTATTCTTCAAGGTATTGCTGATACACATAACAGGATTGGAGGAGGCTTAGAATCATAGAATCTCTACATTGCAGCAGGAGGCCATTTGTCAATCAAGTCTGCACTGACTCTCTCACGGAGTATCTTACCCTGTAACCCCACGTATTTATTCCATTAATCTCTCTAATCTACACATCTTGAGACACTAAGGGGCAATTTAGCAGGGTCAGTCCCCCTGACCCTTACATCTTTTGACAGTGGGGAGGGGGAAACTAGAGCACCCGGAGGAAATCCACACAGACACAGGGAGAACATGCAAACTCCACACAGACAGTGGCCGAAGGTTGGAATCGAATCAGGGACCCTTTCGCTGTGCGGCAGCAGTGCTAACCACTGTGCCCACCACAATCATTGCAGGAGGAGCTCGAGTCTTCCTCCGGGAAGTCTGGCAGTGTTGTCCCTGGGGTATACTCTTCTCCAATCCCTGGCACAACACTTCCCCCTCCTGGACAAAGCCTGCCACCAGCAGCCAGTTCCTCACCATCTCGTTCTCCAGTCAGCCCACTGGCACCATTCTCCATGATTAGTCGCGTAAGTGACTAGGTGCATTCAGCAGAAAGCCAGCCCTTTAAACTGAAACCCCTGTACAAGATTCCATTCCAGCATGGTTCAGCCCATCTGTCCGATAATTGAAACCTGCTGGGCTTTTCCTGGACAGTACATATTGGAGCTTAAAATCCATTGTGTTCTCACATCATTGGCACAACCTGTTCGACCGACTTGTTAGCCATAGTGCTAAAGTCTAGGAAGCTGCAGGATGGAGGGTCACTCGTTGGATAACCTCTCCAAAACCCTCAACTGCCAAGGGCAAGACACCAGAAGCAACATGAACGCTTTTGTGTGAAGTGCTGCCCCAGTGACTGACTGTGTGTCTACATGTGCTCATTGAATTCCACCAGCACAAACTGCTGCATGTGCTTCACTATACAACAATCCACTTGTCCGTCCCATCAATCATTTCCACTGAAACCTTTTCTTCGGCTTGAATGGCAAATTATTAACTTCATATCATCTGAATATCCATTCAACTGTGGTCTTTTGTGCCCTAATTATCAGATCTCTTTGACTGCATTGTTCACGGCAACTCTAAAGAATCATTTCACTGTTCATAAAGCTTAAAATGGAAACAAGTGATCCTGAGCAGTCAAATGTTTTAATTTTTGTTGAGCAAGGTTGCGCATTTTTTTAAAACTCTGTCCATCAGGTTTTACCGTCAGAACTCGAGCTGACAGCCTTGTCGGGAAAAGCAGCTCGTGGTGTGGCTCAGAAAAGATATTTGGATGAAGGTGGTTCAGAGTTTGATATCATGCAGTAAGTAGGCCCCCGTAGATGGCATTCACAGAATCCTTACAGTGCAGAAGGAGACCATTTGGCCCACTGAGTCTGCACCAACCACAGTCCCACCCAAGCCCTATTCCCGTAACCCCATGTACTTACCCTGCTAATCCCCCTGACACTAATGGTCAATTTAGCACGGCCAATCAACCTAAGCCGCACATCTTTGGAATGTGGGAGGAAACCGGAGCACCCGGAGGAAACCCACTCAGACATGGGGAGAATGTGCAAACTCCACACAGACGGTGACCGAAGGCCAGAATTGAACCTGGGTCCCTGGCGTTGTGAGGCAACAGTGCTAACCACTATGCCACCATGCAGCCCACTGCCGCCCTTACCTGGTCTGGGCCACATGTGACTCTAGAGCCACAGCAACATGGTTGACTCTCAACTGCCCTCTGAAATGGCCTAGCAAGTCACTCAGTTCAAGGGCAACTAGGGATGATCAACAAATGCTGGCCAGTCAGCAACATCCATGTCCCATGAATGAATAAAAACAATAAACATGTAGAATTGGGCCTGTTTCCCAGGGCAGCCTTGATGTTGCATAAACCTCCTGCACCTAAGTTTCTTCTATTCAATAGATATCTTCCTTGTTCCAAGTAATGTCTAAAGCCTCTCTTAATAATTCCAGACAAAACATACTTAACAATAACCAGTGAGGTACTTTTTTTTTTCTGATACCATTGTTGTGGTGTGATCCAGAATGTCAGCAGCATAGGTACCACCCAGGCCCTACCCCCATAACCACACGCATCTACCCTAACTAGCCCTCCTGGCACCAAAGGTCAATTTAGCATGGCCAATCAACCTAACCTGCGCATCTTTGCACTGTGGGAGGAAACCGGAGCACCCGGAGGAAACCCACACAGACACGGGGAGAGCGTGCAAACCCCACACAGACAGTCACCCCTGGCTGGAACTGAACCTGGGTTGCTGGTGCTGTGAGGCAGCAGTGCCAACCACCGTGCCGCCCTCAGAACGATGTCAGCTGGCAGAGCCTACAGAGGCAAGAAAGGGTGAAGCCACAGAGGGATTTGAATGCAAAGATGAGCATTTAAGAAAAAAATCAAGGCTTTACCAGACCGGGAACACAAGATGAAATATCAGAGTAAAAGTAATTTGTAATTTGAAGAAAGTAACACTTGCTAGTTAGAAGAAGAAAACCTCCATGTGTTATAAATGTGATTTAATATTGAAATTCAAGTGCCAGTTCTCTAATGGAGCCCAAAGTTAACATTACAGTTGTTTGAATGACCTTATCCAGCATGTATTGGAACATTCGTACCCAGGCGACAAAATAAAGACGACAGAGAAGAAAAGCGAGATTAGCGTTCCAACGTGTCAAAAAAGACAGTAATCTAAAAATCAGTCACTGACAGCTGATAGTATTCACTGCTATCATCAACTAATATCACCAGTATCTCGTTAAAGACAGATACCAGGAATGTGTGGCATATCAGCGTATCTATTTTTGTTGGCTTCCCCTGCCCGGATTTTCAAACTGTCAAGGGAAAATGTAAAGGAGAAGAAATCAGAGTTGCACAGACTAAACTTTTTGACAGGGCTGTGATGGGAAAGAGGCTCGTCAGACTAGAGTCAGGTCGAATGACAGATATGCGGTGGGAGTCAGCAGCAATGCGTAATGAGGAGAATTTAAAAAGTCGCTTTGTGAGATGCAAGCTGAGGCAGTTGGGGCAACGCAGTAGTTAGCACTGCTGCCTCACAGCACCAGGCACCTGGGTTCAATTCCCGGTTTGGGTCACTGTCTCTGTGGAGTTTGCACGCTCTCCCCACCCACCACGCCTCCCCCCCCCCCCCCACCCCTCCCCCCTCCCCTCCCCCCTCCCCCCCTGCATGCGTTTCTTCCGGGTGCTCCGGTTTCCTCCCACAGTCCAAAGATGTGCGGGTTAGGTTGATTTAGCCAAGCTAAATCGTCCCTTAGTGTCAGTGGGTACTAGCTAGGGTAAATGCATGGGGTTGCGGGGAATAGGGCCTGGGTGGGATTGTGGTCGGTACAGCAAAAGGCCTCCTTCTGCGCTGTAGGGATTCTGTGATTGTGTGATGTTCGTGCATGGCAGCAAGTTTGAAAAGGCTGTGGTGGTTGTTTGGTCTTTGATGGTTTGGGGTTAGCTAACCTCTTCGGGTTGTGGCTTCAGAGTCAAGATTATGGACTGACTCTCTCTCTCCTAGCTTAACACAACTTTGGAAGAAGTTCCTGTCCTGCCTTGGTGGAGTTGGGGCTGTGCGATGCAAGTGTTGACCTTGTATCTAACTTTGTATTTATACCGCAGGATGTCCCTCCCCATCACAAGCTCATCCAGTGCAGTGCTGCTCACATTCTAACTCACACACGGGGCCTTCTCTTCTCACTGAACCACAGTGTCTGGCACCAATTCAAAGATAATATTCTCATTCCTCTACCAGTAGCTTTGAAGCTTCCTCCACTCCTACAATGCTCTGAGATCTCTGCACTGCTCCAATTATCCATACTCTGTGATGTCCTGCACATAGAACCATTAGGATCCCTACAGTGCAGAAGGAGGCCATTCGGCCCATCGAGTCTGTACCGGCCACAATCCTACCCAGGCCCTATCCCCGTAACCCTACCTATTTACTCTGCTAATTCCCCTGACACTAAGGGAGAATTTAGAATGGGCAATCAACCTAACCCGTACATCTTTGGAGTATGGGAGGAAACTGGAGCATCCGGAGGAAACCCACACAGACACGGAGAGAACACGGAGACTCCGCACAGACAGTGACCCAAGCCGGGAATCGAACCCGGGTCCTTAGTGCTGTGAAGCAGTAGTGTTAACCACTGCGCCGCCTTGAGCAGTGAGTCCATAAACTCTGAAATTCCTCCTGAAACCCTTCCACTTCTTTCCATCTTAAAGGTGCTTCTTAGAGCCTACTCCTTGATCAACCTTTTCTCACTTGTATTCGTATCTCTTTGGAGAAACCAGAGTCAAATTTTATTTGTTGCCGAAGTGCTTTGGGATGTTTTGTTGTGTTATCGGTGCTAAGCTAATTGTTGCTGAGTAAGTTCCTGAAGAGCGTCAATTTGATTAATGATCAAGTGACACCTGCAATGAATGCTGGTTTGCAAATGCATCAAGTACAGGAGAGAACCATGGAGATTGAGAACGCTATATGACCCAGATTATCTCTCCTTCCAAGTAACATGTGTAGTCTATTCTTTGGAGGGCTACCCTTCCCTGCTATCTATTCAATTTGATTTGATTTATTACTGTCACATTATTAGTATACAATGAAAAGTATTGTTTCTTGCATACTATACAGGTAAAGCATACCATTCATAGGGTACAAAGGGGAGAAAGAAAAGAGAGCATGCAGAATGTTGTGTTACAGTCTTAGCTAGGGTGTAGAGAAAGATCAGCTGAATTATGGGGTGGCATGATGGCACAGTTGTTCGCACTGCTGTCTCACAGTGCCAGGGACCGGAGTTCGATTCTGGTCTCGGGTCATTGTCCGTGTGGAGTTTGCACGTTCTCCCCGTGCTTGCGCTTGTTCCCTCAGGGTGCTCCAGTTTCCTCCCACAGTCCAAACATGTGTGGATTAAGTTGATAAGCCATGCTAAATTGCCCCTTAGTGTCAGGGTGAGGAGCAAGATAAATATGTGGGGCTATGGGGTTAGGGCCTGGGTGGGATTGATGTTAATACAGATTTGGTAAACCAAATGACCTCTTTCTGCAAAAGAACAAAGAACAAAAAAAAATTACAGCACAGGAACAGGCCCCTCAGCCCTCCAAGCCTGCATTGACCATGCTGCCTGACTGAACTAAAATCCCCTACCCTTCTGGGGACCATATCGCTCTATTCCCATCCTATTTATGCATTGTCAAGGCGCTCCTTAAAAGTCAATACCACATTCCACTACCTCCCCCGGCAACGAGTTCCAGGCACCCACTGCTCTGTGTAAAAAATCTACCTCGTAAATCTCCTCACACCTTAAACCTATGCCCCCTAGTAATTGACTCATCCATCCTGGGAAAAAGCTTCCGACTATCCACTCTGTCCGTGCCTCTCATAATCTGCAAGAAGGCTTGTAGACTTTATCAGGTCGCCCATCAATCTCCATTGTTCCAGTGAAAACAAGCCAAGTTTCTCCAAGCTCTCGTCATAACTAATGCCCTCCATGCCAGGCAACATCCTGGTAAGTCTTTTCTGTACCCTCTCCAAAGCCAACACATCCTTTTAGTAGTGTGGCAACCAGAATTGAACACTATATTCCAAGTGCGGCCTAGCTAAGATTCTATAAAGCTGCAACATGCCTTGCCAATTTTTAAATTCAATACTCCGGCCGATGAAGGCAAGCATGCTATATGCTTTCTTGACTACCGTCTGTACCTGCATTGCCACTTTCAGTGACCTGTATACCTGTGTACCCAGATCTCTTTGCCTATCAATATTCTTAAGGGTTCTGCCATTTACTGTGTATATCCTCTCTGTATTAGACCTTCCAAAATGCATTAACTCACATTACCTCGGATTAAACTCCATCTGCCATCTCTCCGCCCAAGTCTCCAGCTGATCTATATCCTGCTGTATTCTTGGATGGTCCTCATTGCTGTAGGCAAATCCATCAACCTTTGTGTCATCTGCAAACTTACTAATCAAATCAGTAATGCACTGTAGGGATTCTGTGATCCTATTTGGTAGATCCATTCAAAAATCTGATGGCTGTTTTGTACGAGAAGAATTGCCCACAGACATAGTTAAGCTGACTGTCAAACATCCATTCCTTGTTGCTTTCCTAACTTGGTCTGCTCCCCTTCCCCGCCCGCTCTGTTGCTCAGTCTGCACAGAAACTGTGGCCTTCCGTGGAGCATTTTGATTGATACAGTGGCTGATTTTTCTTGTAATCCTGTTCTGTAGAACGTGATGCACATTCCAGCACTCATGCATATTACAAGGGGATGAATTAACATACCATCTTTTTGAAAGGTATCTGCATTG
Organism: Carcharhinus amblyrhynchos; assembly: GCF_965287045.1. Taxonomy (NCBI): domain Eukaryota; kingdom Metazoa; phylum Chordata; class Chondrichthyes; order Carcharhiniformes; family Carcharhinidae; genus Carcharhinus; species Carcharhinus amblyrhynchos. The sequence goes on along the minus strand of NC_137333.1, from coordinate 5,833,283 downwards.
CTGAAGATATACGTTTGTTTCAGTTCTGACATTTTTAAGGCACTTTGTTTTTCAATTTAGTTGGCGAGGTCATTCTCTGCTTCAATTTCTGCAAATTTCAAAGCATGACATGCCTTCTAATTAATGATTTTAAAGTGTAAATATTCTTTATTTGAACAGGGCAGAGGTGGGATTTTGTTCCATTATAATTAAAATATAATTTGAATATCTGGATTTGCAGTCATCAGCATCAGACTCATTGTTTCCCGGTTACATATATATCGTGTGTGAGAATGTGCATTTCATAAATGCCCAGTTAAAAATGAACTATCCGCTCACAAAGTGTCAAAGAAGGTGTAATGAAATGATTTGGGAAGTAAACATGTCAAATTGCCTTTTATACATTTTAAGAGCTCTGAACGGTGATTCTGATATCAGATCTGAGCCTGTTTCAGATATGTAGAGATATGTTGCTTTGACGGCACGAGAACTTCAAGTTCCAGCTGTTCGTTTCATCACAAACATCACTGCTACTACTGCACTGGTGGCAGCTGCCAGCGTTATATCATTGCCAACATCTCTGAGAAAACAAAGAATGAAGACCCATTTAAGGGATTTCGAGTCAATCTTGCTGAAACGAGGTGCACTTCAGTTCAGTTGAGATGAATGGGACACACGTCCACCTTTGCGTCGATTTAAGCTTTTCTTTTCCTTTACTTGAATTCGTTTTCTAAACATCCAAGAACGAATAAGCTTGTATCTATACATAGCTTCCAATCGCGCAGGAAGTCTGGAAGTTTTTTGCAACGAAGTGGGCAATTTTTTGTCATTATTATAGAGTAAGGAGGCAGATTACTGCCGGGCAGTGTTAGTACTGGTAGATCCTCCAGAGACTGCTGCAGCAAAGGTTGGGATGTACTCACGCGCGACTAATGGGAGGCCGAGCATTTTGTTGCTTCTTTTTCCTTTAGCCAAGACTTTTCTTCAAGTGTCAGCGGAAACACACTCGTACCTTAGTTAGTACACCTCTATAATTGACAAGGAAAGCATTGACAGCCTTAGTTGTAACTCGCAATCCTCATCCACCCATTGAGGAAGAAAAATACTAGGGCCCGATATCGATCGGAATTTTATCGCCTGAGATCGGGGTGGGCGAGACTCGCAGAACAGCGTTCTTCGTTGACCTCAGGCTGGATCTTACAAGCCTCGGGTGGGCAAGTCGGTAAAATTCCCACAGGAGAATCCCCACAGTGCAGAAAGAGGCCATTCAGCCCATCAAGCCAGCACTGAAAACAATCCCACCCAGGCCTTATTCCCGTAACCTCACGCATTTACCCCGCTGACACTAAGGGGCAATTGAGCATGGCCAATCAACCTAGCCCACACATCGTTTGGACTGTGGGAGGAAACCGGAGCATCTGGAGGAAACCCATGCAGGCACGGGGAGAATGTGCAAACTCCATACAGACAGTGACCCAAGCTGGGAATGGAACCCGGTCCCCGGTGCTGTGAGGCAGCAGTGTTGACCGCTGTGTTACCGTGACTCCAAAACAAATCTGTTGCCACCCCTTTCAGTGTGGGAGGGTATCAGTTTATGAATGAGCCTCCTGCAAAAGGCGAGGGGGGGTGGGTGCTAATCAACATTCTGAAGTCACGCCCTAATAACACCGTCAATGCCGTGATTGACATTGAACAGTTCTCGGGGATGGGGGTGAACCTGAGCTGCAGGATTCCCATCAGCTAAGCAATGGGCCTGCAAGCTCATTGTGTGATAGGGATGTTCCCTCCCTCTCCCTGTCTCCCCCGCCCCCTTCACTCCCTCCCCTACCCATCCCCAAGGCCCTCAGGAAACCTTTGGCCTGCACCAACACCAATTTCAAGCATCACCTCCCTGACATGAACCCTCCTGCTGTCTAACCGAGCTCAACCTCTCTTCGTTTGGTTAGTGTCTGGAACTCCATTCCCAGTGCCAGGAACCATCTTCTTCCCAGCAGGCTGTATGTTGACCAGTTACTGGGCAGAAAGTAGCACTGCAATATGTCAATCTGTCAATTCGAGCCTGCTTTCAAGGTTGGTCATATCCACCACTTCCTCCCTGCTCCCCGCTCCCCCTCAATATAGGGGTCTATATAGCATGTTGCGAATCTAATCATAGCATGGCTGATGCTGGATGGAACTGTGGCAAATCTGAGAGCTCAGCAACCTTGGAAGACAATGGCATGAAGTCATTATGGGGCTATGCTCTGCGGCTCCTTGGTTGCTTAGTTGGAGACATAAAGGGCTGAATTTTCCCACTCTGCCTGCCGTGGGAGTTGTAGCGGGTGGGACATAGACCACGCAAAGGTCCATTGACCTCAGGCAGGATTTTCCAGTTTTGGGGCGAGCACAGCCAGAAAGTCCCACCCAAAAGAATCTACTTAGAACCATAGAAACCCTACAGTGCAGAAAGAGGCCACCTGGCCCATGGAGTCTGCACCGACCACAATCCCACCCAGGGCCTACCCCTATATCCCTACATATTTACCCAGTAGTCCCTCTAACCTACACATCTCAGACCACTAAGGGGCAATTTTAGCACAACCAATCAACCGAACCCGCATATCTTTGGACTTGCGCCATCATTGGTTTTCACGAAGAAATGATCAAACGCTTGTGTTTGAATAATAATCCTGACAATTCAAGGAAGAAGTGATTCTCACCGTGAAATTGTATGAACATTCAGCTCCCAATGCTTCTTCAACATCCCAGTTTTAATTGTTACACAATGTGCCTTCAATTGCCTGGATCCTAAGCTTTGACCTAAATCTTCAATTCTCAACCTCTCTTGATTTGAGGCACCCTTAAAACCCACCTCTTTGAAAAGGCTGGAGATCATTCCTCTAACGTTGCTTCATTGGCACATTGACAAATTTTCATAGAATAAAATCATCGAATCCCTGCAGTGCAGAAAGAGGCCATTCGGCCCACCCAGCCTGCACTGACCACCATCCTATCCAGGCCCTAGCCCCACAACTCCACCCTTTTACTCTGTTAATCCCCCCGACACTATTGGGCAACTTAACCATGGCCAATCAACCTAACCCACACATCTTTTGAGTGTGGGAGGAAATCAGAGCTTTCCAAAGGAAACCCACGCAAACATGGGGAGAAAGTGCAAACTCCACACAGACAGTCACCTGAGGCCAGAATTGAACCTGAGTCTCTGGTGCTGTGAGCAGCCGTGCTAACTACTGTGCCCAAATTTTGTTTCATAACTCCCTGCAAAGTTTCTCCTGTTGGCTTTTATACATTGCAAGTACTGTATTTAAATACAAGCAGTTGTTCCTTAGCCTGACTAATGAGGTGGGTTTGCTGAACGCATTACACACGCACATGAGGACAGCACTAAAGCAATGAAGGTATGACAGAATCAGAGTATTAATACAGCACAGAAAGAGGCCATTCAGTCCATCGTGTTTGCACTGGCTCTCTGAATGAGCAATGCGCCTGGTGCCATTCTCATACCTGCTCCCCAACAACCCTGCACATGCTCCCTTTTCAGATAATAATCCTCTCGAGTGCCTCAATTGTATCAAACTCTGAGTCAGCACATTCCAGATTTGAACCCTCTCTGTGTGACAAAGTTCCTCCTCACGTCTCTGTGGCTTCTTTTGCCGTTTGCCTTGAATCTATCCCCTCTCATTCTTAATCCTTTCACATGTCAGAACAGTTTCTCCCTTTCTGCTCTGTCCAGACCATTCATAGGCAGCACAGTGGTTAGCACTGCTGCCTCACAGCGCCAGGATCCCAGGTTCAATTCTGGCTTCAGGTCACTGTCTGCATGGAGTTTGCACGTTCTCCCCATGTCTGTGAGGGTTTCCTCCAGGTACTCCAGTTTCCACCCACAGTCCAGAGATGTGTGTGTTACGTTGATTGGCCATGCTAGATTGACCCTAGTGTCAGGGGGATTAGCAGGGTAAATGTGTGGGGTTACAGGAATAGGGCCTGGGTGGGATTGTGGTCAGTACGGACTCAGTGGACCGAATGGCCTCCTTCTGTATTGTAGGGATTCTATCATTGAATTTGAACACTTCTTTCAAATTTCCAGGGAATGATGGGGGGGAAAAAGTGTTCCAATTCCAATTTTATTCAGATCATTCATAATTCTTAGTAGTGAAGTGTTGAGAATTCCAAGGTTCCTGCAATCCAGGATCCCAGATTTACAGTCCCCTCAGCCTGATCACCTCACCCTTCACTCATAACACAGAGCCACTTTCAAAGGAAGTTCTGTCCATTGTGATCCTGACCAAGGTAAGGAAGGAATGATTTGGGCTTTTATTTCCCTCCCCTCGCTTTATCCTGTTCCAGCAGCACTGGACTCGATTCACAATGCAAAGACAGCTTCCTCAACAAAGCACAGGACACAGAAGACACAAGACGAGTCTTTACCAGACTGGATGATTGCTGCCCAATGTGACTCCTCACTTGTCCAACTAAGTGGAATGATCAGACACAAACAAAAGTGAATCGCACCACCTTGTCTAATTTCCACCAACAGACCGGTCTTTCAGTGAACTGTTCAGAAATTCCCCAGAGTATGAGCAAATGTCAGAAGGATTTCTTTTGAAAAACATTAACAGTTGACCGTTTATTCCAATGTCATGCCTGCCTCGTGATGCGGTTATGGCAGTCTTCTGTTTCATAAGACCTGCATCCAGAAGGTCATGATCCAGTAGTCAGTTCACCATATAGAAGGTGCCTGGGTATATAACTATTGTTCATCAGGTGAAAGGGATCAAGCTAGCATTGACATTGTTGGCTTTGCAATGGGCATACATATGTAGATGGAATTAGCATGCTCCAGGGCTCTGAGTTGGAGACCTTGGCCAGAATTTTACGGGCACAACGGCCCCAGAATTGGGGCGATGAGGCTCATAGAATGGCAGCCCCCGTTGTCTTGGGGTGGGATCTTACAAGCCTCGGGCGGGCAAAGCAATAAAATTCAGGCAGTTGTACTACCAAAAAATGCAGAGGATGCAGTTGAGAGAGCGAAGGTGGATAATAGTAAGCTTTTTCTCCAACCTAGTGTACAGTTTTGGTCTCCTTACTTGAGAAAGGGTATACTGGCACCGGAGGGAGTGCAAAGGAGATTCACAAGGTTGATTCCAGAGTTGAGAGGGTTGGCTTATGAGGAGGGACTGAATAGACTGGGGTTATACTCATTGGAATTCAGAATATATAGAAACATATAAGATTATGAAGGGAATAGAAGGACAGAAGCAGGGAAGTTGTTTGCCCTGGCAGGTAAAACTAGAAATAGGGGACATGGCCTCAAAATAAGAGGGAGGCAGATTTAGGACTGAGTTGAGGAGGAACTTCTTCACCCAATCTGTGGAATTCCCTACCCAGTGAAGCAGTTGAAGCTACCTCTTTGGATGTTTTTAAGGCAAGGATAGATACATTTTTGAACAGTAAAGGAATGAAGGGTTATGGTGAGGGGACCTATTTCCATGCTGTAAACCTCAATGTCTCTATGACTCTACCGAGGTTTCAATGGGACTGAAGGAAGTAGGCAAGAACCTAATGTGGAATATAATGAGGAAACATATGGGGCTGGATGTCACGGCCTTGCTTGACACGAGACCCGAAAATTTTGCCCAAGAGCAATGGACCTTCCCATTGTCTGCCCCTTGCCCGCTCCAATTCCCGTGATGGGCGAGTCAGTAGAATTCCGGCCATGAAGTTATCCACTTTGATGGGAAAAAGAAAATGCAGAATATTTGTTAAAATAGAGAGATAGGGAAGTACTAATGTCCAAAAACGCTCTGGCGAAGTCACTGGAAACTAACATACGTACAGGTGCAGCAAGCAGTTAGGAAGGTAATTTGGCCTTTAGTGCACGAGAATTTGAGTGAGTGCAAGAGTTAAGTTTTGCTGCAGCTGCATAGATCTTTGGTAAAGCCGCACTTGGACTATTGTGTATAGTTTTGGTCTCTGTACCTAGAATGGATGTATTTCCCATAAAGGAAGTGCAACAAAGGTTCACCAGTCTGATCCCTGAACCCTCTCCTATGAAGAGACGTTGAGGAGATCGGACCGACATTCTCCAGTGTTTAGAAGGATAATAAGTGATCTCACTGGAACAGGCAAAACTCATACAGGGCTTGGCTAGGGTTGATACAGGAAGAATGCTTTCCCCTGGCTCGAGGGTGTCCAGGATGAGAGTCTCAGAGTAAGAAGTAGACCATTTACAACTGAGATGAGGAGGAAGAGGGTAATACATCTTTGGAATTCCCTATCCCAGAGGGTTGAGGCAGCTCAATCATTTGAGTATATTCAAGACAAAGATCAAGTGATTTCTAGATGTTAAGGGTGTCAAGCGATATGGATATGGCGTGGAAAAATGGCATTAAGGTAGAAGATTAGCCATGATCTATCCGAATGTCAGAGCAGGCTCGAGGGGCTGAATGATCTATTTCTACTTTACCATGTTCCCATGACTCTTGTGGTCTTGATAGTCAAACCAAACTCTTCACAAGCATGAGAAAGTCAGCCCGTTTGTTGCTGTAGAAGTTCCTCAGTGTGGAATGTGACAGCAGCATTGTCAGCACAGAGCAATGCTGCAACGAGGAATCGTCTTAGATCTCAGGCGAGCGAGCCTGAACATATTTCTGTCAGTTCTGGTATGTAAATAGATATCCTCTGCAGATGACCCCAAGGCGTATGCCAGTAGCAAAATGAAGAATATGAGTGTTGGTGGCAGAATACAACCCTGTTTGATCCCACTGCGAATGTCACAATTTCCTGCGTTGGCCTGTCATATCTGACCTTATCCGTCATGTCGTCATGGAAGGAGTCATCTACTGTTTTATCCCAATCTCATCCATGTCTTGCGATGTGAAGGCATCAGATAAGGTTTGTAAAAAACGCTTGTCAATAGCAACTGGAGCTAATATCTCCCTTCCTCCTGAACGGTGCTAGATTCAGTAGATGTGTCATTTGCAAGTTAAAAAAAAAACTCTTTTTAAATTATTTCATGGGATGTGGTCCTCGCTGGCAAGTTCAGCATCTGTTGCTCATCCAGATTACCCTTGCTAACTTCAGAGGGCAGTTAAGAGTCAACTCCATTACTGTAGGTCACATGTAGGCAAGACCAATCAAGGATGGCAGATTTCCTTCCCCAAAGGGCATTAGTGAAGGAGAAGGGTTTTTACAACAATCAATGACAGTTTCATGGTCACCATTACTGAGAGCTGTTTTCCACCACACAAATGTGTATTTTTATTTTAGCAATATTTGCTGCTGTCACATGACATCAGGGGTTCCCAATCAGAGGTTGCTGCCACCCCAAGGATCCATGAGTAGCTCACACTCAAAAATAACCAGGGAGTTTGTAGTCCGCAGATCTTGCACAATCTATCTACAGCTTTCGCCAGAATCTTATCACCGTTCACACCAACCGGATTTTCCCATCCCGCTGCAGTGAATGGAGATTTGGCTGGGCCCCAAATTCTCTGACCTCGCTGCAGCAGGAGTGTGGTGTGAATGACAGGTCAGATCACGCCCTTTGTCTTTCTGATGTATTTCACAACGTGCATTTTCATTCAATTCAACCAAAGTCCAATAACTCGGAGTCACAGAGGTTTACAGCATGGAAACAGGCCCTTCGGCCCAACTTCTCCATGCCATCTCTTTTTATAACCACTAAGCTAGTCCCAATTGCCCTCACTTGGCCCATATCCCTCTACACTCATCTTACCCATGTAACTGTCTCAATGCTTTTTAAAAGATAAAATTGTCCCCAACTCTACTACTACCACTGGCAGCTTGTTCCAGACACTCACTACCCTCTGTGTGAAAAAATTGCCCCTCTGGACCCTTTTGTTTCTCTCCTCTCTCGCCTTAAACCTATGCCATCTAGTTTTAGACTCCCCTACCTTTGGGAAAAGACGTTAACTATCTAGCTGACCTGCGCCCGTCATTATAGACCTCGATAAGATAGCTCATCCAAGTGCAAGAAAATTCATAGCAGCAACATGTCACGGAACTGATTATCCCCAGCCTGGATCTAAAGTCAATTTCCCTCACCCCAGCCTCAGTCATGGGAATGGTAGCATAGCGGTAATTTTAGTCGGCTAATAATCCAGAGGTTTGGGCTGAAACACAGGATGCTTGTAAAAAATCTGTTCACTGTTGTCCTTCACGGAATGAAATTTGCTTTTCACTCCTGGTCTAGCTGACATGTGATCAACAACGATGTGTCTGACATTTAACTCCTTCTGAAATGGCCTGGTTTAGCAATCCGCACAGCTATACCAAACCACTACAGAATAGCCGACACCTCATGGACTGCCGTGAATCAAGAACGCTCACCACACCTTCTTGAGGATAATTCAGCCAATAGCGATTTGAAAATATAATCTGCTGCCAAGCAACATTAAGTATAAGAACAAAAACCTACGTTCAATAATACAATTATTTTTTGTGTTGCGCTGTGAGGGCTTTGTGGAATTCAAAGGAGCACTTCAAAAGCAAGTGGTTTGAGAGGCCCTGATGCACATTGATGGAGAATTGCTGATATACATTTCTGATGATGTTGCAAAATAGCCAAGGCTATGTCTTAAACTAAAATAACTACCTAAAACACCTTTCAACTTAATCAATATGAGGAGACAAGTTATTGTCACTGGTACTCAAATGTAAACACTTAAAATATTGTAACAAATTCCTTTCTCAACCAATTTAGCACAGAATTTATTTTGAAACTTTATGATAAAATTATGATATATATATTGATTTGATTTATTATTGTCACATGTATTGGCATATGGTAGAAAGTATTGTTTCTTGTGTGCTATACAGACAAAGCATACCGTTCACAGAGTATATGCAGGGGAAGGAAAGGAGAATGTGCAGAATATAATGTCACAGTCACAGCTACGGTGTAGAGAAAAATCAGCTTCAAAGGTCCATTCAAAGGGGTGGCACAGTGACATGGTGTTTAACACTGCTGCCTCACAGCTCCAGGGACCCGGGTTCAATTCCGACCTCAGGTCACTGTCTGTGTGGGTTTCCTCCTGATGCTCTGGTTTCCTCCCACAGTCCAAACATGTGTGAGTTAGATTGATTGGCCATGATAAGTCGAACCTAGTGTCAGTGGGATTACCAGAGTACGCATGTAGGGTTATGGGAATAGGACCTGGGTGGGATTGTAGTCGGTGCAGACTCAGTGGGCTGAATGGTCTCCTTCAGCACTGTTAAGAATTTTATGGATTCTATAAAAGTCTGATGGCAGCAGGGAAGAAGCTGTTCTTGAGTCTGTTGGTAGAGAATAGTATTGTGCTATGAAGGCTTTGTGGAAACCTAAGGAACACCTCAGAAGCAAGTGGCTTGAGAAGTTCTGATACATATTGACAGAGAGTTACTGAGACACATTTCTACTGATGTTATAAAACAGCTACGGCTGATGTCCTAAACTATAATAACTACCTAAAGCACCTTTCACTCAATCTTGTTCTCAGACTTTTGTGTCCTTTTCCCTATGGGAGAAGGTGGAAGAGAGAATGGCCAAGATGAGCGGGATCCTTGATTATGCTGGCTGCTTTTCTGAGGCAGCGGGAAGTGTGGATGGAGTCACTGGATGGGGAGGCTGGCTTGTGTGATGGACTGGGCTACATTCACAACCCTTTGTAGTTCCTTGCAGTCTTGGTCAGAGATGTAGGTGAGGTATTCTCCATGAAAGTGGCTGGCTAGCTCGAGAAATTCATAACTTGCCTTGACGTCTTTCATGATGATAAACAAGGCAAACCCAAGTAGGAAGAGAGCGAGAGAGAGATAAATTTGCAATGACTATCTTATGAATGAAAACATTGTCCACAGTCATTTCTACCCTGTGGTGTGTAACTCACTAAAGCCCCAGTGAATGTTTAAGTGTCTTTTTATTCTTGTATTCAATTGAACTATTCCCATTGAAATGGTTATTTTTCCCAAAAAACTTTTCGAAAGAGAAACTTCACAAAAGACTACCTATCCCTTAGTGGTTCAAAACAGACTGAAATACTCTGGGTAAGAAAAAAGATAGGAACAATAATATTCAACGACATTTCATCTAAATTTTTTAAAAATTGTTTTGAATTTGGATCTCAATCCTGCATTCAGTTGAGACTCTCAGAATGAGTACATAAAATTGAACAGCTAAAATTGAGAGTCAGATTTAAAAAATTTCAACCCAAATTGAATGGAATGAGAGAAATAAATAATTACTGTTAAACTGAAAAGTGTGTTGAGTAACTAAGTGTGAAGAATAACAAATTCACAGGTTTTGTAATAGTTTCTCTGTGATGTGACCATGGTCGATGGTGTGACTAATCTGTAAGCAAATGGGAATAGGCACCAAGAGCGTCCAACAAAATTGTGAAATGTCTTGTCATTTATTTGGTCAAGGTGTTGTTTTGTTCTCACTGGAACGATGAAGGTGGAGGGGGTGACCTGATAGAAGTCTACAAGATTATGAGGGGCATGGACAGAGTGTTAGTCAGAAGCTTTTTCCCAGGGTGGAAGAGTCAATTGCTGAGGGGCAAAGGTTTAAGGTACAAGGGGCAATGTTTAGAGGAGATGTATAAGGCAAGTTTTTTTACACAGAGGATGGTGGGTGCCTGGAACTCATTGCTGGGAGATGTAATGGAAGCAGATGTGATAGTGACTTTTAAGGGACGTCTTGACAATTACATGAATAGGATGGGAATAGCGGGATATGACCCCCTGAAGGGTAGGGGGTTTAGTCCAATCGGGCAGCATGGTCAGTGCAGGCTTAGAGTGCCAAGAACAAAGAACAAAGAAAATTACAGCACAGGAACAGTTAAGGGAACGTTCCTGTGCTGTAATTTTCTTTGTTCTTTGTGTGTTGGTGGCGGGGTGGGTGGAAGGTGATGGACATGTGTTTTTGGCTGTTTCTCTCAACCGTGCTGTTTACATCACGATATCAGCACTTCAATTAACGAGTGAGATTACTTTTATTCGTGGGAAATGTCTGGGGGGTAGGGGCCAAAATAGCGGCTGAAAATTGGGGAGACAGATAAAAGAATTGAAGAAGAATGGCAGAACTTGATGATTTTGTAGGTGGACCTGAGTGAGGGAAAAAAAACCTCACTGGGCACAGGGAAAGGAAATGTTGCACACGACAGCTGAGATCTTTGACTATTTAAGAATAGCGATATGTCACCCAGCTTGGTGATGGAAGCGTTCACTGATTCAGTTCACTTTGTTTGCTGGAAAAAAAGTATCAAAGCATTTTCTCCATGAATATTCAAATTACACAATCCTTCAGGCGACAGAGTGTCAAACTGAATCGAATAGACAACAACTTGCTAAAGACTTCAGCAATGCGATGGCCGATAGTTTACAACCTCGCTTGGGCGAGGCTCGTAAAATCCCACCCGAGGCCAAGGGAGAATTCCGTTCTACGAGCTGGGCTGGGTGTGGCGGTAAAATTCCAGATGAGTAGATTACAGATTTCATTTTCATCTTGAACATAAATGGGATATTCTACCATCTGCTCTCAAAGGATCTTAGACATCAGCCCATCTTAATCAGGCTCCGTTCCTCCGCCAGTATAGCACCTTTTGAATTTTCCAAATAAATTCAAAGTTCTGTACATGTCCATTCATGGCTCTATCCTATTTGTTCCCCACAGGAAAGTTCAGTGAATAGACTGCTTGGTGTTTTGTTGCTGGAGATAGAAATATGGGTGGGATTTTCCACCCCCTCCGCGGCATCTAATGCGGTGGCGGAAGTGGGCCCCCAATTTACTGGTGACACAATCTTCCAGTCCCGCTGCTGTCAATGGGTTTCCCTGTTCTTCGTGCCCTCCACTGCTCAGGAGCCCACAGCAGGGGGTCACCGTCAGCAGGATCTGAGGATCCCACCAGTGGGAATAGATGTGATGAAGTTAGGCATTGCTCTTCAATTAACATAAACAACAACCTACATCGATGTAGCATCTGTAGCATAATAAAAGGTCCCAAAGGTGCTTCGTGGAGACATTAATGGATGCACTAAATGCAATATTGCTTTGTTTGCTCTTTACTTCAAGGGAGACAATAGCTCTTTTCTCTTGATTCGTTCACAGGATGTTGTCATCAATGACAAGACCAGCATTTCTTGCCCATTCTTAATTTTCTTTGAGAAAGTCTTGGTGGATCAACTTCCCGAAGCCCTGGAGTTGATCATGATACAACTGAGGTGTTTGGCCATTTCAGAGGGCAGTTAAGAATCAATTACATTGTCATGGATCTGGAGTCACATAAAAGCAAGGCCCTGAAAGATTTTAAGACCATAAGACCATGAGATATAGGAGCAGAATTAGACCATTCAATCATGGCTGATGTGATTCTCATGCCCATTCTCCTGCCTTCTCCCTGTAACCCTTGATCCCCTTATTAATCGACCACCTATCTATCTCTGTCTTAAAGACACTTAGCAACCTGGCCTCCACAGTCCTCTGTGGCAAAGAGTTCAGATTTTCAGGAAAAAGCAGTAGTTTTGTGGTCACCATTACTGGTTCTAGCATCTTACCGAAGACTTATCTGATTAACTGAATTTAAATTCTCAGCCAGAAGTCTCTGGATTATTAATGCAGCAGCATAACCTCTGTTCCAGCACACTGTAATGCATTCTGGATTAAAACTGGAACTAAAATAGGCAGGGATGGAATCTTATTCGGGTGCATCAAAGACAGTATGTTAATAACACACTTAATTCTGGACTGTTGAGCGAAACGATGAGAAGCTTCATAATTTTTTACTCTGTTGTTGCATCCACCCCCTCATGCTGCTCTACAAAGATAAACACATGGTCAAATCTCAGAAATGATATTTGTTGTCCATTACACTCACCAAATTCTTTCTTCTTCCAAGATGCCTATCCAATGTGTCATGACACTTTCACTTCCCATTAATTGATAGAAGGTTCAAATACGAGTATCTTATTCCCTGAAAAACTGAGCATCAACCCGTACCATTGTTATTTATGTAGTAAACACAGTGCCATCAACTTAACTGTGGGCAATTTTCCACTTGATTACCTTTAATAATAAGATAAAAGCTGAACAAAGTCGGTTTTATAATTGTCAGAACACAATTTTCAGACTACATATGGCATTGGATTGCAAAGGGTACCAAAAGGGATTGATTAAGAGATCTTAACACTTTCCTAAAAGCTGATCTTTGTGTGTGTGTGCATGTGAGTGCACGTGTATCTGTGTGTGTGCGTGCATGTGTGTGCACACGCATTTGCACACGTGTGAATGTGCACACACACGTGAGTATGTCCGTGTGAATGTGGATGTATATGCATGCATGTGTGTGCGTGCATGTGTGTATTTCCAAATGCATGTGGGTATACATGTGTGCATGCACCTGTGTGTGCGCGTGCATATGTGTGTATATGGGTGTGTGTGCATGCTAGCATGCATCTGAATGTGTTTGTGTTAACAATTGGTTGCATTTGTCTTGTGATTCTGGTATAAATATAGAAATTGTGCCTCTGGCTGATGCCTGTGAGCTCTGACTTGTGACAGGCTGCTGATAACCATTAGGATGCATTACTCCAGAGAGAATGGAATGAAGTTCACACAATGTAGTTTTATATAATAAAAGTATCTGTATCGCCAAATCGCATTCAAACGTCAGGTGCTGCACAATGAATTAGTTTGCAAGATGGTGAATAATATTTGATAGATTTGCCTGTACTCCTGCTGTTGCTCTTCCATGGTTTGGCTTTGTCATTTTGATAGCTGGATTGTATCACCTCTGCCGCAATGATATGGATAAGTGTCCCAAGTCGCCCTAGTAATCCAAACATCTTTTTATATTTGTGGGTTCTTGTGAACACTAAGACGTAAAAGAATAGGCAACAACACCTCCTCCACGATCATCCTCGACACCAGTCTCCCACAAGGCCGTGTCCTCAGCACCCTACTATACTCCTTATACTCCTGTGATTGTGTGGCCAAATTCCCCACCAACTCGATTTTCAAGTTTGCTGCTGGCACCACTGTAGTGGGTTGGATGTCAAACACCGCAGAGTACGGGAGAGAATCTGCTGAACTGGTGTTACGACAATAATCTCCCCCTCAAAAGAAACAAAACAAAGAAGATAGTTATTGACTTCAGGAAGCATTGTGTAGAACATGTCCCTGTCTACTTCTATGGGGATGAAGTAGAAATGGTCAAGAGCTTCAAGTTTTTAGGTGTTCAGATCACCAACAACCTTTCCTGGTCCCTTCATGCTGATGCTATATTAAGGAAGCCCACCAACTTCTCTACTTTCTCAGCAGGCTAAGGAAATTTGGTGTGTCCACTATGACTCTCACCAACCTTTACAGAATGACAATGAAGAATTGCTCTCCGCTGCCACTGCACTGCCATTGTCTTGGGTTTACTTTGGGTTTAAAATGAACCTCAGTGTGAATAATACACCCCAGTCACATCCGCATGAAAATCATTGCTGATTCCAGTCTAGTTGTCATCAAACATGGGTCTGTGAATGAGATTGATGTCGGAATTTTACCACCTCGCCCGCCTGAGGCTCATAAGTTCCCACCCGAGACTGGCGGAGAATGCCACTCTGCGGGCCTCACCCATCCTGATTCTGGGGTGGGCAAGGTGGCAAAATGTCCGTTCTCAATGAATCAACTTCAGCTTAAGATTAGTTGACCAAGACATAATGGGAATGAAGACTTGCATTTCTATAGCACCTTTCATGACCTCCGGGCATTAAAGCCAATTATGTGCTTTTGAAGTGAAGTTACTACTGTAATGTAGAACCAATTTGCTCACAAGAAGCTCCCATAGACAGCTCTGTGATCATGACCAGATCCGAAAGTCAGCGCCTCTGACACAGTAGCACACCTTTTAGTATTCCATTGTGGGCGGCATGGTGGCACCGTGGTTGGTGCTGCTGCCTCACAGTGCCAGGGACCTGGGTTTGATTCCCGTCTTGGGTCACTGTCAGTGTGGAGTTTGCACATTCTCCCCGTGTCTGTGTGGATTTGCTCTGGTTTCCTCCCAAAGTCCAAAGATGTGCGGGTTAGGTGGATTGACTGTGCTAAGTTGCCTCTTAGTGTCAGGGGTCTAACTAGGATAAGTGCATGGGGTTGTGGGTAAAGGGCCTGGGTGGGACTGTGATCGGTGCAGACTCGATGGGCCAAATCTCCTCCTTGTGTACTGTAGGATTCTGTAAAATTACATTGAAGCATGGGTGTAGATCATGGGGCAAAGTCTCCCATGTGGGGGTCTATAACCTCCTGACTCAGAAATGAGAGTTCTGCTTATATACTAACACACTGAATTGCAGATTGGTCGGAGTATGGATTATTTCCAGAAACAGTTTAGAGTGGTTTTGGTTGGAGGTATCAATATTAGTCCAAGTGAGTGGGGAGACCTCCCAAGCTCTCCTTCAAAAAAGGACCTTTTCTCATTTAGAGAGCAGCAGGCAGATTCTTTTGATTCCTTATTCAAAAGATGGCACTTCTGACTGTGCTGCAGCTCTGAGTACTGCGTTGGAAAATCAACCTGTGTTCTGTGAGACTTGAACCCAGTGCCCTTCTGAATTACCACAGTGATTGGTGTACAATTAATATATAGATCTATAAGGTCCCAATGATTGAAGGATCTGCATTCCACAGGATATGAGAAGGCAGTAAATACTGTCAGACAGCGGAACGCCAGTGAAAAAGATATAGCAAGCAGATGGAGCCAGAGGGTATGTACAAGAGAAATCTGACTGAGTATTGATCAGGCAAAGCAATGTTGCAGATAATAGTAAGACATCAGTATTGTCAGCAGATATTATCAAAAGGGTCAAACCTTCATTGTCTGCCCACTCTCAACAAAATTTCCAACTCTGCTCCTATGTCACACTCAATTGTCTGATCCTCACTCGATTCTGACATCTCAGCGGGTTTGGGGAATATCGTAAGTGAGGCATCGATATATAAACTTAGCTG
The DNA here is from genome assembly GCF_965287045.1 of Carcharhinus amblyrhynchos. NCBI lineage: Eukaryota > Metazoa > Chordata > Chondrichthyes > Carcharhiniformes > Carcharhinidae > Carcharhinus > Carcharhinus amblyrhynchos. The sequence continues at coordinate 5,817,319 of NC_137333.1, read as the reverse complement.
AAGGGAAGTTTGCAGATGGATTTTGTCCAATACAAAAACCATCCTGCACTTCAGGGATTGTCTAGGGAGCAAACGGTTACAGAACATTCAATTGAAGTTGAAGTGAGCTTTTCAAGTTTTTTTTTTAAATGGCAACCTTCTACCTCTGATGAACTTAAACGGTTCATTATCCTGCAACCCCGCAGTTCAAGGAAAGCACTCTCTGGCTGTAAATGATAAAATCGCTCTTCATTTTATTGAATGTAATGAGGTTTTTTTTGGCTGGGACTAAAGCTGACTTTCATTCCTTCCATTTCAAACCTAAGCTTGACAATATTATGCTCAGAGGTAATGTTTCCAACCTTCACTTTTCAACACTGAACTCTACAGCTCCAACTTGCGTATCTTGTTCTCCCAACATCTCTGGTTAAATTCTGGAATCTAACTGTGATTGTTCCAACAATGGCTGCAACTCAGGTAGATTTAATTCTCCTTTTTTTTCACCCCTTTCCTGAGTGTGTTGTTGGCTCATGTTCATTTATGCCAACAGCCTCTTCCTCATTAGAGGTAGACAGTAAATACCTGAAGGGTATTTGATTGTGTATTTCATTGCAGCAAAGTCAATCCTTTACCTTGTTGGAAGTTGTTTGAAGGGGCAGCACGGTGACACAGTGCTTAGCACTGCTGCCTCACAGCGCTAGGGAACTGGTTTCAATTCCCAGCTTGGGGTACTGCCTGTGTGGAGTTTGCACGTTCTCCCCATGTCTGCGTGGGTTTTCTCCAGGTGGTCTGGTTTCCTCCCACAATCCAAAGATGATAGGGCTAGGTGCATTGGCCATGCTAAATTCTCCCTCAGTGTAACCTGAACAGGCGCCGGAGTGTGTGGCAACTAGAGGATTTTCACAGTAACTTCATTACAGTGTGAATGTAAGCCTACTGTGACTAATAAACTTTATTTTCACATAGCTAGGGTTTTTCAGCAATGAATACAATTAGCAGCATAATACCGGTTGACTTGCCTTCTTCACAGGTCTGCTAACTTCAGACTATCTCCAGTGACCCAGTACATCTCATAAAAATCATTAGGGCTTGAAGCTTTGTTTTTTTATGGTCTACATGACCAATAAATACATCATATGATGCAAATGGTCAACACATCACAATGGTAACACAGTATCTGCTAACTGAGTAGCATTCTAAACAATGCTGGTGATTTTAATAAGCTTGAACAGGTTTCAAGCCAGTTCAAACTGTTATAACTCCTGCTCAAGGCAATGAAACTACCCAGAGACACAGCCATCTCTCCCAAACCAGAGCAGTTTACAAGGCAACTGAAGACCTGAACCAGCGAGTCTCTGTCAACCCAAAGTAGATATTAAGAGCCAGAAGTATCCCCTAAGAGATGAGATGTGCTAGTTTTTGCTTTACAGAAGGATAATTCTGCTGCACAGATCACACTTTCCTTCATTTTCTCCATTAATAAATAAATGTCACACTACGACATTTGGTGCTATGATTAACACTCAGGCAAATGCAACGGGCAAAGTATTGACCAAACTCAACCGACCTTTGCTTGCAAAACTCAAAGCATCATGTTCTGCGTTAAAGATAATTCTGACTGAGCATCACTTAGAAGACAATCCTGATTGTGTTGAGAATTACACTGAAAACCAATTTAAGCTTTCAGCTGGACTCACAATGTGGCTCACTTATGCATGCTAGTAGCCACATAAATTTACCCAGGACCCTGTCCTTATTTGCAGACTGGAGGAGTATGTCCACACATTGAGGTTTTTACAAAAGCTTGAGGGGGACAGCCATTCCCTGGTTCATTCCCCATGGCAATGCCTGAACCAATAAGAATCAGCTGCCTGATTTGAATCCAAAGAAAAGTTTGGCAGCTCACTGTTCTCTGCTGCATTCTCCATCGCAACGCTTGTACCAATCAGAGTCCACTTGTTCATCACTCAGATCTCCCTTCTGGCGATACAATGGCGCAGTGGTTAGCACTTCTGCCTCACAGCACCAGAGACACGGGTTCGATTCCCAGTTTGGGTCCCTGTGGGTGTGGAGTTTGCACATTCTTCCCTGTGAGTTTCCTCCGGATGCTCTTGTTTCCTCCCACAGTCCAAAAGACATGCTGGTTAGGTGCATTGGCCGTGCTACATTCTCCCTCAGTGTAACCAACAAGCACCGGAGTCTGGCGACTAGGGGATTTTCACAGTAACTTCATTGCGGTGTTAATGTAAGCCTACTAGTGACACTAATAAATAAACTTAAAACTTCTCATGCAGCATAAACTTTTGTTCCCTCCACTGCTGGATTATCTGGAAAACTGTCTTGGTAAGTACAAGATGAAAAGCTTTGAATGCATGTCTCATTTTTCAGCAATACTCAGATGTCACCTTTCTTCAAGCTAGGTATGGCACAAATTACTTTGCAAAGCCACTAGACTGTAATGACAACGTGATTCAGTGCATGATGACAAAAGATCCATTCTCAACCCTTTGTGTTATCAGGTTGTATTTCATCGAATTTGTGTAGTAAGTGATAACAGCTTGAGATCCACCAGTAGCGTACAGCTTCACAAACAAAAATACTCAACAATAGATCAGTTTGCAAAGAAGCGTCACATAATTTCACAATATTTGTCAAAAGCGCACTGTGCATTCTTTGAGCGTAACTTGAAAAATCCTTCATCCGCTCATAACATTGCAAGCCATTAGAAATATGAGATTTGCGAGATTGTGAGTGGGATTTTACAGCCTCACTCAGGCGAGACTGGAAATTCCGGCCCGAGTTTAATGAAGATTTCCATTGTCGGACCCTCGCCAACTCCGATTCCATAGCGGGCGAGGTGGTAGCGTTCTGGTGCTTCAATAGATGTAGAATCATAGAATCCCTACAGTGCAGAAAGAGGCCATTCGACCCAACAAGCCTGCAATGGCAACAATCCCGCCTAGGCCCTACCCCCACATATTTACCCCGTTAATCCCTCAAATTTACACATCCCATCACACTAAGGGGCAATTTAGCATGGCCAGTGCACCTAACCCACACATCTTTGGAGTGAGGAAGGAAACTGGAGCACCCGGAGGAAACCCACTCGGACATGGGGAGAACGTGCAGACTCCACACAGATGGTCACCCAAGCCGGGAATTAAACTCAGGTCCCTGGAGCTGTGAGGCAGCAGTGCTAACCGTTGTGCTACCATGCCACCTGTAGGTCAGGGGAGAAGATTGTTTCCTCAATGAAAGTATTGAGGTTTCACCAATGAGTGTGTTCCAATAAACTCTAAAAATACTCTTTAATGAGTCATGGGTATACTTATTTACCTGTGGAAAAACCACAGTGAACTTCACAAACTCCAGCTAAGCCAAAATTGGTTGCCCACTTTTGTTCTGAACCACATCTCTCTTGGTCATCACTGTGGCCCCAATTCTTTGTTTTTCCAATGGGTTAAATTAAAAATCATCATTCTTGTCTTCAATAAAACATCCACTGCCAGCTCCCATCTTTTCTATGATTCACTTCCTTCTACTTCTGCCACTCACAGGCTTTGTTTCCCTCCTATTCCCATCTGTCTTTCGATTCTGAAATCTTGTGAATTCCATCTTCTCTTTTCCCCATCAAGCTTCCCAGATCTCCGCCCACTGTCTGGGTACCTCATTGTTGCATCTCCCTCATTGCTTGCAACCTTCTGAGACCCATTTCTTTTTGTTCGAACCTTCAAACAGATGCTGTCTTCTGGCTGAATGGTTGTTTTCTCTTGCCCTACTCTTTGGGCAGCAGGGTGGCATACTGGTTAGCGCTGCGATCTGGGTTCAATTCCCGTCTTGGGTCACTGTCTTGTGGTGTCAGCACAGAACATCACATGTCTGAACCTTAACTTCTGGCAAACCCTCACTATCCCAATATACAATCCTGGTTTTGCAATGTTCTATATGGAATGGACTAAATATAGGGAATATTCCACTTACGCATTGTTTTGTAACAGGTGGATTGCTATGTAGCTGAAACTATTATAGAGGTAGGTACCTTTGTCTTATTAATGGCTGTTCATCTGAAATAGGTATTATTTTTAAACCAATAAACCAAAAGGAAAGGGAACAAAAAAATTTATGCTGCCTGAGAAGGTTTAAGTTTATTTATTGTAGGCTGACATTAACACTACAATGAAGTTAATGTGAAAATCCCTTAGTCACCACACTCTAGCGCCTGTTTGGTTACACTGGGAGAGAAATTAGCACAGCCAATACACCGAACCTACACGCCTTTCAGATAAAATCCAACAATGTTAAGTCTCCACCTTGTTATTTTTGATATGAGTCGACCAGTTTGTGATTTGTGTCCAGCACTGATAGCCTTTTTCATGGTTAAGAAGGACATGGTGATTTCTCAGTGAACTAATATTGTAATAATGCTCTCCCAGTAACACTGCATCCGAGCACAAGGGCTAGCAATCTGTTTTACCACAGCGACATACTCGTGTTCTCACTCTTGTCAATGCTCGAAGGCTCTCTTTCAGTCGGGCACAGATGCACGCTCAGCCTTTCTGTGTAATTGGCCGTGTTACATGCCAGCTAATTAGTACGTTTATCATGTAAAAACCCCCATCTCGTTCATCGCATTACCGAGCGCGCAGACAGCAGTGGGTCAGCAGCAGTTAAAACGGATTAACAGCGATCCCTCGGCGCCGGGTTCTTGTGGGATCTCGCAGAGGAACGCCACTCGTCCACCAAAGGGAAACGCAGGCTACTTTCCGCTCACTGTGGCACGACACCACAACTCGTGACTGGAGGGAAGGTTTAATCCCCTCTTGTTAGATGAGGCAGAGAATTGTGAAGATGGTGTGGCTGTCAGGAGAATGCCACGTGACGAGAGAACGAGAGAGCTGCTAAACCCTCGGAGGCAGAGGATTGCACAGCAGCAGTCAAGCTGGTCTCACTTATTCCATGATTGTCCAATTGTGACTGTTTTTACGCCATTTCAAATCAAATGTACCCATTAATTGACACCCAAAAGACCGGAATGATCAAATTCTCAAATTACCTGCTGGCCCAGTTGTGAGAATAAACAGCAAATGAGTTACCCCGCCCCCCCCCACTCTTACTCTGCTGCGTTTTACCAATCAAATAATGGGAATGCCGAACTAAAAATGAAGCTTGAGGTTATTTATGCTGGTCTAAAATTGCTTGGAAACGGGAACTCAGCTGTAGCACATGAGCTAACAGTTTCTGTGTCAAATCACTGGAGAAGAAAGGTAAGCTGATTGAAGGAGCCGGTGATAAGTTGCTGATTGTGCACTTTGGCCACGAGGAGACAGATTTTTTTCTCTTTTGTGTTCCAATTTTTTCTTCAATCTGGTAATGCACAGTTCTTTAACGAGCCCTTTCACTTTACCCCACTCCGGATCCGCTGTTCTAATGTAGCATTATGCACTGTGGCCACTGCAATAGCAACAAATACACATTTTCAGTGCCTTCGCTGCAAGCCCAGCACAGTGTGGGCGAAACCGCACAATCCAATTGGCTTCTGTTGTCACTCAAAAAGCACTAGGTGGGTGGAAGTTTTTCTGCCTTGGCTTCTGAACAAATAACGGGACTATTTTTGGGTCCCAACCCTGACGGTTTTTTAATTCTCAGCGCGTGAACACCCTTACCAGAGGCGGTCAATTAGGAGGCCACCTCCAAGAGCTCATCCGATTTGATTTGATTTGATTTAATTTATTATTGTCACATGTATTAACACACAGTGAAAAGTGTTGTTTCTTGCGCACCATTACGACAAAGCATGTCGTTCATAGAGAAGGAAAGGAGAGGGTGCAGAATGTAGTGTTACAGGGTGTTATAGGGTGTAGAGAAAGATCAACTTAGTGCGAGGTAGGTCCATTCAAAAGTCTGACAGCAGCAGGGAAGAAGCTGTTCTTGAGTTAGCTGGTACGTGATCTCAGACTTTTGTACCTTTTTCCCGAAGGAAGAAGGTGGAAGAGAGAATGTCCGGGGTGCGTTGGGTCCTTAATTATGCTGGCTGCTTTGCCGAGGCAACGGGAAGTGTAGAATGGTTGAGAAGCTGGTTTGTGTGATGGATTGGGCTACATTCATGACCTTTTGTAGTCCCTTCCAGACTTGGGCAGGGCAGGAGCCATACCAAGCTATGATACAACCAGAAAGAATGTTTTCTATGGCGCATCTGTAAAAGTTGGTGAGAGTCGTAGCTGAGGTGCTAAATTTCCTTAGTCTTCTGAGAAAGTAGAGGCATTGGTGGGTTTTCTTAATTATAATGTCAGCATGGGGGGACCAGGACACGTTCTTGGTGATTTGGACACCGAAAAACTTGAAGCTGTCAACGCTTTCTACTTCGTCCCTGTTGATGTAGACAATTGGCATCCATTGGTGAGTGGAGTCGGTTGGGAGGGGGTGGCAGGGACGAACTGCCAGTGCCCACCCCCCCCACCAATCAGGAAGATTCCATTGGCATCACCAATTCAGTCCAACAGGCCATTGAGTTGCCAGCAATTGGCTCGCATCCATTGCTGGGTGCCCTGTTGGTGCCAGTTTCATCCTGCCTCTGGCAAGATTGCTCAGAGTTGAGCCCATATTGAGCGGGTGACTTCTTCTAAAACTGTGTAATGAAGTTCCTGTGAAAATCCCCCGGTGTTTGGTGCCCATCCCTAATAGCCCTTGAACTGAGTGGCTTGTTGGGCCATTGCAGGGAGCAGCTAAGAGTCAACCACATTGCCGTGGGTCTGGAGTCACATGTAGGCCAGACCAGGTAAGAATGGCAGATTTCCATCCCTGAAGGATTTTGGTGAATCAAATGGGTTTTTGTGATAATGTGAATATCAGGGCACCTTTGCTGAGACTAACTTTATATTTCAAACTTATAAATTGAATTTAAATTCTACCAGCTACTGGGTTGGTGTGCGGGGCAGGGGGGTTGGTGGGCTTGAACCATCCCCACAGTATTAGCCTGGGTCTCAAGATTGCCAATAAGATTTTGCCCTGTTTCCTCTAAAGCACCTTCTCCTTGAAGGCGCTTTAAGAAGGCAACTCTTGGGACAAGATTTTGGTTACTTGTCCTCCATAACTTGTCTCAATGTCAAGTTTTGCCCGATAGATCATCTGAGGACATTTTTTGCTTTATAAATGTAAGCTATAACCGTGGGTGACTGCTATTCCGTCAGTAATCCATGTAACATACCGAGCATTCTGTTGGTTCATTGTTTGAACAATGTGATCCAGAACTTGAAACAAACAAAGTTGTGCAGTGACGTTGAAATGTGCAATTTGATCCTGGCACCTGGAAGGAAAGGCGGAAGATCCAGGCATTACAAAGAATGTGACATTCCAATAACAATTGTGGGGGGACGGAATGGTGGCACAGTGGATAGGACTGCTGCCTCACAGTGCCAGGGACCTGGGTTCGATTCCTGGCTTGGGTCATTGTCTGTGTGGAGTTTGCATGTTCTCCTCGTGTCTGCGTGGGTTTACTCCAGGCGCTCCGGTTTCCTCCCACACTCCAAAGCTGTGTGCGGGTCAGCCTTGCTAAATTGTCCCTTGGTGTCCCAGGATGTGTAGGTTAGAGGGATTAGTGGGGTAAATATGTGAGGTTGCGGGGATGGATTCTGGGTGGGATTGTTGCCGGTGCAGACCCGATGGGCCGAATGGCCTCTTCCTGAGCTGTAGGGATTCTATAATTCTAAGATTCCTGGTGAGACAGACAAGCCTGTTGATGATCCTCCCTGCCTGCAGCAGCACCCCCCACTCTGTGCAAGCCACGGGTAACAACACACGTGGGGTGTATCCCATCACCACACCCGTTCCTGCAACTGCACCAACTCCGTCAACGTATGAATGCCATCTACCCAAAAATAAACAATGGTATTAACATGTAAACGAGCATAAAACTGCAGGGGAAAATGCTGCATTGTCAACACTTTCAAGCATTTGAATTAATCGTGACAGGCAGTAATATAAATTGCACCTGTATGTGCAATCTGTAAATAGGCTCCAGACTTATTCGGAATCTGGGTGTTTTTTAAGACATCTTCAAGGTTGTCTGCATAGAGTGCAAGAAACAATACTTTTCACTGCACGTGACAATAATAAATCAAGTGATATCAAATAATCCTTCAGTTAGCTTGTGAAAAATTGCAAATCTTAAGCATGGAAGGGCTATGCTGCAGAAATTTTGGCTGCATTAATAAATTTGTCTCAATGTTCCAAGTCAAGAATCACAGAATACTACAGTGCAGAAGAGGCCCTTCAGCCCATCGAATCTGCACCAACGCATGAAATGCCCTGACCTGCCCACCTAATCCCACTTGCCAGCACTTGGCCCATAGCCTTAAATGTTATGGTGTGCCAAGTACTCATCCAGGTACTTCTTAAAGGATGTGAGGCATCCTGCCTCCAACACCTTCCCAGGCAGAGCATTCCAGACCGTCACCACCCTCTGAGTTAAAAAAGGTTTTCTTCAAATCCCCCTAAATCTCCCACCCCTTACTACAGTACCACTGCTGTTTCATTGTAATTGTTTTATTTATAATTCAGCTCACTCTACCTCCTCAGAACTGTGCTTTGTGTATTTTCTCTTGTGAAAATAAGCTCGCTAGTTTTTTTATAACATCAGAGTTGGCCAAGGTAGTTTTTCTGACGCAATCATTTTATTTATCTGCGCACATAAATCTTTCAAATCAAACATCACGCTGGTATAAGAATCACAGCACCCCAATTCATTGATTATATAACTATACCTCTTTCTCACTGGTTGTAAGCTGAATATTATTGGAATTGCCATTTTAAATGTTGCAGGCACAGTGCTAAGTTAAACAAAATGTTAAAAAAAATCAACACCTGCCATTTAGATTCATAAATATCTGCTGTCGTTTTCACAGAGGAAACACTTTAAATATGTTTAAAATGCTGTTTGGATTGGGGAAGAGGAACTTAAATCCAATGAACAGTTCAGGAGACTTTTGTATTATATAATGTTATTTACAATTATATAATTTACTTTTATCCGGAGAGGGGGAGGAAGGTGAAATTTGCAGCCACGTGGAGTGGTTGAGGTAAATAGTCTACATCTGATTGAATGCAAACTCCTGTGTTTCAAGGAGAGTGGAATAGAAGGATTTGCAGATAAGATTAGCTGAAGTAAACTGGGATGTGACTCGTGTGAAGCATAAACGCAGGCATTATGCAGCTGAGCAAAATGGCCTGTTTCAGTGCTGTAAATATGATGTAAAGGGGGGGCACAGTGGTTAGCACTTCTGCCTCACAGTGCCAGGACCTGGGTCCGATTCCTGACCTGGGTCATTATCTGTGTGAAGTCTGCATGCTCTCCATGTGCCCAGAGGGGTTTCCTCTAGGTGCTGCAGTTTATCATCGGTTCCTACAGTGCTGAAGGAGGCCATTTGGCCCATCGGGTCTGCACCAATCACAGTCCCACCCATAAGCCCATGCACTTACCGTAGCTAGTCCCCCTGACACTAAGGGGAAATTTTATCATGGCCAATCCACCTAACCCGCACATCTTTGGATGTTCCTCCTACAGTCTGAAAGACAGGCTGGTTAGGTGCATTGGTCATGCTAAATTCCCCCTCAGTGTACCCGAACAGGCGCTGGAGCGTGGCGACTAGGGGATTTTCACAGTAACTTCACTGTAGTGTTAATGTAAGCCTACTTGTGACAATAAATAAACTGAATGTAAAATTTTACCTCAAATTGCACCAAATTGAAAGGAAAGGAATCTTTGCGAGCTCTTTGCCTGAGTTGTGATTAACCACACAATGGGGATTAAATGCAAAGAATTAGATAATGCATTAGTCAGGAAGCCTGAAACATGATCCTATTTCAGAGTGGGAAGTGTTTGAGTAAGAGCGAGCACTGATTTCTTTAAACTAAAGAGCCCTATCTTTTACAAATAGCTTCAGCTGTGAGAGTATAATCTCCATTGTATCTGAATTTACCAAGCAGCATATGGAGCATCTACAATTCAGCAGAGGTTGGAATATTAACTTTTCCGTAAATTAACTTGTACATTGTTCACAATGTGAAAAAATGGTAAGGAGGCAGTAAACAAACTGCCTGCTGACATTTCTGAAGTAGTATAATGTTGACATTTGCAGGGACTATGTCTAATATAATTACCATGAATTAGTACCAAATTATTATACACTGTCAAAATTTCACCAGCTTCTGTTTTTTCTTAATAAATTTCTTAATTGTCTAAATGAAAGAGGAAACAGAGGCACAGGAAATGTTGACAGTGTATAATAATTTACAACTAATTTGTGATAATTATATTATACATATATAGTTCCTGTGAAATCGGCTGCTATATAGAGTAACAGCGTGAATTGTGAGAAATGTTTTGTAAATCATTTGTTTTTATCAATTTTGATTTTCACTTTGGTAAATATACAAGCCAGCAGGCAGCACGGTGGCACAGCAGGTCAGCACTGCTCACTCACAGTGCCAGGGACCCAGGTTCAATCCTGGCCTTGGGTGACTATCTGTGTTGAGTTTGCACATTCTCCCCATGTCTGCGTGGGTTTCCCACGGGCACTCCGGTTTCCTCCAAGATGTGCGGGTTAGGTTGATTGGCGATGCAAAATTGTCCCCTAGGTCGGAATTTTCCCGCCACGTTCACCCGAGGATCCCACCCAAGGCCAACGGAGAACGCTATTATCCAAGCCTGGTCCACTGCCCGGAATCGGGGTGGGTGTGCCGGTAAAATTCCAGCCTTAGTGTCCCAGGATGTGTCAGTAGGTGGGATTGGTGGGTTAATTACGTGGCGTTACGGGAATCGGGTCTCGGTGAGATGTACTGTCAGGGCAGTCAGTGCGGATCCGATGGACCAAATGGCCTTCTTCTTCACTGCAGAGATTCCTTGTGGGAGGGATTAGAACTAGTGGACAGGGTTTAAAAATAAGGAGTCACCCATTTGAGACAGATATGAAGAGAATTCTTTTCTTTCAGAGGGTCGGGAGTCTTTCGAACTCTCTTTCCCCAGGGAATGGTGCAAGCAATGTCAGTGAAAATTTTTGAAAGCCGATGTAGGTAAATTCTTGACGAACGTGGGAGTCAATGGTTATCAGGATCAGGAGGAAATGTGGAGTTGGTGGAGCAGGCTCAAAGGGGCTGAATGTCCTACTGCTCCTCCTAATTAATACATTTGTTTGGTATTTCTTCTCCCCAACCTCACCCAAACCGTCCCCTCAGTGTAATGTAATTGTGCTGTGACGTTTTCCTGGCTTGTCACAAGAGATGAAGTCATGATGGATCTTGGCATTTTTGAAGAGGCCATAAGCATGCCTCTGAATTACATTTTGTGAGTTCAGTTTATTCATTAGTGTCACAAGTTGGCTGACATTAACACTCCAATGAAGTTACTGTGAAAATCCCATAATCACCACATTTCGGCACCTGTTCGGGTATACTGAGGGAGAATTTAGCATGGCCAATGCACCCTAACCAGCACGTCTTTTGGGCTGTGGGAGAAGACCGGAGCACCCAGAGGAAACCCATGTAAACACAGGGGAGAATGTGCAGACTCTGCACAGTGACCTGCACCAAGAATCGAACCTGGGTCCCTGGCTTTCTGAGGCAGCAGTGCAGCCCAGAGGCAGCAGGTAGGCATTTTAAAAACACTTCCCCAAGACCTTCAGTAGTTTGAGCTCCAATATTCCTGTGTTCATTGACGTACAATGGCTATTGCTTCATCAATGCTTTATGTTCAATTCCCTCAATGGCCTTTTATCCTCCTATATGTATTGTTGTTCTTCCGATTCTGGCCTCTTGTGCATCACTGATTTCCTTTGCTTCACCACTAGTACCTGTGCCTTCAGCACTTTAAGTTCCAAGCTGTAGCGTTCTGTCCCCAAATCCCTCGACTGTTCACATCTACCATCTCCAATAAGACACTCCTTAAAACCTGCTTCTTTGGTTCCTGACTCTAATATCTCCTTTGTGTCTCTGTATCGTTATTTTTGTTAATGCTCAGATGAAATGCCTCTAACAATATTAAAGGCACAATATAAATGTAAAAGGGGGTTAAGGGCAGGGGTATGGAGGGGTGGGAAACATGGAACTGAAAGAATCCTTCCCCCCTGGTTTCCATTTCACGATTTAAGCTGGTATGGGCAAGGCCTCAGGAGCAAAATCCACCCCTGCCCCAGCTGGAGCCCTTTAGTTGCCAAGTATTGGCTCTTGAATGGCCGATATTCTCCACCCAGTTTCAATTTTTAGGCTGGCTGGAGGATTGCAAATACATAAGGGAGGCCCAAAAAGGTACAGACTGTGGATTAGGCCTCATTCAGTGGCCTCCTTCTGGCCGAGTGCTCCCTTATTAAGTTCCTGTGGCCTCTGGACTTCCATCTCTCCCGTAAGACCATAAGACATAGGAGCAGAATTAGGCCATTTGGCCCATCGAGTCTGCTCCGTCATTCAATCGTGGATGATATTTCTCTCATTCCCATTCCCCTGCCTTTCCTCATAACCCTTGATCCCCTTAGTAAGCAAGAATTATCTATCTCTGTCTTAAAGGCACTCAATGTCCTGGCCCTTCCCACTCCCCAAGACCTGGATCACCCTCTTCATGACCCACTTCCTTACCCTCCCCTCTCTGGGATCCCTTTCCTGGGCAATTAGTGTCAGAACCTTAGCTCTGAATGTCCATCTTGCTTTTCTTCTTTCCTCGTTGTTGCTGCAGGCGCTAGAGAAATGTAGGCCAATGTGATTGATAGACCATTTCATTGGTCATTAAAGGGTCAACCACATTGCTGTGGCTCTGGAGTCACATGGAGGCCAGACCAGGTAAGGAAGGCAGATTTCCTTCCCTAAAGAACATTAATGAAATAGATGTGTTTTTCACAACAATCGACCATGGTTTCAATGTCATCGTTAGACTATTAATTCCATTTATTTATTGACTTCAAATTTCACCATCTGCCATGGGAGGATTTGGACACATGTCCCCAGTGCATGACCCTAGGTCTTTGGATTACTAATCCAGTGTCAATACTATCATGCCACTGCCTCCCCATGTAAATTGGTTGCTGTGTTCACAATTTAAAAAGAATTGGCTGAAACGTGCACTGGGATGTCCTGTGGTCATGAAAAACACAGTGGTTAGCACTGCTGCCTCATAGCGCCAGGGACCCACGTTCGATTCCTGGCTGGGGTCACTGCCTGTGTGGAGTTTGTATGTTCTCCCCATGTCTGCTTGAGTTTTCTCCGGGTGCTTCGGTTTCCTTCCACAGTCCAAAGATGTGCGAGTTAAGTGGATTGGCCATGCTAAATTGCCCCTTGGTGTCAGGGGGATTAGCCAGGGTAAATGCATGGGTTTATGGGGATAGGGCCTGGATAGGATTGTGTTAGGTGCAGACTCGATGGGCTGATTGGCCTCCTTCTGCGCTGTAAGATTCTATATAAATATGAATGGGCAGCATGGTGGTGCAGTGGTTAGCACTGCTACCTCACAGTGCCAAGGCTCATGTGAAGAGTCTGCACGTTCTCCCCGTGTCTGCCTGGGTTTCCTCCGGGTGCTCCAGTTTCCTCCCACAGTCCAAAGATGCGCCGGTTAGGGGCATTGGCCATGCTAAGTTCTCCCTCAGTGTACCCGAACAGGCGCCGGAGTGTGTGGCGACGAGGGGACTTTCACAGTAAATTCAATGAAGCTTACTTGTGACACGAATAAATAAAGAAAAGCAACTCTTTCCTTTTCATTGGCTACACACCGAGCGCAACACAAAGTTGGCTGCCCATTATCTGCTCCTGCCAAAAGTTGAACCGTGTGCCCTGTTACCCAAAAGGCTTGAAGCTATCACCCAGGTTCCTAAAGAGCTACAGGAGAGAGAGTTTCATTTGATTCTATAATTGGAAGCCAGACGTCCTGTTGTGAAATAGTCAGCAGAGAGCCAAGCACATAATCGAAGAGCTTCCACTTACAATTGAACTCAACTTGTTTGCTTTGTTAGAAATACTTATGAATAATAATTGCCTGTAGGCTTGCAGCCTACTGAGATCCTCCATCGTCTGATTTCCCTTTCTTGAAAATGTGATTAGAGATGAATACATAAGTAAATCCTTTTAGCTCCGCGTTTCCCCATAAGGAAGGACGGAGGATGTTCAACCTCGGTTGTGAAGGCACGTGTCTTCATTACTATTCTGGGCACCCAGCTGAAGGATTGTGGGAAACAGGTGACATGGAGTAAAAGCGAGCGACACACTTATTAAATAGCTGCGGCTGCCACCCTCGTAGACTGGCTTGCTTAACTCCTTGTGGTTGAATCAAGTTTGACAGCAGCGCGCTGAAGCATCCACATTTTTTTTTGTGCGCTGCACAAAGGCACCCGTGCCAGCAAGAAGCAGTTTAGTGGAACTGTCAAACGTGACAATGTGATCAGAGGCATTTATTGACACTTCCATCACAAGCATACTTAGAGCAGCGGAAGCCTTCAAAGTTGTCCTTTCCCTGAAATTCATGTAGAAATACAGATGCATTAATCATGGGCAAGTACACATATATCCTGTTCGAATTCCCACCTCATGTTCCTTGGTTCTTTTCTAAAGCATCAGCCTGGAGGCACAGATCGAAAGTTCGCCATTTAGCAAGTTGCAGTTTCCAGGCCACCCAATTTCCAGACACCAAAGATAATAATGAATCATTAATGGAATTAAGTTAGCAGTCTGCATATTTGTGCAGTCAATTGGGATGCAAATCCATGATTTTGTACCTTGAAAGGAAACCAGTTGGTATAACATTTTCCAAGGATCTTAAAGGAATTAAAGTTAATCAGCAGGAGAATTTATGGTGGGAAAGAAAGAAAAGGTTTCGAAACAAAATTTCTCCGTGTTTTTCAGGATGGTGATGGGTAACTTATAATAAAAATGATGGTTTTTAGGAGTCTAGTTTAAGTTTATTTATTACTGTCACAAGCAGGCTTACATTAACACTGTGATTTACTGTGAAAATCCCCTAGTCACCACATTCTGGCACCTGTTTGGGTACACTGAGGGAGAATTTAATATGGCCAATTCACCTAGCCTACACATCTTTCAGACTGTGGGAAGAAACCGGCGCACCCTGAGGAAACCCACGCAGACATGGGGATGTGCAAACTCCACACAGACAGTGACCCAAACTAAGAATCGAACCTGGGTCACTGGCGCTGTGAGGCAGTAGTGCTAACCACTGTGCCACCGTGTCACCCTACATGGCATCCGGAAGAGTGTGGAACCGGAAGAGATTGAAGAGGCATTGAACCAATATTTCTCTTCGGTATTCACGCAGGGAGACATAAATGTAGCTGTAGAGAACACTGGGTTTCAGGGTTGTAAACTGGATGGTATTGCAGTTGATACGGAGGATGTGCGAGACATTCTTGAGGGTTTGAAAATAGATAAGTCCCCTGGGCCGGACGGGATTTACCCTAGGATTCTCTGGGAGGCAAGAGAGGTGATTGCAGAGCCTCTGGCTCTGATCTTCAGGTCGTCGTTGGTCACAGGTATAGTGCCAGAAGATTGGAGTATAGCGAATGTTGTCCCATTGTTTAAGAAGGGGAATAGAGACTTCCCCGGGAATTATAGACCGGTGAGTCTTACTTCTGTTGTGGGCAAGGTTTTAGAAAAAATTATTAGGGATAGGATTTATAGTTATTTAGAGAGTAATGAATTGATTGGAGATAGTCAGCATGGTTTTGTGAAGGGTAGGTCGTGCCTTACTAACCTTATTGAGTTTTTTGAAAATGTGACCAAAGAGGTGGATGGGGGTAAGGCAGTTGACGTGGTATATATGGACTTTAGTAAGGCGTTTGATAAGGTTCACCATGGAAGGCTTCTGCAGAAAATGCAGATGTATGGGATTGAGGGTGATTTAGGTAATTGGATCAGGAATTGGCTGGCAGATAGGAGACAGAGGGTGGTGGTTGATGGTAAGTATTTGTCATGGAGTTTGGTTACAAGTGGTGTGCCTCAGGGATCTGTTTTGGGGCCACTGCTGTTTGTAATTTTTATAAATGATCTGGATGAGGGTATAGTTGGGTGGATTAGTAAATTTGCTGATGACACCAAAGTCGGAGGTGTGGTAGATAGTGAGGAGGGGTGTCATAGTTTACAGAGAGACTTGGACAAGTTGCAGAGCTGGGCCGAGAGGTGGAGGATGGAGTTTAATGCGGAAAAGTGTGAGGTAATTCACTTTGGCAGGAATAACAGATGTGTAGAGTGTAGGGCTAACGGTAGGACTCTGAGTAGTGTTGATGAACAGAGGGATCTAGGTGTATGTGTACATAGATCCCTGAAAGTTGGGCATCAAGTAGATAAGGTTGTTAGGAAGGCACACGGTGTCTTGGCGTTTATTGGTAGGGGGATTGAATTTAGGAGCCGCAACGTCATGTTGCAACTGTACAAAACTCTGGCGCGTCCGCACTTGGAGTATTGTGTGCAGTTCTGGTCCCCACATTATAGGAAGGATGTGGAGGCATTGGAGAGGGTGCAGAGGAGGTTTACCAGGATGTTGCCTGGTATGGAGGGGAGGTCCTATGAGGAGAGACTGAGGGATTTAAGGTTGTTTTCGTTAGAAAGAAGGCGGATAAGAGGGGACCTTATTGAAACGTACAAGATGATTAGAGGTTTAGATAGGGTGGACAGTGATAGCCTTTTTCCTCGGATGGAGAACGCTAGCACGAGGGGGCATAGCTTCAAATTAAGGGGTGGTAGTTATAGGACAGATGTCAGAGGTAGGTTCTTTACCCAGAGGGTGGTGAGGGATTGGAATGCCCTGCCTGCTGCAGTTGTGAATGCGCCTAGTTTGGGGGCGTTTAAGAGATCCGTGGATAGGTTTATGGATGGAAAGGGATTGGTTTAGGTTAGAGGGTCATTGCTTTTAATCGGTTGGCGCAACATCGTGGGCTGAAGGGCCTGTTCTGTGCTGTAATGTTCTATGTTCTATATTCACAACCTCAGGATGTTGCAAGGTATCTTACAGTCAGTTTAAGGGGAATACATGAGGGGGTAAAGGAATAGAAGGATATGTTGAGAATGTAATGTTTATTTATTAGTCACAAGTAGGCTTGCATTCACACTGCAATGAAGTTACTGGGAAAATCCCCTCGTCACCGCACTACGGAGCCTGTTTGGATACACTGAGGGAGAATTTAGCATGGCTAATCCACCTAACCAGCACGTCTTTCGGACAGTGGGAGGAAACTGGAGCATCTGAAGGAAACCAATGCGGACATGGGGAGAACATGCAGATTCTGTACAGACAGTGACCAAGCTGGGAATTAAATCGGGTCCCTAGCACTGTGAGGTAGCAGTGCTAACCATTGTGCCACCGTGCTGCTCATTGTCATATAACAATAGTCTCCATTGGTCTAGAAAGGTGTTAGTACATTTTGTACATATCTGGCAGCGTAGCCGATCTCCCACAGTGCGTATAATAGATTAATTAAAGCCAGAATCTTGCCTCAAATTTTGAAGTCAAAGATTGTCTTTAGATAACTTGCTCATTATGAAAAGGGCTGTTATTGTGTGAAATCGAGCCTTCCTTGATCTCAGCTGTCAGACTAATCGATTGTGTACGTTCATTCGTAACAAAGAATGGACTTGCATTTTTATAGTTCCTTATTGCGTCTTTCAGTAGTTGCTTTGAATTCAAGGCATTTCTTATGGACAGGCACTTCTGCTGCGAGGCCTATTTTGAATACAGCACTGAAAGCAGCATTGAAATGAGATTGAATTTTACAACGCAATAACACGTCAACAGGTCTTTGCCAGCACTTATGCACCCCATCATCCTTTTTCCCTCCTATAGTTACCTAGCTTTTCTTTAAATCCATCATTCATAAAATAGAATAGAATCCCAAAGAGCAGGCCCGTTAAGCCTTCATCAATAACGATCCCATCCTATCCCCATAACCCCACATATTTACCCTGATAATCCCCAACAAGAAGAGAACACCGCTGCCTGGTGATCACTGTTGGGGAACACTTCAGCAGTCACAGGCATTCAGCCTCTGATCTTCGGGTGAGCGTTCTCCAAGGCGGCCTTCACCACACATGACAGTGCAGAATCACTGAGCAGAAACTGACAGCCAAGTTCTGCACACGTGAGGACGGCCTCAACCGGGATCTTGGGTTCATGTCACACTATCTGTAACCCCCATGACTTGTCTGGGCTTGCAAAATCACACTAACTGTCCTGGCTGGAGACAATACACATCTCTCTTGTGCTTAACCCTCTCCCCACCCACATTGTCTGTACCTTTAAGACTTGATTACCTGTAAAGACTCACGTTCCAACCATTATTTTGTAAATTGAGTTTGTGTCTTTATATGCCCTGTTTGTGAACAGAACTCCCACTCACCTGATGAAGGAGCAGCGCTCTGAAAGCTTGTGGCTTCTGCTACCAAATAAACCTGTTGGACTTTAAACTGGTGTTGTGAGACTTCTTACTGTGCTTAACCCAGTCCAACACTGGCATCTCCACATAGTGAGGAAGTGGGACTTGCTAAATGCCCACTTGCTAAATTGCTCTTGCAGAGACTTGGGCGTAGTGACCGTTCATGAATGTTCTTGTGGAAAGAGAAACTTCAATGCCTACATGATTTGACTTGCTTGTGATTCCGGTTGCATGTGGTGCAGCTGACTCCGAATGCCTGGTGACCAACAAGGGAGGGATATAAATTGAGTTGACCATTGTTACCCACAGCTAGGAACGCACTTCAATAAAACTGACTGTAGTACAGTGATTGGCATTGCTGCCTCACAGTTTCAGGTTCAATTCCAGCCTGGGGTCACTGTCTGTGCAGAGTCTGCACATTCTCCCCGTGTCTGTGTGGGTTTTCTCCGGGTGCTCCAGTCTCCTCCCACAATGGAAAGATGTGCTGGGTAGGTTGGCTGTGTTAAATTGCCCCTTACTGTCAGGAGGATTAGCACAGTAAATACATGGGGTCACGGGGATAGGGCCTGGGTAGAATTGTTGTTGGTGCAGGTTCGATGGGCTGAGTGGCCTCCCTCTGCACTGAAGGGATTCCATGATTCTGTGATCTATCATTGTAACTTTAGCTGACCTGCTTCCACATCTTTCTCTCAATTGTTTTCCCTTTGCTGTTCCCACCAACAGACCTCGGTCTCATCTTGCACCCTCTGCTCATTTTAATCAAGCACACCGTGCAGTCTTCCTCAGTAGTGAGCAGCTCCATTTACCCCGCTGCCTAGTGATTACTGATTGTGACATCAAACCAATACTCAAACGTCGTTCCTCTGTCATTATTTCAACAGCGGCATCAGCTGGCAAAGATTTATTTTAATCTTAAATTAGTCATCAAGGGAGTACCTTCGGAATATGTTAAACATTTGCTTGTTAATATTATGAACAGCAATATTGAGTGTCAGATGTCCTGAGATACTCAAGCCGTTACTTCACCATTTGCTTGAATGTTAGACAGCCACTTGCATAAATGCAAAAAACAATTAGGGTTGATATTTTTCCCTCAAGCGACATCACTGAAGAGCAAATGATTCGGCCATTACCGCATTACTGATGATGGGAGCTTGCTGTGAGGAAATTGGCTGCTGTGCTCCCCTATGTTAGAATAGTGTCTACACTTCAGTGCACTTCATTGACTTCAAAGCATTTTGTGATGTTCTGAGACTGCGAAGGGTTCACAAATCTTTCCTTTTTTCATTGAAATTGCCAGTGCAGTGAGACAGACCCAAAAGAGTCCTGGCTCATTACCAAACACCAAACCAAATCCAAATATTGAGTTTTGACTCCATATTATTTCTGATTAACTTAAAAGCCTAGGAAAGATTGTGTTAGCAATGAGTCTCTTGTCATAAATGGCTTTGCGATGGAAGTAACCGCTACACTAATGAGATTAAAGAAAAGAAGTGCAGTATGAACAGTGACTGAATGTTTATTTATTGTGTGGTATATGTTGCAGTGTGGTCCCATCTGTGGGTGGCAGCTTTTTTCAGAAGCGTTAACGGGCTGAAGCTATTAAAGAACATGTGCCAACATACTTTTCTGGCATGAAGGAAGATTGGGATTTGATTGGGAGGGTGACCTGATCTAAACGGAGTCATTATAACACCCACAGAGCAAGGAACAGTCGCACAATGTGTACTGTTTATGTGTGTCAGGGCCAGTTCAGTATAAGGAGAATGACTCAGAAGTTGTTCCATTAAACTTTCACAGGATTGTTGGCAAGACTGGTATCTATTACCCTGCTCTAATTGTGCTGCTGGGCTATTTCAGAGGGCAGTTGATGGTCAACCACACAGCTGTGGATCTGAAATCACATGTAGGCCAGACCAGGGAAGGTGATGGCCTTCTGGTATTGTCACTGTTCTACAAATCCAGAACCTCAGCCAATGTTTTGGGGACCCAAAGGTGCGTGGGTTGGGTTGACTGGCCATGCTAAATTGACCTGAGTGTCGGGGGTAAATGACCCAAGTGTCAGGTAGGGTAAATGCGTGGGGTTACGGGAGTAGGGCCAGGGTAAGGTTATGGTTGGTACAGACTCGATGGGCCAAAAAGCTTCCTTCTGCAGTGTAGGGATTCTAGGACCCACTTCCGAATTCTGCCAGGACAGATGGGGTGGAATTTGAATTCAATAAATAAAAAGATCTGGAACTAAGAGTCTACTGATGACTGTGAAACCATTGTCGATTGTCAGAAAAACCCATCTGGTTCACTAATGTCCTTTAGGGAAGGAAATCTGCCATCCTTACCTGGTCTGGCCTACTTGTGACTCCAGACCCACAGCAATGTGGTTGACTCTCAAATGCCTCGGGCAACTAGAGATGGGCATTGTTGGCCAGCCAACGATGCCCATGTCCCATGAATGAATAAAAAAAGGCAAGGACAGAATATTACCTTCCCAAGTAACATTAGGGAAGCAAATGTGTTTCTTTATGAAAAAAGTCCAAGGTCACCATGACTGATATCAATTTCTGATTCCAGATTTTTTTAATTAACTGATTTCAAATTCCTTAAGTATCATTGGGCGGCACAGTAGCACAGTGGGTTAGCACTGCTGCTTCACAGCTCCAGGGTCCTGGGTTTGATTCCCGGCTCGGGTCACTGTCTGTGTGGAGTTTGCACACTCTCCTCGTGTCTGCGTGGGTTTCCTCCGGGTGCTCTGGTTTCCTCCCACAGTCCAAAGATGTGCGGGTTAGGTTGATTGGCCGTGCTAAGAAATTGCCCCTTAGTGTCCAGGGATGTGTAGGTTAGAGGGATTAGTGGGTATAATATGTAGGGATATGGGGGTAGGGCCTGGGTGGGATTGTGTTTGGTGCAGACTCGATGGGCTGAAGGGCCTCTTTCTGCACTGTAGGGTTCTATGATTCTATAATGTTTATCACCAGAGCATTAGTCCAGAATTTTGGATTACTTGCACAACATTACCGCTTATGTTTTTTGTTAGGTTTATTTATTAGTATCATATCGTACATAAGAACGTAAGAAATAGGAGCAGGAGTAGGCCAACTAGCCCTTCGAGCCTGCCCCGCCATTCAATAAGATCATGGCTGATCTGTCGTGGCTCAGTTCCACATTCCCGCCCTCTCCCCTTAACCCTTAATCCCCTCTCTTATCAAAAACCCATCAACCCGCGTCTTAAAAATATTTAGCGAGGTAGCCTCCACCACTTCAACGGGCAGAGAATTCCAGAGATTCACCACCCTTTGAGTGAAGAAGTTCCTCCTCAACTCTGTTCTAAACCGCCCCCCCTTTATCTTGAGGCTGTGTCCCCTAGTCCTGCTATCCTTTCTGAGCGGGAAGAGGCTCTCCGCCTCTATCCTATCCATCCCATTCATCATCTTATACGTCTCAATGAGATCTCCCCTCATTCTTCTAAACTCTCACGAGTACAAGCCTAATTTATTCAGCCTCTCCTCATAGCTCAACCCCCTCAACTCCGGCATCAGCCTAGTAAACCTCCTCTGCACTCCCTCCAAGGCCAAAATATCCTTGCGTAAGTACGGCGCCCAAAACTGCACACAGTACTCCAGCTGCGGCCTCACCAATGCCCTATACAGCCGCAGCAAGACCTCCCTACTTTTATATTCAATCCCCCTCGCGTAGGTTTACATTAACACTGCAACAAAGTCACTATGAAAATTTCCTAGTCGCCACACTCCGGCGCCTGTTCGGATACACTGAGGGAGAATTTAGCATGGCCAATGCACCTAACCAGCACATCTTTCGTAGTGTGGGAGGAAGCCAGAGTACCTGGAGGAAACCCATGCAGACATGGGGAAAATGTGCAGACTCCACACAAACAGTTACCCAAGCCAGGAATTGAACCTGGGTCCCTGGCGCTGTGAGGCAGCAGTGCTAAACACTGTACTACCAAGCCACCCCCATGTCCTCCACTGGATTACTTCTAATCAGTATTTTAGAAGTACCAAAAATAATAGCCAGTTCAGCGGTGCTGATCACTGTGCCATTGTGCCACCCTCTGTTACCATATGTGTGAAAACATTGCTCTACAAGGCATACCTCATTTATTCTAGCTTGATGGGCACTATATTTTCCTTCTGTCCTCCTAATTTGAGGAGCCTTCGATTTTTGCCTCTGCGACACAGGCCCTCTCAAAAATTGAAGCCACTTTCCAAATCTACTTGGATTATAAATCTTGCTGCGGAAAATGAGACTGAATAAATAAGTAATTCAACCATATACTTGGAGCGTTGGATTAAATAGTGTCATCCACCTCCCCATTAGTGTATTTGTACCATCTGTATCCTGTGCAAAGCTTGCAAATCCCCAGTGATATCAGGGTAAAGGCAAATTGGTGCAAAAATTATACTTGAGTTTAAATATTAATTGGGCGCACTCTTGCATGCCGTGATGAATCAGTACAAAGGTATGAAGATAATTTTCCTTTGTCAAAACTGTGTTTGTCTGGCACTAAATTAAAAAAAAAGAACCATCCCTCAGTCTCCATGGAAACAAGCCGCAAAGGTAAGTGTGTACAACATGTGTCCTTGGAGAAAATGAAACCACTGGGGGAAGCCTGAATGAAGACATCAGACATTCCAGGCCCTGGATACTTAATGCCGACTTCATTAATTAGAAATTATGCCATAAAATATTGCTGACTAACTATCTTCCATACTTGTTATAAAAGAACCAAGGAAGCCTTTCTAATGCATCAAAATATCAATCTTATCATATGCAAAAAGTTTGAGGCTTCTCAGTGTTAAGATTTTTAAATTCATGGCAATGCAACACGACAAAGAAAATCACCAGAGTACCGTTATTCGATTAAAAATTGAATGAATTATTATTTTAATGTGATGCATCCCTTACTCTACCATGAGTCAGCTCATAAGAACCTAAGAATTAGGAGCAGGAGTAGGCCATTTGGCCCCTCAAGCCTGCTCCGCCATTCAGTAAGATCATGGCTGATCTTTTCATGGTTTCACGGTTGGGAATATTCCTCTAACAGTATAACACAGCCTTTAGGTCATGTGATGTTTGGCCCACAACAGGTTTAAAGGCCTAGCAATCACACCCATCCTCCAATATGGTGACGGTACGAGCTCAGAAGTTTCCACCTGCAAGCAAGCTACCCGCCATACTGGGAGAGGCAGACACACTGGAGATCGGATTGCATATTGTCAACAAGAACATTGTATTCAGGCACGGTGATTATCACTACTGCCTCACAGTGCCAGGAACCCGGATTTAATTCCAGCCTTGGGTCTCTGTCTGTCTGGAGTTTGCATCTTCTCCCCGTGTCAGTGTGGGTTTCCTCTGGGTGCTCTGGTTTCCTCTCACAGTCCAGAAATGTGCCAGTTGGGTTGATTGGTCGTACTAAATTGATCATTAGTGTCAGGGAAATGAGCAGGGTAAATGTGTGGGGTTATGGGGATAAAACCTGGATGGGATTGCTGTCAGTGCAGACACGATGGGCGGAATGGCTTCCTTCTGTACAGTAAGATTCTATGATCTATGAATACGTTCAGTGGCTTGGCCTCCACAGTAGGGATTCTATGACTCTAATTAGGATCCCATGCTTATTTCTAGCTCTCATTGTAGACTGTCGATTTCCACCCCCAGTACTTCATTTTCAATGCACTGATTTTGCAAGCAGACTTAACTAGCACTTCCATCATCCCATTCTTACTTGAATATGAATCGAAGAGCAGCAGGAGTCCTCTTGACTCCCACATTGAATAAAGATAGGCTGATTCTTGTTGTCGCGAAACACCCACTCTTTCCTTATCCCCTCCACAGACCCATTCTCGAGTCCCATCTGCTCCCCATCCACATCTCCCATCCCTCCCTGAGACCTGTTGACTCCCTGGGCGGCGCGGTGGTTAACGCTGCTATCCCACTGCACCAGGGATACAGGTTCGATTGCGGTCTCGGGTCACTGCCTGATCGGAGTCTGCACGTTCTCCCTGTGTCTGAGTAAGCACTGAGTAAGAACTGCATTGTTGCGATCACCGTGATGTTAAGCTCAGGTTTGTCTGCATGCTGAACTGCAGTGAAAGGCCCCTGTGAGATTTTCCAAACCAGTGAAGATTGTTCTCCAGATGATGTTTAGCTCCCTCCTCTGCCAATGCAATGCGACTGCTCTTAAAAAAGTATTACCCGAGTTGTAAACAATTTTCAGGGATCCTGAAGTTGGGGAAAGCCATTGTGCAAATGCAGTATACTTTCTGCTCTTACAGAGGGGCCTTTGCTTACTCTTTAATGACAATTCTGCTGATCGGTTGAAAGTTTAATTTTCACTTTGAAGTTGGGAAAACATCAATTGGACTGTTTCTGAATCTTTAACATGAAGCTAAGAGGAAATAAATCACTGCTCTGGCATTTTAACTAGGCTGTCCCTTTAATTGGCAGGGTGACAGATTTCCTGTGCAAAGACAGGGGACCTTGGGAACTGCAGATCAATCCTTCCAGCAGGAGTCTGAAATGTGTGCTAAGTAACTGATCTTTTGATTTGAATTGTTTTATTATTGTTGCAGGTATTGCTGTACAGTGAAAAGTATTGTTTCTTGCGCGCTGTGAGATAGCAGCGCTGACCACCGTGCCACCACGCTGCCCTGGGGGTCAACAGATCTCAGGGAGGGATGGGAGATGTAGATGGGGAGCAGATGGGACTCGAGAATGGGTCTGTGGAGGGGATAAGGAAAGAGTGGGGGGGTGGTGCAGGGTGGTGGGTGTACAGAGGATGTGAATCTCTTTACAGGGTGGTCTTTGACTAACCATCCCCACTTTCCTGCACCACTTCCCTGCCACCTCCTCCCTCCATGCTCTCCCCACTACCACCACCCGCCCCCCCCCACCCCCCGAATGCAGAAAGGACCTATGTCAACATTGAGCACTTGGCACCCTTGTGATCTGCCATTGGGTGCCCACCTCCAGGCAGTTACGTTATCCCCAGTTGGGGAACTGGAGACCTTATGGAAAATCCCAGTTGACCTCCTTTGACTTCCTTAATGGGGCCTAAGAGAACTGGGTGGGTCCCAAACCCACCCCTAAGATGTCCAGCACCAGGAATGGGATCATGAAACCACCACGCTGGCCGTTATTTTTGGGCCCGCACACCTCCATTCCAAAATTTGGTGGGTTTGAAAAATCCTGGACCCCATGTCAAAAGAAATACTCTCATTCGTATCAGTAATATATTTTAACGCGATGGCACAATGACACAATGGTTAGCACAGTGGCAGGGACTCAGGTTCGATTCCCAGCTTGGGATACTGTCTGTGTGGAATCTGCACATTCTCCCCATGTCTGCGTGGGTTTCCTCCGGGTGATCAGGTTTCCTCCCACAGTCCAAAGAAGTGCGGGTTTGGTGGATTGACCGTGCTAAATTGCCCCTTAGTGTCGGGGGGACTAGCTCGTGTAAATGCATGGGGTTATGGGGATAGGGCCTGGATGGGTTTGTAATCGGTGCAGACTCGATGGACTGAATGGTCTCCTTCTGCACTGTAGGATTCTCTGATTCTACAAGGAACCTGAAGATAGTTGAGTTTGCCCCATGAAAAATGCAATTTCAATGTACAAAATAAAGAAGCAGAATCAAAATAATTGATTGAGAATTACAATTTGCCCCATCCCTCAGACATTGAGTATGAAACAATATATGGAGATCTGTGCAAGAAATGGTAGTTAGAAATGGTCAGTGAATGCATAGCTTTTTATTTACTCTGCAAGATACAGATATCTGTGCAGCAATATCATGACAGCAAAATAAATATCTTCACTGCATAATAGAGCTGGAGCACTGGATTGAACTGGACAAGAATGAATTATCATATCCATTCCATAACTCGCATACATCTTGAAATAAACTGGCATGTATTGTAACACTACACCCGAAAACTGATGCTCTGAATTTGAAGGCTCACAAAAGCCCGTGTCTTCGCAGCCAAAGACAGGAGGTCACCGTTTCTTTACCTTCTCTCTTTTCAGGCATCTAATGGAGATTCGCTGTCCCATTGATTTTAAGAGTGAAACTCAAAACTGAAGAGGCTAAATGAATCTGTACTTGCTCCCTGCAGCAAGGCATAATTAAAGTGCAGCTTCACCCTTCAAGGGATTTTGCCGACAAGCTCCTTTCCTGGCTTTGAACTCCCGTGAAGCCCTCTTAATTTTTCAGCATGTTTTAAAAAATATGATTTTTCTTAATGCACTGGCCAATATCAGCCAGAGGGCGACGAGGATGCTTTGGTGGCTGAAGACCCACCTTCTCAGTTCCACTGCTCCCTGCAATTACATTAAATATACAGATTAAGGGGTGGTTCAAGACTTCAATCAGGCCATTGAAGTTGGCCTATTGGAATGTGAACTCCCTGATTAAGAAGTCAATTGTTGGACCAATCAGGGAGTCTTTTCCTTGTATTTTTTTTTACCAGGAGTGTCAGTTCCTGTGGCACTCCAACAGATAGAGTGCTGACTGATAGTACTCTGTGCACTGTGAGGAGGCATGATAGGTGAATTAGGGTGAGGGGAAATAATGAGTGAGGACGAGTGAGCCTAGTGGCTTGTAAAATAATGTGGGTGAAGTCCCAGAAAATTGTGACTGGACTTCCAGGGCAGCATGGTAGTTAGCACTGCTGCCTCACAGTGCCAGGCACCTGTGTTCAATTCCTGGCTTGGGTCACTGTATGTGTGGAGTCTTCATGTTCTCCCCATATCTGTGTGGGTTTTCTCAGGGTGCTCTGGTTTCCTCTCACAGTCCAAAGATGTGTGGGTTAGATGGATTGAGTGTGCTAAATTGCCCCTTTAGAGTGAGGGGGGATTAGTAGGGTAAAGAGGTGGGTTTACAGGGATAGGCCCTGGGTGGTATTGTGTTCAGTGTAGACTTGATGGGCCAAATGGCCTCCTTCGGTACTGTAGAATTCTATGGTCTATGATACTGCTGTTGGAGTTGCCTCCAAAGACTTATTACACAAGGGAAGGATTTAAACTGGTTGAAGGATTTGATAGAGAAAACCTCTATCTTCTGGTGATGGAATCAAGAACAAGAGGGCATAGTTCAATATGGAATGGTGTCAGGATCAAAGTATCTTTTCACAGTAAGTGTCATAGATGTTTGGAACTATCTCTCCCAAAAAGCAGCTGAGATTGGCTGCTGGATTTTCACTGCCAAGGTATGTTCCTCAAGTCAAGGAATTTCTCAACTTGGGAGACACACACAAAATTTTCATTGAGTCTGCACCAAACACAATCCCACTGAGGCCCCACCCCAATATCTCTACAGTGTGATCAAACCAGCCCTGCTAACCCTGCAAGCAGATCTTAGATAGCTGGAAGAATCGGCAAGTATGAAAGGAGGCTAGTTGAAAGGCTACAATTTTCTGGGACTTTGCTTACATTCCTTTACAAGCCATTAGACTCCCTAGCCCACACACATCCTTCCTGTCATCCTCATCAACCTTTCCTGCCTCCTCACAGCCCTTCATTGCCAACCCAAGTTCAATGCCCACTCCCAGAGCCCTGATACCTCCATGCAACCTTATAGCTACTCACTCTGTGTTCAGTATAGGCTGAACTTGAGACACCATGTCATGATGAGGGGGAAAAAAAGATTAACTGTTAACAGTCTGATGCAGATCTCATTCATAAATGCCTCAGTGATTTTTGATGGAGGTGACCATATCTTTATTTAAACCTCAGAGAAAATTGAATAATTATATAATAAACATTCAAAACTCTTGCAGCTGGGATTCTCCGGTGCTGCTGAAGTGAGTTCTCCATTCTCACTTTAGCAGGGCAGGAATGGATGAGATCAGAAAATTGCAACCAAGTTCTTTAAACTGATAATTAAACTGTCAACACAGAACCCCTGCTGAGATAATTGTTGCTTTTTGAAATTCAACTAAGCATTCTTATGTCAACAAACAGTTGTATTGAAATTGCATAAACAGATAATTTTTTTAACCTATATCAGATGGCCTGTCAATCAAAGCAGTCCAGTAGATATTTGTTATGCTCTTACTGACAACTTAACCATTTTCTTTCAAGTTCAAAGAAAAGGGATTGGAAAAACCTCCCATGGTCTGCTATCCCTTAATGCCTCCGCTCTGGTGCTGTGGGAACACATGTATTGCATTTTGAATCAGTCCATCTGGAAACCTTTGCTGTCCAGGCCCAATGATCTAGATGACAGCGCTGGTTTGAATTTATATAGATAGAATAGCTTATAGAACCCTACAGTGCAGAAAGAAGCCCTTTGGCCCATTGAGTCTGCACCAAACACAATCCCACCGAGGCCCCACCCCAATATCTCTACATATTATACCCATTAATCCCTCTAACCTACGCATCCCTGGACACTAAGGGGCAATTTCTTAACAATCAGGCTAACCCACGCATCTTTGGACTGTGGGAGGAAACCGGAGTACCTGGAGGAAACCCACGCAGACATGAGGAGAATGTGCAACCTCCACACAGACAGTGACCCGAGCCGGGAATCGAACCCAAGATGCTGGAGCTGTGAAGCAGCAGTGCTGACCACTGTGCTACCATGCCGCCCATATATAGCATCTTTGACACCGTAACATGTTACAGCGCAGTGTACGGGGTCTTTATAAAGCAAAATTTGACCCTAAGCCTCATGACGGGACCGATGTGTAATTTGTTTCCAAACACTTCCAACTTTGGTCGCTTTACTTCAGGTCTCGGAAATAAAACCCAATATGGCACAAATAATGGAGACCAGCAAGATTTCACAAAGTGACGTAGAAGGGAGTTTTGACTCACTACCTCTTTGCATTAGATGCAGCCTTCGATGAAATGTGATAGCCTTTCGAATTTACCGAGCTCAGAGAAGTGATGCAGCAATCATGATCTGAACTATCCGCGCGCTTGTCTGTTTAGAAGGAGCAAATCATAATCTGGGTTTAAAAAAAAACTACAAATGCATTGTTATTGTGTGCTGGGTGAGTAATTCAGTCCCTTATCATTCACCGGTGATTGTACAACACGGTACATAATCAAGACTGTTGCAGTAAAGATTGCCTCAATTTTGATTTGAGTAAGAAGCAGCTCGTCCTGTTGTTTACCTGGTATTCATTCCTCTGGCATCTGGAGAGATGTGCGTATAAATGGAGACAAGTATTTGTTTTTTTTCTGCTTTTCCCCGATGGTTAGAGACATCTGTCTTCTGCAAGCTTTATTTTTCTCCCCTTCGCGGTACAATGTGAAAATTAACAAAATAAAAGTCATAGGCCTTTTATTTTTCCCGATTTAACTCGAAGCACAGACGATCTTAATTGGACCAAATTGTTGCATCTCCCTAGCAACGGGTGAAGAATTTTACTCGTATGCCTTGAACTGGTGCCGGCCACTCACGGAGTGTAATTCTGTGTGGCTTGGCCACTGATAAAACAATTTGTCTTATTAGGCAGCACCAGGTCTGTTAATGTTCCGTCTGTCGAGGGTCAGTGGTTTAATATAAATATCTTCCTGTTACATACAGCATAGACCTGGCAGGAGGAAATTATCAGAGAAAGATATCCAAAGATGTGCGGGTTAGGTAGATTCGCCGTGCTGTATTAGCTCTTAGTGTCAGGGTGACTAGCTAGGGTAAGTGCATAGGGTTACGGGATAGGGCCTGGTTGAGATTGTGGTAGGTGCAGACAGGATGGGCCAAATGGCCTCCTTCTGCACTGTAGGGATTCTGGAAAGCACAAAAAGCTTAAAGAAAGCTGTTTCTCTTCTCATTGAGAAGGACCGGGAGAAAAATTGGATGAAAGTTTTGCAAATCCTTAATTCTTCATTGTTCCTGTTGTTTTAGTTTATGTCGAATAATGACAGCACCGTGCGTTTTTTTTGTTATTTCCAAAAGTCGAGTACTGGAGATTTTTTCCTGAAATGTATTAATAGAAGCTGGGGTATAGAAAGTACAGCACAGAAATAAATCATTGAATCCAACTAGTTTGTGCTCCACATAAGCCTTCTATCCCACTTTGTTATCACCTCACCCTATAAGTGTATCCTTTCAATCACTCCTTCCATGTGTATTTATGTGTCCATTGCTATAGTTAGATTGGGTAAGCTGAGGTCATTCTCCTTGAGGCAGGGAAAGTGAGCGGAGATTCACACAGAAACGTAGATACTAGAAGCAGGAGTCAACCATTTGGCCTTTCAGACCTGCTCCGCCATTCATTTTGATCATGGCTGATCATCAAATTCAATATCCTGATCCCGCCTTCTCCCCATATCTCTTGATCCCTTCAGCCCCAAGAGCTATATCTAATTTCTTCCCAAAATTACACAATGTTTCAACATCAACTACGTCCTGTGGTAGTGAATTCCACAGATTCAGCACCCTTCGGGTGAAGAAATCTCTTCTCGCTTCAGTTCTGAAAGGTTTACCCCTCATCGTCCAAACTATTGTGACATTAGTGTATCTCTAAGAAAGGTTTCTTTTAAATCATGATCTCTAGAGCTTTCATAGTTGGTGTTTCTCAGCTCGCAGCCTGAAGTGATATCATTGTTGCCAGCTTGACTGGAAAGGTCCTTTTATTGCTACTTAAGTGGCTTAAATGGGGTAGTTTGTGTTTACTCTGGGATTTAGTTTTATGATCCTGCATTGTAACGAGAACGGTCATGTGCTTTTGGACAGTTTTATTTTCATTTTCAATTTGGAGCTGCAGTTTTGAGTGTTTAGTTTTAGAAGGGACGGCAAACTAAAAAGATGTGTTTTCCCTCTCTCCCTGTTGTTTTGAAAATTCTGTTGGTTAGCTAAAAACAAGATCTTGTTTTCCTGAAGGATAAAGATCAGCTGTTGTTGGGAGTTGGACAAGAGCCTCTCTGGTGTTTTGGGAAGCTGTCTTGTCTTTAAACTATTCAGAGCAAATTCAACAAACTATAGACTTCAATTAAAGTACTAAATTTTCATTATCATGTGAGATTTAGCCTCTGCTGTGTTAAACCTGTTTAAAGGGTTTTGTCGATGGCAAGGGTTTTGGTTTGATTGGAAAACATTAGATATTTTTATTATCATGATTGTTTTGTTTCTTGTTTGTAATTGATAAAAGTTCTTGCTAATTTTCTTACTATACAAGTTGATTATATTCTTAAATAAACTTTGTTAGATAAAAGCTCCCTAGTGGTCACTTAATCATACCTGAAGTGAAACAGCTCATGCTTAATCTAGTCAAACCCAAGATGCAAAACTTATGATCCAGGTGGGGTCCACAGAACACTTTGGAGTTTCTGACCTGAACCATAACATTATGACCCCTAGTTTTGATTTGGTTTGATTTATCATTGTCAAATGTATTCACATACATGAAACTATTGTTACTTGCACGTTGTACAGACAAAGCATACCGCTCATAGAGAAGGAAATGGGAGAGTGCAGAATATAGTGTTACAATCATGGCTAGGATGTAGAGAAAGATCAACTTAATGCGAGGGAAGTCCATTCAAATATATGACAGCAGAAGGAAAGAAGCAGTTCTTGAGTCGGTTGGTATGTGACCTCAGACTTTTGTAACTTTTTCCCAACGGAAGAAGGTGGAAGAGAGAATGTCCAGGATGCATGGGGTCCTTAATTATGCTAACTGCTTTGCCGAGACAGTGGGAGATGTAGAATCTGGACTTCCTCCCCATCTGGAACATTCTTTCTGAATCTACCTTGTCTAATCCTGTTAGAATTTTGTAAGTTTCTATGAGATCCCCTTCTCACTCTTCTAAACTGCAATGTGTACAACCCCAACTGACTTAGTCTCTCCTCCAAATGACAGACCTGCCATCCCAAGAATCAGCCTGGTAAATCTTCGCTGTACTCCCTCTATAGCAAGGACACCCTTCCTCAGATAAGGACACCAAAACAGCACACGATACTCCAGGTGCGGCCTCACCAAATGCTCAAGATAATGACAAGGCTTAGATAAAGAAAACAAAGAAACATTTTTTGTTCAAGGACAAGGGGGCAGTGGTTTAAGATTTTGAGCAAGAGATGGGGTGATGTGAGGAAGAACTTTTTTTTACAGAGTGAGCGATGACCAATTATTTCAAAGGGAGAAAGATGAGCACGTGGAGAAAATACACTTGTAGGGCTACATGGACAAAGTAGTGGAGGGGGAGTACAGAGTGGCAGCACAGAGTTGGCAGGCCTAATGGCCTCATTCTCTGCTATAATGACTCTAGGACTCTGTAAGCACATTAATGCCATTCCTTTCAGTCACTCAGTGCAATAATGAGTTTCACATTACCCCTGTGCTCTGAATAAAATGAAAATTATTCTGAGTTCATGATTGCATTTATTAGTGACGATCTTGGATTTATGGCACCTGCGTTTAGTCTCACCCACAATTGGAAACATGTTCTCTACATCAAAGCTATCAAACCCCTCAATAAATCCAGAAACCTCTAGCAGTTCAATCTGTGGAGCAAAAAAACCCCGGTCTGTTCAATTTTTCCCGATTGCTGCGACCCCCTCAGTTTTGCTGCTAGCTTTTGTTAATCATTTCTTGGCAGTCGTACACTGCTGAACAATTATTCCAGTGAAATTTTAACCCTCTCCTCTCCCGCACACTACCCCGTCGAAAAAAAAGAATAAGACAAGAAAATAAAACAGGAAGATAAGCCTTTTGGAATCAAATGTGTATCGCCACAGAGTCTTAAGTCTGAGATGTGACTGAAGTGCTGGCTCAGTGACTCTGTGCCTCCATTTAAATTTCCTGCTAAGTCACAGACAATATGTAGCACGTAAGATAAATGCTATTGTCAGTGTTACTGATGTTATTGTACTTGTATCAAGTTCCTTTCTCTGCTATTTTATGGCAGGCATTACCCCATTTAAATCAGTTAACAAGAATAATTTAACCTAACCCAATGGGTAGTTAGCCTACTAGGTAGTTGACCCACTGGGCTGGGCGAGATAATTGTTTTAACATCCTACCAGATACTTCACCAGGCTTACTCCAGTGAAGTGATTGATAAGCTCCTGGACTGGTTCTGGGACCAGATTCCCCAAGGATTCCCGAAAATCCTTCCTGAAATCACACTCAACCCAAATTTGACTTTGTCCAGGATTTTCACTCTGGTTCTGGTTTGCGAACATTTTGAGAGCATTTTGCGATAGGGTGCGTAAGGAATGTGTGTGCGGAGATGGTTCACCTTCAATGAGAAGGTTAATCTCCGTTCTTCAATGCATCAACCAAGCTCTCTACATTGTCTAAAGGTCCTCAAAACTTTAGCCCTCACCCCCACCCAGCTCCATGCCAAGCCATGCCTTCTCAGATCCAGCAGGCTATCTCCATGCCCCCCTTGCCATCTCCATAGTCACTCACTCATTTTACACTGTGTACTGTTCTCTCTAGTCATGCAATGGCAATGAGAGTTATTTTAAAATCATTGTAAAGAACAAAAAACCTCAAAATCAAATAAAAGCCTTCATTCAGATACATTGGCCAATATTTTTGAACCTTGCTCAGGCGAGGCTCGTAATATCCCGCCCGAGACCAGTGGAGAATTCCATTCTGCAAGCCACACCTGCCCCGATTCCGGGGTGGGTGTGCCGGTAAAATTTCAGCCATTGTCATTGAGACTGAAAAGAAAATCTCCCCAAGTGCAAAAAAAATCCTTTAAGTGCCACTTAAATTTGTAAACTTTTATTAATGGGCAACCTGCTAAAAATGAAGCCATTAGCCTTGCAATGGGGTCAATTCTTAACTTCTCTCAAGAATGGGTGCTAATGCTGGCTCAGCCAACAATGTCCACATCCCATCAACAAATAATAAAAACAAAAATTTTTTGAAACCCAGCCAAACATTCATAACAGCTTCAGCTGTCATAACAAAGGTTTCCAGCCACACTGCTTGAAAATAATGGAATAGAATAGTGTTCCAGTCCATTTCCCTTTCAAAGCAGAGTGCCTGTCAATCAATGGGGGGAGGGGTGCAGATGAAGAGCTCTTTTCAACCTTAAAAAGCTTTTTTTTTTAACAGCCAGAGCTGTCAATGAATGTAGATGATAGTACAAATCATGATAGCAGAGGTTGACAGGATATTTCATTTTATACATTGAATACATTATGGCACATTTGACAATTGGAAAAGTGCTGTACTGCATATCAGCAATCATACAATGTCTCTGGACTAATGATTAAAAGATGTACATTCAAATACCATCATTTTGGAATTTAAATGCAACTAATTAAATCAGTCTGGAATTCAGGAAAACCTAGTAGCAGTAACTAGTGATTGTGAAAATACCAAATTGTCACATTTAGTTTACTAAGGTCTTTCATAAAGGAAATCTGCCATCCTTACCTTGTGTGGTCTATATGCAATTCTAAACCGGCAAAAACGGTGCTCTTTGATGTGACAAAGCAAACCACCCAATTGCTTAAAGATTGAAAATGAGTGCTGCCTTGCCAGTGTTTCCCACATCCAATGAATGAATTAGCAAAATGGAGCGTAAGGTGACTGTAGGGTTTAAAACCAGTATTCTCCCTAATCCCAACATTATCACCATTGGATTTGAATGTCCTCTATTGATGTTTCTGTTCAAACATTGAATGTTCGAATATGAGTGTTTTGAAGGCTTGTATAATATTGAACAGGTCATAATTTCTACCCTTTACTTTCTATACCAAGAGATAACCTGTACTTGTGAGATTGGGCAGCACTTTTTGAATAACTTTAAGTGTGCTAATATCTACACTAACAACCGATTTAAGATTCAAGCACGTTCAAGTGGCTTGTATACACTTACTGGAAGTGATATACATTTGTATGCAGTGAGCTGTTTTCTCTAAAGAAAAGGAACTTGTTCAAGTCCTATGCCTTTTTGTTAATTACTCGCGAATTTGTGGAGTTTATAATCTCCTGCTGCTTTCTGCATGGCAATTCATTGACTAATCGGTGTTGACTCGCCAACCAATTATTTTCCGCTGTAATATAAATTGTTTATTTGTTGTTTATTTTTTACTGGTGTCACAAGTAGGCTTGCATTAACACTGCAGTGAAGTTATGTGGAAATCCCCTATTGTTGTGATTGTGTATAGGAACTTTGGAATTAGGAGCAGAAGTAGGCAATACAGCCCTTCCAGCCAGCTCCACCATTCAATCAGATCATGGCAGATCTCTCCCTGGTCTCAAATTCATCTCCCCATCTGTTCCCCATGTCTCTTTATCTCATTTTTTAAAATCAGAAATATAACTATCTCCTTCTTTAAACCATTTAAGATTCAGACTCCACCGAGCTATAGGGCAGCGAGTTCCACAAATTCACCCCCCCTCTGCGAGAAGTAGTTCTTCCTCCTCTCAGTTTTAAATCTACTGCCTCTCAACGTGTAGCTGTGACCTCTTGTTCTCGAGTGCCCCAAAGGGGAAACATTTGGTCTACATTTACTTTATCAATCCCTTTTAGTACTTTATATACCTCGATCAGATCCTCTCTCATCCCTCTTGACTCTAGCAAGTATAAGTCCAAACTGTTTGACCGCTTCTCATTATCAATCCTTTGATCCCTGGAATCAATCTGGTGAACCTCCTCTGAATTGCCTCCATTGCCACCAGGTCCTTTCTTGAATAAGGAGACTAAAACCAGACACACGACTCCAGATGTGGTTTGAAATTTGGTGATCTTGGATTTGTCCTGATCGGTGGGAGAACAAAAAGTTTCAGCAATATCTGCATATTTGTTTAGGTTTTACACTCGGGTCCTGTCTCTCCAAACCACAGAGCGTTGCAACTTCCTTATCCTTCTCCAAACTCCAGGATGTTAAGACTCAACTTGCTCGTAAAAAGAAAAGTGGTGTTGGAGCGAATAATGAAAAGAAAATCGAGATGACCATGGACGATTGTTTCCTATTCTAACTAGCAAATGCTGGAGGACAGATTTTGTGAATTTAGGCTGTCAGTATCAGCCTTGTGCGCCAGGCACGTGTATTGGAAAATCAGTGCACCTTACAGAGATTTGTGCCATTAAAATTAATGGTCAAAAAAAATCAGTCAGGATATATTGATCTCCAAGCTTAAGTTCCTGATGTGAATTTCTTGTAGCAAACTTAAAAAGACCTCTTAAGTGCTAGCATTAACGTTCCAATTGATCGCACAATAAAAGAAAGAGCTTGCATTTATATAGCAGCTTTCCAGACTTCAGAAACAACCAAAGTGCCCTAGGGCCACTGAAGAACATTTAAAGTGTTGTTGGCATTATAACATGGGAAACATGGCATCCAGTTTGGCTGTTGCAAGATCCCACAAGCAGCAATGTGGTAATGAACGAGGAATCTGTTTTTAACGGATTCTAGCTAAAGAATAAATATTGGCTAAAACACTGGGGAGATCGCCGCCCCCTCCCTGTATCTGCTTCCTCCCCCAGCTTGCCCCGCCAACCCCAAATAAGACTCCATGGAGCCTTCAACATGTAGGAGGCACAGTGACACAGTGGTTAGCACTGCTGCCTCACAGCACCAGGGACCCAGGTTCGATTCCAGCCTTGGGTGACTGCCTGTGTAGTGTTCACACATTCTCCCTGTGCCTGCGTGGGTTTCCTCCCACTGTCCAAAGATGCTCAGGTTAGTTTGATTGGCCATGCTAAACTGTCCCTGAGTATCGGGGGGATTAGCAGGGTAAATGCCTGGGGTTACAGAGATAGAACCTGGGTGGAACTGCTGTCAGTGCAGGCTCAATGGGCCAAATGGCCTCCTTCTGTACAGCTGGGATTCTATGATTCTATCCACCCGAGGGGAGCAGAGGGGTTTATCATCTGATTCAAACAGCGGCACCTCCAGATAGCGAGGCGTTGTCTCCGCACTCCACAGGCAATGCCACCCTGGGTTTGGGGATCTGGATTGAGAGGTACGAATGATGCCAATTGGGCCACAGCTGGCCTTGCAGGAAAGACTTGGCTGTGAATTTCTGCCTCACAGGCTTAGCGAATGTAGGATACTGACACTATACTGCTGAAAGATTCAGCCTGTTCAGTTCAGTTCAATCGGAAAGGTTCCTTTCACTGCCTGTCTGGTACAAAGCTGGTTGTGAGACAAGTAATGCATGGCTGCATTATTCATAAAGAGGTGCAATGATTTGTTTTGATTTGATTTATTATCGCCACGTATTAGTATACAATGAAAAGTACTGTTTCTTGCACACTAAACAGACAAAGCATACTGTTCATAGAGAAGGAAAGGAGAGAGTGCAGAATGAAGTGTTACAATCATAGCTAGGATGTAGAAAAAGATCAACTTAATGAAGGGTAGGTCCATTCAAAAGTCTGATGGCAGCAGGGAAAAAGCTGTTCTTGAGTCAGTCAGTTCGTGTCCCCAGACTTCTGTATCATTTTCCCAGCGGAAGAAGATGGAAGAGAGAATTTCCGGGGTGTTGGGGAGGGGTCCTTGATTATTCTGACTTCTTTGTCGATGCAGCGGGCAGTATAGACAGAGTCAATGGATGGGAGGCTGGTTTGCATGACGGATTGGGCTACATTCACAACCTTTTGTAGTTTCTTGCAGTCTTGGGCAGAGCAGGAGCCATACCAAGCTGTGACACAACCCAAAAGCATGCTTCCTGTGGGACACCTGTAAAAGTTGATGAGAGTCGTAGTGGACTTGCTGAATTTCCTTCATCTCCTGAGAAAGTAGAGGCCTGTCAAGTTTCATTCTTCAGAGTGCATTGTTAGGGTCACAGCTGAATTCAGTCGTGGGTCTATGCTCCAGCAGTCTCTCAACCTGGCACTCGAAGGCAGTTTCTAACGTTCCTTGCAAGTGCAGTTATTGACAGTGAGGACTCTTTTCCCACCCACATTGGATAATGTCCAATTTTTAACCTTAGTCACTGCCAATGCAGATGTGCAACTTACTACAGATCAGGAGACTCCGCTGTTTGTCCTATCAGTGCCAGTGGGGGAAAGTATTCAGTCAGTGCTGTTACATCAGACGCAAGAAGAAACACTTTATTTTGATGGGGCGGGATCACAGGAGGTGTCAGCAGGAAGGAATAATCCACCTCTGATTACTGAGTGCTTGCGCAGTTAATTTAAATAGCTAATATGATGATACGTCAGTCAAAATGTGTTGACGAATTCCATTTTATCATAATGGGGAGTGTGTTATTTTAATGAAAAGTGACAATGCTGGATGTTACGGCTAAGACTTGTCAGCCGGTTTGAGGCCTAAGCCAATACTTACGGCAAATTACCTTTTAATAGATCAGTAAGGTGACTTTATCTTAAGTTTGAGGAATCCAAGATCAGTTAAAGTTGTCTCATGAGCACAAAACTGGTTCCAGCATTCTAAACATCACAAGGTATAATTGCTTTGATTGGAGTCCAATTAAATTGACCCTCCACTGTTTTGAATTGTTACGTTGATTACCCAATATCCACTATCGGACGAGAGCAAATGTCCTCCAACTAAACGTTGGGAGGATTAGAGTCATTGGGCTGGATTCTCCGGCCTCGTCCACAGCTGGGATTTTCCAGTCCCGCTGCAGTGATCAGAAATTTGGCTGAATGCAAAATTCTCCATTCTCATTGGTAGCTGGGTGTGAATGGCTGGAGAATTCCAGCTGTTGTCTTTTTTCCACAAATTCCGTAGTCCACAACTTACTTCTCTGTCTGATTTTAATTACTCAACTATTGGTCAGTGCCCCTTCAGCTGCCTAAGCTCCAAGCTCCAGGAATTACTCACAAAACATTTGTGCCTCGCTGCCTCTTTATCCTTCTGTTAGGACATACCTTGATATGTGCTTCTTTGAGCAAGTATTTGGTAACCTACCCTAATAATTCCATATCAGTGTCAAATTCTGAGTGATAACATTTTTATGCAGAGCCTTGGGATGTTGAGCTGGATTCAAGGTGTAATATAATTATTGTTGTCATTGAAGCAAGTAAAGAAGTTGTCTGCAACATCATGCGTTTAACTGTGTCCTGGATTCACCAATTTAAAATTGCAAGATTCACGAAAGATTGGATATAAAGCCACAATCACAATGCATCATGTAATTACAGTATTGTAAAAATTCTCACCCTTCTTTTCAAATCATAGAATCCCTACAGTACAGAAGTTAGTGAGCACTGACTCTCTATAGAGCACCCTACATAGGCCCTGTCTCCATAACACCATGTATATTTACACTGCTAATCCCACTATCCTACACATCTTGAGGCTCTAAGGTGCAATTTAGCATTGCCAGTCAACCTCATCTGCACACCCTTTGGAGAGTGGGAGGAAACTGGAGCACCCGAAGGAAACCCACGCAGACACAGGGAGAACGTGCAAACGCCACATAGTCACCTGAGGCTAGAAATAGTATTGCAAAGCAGCAGTGCTAACCACTGTGCCGCTCTCTTTGAGGTCTCACGTTTCTTGTGATTCTGTCCTGATGAGTAGAAGACAAAAACTTCTGCCGCATGTGTCTTTTTTTTTCAGCCATACTCTCATTCTGTATTGCCAAACCACAATATTTATTTCTGTGTTAGAAATGCTATGAAGTGCAGGTTGTTGGTGCACTATTCCACTGGTATGCATTTGGTAAACACTGGCATTGGAATGGGGCTTCAGTTTTTGCCTTTGCCATGGAACAAGACTTTGAAGTAGTTTAACACATTCTATTATTAAGCTGGGACTACTCTTGTTGCTGTAAAGCACAGGGTTTGATCTGCTATTTGCCATTAACATGAGCACTAATAAGGTATTAACAGCATTTTCTTGCAATCATGCACCAATTTGTTATTTTAAATGTTGTGGCAGTGCATTTATTAGCTGCACTAATTAAATTTATACTTGTAAATTTCCATGTGCTTCTGTCATATTCATGTGCTGTTGCTATCACCAATTTCTGAAGTTCCAGGATTCAGGAACACTTCATTGAACAGAAACCCTACAGCGCAGAAAGAGGCCATCTGGCCCATCAAGTCTGCACTGACCACAATCCCATCCAGGCCCTACCCTCCATGCCCCTCCACATTTACCTGCTAATCCCTCTAACCTATGTGTCTCAGGACACTAAAGGGCAATATTAGCACAGCCAATCAACCTAACCTGCACACCTTTGGACTGTGGGAGGAAACTGGAATACCCAGAGGAAACCCACGCAGACACAAGGAGAATGTGCAAATTCCACACAGACAGTGACCCAAGCCGGGAATTGAACCCAGGTCCTGGAGCTGTGGAGCAGCAGTGCTAACCACTGTGCTACCATGCCATCCCAAGCACAAGCAAATCCAGTGAGCGTCCCAACCTGCTGTTCCTGAATATTGATTCATCCAATCTCCTTCATCTGGAAAGGGGCCAATTAATTCTTGAAAGGCTAATAACACTGGGACACTTTTCTCCGGGGAAGGCTGAGGGGCAACGTCTTGACCGAGGTCTTGGTAGGGCTGTGAATACAAGATAGTCACTATTAGTCATAAATCCAACCAGCGGTGAGAACGTGAAACTTGCTACAGTGTGGAGTGAATAGCATAGATGCATTTAATTGAGGGCGAGAGGAATAGAAGGTTTGTTGATATGATTTGATCAAGTAAAGTTTGTGTGGAGTATAAACATGAGCATAAATCTGATTCACTGTTCTGTTTCTATGCTGTAAATTATCTACATCAAATTTTGTATAACAATTGCCCCTTTCCTGTGATAATTGATATTTGAACATCATGGTGATTTTTTTTGCTGGCATTGGGCCATTACCAGAGCAAATTATCAAGTTCCCCATTTGAAAGATCAATGCATGTCTACAAGTTGTGGCAACATAACTATTAAATGCATCATGTCAAATGTTAAAAGATCAACACTGCTCCAGATATTACTCAGATCTAAGTTGCTGTGGAATTAGGCATGTAGTAGCCTGAAGCTATAGAGCTATAATGACAGTAGAGGCTCCAATTTCTTTCCACCGCATGGCTGACCAGGAACCTCTCCTGCTGTTACACCCTGGTGTAATGGATAGATTCGCAGACCAACGCTCAAATTGTTGGCTGTGGTCCTTAGCCAGCAAGTGGGACTCAAACCCAGAGTGACTGGCTTACTGGTAAGGACACTATCCACTGTGTCGTATGACCTCCACAATACCTACAGTGCTAAACTGAACACAGTAAATATGGAAACACTCACCAGCTCAAACAACCTCTGTGGAAGGGGGGGAACTGAGTTCAAATTGCAGTTTAAAAAACTGCTACTGGCACTGGAAAGTGTTACAGAGTTAGCAATATTTAAACAAATACAGAGCCAAGGAAAAGTGGCGTTTGGGGAAGTGGCTTGTGGGGGTTAAGAACAAAGGTCCAGTGATAGGTTGGGAAGACAGGAGTGATTAAATGTCAGATGGGATGATGACACCTCTTGTGCTGTGCGCTGTC
Organism: Carcharhinus amblyrhynchos; assembly: GCF_965287045.1. NCBI lineage: Eukaryota > Metazoa > Chordata > Chondrichthyes > Carcharhiniformes > Carcharhinidae > Carcharhinus > Carcharhinus amblyrhynchos. The sequence continues at coordinate 5,775,542 of NC_137333.1, read as the reverse complement.
AGCGTATGGCTGAGACAAGAGTCTCTCGATTTCCTAAAGGTTGTCCTCTGCTCTCGGTTGGGCATCTTTGGGAAAACGAGTGGGAGTGCTGGAAGATCTGACCCCAATGTAGGAGGAGAAAGCTCAGAACTCAAATACTCATTAACATCATCTAAAACATCAAATGGAATAACAACATTGACAAGAGGCCTGAAAATATGTTGCCTATCTGATTTTCCTTCAGGTTAGAGACTGATGCATGGCCCATGATTGGTGAGGGTAAAATGTGACAATAAAGAATAGGAGTGAATATTTATTAGTCGAGTCATAAGTAGGCTTGCATTAACATCGCAATGAAGTTACTGTGACAATCCAAAGATGTGTGGGTTAGGTTGATTGGTCATGTTAAATTGCCCCTTAGTGTCAGGGGGACTAGCTAGGGTAAATGTATGGGGTTATGGGAGTAGGGCCTGAGTGGGATTGTGGTTGGTGCAGACTTGATGGGCTGAATGGCCTCTTTCTGCACTGTAAGATTCTATAATTCTATGATCCCCTAGTCACTACACTCCGGTACCTGTTCAGGTACACTGAGGGAGAATTTAGCATAGCCAGTCCACATTATCAGCACATCTTTTAGACTCTGGGAGGAAACCCAGGGGAGAACATGCAGACTCAGCACGGACAATGACCCAAGCCGGGAATTGAACCTGGGTCCCGGTGCTGTGAGGCAGCAGTGCTAACCACTGTGCCACCGTGCAGCTCATAATTAGTGAATGATGTACTCTGTCTTTGCAATGCCGCATTTGGCTCTTTTCATGTTGTAAATGAAACAAATCCAAAGATTCCAAAGGTTTGATTTGCCGTTGTCGCATTTTAAATTCCATCGTCACTGTCACCCAATGTCAATGGTATTCTTGCATGACTCACTTTAAACCTCTGTAGTTAAGCACTGTAAAACGAACTGGCTCTCTTTCGGATCCCATTATCTGACATAAAGAAAGGTTAGGAGATTATGTTCTTGACAGTACGCAATGAGAAAGAACATGTCAGTGAAGGTCACCTCCCTGTCAGATTGTAGGATGAAGGGTAACTCATAGAAGGAGAATTCATTTTGAATCCTATATCTGTACTTCAGCCAACTTTATGATGATGGATGTGGAATCAGAAACCGCAATGTTTCTGGGGTGATCTGGCCTATCAGGAACACTTTCCTTTCGCAATGTGTATGTGTATAGAATCTCCAATTCAAGTGATAATCGCTTATAAATTACTCCCGTCATCTAACTCTTAAGCCAGGCATCATACGGAGTGTTCTCTCATGTAAGTTCATCATTAGCCACTGCCTCTCAGGTAGGTTCTGTGCTAACTTTACTTTAAATATGCGTTGTGGGTTCATTGTGGAGTGGCAGCAGATGATCAGCTAATGATCAGCGCAGCCCGAGCAGTAACCATTAGCAACAGCACTGATCAGCCTGGCGAGTCACCTCATTTTCTCGTCAAGAAAGCTGTGTCTGAATGGAACACAACTTGAAGATTTTCACACAGTCACAGAGGTTAAGATGAATTGAGGCTGTCTAAGCCAGTAAAATGACTGGTCGCTGCTGCACTTTCTATTTCTACCATGATATCTAGTTGCCTTTTTTATTGATCTTGCCCACCCCCTGGATTATTAAACTGCATTTTTTTCATTCCATTTTTTACTCCCGGGCTAGTTTATTACCAGTACAGCCAGGGTGACTGTCTTCATCTCCTCAACAAACCTACTTTCCGGTCTCTAATGCCACTATAACCCGCATCGACCCTCCAGGATCTCTATGTTCATTCAATTCTGGCCACTTGCAAGTTCACCGTTGCGACCTTCCCACCACTGGCTGTCATGCTTGTAATTGCCTCGTCCTTAACCTTGGGAATTCCTTCACTAAACCTCCCCATGTCTCTGTCTCTCAACCTTTCAATCATAGCTCTTTGAAGCAGGTTAGGGTCTCCTGTCATCATCTCTCTTTACGAGGCTTGGGGTCAAACATTGTCAGATAATGAATCTTGTTGTGAGGTAAGCTGTGACATCCCTAATCTGTACTAAAAGCGCTATATAAATGATGTTGCTGTTGTTTCTGCGGGGCCACCTTCTTTAGTGCAAGCTGATCTCACCCACCTTTCATGCTCCCTCTGCAATCCCCCAGTGGTGGTTTTGATTATACTGATCCTGGGATGCTATGAAACTCCATTAGTTGCTGAAAGTAAGCGCGCAAGTACAGCCAGCAGTAAAGAAGGCAATTGGTATGTTGGCCTTCGTAGCGAGAGAATTTGTGTATAGGGATAGGGAGGTTTTGCTGCAATTGTATAGGGCATTGGTGACACCATACTTGGAATATTGTGTGCAGTTTTGGTGTCCTTATCTGAGGAATCGGTTTTTTGCTATTGAGGGAGTACAGCTGATTCCTGGGATGGCAGGTCTGTCATATGAGGAGGAACTAAGTTGGCTAAGATTACATTCACTGGAGTTTAGGAGACTGAGAGGGGATCTCATTGGAACTTATAAAATTCTAACAGGGTTAGGCAGCGTAGACTCTAAGAATGTGCCCAATGGTGGGGGAGTCCAGAACATCGTTTGAGGATAAGGGGTAAACCTTTTAGGACTGAGATGAGGAGAAATTTCTTCAGCCAGAGTGGTGAATGTGTGGAATTCACTACCACTGAATGTAGTTGAGGCCAAGACACTTTCTGATTTCAAGAAGAAATTAGATATAGCTCTCGGGGCTAAAGGGATCAAGGGATATGGGAGGAAAGGGGGATCAGGATATTGAATTTGATGTTTATTCATGATCAAGAATAATGACAGAGCAGGCTCGTAGGACCGAGTGGCCTACTCTTGCTTCTAGTTTCTGTTAATAATAAATTGCATTTACATTAACATATTTGATGGAGTTAAACATGTTTCAAAGGAGTTCAAATTAGGATTTGAAAAGTCTCCCCATCAACAACCTCAACGTCCATTCAATTTGCCACTGTCCATGGTTCTGTTGACAGATTTACTAATAGATGAATGGAAGGCGTAGATAATATCAGTGGCTTCACTCTCAGTAAATTCATCAAAGCCAAAGCACAGCTTTTGAAACAAATCACAGTCAGCCCAACAGAACATCCCCTTACAAGAAATTAGCTCTTGTTGTTAAGTGTGTTAAATGGTACACAGTTTGAAGGGATGCAGTTGAAATGATGTGGAGTGATTTCATTCAATTAAAGTGACAGTGATCGAGTTCCAAAATTATTTGAATGCAATGGCTTTGTGAATGGCTGAACTCATTCATGTATCAATCAAAACAACTCGCTTCCAAATCAACCTGTTAATTTAACTGCGGCGGAAATATTGTCAAATTGTGTCTTCACATCAGTGTCGTCCGGACCGATTCCTTGTTTTAAACATGACTTTCAGCTTCAAGACTCTTCAAGTCTTATCCATGCAAAAATACATCTGCCGAGATTGGCCGTGATGAGAATGTGAACCTGCCTTCGCTTCCACAAAATGAACTTCTGTTGGTTTGAGGTGCTGTGTTTAAAAGGGTTCGGAACAGATGTGAGGAGGCTGGGGATGGGGGGTGATGACAATGATATTTGCTGAGATGGAGCATTTCAATTTGCCTCTGAGCTGATCAGGGAAGGGTTAGAGCCAGATGAAGGAATAGTGAAAAGCTGGGAGAATAAAGAATAAAGCTGGGTGGTGACAGTAGCAGTGGGTGGCACAGTGGCGTAGTGGTTAGCACTGCTGCCTCACGGCCCTGATAACATTCCATCAATAGTACTGAAGACTTGTGCTCCAGAACTTGCCGCTTCCCTAGCCAAGCTCTTCCAGTACAGTTACAAAACTGGTGTCTACCCAGCAATGTGGAAAATTGTCCAGGTATGTCCTTACCCAAAAAGCAGGACAAATGTAACTCAGCCAATTACCGCCCAATCAGTCTACTCTCGATCATCAGTAAAGTGATGGAAGGGGTCATCAACAGTGCTATCAAGCAGTGCCTGCTCAGCAATAACCTGCTTAGCAACACCCAGTTTGGGTTTCATCAGGGTCACTCAGCTCCTGACCTCATTACAGCCTTGGTTCAAACATGGACAAAAGAGCTGAGTTCGAGGGCTGGGGTGAGAGTGACTGCCCTTGATATCAAGGCTGCATTCGACCGAGTGTGATATCAAGGAACTCTAGCAAAGCTGGAATCAATGAGTGCCAGGGGCAAACTCTCCACTGGTTGAAGACATACCTGATACAGAGGAAGATGGTTGTGGTTGTGGTGGGTCAGTCACCTCAGCTCCAGGACATCACTGCAGGAGTCCCTCGGGGGGTTGTCCTAGCCCAACTTTCTTCAGCTGCTTCATCAATGGTCTTCCCTCCATCATAAGGTCAGGAGTGGGGATGTTCGCTGATGATTGCACAATGTTCAGCGCCATTTGTGACTCCTCAGATACTGAAGCAATCCATGTTCAAATGCAACAAAATTGGACAATATCCAGTCTTGGGCTGACCAGTGGCAAGTAGTGTTCATGCCACACAAATACCAGGCGATGACCACCACCATAAGAGACATTCTAACCACCGCCCCTTAACACTCAGTGATGTAACTATCACCAAATCCCAATGTGTCAACATCCTTGGGGTTACCAATGACCAGAAACTGAACTGGACTCACCATGTAACCATAGTGGCTATAAGAGCAGGTCAGAAGCTAGGAAATCTGTGGCGACTAACTCACCTCCTGACTCCCCAGATCCTATTCACCGTCTACAAGGCACAAGTCAGGAGTGTGATGGAATACTCCCCATATGCCTGGATGGATGCAGCTCCATCAACACTCAAGAAGCTTGATGTCAGGATAAAGCAGCCCTGCTTGATTACCACCACATCCACACACATTCAATCCTTCCACCACTGATGTTCAATAGCAGCAGTGTAATGTGTACTATCTACAAGATGCACTGCAGCAATTCACCAAAGATCCTTAGACAGAACCTTCTGAGTCCACGACCAGTTCCATCTAGAAAGAGAAGGGCAGCAGATACATGGGAACGCTACCACCTGCAAGTTCCCCTCCAAGCCACTCACTATCCTGACGTAGAAATGTATCGCTGTTCCTTCGCAGTCGCTGCGTCAAAATCCTGGAATTCTCTCCCTAATGGCATTGTGGGTCAACCCACAAAACATGGACTGCGGCAATTCAAGAAGGCACCTTCTCAAGGGCAACTAAGGATGGACAATAAATGTTGGCCAGCCTGTGACACCCATGTTCCATGAATTAATTAAAAAAAAATCCTTGCTGCTGTCATTAGATTGAGATCAAAAAAACCTTTATATTCTCAAGTACTGCTGCACTACATCTTAATGAACATGAAAAAGACACACCATACAATGTATTCAAGTGGCTAAACTTTCTATTGCAGTTGAACCTTCCAATCTGATCTTTTAAAAGTTTAAGTTTAAAGTTTCTTCATTAGTGTCACAAGTAGGCTTAAACTAATACCGCAATGAAGTTACTGTGAAAATCCCCTAGTCGGCACACTCTGGCACCTGTTTGGGAACACTGAGGGAGAATTTAGCATGGCTAATGCACCTAACCAACAAGTCTTTCGGAATGTGGAAGGAAGCTGGAGCACTCGGAAGAAACCCACGCAGACATGGGGAGAACATGTAGACTCCGCACTGTTTGTGACCCAAGCTGGGAATCAAACCCGGTCCCTGGTGCTGTGAGGCAGCAGTGCTAACCACTGTGCCACCATGATGCCCTAGTAGTTATTAGAAGTGAAAATTGTCTATTATTTAACTTGTTTTTAGTTCCTCACACAACTATAATATTTGAACTGCACTCTTTCGAGGATTAGTTTTTCTCACAATAGGCATCTTAAAGCAATCTTAGATCAATTTAAATTGTTTTTTGCCTGTAAACCCTGAGGAAGAGTAATGGTTTCTGATCAATGTATAACATGTTATCTGTGAATGTGTAGCAGTTTATTGCAGACCAGTGACATTAAATGTTCCAAACATTTAGAAAGGCTCAGTATATCACGGAGAAACCAGTAATGGGGAATATCCAAAATTATTGCCAGAACTTCAAAGTGACTTTTTAAAAAGGCGGAATTAACGTTCACTAATGATAGACCCAAGTTAAGCTTTCAAAGTGCTATTCTGTATAGAAAATGCAGTTAAGCTTTTTAAAATGTCATTTTTTTTATCCCAGAAGGGGACATGAAAAGTACACTTGCATTCATGTGGCATCTTCAATCACGTAACATGTTTAAAAGTATGCCCCCGCCACTTCCAATGTGCATTCTACAGATGGCAATCTGTGCATCAGTAAATAAATATTCTGTTTACTTGTCCTTCTTTAGAACACGTTCTACTCTTTAGAAATGAAGGGAGAATGCTTCTATAAAGAAATGTAATAAATGGTTGTGCTTAGGTGATTCTTCAGAGCAGTTGCAAGATAGGTCACTAATAAGTCACTCTGGACACAAAAAGGTTGTCTTGAGTCATGTCCAGCAACGACCATAGATTCATCTGAAGAAGACTTAAACTTCCTTGCATGTTTTCTCTTCTTCAAAACAACCATCCAAACTCCTGAGCAGCAATGACAAATTATCACTGTTAACTATCACTGAGGGGGAAATTTTGTGGAGAATTATAAAATTCTCACAGGGCTATACAGGGTAGATGATGTTCCTGATGGTGGGGGAATCCAGAACCAGGGGTCACAGTCTGAGGATTCAGGGTAGACCATTTAGGATGGAGATGAGGAGACACTTCTTCATCCAAAGAGTGGTGAGCCTGTGAAATTCATTACCACAGGAAATAGTTGATGCCAAAACATTGAATGCATTCAAGAGACGGCTAGGTATAGCACTTGGGGGCGAAAGGGATCAAAGGTTATGGGGAGAAAGCAAGATTAGGCTACTGAGTTGGACAATCAGCCATGATCGTGATAAATGGTGGAGCAGGCTCAAAGGGCCAGATGGGCTCCTTCTGCTCCTATCTTCTATGTTTTTATGTTAATTGTGGAGTAAGAGGGCAGTTTACTCATGTGGACTCAAATGCGTCTTGTTCATCCGACCACTGCAGCTGTAGACAGCATGTCCAAATTGAAAGATTTATGTTTTGCTTGCTTGCATCAGCCCCTCTCTTTCTAAGCCATCTTGCATCTTGCTTTTTGCCTTCCTAGGCCCAATAGTGTGTCAGAAAGGTAAATTAAAATGAGAATCATTAAAAGACAACCAAGATAATAGCCAAAAACTGAATGGGAGAGTGCATCTTGTGACATCTTAATTATACTTTTCTTCTCATCTTTCAGTAAGAATTTTTTTGCACTGTAATTTTCTGTAAACATGATAACGGTGAAAGAAAGGGGCAACAGGGACCTTGGAGAACGGTGGGCCCTGGAGTCCATCTCCTTTACCAATTTAATTTGAGAACTGGATAGGAGACAGGAATGACAGTGAAGGGAGCTGGGTGAGTTAGAGTCAAATCAGATACAGAAAGAGAAATAAAGAGAAGGAAAGAAATACTGAGCAAGGGATAAACAACAGAAAGATAAAGAAGGAACAGCACTTTTTTTAAATTGACATTTTTAAAATCTCTCTAACAAGCATTTATTGCCCGTAGGAATATGACTGAGGGCAGCACAGTAGCAGAGTGGTTAGCACTGTTACATCACAGCAGGGACCCGGGTTCGATTCCCGGCTTAGGTCACTGTCTGTGTGGAGTCTGCACATTCTCCCCGTGTCTGCGTGGGTTTCCTCCCACAGTCCGAAAGATGTGCTGGTTAGGATGTGCATTGACCACGCTAAATTCCCCCTCGGTATACCGGAGTATGGCGACTAGGAGTCCTTCACAGTTACTTCAATGCAGTGTTACTGTGAACCTACTTGTGACAGTAATAAATAAACGTTAAACGTTAATAGTTCAAATTGGTTCCTTTCTGAGCCAAATTGATGGGCTTGATGTTATATTAATAATTATCACGTCGTTAAGAGTCCTTACACTGTTAAGTTCCAGCCGTAACCTTCTGCAGCATCATTTACACGCATTTAATGTGCAAATCCAGCAAGTTCCTAAAAGTAACAGGGAGGCGAGGGGCAAAGTCCCATCTATGTGAAGCAAACAGCATAAATCGAGCGAGAAACTCTGGAGATTCATGATGCAGGGTACATCGCTTCATCCCCTGAGCTTGCTAGACAATTTGTACATTCATAACGCAAGTTATTTTCCTGGTCCTGGTAATGCAAAAGAGATGCATGGAGTATTGTCATTGTGCCTTTGACTAACCCTGGCGACAAATTAAATGGGGAAAAAAACCATTTCACAGCAGCAATTTCCTTAAGCTTCTTAGAAATCAGGTGATTTCAAACAGCGCCTCAAGTAAATAAATTTGCCATGTGTAGCAGTCATACAGACGGCTGGCTGGGCAGAATAGATGCTTTTAAATTGTTATTATCTCATTTTCTGACAGATGTATTATCTGCAAACTTTACAAATGTCTCTGAGAACTCAGTATTTGCGAGGTTAGAGAAATGTTGGTCGCAATTCTCCCTAAAGTGCTGAACTGGCAGGAAAACTATTCTAAATCCCGACTGTTTTGGCAGTTCAGCTTCTCACCTGAATCTCTGCACTCTGCAGAGGTCCCAGTAGTGAATCTCATTAAAAAACCCCGGGAGCGAGGGCTATTCGCGCTGGAGTCTGACAGTTCTGGAACTCTGCTCAGCGGCCCTGATCTGTCAGATCTGGATCGCTGGCCAGCCCAGGGGCCCCACAGTGTTGTTCTTCCAGCCCTCCCCCTCCCCATGGCCTGATTGCAACCCCCACAACAATTCCCAGGCTAGCCCTGACACCCCACCCCCCCGCTCCATCCCAGGGCATCCTGAGTCCAGGTGCCACCCCCCAGCAGTGGCGACCCCCACCCCCCCACCCCTCTCCCTGGCAGACCCCCCCACCACCCGCCCCCCCACCAACACTCCTTAGCCCGCCCCAATCGCTGCCCTCTCTCCATCGCGGACCGATCCCAATTCACAATGGCAGCAGGACCTCCCACCCCCACCGATCTGCCCCATGCCCTGCCCACAGTAGACCCCCACCCCTTTTGCACTGCTCAGTGCCTGATGGGCAGTGCCAAGGTGCCCCCACGCATGGGCACTTTGCCCCTTGGACAGTGCTGGGGCACAGGCTGGCACTGCCAGGATGGCCATGCCTAGGGGGCATCGCTGCCTGACCCCCTGAGGGGCCCTGGTTAACCCCCCCTCCCCCTTCATTCTGTTAGGGTCTCCCACTAGTCTGAACTGAGGAGCTAGTCTGAACCCCACCAGAATAATATACTCCTGTCGGGGTGGGAGATTCAATCAGTTCCTGAAAGGTTTTTTAAAGTTTATTTATTAGTCATTTACATCAAGACTGCAATGAAGTTACTGCGAAATTCCCGATAATTAACTAATAAACATATCCAAAATACATGCAAAAAAGATTTAAATTACTTACCTGCCTTCTTGCCAGTTTCCAGCGTGGTCTGACTGGCGACTGTTCACCGGCTCTGGGAGATGTGCATGCATTTCCAGCGCGTGCGCGATTCCCTGTTCAAGGCCAGAGATGCACATCTCCCACCGCAACCCAGACAAAAAAATTGTGGGTCGCAATGGGAGAATGTCAGCCATCGTTTCAGAGCATATGGCATAACTGGAACTGATCACATGGCCAAAGTTGAGATGTGAGATTGCCTATAACTTGCACACTACTGGAGTCCTCCTTTGCATTGTGCTGTTATGTACAATAGTATTGTTTCGTATTGTACAGGGTGATTATTCGAATTGATTTTTATGAGCTAGCTCATAAATTAGTAATTTTTTTATTCATTCGTGGGATGTGGGCATCGCTGGCTGGCCAGCATTTATTGCCCATCCCTAATTGCCCTTGGAGGGCAGCAGAGAGTCAACCACATTGCTATAGCTCTGGAGTCACATGTAGGCCAGACCAGGTAAGGACAGCAGATTTCCTTCCCTAAAGGCCACGAGTGAACCAGATGGGGTTTTTCCAACAATCGACAATGGTTTTGTGGTCATCAGTAGATTCTTAATTCCAATTTTTTTTAATATTGAATTTAAATTCCACCATCTGCCGTGGTGGGATTCAAACCCAGATCCCTAGAACATTAACTGAGTTTCTGGATTAATAGTCTAATAGTACCACTCGGCCATCGCTTCCCCTCCCCAATTGTAACAAGGGAAAATTAAAAGACGTTCTATTTTGCCCTGTGTTGCCCTCAAACTGAAGGTCACAAGGATTGTTTGAACATCACCCAGAAGTGCTGTCTGTGGGATCGGGGGTGCGGGGGGCAGGTGGGAGCTCTCGTAACTTTGATTCCCAGTTAAGGCAACCATTTTGCATCTGTTGATACAAGCTGTTGTCTTTTGCTTCGTACTTCTGGAGTTTTCGTGGGAGGCAAAGACGGAGGGAGGAGGCAGGATGTCGAGTCTTGAACAGGCAGAATCATCAAAGCAAGTGATGAATGATACTGTGATACATTTTAATTTTGTCTTTCTGTGTTTCTCCTTGCCAAATCTCAAAGGAAGGCTCGCCCACTAACATTTGCAAATGACCGCCCCAGACGTGGCAGTCAAAGCGTATGTATCAGTAAGGACCTGTTTGGTGAGAAACACCTTTGTTATTTTATGCTTTCCCCTGCCTTTCTTCCCAGGCAACCTGTTGACCTTTTTTCTAGACCTGGTAATAATTCATTTTCCTGTAAACTGTTGTATTTTCTCCCACCAGTTCCTATCACAAAATCCTGGCAACTGCTGAGACACTTTTCCATTCGGATGTCTAGTGAAGAATAAAGGCCCTCAAGCAACCAGGCCCAAACCTATAGCAACAAGCCCCCAAGCCTCCCAAACCTTACTGTTTTGTACCCCTCTTTATGATTGTTCTAGTAGGGTCTGGTATGAAACACCATTGACAATGGCAGGACCAGAAGATCCCGTCTCCAGCCAAAGGCAGGTGGCCTCCCATGACAGGTTGCGTGATTAATCTCCCCGCTCCCCCCCCCGCCCCAATATATTAATGAAAATTGTTGCAAACCTGGCTGATGACAATCGACAAGCCTCAGTTCACACCTTGTCCACCCAACTGTTAGCATTTTTATTGTCTGGCTGGCAGCTGAGAAGAGATTTTCTTTCCACGATCAAAGTTAGGTAAGGATTCCTTTTAACCTATTGACTTTCTTGTGGTTTTTCACTTCCCCATTGCATTCCTACACTAATACTGACACTAATGGGGTTTCTGTGAGGAATTGCCTTAGCCTGATTTACCATCAGAGACTCTTACTAATAACTTACTGAAAAGACTGTGAGGATTTCAGACTTAAATAGACAGAAATTCCCACAGAGCCTCCTGACCTACTGTCTGAATTCCTGATATACAATTCCCGGCATGTGAAGCTCCACACAAAAGAATGATTGCCAAATTTACCGTGTCATCACTTGCCCGTAATTTGTAGAGTCCTTGTACAGATCAGTTCATATTAATGTGTACTTTCTTATTGTTTCTGTCCGATTCTTTATATTAACCTACCAGCTAAGAAATCTGACTCAGCAGTTTTAGCCTGAATTCATCAATCAAAAAGGTGACATGTAATTTTTCACTTCTTGAGTCGAAGGAAAATGTGTGGTGATAATCCCACATAATTTTGCAAAACCAATTTATTGTGATTCGAAGCATGCTACTCATTAAAGAGCGGTGAATGTGAACGCATGTTTCAATTCATAAGGCATTGTCTACTGATGAAAATTGTCTGCAAGCCATGAACACCAAAGCAGGTATTGGGGAGCCTAAACTATGGGAATTAGAGAAGAGTCTTCCTGCACCCATTTTCTTCCTTATTGTGACAGTGCATTCTAATGAGTGGCAATAAAGCAGTAGATAGCCCAAGAGATCTGTTCATACTGCAGTTTTTGTCAAGAGTGGCGCATTGGCATAGTGGATAGCACTGCTGCCTCACAGCACAGGGAACCGGGTTCAATTCTGGCCTCTTGTCACTGTTTGTGGGGAGTTTGCATGTTCTCCCCATGTCTGTGTGGGTTTAGGCCTCGACTCTCTTGAATTTAGAAGAATGCGAGGAGATCAATTTGAGGTATACAAGAGGATAAAAGGTGTGGATAAAGTAGATGTGGAGTGGATGCTTCCTCTTGTGGGGCATTCTAGATGAGTGATCACAGTCTTAGGATAAGGGGTAACAATTTAAAACAGAGTTGAGGACAAACTAATTCACACAAAGGGTCTGTGGAATTTGCTACCCCAAAGTACAGTAAATGCTGGGATAATGAGTAAATTTAAGAAGGAGTTAGGCAGATTTTTAATTGGTAATGAGTTGAAGGATTATGGGGAGAAGGTGGAATTAGAATTCAATATTAAAAAAAATCTGGAATAAAGAATCTTTTCACGACCATGAAACCATTGTCAGAATATCCCATCTGGTCAGGAGTCTGTTCTGACAACAGTTCCACCAGACTTTATCCCCGAAACCCCACATGTTTACCCTGTTAATCCCTCTAACATACACATCCTATGCAGATACGAGGAGAACATGCAGGCTCCACACAGGTAGTGACCCAAGCCGGGAATTGAACCCAGGTCCCTGGAGCTGTGAGGCAGCAGTGCTAACCACTGTGCCGCCCCACCCCCAACCCCAAACCCCCACCCTACCTCCAATGTCCTTACCTGGTCTGGCCTACATGTGACTCCAGAGCCACAGCAATGCTGTTGACTCTGATCTGCCAAGCAACTAGGGATGGGCAATGACTGTTAGCCTGCCAGCGACACCTATGACCCACAAATGAATAAAATGAGAGGTCGGGGCTCTATAGGAACTTTTGGGGAGAACATGCTTTTGTACTCTGGCATATTCAGAAGATTGACAAGATGTTGTAAGGACTATTAGAAAGGGATGGAGTTGGAGGAACCAATTTTTTCCCTTGTTATTTGCTGTGCTGTAAATTTTAGTCTCAGGGTGTATGTAGTGGGGTGGGTAAAGAAACGTTCTGGCTGCCTTATACCACGTTAACGTTACTGTTGGTCAAATGAAATTGGTTTTGAAATGGTGCATCTGGAACAGTCCTGAGCTCTGATTAAATTCTGAGTTCTGGTAATTGTCGAAAGTCATGTCCCAGTGACATAGAAGAATTAAAGACCTGTTGGGAGAGTGCGGGATTACTTTACTATTGCAGGAGGAAAAAGCTAGCATAGGGATGATGGGTTTCCAGGCTCTGCTGTAAACCTCTATCAGTTCAGATAAGTCTCAATGATGTTTGGTATAGTCCAGTGCTGGTGACTGTAAATTGTCATTAGTATTTCGTGGGCATGAAGGGACATGAGTCAATGTGAAGACTCCAACCTATTCTGTAATAAGAATCCATCCTGCAGTCAGCATGCTCATCGACAGCTACCATTCAGGTCAGAGATTTAACATTCCGAGTCGGCACGCAGCGGTGAACTGTTTAAAGTTGTTTCGGTTTGAATGTCACCCTGGAAATTACTCTGCAGGAAACTGTGAAACCCATATAACGCTGTGTCTCGTGTCAACTTGAATGAGTGACCTTATGATGTCGTAGAGTCCATTCAACAGATCAGATCACAGAGCGGGAGAGCAGAGCTGGGGAATATAAATGCTCAGCCTTTGGTAAGCGAGGGAAGTAGGAGCAGAGTTTTCCATTCATAGAGTAGGATTCCTACAGCGGACAGGAAGTGTAGACTGAGTCAATGGATGAGACGCTGGTTTACATAATGGACGAGGCTACGTTAACAATCCTTCGTCGTTCCTCGCGGCTTTGGTCAGAGCAGGAGCCGTACCAAGCTGTAATACACTCAAAAAGGATGCTTTCTGTGGTCTAAAAATTGACTACTTTTTGATATTTAATTGCTGTTGTAACGTGGGAAACGAGGCAGACAATTTGCTCACAGCAAGCTCCTATCGACAGCAATGCTTGTTTTATTGTGAAGGACAGTTCTCAGCCAGGACACTGGAAGTAACTCCTCATCTCTCCTTCACAATAGCGCCATGAGATCTCTTTGAAACCACACCCTTGCAGGCAGATGGGGCCTGGGTATAACGTCTCATCTGAAAGACAGCACTTCTGGTGCTGCAGTACTCTCTCAGCGATGTACTGGCGTGATCGTCCTTGATCTTTGCACTAAAATGTAACTTGAACCTGAATTAAATAGCGACAAATGAGTGACGATGAACAGGTCAATGGAGTAAAATTGTGTACTTTATTCTTGAAGTCCCCCTCCTTAGTAACACTTAACATGAGGCACATTTCTCTGATTTTTGGTTTTCTTCTGCATGGTGCTATTGAATAGTCTTGTTACAATCTTTCAGAATGAAATGCATTTTTTCCCTTTTCCACAGTTGCTAGGTTTGACACTGAAATGTGGCAAATGCACCAATGTAAATGTAAATTGCGCGCAGGAATCTAACCAGCACAATTTTGTGCAATTTTATAATCTATCTCAACGACACAATTTAAATCTATTTAATGAATGCACCAATTAAACTCTTAAAATCCACCTCTGTTAAAGCAGCCACAGCAAACTAATAGCCATTTGTATTGGAGAACAAAGAAAGCTCCTCTTCCCAACAAATAACAAGTACATTTCAAGGGCAACTGAACAGAGAAAATGCTTATTTGATAGACCAGATTGTCACTTGGTTATTTCTGTATTTTGTTTTTTTCTGCATCAAGTATTTCGCAATCCAATCGTTAGGGCTAAATGGTGATATTATCACGGGCTCCTCAGTCACTGAGTTATAAGTACACGTTTGTAAAAAAAAATGCAGTGATGCTTACTGACTAAAGAGACAAAATCATAGCTTCACACTGTTTGCCTAAAATTGTTTTGATCAATGTAGCGTGACAGTGTCAAATTATGATGACAATTGCGCTTTTATTGAGGGATCAGGAAGGCATGTAAAACCTAAAGAGCGGCATACATCGGCTCCTGCTTGACCCATTTTTTTTTTGTGTTCAATTTTGCCTCAGCGATAGCCAACACCGCACAATGTTTTTGATTCCCCCAAGTCAGTCATGGCTCCTAATGATGATTTGACAAACAACTTAGCTGAAGTATTTAGTAAATTCTTCTTTCAAAGTCACAATTAAATGTACATATGAAGACATATATCCCAACCCTTCCAACCCCAACCCCGCACCCCTGCCCTTTCCCTTCTGCCTGAGGCCTAGGCCCATTTTTGAAGTTTCTAATTGTCCAGGTCATCAACAACCAGTCCTGGTACCTCCACGCCGATGCCATAGTTAAGAAAGCCCACCAACTTTTTCAGGAGGCTAAGGAAATGTGGCATGGCCTCTACAGCTTCCACCAACTTTTACAGATGCGTTGTAGAAAGCATCCTTTCTGGTTATATCACAGCTTGGTATGTAAGCAGCAGGCAACAAACTACAAAGTCGTGGGAACAAAGCCCAGACCACCAAGCAAACCAGCCTCCCATCCATCGACTCTGTCTACACTTCCTGCTGCCTCGAAAATGCAGCCAGCATAATCAAGGACTCCACATTCCCTGGACATTCTCTCTTCCACCTTCTTCCATCAGGAAAAAGATACAAAATTCTGAGGTCTCAAAGCAACTGACTCAAGAACAGCTACTTCCCTGCTGCCATCAGATTTTTGAATGGACCGGATATTACTTTGGCCGGATTTTACAACCTCGCTCGTTCTGGAACCATGACATCCTGCCTGAGATTAATGGACCTTTCTATGGTGCGTCCCTCGCCCGCTCCGATTCCCATAACGGGCGGGACGGTAAGATTCCAGCTATTAAGTTCATCTTTCTCTACCCCCTAGCTATGACTGTAGCACTACATTCTACACCCTCTCCTTTCCTTCTCTACGTACACTGTGCTTTGCCTGTATAGTGTGCAAGAAACAGTACTTCTCACAGTATACCAATACATGTGACAACGATGAATCAAATCAAATCAAAAAATCAGATCAATGGGGAGAGGACCAGCTGGGACATAGCTAACACTGAACAGTAAAGCAAAAGTGTGATAGGGAAGAATACTTGTGTGGTCACATGGTACTTTGCAGGGGGTACCCTTCATTGCCACAGTGCTAATGGCATAAATCTACAATGGAGTCACTGAAACATTATTGGCTCGTCAAAGCATTGTTATTTTATGTGTCAATGATAATTACCTACAATGTCAAAGGATTGCCTCCATGAGGCCATTAGTTGCTACTGAATGCGAATTAGTGAATTGGGCAGATTCCAGCTCTCAAGTGGCAACTTGGGCAAGGAAAGGCTTCCGCTTTCACATGGTATTCATTTCAATCGCGCCCGTTCATTGGGCTTCGTTTTGCACAGATCAGAATGCGTACAGGCCTTAACCCTTTGGCATATGTACCATTTTACAGATACAATCAACAATGTTTTGATTAGGGATGAAGATTAATCTAATAATGTCCTTCTGTTGACCGTAGCAATCCAAACAGCTCGTAGCACTCAATGGGAACTGCTCACAGACAGAGAGTAATTCTGATCAAAAGGATTATTGTTAATCTTCCCAGTGCACGACTGAGGGGATTTGGGCAGCTTTGTTAGAGTTTATGTGGAGGCTGGAAAGTGCAGAGAGGGTAAGTATTAATTCTTAATGTGCTGGGGAGCAAGAATGGCTGAGTCCCAGTGGAGCAGCCTGTCTCTCAGAAAAATCAGATATTAGCAGATTATAGGATGATCCTTGCGTCACCCAGGGAATAGAGATAAACACAGGCACTTCACAGATGAAAAGGCTACAAGAAGAAAAGCTGATGTTACAAAATTAAATGTCTGTTCCAAGGACGTTCAAATGTCAGTTTGAACGAAAACACCACAACAAGGAGAGGTGTGTGAGAAATCGCTTTCTTAAAACTCTTTTCTTCCTTTATTTCCTGAGTAAATTTGGATCAGCTGAAGTTCTGGAGGTGGAAATGGGTGGCCTTGGTGACAGTGCGCATGTGTGGTAGGAAGCTCTTGAGCAGAATTTCACCCTACATCCGTCCTCCTGCCCCTGGCATGTTTCTGAATTTGAAGGAACAGGGTTGTCCCTGGAGTCACACCTACCCTGTGACCACACAGTAAGTTTGCATTGGGATGGGCAAGGCCTTGATTGGGATGCCCACCCTTGCCCCAGTTGAGGCCCTCAAATTGTTAATTATTGGCCACTTAAGAGCCGGTTCCCACCCAGCCTCAATTTTTCGGTTCGCAGGGGGATTTGGAAGATTTGTGTGGCTTGGGGAGAAGCTTGATAAAGAATAAGCCTGGATCTCGGGTGCAAAAGGAGGGAGGATGTCTCCATCAGAAACTCCCTTCCAACTTTGGGAAGCCTTCCCCCACCCACAACCCCTACTTCCACTATCCCTCTCCCTTTCCCCATTAATCTGGAGCCTCCACATGATAGAGTGAGGGCCACTTCTCAATATCACTGCTCAGTGCTGTTGAAATCTGAGAGTAAAAAGTCTGACAACACCAGGTTTTAGTCCGACCGATTTATTTGATAATAGACTCACAAGCTTTCGAGGTTTCCCTCTTCGTCAGGTGAATAATAGACTCACAAGCTTTCGAGGTTTCCCTCTTCGTCAGGTGAAGAGGGAAACCTCGAAAGCTTGTGAGTCTATTATCAAATAAATCGGTTGGACTAAAACCTGGTGTTGTTAGACTTTTTACTGTGTTTACGCCAGTCCAACGCCGGCATTCCCACATCATGAAATCTGAGAGGACAGTTAGAAATGCTTATGCGGTTGTTGTAATATTTTTCACAAACTTTTTCTTCTGGCAGGCAATAAGTAGAGAGTAAGAGGTCACTTGTAAAATATGAACTCCCCACACATTCTAGATTGCAGTGTATTAGAATCGTAGAATTATTACAGTGCTGAAGGAGGCCATTTGGCTCATCAAGCCTGTAGCAGCAGCACTCCCACCCAGTCTCTATTCCTGCAACCCATCAGACTTACCCTGCCAATACCTTTGACACTAAGGGGCAGTTTTAACATGGGCAGTCAACATAACCTGCATATTTTGAGTTAGGGGGGAGGAAACCGGAGCACCCAAAGAAAACCCACGCAAACATGGGGAGAACATGCAAACTCCACACAGACAGTCACCCAAGGCCGGAATTGAACCAGGGTCCCTGGTGCTATGAGTCGGCAGTGCAACAACTGTGCCACCATGCCTTATGGACTATTCAGTGGGCTATTTTCAAGGTGCAGACTCTTTTTCTCTGAAACTCACATCAATTTGGTCACAAAATAAGCAATAAAGTGTGGTTGAAGGAGCAGCATTTAATGACCAGTTTCATGATACAAGTTTTACAGTCACTGGATCTGGTAAAGCTGATCTACACAGCACCTGACTTTTCAATTAATTTGAAGATTTATTAATCTAAATACAATATACATTGAGAAGCATAGACCCAGCAGTATATTCATGTAGATGACAGCAGACCATATATACCTGAAATTTGATCCATAGGGGAGAAATTAAGCTCCAATGGCTATGAAAATTCTTTATTTTCCTTTAGCAGAATGATGAGATTTAATGCAACTCAACCTAATGTTTACTTCTTTTAATATTAGCTGTTAAATGTGACCCTCTCCAGCTTTACAACTCTCCAAGATCGCTGCACTGCTCTAATTCTGATCTCTTGCTCAATCATGGAATCCCTACATTGCAGAAGAGGCCATTTGACCCATCAAGTCCACACTGACTCTCTCTTACCCAGGTCCTCCACCCCACCTCCCAGAACTCACCATCTCTACATTTCCCAAGGATTAATACATCTAACCTACAAATCTTGGGACACTAAGGGGCTACAATAGCATGGTCAATTCACCCAAACTGCACATCTTTAGACTGTGAGAGGAAACAGGAGCACCCGGAGGAAACCTGCACAGACATGGGAAGAATGTGCAAACTCCATACAGACAGTGACCCAAAGCTGGAATCGAACCCGGGTCCCTGACACTGTGAGGCGGCAGTGCTAACCACAGTGCCACTGTGATGTATGACAGAATCCATACAAGAACTAGGAGACCATTTGGTGCATCAAGTCTGTACCGACTCTGACATTTCTATTTCTCCACCTCTTTCTCCTGCATTTAAGTCACTCCTGAAAACTTATTTCTTTGACCTATCTCTCTGTGTGGCTGATTAACTGACAGCACATCCGTGATGTTTCTTGGAGCTTTTTCTTTATTCACTAGATGTGAGCATCGCTGGCTGGTCTTGAATTTATTGCCCATCCTTTTATTGTCCTTGGGGGCTTACTAGGCCATTTTAGAGAGCATTTAAAAGTCAACCACATTACTGTGGATCTGGAGTCCCATGTAGGCCAGACTGGGTGTGGATGTTAGATTTCCTTCCCTAAATTTTAACTCCAGATTTTAAAAAAATTGAACTCCGATTTCACCATCTACCACGGTGAGATTTGAATCCAGGTCCCCAGTCCACCGACAATACTGCTACGGCACCCCTCCCCCATCATTATGTTAAAGGAACTTTACAAGTGCAAGTTCTCGTTGCTTAGTGTGTGAGTATTGTCCATGATTGCATGGAACACCTTATCCTTAACACAGTTCAATAAAGAACAGAGAAAGGGTTCTCATTCTCAGTGCTGAAATTGTACCCCATTATTTCATTACAAAGACAATTGGAATTTGATTGCTAAATGTGCCTCAAATTAGTTATTCAAATATATCACCATTGTTGGATTCCCCTTTTATCTGGGGTTACCAGTGGCCAGAAACTGAACTGGATCAGCCATATCTTGAAGCCATACTGTGGCTACAAGAGCAGCTCAGAGGCCAGAACTCTGCGATGAGTAACTCACCTCCTGACACCACCCCCCACCCCCCGCCCCCCCCGACTTATTCAATAACTACAAGGCACAAATCAGGAATGAGATCTCCACTTGTCTGGAGGAGTTCAGCAGAGATAACAGCTCAGAAACTTGACAGTGGCAGGGGTGTGTACCACGCACAAGGTACACTGCAGTGACTCACCAAGGATCTTCGACAGAGCCTTCTAAACCTGTGCCCTCCAATGCCCAGGAGAAGGGCAACAGATTAATGGGAATACCACCACCTGGAAGTTCCCCTCCAAGCCACTCAGCATCCAAAATGGAAAAAAAAAATCACTGTTTCTTCACAATCGCTGCATGGAAACTCTGCAATTCCCATCCTATCAACACTGTGGGTGCATGAGTGGGTGGTTCAAGATGTCAGCTCACCTCCACCTTCCTGAGGGGAAATTATGGATGGGTAATAAATGTTGGCTGAGCCAGCAATATCCACACCCTGTGAAAAGAATATTTTTGTAAAAAAAAATCGCTCTCCATTTTTCTTCAAACAGGTTCTTGGCAGCACATGGTAAGACTATGATGACTTTTGTTGCCATGGTGTAATGCACCCAGCAACACTGTGAATACGTTGTGAAAACATTGCGTTATCAAGATCACAAAAGTGTTACTACAATATGAAGAATTGTGAATTACTGGCAGATATCAATGTCACTTGCATTCACCCATTTCGTTGAGCGATATTTCGAAGATATTTAATTGATTAGCTTGTGTTACGTTTACAATGGGAAGTTACAGATAGCGGAGGATTTTCTTGAGAAAGCAGAATTTAGGCTGTTATTGGCTGAGGTATGAAGCCAGGGAAGGCAATGGTGAAGTGATATTATTGCTAGACTAATCATCCAGAAACTCAACTAATGTTCTAGGAACCTGGGGTTCGAATCCCATTACAGCAGATGGTAGAATTTGAATTCAATAAAAAAATCTGAAGTTAGGAATCTACTGATGACCATGAAACCATTGTCGGAAAAACTCATTAATGCCCTTTAGGGAAAGAAATCTGCTGTCTTTACTTGGTTTGGTCTACATGTGACTCCAGGGCCACAGCAATGTGATTGACTCAACTGCAAGAGGTGGTGATGGCCTAGTGGTATTATCTCTAGATTATTAATCCACAAACTCAGCCAATGCTCTGGTGACCCAGGTTCAAATCCCGCCACAGCAGATGGTGGAATTTGAATTTAATAAAAAATATCTGGAATTAAGAATCTACTGATGACCATGAAACCATTGCTAATTGTCAGTAAAACCTATCTGGTTCATTCATGTCCTTTAGGGAAGGAAATCTGCCATCTGAAATCTGCCAAATGGAATTTAATGTTGGCAAGTGCGAGGTGGTCCACTTTGGTAGGAAGGATTATTACTTATGTGGCGAAAAACTGCAGCAGGCGACGGTGCAGAGGGACCTCGGGGTCCTTGTGCACGAGTCGCAAAAACCCAGCTTGCGGGTGCAGCAGGTGGTCAGGAAGGCGAATGGGATGCTGGCCTTCATAGCGAGGGGGATTGAATATAAAAGTAGGGAGGCCTTGCTGCGGCTGTATAGGGCATTGGTGAGGCCGCAGCTGGAGTACTGTGTGCAGTTTTGGTCGCCGTACTTACGCAAGGATATTTTGGACTTGGAGGGAGTGCAGAGGAGGTTTACTAGGCTGATGCCGGAGTTGAGGGGGTTGAGCTACGAGGAGAGGCTGAATAAACTAGGCTTGTACTCGTTAGAGTTTAGAAGAATGAGGGGAGATCTCATTGAGACGTATAAGATGATGAATGGGATGGATAGGATAGAGGTGGAGAGACTCTTCCCGCTCAGAAAGGACAGTAGGACTAGGGGGCACAGCCTCAAGATAAAGGGGGGGCCGTTTAGAACGGAGTTGAGGAAGAATTTCTTCACTCAAAGGGTGGTGAATCTCTGGAATTCTCTGCCCATTGAAGTGGTGGAGGCTGCCTCGCTAAATATTTTTAAGAAGCGGGTTGATGGGTTTTTGATAAGAGAGGGGATTAAGGGTTATGGGGAGAGGGCGGGAATGTGGAACTGAGCCACGACAGATCGGCCATGATCTTATTGAATGGCGGGGCAGGCTCGAAGGGCTAGATGGCCTACTCCTGCTCCTATTTCTTATGTTCTTATCTTTAACTGGTCTGGCTCCAAAGCCAGAGCAATGTAGTTGACTCTCAACTGCCCTCGGACAATAAAGAACAGGCAATAAGTGCTGGCTAGCCAGAGATGCCCATATCCAATGAAGGAATAAAAAAAAAGAGCAAGAAGATTATGCTAAAACTTGTATGAAATACTAGGTTGCAGCGAGACCACTTCATAGAGTATCAGTCAGGTCATTGCATTAGATAGGGAGCAGGGAGATTCAGAAGGATATCGACTGGAATGGAGATTCATAACCATGAGGAAAGATTGGATGGGCAGAAAATCCCCTAGTTGCCACACTCCGGCACCTGTTCGGGGACGCTGAGGGAGAATTTCGCGTGGCCCAATGCACCTAACCAGCACGCCTTTCGGACTGTGGGCGAAAACTAGAGCACCCGGAGGAGACCCACGCAGATGCGAAAAGCATGTGCAAACTCCACATAGTCACCAAAGGGTGGATTTGAACCCGGGTCCCTGGTATTGTGAGGCAGCAGTGCTAACCACTGTGCTGCCAAATTCTCCAATCTCGCTGGCAGCGGTCTGAGGATGAAAATTTTAAAATCTAGTAAAGTGGTACGTGATTGGACCATGCTGGTCAGAGAATAGCAAAGAGGATACTTCGTATGCAGTGCTGGCATTGTTTGTAAACAGCTGTGACTTATCCACTTATACCAATAGTTTTGTTTGAACTCCGACCACATCACTTAACTCAAATCAACAGGACTCGAATTGAGTCT
Organism: Carcharhinus amblyrhynchos; assembly: GCF_965287045.1. NCBI lineage: Eukaryota > Metazoa > Chordata > Chondrichthyes > Carcharhiniformes > Carcharhinidae > Carcharhinus > Carcharhinus amblyrhynchos. The sequence continues at coordinate 5,752,766 of NC_137333.1, read as the reverse complement.
GATCTGTGATCTGATGTGTGTGGCTAGAAAGAAAATCCATGCCACGTAAGTGAATGTAATTAGGCTTAGATTATTTGAGACTAGCTTTCCCAAGGAAAACAAACTCAAAGGTATTACAGGCTTTGCGCTTAATTGATGTGAAGAAAAATACAGGAAACATCAGTAATTTGAAGTGGTGTTTTAATATGATCTGCAAATGACAGCCCATCCCTTAATTCAGCCTCACCAAAGTGTTAAATGATAAAATACATTACTTTCGATTTCTAAATCCAATATGCCTAGGAAACCAATTACTCAATGATTAATGGCGGCATGTTAGCACAGTGGTTAGCATTGCTGCCTCACAGTGCCAGGGACCTGGATTCGACTCCTGGCTTGGATGACTGTCTGTGTGGAGTTTACACGTTCTCCCCATGTCAGTGTGGGCTTCCTCCGGGTGCTTTGGTTTCCCTCCGCAAAGATATGGGTCGAAATTCTCCCATCCCGCCCGCCACTGGAATTTTAGCGGGCGGGCTGCGGACAATGTGAAAGACCGTTGACAGTCGGGCTGGAATTTCTGGCTTTTAGACCACCGCAGCTGGAGAATTCCACCCATGCAGGTTAGATGGATCGGCCATGCTAAGTTGCCCCATCGTACCCCAAGATGTGTTGGCTAGATAGGTTAGCCATAGTGAATGCGTGGGGGGTTTAGGGGGATTGGGTGGAGAAGAAGACCTGGGTAAGATGCTGGAGCAAATTTTCCTGTTCCACCCATTGATCTCGGGTGGGGTTTTCTTGTTCAAAGCAAGCACAGCTGGAAAATCCCGCCCACTGTGTCAGAATTGGTGCAGACCTGATGGGCCAAATGACCTCTTCTGTGCTGTAGGGATTCTATGATTAACTTGGAAGTGCCTGATAAAGTAGGACTGAGTCAGCACAGCTCTGTCAAGGGGAGGTCATGTCTGACAAATCTGTTAGAGTTCTTCTGAGGAGGTAACAATGAAGTTAGATAAAGGAGAACCAGCGGATGTGATTTATTTAGATTTCCATTGAAAGATCTGTTTATAATGTGGCCAAACAGGTTGACAAACAGTCTGCAAATCTTTCCATTGTACGCCACTGGTTAAGTGATTCCTGGTCAACCACGTGATGGGAAGAAAATTGGAGCTTCCACCATCACCGCCCATAGCTCCAGGCGACAGCAGGCATGCGAAAGTGAATGTTGCCACAGCAACCTAGACTCCACAAGTGAAAAGTAACAAGGAACGGCAAATAGTTTTCCACTTGTCAATGGTGGTCCAACAATGAATTTAATGCTTTTTATACTGGGCTCTTCCAGAGGGGCAACAATGGGGTGGAGGGTGGGGGCAGTGGATGGATCCATCCTATCTAGTAGAAATGTAAGTTGCAAGGCAATTAACTTTAAAAATGGCTGACTGCGGTGATAATGTGCTGAGCACTTGCAGAGGAATTGTGGGAGCCCTCAGCAATGTCAAATCCCATCCTCAAGAGCTGCCAACCAATAATTCTGCCTTCCCCAGTCACATGTGTTAGAACGGAGGCAGTGGGTGGCAACAAGCCTTTAAGTGGTCATTAATTAGCTAGTTAATGGCCTCAATACAGAAGGTCGGGCTGGCTGATGCCTTCTTTCCCTACCCATTCTGTTATGGGAACACAGCTCGGTAGGTGGTGAGGAGGGGTGGGGGGTATTAGACAGGAAGGTAGTGGGCTCATTACTTGCCCTATTTTAGGTTCTCTCCCCCTACTACTCCACCTCCACTTACGCCGGCTGTAGGGATGATAAAATGTTCCTGCAAATTCTGGAATTCCCTCCCTAACAACATTGTGGGTCAACCCACAGCACACGGACTGCAGCGATTCAAGAAAGCAGTTCACCACCACCTTCTCAATGGCAGCCAAGGATGGGCAATAAATGCTGGCCAGCCCATGTCCCACAAATGAATAAAAGAAAAATTCTCTGTGCAGAGGTAAAAATAGCCACAAAGGAAGAACAGTTTTGCACAGAGGTGTAGTGTTTTTGGTACCACATTGGGCCATGCAAAGTTCTGACACGTTCATGGTATGCACAGCTTAGAGTCATCCACCAACTGGGATAAAAAGGACTACTGACGCAGTAACACGATGATGCAGTTATTCCAGTTCATAGAAGCTGCCCAACCGTTGAATTGAAACTCGTAGCCAGAGGAACTGATTCATAAATGCTTATGAAAAGGGGCAAATCTAGCAGCACCCCTTGTTTGACATGCCAAAGGGAGGATTGTGCAGAAACAGGCTGTGTGACAAAATGCGTCAGCACAGTACTTACAACACAATCAAGGTCACTGAACAATTCTGTGAGACTTTGAGAGAGGTGGAACAAAGTTATTCCAAATAGGAGAAGACTCTGGCGGCAATTTTCTGAGCAATCAGGCATTTCGGGAAAAATGAGATTGGTGGATTTTATTACTTGGCAAGCGATCAGTAGGTGAGGAACAAGCGTGGGTAAATTGAATTAATGTGTAGATTAACCAGGATTTGACTGAAGAGCAGGGAAGGCTTGAAGGGCTGAATGGCCACTTACCTGTTCCCAGGCTCCAACATATAAAACATGTTTGTTAATCATAGAATCTACAGTGCAGAAGGAGGCCATTTGGCCCATCGAGCATGAACTGACAACAATCCCATCCAGGTCCTTTCCCTGCAGCCCCACATATTTACCCTTCTAATCCCCCTGGCACTAAGGGGCAAGTTACCGCGGCCAATCAATCTAACTTGCACATTTTTGGATTGTGGGAGGAAACCAGAGCACCCAGAGAAAACCCACACAGACATGGGGAGAACATGCAAACTCCACACAGACAGTGACCCGAGGCCAGGATTGAACCGGGTCCCCAGTGCTTTGCGGCAACAGTGCTAGCCGCTGTGCCACCATGCCATCCAGTATTCAAGAGGAATGGTCAATTATTTTGAGCTTTGAATTGACACTCAGATTTTAGTTGCGATATTAATTTTATTTGCCCCTCCAAATAAGTAAATCACATTCTGACCAGCAACACTCGCAATGAAATTCACCAAAGCATCTATAACAGCATGTTATTAGGGAAACAAAACATTTCCCAATGACAGTCATCACACTTTCTACCAAAGAAAAAGGTTTCAAGCTTTGGATGTTATTGAGTGATTAGAAAAACCATTTTCCTGCTTTCTGTAGAGGAATTGAAATGTTGCATCCATTGTTGTCTGTACTTTTACTCCGCTATATTCCTAGATGCAAGCACCTTGGTCCTGATCTTTGAAGGCACCAACAGAACCAAGTCCCCTGCCATCAGTTCTTTGCAAAAGCGAATACCAGTGGATGCTGGAATCTGAAACACAAACAGAAAGTGCTGGAAAATCTCAGCAGGCCTGACAGCCTCTGTGGAGGGAAAATAGAGCCAACATTTGGATCCCAGCTGACTCACTGTCAGATCTGAAGACAAAGAAAATAGGATGAGGTTTAGACTCTGTGATTGGATGGATGGGGGGAGGTAATCATGTAATTGACCAAGATTTTATAGACAGAGAAACAAAGGGAATATAAATGATGCTGATAAAGGCTGAGAATGGTGCTAATAGCAGCCATGAAGAGATCGGAATGTGTAAAAAAAAAGTGGCAGAACAAAGGTGCAGCATATCAGAAGACAACTTGAGGAGTGTGGCAGATGGCCTAAGTGGTGTAGGGGTGCTGGGGCGGCTGGGGGGCTAAGCTGGGGGTGGTGGTGAGGTGGGGGGAGAAAAGAAGATGGAAAGCGAGATTTAGAAGTGGACAGATGAAAATGATGGAAGAAATTAAAATGGAAAATGTATGCATCGCACCATGCTCAGCCTTTATCAGCACCATTTACATCCACTTTGCCTTTTTGACTATGATATCTCAGTCAATTACACAACTCGCACCCCTCCCCACCACCCCCACCCAACACACCACCCCCTCTGTATGAATTGCATCCATCCTTGGTAGTTGCCATTGAGCGCATAGTTGTTATTTAATGGTTTATTTATTAGTGTCAAAATAGGCTTACTTAACACTGTAATGAAGTTACTGTGAAAATCCCCTGGTCACCACACTCCGGCACCTGTTCGGGTACACAGAAGAGAATTTCGCACAGCCAACGCACCTAACCAGCACGCCTTTCGGATTATGGAAGGAAACCGGAGCACCCGGAGGAAACCCATGCAGACACAGGGACAGCGTGCAAGCTCTGCACAGACAGTGACCCACGCCGGAATTTGAACCTGGGTCCCTGGTGCTGTGAGACAGCAGTGCTAAACACTGTGCCATTGTGCCGTCCATATTGAACTAACAAGGTATGAATGGAGTACTCTACACAAGAGTGGCTCACCTCTTGTTCTCCCAACACCTCCATCACCCATAGCTGTCTCCATCTTATACAATTGGGAACGCAAAGGAATATTTGCCAGTCCCCCAAATGGGTGCAATCTCAAAGATATTCAAGAAGCTTGGCAGCATCCAGGACAGATTTGCCCACTTGACTGATGAGCCTGCCACCTCATCCATCACTGGCACATTCTGTCTGAAAGTATTGTCAACTTATAGGGGTTTGCTATTTTAGAAAATTAAGAGGGTTATAAAAACCTTTGCATTATAGCACTCCACAGCACGATAAGTAAAGTCAGAAGCTGATTGAGACTGAAACAATACAGCAATCAGAGCTAAAAACTCTTTTTTTGACAATAAATAGGAAGAACTCTGAAGCCTACTTTGTGAGAAAATGAAACAAATGTAGATATTTCCTTCACAATGTGATTACCAACAGCCTTCTGGTATTTGACATTACAATTTAAATCTGCTATTAAATTCACAACTAAAATTAAGAAAATAAAGATGATAGCTTCGGGAGCTTTTAGATGTTTCTTTGACTATCAGTGGCGCACAGAATAATTTGAATATATTTTTATCTAGGGCAGAACTACAAAAGAAAGAGAGAAAAATAATCTTGTCATTATACCGTGTGCAGTGCCAAGAATAAATGAGAACATTATATATATTTTTAAAGAATCTAAATATTCAGTCGGGGGTCAACTCAATCAACTTGTTCCCCCCTCAGTTTGGATGAAGCACAGCCTGTGGCTCAAGTTCCCGCTCATTTTGTTGTATTGATGGTTGAAAGCAAGGATCAAAGGATTTTGCAGCCACTTCCACAGCATCTAATTCACTGTGGCATTGACCATAGCTCTGCACCATCCCAATCAAACAGAACGGCAATTAACCCATGCGCTGGACGTGTGCAGGAGCATCCGGTCACACTGAAACACAACCTGCAAATAGATGGCATGGTGGCACGGTGGTTAGCACTGCTGCCTCACAGCACTAGGGACCCGGGTTCGATTCCCAGCTTGGATCCCTGTATGTGCAGAGTTTGCACCTTCTCTCCTCAGTGACTGCATGGATTTCCTCTGGGTGCTCCAGTTTTCTCCCACAGTCCGAAAGACATGCTGGTTTGTTGGATTGGCCGTGCTAAATTCTCCCTCGGTGTGTCCGAACAGGTGCCAGAATGTGGCAATTAGGGGATTCACACAGTAACTTCATTGCAGTGTTAATGTAAGCCTACTTGTGACACTAATAACTAAACCTCAGCTTAAACTTGGGTTGTACAGGAAATCCAAAGAAGATATACGAGTGGGCATTATGGTAGCACAGTGGTTAGCACTGCTGCCTCACAGCACCAGGGACTTGGATTCAATCCCTGGCTGTCTATGCGGAGTTGGCACATTCTCCCCATGTCTGCGTGGGTTTCCTCCAGGTGCTCCATTTTCCTCCCACAGTCGAAAGATGTGTGAGTTAGGGTTGATTGGCCATGCCAAATTGACCCTAGTTTGGGGGGCATTAGCAGGGTAACTATGAGGGGCTACAGGGATAGTGTGGGATTGTTATCAGTGCAGGTTCGATGGGCCAAAGGGCTTCATCTGTACTGTAGGGATTCCACGGATTCTATAATTATCCATGATACTTACGTGTCGATGAAAGGAATGGTTTATTTTGCTGTTGCAAGGAGTTATATTCATCAAAATATTAGATGGGGTGAATTAAACTCTGATTTGAATGCTGCAGAGCCATCCTTTGCCAGCCAGGGTGACCCAGAAGCAAAGCAGATTTATTTAAGTGGGAGATTAGCCTGAGAATATTTTTTTTAAAATATGGTCATCCAAAGAATAGATGTCAGAAAACCCTTTTTCACCCAGAGTCGTGGAAATCTGGAACACTCTTCCACTAAGTCCAGGGGATAGACTGAATACATCAAAATGTAGACTGATGGACATTGGCGAGGCAATGATGTTAAAAAGGTTACAGAATCAGGGTGGCTAACTGGCGTTAAGGTACAGATCAGCCATGAAGGAGGAGTGGAGGCACAGACTGTTTTCTAAACGGGAAAATGCTTAGGAAATCAGAAACACAAAGGGACTTGGAGTCATTGTTCAAAATTCTCTTAAGATTAATGTGCAGGTTCAGTTGGCAGTTAGCCAGGCAAGTGCAATGTTAGCATTCATGTTGAAAGGGCTGGAATACAAGAGCAGGGATGTACTTTTGAGGCTGTATAAGGCTCTAGTCAGACCCCATTTGGAGTATTGTGAGCAATTTTGGGTCCCATATCTAAGGAAGGATGTGCTGGCCTTGGAAAGGGTCCAGAGGAGATCCACAAGAGTGATCCCTGGAATGAAGGGCTTGTTGTATGAGAAACGGTTGAGGACTCTGGTTCTGTACTCATTGGAGTTTAGAAGGATGAGGGGAAATCTTACTGAAACTTACTGGACACTGCGAGGCCTGGATAGAGTGGACATGGAAAGGATGTTTCCACTAGTGGGAAAAACTAGAACCAGAGGGCACAACCTCAGGCTAAAGGGATAATCCTTTAATACAGAGATGAGGAGGAATTTCTTCAGCCAGGGAGTGGTGAATCTATGGAACTCTTTGCTGCAGAAGGCTGTAGAGGCCAGGTCATTGAGTGTCTTTAAGACAGAGATAGATAGGTTCTTGATTAATAAAGTGATCAGGGGTTGTGGGGGAAAAAGCAGGAGAACAGGAATGAGAAAAATATCAGCCATGATTGAATGGTGGAGCAGACTCGATGGATCGAGTGGCCTATTTCTGCTCCTATGTCTTATGCTGTTATGATAAATGAGTGATGGAGCAGGTTCAAGGATTCAAACGACCACCACCACTTTCTGAAGATAAGTTTAATTCCCTAAAATGGTTTCCCCCGCTCCCCCCCCTCCACTTTTTTTCACAGACTCCAAACATGATTATTTAAGAGATGACTAATTGCTACTTGCCAGAGAGCAGACACTTAGTTCATTCTTGGCGAAAACGTGAGCTGAAAATCTGTTGCGCAAAGAAGCTGCCCAGACATTTTGTGCTCACGACTGCGTTATGCAGGTAAAGTTGTGAAGTTGACAGCTTTGGGCTACTCAGCACCATCACAACCATGCAGTCTTCATGCTGTTTCTTGCAGGTAAACAGCACTAGGGGTGGCATGCTTATAAAACAAAAATTGTGGATGGAGAATGCTTGTTTTTCAACCCGCGATCCAATAATAGTAGACAAGTGGCAGATTACCTGTTGCAGAACTAGAGGGAATGGGAAAGATGACAGATCAGTGGGGTTTATATTTGATTTCTCTACCTGACATCGTCATTCCAATGAAAATTATTCAACTGATCAGAAGCCAAAAGAGACCCAAGCCTTAAATAAAGAGCTTCATTTGGCTCACCTACTATTTCCCTGGAGATCTGACGGAATTTTAAACTCAACTATGGAAGCTGTAAATAAATGTTTCTTCACTTACGTTCACAGTTATCTGCCTTCCTTGTAGTATGAGGGAGCAGGTGATGGGCATGCTTTCTGGGTTGCAAGTTACATGGAGGAAACCCTCTTGCTGAGTGGGCCCTTCCCCTCAGTGCCCTCCCTCCCTCGCAGTTTAACATGGGCGTTTTTAAGACAAGTAACACTCGCTTCACTGCCCTTTGCTCCCCTCACGTTAAAATAATCATTTTTCATTAACTCTACAGTCCCCCAGCCCCCAGCAGCAGAAAGCATTTACTGTGAGAATGTAACTTTCACCTATCTTCTGCCCCAGATTCCAAAAGGTGTGATGTGCCTGTTGGAACCGATAAAGCTTAAGCTAATAGTAATTGTAATTAATAATGCATAAAGCCATCTGTCATGCAGACATAGGTGATTATTACTTACAAGCAAATCACCTCAATGTGTGTAATATCTTTAATAGATGCAGGAAGAATGTTAACCCATTTTTTGCATCGACTCTATTTAGTGCCGTTTTTAGCTAGAAATTGATATTTAGAAAGCTCAAAGTTTCATGCCATCATTCACTTTTTTTTATTCAAGCGTTCAGTAACTCCTTACTGGCTATTTTTATCATTGTTCATTTTCTGTAGCCCTTTTTCCCGAGACTATTGAGGAGATCGGCAAGAGTCATTGTGATTTGAAAATAAGTATGGAAGAAATAACGCGAATAGGCCATTAGGCCCTTTACACCTAGCTACCCTCCACTATCCATACTATCCCCTTCTCTCTTAGCACCCAAAATTCTGTCAGCCTCTGACTTGACCCAGCATCCACAGCTCTCTACAATAGAGAGTCCCAAAGATTCACAACCTTCTGAGTAAAGAAATTTCCTTGGCACAGTGGTTAGCATTGCGGACCTTCAGTGACAGGGACCTGGGTTCAATTCCAGCCTCGGGTCACTGTCTGTGTGGAGTTTGCATATTCTCTCATTGTCTGGGTGGGTTTCCTCCCACACTCCAAAGATGTGCGGGTTAGGTTGACTGGCCATGTTAAGTTGCTTCTTAGTAATGGGGGAGTAGCAGTGCACATACATAGGGTTATGGGGATAGGGCCTGGATGGGATTGTTGTTGGTGTAGACTTGATGGGCCAAATGGCCTCCTTCTACACTGTTGGGATTCTATTTTATTCTATTCTAAGCTCAACTCAGTCTGAAATGGTCAATCCTTTATTGCGTATTCTTCCATCCTGGGTCAGACCTGACTACGTACCCTTCACAGCCCGCATGAGTTCCAGAAATAGAAACCTGTCCTATCCAATAGTAGTGCTGTGTGTTTGTTTAATTTTAACAAATGGAATCTTCATCCATTCACCTGAAGTATACGCACCAAAACCATTTTCAATCCCTGATCTTTGCTCTGAGTTAATCTAACCTGGACTGAGCCAAAGGTCTTTTACTATTTTCCTGCGAGATGGGGAGGAAAACAATGGCAGAAATCCCATTCCTGGCTCCTATTTAGATATCCCTGCTGGAAACGTGTATCTGTGGAGAGAACAAAAGCAAACATCTTCATAGAATCCCTGCCGTGCAGAAGGAGACCATTTGGACCATCAAGCCTGTACTGACAACAATCCCACTCAGGCCTTATCCCCGTAACTCCTCATTTTTACCCCGCTAATCCCCTGACACTAAAGGGCAATTTAGCATGGCCAATCTACCTAACTCGCATATTTTTTTGGAGCATGGGAGGAAACCAGAACACCCAAAGGAAACCCACGCAGACATGGGAAGAATGTACAGACTCCACACAGGCAGTGACCTGAGCCGGGAATCAAACCCGGCTCCCTGGGGCTGTGAGGCAGCTGTGCTAACCACGGTGCCACCCGAAAGAAACAATGCAAATCTGCTCTACGGTAGAAGTGATTTAAGAAGCTGACCCATTTCTTTGTTCTTACACATTTTCTCAAAGATATTGGGAGAAAGATGATGAGAGCAGGGGGGGCAATTAATCAGAAAAAAGCTTCAACCCACACATTCATTTGCTTGTCCATGCGATGCAAATATTTTGAGATCATTTTGTTTCAGAGGCAGTCACAAAATGTGAACTGTAGCTTAGATCTTGGCAATAAATCCAATCACCTGTAGCATTGCTTTCTTATGTAGAATATATTTCTCTAAAGGAGGAAAGAAGCATCTGTTCATTTCCTGTTCATCAGTAATTGGTGTCAACACCTCGGAACTGATTAATGACATTTAACAGATGGATCAGACTTTTATACATTGCTGGAAATTATACAATGCACAATAGGAGGAAAGTGAACAAAAATCTGAGCTCTGCCCTGGGCACAGAGTTCAGATGTGGAAGTGTGGTTTGATGGCAAAATGTATGGAGAACATCTACTGATTCTGAAAAATACACTCAAATTCAAAGTAACAGAATTAGTCAGACACAAATTAAGCGTTTAGATCCAACGTCCAGTTGGGGTTTAAGTTAAGAGTGGCACGGTGGCACAATGGTTAGCACTGCTGCTTCACAGAGCCAGAGACCGAGGTTTAATTCGGCCTCGGGTCACTGTCTCTGTGGAGTTTGCATATTCTCATGGTGTCTGCGTGGGTTTCCTCCAGGTGCTCTGGTTTCCTTCCATACTCCAATGATGTGCAGTTAGGTTGATTGGTCATGCTAAATTGTTGGTTACTGGCAGGGGGATTAGCAGGGTAAATATGTGGGGGGTTACATGGATAGGGTGGAATTATTGTCGGTGCAGACACATTGGGCTGAATGGCCTCCTTCTGGACTGTTACGTTTCGATAATTCTGTGTAAACACTCACCGAATTGGCAAGCGTACCCTTGATGCAAAAACTGGTCTTCAAAGAAAGGGTGAGATTGTAGAAATATCCAGTGCTCCTTGAAGTTACATTCCACTGTAAATTTGCTGTGCAAAATATTTATTTTAGCCGCCTCCTACTCATGATGAGCCAGAATTCTCCAGCCGTTCACACCCCGCCGCTCAGATAGTCAGGACGAAGAAATTGGTACTCAGCCAAATTTCCGATCACTGCAGCGGGACAGGAGAATCCTGGCTGTGAGCAAGATCGGAGAATCCGGCCCATCATCTTGATTGGGAAAATAAACACTAATTCAGTGATCTAATTGTAAGAATTTGGGTTGCTATTGGACCCTTGAATCACTCTCTTTCTCATTATTATTTTAAAGGTACAGCAATAGCTAGTTGTACATTCAGGTGCTTAAACCAGATACTTTGCTCAGGAGTCACAGAGTACGTGTCTCACTCATATTTGTGAATTGGGCATTGAGTTATATCATCCATGCTCTGTTCTGGATAACCCGTTTCCCACTGGAGAGATTTTCATTTTTCGTTTGTGCATCACGTATCGAGCTCCATATTCTCGCTACTCATTGGGTAACCTGCCACGTGGTGGGATCTTCCAATCCTATCAAAGTCTATGGTGTTTTGCATGACATTGCTGTCCCACTACACCAGGGAACTCACTGCAGGGGAAGTCTTCAGCAGGACCTAAAGTTTCTGCTGTGGAAAGGGCTGGAAGATTTGATTTTGTTTTTGGTGACTGCCTTATATCGATGGTGGACAGTTTAATTCTTCCCCACAGATGGAGAAGATGGGGTTGTGTGTAAATCCTATCAAGACTTTTCATTTTTTTGAAGAACCTCTATCTGGTCACCCCTCAACTTTCTACTTCCAAGAGATATTTGGACAGGTACATGGATGGGAAAGCTTTAGAGGGATATAAAAGTTTACTTATTAGTCACAGGTAGGCCTACATTCACACTGAAATGAAATCACTAGTCGCCAAACTCCTGTTCGTGTGCACTGAGGGAGAATTTATCATGGCCAATGCACCTAACCTGCATATCTTTCAACTGTGGGAGGAGACCCATGCAGACACGGAGAGAACATGCAAACTCCACATAGACAGTGACCCAAGCCAGGAATCAAACCCAGTTCCCTGGCACTGTAGGGCAGCGGTGCTAACCACTGTGCCGCAATGCCACTCATTAGAAGAGGCTGTTTCACCCTTGTGTCGTTGCATAGATCACATGAAAGGGATTAAAGCTCTGTTGGGACGGGCCAAACACAAGAAAATGGGACTAGTTCAGTTTAGGAAACCTGGTTGGCATGGACTAGTTGGGCCAAAGGGCCTGTTTCCATGTTGTTTCTCTCTATGACTGTAAGAGAAAAGATACTCAACGTGTTCACCTTCTCCTGGGACTTGCTCATTTATTTTCATCTTACACTGAACGTTTGAGAGAACGATCTACCAAAGATTTATAAACATACGGCAGTAGTGAATTGCGTAACGTTGTTTTCCTTTAGGTGATGATTGCATTACTTGGTTTAGCGGAAGGACAGATTGATGTAAAGCAGTATAAATTATAACTGCAACAGTCACAACCCAACTTCATAATAAACTTCCTGCTTATTAATTGAGGGCAAATGTTCACGCTATGTTGCCAGAGATTTCCAAATGCAAATAAAGGAGCCAATAAAAATAATTGGCTGGTATACGGTTTTCTTAACCCCCTCCATTCCCTTCAATGCGTGCCAACTGTATAGAAGTGATCTGGAGAGCTCCGTATTGGAAATGATTATTAATTAATCATTCACTGTTAATGAGGCACCACTTTTGGTGTCAATATAGTGTGCCCACAAAGGTGCCATGTTCAAGAAACTTTGCAGCCTTCAAATTGATTACTGTTTTATACTTGTGCCTCACTGGATTTGTGCTGAGCTTAAACATTCCAAGTGTTTGCCGATCTCGTTTTTCCTGTTCCACCCACCCCCGCCTCCTCATCCATGATGCGAGCTGTTGTAGGTTTCTCTGTCTCCCATCCCTGGGAACAGCAAGCGGCCCTGATGCCACCAACGCCACCGCAGTTCCTCAATATTATCCTAATGAGGCCAAATCGTAGAATCCCCAACAGTGCAGAAGGAGGCCATTCGGCCCATCAAGCCTGCACCGACAGCAATCCCACCCAGACCCTATCCTTGTAATCCCATATATTTACATTGCGCATCCTCTTAATACTAATGGACAATTTATCATGGCCAGTCCACTTAACCTGCACATCTTTGGACTGTGGGAGGAAACCAGAGCACCCGGAGGAAACCCATTGCAGACACAGGGAGAGCGTGCAAACTGACAGTGGCAGTGAAAGGGTCAAATTTTCGTGGACTTGCCACTTTGAAGGGAAGATGTGCCACGTTCTTGGCCCTAGCTGGCAAGATGCCATCATGCCCTGCAGTTGTGTGTTGGAAAGCTCACACATGGACAGCTCTGGATTTCCCAAAGGGTGAGGCCAGTTGCAAGGATTTCAAGAAACTACGTGTTCATGTAAAAATTCAAACTTTTCCTGAATGGCATGCTCCTGAAAAAAAAGGAACTAAGAAATAATTGTTTTCAGCAGTTCAATTTTGATTCCCTCTTTGCTTGCAAATTAAGCAGATGAGGACTGGAGAAAGGTCACGAACCTGTTAACTCTGTTTCTCCACAAATGCTGCCTGAGTTATTGAGTGTTTGCACCATTTTGTGTTTTTATTTCAAGTGAAGGGGTGTTAGTCATAGAATTGAATGTACAAAACCCATGCCTAGTTTCATGCAGAATAGGCCTGTTATGAATGCTTTTTTTGAGTTGTCAGCATTTTAGGAGTTGCAGTTTTCCCAGGCAGGCATGTGCGGAGAATCAACTTTCCAGATCGATGTTTATTGCTGACATATTCCCTTCAGGCACTTGGCAAAGAGCATTGCTAACTTTCTGCAGCTTTTGGTCTTGAATGTGAATTTAAGACCAAAGTTTTCCGGTGGTTCCCGCTGGCCAGATCTTCTAGTCCCACAGATGGCAACTCCCTGCCTCAGGTTCCCCAGTGACAAAGAGTGCAGACAATGGGAAAATCCATTGACAGTGACGGGACTGGAAGATCCTACAACCGGAAAATGGCAGGTCGCCTCCGTTACCACAAAACATGCCGCGAACTGGGGAGGAGTGAAGGCTGGGATATGGAAAATCCCACCCCGAGTCTTGTCTCAGCCCACACTACATTATTTTCCAATAAGATTACTGTAATAATTCCTCCAAGGCCAGTTTTTCATCACCAAAAACTCTTTAATGATAACAGAAGAAAGAGCCACACTCTGGCTAGCAGCATGCAAGTCAATACTTGGGGCTGTACTGAACGCCTGTCTGGGTTGAAGCAATGGATTTTAACCCCCTACTGTTCACTTCCCATTGAACGAACCTCCACATACTCAATAAGGGAGTTCATAGCTCATGGGGAGATTTATCTTCCTCATGCCCTTTGTAGTCAACATAATAATTCCATAATCCAGCAACATAACTCAATGTGCACAATGCATTATGAGAATACAAATAGCCATTTTTTGCTTTTTATACAAAGATTTACAATGAGAATCAGTGCAGAAGGAGGCCATTTGGCCTACTGAGCCTGCACTGATAACAATCCCACCCCAATCCAGAATTAGAATAGACAGAAGCTTTTTTGGATCGTCAGAAGTTTTTCCCCAGGGTGGAAAAGTCAATTACGAGGGGGCATAGGTTTAAGATGCGAGGACAAGATTTAACAGAGATGTAGAAGGAAAGTTTTTTTATGATGTGGAGATGCTGGCGTTGGACTGGGGTAAACACAGTAAGAAGCCTGACAACACCAGGTTTAAGTCCAACCGATTTTTACACAGGGGGTGGTGAGTGCCTGGAACTCGCTGCCGGGGGGAGGTAATGGAAGTAGATACCGTGGTGACTTTTAAAAGGTGTCTTGGCAAATACATGAACAGGATGGGAATAGAGGGATGTTGTCTCTAAAAGAATAGGAGTCTTTAGTTCAGGCGGACAGCATGGTTGGTGCAGGCTTTCAGGGCCGAAGGGCCTGTTACTGTACTGTAATTTTCTTTGTTTTTTGTTCTAATTCCATAACCCCATGTATTTACCCTCTGACACTAAGCGGCAATTTAGCATGGCCAATCCACCTAACCTTCACATCTTCGGAGAGCGGGAGGAAACCTACATAAACATGGGGAGAATGTGCAAATTCCACACAGACAGTGACCCAAGGGCAGAATCAAACCCATGTCCCTGCCTCTGTGAGGCAGCAGTGCTAACCACTGTACCACTCTGTTGTCCCTGTTAAAGGATTCCATGTTAATTTTTTTTTAGTACCTGGGTGAAGATTTTGAATTTTTTTCAATCACGGGTATTGAAAATGCCACTGTGTTAATTTGGCCACTCACCAAGAGCACATATCGTCAAGCTGAGGGTGGCACGGTGGCACAATGGTTAGCACTGCTGCCTCACAGCTCCGGCGACCCGGGTTCGATTCCCAGCTTGGGCCACTGTCTGTGCACGTTCTCTCCGCGTCTCTGTGGGTTTCCTCTGGGTGTTCCAGTTTCCGCCCACAGACGTGTGGATGCAGTGCATTGGCCAAACGAAATTGCCCATTAGTAAGGCAGGACGCGTGGGTTAGTGGGATTAACGGGGTAATTATGAGAGGGTTACGGGGATATCGCCTAGTTGCTGCAGACTTAATGGCCCAAATGACCTTCTGCACTGTACAGTTTCTATGAAGACCGTACGTGAACATTTTGCTCGTTCAGAGATAACTCTGATGTTCCTTTGCAGGGTGAATGACTTTGGATGGTATTAGTTTGTTTACTAGTGGATATGGTTCAGGCAGTGGAGTTCATATCCAGTGACTGAATAGGTTTTCCTAACTGTTCCCTTCAGTGATATCTAGTTAGAAGTCTGTCTTGTGTTGTGTGTCTGCAGTTGCGACAGTGAACTGCAGTGATACACTGCGCGTCAAAATCTTCCTGATCCAAGACTGCAAGGGATGCCCTCCACTTTGAGGCTAATTCATCACACTGCGACAAAATCCCAGGAGATAACTTCCACTTTTCTTGTCACTGGATCAGCAGCAACCCTATGGAAATCCTTACTACATTTTCCTATGCTTTTATTTTCTACTTATCAGATTCCTGCTTCATCCCCACAGTCAAATGCACATTAATTAGACAGTGCCTTCAGAATGTCCACTATGTCTTTGTCACTGCAGATCAATAGACAGGATTACATTGACATTGCAGCCCAGAAATAGATCCATTGGCCCAATTGGTCTGTTTCAATATTTATGTTCCACAGAAGCCACTTCATATCATTCCAAGCTGCATGAACTTGTATTCCTTCCTGCTTTGTACATTAACTGCACTTCCCCTGAAAGAAATCTGAACTCAGCTACTTCACATTGCCTGACGTTCTAACCATTCTTGAGGCAAAGGCATTTCCTCTTTCTACTTATTGGATTTATCTGTGGCTATCTCATATTTATGATCCACTAGTTTGTGACTCGTGCACTGTTTTACATTAAGTCTTAAAGGGCCTGAATTCATATTACCTCCAGATAGAAGGGGTAGCACAATGGTTAGCACTGCTGCCTCACAGCTCCAAGGACCTGTGTAAATTCCAGCCCTCGGTTCACTGTCTGTGTGGAGTTGGCGCGTTCACAGAATCCTCGCAGTGCAGAAGGGGACCATTCGGCCCATCAAGTCTGCACCGACAATAATCCCACCCAGGCCTTATTCCTGTGACACCACATATTTGCCCTGCTAATCCCCCGACACTGGGTTCCATTTAGCACGGCCAACTGTGGGAGGAAACCGGCGCACCTGGAGGAAACCCACACAGACATGGGAAGAATGTGCACAGGGACAGAGTTCTCCCTGTGTCTGTGTGAGTTTCCTTTGGGTGCTCCGGTTTCCTCCCATAGTCCAAAGATGTGCAGGTTAGGTGGATTGGCCATGCTAAATTACCCCTTATTGTCCCAAGATGTGTAGGTTAGATGGTAAATATTTGGGGTTACAGGGATAGGGTGGGGGACAGGGTGAGTTACTCTGCCAGAGAACTGGTGCAGACTCGATGGGCCGAATGGCCTCTTCTGCACTGTAGGGATTCTGTGATTCTGTGGGCAGAATTTTTCCGGCAGGGGAATGCACTGCGGCGGAGATAAGGTCAAGATCTGTTCCTCTCCACTGTAAGGATGAAGAAATGTTCCAATTAAATCAGCATGAGTTGGATGCAAACCCGCAAATGCCCAATGTAAACCATCCCCGAGCTACGTAGTCACCGTAAATCAACACCCACATTTGAATTAACTTTGGGAAATCTGATATTTATGCTCATTTCTTCGGTTCAAGATTTCAAACTTACAATTCAGAGCTGGCATGTGAAGCAGGGCATGAACCAATTAACTGGGTTAGTTCATTTTCAACCTGCAGCATAAACAATTCAAATTTGGAAGCATAATTATGGTAACTGTTTCTCAGATTGTCTGAAATATCCAATCACATTGAAGCTCAACTGCTTCATTGTTCATTACTTTTATTGTGCTCATTTAATGGCCATTTCTGTTAAATCTCTGATACTTATAGATTTGTATATGCGTGGACAGGGACAGGGTCAATTATTTTATCATGCCCAAGGAGTGGCATGGTGGCACTGACGTTAGCACTGATGCCTCACAGCGCCAGGAACACAGGTTTGATTCCAGCCTCGGGTCACCATCTGTGTGGAGTTTGCATGTTCTCCCCGTGTACACTTGTGTTTCCTTCAGGTGTTCCGGTTTCCTCCCACAGTCCAAGGATATGTGGGTTAGATGGACCGACTATGCTAAATTACCCCCTTAGCGTCAGGGGGACTAGCAGGATAAATACGTGAGGTTACCGGGATAGGGCCTGGGTGGGATTGTTGATACAGGTTTGATGGTCTGAATCTTTTGCACTATAAGGATTTCTATGACTTCTGTGATCTCAAGGACAGCTTCTTCCCTGCTGCCACCAGACATTTTTTATATGAAGTTGATCTCCCTCTTCGCCCTAGTTATGACTGTAACACTACATTCTGCACCTTCTTTCCTTCTCTATGTCAGTATAGCACGGGAGAAACAATGCTTTTCACTGTATACTAATACATGTGACAATAATAAACCAAATCAAATCAAAAATCAAGCACTGTGAGTTGTGTGCCTGGCACTAACCTGGCTTTGCTTCTTCTGGCTTTTTGGAGAGCAAAGGCAGGTTGTAAGACAAGAATTGCCTGAATATAAGATTTTTAAAAAAGTAAGGCATGGGAAGGCACATTAAACACCCGAGTTTTGCTTTTGATATTCAATTGTTGCATGTACCATTGTTGTAATACACCCCAAGGGTTATCCCTAGAAAGAAAATGTGTTATGTGATCCGGTCTTAGTTTAACTTTTAGTTTGAGTAGGGCACACATATACTCAGCAGTGGTGCCTTCAAGCTTTATGTTGATGTATAATTGTTCCTATATATCGAATCTTAATAAGTGAACACCACAACATGTTTGCCAAATCTTTTGTAAGCCATTGGTTCCTTATATAGTAAATAAGCCCAATGTGTGATATCATAAGAACACAACATGGTGAACAGCCTTAAACCATGCAACATGGCATGGGATGACCCTCGGCGCTTTAGTCCGAACGCGGCAAGATTGTAGCACCAGAGAGTGTTGAAATGCCACGTGCTGACCGCAAATAAAAGCTTTGCGGATGCAGCACTGAAATAGTGCTCAGAAAAGGAGCTGGTAAGCAGGTTTAATCTCATATAGAGATAGCCTTTAAAGTATGTGAGTAGGACAGCAGTTGAGAGACCCAGCACCATGTTAGCTCAAACAGTTCAGAAAGACAAGTGATGGAGACAAATAGTCTCCATCACAATTAGTCTCCATGGGCAGGAGCTTCAGACAAATGCAGGAAGTGGCTACAGTGACTCTCATCTCAGGGACAGTAGAAGAAGGAAGGTGAAAAGAATATTGTCAGAATGTCCACAAAATCCCCCCATTTGAATTGGGATGCAATTTCCACCTATCTGATTTCAAAATGCTCAAATAGTGTAAAGAGCGATGGTTTGTTGGTTCAGCTCTGTCTGAACCAGACAAACAAACCATAGAATTTCACCTAACCATTGGGAATGAAGGTCTCTGCAGAGTGAACATGTCAGGGTTAATACCAGGAGAATTAAGGGATCCTCAAAAGACATGGATCACATTGGAAGACTAGTTCAGAATCAGGTTAAACTTATGTATTCATTGACTAGAGTTCATGTTATTTCAACAACAGCCGACACAATCCAGAAACTGCTTCATCAGCAGATTCAGAAATAAAGGTACATACTGTAATTTTTCATATGCAGAGTAAGCAGACAGAATCGTTGAGTCGGTGAGTGCATCCACTCCCATGGGAGCGATCTGGAAGGATCTGCGAGACAAGCCCAAAGCATACAGCATCAAAGAGCTACTTAAGGATGTCGAGAAGCAATCCTCGATGTTCGAACAAAGCCTAGAGACCCTAAGTACAATCACAATTATTGATGCATGCACTAAAACACCCAAGCTTAGCCACGTAGAAGGTGTGGTCCCCTGCATTTACCAAGGAAGTACCCAGCTTTTCATCAGTTCTACAGGGCATCCAACTGAAAGGGCCTTTGGCAGCAGCGATATACTAGAGTGAAAGCTGATGCGGCTGTAAAGTCTCATGCATTGACCCAAACAGACCGTACACATTGGGTATCGTCAAACAAGAAGAGTGACTATCTGATTTGTGAGCAGACAGGCAAACCAGAAAAGGAAGATGATGTGTACAATGAAACGAAGAGCAATGAACACATAGAATTGTAGAATCTATGGCACGGAGACAGGCTCTTCCATCCAATCTGGTCCATGCTGACTAAAATCCCATTTGCCTGCATTTGGCCCATATCCCTCTAAACCTTTCCTATCTGTGTATCTGACCAAATGCCTTTTAAATGTTGTCAATTTCCCTGCCTCAACCACCTCCTCTAGCAGCTCATTCCACATATTGTACCACTTTCCAAGTAAAAAGGTTTCTCCTCAGGTTCCCATTAATTCTTTCCCCTCTTAACCTAAATTTATGCTCTCTAGTTTTTGATTCCCCAACTCTGGGAAAAAGACAGAGTGCATTCAGTCTTTCCATGCTTTTCATGATCTTATGCACCTCTATAAGATCACCCCCTCAAGTCTCCTACTCCAAAGAAAAAAGCCCTAGTCTATTCAATCTCTCCTGATAACTCAGTCCTTTGAGTCCTGGCAATATCCTTGTAAATTTCTTCTGCTCGCTTATCATTTTAATAACATCTTTAATAACATTATAAGGCGACCGGAACTGAATACAATACTCCAGACGTAGCCTTGCCAACGTCCTGTAAAACTGCAACATAACTTCCCAACTGCTATACTCAGTGCCCTGACTGACAACGACCAGCATGCCAAAAGCCTTCTTCACTACCCTACCTCCACCTTTAGAGAACTGTGCACCTGCACTGATATTTTTCACACTGTCACTCTTGTGGAAAACATAGATGCCCAAAATGTTTGCCAAAATTTAAATTAGCTACTCGAAGAAAATTAGTAACTATTTATTATTCGCCAAGATTGGCAGAGGGGTATGTGCCAGCGTACTATCTTTGCAAATTCTAAAAGACATGTATCCACAGTTGTGGAAAGTCAGAATGAATTCTTTCTGCGGTGAAACTTTCAGCATGACCGGTTCACTAATTCAGTCTGCAGGTTCCATATTCCTGGAGTGCAAGTACAATCAATCCTCCTGGGTGTCTCAGATGTTCTACATTGTGGAGACAAAAGGCCCAGTGATCACAAGTCTACCAGTACGCCATAGCCTGATAGTAATAACAAACTGTGCAACGAATCAGACATCACAAGGCAGATCGATCTCATAAACTACTGCTTTAACCTCAGTCCATGACCCAACCTTGAAATATCCACCATGTTTTGACGAGAGTGCTAGTTTCGGGGGAACTGCAACAACTGGAGAGGATCGCAAGTCCATCGATTGACTCACCACATGAGTGCAGCATCCGCATACATGGCAAACTGAAGGTCAAATTGGACCAAGTGGAGGAAAACAGTATCATTGGAAGAGTGCAGAGCATACGGATTGGCACAGATCAAACACATGTGTCATAAAGAAGGGTGGATCATTGAGAGCGTGCCTCAATCCACAACATTTAAATGCAGATTTGAAATTCTATCCTTACAAAATGCCCACATTAAAAGAATAAGAAGTCTCACAGGTTAAATTCCAACAGGTTTATTTGGAATCATGAGCTTTCAGAACACTGCTCCTTCATCAGGTGAGTGGGTTCATAAACACAACATATATAGGCAAAAACACAATTGCAAGATAATTACGGATTGGAATGTGAAGAACTGCCCACGCCAGTCCAACGCCAGCATCTCCACGCCATCACATGAAAAGAGTTAAATCTGATATTTGCAGGTGTAATATTGTTCTTGAAGCTTGATGCCAAGGATGGATGCTGGCCTACGCATATCACAGAGGAGTCCTACAAACTTCTAACATTTTGTACCCAATTCAGATGACATTGCTTTCAATGACTTTTGGGCTATCTTTTTGCCATGATCTTTGTCAAGCTCACATGGGTCCACATTATCTACATTTGTATATAAAGCTGTTGAAAGAACAAAGCAAGAACATGATCACACTCCGCATCTATTGATGCAAGTGGCACAGAATGAAAGATTAGTGTTCAGCAGTCTGAAATGTGACATCAATGTGCAGTAGATCAATTTCTTCTGTTCTCTTTATTCCAGTACTGGCCTATATCCTGATCTAAGTAAAATCAAGGGTATTAAAGCCATGCTAACTCCTCAAGCTGAGAACAATTTTTGAAATTACCTAAGTCTTGTGCACTAAGTTGATCTTTCTCTATACCCTAGCTCTGACTATAACACTACATTCCACACTCGCTCCTTCTCTATGAACAGTATGCTTTGCGTATATAGCACAATAAACAACACTTTTCACTGTATGTTAATACATGTGACAATAATAAATCAAATCAAATCAAATCCCAATTTTGCTCAAAAACCTTTCATTGCCAAAGGATCTGTTGAGAAAGGATGTGTCTTTCTTGTGGCATTAGAGAGCACCGATCTCAGTGTTTTTCTATGCTCCAGTTCTTTATCGGGTAATGAAAGGCCTCCACATTCCATTCACACCCAAGTAGTTTTCCACAAACAGCCTCCAAGGTCCCAGCCTTCCTCTCTGAGTAAGCTGTTTTACAACTTGACATAAACTCCAAGAATCCTTCTGTCCTGAAATCATTCTATGTCAAGGTTTTTTTCTCATTTCACTATTCTATAAAAAAGGTTAACAATAAAGTCAAGTGTTGTGTTATAATTGGTTACTACTGTAACCTGAAATGAAGAGTGGAAGGCAACTGTGTATCTTTCTCTTTTGTGGTGGTGATGGTGCGATGCTAATGGCTGTTGTTTCATTAAAAAACAAGGTTATTTGTACTTGGGGAGAAGTTAGCCGAGTGATATTATCACTTGACTATTAATCCAGAAACTCAGCTAATGTTTTGGGGAACCAGGTTCAAATCCCACCATGGCAGATGGTGGGATTTGAATTCAATAACAATATCTGGAATCAAGAACCTACTGAGGAGCATGAAAACTATTGTGGGTTGTCAGAAAAACCCATCTGGTTCACAGATATCTTTAGGTCCTTACCTACGCTGGCCAACGTGTGACTCCAGAGCCACAGCAATGTGGTTGACTCTCAACTGCCCTTAGGCAATGAGGAATGGGTAATAAATGCTGGCCATCCAGCAATGCTCATGTTCCATGAATGACTTAAAAAAAAACATTTTGTTTTGTATTTGCAGTACCTTCTTCACTTCTGTCGACTTATCAAATTTGACTCAATCATTTTGAAAGTTTTCAATGAAGTTGAATCAGGAGATATTGGACAGATTTTCCGCCTCCCTTCCCATCACCCTACCCCTCCACCTCCCACGATATGTTTTCTGGTGACGGAGGAGACCTATCACTGGCCGATGGTGGGATCTTCCGGTCCCACTAGTGTCAACGGGCTTTGCTGTGGCTCACACCCTCCGCCATTGAGTGGCCCATGTGTTGGAGGGGGGGGGGGGGGGGCGGGGAGGGCACGGGAAGGGGGGTGGGTAGTGGAGGAGTTGGGGGGAAGTGGGGGGGGGGGGGGCAAGTGTTCAACTATAGCGGGACCAGATAACAGGAAGGGCCAGAAAACTTTGGCTGCTGTTTCCACTGGCAGGAGGGTCAGTCACCAGAGGATTCAGTTTTGAAGATACTTGCCAAAAAAAAAGAATCGGAAGAGAGATGAGGGGAATTTAACTTTTACGCAGTGAATTGTTGTGATCTGGAATTGTTGTGATTGTTGTGATCACGCCAAGGAGTGGCGGAAGCAGATTCAAAAATATTTTTGCAAAAGGCAATTGGATAAGTACTCGAAGAGGAAAGATGTCCTGGGTTATTGGAAAGGAGTAGGAGAGGATAAATATGATGGACAGCAAGGCCTCCGACTGTTTTCTCGTGCAAAGTTTATTTATTAACAAAGAACATTATTAGTCATGAGCCATCTTTTCTTAACACTGCAATTAAGTTAATGTGAAAATCCCCTGGTCGCCACACTCTGGCACCTGTTCGGGTACACTGAGGGAGAATTTAACATGGCCAATGTGCCTAACCAGCACATCTTTTGGTCTGTGGGAGGAAACCAGAATACCAGGGGGAAACCCACGCAGACATGGGGAGAACGTGCAGACTCTGCACACACAGTGACCCAAGTTGGGAATCAAACCCAGGACTCCTGGCGCTGTGTGGCAACAGTGCTAACCGTTGTGCCATCGTGCCAGGTTGCAAAATTATGTGATTTTCATCCATCCTATTTACTCTCAAACCATGGTTCATTTGCTTGCATGACATCTTTGTTCAAAAGAATTACATCCAATCTTCAAGAAATGCTTCATGCATTGTCTATGTCTATGGAAGCCTGCGGCAAATGATTGTGCTAGAACTTTCTTTCAAGCATGGAAATTGTGGGCTTTTTATAGTAGGATGCCCCCAAGCCATTTGTCTTTGTGGGGCACTTAGTCAAATCCTGTGGAACCAAATGGATCATCTACATAATTTATTTCAATGTTCCCATTAAGTTGCATCCACTGAAAGACTTTGCTGTTCTAATTTGGGGTCTGGACAGAGCAGCGAGGCAAACAGTCCTTTACAAGCTCCTAGGTTTGCAAGGTTCCAAAATGATAAACAAGAAGGTTAGAAATATTCTTTGAAAACCAAGAACTTGCATTTCTATAGCACTTTTCCCAATCTCAGGATGTCCCACAAATGACTTGAAGTACTTTCGAAGTGTAGTCGCTGTTGTAATGTGGCATTGAGTTTGTACACAGCAAGCTCCCATAAACAGCAATGGGCAGACAATCTACTTTTTGTCATGTTGATTAGGGGTAAACCATGGCTCGGGCAACGGGGATAACTCCCCTGTTCATCTTAAAGATGAAAGCATGGTTTCTTTTCTCTCCACTTCAAGAGCAGAAAGGCTTGATGTTTCATCTGTAAACTTGCACCTCAATTTAGCTCTTCACAGTGGAGTGTTGGCTTTCATTTTGTGTTTAAAGTTCCTGGAATGGGGTTATGTACACTAAATAGTGATAGAAATGGAGGATCTAGGCCTCATTCAGATGTTCTTGACATTAGCTCCATTTGCAACTGACCCCTATTTGTTCACCATTCATTCTGCATTATCTTAGAAAGGCAATTATGAAATGCTCCACATATTCTATTCCACCAAGGAAAACCACAAGCTTGAGTTATGGTTACAACATGGTAGCATAGTTGCTGTGTGTGTGTCATAAGACATAGGTACGGAAGAAATAGGAGCAGGAAAGTTCCTTGAGCCTGCTCCAATATTCAATGGCTAAACATCTAAATCCGTTCCAGTTTTCCACCCTTATCTCGCTAAGAACCTTTCTCTCAGATCCCACAGACCTATTGGCCTCAATTTTCAAAATAACTGACTGTCCACCATCCTCCATTCAGGTCAGAGAATTTCAAAGATTTACAGCTCTTTAAGTGAAGAAATTTCTCCCCATTTCAGTCCTAAATTGCCAGGCTCCTTTCCTCAGACTGTGATCTCTAGTTCTAGATTTTCCAGGCATGAGAAACAGTCTCTTAATATCTGAGAGTGATGAGTGAATTACATTAGAAGAGTAACTAGGTGCGGTATCAAGTCATAGAGACAGAGGAAGAGGCAGAATCCAGCCCAATGTTGGCGAAGGTACCACGATTCACTTGATCGCCCTTTGCCTCTTCATCCTCTGGATGAGGAGATTTCCCCTCAAGCCCCCTTTGAACTTTCCTACATTTTACCCCAAAAGCATACCCCTTTTGTCCTGTGAAAACAGAATCACAGAATTCAGACAATGCAGTGATCCTCCAACAGAGCATCCTACGCAGGACTGTCCCCATAGCTCTGTGTGTTTAACCCAATAATCATAGAATCCCTACAGTGCAGAAGGAGGTTATTTGGCCCATCGAGTCTGCACCAAATACAATCCCACCCAGGCCCTATCCCATGCACTTACTCTAGCTAGCCCCCCAACATTAAGGGGCAACTTAGCATGGCCAATCCATCTAACCCACAAATCTTTGGACTGTGGGAGGAATCCCTCTAACCTACACATTTTGGGATACTGAGGGGCACTTTAGCATGGCCAATTAACCTCACTTACACATTTTTGGACTGTGGGAAGAAACCGGACCACTCGGAGGAAACCCACACAGAACGTGCAAACTC
Organism: Carcharhinus amblyrhynchos; assembly: GCF_965287045.1. Lineage (NCBI taxonomy): Eukaryota > Metazoa > Chordata > Chondrichthyes > Carcharhiniformes > Carcharhinidae > Carcharhinus > Carcharhinus amblyrhynchos. Next base: position 5,727,230 of record NC_137333.1, on the reverse strand, counting down.
CACACAGTCACCCAAGTCCGGAATCGAACCCAGGCCCTTGGCATTGCGAGGCCGCAGTGCGAACCACTGTGCTGCAAAACTAGGAAATGCTGAATACATGCTGTATATTTATTCAGACTCTTTTAAATTTCAGGCTGTTGCAATGCTTTAGAATTTCAACAAAATCCTGATCTTCAGACTGGCACATGGTCTATCCCCTCGGTGCTAGTTCTGCACAATGAGAGAAATTTCTGGGACAATTGTGGCAGTTGGCAGCTGTCCAATTCTCCCCCAGAGATCCATTACAGTCAATTTCTGGAATATAATCAGCTTTGAACGGAAACAGCTGAGTGACCATGCAATTTACGCAACTGCGAGTGAAAATATCTTCAAATTACACTGCCAGAAAATGTATTTCCTTTATTTTTACTGAACGACAAATCCAAAATACAGTTCGCCAAAGCCCTTTAACTAGGTTGCTAACGACAAGGTTACCCAGAATCACATCTTATTTCTGTGATGCTGTGTATTCACAGGAAACGTAGATAATCAACAGAGGCATAAAGCAGCTGAGATGTTAAGCATCACCACAAGACTTGATTCCCATCCCGGCAGATGGTCTTTTGTGGTGATAACCTGTGATTTTCCAGTGATTACAAAATCAGGGAGTCAGCAGTGACTTTCTTCCACGTTTGAGTGAGTGAGGATGACTATCGGGGCTGGGTCTCTCGCTGAGCGCAAGAATTGTAAACCTGGGGGAGGCAGTCAGTGGGTGAAACAACCGAACGTGTCTCATTTTCTTTCACCTGGTGGGCTTGCCAAACCTCAGCCTTGTAAATGGAGCGGCCGCCTTCTGCACTGCCTGCAGCAAGCAAGTACTCTCAGTTCGCTCAGAACATTTTTTTTTATTGGTACCTCTCAGCTCTTTATTTCTAATCAATTCAAATTAAGTCCAATCATGGCCTCCGCATGGGGGGAACGAACCAGATCCAAGCTGGCAAGACTAGAAGTTGCAGCCCATCAAACAAGGTCTAAGCTGACAGGATGAGGCATTGGACGGCATGCTGGCACAACGGTTAGCACTGCTGTTTCACAGCACCAGATTCAATTCCCGGCTTCGGTCACTGTCTGTACGGAGTCTACACATTCTACCCATGTCTGCGTGGGTTCCCTCCAAGCTCCGACACAGGGAGAACAGACAAACTCCACACGCTCAGTGAACCAAAGCTGGGAATCGAACCCAGGTACTCTGAGGTAGCAGTGCTAACCGTTGTGCCACCGTGTTGCCCCAGTTGGCTAGGATGTTCCCTACTTTTCTTCAAATTAATATAACGGGGTCTCTTACATCCGTCCATCAGTTGATGGCACAGCTTAACATCTCGTCCATAAAGACAGCACCTCAAGCAGTGCACAGCACTACAGTGCAGCGCCAGAACTTTGAATCCTGTGCTCAAATCCTGGGGCCGGATTCTCCGACATCGCTCGCAGCCAGGATTCTCCCATCCCAACGGAGATTTGGTTGAGCACCAAATTCTCAGTCCCCGCTCTCTCCGGCAGCAGCATGTAACGGCCGGAGAATTCCGGATCTGGAGTGGGATTTGAACCTGCAAGCTTCTGACACAAGAGGCAACAGTGTGTGTGCTGCCCACTGCACCACAGCTGACTGACTTGGGTGGGTCACTGGGGAAGCTTTGCCTCCCTCAATTATGACAGTCACCCTGCTGCCTCGTTGGCAGTTGAACCTCCCACCACTCTCCCCAGCGTGGTGGTGCATTGAAATCCGTAGATTGCTACAGCGTGACTTTCGGCTTTTCTCCCTTTTGTCAGTGACGAGCTCATGCTGTTTCCCCTTCACAATGCTACAGTATTCATTTAGATTGTTCTGGAACACTGCATCTGTGTGGCAGGATAAAATGTGCACTTGCTTCAGAGCTGGTCGCCTCTCATTTGCTGCAGAGTAGTTTGTTTTGTTCTGCTTCTTTGTCAAAGGCCTCACCTACATGCCTTTGCTGGTTCCTTATTTCCCGGTCTGTAAGTTTCTTTTTTTTTTCAATCTATGGTGGCATATGACTGAAAACTTGCTGTGAAATATCCCCTGAGCTGCTGTCGTTGTTGGTACATTTATTAAAACAATTTAATTCATAGTGTCATATCTATATTCAACATCAATTTTTTTCTCCTTTACGCTTTCTTTACTCCTATCTCAATTATTTTTGTACATTCAGGTAAGCTTAAACATTATGGGATAATCTCCAACAAGTACAAAGTACTCTCCTCTTTATAGCAATGACCCAAATGTAATTTTCTTTTGAAGTATTATGGCTTGATAACTGTTCGGTTGGTCAATATGATTATGTCTCCATTTTGGTCCTTAATACATAAATGGCTTTTATTTTGTATCCGTAAACGGCCTGCAATACTTTTAGGTCACAAAGAAAGGGTTATAAAGAGGCAAGTGACAGGGAGTTGGCAGCCAGCCAGTCATCAGCTGTAGCTGGTCCTAATGGACATCTTGTGGTCTTACAATGAGACACTTTGTCAACACAGAGACTCCTGCTGACTAATGATTTGGTGGGTTAGGATTTTATTTATGTCTTCAGGCCGCGTGATCACTGGCAAACCTGCTACTGGAGAGGTAAACACTGTGTAAACATACAGTGGTCTGCTTTGACTTGGGTCTTCACCACATGCTCAGGGTTAACATGTCAATCAGTCAAAGGCTGATTTGTTTTCAGCCCTTTTGCAAATGTTTGAACAATTCCTAGCTTCCGAAGAGAAATTGAGGATGCTTTGTCAGTCCCTGACTGTAATATAAGGGTCTAACATGGATAATGTGGGACTGAATACAGTACTGCCCACACCATAAGAACATAAGAACATAAGAAATAGGAGCAGGAGTAGGCCATCTGGCCCTTCGAGCCTGCCCCGCCATTCAATAAGATCATGGCTGATCTGTCGTGGCTCAGTTCCACTTTCCCGCCCTCTCCCCATAACCCTTAATCCCCTCTCTTATCAAAAACCCATCAACCCGCTTCTTAAAAATATTTAGCGGGGCAGCCTCCACCACTTCAACGGGCAGAGAATTCCAGAGATTCACCACCCTTTGAGTGAAGAAGTTCCTCCTCAACTCCGTTCTGAACTGCCCCCCCTTTATCTTGAGGCTGTGCCCCCTAGTCCTACTGTCTTTTTTGAGCGGGAAGAGTCTTTCCACCTCTATCCTATCCATCCCATTCATCATCTTATACGTCTCAATGAGATCTCCCCTCATTCTTCTAAACTCTAACGAGTACAAGCCTAGTTTATTCAGCCTCTCCTCATAGCTCAACCCCCTCAACTCCGGTATCAGCCTAGTAAACCTCCTCTGCACTCCCTCCAAGGCCAAAATATCCTTGCGCAGGTGCGGCGCCCAAAACTGCACACAGTACTCCAGCTGCGGCCTCACCAATGCCCTATACAGCTGCAGCAAGACCTCCCTACTTTTATATTCAATCCCCCTCGCTATGAAGGCATAACACTGACAGAAGCAGGAACGCAAATAGGCTATTTGGCCCTTCAACCTTGTACTGCCATTCAGGAGGATTATGTCTGATCCAACATTCCTCATGTCTACTTTCCTGCCCTTTACATCTAACCCTTGATGCCCTTACTGATCAAAAATCTATCTCAGCCTTTAATATACCCAAAGAGTCCGCCCCCTCAGCTCTCTAAGGCAAGGAATTCCAAAGACTCTCAACCCTCTGAAAGAAGTTCTTCCTCATCTCTTTCCTAAATTGGCACCCTTTATTCTGAGACTATGCTCTCTGCTGTTAGACTTTCCCATGAGGAGAAACATTCTTTCAGCATTTACCCTGTCAAGCCCCTTAAGAATCTTCTACATTTCAATGAGATCACTGCTCATTCTTCTAAATTCCAATGAGTAGAGTGGGAATCTGATTAACCTTTCCTGAAAAGACAATCCCAATCATACTGGGCATCATGCCAATCAACCTTCTCCAGACTGCCTCCAATGAAATAATACCTTTCCCTAAACAAGAGGGCTAAAACTGCTCACAATTCCCCCAATGTAGTCTCAGCAGCACCTTGTACAGTTGCAGCAAAACTTCCCTGCTCTTGTACTCCAACTCCCTTGAAACAAGGGCCAACAGTCTGTTAGCCTCCCTGATGACCTGCTGCACCCATGTGGTAGCTTTCTGTGTTTCGTGCACAAGTACCCTCAAGTGTTGCAGCTTGCTGCAGCTTTTCACCATTTAAATATTGTAAGCTTTTTTTATTCAATCATGGTACATTGTCATCGCTAGTTGGCCAGCATTTATTGCCCATCCCTAATTGCCCGAGGGCAATTGAGAGTCAACCACATGGAGGATAGACTGGGTAAAGATGGCAGATTTCCTTCCCTAAAGGACATTAGTCAACCAGATGGGTTTTTCCAACAACCGGCAATGGTTTCATGGCCATCATTAGATTCTTAACTCCAGTTTTTTTTTATGGAGTTCACATTCCACCATCTGCCATGGTGGGATTCGAACCCAGGTACCCCAGAACATTAGCTGAGTTTCTGGATTAATAGTCCAGCGATAATATCACTAGGCCAGCGCCTCCCCTTTAAACTTGCACGTTTATTGTCTTCTTTGTGTAGTAAAATATCCCAAAACATTTTGGACAGTGAATCACATGAAGAGATGTTAGGGCAGGTGATCAAAAGCTTGGTCAAGGTGGTGTGAAAGGAGTATGACTAGGATGGAGGGGTTTAGTGAGGGAATTCCAGGGCTTTGGGCCAAGGCAGCTGAAGACAGGCTATCAATGGAGTAAATTCCATATGGTTCTGACAAAATACCAAAATTCTGATAAAGATCAGAATTTTCCGGTCTCACGCACCCTGCTACTGTTGCCAGCGAGAATGGAGAATTTGGCGCTCAAGCCAGATCTCCATTCACAGTAGCGGGACTGGAGAATCCCAGCCGTGGACAAGGTCAGAGAATTCTGGCCATATAGTAGTTGATTGGATCAGCTGAAAAGGAATTTTACAATTAAAGTTTCTTAAATCATAGGATTTGTCTTCATTCCCAATTGAGAACTCATCTTTCATGGTGCTTGACTGAGAGTTTAGAACTTCCCTGCGGCATTGTATGAGGCTCTTCTATTTCACCTCAAGATGTGCCTTCATCTGAATCTCAATGCATCCTCTTTTCTACATAACATCGACATGATATTTCTGCTCCTTACTTTTGTGTGTCCCTTGGCTTCTTGTGGTCAATTATTATAATTATAAATTCACAGTAGTTTTGCACTGTGCTGGGAAACTTGAATTATGATGTGGGTATGCCGGCAAGACTAGTTTTACTTGGTAATGGCCAACAGAGAGTTGAGATACATTCGCAGCAAGGTGCCAGGCATAAAAGAACAGTGCTGCAATGAGCTATGTGATCCAATCCACAAACCTCTGCTGAACCTGTTTTTGTGGTGGGCAGCATGGTGGCACAGTGGTTCGCACTGCTGCCTCACAGTGCCAGGGATCTGTGTTCAGTTCTGGCCTTGGGTCACTATTTGGGGACAGTTCTCCCAGCCCTCTGCGCTGCGCTGTCTTGGTGCCTGTTAAAAGGTCTCAAGTGGAAGCCACTGAGCAGGCACCCCACTGGGCACCACAACCTCCGCGAATCTCCGGGCACCGTATTTCCAGCGGTGTCAGCTCTGTGTCAAATATTGATGCGGACGGAGCTCAATAAGTTACTATAATTATAATTTTAATACAATTTAAATAGCCTTAGTGGACCCGGAACTGAAGTCTCCAGGCCCACTAGCATCTCCCCCCACAAGGAGTGGTTCACAATAACTCCCCACTTACGAGGAGCTGGCAGCCCGAGCCCACTGACGTAAAGGGGTTCAATTGAGGTTCCCCAGGAGGACTGAAGGTGATTTGGGGAGCACCCTGGGCATTGCCACCTTGGCAGTGCCAGCCTGGCTCCCTGGCACTGCCCATGGAGAATGCCCAAGACCAGGAGGCACCTTGGCACTGCCCACCAGGCATTAGGCGGTGCTATGGTGGGTCAAGGCCTGAGAGGGTAGAGTCTCTGTGGGATCAATCGATGGGGCTGGGGGTCACGCTGCCATTCTGCACTTGATGGTGACCAGAGGGAGGAAGACCAGCGATTGGGGCTGGCCTTCGTGGAGCGGAAGCTGGGGGGGGGGGGTGGGGAGTTGGCCTGCTGTGGGATTTGGGGGTGTGGTGGGGGGGTGAGCCTGTTGAGACTGGGGGTTGGTTGGCCTGCTAGGGGTGCCAGGGCTGAAGACGGGGGAAGGGGTGTCGGGACTGGGGGGTGTCAGGACTGTGCATGGGGAAGGGTTGGGACTGGGGGTGAGGGGGGAATGGGACATCAGGACTGATGGTAGGGGGGGAGATCAAGGCCTGCTGGAGGTGGGCAAGGGTGAATCAATGCTGGCCTGGACACTTGCAGCGTGCCAGCGATTGGGTTTGGGGGGGGTTTTCAGAGGGGCAGCACTGCAGGGATGTGGGGCTGGCCAGCAATCGGATTTGGGGAGTTGGGGGGGATGTGGGGGGGGCGGTTGGAGGGGCAGCCATGCAGGGTCGTGGGGCTGGCCAGCGATCAGGCCCGAGAGTTTGAGGATTGGGAGTGACATCAGTGCTGGTGGGTGAGAATGGAAAATCAGGAGTGGGGATAGGACAGGAGAGTCGGGGATCTGGTCCTGAGTGAGATGATTGAGGAAGGAACGTGGGAGGGTTGATGGGTGTCTTGAGGGCAGTGATGATTTGGGTTGGCGGATGGAGGGATGGGTGAATAGACCGGAACTGACTGAGTTGCAGGATAGAGAAGTGCCCGTTTGCCCTTCCGGGTCAAAAGGGATTCCATATCGGAGGCTATTTGTTTTATTTTCCCAAGCATGGTATATTTACAGTTGGACACTCCCCATCCTTACCACGCACGAGTTATTGGGGGATGAAGCCCAGGCAAGACCCCCTGAATGCAAAGATTAAAATTGCAAAGTTGGGCCAATGGTTTTGTTAAATCGGTTCTCACTCCCTTATCGCTACTGCAGACTGCTCCCACATCTCTACGATTAGAGGGGACGGGGGAGGGCCATTGAGGGTGGGGTTTAAAATCCCCTCCCACACACATCGCCATTTCCCTCCGTATCATCCATTGGGCAAACTGTGTTTGTAAAATGTGTTACAAAAAAAAAATCTTTTCAATTAAACTTGTTAATTGAGAGGTGATAAAGCTCCCTCAATTTTCTAACTTTTTCGTTGATCCTGTTGATTACTTAAGTGTTTAAAAAATGTAAGTGATTACGGAATTACTGCGGTAAATGTGCAATTAATTTTATATGACAGTTTGTGGGCTGCTTCTGCCCAGCCTAGATCACTTAATGACAGTCTTGGTGTTCCTTTATGTTAAAAGTACTCCTAAATATCATTTAAATAATTGTTCAATTGACTGGATGGATTTTTATTTGTGCCTGCAACAGAGTGGAGGAAAAAAAACTTTTTTTATCACTTAGTAAGTTGTTGCATCAGAACATAAAGTCTCCTGCCCCGTGCGCCCAGGCTGAAATCGCATTCACAGAATCCTACAGTGCAAAAGGAAGCCATTCGGCCCATCAAATCTGCACTGACTACCCAGGCCCTCTCCTCAAAACCCCATGCATTTACCCTAGCTGGCCCCCCCCCCCCCGACACTAAGGGGCAATTTAGCATGGCCAATGCACCTAACTCGCACATCTCTGGACTGTGGGAAGAATCTAGAGCACCCAGAGTAAACCCACACGCAGACATGGGGAGAACGTGCAAAGTTCACACAGACAGTGACCCAAGCTGGGAATCGAACCCGGGTCCCTGGCGCTGCGAGGTAGCAGTGCTAGCCACTGTACCACCTGCCGTCCAGCTGTGGCCAGAGAATCACGGAAGAGGGACCCAGTACGATTTGTGCAGGGGAGGACCGCTTCTGGGTCCCAGCGAGGGTGTGAACCACAATAGAATATTTAAGTATGCATTCCCGGATTTTAGCTGGATTCCCCCGGCTCCCGGTATTCACCCACCCACCAACGCATCGTGAAGCCGGCGGGAATCACTCACTACTGGTCTCCACTAATGGCCACATCGGCGGGGCTCGGAGGCGATTGGAGTCCCCGGGTCTTCAGGGACTTGGCTGGACTGTGTCCGGGCTCTTCCCTCGATATCCTGGCCCTGCCCGGTTCGTACTGGCAGGATGTCTGGGGGACGCTGCCTGGAGGGGTGGGGACTGAATGTGGGGGGCGGGGGGGGGGCGCATAAGGGGCTGCCTGAAATTGGGGGGCGTCTGAAAGAAGGATGCCTGAGAAGGAAGGGGGGAGGGAGCGGGGGAAAGAATTGGGGGGCCCCATAGCAGGGGTTTCACACACTTGGGGAGGGGGCAGCAGCTGGTTGCGGTGATTATAGGGGGGAGGGTGATGCCAGTGAGTGAGGGAAGGGTGTCTTTTTTTTGGCAAGTAGGAGGATAGGGAGGTCTGTAGTCTTGTCTGGAGATCAGGGGTAGAAATTCCTTTGACAGCGAAGGGACCAGAAGATTCCACCACCAGTGAATGATGCGCCACCTTCTGCTGCCAAGAAACACATAGCAGGGAGGCCATCTAATCCAACCTAAAGTGTTGGTTAGTGGGCAAACCCATTTTCAGCTGCATTCATAAGATTGCTCCAAACTACCACTTTTAAATATGTCAAGGAATATATTTTTAATGCAAGCAGAATTTCCATTCTAAAGCGATGTCCGATTGTATTGGTTCACGGATGCAAATCAACTTGAGTGGAAAGTGGAACCGTGGAATTAATCTGTTAGACCAGTGCAATTTGGTTCCCAGATGCTCATTGCATCCAACGTGTAAACTCTACTCAGGTATCCATGGTGTTTAGCTGTTATCTCTGGGTAATTTGTTGCCAGTTATACCCAATCATCTGCATCGTAGCCAGGAACAGACAGCGTCACATTTTATGGTCCAAAATACCCAGAGCTGAGTGAGCAAAGATCAATTTTTAATAACACAAATGTCAATGAGAAAGCCTAGACCTATGTTGCTGCTTTAGCCTCGTCACCATAGTGCTCTGTCAGCCAAGTAGATGATAACTGGAGGGGTTGAACCACTGAAAGCATAATTATTTCTTTCAGAAGTACAGAAGTTAAAAGAAAATGCATTTGGCCGTGAGGTAAGTATATATCATCGGCCACAATTACCTATGGTCTTAGCCTTTCCTTGAAGCAAACCTATGAATTTTCTTCAGCAACAGTGGATCAAATCTCAATTAGTTCCATGTCTGGTCGACTGCCTACCAACATGGAGTGACTTCACCAAGAAACATTAAGAGTTGAATCAGAGTTTCTATTAACAGAGGATAAAAGCAGACAATGTTTTCTTTCTGTCTTCTTTGATATGATTTTATTTATTATTGTTACATATATTCGGGATAAGTGAAAGGTATTGTTCTTGTGTGTTATACAGACAGAGTATACCATAAGACGTAGGAGTAGAATTAGACTGACCCATTGTGTCTGCCCTGCCATTCAATCATGGCTGATATTTTTCTCATCCCCATTCTCCTGCCTTTTCCCCGTAACTCCTGATCCCCTTATTAATCAAGAGCCTAACTATCTCTGATCCCCTTATTAATCCTCCATCTATACTGTTGATCGGGAAGGAAAGGGGACAGTACAAAATGTAGTGTTGCAGTCATAGCTCGCGTGCAAAGAAAGATCAACTTAATATATGGTAGATCCATTCAAAAGTCTGATGGCAGCAGGGAAGAAGCTGTTTCTTACTGGGTTTGTACGCATCCTCAGACTTTGGTATCTTTTTCCCAATGGAAGGAGGTGAAAGAGGATGTCCGGAGTGTATGGGGCCCTTGATTATGCTGGCTGTTTTGCCGAGGCAGCGGGAAGTGTAGACAGAGTCAATGGATGGGAGGCTGGTTTGCGTGATAGAATTGCTGAATAATTGTTCAATCAAAAGCTATGGTGAAAAATATCATATAAGTGTGCAGTACAGAAGGAGGCCATTTGGTCCATCGTAGCTGTGCTGGTTCTTTGAAAGCATTAAGCAATTATGCTCACTCTCCAACTCTTTGTCACAATGAATCCCCTTTGTAAGTATCCAATTTCATTTTGAGATTTCCTATTGAATCTACTTCCACTACCTTTTCAGGCAGTGCACTCCAGATTATAACATGTAGAAAATTCTCGGCCAGAATCTTACCACGAATCACGCCAGCAATATTTTCCCATCCTGCCTCAGCGAATGGAGATTTGGCTGGCTGCCAACTTCTCCAACCTCACTGCAGCGGGAACCTGGCGTGAATGGCAGGTAAGTTCACACCCCTTATCTTTCCCCTCTGCCTCTTTTGCCAGTTATCTTAAATTTGCTTCCTTTCAGTGTGAACCTGTCCACCAGTGGAAACAGATTGTCCTTCTTTGGTCTATCAGAAAATGCTCCCAATTTTACACACCTCACTCAAATTCTCCCCCTAGCCTTTTCTACTGTGAGAAGAACAACCCCAACTTCTCCAGTCTGCGCACCCAGTTGAACTCCCTCATCCCCCATGAACCCAGTCAAGGGTGGCATGATGGCACAGTGGTTAGCACTGCTGCCTCGCAGTGCCAGGAACCTGGGTTCAGTTCCTGGCTTGAGTCATTGTCTGTGTGGAGTCTGTACATTCTCCCCGTGTCTGCGTGGGTTTCCTCCGGGTGCTCCGCTTTCCTCCCACGGTCCAAAAGATGTGCAGGTTAAGTCCGGTGGCCATACTAAATTCTCCCTCAGTATACCCAGACTGTAGCGAGTAGGGGATTTTCACAGGAAGTTCATTGCAGTGTTAATATTAGCCTACTTTAAACCTAAATGAGAAAATAAACCTTCTGTGCACTCTCATTAAGGCCTTGGCATTTTGATGTGTCGCAGTTTTGTACATGAGTCATTTTTGCATTTTTGACTGGGCTCTCTGTGTGTGTTATAAAATCGTGGAACCCCTACAGTGCAGAAGGAGGCCATTTGGCCCATCGAGCCTGCGCCGACAATAATCCCGCCCAGGTCCCATCTCTGTAAACCCACATATTTACCCTCCTAATCCCCCTTGACCAAAGGGGCAATTTAGCACGGCCTATCCACCTCACCTGCATATCGTTGGGAGGAAACTGGAGGAAACCCACGCAGACATGAGGAGAACATGCAAACTCCACGCAGACAGTGACCCGAGGCAGGAATCAAACGTGAGTCCCTGGCACTGGTGAGGGAGCAATGCTAACCACTGTGCGCATCCCACCGTCCCCCCCCCAATCCCCCCGCCCCCACTTCCCCATGTTGCTGCCTACTTCTTTCTTGCATGAACCCAGCTTTGAACAGTGACCGAGCAGCGCGACATCAGTGGAGATTTGATAGAGACCCATTTGTCAGCCATATTAGGGAAAACCAAAACCTGGGAGAATTTCTTGGGACTGCATTGTGAGCAAGCAGTAAAGGGCGACCCATAATGAAAGCCTGGGGCTGCAAAAGTTGTTGTCTTCTGGAGCTGTCAGACACTTTAAATTAATATTTTGTTAATAAAATCACAGCAGGGACCTGGAGCCTGGCATGGTGCTGAGATTTCCCGACACTAAACATCTAAATTGGGAAAGCAAATATAAAACTGAATGAGAGTGATACGTTATTAAAAAAAAATGACTCCACTGACACCTGCAGTGAACAAATCAAATTTATTTATTTAAGAAAAAAATAATTTGCTGGTGATAAACTTAGTGATGAAGTGAGTGCTTCATTGCTGTGGCAATAGTTAGCTTTGCAGGTCATAGAATCCTACAGTGCAGAAGGAGGCCATTCAGTCCATCGAGTCTGCACCAGCCACAAACCTGCCCACCCCCTATCCCCATAAGCCCATGTATTTACCCTAGCTAGTCCCCCTGACACTAAGGGGCAACTTTAGCATGGCTAATCCACCTAACCCGCACATCTTTGGACTGTAGGAGGAAGCTGGAGCACCCAAAGGAAACCCACCCAGACACGGGGAGAATGTGCAAACTTTGCCCAGAAATTGACCCAAGCTGGAAATCAAACTTGGGTACCTGGCGCTGTGAGGCAATAGTGCTAACTACTGTGCCACCATGCCACCCATTGATAATGCAAATGAGAATCAAGCTGATAATAAGAAGCGCAGAGTTTTTAAAAAAAATTCATTCATGGGACTAGGATGTCACTGGCTGACCAGCATATATTGCCCATCTCTAGTTGGCTAAGGGAAGTTGAGAGTCAACCATATTGCTATGGCTCTGGAGTCGCATGTAGGCCAGACCAAGCAAAGAATATTAGTAAACCAGATGGGTTTTTCCAACAATCGACAATGGTTTCATGGACGTCAGTAGACTCTTAATTTTAGATTGTTTTTATTGAATTCAAATTCTACCATTTGCCGTGGTGGGATTTGAACATAGGTACCCAGAACATTAGCTGAATCTCTGGATTGATGATCCAGCGATCATACTACTGGGCCATCACCACCCCTATGGGCTGTGAAGCAGGTAATGGGAGACAAAGAGAAAGTATGAGTAGAGACTGGCAGCTAACATGAAAGGCAGTCCACGAGGTATTTATAGGATTGTGAATAGTAAAGGGTAACAGCAGGAAGAGTGGGGCTGATTGTGGATCTTTAATTGGGCTAATGGTGTTGGGACCCGGCTCTAAGTCAGGCCTGGAGGCAACCAATCAGAGGGCCACATCTTGGGAAATTGCTGAGCTTGTCTTGCTGCTGACAAGTGCAAGGTCAGGATCCCCTGGTGCTGATGTTGGGGTCTCAAAGCCTGTCCTAGTCTTAGACTGTGTATACTTGACTCTTAATGACTTTCTGAAATGGTTTAGCAAGACGTTCAGTTATATTCAAGAAGATGGCACACTCAAGGTAGGGTAAACAGAAATGGCAAAGACGCGTTGGCCTTGCCAGTGATACCCACATCCCATGATTGCTGGAACACTTGCCCAACTAACGCATTATGACACACAAGTATTAGTTATCCTTTATTTTGCACATACAGTAAACACATCAAAGGGTGGTGGTGGGGTCGCTTAGAAATTATTTTGTTTGTATCTTTTTTTCTGTTTTTTGTTTCACAGTTGCAGTGCGGGTCGGAAACAGAGCAAAACTAGTGCAGAAGTTTTGCAAAGATAATACTGTATTCATTAGAAGGTTTAGCGTGTTTAATGAGGAATTGCTGATGGAGTTGTTATCCGGTTTAAACTGCACAGCTGGCTGATCAGCACCGTACTCTGTTCTGATAACCTCAAGAATTAGTTTGCTAATTGCGTGGTTGGCGCAGTGAAGCAAAGTGTTTATCAAGGCCATCAGAGTCGGGTTGGATTGAAAGGCAGGACTGCAGCAGCTCCTATGGTACGTTGCTAAATTTAAGATGGCAAGGTCCTTTTTAATAGGCCCCACCAGGGACATAAACTCCCAGGAAGGGGAATAATTCTCAGTTCAGTATCTCAGCTGGACAACAGTTCAAAGACAATTTTGAATTGAAGTATTGCGTGTATCACTTATTGAAAAAAAGATTCAGGGCAGGATTGTCCAGCCACACTCGCCCCAAGACTGGAAAATCCTGCCTGAGGTCAACAGAGGTCCGTGTCCCACCCACTACCATTCCCGTGGCAGGCGAGACAGGAAAGTTCTGTCCTACATCCTAATGTATTTCCATTGCTCTTGGAGATTTAAGCCAGAATTCTCTGGCTCATCTCCCAGCGGCATCTTCCGGTTCTGCCCCCAACGGTGCGTCCTCACCATGGATCTGCCAGGGCCATGGGTTGTAGTCAATGGGAGATCTCATTGATAGTGGTGGGATCAGAAGATTTCACTGCCAATGAATGGCATGCCAACTCCTGCCACGACAAACACGCTGCAGGGAGGCCAGAGAATTTTGCTCTCCCCCCAACTCCCTCAGTGAGAATTAATCCTGTTCTACTTGCCTCTGGGCCCAATTAGCTCCAATTATGAGCCTGTCACAGGGATGTTGTTGGTATCATCGATAGATTTAGAAATGTTGGGTGGGATTTTCCAGCCCTTCCCACTGGCAGAAACTACCAGTCCTGATTCATAAGAACATAAGAACCTAAGAAATAGGAGCAGGAGTAGGCCATCTAGCCCCTCGAGCCTGCCCCGCCATTCAGTAAGATCATGGCTGATCTGTCGTGGCTCAGTTCCACATTCCCGCCCTCTCCCCATAACCCTTAATCCCCTCTCTTATCAAAAACCCATCAACCCGTGTCTTAAAAACATTTAGCGAGGCAGCCTCCACCACTTCAACGGGCAGAGAATTCCAGAGATTCACCACCCTTTGAGTGAAGAAGTTCCTCCTCAACTCCGTTCTAAACCGCCCCCCCTTTATCTTGAGGCTGTGCCCCCTAGTCCTACTGTCCTTTCTGAGTGGGAAGAGTCTCTCCACCTCTATCCTATCCATCCCATTCATCATCTTATACGTCTCAATAAGATCTCTCCTCATTCTTCTAAAGAATGATTCCCTTCACCCCGCCCCTCCACCTCCCCACACCTCCTCCCACACCCCCTCAGTGAGGTCCTCGGTGCTGATATAGGCATGCCACGCAAAATGCTGCCAACATGGGCAGCAAGATCCCACCAGCAGCCAATAGCAAGCTGCCTGTGCTACCGGAAAACACACCGTGGGGAGACCGAAAATCCGCTCCAATCCTTCTTTTTAAACGACTGCTTAAGAAAATCATGTAGTTGAAATGAAAATATTGGGATTTATGCAGGGCATTCATGACCTCAAAGGCATCGCAAAGAATTTCACAGGCATCAAAGTAGTTTTGAAATGTAGCCCCCCATCCCCATTGTAAAATAGGCAATGTGACGATCAGTCTGTGCACAGCAGGATCCCACAAGGGGGCGATGGGATATTGACCAGGAAGTCTGCTTTTTTCTGACATTTGTTGAGGGCTAAATAACGGCTAAGACATAAGGGAGAACTCCCTGCATTTCCTCAAGATAGCGCAACGCGCATCATCATCATCCTCTCACTGTGATTGGCATCAATTTAAGGGAGAAAATGGGATTGGGGAAATTCAGGGCCATTGGCTATGTAGTTGTAATATTGTGGCAGCAGCATTCGAAAGAAAGCAAAATGATTGTACAATTTTACAGCAAAAGCCTTACAGAAGAGGCTTGCATTGTTCAGTGTTAAAAAGCAACACTTCCCTCACGACCCTGACTAAATTGTAGTCCTTTGGAGCAGAAAGTCCCATGGCTAGTTAGCATCAGCCACATTGGCAGCCGAGAAGGCAGAGAAACATGACTGAACCTTAACTTCCTCTCTGTGCTCTTCTGTGAAGCTGCTGCAGAAAACATTCTCCTTTCGGAGAAGAATTAACTGCACTAACTTACCCACGCCAGCGTGAGATACAGTGCCCACCACTGCTATTACTAAATCAGTCAATGTAGACACTTCTCTATCACTAAATTATTAGGGAAACCAGCGCTCATTAGCTGAACCCGCAATGAATAAATAAACAGGAAAAAGTTTCTCTCAAGTTCCTGTCGTGAAACCCGCAATAGTGCATGGTTATACAGGCTCTGACAATCAGAGCTGGTGTTTCATCCAACTTAATGAATAAGAAGCCTCACAACACCAGGTTAAAGACCAACCGGTTCATTTGGAATCACGACCGTTTAGAGCACTGCTCCTTCATCAGGTGAATGGAGGTTAGTTCACAAACATGGCATATATAGGCAAAGACAAAATTGCAAGATAATTACAGATTGGACTCCTTTCGGAATCTTGTCTGCTTTCTTGAATCTTTGTCGAAACTTGGTGTCTGTGTCGATATGCGCGATCTTCTTGGAGATCCTCTCCATTTTGTCAGTGGTGTGTTTTGCCTGTTTGTTTATGAAGATCACCATAATAAAACAAGATTCCAAGATTACTGTGTAATTCCTAATAATGAACACAACAACTGGCAGTTATTGTAGAATCATACTGTGCAAAAGAGGCCCTTCAGCCCATCAAGTCTGCGAGAAACACCTGAGCTCCCACCCAATGCTATTTCTCAGCACATGGCTCATAGCCTTGAATGTTATGATGTCCAAGTGTTCGTCCAACTACCTTTTAAAGACGGGTATTTCCAGCCTCGCTTGAAATCCTACCCCATGTATCAGGTGCCATTTTTCTTCCAGATGGCATTGCCCATGGGTTTTGAAGGTGTTTTCTGTGGAACTTTGGTGAGTTCTTGCAGTGCATCTTGCACATAGTACACACTGCTGCCACTGTGTATTGTGGTGGAGGGATGAATATTTGTGGGTGGGGTGCCAACTAAGTAGGTTGCTTTTACCGGGATGATGTCCAGCTTCTTGAGTTTTAATACTCTTCCAGAAAAGGGAAGAGTATTCCATCACATTCCTGACTGGTACCTTGTAGAGGCTTTGGGCATGATACAAGGGGTAGGTTTAAGGGAGTAACTGAAAGGATGAGAGAGACATCATGAGGTGCTGTGGTTTAGCGAGGAGATTCCAGAGCTTTATGGTTTTGGCAGTTGATGGCATACCTGCTCGTGGTGGAGTGATTATAACTGGGGATGCTCCAAAAGTCAGAACTGGGGGACTTCCTGGAAACTAAGAAGACAGATATTTATTCATTCATGGGAGATGGGCATCACTGGCTGGCCAGCATTTATTGCCCATCTCTAATTGCCTGAGGCAGTTGAGAGTCAACCACATTGCTGTGGATCTGGAGTCATATTTTGGCCAGACCAGGTAAAGACAGATTTCTCTATCTAAAGGACATTAGTGAACCAGATGGGTTTTTTACAACAATTGACAATAGTTTCATGGTCATCAATAGCTTCTTAATTCTAAATAAATTTTATTGAATTCAAATTCCACCACCTGCCAGGTCTGCAGATCATTAGCTAGGTTTCTGGATTAATAGTCTAGCGAGGATACTGCAAGAGCATTGCCACCCACTCTGCAGGGGCAAAGGAGATTACAGTCATAGGGAGCAGCAAGGCCACAGAAATATTTGAACAAGAAAGAATGTTAAAATCAATGCATTACCAGAAAGGGAATCAATATAAATCAATGAACACAGAGACCAACAGGTCTTGGTGCTGGTCAATAAACCAGGCAACTCCAAGCATCCCAAAGTAGACCTTTCTTTAATTCCCTCACTGCATGAGACCAAGTCCAGCTAAGATGTTGTTCTAATCGTTACAGCTCAGTATCGCAGGACATAGTACTGTTTTATGTTTATTTATTACATAATCACAAGTAGGCTTACATTAACACTGCAGTGAAGTTACTGTGAAAATCCCCTAGTCGCCACACTCCGGCATCTGTTCGGGTACACTGAGGGAGAATTTAGCCTGGCCAATACGCCTAACTAACACATCTTTGGGACTGTGGGAGGAAACTGGAGCAGTCGGAGGAAACCCACGCAGACACAGGGAGAACACGCAGACTTCCCAAAAGCTATACACTCAGTTCTGAATTATATAACTGAAACCTTTGCAAGAAGAAAGGAAACCCAACACAGCTATGGGGAGTGACCTCTTGCTTCCCATATTTTTAACGGACAAACAAAAGTCTTGGATCACCAACAATAAAAAACAATCATTTTGTTTTCAGACAATGCAAATACTTTCAAAGTGAACCCCACTGACATTCTGCCTTCATTCATCCTGTCTATCAGTGGATCAGCCTGGCATTTTCTCAGGAAATTCCCTAGCTATAAATGTTACTAAGGAGACAAGTGGAAAGAATCTAGATAATCTCATACATTTCCCAGTTGGCACCCATCCAGCTCACCAGAGTGACTTTGAATTTCGTAATTAACTGGGCGACCCACAAACAGCTTGAGGACTGAAATTATGAGGTTTGGAAATGTCATGCTGGTAAATTCAGCGAGGAGGCAAGAGAATGAGCTCTGAGGTTGGAACTGAAGTGGGGCGGAGACAAGTCTTGCATGAGTCAGAACCAAGTTTATGTTGTGGTGGGTTCCTCGGCATAAAGTTAAAAATTGCACGGTTCACTTGCCTTGATAGCTCCATCTCGTAGAGGCCACAAAGCCTCCGCCTTTTTATCGAGGACCAGTTGTAAGGGCTTTTGCTGATCTACAAGCAACATCACCGTGTAGAAGGACCAGTGACTGGTGCGAACATAAAGTTTTAAAGTTTATTTGAGGGAGAATTTAGTATGGCTAATTCACCTAAGTTGCTCATCTTTGGTCAGTGGTGGGGGGGGATGCCAGGGCCGCCCAGAGGAAACCCACACGGGGAGAACGATGGGGAGAAAATGCAGACGCCACACAGACGGTGACCCAAGCCTGGCTCCCTGGTGCTGGGTCACAGAGAGTTGGAGACGATCCCAACAGACACTGGGGGGGGTACATCCTGCCAGTCCGTCGCAGGACTCGCATACACACACACTGAGGGACAACTTACTATGGCCAATCCACTTTGGACTGTGGGAGAAAATCCACACAGAAACGGGAAGAACATGCAAGCCCTACACAGGTCCGATATAGGAATGCATTCGCCAAATTTTGACAGTTTGCAATGCACTGCCCAAGAGTGTGGTGGGGGCTGGATCATTCGAGACATTTTAGAGGGAATTGGAACATTACCAGAAAAGGAATAATGCTTTGGGTTACAGGGAGAAGTTGGGGGATGGCATTAGGTGAATTGCTACTTCAGACAGGCCGAATGGCCTCTTCCTATGCTGTAACCTTTCAGCAATTCTATGCGAAGGGAGAAGGGGAGGTTTAGGAAGGGAATTGGAGAGAATTAGAATGTAGCCTCAGACTGACCAAGCTCACCTAATCTTTTGCTCTCCGAGATCGAGAGTTCCCTGATACTTGCACAATTCAGTTTTACAGGCACTTACAAGGTAAGGAACTCAATTAGACCGGGGAAGGTACTTAGACGTCTGCTTTTTTTTGTCCGTTTCACCCACAAACCCTCTTAGCAGTTCACCTGAACACGTCCTCC
The DNA here is from genome assembly GCF_965287045.1 of Carcharhinus amblyrhynchos. NCBI lineage: Eukaryota > Metazoa > Chordata > Chondrichthyes > Carcharhiniformes > Carcharhinidae > Carcharhinus > Carcharhinus amblyrhynchos. Next base: position 5,708,240 of record NC_137333.1, on the reverse strand, counting down.
TGAACTGCAAACAGAGAACAGGGAATTATAAGAAGCAGGAGCCTATAATCAACAGGAAAAAAAAATCAACAGGAAAAAAATCACTGTTTCTGAACAGACGTATGCAGCTGAACAATTACTGGAACCCAACAAAAGGACATTATTACTTTGCCTCCTGCATCTATTCAAACTGTCACAAATTACGACTTCTTTTTCTCATTCATCGCCTCATGAGTCTTGGAAATTCATGAAACGTGCTGTCCTATATTAGTCAGCCATCGCATTTGCAATGAAGATTCTGGCCATTACAGGTCTAAATTGGAAATGTTTTATTAAGAATTGACAGACATGTCAAAACACAGAGTTCCATTATGTGTACATTTACTCGCTCAGAGCCGTGATGCAACTGTCAATCAAAGATAAATCAATTTGCTGTGTATTTCACATTTATTGACCAGACTTGAACAATAAATAGATGTCCTTTCCCACTAAGTAGGTTCATGCAACCAAATGTTGTACAATTGATGGGTGGGTGAAACCGTGCTTAGCTTGTTACCGACCCCAAAGCTGCTATTTCTGACACGTAACAAGTTTCTTTTCAGCAAACTATTACTCTCCACTCACCTCCTCTCAAAAGAACAAAACAAAGAACAAAGAACAACCCAGCACGGGAAACAGGCCCTTCGGCCCAACAAGCCCACACCGCCGCATCACCCTACACCTATTCTACCCTGCGTGTCTACGAATAGAACTCCTGACTTAGCCAGATTCAGGGGAGAATAGTGTCAATTTGGTAAAACCAATCAGCCTAAGAGCACATCTTTGGGGTGTGGGAGGAAACCGGAGTGCCCGGAGGAAACCCACGCAACCACAGGGAGAATGCACAAACTCCCACAGACACAGGCCCAAATCCATGTGTCTGCACAGCCAGCAGTGCTAGTCACCGAGCTGTTGCGGCGCCCTTCTACCGGTCCAGGATCAAGCACACACACCGACACGAAGTACTAGGCCACTCCCGGAACCTCCAAGAGCAGCCCACGCACGACCCACCGTGTGCATGCCCCTCGTTTGACAACGAGGTGGACCTCCACCTGCGGAATAAAAGACAAAAACGTTAATCACAAGCCTGCCTTTCCGGTCTCTCCCGAGGTTCTAACCCTTATTTAATACCCCTACCATAACCCTCCATCCTCGTTTCACTCATGTGCCTATCTAACTGAACCTTAAACGAGTCCAACGTTCCCGCCTCCACCACCCTACTCGGTAGCGCGTTCCATACCCCCACTACTCTCTGCGTAAAGAACCTTCCTCTCATATCCAAATTATACCTCTCCCCCCTCACCCTTAAATCATGTCCTCTTGTATTCGTTACCAATCTAGGGAGCAGTCTCTCACTATTGACTCTGTCTATTCCCTTCAGTAACTTATATACCTCTCGGGAAGGGGTTCACTACTTAGAGACATATTAGTCAGCCCTGCAGTCCCCTGAGCCCTTTTCAACATAAATTGTAGCTGGCCTGTCTCCTTACCTACCTTGGTTCCCTCACCCTTCGTACCCTTGGCGAACAAAATCGAACTCCCTCCCCCCCCATCACCCCACTGCACCAACAGCATTTGGAGCAGTTCTAGATTTCAACTCCTCTTGATGTGAAAGGAGTAGCGGGGAGAGCTTCCTGGCATCACCTCTGAAAGCTACCCCCTCCTCCTCCCCCCCAAATACCACCACGGCGCTCCAACCCCAACCAGAAAAAATTATGTTTATCCACTCCATGAAGTCATCTTAGCACCCCGGGGACGATCTTACCAACCATTCACATCAGGCTCGCACTGCAGTGAAGAGAAAGAATTTGGTGGCCAGCCAAAGCTCTGTTCACTGCAGCAGAATGGGGAAAATCCCTGAAGCAGCCAGAAAATTCTGGCCCTCAAGCGGATCACTCTGTTCAAATGAATACGAACCTGTTCTAATGTGATTAATTTAACCCTGTTAGGATGGACTAGCAGTGTGTACCCGGCCTAACCCCCAGTGTCCATTGGGATCATCTCCAACTCCCAGCCCCAGGGAACTGGGCTCGATTCCCAGCTTGGGTCACTGTCCGTGCACATTCTACCCTACTCGGCATGGATTTCCTCTGGATCTTCCAGTTTCCTTCCCACAGTTCAAAAGGCGTTCTGGTTAGGCCATGCTAAATTCTCTATCAGTGCACCCGAATGTGGTGACTGGGGGATTTCCACAGTAACTTCATTGCAGTGTTAATGTAAGCCTACTGGTGGCAATAACAAATAAATCTAAACCTGATAGTCAGTTGACATTTTGTGCCAAAGTCCTGGAATGGGAGTTGAGAGTGTTACAGAATAAGCTGTGGAAATAGGAATACACAGGGAAACCCATCTGTATTTACAGCATAACCTTCCTTATCTCAAACAAACAGCTGTAATTAATTTTGAAGAAAATAAATCTTCATATTAGGCAACATCAAATAAGTTTTTAAATGCTATATTTTTCAGCTACTACGATGGAATTATTTGCAGACAAATTATTAATGGGGATGTTTATGTATATTTTATATCTCTCAGAGCTAGTTCCTAAGTGTACAGGACCTTTATTTACAGAGTTTTATAAAATGCTTTAACATGCTTCAGTTCCCAGCTTCCAGTTGTCTGCTGACATTTTCCTAAGTCAAATCTCGGGCTAACCAATCAAGCACAGTGAGCATAGATCAGCTACCTGACTCACATAATCAAACCCAGAAGCATTGATCATGAAAGATGGTAGCAGTGTCACTTACTGGACATCTGTGCAACAGATGCAAGGACTAATGCCCCAGAAATCCCACCAAGAAAATGGTGTGGAGTAGCTTAAAGCTAAAACAGAAAGTGCTGGAAAATCTTGGCATGCCTGACAGCACGACTGGACTTTTCCAACTGTTCATGCCAATGGGATTTTCCCATCCCGCTGCAGTGAACAGAAATTTGGCTTGTCACCAAAGTCTCTGTCTTAGCTGTGGCAGGAGTGTGGCGTGAACAGCCAGTAAGATCGCACCCCATCTGTGGAGAGAGAATGGAGCCAGCGTTTCGAGTTAGGGTGAAACCTTCATCAAAGCTTCAATTAACAAATCCACAAAAGATGATGCCGGTTTTATTCGTAATCATCATGAAACAATTAGATTGTTATTTCAAAAAAATCCACATGGTTCCATGTGTCTTTCTGTGAAACAAAACATTTTTTCCTTCCTGACAAGCTTAAAACGTTGACCGTCTCTGTTGATGGTTGGACTGAAAGTTTGACCTGTTCCGGTAATCAGCTGGTGGATGTGTCCACCAATGAAGTTGTTGTTTAGCGTCATTAGTGCATGGCGACCCTTCACCTGTAGGTCATCTGAAAATTATTAGCAGTGGCAGGTCCCATAGGCAAACACAGATGTAAGGTAATTGGCCACAGTGGCAGAGGAACAATGAGGGGAATTTTTATTAGGCAGTAAGTAGTTACGATCTGGAGGTCACTGCCTGAAGGCTGTTAGAAGTAGATTCAATCATAATTTTCAATAAGGAATTAGGTGGATTTTTGAAGGGGAAAAGACTTGCAGGGCCATGGAGGAGCACTGGAGTCTAATGAACAACACAATGGCACAGTGCTTAGTACTGCTGCCTCACAGTGCCGGTAACCTGGTTCGACTCTCAGCTTGGGTGACTGCCTGTGTGGAGTCTGCACTTTCTCCCCGTGTCTGCGTGGGTTTCCTCCAGGTTCTCCGGTCCCCTCCCACAGTCCAAAAAACGAGCTGTTTAGGAGGATTGGCCGTGCTAAATTCTCCCTCCGTGTACCCCAAACAGGCATCAGAATGTAACGACTAGGGGATTTTCACACTAACTGAATTACAGTGTTAACGTAAGCCTAATTGTGACACTAATAAATAAACTTCAACTTTAAAAAAGAGTGGAAACCCCTTTCAAAGAACCAGCACAAGTTGAATGGGCGGCATGGTGGCACAGTGGTTAGCACTGCTGCCTCACAGTGACAGGGACCTGGGTTCAATTCCCAGCTTGGGTGACTGTCTCTGTGGAGTCTGCAAATTCTGCCCGTGTCTGCGTGGGTTTCCTCCAGGTGCCCCGGTTTCCTCCCACATCCCAGAGATGCGTGGATTAGTTGGATTTTCCATGTAAATTGCCCCTTTGTGTCAGGGGGACTAGCTAGGGTAAAATGTATGGGGTTATAGGGTTAGGGCCTGGGTGGGATTGTGGTCAGTGCAGATTTGATGGGCCAAATGGCCTCTTTCTGCACTGTAGGATTCTATGATAATGGCCTGCTTCCCGGGGTAAGTGGTCAATAAGTCAGTGCGTTTTCTGGTTGTTAGAGGCTTGGGAGCCAGGAAAGATACTATTCACATTCAAACTTTTGGCACTTCAATCTTTTTTGAGATTGCCGTTATGGAGACGTGTGGCCAAAATCCATGGAGTAGCGTTGATGCGAGGTTGGTCTGGTGGATTGGGGGAAGATAGTCCTGGGGCAGTGATGTCACGTAGATGAGAGGTGGTGTCTTTCCATGGAGGAGTCAAGTCTGTTTGGGTGTGATTGCTTTCGCTCGCCAGAGGTGAAAAATCCTCTTCCACCTGCTCTTAAAAGGCACAGTAATCACAGAATCCCCACAGTGCAGAAGCAGCCATTCGGCCCACCAAGACTATGCTGACTCTCTGACAGAGTCTCTCACCCAGGCCCTCTACCCTGCCCCATCCCTGAAAACTTGCACATTCATCACGGCTAATCCCATCTAACCTACACATTTTGGGACACATAAGGGGCAATTTAGCATGGCCAATCCACCTAACCTGCACATCCCTGGAGTGGGGGAGGAAACCCATGCAGACACAGGGAGAATGTGCAAACTCCATATCCAAGACCAGAATCGAACCCAGGTGCCAGGCGCTGCGAGGCGGCAGTGCTAACCACTCTGCCACCGTGCTGCTGTGCTATGTGCTGCTACATAAAGAAGCCCTCACACCTGATGACCAGATTCTTACCAATGTTGCCCCAGTTTTTGTTTTATCACGGCGCTCCAGTTTCTGGTGTTCACCTGGCCCCTTCCAACCATCTCCCGACACCGACAGGTAATCTGACCCAATCGACAAAGATGCAAGGGGCCAACATTTATTGCCCAAACCTAATTGCCCTTGAACTAACAATTTTTTAAAGAGACATAAGTTTTTAAACAGCCGCATTGCTGTGGCTCTGGAGTCACATGTAGGCAGACCGGGTAAGATTCGGCAGATTTCCTTCCCAACATTAGTGAACCAGATGAGTTTTTACAACAATCGACATTCCTTTTTTAATTTAATGGTCGTTATTCAACTTTTAATTCCAGATATTTCTGTTGAATTCAAACGTTACCATCTGCCATGGTGGGATGTGAACCCAGGTCCCCAGAACATTGACAAAGAGTCACCCTGACTCGAAACATTGGCTCTATTCTCTCTCCACAGACGCTGTTTTTAAAGTTTATTTATTATTGTCACAATAGGCTTACGTTAACACTGCAGTGAAGTCGCTATAAAATCCCCGAGTCGCTACTCACCAGCATCTATTTGAGAAGACTAAGGGAGAATTTAGCACGGCCAATTTACTTAACCAGCCTTTTGGACTGTGGGAAAATATTGGAGCACCCGGAGGAAACCCACGCAGACATGGGGAGAATATGCAGACTTTGCATTGACAGTGACACAAGCCTGGAATTGAACCTGGGTCCCTGGCGCTGTGAGGCAGTAGAGCTAACCACTGTGCCACCGTGCCACTCCATCAGACCTGCTGAGGTTTTCCAGTGTTTTCCCTTTTTGCCTCAGAGCATTACCCTGTGTCCCTTCATTACTAGTCCAGTGACAATACCGTTACTCCACTGACCCCCTTCACTTTAACCATTGATACCCGGCAAGTCAGTGAGACAGTTAAGAAGAGAATACAAATACAATATAATGAAAAAAAAAGTTAAAAGAGAGAGTTTTTTTGCACTGTGGGTGGTTAGAATGTCCCTGCCCCCAAACCATTTTAGTTTATAAATACTTCAAATAATTGTTCAGATAAGAAGATTAATGAAGGATATGGGGAGGAAGTAGAAGGTTAGAGTTAAGCAGGTAACTCATACACACACACACACACACACACTGATAGATCAAATGGTCTGTCATTGTGCTGTAGCCTTCAATGATTCCATGCACACAAGCAAAAGAAATATGACCACCCAGCAATAGTCTGATATGGTTTTAGTCTAGCTAATACATGACATTGTTCCTGCTGTGTGACTGTATTCACAAAAACATCGATTTACAAGAAGGACACAAAATGGGCGTGTGATATAATACAGATAATCTCATCAAAGTCAACCTTTGAGCGGATTAACTGGAATGGTTTTAGAAGGATGCTCTGTGTCGGAGCCGACATAGGCAGGGGGGGGAAAAAAAGCAGCATCGGACTTGTGTTCCATTCTCTGGCTTCTGCGCGACATCCCAGAGAAGAAGGCATCATTATCGGGCACCCAGAAGAACATAACAAATGAATTCTTGGGTAACGGCTGCACAGGTGAAAGGTAATTAATGAATGCTGTAGCAGCATTTGATTTGACAGAAAACATGAGTGGAATTTATGTGCTTATGTTGTAACCAGGAGAGTGTTCAGAATGAGAACTACTTAGCAATGAGCTTCACTGAATGAATGAGTTTTTTTTACAAGCCCAATCAAATCAGGAGAACAGGACTGCGCTTCATTTGAAAAAGTTGTTCTCGTTCTGTTCACATCTTATTTCTTGTTAACCTTTTCAACTCAATCTTTAGAAGGTGTGATGTTAGTGTACCTTGAAGGGTTCTTTTTAATTCATTCTCACAGCCTTAGGTGATGTCGTTGTTGGGAGGAGGTGCTGTGGGGTAGGTCAGCAGACGGAGATTTCATTTTCACTTTCGGCTTGGAGCTGCAGGTTTGAGTTTTAGAAGGGGCAGCAAGCTGAAAAAAAATGTTTTCCCTCCCTCCCTGTTGTTTTGAAAATGTTGTAGGTTAGCTGAAAACAAGATCCTGTTTTCCTGAAGGGTGAAAGTTTGCTGTTGTTGGGAGTTGGCCTAAAACCTCTGATGTTGTGGGAAGCTGTTCGGATTTCAACCTGTGCTGAGGGAATCAAGACTGAGAGTTTTCAATTCTCCAACCAGAAGACTCAATTTTCAGTATCGCACGAGCATTAGTCTGTGCTGGGTTAAACCTGTTGAGAGGGTCTTTTGTCTTTGGGATTGGTTTGATTGGAACATTGCAGATATCTTGATTCAGGGTTATTGCAGGATATGTTCATTCCTCTAGAATAGGTGTGGGCACAACTGTTTCAAAGTGGAAACTTCTTCATTAAACATCCTTTATATTTAGCATTTTTCAGCAAGGACAAGAGATTAATTTTGCTGGTGAGAGATAGAAAGAGAAAGAGAGAGATCTTGCCTCTGAAGCTCATACAGCATTCAAACAGCAAATAAACAGCAACTGAACTGAATACAATAGCTGGCATTAACAATATAGCTTTTTGGTTATCTGTGCTTTTAAAGAGCTGTACACAAGCAGCCTCTAGCTGCAGAAACAATTGGCATCTGCAGCCATGAAACACTGTTGTTTACTTTATGAGAAAGCCTGATTACCTTATATTGTATTTTCAGAGAATGTAGCCAAGTTTCTAGGCTAAACCCAGAATTCCAAGTTAATGTTGTCAAATTAGCTTACGTTAACTTAAAGTGTAGCACAGTTAGTTACGTTAGGCAGAAATACCCTAAAATTAAGCCTTTTAACTGGACAAACTATACAGAGGATCCCATAGTTATACATTGGCATGATTGTAATTGATTAAAGCTCTTGCTTTTCCTACACTATACATATTAGCTGTATTCTTAAATAAACTTTGTTTGATAAAAGCTCCTCACTTGAATCATACCTGAAGTGAAACATCTCATGCTTATCTTAGTCAAATTCAAGGTACAATACTTATGATCCAGTCAGAGTCCATAGAACACTTTGGAGTTTCTCATCTGGGCCATACCAAGACAATTCAATTGGGCTCCAGTAATGACTTAAACAGGTTCCATGTAAGCTGCATTGAGTTGGGAAGGAAAAGGAATGCAGAGGGCTGACTTTCAGGCTTTAAGCAATGGAAAACTGGTAGCACAGTGGGTTATACCAGTGGTTTAATGACCCAGAGATTTGGCAGCATGGTGGGACAATGGTTAGCACTGCTGCCTCACAGGGACACGGGTTCAATTCTGCCCCCCCACCAAATAACAATCCCATAGTTACCTGGTCATCATTACTGATACTTGAGGTAGGATTATAAGGATGGCTAGTGATCAGCCAGGGGTTCTAGAGTTTCAGCATCTCACTGGGGAGGTCACCATAACTCTGAGGGGGCCTTCAAAGAGAGGCACTTGCCCCCTTCCTGCCTGAGATGGTGGAAAGTTTGATTGTCTTTTTCCCACTTTAGGCGCCTTAGTGTTGTGAAAGATGGGTCTGGCCATGTTGCCTTGGTGCTCACCATTCAGCTAATGTACGACTTCTCCCTTGTGGAGAAGTTTAAGCAGAAAAGCATAACTGCATCAGGCCGTGGTCCACCCATAACGTCCTCAAGGCCCCGATGGAGAAGGAGATTGTGGGTCCTGTTGGATGGTCCCCTGAACAGGTTGTTGACAGAAGGAAAAAACAATAAAATGGGGAAATAGGAATATTGATTTGAACTGGTCTTGTGTACGTTAAAATCTCTCTGCCTCTCTACATCTCTTATCCTTTAAGTTGTTCCTTACAACACCAACATCTTTGAACACATTTTACTTCTCCTGGCCTTATACCTCCTTACGTCAAGTTTTGTCTGATAGTGCTCTGATGAAGTCCCTTGGGACATTTCACAACATTAAATGTGCTATACAAATGCAAGCAGTTGCTGTTTCGGATGGTAAAGGCTAGAAAGATGATAAAGGCGAGATTGCTAGTTTTTTATTGTATGAAGTTGGTGTCTCTTTAAAGATTTTTGAGATTTCCTTTACAAATATCTCAAGTAAAGTTTGCATGCAGAAATTACAGTAACATTTGAAGCTTAAATATTAGAACACAGAAAATAGAACACTACAGCACAAACAGGCCCTTCGGCCCACAAGTTGCACCCATCATATCCATACTTACCAGGCCATAGAATTATTTGTAACTCCCAATCCCATTAGACCCCATATACTCATCCAGAAGTCTTTTAAAAGACCCCAGCGAGTTCACCTCTACCACCACCGACGGCAGCCGATTCCACTCACTCACCACCCTCTGAGTGAAAAACTTACCCCTAACATCTCCTCTGTACTTGCTTCCCCGCACCTTAAACCTGTGTCCTCTCGTAGTGACCATTTCAGCCCTGGAAAATAGCCTCCGAGAATCCACCTTATCTATTCCTCTCAACATTTTATAAACCTCTATCAGGTCGCCTCTCAACCTTCATCTCTTCAGGGAGAAGAGACCTAGTTCGCTCAACCTATCCTCATAAGGCATGCCTCCCAATCCGGGCAACATCCTTGTAAATCTCCTCTGCACCCTCTCAATAGCTTCCCCATCCTTCCTGTAGTGAGGCGACCAGAACTGCGCACAGTACTCCAAGTGGGGTCTGACAAGGGTCTTATAAAGTTGCAGCATTACCTCCCAACTCCTAAACTCAATCCCTCGATTAATGAAGGCCAGTACACCATACGCCTTCTTGACCACATCCTCCACCTGCGAGGCCGATTTAAGAGTCCTATGGACACGGATCCCAAGATCCTTCTGCTCCTCAACACAGCTAAGACTCCTACCCTTGATATTGTACTCCTTCATCCCATTGGTCCTGCCAAAATGGACCACTACACATTTATCCACAGCACTTCAGGTGCAGTTCATTGTGCATGGCAAGGGCATATCAAACACATGCATTAATTGTGTTCCCGAGTGTGTGTGCTGAAGTGATTAAAGCAAAGGGGATGGTGTAGAGGGCTGAAGGTTTCCCTTTACTCACAGTAAGGAGGAGATTTTCAGGCCGAGCTTACCTTAAAACTGGAAAATCCCTCCCGAGGTCAATGGACCTTGATCTCACCTGCCTGTTGCGATTCCCGTGGCGGGTGGGACGACAAAATTCCCACCCCCCACCCCAAGTTTCAGCTGTGGCTCAGGTGGGTAACACTCTGATTCGGGAGGTTGATGCTTTATGTCCTGCTCGAGAGTGGAGCACCAGAATCACGGGTGATATTCCAGTGCAGAGGGAGTGCTGCGCTATCAGAGATTGTGAAAATACTGCATATTTATTAAAATTAGAACAATCAAAATTCTCTAATTGCCAAATCGCTTGCCCTACTGACCTTAGGTTTTCTAGAGAGAGGGCAGATAGGGGACAGAAATCTGTTCAGAGACATGATGGAGTAATGTCAGCGACTCCTTTATTATAAAGTCTCCCCAGAGACTACTCCCATACCTGGCCAACTGATGGAATGGGAGTTTGGTAGCAGGAGATCACAACCAGGAATGTGTCAGAAAGATTTATTCATTCAAATTCTATTTCTATACACAATTGTTATCAATATTATAGTGGCAGTGCTTGGAGTTGATCTCATGTGCCAAGAAAGAGAGTTTTGCATTTGTATAGTATCTTTCAAAACCTCAGTGATTCACAGGTGGCACAGTGGTTAGCACTGCTGCCTCACAGAGCCAGGGACTTGGGGTTAATTCTGGCCTCGGGTGACTGTGTGGAGTTTGCACATTCTCGCCGTGTCCACGTGGGTTTCCTCCAAGTGCTCCACTTTCCTCCTACACTCCAAATATGTGCATGTAGATGGACTGGCCATGCCCTTAGTGTCCAAAGATGTGCAGATTAGGTGGATTGGCCACGTTAAATTGCCTCTTTGTGCCTCAAGATATACATAGGTTAGAGAGATTAGCGGGGTAAATATGTGGAGTTATGGGGTAAGCCTGAGGTAAGAGTTGGTGCAGACTCGATGGGCTGAATGGTCTCCCTCTGCACTGTAGGGAATCTATGAAACTATGATCTATGGAGTAAAGTGTTGGAAATGCAATGGATAATTTTAGGCAGCTAATTTCTATAAACCAAAAAGGAGGAGATACCCTGTCTGGAAGCAATGATAGGGGGGGAACTTTGAGCAGGACATTAGGGAGAAATTTGCTACTTTTTTTAAAAATATGTCATTTCTGTTCTCAGAGGCAGACCAGACCTCTGAAACGAAAGGCACCCATGATGGTGCAGTGCTAGCACTGAATTCAAGTGTGTGTCTAGCTTGTGCTCCAGTCTCTGGAGAAGGACTTGAGCCCATAACCTTCGAACTCAAGAAAGTGTTACCTAATAGGCCACAGCTGACAGCTTCATCCACTCATGCCGAGCAGCAACCTCAACTGATTACACCTTCATAATAGGTGCATGCTGTTCTGTTCTTCTATCCATTACAGGAAGCAGCACTGATTGGATGGCTTGGCGAAGGATATTAGTTTGAGATTTTATTCAGCTAATGGAATTACACTCTCAGCAGGTATAAACCTGGATCCAATCCACTTGGGCAGTGCTGAATAAAATAATGTGCCTTATCTGGATAATAAGAGATGCCACGATCTTTGCGCAAAATATTCAGGCTGGATAAATTACAGAAATGGCAAAGTTAATAGAGGAAAGAGCAATCAGTATCGGTTCCCAAATTGCAGCAGCACCATTTAAGAGCGAAGACGCTTTGGTCCAATCATCATTTGCTCCCCACTAAATCTCATGTTGCATGTCATCTCTTTTTCACGGTGGCACAGTGGTTAGCATTGCCGCCTCATCACCAGGGACCCGGGTTCGATTCTCGGCTTGGGTTACTGTCTGTGCGGAGTCTGCACGTTCTCCCGTATGGGTTTTCTCCGGGTGCTCCAGTTTCCTCCCTCAGTCCGAAAGACGTGCTGGCTAGGTGCATTGGCTGTGCTAAATTCTCACTGTGTACCCGAACAGGCACCGGAGCGTGGCGACTCGGGGATTTTCACAGTATTGCTGTGTTAATGTCAGCTGACTTGTCACACTAATAAATAAACTTTAATAAGGAGGTCTGTCGCAAGAAGGAAAATCTCCCTGCTGATTTCTGAGAAGCTGGGAGGTTTTCTTTGCATATAAGTTCTTATTATAGAAGCCATCATTATCTTGAGCAACTTGTCAGAATTGCCACTAACCAAATTGAGTGGGGGGCAGCTCTCCCTCAATTATTGTTTTCACTCTTATTGTGCAGAAGCTGAGAACTCGAGAGAAAGGAGATGCTAATTCTCCAAACTTCCAGCAGCAAGCACAGCAGGCTGAATTTAAAAACGTTTTATTTGTTCTTTTATTTTTTTGCAGATCTCTCCTCCTTCCCTACAGCATTTGCTGTTTGGATATATTAAATGGCACTAATATTGATTGCACTGTCGATAAATCACTCCATTGTTGCTGCATCCACCATTGCATAAAATACACCCTCTGGAAAACATGTATTGCAAAGAAATCGTACTCTGATTACAAGGAAATTAAAACAGCAGGGAGGAGGATGATGGGTCTGTGCTGATTCGCCAATCAATACTGTTTGACCTTTTCCTGTCCGTGATTGATTTGCTCTTCAAATCTTTAAAAAGGTGGATTGCCCTCTCTGGTTAGGGAGAGTTGTTTTACAGCATCTGTATAAATTTGTATTGATTGTGACCCTGTTCTTGGCGATGATTGTCATTTAATGGATGGATCAATTGGAAGAATTCATTAACCCAATTCAGTAGATTGTGACCCAGCTGTGGTTGGAAACAGCACTGAATAGACCGGCACTGAAGGATCGCAACAGCTTTTTTATGTGTTGGAGAGGGGAGGAGAGAGAAAGTAACACATCTCTTTCCAACAGTTTTGTGTCAGTTATTGACTTACCCGTTCGCTGCACAAACAGTTTGTTTGAAATTATGGAATTCCACTGTTAACTTTTCTTGCCTGCTCAAGGATATGCTGTTGACGAGGGTGGATAAGACATTATCCTGGCGGCCTTTGAAGTCTGCAACAATGAACGATTGACCCTGACATCGCAGCGATGGTTGAGAGTGTGACACAGGACCATAGCTAAAGGCTGCTGCCATTGTTACACATTCAAGTTCACTTCCAAAATCTGGTGGGAATAATTAGCAACTTAAAGGACAAAACTGCAATCAGTATTTATTTCATGAAACCGTCAGACTAAGCTTCAGGGCATCATTTCTGACTGTGATTTGGAAATAATATTTCACCTATTCGTCACAGTAATTGTTGGGGAAAATTGCTAGTTCTTTTATTGTTCCTGAACAATTGTACAATGTACTATATATTGTTTGCACCAATGATGTTAATATATCAGAACGGACTGGCTAAAAGCCAATTTTGTTTTACAAATCGGCTCAATATCGCGGGTAGATAGGTTTTTGGTAGGCAAAGGGATTAAGGGTTATGGGGAGAAAGCGGGAAAGTGGAACTGAGCCACTTCAGATCAGCCATGATCTTATTGAATGGCGGGGCAGGCTCGAGGGGCTAGATGGCCTACTCCTGCTCCTATTTCTTATGTTCTTACGTTCTTATTATCATTTATCAAAATCTCTAGGGCCTGGGTTCACAAACTCTTATCAAATGGAGAGCTTTCTCATCGACGTTTGAGTATTCTTCCAAGAATGTCACCAACTTCCCAAGGGAAGCGGCTCCTGAAATGATGGGCAGGATTTTACCAAGATGGTGAGCTTGGAACTGTGGGAGGCTTCTAAACTAGCAGGCAATCGTGCTCAGATGGCTCCATGGTGTAGTTCCGCAGATGGAACAATTCCCAACCAGGGGACCGGATAATCGCTCCAAGAATGCGTGCTAAAAGGACATGTATGGAATATTTCATGGAGCTATTTTACGGAGTCTTGCCAACAGCTAAGTCACCTTCCCCTCCCCCAGCCAGCCACAGTGTGGGGAAGCCATCGGCTTAACAGAGGCAGTCCCTGCGAAGGTTTGGGTAGGGGACGGGGGGTATCAGAACTGGAGGTTTTGTGACCCAAAGAGATGGCAATTGGTCAGCAAGGCAGCCTCTTATGACCATCACAATTCCTCTGGTGAGATCCATGACCCATCCCATTCTGAATTTCTTTCATGATTTGTCAGAGGTTTGACATCTCCTGTCTCCCATAGCAGTGACCACCTCTCCCTTTTTGTGTTACTAAGGCCTCACAGCTACCAATCTTCCATGTGGACGGGCAGTGTCAGGAGACCCATCCATCCCCTGAGCTGAATTGGATGGTGGACCCATTGATGGCCCAGGGAGGGTAGCCTGGAGGAAAATTGCTGAGGCAGGTCCGCTGTCGGCAGGTTCAGGGCCCTGCATCTGGCCCTGGGCTGGAGTTCTGGAACCTCGAAGTAAGATTCAAGCCAATGTTTCCTAAATATGCAGCAACTGAGAGATTTTTTACCACACAAGTACATGCAGAAAAGTTCTAAAATCAGATGCCCTCGGGTTTCCTGTGATCTAAGGCCTAAAGCCTTTTCCTGGAGGCACAACTACACTTCAGCGATAATATACAGTCTCTGTGAAGAGAGATAGTCAATTGGACAACTGGCAGAGTTATAGTCCCCGCATCGCCCCCATGTCATGGTGGTCATTGCTGGGATTGCAGGCTTTCCCACCATGCCAAGGAGCCCAGCTACATTTAGGGTTTCAGAGAGGGGTTGGGGTGTGTGTGGCAGGGGAGCTGGGGTCAAGAGGTCAGTTGAAATGGGAGATAATCCTGTGTAGAGGGGTACATCGCATAGACCCAGAGACAGGATGAAGACTGAAAACTGGGCTGGCACATTGGAAAAGCTGATGAACTTAAAGTTTATTTATTAGTTACAGTAAGGCTTACATTAACATTGCAATGAAATTATGGCGAAATTCCCCTAATTGCCAAGCTCCGGCACCTGTTTGAGTCTATGCATCCTAACCAGCACTTCTTATCAGACTTTGGGAGGAAACCCACGCAGACACGGGGAGAAGGTGCAAACTCCACACAGACGGCAACCCAAGCCAGGAATCGAACCCGGGTTCCTGATGCTATGAGGCAACAGTGCTAACCACTGTGCCACCTCAAGGCTGGAATGATTGGCAGGGAATCACTAGCTTTTTGTAAAATTTCTCTTCTTGTCAAGGATTATTTTACCTCAGTGACAAAGAGCGAAACTTTGAAGTGTGGCTGATAGAGTTTTGTCTTCGTTTGATGAGGTCGGCAGCTAATTACATCAGTGAAATTAAAATAATTGCTTTAGAAGCAGAAGTGAATACAGCATTGAATGGGGAATGCATAGCAAGAGTTCCAGGACATTGATGTGCAGCGTACAACTGACTGATTCACTTCCATATGGCTTGTACTCATTAAACTGTAACCTACGTCTAATCCACACTTCGAGAATCCTTGATCAAAGCCATCAACTGGGAACCGACAGCAAGGCTTCAGCGGAAAATGCAACGACTGCCAGTTTTGGTTGCTAGGTGACAGGAATTAGAACTGGAAAGAGAGGACAATAAAATATAAAAAAAAATAAAAGCCTGCCATCCGAAATTTTACGCATTGAGATTGCTGCTGTTTTGAAAGTTTAGTGAGGTGCGGCTGGGAGTGAGATATCTGGCAGCAGAGCGCGTCAAAACACGACTTTTGTTAGCGACAATCTTGAAAAGACAAGGACAAAGAAAAGAGACTGTGACGAGTTCGCTGTCATTCTACTGGTTACTGGGGCAAGCAAAGCATCTGCTTTATGACATTGAGGCACAATGGACTCTATTCAGTTCCTTTCTGACTGAATGAAGTTTATTGTTTGCTGCTCAGAATGTACTGGGTTATGTTGAGAACTATTTCGGCATAAATAATTACTCTCTGCCTCTTTTTTTGCTGGTCTTTAACCCAACGTCCTGGTTTATATGCATTTCACATTGATATATAACAACAAATTGCTTTTATGGAGCACCTTTTGTGTAAAAAGCTGTCTTAATGACAGTGTGGTGGCATACCGTGGTTAACACTGCTGTCTCACAGTGCCAGGGACCCAGGCTTGATGCCGGCTTGGGTCGCTGTCTGTGTGGAGTTTGCACGTTCTCCTCGTGTCTGCATGGGTTTCCTCCGGGTTCTCCGGTTTCTTTCCACACTTCAAAGATATGTGGGTTAGGTGGATTGGCCGTGGTTAATTGCCCCTTAGTGTCGGGGGGACTAGATAGAGTAAATACAATGGGTTTGGGGATAGGGCCTGGGTGGGAATGTAGTCGGTGCAGACTTGATGGGCTGAATGGTCTCCTTCTGAACTGTAGGGATTCTATGAGATGGATTGAAGGCCTGATCTGTCCACTCTGTGTTATGGCTTTGCAATTCTGAGAAAGGAATGAAACATTCTATGAAATTGTAGGTTTTAAATTCCAGGGTGCAAGACCAATAGTGGAACAATAAAAAAGAGTAAATGGCCAGAATTGCAGGAGCACAGGGTAAAAGCAAATTACTGCGGATGCTGGAATCTGAAACCAAAAGAGAAAATGTGAGAAAATCTCAGCAGGTCTGGCAGCATCTGTAAGGAGAGAAAAGAGCTGATGTTTCGAGTCATTGGTGAGGCCGCAGCTGGAGTACTGTGTGCAGTTTTGGGCGCCGTACTTACGCAAGGATATTTTGGCCTTGGAGGGAGTGCAGAGGAGGTTTACTAGGCTGATACCGGAGTTGAGGGGGTTGAGCTATGAGGAGAGGCTGAATAAACTAGGCTTGTACTCGTTAGAGTTTAGAAGAATGAGGGGAGATCTCATTGAGACGTATAAGATAATGAATGGGATGGATAGGATAGAGGTGGAGAGACTCTTCCCGCTCAGAAAGGACAGTAGGACTAGGGGGCACAGCCTCAAGGTAAAGGGGGGCGGTTTAGAATGGAGTTGAGGAGGAACTTCTTCACTCAAAGGGTGGTGAATCTCTGGAATTCTCTGCCTGTTGAGGTGGTGGAGGCTGCCTCGCTAAATATTTTTAAGACGCGGGTTGATGGGTTTTTGATAAGCGAGGGGATTAAGGGTTATGGGGAGAGGGCGGGAATGTGGAACTGAGCCATGACAGATCAGCCATGATCTTATTGAATGGCGGGGCAGGCTCGAAGGGCTAGATGGCCTACTCCTGCTCCTATTTCTTATGTTCTTATGTTATGAGTCCAGATGACCCTTTGTCAAAGTACCGGGATTCACAACATCAGCTCTTTTCTCTCTACACAGATGCTGCCAGACCTGCTGAGATTTTCCAGCATTTTTTTCTTTGGGTTGCAGGAGCACAGAGTTCCTGTGGGTTAAAGATGAAGTCACCATAGTTCCAGATGGACCATAGGCTGCTGTCTCCCTTTTTGTGAGAGAGAATTAACTGGTGGTGATTTAACCTGAAGATCACTACGCCTCAAGCGAGGGGCAAGATTGAGAAGGCAGGGCCTTCATGAATATCCTCAGTGGTACAGGAATTGAACCGTTGGAGTCGCTCTGCATCACTAACTGGCTGCCCAGTGAATTTTAAATGAATTTGAGAGGGTGCAAAGTAGCAAGTTAAAGAGGAGAAATAATTTCACTAATGACTCAAAGAATGAATATGAGCAGCCAAATGGGAGGATCGTCTGAGTGTTTACATTTAGAAGCTTTGCAATGTGCCTGTTACTTTACAAGGTTGTGGTGTGGTTTCTAAAATTAAAAGCTTCTCCATGCCAGGAAATATTGCAATATTAAATACAATATATATCTTGAATTAAGTATCTACTGATGACCACAAAACTAATATCGATTGTCAGAAAAGTCCATCTGGTTCACTAATGCCCTTTCGAAAAGCAAATCTGCCTTCCTTGGTCTGGCTGACATGTGACTCCAGAGCCACACCGATGTGGTTAACTCTCAATTGCCCTCAGTTTCAAGGGCATCTGGGAAATGGACATTAGGTGCTGGCCAGCCAGCCATACTCATGTCTCATGAATGAATAAAACAATATCAAATATACTCTTGTTGCGCTAAAGTGCAAGGAAAGCCAGAACATCCATCACACAATGAGTTAGGGAAGGACAGAAATGAGATGTAAAGAGCGGGATAGGGTAAAGCAGTGAATTACAAAGTGAGACAAGTGAAGACAGAACAGGAACATAAATTATCAATGGGATAAGACAAAGAACACTGACACATTGCGAATCAGAAACTGGGATGAAAGAAAATGCATGTATCTAACCTACCAAAATGCAATGAGAACATCATTCATCATGCAGACACGCTACATAAATTGATGGAAATGATGCAGCCACATACAGTCCTGAAGAGTTTGTGTGAGATTTTTCCCTATTACAGATTTCTTTTTCTGTGTTGCATCCTGGTAACAGTTAACAATGCAAGGCAGTCCCACGGTCAATTCTTGGCACCTCATTATTTGTGGATTTCAACCTTCAGCTATGCTACATTCCCAGACACATGCCAGTATGGGTGGTGCACCACGTAAACCCAAGTCTGTTCTTGGTCTGCCCACAGGAGCTAGACAAGACTCGCCCAAAGGAGCCTTCTTTTCTTCCTCTTTTGTGATAACTTGTGATGAAGCGCAAAGGGCATGCCTAAGATTCAGAATGATGTCGAGATGCTGGCGTTGGACTGGAGTAAACACAGTAAGAAGTCTCACAACACCAGGTTAAAGTCCAACCAGTTTGTAAACTAATTGGACTTTAACCTGGTGTTGTGAGACTTCTTACTAAGATTCAGAATGACAGCTGAACCAAAGTTGGTGGCATCATGGCGCAGAGGTTGGCACTGTTGCCTCACAGTGGCAGGAACCCGGATTCAGTACCGATCTTGGGTCACTGTGTGTGTGGATTTCACATGTTTTCTCCGTGGGTTTCCTCTGTGTGCTCTGTTTTCACCCCACAATCCAAAGATGTGTAAGTTAGGTGGATTGGCTGTGGCAAAATCGACCCTTAGTGTCCAAAGAAGTGCAGACTAGGGGGATTAACAAGGTAAATGTGTGGGGTTACGGGGATGGGGAGGGGGTGCGCCTGGGTGAGATGCTCTGTTGGGGAGTTGCAGACTCGATAGGCTGAATGGCCTCGTTCTACTTGCAGGGATTCTATAATTCATGTAAAATGTTCATATCCTCTGTTGGGAAAGGCGTTGAAGAGAAGGCAGCCCAGCCCACATTATTAGACTGGGCCCGGAGACTGGGGGGTACCACACTTTCAGTTGGGAAGCCTTCATCCCTCACTTTGTGCTTGCCGGTGTCTTGTTCTCTCGTCTGTCTCTCGATGTTGCATGCTGTGTTGTTTGCTAACGGTGACACAGATAAAGCAATCTCGCAGATAAGGAGACTCAATTCAAATGTACCTGAGAAGCTAAGAGGATTTGTATTTTCTCAAAAATGCCGAAAGCACCATCTGCTTAAGCCAATAAAGTGGGGGAAAGTAGGGAACAGAACATATTTTCCACTTGCCTTTCTGCCCTACTTAAGCTTTATTGTGACAAGAATAATCACGGCCTGATTCCATAGCAGATTAAACACTCTATTAAACTTCTGAAGCCACGGTTGTAAGGTAATCAAAGACCGTAACTCCATACTTCAGCATGCAGCCAATATTAAAATTATGATCCATAATTCATTTCCAGTGATGTGTACAGTTCTTTTAACTGATATGTGACAATTAGGCAGCCACATCTCACATTTCCTGGGATCTCTTCCAAGGAATACAAATCAGCCATCAAATAGAAATAGATAACTTTTTGTTTGCTTTAAAGCTGCTCTGGAGGAAAACGCAAAATTTTTGAGAATTTAGAGGAAATGTTGGCCTGGATTTTAATTCGGACATTCATTCGAGACCAGTTATTGTAAGATTCAAATTATTTATTTGTCAGGAAGCCCAAAAAATTAGGTTCTCACTTATTTTTGTTTTGCTTTTGGGTTCCCACCACAGGCAGACTATTTTGCTGTCATGGTGGCACTGCTACCTCACAATGCCAGGGACCCGGGTTCGATTCCTGTGCAGAGTCTGCATGTTCTCCCCATGTCTGCACGGGTTTCCTCTGGGTGCTCCGTTTTCCTTCCACAGTCCGAAAGACGTGTTGGTTAGGTGCGTTGTCCGTGCTAAATTCTCCCTCAGTGTACCCGAACAGGCGCCGGAGTGTGGCAGCTGGGAGATTTTCACAGTAAGTTAACTGTAGTGTTAATGTAAGCCTACTTATGACACAAATAAGCTAAAAAAAATCTATTTATCAGGCTGAAGACCTTGCTAGGCAGGGACATTTGCTGCCCAAGTTGCAGGCATGGAAATTGCATAGGTGTGGCAAGGGTGAGGTATGGGGTGGAAGACATAATGTGGAATAAAGTGGGTGGGATGACCCAATTGCGAGGTGAGGTGTCCAACACCTGGTAGAAGGACCGACCACAGGGGAAATTCTGGTGGTGGATGGGGTTCCAGTCTTCGCTACGGTAGGAGGAGCAGATATATCTCAGGATGTATGGAGGTAAAGCAGACAGATCATAGGTGGGGAGGTGTTGAACTGTGTACCATGTTGAGATTACTGGCCCACAAGATGTGCTGTAATTCCGCACATCTAATGGGCCAGCCCTGGATTCAGCGGTTCAAAATCGAATCAATGTTGAAATGAAGGCAGCATTTTTCATTTTTAAACGAGCAACCCACTTCTCTCGAGTGCATTGGTTAGCTGCCCACATCCCATCTCTGCTAAAATCCGAAGTATCCCTGTTTCAGAGTTTTTGAATTTTAAACTCGGATCCCCACCTCAACCCAATAGTTTTTCAGAGTTGTGATTCAGCTTATTTGCAGATTGCCAAATTGGTAATACTTCTTATAAGGCACATATTGATTGTCCACAGAGCTTAAGCTTTATGGATCTTAAATTTGAAATCTGCAAGGCAATCTCAGTCTTTGCACATTAACACTATTTCTGTTCAAAGTTTATTACTTTATAAATTAATGATCCAAATCAATCAACATTATGACCCTCGCTTACATGTATGTTTGTTAGTTATCTTTACACTCTTGATTTTTTTCTATTTCCCCTCAATACCTTATACAAGAACATAGGGCTTATTGTAAATTCCACCCCCCCACCCGCCGTTTGTCCCATTGGTTTTCATAGTAGTTTGAGATCACCTTGTGCACCCCCCCAACTATTGTTCTATTTTCCTTCACTGAAAACATAACCAATATTCATATGCATCATATGAAACACTGTTCCATCGCTAGACTTTAGCCATGTCCTGAAACTTGTCCTAATGATGTAGAAATCTCAAACACTCTCCCTGACACCATCTGTCAAGTCACACATGCTATACCTGCTTTTCCCTAATGGGGCGAGTGCAAATGACTACCTCTCACTCTGTTAAAGTAGTTCATTTCCATTAAACGATAAAATTGTCATACTTCCTTCCCCTTGCTCCTTTTTATCTCTCTCTCCAATTCTAACTCATGTGCAGCACCGTTTTCACAGTAACTGCCTGCTCTCTGGTATTTCTCATAAAGTGGGAAGTCTGGGCTGAGAGAATGTTGGTAGGATGTATGCCCATGGGAAGAAGACAACGGCCTCGCATGTGCTACGTGTGTGCGTCAACCAGCATGGCACAGTGATTATCACTGCTGCCTCATAGTGCCAGGGACCCAGGCTCAATTCCCAACTCGGGTCACCGTCTGTGCAGAGTCGGCACATTCTCCCCATGTCTGCATGGGTTTCCTCTGGGTGCTCCGGTTTTCTCCCACAGTCCAAAAAATGTGCTGGTTAGGTGCATTGGCCATGCTAAATTGACCCTTAATGTCAAGGGGATTAACAGGGTAAATATATGGATAGGGCTTGGGTGGGATTGTTGTCGGTGCAGACTCGATGGGCCGAATGGCCTCGTTCTGCACTGTAGGGATTCTGTGATTGTATCAACCAAAAAGGACTTTCATGCTCAGGTTGGCATGGTGTGTTTCATTGTTGGGGCATTGCTGGAACATTGCCGAATTGATAGGAAAATGGCTCCAATTAGGATGAAGGGGAAATCATTGATCAGCTGAAAACATTGGGATTGAGTCCTATGCTGTTCCCAGACCAAGAAAGAAAAGAAGGACATTGATAATTCATTCAAGATCCCTGTCTCGAGGGATTACTGTCTCTAATCCCTATCTGAAGTAAAGGGTTTTATTAAAGCTTGTTTATTAGTGTAACAAGTAGGCTTACATTGACAGTGCAATGAAGTTAGTGTGAAAATCCCTAGCTGTCACACTCTGGTACCTGTTTGGGCAGAACATGCAAACTCCGCCCAGCGACCTAAGCCAGGAATTGAACCGGGGTCCCTGGCACTGTGAAGCAGCAGTGCTTACCACTGTGCTACCGCATCGCACCCTCTCCCCCATTGTTTTGTCCCTGGCCAGCACATTTATCCAATAAGATATTAACTGTGTCCCCATCATTCCCTCTATTCTCTCTCTTTTCAAACCAGTGTCAGGCTGATTATCTAACAATCTATTCCAGTAACGCTCCCTACTTCGAGCTGAGTTCACCTGTAGACACACACACACACACGCACATGCACACGCACACACACAGATTCATAAAATGCTGTTCTTCCCTTCCAGCAAGAAAGACTCTGGCGCGTGCAGTGCAGCTTGCAATCAGAGCAGTGTGGTGATAAGCCCACATATGGGGCTACTTCTAGAGACTGTCTGCTAACTTCAGTAAACTGTACTCATTACTCTTAAACAGCGACAGAAATCACAATGTGGTCAGACTTAATCACGTTGAATCCGTGACATTTAGATTTGATTAGAGAGTTGAATTTTTTTTTTAAGTTGTAAAATTGGAAGGCAAATGTAATGGAATTTGCACTAAATTGTGCTTTCCTTGGGAGAGGGATCAGTCATTTGGCGATGTACATTAGATTATTAAGTAACAGCAATCAGAGCTTTAACAAGGATTGATTCAAATTTGGGAACCAAGCATGTGGATATCAGAAATTGCTAAGGTTTTCAGAAATACCTCTTGGTGTGGCAAACATTTTGATTTGATTTATTATTGTCACGTCTATTAGTATACAGTGAAAAATGTTGTTTCTTGCTCACTATACAGACAAAGCATACCGTCATTAGAGAAGGAAGTGAGAAAGTGCAGAATGTAGTGTTACAGTCATAGCTAGGGTGTAGAGAAAGATCGACATAATACAAAGATACACAGAAAATAGAAGCATCAATAGGCCATTCGGCCCTTTGAACCTGCTCTGCTATTCATTTTGATCATGGCTGATCATCAAATTCAATATCCTGATTCCCCCATTCTCCCCCGATCCCTTGATCCCTTTAGCCCCAAGAGATATATCTAATTTCTCCTTGAAATCAGACAGCGTTTTGGCCTCAACTACATTCTGCCGTCATGAATTCCATACATTCACCATTCTCTGGGTGAAGACATTTCTCCTCATCTCGGTCCCAAAAAAGGTTTATCCCTTATCCTCAAACTGTGGCCCCTAGTTCTGGACTCCCCCACCATTGGGAACATTCTTTCTGAATCTATCCCACCCAACCCTTTCAGAATTTTATAAGTTTCGATGAGATCCTCTCTCAATGGTAATTCAGTGACACATTTATAACTTGTTTAGGCTTAAGATGTTACTTGAATACGGAAAAAGTATTTGTCCTTGGGGAGCGAGCACACCATATTTGCACCTTAGTGGATAAGGAAACTTTTCAAAGAAAACTAATTGACAAAACAACAGAACATAAGAACAAGGCTTCAAAACACAAAGCACCAGACAGAACTAACACTCATTTGGAACAAAATCAAGGCTTGCAATGTAACGTATGTTTATTAGTCACAAGTAACGTTTGCATTAACACTGCAATGAAGTTACTGTGAAATTCCTCTAGTCACCACACAATCCAGTGCCTGTTCAGCACAATGCACCTTTCAGACTGGGGAGGAAACTGGAGCACCTGAAGAAAACCCATGCAGACACGGGGAGAATGTGCAAACTCCACTCAGCCAGTGACCCAAGCTGGGAATCAAACCCGGATCCCTGGAGCTGTGAGGCAGCAGTGCTAACCACTGTGCCACCGTGCCAGCCTGCAGCCTCTGCGTGCGTGAATAATTTCAAACCAATTGAAATAGGAGAGGAATGAGGGGTGAATTAGATTGTTAGCACACTGTCCTAATTTCAGCAAGTTTGAATCTAATGCAAGTAAGCAGGATATTGCTGGTCCTGCACATATTAAGTGAAGGCAACATAATTTTAATTCTAGTCGATATAGCTTGCAGGCTCAGATGCCTCAGTAACCACTTTGATCGCACTGACACTAATCACAGTTCTGATATCCATGTCACACCAAAGACAGAATATGAAAATATTGGAGAAAGTGAAAACAAGATTTATAACAAAGCTGAGGGGTTACGGCTTTCAGAGAGAAAAAAAACGGCATGGACTGCGGCTCTTCTCTCCAGAAAAAAGAAAACTTAAATGTGATCTGATAGAGACCATTAAAATTCCAGTGGGTTTTGACAGGATACATATAGCAAGAGAAGATTGATTTGCATTTCTATAGCACCTTTTACAACCTCAGAACATCTTGCAGCATTTTATAACCCAGAAAGTACTTCTATATTTCCACATGCAAAGTAGTCTAAATCTAGAGGTCTAGATTTGTAGGGAAGTCACCAACAAATCTAATACAGAGCTTGGAAGAAATTTTTATTAATTAAACTGATTAGAATGTGCATATGAGAAAGTTGGGGCAAAGAGTGTAGGCGTACTTAAGGGGAAAACTATTTTCTTCTTGTTTAAAGTTTATTTATTGGTGTCACAAGCAGCTTCAGATCAACACTGCAATGAAGTTACTGTGAAAATCCTCCAGTCACTCTAGCGCCTGTTCGGGTACACTGAAGGAAAATTTAGCATGGCCAATGTGCCTAACCAGCACGTCTTTCAGACTGTGGGAGGAAACCGGAGCACACAGAAGAAACCCAGGCAGACACGGGAAGAATGTGCAAAGCCAGGAATCGAACCTAGGTTCCTGGCACTGTGAGGCAGCAGTGCTAACCACATTTATCCAATAAGGAATTAACTGTGTCCTCATTACCCCCTCTATTCCCTCTGCTTTCAAACCAGTGTCAGACTAGTTACCTAACAATCTATTCCAGTAACACCACCTGCTTTAAGGTGACTTCATCTGCAGACACACACACACACACAAGCACACACCAATTTGCAAAGTGCAGCTCTTTCCTTCCAGCGCAGACAACTCTGGCACATGCAGTGTAGCTTGCAAACAAAGCAGTGTGACAATAAGCCCATATACGGGGCTGCTTCTAGAGACTATCTGCTAACTTCAGCGCACCTTACCAGCCCATGCTTTGGACAGCGGGAGGAAACCGGAGCATCTGGAGGAAACCCACGCAGACACGAGGAGAATGTGCAGACCCCGCACAGACAGTGACCCAAGCTGGGAATCAAACCCGGGCCCTTAGTGCAATGAGACAGCAGTTCTAACCACTCTGCATTACAGGAGAGGAAAATTAATAGAAGGATGTGCTGATGGGATGAGATAAAGTAGGGTAGGAAGTGGCACCTGTACAGCACGAACATGGCACAGTCGCATTGGGCTGTTCCTGTGCTGTAACGTTTTATGTAATTCGCACTGCATTGATAATCACCCTCAATAATGTCAACCAGTTGATTCACGCAGAAAACCAAAAAAAATCACACTGGTGTTCTCTTAAGGTTTGCGTGGAGCATGCGGAGAGAATGAAAGGGACTCAACTCTGCCCTCAGATGTACCACATCTATATGTCTTCACTTTTACAAATCGCTGAATTGACCACTCCCCGAGTAACGTGAATGGTTTGAGTCACCTCAGCTTAAGAAAGGATTATTGGCCTTTGATTAAGTGCAGTGTAGATTTACCAGCATTATACCTCCAATTATAAGGAACGAATACACAAACCAAGATTGTTTTCCCTGGAATGTAGAAAATTGATTTGGTCAAATTATTAAGGGGAGTAGGTAGATTAGAGAGAGAGAAAAACTAGCTGGAATTCTCTGGTCTCAGATACACCACCACCGCTACTGTTCAGAACGGAGAATTTGGTGCTCCGATCACTGCAGCAGGAACAGAGAATCCCAGCCACGAACGAGGTCGGTGAATTCCGGCCACTATTTTCCCGTGTTTGGAAGTCTAGGGCGGGTGGTGGGGGGGGGTTGGTGTGGGGCACAACCTAAAAGAGTGAAATCCAGAAACACTTCATATAACGAGTGTTAGAGTTTGGAATGATCTTCTATAATTGACAACTGATACAAGATTAATTGTTAATTTTAAAACTGAGATTGAAAGATTTGTTCAGCAAAGGCACTGGGGGATATTGGATGAAGGGAGATAGATGGAGCTCGATCACAGATCAGCCATGATCTTACTGATGTGGTGGAACGGGCTGGAAGGACGAAATGATATCTTCCTGTTCCAATGTTCCTATGCTTCATACTTGAAGTAAGTTCTTTTGGTGATACACTTATCTATTTCAGATAGCAGTATCACTTTGTCACGAATGTGGCATCCCTTAACGAAGGAGTGACAGAGTCATAGAGGTAAACAGCACAGAAAAAAGGCCCTACGACCCATTGTGCCTGCTTCAGTCAGACATACCATCTAGTTATTCTAATCCCATTTCCCAGCATTTGGCCCATAAAATTGTATGCCTTGGCATTGCAAGTGCACATCTAACTATTTCATAGAATCCCGACAGTGCAGAAGGAGGCCACTTGGCCATTTAAGTCTACACTGACCACAATCCCACCCATGCCCCACTCCCGTAACCCCACATATTTACCCTACTCACTTCCCTGACACCAAGAGTCAATTTTGTGTGGCCAATCAACCTAACCCACACATCTTTGGACTGTGAAAGGAAACTGGAGCAGCCGGAGGAAACCCACGCAGACACGGGGAGAATGTGCAAACTCCACGCAGACCCGAGGCCCGAATTGAACCCAGGTTCCTGGCACTGTGAGACAGCTGTGCCACCATGCTGCCCCCTCCAATGTTATGAGCTGGAATCAGAACCAAAAGGATGGTGGGGGTGGGGGGGGGGGGGGGGGGAGGTGATGGGGTGAGGGTGGAGTGGGAGGAGGAATGACAGGATGACAGCTTTTGAAATGTGGGTAATAGTGGAAGGATGCACAAATCAACTGAATGGACAGGAGGATGGGTGAGTGCGTTAAATCAAGAATAGACTCTCGGGAAGCGAAAGTTAGGGGGAGAGAGAGGGTGAGCAGTAATGAGCAGCAGTCACTGAATTTCATGTTGAGCTGGGCAGCGCTCTGCTGGCTGCTCAGTGCGTGACAAAGCTGAGTTTAAGTTTCATGCTTCATCCCATTCACTGTCCAATTTCTCAAAGAAACCGGATGTTCAGAATGTACTTTGCAACGGGTCTAATGCCAGGTGCTTTATTTATTCTACCTCTCCCTCACAGCAAATACGTATAAATTTGTTCACTGCCGAACCTTTGCCTTCCTCAACCGTTACATCTACTTTCGCTGCACTAGATGGCAGCCTCTTTCATAACATAACCAATAGATACAAGGTAATTTCTTTTAAAATTATATTTAGTTCCCTGCTTTCTTGTTTATAACCCTGTTGCTTCATCCTCTTGCAGTTTAACACAAAGAGCTTTTCTATAAGTAGCTCATTGATTCCCTCCTGTATTATTGTGGGTAAGTATTTTTTTCTCTCTGTAGCTATTTTTACAAACTGGAAGAGATTGGGAGAGAATAGGACTAGAACTCTCCAATGTTGTTTGCCTCACCACTGCAGCCAGCGAGAACGGAGAATCTGGCACTTAGCCAAATCTCCACTTACTGAAGCGGGACTGGAGAATCCCAGCTGCGGGCGGGGTTGGAGAATCCTGGCCGAGGTCCTGGCCCTAATTGTCACAGATCACTGACAACTCATTACCACAGTTGTGAAATTGGAGTTAAAGCCAACGATAAGAAGTCTCACAACGCCTGCTTAAAGCCCAACAGGTTTATCTGGAATCACGAGCTTTTGGAGCGCTGCTCCTTCATCAGGTGACTCACTTGATGCAGAAAAAGTATTTATCCTTGGGGAGCGAGCACACAATATTTGCACCTTAGTGGATAAGGAAACTTTTCAGAGAAAATTAATTGACAAAACAACAGAATGTAAGAACAAGGCTTCAAAACACAAAACACCAGACAGAACTAACACCCATTTGGAACAAAATCAAGGCTTGCAACGTAACGTAAATATATTAGTCACAAATAAGGTTTACGTTAACACTGCAATGAAGTTACTGTGAAATTCCTCTAGTCACCACACAATCCAGCGCCTGTTCAGGCCAATGCACCTAACCAGCACGTCTTTCAGACTGGGGAGGAAACCAGAGCACCTGAAGAAAGATTCTAAATAACCCTGTTGGACTTTAACCTGGTGTGAGATTTCTTACTGTCCCCACCCCAGTCCAACGCCGGCATCTCCATACCAAAGCAAACAGAATATTACGTTGCATTAATAGGATCACTTGTTAGGACAGAACTATTTCGAAACACCCAGAAGTGAGTGTTATAATGTAACCAATGTAACATGCTGTAAGAATCAGCCGACATTACAGACAATGTAACCAAAATGATGTGCTGGTCAGCTGACCCAGAATAAATAGAAAGCAGATGGGTATTGTGGGGCGCTTGTGTGGCTTTAGTATTGGCGTAATGAAGTTTCTTTATTAAACCTCTTTGATTTACTTTGTGAAATTAGTTCTTTTATTGCTGGCAACTGAAGTATCTTTACAACCGGATGAACATTGGAAAGCTAAAAGGAATTAAAGCAGTTTTACATGAATGGTTGTTTTGGCCCTACATTGATCAGGCTCTTAAAGGCAGTAAGTGTGTAAGTCTTGAAGAATTGCCTCATTAATGTTCTACAGGGTACTGATGCCCTTTAAGATGAAATCAGCACAGCTTGTTCCGGTGGTAATGTTAAAAGAAAATGCTTCTTTTGAGAAACGACCAAAGGTGATGTGCTGGAAAGCATCATCTGTTAGCACAGCAGAGACTGAAGAGAAGTCTCTGTTAAAATAAGAGTACTTGTAAAACTCGTTGCTGATGGAGTCTGCTGCAGTGAGATTGAAAAGCGGGAGAAGTCTGGCTTCCATTCTAAACGGCGTGGCCATGTACAAACAAAAAATATTGGTGCCAACATCTCGCAGCTTTGAAGATTTCATAGAATCCCTACAGTGCAGAAGGAGGCCATTTGGCCCATCGAATCTGCACCAACCACAATCCCATCCAGGCCTGATTCCTGTAACCCCACATATTTACCCTGCTAATCAGGTGAATTTAGCATGGCCAATCAGCCTAACCCACATATCTTTGGATGTAAGTGGATAATGGAGAGGTCTTTGGTTCGTTCAGTTAATCATGTCACCAGTTAGCAGGAAACTGGGATCTGGGGTGATCTTTCACTTTCCTTGCGACAATAAGCCCTCATGACTTTCCCTTCCCAGCCACTTTAGGGTGACATGGTTAGCAATGCTGCCTCACAGCGCCAGGTCCCAGGTTCAATTCTGGCCTCAGGTCACTGTCTATGTGAAGATTCCCCCTTTGTCTGCATGGGTTTCCTCTGGGTGCTCCGGTTTCCTCCCACACCCTAAAGATGTGCGAGTTAGGTTGATTGGCCAGGCTAAATTGCCCTAGTGTCTGGGGAATAGCAGGGTAAATGTATAGAGTTCTGGGAATAGGACTTGGGTAGGATTGTGATTGGTGCAGGCTCGATGGGCCGAATGGCCTCCTTCTGAACTGTAATGATTCTATGATTAAGATGCTGTACAACAAATAAATGGTGAGTAGACAAAATCAAAATTGCATCTTCAAGACGGGAGAAATAGAATTGTATCCCTTCCCCAGCCAAATAATGCTCGTGTTGTCATTTTTACTAGATGCACAGAGGACTGTTTATTTTGTACCATTGAATTGGACAATTCCTAGACCCTGAGTTAATTTTTTAAATTGGGCTTTCTAACAAATTTGCTTTCTTCCAGCCAATTTGAATCACGGTGCTTCTGTTAAAGGAGTGACATTTACTGTGCCGTTCATTCAATAAATTAGTCCTCACAGTGTAACTGTAATGAGTTCCTCGGTGCAGTTTTTGCCTCCCTCCAGAGATAATATACTTGGAGCAGCACCATTGCGGACAAATGCCTCATGGCTAAGAAATCATTAGTCAAGAATCTCGGGGATAATGCAGCGCCTTCTCACACATTCCTTTAGTTCATCCAGCTCCAGATATTTGAATAATTAAATAGAAGTAAATACTGATGAACAAGATTTTGAAGACACAAGATTTTGTTTTGCACACTTGGAAATAATTTCAACACTAGCAAACAATTTATGAGCATTAGTGAGAGGATTGAGGTGCAGGAGCAAGAATGTCATGCTGCAGTTATACAGGGCCATAGTGAGCTTTATCTGAGGAAGCGTATTCTTGCTATGGAGGGAGTGCAGAGAAGGTTTACCAGACTGACTCCTGGGATCACAGGTCTGTCATCTGAAGAGAGTTTGAGCCATGTTCGGAGAAGTGAGGGGGAAATCTCACAACCTATAAAATTCTAACAAGACTAAATGGGGTAGGTGCAAGTTCCTGATTGTGGGAGTTTCCACAGCAAAGAGTCACAGTCTGAGGATACGGGATAGACCTCGTAGGACAGAAATGAGAAGAAATCTCTTCAACCAGACAATGATGAGCCTGTGGAATTCACTGCTACAAAGGCAGTTCAGGCCAAAACATTGTATGTTTTCAAGAAGCGGTTAGATATAGCACTTGGTGAAGGGGATCAAAGAATATGGGAGAAGGGAGTGGGAAGAGGGGGTTGGTGGGATCAGGGAATTGAGTTATACTGAGTTAGATGATCAGCCGTGATCGTAATCAATGGTGGAGCAGGCTCAAAGGGCCAAATGGTCTGCTCCTGCTCCTATTTTCTGCATTTCTTTGACATTGCCTATATTCACATTTAATACGTAACTATCTACAATATGTTAGTTGCATCCATGAACTGCCATTGCTTGTTAAGTAGCCATTGAGCACTGTTGGCCTTGTCCTGGGTGCATTGGTCCTGGCCAGTAACAGAAAGGCTGTGTTTGCCGAGTTTTGGGTGCTCGACATGTGAATCAAACACGGCCATTGAGCGAGGCCCTTGTGACCAGCTCTGCTGTGACTTAGTCCTGGAGATCTGATCTTAGAACACGGTGGCCACTCAAGTGATGGTTTCTCAACTTTGAAGAAATCAGAGGCCGTCACGGTGGCACAGAGGTTAGCACTGCAGTCTCACAGCTCCAGGGAACTGGGTTCTATTCCTGGCTTGGGTCACTGTGTGTGTGGAGTTTGCACATTCTTCCTGTGTCTGCATGGGTTTCCTCCGGGTGCTCCGGTTTCCTCTCACAGTCCCAAAGATGTGCAGGTTAAGTTGATTGGCCATGCTAAATTGCCCCTGAGTGTCCCAGGATTGTTGGTTTAGAGGAATTAGCGGGGTGAATGTGAGGGGTGACAGGAATAGGGCCTAGGTGGAATTGTTGACGGTATAGACTCAATGGGCTGAATGGCCTTCTGCACTATAGAGGCTCTATGAACAGAATATGAATTATTTTTCTGAAAAAAAACTTCTGTTACTGTGTCGGGGGTGTTAGTGGAGAGACCAGGGCGTGGTCTGATCTTTTTCAGGTTTTGGAGGGACATGACGTTGAAAGGAATCTGTGGATAGAGACACCCCTTCTATTCCCACCTGACCCTCTAACTGAGGCAGCTGTGGTGAAGTTTCCGAAGCCAGAAATACTTGCATTTATATGGCAGCTTTCGTGACCTCAGGATATCCTAGGATACTTTGCAGCCAAAGAGGTATCATTTTCACTATGTGTTCACTATTTTAATGTAGAAAATGGGGCTGTCAGCTAGCGCATGGCAAGCTCCCACAAACAGCAATGTGATAATGACCAAGTGGCACAGTGGTTGGCACTGCTGCCTCACAGCGCCAGGGACCCGGGTTCGATTCCGGCCTCGTGTGAATTATCTGTGCGGAGTCTGCATGTTCTCCCCATGTCCGCGAGGGTTTCCTCCGGGTGCTCCAATTTCCCCCCACTGTCCAAAAACGTGTGGGTTAGGTTGATTGGCCATGCCAAATTGACCCTAGTGTTAGGGGATTAGCAGGGTAAATATGTGGGATTATGGGTATGGGGGCTGGGTGGGATTGCAGTCGGTGCAGATTCGATGGGTTGAATGGTCTCCTTCTGCACTGTAGGGATTCTATGACCAGATCACCTGTCTGCAGCTGTTGATCTTGGCTTCCCCATGCTCCAAAACACCTCCCGCTTCCCTGAAAATTGAACTGGGCAGGAACCAGGCCACCTCAGGAGCATGGATGGGTGGGGGCGGATCAGCCCATGGCTCATCCATCTCACCGTTAAATTGTGGAGAGTTAAGGGTGGGCAGGAGCCCTGTGAGAAGGCCAGACAAGGAATTTTACCAACAATCCTCTACCTACAAACCGGCCAGTGAGGGGGTGGGGTCATGCAGGGCAACGTAAGGTTGTGTCCCTGGTGTTTTACTCTAACAATCAGAGTTGTGTGTGTTTAAGCCCTGCTCTCGAGTAAGGAAATATAATGTGATTGGTTGAACACTTACGCTATCGAGCACTTCTGACAGTTGTACTGGTACCAAATGAACCACGATTCTACTCTGGAACTGAGAGCGAAGGAACAATTATTTTCCAAGGTGATTGTCTCCCCACAGTGGCACAGTGGTTAGCACTGCTGTCTCACAACACCAGGGATCCCGGTTTGATTCCCAGCTTGGGTCACTGTCTGTGCGGAGTCTGCATGTTCTCCCCGTGCCTGTGTGGGTTTCCTTTGGGTGCCCTGGTTTCCCCTCGCAGTCCCAAAGACGTGCTGGTTAGGTGGATTGGCCATGTTAAGTTCTCCCTTACTGTACCCAAACAGGCGCCGGACAGTGGCAACTAGGGGATTTTCACAGTAGCTTCATTGCAGTGTTAAAAAAATGTTAAAGTTTATTTAGTAGTCAGAAGTAGGCTTGGATTAACACTGCAATGAAGTCATTGTGAAATTCCCCTAGCCTCCACACTCTAGCACCTGTTCGGGTCAATGCGCCTAATCAGCACGTCTTACGGACTGTGGGAAGAAACCAGAGGAAACCCATGCAGACACGGGGAGGACGTGCAGACTCCACACAGACAATGACTCAAGCTGGGAATCAAAACTGGGACCCTGGCGCTGTGAGGTAGCAGTGCTAACCACTGTGCCAACGTGCCACCAATGTAAGTCTACCTGTGACACCAATAAATAAATAAACTAAACTCAATAAATAAACTAACAGTTAACTATTGGCTTGATCATTAGCAAACTGGCGAAGGATATATTGCCATACATGGCTAGTGCCAGTGAATATACTTTTCTCCAACAGCTAATGAGAATGCAAATGCCTTTAATTGTATGATCTAGGGAAATCCAATTCATGGCTCAGCCTGGAATAAAAAGTACTGGTAGCACACAATCAAATAAGAGTTGTTTGCAGCCAACTTGAAGTGGCACACATTCCACAGTTTATCTGTCACTGCGTGGTTATGTCCTTCCTGCTACCACACTGTCGCACTCCAGCTGCTGCTAACAAAAAACAGTTAGCATTTCACTAACAGTAGAATGAAGTCATCCAGCAAATCATTCTGCGTTGGCCCTGGCTCCATTGGCAGCACCCTCGCTTCTGTGTCAGCAGATAGTGGCTTCATGCCATCTCTGGTGACCTGAGCTCAAATTCTAGTTTGGTGCTCCAGCGCCAATGCTGGTGGCGCACTGCACTTTTGGAGATGCCATCTTTTGGATAAGCTGTTTAAATTGAGGCCCCGAGCACCCTCTTCGACAGGAATAAAAAGTCCCCAAGTCCTCCCCTAGGGGAGAAAAAAACCAGAGGGCATGGGTTAAGGGTGAAAGGAGAAAAGTTTAAAGGGAATATTAGGGGGGAGCTTCTTCACACAGAGAGTGGTGGGAGTGTGGAATGAGCTGCCGGATAAAGTGGTAAATGCGGGGTCACTTTTAACATTTAAGAAAAGCTTGGACAGGTACATGGATGAGAGGGGTGTGGAGGGATATGGTCCAAGTGCAGGTCAGTGGGGCTAGGCAAAAAATGGTTCGGCACAGACAAGGGCCAAAAGGTCTGTTTCTGAGCTGTAAATTTTCTATGGCTCTACTATTTTGATAGAAAACAAGGAGGTTTGTCTCCCCAGGGCCATGGTCAATCTCTATGTATTTATTTTGTTTATTCATTCATGGGTCATGGGCATCGCTGGCTGGCCGGCATTTATTGTCCATCCCTATTGCCCTTGGAGGGTAACTGAGGGTCAACCACATTGCTGTGGCTCTGGAGTCACGTGTGGGCCAGACTGGATAAGGATGGCAGATTCTCTTCCCTAAAGGACATTAGTGAACCAGATGGTTTTTCCCTGACTATTGACAATGGTTTCATGGTCATCACTAGATTCTTAATTCCGGATATTTTTTATTGAATTCAAGTTCCATCAGCTGCTATGGCAGAGTTCGAAACTGGATACCCAGAACATTAGCTGAGTTTGTGGATTAATAGTGTAGCACTAATACCATTAGGCCATCACCTCCCCATGCAGAATCTTTCAGTCAACACCTGAAAGCAGATAATCTGTCGTTTTATCACATTGACATTTATGGAAGCTTGCCACGATAAGCCAAATGCCGCATTTCCTACCTTACTAATAGTGAATACACATCAAAAACGCTTCATTTGGCTTCATAGGGTGGCACAGTGGTTAGTGCTGTAGCCTCACAGGGCCAGAGTGCCCAGGTTCAATTCGAGCCTCGGATGACTACCTGTGTGGAGTTTGCACATTCTCCCCATGTCTGCATGGGTTCCCTCCGGGTGCTCCAGTTTCCCCCCACAGTCCAAAGATGTGTGGGTTAAGTTGATTGGCCATGCTAAATTACCCCTTAGTGTCCCCCGGTGTGCAAGCTAGGTGGATTGGCCATGCTAAATTGACCCTAGTGCCGGGGGATTAACAGGGTAAATGTGTGGGGTTATGGGAATTGGGCCTGGCTGGGATTGTGGTTGGTACAGACTCGATGGGCTGAACGGCCTGCTTCTGTACCATAGGGATTCATTCTGTTCTATGGCTGTAGAGATTCTTGGGACATCCTGAGGTCAGGAAAAGTGCAATATGAATACATGTATTTCTATTTTAGTACATGTCACCATAACTGCAACGATAGCAGAGCTGGTCCAGAGTGCTGTCGGACCTTGATGGCCAAATGCTGAGGTCCCTTGACATTTCAGCTGGTTCATTCTGAAAATTATAGTTGATGTTTGTTTTATTCATTCTTTCATTTATTGCCTAAGCTGTAGATTGGACTTGTGATCCCAAAAAATAGGCCTTCTTCCCATTTACACTCAGTGAATATTAAAGATATTGACCACGGACATGAAGTGTTGGGTGTGTTATTTTAGCTATGTTGGATTTTGTTCCAGCACTCCTGCCTGGTGATGAATGAAGAGTCTCTATGTCATATAGACATTCAGTTGGTGTGACATTCCTGATTGAGACTTCACAGAAAATGAGTGCTCGTGTCAGAGATCCAGAACATGTGATTCACAGTCTGTCCCTATTTGAAGTCATCTTATTCAGCATTGTTCCACTCTAGCAGCATGGATACAATCGGGTCAGTGTGCAGATCGCAGGACATCTGCTTCAGCGTTGTTCGGGGGCGACTCGATCAGTGACATATTGGAGCAGCTTTTCTTGCTTCGGGACACATTCTCCCACTGGCTGCTTCCTCCCCGACTCTTTCCCAACAGCATTCCTGTCTCAACTTCCTCTCACTCGCTGCTTTCCTCCCTGACTCCCTCATACTCACCTCTTCTCTTGACTCTCTCCCACTTGCTGCTTTTCTCCTGGCCCCCTCTCACTCTCTGCTTATCTCCCTGACTTTCTCCTATTTGCTGCTTCCCTTGCCAACTCTCTCTCATTCTCTACTTCCCTCACCGACTCTCTCTCTCGCTTGCCGCTTCTCTCCGTGACTCTCTCCCAGTCGCTGCTTCTCTCCCAGACCCTCTCTGTTCCCTCCCCAACTCTCCCTCGCTCTCTGCTCCTCTCACCGACCCTCTCTCCCTCTCTGCTTCCATCCTTGAATCTCTCCCAATTATTGCTTCTCCTGACTTGCCCCTTCCCCGACTGTGGTGGGGGGGTCTGGACTTGGAAGAGAGGAGGCAGGATGAAGAGAATGAATGAACGAGTGAGAGGGTGACTGGGAGAGGTCAGGAGGAAAGTGACGAGAGGGAGAGGGAGGGGGAAGTGAGTCTCAGAGTGGGAGAGAGTTAGAGAGAGGGAGAGAATTGAGGAGATAAATTCGGGGAGATAGAGGATGTCGAGGAGGGTTAGATGCTAGTCAGAGTGAGATAGGTAGAAAACGTTAACACATTTATTTTTTAATTTTATATTTGTTAATTTTGTCGTAATGAAGCTTCCCCTCAATAACTACTCTGCAGTCAGGCGCCGGGAACACAGCCCTTTACTCAGTCTACTCACTGCACACTTCAAATATTGACTGCCCACACAGGGCAGTTCCCATCATCTGACCCCACACCCGAAGTCACATGAACCATTCCCTTGAAGGGGCTTGCCCCAAATACATAACTTAAAATAAATATTGTTATTTCATTTATTAACATAGGAATTTAGGACTGTACAGTATTTTAACTTACATGCTGTAATGCTTCAATCCTGTTTCCTGTGGCAAACATTCCAACTGCACCTAACTGCATGGCTGTAAAGGGGATACCTGTTTTGCTTAAAGTTGCATTAATTAATGTAGGACTTTCCAGAAATGTAACTGCAACATTAATCAAGGAATTACTTGTTTGCCCTATACTACATGAACCATTGAATGCTGCCAGTATCTGATGATGTGGAGATACTGGCGTTGGAATGGGGTAAACACAGTAAGAAGTTTCACAACACCAGGTTAAAGTCCAACAGGTTTATTTGGTAGTAAATACCACTCACCTGATGAAGGAACAGCGTTCCAAAAGCTAGTGGTGTTTACTACCACATAAACCTGTTGGAATTTAACCTAGTGTTGTGAGACTTCTTACCAGTATCTGAGACAGAGACATCAATGCACTTCAAGTCACACCAGCTAAGTACACGAAGGAGGAATGAATGGACGGCTATTGATCAGATAGGGTGAGATGAAATAGACTGTGAGGAGGATTGGGTGTAGCTTAAACACAGGTATATGTCTGTTAGGTCAAATTGACAGTTGCTGTGCTGTTCTTTGTAGTGCTTTGAGATGAGCCTACAAGAGTCAAAATGTATCAAATACATTTCAACTATTATTTCTATTTTATTTGAAAAGAAGAGCTGTATAGGTCAGCAATGACTAAAGGTTTCTAAGTACATAAGACATTGATGTACCCAGTTTGAAAAGCAGGCACTCATCTTGCTAGCAGCCACTTTCTAATTGCTGCTTGGAGTAGATCAATGAAGTGGCCATTTAGCTAGGGGCTGTAAAAATAAGTGAGAAAAAATACTCAGCTCTTTTGATACAAAGAGCGTAGTCTGCATTCGTGCAGAGCGAGTAATGTTTCCTTTTGTTTTCTTTCTTACGAGGTGAAGGGGTTTTCAATCCGCAGAGACCACAAGGTGGGAAATCACAACTTGCAAAAAGCTATCTCTTGGAGTGTCTAGAAGTACTC
Organism: Carcharhinus amblyrhynchos; assembly: GCF_965287045.1. NCBI lineage: Eukaryota > Metazoa > Chordata > Chondrichthyes > Carcharhiniformes > Carcharhinidae > Carcharhinus > Carcharhinus amblyrhynchos. The sequence goes on along the minus strand of NC_137333.1, from coordinate 5,670,438 downwards.
TTTTAGTTTAAGCCGTGTGTGTTAAAGAGAAGCCAAGAGTTTGGGAAATGTATCCGAATTGACTGATGTTGTTGGTCAAAACGGGAGGGTGCTTGAAGAGTGATAAAGCCACAAACTCTGCCCTGTTTTAGATAAAAACGGAGCTCCCACAAAACAATTGCATTAATTATTAACTCGTTCATCGATAAATTGAGACATTTTGGACATACATCAATGCCTTTGGTTTGAAACAGACATTTGCATTTTTCTGTAATAGAAAATGTGATCTTTTCCAAATGTCAAAAATTACAATACATGTTCAGTACGTGTCATTGATATTGTAGTGTGAATCTTCACCAAAGTAGCAATTCAAGGATGACAATCTTTATACAACTCAACAATTGAGAAGGTTATGGATGAAACGACAAGTTACATCTGGCAACCAAGAAAGTTTGAAAATAACTTGGGGCAGAATTTTCCCATCCCACCTGCCACGGGAATATTAACGGGCAGCACAGGACCATGTCCATTGGCCTCTGAGGGGATTTCCCAGATTTGGGTGAGCGCAGCTGAAAATTCCCATCCTTAGGCCGGAATTTTACCAGCATGCCCTGCCTGAGGCTCGTAAGATTGCACCCAAGGCCAATGGAGAATGCCGTTCTGCGAGCATCGCCTTTCCTGATTTCGGGGGAGGCGTGCCAGTAAAATCAGAGCCTCAGTCTTCTTTTTAGGCCATCCATTGGGATTGAGGATTATTGATTTGCGCTCTGGACCGATGGGCTTTGATAGGTCCAATGTGTGCCATTGGCAGATTCTGCCACATGTGGGGCAGGTGGTGTTTGAAAGGTGGGACAGGGGTGAGTTATTTAGAGCTTTGAACTCTCTTGCCATTGTCTCCACTTCACCTCTGGACATTCTCGACCAAGCCCCTCGATGTGCCCCCCAGACGAACCTTCAACATTTTGATGAGTCACAAATCAGGAACTTCCATAAGTCGGTGGGAATATTGGACCACTTCAGGGAAGTTTTCGAGGACATCCTGAAGACATTTCCTTTGTTTCCATCGGAACATCCTGTCATGAATGAGTTCTGTGTAGGGCAGTTGGTTTGACAGGCTGGTGTCAGGCTTGCAAACAAATTGTCCCACCCACACTGGATCTGGTTTGAGTGATTAACACCTCAAAAGGCGGCACAGTGGTCAGTACTTCTGCCAGGGACCTGGGTTCAATTCCAGCCTCACTGCCTGTGTGGAGTTTGCATGTTCTTCCTGGTAATTAACATGGCCAATCCACCAGCAAGTCTCTCAGACTGTGGGAGGATACCAGAGCACCTGGAGGAAACCCACGTAGATGTGGGGTGAATGTGCAAACTCCACACAGACAGTGATCCAAGCCGGGAATCGAACCTGGTCCCTGGCAGTGCTAATCACTGTGCCACCATGTTGCTCTCTAGGATGAAAGGCCTACTTTATGAGGAATGCTTGGACAGGCTTGGCTTGTATCCACTGGCGATTGATGGGATGAGTAGTGATCTTGCTGTAAGATCCTAAGGTGTCTTAATAGGGTGCATGATGAAAGGATGTGGGAGAGAACAGAACTCAGGGACAAAGTTTTGAAAATGAGGGATCTGCCATTTAAGCTGCAGAAGAATATTTTTTCCTCTGAGTCTTCAGCTTTTTAAACTCTCTCCCCTAGAGAAGGGTAGAAGTAGATTCAATTAATATTTTTAAGCAAAAGATAATGGATGGCGTAGTGATAAGTATTGCTGCCTCACAGTGCCGAGGACAGGGTTTGATTTCCGGCTTGGGAGTTTGCATGTTCTCCCCATGTCTGCGTGGGTTCACTTCAGATGCTCTGGTTTCCTCTTACAAGTCCAAGGATGTGTGGGTGAGGTGGGTTAGCCATGCTAAATTACCCCTTTGTGTCAGAGGGACTACCTCGAGTAAATGAATGGGGTTATGGTGATAGGGTCTGGGTGGGATTGTGGTCAGTGCAGAATCGAGGGGCTGAATGGCCTCCTTCTGTACTGTAGGATTCTATGATAGAAAAATTCTTGACTAACAAGGGAGTCAAATGTTACCAGGAATGGGCAGAATGTGGGGTTGAGGTCACAGTCACATCAGCCATGATTTTATTGAATAGTAGAGCAGACTTGAGGGCCAAATGGCCTGCAGCTACAGATAATTTGATCATAGAACCCTACAGTGCAGAAAGAGGCCCTTCAGCCCATCAAGTCTGCACTGAACACAATCCCTATCCCCATATATTATACCCACTAATCCCTCTAACCTACGCTTCCCTGGTCACTAGGGGCAATTTCTTGGCATGGCCAATCAACCTAACCCGCACATCTTTGGACTGTGGGAGGAAATCAGAGCACCCGGAGGAAACCCCCGCAGACACGAGGAGAACGTGCAAACTCCACACAGACAGTGAGCCGAGCCAGGAATCGAACCCAGGACCCTAGAGCTGTGAAGCAGCAGTGCGAACCACTGTGCTACCGTGCCGCATGATGACATACAATGCAATATTTGTTTGTATATCATCATGCAGTAAGATGAGGTTTTTGCCTTCTGCTTCGTGTTGGGGCAGCAATGTTGATGTCAGGATGCCTGAATTCCTGTGGTAGCGGTATGGTGCTCAGGTCTGTCAAAGATGGGATTGTCCATGACAACTCTAATGTCCCATGTCCCACTCTTCATCTTGATATGAAAGAAGCTGGTGTCTGACTGTGATGGGCTCATTCTTGCTTATCAACTACCACATGGTCCAAGCAGAATGGGGCCATGGTTCAATGGCAATGGCCCCTTAATGTCCAAAGATATGTAGGTCAGGGGGATTTGGGGGGTAAATGCATGGAGATAGGGCCTGGGTGGGATGCTCTGTTGAAGAGTTGGTATTGATTTGATTGGCCGAATGGCCTCCTTCCTTACTATATGAAGATGTCAAATAATAGGACCCTGAATTATAGTAGTGGGTTTCTATTAGCATGATGGATAGATCATCCTCAAGTTTCCCATTTCACCTAATGAAGAAACAGCAGAAAATATTCATCAATTCCACACCCAGTCTATGGGTAAAAGAATGAGAAGCAAATAACGGAAAAAATATGAAATTAAAATTAATGATACAATAATACCACTGGCTCATTCCATGTGGTCCAAGTGATCGAGGCAGCTAATTTAATCTTCCACGATATTCATGACAGAAATCTACATCTCAGATTCAAGACAAATGCCAGGAATTGTCAAATGTTGACAGCCCTCGGGTGAAAGAATCCCAATTAAATCTAAATCTTTCCAACAACGGAAAACAGACATAAGCATGTGCTTTGTCTGCATCACACAACCTGTGTGTCTGAGTCCAAATTGGACTCTCTCCCATTCCAAGGAGAATTCCAATAAGGATGGGAATAGTGCAAATAGCATGGCATTGAAAAGGATAGAATCTCAGAGGCGAGCTCTGTCTTGAAGCACGTGTGCAAAGTGGGTGACACGGTGGCACAGTGGTTAGCAATGCTGCCTCTCAGTGGCAGGGACCTGGGTTTGATTCCTGGCTTGGGGCACCATCTGTGCCAAGTTTGCACATTCTCATTGTGCCTGTTGTTTTTTGTCCTTTTACGATAATGACTTTTAAGGGGTATCTTGACAAATACATGAATAGGATGGGAATAGAGGTCCCCGGAAGAATACGGGGTTTTACTTCAGTCGGGCAGCATAGTCGGTGCTGACTTGGAGGGCCGAAGGACCTGTTCCTGTGCTGTAATTTTCTTTGTTCTCCCCTTGTCTGCATGGATTTCCTCCCACAGTCTGAAAGAAGTGTTGGTTAGGTGAATTGGCCATGCTGAATTCTCCCTCAGTGTATCCAAACAGGCGCCAGAGTGTGGAGACTGGAGGATTTTCAAGTAACTTCATTGCAGCGTCTACTTGTGACGCTAATAAATAAATAAACTTTTATTGGAATGCAGATTTCAACCCATTGCTTGCTCCTGTCATGAGTTCATGTTCCCAGCTGTACTGTCAAGAGACAGCTGAAGAGAAATCTTCTGCTGCTGTGCATGAAGGGTACATTCTCAATACACTTCCAGTAATTGGGGGTGGCTGCAGGGTTAGCAGAGCCATCGGAATGAAGTATAGGGTGGGTAATGTGGGGCAACATTTAACAAGAGAGAAAATGACCCATCACTCTATCAAAAATACAGGGTCTTTCTGTCTCGATAAAAAAGTTTCTAGTGGGGGAGAGTCAAATGCTTATACTTCCAATGTTTCCAGATACTCCAGAGTTCAATGGTGAAAATTGTACTTCTTTAATGCATTTATTGAAAACAATGCGATCAGTGAGCATGGCTCTGTCCGCTCAACCTCGTGTCTCTCCGCTGCCTCCCTGGGAGGTTGAGGTTTTGTGTGAGTGAACGGTTCTGTGACCCACGATGTGCTCAGGTGGCTTTAAGAAACTTCCCCGGAGCTCAGCTGGTTCCTTCATCCAGCAACCCTCGATCCCCTTGATTCCTTCCTCTCGAGTTAAACCTGAAGGAGCAATGTGTACGCGCTGACAGTTCCGCCACACCCCGGGGCAGCTTTCATTCCCTGTCAAGCGTGAAATCAGGAGGCTACTTTCGGAGCTGGATTTCACGAGGCGTGGGTCTGTGCAGCAGCTGGAGCCCTGGTGCACGACTTAACCGCTTCTTGCCAAAGAGCTGTCAAAACAGTGCCTTTGAAACTGTAGAACATCACCAACGAACACATCGGTGCGGTGTCAGTGGAACTCAAAGCTGTGAAACTATTGCCATCTATATCCGTGAGTGATTGTGCTCCTGTGGCATTCCTCTGCTATATTTACTCAGATTAGATTTGATTTGTTAGTGTCACATGTGGTATACAGTGGAAAGTATTGTTTCTTGCGTGCTATACAGACAATGCATACTGTTCATGGAGTACACGGTGGAGAAGGAGTGTAGAATATGGTGTTACAGTCATAACTAGGGTGTAGAGAAAGATCAGCTTAATATAAGGTAGGTCCATTCAGAAGTACAACTTTGATTTTAAAAAGCATTTAGACAGTTACATGGTTAGGTTGAGCACAGAGAGATATGGGCCAAATGCGGAGTAGCTTAGTGGTTTAAAAGAAAGGGCGGCATGGACAAGTTGGGTTTGTTTCCATGCTGTAAAGCTCTGTGACTTTAAGGGCAGGATTTTACAGCCTCACTCATCCCCAAAACCGTAAAATCCCATCCAATGTCAACCGCCCTTTCCACTCTCTGCCCCTAGCCCGCTCCAATTCCCATGGCGGGTGGGGCAGTAAAACTTTAGTCTATGACTCTAAGTGGGGAGGCGTGGTAAATGTGTTTACTTGGAGTGGGCATCACTGAAAAGGAAAGGAAGTGCAGGGCCGTGGGGGAAGAGCGGTGTCGTGAAGTGAAATGGATGGCTCTTTCAAAGGGCTTGTACCAGCACAATGGGCAGAATGGCTTCCTCCAGTTGTTGAAAAATTGTTCCGTTCAAATAGCAGAAGAGCAGTGCTTAAATGCAGTGATCATTCATCCTCTATTATCACTGGCAGGATTTCCTGGACCTGCAATTAAAAAGCCTAACCCTCTCGACTTTTACTTCCTCCCGAAGGATACCATGCGGTTTGAGCTCAAGGTACAACTAAGGGAACATTCAGATGATTTGTCTGACGATAACCTGAATTGATCAGCCTTCACGACAATTAAGCATCACATATGCATCAGGGCTGCCAGATAACTTGTATTATTGTTCGACTGGCTCGATCAGTCATCCAGGGACAACTCATCACAGTTCACACACCTGCCAAACACACACAAGGCATTCACGTATTGGCATTAATCTCAGCACACTGAGGCCAACGCAGCAGTGTCTTGATAGGACACAAGTATATATGTTTACATGATGATGGATTCCTGTGACTTGGATGCCAACACAATTGCCCATGTTTCTCTTCCCCCCTCTGTCCCCATCGTTAGGCAGAGATGTTATACGAGGCAGCTAGTACTGCTGCCTCACAGCGCCAGGCACCCATGTTCAATTCTGGCCTTGGGTCACTGCCTGTGCAGAGTCTGCCCGTGTCTGTGTGGGTTTCCCCCGGGTACTCCGATTTCCTCCCACAGCCCAAAGATGTTCGGGTTAGGGTTGACCTTGGGTAAATTTGTGGGGTTACGGAGATAAGGTGTGGCAGAGGGACCTGGGTAACACACTTTGTCAGAGAGTCGGGGCAACTCAACGAGCCAAATGGCCTCTTCCACACTGTAGGAACCCAATAACTGGAATTTTACCGGTGCATCAAAATCAGGGCAGGCGTGCCAGTAAAATCAGGGCCTGTGATTCTATCTCCTGTTTCTCTGGCAGCACATCTCAGAATGTTGGTAAACATGGTGGGACATCTGGAATGTTTCTTAAACTTCCCTGTCATACTCAGCTGGGGTTAAGTAAGGGATTCGGGGAACTATGGAAGTTGTTTTTTTTTATTATTCTTATCCATTTAATATTTTAATGATCAAACAAATGTCTGACTTGTGCCAGGGTGCTCTTTTATACCTCTTAAATGAGTGCAAAGGATCAAATGCAAGTCATTGAGAAGGTAAAAGGCGTTGGGGTTCAACATTTGACCTGAAAGATAGTGGCTGAATTTTCCTGGTTTACCCGCCACGGGAATCGTAGTGGGCGAGGTGCGAACCGAGGAAGTACCTGTTGATCTCAGGATGGATTTTCCAGTTTCAGGGCAAGTGGGGGGCCAGAAAATCCTGCCCAGCGCCTCTGAGAGTGCAGCACCCCCTCAGCGTTGCACTGGAGCAGGGGTGGGGAGGGATGGGGGAGTCAACCTTGGTTTTGTGCAGGAGTTTCTGGAGAGGGTCCTGAATCTACCATCGTTTGGCTCAGTGGGTTGTTGGGCAGAAAAGAGTGAGTTTTTGGGAATGGGTCCCCATTTCCTGATGATTCATTTCACCTCCACTCTGGGCTGATTTCCTCATGGTAAATGGAAACAGAATCATGAGAATCATCAGGAATTGAGATCACTTTTGACCCAAGCTTGTCCCTGCAATCTTCGTAATTCTTGTCAATGGGTTCCCCATCCCCCCCCCCCACAGGAAGGGACATCTTTCCCTCTTTCCCAAGGGCCTCCGAGAGGTTGATTCAGACCACTGTTGCTGCACAGTGAGGTTAAATTTTCCAGATTGATCCCAATTTAAGTTTTGCACTCGGAGCAGGGGCAAATACACTCTTACTTTCCAAAACTACAAGGAGGATCTTTCTTTGCTTCTGCATTTGTCTGCTTTTGTATTAAAACACCATGTAAAACATTCTCTACATAGTACCTCCCAATGCAGTTTCTTTAAAAGGAATGCTCAGGAGAATTCTTCTCCGGGCTTTTGTGATGAAAATATTCACCAATAAGAAATGTTGAAGCATCTTATCTGTTTCTCTCAATAGTATTGATTCGAGCGTGATGTGATTAATTTGTGTCCGGCCATTTTCTCCCAACGTAATCACACTGCAGTGTGGTAAAGCTCGTTCAGTATCTTGGTCATTACCATGAAGTTTGACATACTCTGCCTTGCTGAACCGTTTTCCTTCCTCTTTCATCACATGAAACAAAGTGGGAGAGAACAAACAATGTTCAGTTTAGTTTAGTTGATTTATTAGTTTACTTTAACACTGCAATGAAGTTAGTGTGAAAATCCCCTAGTTGCCACACTCCGGCATTTGTTTGGTTACGCTGAAAGAGAATTTAGCACAACCAATGCACCTAACCAGCACGTCTTTCAGGCTGTACTTCATTTCTACGGCTCTGTGATTCCTGTAGCCTCCCCCAACTGCTGGAAGTGTATTGAGAATTTACCCTTCATGCAGAGCAGCAGAATATTTCTCTTTAGCTATCCCTTGATAGCACAGTTGGGATCATGAACTCATGACTGGAGCAAAGAATGGGTTGAAATTTGCATTCCAATAAAAGTTTATTTCTTTATTAGTGTCACAAGTAGACTTACATTAACACTGCAATGAAATTACTGTGAAAATCCCCTAGTCACCACACTGTTTGGGTACACTGAGGGAAAATTTAGCATGGCCAATGCACCTAACCAGCAAGTATTTCAGACTGTGGGAAGAAACCAGAGTACTGGGAGGAAACCCATGCAGACATGGGGAGAACATGCAGACTCCACACAGTCACCCAAGCCAGGAATCAAACCCGGGTCCCTGGTGCTGTGAGGCAGCAGTGCTAACCACAGTGCTACACTTTGGCTGCTCTTCTGATAATATCAGCAAGGGTGGAGAGTGACTGACAGTAAACATAGTGGAGACATTTCTACGTGTGTCATTAAAAACATGACCTGCAATATTACCTGTCAATGTTAGCCACCTTGTGTTAAGTGCCTGACAGTTTAGAAAGTGGGGAGTCAAGAAATAACTGCTCAGCTAATGAACTGATCTTTGTTTGTTTGTACACAATCAATCTTCATTGTCATGCCGAAATTATCCTTTCCAGCATTTTCATTGAATATATTTAATAAAGGTATAAAAGTCAACTATGTGACATTATGCCTCCAAACCTTTTCAGTAGATAGGGATGAACTGTTCCCCCTGGGAAAAGGAGTGAGAACGAGAGGGCACAGATTTAAAGTGATTTGCAAGAGAAGCAGATGCAATGTGAGAAGTAAACTTGTTCACACAGCGAGTGGTTGGGGTCTGGAATGCACTGTGTGGTGGAGGCCAGTTCAATTGAGACATTCAGGAGGGCATTAGATGATTATTTGAACAGAAACACTGTGCAAAGGTATGGAGAAAAGGCAGGGGAATGGCACCAAAGACAGAATTTTCCTGGCCCAGGGCCAGGGGAATTATAGCGGACAGGAGATGGACAATGCAAAGACCATTGGCTGGGATTTTCCAGTCTTGGATGAGCGCAGCTGGAAAATCCCACTCTAAGTTGCAATGTGCATTCAGAGAGCTGGTGCAGACATGATGGGCCAAAAGGCCTCCTTTTTTTTCGGTCATAGACTCCAATCATAGAATCCCTACAGTGCAGAAGGAGACCATTTGGCCCATTGAGCCTGCACTAACAACAATCCCACCCAGCCCATATCCCTGTAACCCGCCCTCCCCATCCGGTATTTACCCTGCTAATTCCCCAACACGAAGAGGCAATTTATCATGGCCAATCAGCCTAGCCCACTCATCTTTAGAGTGAGAGAGGAAACTGGAGGAAACCCATGCAGGCATGGGGAAAATGTGCAAACACCACCCAGACAGTCACCCAAGACAGGAATTGAACCTGGGTCCCTGGCGCTGTGAAGCACCGTTGCTAACCACTGTGCCACCTTGCTGCCCTTCTGCGCCATAACAGTTCCATGAATACATTTCCGTTCAAGAGTGTCAGATTCAAACAATTGAACTTTCTTTTTGCCTGGCATTTTGAATCCTTTATCTTGCGTCAGACACAGTTGAGGCAAAAGTTTACTCATCGCGGTACTGATAACCGGGTTATGGTATTTTCGCCAGTTGTACGTGAAGACACTCTGAATGCTTAGATCAAGATTGTTCACATTAATTTTGTTTAAAATCTGTCTAACTAGCCTTTCACACTGCCTGTCAGAGCTGATTTCAAGCCTAACAGTTATGCTGTACATTGTGGTACTGATGAAGTCTTCTTTTTCTGTACTTTTTTCTAGGTGACGTTCCACTTGGCTCAAGAGGACTAGCTGAAGCGACAGAGATGTGCACCCAAGAGTGCTTGGTACTGGGTCACTCAGACAACTGTTGGATGCCTCCAGGTCTTGGCACCTATCAGCAGCTCAAGTCGCCTCTCGCCAACTTTGGAGCTCAGAAAGAGTGGGTTAAGAGAGATAAGCTAGTGAACGGGCACCCACTGTCAAGAACCTGGAAGGAAGATGGTAACAGAAACCATTTTAATGACAGGAAACTGATCAGTGGCAATGAGAGACATTATACCAGTGGGAGTCAAATGACGGACATTCCCTTGGCTAGTCTTAAGGCATACAGACATACACCAGCATCCATGGAAGCGCTTGAAGATGTCCAGCTATGAAGCGTGTTTCTCCCTTACCCGCCATTAACTCATGCAAGTCTAACTATAGGCTATAGTGGTAGAATGTGCTAATCCTGTGTGTCAGAATTCTGTGTTACGGGTAGGCCTTTAGACCAATGTCACAGCAAGTACTTGAAGTTATCTGTGTTTTAGAGCCACGAGGTTTGATCATTCTGTAGTCCAACTCACTGTCGGTTCATGTGCAAATCAAAAAAAAAGAAAAGCTAAATACTGTGATTGATTAACGGACTACCATGTGTATGTCACTCCACCTGAACTGCATGATGTCCAGAGCAACAAATGGTAGTGTCGTCTCATGTTTATTTCCTCTAAGCCTTCAAGAGACAAAAGAAGCCAAACGGAAGCAGAAGGTGCGTGAGGGGGAAAGAAATGCTTCTTTGACTTGATGTCGAGTGCTGCTGATTTACGTTTTAAAACGGAAAAAGAGCAAAATCTAAATGGGTGTGGTATTGAACATGACCACGAAATGGACAGTACAACTGACACTCTTGTGCAGAGAGAAATGCTCCAAGTGGACACTTCAACCATCATTCAAAAGTGTTTGTAAATACAATAAGTCACTGAGACCTACTTTTATGTAACTATATCCTTCACCAATGGTAGAAAAAAAGGCAGTGTTGCACAGTCGCTTCTCCCCCATCCCCCCCCCCACCTCCCCTTCCCCCTCTACCCCCACCCTTACCTACTGTTGGTATACTTTTTTGGGTTCCTTTGTTGCTTCTCCTTCTTGTCGAGCTGACCTCCCAGTGAAAGTGATTATGAGTGTTTGTGATTTGTCCAGCACCACTGCTATTCATATTCACGGAATATTTAATGTGTTGTGCCTTCATGATGTACTGAGAAACATAATACTGGTCATAGTGGGAGCTGGGCAAAACTCTACTTGTTATCTGTATATTTGTTCTATGCCTGGCCGGTACCAGCATCATGTTTATTTGTTCAAAGAGCGTGAGGACGTGTCCAACACAGCTTTTAACAGCATGTTTAAGCAAAGGGGAATCGACGATTCTCTCTTTTTTGGAAAAAAAAAGGTAAAAAAAAACAACAGTTCAGGCATGAGAAGCCAATTTAACAATCTGGTAGATAGCATGTTTTTGCAGAATTGGCTGAGTATCTTTCTTTTTTTCAAACACATTCCAATAATAATGACACTGAAGGGAAGAGAAAAATGAAACGAATAAAAACACGCGCGCGCGCGCACACACACACACACGAAAAAAAGTGAAAAATTAAATAAAACAGGCAACGAAATAAAGGAAAACAAGCAAAGCTGGAGTTAACTAACCTCCCCCCCCTCCCCACTCTCCCCTCCCTTTTCGAAGGGGATTTCATCTCCAAATCTTTCGAGTCTGCAGGCGAAATATTCGAGAGCTCAGCATGCATAACTAAGGAGTGGGGGTTGGATTTGAACTGAAGAGTCCATCCAGCAGAGGTGAAATACTTGCTCAGTAAGACGATCCATTTCTATCTGTTATTTATATCCTCTGTTATTTGTTTTGATACATATAGTGTACTTTTTATATGAGGAAGCCAGGACTGTCGTGGAACGTAAAGCATAAACAAAAAGGTCTGTGGCGTGAACTTAACGCAGTGATCATATATTATTGCAAAGATTATTATGGCGTGACTTATATTTCAGGTATGGGAAGCCACAAAATATGAAAGGGAAGCTTGCAAATACATGAGTATTTAGTACGCTGTATATATTACAATTGAATAACATTCCCCCTAATGTACTAAACAGTTTGTTGCTAGTTTAATCTTATGATTGCTGATTTTCCAGTGAGTTATGCCGTGTACTGATGTTCAATGCACATCTTTAATATAACTGTATTCAGTGGAGGAGTCATTAAAATATTTTTAACTTAGAATACATGTCAGGTAAATTACATTTTTTTTTCCTTAGACTGTGTGCTGATAAAATATCCACAGATTATATGTAACTTGTAACTTAAATGAAGGTATTGAGAAAAAAAAGGTAGCGTATCAGTATAAAGTCGACAATAGATTCAAGTGAAATGCAGTCAGTGAAAGGGTTAGCAGCAGATTTAACTGTTATATGTTGAAAAGGATTTGAACCCCGGTGCTAATGTATAAAAGACTTGCATTTAGCTAGCGCCTTTCATGAGCTCAGGACATCCCCAAAGTGCTTTAACAGCCAATGAAGCACTTTTTAAATTGTGCAGTCACTGTTTTGATGCAGGAATCCCAGCAGTCAAACTGTGCACAGAACCATCCCATGGACACCAGCTGATGCACAAGTGATGGTAGTTTGAGGGAGAAATGGTGACTAGGCCATGAGGAAAATTCCTTTGCAGAGTAGTGGCTGCAGGATCCTCCATGACCAACTGAGAGGCAAACGGGCCCTCGGCTTTAGCCTCTCAACTCAGAGACAGTGCCCCTGACAGTGCAGAGCTGGGCGTGTCAACCTGGGTTATGGTTTGAAGTCTCTGGCAGTGCACAGTGTTGAGCCCAGCCTTTTGACATCCCTCATCTCCAGAAAGCTGGAGTCTCTCTGTCTGAGGCCTGTGGCCCTTGTTGGCTGAAGCAGAAGAAGGTTTTACATCAGACATCCCTTGCCCTCTGGCCCCAGCCAGAGGAGTGGGTGTGGCATGGGCCAGGAGAGAAGCAGGCAGGGTGACGTGCCCACCTTGCCACACTGGGTGTGGATCGCACCGATCCAGGAAAATAGCTTGCGGGCTTAAAAATCAGTTTCACACCAGGCGTCAAGCAGTTTGCAATCCTCCCAGCCCCTTTCTAATGGCAGAAACCGGATTGCACCCAGAGAGGGCGCAACGCCAATTAACCTATTCAGAGTCGCATTTAAATGCCCATAGCCTGTTCGACTCCCAATATACGGAATCTTCCAGCTCTCAGTGCATCGCAAGGATGACAAGAATCACTATTGGTTTCCACTAGCGGAGACCAGGCCCAATGGTCATGCTGGGGTTGGGAGGTGGGGGGTGGGCAGGGAGGGAGGCCATTGAAGCCGCTGGGTATTCGGGGGCATGGCTGGGTGGTGCCCACCAGCACCCCAGCAGTGTCAGTTGGATGTGACTGCAATACCAGTTGGGAGTTGCCAGTGTGCCAGGGACAGTGCCAAGGGAGTGAGATCTGAGTGGAGGTGGTGAGGGTGCAACGCAGGTTGGCTATGATGAGGAGACTGTGTGGGGGGGGTGGGTGCATTATGGGGGGGCTCATGGTGGGGGGGACATGTCAGGTGGGCCCCGATGCTAGCGACGCATGCTGAGGAGATGGTGGGGCAACATGCCACCAGTGGGGAAGGGTAGTGTCCCGATATCCATGAGGGAAGGGAGGGTGTCTCCCAGTGCATTGTGAGACCAGGGTGCCCGTGTGGCACAGCGTGCGAGTGCTCTGAAGAGGGGCTCACTGTCACATAGCCCATTCTCCAGCATTCAGGCACAGCGCAAGAACAACAAAAATCACTACTGGTCTCCACTGGCAGAGACCTGGCGAGATGGTCGCACTTGTGTGCTTGGAGGACATTGAAGCTCCCCCAGGTGGCATAGCCAGACAGTGCCCATGGGGCACTACCAACCTGGCAGTGCCCACCAGGCACCCTGGCACTTCCCACTGAGCACCATAACTGTGCAACGCCAAGGGGGTTGGACCTCCATGGGGGTGGAACTGGAGTGGGGCGAAGACAGGGAGAGAGGCAAGATTATGAGCTCTGCAGGGGGGAAGGAGCTCTGCAAGAAGGGGAAGCAAAGGGGGGCACTCTGCAGGGATAGTGATCGCTGAGCAGAGGTGGAATCTCTGCAAGGAAGGTGATCAGAAGGGAGGGAAAACTCCAGATGGGAGGGTGATTGGCGGAGGACTGTAGTATGCAGATGGGGAGTGATCGGCAGGTGGGAGCGCTGCGGATGGTGGAGTGAACGGCTTGGGGAGGAGTGGGGAAGAATGGTGCGGGTGGGAGGGGGATGAACTCTGCAGTTGGGGGGTGATCAGCAGGAGCGGGGAGGCACCAGCACAGGGAGTGATCGGCGGGGTGGGGCAGTGGTGGGAGTGTGAGAGAGAGGGATTGGCGCAGAGAGCAAACAGCAAGGAGTGAGGAGGAAAATCAGTGGGGGAGATAGAGGGTCCGGCACAAAGTACGATCAATGAGCGAATGGGGCGCATGTGCAATAGCGCTCCAAGTGCTCTGCAACCGGCTTCACGAGTGAGCACTGAGTAGCTTAAGTTTGCGACTTGCGGCCAGCCAAACAAACAGGCGCCATTCTCTCCCATTTCCTTTCTGGTTTGGCACTTCGAGTTTTTCATAAGATCTCGCCCTTAGTCGTTTTTTTTTGGGAGAATTCCACCCCATGTTGTGTGAAAGCAGGTGGAGAGCAGTTTGATACCTTACACAACTCAGCAAGATGTCAGAAGCTCATGCCTGCGTCGGCTAACCTTGACGGTCCAACAGATGGGGAATATGTCACAGAAAATAAGTGAATAATTTAAAAGAAGTAACCAAAAAGCTCTCCTGTGAGGGGGAGAAAAATAAAGATCTACCCGGGCCGCAATTCTCTGGCTGTTCAAGCCCCACCACAGCTGCCAGGAGAATGGAGAATTTGGCACTCAACCAGGTCTCTATTCACTGCTGCAGGACTGGATAATCCCAGTCGTGGGCAAGGTCAAAGGATTCCGTCCCTTATATTTGGGTATTGCGTCCCTTTTGTCCTCTGTATGCAATCAAAAAAAATCTAAAAGGACAGGGATAGTGAATCCCAGAAATATATATATATAAACACACACATATATATATATATATATATATATAAAAATATATAAAATATAGAAATATAATTTAAATACACATTTACTTACATGCAGGGCACTGGGAAAAATACAAGATTCACTCATTTGTGCTTTTTGCATAGCACAGAGAAATTGAAGTCCATGCTTCAAGTTTTGGTGAACAAGATGCTATATCTTCCGTAAGCTCATGTCTCTTTGCTTTTTGTTAAGTTGTGGGGTACAGATGATCTGCTTAGTCACAGTAAATTCTGTCAGTTTGCAAGACGTGCTTTGATGAAGGTGGCAAACAGTTAGCCTTGTGACCGCGTTGTTGGTTCAACGTAACTTACAGTAATTCTGTTCTGCAATAATGCTTGGCATTTTGAATGTGTTGTATTATTCTACGAATTCGCCACTTGAATCAAATATAGTGGTTCACTCTAAATCTTGCTCTTCTTCAAGTTTCAATTCCTCCAGCTATTACTCATCTCCATCTATGGCCTCCCGCCTCATGGGTTATTTTCTGCTCAGCTAAATTTGACACCTCCCCATCCCCATTGCATTGTTCCAACACCCTGGGCTGGATTTTCAAATGACTGCAGGATTGGGATCTGGTGCACAAGTCATTTAAAAAAAAGACTCCTACTGGGAGATGTCTCCGACTGTTGGAATGCTGGCCTTGGGGAGGAAACGGGGAACGCATCTGCCTCAAATTTTATTTATTTTGGGTTTTGCTTTTTATTCATGCACAGGATGTGGGCGTAGCTGGTAAAACCAGCATTGATTGTCCATCACTTCTCGCCCTTGAGAAGGTGGTGGTGAGCTGCCTTCTTGAACCTGCTGCATGATGCAGTCCACAGATCTGTTGGGGAGGGAGGGAGACCCAGCAACACTGAAGGAACCGCGATAGAGTTCCAAGTCAGGATGACATACGCCTTGAAGGGCAACTTGTATATGGTCGTGTTACTGTGGCCCATCAAGCTCCTTTAGGAGCTTGTAAATGGGCTGTTAAATGTGAGAACAAGTTTTTCAAAGTACAAATTGGCGAACCTAAACAGTCTGATGGATGGTAATATCTAGTTGTGAGGACAGTCGAAAACTTGTTTCATTAGTCGGTTTGCTCCAGGTTAAGTCACTGTACCTTTATTTCACCTGCATGGCCACTTTTCCCTATGTTAATGCTGCTAGCCCTGTGGGCAGCTATCACTCTATTCGGCAAGCCTCAGCTTCAGGCTCCAATATGGCTGCCATCTACCTTTGCTGCTGGCACCAGACAGCCGGTTTCCACCTCCTGAAGGTGCTACGTTTAAACTGTCCACCTGCATCCAAGGTGAAAGACTGGGCTCTCAAGGATAGTTAATCAGAAACTCCATCAGGATAGAAAGCCCATGTGATTCAAATTACCACGGCTTTGAGATGGGAAGGGTACTAGCGGGTACAATAGTAATATCAGGTTACAGGCTTTCTTACAATATCATTGAATATCACAGACAGTTTCATCTGCCAGGATCAGGGACACAGGAGCAAGAGACCACATAGTTGAACACATCGAAGTGTGGATGGAAGCTCGTGTTCAGATTAGAAAGATCAGATTTGGAGAACTTAAAACAAGGCTGGAAGATTCGCCTCACTTAGACCAGAGAGAGAAGGCTCCTTGAGAACTTGTACCATGAAATACATTTCTGGAGTTAAAAGTTTCCAGGTAGGGGAAGGAAAAATATGAGCAGTGAACCCTTAAGAGCTAAGAATTATTTTGGATTGATTCTGGCAGATTTGAATGTCTATGTAATGGATACTGTAACATATACATGATAAGGGGTTTTTGGTTGTGATAGAAGTTCTGTTCTGTAGTTTAAAGTGTAAGTTGCCTACAAAAATAATGTTTAGTCAATAGTACTTTTCCTCTTTGTTACAATAAACTTCTTAAAATGTGAAATATTGTTGTGTCGTTGTCATTTTTGCTGTTGATAGATAGAAGTTCAAATCTCATTGCAAAATTATTGGTCACTAAGGGGCTACACCATAGGCTGAGGATACTGTCGAAAATGTAATGGCCCACTAACGATTCCAAGGAATTCCTTTAAGATATTTTCAGAAGAGTTTTTTATTCATTCATGGGCTAGGCCAGCATTCATTGTCCAGCCTTGGTTGTCCTTGAGAAGGTGGCTGCCACCTTGAATCACTGTAGTTGCTGAGGGGTGAGTACACCTACAGTGCTGCTAGAGGAGACAGTTCCAGGATTTTGACCCAGCGACAGTGAGGGAACAGCGACACGTTTCCAAGTCAGTGTGGTGAGTGACTTGGAGGGGAATTTCCAGCTGGTGGCCGTGTAAGAGTAAAAGTTGTCTCTCTCTATCATAAGATCTGTCTAATTGAGCCGATGTTGTTTGCTCAACAGGCCAATCACATTATCCCGATGGCAACTCACCCTCACTGATTTGAGTCGAATGAATCTTTTATCTTTGCAGCATCTAGGTCAACGGGAATTATCATCAGCGTTGTTGTTCTCACTGTTCTGTTCATTTTGTGTTTCTTGTTTGCGGAGGACGGCTGCCAGCACCATGGCCCTGTGACGATTGAAGCGACGGATTATAGCAACATTACATGGGTATGACGAGGTTTCTGGCACCATAGATAAAGTAAACCTTGCTGCAACGGTATTACGTGGCTAAACTTTTAAATCACAGCAGATGACTGGATAACGTCTATGAAATAATCTTGATGCTTGCAGCAACTGCCATTCAGAAGTCCAAAAGATTTTCCCAGGGTCGAGAACTAGAGGGCATAGGTTTAAGTTAAGAGGGGAAAGAATTAATGGGAACCCGAGGAACAACTTTCTTCACATACGGGGTGGTACGTGAGCTGCTGGAGGAGGTGGTTGAGGCAGGGATATTGATAACATTTAAAAGGCAATTGGACAGATATGTAGATAAGAAAGGCTTAGAGGGATAGGGGCCAAATTCAGGTAAATGGGGTTAGCTTAGATGAGCTTTTTGGTTGACATAGACCAGCTATCTCCATGCTGTAGATTCCATGATAAAAATTCCTATTCATTGGCATGGTAATCTTTCAATTACCATGGGCGGCACGGTAGCACAGTGGTTAACACTGCTGCTTCACAGCTCCAGGGTCCTGGGTTCGATTCCCGGCTTGGGTCACTGCCTGTATGGAGTTTACATATTCTCCTCGTGTCTGCGTGGGTTTCCTCTGGGTACTCCGGTTTCCTTCCACAGTCCAAAGATGTGCGGGTTAGGTTGATTGGCCACGCTAAGAAATTGTCCCTTAGTGTCCAGGAATGCGTAGGTTAGAGGGATTAGTGGGGAAAATATGTAGGGATATGGGGGTAGGGCCTGGGTGGGATTGTGTTTGGTGCAGACTCGATGGGCTGAAGGGCCTCTTTCTGCACTGTAGGATTCTGTGATGCTTCACATGAACAATATCAAAGAAAATTGGGCACTGAGGTGCAATAAGGAGAAATGAACGTACGTAACCAAAAGCTTAATCATTGAGGATTCATGGAACATCTTATAGGGGAAAATACTGGTGGAGAGTTCGAGGGAGTGAACTTCAGAGGTTAGGGGCTGGGCAACTGAATGCATTACCGCCAATAGTAGAGCAAATGAACTCGGGGAAACTCAGAACACCAGAGTTGGAAGAGTGTAGATATCATAGGAGGTTCAGGGGCTGGAAGGACATTACAGAGACAGGAATAGTTGAGGCCACTGGTGAATATGAAAATAGAGAAGATAATTTTAAGATGTTTAGCTGGGAAACAATATGGATCAATGAGCACAGGGGTGATGGGTGAGTTTTAGCCAGTCAGAGGCTAATATTTCTGGTGGATAATGAGGTCCAGGAGACTTAAAGCAAATGGTGGAATGGGTTAAAAAGAGAAAAAAATTATATTGGGATAATGATGAAGAAAACATTGTCAAACAATAACAAGGTAAACAAGAATTTTGTTGTAGTGTTCTAGTCATTTAGAGTTAATATTACTACAATAAATATATTTCTGGCTATTAGTATCTATGTCTCTTCAAGAGTACCATTTATTTTAGCATCACATGTACCCATTAAAAATAATGATGCCAAGACATCCCGTGCCTGTCTGAACTTAATCTAATACCTCCAATCATGATGATATTAGCAGTCATTATTTAATCAAAAGTATTTGAAACAAAACGATAGATGTAGGTTTAACAAAAACAAGACAGATGTTCATATTAACGGCAATTCTTCATAATTGATTTCTGAAAGGTCCCAGTGGAGGGATAACATCTTTTAACAGAGGCTGAACGCATAGAGTACAGGTGCGTCAGTTAATCTACCATTATCCTTCAGAATAAATTCTCATATGTACCGTGTAATTCACAATTTACTTCACCAATTAGTTGGGCAATGGAAGGAACTGAACTAAGATGCCTGCTTTATATTTCATAGAGACAGAGGAATGATTTTCTTACACTGAGTGTTCACTTAAGACTGCAACAAAAATCCCAGGAGGTTTGGCGGGACAGAGGGGTTTGGGAGAAAATATTTTGTTCCAGACCTTCTGGATTTAGACACTGAGTCAGAAAGTTGCGAGTCATTCTGAAAGCAGTTGTTTTTATAGTTAAAGCTTTCAGGCATACATTAACATGCAATGAAGTGGCATAGTGGTTAGCACTGCTGCCCCACAGCGCCAGGGACCCGGGTTCAATTCCAGCCTCAGGTGACTGTGTGGAGTCTGCACATTCTCCCCATGTCAGTGCAGGTTTCCTCTGGATGCTCTGGTTTCCTCCCATGATCCAAAAATGGGCAGGTTAGCTTGATGGATTGCCACATTAATGTCAGGAGGATTAGGACTGTAAATATAAGGGGTTACGAGGATGAGATACGAGCGGGATTGTTTTTGTTGTTGCAGGCTCGATTGGCCCAAATGGCCTCCCACTGTTCTGTAGATTCTATGATTCTAGCCACTTTCTCCAATGTTGCTTAAGTGACTGTGAACATCTCCTGGCTGCCACGATCTGGCACCTGTCCGGGTACACTGAGGGGGAATGCACTGAACCAGCACGTCTTTCAGATTGTGGGAGGGAACCGGAGCAGCCAGTGAAAACCCACGTAGAACGTGGAGACTCCGCACACAGACAATGACCCAAGGCCTGAATTGAACCCGGGTCCCTGGCGCTGTGAGTCAGCAGTGTTAACCATTGTGCCACCGTGCTGTCTGAACTTCAAAATTTTCTACAATTCCAAAGCACCCTTTATGGGTTAACTGTAAAAAAAGAGAACTCCATTTGCCATTTCCTCAGGCCGTGGGACTTCTTCCCAGGAATATTGCCTCTAAAAAAATGAATCGCATGTAATTAGCAGGTTAAAATCTTGCTTAACCATCGTCTGATAGATGTGACTTATTGCAGTACGCATTAGCCCAATGCAACACTTCAGCCCCGTAAGTATCATCAAGGGAATCTTTCCTCCACATTCTGTGCTTTCAGCAAACACTGTGGAAAAGAATTTCTGACATGTCTGTAATTGGCAAAAGAGCCAGAGGAAAAAGGAGGAGAATTCTTTTTTGGAATCAGTGAGCTGCTGTGACCTGGAACGCACAGCTTAGTGAAAGTAGACTCACTTGTGACTTCCAATTCGATATATACTTGATGGAGAGAAAGTTTACAGCGAAGAAAAAGGCCATAGATTACAGGAAGATATAGCTGGGTTGGTCAGATGAGCCGAGCAGTGGAGGATGGTATTTAACCCCAAGTGCGAGATGATGCACTTTGGAAGAAGTAACAAGACAAGTAAATATTTAATGAATGGCAGGACACTGGGAAGATGGATTTTGGGTGCTTATTCACAAATCCCAGAAGGTGGCAGAGCAGATGAATGGAATAGTTAAAAAGGCATATGGACCCCTGTTTTTATTAGCTATAGCATAGAGTGTAAGAACGAGGAGGTTATATGTCTGGGGTGTCCAGAGCCAGGGGTCACAGTCTGAGGATGCAGGGTAGACCATTTAGAAAGAAGATGAGGAGGCATTTCTTCACCCAAGGAGTTCTGAGCTTGTGGAATTCATTACCACAGAAAACAGTTGATGCCAAAATATTGAATGTATTGAAAAGGCGGCTGGATATTGTACTTGGCGCGAATGGGTTCAGAGGTTATGGGGAAAAAGTAGGATTGGGCTCTTGAGTTGGACGATCAGCCATGATCGTGATGAATGGCCGAGCAATCTCAAAGGGCCAAATGGCCTCCTCCAGCTCCTATCTTCTATGTTTCTCTGTTGGATCTGTACAGAACATTGGTTAGGCCACAGCTGGAGTACTGTGTGCAGTTCTGGTCATCCCAGCGTAGGAAGGATGTGATTGCACGAGATGGGGTACAGAGGAAATTCACCAGGGTGTTGCCCGGGATGGAGCATTTGAATTCTCAGGGGAGACTGGAAAGATTTGGGTTGTTTACTTTAGAGCAGAGAAGGACATGTTTGAGATGTTTTAAGATTATGAGGGGGGTGGATAGGGTGAATAGAAAAAAGCTGTTCCCCTTGGTTGAGGGATCAATCTAGAGGGGGCATTGTTTTAGGGTAAGGGATTCAGACGGGATTTGAGATAATACTTTTTCGTTCAGAGGGTAGTGGGAATCTGGAAAGCATTGCCTGGTAAAGTAGTGGAGTCTGGAAACCTAACAACCTTTAAAGAATATTTGGATGAGCACTTGAAATATAGCATTCAAGGATATGGGGCAAGTGCAGGAAAATAGGATTAGTGCAACTTTAGTGGGAGTTATCTTTGGTGCAGACTTGATGGGCTAAGGGGCCTTTTTCTGCACGATACGACTCTGTGACTCTATAATTGCAGGAAAGAGCAAGGAGAGTGCGACTAATTGGATAGGTCTTTCAACAAGCCAGCACAGGGCCGAATGGCCTTCTCTGTGCTCTCTGGCCACAGAAACCCTACACTGAAGAATGAGGCCATTCGGCCCATCGAGTCTACACCAAAAATCACTACCACTAAAATAGCGCTAATCCCATTTTGCAGCACTTATCCCATACCCTATTGATGAGTATACACTATCACACCATTGAACAACAGCAAGGAAACAAACATTCTGCTGAAGATTACGAACCACAGATTTCTTCCTGAATGAAATCCAGGGTGAAAGCTACATCACAAAAATATAGCCCCGACTTCTGAAGAGCAATTAGGGCAATAATTCCCATGATTAAATGAAAAGAAAGTTGGATACTGATGTAAGCTTCTCAATGCACCCACGTACACATATATAGCTCATATAATTATATATAACTCTGATAAACTGACATTTGATAGTAGTCGTGGAGGGGCTAAAGCCTGCACGGTGACACAATGGTTAGCACTGCTGCCTCTCAGTGTCAATGACTTGGCTTCAATTCCCAGCTTGGGTCATTGTCTGTGTTTGCACATTCTCCCTGTGTCAATGTGGGTTTTCTCCGAGTGCTCCGGTTTCCTCCCACAGTTCAAAGATGTGTGGGTAGGTGATAGTTACTCACAACAAATGGTAAAGCCAGTTTAATATCAGACACTTCCACAGTCCGACGACTCTCCAAGGAACTCTCTCCACAGTGTTCCAGCTGTCTTTATTTATATTACATCCAATGTCACATGTTTAACTAGTAATTCCCTTAACAAGTTAACAGCCGCACACTTGTGATTAATAATATATTGCCACACATCTGTTCGCCATTTCTAAGTGCATTTGAACTGAGTGCCTTTCTAGGCTATTTCAAGGAGGCAAACACATTGCTTGGATCAGGAGCCTCCTGGAATCCAGACCAGGCCTGGATGGCAGATTTCCTTCCTTAAAGGATATCAGTGAACCAGATGGGTTTTTATGACAATGTCTTCATGGTCACCATTACTGAGACTAGTTTCTATTTCTATATTTATTAACTGAATTTCATTATAAATTATACTTCAGCACAGTGGCACAGTGGTTAGCACTGCTTCTTCACAGCGTCAGGGGCCAGGCTTCAAGTCCAGCCTCGAGTCTGTCTGTGTGGAGTTTGCATGTTCTCCTCGTGTCTGGGTAGGTTTTCTCTGAGTGCTCCAGTTTCCTCCCGCAGTCCAAACGTTTGCAAGTTAGGTTGATTGTCCAATAGTTTCAGGGGGGCTAGCCGGGTATATACGTGCAGTTAAAGGGGTAGAGCCTGGCTGGGATTGTGGTTGGTGCAGACTTGATGGGCCGAATGGCCTCCTTCTACACTGGAGGGATTCTATGATTCTATGAACTGGAACTCTAAAGGGCGACAAAAATGGATGGGGCTTGGATCTGATGAGTTGAAGTATGAATAATTAGTTTGCCAACACAAACTGCACACTTCTGGCTTTGACTTAGACTGGTGGGCAGCCAGTCTGCTCCAAGGATGTGGGAATTCAAATTTACATGTGATAATGAAGCTGCAGGCCTCATTCAGCTTTTGCACTTTGTTTCATGTCTGAAGGAGATTCCCTGAGAATTAGGAAACCCAACTGAGGTGAGGACTTGGAAAATTCTGGGGACTTTGCAGCTACCTCTTGAAAGTAAGTGCCTGCTGGAAGAACCAAGTGATTAAACCCCCAACAAGAAAACCTCCAGCCCAGTCCACCTCCCCCCACATCTCCAATCCCACCATGAAGCCTCTGATTCTCTCCCCAACAATCTCCCAAAGGTCCCAGATCTCCGTGTTGAAGCCCCCGATGTTTCCTCACCCACCGGACTCAACGATCTTCACTCACTACCAGGCCACTGACCTCACTGCCAAAGAACAACTGCCCACTTGAGCAAAACCCTTCCCCCCCTCTAGAGATACACTTTCTTGGCCTTTGCCAATTGATCCCATGACACAATTGCAAACCACGCCCCCCCTCCCCAACCCCTCCACCCCGTGTTCATTTTATCTCCTCCACATTGGAATTTTAAAAGCTTTTTTTTAACTCATTCATGGCAGTCACCGTCTCAACAAGGTCTCAACAAGGATCTTGGGTTCATGTCGCACTATCTGTAACCCCCAACACTTGCCTGGGTTTGCAAAACCTCACTCACTGTGCTGTCTGGAGACAATACACATCTCCTTAACCTGTGATCAGTGCTCCTTCCACTCACATTGTCGGCCACTTCAAGACTTGAACAGCAGGTTAGGTGTAAAGATTCGCATTCTAATCAGTAATCTGTAAACTGTCTGTGCTTTATATGCTCTGTCTGAGGCCAGAACTCTCCATTCACCTGACGAAGGGGCTAACCCGAAAGCTTGTGCGTTTACTATCAAATAAATCGGTTGGACTAAAACCTGGTGTTGTCAGACTTTTTACTGTAGTCACCGTCTAGCCAGCCTTTATTGTCCATTCCTAATTGCCCGAGGGGAATTGAGAGTCAACCGCATTGCTGTGACTCTGGAATCACATGTAGTCCAGACCAGGTAAGGACGGCAGATTCCCTCCCCTAAAGGACATTAGTGAACCAGGTGGGTTTTTCTGACAATCGACAATGGTTTCATGGTCATCAGTAGATTTTTAATTCCAGATATTTTTTATTGAATTGAAATTCCACCATCTGCCATGGTGAGATTCGAACCCAGGACCCCAGAATATTAGCTGAGTTTCTAGATTAATGGTCTAGTGATTAGACCATTTTAACCAAGAGGCCATCTCCTCTCCTAAGTCCATTGATTGACACCCTTCTTGCTCCCTCAGTGGCTATCCAATTGACCCCTTCTGGAGCTCACCCGCTGATTAACAACTTCACCCCACACTCATCCTGGTCGTGGTCTTGCAACCCCCACCAAATAGATCCCCTTTTTCTCTTTCTCACCCTGCAGTCTTTCCCACTTTCCTCAACTGCTTAAAGAACAAATACTAGTTAATTGCAATGCCTCATTGATGACAGCACCTCACATAAATGTCAACTTTTCACACTGCACAAAGGAGAATTCTATTTCTTAAAAAAGTTTACTAATAAGATTGTTCAAAGAATAACTGGAAGTATACATCAGGAGGTTGTGGAAGAGTTCACTGGGATCGTTTGATTTTAAGTAACAAGTTAGGCATTCGAAACCATTTCCAATATAATTACCCTCGACAATGAGAAATATACTTTCAATTTTTTTGCTAAAATTGAATATCTGGAATATGTATAAATATTAATTACAGTGATGAATATTTATTCTAAGGAAACATTGAGGCTTCTCACTTTTCATATTATGACATTATTATTCTAGTATGGTTAGGAAAAGAGACAATTAAATCTCAGCAATTTGATGAGACATTGTGACATTTACACAAATTTGGACATCAAGCAAAATCAATAATGTTTTGTTGCTGTTCCCAACAAAGGAAATTGATTGTAATATGAATTAGTTGAACTTATTTTAGCCTCTATCCTTGTTCATAATGCATTAATGTCCTAAGATATGATTGTCAATATCATTTTATTAAGTTTCAATTTTGGTGAAATATAAGATTAAACATTCCATGGAATCTCCACAGTGCAGAAGGAGGCCATTCGGCCCATTGAGTCTGCACCAATTCTCTGAAAGTGCAACTTAGCCATTCCCACAACCCCATCACCATCCACCCAACACAACATTGGACACTACGGGACAATTTATCGTGGTCCATCCACCTAACCCACACATCTTTGGACTGTAGGAGGAAACTGGAGCACCCGGAGGAAACCCATGCAGACACGGGGGGAGAACGTGCAAACTCCACACAGTCACTGGAGGTTGGAATTGAACCTGGGTCTCTGGCGCAGTGAGGCAGCTGTGCTAACCACTGTGCCATCATGCCATGCCTGGTCCGCCCCTGCCGGTTATGATTCCCGGGACGGGAAAATTCTGTTCCACGTTGACTTCAAAAATACTTAATTGCCTCAAAAGTGTTTTCAGTGTACCTGAGGTCATGGGAGTGCTCCATAAATGAAGGCTTCTCTCTTTAAAAACTTACTTCTGAGACCATGCGTTCACAGAACCCAATATCTCTGCGTATGGGGCTCAAGGTCAGATTTTATTCAAAAATACGTTGTGAAGATTTGATATGTTAAAGGTGCTATGTAAATGCAAATGCTGTTGTTTTCAGTCCATTCATGAAGACAACCACACCCACCTCCTTACAGATACAACAGAATGGTGATTTATGAAGTTACGCACAGGAATAAGGGGGAGATCATAGAATCCCTATAGTACAGAAGTGGCCATGGAGTCTATACTGACCACAATCCCACCCAGATCCTATTCCACTAACCCACATTTACCCCACTAATCCCCCTGACACTAGAGTCAATTTAGCATGGCCAATCAACCTAACCCACACATCTTTGGACTGGCGGAAGAAACCAGAGCACCTGGAAGATGCCCATGCCAGCATAGGGCAAACTCCACACAGATAGTGCTCCCCACGGCCAGAATTGAACCTGGGACCCTGGTACTGTAAGGCAGCAATGCTAACCACTGTGCTATCATGCTGGCTGTGACCACACAATAACACAGGAACCATCCTCTTCCAAAAGAGAACAGCAATTGAAATATATTTATCTTTTTCTTCCCACTTGCTATCTTAAGGATCTCCCAGAGTTAGAGAAATCTCAGTGGACCTCTCAATAATATATTTAGCTCTGAAATTGGTCATTAGTTGGAAGACAGTCCTGCAAATTGTGCCTCATTTATTTCAAATCCATCTCTTCCAATAGATGATTATTGAATTTTAAACGTAAATGCATTTTTTTCCCTCTCTGTAGTGTCCTGCACTACATGGATGAGGCAGAAAGTGGATGAGGCAGAAAATTTTAAAGTTTATTTATCAGTCTTACATTTAGTAAGTCTTACATGAACACTGCAATGAAGTTACTGTGAAATTCCCTCAGTCGTCACAGCCTGGCACCTGTTTGGACCAATGCGCCTAACCAGCGTTCTTTCAGAATGTGGGGGCCTGATTTTACCATTTTCATTCTAAGTGCTGAATCTGGGTGCAATTCAGATCCGACTTGGAAATCTGCTTTCAGGTGCCCCCACGTGCACTCAGCCTGAAAAATAAATCATGGGCCTGACAAACAAATTTGAAAAAGCGCGCCTGTGTCACACCGCTCCCAGGTCGCAGAAAGCGGAGAAAGTGGCCCAGGAGCGAAAAGCGGGAGCGATGGACCCCACAGACACCACCGTCCCCCTTATCCACCCAACCCCTCGCTACCCAGACCGATCGCAACCCCCTGCACCGCCCCCCCCCCCACCCCCCCCAACCGATCGCCCGCAGAGTGGCAGTGGTACTCCCTGTCCCTCCACCTGAGATACATTTTATCTGCCTCCCTCCTACCCCCCCCTCCAAATCGGAGAATAATCTGGCCTCACACCCCCACCCCACCTCACCAGAGAACGTCTGGCTTCACCCTAACCCCACCAGAGAACGATCAGGCTTCCCTCCCCTCCCCTCCCCTCCCCTCCAGAGAACGATCTGGCCTCCTGCCCCTCACCCCCACCCTCCAGAGAATGATCTGGCCTCCTGCCCGCCCCCTCCACACCTAGAGAACGATCTGGCCTCCCTCCCCTCTCCCCCCTCCCCCCATAACTTCTCCCCTCCCCTCCCCCACCCTCCTCCCCTCCCCCAGAGGTATATCTGACCCACCTTCTCCTACTCCCCCCTCCTCACCCTCCTCAGCAGAGAATGATCTAGCCCACCACCCTCCCTCCCTCACCACCGATCTGAGTCAGAGAGCCGTTGGAAGCTCTGAACTCACCTCTCCAGCAGCTGAAGCGCCCGGAACAGACTTTTATTCAGCACGTCAATTTCGGCGCGATTCTGGATTGGCGAACGTGGTGGTAAAGGGGGAAATACTGATGAAGTTGGGCAGGCAGTTCATTAATTAAATTAAATGCATTTAAATCGCCATTGCACCAGTTTTGGGGGCGCGAATCGGATCGAGGTAAAGTGGCCATCTGCGCGGACCGCATTAATGGCCTCACGCCCGACTTCACCACGTTTTTGCACCCAAAAATGGCCCAATGCAATGGTAAAATCAGGTCCTGGGAAGAAACCCACGCAGGCACGGGGAGAACATGCAAACCCCACACAGACAGCCACCCGAGCCGGGAATTGAACCCAGGTCCCTGGTGCTGTGAGGCAGTAGTGCTAACTATCGTGCCACGTTGTCACCCCTAGTTGCCTGGTAATATGAGGGAGACAGTTGACAGAGTTTTACAGATTTTTGTTTTCAGTTTTTTTCCATACAGCTGGGATCCAGAAATACTGTACAGATAACCCCCCATTAATAAGGATGAGATCTGACTGTTTAAAAAATACAGAAAAAAAGAAATGCATTATGAGATCATCGCAATGCAGGTGCACCTTAATTAAGAGTGCAATAATTATGGATAATTGTGTTCAGTCAATTGTCAGCTACAATCAATTTTTATTTGATTGAGTACTGTTAAATTATTCAGAGAGTCTGAGCTCCAGCTGAACTCTGCCAAACACCCTCCTTTTTTATTTACAGCTGCCCCACTTCCATTTCTAAAAAAAATAAATACTTGACAAATGCTTTAATCTGATCTCGGGGAGGTGATACAATTTTATCGGCTGCAATTTGTTCACATCGTGCAAAGTGGTTGGTTGTCCTTATGGTCTGGTTCAAGAAGAATTAATTTCCCCAGGACTCATTCGAATCCCTGTTGTTGTCCAGTCTGTGAATTGTATGGCTTCCTGACACCCTCTTTCTGGCTGGATAGGTGGTGCTTTATTTCAAGTCAAAAGAAGCCAATTTGTCGGGTCCATTCATTCGTTTGAAGAGAGGACAGCATTGGTACAAGTATTAAAATCATAGAACCTCACAGTGCAGAAAGAGGCCATTTGGCCCATCAAGTCTGTACCGACCACAATTCTACCCAGGTCCTATCCGCTTCACTGCATGCATTTACCCAAGCTAATCCCCCTGACACTAAAGGGCAATTTAGCATGACCAATTCACCTAACCTGCACATCTTTGGACTCTGGGAGGAAACCCACACAGACACAAGGAGAATGTACAAACTCCACAATGACTAGTGACCCAAGCCAGGAATCGAACCTGGCACTGTGCACTGTGAGGTAACAGAGTTAACCACTGTTTTTGGTTTTGGTTTTCTTTTATTGAAAAGAACTTAAAGAATTAACAGGATAGAAGCAAAGTAGTGAACTTGGAGACTGGTGTCTCAGCCAGGCCCTCTAATCTTAGAACTGACCTGAACTTGAACTGAACACAGCAAAACCTAAAATCAAAAATATATTTCAGCCCTTATCTCATTATTGGAAATATTTTTTGCATGCTGTCTCTGTCCAGAAAAAACAATCCTCGCAGATGCTGTTACGGGAAACTGTTGTTTGCCTGCATTGTGTACCTGTCAGGAATGCAGTCAATTTTTGTCTTCTGATTCTGCATATAGTCAAGTTAGCAACAATTGGTCAGCTTAATAGAGTCAGTTAACCCCTACAGTCTAGCATTTAAATATCTTAAAGTTATGTCTTTGCATAGACTGAAGCAAGCAGGGCTATGCATACACAGGCTCCCTCACAATTCAAGTTGAATCCAATTCATGGTACCCACATGGGGGTCAAAGCAGATCCAAGCTGACAAGACAAGACATTGCACTCCACCTTGGGTTCGATCAAACAAGATCCAAGCAGACAAGATGAGATTGCACGCCCTCCTGAGCTTGATTGACCTTCATCATAACCAAAAGGCAGTAAGATAGTTGCTGTGGTCATTGCATTGGATGTTGTCTTGTCAGTAACTGTTCATCTCGCAACCGTTGGCAACATTGCATCTCAAAATCAACCCTCTGCCCTTTCTCTGACCATATCAATTGTGAAAGCTGACTCCCAGCTTGTTTGTCAATGCTAAGCATCAGGCTGCACTTCAACTCACCCTTAAAATATTACCAACAACAGTGGACAAGTATGAACAGTGACCATATGAACAATAATGGACACAGGCGCATTCAGCCCAATGCTCCACTCCAGTGCTTCCCAACCAGTAGGCCGCGAAGAATCTCACCAAGTGTACCACGAGACAATCATAAAATCCCTACAATACAGAAGGAAGCCATTTGGCCCATCGAGTTTGTACTGACCACAATCCCACCCAGGCCCTATTCCTGTAACTCCATACACTTACCCTGCTAATCCTGTTGACACTAGGGTCAATTTAACATTGCCAATCCACTTAACTTGCACATCTTTGGAGTGTGGGAGGAAACCGGAGAACCTGGAGGGAACCCACTCAGACAGGTTGAGGATGTGCAGACTCCACACAGACAGTGATCCGAGACTGGAATTGAACCTGGGCCCATTTGAGGCAGCAGTGTGAACAATTTGCTATCATGCCGCCCAGACTTAAAACGATTCAAAATTCATGGAATTAAACAAAATCTAACCCTGGTCTTCAATTCTATGGTCAACATCTCCAAGATGCGATAAATCTTGGACCTGCAGTCTGTGTGTTGACAGGGTAAGGGCATCACAGGCACAGTTTTGATTTTTTACATTGTTCAGGCACATGCTCATGACTAATGGGACTTGGAGCCAAACAGGTAAAACCCCATGTGCCTGCACAAAACCGTTACAAAAACCTCTAGAGAAGGGAGAGAGACAGAGAGAAGTAACAAATGGTACATGTTGTTGTGAAAATCACAATATTGAAACCACGCCAATGACTTGCTTAATAAGAGCGCTACCTGCAAACAAACTCACACCAAGCGGGGGACAAAGGGAGATATCAGGACAGCTGGCCAAATGTTTAGTCAGCAGTATTTCATTAGCATCTTATTGAAGGGAAGAAGCTTAGGGAGGCAAAAAAGTTTATGGAGTGAATTCTAAAACTTAGGATAAAAGGGAAAATACTGAAGATACTGGAATCTGAAACAAAAACAGAAAGTGCTGGAAAATCTCAACAGGTCTGACAACATCTCTGGAGAGAGCAGATAGAATAACTCTTCACCAAAATCCCTTTATTTACAACCTCTAACATAGTGTTATCAGTTAGCCTTCTACCTCCGGGGAATATCAGAGGAAGTGATACTCTGGGTTAAGTACAAGGCAAAGATTCTATGATTGGTCCATCAATTGGATCCTTAAACAGGGAACTCTTTTTTGTTACAGAACAGTACAAAATACAGATGCAAGTTATCAAGATAACAAGTTATAACATTACAAGTTATAAAGATTACATTTAACAATCAAAAAAAAATTATGTTGATTACATTTAACTACAGTGGTACAAACAAAACACCATGACAGACAGCTGGCATGTATTTATGAGTTCTCCACAGCCCATCTTCAAAGCTGCAGACAACTGAACAGCATATAAGCCAGCAAACACCTGTACAAACATTACTGATGGCTAACGCCATCCATTAACCAAGAGCAGACAAGTATTACACTTCATTAAGAAAGGGTTCATAATATGTTATCTTTTCCAGGGCATAGCCTTCTAAACACAACCCTTAAATTATAACCAACAAATCATTTTATCACAGTATAGCAATTAACTATCACACTAAAAAAAATAAATATTGAAGCTCATTGATCTTTAATCAGGGAGTTCATACTCCAATAGGCCAATCTCAATAGCCTCATTGGAGTCATTACAGAATAGAGTCAATATTTCAATTCTGGATGAACCTTCTATTACTTGGGCAAACCACATATTTTTCTTTTTCTTTAAAAGCCACAACCCTTAACATAGTTAGGATACGACACTTGGCCTAGAAAGGTTTATTGCTGTGGGATAGAAGGTTTGGCACTATAACCTTGTCGTAAAACTGGACATTACTGCGGCCACAGAATTGGGCTGCCTGGTTTTCTGCATTTCAACATTGTCTGCACTTCAAAAAATACTTCACATCCTGAGGTCAATCATAGAAACCTGACAGTGCAGAAGGAGGCTATTTGGCCCAACGAGTCTGCATTGACTTTCCGAAAGAGCATCTTACCGGGCTCATCCAGGACACAGCAGTCTCTAATAGGAAGAATGTCCGATGAAATTTGAGATCTCTCGGGCTGTTTAAGTTTAAAGTGTCACAAGTAGGCTTACGTTATCACTGAAGCGAAGTTACTGTGAAAATCGCCACACTCCGGCCCCGGTTTGGATACCCTGAGGGAGAACTCAGCATGGTCATTGCACCTAGCCAGCTTTCGGACTGTGGGGGGAGGAAACTGGAGTACCCGGAGGGAACCCACGCAAACCCGGGGAGAACGTGCAGATCCCACACAGACAGTAACCCAAGCCGGGATTTGAACCCGGGTCCCTGGCGCTGTTGGGCAGCAGTGCTAACCGCTGTGCTATTGGGCTATCATGTGCTGCCCATTGTGGGAAAGGAGGCCGTTGAGCGGAAAGCATTTGAGGAGGTAGCAAACAATGGGCGGAGTTTTACTGGCACTTCCGCCCAAGTTTCGTACAACCTCCCCGAGGGCAACAGAGAATGCCATTCTCAGAGCCTCGCCCGCTCCCTGAATCAGGGCTGGCATACCTGTAAAATTCCAGCCAATGTGTTGTGACTGCTGGCAGGGTGTGCCAGGAGGACATGTGGGTGGGTGGGGTGGGGTGGGGTCATTTAACAGAAATTCAGGTGAGCATGGAGCATCAGTCCTGCACGCTCTCAAACCCATCTCAACCCAAAATTAGTATTCGTGAACTTTCTTTCAGAAAATATTGGATAGCAATCAGGAGTGCTGCGATCTTTTCTTTCCCTTGTCCGAACCTGAAATTTAGTGCCTTATCTCTGCCCGGCTAAGATCAGCCAATTCAGCAAGATCTGAGATTGAAAGAGGCATCTGTCTAGGTTTCTATTGGTTTAACGTCAAGACAAATAATACAGTTACTTCAGGGGGAAAAAAAAATAGCATTCACAGGCAAAATAAAATGGTTCAGGTCCTGTAGCATGCTTTCCAAGAGCATGAATCTTCCTTATTTGATGGGGAAAACTGAAGTGAGTTGGTTATTACTTTTGAATGGCTATTTTTTCCCATTTTAAAATTGCTTGCAAACAGTTTTCTTAAGCTTCTTCTTGAATGCCATGTTTCACGCCACTTATACATTCTAGTCAGAGTGTGGTGCCTGTGCAAAATTGTGTCAATTTAATAGATTCAGTGGGTCCAGGCGCATCTTATCAGCAGCAATGTGATGTACGCGCAAGGATTAAAATGAAACCTGGATTGGAACCCATTTGTTACGATGGGTTTACATTATTTTCTCTTGTCAGGTATTTAGGCACATTACTGTATTTACTGTCAGCAGCTTGCCGAGGGACTGATTCACACAGTTTTGTGTGAGCTGCAGTTTACCGGGGTAGCAAGGCCAGAGGAACACTCCATCCAGGCTGACCTATCCCCATAGGTTTGCCCTAGCCAGTCCTCCTGAAACAAAGGGGCAATTTAGCATGGCCAATCCACATAACCCGCACGTCTTTGGACTTGTGGGAGGAAACCGGAGCACCCGGAGGAAACCCATGCCTACATGGGGAGAATGTGCAAACTCCATACAGGCAGTGACCCAAGCCAGGGATCGCACCCGGGTCCCTGGCGCCGTGAGGCAGCAGCGCTAACTGCTGTGTCACCATGCCACCCTAGATTAGAAGAACCTCAAGCCATGCAATTTTGTGCTCCTCATCTGCCTCAGAATCTGGTTGAGCAGAGAACTTAAGCAATAAATATCCCTTTAGCCTTTGGCAAAAAAGGCATGTAATTTCCTGCTCTTTTTCTTCATGTTCTCAATAATGCAAATAACACAGCTCTAAACAAGTATTAATAAACAAAGAACAAAGAACAAAGAACAACCCAGCACGGGAAACAGGCCCTTCGGCCCAACAAGCCCGCACCACCGCATCACCCTACACCTATTCTACCCTGCGTATCTACAAATAGAACCCCTGACTTAGCCAGATTCAGGGGAGAATAGTGTCAATTCGGTAAAACCAATCAGCCTAAGAGCACATCTTTGGGGTGTGGGAGGAAACCGGAGCGCCCGGAGGAAACCCACGCAACCACAGGGAGAATGCGCAAACTCCAACAGACACAGGCCCAAATCCATGTATCTGCACAGCTAGCAGTGCTAGTCACCGAGCTGTTGCGGCGCCTGTCTACCGGTCCAGGATCAAGCACACACACCGACACGAAGTACTAGGCCAATGTGAATTGTTTTCCTCCCAACAGGTGCCCTTTTATTCCACAATTTTAATATGTTACAATATTTG
Organism: Carcharhinus amblyrhynchos; assembly: GCF_965287045.1. Classification (NCBI taxonomy): domain Eukaryota; kingdom Metazoa; phylum Chordata; class Chondrichthyes; order Carcharhiniformes; family Carcharhinidae; genus Carcharhinus; species Carcharhinus amblyrhynchos. Next base: position 5,636,424 of record NC_137333.1, on the reverse strand, counting down.
CTGAGCACTGTGAAAACATACTGAGTTTGGCTTGGGTTAGGAGTCCAATGCATCGCTCTGCCTTAAGACATTTTTCAACACTGAAGGTACTCAATGCAAATTGTTATTCACAGATGGAATCCACAATTTGCTTTTTCTATTTCTTATTTAGTGAAAATGTTTAATTTCATAGAGTGACTGAAGAATAGAATAGAATAGAATCCCAACAGGGCTGAAAAAGGCCATTTAGCTCAGCGAGTCTGCGCTGTTCACAATCCCACCCAGGCCCTATCCCCAGAACCCCATGCATTTACCCTAGCTAGTTCCCCTGGCACCAAGGGGCAATTTAGCATGCCTAATCCACCTAACCTGTACATCTTTGGACTGCGGGAGGAAACCGAAGCACCCGGAGGAAACCCTCGCAGACACGGGGAGAACGTACAGACACTGACCCGAGCTGGGAATCGAACCCGGGTCCCTGGCGCTGTGTGGCAACAGTGCTGACCACTGTGCCAAAAGCTTTTGAGCCATTTCATATTTACATGGAAAATGAATGTCAGAAAGAAAGACTTGGCATGGAATTCTCCAAGCTTGTTCTCCCCACAATTGCTGCCAGTGAGAATAGAAAATTTAGTACGCAGCCAAATCTCTATTCACAGCAGTGGGACTGAAGGGTCCCAGCCACAGTTGGGAGTCAGAGAATGCCGCCCTTGACGCAAATCTTTTGTCTTGAGTTCAGAAGTACATCAATGGAAAGAGGTGGGAAAATATCACATTGATGGCAACATTGAAAACTTTATCACAACCAGTCCTTCATATTATTTTAAAGGAATAAATGTTCCGAGGGAAGAACAAGGTAAGCGGCATGGCTCCTTCTTTTGATGAGGTGATGTAAGGTCCATTCGTCCCTCAGAAGACAGCACTGACACATTGAATGTCTTTTATTGAGCAGAATTTAAAATTAACATTGCAGAAAGTGAAAAAAAACTGGAAGAGACAGAGAGAGATAGAGATATTGGCAAAAATCAATCCAGTATTTGTCAACAAACTTAAAACATATTGAACAGGTCTCAAAAACAGACTGCGGACTGAACTAACAGTTCCAAAGTATATCCAACCTTATCTCGTGGTCTCGGCAGATGTTGTTCATGAAAAGCTTTGTTTTGGCTTAAGAAAAGGCTTGTTTCTGCCTTTGTAGGTGCATTGCTGAAGAACAACTTAAGTGCAAGCTGCACAAGTCCAGAGCCACCAGCGCAACAACTACAATGCCTACACAAGTCTGCCCAATATGTGCCAGGACATTCTATACCCGAATTGGCCTGATCAGTCATCTTCGGACACATCGCATCCAGCCTCAAAATGGCTGATGGTGTTGAGGTCCTCATCGACGACGATGGGCAAATAACAAATATCAAAGAAAGAAATCAATTTTTCTATCTAATCCCAGCATGCCTGCTGAGTTATAATGTGGTCAAGTTAACTTCAAAAGCTTAGTATCTAAATGTCCATATCTGTCTACTCAACTTGTAACGATGTGTGTTAACTGTTGATGTTCGTACTGTCTATTATCTAAAAAGTAGCTGCTCAATTACCACTGTATAGTTGAGAAGGTGGCTGCCAGTACTGTGGAGTGCCAGCACTCCTCCCAAAGCTTTGTCTGAATAAAACTGTTTTGTTGAACCTCCAAACCTGAGTCTGAAGTGGTGAATTTCCCAAAACAAGCCTAGACCAGATCCCAAGTTTTTGGTAAGATCCAGTCATGAACAAATAACATTCTGTTTAAACTAAATAAAATTTGACATTCAAAACACATGCTAAGAGAATAAAGCCACAAGGTTCCCTGGGTTTTTTACAAACAAAATAAACTTGATTACACATGGTCAGAAAAATAAAACAATTTATAGTATACACCTTATATTCAGAGTTAATATGAAGTACATGCGAATTAACAGGGAAATGGTGGTCAAACATATCACTCTGTACTGTAACTAACAAATGTGACCAAGACAGATCCCATGGATTCCTCAGCAACTCACCCAAATCTTAGTAAACAATGTGAGTCAACCAATCTTGTTGACACTCTGTTTCCCACCATATTTACCAGAGAGAGTGTGCAATGAAAGTTTACCCGACTGATTCTTGGGATGGCAGCATTATTTCATGAAGAGAGATTGGGTTGATCTGGCCTGTGTCAACTGGGGTTTGGGAAAAATCCTGACTGGACTGGACAGGCTGGATGTAGAAAATGGTTTACAGCTTGTTTTGTCTTCAACATTTTCGTATTACATTCATGTGTCTGATCAATTTGGGTTTTCAGCTTATAAATCTCAGCAATACACTTTGTTTTATTCATTCATGGGACATGGGAATCGCTGACTGGCTAGCATTTATTGCCCATCCCTAGTTGCCCTTGGAGGGCAGTTGAGAGTCAACCACATTACTTTGGCTCTGGAGATACTTATAGGCCAGACTGAGTAAGGACGGCCCATTTCCTTCCAATGAACCAGATGGGTTTTTCCAACAATCGACAGTAGTCATCAGTAGATTCTTAATTCCAGATATCATTTTTTGAATTCAAAATCTACCATCTGCCATGGTGGGATTCGAATCCAGGTCCGCAGAACATTAGCTGAATTTCTGGATTGATAGTCTAGCGATTATGCCACAAGGCCATCGCCTGCCCCATGTCAGATCCAGTCCAACTTCTCCATTTGCCTTCCTGAGATCTGTGCTTCTTAAGTAGCATATAGTTTGCCTTTAAATGCAATCATAGCTAAATGAGATGTTTTCCCTTCCCATTGCATGATCTTTGTTTGAGAAGATTGCACCCATGAGCTTTAACACCTGTTCAAATACAAATGTGGTTTCCTTATAACTATAATTTAATGAAAAAACAGCCTTACCAAAAGTAAATGTCTCAGACTATAAATCTATTTCATTAAAGTTAATGAAATATTAGAATCGTTTGAACAAATTTAATTACTTTGGTTTCTCTTCTTTATCTGGCACGACACAAAAAATTAATTTACCATAACACAGCACAAGAAGGGAGGAATGTTGTCAGGCATTTAATAGCTACTTGGCAGAAACCCCAATTTTAGTTCCAGTTGCTGTAGACAATGAGCAGTTATAGAAATTGTCATCTGAATTCATTTTGTCATCAATTTCAATGGCTGTGCAGCATACAACTGAAGAAATAATGTTGTCGGCACAACAAATTACTTTTTAATTCCTGTATTGTCTCCTTCCTTCTTTACACTGAGACCACATTACTAAAACTAATCCCATAGAAAGTTAATCAACACAATTTCTGAAAGAAATGATACAAACATCAGCTGCTGTCACATGCAGCCGTGCTCAGCTTTGGTCCGAAAGATGTGCTGGTTAGGTGCGCTGGCCATGTTAAATTCTCCCTCAGTGTACCCAAACAGGCGCCAGAGTGTGGCAACTAGGGGATTTTCGCAGTAACTTCATTACAATGTTAATGTAAGCCTAATTGTGGCACAAATAAATAAACTTGAAACTTTTGGTCACTCATGAGATATTTCCCACAATATATTGCCATTCATACAGTCAGAACACGGTAATAGTGTTGCACATTTCAGAGTGAGCGTAATGTCCTATATGGAGGCAAGGAGAATTTCCTGTTGAAATCCTTTCTGAACCCTTCAATTCAATTTATATTAATGCTGTTGGCTGGACAGCTGGTTAGTGATGCAGAGGAAAAAGATACAAAAATCTGAGGTCACTGACACAAGAACAATTTCTTTCCTGCTGTCACCAGACATTTGAATGGACTTAGCTTATCTGAAGTTCATCTTTCTGTATGCGCTATGACTGTACCAATATATTGTGCATCCTTTCTTTTCCTTCTCCCTATGTACTCTATGAACTTTATGTTTTGGATGTATGTTGTGGAAGAAACAATGCTTTTCACTGTATACCAATATATTTGGCAATAATAAATCAAATCAAAGAGTTACACCAACAGCACGGGTTCAATTCCCATACAGGCTGAAGTTATTCATGAAGGCCCTGCTTCTCAACATTGCCTAAGTTGTGTTGATCCTCAGGTTAAATCACCAGCAGTCAGTGCCGATGGTTACCTGGCACAATGGTGACTTTACTTTTTACATGGAATGCATCACTTGTTTGACTTTGGTGTGTGAAGATGAACATGTTATGTTTTGTAATTCAAGAAAGCATACACAGAAGGCAAATACAAATAAACAGGATTACCTTTGTACGTATGGCGGATGTTTTTAGTTGTTTAATGACGTATCAGTTTCTTTTTATCCCTCCAGTTCCGAGGGATTGGCAATCTCTTTCTAGGCTTCTACTTACATTGTTGCCAGATAGTTTCATTGCAAGTATAGAAAAAAGCTTCAAAGCACGTTCACTCTCGTTTCTCTCAATCAAGTAATGGGATTGGCTCCTTAACAACATTTGCAAGAGGATTGTCAACTCTGATTGGATGCATTCACAGAGGCCTTGTCACATGATGACTCCTCAAACTATCCTGTCTCCTTTATCCATTACTTGAAAGAGTCACATGTGCTGTGGATAGAGGGGAATCGATGGATGCACTGTATTTAGATTTCCAGAAGATTTTTGATAAGATGCCAAATCAAAGGTTATTGTATGAAATTAAAGCTCACTGTGCAGGTGGCAATATATTGGCATGGATTGAAGATCAGCTACCGAACAGGAAACAGAAAGTTGGCATAAATGGGTCTTTTTCTAGTTGGAAGGATGTGGTGAATGGTGTGCCACAGGGATCAGTGCTGAGGCCTCAACTTTTTAATGAATGACTTGAATGAAGGGATTGATGGTATAGTTGCTAAATGTTATAATGACATAAAGGGAGGTAGGAAAGTAAATTGTAAAGAGGATATAAGGGGGCTATGAAAGGGTACAGATCTGTTAAGTGAGTAGGCATCAATCTGGTAAATTGATTATAATGTGGGCAAAGGTGAAATTTTCAATTTTGTTAGGAAGAGTAAACAAAGAGGCACACTATCTAAATGATGGGAGTTCTGAGATGCAGAGGGATCTGGGTGTCCTGGTGCATGAATCACAAAAGGTTGGTATGCAGGTTCAGTGAATAATTTGGGAAAGTTAATGGAATATTATAGTTTATTGTGAGAGGGAATTGATGACAATATTGATGACAATAATGAAGCTTTAGTTTTACAGGGCTTGGTGAAATCAGATTTGGAGTATTGTGTATAACATTGGTCTCTTTATTTGAGGAAATGTATAAATGCATTAGAACCAGTTCTGAGGAGGTTTACCAGACTAATACCAGAAATGTGTCTGTTATCTTATGAGGAAAGATTTGAGAGTTTAGGTTTGTATCCACTAGAATTTAGAAGAGTAAGAGGCAACTCGACCAAAACATTTATGATCCTGAGGTGTCTTGACAGGGTGAAGGTGGAGAGGATACTTCTTCCTGTGAGAGAATTTAAAATTAGGAGTCACTTTTTTAAAAAAGTAAGGGTCACACCGAGATGGTTAGCAGGTCCAAGAACACAGCACGTGTAAACTGAAGGGTGTAAACTGAAGTGGCAGTGATTACATTTGAGTAGATGGCTATTGAGATGATCTTTGGAAAGGTGATGGCCCGGTGGATCCAATGAAACATCACCCTGTCTCTATTTTTAAAAAAAAGGATAACTTGGAGTAGGAGTTGACCATTCAGCCCCACAAACCAGTTCCTTTGTTCATGGCTGAATTGTGAGCTAACTCTAGTCACCTGTATTCACCTTTGGTTAACAAAAATTTATCAATCTCAGTTTTAAAAATTGCAACTCCTCTCGCATCAGAGGAGAGATTTCCTATTTCTGCACACCCTTTGTATTCAAAGTGTTTCTGTGTTTCCAAGTTTCATTTCTGAAAGTCAAGCTCCATTTTTTATTTAACTCGCCCTGCATCCCACATTCCAAAACCAGCAGAAAGAAGTGTCTCCCTATCTACACAAACAGCGCCTATCAATATCTTGAAACCAATACTTCAATCATATCTTAATATAGCAAATTGCATTCCAATCCAATTAATTTAATCTCCAGTCCTAAAGTAATCCTTGGGGTTTGGGTATCACTAATTACACAGGAGCAGAAATAGGCCATTTGGCCCACTGAGCCTGCTCCACCATTCAATAAGATCGTGGCTAATCTGTGTTTGGAAGTCCACATTCCCCTCTACTCTCAAATTGGTTCACTGCCAAGAGTAATAATCATACAAATGAAACAGAATGCTTCATTTTGAAATAAATATTCATGTTGTCCCCTCAACTTTAGATTTCCTCGTAAAGTTTTTGTGTATTCATGTTTTTTTTCCCTCCAGTACAAGTGAAGCAGTGCTAAATATGGGGGCGGTTCTCCCAAAAGTGCTGAATTGTTGAGAAAACTGTTCTAGATCATGACTGTTTTCTCTGTGCAACTACACAAACAAAGTGTACCGTTCATACATGTTTCCTCAGAGGCGTGTGTCGGTTGACGAGTCGACACATCTAATTCAGTTCTGTGTTTTGCACATTATACATAGAACACTACAGCACAAACAGGCCATTCGGCCCACAAGTTGCACCGGTCATATCCCTACCTGCCAGGCCTATCTATAACCCTCAATCCCATTAAATCCCATGTACTCACCCAGAAGCCTCTTAAAAGACCCCAGCGAGTTCACCTCCACCACCACTGACGGGAGCCGATTCCACTCACTCACCACCCTCTGAGTGATACATTGAGGCCAGCCTGGAAAAGCAGCAAAAGTTGACATGGACCCCAATCAGTTAGCAGCTGAAGAATGCCCTTGACATGTGAAAACAAAGACTTTGCACCTTAAATCGGAGATATCGAGGGCGATTCTCCCATCGCGACCTGCAAGGTTTTTGGCGGGTCGGGACGGGAGATGTGTGTGTGGGCCATTTCGCAGGATTCGTGCATGCATTCCTGACACATGCACGTGTTTCAGAGCCAGAGAACAATCGGTCAGGACCGTGCAGGAAACCGGTGTGGAGAGAGGTAAATTAATATAAATCTTTTTTAAATGTATTTTAAATCTATTTTAAATGTGATTGTCAGGCCCGGAATGGAACTTGCCAAGCCCAATAGCATCTCCCATCTCGCCAGGAGCATTTCATTCCGACAGGGTTTAAAGTAGCTCCTCACGTTCTGGGAGCTAGTGGGAGACCCTGCCAGAGTGAAGAGGTGGGGCAATTGGGGCCCCGCAGGGGTCAGGCTGTAGAAGGGGGGTGGTGCAGGTCAGTATTTAAATGCCTTTGATAGTGGTGAAAAATATGCTATACACTCCCATGATTTCCCCCACTCCAGTATTGTGCCTTGGCTCTGTCATTTGATCGGACTTTTCAAGGAGGTGATCGAATGTTTAAAAATTAAACTAAATTAAACCTTTTAAAATGATGTGGTCGAGCACTTGAAATGCCATAACATTCAAGGCTGTGGCCCTAGTGCTGGAAAGTAAGGTTAAAGTTAAAGTTTTTTGATTAGTGCCACAAATGAGCTTACATTAACACTGCAATGAAGTTACTGTGAAATTCCCCTAGTCGCCACACTCCGGCACCTGTTCGGGCACACTGAGGGAGAACTTAGCGCTTAACCAGACGGCTTCTGGACCGTGGGAGGAAACCAGAGCACCCGGAGGGAATCCATGTCGACACGAGGAGAAAAGCAGACTCCGCTCAGACAGTTACCCAAGCAGAGCATCGAACCCGGGTCCCTGGCGCTGTGAGGCAGCAGTGTAGTTTTTGTCGGGGTAAACTGAATTGGCGAAGGGTCTGTTCTGTACCGTGTGACTCAGACCTCCCTAAGTCTTGATGTGGAGATGCTGGCACTGGACTGGGGTGGGCACAGTATGAAGTCTCACAACACCAGGTTAAAGGCTAACTACAAGTTTTGGAGTATTTCAGGTGAGTCAGTCGCCTGAGGAAGGAGCAGTGCTTTGAATGTTTGTGATTCCATATAAACCTGTTGGACTTTAAGCTGGTGTTGTGAAACTGCTCCCTAAGCCTCTCCATCTCTCTTTCTCCTTCTCTAAGATGCCACTCAAATCCTAATTCCTTGAGCAAGCTTTTAGCCACCTGCTCTAATATCTCCTCATCTGTTTCACTCTCTGGTTCAGCTGAGTAACGTGCCTGAGAAGTGGATGTTAAAGGAACTATGTAGGTAGAAGTTGTTGTTGCAGTGGGGTGAGGAGAAGTGAAGGGAGCCAGGAAGATATTAATGGGCAGCTTTGAGGAATATTTTATCCAACATCCAATGAGAATGTGTTTGAATCCACACTAGGAGAAAACAATGAACAATGTATGATTCTTCATCAAAAACAATTAGCTTTGTGATGGCCTCATTAGGAGAGAATTTTGGAAGCATAGTAGGTGGCAAAGTGGCACAGTGGTTAGCACTGCTGCCTCACAACAAGAAGGACCCGGGTTCAATTCTGGCCTTGAGTTACAATCCTTGTGACATTTGCACGTTCACCTCATGTCTGCATGGGTTTCCTCCAAGTGCTCTGGTTTGCTCCTACAGTCCAAAGATGTGCGAGTTTGGTTGATTGGCCTTGCTAAATTGCCCCTTAGTATCAGGAGGATTAACAGAGTAAACGTACGAGGTTACGAGGATATAAAGGGCCCAGGTGGGATTGTTGTCGGTGCAGGCTCGATGGGCCGAATAGCCTCCTACTGCACTGTAGGGTTTCTAGGATTCCATGTTTTAGACAGGACTCATGTAAAAGTTGGTGACAGTTTATCACTGACATGCCAGATTTCCAGAAGGTGAAGGAAATTTGCATGTCACCTATGGCTCTCACCAACTTTTATGGATGTATTCTCTCTGGTTGTATGGCTTCTGCTCTGCCCAAGACCACAAGAGACTACAAAGGGTTGTGAATCTAACCCAGTCCATCACGCAAACCAGCCTCCCATTCACTGACTCTGCCTATACTTCCCACTGCCTTGGAAAAGCAGTCCCAAGCATCCCGGACATTCTCTCTTCCACCTTCTTCCCACCGGAAAAAGAAACAAAAGTCTGAGATCACGTACCAACCAACTCAAGAACAGCTTCTTCCCTGCTGCCATCAGACTTTTGAATGGACTTACGTCGCATTAGGTTGATCTTTCTCTGCACCCTAGCTATGACTGTAACACTGCATTCTACACTCTCTCCTTTCCCTCTCTATGAACGGTATACTTTGTCTGTGTAGCGTGCATGAAACAATACTTTTTCACAGTATACTAATATATGTGACAATAATAAATCAAATCAAATCATGAGTTACCAACCGTCCAGCATTGCTCTGGCATTTATCATAGTTGAGCATTAATCTGTAGGTTATTCCTGCGAAAAGCCTGGACGAAACATCGTAAGGCTGTTGAAATATTTTGTTCCATTAATTTTTCTTTGGCCGAGTTAATTGATGAGCTTTCATAATGACTGGGCCTGGGAGGGGGAGTTCTACGAGAATGAACAGGGTAGTTGGAGGTTAAAGGTCCTATATTGAACCCTCCAGGAACATATGTACCCACAGTTGACAGCCCTATGCCACATTATGAAGAGAAAGGAGCTTTAAGCTGCGGAAAATGATGGAAATATTTGGAGAAACAGAAACTGACAAAACGCCACCGGAACGCCAGCGGTGCTCGAGATACTGTGAACGGAAAAGAGAAATCATTTCTTTCTATGGGGAAATACAATCACAGAGCTGCCAACAGCTCATTATGGATTGAAATGACTGCGGTAAATCGTTTCAAGGCGAACAAATGCCCACTGTGGGGCCAACTATGTCTGCAGTGTAAGAAAAATAAAAAGCATTGTGCTGGAATGTGCAGAGTAGAGCCATTCTCATCGCACAAGCTGTGAATGGAAGGTAGGGCAGCACGGTGGCACAATGGTTAGTACTGTTGCCTCACAGCACCAGGGACTCAGGTTCAATTCCGGTCACTGTCAGTGCGGAGAAAAGAACAAAGAATAGTACAACACAGGGACAGGCCATTCGGCCCTCCAAACCTGCGCTGATTCTGATGCCTGCCTAAATTAAAACCGTATGTATTTACGGAACCCGTATCTTTCCATTCACATCCTATTCATGTATTTGTCTAGTTGCCACTTAAATGCCACTAACCTACCTCTCCCACTGCCTCCCGGGCAGCACGTCCCAGGCATTAACACCCTTTGTGTAAAAAAAACTTGCCTTGCAGGTCTCCTCTAGAAGTTTCCCCATGCGCCTTAAACCTATGCCCCCCAAGCACTTGATTTTTCTACCCTAGGAAAGAGCATCTGACTATCCACTCTGTCCATGCCACTCATAATCTTACAGACCTTCATCAGGTCACTCCTCAACCTCCGTTATTCCAGTGAGAACAAACTGAGTTTATCCAACCTCTCCTCATAGCTCCTCCTGGTGCTCTGGTTTCCTCCCACAGTCTGCATTGAGTCGAACAGGCACCGGAGTGTGGCGACTAGGGGAATTTCACAGTAACTTCATTGCTGTGTTAATGTAAGCCTTACTTGTGATTAATAAATAAATAAACTTTAACTCTGACCACAAGTGGGGGTCATCATTTCTGTTGTGGGAGAAGGGGGCCTCTCTGTGACCACAGAGATTGGGGAACCCTTTAAAATGAGCAGGCTCATTTGTCTGATTCTCGTTTAGTGTTTTTAAGCTGGTGGATATATGAGAGGTCCAGGGTTCAAATCTTGAACAAGCCCTTTAGGGGTGGCACAGTGGTTAGCACTGCTGTCTCACAGCGCCAAGGACCCAGGTTCAATTCCGGCCTTGGGTCACTGTCTGTGTGGAGTTTGCACGTCCCCTCCGTACTAGGGCAGGCTTCTTCTGGGTGCTCCAGTTCCCTCCCACAGTCCGAAGACCTGTGGGTCAGGTGGATTGGCCATGCTAAATTGACCCTAGTGTCAGGGGAGTTGGCAGGGTAAATGCACAGGTTTATGGGAATAGGGCCTGGGTGGGATTGTGGTCAGTGCAGGCTCGATGGGCCAAATGGCCTCCTTCTGCACTGTAGGGATTCTATGATTCTATGAAAAAGGGCACCTTGATCTTTGAACAGCTGGTCTGGCCTGTGTGTCTCTTGCGATGCATAAATTTGCTGAGGAGCATCAGCTAGGAGAATCCCATCTTGGAGACACTGCTGATGCAAACGAGGGACACTTCTGTTTTCCCACTGGTGGGTGGACTTACAGCCCGATTGGGAAAATCACACTCACTGTGGCAGAACTGCAGACTAGTTAATGAAGCTTCAACCTTTGAGGTGATGCCTTGGGAGTGTGCATAGTTCTTCCATTTAGAAGAGCAGCCATCATTTAAGATATCAGATGATTGCTATCTCACTGAATGTGCTCGCAGACTGGAATTTGTCTAAAGGTATTAACATTAACATAGTACACAGAAAACTACAGCACAAACAGGCCCTTCAGCCCACAAGTTGCGCTGATCACATCTATACCTACTAAGCCATAGAACAATCTGTCACTCCCAATCCCATTAGATCCCATATACTCATCCAGAAGTCTTTTAAAAGACCCCAGCGAGTTCACCTCTACCACCACCGACGGCAGCCGATTCCACTCACTCACCACCCTCTGAGTGAAAAACTTACCCCTAACATCTCCTCTGTACTTGCTTCCCAGCACCTTAAACCTGCGTCCTCTCGTAGTGACCATTTTAGCCCTGGGAAATAGCCTCCGAGAATCCACCCTATCTATTCCCCTCAACATTTTATAAACCTCTAACCAGAACTGCACACAGTACTCCAAGTGGGGTCTGACAAGGGTCTTATAAAGTTGCGGCGTTACCTCCTGACTCCTAAACTCAATCCCTCGATTAATGAGGGCCAGTACACCATATGCCTTCTTGACAACATCCTCCACCTGCAAGGCCGATTTAAGAGTCCTATGGACCGGGGCCCCAAGATCCTTCTGCTCTTCAACACAGCTAAGTCTCCTACCCTTGATATTGTACTCCTGCATGATATTGTACTCCTGCAACACCGCACAGAGTCTGAAGTTGTTTGGAAGTGGGGACAACCCATGATTAGATCAGCATCGCCTGTAATAAATGTAAATTGCAAGATCAATTAACTGATTACTTCTGCTGTGGCCTCCATTCAGTCTCCAAAACCAAATCCAAATGGGTTACCGTTTGCACTAATCTATCAGAAAAACCTTGCATCAATTTGTTTTGCCAACAGATGCATCTGTGCGCCTGGTAAAGTATACAGTTGTGAGTCAAGCATACAAATGTGGATCAACACATTTCATAGCTAAGTTTGCTCGATGATAATTTCCGCAAGCATTCAAAAGTGATTTATTCCAATTCTCAGAGTGGAGTAAGCACAGCAGTGAAAATATTCTCATTAAACAAGGGTTAAAACCAGTTGAAAAGGCAGTTCAGATGTGCTGACGAGAAGCTTTAGAAATCGATTCCCGTCTTTTTAACAAGTGCACAATCCTAAAAGGGAGCAGTTTAACTAAGCTCAGAAGAAACCTAGAGACACCTTTTTTTGAGGAAGTGAGTCATTGGTAAACGTCAATTTGATTGAGCAAAAGAGAGTGTGGTCCCTATCGAATAGGACCTGTAGAACCAATTTCAGAAAGTGCTTAGCAAGTTCAAAATGGGCTGTATAATCCTGGGCCAAGCTACAGGGTGTGTGTGTGAGATCCCAGTCAGTTGTCAAACAGTCTCCCCCACCCACCCCACATCATAGAGGAAAGTTCCATTGTTAATAACATCAAATCCCATCATTGCCTATTTGATACACCGTCAAGTAAACCTTTTCCTGCCTTAATATTGCAGTCAAGACACACTCCTATTTAAAACAGTAATGCTGTAAATGCATTTAGCATCTAAGAGAGAAAGTTAGCTTAATGTTTTGTATGTTCGCCTCCATCAAAACATGCAAAGAACTGCAAATAAAACACCAATCCATCTTTCTCTTTTCAATACTGACCGCCCTTTATGTTCTTGCGGTATTTTCTATTTTTGCCTCTCAATTCACAGCCTTACCTTTCATCCTTTATATTTATTAAAAAATTGCCCTTTCCAATAAATCCATACTCTATTATAATAAATCCATATTCCATTACCTTTGCAACACCTGTTAAAATCTCAGTGCCATCTCAGGAAACTGAGACGTGCTTCATAAAAGTTATCCTCCATTAAAACTTGGAACAAAAACCAAAATAATAATATAAGCAGCATCAAGTCTCATTAGGCTGGGAATATGTATTTGCAATCTTCACAGGAACATGTAGGAAATATATGTGCATCTGGTAGATTAATTGTTACTTGATTGTGAATTGATTGATGACAGTAAATACGCATTTCCCCTTCCGTATGTGTGTTTCTACTGAACAGAACTGTAAAAAAACTCCAGAAGCCAATTGTTTGCTCCTGCAAGATGATTACAAGAGCAGTGGAGGTTCAGGATTTGATACCGAATAGCATTTTATCTCGATTTGCTTTTGATCTCTCCATTTTTATGACCTCTCTCCCACGCTGCTTTCCTTAGCTTTTATTTTGACTTGTGTCCTTTTTTGTCCAGAGGGCTAGAATTCTAAGGGGTAGGAGTCATATATCAACTGGATACAACCCTGGTCAAACCACAGCTGGAATGCTGCACAGTTCTGGGCCATACATATTCGGATGGATATATTGGACTTGGCAAGTGCTCAGGGTAGGTTTATCAGAATGATGCCTGGACTCCAAGCTTTATCCTGATCATCTATTATACAGAATCTACAATTCTGTCCTGAATGAGGTTTTCAGCAAGACCTTCTGACAAACCATCACAGATTTATCATGCTTTCTCCTGGACTAGAGTTTTGCACCCTCGCCTGCTTATCATTAGGCAGTGGCGTAGTTGTATTGTCATTGGACTAGTAATCCAGAAACCCAGGACAAGATCTGGGGACCCGGGTTCACATCCCACCATGACAGATGGTGAAATCTGAATTCAATATAAAAATCTGGAATTAAAGGTTTAACAATGACTATGAAATCATTGTCAATTGTCATAAATACCCATCTGATTCACCAACGCCCTTTAGGGAAGGAAATCTGCTGTTTGTATCAGGTCTGGTCTACATGGGCGGTACTGTGGCACAGTGGTTGGTGCTGCTGCCTTACAGCAACAGGGACCCGGGTTTAATTCTGGCCTCAAATCACTGTCTGTGTGGAGTTTGCACATTCTCCCTGTGTCTGCATGGGTTTCTTCCACGTGCTCTGGCTTCCACACTCCAAAGATGTGCATATTAGATTGATTGGCTAAATTGACCCTAGTGTCAGGGGACTAGCAGGGTAAAAATGTGGGTTTACCAGAATAGGGCCTATGTTTGACTTTGGCTGGTGCAGACTTGATGGGCTGAATGGCCTCTTTCTGCACTGTCGGGATTTTATGATTCTATTGTACGTGACTCCAGACCCACAGAAATGTGATTGACTCTTCAAACACCCTCTGAAATGGAGAACAGTTAGGGACGGGCAATAAATGCTGGCCCAGCCAGCGACTCCCATATATCCCATAAATTAATTTTAAAAAGCCCTCTATTAACCTTTCCTGGGATCTCTTGACAATCACCACAGGATCATTCGGTTCTTCTGAAGTTCCTAGTGTCCTGCCATTGTTATTGCTTCTAAAGTGCATCACCTCACACTTTTTAGGGTTAAATTCCAATTGCCATTGATCTATCTATCTGATTCACCCATCTGTATCTTCCTGCATCTTAAAGACTTTCATTCTCACTGTTAACCACATTACCAATCTTGTGTCACCTGCAAACTTAATTAACATTCCCCCCCCCAACCATGTCCATATTCTCATCTATATTGTTTCTATACATCTTGAACAATAAGGGACCCAGCACTAAGCCCTGTGGTATGCTACTGGACACAGGCCTTCAATCACACATTCAACCTTCTCCTACTACCCTCTTGCCTCCTACCACTAAGCCAATTTTGGATCCATTTCCAAATCACCCCGGATCCCATGTGACTTTACCTTCTTTATCAGTCTCCCATGTGGGACCTTATCAAAGGTTTTGTTGAAATCCATATGAACTACATCAACTGCACAATCCTCATCGAAACACATGACCAGGTCCTCAAAGAATTTGATCAAATGACAGACCTAATGGTCAGGGCAAAATATTGGAGTGGGGAAAATCAGAGATGTGTATAAACAAAAGAGAAAATGCTGGAAAATCTCAGCAGGACTGGCAGCATCTGTGAGGGGAGAAAAGAGCTGACGTTTCGAGTCCAGCTGACCCTTTGTCAAAGCTAAAAGGCATAGAAAGTGGGAGGTATTTATACTGTAGGGGGATGGAATGAAAGATGAGTCAAAGCCACAAAAAGAAGGGGAAAGGCTGCTAATGGTAGTCCATAGAAAGAATAGAATGTGTGAAAGGCCAATTGGCACAGAAACTGACTTCAGAGGGTAAAATGAAGATGGGGGAGAGGGGGAAGATGGGTGGGAGAGAGGTAAAATTGATAAAAAGGAAGAAAGGGGAAGCAAAGAGGG
The DNA here is from genome assembly GCF_965287045.1 of Carcharhinus amblyrhynchos. NCBI lineage: Eukaryota > Metazoa > Chordata > Chondrichthyes > Carcharhiniformes > Carcharhinidae > Carcharhinus > Carcharhinus amblyrhynchos. Next base: position 5,620,901 of record NC_137333.1, on the reverse strand, counting down.
AGAAACGATTGTTGTTTGTCCATTGTCATCGATGAAGACCTCGACATCACTCGTCATTTTGAGACTGGGTGCGATGTGTCCGAAGATGACTTATCAGGCCAATTCGGGCATGGAATGTCCCGGCACATATTGGGCAGACTTGTGTAGGCACAGTAGTTACTGCACTGTGGCTCTGGATTTGCGCAGCTCGCGCTTAAGTTTTGCTTCAGCATTGCACCTTGCTTCATAAGCTTGACTGTCCTTGTGGATGAGGCAGCGCCAGGTATGGTCGTTTTGTGCCAGCGTTTCCCAGGTGGTCGTGTCAATGTCAAACAACTTCAAGGAGGTCTTGAGTGTGTCTTTGTAATGTTTCTTCTGCCCTACATGTGAGCGTCCTCAAAGACACCTTTTGTCTACCTCCTTTTTTAAACAGTGGCGTCACGTTTGTTGTTTTCCAATCTACGGGAACCACCCCAGAGTCCAGCGAATTTTGATAAATTACCATTAGTGCATTTGCTATTTCTCCCGCCATGTCTTTTAGTACCCTGGGATCAGGACCAGGAGGTTTGTCTACCTTTAGTCCCATTAAGTTGCCCAACACTACCTCTTGCCCAACACTACCTCTCATCCCCGCTTTTCCCCCTTCCTTATCTTTTCTCCCTTGGAAAGAGTGGTGGGGGGAAGGGGGAGGGGAGAAAAATAAAGACAATAAAGAAATAAAAGGTAGAGAACAGTATAAAAATGTATAAGCATATTGTTCACCTCTATCAAAGGCAGTTAAGTACTGACCTGAATTGTTCTGGCTTTGAGGACCATTGCTGTCACACACACATCAAGGTGTTGTTTCCAGTTCTTCCATCCTCAATTTCATTTGATTTGGGAGCCGTAAGCCTGACATGTCTCACACCAGGTAAAAACTCGTAACCTATTTTAATAGCAGAATGTTTGAAAGAGAAGAAAATGGTCACAATCTTACCGCCTCTTCACACTGCGCTCCCACTGCAACAAAGACATACACCAGAATTTTACCACCCCGCCTGTCACGGGAATCGGAAGAGGCTACGGGAGGACAATGGGCAGGTCTGTTGACCTTGGGTGCGATTTTCCAGTTTCGGGATGAGTGAGGTTGTAAAATCCCACTCATAAAATCCCAACAGGCTCTGGACTGTGTCAACCAGAGGATTTTCACAGTAACTTCATTGCACTGTTAATGTAAGCCGACTTGCAATACTAATAAATAAACTTCAAACTTTACTAATCCTCCAAACACTGTAGGACAGTAAGGGGCAATTTAGCACGGCCAATCCACCCAACCTATACAACTTTTGGACTGTGGGAGGAAACCAGGACACTCAGAGGAAACCCATCCAGGTACGGGGAGAACATGCAAACTCAAGACAAGTCTGGCAACAAGGCAAATCTCCGTTCACTGAAACGGGATGGGAAAAATCCACTGGTGTGAAGAGTGGGTAAATTCTGGCCAACATGTCTGTATTTTTATTAGTAATGTTTAGCTCCAGCTCAGCACATGATGTTTATACATCAATCCCGCCTGTAATCACTAGATAGCTCTATGCAACATGTTACAGATCCTGGTAAGAAGGGACTCAGTAATAAACTATTTCAGATGTTTCCCCTGACGTTTGTTATTTGACGTGTCTAAATATCTAATCCATCTCTGTACTTCATACATCATACATCGAGCCAACCCGGAAAACCAATTATAATGTGAGGGGACCAGGGTATGGGAAAATAAGATTTCTACTTTACTAACAATGGAATAGAATCACTAAGATTTACAGCATGGAAACAGACCCTTCGGCCCAACTTGTTCATGCTGCCCAGTTTTTACCCCTAAGCTCGCCCCAATTGCTCACATTTGGCCCACGACCCTCTATACCCATCTTATCAGTGTAACCGTCTATCTGCTTTTTAAAGCACAGTGGCCCTGTGGTTAGCATTGCTGCCTCACAGGACTGGTGACCCAGGTTCGATTCCCGGCTTGGATCACTGTGCGGAGTCTGCATGTTCTCCCTGTGTTCTCCCCATGTCCGCATGCTCCGGTTTCCTCCCACATGCAGATAGGTGGATTGGCTATGATAAATTTTCCCTCAGTGTAATCCCCCCTCCCCGAATAGGTGCCGGAGTGTGACAAACAGGGGATTTTCACAGTGACTTCATTGCAGTATTAATGTAAGCTTACTTGTGACTAATAAATAAATAAGTGAGCTTTAAAAGGCAAAATTGTACCCACCTCTGCTCCTGCCTCTGACAGCTCTTTCTAGACGCTCACCATCCTCTGAATGAAGACATTGGGCCTGATTTTACCATTTTCATTCTAAGTGTTGAATCTGGGCACAATTCAGATCTGACTTGGAAATCTGCTTTCAGACACCCCCATACACACTCAGCCTGAAAAAAAAATCGGGAATCTGAATCATGCTGTGGGCGGGGCTTATCACACCCAAAATGATTGGAACTCTGAACTGCGCATGCACAGATAGAAAAAAAAATTGAAAATCGCACTGCCGTCACAGTCGCAGATAAAGCGGCCCGGGATTGATGATCCCCACAGACATCACCCCCCACCCTGACAACATAACTTCCCCCCTTATCCACCCACCCCCACTACCCAGACTGATTGTGACCCTCTGCCCCCTTTCTTTCCCACCAATCGTCCACAGAATGTCAACGGATTCCCCCGCCCCTCTTCCTCTCCCCTCCCAAAGATCCATGTGGCCTCACCCCCCCCAACCCCACCCCACCAGAAATACATCGTACTGCCTCCCTCCCCAGAGAATGATCTGGCCCGCCTCCCCCCAACACAACCGGACAACGATCTGCCCTCCTCCCTCCACCCCCGTCCACCAGAGATACATCCGAACCCCCACCTCCTCCTCCCTGCCCCACCAGACGATGATCTGACCTGCCTCCCTCCCCCTCCACCACCAATCTGAGCCAGAGAGCCGCTGGAAGCGCTGAACTTACCTCTTCAGCAGCTGGAGCACCCAAAGCAAACTTTTTGCCGAGCGTGTCTGTTTTGCGTTGAATCTGGACAGACGAACGCGATGGCAAAGGGGGAAATGCTGATAAAGTTGGGCGGGCAGTTCATTCAATCAATTTAAATGCACGCAAATGCATTTTGGGCAGGAATCGGATTGCAGCCATTCCCGGGCCTCAGTAAAGTGGCCATCTGCAATGACGTGGGCATGGATCACATTAATGGCTTCACACCCGACTTTACCACATCTTCGCGCCCGAAAACTGGTGCGATGCAATGGAAAAACCGAGCCCATTGCCTCTCTGGGGCAATGTAGAACAAAATTAATAAATGTATTCGTTGTAAGTGAGTTTTATATTATCTTAAGCTTTGACAAAGCTTACAGTTTCTTCTTATGCCTTCAGCTTTGACAAAGGGTCATCTGGACTCGAAAGGCAGCTCTTTCCTCTCCTTACAGATGTTGCCAGACCTGCTGAGATTTTCCAGCGTTTTTTCTCATGGTTTGATACTACCTTATTCTGTTCCCGTTTGAAACTCATTTTTGTGGGTGAGGCATGACACTTAGGTTCAAGTTAGACTAACGGCACCTTCCTCACTGGCTTGACTTCTAACTGGGAATAGTTTACTAACTGAATAGAATCGCAACTCTTCTTTAGGACCAGAGCACCAGAGAGTGTCATTTGGAACTGACCAACAGAAGCATTTAGAAATGTGTGGGAACTGATGTGATCTGAATGGAATTAAGTCTCACTGTAACAAAGGTACAAAGAATTGCTGGAGTTTTATTAGCATTTAGCACAGTTGGATGAAGCGGGTAGATACAGATAAAAGCATGAATTCTGCCCTAAGTTCAGCTGATCCTTTAATTTCATCCCAAGGTAGCAATTTTTGACAAGGCTGCATTTTTTGTTCAAGTGTATCTGCTCCAGTGGGCCCTATTCTTATGATAGCTTTGGTTAGGCCATTTCAGATAAAATTAAAGATTAGCCCTGTGAGTGTGGGGTTTTATTCACATGTAGAACGATAAGAATAAGAAATCTACTTGTAGAACACCTTCCAAAACATCTTGGCCTCCCAAAGTGTGTTGCAGCTAATAGATTCCTTCTGAAACATGGTCACTGATGCAATGTCGACAGCACTGACTTGGAAATATACCTTCAATGTCACTGCGTTAAAATCCTGTAGCTCACTCACTGGGGGTGCACCTACGCCACAGGGAGGTTGAGAAGCTCAGCACTACTTTCTCAAGGGCAATTAGGGATGGGCAATAAATGCCAGCCAAGCCAGAGACACCCACATCTCTTTGCTGCATAAAGATAAAAATTATGGCAGCCAACGTATGCACAATAAGCTCCCACAAGCAAGAATGTGATAATTATTCTTTAAACAATCTCAGTGAATGTCCTCCCTCATTGTAATACAACTCAAAGCTGTTTTACATCCAAAGGGATGGATAGGGTAGAGGTAGAGAGATTCTTCCCGCTTAAAAAGGATAGCAGGACTAGGGGGCACTGCCTCAAGATAAGGGGGGAGGGCAGTTTAGAATGGAGTTGAGGAGGAACTTCTTCACTCAAAGGGTGGTGAATCTCTAGAATTCTCTGCCCGTTGAAGTGGTGGAGGCTACCTCGCTAAATATATTTAAGTCACGGGTAGATAGGTTTTTGACAGACAAGGGAATTTAGGGTTATGGGGAGAAAGCGGGAAAGTGGAACTGATCCACTTCAGATCAGCCATGATCTCAGTGAATGGCGGGGCAGGCTTGAAGGGCTAGGTGGCCTACTCCTGCTCCTATTTCTTATGTTCTTTACACTTTCATACAGGACAGTGATGTTTTTAGATTTTCCAGGGATTGTTGCTCCAGTCCACTTCATGACATTGGGATTTGGTAGAATTGTTGCTTTCTCCAAAGCACTTATCAAAAGTGTGACGTGGCTCGGTGGTGCAGTGCTGCTTCACAGTGCCAGGGACCAGGGTTCGATTCCTGGTTTAGGTCATTGCCTGTGCAGAGTCAGCATGTTCTCTCCGTGTCTGTGTGGGTTTCCTCTGGGTGCTCCGGTTTTCTCCCACAGTCTGAAAGACGTGCTGGTTAGGTGCATTGACCTGAACAGGTGCCAGACTGTGGCAACTTGGGGAAATTCACAGTAACTTCATTGCAGTGCTAATGTAAGCCTCATTTGTGACTAGTAAATAAACTTTAACTGTAAAAAGCATGCACTGTGCACAACTGGCTCTTTCTCAAAATTGACCGCACATTCTCAGTATAGTGTTGATAATGGAGTGATTCCTTTTGTGGTTGCACTCCTGCAGTGCTGAAGCTCGTGCGAAGAGTTCAGGATGTTTATAGTAACAAAGTGAGGCAACAACTGAGCTGCCTCTGGTATCACAAATGAGATGATATGTCTTATTTTGCGATGGGGAGATGCTGGCGGTGGACTGAGCCGGGAATAGTAAGAAGTCTCACGACACTAGGTTAAAGTCTAACAGGTTTATATGGGATCATGAGCTTTCGAACACTGCTCCTTCATCAGGTGAGTGATGAAGGAGCTTGACAAAGAAGCAGCTCTCCGAAAGCTCGTGATTCTAAATGAACCTGTTGGACTTTAACCTGGGGTTGTGAGATTCCTTACTTACGTTATGCCACACCTTGAGTGGAGGCCAGAGAAGATTAGTAACCATGTGTCAGATATGACAAAATGTAACATGAGAATATTCTAAAAACAATTCACACTTTCCCCAGTTGCAAGTTGCTATGTATTCAATTAACAAATGAATAGCCCTGGCCTATGAACACGTCTATTAACTCTTTACCAAATGTTTACCAATGCCAACTCTTAGGAGCTCTTAGGAGTCTAAGTCAGACCACCAAGAATAATGTGTTTATGTGAATTCTTGAGAGAACGTACATTTGAGACAGGCTACCTCTTGCATACTTCTATAATCATGTCTAATATTGAAGTCAATTATAGGCTACAAATTATGTACAAAATTATGGTCAGTAACTAAAGCTAACCAGAAACATGCCAATAATATGGTGAAAATACATACAATTTTTAAAACTACCTTAACAGCAAATCTTGGATTTTCAAACAAATATTGATGAATGAAAACTATGCTTGCATATCCCCCATCCCAGGTATCTCTTTCCTAAACCCATGGAAGACAGAGTAAGAAGTCTCACAATACCAGGTTAAATTCCAACAGGTTTATTTGGTAGCACAAGCTTTCGGAGCGCCGCCCCTTCGTCAGGTGAGTTGAACCCGGGGAAGAGGAATTCAGTGAAGGAACTCAACCCCTTGTGTCCACAGGTAGTTGACTGGCCTATTTTGGCTAATAGGGTTTTTTAAAAGAAAACATCTCAGCAGAATTTTGAACCAACTTTGATTGTGAATTGTATTCCTGAAAATCATTACTGCTGTCTGAGAATTAAATTAATTAATCTGTTTCAGCCTCTGTAAAGCAGGTGGCTTATCTGGCTGTTCCCCAAATTACAAAGTCTAAAGGACGTCTTGTTTATACATTTTGGCAACATTTCACGTTCGCAGCCATTTTTTTGTCAAGCTGCCAATATCAATTTGTCATTCTTACAGTGCTAATTCAGAACTAACATGTTAGAATCCTAAGATCCCCATCAAATCATACGTTTAAGAAAAATATGGAGCTTGAGTGTCATTGTGAGAAAATAAAAATTTTCACACCTATTCTCTGGATTTCAACTCAAAAAGTCTGCAAACAATATTTCGAAACCAGTTTCTTGAATTATTCGGAGAGTCACAGACATTGATCACAGAAAGGGCCTTTAATCACTTCTCACAGAAAGGTTCTCTGCATTTTAATTACTTTGTGATGACTTGTCCAGACATAAAGATCAGCTCAGGAGTTCCCACAATTCCGTTTGTACTGGCAAGAAAGATATGGTCACCTGACCTCTCATTTAGAATCACACAATCACAAAATAGTATAGTGCAAAAGAGACACTTCGGGCCATCACGTCTGCACCATTGTATGAAATGCCCTGACTTGCCCACCTAATTCCACTTGCCAGCACTTGGCCCAGAGCCTTATTATGGCTTGCCAAGTGCTCATCCAGGCACTTTTTAAAGGATGTGAGGCATTCTGCCTCCACCACCCTCCCAGATAGTGCATTCCAGACCATTACCATCCCCAGAGTAAAAACGTTTTTCTTCAAATCCCCCCTAAACCTCCCACCCTTCACTTTTAACTTGTGTCCCCTTGTAACTGACCCTTCAACTAAGGGGAACACCTGCTCCCGATCCACCCTGTCTATGCCCCTCATAATCTTGAACGCTTCAATCAGGTTATCCCTCAGTCTTCTCTGCTCCAGAGATAACAAGCCTATCCAATCTCTCTTCATAACTAAACTGTTCAAATCCAGGCAGCATCCTGGTAAATATCCATTGCATCCCCTCCTGCGCATTTTGATTCGAAGTAAAGTGTCTACATTGAGTTTAAATTTCATGAGTCTATATTACGTCCATACCTCTTTGACCAAGATTTTGGTCATCTGATTTAATAACTCCTTCTGTGACTTGGCATCATATATTGTTTTATTATGCTTCTGTCACCCACTTTAGGATATTTTGTTCTGTTAAAGCTGTTATACAATATAGCTTGTTGGTGTACTCCCTGAATTCCCTGTCCACCTCCCTCTACTTTTCTTTCCGAATCGTTGATGTTCTGATAACATTACCCATAGGTCAATACTTTACACAAAGCTTGGATTGTGAGAATCTGGTAGATAGGTTTTTGATAGACAGGGGAATTAAGGGTTATGGGGAGAAAACGGGAAAGTGGAACTGATCCACTTCAGATCAGCCATGATCTTATTGAATGGCGGGGCAGGCTCAAAGGACTAGATGGCCTACTCCTGCTCCTATTTCTTATACTCTTACTTATGTTCTTATCCCTGAGATATTTAATCATCACCTGATAGCCAAGCAAGCAATGGTGTTTAGACAGTGATCAAGAGCAAGAAGTAAGATTAATTTTCACCTTCCTAGCCTTTAGGTTCTGAACAGTGGCCAGTCAAGTTCAGTAAAAGTCATCAGGTTCAAAGCGCAAACTTTCACTGTGATACTGCATGTTGGATTCTGCACTTGTATGTTAATTTAGTCATTTTAATTTTTAAAATCCCAAAAGTATTATTTGACTTCTTGCTGCTGAGATTGGCGCATTTTATTATCATCTTCAGAATACAAATAAAAGTTATTATCCATTATCTCCCACTGAGATTTGTTTCATTCAACAATTAATATCTGTGATGGTCATAATAACTGCCATTCGAACATCTTAAGAATTTCTTACTGTTCATAAAAGACATTTAATAATGTGAATCCCTTCAAGAAATAAACCTGTTATAAAAACAACAAAGCACATTTAATAAATGCATCTTACAATTTTTAATTAAAATGTGACACAGTGCCCTGCTGAGATAAGTGTTCTATAGCTTTTGTAAAGCATTCAAATGCTCATAATAGCCACAGCTATCAAAACTATAAATACAGATCAGAGACGGTATTCTGGTTCAATTTCAAAGCAATTTTCCTATCTACTAATGGAGTGGAGTGGAAGATTAGATGTTTTTTAAAACTTTTAACAGCAGAACATTTTTTCTAAGCTTATTAACTTCTGGTGTCTGATTAAAATCCAAACCATGACATGAGTTTACGCAATATTTTCTCTACAGTTGTGAATGCATTCTGGCATGTATTCAATGGGAAAAAGTGCTTTAATGCACGTTTAGCGCAAGAATACCAAATTTCAAAATATCACAACACTTTATGCTATAGCAGAAAAGAACTCCTCTTTTGCCACCAGTCAACTGGCCAAAAGCAGCATGTTAAAACAAAAAAGTTATTTTAGCCTGAACTTTATTACTGACATGAACAAACAAATGGCAGGTTTATTCAAACAAATTAAAATAAAATTCAAATATTTATTGTATATATAATATATATAACATATACAATATATAAACAATATTTATGTAAAACAAAATATTACATATTGTAACATATAACAAGCGACTATAACATAGATCACCTCCACTGATCTGCCCTAAAGGCCCCACGCCCCATCTGGCCCCACCCCCTTGGCACTGCCCAATGCTGAGGCATTTCCAATTTGGCCCCTGGGCAGTGCCAGAGAGCCAGGCTGGCGCAGCCAAGCTGACAATGGGCACCAGCCCTTACCCTGACCACCTGGGGGGCTTCCATTGCCCCCTTCACTTCAGCGGGATCTGGCCACCAGCTCCTCATTAGTGGGGAGCTGTTGTAAACCCTGCTGGAGTGAAACAGTCCCGATGGGGGAGGAGGCTAGCGGGCCTGAAGACTTCAGTATTTTAAGCAGCTCCATACTGATTTCTGGTGCAGAGCTGATGACGCTGGAAAACCAGCAGCCAGAGACTTGCGGAGGCCGTGGTGTCCAGTGGGAAGCCTGCCAAACAGCCTCTGCTTATGTCTCCCAGTGCACTGTACTGCTAGGACATTGCTGCAGGCTGGGAGAATCCATCCCATCTACTTTACGACACAGCAACTAACAATGACGTTAGTTGTTGCCAAAGTATTGAGCAGCTGCCCATCAAATATTCCCAATTCTTCAGCGGACTTCCTCTTCTAGTCATGAACTATCCAATCAAGCAGACTTTCCCAGGCTTCCGGAATAAACACACAAAAAATAGTGGGGATGGGAGGAATTTCAAATCTGTCACAGAGTTAACAATGGTGAAGCTGACCTCAGAAAGGGGTCACAAAGTCCTTACAGATCCTCAAAAAGGTTGCGCAAAAGTATTGTGACGTTCGGTAGGGATTGTAGATTTGACATTGTTGCTAAAACTTCAAACTTCTTTTCCCTCCCAACCTCATTCACAACTCTACCATCAGATGGAAACTTGCCTTATGTTTGTACTACGAGGTCCAAACTTTTATTTCTGCCTCGTGCAAGAAATGTTTATTTTGGGTGCAATCCTCGAAGAACAATTTCCAGTCCCACCCACTGTGGGAATCATCGGGACGAGACAGACAATTTGATGGACCGTTTAAAAGTCCATTGACCTCGAGTAGGAATTTCCAATCTTGGCGTGGGAGCGGCTAGAAAATTCCACCCCTTTTATAACTTCGACTGGTTGAACGTAACAATGGGTTGAACTGTCTTCAATCATTACTGGCACCACATCTATTTTATACATTAAAATATTTACATCAGTACCTAGTTCCACCACTTTAATACTAATACAACGAGGTTCTTGGTCTTTGAAGCAGCCGAGAGAGTTCAGAATTCAAACATAACTCCTTTATTAAGATAGCTTCTCCGTACTTTCTACTTCTATTTGCAGACTCTTTCTGCTGGTACCATTCTGCATGCATGTTTCAAATGAACAACATGTACATTGCAATTTCAAAATGCTACAATACAATAAATAACATCAAAAGAGCTGTTCATGGGTGAAAAGCTGTCTGTCATCTTTATGGAAGTGGAAGCATTTTGGCAACTTTTAAAGCTTCACAGATCGAAATGGTGCTTTTTGAGGCTCTTTTGGTATTTCTTAAATTACACTTTATAGAATCATAAAATCCCTACAGTGCAGAAGGAGGCCATTCAGTCCATTGAGTCTGCACTGGCCAAAATTCCACCCAGGCCCTACTCCTGTAACCTCACATATTTACCCTGCCAATCCCCTGAAACTAGAATCAATTTAGCATGGCCAATTAACCTAACTCGCACAACTTTCAACTGTAGGAAGAAGCCGGAGCACCTGGAGGAAACCCGCACAGATACAGGAAGAATGTGCAAACTCCACATAGACAGTCACCTGTGGCCAGAATTGAACCCAGGTCCCTGATACTGTGAGGCAGCAGTGCGAACCATTGTGCAACCTTGCCACCTCACTTAAAAATATTTCATGGAATGCAGCTATTGCAAGTTTTCCAGGGGCTCTGTTGCAGGAAACAAGGTAACTCAAGGGGCAGCACAGTAATTAGCACTGCTGCCTCACAGGGAGCTGGGTTCGATTCACGGCTTGTGTTAGTGACTGTGTGCAAGCACTCCCCATGTCTGTGTGGGTTTCCTCTAGCGCTCTGGTTTCCTCTCATAATCCAAAAGTGTGCTGGTTGGGTGAATTCGCCATGCTAAATTCCCCTTCTGTGCACCCCAATAAGTGCTGGAATGTGGTGATCAGGGGATTTTCACAATAACCTCATTGCAGTATGAATGTAATCATATTTGTGACTAATAAATAAACTTTAACTTTTTACTTTCTTTTCATATTGTGTCATAGTGTCAGACTTGCTATACCAGACATAATCAAGGACTCGACGTACCCCAGACATTCTTTCTCCCACCTTTTTCCATTGGGAAAATGATATTAAATCTGAGGTCATGTAACTGACTCAAAAACAGCTTCTTCTCTTTGAATGGACCTACCTTACATTCAGTTGACCTTTCTCTAGCTATGACCATAACACTACATTCCACACTCTCTCCTTTCCTTCTCCCCTATGTACTCTGTGAATGGTATGTTTTATCCGTGTAGCTTTTTCCATATACTTTTCACTGTATTCCAATACATGTGGCAATTACAAATCAATTCAATCCGATTCAAATGCTACAATTAAAGCTCAGCTCACAGATTGATCATTTAGGGCAAACATAACAACAGTGGTTAGCACTGCTGCCTCACAAGCAGCAGGGATGCTGATTTGATTCCCGGCTTGGGTTGCTGTCTGTGTGGAGTTTGCACATTCTCCCCGTGTCTGCGTGGGTTTCCTCCGGAGTGCTCCAGTTTCCTCCCATAGTCCAACGATGTGTAGGTTAGGTGCATTGGCCTTGCTAAATTCTCCCTCAGTGCAACTGAACAGGCGCCAGAGTGTGGCAAATGGGAGATTTTCACAGTAAATTCATTGCATTTACTTGTGATCAATAATAAATAAACTTCATAAATGCATAATGCAATTTGGTTACTAAATTGAACCTGTAGTTGATTGCAAGAGAAATAAAGGACAATTAAATTTGATACCAATTGGCTTGATAAGGTTTTGACTTTTGCCAAAAATTATATCATGCTGTTGACAAAACTGAAGAATTAGTCCTTGTCTGTGTCTACTTTTAAAGTTATTTTTCATGGGAAGGAATGAGTGATTAAAAAGCTTAACAACAACATAATGTCAGGAAAAAAAAATCAGCACTGTGTATGTTTGTGAAGAGGAGATCTCCACCAGAAACAAAGTACCTGGCCTGAGTAAGGCAATAATACTTTAGAAAACGTCATTGTCAAATGTCAATTTTGCGTACTCGCCAACCTGTATTGAAATTGCCAATTACTTATGAATTGGAGAGCACTCTGCTGAGTGGCCACAACTCGCGTCAGTGCGGATTGGATTCTACCCAGGTCTCAGAGATAAAAGAATAGCATCTCATTTGAACCCACTGCAGCATTCGTGTCATTCTCTCGAACATAAAAGCATTCGATACTGGAGCTGGAGCAGGCCATTTGGCCCCTCACTCATGCTTTCCCATTCATTAAGATAATGTTGATCTGATTTTGGCCTTTAACTCCACTTTCATGCTTGTCCCCCAGGAACCCTGACCCCCCAGATAGTACAAAGTCAGTCTATATCAGCCATGAATATATTTAGTGACTTCACCTCCATAGCTGTTTGGGATGGAAAATTCTGAATACTAATGATCCTTTAATGGAAGAATTCCCTCTCAACTCCGGCTTAAATCGGAGACACCTTGGGCGGGATCCATCGGCTTCCCAGCTGCATGCCTTTTGGCAGTGGGAGGCTGCGTGTCATTCTCTGGCGATGGTATTCTCTGGTCACACTGCTGTCAGTGGGATTTCCCACTGAAGTTGTCCCACAGTTTCTGTAAACTGTGTGTGCCTTCATATGCCCTGTTTGTGAGCAGCACTCTCCACTCACCTGATGAAGGGGCAACGTTCTGAAAGCTTGTGGGTTTTATACCAAACAAACCTGTTGGACTTTAACCTGGTGTTGTGAGACTTCTTACTGTGTTGTCCCACACCACCAGCAAGCCAATTCAAAGCATTCCATCACTCAGGAGTCAATGAAACAGCAACAGCCTGAAAGATGTGTTCCGGTACCCAGCTTTTTGACTTGAATTGCTGATGACCTCCAACTCCTCCCTTTCCTCATTTCCCTCTGCCACACAGCCTCTGTATTTTAACTTCCTGTTAGTACAACTTCCAGGTCCAAACAGTCCTTTCATAACCAATCACAGACACCCGCAAACATTCTCATGTAACTACACATTTTTCTTACCCTTACTGCTTCTGGGCCGCAGAGGCTGTTGCAGTTAAAGTAAAAGTTGATTTATTCATCACAAGCAAGGCTTGCATTAACATTGTAATGACGTTACTGTGAAATTCCCCTTGTCATCGCATTCTGGCACCTGTTCGGGTCAATGCGCCTAACCACAACATCTTTGGACTGCGGGAGGAAACAGGAGCACCCAGAGGAAACTCACGCAGATACAGGGAGAATGTGCAAACTCCACACAGACAGTGACCCAAGCCAGGAATCAAACCCAGGTCTCTGGCACTACAAGGCAGCAGTGCTAACCACTGTGCCACCATGCTGCCGATATCAACTCACTGCATAAAGAAGTTCTCCTTATGTCGCCTTTGGTTCTTTTGCCAATAATTAAGATTTGGTTCCTCTCATTCTCAACATTGCTACCACTGGAAAGAGCTTTACTCTTTCTCTAGACTCCTCCATGATTTTGAAAACCTCTATTAAGTCTCTACTTTCAATCTTCTCTTCCGTAATGAGGACAATCCTAAGTTCTCCAATCTACCCATATATCAGAAGGCCCTGGAACCATTTTTGTAAACGTTTCCTTCACCTCATTAAAGCCTCCACATCCTCCCTAAAGTTCAGTGCCCAGAACAGGGCACACGGATCCAGTTGATGCTGAACTAGTATTTTATACCGATACATCATAACTTCCCTGTTTTGTACTCCTTGGGGGTGAATTTTCCCATTCCACCTGCCATGGGAATCAAAGCCAGCAAAGGGTGAACCATGGATAGATCCATTGACCTTGGGTGGGATTTTTCGGTTTTGGGGCGAGCACGGCCAGAATATCCCACCCAAGGCCTCTATTTATAACGCCCAGGATTCTCTGTCCTCTTTAATCATTTCCTCAAAGGTGTGTGCACTTACACCCCAAGGTCATCCTGTTCCTACACTCCCTTTGGAATTATACCCTCCAGTTTATATTGATTAGCAAAGATTCATACTTAAAAGAGAGTTTTGAATAGATACAACATGGTATGTCCTATAGTCTAAAAACAATCTTAATCATAGGCCTGAATTTTACATTTTACCTGAACCCAACTTGGGCAGTGCACCCCCCTGAGAAACCTAAAATTCTGACCTTGGTCTCAACTCTTCAACTTCTCACATGCTGAGGGCATGTTTCCTATTTAGGAAACATTATAGGAAGGATGTGGAGGCTTTGGAGAGGGTGCAGAGGAGGTTTACCAGGATGTTGCCTGGTATGGAGGAGAGGTTCTATGAGGAGAGACTGAGGGATTTGGGGTTGTTTTCGCTAGAAAGAAGGCGGCTAAGAGGGGATCTTATTGAAACATATAAGATGATTAGAGGTTTAGATAGGGTGGATAGTGATAGCCTTTTTCCTCAGACGGAGAAAGCTAGCACGAGGGTGCATGGCTTTAAGTTAAGGGGTGGTAGTTATAGGACGGATGTCAGGGGTAGGTTCTTTACCCAGAGGGTGGTGAGGGATTGGAATGCCCTGCCTGCTGCAGTTGTAAATGCGCCTAGTTTGGGGGCGTTTAAGAGATCCGTGGATAGGTTTATGGATGAAAAGGGATTGGTTTAGGTTAGAGGGTCATTGTTTTTTAACTGGTTGGCGCAACATCGTGGGCTGAAGGGCCTGTTCTGCGCTGTAATGTTCTATGTTCTATGTTCTATTTGTCATTCCTGTAGAACAAGTATTTTGCAGGGTACCAGAGACGGTAAGAGTTAATGTGATTTTGTGCACTGAATATTACTTTGCCCCATTTATGTGATGTGTACATCTGTGTGGAGCCAATGCTAAACATTTTTAATGATATTCATGGCAAATGTCCATTCCTCATCAAAAGCAAGGTACCTGGCCCACAGTGAGCTGCAATTTGCTAATCTACCTTTGCCACAGGATAGATGTGTTACCAGGAGACAAAGACAATTATTTCACATTTTCCCCAGTACTTGAATACTTCTAACAACAAGTAGGAGTTAATCTTAGTACCGTCTGTTGAATAATTAGTTTATTTATGTATTAGTCGCAAGTAGGCCTACATTAACACTGAAATGAATTTACAGTGAAAATCCCCTGTTCGCCACAATCCGGTGCCTGTTTGGGCACACTGGGGGAGAATTTAGAACATAGAACATGGAAAAACTATAGCACAAACAGGCCCTTCGGCCCACAATTTGCGCCAAACATATCTCTACCTACTAGGCTTACCTATAACCCTCAATTCTACTAAATCCCATGTGCTCATCCAAAAGTCTCTTAAAAGACCCTGTCGAATTCACCTCCACCACCACCGACGGCAGCCGATTCCACTCACTCACCACCCTCTGAGTGAAAAACTTACCCCTGACATCTCCTCTGTACCTATTCCCCAGCACCTTAAACCTGTGTCCTCTTGTGGCAGCATGGCCAATTCACCTAACCAGCACTTCTTTGGACTGCAGGAGGAAATCAGAGCACCCAGAGGAAACCCAGGCAAATTCCCAAACCCAAACCAGATATCGAATGCAGGTCCCTGGTGTTGTGAGGCAGCAATGCTCACCACTGTGCCACTGTGCCACCCCAAATAACTAATATTTGTGAGTACAATTAAGTTAGGAAGATTCTTTTCTTTTATTCATTCATGAGACATGGGTGCTGCTGGCTGGTCAGCATTTATTGCCCATCCCTAGTTGCCCTTGTGAAGGTGGTGATGAGCTGCCTTCTTGAATCGCTGTAGTCCAAGTGCTGTGGGTTTACCCACAATGCCATTAGGGAGAGAATTCCAGGATTTTGACCCAGCGACTGCGATGGATCGGCGATATATTTCCAAGTCAGGATGGTGAGCAGCTTGAAAGGGAACTTGCAAGTGGTGTTGTTTCCATGTATCTGCTGCCCTTGTCCTGCTTGGAAGTGGTTGTGGGTTTGGAAGGTGCAGTCTAAGGATATTTGATGAATTGCTGCAGTGCATCTTGTAGATAGTACACATTGCTGCTACTGAGTGTCATTGGTGGACGGAATGAAGGTTTGTTCTTTCCAAGATGATAAGAAATATGAGAAGGAAAATAGCACTTGGTATATTGAGTTTGTTCTGCCATTCAACAAGATCTTAGCCAATTATCCATCTCAATCCCATCTCTCCGCAACATTCCTAAATCCTTTAATTTCCTTAGTGTCCAACCATCTGTCATCCTCTATCTTGGAAATGTTCACTGACTGAGGATGCCCTGTCTTCTGAGGCAGAGAATTCCGAAGATTCCCAACCCTTAGAGGAAAAAATGGTCAAAACTTTGGGTTGGATTTTCCAACCTGTTCAGCAGCTGGAATTCTCCAGTCCTGCTGCAGTGAATGGAAATTTGGCTGTGTGCCAAATTCTCTATCCTCATTGGCAGCAGAGGCAGAGCGTGAACAGCCAAAGGATTCTGGTCTTCAATCCCCAGTTTTCAACTCCCAGACTGGGGAATCTTATATGTTTCAAAGCGATTCTTCTAAATTCCAGAGACTAGATTGCCAATCCATGCCATCTCTCTTTTCCTACTTTCTCTTACCTGCATCCATTCGATATTCCAAAATGTACCAAATTCAGAATTCATTGTCAAACCTCATTGGATTGTTGATTCTAAAGCCAACTAACTGGGCAAAATATCACTTATACTGTATTTGATGGTCTGTCAGCACAACTCTCTATTCTCAGGTAAATTTTCCCAACCAGGATTTATTCAAAAATGAAGAAAATTAGATGAAATTTTCTTCGAAAAATAAAACTGCAGGGAACACGACTAAGGTCCCAAAAATGGTCCAAAGAACAAAGAAAATCACAGCACAGGAACAGGCTCTTTGCCCGACTGAACTAAAGCCTCCCTAACCTTCCAGGGACCATATCCCTCTATTCCAATCCTATTCATGTATTTGTCAAGACGGTCCTCAAAAGTCACTATCATATCTAAATATTGCCCAGTCTCAGAAGGGTTATGAAATGCATCTTGAACAATTCTGAACTTGCTGTCAAGAAAAACCCTCCCACGAAGGTCAGACTTAATGGTTAATCACTTTTTTATCCTCGACACAAGAGCAAGGATGAAGTGGAAACTGTCATTGCCGGCGATGCAGCGATCGGGGGGGAAAAGAATGGTGCCTTTGTCCTGATTAAATGAATTCAATTCTGAAAAGGCGCTCGGAAACGTACGCGGTTAATGATAAAATCCATAAGTGAATTTCATTTTTCATAAAAATATGATTGTTTAGCACTTCATAGCTAGGCAAAAGTGGATCAGTGTTGCGTGTGTCATCAAATTTGCCCAGAGGTCAAACTGACCCCTGTAATAATATTCAGTCTGAAGCACAGCTTGATCAATCTTCTCTCAACACCTCCGCTCTGCCAATTAATTTCTCACTAGGTGCTGGCTTGACTGCTTCTATCAATTTTTTTTTTGCACTGCAGCAGAATTTTATATAAATAACCTTAACCAGCATGAGATGTCCACTATTGGAATTAAAGAAATGCCACCCAGGGACTGCTGTCATCCCCAGTGTGACAGTGGGAACAATAAAATCAACAGGAATATGGTGAGTGGTGACATTGTCTTGATTTGTTATGCCAGCCCCGCAGCTTTGCAAGAAATGATTCCACTTGGCAGCTAAATTTTTCACCGTGTCCCATCCCCCCATTTCAATTAAGTGATAAAAGAGGTTCTTTTGTGCTCAGACTTTTAATTGCCAAAGACGCACATGGACTCTAAATTTAATTCTGAGCTCTTGAATTTCCTTGATATTAATTGGTCTATCATTGGCAGCCATGCCATCAGTTGCTTATGGCCAAATCTCTGGAATTTCCTCTCTCTCACCCTTCCTCTCTTTCACTACCTCTCAGCATCATTCTCTCTCTATGTATATATCCTCTATTCAATATTTTATGTGACAGAGAAAATGTGGCCACTGCACTGCTTCCATATTCGTATTCAAAGCTGCTATGCCATCAAACTTAGTCCCTGCATATACCGTAGAGTCCCAACAGTGTGGAAAGAAGCCATTTGGCCCATCCTGTCTTCTGCATCAACTCACCTAATGAGCATCATTACTTGGTGCCATTCTGCTCCCTTTTCCGCAGTCTGAAAGACATGCTGGTCAGGTGTATTTGTTGATGCTGAAAAGATATTTGGACACAATGTTCACGACTGATCAATCCTTTATCGCCTTCTTATCGAGGAGAGAACTGGAGAATTCCTGAAGCTTCTTCAATCTGCTCTGTTCAGTTGTGTATAGTCAGCTTTTTTATAGGGCATTTCTTAAAACGTCTAGTAAAGATAATTGTCTCTAGTCATGCACAATGGTAAATTATTTACACATGTTCTAAAGAGAAAGGCCTGAGACAATAACTGTTTAATCGTGTCTCATTGGTTATGTCATCATCTTTAGTTGTAGATGGATGGAATGTCCATTCCATCCATCTACAACTAGGGGGCACAGCCTCAGGATAAAGGGGGGGCGGTTTAGAACGGAGTTGAGGAGGAACTTCTTCACTCAGAGGGTGGTGAATCTCTGGAATTCTCTGCCCGTTGAAGTGGTGGAGGCTACCTCGCTAAATATTTTTAAGACGCGAGTTGATGGGTTTTTGATAAGAGAGGGGATTAAGGGTTATGGGGAGAGGGCGGGAATGTGGAACTGAGCCACGACAGATCAGCCATGATCTTATTGAATGGCGGGGCAGGCTCGAAGGGCTAGATGGCCTACTCCTGCTCCTATTTCTTATGTTCTTATGTTCTTATTCAGACAATGGTCGCTTCATCATATCATTATTACAGTTTCAGTGTTGTTAGCAAGGACATTCAGTTGTGTCCTGTTGATAGATATGGTAAAACATCCACCTTTGTCTGTGGTGTCTATTTCATGTATATGCATAGACAGGCAGTCTATAGTCAGGGTGCCATTGCTGATATATTAATTTTCCTGGTCCCCTGGCCAACCCTGTGCTAAGCTTAGTTTCCTCTCCCACACATTGTCCCTGCTAAATTCTCCCTCAGTGTACCCAAAGAGGCATCGAACGTGGCGACTGGGGGATTTTCACTGTAACTTCATTGCAGCGTTTATGCAAGCCTACTTGTGACACTAATAAATAAGCTCTAAACATTAAAATATGCCCCTGCGCATTTCTTCTATTCAAATAATTGTCTCATGCCCTCCTGAATACTTCAATTGAACCTGTCTCCAACACACTTCCAGACAGTGCACTCCAGATCCCCATTACTCGTTGTGTGAAAAATCATATTTGGAAAAGGGAAAGGAAACAGATTGTTTTGGCAATGGAGAGGTTTTGTAGTCTGAAGCTCATCTTAGATTCAGGTAGAATGCTGACGGTGTGAATAATCTCATTCAACCTCAGGCAATGAATAAAGAAGAATGAAGTTAATGGCTTGGAAACACAGCCTGCTGCAGCAACCACCGGCAATGGCCAGAATTTCCGGATGTTCAGGCTGGCGGGATCTTCTCATCCCGCCGAAGGCACGCCCCGCCACAGGTTTCCTGGCAGCGAGGGATGGAGTCAATGGGAAATCCCATTAATAATCGTGGGACCAGAAGATCCTGTCACTGGCTAAGAACATGCTGCCTCCTGCCACGAGAAACACACCACCAGGAACCCAGAGAATCCTGTTCAATGGCTTTCAACTTTCCAGCATTTAGTTGGAGGAAAGTTATATGCTTCTTTAAGTGTCAAAGTTTTTCAGTATTAATTTACGCTATCTTTAGATGTTCATAATTTTAAGTCCGCCAACTAATGTGGATTGGCCATTCTAAATCGCCACTCAGTGTCACAGGATATGTGGGTTTGGGGGATTAGTGGGATAAAGAAACTATAAATGATTGTGAATGTAGCCTAGTCCATCATGCAAACCAGCCTCCCACCCATCTACTTTGTCTACACTTCCTGCTGCCTCAGAAAAGCAGCCAGCATAATCAAGGATCCAACGCACCCGAGACATTCTCTCTTCCACCCTCTTCCTTCAAGGAAAAGATACAAATCGCTGAGAGGATGTACCAACCGACTCAAGAACAGTTTCTTCCCTGCTGCCGTCAGAGTTTTGAATGGAACTACCATATATAAAGATGATCTTTCTCAGGACCCTAAATATGATTACAGCACCATATTCTGCAACGTCTCCTTCCCTCCTTCCCTATGTGTGCTGTGAACGATATATTTTGTCTGTATAGCACGCAAGAAACAATACTTTTCACTGTATCCTAATACATATGACAATAATAAGAAATGAAATTAAATACATGGGGTGACGGGTATGGACCTGGATGGGATGCGCTGTGGGAGAGTCGGTACAGACTCAATGGGCTGAAAGCTCTCCCCTGCACTGTAGAGATTCTACACAAGCAGTTATGTCCTATTACTTACTGGGAGCTCTATTATTCTACTGCATGTGACGTATATAAATGGGGAATAATTCATAACTCCCCCCAAAGAAAATAAAGTGATTGTAGCGTAGTATCTGCCACAGATCCATCGTTGTACTTCAGGCCAAATGTAATAATAAATGATTATGCTCAATGTTAGAGGTTATTAATCTTCTCAATGCTTCTGGTGAAATGGGCAACTTTTCATTAAATGTTTGCCACTCTCCAAGTCCACAAAGCCATTTTCATTAAACTTTACCTCCCTCTCTTTCAGGCAACGCTTATTGATTTTTTTTTAGCAGAAACCTTGAACTCTCAAGGGCCTGTTTTTGAAAACCTTGTCGACTCCCCAAGGCAATTTCAGGACCTTGATTCCTTTTTCTAAAATTAAATTTCTTCCGTGGTCCTCTTTACCGTAATTTTGTTCACTAGCGATTTGATTAAACCTTTGCTACAATATGTAACTGCTGGACTATACGGACAGGCAAAATTAAGAGTTGCAAACACCTCTTGGTTATTTATGACATGCCAATAATGCTTCAGCAGGCAGTGTCATTCCAGGTAAGAGAGTAGTCAAATCCAACACTTTATAAGAGAAGGATTGCACTCATAACATCTCAACTTCAGATAAGTTGAGTCTTAAGCCATAGTCACTGTGAATTTCAATTCTTAAATGCAGAATTTGTGTTTTTTAGCTGTTGCTTGGATTATTTTGCTCCATACAATCCCATTCTTTTTGTAAAACCTTCTGCCACAGTACAGATGAGTATAACTGGATAATTTGGAAATTTTGAATAAATTTCACTCCAAAATGTGACGCGCTATTCGTTGAAATTTTCAATTTTCAAGGGCAATCCTGTCAAATTATTTTTTGCATTTTGCACTGGACTAGTGGCGTATTCTTACTGATGGGGTTGCCAAAGTTTCTTATCTTGCATTCATCAGGACAAAGGCAAGAATGCCAAATTTCAAATGATCACACAAATTTAAGACGCAGGTTGATGGGTTTTTCATAAGAGAGGGGATTAAGGGTTATGGGGAGAGGGCGGGAATGTGGAACTAAGCCACGACAGATCAGCCATGATCTTATTGAATGGCGGGGCAGGCTCGAAGGGCTGGATGGCCTACTCCTGCTCCTATTTATGTTCTTATGTAATGTTAAATTTACATTGCAGGAGAAAAGGGAGCCAATTGGGAAATCAACTCTGATTGGCCCAGGCATTGCCTTGGAGAAAGCAAAAAGGGACTAACTTCCGGCCAAAATCCCGGGTTAAGTTGATTATGTGTCGCACATGTGCGTGGGACATCCTGAAAGTCCTGGCGCATGCACATGTGTGCTGAAAGAGCCCCAATTTTGAACCTCCGATCAAGGTTCTGAAAGAGGTCGCTACTGTAACGTTAAACTGCAATGTTACCGAAACCGTGCTGTTGTTAGGTGAGTTTTGCCCTTATTTATTTGCGCTTTTTGTTTGTTCTAGCTGCAGTAGACATTCTTTGGCAGGGTTTGTTTTTGTACATGTCTTAAAAAGTTGTTTAACATACATTATTATAATATATATTTTACATATGCTTGGCACAGTGGTTCGCACTGCTGCCTCACAGTGCCAGGGACCCAGACTTGATACCCAGTGGGGGTCACTGTCTGTGTGGAGTTTGCACATTCTCCCCATGTCTGCTTGGGTTTCCTTCGGGTGCTCTGGTTTCCTCCCACAATCCAGAGATGTAGAGTTTAGGTGGATTGGCCATGCTAAATTGCCCCTTAGTGTCAAGGGGGACTAGCTAGGGTAAATATGTGGAGTTATGGGAATAGAGCATGGGTGGGATTATGGTCAATACAGACTTGATTGGCTGAATGGCCTCCTTCTGCAATGTAGGATTTTATGCAAAGAACAGAAAGTGAAAGAATGATTTCTTTATAACTTTGTCATGACAACTAATTCCAGTAAAACAGTTAATTCATATATAACAAAGCAATTTATTGTCTGAAATAAAATTGTGTACGTCACTTCTAACAACTGCAAATGAGCCACATTATCAGCTCAACTAATTACCTTAAACCTGCTGTTAATGAGCTATTAGCACACTCAGGATTGTTCTGCAAGTGCTGTCCAATCAAATTTCAGAATTGGCATTTTGCAACATATTTTAAGCAGCTTTTAACTCTATTTTAAGAGTCTCCCTGATGCAACTTTGATCCTTGTGTAACTTGGTTAGTTCAAATGCTTTGGAAGAGTCAGGCTACATGTAAAATCCAAACCCTTCCCTCTCCCCTTTCCCCCTCTCCCTTTTTTCTCCCTTCCCTTCCCCCTTTTGTACATGCCATTTAAACTGGACCAATTGACGGGCAACACGTCAGCTCAGTAACTATCGCTGTCTGCTGTACAGTTACAGGGACCCGGATCGGATCTCCAGCTTGGAACAATGTCTGTGGGAGTTTGCACATTCTCCCCGTGCTTGCATGGGTTTTCTCCGGGTGCTCCGGTTTCCTCCCACATCCCAAAAACGTGCTTTTTAGGCTGATCGGCATCAATAAGTTGTCCCTTAATTGGATCTCCCTTAATCTGGTGTACATACAATTCCCTAAATTTCCACCCTTTTTATCCTGGAGTTCCACTGGAGGTGGATGGGAGTGTCGACGAGCGATGAGGGACTTGAGTGGGGCACTCACTGAGTGTGTTAAAATGGGCGGTGCGGGCTTGTAGGACCAAAGGGCCTGTTTCCTGTGCTGTTCTTTGTTCTTTGTTCTTTTCCTCCTCCCCTCTCCCTCCTCCCCCCATCCTTTCCCCTCCCCTACTCTCCCTCTCCCTTCCTCTCCCACTCTTTTCACCCTTCGCCTCCTTACCGTTTCTCATAACCCTCCCTCACCTCCGAGTTGAAAGACAACAGATTTGTTGCGTTAATGTACAGATATTTTATTGATTGTTGTTAGACAAGTACATAATTTGTGAGAAACTTGAAAAGAAGAGGCAATTAAACATGTTACTGCAGCTGCTAAAGTAAAATATTTAGTTAGCTGTGAACATGTTTTCAAAGTTTTGTTATTAATAGCATTATTTTTGTGAAATATTTATGCTCCATTAAACTACAAAAATCTAACGCTTTATTGAAGCAAAACTAACACGTAAATATGAAGTTATACAAATGCTTTTTTGAAACATACAGAGCAGTTAAATATGAGATTTATAAATGAAGTAAATAAGACAGAAGAATATTAATGATAAACAGATCTAGATTTTCCAAGGCTCAAAAAGTAAACTCCCCTTTGCTCAATCTCATGCAAGTATCCAAATCATCATTCAAGAAATTCTGACCTCACATTTTCCTGTCAAATTTTCAGTTTCCATCATCTAAATTAAAACACACAAAACTTATATAACTTTTATAATAAGAGACTCAGGTTGAGAATATTCTCGGGTGGCACAGTGACCCAAGCCAGGAATTGAACCCAGGTCCCTGACACTTTGAGGCATCGTTAGGATTTACTTATGTCGCACTGAGGCCTGGGGAGATGTTTGTGCAGAAAGTCAAAGTCTGCTGCGCCCATCGAGAGTTCCAGCAGAATTTCTCACGAGTGGTAAGCATGAGAAAGTTTCTTCTATTTCTGGCTGCTCCCATACACTTAAGCCGGCGATCAAAGGTCACAGGCCCTTATGTTTTTTCTTGACGAGCACGAGCTGAAAAGATTGAGCAATATGTCTCTCTCTTTTGTGCAATATTTAAGAAAGAATTTGACTTTGCTGTCAGTTCATGGCCTGGCAATGCTTGAGATGGATACTTAGGAGATGATTTTAACCCAGAAAACCCACAGGATCAGATGGAATGCTAATAATCTACACCCCGCCCAACTGGGTCAATTTTAACTTATTCAATGAATCACTGGGTGAAATTTTGCATTTGGACTTCATTCAATTTTATCATCTATCGAAGACAAGGAGTAATATTGGGCAGGTGAAAAGTCAGCGTTCCACTCAATCCCCTGGGTTTCCTACCTACTGAATTGGGTTAAATTTGCTCCTTTAGAGTCTAACATTGAAGCAATTTCTTTCTTTGCCCCTGCATTATCATCCATCACTTTGACAAGTCTAAAAACAAAATCACTGCACAAGCATTATGTTTTCCCATCTTAATAGAGTAAGTAAACTGTCGTATCAAACAGATTTACTGGGAGTGCACAACTTCTTTGCAAAAATAAGAACAGTTTGATCTGTCTGAAATATGTTATTGAATTTAGCTGCAATCATGACACTCTGCGGATTACTATGCGTGGTGGAACACAGATAGAAAAGTGCAAACTGAAAAATGACACACTTGGTCAGTTTATGGAATGTAAATAGGAATCCATTTCCAAGTCAAACTCTGGATTTCAAAGGTTTTTGCACCAAAGTGCCTGGAGAGAACATACACGGAGATCATTACTGAGGAATCATAGAATTCTAGAGTCATAGAATCCCTACTCTGCAGAAGGAGGTCATTTGGCCCATTCCACCTGCAGCAAAACTCCAACAGAGCATTTTTACCAGGCCCAACCTCCCTGCCCTATCCTAGTAATCTCCCATAATTATCCAGCTAACTTAATATCTTTGGATATTAAGGGGCAATTTAGCATGGTCAATCATAGAACCTCTATGGTGCAGAAGAAGCTCATTCAGCCCATTAAGTCTACACCAACATAGATCATAGAACATAGAACAGTACAGCACACTACAGGCCCTTGATATTGTGTCAAGCTATGTCCGAACCCAAGATCAAGCTATCCCACTCCCTATTACCATGTGCCTACCCAATAACCGCTTGAAAGTTCCTAAAGTGTCCAACTCAATCCCACCTAGGCCCTATCGCTGTAACCTTACATATTTACCCTGCTAATTCCTCTAACCCACGCATCCTGGGGCACTAAGGGGTAATTTAGCATGGCCAATGCACTTAACCTGCACATCTTTGAACTGTGGGAGGAAACAGGAGCACCCAGAGGAAACCCATGCAGACATGGAGAGAACGTGCAAACTCCACACAGACAGTGGCCCAAGTCAGGAATTGAACCCAGGTCCCTGACACCATGACGCAGCAGTGCCAATCACTGTACCACCCTACGCATCTTTGGACTCCACACAGATAGTCACCCAAAGTTAGAATCGAATCAAGATTTGTGGTGCTGTGAGGCACTAAAAGTGAGGAAGAAACTGAAGGTTTCTCAACTTGGAGCACAAAGATTTGACGACGACTTCAAGAAGACAAAAACAATGATGACAGTCAGTCATTTTAGTGATCGAGCACAATTTTTTGCAATGTACTACGGTAATAAGTACAGAAGTAGGACATTGCCTCACACTGTATGATGCTGAAGAGGGCATTTGACCCAAAACATCTTTGTTAGAGCTGCCCACTTTAGTCTCACAACCAAGTTTTCTCCCCAGATCTCTAGAAATGAGTCCTCTACAAGTACATGTCCAACTATCTTTTGGAAGTTACCATGGATTCTAATTTTCAGTCAATAATTTTATTTTCATTATCAGCACTCCCTTTGACATATCTCAGTAAAACTGTTAATTAAATCAATGCACTGTTGGACTTTAGCAGGGTGATATACAACAAAGCTCATTTTACTTGAGCGTGCCAAAGATTTATATGATCAGCTTGGAACATGATCAGTGATAACGTGAACCCCAGCGTGGACAAATTAAGATATCCCTCCATGCTTCAATCACAGGCAGGGCAGAACACACATTGGTATCTCATGTGTGAAGGATAGCACGCATGTAATGAAGTGCACATGATTTTTGCCACCTATTCATTTAGATAACATCGGCTCCAGTACACAATCCTTCCAGCCCCATTCCTTTCCCTGTGTTGGGCTCAGATGGTCCATTATGCTCAATTGCAATGAAATTAAGATGTTCAAATGTTAACATAGGCGTGATAGGTAAGGATCTGGCATAATTACGTCCCCCCTCCCCCCCTCAAAACCAACTAAAATTTTAACCGGAATATACACTTTGGTGATATAGATATCTTTGCTATAATGAGTTTGACTTTGCAGTGTTGTACAACACTGTCAACAGTCAAAGAGTGGATGCACTCTAGATAATTCAACTGTAGTTTCACCATGATTATTTAAGACTATGATGCTGCAGAAAGAAAAGTAATCAGAAAATGCAGAAAAATGAAAACCAGTTAATAGAAAACTTCAAGACCTTGCAGGTGCATGTGTGAGTAAAGCAACAGCTTGCAATTTCCAGTCAATCTAAACAACTGCATTGTCTAAATTTATCACCCAATCATAAGTTTATATCTGAATGCCTTTCATAAATACATCTGGAAAAAAAAAACTTTATTGCCTTTTTTTGTTCAATTCTCTCAAAGTAGAAGATGAGACAACTTCATGCAATCAACTATCTTGTCTGCTTTTCATATTTTTTTTGTGTAGTCCAAGGTCATTTGATGGCTGGATACTGAGAACCTGATGCACCAGGGGGACAGGGTCACTGATCAGCTAGACAGTGGCACTATTGATTGAACTCATATCAGCCGAATCGACTTTGACACGGCAAAGCTGGTTCGCAAATACAATGTTTCATGCAAAAAATAACCTCTATTTGAATGGGCAACAGAAAAGATTTACCGCCACACATTTTGTTTTGCCACGACTGCACTTACTAAAGTATCAAACAATAAGATGGTATGTGACAGCTTTCTGAATTGATTAGGTGGCTGAGTAGAAAGTTGTGCACCACTTTTATTCCTTTCACTCTAAGTCAGGTAAATCCAATAGAAAGTCACAGGTGAGTCACTGACATAACACTTGAATTGATTAAGCGCGCGTTGATTGCTACTGTGAAAGCTCTAAATGACCCTCCAACGCCAGCAGTGAGAAGACTCAACCACATTTACAAAATTACTTAATTGATTGGGATCTAAATCCACTATATGGTCTGGGATATCTACAGCAATTCTAGTCTCAAATGTTACAAGCGCAATCATTCAAAAAAAAATTATAATTGATTAATCCATCACAATCAGCTAGAGTTCATTTAATGGAAAAATAATTGTTGCATGAGGCTGGTCCTGCTGTCAGCAACTGCCTGCTCACATAATATACATTGTCAAATCTTATGTTGAGGATCTTGTCTCATTGAATGAAGTGTGGTTCTGTCTATAATAGGGCAGTCTTGTACAGTTCCCTCTAAGATCTGCCTTCGCTATAAAGTGCTGGTGTTGTTTGCGTCCTTCAGGAATCGGTTTCCCAAAAGAAAATGATATATTGGTGTTGCAAACACGGAACTTTGATAACTTGCTGTTTATTTTCCAGGTGCGTCTGCTACAGTAATAATTGGGTGTCGGGGAATGCATAAAAAGTTAGGCAGCCTTGTTGTCAACAGTTTCAATCTTCATCTCATTCACATAAAGGGTAGCAGAAATCTTAAACTCCCCCCCACTCCTCAACACCCACTCTACCTAAAAAAACACAATGATGAGCTGGGATAATTGAAAATTCCAAAGCTAAAATCAAAACAATTTTTTTCAGCAATTGTGGGTTCTGAAAACCAGGCTGCTATATGATATAAATCAGCCATGATCTAATCAATACTATTAATTGAAGGGCTAAAAAGCCTTCTCCTGCTCCTATGTTCGTAATAACCAAAAAAAGTTACGTTCTGTATAAGTACTGTTAACATAACCAGGAACTAAACCATTAGTACTTCTTGATAGAAGCCAGAGAGTGCTTGTGGAGAATTGTTTTTCAAACTGGAAGCCTGCGACCAGCGGTGTGCCTCAGTGATCTGTGCTGGGCCCACTGTTATTTGTCATTTATATTAATGCTTTGGATGCGAATGTAGGGGGCATGGTTAGTAAGTTTGCAGATGACACCAAGATTGGTGGCATCGTGGACAGTGAAGAAAGTTATCTTCAATTGCAACGGGATATTGATCAATTGGGCTAATGAGCTGATGAATAGCAGAAGGAGTTTAATTTAGATAAATGCGCGATGATACATTTTGGTAGATTGAACCACGGCAGGGCTTACTCAGTTAATGGTAGGGTGTTGGGAAGAGTTACAAAGAGATCTAGGGGTACATGTTCATAGGTCCTTGAAAGTGAAGTCACAGGTGGACAGTGTGGTGAAGAAGGCATTCGGCATGCTTGGTTTCATCGGTCAGAACATTGAATACAGGATTTGGGATGTCTTGTTGAATACAAGACATTTTATACAAGACGTTGGTAAGACCACACTTGGAATACTGTGTGCAATTCTGGTCACCTATTATAGAAGGGATATTATTAAACCAGAAAGAGTGCGGAAAAGATTTATTAGGATGTTACCAGGATTTGATGGATTGTGTTATAAGGAGAGGCTGAACAGACTGGAACTTTTTTCTCTGGAGCGTAAGAGCTGAGGGGTGACCTTATAGAGGTTCATAAAATAATGAGGGACATAGAAAAGATAGATAGTCAATATCTTTTCCCAAAGGTAGGGGAGTCTAAAACTAGAAGACGTAGGTTTAAGGTGAGAGGGGAGGAGATACAAAAGTATCCAGAGGGGCAATTTCTTCACACAGAGGGTGGTGAGTGTCTGGAACAAGCTGCCAGAGGTAATAGTAGAGGCGGGTACAATTTTATCTTTTAAAAAGCGTTTAGATAGTTGCCTGGGTACAATGGGAAAAGAGGGATATGGGCCAAATGTGGGCAGTTGGCATTAGTTTAGGAGTTTTGAAAAAAGGGTAGCATGGACAAATTGGGCCAAAGGGCCTGTTTCCATGCTGTAAACCTCTATGACTCTATGCTTATTTTAATTTACATATGCATATTGGAATAGTTGACTTTGTGATTTGCTAGGAGCCATTCCTAGAATCTCTACAGTGCAGATGGAGGCCATTCGGCCCATCGAGTCTGCACTAATCACATCTCACCCCCCCTCCCCCACTGACCCTATTCCCATAACCTCATATATTTACCCTGTTAATCCCCTGATACTATGGTCAATTTAGCATGACCAATCAACCTAACCTACACATCTTTGGACTGTGGGAGGAAACCGAGCACCTGGAGGAAACCCACGCAGACATGGGGAGAACGTGCAAACTCCACACCAACAGTGACTGGAGACCAGAATTGAATCCGGGTCCCTGGCGCTATAAGACAGCAGTGCTATGCTACCGTACCACCCCAAATTGTGAGAGATTTTTAAAATTCCTCCTAAGGGATTAAAGAAAGCAAAATTTTTCCTTTAGCAGATATAAGGAATGTAAACTTTTTATAGTTGGAGATACTATTAACACCCAATTAGACTTGATTTGAGTATATAAATTGGATTAGTCAGAAGAGATTTCTCCAGAACTCAAAAAATTGCAAGTACTATCTGTTTGAACATGAGGAATTTAATTATTCTCCAATTAAAGATAATTTCTCAGTTAGTTATGTTAATTACCTTTGCTTTGGAGCAATATTTTTCCATTAGAAAATAACTTGTATTTAAAAATATTAGCTTGATTTCAAGAATTTTAAATTGATGTTTCTTGATACTATTAGAGTTAATTATGTGAAACATAATACAAGCTGTCATTTTTATGATTTTGAACAGAGTTAATTATGAAATCTGTTTTTCCTAATAATTACACATTAGCCAAATTCAAGGAATTTAAACCATTTGCACATCACAGTGACACGAGGAAAGATTGACTGTTGCGCTATTTGACACGCTGATGAAATTTGGCATTCCAGCTATGACTCTCAATAACTTTTACAGATGCACCATAGAAAGCTTTCTTTCTGGTTGTATCGCAACTTGGTATGGCTCCTGGTCTGCCCAACACCGCAAGGAACTACAAAAGATTGTGAATGTAGCCCAATCCATCACGCAAACCCATCCATTGACTCTGATTACACTTCCTGCTGCCTTGGCAAAGCAGCCAGCATAATTAAGGACCCCACCCACCCCGACATTGTCTCTTCCATCTTCTTTCTTCGGGAAAGGGTGTGAGGTCATGTACCAACCGACTCAAGAACAGCTTCTTCCCTGCGCCATCAGGGAATGGACCTACCTGGCATTAAGCTGATCTCTCTCTACACCTTAGCTATGACTGTAACACTACATTCCGCACTTTCTCCTATCCTCTATGAACGGTATGTTTTGTCTGTATAGCGCACAACAAACAATACTTTTCACTGCATGTTAATACATGTGAGAATAATCAATCAACTCAAAATCAAATCAAACATGTCTTCTATATTGTGCCAGTTTGCTGGCAAACTTACGTGTATCACAAGACAGATGTGCTAAAACAAGATCAAAGTGTAAAGCTGCCAAATTTCTTTCCAGTCCAGCTATCTAGCTTCCACTGGTTCCCACCGAAGTTGGCATAGTTCTACATGAAAGTGATCAGCTGATAGTATCACACGGGGATGCAGTGGGGTCATGGTATTGTCACTAGACTAGAGTCAAGGTAATGCTCTGGGGACCTGGGATAGAATAATACCATACCAGATGGTGAAATCTGAATTTAGTAAAAATCTGGAATTAGAATCCTACAGGGCAGAAAGAGGCCATTTAGTCTGTCAGGCCTGCACCGACAACAATTCCACCCAATCCCCATACCTGTAACCTCACATATTTACCCTGCTAATCCCCCTGACACCAAGGGGCAGTTTACCACAATCTATCAACCTAATCAGCACATCTTTGGACTGTGGGAGGAAACCGGAGAACCTGGAGGAAACCTATGCAGACATGGGGAGAATGTGTAACCTCCACACTGACAGTGACTCGAGGTCGGAAATCGAACACTGTGAGGCAGCAGTGCTAACCACTGTGCCACTGCGCAAATAAAGAAACAGAAAGTTGCAAGTGTTACTGCAAAACCACTGCCAGCCCCTGACTCTTTAGAGATTCCCTACATCTGAATTAAAGAACTGTATTTGTCAGAACTCACTAATCTTTCCATTTTCAGGCACATTGGAGATTTGACTTCCCTGCAACCCAAAACTGGAGCGCAGTGGTGTGAGCATGTGGTATTCCAATAAAATTACATTAACATGCAAATTTTGAATTAGGGGCAATTTATCATGTTCTTGCTTATAAAGGAATCTGAAAAAAAAACAATTTATTGATTGTGTGGGGAGCTATTTATAGTTGCACTATGTCCGTTTGAAGACAATAATTGAACCCTACACCAATACGGTGAGAAATTGTTTAATGTAAATTGCCTATACAAAGCAGTTTTATGTGCTGAAAGGCATTATTAATTTACAAGCTGAAATGTGTGTTACCTAGAGGTTATCCATATTGACACATTGCAGGCCTGATCTGATCCAATATTTTTCTGTTTGTTGTCCACTGTGTTGTGGGAAATTACCACTTCAGAGTCAGACTAGGGGTGCAACCATAAGTTTTATTTAACAAAGCCTTGTGGAGAAAAGGCACTCACACTCCACAGTACTGGGCAACTACCTTCTCTCAATAATCTAATAGGAGTGGTTTATTTTTATACCTTTCCTACAATGGATAGTCTGGACATTAGCAATTTAACACATCGTTATAGCTGAGTAGGATCAATAGTTTAACACATCATTACAGCCAGGCATGTACAGACATTGGCATTGAACATTGCATTGTTTCATAGAATGGATACATTTCCTCTATCAGTGACTATCAATCAGTTAGCTTTGGTCTATACATACAGTAATTGGTTTTCCTGCATTTATGTATTCCTGTTCCCATTTATGGCTAATCTTCTTACTGCCCTAGGTCCGTCTGTATCTTAAAAGTGCCTCAACCTTTCTACTGGCTTTCTGCAGTATCTGATTCCTGCAAGTTTAACTTTAAATAACTGTCTGTCCTGCATGTTTTTAGTTTCAAGTAGCTATCTGCGCTAAAAGCCGGTGCCTACTTAATGTCTCACTCCCAGGTAACTTTTCTAATGTGCAAGGTAGCCATCTTTGTAATTTTTCCCACTAAAACTGATACAAGGGGCTCTTCAGATAGGGTTTCAGCTAAAAGCTTAGAAACCCCTTTTCAGGACTGTGTTACTCAATACTACAGTTTGGGTGTGTAATCAAGTCTGACCTCATGCTGCTTGACGTTGTTGGTGAGATGGAAGATACAAAGGATTGTGAATGTAGCCCGGCCCATCAAATAAACCAGCCCCCCATCCATTGACTCCATCTCACATCCCGCTGCCTCGGAAAAGCAGCCAGCATAACCAAGGAGCCCGTGCGTGCTGGACATACTCTTTTCCACTTTCTTCCATTGGGAAAAAGATACAAAAGTCTATGATCACGTACCAACCAACTCAAGAACAGTTTGTAAAGTTAAAGTTAATTTATTAGTCAAAAGTAAGGCTTACATTAGCAATGCAATGAAGTTACTGTGAAATTCCCCAGATGTCACAGTCTGGTGCCTGTTTGGGTCAATGTATCGAATGAGTACATCTCTCAGAATGTGAGAGAAAACCGGAGCGCCTGGAGGGAACCCATGCAGACATGGGGAGAATGTGCAAACTCCACAAAGACAGTGACAAAAGTTGGGAACTGAACCCGGGTCCCTGGCACTGTGAAGCAATAGTGCTCACCACTGTGCTGCCTTGCTGCCCATTTCCTCCCTGCTACCATCAGGCTTTTGAAGGGACCTACCTTATATTAAGTTAATCTTGCTCTACACCCTAGCTCTCACTGCAACATTACATTCTGCAGCCTCTCCTTTTCTTCTCCCCTATGTACTCTATGAATAGTATGATTTTTATGTATAGCACAAGAAAGAATACTTTTCATTGCATTCCAATACATGTGACAATAATATATCAAATCAAAGAATGGACAACAGAGAAGCCTTGGAAACTCTTTATGTATCATACATTCAATAGAAAATGGCAAGGACAGACTTTTTGAAGATAATTTCAATACCCATTGAGAGTGAAGATTGTCAGCGACAAGTGTATTGTTTACGTGCAATCGTGATGCAATAGATTCTCTAGTCATTCTGGCAGATGAGTGTTCATCGTCTGCATTGCTGCCATCTCATTTGTGATGTTCAATGTCATCTTGACTTGAAAATCTGATCACAAATACCACATATGAAGTAACTGCTAGAGGGGTGGGTTGAGGCATTGGCTTTGCAGTCTGTCTACTTGTAACTTTCTTCTACTCAAGTTACATTGTTTGACGATAGCAACTTCATAGAATCATAGAATCCGTATAGTGCAGAAGGAGGTTATTTGGCCCATTGAGCCTGCACAGACAACTATCCCACCCAGTCCTTATCCCTGTAACGCCAACCTAGCTCATCCCCCTGACACTTTGCTTTCAAAGCAACTTAACCCACACATCTTTGGACTGTGGGAGGAAACCAGGGCACCCGGAAGAAACCCATGCAGACACGGGGACAATATGTAAACTCCACACAGACAGTTACCTAAGGCTGGGTCCCTGGCGCTATAAGGCAGCAGTGCTAACCACTGTGCCACCATGCCCCCCATAAGAAGAATGGACAATCTGACCATTCACCATCTGACTGACCCAATGAAGCTGAGCTCTATTGAATAAGTACTCAATGCCAGGCATGTGAGGTCTTCCAAGAACTTACGTGTGAGAGAGTTTGTCCCACCATTTAATGTTGCAGATAAATCATAAGCGGTGAGTATGGAACATATGTAAAATATCTGCAATACTGCGGATGCTGGTCTCTGAAACAAGAATAGAGGACGCTGGAAACCTCAGTAGGTCCGACAGCATCTATAGAGAGAGAAAGCACAGCAAGATGTTTTGCGTCTTTGGTACTGATGGGAGGGAGAATGTGCCTGAGTTGTGAGGGATTGCGACAATAAGTAGCAACTTTAAGAACAAAAAACAGATCGCATGACATGGGAGAGGGGGAGGGGAGATGGTTTGTGTTAAAAAAAAATACATGAATGGGATATTTTTAAAAAGGGGTTTAAGATGGAGGAGAAAGGTCACAATCTGAAGTTGCCTGAAGTTAGGGTTGAATCCCAAGGGTTGCAGTGTGTCCAATTGGAAGATGAGATACTGCCCCTCTAGCTTGCACCAGGATACATTGGATCATCGCAGCAGGCCAAGGACAGTCACACTTACATGGCAAGTATCTAGTGTGATGCTTTCTCGTCCATGCCTCCCAGTCATTGAGCGTGTGTAGCATTAAATATTTCAGGTCAAGATGTCCCACACGCTGAAGGCAGAATTGTTTCATGTCAAGGCAAATCATGGATTGAAAGCAGAATAAAGCACCATACTAAAGAACTAAAACAGAAAACTTGTTTCACGCCAATATGAATCTGTTCACTGACTATGCCAATTATCCCATCATTTCTCACAACGACACCATCAATTTAGTCTCAGTTACTGTTGAATTACAAACAGTTTTCAATCATTAACAAAAGGGCGTCCATACTCCATTCAGGCCAGATGTCCGTAGCTCTTGATAAGGAGGCTCCAAACCCAGGCTCCTGGGTTAGTAAGTTCGCTGATGACACGAAGGTCGGTGGTGTTGTGGATGGTCTGGAAGGATGTCAAAAGTTGCAGCAGGACATAAATAGGATGCAGGACTGGGCGGAGAAGTGGCAGATGGACTTCAACGCGGATAAATGTGTAGTCGTCCATTTTGGCAGAACCAACGGGATGAACGAGTACACTATCAAGGGCAGGAGTCTTAGTAGTGTTGAAGAGCAGAAGGATCTCGGGGTCCGGGTCCACAGGACTCTTAAATCAGCCTCGCAGGTGGAGGATGTGGTCAAGAAGGCGTACGGTGTACTGGCCTTCATTAATCAAGGGATTGAGTTTAGGAATCGGGAGGTAATGCTGCAACTTTATAAGACCCTTGTCAGGCGTCATTTGGAGTACTGTGCGCAGTTCTGGTCGCCTCACTATAGGAAGGACGTAGAAGCTATTGAAAGGGTACAGAGGAGATTTACAAGGATGTTGCCTGGACTGGGAGGCATGCCTTATGAAGTTAGGTTGAGGGAGCTGGGACTCTTTTCCCTGGAGAGACGTAGGTTGAGAGGCGACCTGATAGAAGTTTATAAAATGTTGAGAGGAATAGATAGGGTGGATTCTCAGAGGCTATTTCCCCGGGTTGAAATGGTCGCTACAAGAGGACACAGATTTAAGGTGCAGGGAGGCAAGTACAGAAGTGATGTTAGGGGTAAGTTTTTCACTCAGAGGGTGGTGAGTGAATGGAATCGGCTGCCGTCAGTGGTGGTGGAGGCGAACTCGCTGGGGTCTTTTAAAAGACTTCTGGATGAGTATATGGGATTTAATGGGATTGGGGGTTATAGATAGGTCTATAGATTGGTAGGTGTTGATGTGATCGGCGCAACTCGTGGGCCGAAGGGCCTGTTTGTGCTGTAGTGTTCTATGTTCTAATTCTTCATGCTGGGCTGCTTTTGATCTCAGGTAAAAGGAACAATTTTTCAACGAGAGCAAATGTGATTTTTGAGCAAATCAAGGCGGGCTATTGTTAGCACCAAGGAATGAAGAACTGAACATTTCCCCACTTTTAGTAACCATTATAGGCACCAAACATTCCTGCGCTGGGTTTTGTACAGATCAGGTGCAGAGTAAAGGTAATTGTACTCTGCTCTCACAGCATCCAACCATATGAAAGCATCGTACACCACATCACTCTGACATTTTATGGGCAGCACCGTGGCACAGTGGTTAGCACTGCTGCCTCGCAGCGCCAGGGACCCAAGTTTGATTCCCGGCTTGGGTGACTGTGCAGAGTTTGCAGCTCCTGCCCCCGTGCCTGTATGGGTTTCCTCCCACGCTCCAAAGATGTGTGGGTTTGGTTGATTGGCCATATTAAATTGCTCCTTAGTGTCAGGGAGTTAGTAGGGTAAATAAATAAGGTTATGGGGATAGGGCATTGGTTTGTGGTCAGTGCAGACTGGATGAGCCAAATGGCCTCCTTCTGCACTGTAGGAATTCTATGATTTTCATTTCATATATTAGGCTTCCTCCAGGCTTTACTGAGACAGACTGACAAGGTATCACCAATTAGGTGCAATCTAGTGAGAAAGAGAGAGGGACAGATCATGAGATCTTGTACACACAGAGGGAGAGGCAAGGATTCAACCTCAGGTTCCAAAGATGAATGCATTGTGCCCTCACCAAAGTCACACACTGAAAGAGCAATTCAAACTTCCTGCATTACCAATCTAAAAAGGCAGTGCAGCAAAGGTTAACCAGGCTGTTTCCTGCGATGGCAGGTCTGTCATACAAAGAGCGACCACGTCAGTTAGGGTTATATTCACTGGAGTTTAGAGTGAGAGAACATCTCATAGAAACTTATAGAACTCTAACACAATTAGACAGGGTCAATTCAGAAAGAATGTTCCCAATGCTAGGAGAGTCCAGAACAAAGGGTCATAGTTTGAGGATAAGGAGTAAACCTTTTAGAGCTAAGATGAAGAGAAATTTCTTCATCCAGAGAATGGTGAATGTTTGGAATTCACTGCCACAGAAAGCAGTTGAAGCCAAAATGTTGTGTGATTTCAAGAAGAAATTAGATATAGCTCTAGGGGCTAAAGGGAGGAAGGGATATGGGGGGTGGGGGTGGGGAGGAGGGGGAAGGAGGGCAAGTCAGGATCTTGAATTTGGTGATCAGCCATGATCAAAATGAATGATGGAGCAGATTCAAAGAGCCAAATAGCCTACTCCAGCTCTTAGTTTCTATGTTTATGTTTCCATGTAAGAACGCTGACATGGAACTCT
This sequence comes from Carcharhinus amblyrhynchos, assembly GCF_965287045.1. Taxonomy (NCBI): domain Eukaryota; kingdom Metazoa; phylum Chordata; class Chondrichthyes; order Carcharhiniformes; family Carcharhinidae; genus Carcharhinus; species Carcharhinus amblyrhynchos. The sequence continues at coordinate 5,583,529 of NC_137333.1, read as the reverse complement.
ACTTGAAAATTTACTTTTGTCTGCAACTCATCAGATTTGATTTAAAGGATAGAGCACTTTGTAAATAATAGCTGCCTTATGAAGATCAGAAAACTGGTATGTCCTTGATGTTGGCTCACTGATTGTAGATACTAATAAATGTTTCATTCATTACATTCTTGTTGTGGAAAGTATGCAACAATCAAAACCTAGTTTCTGAAATTCAAACTTCAGCAAGGACTGGCCTTAAACTGTGATTCTCCTGATAGTAAATACACAGGATACCTATTCCATATTACAATGTTTGTGATGTTAGTAAATTTTTAAGATTTTTTTGAAATCATGTTCTCTGCAGTTAAAAGCAGGGTTTTTCAATTTTTTTTTCTCATTGTTGGGCCATCCGGTGGAAGTCCTTTTATTGCTACTTTAATGGCTTAAATGGGGTTTTGTTAATTTTTTTACTCTAAGATCTTTTATGATCCTGCTTTGTGAGGGGGAATATGGCCAATGCACCTGACCCACACATCTTTGGACTGTGGGAGGAAACCAGACCACCTAGAAGAAAGTCATGCAGACTCGGGGAAAACTTGCAAACTCTGCATAGATAGTGATCCAAGTCAGGAATTGAACCTTGGCGCTGTGAGGTTGCAGTGCTAACCACTGTGCCACCGTGCCGCCCAGCTGAAAATAATTCACTTGCTTAATTAAACAAAATCTGAAATGGCGTCAGAGTAAGGCAAAACCTGAGGGCATGAGGACTATAAATAAGTATTTAGATGTGTAACGTTATTATACCTTGTTTCTGTGATAAATGTATAATCTTGTCCTGAGATTAAACTGTGCAGTTTTTGATTAATATTGTAATGTGTTGTACTTAGAAGTCATCTTCTGCAGTTCAACCCTTAAGAGCTGTGATATTCACTGGGTTACATATATGTAGAAATGACATTTGTTTATCACACAGTATCCTGATTAATTGCTACCCAAGTTGAAGATAAGAAACAGAGCAACATTTCACAAATCTTTCTCTTATGCTTATTAAATTTAAATAAATGAAATAATGTTTATCAAATGATGGTGCACTGAAGTCATGAATTGGAATCCTAGCGAGGATCATTGTGAAATTAAATTCAGTACTTCTGTTAATTTGTGGGCAACATGGTGACACAGTGGTTAGCTCTGCTGCCTGACAGCTCCCGGGACCCGAGTTTGATTCCCGGCTGGGGTCACTGTCTTTGCGGAGCCTGCACGTTCTGCCCATGTCTGCATGGATTTCCTCCACGTGGTTTGCTTTTCTCCCACAGTCTGAAAGACGTGTTGGTTAGGTGTATTGGCCGTGCTAAATTCTGTCTCAGTGTACCCGAACAGGCACCAGAGTGTGGCAACTAGGGGATTTTCACTGTAACTTCATTGCGGTGTTAATGTAAGCCTACTTGTGACACTAATAAATAAACTTAAAATCAATTTGTGCATCTGGAACCTGATTGTATTGTTGAACTACTTCACTCATGTGAAGGGAACCTTTGGTTCGTGCTTGCTCTGACTTGCATGCAATTCTAGTGCCGCGCTATATAGCTGAGTCCCAATGTCCTCTGCTCCGAAGGGGATCCACTGGCACTTCCTGAGATTGACTAAAGATGGGCAAAATTCAGCATTGATCCAGTCCTGAGAACAAAGGGGAAAAGTTGTTGCTTTCTTCTTTCCAAGGCAGGGCTAGGTTTTGAACCCTCTATGGGGGCAAGCAAAGAGGCGGGTAAGCATGCACATTCGCGTAGCCAGCTGGCATGCCAATCTGTCCGCACCATCCCCTTTTCCCAGTTGTGAGATGGTGATTGACAGGGTTACCCACCAACAAGGTAGCCAATTCTGAGCATTAACTGGCTACTTCAGGCCTCTTGTCAAAAGCCTGGCTGCTGATCTTATTTTTAAATTTAAGATTTTAAGGAGTTGGAGAGAGGGCACTTCAAAATGGAAGCATTTGCTTTGTCTTTTATCTAAATTGTAGAATGTGTCTTCTTTCTTCTATTTGCATTCCAAATCAAGAGCCTGCCTCCCATCCTTAACTGGAAGCCAAGTCCACCCAGCTTGACCATCCCTAATGGACCAATTTAGGGAACGTCACTGCAGCGTGACTGTTCCACGCAGTATACGGTCATGACCCCACTTTGAGCCCATTGTCAGGTCCCCAACCCAAGGGACAATACATCAACACAAATCCTGCTGGGAAAATAATGGCAAGTTCAATGGTGCCGTCTGCTAACAGAGTTGGATAAACCTGGTGATACAGGTGACATTGAGTTGCACATTACTGCAAAGTTGCGACATTGTTTGTGCCTCTTCACCATTGGCATCACAAGAATGAGAAATTGCTGCATTTGCAAACTAATTACCCAATAAACTGCACCACGGTTAGTTAGGGCTGGTACTTACTGGGTGAAATCTTACCAAATAATGGTAGAGTGATGGTTCCAGCACAGAACATGGAAGGCGGAATTTTCTGCTTCTCCCTGACACGGGAAATGTAGCAGGCAGAACACAGGTCATGCAAAGGTCCCTGACCTCGGGTGGGATTTTCCGGCCTTGGGCGAGTGCTGTCCTGCTCTGAGTGTTCCTGTCGACTTTGCTTGCATGTATTCGAGCTGAATCTTACAGCTTGTTTGTTTCTATCTCCACAGACTCACATCACTCTAGCAGCACATTCCTCCTGATTCGCCTGCCGCATAATGGCTTAGCTGCTACAGGCACCGGGGATCCCCATATAAACAGCTCCCCAGCACACTCAGCACTTGTTCCACAATGACTGCAGGGGATGGCAGCCAAAGTCATCTCAGCCAACAGGGCGTGGAAGTCAGCTCCAGCTGAGGATCCTGGGGAGACACCAAGATGTAGTGGGAGTTTGAGGAAGATTAAGAAACTGTATGCACTCAGTGGCTGAATATAAACTCTATTGCAGTAAGGTCACTACTTGTTTCTGAATTTGTCAACAATCTTCGCTTTCTTCACCAACGGAGCTTCCACCCTATCTGTTCATGAACCAAGCATGGGGGAACCACTGTGCTCACCCAGTGCCTCATCCCTGTGGAGTGTGAGAATGGCAGTGCTCGATCCCTCCCACCCTCCTGCTAGCCCCCACTAAGGAAAGGCACTCTGCCAGCTGCGATATGGATAGGGACCCAGGAAGGAGGATACAGGATACATTGCCTGTATACCAGCCCTCTCAACCCCTTTAAAGCCGGAGGCACTCCGACACGAAGGGTAGAGAAACTTGGCAAATGCCCCCTCCCGACCCAACTCTGAAATGGCGATTCTGGCTGGAGTTTTGCTGGCACGCCCGCCCCAATTCCGGGGGCAGGTGAGGCTCGCAGAACAGCATCCTCTGTGGGCCTCGGGCTGTATTGTACGACCTTCGGGCGGGCGTGCTGGTAAAATTCCGCCCTCTGGGTCCTACACCCCCTGTCTTGAATTGAGCCTATTCATAATTCCCCCGAGTCCTCTCTGGTGACCCCTGAGCCGTGCACGCTGCGGAGGATGCTGGCTGCCTGAGCGCTCACCTCTGAAACTACCCTCTCCTCGGAGGTGAAGGCACCGGGTTCACGTTTCTGTGGACCTGTTGTGAAATGGTCAATGGTGTGACGTTACTCTGGCGCCTGCTGAAAATTCTGTGTGGGCTTCATACCCAAAAAGAGTGCTCGCTATTGACAAGCTAATGTATTAAAATGAGCTTCCTGCACTCCCGTGGCACGTTTCAGAGCACTCCACGAGCGAGCTGCCAGGAAAGTTGGAACTCGGAAATCGCCGGTGCGAATTGTGCCTACTCACTCTACAGGCTCAAAGTCACCCCCAAGGATTCAAATGGTGATGAGATTTGTGTTCCTGCTCTGGCCAAAAAAATGGGACAAATGAGTGTAGAGTCTCAATCCTGCAGGTGCTAAGTTGTTCCCAGAAATTTGCAAACTATAATGTTTTATTATTTTTCATTTTCTTTTCCCTATTTGCTCTCTTAATCAAATCTAAAGAATGATATAGTAGAGGAAGAGGCCATTTGGCCCATCAGCCTGCGACAGCACTTTTTTAGAACTATCTATGTTTCTATCTATCCACCTAGTCCCAATCCTGGTCTTTGTATTTATTTCTCCCTCACGTTCCTTCGAGTGGCACAATGGTTAGCACTGCTGCCTCGCAGCACCAGTGACCCGGGTTCAATTCCCAGCTTGGGTCACTGTCTGTGTGGAGTTTGAAAATTCTCTCCGTGTCTGAGTGGGTTTCCTCCAGTTGATCTGGTTTCCTCCCAGAGTTCAAAGATATGGGGTTTCGGGGAATAGGCCATGCTAAATTGCCCCTTAGTGTCAGGGGGACTAACTAGGGTAAATGCATGGGGTTGTGGAGATAGCACCTGGGTGGGTTTGTGTTCGGTGCAGACTTGATGAGCCAAATGATTTGCTTCTGCGCTGAAGGGTTTCCGTCGTTCTAGTTATCAAAATTCCTTTGGAATGCTGGATCTGTTTCCACCAATGTATTCCTGATCACAACACGCTGTGTTTCTCTGAAAATAAAAGTCATTTAAGCTTTTCAATCACGGTTTGTTCTCTGCACCAGGTTTGGTTTTATTTCCATTGTGATCTTTCTGTTTCTTTCTTTAGCTTTTAACATTCAGTCTTTTGCCAAGATCCCAGATAATCAGCCAGCTTCTCAAATCTTTTGCAGCCCAATCTTTTGAAGTTAAAGGTGAAGAGAAACAGGTCACGCACTACACATGCCAGGAGTCACCCAGCTCACTCCGAGCCGTCCAGCGCACACAAATTTAGAAGCTTACTCACAACAATTTAACAGCTGCAATCTTCTTGGCGTTGCCACTCATTTCAGTATTTTAAAAGCGTGAACCCATCCCTTTAAGGCCAGCAGAATACATTGTTAAAACGCTATTCCCCAGGAGCACATTTATGCACAGTGAGAGTTGAGCAACAATCAACACTTGAAGTTTATGTCAAGTAATTTTGATGGGAATGAAAGCTTAAAATGAATTCTCAAGCCTTGATTCTGTCTACCATCCTTGTCATCTTCAATTGTCTTCATATTCTGAATACAGTCTTCACATCTATTTTATGAATGCCTCTCTGTATTCGTCCCATTTCGCTTCTTTCCATCATGGGAGAGATGTTATTTCTTTGTGTGTGCATTTCCCAAAAATCAATGAGCTGTTATTTTTGCACGCCTTTGCATGTTTTCCAGCGACTCAGAGATCCTGTACCCTGAAGAAATTGTCAAGCTCCCAGATCTCCGATTGCTTTTCTTTCCAGCTCCCAGCCTCTTAACTACCACCTTCGTGAACAGACATGGACCGGAATTCCACCATCTCGCCCCGTCACCGAATCGGTGCAGGCTAGGGTCTGACAGGAGAAATCTCTGTTGACCTCGGACAGGAATTTCCAGTCTTGCCCGAATGAGGCCGCAAATTGGTGCCACAGAGTCATACAGCGCAGAAAAGGCCCTTCAGCCCATCGAGTCTGCACCGACAATATGCACCATTAAAGGCAACTGAAGTTTAAAGTTAAAGCTTATTTGTCATTGTCACAAGTAGGCTTACATTAACACTGCAATGAAGTTGCTGTGAAAATCCCCTAGTCACCACACTCCAGTGCCTGTTCAGGTACACTGAGGATCAATTTAGCATGGCCAATGCACATAACCAGCAGGTCTTTCGGACTGTGAGAGCAAGCCGGAGCGAATCCATGCGGACATAGGGATAACCTGCACACTCCGCACAGACAGTGACCCAAGCTGGGAATCGAACTGGGTCTCTGGGCACTGTGAGGCAGCAGTGCTAACCACTGTGCCACCCTGCTGCTGATCCCATTTTCCTGCAGTTATGCCATATCCCTAAATGCTCATCCAAACACCTTCTAAAGGTTGTAAGGTTTCCAACCTTCACTGCCTACCCAGGCGGTGCATTCCAGGTTCCCAAGGCTCTCAGAATAAAAATGTTTTCTCAAATCACTTATTCTCCTTATTGCTCTCCCCCTAGATCAATGCCACCTTGCGATTTGACCCCCTCAACCAATGGAACAGCTCCTTCCTATTTACCCTGTCCATCCCCATCATAATTTTATATACCTCAATCATGTCCCCCCTCAGCCTTCTCTGCTCTGGAGAAAATGATCCAAGTCTACCCAGTCTCTCCTTGTAGCTTAAATGATCCATCCCAGGCAATATTCTAGTGTATCTCCTCTATACCAACCTCGTGCATACACATCCTTCCTTTAGTGAGGTGATCAGAACTGCACACCGTACTCCAGCTGCGGCTCAACAAACATTGGAGGCCCAGGCTCACCTTTTACCTGTGAGAGCATCTTTTCAGCTGGGCTGCCTGTATAGCACTATCACCATCTCTGATGCTGTCCCTTCCAGCTCTCACCCCTCTCTTGGGTAAACAGCTCCATTTTAACATCCATATGAAGTTTAAAAGATGAGGAAACATCAGAAGACTTGCACTTGTATGGCCTTTTCCACAAGCTCAGGACATCTGAAAGTATTTCTCAGCCACTGAAGTATTTTTTGAAGTGTTGTAAGTCGAATAAGCAGCAACCAATGTGCACCCTGAAAGCTCCAAGTTGTGATTTGACGGAATCGTGGAATAGGCTCAGGGGGCTGAATGGCCTACTCCTATTTTCATGTTTCTGTGCTTCTCATCTATCTGTTGACTGATGGATTCTTGGCTAAAACCAATGCTGAAGCAGAATTAACTGGTAAAATGCCATGAATGACCCCCACAAATGAAAAGGGTGAAAGGGTGACACAGTGGCTAATGCTCTAGGGACCCAGGTTCAAGTCCCAACAAGGAAGATGGTGGAATTTGATTGCAATAAAAAAATCTGGAATTAAAATTCCACTGATGACCATGAAACCATTGCTGATTGTTGGAAAAACTCATCTGATTCACTAATATCCTTTAGGGAAGGAAATCTGCTGTCCTTACCTGTCTGGCCACTATGTGATTCCAGGTCCACAGCAATGTGGTTGACTCTCAACTGCCCTCCAAGGGTAATGAAGGATGGACAATAGATGTTGCCCAAGTCCCACGAATGAATTAAAGAGAAAATCTCTGAAAGTCACCAATTCCCTCTCTGCTTCTTTTAGAGATAGCCTCCAAAAGAGAGTTAGCGTGATCGTTAATCCTGAAATTGATGTCCAGTTTGCGATCCTCAGCACTAATTAAGACATTGCCACTTTGCTATTCTCTGAAGCTGCCCAGATCTTTGCTCACATTCTCCTTTTATTTAATAGTCATCTTGGGACTAAAAGGAGCAGGAATGCTGTCCCAGGAATGAAGGAAAGTTTAGGTGCCTTTTCCCCTAACTTCTCCAAACTAATTGGTTTATTTCATAAAGGCAAAATACCACGGATTTCTTTTTATTCATTCGTGGGACAAGGGTATTGCCGGCTTGGCCAGCATTTATTGCCCATCCTTAATTGCCCTTGAGAAGGTGATGGTGGTCTTCTTGAATCGATGTAGTCCATTTCCTGTGGGGTTGACCCACAATGCCGTTAGGGAGAAAATTCCAGGATTTTGATCCAGTGACTGTGAAGGAATGGTGATATGTTGTGAGTGGCTTGGAGGGGAGCTTGCATATGTTGGTGTTCCCATTTATCTTTGCCCTTGTCCTTCTGGATGGAAGTGGTCGTGGGTTTGGAAGGTGCTGTCAATGGATCTTTGTTGAATTGCTGCAGTGCATCTTGTAGGTAGTCCTGCTGCTACTGAGTGTCGGTGCTGGAGGGATTGAATGTTTGTAGATGCGGTGCCAATCAAGCATGCTGCTTTGTCCAGAATGGTGTCAAGCTTCTTGAGTGTTGTTGGGGTTGCACCCATCCAGGCAAGTGGAGGGTATTCCATCACTTTCCTCACTTGTACCTTGTAGATAGTGGACAGTGGGGTGTGAAGAGGTGAGTTACTCCCACAGATTTCCTTGCTTCTGATCTGCTCTTGTAGCCACTGTGTTTATGTAATGTGTCCAGTTGAGTTTCTGGTCAATGGTAACTCCAAGGATGTTGACAGTTGGGGATTCACTGATGGTTACATCATTGAATGTTAAGGGGTGGTGGTCAGAGTGTTTCTTATTGGTGATGGTCATTGCCTGGCATTTGCGTTGCGTGAACATTATTTGCCACTTGTCAGCCCAAGCCTGGATATTGTCCAGATGTTGTTGTATTTGAACATGGACAGCTTCAGTATCTGAGGAGTTGCGAATGGTGCTGAACGCAATCATCAGCGAACATTCTCACATCTGACCTTATGATGGAGGGAATGTCATTGATGAAGCAGCTGAAGATTGTTGGGCCAAGACACTCCCCTGAGGGACTGCTGCAGAGATGTTCTGGAGCTGAGATAACTGGCCCACCACAACCACAACCATCTTTCTATGGACCAGGTATGACTCCAACCAGTGGCGAGTTTGCCCCCAATACTCGTTGAATTCAGTTTTGCTGGGGCTCCTTGATGCCACACTCGGTCGAATGCAGCCTTGATGTCAAGGGCAGTCACTCTCACAGCACCCCTCGAATTCAGCTCTTTTGTCCATGTTTGAACCAAGTCTGTAAAGAGGTCAGGAGCTGAGTGACTCTGACAAAACACAAACTGGATGTCACTGAGCAGGTTATTGCTGAGCAGGCGCTGCTTGATAGCACTGTTGATGACCCCTTCCATCACTTTACTGATGATCGAGAGTAGACTGATTGGGCAGTAATTGGCTGGGTTGGATTTGTCCTGCTTTTTGTGTACAGGACATACCTGGACAATTTTCTACATTGTTGGTTAGATGCCAGTTTTGTAACTGTACTGGAAGACCTTGGCTAGGGAAGCAGCAAGTTCTGGAGCACAAGTCTCCAGTACTATTGCCAGAAAGTTACCAGGCCCTATTGCCTTTGCAACACCCAGTGCCTCCAATTGTTTCTTGATATCACGTGGAATGAATCGAATTGGCTGGAAACTGGAATCTGAGATGCTGAGGACCACCAGAGGAGGCTGAGATCTATCATCCACTTGGCACCTCCGGCTGAAGATTGCTGCGAATACTTCAGCCTTATCTTTTGCAGTGATGCGCTGGGCTTCTCCATCATGGAGGATGGGGATATTTGTGGAGCCTCCTCTTCCAGTGAGTTGTTTAATTGTCCACCACCATTCACGACTGGATGTGGCAGGACTGCAGAGCTTGGATCTGATTCGTAGGTTGTGGGCTCACCTAGCTCTGCCCATCACTTGCTGGTTTTGTCATTTGGCATGTAAGTAGTCCTGTTTGGTAGCTTCACCAGATTGATACCTCATTTTTTGGTATGCCTGGTGCTGTTCCTGGCATGGTCTCCTGCACTTTCCATTGAACCAGGGTTGACCCCTTGGCTTGATGGTAATGGTTGAGTGGGGGATATGTTGGGCCACAAAATTGCAGATGGTCCTGGAGTACAATTCCACTGCTGTTGATGGCCCACAGCGCCTCGTGGATGCCCATTCTTGAGCTGCTAGATCACTTCGAAGTCTGTCCATTTAGCACAGTGATAGCGTCACGCAACACGATGGAGGTTATTCTCAATGTGAAGGTGGAACTTTGTCTCCACAAGGGCTGTGCAGTTGTCACTCTAACCGATAAAATCATGGACAGATGCATCTGCAGCCAACAGTTTGGTAAGGATGAGGTCAAGTATGTTATTTCCTCTTGTTGATTCCTTCACTACCTGCTACAGCCCCAGTTTAGCAGTTATGCCCTTTAGGACCTGACCAGCTCGTTCAGTAGTGCTGCTGCCAAGCCAATCTTGGTAGTGGACATTGAAATCCCCCACCCAGAGTACATTTTGTGCCCTTGCCACCCTCAGTGCTTCCTCCAAGTGTTGTTCAACAGGGAGGAATACTGATTCATCAGCTGACGGAGGACGGTACGTGGTAACCAGTAAGAGGTTTCCTTGTTTAGCCTAAAGCCATGGGACTTCATGGGGTCTGCCGTCGATGTTAAGGACTCTCAGGGCAGCTCCCTCCTAGCTGTGTACAACTGTGCCACCACGTGTGCTGGGTCTATCCTGTCAGTTGGATGCTGGAAGCTGAAACGAAAACAGATAACTTTGGAAAATCTCAGCAGGTCTGGCAGCATCTGTGGAGAGAGAATAGAGCCAACTTTTCGAGCCTGGATGGATTCTGTTCTCTCTCCGCATGTGCTGTCCGACCTGCTAAGATTTTTCAGCGTGTGTTAATTATTTTAAAAGTTTTAAGTTTATTTATAAGGCTTACATTAACACTGCAATGAAGGTACTGTGAAAATTCCCCAGTCGCCGTACTCCGGCATCTGTTTGGATACACTGAGGGAGAATTTAGCACAGCCAATGCACCTAACCAGCACGTCTTTCAGACTGTGGGAGGAGACCGGAGCACCCTGACGAAACCAACACAGACACGGGGAGAACATGCAGACTCCACACAGACAGTGACCCAAGCTAGGGATCGAACCCGGGTCCCTGGTGCTGTGAGGCAGTCGTGCTAACCTTTGTGCCACCATGCCGTGCCATTGAAACAGAATACCCTGTCCTAGTTCACTGTTCTTCCTGGGAGCTTGTTTTGCACAAATTGGCCACTGGTGGGATCTTCTGGCCCTGCTGAAGTCCAGGACCATTTGCGTTGTGCATCAGCCAAGACACCCCGGAAACCACCACTAGGGAGAGGTGGGGCTGTCATCTTTGGTGAGACCGGAAAATCCAACCCACCTTCTCCTTTGTATCGTCGCATTTTTTGGTCTCGTCTTCATGAAATTATATGCGATAGTTGAAAAGTTTTGCTTTCCCTTTCAACTTAAAAGAAAGCATTTCTGGTTGATTAGGCAAAACTGTGGCAAAATTTATGATCTTCATTCTTTGAGAAATCAGCTGATTTAGAAATAAGGTCAACACAAAATCATGTCAGTTTCTGTAATTTTATTCCTGAAAGCTCATTATTAAAGATGTCAACGAACAATGTTGGGGAAGACACAGCAAAAGATTTTATACTTGCGTGATTTAGTTATACCTCTAACCTTTTGTGTAAGGTTATCCTACTCTCCTTGGGAGGATCTTAGTGGCCCTGGGATATGACGTGATTTCACTGTACCAGACACTGAAGCCTAGATACGCCAATGTCATGTGCCATCTGTCAGCCTACGAGTCTTGATTAAACTATCAGTAACGGCACCTGTACTTTTTTCTCATCAAAAGTTAAACCTCTTCGCTGAAAAATCAAATATTTTTATCCACACACAACCCCGTGAGAGCAAAGTGACGCAAGTAATGAGCCTGATGCCTTCTGGTGTGTCTTTCCATCAAGATCTGGAAATTTAACATATTATTGCTTTCTTCCAGGAGGTCACACTTTTTCCTTTGTTAAATTGCCAGAAGATTAAACATCTCAGGTACTTACGAGCTGCATTTTTCTTCCTATTCTTTAATTACATTCAAAATCAAACTATACCAGTCATATTTCTGAGTAATTTCAACACGCTCCGGAGGTCTTGTTACTTGAACCCTTCCCACGCAGAAAACAAATTATAGAAATCCCATCATCCCACATTTTTGTAGAGGTGAAGAGCAGGAGATGTGTAAAAGTTATTTATTTATTATTTATTTATTTCTAAAAAATGTTTTCTTCCTCTTTGCCCTACTCTTGCTCACTGCTTCTGTTTTTATTGCAATAGGCCTTGAGTGACTGTAAAGGGACAAGCCACAAAACTGATATGAACTGGGCTAGCAGAGAAGCTCAGTTGATTATTTTTAATTCACTCGTGGGACATGGGCATCAATGGCTGGCCAGTATTTACTGCCCATTCCTAGTTAGCCTTGTTCACAGGGTAGCTGAGAGTCAACCACATTGCTGTGGCTCTGGAGCCACATGTAGGTCAGACTGGGTAAGGACAGCAGTTTTCCTTCCCTAAAGGACACTTGGTTTCATAGCCATCAGTAGATTCTTAATTCCAAATGTTGGCCGCGATTCTCCGCCCGCCCCCCCGCCCCCCTCCTCCCCTCTGCCCCCCACATCTCCCCCCCAACCATCCCCCTGTGGGTTTTTAATGAGATTCATGATTGGGACCTCTGAAGTACAGAGTCGGGAGCTAGAACAGTTCTCCTGCCAATTCAGTGCTTTTAAGAACATAAGAACATAAGAAATAGGAGCAGGAGTAGGCCATCCAGCCCTTCGAGCCTGCCCCGCCATTCAATAAGATCATGGCTGATCTGTCGCTGCTCAGTTCCACTTTCCCGCCCTCTCCCCATAACCCTTAATCCCCTCTCCTATCAAAAACCCATCAACCCGCGTCTTAAAAATATTTAGCGAGGCAGCCTCCACAACTTCAACGGGCAGAGAATTTTGGGAGAACCCTGGCCATTACTTTTCATCGGATTCAAATTACGCCATATCCTGTGGCGGGGTTCGAATGTGGGTCCCTGGAACATAGGCTGAGTTTTTGGTGCCAGTTGTGAAGTTGTTGTTGCAGGAATACATCACTCCTTATTATTACACTCATGAGGATATTACTGGGTGCTTTCACATTCCTGAGTCTGGTCTGATCTTTACAATTGGGGCGAATGACTCTGAATTGCTCACCTCAATCATTATCCCACCTTCCTCAATGCCAGCACTCGCATGCTCCTTCCAACTCCCTTGAAAATGACCTTCCCCTTCTTTGGATGGACTTTCCTTTGATTTTAGAGAAAAGTGAAAGGAGGGGAGAAGACAGAAGGTGGGATTTCCTGTCAATCCAGCCCGGAATCTTGCCTCCTTTCACCCCTTTGGAATTTTCCAATCCCGCTGCAGTGAGTGGAGATTTGGCTGAGTGCCAAATTCTTCAGCCTCGCTGCAGCAGGAGCCTGGCATGAAAGCTGGATAAGACCTGCGTGCTTTCCAGCAACTCGCCAATGACTGTTGATGGGATAGTTCAGTCCCACCAATGTCTCCTGCGTTTTGCATGGCTCACCCATCCTGCCATGGAGAATCCCACAAAGGGGTTGCCAGAAGATCTTGCTCGTGGGTGGGACGTGCAGGCGTAAGACATTGAGGCATTCCATGAGCAGGGGTGGTGATGACCTAATCGTATTATCGCTGGACTATTCATCTAGAAACTCAGCAAATGTTCTGGGGACCCGTGTTCAAATCCCACCAAGGCAGGTAGTGGATTTTGAATTCAATAAAAATAAAGAATCTATTGATGACCATGAAGCCATTGCCGACTGTCAGAAAAACCCATCTGGTTCACTAATGTCCTTTAGGGAAGGAAATCTGCCATCCTTACCTGGTCAGACCCCACTTCGAGTACTGTGCTCAGTTCTGGTCATCTCATTACAGGAAGGATGTGGAAGTTATTGAAAGGATGCAGAGGAGATTTACAAGGATGTTGCAAGGATTGGGTGGCATGCCTTATGAGGATAGATTGAGGGAACTCGGTCTTTTCTCCTTGGAGAGACGAAGGATGAGAGGTGACCTGATAGAGGTATATAAGATGTTGAGAAGTATTGATCAGGTGGATTCTCAGAGGCTTTTTCCCAGGGCTGAAATAGTTGCTACGAGAGGACACAGGTTTAAGGTGCTGGGGAGTAGGTACAGAGGAGATGTCAGGGGTACTTTTTTCACTCAGAAGGTGGTGGGTGAGTGGAATCAGCTGCCGTCGGTGGTGGTGGAGGCAAATTCGATTGGGTCTTTTAAGAGACTTCTGGATGAGTACAAGGGACTTAATAGGATTGAGGGTTATAGGTAAGCCTAGTAGGTAGCGATATGATTGGTGAAACTTGTGGGCCGAAGGGCCTGTTTGTGCTGTAGTTTTTCTATGTTCTATGTTCTAACTCTTGGCCTCAGCTGTAGTGTACCACAACATCACCATCAGGCAAATCTGCAGATCAAATAAAAGAACAGAACTAAACATAGAAAGAAAGTATTACTTCAGGCTGGAAGACCAGAATGAAAAACTGCAAATGCTGGAAATGCTCAGCGGGATTTCAGCATCTGCGGAGAAAGGAGGAGAGTTAATATGTTAATCTTCCATCAACAATCAATTTCTGTACATTATAGGGCTGATTTCTTGAAGCTGCGTTGCTGAGTTATAGGCACAAAGGGATTGAAATGAATGGGAAGGAAAAGCTTCAGCTTAATGACTCTGATACATTGCACATTTTAGAACACTAGTGATTTCAGTCTTTGATTTCATTTATTATTGTCATGTGTATTGGGTACTGTGAAAAGTATTGTTTCTTGCATGCTACACAGACAAAGCATAATATTCATAGAGAAGGGAACAAGAAAGTGCAGAATATAGTGTTACAGTCATACCTAGGGTGTAGAGAAAGGTCAACTCAATACGAGGTCCATTCAAAAGTCTGACTGCAGCAGGGAAGAAGCTGTTCCTGAGTCAGTTGGTACGTGATCACAGACTTTTGTTGTTCTTTTTTCAACAGGAGAAGGTGGAAGAGAAAATGTCTAGGGTGCGAAGGGTCCTTGATTATGCTCTATGCTTTTTCAAGGCAGTGGGTAATATAGACAGAATCAATGGATGTGAGGCTAGTTTGTGTTTTAGAATGGGCTACATTCACAACCCTTTATAGTTTCTTGCATCTTGGACAGAACAGGAGCCATACCAAGCTGTGGTACAACCAGAAAGGGTGCTGCCTATGGTGCAACTGTAGAAGTTGGTCAGAGTTGTAGCGGACATTCCAAATTTGTGACAAGAATAAATAAACTTTAGAGCAAAATGTTCTTAAATGGATGGAGGGCCCTATCAATAATTTTTGATCATTACATTTAACTATAATGATACAAAATCAGAAAATGCTGGAAAATTGCAACAAGTCTGATAGCATCTGTGGAGAAAGAATAGAGCCAACATTTCAAGTCTGGATGACTCTTCATCATATAAATAAATATAAATTGTCGTCATTTGTACAATTATAATGATCGTTTGGCTCAGGTATTCCTCAAAGTTGATCTGATATGGGCTGCATGGATGACAACAGTTTGAAATGTAATGTTATCCTTCTGTTGTAAATTCATACACACTGACATTATTTCAAATGAATACACGAAAATGAGTGTGATTTATTATTCAGAGAGAGGTCTTGGCCGATATATCATTGGGGATGTTACACGATGCTGTTCTTTAACAGTCACACAGAACCATAAATGTTCACATTGGTACATATTGTCGGAAATCCAGAAAGCTCCATCATAGCGAGGAAGAGCTGAGTGCATTGCCATGAATCGCTTCTGTCACAACATTGGATTGTATAAGTGCAAAAAAGATGCATTTACAACAATAAACATATATTTACCATTGTTATGCAAGCACTTAAATGTCACCAGTTCATGCACCTTCTGGAATGAGTAAGATTCCTTCCACAGTGAAGTGTTATTTCCTCCTGAGGGTTGCACTCAAGGAGTTGAGTGTCAGAACCTTGACAGAATCAATTTGCTTCTGAAGTGAAACATGATCTTATTGGTGAATGATATGACTGGAAAAGCAGTACATCACTGAATTCTAAGAGGTATGTCTCAGCTATTGTTGTGATTTTATGACATAATGTAGCAACAATTTTGATTTTAAATTGTACATGCCCACTGCGTAAAAAGGGATCTCTGAAATGATGTTCACGAAATATGATAAGGTGTAGTGCGACGCGATGCCTGAAGATAGATTGGAACTCTTCAGTTTCATATCTACTTCCCTTTATAGAATGCTGATTGTCTAAAAGAAATTATACAAGTCCATGCCACTCCAGAATTAAAGTGGAGAATGCCCACATTCTCCGCTCTGATCTTGGGGCAGCACGGTGGCACAGTTGTCAGCACTGCCGCCTCACGGTGCCAGGGGATCGGGTTCGATTCCCGGCTGGGCTCTCTGTCTGTGCACACTCTCCCTGTGTCTGCATGGGCTTCCTCCAGGTTCTCTGGTTTCCTCCCACAGTCTAAAGATGTGCAGTTTAGGTGGATCGGCCAAGCTAAATTGACCCTCAGTGTACCCAAACAGGCACGTGGCAACTCTGGGAATTTCACAGTAACTTGATTGCAGTGTTAATGCAAGACTACTTGTGACGAATAAATAAGTCTTTTAAACTTTAAACTTTATTGATCTCCACATTAATAAGGTATTTGATAGATAATCATTGAATACAGAAAAAATGGATACTGTAACTACTGATGGTGGGTGGGGTGCGGATTCTGTGCCGTCAGTGACAGTGGCGAGTAAGCGTAAAGTATTACGAGAATCGGGAAACCTGGTTCTCACCAGTGAGATCACGTTTTCCAATTTTCCTTGTCCTCCCACCCACCACTCTCCACCATTCGCCACTGACAGAACGAGGTTCCTGCCCAGAAAGAATGGGGCAGAAGGGAGAGGCCCAGTGCCCATGAAGAAGGCGGGGAGAGGCAAGAGCCCCAATGCCTGTGAAGGGGACAGGGAGAAGGGAGAGCCCCAGTGTCTTTGATGGGGTGGGGAGGGAGGGTGCAGGAGAACCCTGATGTCTGTGAATAGGCAGGGGCAGAGGAGAAAGCCTCAATACCTGTGTGGGTTGGGTGGAGGAGGTGGTGTTGGGGTTGCTGGTTGGCATTGGCTGGGGAGGCCATGTTGGCATTGTGATGGGGAGGATATGAGCCAATGTAGCTTGTGCTGTGGTGATGGAGATTGGCCCAATGCTTCTTGGGGGAGGTGTGTGCGTGGGAGGGAAACGGGCCCTCTTTGTCTGTCAGGCATGGAGGTGGGGCAGGGGGAGTGCTGGAGGTATTTACTTTCAGTGTTGATCCAGACGGTCTTTATAGATGGCATTCCGATCTCCGCGAAGCGAGCCTTCCCACCTCTATCAGGCCCCGCCCAGCCAGAATGATGCTGTAAACCACGCCCGCTCATTTTTTTTTCAGAGCGCTGGAAAATCTGGCTGGAAAACAAGGCTGGAGAGCTGGAGAGATGTATGCCAGTTTTCAGTCAGAGCTTGGCTCTCTGAAAAAAAAATGTGGGAACATTCTGTCCTGTGATTCTGTTCCTTGCACAGCTCCCCAATCAAATCCTCAGAATAGTTTTTATACCCATGGACAATCCCTGTATTTTCTATTCTTGCGTGGATGTGAAATGAGGCATTCGAAGAGTTAAGAATATCCTGAAAAAATAAAAACGTGAAAAATATTTGATTTGATTTATTACTGTCACATGTGTTGGGATACAATGAAAAGTATTATTTCTTGTGACCGATATGACAAAGCATACCATACATAGAATCATAGATTCCTACTGTACAGAAGGAGGCCATTCAGCCCATCAACTCTGCACTGACCACAATCCCACCAAGGCCCTATCCCCATAGCCCAATGCATTTACCCTAGTTAATTCCCCTGATACTAAGGGGTAATTTAGCATGACCAATCCACCTAACCCGCACATCATTGGACCCAGTGGAAACCCACGCAGACACAGGGAGAACGTGCAGACTCTGCATAGACAGTGACCCAAGCCGGGAATCAAACCAGGTCCCTGGCACTGTGAGGCAGCAGTGCTAACCTCATGGAGGAGGGAAAGAGAGAGTGCAGAATATAGTGTCACAGTCATAGCTAGGATGTAGAGAAAAGATTAACATGAGGTCGGTCCATTCAAAAGTCTGATGGCAGCAGGGATAAAGTTGCTCTTGAGTTGGTTGGTACGTGACGACAGGCTTTTGTATCATTTTCCCGACGGAGATGTTAGTTTTCATGTTTGTTTTTAAATTCTTTCATGGTATGTGAACTGGCAAGGCCAGTGCTTGTTGCTCTTCCAGTTACACTCTTGAGAAAGTGACGGTGACTCTTCTTGACCTGCTGCATCCATATTTCTATCAATTAGAGTCTATTGATTCCATGGACTACCCGTAGAATCTATAATTCTATGATAGAGTGATGATGTGGAGTTGCTGGCGTTGGGCTGGGATGGATAGTAGTTTCACAACACCAGGTTAAAGTCCAACAGGTTTATTTGGTAGCAAGAGCTTTCGGAGCACCTCTCCGAAATAAACCTGTTGGACTTCAACCTGGTATTGTGTGACTGCTGACTCTGTCTATAGTATAGTGTAGCTGCATCCACAGTACTGTTGTGAAGGGGTTCTGAGTTTTTGACCCATCTGGAGTAAAGGGACAGCAATATGGCTTCAGATCAGAATGGTGCATGATTTGGAGGGCAACGTACAGGTGAGCATGTTCCCTCACAGCTGCAGTCCTCGCCCTTCTGGATGGTAAAGGCATAAGGTTGAGAAGGTGCTGCTGAGTGAGGCTTTGACAACTTGCCGCAGTGCACCTGCAGAGAGCAGCGATGATGGATCACTCGTGATTTACAACTTTGCAACTTTAAATTTTTGATAAATGAACCTTCTGTAGGACGCAGTCATTCCTGAAGACAGCACGGAAAAGGTGTTTTTTTTTTCCTTTGGTTTGTCAAAATTATTGTGAGCCATTTCTTGAAAAGAAGCAGTTATGATGATTATTTAGTAATTGCAAACATATGTGAGATCTTGAAATATGTAAATACACTGCGAATAGTGCTATTGCACTGCCAACATTCACACAATTATGTTAAAAGTATTAAAAGATTGATTAGACTGAATTTAAAGTACCTTTGTATACTTTGTATTGCATATAATCTATAAAGGCATTGGAAAAGGTGCAAAAATAATGTTCAGAGAGTCTTTATTCATTCATGGGATGTGGGCGTTGCTGGCTGAACCAGTATTTATGCCCACCCCAAGGTCAGTTAACCACATTGCTGTGGGTCTGGGGTCACAAGTCAGCCAGACCAGGTAAGGACAGCAGATTTCCTTCCCTAAAGGACATTAATGAACCAGATTTTTTTTAATAACAATGGACAATGGTTTCATGGTCATCGTATGACTTTTAATTCTGGGTTTTTATTGAATTCAGGATTCACCATCTGCCGTAGTGGGATTCAAACCTAGGTCCACAGCGCATCCAGGTCTCTGGATTATTAATCGAGTGACAATACCACTACACCACTGCCTTCTCAGATGATCCCAGAACTGAGGTTATAACTGCTGAAAAGGGCCCTTTTCTCGTGGAAAGAGTAGATTCAGGGGTGGCCCAGAACTGGCTGGGTTATAGAAGACAGAGAGTAGCAATGGAAGGGGCGTTTTCAGAATGGAGATCTGTAGCTAATTGTGTCCCGTAGGGATCAGTGCTGGGATCTCTGTTGTTTGCAGTATATATGAATGATCTGGAGGAAAATTACGTGGGTGGTTTGATTCGTAAGTTTGCAGATGACATGAAGATCGGTGGAGTTGCTGATACTGCTGGGGATTGTCAGAGAATGCAACAGGATATACGTAGATTGGAGTCTTGGGCACAGAAATGGCAGATGGAGTTTAATCCAGACAAGTGAGCGGTTTTGCATTTTGGAAGGTCAAATTTAAGTCTGAACTGTACTGTAAGTGACAGAACATTTTGGAACATTAACATAAAGGGGGATCTGGGTGCAAATGTCCACATTTCCCTAAGAGTGACAAGACAAGTGACCAATATGATTGAGAAGACATACGACATGCTTGCCTTCATTGGCCAGGGCATTAAGTATAAAAGTTGGTGAATCATGTTGCAACTTCGGCTGCATTTGGAGTATTGCCTGCAGTTCTGATCACCATATTATCAGAAGGATGTGGAAGCATTTCGGAGAGTCCAAAGAAGGTTCCCCAGAACGTTGCCTGGTTTTAAGGGTGTTGGCTATGAGGATAGGTTGAATAAACTAGGATTGTTTTCACTAGAAAGACGGAGGCTGAGGAAAGACATAATAGAGGGCTACAAAATTATGAAAGGCACAGATAGCTTCGATCGTCAGAGGCTTTTTCCCAGGGTGGAAGTCTCATTTACAAAGGGGCATGGGTTCAAGGTGAAAGTGGGAAAGTTTGAGACGTGTGGGGGAAGTTTTTCATGCAGAGCGTGGTGAGTGCCTGGAACATTCTGTAAAAGGAGGTGGTGGAAGCAAGCAAATTAGTAACATTTAAGAGGCATCTGGATGTGTACATGAATAGGGAGGGAATAGAAGGATATGGTTCAAGTAAGGGCAGAAGACTTTTTCTTTATTTAGTTAGAGCATCATGGTCAGCACAAGCTGAGAAGGCCAAAGGATGGATAAGTTGCTTTACATCCCATTTGCTGTCAATGACTCATGTGACAGTTGCTTATGGTAAGTTGCTCTGTTATTCTAGAGCCCCTTTTTACAAAGTCAACTGGCTTGAAGAAACTTAAAGGCACTAGAGTAACATCCAGGCCTTTCAATAACAGTGAAGATACCTTGGACTTGTTCCAGTTCTTAACAATTGCTGCCAACCCATAGCTTACTGACTTGCTAATTGGTTGGTGGACATATCAGATGTCTTCAAAATCCATGCTAAGATTCTCAGTTGAGATTAAAGTCAACACCTCTTTATAAGTTACTTCAGTAACATCACCAGAGTAGAATAGATGACAGCCTAAACATATTTTCTTCTTTACTATTCTTTCAGTGAGATGAAGTGACTTTGTCAGAGAATTTGAAGTTTGTAACTTGTGTTCAGTAAGATGTTTGCTGCCTTCTGTTCGTCAATCCAAGAGACTGAATTATAATACCCAGCCAGCCAATCAATGGATTCGACCCTGCCACAAGGACACGAGTCTGTCCCCATTATCAAAGGCTGTCAACAAAAAGCGACACAAAGTCACAAGTGGTAAAATGATGCCCAATTTAATCATAGAACAAGCAAACAGAAAAGACTGCAATCCTAGAAAGGAGTTTTGCAAAGGGACTGAGAGGCTGGCACATTCACTTCAATCAGAGGTGTCTACTGAATTAGCAGGGACTGATAAAAAAAAATAATGACCAACATTTTATTAAAATAGTGTTTGCAAGGCATTCACTTCTCGGGGATGTAGGAATGCATTTTGGTACAACTGGGCATCATCCTTGTGATCTGAGTTGTAATTTAAAAAGATAGCCCTGAATGTATGAAACAAAAATGAAAAGAACATTTACTTTGCAGTAATTTTAATAATGTAACAGTTTAGCTTAAATATGTAGAGCTTTCTTGGCATATGTTAAGAAAATTCCAAGAGTCACATCAGAAATGTAAATTAAAATGTGATTCCAGTTCCCCCAGTGCTTACATGTATGACACTTACCTCTTGGACTGGTACTGCAATAGTAAGACATAAGCTTGGAATTTTCGCTCTCTTAAATATTCAAATGTTCTGATAATCCCTTTCTTTGGTTATGTTTGAATAGTATTTAAAAGTGAGCCAGGTAACATTTATCTCTGACGCTGTGCAGTCTGTCAACCTGAGTGATTGAGTACAGCAAATGAATGTGAATTTGGGTCAGAAATAAAACTGAGCTGACCATTGAAGCACAGAAAGGGTTGGGGCCGATGCTATGATTTAACAGGGAAGTTTCTTCTTGGTTTGAAAGCAAATTAAATTGAGTATGGAGAAACAATTAAAAAGCTTAGGTGTCAACACGACTAACAACATTTACATCGGTTATCATGCTTCTACTATAACCTAGCTGGCAAGAATGTAGGTGACAGCTGTGCAAAAGCATTTGCTTTTTCCTTCTCCAGTTAACAAAGAGAACATGATTTGTGAGCAAGTGTCTTATTTGAAAGCAAGCATGAGAAAAAGAGTGAGTCTAATTCTGGCTCTGTAGAGGTGCCGTGAATGGGAGACAGTCACTCAAGAATCTGTTTTACATCTCTTGAAAATGTTTATTTTCACAATCGTAAGAGTTCGAAAACCAACTGTTGATTCTCTTTCCAAAAGACAGAATGCTGGAAAATCTCAGCAGGTCTGGCAGCATCTGTAAGGAGAGAAAAGAGCTGACGTTTCAGAGCTGTTGAAAAGAGCTGTTGGTTCTCTTTCACTTGTACACTTTTGGCTCAGAATTGCCTGTGATTAGTTCATCAGTCATGGGGTAAGATTCATTCTTACATACTTTTGGCATGATTTCCCCAACCGTACATGATCTAGACTTGGCACGCAACATACCCTTTGTACTGTAGAGCAGCAAATAAAATACTGAGCTGTAAAGAAACGGGCCGGAATCTTATCACTGTTCAAACCTACGGAATTTTCACATCCTGCTGCAGTGAACTGAGATTTGTTTGGCTGCCAAATACCCCGACCTGACTGTGGTGGGAGCATGGGGTGAACCACAAGTAAGATCACGCCCCTTGTAGCAGATTCTAGTCAACAAACTTAATGCTTAAATCAGAATTGACACTGCATTTTAAGAACTGTACCTGGCCCCAGTCGCTGAAGTACAATACTAGCATTCAAACTTGGTAGTAATGTAGAGCAGGAGCTTCAATGCTAATCCCTAGACATAGAGAACTAATTGATTAGGTGGGACCATAAAGATTTTAGTTTGCAATGGGCCCAAAGATAGTGTGTTGACCGCATTATTGGGAATGGACAAACAAGAGAAATCCATTACTCACACCTGGTTAGGTGCATTGACTCAAACAGGTGCTGGAATGTGGCAGCTAGGGAAATTTCACAGCAACTTCATTGCAGTGTTAATCTAAGCCTTAGTTGTGACACAAATAAATAAACTTTACTAAACTTTAAAAGATGGCACTGATCCTTTAATAAATGCAGTCATAAGTCTCACAGTGAATGTCCAGCAATTTGGGATCATGAGCTTTCAGAACCCTTCATCCGATGACTCACCTAATGAAGGAGCAGTGCTCTAAAAGCTGCGCTGTCCAAAGATATCCAAAGATGCGCAGGTTAGGTTGATTGGCTATGCTAAAAATTGCCCCTCAGTGCCCTGAGATGCTTAGGTTAGAGGGATTAGTTGGTAAAATATGTAGGCATGTGGGGGTAGGGCTTGGGTGGGATTGTGGTCGGTGCAGACTTGATGGGCCGAAGGGCCTCTTTCTGCACTGTAGGGTTCTATGCTTCTATGACTTTAACCAGGTGTTGTGAAACTTCTTACTGTGCTCATCCCAGTCCAACGCCGGCATCTTCACCTCATGGGTTTAATAAATACAATTCAGAGCCTTACTCCTGTTTGGAGCCATTTGCCTGGCTTGACTTGAGGCAGCCAACTGGCTGTACTTGGGGAAAGCATGCCTCAGGATCGCATACAAAAAGCAACATGAAGTCAGTTTTGAAAACCTCCTCTGCGCTGGGGTTCTCCAGCGCCGCTGGAAGTGAGTGGAGTTTTAGCTGGAGTGCCAAATTCTCCGTTCTCATTCACAGCCACACTAAAGAATGACCTGACCCAGCTCCCTCCATCCCCCTCCACCACTGATCTGAGCCAGAGAGCCGTTGGAAGCTCTGAACTTATCACTTCAATGCAAATGCATTTAGATCGCTGTTGCGCCCCTTTTGGGCGTGGGTTGGATCGCGGCCATTTCCGGACCTTGGCAAAGTGGGCATCTGCGTGGACGCGGGCGTGGATTGCATTAATGGCCTCACGCCCGACTTTACCAAGTTTTTGAGCTGGAAAACAGGCACGACACAATGGTAAAATCGGGCCCTCCATGTGTCCTCACATCAGTGTGGGTTAGGTGGATTGACCATGCTCAATTGCCCCTTATTGTCAGGGGGTCTAACTTGGGTAAATGAATGGGGTTATGAGGATCAGGCTTGAATAGAATAGTGGTCGGTGCAAAGCTGATGAGGTGAATGGCCTCCTTCTGCAATGTAGGGATTCTAGGATTCTATTCTATGATTCTATGCCCGAAAATGGCCAGAGCTGAACATTCATATATTAAGACTTCAACCATGAAATGAGATGAGTGAGTAGGGCGTATATATAAAATATTAACCCGTATCGAAAAGGTAAGTCATAGGGCATCATTTTCTGGCCACACTCACCCCAAAACCGGAAAATACCGCTCAACATAACAGACCTATGCATGGTCCGCCCCTCCTCGCTACGATTCCCCTGGCGGGCAGGATGAGAAAATTCTGCCCACAGAGTCACCGCAGGACGCGGCATGGTGGCACAGTGTTTAGCATTGCTGCCTCACACCTCCAGTGACCTGGGTTCGATTCCTGGCTTGGGTCACGGTCTGTATGCAGTTTGCAAGTTTTCACCATGTCTGCGTAGCTTCTCATCGCGCGCTCCAGTTTTCTCCCACACTCCAAAACTGTGGGGGTTGGGTGCATTGGCCATGCTAATTTGTCCTGGGATGCATAGGTTAGAGGGATTAGTGGGGTAAATATGTGGGCCTGGGTGGGGTTGTTGTCGGTGCAGACTCGATGGGCTGGGTGGCCTTCTTCCGCACAGTAGAGATTCTATGATTCTATTCGGCCTGACACACCTGTGTCAACTCTTAAATTTAGAATGAAACTGAGGAGTGACAAGAGAACCACGGATTCAATCTAATCAAAGGAAAATTTAGGCGTGATTTTTGGAATCTCTTCGCACTCCAAGTATTGTTGACACATGGGCATAACATCATGAAGGCTGCAAATGGCAATTAGATAATTGATCAGATAATCTGTCCTAGTGATGTTGCTTGAGGGATAGTTATTTATCCAGGCACCAGACCGAATTCCCTTGTCCTTCTTCAAAACAGTGCCAAGGATTTTTTTTTAATTCTACACCTGAGCACGCAGACAGGACCCTCAGTTGAACACCTCACCCTCGCTGGCAATGCAGCACTCCCTCAGCACTGCACTGAAGCGCTAAGCCTGGATTGTGCGAACAAATCTTCAGAATTATAGTTGAATGTACAACCTTTTCACTCCAGACCAACTGATGCAATTGCGAGTAATGTCATCATTATGAAGAAAATCCATAGTCAATTTAATCTTTTTGCATCATTTGTACGCCATTGCAAGCAGTACTTCCTGCAGGTATTCAAAGTGTGTTATTTAGGTTTCCTTTGCACTTTTACACATATAAACATTGAGCTTTGTTTGTTTCAGTTTTCAGCCAGTTGGTAAATGGGGCTAATGTTTTTCCAAGGATGCCTTGTCCCCCTAACCAGAACTTTCGAACAGATGGAACCTGAGCAGAAATAGAAATTAAATAATTAAACCTAAGCAGCTTTTCGTGTGCCTGCCGTGTTGTGGGCCTGGCCCACTTTGAGATGGGGTCACACGCTGCTTGCAATTTTGCTTATACCTTTGCAGCAAATAAGCATTCAATGATCTGCGGCAAGATCTTACCGGCCATTAACACTACCCTTTTGTTGCAACAATGTTGGAGAATTTGGCGCCCAGCCGCTGCAGCGGGATTGGAAAATCCTGCTGGCGTGAACGGTGGTAAAATTCCAGCCTTACACTTTGGGTAATTGTTGTGAAAAGTTTAAAGTTTATTTATTAGTATCACAAGAGGGCCTTACATTAACACTGCAATGAAGCTACTGTGAAATTCCCCGAGTCGCCACAGTCTGGCACCTGTTGGGGTACACTGAGGGAGAGTTTAGCATGGCCCAGTGCATTTAACCAGCAAGTCTTTCGGACTGTGGGAGGAATCTCGAACACCCAGAGGAACCCCATGCTGACCTGGCGAGAAAACGCAGACTCTGCACTGACAATGACTCAAACCAGGAATCGAACACGGGTCCCTGGCACTGTGAGGCAGCATTGCTAACCACTGTGCCACTGTGAATTGAACAGTATGCAGTATTCTGATCAAAGAGTTTAGATAATACCCTGCATAGCCTGGAAATGTTGCCTGACTATTAAAATGTGATTACAGTCTCAAATTCCCTCTTGACTGGTTTTCTCCCTGAATATTACACAGTTTGTGGGGGTTTTAATTTACTTTTGGTGGAACTCATTTTTAATGACCATTGTGCAAAATGGAGCTGATGTATAGTTTTTACCTCCAGTTGTTTGCAATTTGAATTCAATCACAAGGCTTCTCTAATTATAATTGGCATTTGGTTACAATGAAATAAGAATCTGAATATATTATATCCAAACACAAATGATTGTTTATTACATTTTATTTCTCTTGGGAATGTGTGTGTTGTGGAGAAATGCAAGATTTATTGCCCATCCCTGGCTGCCCTGAGACACCATAATGTGGAGATGCCGGCGTTGGACTGGGGTAAACACAGCAAGAAGTCTCACAACACCAGGTTAAAGTCAAACAGGTTTATTTGGTAGCAAAATCCACGAGCTTTCGGAGTACTGCTCCTTCGTCAGGGAAGTGGGAGTTCTGTTCACAATCAGGACATATAAAGACACAAACTCAATTTACAAAATAATGCTTAGAATACGAATCTTTATAGGTAATCAAGTCTTGAAGGTGCAGACAATGTGAATGGAGAGAGTGTTAAGCCCAGGTTAAAGAGATGTGTGTTGTCTCCAGACAGAACAGTTTGTGAGATTTTGCAAACCCAGGCAAGTCGTGGGGGTTACAGATAGTGTGACACGAATCCAAGATCCTGGTTGAGGCTCTCTTCATGTGTGCAGAACTTGGCTTTCAGCCTCTGCTCAGCAACTCTGCGTTGTGTGTCGTGAAGACCGCCTTGGAGAATGCTTACCCGAAGATCAGAGGCCGAATGCCCATGACTGAGAATCTAGTAATGACCATGTCGATTATTGGAGAAACCCATCTGGTTCACTGATATCCTTTAGGGAAGGAAATCTATCATCTTTACCCGGTTTGGCCTGCATGTGACTCCAGAGTCACATCAATATGATTGACTCTCAACTAGCCCCCAAGCACAACTAGGAATGGGCAATAAATGTTGGCCTGCCATCCATGCTCATGTTCTATGAATGAATACATTTTAAAAAAGCTTGAATATTCTACCTCTCTCAGGGTCATCTCCTTGTATTCTACTCTGTGTGAACTTGAGGTGTTCCAAAAATCAGTCCCCCATGAACTAATTCACAGCAAATCCCAATTATCCATCAGCTGACCTGTATTACATCTCCATTTTAAAATCCACCTGCTAATTTTTAAATCCCTGAGCTTGGGGTTAGCTGTGTGAGGAAGATCTCCTAGTAACATCTTTGGACTGGAGAAATTATCGAAATCCTACAGTGCAGAAGGAGGTCATTCAGCCCACCATGTCTGCACTGACAACAATCTCACCCAGGCCTTATCCCCATAACTCCACATATTTACCCTGCTAAATCCCTGCTAAATTTTGATCTCTTGTTGCTGATATTAATACCTTCCTTATCATTTTCAGAAATAATAAAGAAAATGTGGAACAAGTTACCTTCTGGGATTTGATACGCTCAGCAATTAGCACCTGCTGTGGGATTGTAGAGTTGAGGTTATAACCGATTCAGTAATAATCTTACTGAGCGGTGGAGCAGGGTTGTCTGGTTGGTTGAGCCTATTCCTGCTCCTAATTCATATGTTCACCTTTTCCATGCTTTTATTGTTGGAATCAATTCTGGCTGGATTGGGCAGAGATAGAGATCTAACTTTTTATTCAGTTATTTCTGGTGCCAGCCCACAAAGCAACTAGCTCCATTGAGCAAGGGTTTGCAAATTTCTATAGTTGGGATTTGCACTCACAAGCTGGGGGTTGGTAGAAAAAAGTCAATCCAAGCAAACACTCCAGTTCTACCTGTAAAACACCTTTCCCACGGAGCTAATGCATTAGTGAATATTGGAGTTTGGCCAAGGAGAACGCTTACCTGAAGATCAGACTGTAGGATTCTATGATCCTATGATTCAAGCATTCATAATAAGTTCATCTTTAACATGTAAATTTACTGAAATGAGATTCGCAACTTTCAGTTTCACTGGATCTTGAGTCACTGCCGGCACGCCTGTGGGCGGAGAGTGCAGGCTCAAGATCGCCCCTCATTTTAGTGAAAATAAGGCCAGCTGTATGCATGAGGTTGTTCCTAAAATGCATGAGATTGTTCATTACATTTGCTGCAGAACATCTGGCAGCAAGGAACATTTCAAGATTGAACCCAAACTTGAGGCAAGGTTAAAACAGAGATCGCTTCGTTTTTATCCCTCTTTTGTTTTATATGAAGTACAGGCTACTTTCTACTCAAGCAAGATGTGAAATTATTTTGGCTCAAAGCAGTGAGTTGCTTAGCTCACAAGATAGAAAATTACCTAACCAGTTTGTTATGTTGTACTTACAAGATGTTGAGTACAATAATCCTAAAGGACTATGAGGGAAAAACGCATATTTACAAATAAGTGTTGGCTGAAGACATCAAACATGCTGACAAGAAGGAATGGCAGGCAATTATTTTAATATTAATGCTTGCAGCTTACAAAAGGCTTGCAGAATTTGAAATGTTTGTGTGATAACAACATCAAGGACCTAGTCAAAACTGGACAGCGATCAGTAGGTTAAAATACTGGGATCTGGAGTCCATAATGGGTTCATGCAGAACACAACAGATCAGGAACAATATGAGTGAGTGATTCAATTGTCTTGGCTGATACAGAACAATATCTGATTGAGGTCAAGGACAACAAGAGGAAAGACGAGAGTTATGGATCTTTGTTACAGTTCTTGGGGACTGAAGGGAGGACAGACAGGAGAATATCTTCTGTTGATCTTGAATGCCTGTAACGAGGCCTGTTTGTTAATTAGTGTGGATTTCAATTCATCAACTGTGGACTGTAAAGCAAAACAGGTTCACAGTTTTGCTGCAGTGTTGCTTGTTAAGCAGCCCACTGAACCTAATCTTTCATAATGACCGTTATGGTATGTAAGGTAGCAGTAGGAGATCATTTAGTTTTCTGTGATCATAATGAGGTTTAATTTGATGCAATAGTGCTGTGTTTGCTAAATTTGCATAGGTTTCTACTTTGTACCATTCTGATGCAATCTCTATCCCATTTATTTTAAACATGGTTAATGATCGCTTTGACTTTTTCTGCGTTCTAAGTTGACGCCAACTTATTAACTGTTACACTACCTTTGGACATGAAACCATGACAGTCCCTGTACATTGTGCAGAAGCCTTAATGTCCCCAAGTAGACCATGCATAAGTCAACCTTTCTAAGTTACTGTGTGCGTGTGACCAGGCAAAATAACTTAACAAAGCCTTGCACTTAAATAAATCACCTTCTCATACTAAAAAAATAAAGGGAACATTGCATAATACTAAAACTGGAGTGTTCAAGAAGACTCGGAAGAATGATAGTGCCATAAAAATAATAGATTTGAAAATGTAAACTTCAAGGGGCTGGAAAATTTTCTAGGATTTAATAAAATAAGATTTTGGATTTGATTTTAATTTGATTTGATTTATTATTGTCACATGTATTAATATACATTGAAAAGCATTGTTTCTTGTACAGTAGACAGACAAAGCATACAGTTAAAGCAGATTACTGCAGATGCTGGAATCTGAAACCAAAAGAGAAAATGCTGGAAAATCTCAGCAGGTCTGGCAGCATTTTCTCTTTTGGTTTCAAGGCATAGCATTCATAGAAAAGGAAACGAGAGAGTGCAGAATGTAATGTTACAGTCATAACTAGGGTGCAACGAAAGGTAGGTCCATTCAAAAGTCTGATGGCTGCAGGGAAGAAGCTGTTCGTGAGTCGGTTGGTACGTGACCTCAGACTTTTGTATCTTTTCCCTGATGGAAGAAGGTGGAAGAGAGAATGTCCAGGGCGTGTGGGGTCCTTATGCTGGCTGCTTTTCCGAGGCAGCAGGAAATGTCAACAGAGGATTATAAAGAAAAATGCAAAGTATCATGGAATCTCTGTTTATGCTCCAATAGAATTCACTGTGGCTAAATACAAATAAAATAAGAATTTGTATTTGTGTCGTGTTGTTAATGTAATAACTTGTCCTGCGTTGTTTCATAGAACATAGAACATAGAACACTACAGCACAAACAGGTCCTTCGGCTCACGGGTTCGCCGATCACATCAATACCTACCAATCTATAGACCTATCTATAACCCCCAATCCCATAAAACCCCATATACTCATCCAGAAGTCTTTTAAAAGACCCCAGCGAGTTCGCCTCCACCACCACTGACGGCAGCCGATTCCATTCACTCACCACCCTCTGAGTGAAAAACTTACCTCTAACATCACTTCTGTACTTTCCTCCCCACACCTTAAATCTATGTCCTCTCGTAGCGACCATTTCAACCCGGGGAAATAGCCTCTGAGAATCCACCCTATCTATTCCTTTCAACATTTTATAAACTTCTATCAGGTTGCCTCTCAACCTTCGTCTCTCCAGGGAAAAGAGACCCAGCTCCCTCAACCTAACTTCATAAGGCATGCCTCCCAGTCCAGGCAACATCCTTGTAAATCTCCTCTGTACCCTTTCAATAGCTTCTACGTCCTTCCTATAGTGAGGCGACCAGAACTGCGCACAGTACTCCAAATGAGGCCTGACGAGGGTCTTATAAAGTTGCAGCATTACCTCCCGACTCCTAAACTCAATCCCTTGATTAATGAAGGCCAGTACACCACACGCCTTCTTGACCACCTCCTCCACCTGCGAGGCTGATTTAAGAGTCCTGTGGACCCGGACCCCAAGATCCTTCTGCTCTTCAACACTACTAAGACTCCTGCCCTTGATAGTGTACTCGTTCATCCCATTCGTTCTGCCAAAATGGACGACTACACATTTATCCGCGTTGAAGTCCATCTGCCACTTCTCCGCCCAGTCCTGCATCCTATTTATGTCCTGCTGCAACTTTTGACATCTTTCCAGACCATCCACAACACCACCGACCTTCGTGTCATCAGCGAACTTACTTATCCATCCCTCCACTTCCTCATCCAGGTCATTTATGAAAATGACAAACAGCAAGGGTCCTAGAACAGATCCCTGGGGCACTCCACTGGTGACTGACCTCCATTCAGAAAAAGACCCATCCACAACCACTCTCTGCCTTCTGCAGGCAAGCCAGTTCTGGATCCACAAGGCCAAAGGCCCTTGGATCCCATGCCCTCTCACCTTCTCAAGAAGTCTTGCATGGGGGACCTTATCAAACGCCTTGCTGAAGTCCATGTACACCACGTCCACGGCACTTCCTTCGTCAATGTGTTCAGTCACATTATCGAAGAACTCAACTAGGCTCGTAAGGCACGACCTGCCCTTGACAAATCCATGCTGACTATTCCTGATCATGTCAAACCTCTCCAGATGCTCGTAAATCTTGTCCCTCAGAAGCCTCTCCATCAGCTTACCAACCACTGAGGTCAGACTCACCGGTCGGTAATTTCCCGGGCTATCTCTGTTCCCTTTCTTGAAAATAGGGACTACATCCGCAATCCTCCAATCTTCCGGAACCTCTCCCGTCTCCATTGACGACGCAAAGATCATCGCCAGGGGCTCTGCAATCGCTTCCCTCGCCTCCCACAGTATCCTGGAGTACATCCCATCTGGTCCCGGCGACTTATCTATCTTGATAGAATTCAAAAGTTCTAACACATCCTCCACCTTAATATCCACAAAGAAGTTTCAAAGAAGTATTTTGAAAAAAAACTAAGCCATATAAAGGAGCTATCAAGGCAAATGGAGATTGGTTTTGAAGAGGAGAGAGGCAATTGAAATTAATGTACTTGTGTCGACACCTCGACGACAGTACTGGGGAAAAGCAGAAGGCTTTCATGCAGAAATTAAGGATGTATTATACACAACAGGATTAGATGAATGATGCAACCAAATCAAAGCGGGAAGTGAGGGAATCCAATGAGCAGTGAATGTAAGATTGTTGAGTATTGATCAAGGCATTTGTAAAGATTTTATTTAAAGAGTGTAACAGCCTTAAAGAGACAGTGGGAAACTAGCGTTCAGGTGAAAAGAACTTTAATAATTATAAGGGGTAACATGGTGGTACAGGGTTAGCACTGCTGCCTCACAGATTCAGGAATCTGGGTTTGATTCTGGGCTTGGGTCACTGTCTGCGTGGAGTTTGCACGTTCTCCCCATGCCTGCGTAGGTTTCCTCCGGGTGTTCCTGTTTTCTCCCAAAAGAGGTGGTGGTTAGGTGCATTGACCCAAACAAGTGCCGAAGAATGGCGACTAGGGGGTTTTCACAGTAACTTCATTGCAGTGTTAATGTATGCCTTACTTGTGACTAATAAAAAAATAAGATCGAGTCACATTCCCGCCCCTGAGAAATTTACCCAAATCCGATTTTAAAGAAGGGCAGAGGAATAAATAACATGCGAGCATGGATGGATATATCTGGTTATAAAAAAGACTGAGCTTGTCATAAGAATGTGCATGGAATCATGCATGTGGAATATGATGGGGTCTGAAGTCAGTGAAGCATTTTGTCGATGTTTGAAATTTGGTTGCGATTCCTGAATTGGAAGTGGCTGATAGAGTGCTCTTTCTCTATTTAATGCAGATTAATTACTCAAAACAAGATATCTGAAGCATGTTTTCCATAACTGCTGACGATATCAAATTCAGAGAGACTTGCTGCTATCTGAGTCAATTAGCATTAGATGCAGGTTAATGTAAAATAATGAGTAAGAGAACAAAGACAAGCTTGACTTCCGGTAGGAGTTCTTCCAGTCTTTGTAATTTTGTCCAAGATCTGTAGACGGTTCTGGAGAAATGGTGCCATTTCTTCAAGGTTTTTCCTAGATTATTTGTAGGATTGCAAAGGATAACAACCTATTCTCTTATCCCTTGTCTAATTTTCCCCTTACTTATATCAGTACTTCAATTGTTCTCTTTTTGGGTAAAATGTCTGTTTTGAATTCCCTATTGGATTTCTTGGTGACTATTTTAAATGGTATCCCCACAAGAGGAAACATTCAATGGAATTTTACCGGCACGCCTGCTCCAGAATAGGCGAGGGGTGGGAAGGGAGAAGAACAGAATTCTCCGTTGGTCTCAGGTGGGATTTTAAGAGCCTCCCCGAATGAGGTCATAAAATATTGGCCATTCTCTCTGTACCCACTCTATTAAAACCTTCCAGAATTTTAAAGATATCTATTAGATCATTCCTCAACCTTGTTTCTCAAGAGGAATGCCTGTCAGTCCTAACCTGGTCTGCATCTCCACACGTTCCTGCATTCACCCGAGACACAATATCCACACTGTTCCCATGACATCAACATGTTGCAAATCTTTAATGTTGCAAAGATATCAAACTCACTTAATATCAAGGATTAAAACCTGAATCATCTGAAAGTGTTCCTATTTGCTATCCTGCAGTTAGACGTTCATTATTATTGAGTTTTGGAGGTGGACATTTTGGAGGAATTGTCCCAAAAGTGCTGAATTGGTGGGAAAACCATTCTGGATCGAGACTGTCTCAGTGCAACTTCACAACTCAAATCTCCGCACTCTGTGCAATGCAGAGGTCCCAGTTGTGAATCTCATTAAAAACCCAGGGGAGCGGTTGCACTGGAGTCTGACAGTTCTGGAAATCTGTGCATGCGCAGTGTCCCCAATCTGTCAGTCTGCCTGTTTGCTGACCAGCTCGATCTCTGGCCAGCCTGGGACCCCCGCTGTGCTGCCCCTCCAGCCCTACCCCCACAGCCCAATCGAGGCCCCCACAACAATTCCCAGGCCAGCACTGACAAATCCCGCCCCCCCCATTCCATCCCAGGGTTCCCCAATGTCCAGCCCCCTGCACCCAGCAGTGGCAATCCCCTCACACACCCCCCTCACCTCACCTTGGCACACTCCCTCCTGCTGACTCCCCCTGGGGTCAGCCCCCCTCTGGTAGGCAGCACCCCCCCACCTCCCCCCACCCCCCACCCCCGGGAGGCAAACCGCCACCTCTCCGCCCAATCCCTATTGATGGCCTCCCTCTAGCCCAGTCCGATCCCCATGCAGAGTGGCAGTGTGAACTCCCCCCCATCACCACTGATTGCCCCTAGTCCACACCTACAATAGGCCCTGTCCCCTTGGCCCACCCACCGCCACCTGGCCCCCTGGTGGGCCCCGAATGCCTCCTCCCCCTTTATTTCGGCAAGGTCTCCCACTCATTTCCCAGACATGGGGTGCAACAGTAAATGACATTGGAATGACGTACTCCTGGTGGGATGGGAGATTTGACCGGCACCAGCAAGTTCCTGACAATGACATTGAAAACATTTTTAAAACACATTAAAAAAGATTCAGAGGACTTCCTGTTTTCCCACTGGTTTCCAGCATGGTCAGGACTCCAACTGTTCTCCGGCTCTGGGAGATGCGCGTGCATTCCCGGCACATGTGCAAATCCCGGAACAAGCCCAACAATGCGCTTCTCCCAGTCCAACCTGACAGAAAAGTTGTGGATCGGGATGGGAGAATTACGGCATTTATTCAAATGGTTTGAAGAATTCCAATAGTCCTTGAACATCACTAAAGTCTAGACTGTAATCTTCAGCTATTTCGTTAACTTTCCATATTTGGGACTGGACCTTGTGGTTGCAGTTTCCCAAAGTTTGGAAGGACATCAGTAGAAACTTAATCCTCATGTGTTAAATCCAACATTGACACAAACTACTGATCCTAATGTTCATAGAATCATAGAAACCCTATAGTGCAGAAGGACCCATCATGTATGCGCCCGCTCTCTGACAGAGTATCTTACCCAGGTCCTCACCCCTGCCCGGTCCCTGTCACTCCACATACTTGTGATGTGGAGATGCTGGCGTTGGACTGGGGCAGACCCTGAAAGCTAGTGGGTTTACTATCAAATAAACTTGTTGGACTTTAACCTGGTGTTGTGAGACTTCTTACTGTGTTTACCCCACTTATTTACCATGGTTAATCCAACTAACCCACACACCTTGGGACACTAAGGGACAAGTTAGCATGGCCAATCCATCTAATCTGCATGTCTTTGGACTGTGGGAGGAAACCAGAGCACGTGGGGGAAACCCACACAGACATGGGAAGAATGTGCAAACTCCACGCAGCCAGAATTGAAGCCTAGTCCCTGGCTTGTGAGGCAGCAGTGCTAACCACCATGCCACCTAATGCTGTAGTAATAAATTCATTAACCCTCAGCACTATACCTAACTGCA
The DNA here is from genome assembly GCF_965287045.1 of Carcharhinus amblyrhynchos. Taxonomy (NCBI): domain Eukaryota; kingdom Metazoa; phylum Chordata; class Chondrichthyes; order Carcharhiniformes; family Carcharhinidae; genus Carcharhinus; species Carcharhinus amblyrhynchos. The sequence continues at coordinate 5,548,657 of NC_137333.1, read as the reverse complement.
TTGTTTTTGAAGGCAAACAATTTCTTGGTTGTGTTGTGAGAGGAGAAGGAACTAATTAGAAGAAGCAAGTAGGTTACAATGGAACTTACCTTTTGAAGTTAAAAAGTATAAGTAAATTCAAGCGACTTTTTTTTATGAGAGAGGATAGATGAGGGCTCACTGGAAAGGATAGGTTTGTTGGCCTAATCTTGTTCCTGAAAAAATAACAATGTTTTGCTGTCTGTTCCCTTTTCTTCCCATATAAAGCACTCAGATAAATTCTATTAATCTGAAACTTGCAGACATCATAGAGACTGTAGGGGACATTTGCTGAGATAAGGGAGATAGATTGTACTTGCTAGTGACCCAACATTCACAGTCTTCTGTTTTGCTTTTCCCATAATGTAACATGGAGATAAAATGGTTTCTAATATAAGTTTTGTCATAATCGATTGTTCCTTTTACGTTCAACTAATTATTTCACAATAGCTCTCTCTTGTTGCTAAGGTGATAACATAGCAATAGTTAATTGTCTGTCTTAAAGCCTCGACTGTTATAGATACTATTTTCTCTGAATTAGTTATTACTGTTATACAGTGGCAAGAAAATAATAGCCCATCTCGCATTTGTGATTCTGTATTCTGAACAGCCTGTGCAAACCTCATCACCCCTTTTGGAAAAGGCCAAATAGCAAAGACTAAGGATTAAAGTAAATTAATTTTCCATTTTGATTTTAGCGTATGCTTAAACAGCTAAAGGGTGATGACCCCAGTGGAGGTTTGACCTGGAAGTGTTACTGAACCTCGATCTGAAGGAGAAAACACACAATTCAAATGAGACTGAGGCTGCTTGGTCAATGAACATAAGTGTAATTTGTGCTTTGCTAGCACTTGGTGAATCTTCCTCATGGAAGAAGTTAGTTCAAAGGGTGTCACAGTGGCACAGCAGTTATCATGGCTGCCTCACAGCGCAGTGACGCAGGTCCAATTTTGGCCTTGGATAATTACGGAGTTCTCCCCGTATCTGCGTAGATTTCGTCCGGGCGCTGTGATGTCCTATCACTGTCCAAGGATGCGTATGTTAGGTTGATTGGCCATGCTAAATTGACCCGTAGTGACACAAGATGTGTAGGTTAGGTTGGGATTAGCGGGGTAACTCTGTCGGGTTACAGGGATAGGGTCGGACAGTTGGTGCAGACTCGATGGATTGAATGGCCCACTTCTACAGTGTAGGGTTTCTATGGTTCTGTGAATCACTCATAGCTGTAGACTGTCACAGCACAAGAAAGAATAACCCAACTGGCAAGGAGTTAACAGCAGAACTAAGCTTAATAAACCAGATTGCCACGATCCATTTGATTCATTTGCAGATAACTAAGGTCTGATTTTTGTTGTTTTAAAGCTGATCTAATTCTGTAAGGATCATAGAATCCTACAGTGCAGAAGGAGGCCATTTGGACCATCGAGTCTGCACCAACCACAATCCCACCCAGGCTATACCCCCATAACCCCATGCATTTACCCTAGCTAATCCCTGACACTAAGGTCAATTTAGCACGGTCAATCCAATTAATTCATATATCTTTGGACTGCGGGAGGAAACCGGGGCACCTGGAGGAAACCCACACAGACGCGGGGAGAATGTGCAAACTCTGCACAGTGACCTGGAGCCAGAATTGAACCCGGGTCCCTGGCTCTGTGAGGCAGCAATGCTAACCACTGTGCCACCATTCTGCCCAGGAAACAACTGAACACTGACTATATTTGCTTGGCTTATTTCAGTGAACTGTATCTAGGTGTGACAGATCAGTTCATATTTCCTTTTACAATGCCAGCCGGGTGGGTCCAATTCCTCTTTCAGCTCAAGTACAATTGGGATTTGCCTCCTTTTCTTCCTTCACACTTACTGTGGAGTGATGCCCCTATAGAATAAAACCAATTCTCTCTCTCCAATAGAGAGATACCTACAGTTCCTCAGGGACAATAGTTCATTGCCTACCTACTGATATGTGACCTTGCTATGCATAAATTGGTTACTGTGCTTCCCAAATTGCAACAGCATCTCAAAAGTACTTATCTGTTCGCAAAGCAGCTTGGAACACCCTGAGATTGTAGAAGTTACTTTTGGTTGTGATCTTATTGAATCATAGAAGAATCATAGAATCCCTACAGTGCAGAAGGGGGTCATTTGGCCCACCGAGGCTGCATAGACCCTCTGAAGAGCAGCCTGCCCAGGCTCAACCCCCCTGCCCATTCCCACAATCCAGCATGTTCATCATAGCTAACCCAACTAACCTAACACACAAAGGGGCAGTTTAGCATTACCAACCCACCTAACCTGCACATCTTTGGAGGAAACCGGAGCACCTGGAGAAACCCACGCAGATATGGGGGGGAGAACGTGCAAACTCCACACAGACAGCGACCCAAGGCTGGATATCTGGGGGTCATAGAATCCCTACAGTGCAGAAGGAGGTCATTTGGTCTGTCAGGCCTACACCGACAGCAATCCCATCCTGCTAATCCCTCTAACTCTAAGGGGCAATTTAGCATGGCCAATCAGCCTAACACACACATCTTTGGACTGTGGAAGGAAACTGTGAAGAAACCCACGCAGCTATGCAAACTCCGCACAGTCACCCAAGGCTGGAATCAAACCCGGGTCCCTGGCACTGAGAGGCAGCAGTGCTAACCACTGTGCCAATGTGCCACCCCAAATGGTAGACCAAGCTTATTGGGCTGAATCTCTTGCTCCTTGTTTGTATATGTTCATTTACAGCGCTGTGCTGGGTCAATTAGTGTGTAACGTTGAAAGGTATCTACATCCTATTTTAAAATTCTCTGCTCTTGTAAAGCAATTAAAACCTATCTTATACATTTAAGAATGTGTGCCAGTAACTGATTTATTCCAGAGTCATTAGTATTTTAATAATCCCCAGTGGGGAAATTTCACATCAGCAAGAAGTAAAAAAGAGAACATTGCGCAAGAAAATATGAACTGATCTATCACACCCAGATAGAGCTTCAGTGAAATAAACTAAGCAAACAGAATCAAGCAAACAGTATTCAGTTGTTTCCTGATATCACTCCGTGAGAGAAACAGTTGCGATGAAGTTAACCCTGCAAGGTTGAAAACATAAGTTGCATTTCCATTCCCTTTTTCCAGTGATTCTACGATTTTAATGGTTCAGATTTAATCAGCATTATGTGGAATGGTTTCAGTTAAGCATGGTGGTGTCCCAGATTTATTTTATCACTAGAATTCTTTCTGCATCTGTCCCTCATTATTCTTGCTGAATATAATTTGGAGAATGAGGCACACATGTCATATGTACAGAAAGCTAATATTGAATTGCTGAAATATTGGAGTGCCTTAGAACATTGAAGGCCCTCTATAAGAGCAGAAAGCACTTCAAAGGCACTGTGAAGCTTTCCTTGAAGCACAGTAGCATTGCTATTAATGACTAGGAGGAGTTTGCTAGCAATCGTTTAGAATGGTGATACCCTATTCATTGAGCTGTCCATTATGCATTGTGTCCTCAAGTCTTAATGATGAGCTAGAGAGGTAGCAAAGAAGAAAAGGAAAGGAGGTATATCCTGCACTCTGGATCCCACTGAATGTCCCCTCCTCAATATTTGTAGGTTGAGAATCATAGAATCTCTATAGTGCAGAAGGAGGCCATTCAGCCCCTCGAGCCTGCTCCAAAAACAATCCCACCATAGCCCTATTCCTGTAACCCTTGACACTAAGGGACAATTTATCATGGCCAATCAACCTAACCCACACATCTTTGGACTGTGGGAGGAAACCGGAGCATCTGGAGGGAACCCACACAGGGGGAACTTGCAAACTCCACACACACACCCGTGGCCAGAGTTGAACCCGGATCCCTGGCGCCAAGGCAGCAGCGCTAACCATTGCTAATTGTCTTGTTTGGTCACATGGAGACCTGTGACAGAAAGCCTTCAAAGTGAGAGAGTGCCAATGTTGAAGAGGAGAACAGGGAAAGAATTGAAGGCAGATTCAATCATAGTTTGGCCAGTCCGATGGTAATAGGTTATCGTTGATATTTGCTCACACAGTCAGTCTCAGCTGAGAATGACATAAACAGTTGAAAGAGAAAATAAGTGCAGTTATTACTGGAAAGAGCAGGGGAGTGGGGCTAGTTAAACTGCTCTCGTGCAAAGCATGCATTGGGCTTGTTGGGCCAAATAACCTCTTCCTGTGCGTAAACCATTGTATTAACCTCCTCCACCTTTCAATTAGATTGAACTCTGTGTTGAATATACTCAATGACAGGGCACCCACAACCCTCTGGGGATAGAGTAGCCTGAGGATTTACAAATTCCTGAGTGAAGGAATTTCACAGCAATATAGCGGGAGGGCCATGCTAACCAGGGAAGCTGCAGCCCTGAGGGAAATTGGAACCTCTATGGATCATTAATCGGCTTCATTGCCTGCTGACCTCTATGGTGCCTCCAACAACTGACTACGGCCCAATAGAACTGTGAAGGGAAATCAAGCATTGCACCCTCCCTCAATCCTAAAAAAGAGTTCAGCAAATCTTCTGGGCATTTACTTTCCAAGACTACACCTGACAGTGGAAATAAAAAACAAAGAACAACACAGCACGGGAAACAGGCCCTTCGGCCCAACGAGCCCGTGCCACCATTCTAACATTATGAATGCCCTCCTCTACCCATGACCTTTGTCTACACCTATTGGGGAAGATTGAGGGAAGACTAATTTAGGGACAATCAGCCTAACAGCACATTTTTGGGATGTGGGAGGAAACTGGAGCACCCGGAGAAAACCCACACAATCATGGGGAGAATGTGCAAACTCCCACAGACACTGGCCCAAATCCATGTATCTGCACAGCAAACAGTGATAGGCACTGAGCTGTCATGTTGCCCGTCAGTTGGTCCAGTTTAAGCGTACACTAACGACGTGAAGCACTTGGCAACTCTCGAAGCAACATCCAAGAGCAGCCCTCGCAAGACCCACCGCATGTATGCCCAAGACAAAAGCCCACTTAGAATTCGTACTACGTCAGAACTAAAGTACGAGGCACACAGTAGTATCATTTTCACTAATATAGATCTAAATACAGTAAGCTCTGTGCCATAAATGCTGGAAATATAAGCAGGCCAGACAGCACCTGTGGATAGAGAGAGAGAGAAAAGCACTGTAAACATTTCAGGTCAATGACCTTTTATCAGATCTCCGTGTTGGCATGCAGCAAGATGTGGATAAGATTCGGGCTTGGGTTGAGAAATGTAACTAACAACTATTACCAACGGACAACTAACCACCTTCCTTTGGCATTCAAAGACATTCCCACTACTGAATCCTCATGTTAGCAACATTTTGAAGGTTACCCAGAAGCTGAATGAAACCAGTCATATAAATACCATGCTACAAGCACAGGTCAGAGTCTGGGTATTTTACTGTGAGCAAGTCACCGCCTGACCCATTGAAGCCTGCAATTCGCAAGCCTGGAGTTCAGTGAAATACTCATCATTTGCCTGGATGATTGCAGCTCCAAAAACACATGAGAGGATCAACACCATTCAAGATTTTTTAAAAACCAGCCTGATTGGCGCCCTATTCACTGTCTCATCCCTCCAACACCAACACACAGTGGCAGTTGTGCATACCATCTATAAGATACACTGCAGCAACTCGGCAAGCTTTCTTCGACAGCACCTTCCAAACCCATGCTTTCTACCACTTAGAGGAACAAGGGCAGCTGTCGCATGAGGACACCATCACCTGTATGTTCCTCTTCAAGTCACTCGCCACCCTGACTCGCAACTATATAGTCTTTCCTTCATCGTCACCAGATCAACAGCCTGAACCTTCCCACCTCATAACTGGGGTGTATCTTCACCACATGGGCAGCAATGGCGGTTGCGCCTGACCACTGCCTTCTCATGGAACCATAGGATCCTACAGTGCAAAAGGAGGCCATTCGACCCATCAGGCCTGCACCGACAACAAGGGTGGCATGGTAGCACAGTGGTTAGTACTGCTGCTTCACAGCGCCAGGCACCTGGGTTCGATTCCTGGCTTGGGTCACTGTTTGTGTGGAGTTTGCACATTCTCCCCGTGTCTGCGTGGGTTTGCTCTGGTTCCCTCCCACGTTCTAAAAGACACGCTGGTTAGCTGCATTGAACCGAACAGGCGCCAGACTGTGGCAACTCGGGGAATTTCACATAACTTCATTGCAGAGTTAATGTAAGCCTTACTTGTAACTAATAAATAAACTTTAAAAAAAATCTTTACTTTTTTCCCACCCAGGCCTTATGTCTGTAACCCCAGGTATTTGTCTGCTCCTCCCCCTGACAGTATGGGGCAATTTAGCATGACCAATCAACCTAACCTGCACACCTTTGGACTGTGGGAGAAAACCAGAGCACCTGGGGGAAACCATGCAGACACAGGGAGAATGGGCAGGCTCCACACAGACAGTGACCCAAGGCTGGAATTAAATCCAAGCCCCCTGGCACTGTGAGATTGTAGTGTTAATCACTGTGCCACTGTGCTGCTCATGGGCAATCAAGAATGGACAATAAAGTGATGGTCTTGTCAATGATACTGATATCCCATGAAAGAATAAGAAAAGAACCTGAGGTCATGTAAGTGTTACTGACTATATTCATGCAGCTGAGTCTATATTGATGATTACCTTTGCTACTAATGTGTCTTTGAGTTTGGACTCCGGCTAAACACATTGGGCTTTGAGCACTGGAACAGAATTATTCTTCATCAAATTCTTCTACTCTTGTATCTTGCAGAGTTTAACTCCAAGGAAATCCCAGGTGAGGGCCCGTGTCATTTGTAACAATTGAATAGATTTCCAATTCAGTGGAAGCAACACAGACAGCCATTTATCAGTGCAAGGCATGTCTAAATTTACCTTTCTTATTTTAATCCCCATTGTTTTATGGAGTTAGTTATAAATTATACTTAACCTCGTTAGATGTAAGGACTATATTGGATTCTCTGGAGACATACTGTGATCTCATTGACACATCCTCAGGGGACTGGTCTAATACAGCTGACCATAATAGCAGCAACATTTAGGTCATTTCTTAATTCCGGATGGAACCATCTTTTTCAGTGTGATTGCTGACTTTTCATTGTTATCAACGTAAGCTTCGGTTTCCATCATCCATCTAAATCTTCATTCATCTTATCTGGTGGCAGTGAGGCTACGAGCATTTGGAAAGAGGAGATCAGAGATTGCAGTTAACCTAGAGTCAAGGATTTTATGGACAAAAGCATCTAATTTTTATCCACTGTTCAAATCTAACAAGGGTGAAAGTAACCATTTCTAACATTTGGAATTTTGACCCCATGTAGGTCCAGGATACAAAGAACAAAGAACAGTATAGCACAGGAAGAGGCCCTTCGGCCCTCCAAGCCTACACCAATCATGATGCCTGCCTAAACTAAAACTGTATCCAGTTAAGGGGTCCGTATCCACTTACTGAGTCTCTATCCTTTCATTTCCATCCTGTTCATGTATTTGTCTAGTTGCCCCTTAAATGTCGCTATTGTACCTGCTCCCACCACTTCCCTGGGCAACGCGTTCCAGATATTCTCCACCCTCTGTGTAAAAAAAGGGGCTCGTACATCTCCGCTAAACTTCTCCCCACGCACCTTAAACTTATATCCCCGAGTACTTGATTTCTTTATCTGAGAAAAGAGCATCTGGCTATCCACTCTGCCCACGCCACTCATAATCTTGTAAATCCCTAGCAGGTCACCCCTCAACCTCTGTTGTTCTAGTGAGAGCAAACTGGGTTTATCTAACCTCTCCTCATTGCTAATGCCAGGCAACGCCTGATAAACTTCTTTTGTACCCTGTCCAAAGCATCCACTTCCTTCTGATTTCAACAGTTTTGATACCTATCAAACTAACCATTGAAGACAAGAGAGGTAGAACTTGGAGTATTGTGAGCAGTTTTGGGCCCCAGATCGAAGGAGGGATGTGCTGGCCTTAGAAAAGGTCCAGAGAAAGTTTACAAGAATGATCTCTGGAATGAAGAGCTTGTCATATGAGGAACTTCTGAGTACTCTGGGTCTGTACTCGTTGGAGTTTAGAAGGATGAGAGGGGATCTTATTGAAACTTCCAGGACACTGCGAGGCCTGGATGAGGTGGAGAGGGTGTTTCCACTCGTAGGAAAAACTAGAACCAGAGGGCACAGCCTCAGGCTAAAGGGACGATCCTTCAATGCAGAGATGAGGAGAAATTTCTTCAACCAGAGAGTGGTGAATCTGTGGAACTCTTTGCTGCAGAAGGCTGTGGAGGCCAGGTCATTGAGTGTCTTTAAGACAGAGATAGATAGGTTCTTGATTAATAAGGGGATTAGGGGTAATAGGGAAAAGGCAGGAGAATGGGAATGAGAAAAATATCAGCCACGATTGAATGACGGAGCAGACTCGAGGGGCCGAGCAGCCTAATTTTGCTTCTATGTCTTATGGTCTTATGAAAACCACTTGGGACATCCCAAGGTCATTAAGAGTTCCCTCTAAATGAAAGTTGTTTTGTTTTGTCAGGCATGTGTTTGAGAAGAGCAATGCATTGTGGCTGGTACAGTTTTGAAGGACAAATGACACACAGGACAAGAGCATTCCTGATTATATTAAGTGAAGGGAAGAAGGCGAGGCAGGGAATAGTTACTGTTGGGAACTGTAAACTTGGCAAACAGATAAGCAAGTGTCACTGGAATGTGACAATAAAGCAAGAGAAAGATCACACATAGGCAGCCACACAGTAAAAGATGGGGAAGTCTTTCCAACTAGCTGTCAACAACTGCACAGGATGAGGTCTATGATGTGGTGCACGATGAAAGGTATTATATTACAGCTCCATATGGAGTTGAAGGCAGATCACTGTATTCAGTTTTATATCCAGAGTTAATTCTGGTCACTTTTTCAACAGTTTTGATACCTATCAAACTAACCATTGAAGACAAGAGAGGCAGAACAGTAACAGGGGACATACTCAGCAATCATTATCAATTCTGATTGATCAACAGTTAGCTGCAAGAAACTGTCAACAGGAGCATAAAATTCTTCTGGTTTTGACAAATAAAATCTCTCAGGAGTGTGAAGAATCTGGTTGTACATGAACTCCATTAGTCTCCATTGCCTGTCCAATCACAATCTTTGTAACCTCCTCTGGCCCTCCACAGTCCCTGCATGTATCCAATCCTGACACAGTAGTTAATACTGTGGGGGGAGCTATACAATAAATAGCAGAACCAGCAGGAGTATAGACACACAGAAGGACTTGGGTGTACAAGTCCACAGATTCTTAAAGGTGGTGGCACAGGTGGAGAAGAAAGCATATGGTATGCTTAGCTTTATTGGATGGGGCATAGAGTATAAAAGTTAGCATATGATGTTGCAGCTATATAGAATGTTGGTTAGGCCACATTTGGAATACTGTATCCAGTTCTGGTCACCACACTACCAGAATGATGTGGAGGCTTTGGAGACAGTATAGAAAAAGTTTACCAGGATGCCTCAGCTATGAGGAGAGATTGGGTAAAGTGGGGTTGTCCTCCCTGGAAAGAAAGAGGATGAGGGGTGACCTAATAGGCATGCTTAAAATTATGAAGGGTATAAATAGGGATGAACAGTGGGAAGCTTTTTCCCAGGTTGGAGGTGATGAGCACAAAGGGTCACAAGTTCAAGGTTAGGGGGGTAAGGTTCAACACAGATGAACGTTGCCCATCTTGGAACACTAAAGGGCAATTTGTCAGGGACAATCCACCACACCTGCACATCTTTGGACTATGGGAAAAAACCAGAGCACCGGAGAAAACCTATGCATTTGTTGTCATGTCATGGTTTGATTGTGATTTGTCACTTATGAGAGAAGTTCATAAAATTGTGCTAAATTTGTACCAAATGTCATGCATGAAGGCAAATAACAGTTCAGTTACAATTTTTTTTAACTTTCAATCTGCCCCATCAACTCTGTTCTTTAATTGAACACTAGGAGGTGTGAGAGTGTAACTGGTTGTGACTTCCTTCTCTTTCCAACTGTCTTGTATAGTTTAATGAGAAGATGTTTGGCCTTTGTCATTGTTAATGAATGCTAACAACGATCATCATCTGTGTGGGTGTTCAAACATCACCAAGTTGATGAATTAGCTTTCTTAATTAAATAAATCTGGATCTAAAGAGTGCAAAATGTGAAAAACAAAATTGGAAGGAGGAAAATCTTATTCTGGTCTCTGTGTGACTACAGATCCCTATCCAATAGTTGATTCTACTGCTTTGTAAGATGGTTTAGGAAAGCATGGTCTAGCAAACCACAAAGCAGGTGAGTAACAATCCCTATTGTGCTACTGGGGTAGACAGCAAATGTTGACTTTGCCAGTGCACTGGCATAGCTTAAACAAGTAATCAAGTGAAAACTTTTTTTTTTCATTTTACCATCTCTGAACACAATTGCAAATCAACTAGAACGCTGATTGTGTTAGGACAATATGGTGGTGACAGTGGTTAGCACTGCTGCCTCATAGTGCCAGGGACCCAGGTTCAATTCTAGCCTTGGGTCACTGTCTATGTGGAGTTTACATATTTTCCCCATATCTGTGTGGGTTTTCTCCAGGTTTGTGGGTTTGGTTAATTGGCAATGCTAAATTGACCCTTATTGCCAGGGGATCAGCTGGGTAAATGTGAGTTTATGGGAATATGCTCTGGGTGGGATTGTGGTTAGTATAGACTTGATGGGCCAAATGGCCTCCTTCTCCATTATAGGGTTTCTATAATTCGGAATGACTTTCAAAAACACAATTTAGCATCAGAAACATTGGCCAGAAATAGAGGAAACCTGGCTGTTGAAACCCATCAAGCAACAGAGATTTTATTCCTACCAAACCTCTTGAGTAAGATTCCTTAAAAATCAGCACGGTGTTTTAGGTTCAAAGAATTCTCTGGCCAGTCACACCCCACTGCCAGTGGGAATGGAGAATTTGGTGCTCAGTCAAATCTTCATTCTGTCCAGATTACAAACATCCTGGTCACTTCATGCTAACACTATAGTTAAGAAAGTCCACCAAGTCTCTATTTTCTCAGAAGGCTAAGGAAATTTGATGCTGTCTACACTACCCACTGCCATGGAAAAGCAGCCAGCATTATTAAGGACCCCACATATTTCAGAGATACTCTCTTCCACCTTCTTCCCTCAAAAAAAAAAGTCTGAGGATGCATATCAACTGACTCAAAAACAGTTTCTTTTTCTGCTGCTGTCAAACTTTTGAATGGACCTACTTCATATTAAGTTGATCTTTCTCTACACCCTAGCTGTGACTGTAACACTACATTCTGCACCCTCTTCTTTCATTCTCTATGTACGGTATGTTTTGGCTGTATAGTGCACAAGGAACAACATTTTTCACTATATAATAATAAATATGACAATAATAAATCAAAAGATGTTTCTCAACCCCATTCTCCTACATTTTAATCTTTGATTCCCTCAATAATGTTTATTGGCAACATTTAAGGGGCATCTGGATGGGTACATGAATAGAGGGATACAAACCGAGTAAGTATAGAAAGTATTTTTTTTAGTTTAGTTAGGGCGTCATGATTGACGCAGGCTTGGAAGGCCGAAGGGACTGTTCCTGTGCTGTACTTCTTTGTTCTTTGTTTAATTAAGAACCTATCTATCTCTGTCTTAAATATATTCAATGACCTGGCCTCCACAGCCTTCTATGACAATGAATTAGTCTCTGTTCCCTTCTCTCTAACAAAATTGTCTTGTTTCATCTTCAATCCGTCCATACTCCCTACTTCCAACTACTGCCACATTCTCATGAGATCTGAGGAGCCCCCCCTCAACCCTGCACATAAATTCTGTTTTCAGGCCAACATGAATCAGCTAGCCCTCTTCAAGAAGTTACAAACTTAATTAAAAACCTTTGGAAAAATTGCATGAGCGTGCACTGAATGATCAACGTTGTAGCTCATTCCTTTCTCATGGACCTGCGAAACAGCCGAACAATAAGGAAGTCCATCAAAGCTTTCATCTCCATTACAGCCTCAAGTCTCAACCCCGCAATCAGGCTGAAATTGAATTGGGGTGTTGGGGATGGGGGAGAAAAAATACAAAGTGTCGGAATGAGCAATAAGCCATAAATGATTAGAGTGGATGGTTTAGTATTTTTTAATGACTGTCTTATCCCAATGCTCAAAGCCAGAGATATGCAAATGATGATATATTTAAAGCTGCAGTGACTAGCACTATTCAAGGAATAGCGTTCTCTACTACAAACTAGTAAGTGCTGATAACAATGATCCTGACAACTTGCAATGATTAGGATCTAAACCCAGCATATAGAAAATAATATGCTTATAAATTGCAGGATATTTCTGATGTTACATATATTAATATTTGAACAATGTGCTTGTGAGGTACACTCCCTTTTTACATGATATTAAATAGTTTATTAAAAGTATATTTTAATATTTTCAAGTACAGAATGCCAGCAATGGAAGGTTTTCTTCGTTACGAGCTAACATATACAGTTAAAATTAGCAGGAGTGAAACATCAGGGTCCTTCTGCATGAGTACAATAATGCACCCTGCCCGTTTTACAGTGAGGAATTGCTTTGGTGTGTTAGTACAATACTTCATACCTTGCCCATTTTCTGTCTTTGCTAAATGTCGTGCCTGATGCTGAATGTTATACCCTGCTTGCTGTCTCTCACTTTAAATCAGGATTTAGACTGTCCAATGTCTTGTCACTCAGAACAAGCAAATTGAGGGGAGCGTTGCCTCACTTTGCTATGATTTAGGATCAGATTCTAGAAGTTAAAGGGATTTTAAAATGTGTGTATATATATGTGCAGGTCACTCTGTCTTCCAATATTACTTACAGTATTAATCTGAACTGAGATTACAAAGTAACAATCAAATATATTCCTGATAATGTCTTTGAAAAGTTGTTTGTTTTTGTGTGTGTGTGTGTGTGTACATGTGTGTGTTTTGGAAGTAGGGAGGGTACTCCAGAATTCAGTGGTTATAACAGTGTCATTAATAAATCCAATGATGATGGCATAGATTTAAGGAGATAGATAAACACTAGGGAGAGAGGAAAGTTTTGATAGTGAGATTAATTGTGTGTGGAGTATCTACACCAGCATCACTTTCCCCTGCCATCCCAGCTCCCCACAAAAGTCCTAATGGGCCAAATAGTTTGCTACGGTGCTGCAAAATTCTTCATCATGTAAAATTATGCACGGGCAAGGATTAAGTTACTTTAAAGTCACTGGTATTAGGAAGGCATGAATGCAAAATGCTGTAAATGAATTTCTCCATTTAAAATAAAAAGAATATAAGAACATAAGAACATAAGAAATAGGAGCAGGAGTAGGCCATCTAGCCCTTCGAGCCTGCCCCGCCATTCAATAAGATCATGGCTGATCTGTCGTGGCTCAGTTCCACATTCCCGCCCTCTCCCCATAACCCTTAATCCCCTTTCTTATCAAAAACCCATCAACCCGCGTCTTAAAAATATTTAACGAGGCAGCCTCCACCACTTCAACGGGCAGAGAATTCCAAAGATTCACCACCCTTTGAGTGAAGAAGTTCCTCCTCAACTCCGTTCTAAACCGCCCCCCCTTTATCTTGAGGCTGTGCCCCCTAGTCCTATTATCCTTTCTGAGCAGGAAGAGTCTCTCCACCTCTATCCTATCCATCCCATTCATCATCATATACGTCTCAATGAGATCTCCCCTCATTCTTCTAAACTCTAACGAGTTCAAGCCTAGTTTCTTCAGCCTCTCCTCATAGCTCAACCCCCTCAACTCCGGTATCAGCCTAGTAAACCTCCTCTGCACTCCCTCCAAGGCCAAAATATCCTTGCGTAAGTACGGCGCCCAAAACTGCACACAGTACTCCAGCTGTGGCCTCACCAGTGCCCTATACAGCCGCAGCAAGACCTCCCTACTTTTATATTCAATCCCCCTCGCTATGAAGGCCAGCATCCCATTCGCCTTCCTGACCACCTGCTGCACCTGCAAGCTGGGTTTTTGCGACTCATGCACGAGGACCCCGAGGTCCCTCTGCACCGTCGCCTGCTGTAGTTTTTCGCCACGTAAGTGATAATCCTTCCTACCATTATTCCTACCAAAGTGGACCACCTCGCACTTGCCAACATTAAATTCCATTTGCCATTTCCTGTAGAGCTGACACACATTACCTTGATGATACTTAAAGACTCAGGGTTAAAGGTTTATATAAAAAGGAAGTGGTATGCCGTTGTCAAATGCAATGAGATTAAAAAACATCATCTCAGTTCAAATCAAATTAGCCAGTTGTATGTACTATTTCAGCAATTCTTTTTCATTAGTATCACAAGTAGCTTTACATTAACGCTGCAATGAAGTTACTGTGAAAATCCCCTCGTCACCACACTCCGGCGCTTGTTTGGATACACTGAGGGAGAATTTAGCATGGCCAATGCATCTAACTGGCACATTTTTCGGACCATGGGAGGAAACTAGAGCATCCAGAGGAAACGCAGTCAGACACGGGGAGAATGTCTGTCTGTGCGGAGCCTGCACAATGACCCAAGCCAGGGATCAAACCTGGGTCCCTGGTGCAGTGAGGCAGTAGTGCCGACAACTCTGCGACCATGCTGCCCACAGATGGGGTCCCTTCTAACATATAACATGTCTTTGGGTCAAAATGAATTGCTTAAAACATTCTAGGTTCATTCCCATATTAACGAATGGGATTTTCTCTCCTTCAGTGTGTTACTGCTTTGTGATGTGATTCAATCTGTACTAATGCTTTCAATGAGTTTGGATAACAACATAACCCTTAATGGTAAAGTTTAGCCAGTTATCAACCCTGTACTGATATTTTTTCTGTCCCAGAGTGGAACTGTGATTAACACTGCTACCACACTGCACCAGGGACCTACATTCGATGTGGAGTTTGCACATTCTCCCATGTCTACATGGGAGTCTTCCAGGTGCTCCAATTTCCTCCCACAGTCTGAAAGATGTGCTGGTTATGTATATCGGCCATACCAAATTCTCCCAGTGTACCTGAACAGCTGCCGGAGTATGGTGACTAGGGCAATTTCACAGTGACTTCATTGCAGTGCTAATGTAAGCCTTACTCGTGACTGATAAATAAACTTTTGACTACTGAATCTTCCATTTTTTCAGTATCTTAGAGTTATCAACTCATAGCCTGTTCTCCTTGTGTTTAAGTGTGTTTTTTAACAAACGCATAGCAGGCAATCACCTAACTTTACACACACAAAACGCTATTCTGGTCACCAGCTTTTGTGAATGAGTATTTTCAACACAATAATGTGTAACCAGAAAGATTTATTAGGAAGATATGATAGAATTTTAATTGAAACACTGCATTTTATATCTCTCCTAATAGATTATTAGGAGTGTGTTGAAACAATTAATAGGTGAGGAAAACTGATAAATGCCACGAACAATACTGAAGGGGCATAAGTCATCAGGACAAGATATGATAACCAATTAATATTTATTAAGATGCATATATTTTTGTTAGAGAACTTTCCTAATTTAACTAGAATTTGCATTTTGTATTGGTAAAGTAATGCCACAATTGCATCTATTAAGATTTACCATGTAAAGTAAAGTACATTTATTAGTCACAAGTAAGACTTGGGTGAACATTGCAGTGAAGTTACTGTGAAATTCCCCTAGTCGCCACACTCCAGTACCTGTTTGGGTCAATGCACTTAACCCGCACATCTTTCAGACTGTAGGAGGAAACCAGAGGAAAGCCATGTAGATACGGGGAAAATGTGTAAACTCAACACGGACAGGGACCCAAGCCAGGAATCAAACCTCAGTCCCTGGCGCTGTGAGGCTAATCACTGTGCAACCATCACAGTAACTTCACTGTAGTGTTAATGTAAGCCTTACTTGAGACTAAATAATAAACTTTGTGATTTTGTATCACAAAAGGACGCTTCCAATGAGCTGCAATAGAATTATTACACTATTGTCTGACAGAAATTGAGTGGGTGTCTGAAATAGTTCACCCTTGCTTTCTTCAGAAAGTGCCTTTGGATACCATGTGATTAAGCTTAAATAACAACTTACAAACTGAGAAAGTGGTTACAAAGGCTTCCAGTGTGCCTGAAAATCTATTATAGCATCCACTTCACTATGAAAACGATCCCACTTGGCAAATTCCCAAGAGGCAAAAAAAAAGTCTTCACCAATGCATCAATCCTTCCTACAACTCAATCCAGGCACAGTGAATGTATGAGCACAGCACTAGCTGAAAGATTGTTATTTGTTACCTCAGGGTGTCTCAAAGCGTTTTACATCCAATGAACTACTTTGGAATAAAAACAAAATACTGCAGGTGCTGGAATCTGAATCAAAGCAGAAAATCATAGAATCCCTACAGTGCAGAAGGGAACCATTTGGCCCATTGAGCCTGCACTGACAACCATTCCAGCCAGGCCCTTATCACTGTAACCTCACCTATGCACCCTATGAATCCCACTGACACTAAGAGGCAATTTAGCTTGGCCATTTAGCTTGGCCAATTAACTTAACCCGTACATCTTTGAACTGTGGGAAGAAACCGGAGCACCCGGAGGAAATTCACGCAGACACGGGGAGAACGTGCAAACTCCACACAGATAGTTACCCTAGGCTGGAATTGAATCCGGGTCCCTGGCTCTGTAAGGCAGCAGTGCTAATCACTGTGTGGAAAAACTCAGCAGCATCTGTGAAGAGAGAAAAGAGCATTTATGTTTTGCACCTGTGTGGACTCTTCAGAGCTCTGGGGAGACCAGGGGTTTGGAAGCTTTGTTATGTGGTAAATGCAGCAGTCAGTTTGCAAACAACTTGATCCACAAACATCAATGTAATAAAACCAAGTGTTCATGATATCCACTATTCTGCTGTATTAATAATTTAGACCACTGGAGGTATTAAGAGTCACCGTGAAGATACAGAAGAAAATCTGTTGAAAGATTCTCTGAAGTTAGTCAGCAAAATGTAACATTAGAGATTGATTTCACTCCTATGGTTTTGTGCTAATATTCTGTTCATAACTATTAGTGTTTCTTAATTAGTAATATGAGTTTTTCAAGTTCTTAGGTGTCTAGTTCACTACCAACCTTCCTGGTCTCCCCATGCCGCCACTATAGTTAAGAAAGTCCATCAACGCTTCCACTTTCTCAGAAGACGAAGGAAATTTCATACATCCACTATAACTCTCACCACCTTTTACAGATGCATCATAGAAAGCATTCTTTCTGGTTGTATCACAGCTTGGTATGATTCCTGCTCTGCCCAAGATCGCAAGGAACTACAAAGAGTCATGAACAAAGCCCTGTCCACCATGCAAACCAAACTTCCACCCATTGATACTATCCACACTTTCCGCTGTCTTGGAAAAGCAACCAGCATAATTAAAGACCCCATGCATCCCGGACATACTCTCTTGTGCCTTCTTCCATCAGGAAAAAGATACAAAAATCTGAAGGCGTGAACAAACCAACTCAAAAACAACGTTTTCCCTGCTGCATCTGACTTTTGAATGGACTTACCTCGCATTAAGTTGGCCTTCCTGTACACCCTAGCAATGACTGTAACACTACATTCTGCACTCTCTCCTTTCCTTCTCTGTGAACAGTATGCTTTGTCTGTATAGTGAGCAAGAATCAATATTTTTCATTGGATACTAATACATGTGACAATAATAAATCAAATCAGAAAGAGTGAATATAGGTCAGATACTCATAATCCAGCACCGTCGAGGTGATTTTGTGGTGGATTTTGAACTTAATGAATTTTTGGATTAACCACAATTGGATTGGAGGGGTAAACATATGCATTCTGCTGTCACAATGTGCAGGACTGAACTTTGATTTGGAATTTATGAAGCCTCATTACCAGAGGCGTGTGGCTGTGAGGTAACATCTCACCCTGATCCATTAATGATATTTAGGAAAAGTATGTCGCTCCCCACTTCTGGTTGGAAGGAATTAATTAATAGGCCTGCAGCTGTATGCAGGACACGTAAAGCAGTTCTGTCTTTCTGACTCTAACCACCAGTTCCCCAGAGCTGCAAACCCTTAAAGAACAGAATGGCTGACTCCATCCCGTCAGTAGAACAGGGCCAGAATCCTCCAGCCGTTCATGTCCCGCTGTCACTGTCTCCGAGAACGGAACGTATGGCGCTCAGCTGAATCTCCGTTCACTGCGTGTGGACTGGAGAATCTCAGCTGCAAGGGCGAGTTTGGAGGATCTAGGCCTAGGGCAGCTTTGCGCCCAGAGAATAGGGAAAACTGAGGCGGGAAGGCAGATCTTAAAATGCTGCAAAGGTCTTAAGTCTTGTTTGTGCTTCACTTGCATTGATTCTGCCCTCTCGGGTCTGTCCGAGGGCGGCCCCCTCATTCCCATCCCGTTATTAGTGCAGTACCAGGGTCACCAAAGAGAAAAATGTTGTGTTTTCAGTCATCCCCAGTTTTCTAGCTGTTGGATTTGAGGTACTGTACCAAGAGTAAATCCTGGCAATTTACCACTTCTATCTATGCATCATTCAATAATAAAATCATTTCAAATATACATGCAATTCTCTCACGTCTTGGATATTGCTTAATTTTCAGAAAAAAAGCTTAAAATTAAGGCGACCAAATCATACAGTGAAACAGAGATGTCATCCTACATCTTGTAATAGGTTTAGGGATGACAGTGCAACATCAGGTCACCCACTTAACTCCAAAAAACCCAATCTGAAGACAAAAGGTAGGCATGCATAATGAGCCGAGCAGACGTTTCATACGGTTTGGGGACAATAGAATGAGTAAAAGCAGCATAATGGAAAACTAAAGGGACAGACTGAGTGCTCTTGAAACATGGTGGCCTTGTGAACAGGCACTCTTAAAAACTCGAGAGTAGAAGTCATTTCCAAACCTTATGAATGTTTTATCACTTGGGCATTTGTTTAAAAGCATGGAAATGATGTGGCCGCTATTAAGTCAAATGTCTAACTCATTCATCTGACCTGTTTCTGGTTGATATCTCAATGAAACAGATAGAGGAATGCCTTCTAGATATATTTGCTCATGAATGTGTCATTAGAACCATAGAATAATGCTACCTATTGGACCTGTGACAGCTTTTGGAAAGAACTAGCCAATTAATCCCATACTCTGTGCGCTCCCTGTTGCCTGAGCTAAGTATCCTTTCTCAATTATGTATCCAGCTCCCTTCTGAGCACCACAATTAAATCACTTTCTAGCAGGAAATGACATCTGGATATGAACAATTTGCTAAGTGGGGATTGACTCAACTCTCCCCGGGTGTGGGAGCCAACTATTTCAAATCTGTATCCTCTGGTTATCAACCTCTTGTCAGCAGAAGCAGTCTTCCAATCCAATCTATCAGAACCTGAGACAAGAAAAGAGTTAGAGAATCTGGTGAATTGGTGTAATGGCAACAATAGAACAGTACAGCATAGTACAGGTCTTTTGGCCCTCAATGTTGTGCTGAGCTTTGTCCAATCCCAAGATCAAGCTATCCCACTCTCTGTCATTCTGGTGTGCTCCATGTGCCTTTCCAATAACCACTTGAAAGTTCCTAAAGTGTCCGAATCCACTATCATAGCAGGCAGTCCATTCCACACTCAAACCACCCTCTGAGTAAAGAACCTACCTCGGACATCCCTCTTATATCTCCCACTATGAACTTTATAGTTATGCCCCCTAATAACAGTTACATCTACCAGAGGAAATAGTCTCTGAACATCCACTCTTATCTATCCCCCTCATCATCTTATAAACCTCTATTAAGTTGCCTCTCGTCTTCCTCCACTCCAAAGAGAAAAGACCTAGCTTCCTCAACCTTTCCTCATAAGGCCACCAAACCAGGCAGCATCCTGGTAAATCTCCTCTGCACTCTCTCCAATGCTTCCACATCCTTCTTATAATGAGGTGACCAAAGCTCCGCACAACATTCCAAATGTGGTCTCACCAATGTCCTGCATAGTCGCAGCATAACCCCATGGCTCTTAAACTCTAACCCCCCGTTGATAAACGCTAACACAGTCATAGGCCTTCTTCACGGCTCAATCCATTTGAGTAGCAACCTTCAGAGATTTTTGGATATGAACCCCAAGATCTCTCTGTTCCTCCACATTCCTCAGAACCCTGCCGTTGACCTTGTAATCTGCATTCAAATTTGTCCTACCAAAATAAATGACCTTGCACTTATCAGTGTTAAACTCTATCTGCCATTTTTTGGCCCAGCTCTGCATTCCTATCAATGTCTCTTTGCAGCCTACAACAGCCATCCACCTCAACAACTACTCCACCAATCTTGATGTCATCAGCAAATTTACTGAACCACCCTTCAGTCCCCTCCTCCAAGTCATTGATAAAAATTACAAATAGTAGAGGATCCAGCACCGATCCCTGGTAACTGGTCTCCAGTCTGAAAATTTTTCATCCACCGCCACTCTCTGTCTTCTGTGAGATAGCCAGTTACTTATCCAATTGGCCAAATTTCCCTCTATCTCACACCTCCTTACTTTCTTCATGAGCCGACCATGGGGAACCTTATCAAACGCCTTACTAAAATCCACGTATACAACATCAACTGCTCTACCTTCATCTACGCACTTAGTTACCTCAAAGAATTCAATCAAATTTGTGAAGTTAATCTCTTACTCAATGTCATTGATTTCAGGAAAAGTAATAGAGGACATGCCCCTGTCTACATCAACAGTGATGAAGTGGAGATGGTCATGAGCTACAAATTTCTAGGTGTTCCGATCACCAGCTGTCTGTCTTGGAATCTCCACATTGACGCTATTGTTAAGAAAACTCACCAATGCCTCTACTTTCTCAGAAGGCTAAGGAAGTCCCACATGTTCACTATGACTTACCAATTTTTACAGATACATGATAGAAAACATTCTGTCCAGATGTATCTCAGCTTGCTCTGGCTGCTGTTCTGATCAAGGCTGCAAAAAAACTACAAAGGGTGGTGAACATAGCCCAGTCCATCACACAATCCAGCCTCCCATCCATTGACTCCAGAAAGCAGCCAGCATAATCAAAGAATCCATGCAACCCTGACATACTCTTTTCCACCTTTTTCCAATGGGAAAACATTACAAAAGTCTCAAAATTATCAACGGACTTGAGAACAACTTCTTCCTTGCTGTCATCAGACTGCTAAATGGTCCTGTCATATATTAAGCTGATCTACCTCTTCACCCTACCTGTAACTGCAAAACTATATTCTGCACCCTCTCCTTTCCTTCTCCTTTCCTTCTCCTTTATTTACTCTATGAACAGTATGCTTTTCCTGTATAGTGTGCAAGAAACAATACTTTTCACTGTATCCCAATATATGGAATAATAATAAATCAAATCAAAATGTTCTCAAAATCCAATACTTTTGCCACATTTTGTTGCCTGCCTTTATCCTCCAAGAGAGGGATAAACACATATAGTTGGAGTGTAGATTGAAGGATTTGGATTGCCACCAATATCTTGCACTAGTAACTTTTAATCAGTTGTCTTAATGAATACTAAGGAAGCTTTTTACACTATGGACATGGTTCATAATGGGAGTTGAAGGATAGAAAAATGAGCTGGGGTAATCCACAATCATCAGCTCTTACTCTGCAACCAATGTGAAAACTGTACCCTAACAATCAGCAAATTCAATCAGGGGCCATAATTCTCAAAAGAGAGATTGGCTCCCTCTCTGCATTATGTATTTGTATAAATTTTGCTCTGTGATACTTCATTGCTGACATTAACCCATTTTGAAATCGCTTAAGCTTTGGACTTTATTGATCTTTGTGTTCCATTCACCTACTGAATTCATATCATTTGTAAATATGTTACAGAACTGCCAACACAAGACTAATATTTGGAGCAGCGAACAATAGATCTGTAGTAATGACATATTGCAAAGTTGTTTCTATATATACATATATAGATTTATAATCTCCTTCCCTAAATCTGTTTCCTTGTACCTCAGTGGTATGTAGTAAAGTATGTACATACTTTATCAAGTATGTAGCTTAACCATGGAGAGCACCACCTTAGTTTGGCAGGGACATGTTTTTTTTTGCAGTATTTAAAACTATCATTCCCCTCAAGTAGCCAGACAAAGTTGTGGAGTGGTTTCAAGATGACGTATTGACAACTGTAGTGCTATAGGAATCTGACTAAGCCATTCAGACCAATCAGAGTGCAGAATTCAGAAATACATGAGCAATTATAGTTTCAAATTTAATTACAAGTCATTAGCATATACCAATATAAGTATAGGAGTTATCTTTATCCACTCACAATTAATGATTAAGGTTACATCATGCATACGTAAGGGTATAGTGTCCAATTAACTTGAGCATGCTATCTCACCAAGCAATGACAGCTCTCTCTCTGACCAATCGTATATCAACCTCCCTTTCCATTGTTTCTTGATCTAATGAGCAAATGTGGGCTGCAGCTGCACATCATTCAATTAAATGGTCTTTGACTCTTATCGGGGTCTGATTTAAACAAGCCCTTTGGTTTTCACATAGCTTTCCCTACATGACTGAGATTTTTAGATCTGTGCCACTATTAACTCTTTCAGGGTGGCATGGTGTCACAGTGATTAGCATCGCTGCTTCATAGCACCAGGGTCCTGGGTTCAATTCTGGCCTCAGGTGACTGTCTGTGTGGAGTTTGCACATTCTCCCTGTACCTAAGTGGGTTTCCTCCAGGTGCTCCAGTTTCCTCCCATACTCCAAAGATGTGCAGGTTAGGTAAATAGGCCATGCTAAATTGTCCCATAGTGTAAGGGGAATTAGGAGAGTAAATATGTGAGGCTACAGAGATGGGACCTGGGTGGGATTGTTATTGGTGCAGGCTCAATGGGCCAAATGGTCTCCTTCTGCACCATAGATTCTATGATTCTAGATAGGAGATGGAATAATATCATTGTCTTATATTCTGTCAGGTCATGTCAGTGGGGATTTCAATGGCTCACTGGTCTCATTGCCAGCTAAGAAATTCCAACTCGGGCAAGGGGAGACAAATCAACAGGGCCCCAACTGAATAACTACTGCCCAAAACGTATGTAAGGGCCCAGTGAGAATAGGGGAAGGTTGTCTGCAGTGTTCACATGGTCAGGAAGTTTTCATATAGTTACTGGAAAAACAGCATCACTGCTGGAAAGCAGAAATGTAAAACGGAACAATCCCTAACATTTTATCTTTCTGACGAAGCATCATTGATCCAAGATGTACCTGGTATCTGGAAATTCTTTCTGCAGAAAGGGATTAGTCACGGGCAGTAGTCTGGGCATGAATCCCTATTAAGGAATACACTTTAATATTGCAATGGAGGTGATTTTCGAGATGCTGGTTCTCATTTTTAACTGTTTTGCAACAGGCCAAATTGTACTGTCCCCCTCTGATGACATGGTTGTCAGTTGTTCAGGAATAATGGAATCCTCGGTCAGGAAACCCCATTTCTGGGATGCCATACAGGTAGGACAGAAAATCTTGATGAATTTTATTTCAAGTGCAGTTCGTTGTGTTGTACGAGGGTGAAAAAAAAGCTGAACTCCAATTCTTGAGAAATTGAAGGTCTTCCCTGTAGATACTACGGCATATTTGAATTCAAGACATTTTTCACCTCTGAGTTTCAGAACTGAAATAACAAAATTTTTTAATGCAAAATATGGTCTGTGAGGGTCAAAACATAGACCCATTCCTCCTGTATCCAAAGGTGGTCAACCCCAGTAATAGGTACATCTGATTGCACTGAGTTACTATCCCCAGATGGTAGATAATAATTATTCGCCAGTGCGGAAAGCGTTTGCATTTTTACCGATGGCTGGCCAGACAACAGTCTAAACCAGTTAATCTACTGAGCAAAAGCTTTAAAATTACCTCTGCACCTCTTAATGGGTGCTGCATCCAGCATCTCGAGAGAGATGTGACCTTCGTCTTTGCTGCTTTCAATGTGACTCTCTTTTTGAAATGAGAGACGTCGGTGTGCTAAACACCCTT
The DNA here is from genome assembly GCF_965287045.1 of Carcharhinus amblyrhynchos. Classification (NCBI taxonomy): domain Eukaryota; kingdom Metazoa; phylum Chordata; class Chondrichthyes; order Carcharhiniformes; family Carcharhinidae; genus Carcharhinus; species Carcharhinus amblyrhynchos. Next base: position 5,524,601 of record NC_137333.1, on the reverse strand, counting down.
CAATAATCACAGCTTTACAGAAAGTTAAATCGAGAGGATAGATGCGAATGAAATGGATGAGGAAACCGCAATGGCTCAAAATTAATCAAGATCAAAGGTTGGAAATGGATTCAATGAAATCACTATGGTCTTTCGCATTTTGCATATAGTTGATTTTGAATAAGCCAACTGTAACATGATTGTTATTGCACCTCTAACCCTTCAATTAACTTGGGTTCCCTGGATGCAAATGATCTTTTCCTTTGATGTTATTTTTTCATTTAGTTCCACTGCTTGGGTCATCCATTCTCAGGAAGGTCTGAGTAATTGAGATCTCCTATTCTATTTGGGCTCGAATTTTAATCGGGGAAGCAGTGTGCTGCTCACTGGTGGCGGGGTCTTATGGTCCAGCCATCGTCATAGAATCGTACAGTGCAGGAGAAGGCCATTCGGCCAATTGGGTTAGCACCAACCATAATCTGACCCAGGCCCTATCCCCATAACCCCATTCATTTACCCTAGCTAGTCTCCCTGACACTAAGGGGCAATTTAGCATGGCCAATCCGCCTAACTGGCACATCTCTCGGGCAGTGGGAGGAAACTGGAGCACACAGAGGAAACCCACGCACACACGGGGAGAATGTGCAGACTCCACACAGACAGTGACCCAAATTGGTAATTGAATTTGAGTCTCTGGCGCTGTGAGGCAGCAGTGCTAACCACTATGCCACCGTGCTGCCCAATTGTCAGTGGAGGTTCCCATTGAATGCAACTCTTACCATCAGGAAATCTGGTAAAATGCAAGGAAAATTTTGGCAATTGTCTTCCTTCACTTGTTGCTGAGTCACCATACTCTAACACTCTTCCTGACTGCACTGTGGGTGTACCTACACCGCACAGACTGCAATGGATCGAGAAGGTAGCTCATCCGCCCCTTCTCAATTGGCAACCAGGGATTGTCAATAAATGCTGGCTTATCTAGTGATACCCCTGTCTCAGGAATGAAGATCGCATTACCGGATTTACATCATCAACAGCTCTCTCAACCCTTCCACTTGTCTCTAAATTGTCAATATTCTTTTGTCTAACATCCAGTACTGGAGAAGCCAAAATGACATATCTGGGGTACTGTTGTAATGTTGGGGGGTACTTGCTGCTGTCTTCAATCCCCATCAGAATCTCTGCTCCCTCGCAACTGACTCCATCATTCTCGTCGCAACAGTTAGAGGCTGAATCGGATTGACCACAAACATAATGTTTTCTCAGATCCTGAGATGAGCGTTTGACCACATACCCATGCCATCACTAAGACCACCTGTTTACACGTCCATGGATGTCCACAGAAAGGATATCCTGAGGCATGGTACATGGGGAGACCATGCAGACGCTATGGCAATGGATGAATGGATACTGCTCAACAATCACTAGGCAGGAGTCTTCCCTTCAGCAGTCAAGGGCAGTTAGCCTCTAATCTTCAAGTGAGCATTCTCTAAGGCGTCCTTCACAACACACAACGCAGAATCTCTGAGCACAGACTGATAGCCAAATTCCGCACACATGTGGATGGCCTCAACCGGGATCTTGGGTTTATGTCACACTATCTGTAGCCCCCATGACTTGCCTGGGCTTGTAAAATCTCACTGACTGTCCTGGCTGGAGGCAATTTACACTTCATCAACCTGTGCTCAACCGTCTCTTCACTCACATTGTCTGCACCTGTAAAGACTTGATTACCTGTTGAGACTCGCATTGCAACCATTGTCTTGTAATTGAATTTGTGTCTATATATACCCTATTTGTGAACCTAACTCTTCACTCACCTGATGAAGGAGCAGCGCTCCGAAAGCCTGTACTATCAAATAAACCTGTTGGACTTTAACCCAGTGTTGTGAAACTATTTATTGTGCCTACCTCAGACCAATGCCAGCAATTCCACATCATGACCTCCATATCATCACTTATTTCCACTCCTGCAAAAGTTGAATACCCTTTTCCTTGCCTTTCTTACTTCTTGACTTGACTACTCAAATGCAATCATGGCTGGCCTCCCATATTCTCCCCTCCATAAACCTGAAGTCATGAAAATCTCTGCTATCAGTGCTCTAACCCACACCAGGTCCTGTTCAGCCATCACCCATGCGCTTGCTAACCTTTATTGACTCCCCGTTAATCTATGCCTCAATTGTAAAATTCCCATTGTACTTTTCAAAACACTTCATGGCTTCACTCTTCCATGTAATCACCTCGAGCTCCAACGACCCCCCCCCCAAGATACTGGATATCTCTGCTCCTCCAACTCTGACTGCTTGATCATCCCAGATTTTGATCACTCTACCACTGATGAGTCTGTATTTTGTTGTGTAGGCTCTAAGCGCTATAATTCTTTCCTTGAATTTCGCTGCTTCTCTACTTCTCTTTCCTTGTTTCAGAAACTCTGTAAAATCTACCTCTTTTGGTCTTCTGACTTAATGGGGTGAATTTTCCCGGGAATCCAAGCGGGCAAGGGGCAGACGTGGAAAAGACTGTTGATCTTGGGCAGAACGTTCCAGTTTCAGGGCAAGTGTGGCTGGAAAATCTTACCCAATGTCTTTTTCTGTGCATGGCTTGGTGCTATTTTGTTTTATATAGACTCTGCAATGTGCCTTGGAACATTTTAGTACATAAAAGGCACCATGTAAATAAAATTTTATGTTGAATCCTGGACAAATGGTGATGGTCAGAATGATGGTTGCAACAGTAATTGAGGTCTTACCTGTGATTTTAAAGGTGCCACCATGCTATTTGCACTGGGCAGGGCACCTCAAATCTTCCCCCCCCATGCACGTTTGTTATTGACGTGTTCAGTTTCACAGACTGGTAAAGCAGGGACATTACCCCTACATTGTTAAAACATTCCGGTTAGCACAGATCCTTTCTCGACAGCTGAAAACTGGGATCTATAAATTCCATGCTTCCATTAGTGGCGAAGGGGGGTTTAATTTTTAAACGTTTTACATGCAGTCCAAAGCATCCCAATGATAAAAGATAAAATATCTTTACGATGTAGTTTGTCTTGTACTTTATGATAATACGATGGATTAGAAGGATCAGACAGTCCAGACATGTTTGTAACATAATGTTATGTGGCTGGAAAATGCTTTAAATGCTATTGATGTGAAATGGCTTTGAGTACAAATAACATTCCTATGATGAAGATTAGCAGAAGAGGCAGCCTTGAGTCGAGCCAATTTACAGTTTGAAAGACTAGATTACCAGTCACAGTAACACTGTAAAGCAGTGTTGAAGGCAAAGTTAAAAAATATTTATGTTTCAGTTGTGCTGTTTCATGGCAGAATCCCATTTGTGATTTGTAGTGAAAAAGTATAAGCAATAATGTCAATGTTATTAACGAGAGCTTGTGCTGCCTCAGAAAGGAGGGGGATCACAAGCTTCATGTTGAATCGAAGAGACTGGCTTTGGATGAATCTTTCAAGAGATGACTTTATATCCACTAGGAAGCTGACTGTAAACGTCCCCGATGCAATCTCTCCAGCCAAGCATACACCTCATCCCAAAGTCTTCTTGAATGGTCAAAGCAACTCTTCATTTCAGTCAAAGATTTGTGAGAATCTTTCCGATGATTGCTTAACCTGACCTTTACATTGCAAATATGCCACCCTAGTTTTTACAATTCTTTTAAATCACTTTCAGTCTGCAAATTTTAAAGTATGTTTTTGCAGGTGGAAAATGATACGCCTAATTTAAAGCTGTGAAGGGTTTCAGGATTTGTTTAATGAATGTAAATGCCTTGAAAGTGTTTTGATTAGTTTAGTGTGAGATGACATGATGTAAAAGCTCCCTATTGAAGTGATTGGATTTGATTTAATTTATTGCCGCATATAGTGGGATATAGTGAAAAATATTGTTTCTTGTGTCCTACGCAGACAAAACATACCGTTCGTAGAGTACACAGGGAAGAAGAAAAGGAAAGGATATAGAATATGGTGTTGCAGTTACTGATAGGGTGAAGTGAAAGATTAGCTTGATATATAACAAGACCAATCAAATGTCTGAGGACAGCAGGGAAGAAGTTGCTGTTGAGTTTGTGGGTAGTTTTGAGACTTTGTATCTTTTTTCCGAACTGGGTGTAGTGAAATATTAGCTCAATTTAAGGTAGAACCATTCAAAAGTCTATGGCAACAGGGAAGAAGATGTTCTTGAGTCAGTTGGTATGTGATCTCAGACTTTTCTATCTTTTTCCTAATGGAAGAAGGTGGAAAGTATGTCTGGGACACGTGGTCCTTGATTATGCTGATTGTTTTTATGAGGCAGCGGGAAGTGAAGACAGAATCAATGGATGGGAGGCTGGTTTGTGTGATGGACTGGGCTATCCTTTGTCGTTTCTTGCAGTCTTGGTTAGAGTAGCAGCCATTCCAAGCTGTGTTACAAAGGATGCTTTCCATGGTGCATCTGTAAAAAATTTGTTCAACAATCCAGACTTATGGAAGAATTTTATAATTTTGGAATTCCATGCCTGTAAGTAAATGCTGCTTTAAAAAGTATTTGAGATTTTAACATGGAACAAAAATGTCTGTGTGCTGGATTTACGGACTGTGTCGCAAGTTGTACATACTCAGTAGTGAAAATAAACTAGCCGGTCAATGTAACTCCATGAAACCCACCTCCAGATTTCCCCTTGAGCCTTAGTGTAATAAGATGTCCAATCGCATTGAATAACCCTGGTTAAAAGCCTTGCACTTTCCAATAATAAGTGCGGTGGCTCACCGCTTAACAAGCCAGCTGAGCACAGATGAAACATTGGCTGACAACCTGAATGACAGACAGCCCTGGGACTTAAACCCACAGCCATCTGGTGGGACAGTAGGTGCCTTATTACTTGGACTCTAAGATTGTCATCGCTGAATAGTCTTTTTTTTGTAACAGATTTAGTGCAATATGGACTTCAGTAACTGCAGTGCTTTTGATTTTAGAATGAGCAAATAATAACTGCCCTTGAAGGTGGTACAGCTTTATGATATCTGCATCATGCTCTTCAGCATGTGAATCGGTTCGAAATAGTGAATCACTAATGTGGAATATTCCTGTTCATTCACAATAGATGACAATTTGTTGGAAGTTTATTTTTCATTTGCAATGTTGCAGGCAGAGGGAGAAACATTTAATTTTATCCCTCCTTTCTTACCTTTTCTCCCCCTTTGTTTCCCCTTTCTCCCTTTTTTTTCTTAATTTTACCTCTCTCCCACCCACCTCCCCTCTCCACCCCAAAACTCCATCTGTCGCAGTTTGCCCTTTGATTTCATAAGAACATCAGAAATAGGAGCAGGAGTGGGCCATCTAGCCCTTCGAGCCTGCCCCACCATTCAATAAGATCATAGCTAATCTGAAGTGGATCAGTTCCACTGACCCGCCTGGTCCCCATAACCCTTAATTCCCTTATCGATCAGAAATCTATCTACCCGTGGCTTAAATATATTCAACGAGGTAGCCTCCACCACTTCAATGGGCAGAGAATTCACCACCCTCTGAGAGAGGAAGTTCCTCCTCAACTCTGTTCTAAACTGCTTCCCCTCCACCCCTTATTTTGAGGCTGTGCCCTTTAGTCCTGGTTTCAACTCCTCCACCATTTGCCCATTCACACCTTCTATTCCCTCTATGGCCTCCAATAGCAGCCTTTTCCCTTGGTTTTGTGGCTATCCTCTTTCATTCCCTCACCCTGCAGCATAAATATCTCTCACTTTCTATGTCTTTTACCTTTGAGACCTGGACTCAAAACATCAGCTCTTTTCTCTCCTTACAAATGCTGCCAGACCTACTGAGATATTTCAGCGTTTTCTCTTTTGGTTTCAGATTCCAGCATCCGCAGTAATTTGCTTTTATCCAGCGAGAAATGTTGAATCTCGAATTTTAGTTGAGGCTTGTTAATTTATACTAATTTGTATTATTTTCTGTCTTACGTGCTCACATTGCAAATTAACTAGCTTATTTGCACTTGTACTATCTCATTATTTAATACAGATACATATAATATATATAAATTCTCCTTTGAACCTACCTTTCTTGAATCAACGCAAGTCAAGTTTTGCAATCTCTTTTAAACACTCAGAGCTGTAGCGCGCGCACTGTCTCAAACAAGTCAATGCTCCAGAAACAAACAACTAAAACAAGTTGTGTTCAAGGAAGCAAGACACTACATTCAAATAATTAAACCAAATTCTTTATAATGTCCCCGTTTATTATGTACAAAGCTGGCTCAAAGTCACATAATCCCCCAGTGCCTTTTCTTAGCCAATGCTGATGACTGCCAACTTGCTTGATAGTCTGTTAGAATCTCAACACTTCAGAAGCAAGCCATTCAAAAGAGCATCTTACTCAGATCTTTTCCCCATAAGCCCACATGTTTACCTGGCTAATCCCCCTAACCTGCTCATTTTTGGGCACTAAGGGGCAATTTAGCATAGCCAATCCCTTTGGCCATGCTAAATTGCCCCTTGTGGTCCCATGATGTCTTGGTTAATCAACCTAACCTATACTTCTTTGGGCTGTGGGAGGAAACTGGAGCACCCAGAGGAAACCCATGCAGACACGGGGAGAATGTGCAAACTCCACACAGATAGTCGCCTGAGGCCGGATCCCTGGCTAACCACTGTGCCACCATGAAACGGTAGAGCAACTGATGAAATAATATTAAATAAGATGTAAAAGGACTTTGACTTGGGGCATTTTCTCTTGAGAAAAATAGTTTAATTGTCAAGCATTTGAAGAATTAAAATGAAGGTTATATCTAATTAAAAACTTCCAGCTGCTGGGAGAAAGGTGTTTTGTCTCTTCAAAAATGTGCTACAAATTACTTAGCATCTGGTAGCTTAATAGAAAGTGTAATGGAACGTCATCTTTTTCATGCAGAAGGGAAAATAACACCTTGTGTACTATATCAAAGGAAAATTGTCACTGAGATACCGCACTCTTTAGGCATTACTTTATAGTAAGCAACAACTAATAGTTTGACGAAGCCCTAACTAAAATTAAAAGTAAATATTATTCAATCTTCGGAAGGAGTGCAGTTGCTAGAGCTAACAGTAAGCACATTGTTCACCCTTTGTCACAGGGTGAAGACTTGCGCAAAATTCCTTTTTTTGCAAAGTTGCCTCACGGCAGCATTCCAGCCTCCTTTACTTCTAGTCACTGTTAGACCTCAGCTTGTGAACGGTGACCCACATTTTGTATTTGTGCTCTTGGCAGTTGGCAGATGTTAGCATAGCCGCAAGCTCTTTCCTGTAGTTCCTAACACGTGGATCACCAGTCTGCCCGGTTCCCGGCTAGTTTTCAGTAACGTGCATCGGAGAGGCAGACTAAAAACAGCCACCGCTCGAGGAGCTACCTCCACAGTGAAATTTCAGTTTTTTCTTTGACACAGCTGTGCTCGGACATCTCATATATGAAATTACTCATAGTTTCTGCAGATGAAAGATATTAAAAGTAAGCATTCAAACTGAACAACTCCATGGGATCCTAAACCTTGCTGACTCTTTGCAATATGAAAATTTAATTACCAGTGTCCTTCCCAGGTTTGCAGCTATTTCTCCCAAAATATTTTGCAGAAATGATCAACTTTTCCGCTCATAACTGGAACTTGCTTTTCTCCCTCAGAACCAAAGTGTCTCCTTTTAAAGTGCTCAAAACGTTTTTTTTCTCTGTTGTCCCATATTAAAGAGGCCTTTCAAAAACTCCTCAATAGGATGGCCTTCTGATAACTGAGTCTACTCTCGTTCTTGCCTTCAACATCTCCCTCCCTGTTGCATGTCACATTGGGCTGGGATTTCTTCACACAGGAGGTGGTGAATTCCCTGCCCCAGAGAGTGGCAGAGACTCAAACGTTGAACATGTTCAAGACAGAAATCATTTGATTTCTGGAGACCAGTGAATGGAGAGATAAGGAGATAGTGCGGGAAAGTGGCATTGAGATAGATAAGCCATGATCTAATTGAATAGGTTCGATGAGCTAAATGGCCTACTCCTATTCCTATGTACCCATGTCCCTAATGCCAACACATGCCCCCACTCCCCCATGGACCTTCATACGCATGATATCAGCTCATGCTCCTCCACACCCCCATAGCCCTCCATGTTCTTCATGCCACCTCCATAGTCATTCACCTAGCATCAACCATGGATACACCACAGGAGTCCATGAGGAGATAAAAAAAACAACCACTAACAATCTAACAGAGATCATTTTTACACGTTTTACAGTGAAAAAGAAAACATCTACTTGTAAAACCTGTTCAAAGCTTTTAAATCTCCTCAAGCGGCTAATCTCTTATAAAAACAAGCTTCTATTCAAACCCGCACATTAAAGACTGCTAATCCTTGAATAGACTCTGCGAACTGTCAATAAAACTGTGAACTCAAGTCACCTGGTGAAATAATTGTCATCTTTTAGTCTCAGCTAAGCATTCAAATAACAAAATAATAGTTATTTATAAGAAATGTAAACAAAGTGTCCTGTTGAAACGACACAACTACATACTATTTTTCCTAATTTACAGCAGGTGGCCTATCAATGAGAGTAGTCCAGCAGAGGTTTTTTTTTTCAGCTGTCAATAACAGCAGCAGCCTTTTTTTCCAGGTCAAAGAGCAGGGCTTTTAAAGAAAATTCAGGTCATGACACTTAGAGACTTGTCTGTCCTTCAAGAGCATTAATGTCTACTTCATCAATTCATGATGCTGAGTTCAAATTGCCCTGTGAATTGTGAATTACAGTGTGAATTATTCTCCACCCCTTTTGTTTTTCAAAGTCAGTGGAAACTTCACAACTCCCAAAAAAATCTGGCCCTCTGTTGTTTGACCTAAATTGACAGATACATATTAGCCAGCATACCAGAGAGAGCTCCTCTCTTTTCTTTGAAGGAGAGACCTTTTACATACTGTGGCACAGTGATTAGCACTGCTGCCTCACAGTGCCAGGGACCCGGGTTCAATTCCGGCCTCAGGTGCCTGTCTGTGTGGAGCTTGCACATTCTCTCTGTGTCTGCGTGGGTTTCCTCTGGGTGCTCCGGTTTCCTGCCACCCTTCAAAGATGTACAGGTTAAGTTGATTTTGCCATTGTAAATTTTCCCCTTTTGCCTTAAGATCTGTAAGTTAGGGAGATTAGTGGGCTAAATATGTGAGGTTACTGGGGAAAGCTAGGGCCTGAGTCAGATGTTCTATCAAAGATTCAATGGGTTGAATGGCCTGCTTCTGCACCTCAGGATTTCTATGATGCTATAAATGCAAACAGGTAGATATGACCTCACCTCCCTCGAAAGGTGGCACTTCTAACACTGCAACAGTCTCTCAGTATTATACTGCACTTTGTTTTATTTGATTTGATTTATTATTGTCACGTGTATAGAGTGAAAAGTATTGTTTCTTGTGCGCTATTCAGACAAAACATATCATCCATAGAATACATGGAGAGAAGGAAAGGAGAGGATGCAGAATATAGTGATGCAGTTACAGATTGAGGGCAGAAAAAGATCAGCTCAATATAAAGTAGGCCCATTCAAAAGTCTGATGGCAGAAGAGAAGGAACTATTCTTGAGTAGGTATGACCTCAAGCTTTTGTATCTTTTACCTGATGGAAGGAGATGGAATAGAATATCCCTGGGGTGTGTGAGGTCCTTGATTATGCTGGCTGCTTTTCTGAGGAAGTATAGACAGAGTCAATGGATGGGAGGCTGGTTTGTGCAATGGATTTGGCTTCGTTCATGACCCTTTATAGTTTCTTGCGGTCTTGGACAGAGTTAGAACATAGAACAGTACAGCACAGTACAGGCCCTTCGGCCCTCGATGTTGGTGCCATACCAAGCTGTGATACAACGAGAAAATATGCTTTCTATGGTGTATCTGAAAAAATTAGTGAAAGTCGCAGTGGACTTGCCGAATTTCCTTAGCTTTCTGAGGAAGTAGAGATGTTGGTGGGCTTTCTTAATTATAACGTCAACAGAGAGGGGCCGGGGCAGGTTGTTGATCTGAACACCTAGAAACTTGAAGCTATTGACCATTTCCAGTTACATTAGGCATCTTCTAAAACGAACAATTCATCTAACATAGCAAGTTGGCAAACCTCCCAATTTGAATGTGATAAAATTCCAGCCAGGAAGATGCCAAACAGAACATAGTTCTTCAGCTTAACGATATAGTCCTATTATTTCAACAGACTGTTTCATTCAAAAACATTAACAGATGAGAAATAAATCATATATTTGATCTGCAAACATTGAACAGGACACAGTTAACTGTTTTGCTTACACTAGACAGGTTTACTAATACATAGCTGTAAGAGAGGCAGTAATCTCATCTTTACTCAGTTGGCATCATCATAACTGATGTTTCACATTCAGCTTTCGTTTAATGCTCAAGTACAGCCGTGATGGTCACTCTTGCTAAGGGGGTTTGTATTTCATGCATTTGGGCATGTTTCCATTTCAGAATGGGATTAATGAATTTGCTTCATTTCCTTGAGAGTTTGCACAAAGATCTATCTGCACAATGATGTGAAGATTTAATCAGCTTGAATAGCTTTTGACATGCAAGAGACACCAGTAATAATGGAAGCTCAAAATGTTAACTTGTCCTTTCATCTCTCTACAATTCCTTTTTGTTGCATGCCGTCTCTGCCCGATTTGGATGAGGTAACCAAGTAGGATTGTCCTTCATGGGAACAGGAGATTTGACATCTTTGTCCCTCCTTGTTTGGTACCCATCCTGGAATAACCTGTAGATCTGGCTGTCCCGCCTGACACTCGACGTACAGGGATAATTATAGAACCTTAGAATGCAGACGGAGGCCATTCGGCCCATTGAATCTGCATCGACCACTATCCCAAGCAGACCCTATCCCTATAACCCCATGCATTTACCTAGCTTGTCCCCCCCAACACTAAGGGGCAATTTCACATGGCCAATCCACCTAATCTGCACATCTTTGGACTATGGGAGGAAACCAAAGCACCCGGTGGAAACCCATGCAGACATGGGGAGAACATGCAAACTCCACACAGACAGTGGCCCAAGTTGGGAATCACATCTGGGTCCCTGGTGCTGTGAGGCAGCAGTGCTAATCACTGTGCCGCCGTGCCACTATGAATGCGATAAAGAATGCTGAAGAACTTCAACCAACCATTATTCTATTGCAAATCATTTTAAGAAAAGCAAATTCTATACCGACTGCAGCTGAATTAATGTTAGCAAAACTAAAGTGGTATGAAACAAGATTAATGATTGAGTGGAAGAATCATTATAATCTAAAGGAATGTGACCCGAAGGCTAGAGTACATACCTATAAAAGCAAATCAGGCAATTATGACTCTCTTAAACTGACGAATGTCTGATTTCCCTGCTTAGTAATATCTACCTTGTCATTGATGAGTTATGAGGCCTTCCTTTTCCAAGAAATCTAACCCACATGCATCCAGTTCCCATCAGCAAACTCTTCATATGCAATAATTGCTTCTTTTGAAATCAATTGCCACAGAGAATGTTTCTCGGTTCTTATGTGTAACAGTGCATTATATCATTATAGATGTTTTAATGGCCACATGGGAGGAGGGGTTAAGTCCCAACCTCTCATCTCCCACAGGATAAAATAAATTGCTGGTTTAATTTGGGCTAAAGCTGAATTATGGCCCTGTCCCTGAATTATTACTCTATCTTATAAACATTGGAACGTGAACACTGAGTGCGACTACAAACAGAGACATGGTGCTTTCACCATTTGAGCTCAGATTTCAGCTCAGATGTAAGTTTCACCTTACTTACGGTGATTATTCACTTAATTCAGCCTACATCCATCTGATTTTTACTGGGCACAGATACACACATACACACGTGCACACACACGTGCACACACACATGCACACTCGTGCCCACACGCACGCATACACACATGAACCTGCACATATGAGTGCACACACATACACATGCATACATACGCACACACAGACATATACTTCAGACTTAACAATGAGGAGTGACATATGGTTAACTGAAACTTCCAGTAGCTTCCCATCCTTTCCTTGTGTTTAAACACAGAATCTGCACGATGGCACTGTCGTTTGCACTACTGCCTCACAGCCCCAAGGACCCAGGTTCGAGTCCCACCTTGGGTGACTTGACGATGTGGAATTTGCACATTCTCCCGGTGTCTGCGTGGGTTTCCTCCGGGTGCTCTGGTTTCCTGCCACAGTCCAAAGATGTGCAGGTTTGGTGAATTGGCCATGGTAAATACATGGGATTACGGGTATAGGGTTTGGATGGGATGCTCTGCCAAAGAATTGGTGCAGACTCGATAGGCCAAACGGTCTCCTTCTGCACTGTAGTTATTCTATGACTCCATGATCAAACACTGTGGACATGCCATCCTTCTGTTTCTGAAGCTTTGGAACTTTGTGGAAAGTTTTGGCGTAACTATAACAGAAGTTTCCTGGTCATTTACTGTTGCGCTGAGTTTGTCAAAACATCACTTATCTTGTTAGCTTTGACCTATTGAATTTGACAGCTGCAATCCTGAATTTCCTGCATTTTATGCCCATTTTGAACGGGTGTAAATTTATTCCCAACATTTTTTTTTCTTCCTTTGTGAACTGAGACCAGCAACTCCTCCAGACTTACATTATAACAGCGACTATGTTTGAACAATACTTAATTGGCTATGATACCTTTTGAAACATCCAAAGGTCGTGAAAAGCACCCTGTAAGTGCAACGTTTTCTCCTTACAGTGATATCATTGACCAGTCTTATTCTTGCAAGGGGTCTCAATCTTGTAGCTTTATTTCCGCAGCTCTGCAATGATTTTCATGCAATTATTATTAACTTTGTCCTTAAATTCTGAACTATTGTTACCAACAATGCTTCCAAACTCTGAATCCAATCCATTTGCATCTCTGGCACCTACTACCCCCTTCCCCCAGACCTCTCCTTTCCACCCCCTCAACTTTCTCTGAAGATCAATTGGCTGAAATGGCTTTGGCAATGGAGATGAACGTTTCCAGCACTGTTGTGGCAGAGGGTTATTGAAGAACTAAAGCAAGTGTCCCCAGTATTACACGGGCATAGGGGACAGTGAAGAAGATTATCAAGGATTGCAACGGGATTTTGATCATTTGGGCCAGTAAGCTGATGAATGGCAGATGGAATTTAATTTAGATAAACACGAGGTGATGCATTTTGGTAGACCGAACCAGGGCAGGACTCACTCAGTTAATGGTAGGATGTTGGGGAGAACAAAGAGATCGAGGAATAAAGCTTCAAACCCCATTGAAAGTGGACTCACAGATGGACAGGGTGGTGAAGAAGGCATTCGGCATGCTTATTTCATTAGCCAGAACATTGAATACAGTGTTTCCCCATGGAAGAAGGTGGAAGAGAGTATGTCCAGGGTGCGTGGGGTCCTGGCTGTTTTCCTGAGGGAGCGGAAAATGTAGATAGAGTCAATGGATGGTTTGCGTGATGGATTTGGCTTCATTCATGACCCTTTGTAGTTTCTTGTGTTCTTGGATTGAGCTGGAGCCAAACCAAGGTGTGATAAAACCAGAAAAAATGCTTTCTAAGGGGCATTTGTAAAAGTTGGTGAGAGTCGTAGCAGATATGCTGAATTTCCTTAGCCTCCTGAGAAAGTAGAGGCATTGCTGGGCTTTCTTAACTATAGTGTCAGACCAGGACAATGTAAAATATTGTGCGGCACTCATGGGTGCCATAACTAATTAATTGTTGCCTTCTACCTGCACCTTCCTCTCCAGGCAGCCTTGCAATTCTAAGTTTCTGCCGCTGCTCCACTTGTCTTCGTACATTGTAGAAGTAAACCGAAAGCAAAATATAAATGCAGCTATATCTGTTCCTTTTAAAAAATGCTGGGGACACACGGTGGATAGGTTTTATTTATTCCCTATTGGATTACCGTTTGCATTGTTCATAGCTGCAAATGGAAGAAGGATCACTTTTTTTTTTAAGCAATTCTGCTCTGATTTGTGACTTTAAGTAATTCCTGAGGTGGTGAAGGAAGGAGAAGTTTTGCTTTGTGTTTGACGTGGGAATATTTAGTGCTGAGACTGGCCTAACATAATGGGAGCATATTCCATGCTCATTTCTCAAACTTTCTCAAAATCAGGGACTGAGAAAAAGAGAAACAAGACCTGGGATTCATTCCAAAGCCCTGCCACATTGAACCCGCGTCCCCAGCATACCAAGATGGGCAGCACAGTGGTTAGCACTGATACTTCACAACGCCAGGGACTTGGGTTCAATTCTGACCTCGGGTGACCATCTGTGTAGAGCCTGCACATTTTCCCCATGTCTGCATGGGTTTCCTCCGGGTGCTCCAGTTTTTGCCCACAGTCCAAAGATGTGTGGGTTAGGTGGATTGGCCATGCTAAATTGACCCTTAGTATCAGGGGGATTAGCAGGGTAAATATATAGGGTTACGGGGATAGGGCCTGAGTGGGATTGTGGTAGGTGCAGACTGGATGGACAGAATGGCCGCCTTCTGCACTGTAGGGATTCTATATTCTGTCGTTCCAAACATAGATTTGGTTGAATCCTGTTGACCTGAAGCTGAGGAGCCTCTTTAGCAGTTTGAAGCACAGATTGTACAAAGAGAAACCCTTTTGAACTCGATCTCCTACTTGAGAGCAATTTACAGAATCGAAATCTGACAGTCCACATTCTGTTCTTTGTTCATTAAAATTCACACCTTGGAATAAAGTTCAGTAATGAAGGGAGGTTCATCTGTGGTTGCAACAGCTGTTCTGAAGTCCTGATTAAACCCCTCATAAGTGAATTAATCATGTGTGTGCCATATGTTTCACTTTACCCTGCTGTCTTGCTACAGATAATCAGACCTAATTATCTGATGCTGGGTTTTGAGATTGCTTTCTAATATTTGATTGGTGAACTATTGGAATATTTTGCTTTAATCAAGCGGAATATTAGAATATCATGCCAGTTACTGGTCAATGTTCAGGAAATTGTTGTTCTCGGTGGTTTGGAAGGGGTCTTGTGATAGTTTCTGTCACTTTCCTATTTCTGGAACGTTCTTTCCGGTTGTATCACAGCTTGGTGTGGCTCCTGCTCTAAGCAAGGCTGCAAGAAACTACAAAGGATAGTGAACCAAGCTCAGTCCATCACGTAAACCAGCCTCCCATCCACTGACTCTGTCTACATTTCCCACTACCTCAGAAAAGCAGCCAGCATAATTAAGGACCCTACACACCCCGTACATTCTCTCTTCCACCTTCTTCCGTTGGGAAAAAGGTACAAAAGACTGAGATTGCTCGCCCACCAGCCAACTCAAGAACAGCTTCTTCCCTGCTGCCATCTGGCTTTTGAATGGACCTACCTCACACTCAGTTGATCTTTCTCTGCACCCTAGCCATGACCTACATTCTGCACTCCCTCCTTTCCTTCTCCCCTTTGCATTCTATGAACGGTATGCTTTGTCTGTATAATGTGCAAGAAACAATACTTTTTACTGTATACCAATACATGTGACAATAATAAATCAAATCAAATCAGACGTCTTGACTTCAGAACGTCATTTCAGGACATCCTGGCTGTGGAAGGTGGGTTTGTAATATGGCAAAATAAGATGATTATCTGCCTGTAAGTCCTTCCAGTGGGTCTGATGGTGGGGAGGTGAAGAGCGGTAGAGTTTCCTGGTCAGCCACACTACTGAAGACAACATCAAACCACTCCAGCACTTTGCCAAGCATAATCATGGACCAATCGATTAGAAAGTGGGTGTATTGGTCCATGATTATGCTTGGCGCAGGCAATGGCTGAGTGGTATTATCATTAGACCATTAATCCAGAAACTCAGCTAATGTTCTGGGGACCTGGGTTCAAATCCCACCACGGCAGATGATGGAATTTGAATTCAATAAAAGATATCTGAAATTATGAATCTAATGATCATGAAACCATTGCTGATTGTCAGAAACCATTAGCGAACCAAATGGTTCGCTAATGTCCTTTAGGGAAGGAAATCTGCTGTCCTCACCCGGTCTGGCTTACATGTGACTCCAGGTGCACAACAATGTAATTGACTCCCAACTGCCCTCAAGCAACTGGGGATGGGCAATAAATGTTGGCCAGCCAATGATGCCCATGTCCCCCGATAATTTTTAAGAAGTCCATGTTCGTGAAAGCCCCCAGAATGTTGCAAGATAACTTAAAATTGACTCTATTGTTACTCTAGTCTAACTTACAATGGACTCTATTGTAACTTACAATGCACTCTATTGCTTGCAGTAAACTCTATTGTATTACAATGGGCTCTATAGTAACTTACAATGGACTCTATTTCTTGCAATGAACTCTATAGTAACTTACAATGGTCTCTATTACTTACAATGGACTCTGTTGTAATTTACAATGGACCCTATTACTTATAATGGACTCTATTGTAACTTACAATGGAGTTTATTGTTACTTACAATGGAGTTTATTGTTGTAAAGGGATTGTCTGTTATTGTATTATTAGTTCTTGGTACTGTATTAGTTTGTTAGTTTATTACTTTCTCATTTGGATATGGCACCTGGAGGAGGATGCCAGTTGAACTATTATTGTGGCTTTTGGCTGCTTTGGCGGAATCTCTGAATTTGCTGGCAGGTTTTTTTTATGCGTACATTTCCATCAGTTTGACTTTGGCATTCTAAAAGGTTTTGGAAACATACCATTCAACAGGAACATCCCCTTGTGGATATTCTGGACTCAAGGTGAGAATGAATTTAATTTCCCACCAACTCAAATGTTCCAATTTCTTTTATCAGCTACTCCTGTGATGAAATTGGTGTGGTCTCGCATCGATATTTTGGTCCCGAGTAAGTGGCAACTCTACACGGATTTGTCTGACTCTTGCTGCAGCATCTGTTTGCAACTGGCAGCTGCACAATTCATCACGGGTTTAAAAATGCCTCAACCACATTATACCCTGCACACTGAAAAGCTGCGAAATCCTTGCAGTGATGACTCATAAATGTCAATACAGGTATTAATTTGGACAACCGTCAAATCACTCGATAATTTATGGTGAATTTGTTTAGATTGAAGCACCCAGTTTGAGGCTGAGGGGGGTAGCAGGTCTAAAAATAATAATCCCAAACTTCTTGAAAGTTCGGAATAATTATTTGTAACTTCAAATAGAGTGAAGTGATAGTGGCTGGAAGGACAGGACTGCACTTCACCACCGTAACTGATGACCCCACTAAATAATGCTCAAACAGCAATGGCATATAAGTTTAGTAGAGGGGCATAATTTAACCTGAATTAGTCTAGGGCACATTATCAAGGGACTGATTTGGAAATTGCACTGTCTGGACAATGCTCAGGCAGTCTGGCCCTCTGTGTTCCATTAAAGCTGCTCATTATAATTGCTCTTTGTTGCCTAACAATAACTTGGCTAAACAAATAAAGATAACTTTACAGCAAGATGAACAAGAAGCCCTTAATGCAGTCATGGAGGAAGTATGCAGCAAAGAGGAGCAAATGGGACAAGGCAGAAGTGCAATTGAGCAGTATGATGGAGCAGGCATTCTTTGAGAGGTTTCTTCAATATAATTCCAGGATCCAGTCCCTGCATCTGTCCAACGATGAGCAGGTTAGGTAGATTGGCCATACTAAATTGTCCCTTCAGTGTCCAAAAACATGTAGGTTCGGAGATTATAGGGATAGTTTGGAGGGTGATGGGGTTGTTTGGGAGCTTGGCCTTGGTAAGATACTCTGTTGGAGGGTCAGTGCAGACTCGATGGGCCGAACGACCTCCTTGTGCACTGGAAGGATCCAATGGTTCCATGATAAAGAGTCCACGTGTGGAACTCGCGCCATTCCCCAAAATATATTTCCTGTGTTTTTGGATGGCTAAGGTAAAAAGGTAGGATGGACGCAAGTAACCACCTCCTTCACTGTGGCTCAGTGAAACAGACTTGATACTTTATCAACAACTTTCACTAATTACAGTGTCATGACCATCGTACCGCAGGGTCAAGGAAATCTATCCATGTTGAGGAGAAGGAATAAATGGGCCAGTGTGACACAGCGGTTAGCACAGCTGCCTCACAATGTCAGGGACCTGAGTCCAATTCTGGCCTCGGGCGACTGACACCTTCTCCCCGTGTCTGTGTGGATTTCCTTTGGGTTCTCCGGTTTCCTCCCACAGTCGAAAGATGCGCAGGTTAGCTTGATTGGCAACGCTAAATTGACCCTAGTGACAGGGGATTAGCAGGGTAAATAAGTGGGGTTATGGGAATGGGGCCTGGATAGAATTGTAGTTGGTGCAGATTCAATGGGCTGAATGGCCTCCTTCTGCAATGTAAGGATTCTCTGGTCATTTTAAATTCTATGGTCAAATGTTCACAAGGAGATACTGTGGTTGATGCCAAGTAAGATGCAGATTTCCTCATGTATTTTTGAAGCTTGGCACTTCCTGTGTGGAAGGGGCCAGCTTGGCGCCTGGCTGCTGGTGGATCCTGAATGATTGGGAATGACACATTACGTATTTAATAACTCTATAGCCATGTCTATAGCTAACCTACGATGGCAAAAGCTGACAACTTGCTGGCGCTGCTTGATTCGCAGACAGGGTAAGCTGCTTTGAGAAACATGCAGTCAAACATTCTGTAGATCATTCTTCCTCCTTATCCACTTTCCAGAATCAAATAGTGTTTGAATCTGAACTTTGGCTGTGATATGACTTGCTAAAGCAATACAGATCTCAGGCACCAACAGTGATTTATTATTATCACATGCATCGGGATACAGTGAAAAGTATTGTTTCCTGTTCACTGTACAGCCAAAGCATACTGTTCATAAGGAAGGAAAGCAGAGGGTGCAGAATGTAGTCATAGCTGTGATGTAGAGAATGAAAACTCTAATGGCAACAGGGAACAAGCTGTTCTTGAATTGGTTAGTATGTAGACTTTTGTATCTTTTTCCTGAAGGAATAAGATGGAAGAGAGAATGTCCGGGTTGCATGGGGTCCGTGATTATAAGAACATAAGAACATAAGAAATAGGAGCAGGAGTAGGCCATCTAGCCCTTTGAGCCTGCCCTGCCATTCAATAAGACCATGGCTGATCTGAAGTGGATCGGTTCCACTTTCCCGCTTTCTCCCCATAACCCTTAATTCCCCTGCCTATCAGAAATCTATCTACCCGTGACTTAAATATATTCAGCGAGGTAGCCTCCACCACTTCAACGGGCAGAGAATTCCAGAGATTCACCACCCTTTCAGTGAAGAAGTTCCTCCTCAACTCCGATCTAAACTGCACCCCCCCCCCCCCACTTATCTTGAGGCTGTGCCCTCTAGTCCTGCTATCCTTTCTAAGCAGGAAGAGTCTCTCTAGCTCTCCCCTATCTATCCCCTTCATTATCTTATATGTCTCTGTAAGATCCCCCCTCAGCCTTCTAAACTCCAACGAGTACAGACCCAGTCTATTTAGCCTCTCTTCATTGGCTAACCCCCTCATCTCCGGTATTATGTAGCTGTTTTACTGAGGCAGCGGGAAGTGTAGACAGAGTCAATGGATGGGGGGGCTGGTTTGCGTGCCAGACTGGGGTTTGTTCAGGACCCTTTGTAGTTACTTGCGGTCTTGGTCAGAACAGGAGCCATATCAAGCTGTGATTCTTCCAGAAAGGATGCTTTGCCTCAATTTGGGAAGAGAAAAGGAAAATGTTGCTAATGGTATAGGGTGGACTGCTTTCTAGTAGGAGGAAGGACACCAAGCTTTTATGCATGGTTTGCCTCTCTTGTATTGAGTGTTACTCTTACTCACACTCCCAACCAGACTAATTAAGGAAAGAATAGCTACTGTGCAATGGAAAATTACCTCCAAACTCTTCGTCTCCTACCCACTTTCAGAAACATTGACCCAGAAATTCTAACGACCATCTCCGCAGAACTTGGCAGTTCTTTAAAATTGGAAGGACCACTGTTGCTGCCTATAAGTTCAGGCTGGTAATGAGTAGCCTAATCCAGGAAGCTCAGGCGAGATATCCAGATGTTAAAAATTGGCAGAGCGTCCATACAACTATCTCCACAGCCAGTCCACTTTCTTCCTTGCTGTGAGTTCAATTCCAATGCAGTAAGCTTGCAAGTACTGACCAGGCCTTTCAACATTCATCATGGGTGAGATATTTATTTGCTCTCCAGAAGTATATCTTCTTCTGGAATGAAACAAGCACCAGAATTTTCCATTCCGCCCACGAACGGAATCCTAGCAGGTGGGGGAGGGGGGTTTGAGGGGCAGACCATGCAAAGGTCTGTTAACTTTGGGCGGGATTTACCGGTTTTGGGACGAGCCGGAAAGTCTCGCCCAAAGTGTTGAAGTATTAACTTTACGAATGGTTAAAAATTTAACTGGAAGAACATATACATTCTTCTGTGAGAGATACGTAGAGATTACTTTTGCAGACCCAGGGTTACTTCCCAAACAAGAAGGCTTGAAAGGCAGGTCTCTCCAGATAGACTGATATTCTGACATTCAGAAAAAAAAGCTGACACCTCCTTTGATTCAAAGAGTAGCTCAGACAAGGAACTATAAAGCACAAAATGGGTCTTATTCTAAAATCAGCAGCTTTTCTTTATATTAGAAACGCAATTAAACAAATGGTCAGATCCTCAATCTCCACGTGAAACTCAGGTCCAAACAAGGAAGGGTTTGAGGTCTTATTAGACCTCCCCATCAAACTGAGATAAAGACAACAAAAGCTACTTTTTACACTTGGAATGCAAGTATGAAGTTAGCACTTTTAGATGAATTAGTTCACCTTGTGTTTACACTTTGTAGTATTCAAAACACTTTCATAATAGATGGGGAGGCAGTGCATACAGTGGAATTGTCTAGACCAGTAATTCAGAGACCCAGAGCCATGCTCTGGAGACCTGGGTTCAAATCCTACCATGGCAGGTGGTGAAATTTGAATTCAATATGATGGACTGTGGTTGACTTTTGTAAAATCCCATCTGGTTCATTAACGTCCCTTTAGGAAAGGAAACCTGCTGTCCTTACCCAGTCTGGCCTCCATGTGACTCCAGAGCCACAGCAATGTAGTTGACTCTGAAATGCACAGCCAGTGCAGGAACAAATAAAAAAAATGTAATGCAAGATATTGGCCGCAATTCCCTGGCCACTCTGGCCATTCATTCTGCTGCTGCCAGAGAGGAAAGGAAATCTGGCGCTCAACCAGATGTCTGTCCACTGCAGAATCTCGCTGTCATGAACAGCCAGAGAATCTCATCCATAAGCTTTTGACAATCAGGACTGCATTGTGGCACAGCGGTTAGCATTGCTGCCTCACAGCACCAGGGTCTCAGGTTCAATTCCTGGCTTGGGTCACTGTTTTCCGTGTCTGCATGGGCATAGCCAATCTACCTAACCTGCCCATCTTTGGTGCACGGAAGGAGCACTGGAGGAAACAGATGCAGACACAGGGAGAACATACAAACTCCACACAGTCACTCAAGCCAGGAATTGAACCCAGGTCCCTGGCACTGTGAGGCAGCAGTGCTAACCACGGTGCCACTCTGAGATCAGGGATGGAATGGATATTTTTTTCATAAACAGTTCTAAATCCCAATCCAATTGTCAGCCAAAAAACTGATGTAATTATTTTTTAAAAAAATATACTGCAGATATGTTACAAATACTGAGGTTTTGTTTACACATTCATGCACAATCATGAGAGAAGAGCAGATTGAATGTACCAGATTACTGGAAACTATCACTGTGAGATCAATGCTGGGGAGATTAGTCTTGCTATTGTATGCAACACTCCTCCCTTTCAGTCAATAACAAATGAATCAGAAGCGAAAATATCCTAATGGGCAATCAATCATACATAGTCACGGTCAGGCAGTTTAGTGTGGAAACATTTGAAAAGCAATTAAACATTCCAGATATCAACTGCAATGATTTAACCATCCACCCTAGCCTATTTCAACTGCTTTGTCCCATAACTGCGACCAATATGTTAGTGATCCAATAATATCCGAATGGCACAAGGGAACAAATGTTTCATCAGTTTGATGGGGAATGACAAATTTTCACCTCAGCCAATTCTTGCTGAAATTGGATGCCCTTGTATGGCAGTCACCGCTAATAGGATCAAACCACAGGAGATCCATTTAGTCATATTCTGCCATTATTTTCTGGAATTCCCTCATCACTGAAGCTGACACTCTTTGTCATCTGCTGCTGCTAATAACATTCAAGGTGTGTTCAAAAGCATCGCTGGATGAGAACGTAGCCCAATTATGTTGAGAGTAGACAACAGTGGTGAGCAACTTTCCATTTCATGATGATGGCTTCTTCTCCAAATTTTGTTCCTAGAGAAATGCTGGATTTCATGAGTACAATGTGTTGAACCAATTTGTGGATATTAACTAGTACCGGCCAGGTTTGAAATAATAGACTATCTATTGCAGCAGATGCCATTGCATTCAGGTGTCACATATCTGTTGCCTATCTTTATATTCATGGAATTCAGGCCGAGAAGAACAAAAATAACAGTTACCATTAGTGGTTATTGCTGCTCTTCAACTATGTCAATAATAACTTTGCTCCTCAAGCAGAAGCCATGAGAGAAACTACTGCAACTGTTCACTCAGACGGGCTGGACTGTACTCAGTTGGTTGAGATGAGTTCAAAATTCTCTACCACAGCTTGAGATTAGATTCTGCTCTCTCCCATAGTCTCCTGGCTACGGAGAATGGATTTGTTTGTTTTCACTTGTTATGTTTGGCTGATATTGATGGGGAGGTGATGGCTTAGAGGTGTTCTCGTGAGACTATTGATCCAGAAACTCAGCTAATTTTCTGGGGACCCGGGTTTGAATCCCACCACCGCAAATGGTAGAATTTGAAATCAATGAGAAGTATCTGAAATTAAGAATCTACTGATGACCACAAAACCATTATTGGGGAAAAAAATCCATCTGATTCACTATTGTCCTTGAGGAAAGAAAATCTACATCCTTATGTGGTCTGGCCTACGTGTGACTCCAGAACCACAGCCAAACGTTTGATTCTCAACTGCCCTCAGGCAGCAAGGGTGGGCAATAAATGCTGGCCAGCCAGCAATGCCCATGTCCCATGCATGAATAAAAGGAAAGTTCTGCCTTTCTACCTTAAAGTCTTTTATCAGAATAATGCTCAATGGAATTAGTCATTGGATTCTATGTGAATTTAAAGAATATAACCAAAACCTTTTTTTGCACAAAGGATGAATATTTTTAACCTGTGCCAATTATATCACCATCGCAATGAAAACATTGAGAGAAGCAATGCTTTCATTGTTAATGTTTGCGACAGCTAAAGCATTTCAAGATCTTAGTCAATGAATGATATATTCACCAATGTTTTGTAGGAAATGGGTTACCTGATTACAAATGTAGCAAACTAATGGCCTTTGTGCTAGATGTATAGATTGCTTGTGGTCTATTTTAAAGGTTAACTCCTAATCAATAATGAGGAAAAATTGCCATTCTAAATCAAGTGTATGCCTTAATGTTCTTGTCAGAGAATCCATAGTCTATAACTGAGGCCAGGTCAACTATGGAACCGCAGTTACTGAGAAATGACTTGTGCCTGGACAAAATGCATTTGGCGTTGAGAATCAGGAAAGTTTTAAGCAGTCCTAAGTCCATGTAATAGCAATTCAGTTTATGAATTGTCTTCTGAAAATGTATTCATGTTGCATTTATTTTATCTGATTGATCTTTTCCTCAAATTGAAACATAGACACCCGGGGAGAAAAAAGATTATCATTTGCACCTCCAACCCCTCTATATCTAACTCTATTAATATATCATTGTATTACTAGTGACCTCACAGACTTCACTGGCTTAAGTGCATTCACCTCAACTACTTCACGTGGTGGCAAGTTCCACATTCTGAGCAGCCTCTGGGAAATTAAGTTCTTCAAGAATTGTCTTCATTTCATGCGTTCGTGTGATTATCCCACAATCAAAAATTCATCACTATCATTTCTCTGTAGGCTGTTGTCATGCAGAATGCAAATGACAAGTCTTAAAAATTAGTATTTTCTGGCCTCATGGACCAGGGTTCGATTCCTGGGTCACTGTCTGTGTGGAGTTTGCACGTTCGCCTCATGTCTGCATGAGTTTCCTCTGGATGCTCCGGTTCCCTCCTACAGACCGAAAGGCATGCATTGGCCACACTAAATTCTCCCTCAGTGTACCAGAACAGGCACCGGAGTGTGGTGACTGGGGGATTTTCACAGTAACTTCATTGCGGTGTTAATTAAGCACTTCAGCTTAAGTAAGCCTACTTGTGACACTAATAAATATAAAACTTTAAACTCTTCAGGAATCTTCTATGTTGTTCTTGCAACCTTGCTGTTTTAGATAAAATTCTGTTGTCTAAACTTTCCTTCAATTGAAATGAATGATGTTCAGCCTGAGGAATACATATCACAACAGGGATGTCAGGACTGACTTGTAACCCGTTTCTATGTTTTTTGGCACTCAATATCAGTTCCTGTAGCTCCCAGGTCAGATATGGTGCAGAAAGATGTGAAACAAAGCTCCCTTCACTTCACCCCAATGTTAATAAAACCTTGGTGGTACTGTCACTGAACTAGTAATCCTGGGGGCAGGGGTTCAAATCCCACCTTAGCAGATGGTGAAAGTTGAGTTTAAAAAAAAAACACCTTGAGTTAAAAGTCTAATGCTGACCATGACTGTCGTAAAAACCCATTCAGTTCACTGATCTGCTATCCTTAGCTGGTCTGGCGTGCATGTGAGTCGAGATCTCTCCACTGCCCTCTGAAGTGGCCCAGCAAGCCATTCAGTTCAGTCAGTGACATCTGCATCCCAAGAATGAAAAATGAATGTTTGTTTGCAGAAAGCGACTCAGTGAGGATGGACAGTTTATCCATGGGTCCTTTTGTCACAGCTAAGTGGACCAAACTTTTGAAGAGCAAATCTTCTATTGCACTTATCTGCTTCCCTGATTTCTTGACCAGCCATTCTTGTAGTTTTTCTTTTTGAGTTTGATCATTTAGTACTGCATCTTGTTGCTAAAACCTTTCGAAAAACAGGGTAGAGACTCTACCTTATTTTACATGAAGCCCTTACAGACAGAAGACAGAAAGTTATTTTCAAGCACCCAGGTACCAAAAGGCAGTGTGAAAATGCAATGTACTGGGCCCTCTTTCCTGATTGCAATCCTTTCTAAATATTTAACAAACGGTGATTATATGAATAAATACATATTTCTACACGCGCAAACATATCGGTGCATCGTATCTATGTATCCAATCTGTGTTACCGTGGAATCTTGGATCTTTGTTTCATAAGGCACTTCTCTAAGGAAGGAGCAAATCGGAGGAAACTGAGATTTGGATGAAGGGAAGGTTTCTCTGTGGGTTTTTAAAAGTAGAAAGAGATGCAAAGGAGGGGACAAGAAAGGAGAGTTGAAATTCATTCATGGCTGGCTGGCATTTATAGCCCATCCCTAGTTGCCCTGGAGGGCGGTTGAAAGTCAACAACATTTCTGTTGCCTTGGAGTCACGTACATGCCAGACCAGTAAGGACGGCAGATTTCCTTCCCTAAAGGACATTTGTGAAGGGTTTTGTCTGACAATGATTTCATGGTCATCAGTAGATTCCTAATTCTGAATATTTTTATTGAATTCAAATTCCATCATCTGCTGCAGTGGGATTCCCAGTCCCCAGAACATTAGCTGAGTTTCTGGATTAATAGTCTAGCCGTGACACCACTAAGCCATCGCCTTCTGTTTCTGATGCAGGAATAGAAGGAGGAGAGATGCCCTCCATTCCGAATCATAGAAAGGGATGGAACTTAAGGTGAGGAGAGGATTAAAGAGGTAGGGTGGCTTAGGACTAAGTGAAATATTAGCGCTAATTGCAGTTTGATAGGAGAAAACAGGCAATGACTTATTACTTGAAAAATAAAATCTACATGTGGTAAAGGAGCAAAGGAACTCAGGGGCATGCAAATCACATTCTAATAACAGACTAATAGAGCAATCTTAAAACAAATAAAAAAGCAATTCTATCGAGTTTATGTTTAACGTGCTGTGATTGAAAAACAAAGATTTTATGTTAAACTCACATCAAAACTTGATTTGACAATACATGGAATATTATGTAGAGCTCTGGTCACCTTGAGCATTACAGCGACAGTGGTTAGCACTGCTATCTCATAGTGCCAAGGATCCGAGTTCATTTCTGGCCTTGGGTCACTGTCTGTGTGGTTTGCATATTCTCTCTGTGTCTGCATGTGTTTCCTCTGGGTGCTTTGGTTTCCTCCCATACTCCAAAGATGTGCCAGTTAGATGGATTGGCCATGCTAAATTGCCCCTTAGTGTCAGGGGGAGTAGCAGGGTAAATATATGGGGTTATGGAGATAGGGCCTGGGTGGGATTGTAGATTCAATGGGCCAAATTGTCTCCTTCTGCACTGTAGGAATTCTGTGATTAGTGGGACATGGAAACACTGAGAAGGGCACAAAATCTGAACTGCAAGGTTATATTTATTGGGAAACAATGAACGAGATAGAATTATTTTCATTTAAAGCTTGAGGTGGTGACCTGACACAGGTGTTTAAAAGTTTTGATGAGTTTGATGTGGTAATGGCCCCTTTAAGGGCAACAAAGCAACGGAGGGTCACCTGGCTTGAGGGACTAGTTGGAAGCGAGAGTGGATAATCACCTCAAGGGTTGGTGCCCGACCTTGATAGAAGACAGTGTGATACTGTGTAGAAGATATGTAGAGACTGGGGCAGCCAGTGGGATTTTGGCTTCTGTACAATTTTTTCCTTATTAATAAATAACTTTTTTGTTCCTAACTGTGGACGTGCATCATTACAACACACAAAGAATTCTTCCATTCTCGCTGAAAAAATATCAACAGCTTATCTGTATATAAAGCACCTTTCAAATAATGAAATTTTCCCAAATTTCTTCAGAGGAGCATTATAGAACAAAATCAAGTCATATAAGGAATTATTAGGTCAGATGACCAAAAGCTTGGTAAGCAAAGTAGGTTTTAAGGAGTGTCTACAGAGATGGAAAACTTTGGGGCATGAGTTCTGGACTTAAGGCAAGTGATAGTTTGGTGGAATTATCCGACAAAGGGTCAACCAGACTCGAAATATTGGCTCTATTCTCTCTCCACAGATTCTGTCAGACCCGCTGAAATTTTCCAGCATTGTCTGTTTTTGATTTGAATGATTAAATTTGGGGCTGCTAAGGAGACTGCAATTAGAGGAGTGCAGATGTCTCAGAGGCTTTTGGGGATGAGAGAGATTACAGAAATAGGCTGGGATGAAGCCAATGAGGGATTTGAAAACAAGGATGAGAATTTTAATATCACGATGCTACTTGAGTGGGAACAAAGGTCCAGTGAGCAAGTGGATGATATGGAAAGGAAACCAGACGGAAGTCCAGACGAAGGTCATAGGATCTCTGATGACCTTAAGTTTACAGAGAAAGAGCAAAACTAGAGGCCAGCAACATCAGAAAGTCGCTATGAAATCAAATAGGGAAGTCAGAAGAAGGGTGAGAATGTGGAACTTGTTACCACAGGGAGTAATTGAGATGACTCATGCTGGTGTATTTCAGAGGAAACTAAAGAGATGTGGAGACAGAGGGTTAGACTGGTAGGGTGTTCTGGTGAAGGAAAGGAATAGACTCAAGTGGAACATTAATACTTACATGGATTGATCACATCGTATCTGTCCTGTGTATTCAATGTAATGAAAGCTCCACACTAATATCCGAGCTACTTCTGTTCAACCTCTTAAAATTTGCTGACAGACGTGTCAACAGAAACCCTGTCATTATAGAATCCTGACAGTGCAGAGGGAGGCCATTCGGCCTATCGAGTCTGCACTGACTCTCTAACTGAATATCTTACCCAGACCCGCTCCCTCATCCTAGCCCCATAACCCAACATGGCTAGTCCATATAACCTACCCATCTTGGACAAGTGAGGAGCATTTTTATTAACCATGGCCAATCCACTTGACCCGTACATTTTGTATCAGAACTTACAGCATTAAGGTCATAAAATATCAATTGACTACTTCACTGAATAGTTGGACTAGCTCATATGGCATGTGCAAACAATGAACCCTTAACTTGCTTTATATCCAACTTACCATATCTAACTCAAGTATTTCATAGCTCACTTATCATTGTTTTATTTGATTGTAAATTTCATGAGCTGATGGTGTCCTGCTTGATTAAGTATTTGTGGTCTGCTTCAAAGGTTCTTTAATTTGAATTCCATTGCGGCTCACAGCATACTTTGATTACCCAAATCTGTTATCAAAGTACTACTTGCTAATAAATGATCAATCATTCCCTCCCTGGGGAACAATCAGTTAGTAAACAGAATGGTTGCAAAAGCATTAATGTTTTACTAGGCTTGACTGATGAACGATAAATAAGAAATGAGTAATGAAGGAAAGCTTCAGAAAGAGACCATGTAATTTCTACCTATAAAATTATGTAAATGAAATTTGAAAATGAAAAAAAAACCTTTTGATGGACAGATGGAACTTGCTATGTTTTAGATAGTGTGCACATTGATACAATTACAGTTGTCTTATCCCAGATGTTTTGAGAATGAACAGCACATGTTGTCTGTGTAGCATGCAAGAAACAACACTTTTCACTGTATCCCAGTGCATGCAACAATAACATCTCAAATCAAGTTTCATTTAACTATTCAATTGACCATAGTTTCTGTATCTGTTATGTTTTTTTAATTTGTTCGTGGGATGTGGATGTCACTGGCTGGGCTAGCATTTATTACCCAACCCTGAGGGCGGTTAAGGGTCAATCACATTGCTGTGACTCTGGAGTCACATGTAGACCAGCAGATTTCCTTCCACAAAGGACATTAGTAAACCAGATGGATTTTTACAACAATCGGCAATGGTTTCATGGACTACTAATTCCAGGTTTTTATTGAATTCAGGTTTCATCATCTGCCATTGTGGGATTCGAACCCGGGTCCCCAGAGCATTACCCTAGGTCTCTGGATTACTATATCACCATGCCACCACCTTTCCATCCAAGGAAACCCTCATCTCTTACTCTTTACAATATTGATTTAGCATATCCCCAATCTAACAATTAACGTTGTTTGCAGCAAACTGCTTACAAGACAACAATAGGATCTCTGCTGATCTAATCTCTCCTTCTTCTGTTAACTTGATAGCTGGAAAATATCACACGATCCCATTTCTATATGTTAACCTTTTGCTTGGTTTCTTTTTTTACAACTAATACTGTGCTGACTGCTTAAGAGTCTATGGTTTGCTAGATCCCTTTCTGTCAAATCTTGCTAAGATACGGGAGTTACAATCTGATAGCCCACAAAGTCAGGTGCTAAATTCGAGGTGTGCAATTACCCCATGCCCGGTTCGAATTTTGAAATGGGGAGAATCTGAATTGGCTTAAACAAGGCAAGAGATGAATGCTAAGCCTGATTGAAATGTTTTAACTCTCACAATATTTCCTGGTAATTACCTGACCACAAACAGGCAGCATGTTAACTCCAGCAGTCATTTCTCTCATTGCAAATATATTTATAATTAATCATTTGAAGAAATTTGGGAAAATCTTTTTTTAAATCCCCCTGTGATTTGATCCCCCTGGTTTTGCCCATCTTTGACTCTTGAAGACTTCCTTGCAATCCTGGAGATTTTTATATTCCCATGTTTCGAGGGAGGCTTGAAAGAGGAAGGGAAAGTTCAGGAGTTGGATGGTTCTGACCCTAATAAAGGGCCACCATTTGACCATGCAGTCAGGTAATTGAAGTAATTAAACATTAACAGCTTTGAAATAGGCAAATGTAGTTATGACTACTTAAACATGAACTTTAAAAGAAGAGTTCTTGGCATGATGGTGTGGGAAGCAACAATCACAATTTTGATGACCTTAAGAGAAGGGGTAAACAAACGCATAAGAACCACAGACTTGAGCTGCCCTCTGAGGCAGATAATAGTGGGACTCTGTGCAATTCTCCAAATTTAGAGAAATGTATCAATTTCCTCACCTGTACGTCCTTTCTGGAGATAGTCCTGCAACCTAGTAATTGGAATCCATCCACTACTACGTGATTGGGGTGCCACTAAACAAATAGAATCATAGAGGTTTACAGCATGGAAACAGGTCCAACTTCTCCATGCTGCCCCTTTGTTTTGAACCACTAAGCTAATCCCAATTGCCCACATTTGGTCCATATCCCTCTATAGCCATCTTATCCATGTAACAGTCTAAATGGTTTTACAACTTCCTCTGGCAGCTCATTCCAGACACTCACCACCCTATGTGTGAAAAAAAATTGCCCCTCAGGACCCTTTTGTGTTTCTCCCCTCTCACCTTAAACCTATGCCCTCTAGACTCCCCTACCTTTGGGAAAAATATTGACTATCTAGCTGATCTATGCCCCTTATTATTTTATAGACCTCTATAAGATCACCCCTCAGCCTCCTATGCTCCAGAGAAAAATGTCCCAGTCTATCCAGCCTCCCCTTATAATTACAACACAGTGAACTTGCATTACCGTAGGCGTAAGGTCATTTATGAGCAGGGACCTGAATACCGCTGGTCCATACAGTGGTGCATGGTATCGACACGAGGAATCTCAGAGCTTGAAGTTTATTATAATGCAGCAATTAAGGACACGTACTGACCTGAAGTAGAATATTCAGGAGTGAGGAACTATGTAAATGAGAGGGGGAAATCAATTTGGGTGATGTGCGGAGAGACAATTTGAAAATATAATTTGGCTGACTGTGTGAATTTAATATTTTGGAATCTAATTGGGCTTGGGTGTCCATGTCATCGGAAAATTGATTAAAACGATCCATTAGGCAGTCACATTCTTTTGCTCTCTGTAATCATGCTTTTCTACATTCCCACAAATCTTTATCGGTACCGATGCTGAAATTATAATTGTACAGAGCATGAATAAAACGTTAGTGGGACGTGAGATGCAGAAGCTTGAAATGCAGTAAAAAGAAAAGGACGTGTATTTTAAAATGTGCCAAAGGATACCAGTTACTCATTGCTACTTGAAAGCAGCAGCGCCTGAAGGTCATTTGATTCGGAAGTGTGAGTGGGGAGGAATCTGGAATCAAATCTGCAGAGAATCTCTCTTGGGGACATTTGTTGAGGTTCCCTGGCTAGTCAGGACTACCTGAGATCAAATCAGAGATGTTGCTGGACACATCTTTGAGTTAAATAGAGATGAACGACTGAGATCTATTGAGTCAGCAGCATTGTGGAATAAACTCTGCTGTTCAACTCCTTGACTTCAACCTGTTTGCAATCTGTGCCTGTGTCTACCAGGATG
This sequence comes from Carcharhinus amblyrhynchos, assembly GCF_965287045.1. NCBI lineage: Eukaryota > Metazoa > Chordata > Chondrichthyes > Carcharhiniformes > Carcharhinidae > Carcharhinus > Carcharhinus amblyrhynchos. The sequence goes on along the minus strand of NC_137333.1, from coordinate 5,493,234 downwards.
TAAGCTGTGCTGAGTAACTGTCAATAATTCTCTGAAACCAACCCTCAATTCTCTGCCTCCTCTAACCTCAGTGAGTTGCAGATAATGTTGGCAACTCTTACACTTATTCCGAATGACTCTCTTTTACAACCAGCTCCCTGATGTTCCACTTAGGTTTGTTGGTCATGTTTTCACCGGGGCTCCGGTGCAGATTTTCCCAACGCTTGTTGCAAGTGTCAATGCTATTGGCTCAGGTGTCTGGTGATGTCCTCGGGCCACGATGGATACTTGTCCCTCTGCTTGAAACCACGATGGCCGTTTCTGTTCTTAGAGCCCCAGGTCATCTTACATGACTGCGGAAGGTCTGTCTGTGTCAGTGCGCAATGTAGCGGGTCACAGAAAAAAACACCGTATGCCAGGCAGCTGCTAATGCACTGCTGCTTATGGCAGCTTCAGGCTGTCATCCTACGTGACAATTTTCCCTTAAGGGCAAAGTGCTTTTGGGTATTCAGTGGAGACTGGCTTCATATTATTAGCGGAGTCTCTCATGTATGAGCAGTGCTTATTATAAAATTTGAGAGCGTGATTTCCAAACCATCCACTTGCACAATTTACATCCAAAATTCAGGTCTGAGCTGCTAGCGGGAGAAAGTAAGCTCCAACAGTGTGATGTTGCATTTTTAAAATTTTATTTATTTTTAAAAAAATGAAGTTTGTTTACTTATTAGCCACAAGTAAGGCTTACGTTAACGCTGCCATGAAGTTACTGCGAAATTCCCCCAGTTGCCACAGTCCGGCACCTGTTCGGGTCAATGCACCCTAACCAGCACATCTTTCAGAATGTGGGAGGAAACCGGAGCACCTGGAGGAAACCCACGCAGACACGAAGAGAATGTGCAAACTGCGCACAGTGACCCAAGCTGGGAATCGAACCCGGGTCCCTGGCACTGTGAGGCAGCAGTGCTAATGTCTCCGTTTCCAGTTCAGGCTCATGATTTCTCCCCTCTATAGACTGGGAGTGCAGTATCATTGCACTTCAAGTGATGCTAATGTGTTTTCCATAAATATTTTAATTGCCTTCCCCACTCACGTGCTTTTTTTAGATGCTAAATCATAGTAGTTATTTAAAATTGCAATCATTTACCAGCATTTCCCAGGTTACTATCACTGTCAGTGCTGGATCCCTTGCTTTCCTTCTATGCCTTAAGACCTAAACTATCTTTAGGTAAGCTTTTCCACAGGGCAGAAATGACAATTACAAGGGGGCACAAGTTCAAGGTAAGGGGGGAGTATGGTTCAGTAAAGATGTGCGGGGGTAGTTTTTTACTCAGAGTGTGGCGGGGTGGTGACCTGGAATGCTCTGCTGAGTGAGGTGGTTGAGGCAGATACATTAGCGACATTTAAGACTTATCTGGACAGACACATGAACAGGCGAGGAAAAGAGGGAGATAGGTGGTTGATCTAGATAGGGCAACGTGATTGGCACAGGCTTGATGGGCCGAGGGCCTATTTGTGTGCTGTACTGTTCTTTGTTTGCTGTTTCTTCTTCTTTACAGATGTCTAATTGCCAGTGTAATGAATTCTCCTTTTCTGTGATCGCTGATGTGCCCATTTGAAGCAATCCACCCTGTGAAGATCTTTAAAGTTTATTTACAAGCAAGCTTACATTAACACTGCAATGAAGTTACTGCGAAAATTCCTTAGTCGGCACATTCTGGTGACTGTTTGGGTACATTGAGGGATAATTTAGCATGGCTAATACACCTCACCGACATATTCTCGGACTGTGGGAGGATACCTACAGGGAGAATGTGCAGACTCTGCATAGAGAGTGACCCAAGCTGGGAATCGAACCCAGGTCCCTGGCACTGTGAGGCAGCAGTGCTAACCACTATGCCACCGTGCTGTAACTTAATGCAACCAACCTTAATTTTTGAGGTATCGTTGAAAATGTTGGTTATTACTACACATTCGTCAGATACACAAAACATTTAAATGTTCCATGTGTCATAACTAAATTAAGTTCAAATTCAATTAAAAGACGAGAGCAGGAATAGAAAAATTATAGAAATGAAATAAATGATGATCTGCCCAGTCCTGGCTACCATAGCATTAACCAGGATTATAGAGGCACTAGAGAAGGTGAAAATTCGCGAGGGTGAAGCCAGAACAGGAGGATATAGTTATCAGCAAATACTGAACAGGCTCTTTTCTCAGGAAAGAAGAAAGCTGAGGAGTGACTATTCTTTTATTTATTCATTTTATGGCATGTTAGTGTCGCTGGCTGGGCCAGAATTTATTGCCCACCCCTAACTGCCCTCCAGTCCAGAGGGCATTTGGGAATAAACTAAATTGCTATGGATCTTGAGCAAGGATGCCAGATAAGGAATGCAGATTTTCTTCCCTAAAAGGCATGACTGAACCAGGTGGGTTTTTACGACAATGGTTTTTACGACAATGGTCTGTTTGAGGTTGTGTGGTTGTTTGAAGGCAAGAGGTAGGGGTATGGGGATGGCCTTGGCAAGATGTTCGTCTTCATCGATGACATGTTGAAGGCTCCAGAGAAGATGTCATCCTGAGGTAGGTACATTGGGGAGACCATGCAGACACTACGACGATGGGTGATTAAACACCGCTCGACAATCACCAGGCAGGAGTGTTCTCTTTCTATTGGGGAACACTTCAGCAGTAACGGGCATTCGCCCTCTGACATTCGGGTAAGCAATCTCCAAGCCAGCCTTCATGACACATGACAACGTAGAATTGCCAAGCAAATACTGATAGCCAAGTTCCGCACACACGAGGATGGCCTCAACCGGGATGTTGGGTTTATGTCACACTACCTGTCACCCCCAGACTTGCCTGGGCTTGCAAAATCTCACTAACTGTCCTAGCTGGAAACAGTTCACACCTCTTTAACCTGTGCTTAACCCTCTCTCCACTCACAATGTCTGTACCTGTAAAGACTTGAATTCCAAACATTATCTTGTAAATTGAGTTTGTTTCTGTATATGCCCTGTTTGTGAACACAACTCCTCACTCACCTGAAGAAGAAGTGACACTCTGAATGCTTGTGTTACCGAATAAACCTTCTGAACTTTAACCTGGTGTTGTGAGACTTCTTAATCTGCTTACCCCAGTCCAATGTCAGCATCTCCACATCAAAAGCCAATTGGGACAAGTAACCAGTTTCTGTGCTGTGGACCCTGGGAAGGATTTTCCACTCCCATCATGGCAGTCATGGTGGTGATGGGGTGTGGGGTGAGGATGGGGGGTTGAATTCCAGCTCTGAGTAATGTCACAACCACCAAACTGTTTAAAACTAAAGTTAAGTCCAAAAAAAACCTCTTCATGTAATTTGGAATCGGGGTGGAATGGTGGCACAGTTGTTAGTACTGATGCCTCACAGTGCCAGGAACCTGGATTCGATTCCGCCCTTGGGTGATTGTCTGTCTGTGTGGAGTTTGTATGTTCTACCATGACTGCATGGACTTTAACACTTCCATTGAAGCCTTGTTCAAAACTAATCAGCGGTTGGTAACGCTGAAGAGACCCATACTTTTCACCTTCTCAGAAGAAAAAGTTGCCAAGTCCTCTCACGTAAAAGGAAACCTCGCTCATGGTGTCCTCCTTGCAGTAGCAGTGAACTCCCTTGCATTTGCTGCGATCTGTGGATTAGTTCTATGCTGGAACTGTAAACAAATGCATATGTCCTGAATGCATAATCCTCTGGGTTCTGGGGTTTCCTCCGACAGTCCAAAGATGCGCAAGTTAGGTGGATGGGGCACGCTAAATTTCCCCTTGGTTTCCCAAGTTGTATAGATTTGATGGATTAGCTATGGTAAGATCTGGTTATGGGGATTGGGTGGGGAAAAAGGACCTGGGTAAGGTACTCTGTCAGAGAAAGTCAGGATGTGGATATGCCGGCATTGGACTGGGGTAAACACAATTAAAAAGTCTGACAACACCAGGTTTAAGTCCAACCGACTTATTTGATAGTAAACTTGCTAGCTTTCGAGGTTTTCCCCCTCGTCAGGTGAATGGAGAGGTTTGGTCTCAGACAGAGCATATAAAGCACAGACAGTTTACAGATAGCTCACTTACTGTGCTGTCTGGAGACAATACACATCTCTTTAACCTGTGATCAGTGCTCCTTCCACTCACATTGTCGGCCACTTTAAGACTTGAACAGCAGGTTAGGTGTAAAGATTTGCATTCTAATCAGTAATCTGTAAACTGTCTGTGCTTTATATGCTCTGTCTGAGGCCAGAACTCTCCATTCACCTGACAAAGGGGGTAACCTCAAAAGCTAGTGAGTTTACTATCAAATAAATCGGTTGGACTTAAACCTGGTGTTGTCAGGTTTTTTACAGAGAGAGTAGGTACAGACTCAATGGGCCGAATAGCCTCCTTCTGAACTGTAGGGATTCTATGACAATGTTTCACTCTATGAATGATGAAAATTGTAATGTCAGCCTAAATAACTGCAGGCGCTGACCAAGAGCTAGCTGAATGTTATCACAGTTTTTTTGAGTGGTTTCATGGAATTTGATGATATTCATGTCTGTGCCAAAGCCTGAATCTTGCTGCCCCCGAGACAGTGATCTAATGATGCAGCACATTCAAAATTCAGTGTAAAACATGTTAATTTCACTGAACATCCATTTATGCTGCTTTTTTATTGTGTAGAGGAGACATTGTGATAGATGATTTTTCCTCAACAATGTAATTGTTCAGACGGTGGAGAAGACTGGAGCAACGGGAGTTCTTCTGCTTAGAGCAGAGAAGGTTAAGGGGAGATTTAATAGAAGTGTTCAAAATCATGAAGGGTTTTGACAGAGTAAATAAGGGGGAACGGTTGCATTGGCAGGAAAATCAATAATCAGGTCGCACAGGTTTTAAGCAATTGGCTAAGGAACCAAAGATAGCATTGAGGAAGTGTTTTCACACAGTGAACTGCTATGATCTGAAATGTACTGCTTGAAAGGGCAGTGGAAGAAAATTCAATAATAACTTTCAAAAGGGAATTTGCTAAATGCTAAAAGGGGAAAGAGCAAGTGGGGGTATAGGACTAATTGGATAGTTCATGCAAAGAGCCGGCAAAGCAATGATGGGTCAAATGATTACCTTCTGGACTGAATGAGGAAAGAGCTGCTGTGGAGATCTGTCTCGTAAAACATTTAAAATATATTACCGATAGTTTCCAAAGAACAAAGCTGATATCATCAGTAACGACCCCCTTTTGATCATCCTATGGTTTTATGAGCTTGAAATATCTTACAATGGTTATAGGTGGAAATTGGTAAATGACACAATTGCAAATCTAAAGTGAAGGAAACCTCTCGCAGAAGGCAGTTACATTAAGGCCTAAGTAAGGACAAATGTGGACTCCTTTTCAACACACACCGTGTTCCGCACAGTTGCATATATTTTTATTATTCATTATTTAGCTGTTTTGTGTTTGCTACGCTTTGTTTCACCAAGCTGATTCTGAGTGCTTCACTGAGCTAACACACATATCGACATAATGACTGGCTTGTTAACAGATGTGAGCAGATGTGCCATCAACATGGTTTAATCAGAGATACTCCGTCTGAAACCAAGGCTGCCATATGAAGTGCCTAACAGAGCAACTGAATGCTGCTCCCCATTGAATTCACACACCTTACGATCTGTCATAAATTAAAACATGAAGAAAAGCAATCTTCCCAGTTGTCTGCCTGTGCACTCCATACTGACAGCTTGTCTTTGCAAGTTCCCCATAACAATTCCTGACATAGTCTGAAGAGTAACTTATTAGAAGGTGAACTAGAATGAATGGGGTTTGGACACCAAACTGCAATATTTCTCTTAAAACCATTTTGTGCACACTTGAATGCAGTTACAGCTGTGTGAAGTTCTGGTTAGCTTAATGCCTAGACTATAGTTAAAATCATGAATCTTTGGACATGCCGACCAGTTATCCGACCTAATGCTTTGACCAGAATTCAACGGTTCGGTAGTAGCCTCTAAGTCAGAAGGCTATGCGTTCAAGGCCTTTTCCGGAGATTTGTGCTCATAATCAAGATAAGCATTTTGGCGCAGCACTGAGAGAGTGCTGCACTGTCAGATGTCCCACTTTGCAAGAGGCATTAAACCCTTGAGGAATTTGAAAGATCACAAGAAAGAAGGGTTCTCCCAAGTCTCCAGCCAACATTTTACCCTTAACGTAAAAACAGTGCTTTTATTAATTTATTGATATGAGATGCAGATTCGCTGGACTGAACAGCTTGCGTCTGCACTCTAAGGATCCAATGATTCCTATGAGATCTCGCACTTCCTTCATTGCAGCAAGACTTCATGCTAAAGTTCTTCGGCTGGTAGCTAGCACTGCTGCCTCACAGTGCCAGGGACCCGGGTTCGATTCCAGCCTTGGGTCACTGCTTGTGTGGAGTTTGCATATTCTCCCCGTGTCTGCGTGGGTTTCCTCCGGGTGCTCCGGTTCCCTCCCACAGTCCGATGATGTGCCGGTTAGGTTGATTGGCCATGCTAAATTGCTCCTTAAGGTCAGGGGAATTAGTAGGGTAAACATGTGGGGTTATGGGGATAGGGCCTGGGTGGAATTGTGATCGGTGCAGACTTGATGGGCAGAATGGCCTCCTTCTGCACTGTAGGGATTCTGTGTTCTTATGAAGTGCAGTCATTGTTGCAATAAAGTGCTTGGGAAACCATGAGGCCACGAAAGGCACAGTTGAAATAAGAGCATTTAATTCCTGGTGCATGCACAAACTCAGACAGAATGAAACAAACATCAAGATTGACGGCGTCATACTGGGGAAAATAATCATCTTCTCATTTTTTTACACTGTTAGCAAAACTGTTAACAAAGTCAAGATGGCCAACTGATGCCTGATAAAAATGATCCGCTCATTGGTCAAGCTGCGAGGCCAGTTAGATGGCAGTGTGAAGAGACCTTTTGTGGTTTCGACCACACGCGGCTCATAAAAGGTAAACAAATAATTTAGCCTCAAGTTCGTTGCACTAAGAAACACTGATTTATGCAACTGTCGGATTTGGACGCGTGCAACACAGTTCCCTCGGATTGAAACCTATTGATTTTCTATAACTGCAAGGAATTCAATGCATCACCGTGAGCAGCGGGACTGTAATAAACAATCCTTCCTTGAACATAATGATTTCCCTCCTCCTTAATACACACTTTAGTCCATCACTCTGTCGCGACGTGAATGCTCAGTCTCCGCAGTGCACCTGGCACGGATAAAAAAAAATCATAAATTCAGGTCAAGGATGATGATGATGCAGTGCACATTGTTGCTAGGAGACAGTGATCAGGTAGTTAATTAGGAAAGTAAGTTCGATTAAAGTGAAGTTGTGAACAACTGTGATATGAAGAGGGGTTACACTAATACGCGAGACACTCTTTGATGGATCCAGTTACTTCCACTTTACAGTAAATGATTGCAAACCAGGTGGTCACCTTGGAAAAACCCACTCTCGGCTGACACTGAGATTCATCTTCCTTTCCTAAACAAGTTTCTTTAGTTCTCCGTCAAGCTAATGCATTGAATTGTTATGTCTGTGTGCAGCTACAGGAGTGTGCATTTTAAAGGTAGAACGAGAAAGAAATGTTGCTCTGGCGAAGGGTCATCTAGGCTCGAAACGTTGGATCAATTCTCTCTCCACAAACGCTATCAGATCTGTTACGTTTTTCTAGCACTTTCTTGTTTTTGTTTCAGATTCCAGCATCTACAGTATTTTGCCTTCATCACAGTCGCTCAATCTCTTGTCATTACTGATTTAGGGATGGCCTAACAAAATGGCATTCATGTCATCCACAGGTCAACTTCTGTTCTGAATCAGAAGGTTATGGGTTCAAGTCCCACTCCAGGAATTGAATACAAAAATCTGACACCGCAGAGCAAGACTGCAGGAATGCAACACTGTCATCAGTGCCATTTTATAGCGTCGCAGATGGTGATGGTGTCTCAGATGAGGCATTAAACTGGGGCCCTATCTACCCCCTCAGATGGATATAAAAGAGACTTCGGTGCTCTTCCAAGAAAGAACAGGGGAAGTATCCCTGTTATCCTGAAAAACATTTATCCCTCAACCAACATCACAAAAAAACAGGTTGCCCGTTTATTATGATATTGCTGCCTGAGGGAATTTGTTGTGTACAAACTTGCTGTTGCCATTCCCAAGTTTAAAAATGTTGACCCCATCAAGAATATCAATTGGCAATAAAGTGCATTGAGATGTTCAGTGATTGGGCAAGGTATTATGTAAATGCAAGGTTTTTTTTTCTAAAGTCTCTCATAGATCCCAAATCTATTTGATTATGATAATATTTCACTCTATTATAGAATCTTAGAATCCCGATAGTGGAGAAAGAGGCCATTTGAACTATCGGGTTTGCACTGACCCTCCAAAACAGCATCCCACCCAGACCCTCCCCTCTGCCCTATCCCCATAACCCCATGCATTTTTCATAGGTAATCCACCTAAGTTACTCATCTTTGGATATTAAGAGGCAATTTATCATGGCTAATCCTCCTAACCTACCCATCTTTGGACTGTGGGAGGAAGCTGGAGCATCCGGAGGAAACCCACGCAGACACAGTGAGAACGTGCAAATTCCACATTGGGTGACTGTTGGGAATTGAACCCGGGTCCCTGGCGCTGTGAGACAATAGTACTAACCACTGTGCTACCGTGCTGCCCCTCTGTCTCTGCCAATCACTGTAAAGATAAAATAAAACACAAATAAAATGAATGGCTCTTTGGTGAAACAATTTCTCAATGTTCATTCCCAGGTTATTTATGGTGGAATTTTATAGACTTGGATTCAAATTTATCTTTCAGTAATTGTGCAAATTTGAACTGAAATTTGAAAAAAATAAAATTAGGTGTGAGGGGGGGCCTCTCCTGAAGCAGTAATCCACCTTACTTGCCCCGTCAAGGCGACTGAGGCAAATGTTGACGTTTGCCCACCTTAGCACAAGTTCTTCAGTTAGTGTGGAGGAGTATAATGAAGCCATCAACCACTGTCAGTTGCCTGCTTAACCTTGAACTATGTGAGTCTGAGTGCTTATTAAATGTAACATAAGTCTATAAATGCATTAAAAACATGGCAATTGTGCCACAAAAATTTAACGGAATAAAACACTCAGTTCCAACTTAATTAAAGTGGTTCAACCTGTCTGATCATACAGATGGGAAGCGCAGAACATTAATGTACATATCTGAATGTGCTGGGCGGCATTGTGAAGTCAAAATCCGACATCTCTGAATGCAGAAAGGCTGGTTAATAGGCATATGGCACGCTCACCTTTATCAATTGGGATATGGATTACAAAAGCAGAGAGGTCATAATGGAGCTGTATAGAACTTTTGAGTACTGTGTGCAGGTCTGGTTGCCACATTATAGGAAGGGCATGAACACACTGGAGCAGGGGAGATTCACCAGGATGCTGCCTGGGATGGAATATTTAAGTTATGAAGAGAGGTTGGATAGGCTTGGGTTGCTTTTTCTGGAGTAGAGAGGATTGAGAGGTGACCTGATTGAGGTGTTCAAGATTATGAGGGGCATGGACAGGGTGGTGTAGCTGTTCTACTTAGTTGAAAGGTCAGTTACGAGGGCACAGAAATTAAAACTGAGCGGTAGAGGTTTAGGGAGGATTTTGAGGAAAAACGTTTTTACTCAGAGTGTGGTGATGGCCTGGAATGCGCTGCCTGAGTGGAGGTGGGATGCCTCACACCCTTTAAAAAGTACCTGGATGAGTACTTGGCACACCATAGACTATGGGTATATCAGAGCAACTCATGCATCGATGGGCCAAAGGGCCTCTGCTGCACTGTAGATTCTGTTTTCAAGTCAAAATGGGATGTTAATTTATAAATGTTCTAAGCGCCGTTCGTCACAACTTGATGGTGGTCACTTTGGGGACGGCCTGTGCACAGCGGAGCTAATTGTATTTTGTTGGGACTGTTTCAATTCTCAATAACTACTGAAGCTAAATCTGCAGAATGTCAGAAATGTAACTGAAAGTGGTGGAGCAGCTGTCCTTTTGTCACACCCACACAGCATTTAGTTCATAAAACAGCAAACGCTGCAATAGCTCAGCAGGTGGGTACTCTTGGAGAGGCGGTTATTGCTTCAGGTTGGAGATCTTTCATTCAAGTCACCGACATGAGGCGTTAACTCTGTTTCACTCATCACAGATGTTGCCTGATCGACTGAATGTTCCCGGCACTTCATATGTTTAGTCCAGGTTTCGGTTGCGGTTTATCAATTGTTTATTTGCATACAGACCTGTGTTGACAAGCACTGGATTCATTTATAGAGGGATAGAATAGAAAGCATAATAGTTACTGATAAATGTGGTTAGACCACACTTGGATTACCATGCACAGACAGATATAAATACAATGTTTCCACATGTGGGCAAGTCGAAAGCGTGGGATCATAAGACTATTGCATATGCTCGAATAATTCTCAATCTCATGTCAAAACTAACCCCCGATTTCCCAAGGTTACCCCACTTTGACTCAACGTACTGTCCAATTCTATGTCCAGAGTAACACAGCTGGGACCAGGAATTGAAGTTAGGGTTTGCTGACCTTTCTGAGCCTCTGCTGGAACAGAGAAAGCAACTTGGCTACTGAGACATCAGGGAGCTTTAGGCCAAGTTAATTACTCTTGGAAATGATGGCGATAAAATTGAAACAAATTGTAGAGTCTGTGTATGTGAGCCAGGAGTGATGGGCAGCGTGGTTGCACAATGGTTAGCATTGCTACCTCACAGATCCAGGGACCCGGGTTCCATTCTGGCCTTGGGTGACTGTCTGCATGTTCTCTCCGTGTCTACGTGGATTTTCTCCGGGTATTCTGGTTTCCTCCAAAAGTCGAAAAATGAGCAGGTTAGGTTGATTGGCTATGCTAAATTGAGCTTTAGTGTCAGGAAGATTAGCAGGATAAATATGTGGGGATACGGGGAGAGGACCTGGCTGGGATTGTTGCCAGTAGACTCAATGGACTGCATACCCTTCTTCTATATTTAGGGATCTAATTATTTCTTCTAGCCTTACCCAGAAATGGAATTAAGCTCACTGAGCTGTCATAACAACCCTATTGCCAATCAGTAATGAAAAGGGATTATTAAAACCTTACCCTTTCAGGTTTCCATGTTGCTTCAATCCATTTCCTTGCAATCTCTGAGCTTCTGAAACTCAGGGACTAAAAACCTAATATCATCTCTGCTGGCTGTATGAGCCAAGAGTGTCAGTGGTTGAAGGTAGGTCCCTTAAACATGTCACTGTGTAAAAGTCTTCCTTTAACTTATTTGCCTAAAATGGCTTTCAGAAATTCCATTTTTACATGAATATCTGCTTTAAGACAGAAGTGAATGACCAATAGAATTCATGAAAAATGTTGTTTTCCTAAGACTGACAAGGAATATCTCTAACATGTTCCAACCAAAGCCAACATTCAATGCACAAAACCCTCCAAGTAAGCACAATACAGCACAGATTAATGCTTACTTGTTACAGGAATCCAGCATCCTGGGCTGAATGCTGAAAGTCCATTGTGAAGAAACTCAGAAGAGGTTGTAGTTGAATCTGTTTCTCAAAACACAGCCTCTTTAATGAAAGATGGCAATTAGCCTCTCCTTCAGCTAGCTGATAGTAGTTTCAGAACCAAACAAAGGGAAGGACAGGGAGGGGGAGAGAGATTGCTTCTTATCTTGCTGCATAACTGGTCCCAACAATACTCCTCCAAAATAAAACTGGAAACACAAAGAGAAGAAAACCCTATCACCTGATTGCTGCAAATGAAACGGAAAGCCCAATCACCTGACTGCTACTGCTTAACTCCATCCCCAATGGCATCACTGAAGCTGTAACATGCATTATTTTAAAAAATCATGGGACGGGGCCACTGGGAATGGATAGGGCTGCATGAATTGGCATAGAGGGTATATGAGATGCCATAGTGAGTGGGTGAAGGTGAGAGGGTCCAAGTGCTTTTATTACAACTGGGCCAAATCTCAAGCAAAACTGAGTTAGGCTTTCTACCCAGCCTACCACCCATGCTGGCTGGCCCTTCTGGTCACATAAGATCTCCTTCTAGGCAAGGCTGGCTCAACTCTAAGCATGATATGCTTTGTCTGTGTATAGCACACAAGAAACAATACTTTTCACTGTATACTAACACATGTGACAATCATAAATAAAATCAATAGGGAAAGAGCACCAGCTGCAGCATAGCTAACACTGAACAAAAAAGCTTGATAAAGAAGAATACTTGTGTGGTCACGTGGTAGTTTGCATGGGGTACCCTTCATTGCTATAATACTATTGGCATAAATCTACAATGGAGTCACTGAAACATTATTGGCTGGTAAAAGCAAAGTGCTGCATTGTTATTTTATTTTGTGTTAATTACAATTACCTACAATGTCAAAGGATTGCCTCCATGAGGCCATTAGTTGCTATTGAATGCTAATTAGTGAATCATAGCTCCGACACATGGTTTTGTTTCTTTTCAAGCATTTAAGGTACGCTGCTATGTGCTAATTTCAAAGGTACGGTGCCTACACATTGAACAATAATCAGGCAGAGATGCCCGACTGTCAGAGTTTGCGAAAGATTGGCTCGACTTAGTGCATCAAACACAGTTGGGGACAATGATGGCCCCTGTGCAACTGAGATGTCAAGAAATGGTGGATTTTCTGCAGAAGCCAAAGTAAGAGAAGGAGATTAAATCTTACGTTACAGATTTGCTTCTCTTTTTGTGTGTGTTAGCCTGTCCGACTGCATTATCTTAAGCACCAGTTGAGACCAAAAGAATATAACTTGACAAGACTAGTTTCAACGAAATAGATTTTTTTTTGCTGCATTCAGGCGAGCGTCTGCTAAATTAATCACACTTACGTCTCAACCTGTACTTGCGTTGGCATCGGAGGACGAGTGGATTGGGCCTTCACAATTAAATAGCCAGCTGACGCTGCCCAGATGGCAGGTTGTCTTTGCCTCTGGATTGGCACTTAAACATGATCGAGGAAAGGAGCCGGGAAAGGTAAGGGGAGAAAATAGGTTGATTAAGAAACAAAACAGAGAGAGAAAAAGAGAATTAGAGCTAGATGGAGGTTTAACAAAAGCCAGGCTAGAAAGCATGAATTCACTTGCATCTTTTATCTTCTTGCCGAAGACTTTCAAGCTGTTTTCTCCCATTCTTATTATTTTCTAAGCTTCCTGGGCCACGTGCCAATTCAAGTGGGGAAAATGAGCTCACCAACTCACAAATCTGGGGTAACGCGACTATGACCTACAGCATGGTTACAGTGCAGGTTGAGACCATTCTTCCCACTGCATAGGTGCCAGCTCTCTGCAACAGCACCCCCCATAATCCCCCTTGCCCACCTTTTCCCCAGCAAATGATTTTCTTGATGTGGAGATGCTGGTGCTGGACTGGGGTAAGCACAATAAGAAATCTCACAACACCAGGTTAAAGTCCAACAGGTTTATTTGGTAGCACAAGCCACTAGCTCTCGGAGGGCCACACTCCAGAAGCTTGTGGCTTGTGCTATCAAATAAACCTGTTGGAATTTAACCTGGCATTGTGAGACTTCTTACAATGATTTTCTTGTCAGATAGTTATCTAATTATCTTTTGAATGAACATAAGAACATGAGAACTAGGAGCAGGAGTAGGCCATCTGGCTCCTCGAGCCTGCTCCGCCATTCGATAAGATCACGGCTGATTCAGCTCCACTTACCCACCCGCTCACCATAACCCTTAATTCCTTTACTGTTCAAAGTTCTATCTATTCTTGCCTTAAAAATATTCAACGAGGTATCCTCAACCGCTTCACTGAATCTACTTCCACTGCACTCTTGGGCGCTGAATCCATTCACTGCATAAAAAAGCTTTCACTCATAGAATTCCTACAAGTGCAGAAGGAGGCCATTCAGCCCATTGAGTCTGTACCAACCACAATCCCACCTGGGCTCTACCCCCATAACCCCACTTACTTACCCTGCTAACTCCCTGATACTAAGGGATAACTTAGCATGGCCAATCAACCTAACCCGCACATCTTTGGACTGTGGGAAGAAACCAGAGTAGCCGAAGGAAACCCATGCGGACACGAGGAGAATGCGCAAACTTGACACAGGCACAAGATGGGAATTGAACCCGGGCCCGGGATCCTTGGTGCTGTGAGGCAGCAGTGTTAACCACCGTGCCGCCCTAAAACGCTGAAGTGTTTCCTTCCCTAAAAAACATTCATGAGATAGATGAATTCTTCCTGATAGCTGACAATAGTTTCATTGCCATCAGTCGAATTTTAATTCCAGTCATTTTTATTGAAATCAAATTTCACTATCTTCCGTGAGGGATTAGAACCCAGTTCTCCAGAACATTAACTGAGTTTCTGGATTAGTAGTGATGCATTAATACCACTTGGCCATTGCCTCTCCTGAAACTAAGTGGCAATTTAGCATGGCCAATCAACCTAACCGGCACATCTTTCGGACCGTGGGAGGAAACCAGAGCCCCTGAAGAAAACCCACACAGACACGGGGATAACGTGCAAACCACACAGGCAGTGACCCAAGGCTGGAATTGAACCCAGGTCCCTGGTGCTGTGAGGCAGCAATGATAATCGTGGTGCCACTGTGCCACTCCTAATGCAAGCCTTTTTTTTCTGAAAAGAAGTATGCAGAACCACGTTGTGTGCATTGGAGCACACTAGTCTATTTCTTAATACGTTAGAAGAAAAATAAAATATTATGAGTTTTAAGATATGCACATTACTGTTCTAGCACATTTTAAAAAAAAGGTTTATTTTCAGAGCAGGGACGTGAAGTGGTGATTTATTTGATTTGCGCATGTGGTCAGCTTTGAGGAGAGTTGGTTTCTTGACAATGTTTTCAGCATTATCCAAAAGACCAAGGAATATTGGGTGGATAGAGGTTGTGTTTGAAGTGCTCAGTCTTTTGCAGGTGGATTGCTTTGCAAGGAACAATATGACTAAACAGAAGCCCCAGGACCCTGACTTCATCAGGGTTCTGGCTGAGCAGATCAATAGAAAATAAATTTGCCAGCTGTGAAAAATTTGTTAGACACGCAGTTTTTTTTGGGTGTGTTTTGTTATTTAATATCGCTTCATGCATTGTTAAATTTACGGATGCAATAACCTCCTTTTGGGCGGCGAAACAGGATTGACCGAGTTTTGTTGTCCATTCTTTTGGTAGGTAAGTGCTTGAGAGAAATATCTAACCAATGGTCAATCTTCTCCAAGTTGAGTGACTAAGAAATCTGAAATAAAAACAGAAAATGCTGGCAACACCCAGCAAGTCAGGCAGCATCTAAGAAGAGAGAAGCAGGGTTAATAGCTTAGATTGATGGTCTTTCATGAGAACTGGAAGAGAATTATAGAATCCCCACAGTCCAGAATGAGGCCAGTCATTCTACACCAACTCTCCGGAGGGCCATCTTACTCAGGCCCACCTGCCCTGCCCTATCTTGTAACCCCATGCACTCACCATGATCAATCCACCTACCCTGCACATCTTTGGACTGCGAGAGAAAACTGGATCACTCAGAGGAAACATGAGCAGACACGGGGAGAACGTGCAGACTCCGCATAGTCGCCCGAGGCTGCAATCAAACCGCTGTCCCTGGAGCTGTGAAGCAGCAGTGCTAACCACTGCGCCACTGTGCTGTCATACCTGAGGTTTAATAGTTCTTAATTAAGTGGTAGAGGAGGGGTTGGAGGAATTGTGAGAGGGAGGAGGGGAGGGCACAGCTAATAAAGGGAAATGCCTGTGAGAGGGTTAGAGGCAGGGGTGATAAAACAAGGAAAAAGGTGATGGTTGTGAAGCAAAAGGAGATGATATAGTGATGTGAATGAAACAAGTGATAGATCTAGGGTAAATGTATAAAGCATAAGCAGGACGCAAACCAGAGATCTTAGATAATAGGATCTTAGATCTTAGATAATAGGATGGGTGATTATGTTCTCATAGAATCCAACAGTGCAGAAGGAGACCATTCGGCCCACCGATTCTGCACTGACAACAATCTCGCCTCAGGCCCTATCCCCACAACACCACACATTTGCCCCGCTAATCCGTCTAATTTACATATCCCGAGACACTAAGGGGCAATTTAGCACAGCCAATCCACCTAATCTGCACATCCTGGGACCTTAAGGGCTAATTTAGCATGGCTAATCAAACTCACTTGCAAATCTTTGGGCTGTGGGAGGAAACTGGAGCACCCGGAGGAAACCCACACAGACACGGGGAGAATGTGCAAACTCCACAAAGACAGTGACCCAAGCCTAAAGCTGTTAAATTTATTTCCACCTGCTGAGTGTTATTTTGCCTCAATGGACAGTTACAATGTCCCCCAAACGCCCAACCCTCGCAGATGTGAAAACTCTCAGCTCATGTTAACGGACATAAGGGTCGGAATTTTACCATCCGGCTGCCATGGGAATCGGAGTGGGTGAGGGACGGAACATTGAAAGGCCCATTGTCGTTGGGCGAGAGGAGGACGAGGGAGGCTATAAAATCCCGCCCTCTGTGAACAGCTTGTTACTCGCTCACAAGCACAGAGTGCTCAAATGCCCTGGCCATCCTTACTTCCCCATCCGGGGGATTGAATTGTGGGGTTACCCGGGCAGACTAGTGGCTGGCCTGCCATTTTCTGTTGTCAGGAGAGAGCAGGAGTCTCTCTTCTGCCAAGAGGAAGAAGAAATATTCCGCCACACAGCCGGGTGTGAACCTGCGATCCTCTGGGAAATGAACCTATGAATATAAAAATATGAGGTGAATGTTCGCCCAGCACACCATAGCGTTATTGCGAAGTTTTTTTAAAATTTTCAGCGCTTACACTTCTCTGAGCGACGGAAATGGAGGTCATCGACACACCGATTTATTACGAGGAGAAGCATGGTGCTTTTCAATAAAACCTTCCAGCGGTGATGGGGGTAAGGCAGCTAATGTCAGAAAGTAATTAAAATATGCAGGAGCCCGAAAGCCGGGAAAGGTCATTAACCTGCAGAGCAGTGAATTTGCCTCGGAGCAAATAACGCAAGCACATCTCTATCAGCCGTGTATCAGCTGCAAAGATGCCAAGCTGTCAGCTATCATGCAGCTTATGGGACTGCTTCTTATCCTGTTGAAAGGGCCCCATTGTCAAGAACAATATAATTTCTCCATCCACTGCTGCTGACCCAGTGGTTTGCGCAACCGAATGCTGGAGAGAGCTTTAACTTCGTTAAACATTTGGCGAAGGGAATTATTTTACACTGCTCTTAATTCATTTTTCTGCCAAGTTCGAGAGGACATGAAGAAAAGGGTGTTTTTATGTGCTGGTTTTATGTGGTTAGAATAAGATACGCGCAGTCCGCAATTGGTGGATACAGATTTAAGTGTAGCCTTTAAAAGCCAATTGGATGAATTCTTCAAGGAGAAAAGAGTTGCAGAGGTTTGGATAAAGAGCAGGGGAGTCAGATTAACTGGATTGCTCTTTGAAAGAGCTGGTGTAGATCGATGGACCAAATGGCCTCCTTTTTTTGCTATGGTTTTCTATAGTTTCATGGTTACTAATGAAATCATGGTTACTAGTGCATGAACTTAGGTAGATGAAAATAATGTGACAAGTGTCATTTCGATGAAGATAACTTTCTGAGTCTTTGTTTCCCATAGAATCGACTTCAATATTGATGTAAATTGTGCCTTGGATATACACAGAGATGATACCTGTTTCTCGTCAAATAATTTACAATGCTTCTAAGATGTCTGCTCACAAGTGTACTACTTCTTTCTTCAGTTTTGTTCCTGTATTCACACTCAAACACAGGCACAGAGAACAGTTAACAGACATACACAACCAAACCCTGAACAACTCAACAACTAAAAATGACATAGAATCATAGTGCAGAAGGAGGCAAGTCAGCCCATCCAGCCGGCAACGACGACAATCCCACCCAGACCCTATCCTCACAACCCCGGCTATTTGCCCTGTTAGTCCCCCGAGTCAAACGGGCAATTTATCAAGGCCAATCCACCTAACCCACTCACCTTTGGCATGTGGGAGGAAACGTGGACACAGGGAAAACTTGTAGACTCCACACAGGCAGTGACTCAAGCCTAGAATTGAACCCTGGTCCCTGGTGCTGTGAGGTAGCAGTGCTAACAACTGTGCCACCACATCATCTTATTTTTGTATGAATTTTTGTCATTCTTTGTTGAATAGCATGTGTTCCAACATATTAATGGAATTTTGCCATTTTCTTGTCTACCCACAGTGCTCTTCAGGTCCTCACTGATATAAAGTGGTTCCCATGGGATTAACTTGCTTCTAAGCCTCCCAATGTTGGGTCAACAACTGACTTGACACACAGAGCATTTTGTACAAATAAAGGAAGGACTTGATCCATTATTGGAAGTAGTTTTCCAACTGACAACTTGGTTACAATGCGCGCAACCAGGAAAAACTTTATCTCAGCATCCACAACAAAAAAAAATTGAGGGAAAAATGTAACTCACACTTAATCCTCAATTTAACAAATCTCCACTGAGATTATTTGGGAATCGGTGAATTGCTTTGTTCTTAAGGGTACCAGATGAGGAAAACTCCTCACTGGGAATTTTGTAGCTCAGGTGCTAACACATCTGAAGAGACTTTGTGTTATCTGTGAATCTCACTCTGACACGTACACCCCCACGTCATGCTAAGGTGTTTTTTAAAAAATTTTTCTGCCTTCAACAAAGAGATACGAAGAAAAGACTGAGTGAATGAAAAGGAACATTTAGCTGTGAGGTGCAGGAAGGCATTGATTTTGAAGAAGATTTAGTAAGAAAATCCATTTTTATTTAATAAAATGAATGGTAACAGACTGAGGAAATGTAACTAACCTATTCATTAAAACAAAATACTTTAGCACATCTAAGCAGTTAGCAGCAGTGTGCTGCCCTTGGCAAAGATGACGGACATTAAAAATATCACCAAAATGTCATATTGTGTCTGACCAACAGCTCTTGAGTTGTGAAGTGCTAATCACAGAATCGCATGAGAGTAACTTACATATATAAAGCATCTCAATGTAGTAACGTGTCCCAAGCTGTGTAAAGGAGCAGTAGCAAACAAGATTTGACAAGTCACATAAAGAGACCAGGTGAACAAACACTTTTCTTTATTCCTCCTTGGGATGTGGCATCTTCAGTGTTTTTTGACCATCCCTCATTGCCCTTGAACTGAGAGTCTTCCTTGGCCATTTCAGAAGGTAGTTAACAGTCAGGCTTGGCTGTAATTCTCCGATCTTGCCTACTGCTGGGATTTTCCACCTTGTCTGTGGCTGGGATTCTCCGATCTCACCCATGGCTGGGATTCTCCGATCTCACCCATGGCTAGGATTCTCCAGTCCTACTGCAGTGAATAGAATTTTGGCTGAGTGCTATGTTCTCCATTCTCACTGGCAGATGAGGGTGAATGAGATCAAAGTATCCTGGCCCACGTAGCTTTTGATTTGATTTGAATTGATTTGATTTATTATTGTCACATGTATGATAATACATGTGAAAAGTATTGTTTCTTGCACGCCATACAAACAAAGCATACTGTTCATGTAGAAGGAAATGAGAGGGTGCAGAATGTAGTGTTACAGTCATAGCTAGGGTGAAGGAAAAGATCAACTTAGTGCAAGGTAGGTCCATTCAAAAGTCTGACAGGGAAGAAGCTGTTCTTGAGTTGATTGGTATACAACCTCTTTATCTTGTATCTTTTTCCCGATGGAAGAAAGTGGAAAAGAGAATGTCCGGGGTATGTGGAGTCCTTAATTGTGCTGGCTGCTTTGCCGAGGCAATGGGAAGTATAGACAGAATCAATGGATGGGGGGCAGGTTTGTGTGATGTATTGGGCTACATTCACAACGTTTTGTAGTTTCTTGCGGTCTTGGGCAGAGCAGGAGCCATACCAACCTGTGAAACAACCAGAAAGAATGCTTTCTATGGTGCAGCTATAAAAGTTGGTGAGAGTCATAACTGATATACCAAATTTCCTTAGTCTTCTGAGACAGTAGAGGCATTGGTGGGCTTTTGTAACTATAGAGCTGCAAATCTGGAGTTACATCTAGGTTAGAGTGGGTAAAGATGACATATTTCCTCCCCTGAAAGCAACCAGGTAGGTGTTTACAACTATCAGTGACAGCTGTCATGGTCATAGTTACAGTAAAAAGTGTTTACGCCAGTCCAACGCCGGCATACCCACATCATGGTCATAATTACTCAGGGTGAATTTATATTCCAAATTTTTAATCATTTGAACTCAAATTCTAATAACTGCATCAGTGCGGTTTGAATCTACATTCCACAGCCTTATTCTGGGTTACTAGTTGTGTAGCATTACCCCTATACCACTATCTCTCAGCTTAATCATACAGGTAGTTGTTAAGTGATATTTCAAAGGAGGAGTCAAGTTAGAGAGTCAAAGAGGTTTAAGGAGGGAGCACTGAAGTTTTGGGCAATACAGTTGAGGGCATAACTGCAGGTTGTTGGGTGAAGGAAAATAATGAAGTGAAGGAAGCTGAGATTAGACAGGTTTTCAGAATTAGTGCTGGTAGAGGTCAGGGATGTGTCCATGGAGAGATTTGAACACAATTTTGATTTGATTTGATTTATTATTGTCACATGTATTAGTATGCAGTGAAAAGTATTGGTATTTTTTTCCTGCATAACATTCATAGAGAAGGAAACGAGAGAGTACAGAGTGTACGGTTACAGTCATAGTTTGGGTGTCAAGAAAGATCCATTTAGTGTGAGGTAGGTCCATTCAAAAGTCTGATGGCAGCAGGGGAGAAGTTGTTCTTGAGTTGGTTGGTATGTGACCTCAGAATTTTGTATCTTTTTCCTGATGGAAGAAGTTGGAAGAGAGAATGTCCGGGGTGTGTGGGGTCCTTGATTCTGCTGGCTGCTTTGCCGAGGTAGCGGGAAGTGTAAATAGAGTCAATGGATGGGAGGCTAGTGCGTGATGGATTGGTTACATTCACAATCTTTTATAGCTTCTTGTGGTCTTAGTCAGAGCAGGAGCCATACCAAATTGTGATACGTCCCAGAAAAGATGCTTCCTATGGTGCATCTGTAAAAGTTGGTGAGCACTGAGTGAACAGCAGCATTTTGGGTGAGTTGAGGTTTGCCGAGGGTGTAAGGTGGGGGGCCTGTTAGAGCACTGGAATAACTGAGTCTTGATAAAGGCATAGATAAAGGTTTCAGCAGGAGTTAAGCAGAGTGGAGGCTAGAACTGACAATGTTATGGTGGCAGAAGTAGGCAGGCTTACTGATGGAACAAGTATGAAGCTGAGGAAGCTCATCTCAGAATCAAAATAGAACACAGATTTGCAGAAGACCCAGCTCAATCTCGGATAGTAGCGAAGGGGAACAACCAAATTGATAGCAAGCTAACAGAGGTTGCGTTGGGACCAAAGACAATGGCTTCAGGCTAGGTGGATTAGCCATGCTGAATTGCCCTTTGGTGTCCAGAGATGTGTTGGTTAGGTGGGTTGGCCTTGCTAAATTTCCCCTTAGTGTCCAGAGATGTGTTGGTTAGGTGGATTGGCCATGCTGAATTGCCCCTTGGTGTCCAGAGATGTGTTGGTTAGGTGGGTTGGCCTTGCTAAATTTCCCCTTAGTGTCCAGAGATGTGTTGGTTAGGTGGAGTGGCCATGCTGAATTGCCCCTTGTTGTCCAATAATGTGTAGGTTAGGGGGGTTAGCCTTGGTAAATGTGTAGGGTTATGGGGAGAGGGTGGGGGAGAGGATTGGGTGAGTAGCTGGTGGGCCTGGAGAAGATGTTTTCTTTGGAGTCAGTGCAGACTCAATGAGCCAAATGGCCTCCTTCTGCACTGTAGGGATTCTTCCCAATATTTGGTTGTGTGAAATTTCTTCACACCCAACATTGTACGCTGGACAAAGTACATATCCAATTCATGTTTTGAAAGTTGCTATTCAATCTGTTTCCTTCCAACATTTCAGGTTGTGTGTTCAGGTTGTATTAGTGTACAGGACATTTTTGTCACATTAGTCTATAAATCCTGACATGAGTGTGTGTGTTTATTGATTGCACCTGATGCCTTACATTTATTGTTTGCTGGCGGAGACATAGTTCAGTCAGAAGCATGAAATGGAGGGTAAGAAAAAGAGAGAGAAAACACAAGAGAGTGGATCAAAAACCAAATCTTTCATGATATCATTTCTGACAACCAGTACATTCTGAAGCAGGTCCTCAGTGTTTGGTATTTCAAGGAGCTATACGTCATGTTCAATATTTACTAGCTGTTAGATCAGTGAAAATGGGGCCTTTATAATCTACCCAATAAAAATATAACAAGTGCATACCCCCACAGACTTTGGTGTCCAAAGCTGAGAAGGTTAGGTAGATTGGCACTAAATTGCCCCTTGGTGTCCAATAATGTGAGGGCTAGAAGGGTGAGCCATGGTATAATGAAGATACATTGATTTTTAACAAGGAGTGTTCTACAATGTGGCCCAAAATGTAAATTCAATTGACCCATTATAACAAAGTCCATGGATGGGAAAGTAAAAATAATGCAGTCTCTCTGCAATTCTCCCTTCTTTCCTGATCATTAATTCTTCCTGTGTTTGGCTGTCTTTTTTCACCTTCCTTTCCTATTCCCCGATTATATAGTCCACCACGGAAACCAGCCTCCCATCCATTGACTCCATCGACACTACACCTTGGAAAAATAGATAGCATAATCAAGGATCCTCCGGACATGCTCTCTTCCACTTTTTTCTGTCGGGAAAAAGATAGAACACACACCAACTGACTCAAGAACATCTTCCCTGCTGCCATCAGATTTTTGATTGAATCTACCATATGTTAAGCTGATCTTTCTCTATACACTACCTGTGATTGCAACACTACATATTCTGCACCCTCTCCTTTCCTTCTCCCCAGTATACTCTATTAACAGTATGTTTTATCTGTAAAGCGTGCAATAAATGTATTCCGACACGTGACAATAATAAATCAAATCAAATCAAATAGACTCACAAGGTCCTCTACCCATCCTCTCCTTTCACCTTCATTGCACGACAAGAAATGTCTTTTTTCTATGTTTCACGTCTATGTTTCTTTCCTTTTTGAATGACCAGGATTTTTTTTATTGATGATGATGGGCAATCCATGTTGAATTGAAATTGGGCACAAGAGTCAGGGTGAAAAAGGCAGGCACAACCCATGTGGATGACAGAGAAAGGACTGGGCTGAGGTTTCAGGTTGGAAGGAGTTGCTCAGATGGCAAGTGTTGGATCTGGAGCTTGTGAGGTAGTTGCTGCCTCTCATGGAGGCTCTCATAAAACGCTGACTCTTGGAATCCTGCGGGTTTGGGGCTAGGGTACAGCATATAGTTTGGCCCTGACATCACTGCTCCTACTTTTACTGCCACTCCTTTGAAAAATCTCTTTTCGATTCTGTTTGGTCTGAATGATTTGTGAATAGTCAATAAACCCCACACCTCTCCAATTATTGGATTGCAAATCAGAAGGAAGAAAGACCATAGAGCAAAGAATTATTGAACCATCCAGTGCACTGTTAATCTCCACTTCCCTGTTCCAAAATGACTTCATTTGCTGTTTGATTCCTTATCTGCTGTCAGTGGAAACGTATTTTAGTTCCCCTAATGTCCATTCTGTTTGATTTCTCAATTATTTATTTTCACCTAGGAACAAAACGTTGCCACCACTTACTTTACAAATGTCTTCTGTCACCATTTATTTGACATCTTGTAGCCACCCACACCTCCCCCTTTTTACATCGTTGTTTTAATTTTCCATGTTTAAGAGAATATAGGAATGAACTGGGACATGGTTGGAACAGAGCACAATGTTCTCCACTTTTTAGTGAGTCTGAGATGGTTGGCCTGTCGTTGCTTAGCTGCGAGGGAGTTTTGTGGTACATGGGAAAATGGAGAGTGAGGGAAAATAAAATAACATTGGAAGAAAGTAGACTTATGGTTGAGGCTCACATAAGAACTAATAACAAGAATAGGCAATTCAGTGCCTCAAACGTGCTCCACCATTCAATGAGATCATGGCTGATCTTGTCTCAGCCTGAACTCAATTTTTCTGCCCATTCTCCATAATCACTCAACCCATTACTAATTAAAACCCTGTCTATCTCCTTGAATTTACTCAACATCCCAGCATCCATTGCATTCTGAGGTAGTGAATTTCACGGATTCACAACCCTTTGAGAGAAATAGTTTATCGTCTTCTCTGTTTCAAATCTGTCACCCCTTATCCTAGAAACATAGAAAATGGCAGGAGAAGACCATTCGATCCTTTGAGCCTGCTCTGCCATTCATCATGATATAGCTGATCATCTAACTCAATAGCCAGGTCCCGTCTTCCCGCCATATTCTTTGATCCCCTTCACCCCAAGAGCCATATCTAACTGCTTCTTGAAAACATACAATGTTTTGGCCTCAACTACCTTCTGTGAATTCCATAAACTGACCACTCTCTGAGTGAAGAAATTCCTCCTCATCCCTGTCCTAAATGGTCTACCCTGTATCCTCAGACTGTGACCCCTGATTCTGGACACCCCTATTATCAGGAACATCCTTCTTGCACCTAACCTGTTTTGTTCTGTTAAATTTTAATAGTTTCTATGAGATTTCCCCCCTCATTCTTCTAAACTCCAGAGAATGCGATCCAAACTGACTTAATCTCTCCTCACATGTCAACTCCTGCCATTCCAGGATCAGTCTGGGAAACATTCTCTGCACTCCCTCCAGAGCAAGGCCATCCTTTCTCAGATAAGAAGACAAAAAATGCACTCAAAATTTGACCTCTCGGTCTCAATTGACCCACAAGAGAAAACACACTCACTACGTTTACCTTGTCAAACCGCTTTACCATCTTACATAGCTCAATTAGATCTCCCCTCATTCTTCTAAACTCTAGAGAGTATCGGCCTAAACTGCTCCATCTCTCTTTGAAAATAAATGTCAAGAATGAAAGAATGCTGAGGACGTGGGTCAGTTGGGTTGAAAACTTTAGAAGAAATAAGGTGAGGTCAGCATTTTTGAATGCAGTTAATTGTAATTTCTGATGTAACTTTTGTTCATGGCACATACAGTTTAAGTGATTTGCACTAGATACTTATTTATCAGCAACAATATTATTCAGGGCATTGACTTATTGCTCAATAACTAATTGTTTGATCATCTGAAGCAAATGCGTAATGTTAATCATATTTGGGAGCTAGACTGAGCTATGCCTTTGAATATTTATTCCTTCAACCTCGCTGTGGCTGTTTGATGCTGGTTATGGAGTTGAGGCCATTTCATTTTCATTGTGAGAGGCCAAAAAGAGCTAGATATGAGTGAGATCAGTTGGTGTGATCAGTATAACTTGACTTGATTTAAAACATTGGAATTTCCTCTCTGATTCTCTGCCTTTCGCTCCTCTTTGAAGATTACATAGAATCACAGAATCATGGAATCGCTACAGTGCTTAGGATGGCAAGGTGGTACAGTGGTTAGCACCCCTGCCTCACAGCGCCAGGGACCCGGGTTCGATTCCTGGCTTAGGTCACTGTCTGTGTTGAGTATACAGTTCTTCTGTGCCTGCGTGGGTTTCCTCTGGGTGCTCCGGTTTCCTCCCACAGTCTGGGATATCATGGGTCTGCACAGGCTGCCCATGGTTATCCAATTCCCTGGAAAATATGTGGTGGAGGCGGACATGCTGGGATTGTTTAAGACTTACCTGGATAGTCACATGAGCGGACTGGGAATGGAGGGGTACAAATGAATGGTCTAGTTGGACCAATGAGTGGCACAGGCTTAGAGGGCCGAAGGGCCTGTTTCCTGTGTTGTACCGTTCTTTGTTCTTTGCTGACGTAGGCCATTTGGCTGATGGAGGCACTGACTCTTTGACAGAGCATCTTATCAAGACGCACCCACCGTCCCATTCCCGTAACCTGTGCGTTGACCATGGTTGATCCACCTAACCTATAAATCTTTGATTTGATTTGATTTATTATTGTCACATGTATTAACACACAGTGAAAAGTATTATTTTCTTGCGCTATACAGACAAAGCATACTGTTCAGGGAGAAGGAAACAAGACAGTGCAGAACGTAGTGTTACAGTCAGAGCTTGGGTGTAGAGAAAGACAACTAAGTCCATTCAAAAGCCTGACAGCAGCAGGGAAGAAGCTGTTCTTGAGTCAGTTGGCATGTGACCTCAGACTTTTGTATCTTTTTCTCAAGGAAGAAGATGGAAGAGAGAATGCCCAGGGTGCATGGGGTCCTTAATTATGCTGGATGCTTTGCCGAGGCAGTGGGAAATATAGACAGAGCCAATGGATGGGAGGCTGGTTTGCATGTTGGCGAGGGACTCTAATGGACAATTTATCATGCCCAATCCACCTAATCAGCACGTCCTTGCACTGTGGGAGGGAACTGTAGCACCCGGAGAAAACCCATGCAGAGATGGGGAAAATGTGCAAATTCCACACAGCCACTCACCCAAGGCTGGAATCGAACTGGTGTCCCTACTGGTGCTAACCACTGTGCCACCCATAAAGGTTATGTGACACAGAAACTGCCCATTTTGCTCAACTTGACCATGCCAATGTCTACTCGAGCCTGCTCCCTTCTTTCCTTATTTAAATCTATCATTGTCATCCTTTATTCATTACGAGCTGCCTCTATACTATTGCTCCTAAAAAAAAAACTACCTTTGGTCAAGGTTTTAGACATCTTTCTTTTGTTTTCCTCTTATGGCACGGTGACAGAAGTGTTTTGACAGCTCTTGTTAAGCACCTTGAAATGTTTTTACTATGTTGAATATGATACATAAATATAAACTGTTGTCTTTGTATCGTATTACACATGTTGAGATTTTCTTCAATTCCCACAAATGGGGCAGCTTGTGTGACATAAAATAGAATCTGTCTCTGTCAAAGATCAATGATGATTCGATGCAGCTTTAACAATAAAAAATGTTATTGTCAAAAGAAGAATTATATATAACACATATATATATATATATACAAGGTCTAATTTGATTGCAATGCAACTACTCTTCATGACTTGGCGGCATGGTGGCGCTGTGGTTAGCACTGCTGCCTCACAGCACCAAGGACGCGGGTTCAATTCCTGGCTTGGGCCACTATTTGTGCGCAGTCGGTATATGCTCCCTGTGTTTGCAAGGGTTTCCTCTGGGTGCTCCGGTTTCCTCCCACAGTCCAAAGATGTGTGGGTTAAGTTGATTGACCATGATAAATTGACCCTTAGTGTAAGGGGGACCAGCTAGGGTAAATGTATGGGGTTATGGGGAAAGGGCCTGTGTGGGATTGTGGACGGTGCAAATGCGATTGTTCGAATGACATCCTTTTAGAACATAGAACATAGAAAAACTACAGCAAAAACAGGCCCTTTGGCCCACAAATTGCACCGATGATATCCATACCTACTAGGCTTACCTATAACCCTCAATTCGATTAAGTTCCATGTACTCATCCAGAAGTCTCTTGAAAGACCCTATCGAATTTGCCTCCACCACCACCAACAGCAGCCGATTCCACTCACCCACCAGCCCCCGACTGAAAAACTTACCCCTGACATCTCCTCTGTATCTACTCCCCTAATCCTACTTTTGCACTGTAGGATTCGATGACTCTTGAAATGATTAGGTAGCGCAGTGGTTAGCCCTGCTGCCTCACAGCGACAAGGACGCGAGTTTGATTCCCGGCTTGGGTCACTGTCTGTGTGGAGTTTGCATGTTGTCCCATTGGATTTCCTCCGGGTGCTCCGGTTTCCTCCCGCAGTCCAAAGCTGTGCCGGTTAGATGGACTGACCATGTTAAATTGTCTCTTAGAGTCCCAAGTTCAAGGGGTTAGCGGGGTGAATACATGGGGTTACGGGGATAGAGTCTGGGTAAGATCTGTCAGAGAGTTGTGCAGACTTGATGGGCCAAATGGCCTCCTTCTGCACTAAAGGGATTCTCTGATTCTATGAATCCCTGCCTTCAATTCAATTGCTCCAGGCTTTACCACCATGAGTAATTGTCATTCTTAAGGAGTGACACTTGGCAGATCTGCTCACATGTTTCGTTCTTTTACTGCAGAGAAAGTCTCGGTTAAAACTCCGTCAGAGCCATAATATTAAATAGGGCAGACTGACAGCTTTCCTTCAGAGGCGAAAGGCATTATTAATTGCATGTTCAGAGGAGAAAACTAATTTGAGCTTTGAACAAAAGTGCTCCTGGTATGGGTGGCGTTATCTATATCTCAGTTACTTTTAGAGAAGCGAAGAAAAAGAAAGGAAAGTGTATTCAGCCATTATATTATATAAGACAGCAAGGGATAGAATTGAAAGGTGCCAGTTTGAGCAGGCTCCGGAGGGTAAGAGAACGGACAAACTGTGCTGTGCTCTCAACCAGTGGCTTAACACTGACAGTGATTACTGCAACTGGCGAGGGCATTGTGAGCCTGTCAGGACACTGCTGCAGTGAATGTCATTTCTAAGTGCACCGTTGGAAGTGCTTGCTCATCAAATACAATGCATTAATCACATCTTAAAGCAATGTTAAAGACAGAGGATGATTTAATGAGCGGGAATGTTAAGAATGAAGCATTCGACCAACCAATCTGGACCTTGCTTTTACAATAAATGGAGCTACTCTCTGCCCAAGGTCAGATCTCTGTTAAGCAAGACTAAAGGAGCAAGGTTTTTAATATGCTGTGGTTTGCTGTTTATTTTGCATGCATTATTTATTAGGAGAGTACAGAGATTTTATAAGGTTCCTATAGTGTTTATTCAAACACAGGTATTTTTAATGGAACACAAGCATTCCGAACAAGGGTTCAGACACGTTGGCTGCAATTTTACTGGCAAGCCCTTCCTGATTCCGGATGTGGGTGAGGCTCGGAGAACGGCATTCTCCATTGGCCTTGGGTGGGGGATCGTACAAATCTTGGGCGGACGTGCCAGTAAAATTCCACCCGTTAGGTGGGATTTTCCGGCTGCGCTTGCCCCAAAATCAGAAAAGCCCGCCCAAGGTCAGCAGACTTTGGCATGGTCTGTACCCTGCTTGCAACAATTCCCATGGCGGGTGTGATGGGGAAATCCCCCCATTATTGTGTGCGGGATGTAGCCCCTTTAAGAGGATGGATCAGGTGACCTGGGACGTGGTGTACCCTACCTGGGAAACCACCCCTACAGCCAGTGGAGTCCTGGAGTGTGGGGAGTACAGTTCATCAGAAAAGTCAATTGTTCCTGTGGCTTCATTCCCTTGTGGCTTCTTTGGAGCTATCTCTTTGGTAGCCTCAGACTTAACAGGAGCAATCGTGTTGGTTTATTTCTCAGGTGCCTCTTTTCGCTTAATTCCACTTTTTCGAGTCTTTTCCCCTCTAGGTTAAAACAAGACAACAGGCAGGTTTTTCCAGCCCTTTCTTTCCTGCCAATGTGTCTTCCAGTCCTGTTGTAGGCAATCCCTTGTGGCAGGTTCCTTGCCATGGAGCAGGCAAGCCACGCAAAAGCCCCTAGACTTTGGTGAGACTGGAAGATGTCGGCACTGGCCGGTGGCTCACCCCATCCACTACAGGGGTGCTGGAAAATCTCAGTGAACAGTTTGGTCCCAGTTAATATAATGGCTCAATATATTTTCTTTTCTGTCCCCCCTGAAAGTAATTGAGGTGTGCATAATGATAAGCATATTAGTCTAGACTTTTGCCCCTGAGGCAATGTTGGAGATGGGAAATTACTCAGATTGAAGCACCCACTCCAGGAAAATCCCACTGAAATGTGCAATTTTCACTCCAGGATCGTGGGTGTGGAATGAAGTCAGACCTGCGGCTCCTGAACACAGATCAGAGAGGCTGCTGAGTACTGAGGCTAGCTGTTTAAGCAGCTAACCTTGTTTCTCTACGACTTTGTCCTTTGTTTTGTTAAATATTAGGCTCTCTTCCCCCCCACCCCTTATACCCCACCCCATGCCCATGGTCCATCCATGCTAACTAAACGCCCTCCACCCAATTCTCCCCGTAGCCCCATATAATTTCTGTGCCAATGGTTCCCAACTGTTAATATGCCATGGTGAACCTCCATACTATAAAAGCATTTTGAGGGTACATGGAGGGTACTCCTCTTATTTCCTCTCAAACAAAAACAGAACATGCTGGGAAATCTCAGCTAGCCAGAAAGCACACGGTGGAGAGAGAATAGAACTAATACTTTGGTTTTGTCAGAGCTATTCTCTCTGAACTGCCCACTAGCAAAATACTTTTTGGTGGCAATTTTCAGCCAGCATTCACTGTCGGAGAACGTGGCGAAGCAGGTGGAAAATCCGAAGAAAACTGGGAAGCAGAGATTTCCATGTTTTACTCTGCATGTGTGGATGCCAAAAGCCTGAGTTCCACCACAATAACACTGAGCACATTTAGCTTCAGTTCCAGCTATCACAACACCTGGGCCATTAACTGGGGAAGATGTAAAGAATACAACATAAATGTAAACTGCGTAAAGGGAACCTTGATTTCCTTGAAAACACAGTTCACAAATGGCTTATCCGGTTCAGACCAGATTTAATAGTTTGAAAAATTTACAACATGGATGTTGATTGTTGACCTCCTGATGCTGCCTAATTATCTGAGATCTTTCCAGCATCTGTCTTTCTTCTGTCAGATTGCCAGCATCTGCAGTATTTTGCATCTGGAATAATATCTTGAATACTGTCACCTCAGGTAGAAAAATAAAGTATGAGAAAAAGTGGTAACATAATTAAAACAGAAAGAGAAGAATGCTGAAGTACAGGATTGAAGTCTCAGTGTAAAGCTAACCTCATATCTTGGCATTAGCTAAACATAACTATAGATACAAGTTATTGGCATGGTTTCAATCTTGTGATTTTCATAACAGCAAAGGCCATTTTTCACAGCTGGCAAAAATGGGATGGTTCAATGGTGGTGGGAATTCTGAATCCGAATCACAGCCACCACTTTGAAAGGTCTGTCGAATCTCCACAACGCTATCAAAGTCCAGCCCACCATCATTAATATCCTTAAAATCAGATTATGGTCACTCTGTCCATCTTTCATTCATTCCAATGGTTAAAGGTATATGTCAGAATTTTACTGGCCCACCCGCCAATGGAATCGGAGTGAGCAAGGGGCAGACAACGGGAAGGTTCGTTGAACTCAGGGGGGTGGTGGTGGGATTTTACATTTTTGGGACAAGCGGAGTCATAACATCATAGACTGGGAGTTTCTGGCCCTTCCTGTCAGTGGGATCTTCCGTTTCCACTGAACATGAACACGTGACGGGTTCCCTGTAGATATCAGTGTTGGGTTAGCACTGCTGCCTCACAGTGCCAGGGACTTGGGTTCAATTCCCAGCTTGGGTCGCTGTCTGTGCGGAGTCTGCACGTCCTCCCCATGTCTGTATGGGTTTGCTCCCATAGTCCAAAGATGTTCTGAGTAGGCGCATTGGCTGCGCTAAATTCTCCCTCAATGTACCCGAGCAGGCGCCGGAGTGTGGCGACTAGGGGATTTTCACACTAACTTCACTGCAGTGTTAATGTAAGCCTACTTGTGACACTAGTAAATGAACTTTAAACTTCAGCTGTAACATTTTATAGTTTTTATATATAGGGTGCCACAGTCATTATGTATGGGGTAACATAAGCCAATATGTAAAGGACAACAAAATCATGTTTAGGTAACATAGCCACACACCTGTAAGGAAACATTCAATGCAAGATCCTACTGGCCAATGGTGAAAAACCTCTGTTGCCAGAAAACAGAGTGTGGGGCCCTGGAAAATCCCACCCATTTAACAAGATGAGATAGCTGTCAGTGTATTGATAATACACTGTGCATGCTTAAAGAGTCTGGTGGCTTACTCCTGCTTCTGTATCTTGTGTTTCTGTATGTCTTTCTCTCTGGAGGCAGCAGGGCTTCTTGGTCTTACGTTGATGAAACCGGCTGTAGTGTTTGGCTGGTCGGATTTAGGCAGGGCAAATGTTTGATGAATGGCTAGAGAGAGCGCAAGAGAAGGATCATGAGTTCTCACTGTTGCCCACTCATGGTCGTTCTGACTCTAACCATGGGAAAGCAGTTTCTTTTTTAACACAAAGGGCTAGCTTACAATCGCATGCCTTCCATTCACAAACAGGCCAGTTACTAAAGCTGGCAAGCTGGGGAGCCATCATTCCAGGTCCATTATCTCCGGTAATTGGATCAAATGATCAGCAGAGGTCCCTTCTCAGCCAGGGTCCACTCTCACAGTAGGAATTAATGACTCAGTCTGCACTCATTTGAATAAACAGATTATGTTGGGCTGTCTGTGAGTAACACACAAACATAGAAACTAAAAGCTGCAGTAGGCCATTCAGCCCATTGATCCTGACTGGTTCTGATGATAGGCGAGTATTTACGCTTACTTATTGACACACTATTTTTTCTGCTCCAGCTGCTGTGAGTGGAGACGGCAGATATCCTTTCAATGGTTTTTTTTTGTTGTAAATGTGTTCAAAAGCTATTTAAAATATATGTAATGCAGAGAAAGTGAAAGAAAGATTTATTTCAATCATTTTCTTTTACAACGTTATTGTGATATACTGTTAATTCCAATAAAAAGTACGTTCATATATAACAAACTGGATTTGCTGGTTCTAAAGTAAAGTTCAGTTTGATTTTGCGGTGTATTTTAAGCAGTGTCGCTTATCCCAATTTTCGGCATCTCCCTGATGCAATGTTGATCCTTAGAAGCCTCTTAAGATATTGGGTGAAATGAGTTCTACATTTACAGTGGGAAGTATGCAACTTCGCTATTTCAAATGCTTTAGGAAAGTATATTCCTTACGATGACATATGCAAGTCTCCTGTAAGCTGAGGTGAACCATCTCTCTGATAGCCATTGCAGAATCCAGTGTAGATTGAAAATCTGGAATCAGGTCCCACCACTGTTAGTCCATCACACTTTTAGCTTGGCTTCTTAAAATCACTGAAGTGCAATTGAGACTTTGATGGAGGTGCAGGGATCATGGGAGAAGAGTCAGACTACATGTAAAATGTATGATTAATACGTCCAAACACTCCCCTCCCTTTCCCCTCCCCTCCCTCCCTCCCTTCCCTCCTTGTTTACAGAGACAACACAACCACTGTAAAAATATCTGATTAATTGCTGTGTTCAAGAGAAGAAATATATTTTATTGCAGGAAATTTGAAAAGATGAGGCAATTAAATGAAATGTCACAGTGCAACTGCTAAAGTAAAATGTTTAGTTAAATGTTAACGTGGTATCAATTTTTTGTATTTATATTATTCCTATTAATCAATGTTTTGTATTAAGCTTTACAAAATTCTACATATGCTTTATTAAAACATCAAAACACAACATGAAAATCTGAAATTATACAAATGCTTTCTTGAAACATCAAATGCAAAACAGGTAAATATGGGATAATTATAAATTATGTAAGTAAGGCAGAAGAGGCTAATGATAAACACATGGTGGTTTAGATTTTCCATGACCCAAAATGCGAATTTTGCTTTGCTCAAACTCATGCAATAAGTTGTTCAAATTATGATCTGAAAAGCCCTCATCTCTCTTTTTCCCAATTGCATATTCAGTTTCCATATTCTAAATGAGAACATATGAACACTTATACGCATACCACATGTAAAGTTCATAAGAACATAAGAACGTAAGAAATAGGAGCAGGAGTAGGCCATCTAGCCCTTCGAGCCTGCCCCGCCATAGAATCATAGAATCTCTACGGTGCAGAAGGAGGCCATTTGGCACATCGAGTCTGCACTGACCACAATCCCACCCAGGCCCTATTCTCATAACCCCACATATTTATCCTGATAGTCCCCTAACACTGGGGTAAATTTAGCATGGCCAATCCACCGAACCCACACGCCTTTGGACTGGAGAAAGCCCACGCAGACACGGGAAGAATGTGCAAACTCCACACAGACAGTGACCCGAGGCCGGAATTGAACCCAGATTCTTGGCACTGTGAGACAACAGTGCTAACCGCTGTACCACTGTGGACAAGATGTTTTGTTATATTATAACATAATGCAGATTTCACAGCATAGAATCCCTTGCAGACACAGGGAGAACATGCAAACTCAGTGATTAGCACTGCTTCTTCACAGTGCCAGGGACCCAGGTTCGATTCCCAGCTTCGTTCACTGTTTGTGTGGAGGTTGCACATTCTCCCTGTCACTGCGTGGGTTTCTTCCAGGTGCTCCAGTTTTCTCCCACATTCTGAAAGATGTGCTGGTTAGGTGCATTGACCTGAACAGGCGCCAGAGTGTGTAGTCACTATCTTCATTGCAGTGTTAATGTAAGCCTTACTTGTGACTAATAAATAAATGTTAGCTTTAGCTTTTGCCTTCACCTCTATTTTCTTCATCAATTAAAGGGATTGCAGTTCCAAACAAACAAATAGACCCCCTCCTCAAGTACCATGCTGGTCGGATGACTTCTTAGAAAAGGCATGTTTATTGAATGTCCAAGTGGAACTTAGACTGTTGTGTAAAAAAAAATCAAGTCTCTGAGTAACCCTATGCCCTCTCCTACCTCAAAAGAAAAAATAAATTTTGAAAAATGTAGTTATAATAATTCATACTTTAAATTGGCACATTTGTCAGTATCTGTGCTATTTTGCTTTCTGGAAAGCACTTGGATTTTGCTTTTCTCCTTTTCTCAAGATGTTGACCCACATTGGAGTCCAGATCCATGGGCTCTGTAAACCCTCCCATGCACCGGACAAGACATTTCTTTAGTGTAAGCCAAGACATCAACATCTAAGCACGTGCCACTGGAACTGGCAACTGAGCAACTGTGTTATAGTCATTACATTTTAAAAAGTCTTACAGCACCAGGTTAAAGTCGAACAGGTTTATATGGTGTCACGAGCTTTCGGAGCACTGCTCCTTCATTAGGTGAGTGGAGAGGTGGGTTCACAAAAACAGCATACGTAGGCAAAGACACAACTGCAAGCCGCTATCCAACCATCATCTCGTAATTGACTGTGAGTGATCTCCCCAAACACTTCTGGTTGCTGATCGTGTGAATGGTCGTAAGGAGATTAGTCTCAATTATTCTCAATCTCAACTGTAGCCAGAATTGCAGCAACAGTGACATTGGCTTACAACTATTATGCAGAACAGCGGAGCACTGGGGAGACTTACCAACGATGTGCATGAGCCTGAAACAGTCTGAATGCACCAAGACAGATGGAACATCAGAGAAGTGGAGTGCAGGGAGTGAATTTTACTATCCCAACTGCCATGGGAATCAGAGCAGGTGAGTGACGGATCATGGAAAGGTTTGTTGACCTCGGGTGGAACTTTCTGGTTGCAGGGCAAGCGAGGCCAAAGTATCCTGCCCAGGTCTCAGTAGGAAAATTTCAAGGCAAAAGAATTTGCAATCAAAATCCAGAAATTTGGTCTATATTGTAGCTAAATTTGGTTTAGATTTGATTTGATCGACGTAGACCTGTGGAACTTGCATAAATGCAGGAAACAGGTACACTTAGTTCTGAGATGGTTGAAAGAAAAAATAAGCACTTGCATTTATTTAGCCCATTCTAAGACCGCTGGAGCACTTGGCAGCCAAGAAATTGCAAAGTTGAAACAACATCAAATAACTTTCACTCAGTAAATTCCCACAAACAGCTCACCTGTTTCCTTTGACGTTAACTGGAGGGTAAGTATTGGCCAGGATACTGAAGATAACTCCCTTTCTCTTCTTTGAACTGGTAACATCAGATCTTTTATAACCAGCCAAGCAGGCAGATGCTTCAATGACTCATGCTAAAGACAGACAATGCAATGCTCCCTCTGGAGCTTTGACTTACATGCTGACGCCCTGGACTGGGACTCCTGCCAGTCAGAGGCATGATTTGCCACCCGCTGAGAACAACTATGATCATAAGATAAGTGGCATTTCAGTGGATGAAATTCAGGTGCTGCGGCCTCTCATGAAGATTTCTGCACAGACACAACCCGGTGTAAAACTAGCATGAGTGCGTGAAACTCCTGTGAAAAAGACATTGCGGCTCTTCATTAGAATCCCGACAATACAGAAGGAGGCCATTTGGCCCATGGAGTCTGAACAAACCACAATCCCAGTCAGGCCCTAACCCTCATTTATCCTGCTAAGCTTTCTGATATTAGGGTTAATTTAACATGGCTAATCAACGTAACCCACTTTGGACTGTGGGAGTCAACCAGAGCATCTGGAGGAAACCCACGCAGACACGGGGAGAATGTGTAAACTACACACAGACATTCACCCATAGCTGGAATTGAACCTGCCTCCCTGGTGCTGTGAGGCAGCAGTGGTAACCACTGTGCCACCATGCCACCCCGTTTTTATCACCCCAAAGGTTGTGAGGAAATTCCTGGCAATTTTGAAATTGAGGTCAAAATTTTCCCATCTCACCTGCTGCGAGAACGGTAGAGGAAGAAAGCAGAAAATTTGGCGTTGACCACAGGCACGTATTTCCAGTCCTGGGGCACATGCGGCCGGGGAAACACGCCCAGAATTTCAGAGCAATCAAAGGATTCTAGAAATTTAATGCTGGGACAACTATGGAAACAGTTATGTCTGTTCAATAGTGCCCTCTAATAATCTGTTCAAACACTAGTGTTCTATAAATTGTTCAGTGTCACATCCATTTAATTTTGGGAAGATGGCATTTGTATAATAAGTCATCATTTTAAAAGTGTAATTCAATATATATTTCTGCAGCTCTCTAATTTTAAAACGTCTCATTGTCTATCGTAAATGAAATGCTTTCCTCTGCTTCAGTCTCAGGCAGGAACAGTAGAATGAGTGTTTTAATTTGTAATCAAATCTATTTACTCTATTTGTTA
This sequence comes from Carcharhinus amblyrhynchos, assembly GCF_965287045.1. Classification (NCBI taxonomy): domain Eukaryota; kingdom Metazoa; phylum Chordata; class Chondrichthyes; order Carcharhiniformes; family Carcharhinidae; genus Carcharhinus; species Carcharhinus amblyrhynchos. Next base: position 5,456,317 of record NC_137333.1, on the reverse strand, counting down.
ATTAATTGAAGTGCAAAATCTGCTGATTTCCAAAACAAGTAAATTGCCTTGGGGCTTAGCTTTTGTAACAGTCTGTGCATTGTGGAATAAAACTCAAATTCACTTCAGAACTTTTAAAGGCTAAATGTTTGGTTCTGTGACACCATTATAAGTTATCCATTTCTTAGTAATATTTACCGTCAATAGGCTTAAGGTCAATATTTATTGCAGCAGTGATCTTCCTGCTCCGATATGCAACAGAGAATTGGGCAACCTATCTCAGCTACTTCAAAACACTTGGGAATGATCACCAGCAATGCCTTTGCAACAACCTGTCCCGCTCCCCCCACGCTGACACTGTAGTTAAGTAAGCCCACCAACACCTTTACTTTCTCAGGAGGCTAGGAAAATTCAGCATATCGGCTGCAACTCTCACCAGTTTTTATAGATGCACCATAGAAAGCACCCTCTCTGGTTGTATCACAGCTTGGTATGGTTCCTGCTCCGACCAAGACCGTAAGAAACGACAAAGAGTGATGAACATAGTCCAGTCCATCACGCAAACCAACCTCCCATCCATTGATTCTGTCTGCACTTCCCGCTGCCGTGGAAAAGCAGCCAGCATAATTAAGGACCCCACACATACTCTCTTCCACCTTCTACCATTGGGGAAAAGATATGAAAATCTGAGATCATACGCCAATCAACTTGAGAACTTGTTCTTCCCTGCTGTCATCAGACTTTTGAATGGACTTACCATATGTTGCACAGACCTTTCTCTGCACCCTAGTTATGACTGTAACACTACATTCTGCACCCTCTCCTTTCCTTCTCCCTGATGAACTCTATGAACACTATGTTTTGTCTGTATAGTGTTCAAGAAACAATATTTTTCATTACATATCAATGCATGTGACAATAATAAATCAAATCAAATCCAGTGGCAAGAATGGCAGTCAAGAACAGTGTCCTCTCCCAACCCTAATTGCCTGCCATTGAGGCATTAATTACTCAAAACCAGCCCTCCTGGACAGGGTATGTTGTTTGTAAGCCCGACACCAGGCTCCCAAAACAATTCCTCTATTTGAAACTCTTCACCGGTTTCCTTAAAGCTTTTACGATGAGGTCGAACCATATGCACCCACTAATTGGGGGACCCTGGCTTGTAACTGACCAAAGATGCAAAGACGATTCTGGATAAGAGTGAAAGTAACTGGGTGGTTGTTACAGGGGACTTTACAAATATTGACTGGAAAAGCTTTCGTTTGAGTGCTTTAGATGGGTCAGTTTTTGTCCAATGTGTGCAGGATGATTTCCTGACGCAGGATGTAAATATGCCAACAAGAGGCGAGGCCACATTGGGTTTGGTACTGGGTAATGAACCAGGCCAGGCGTTAGATTTGGAAGTAGGTGAACGCTTTGGTGATAGTGACCACATTTTGGTTACGTTTACATTAGCAATGGAAAGGGATAGGTATACACCGCAGGGCAAGGTTATAGCTGGGGAAAGGAAATTATGATGCGATTAGGCGAGATTTAGGATGCAAAGGACGTGGAAGGAAACTGCAGGGGATGGGCACAATTGAAATGTGGAACTTGTTCAAGGAACAGCTACTGCGTATCCTTGATAAGTATGTACCTGTCAGGCAGGGAAGAAGTGGTCGAGCGAGGGAACCGTGGTTTACTAAAGAAGTGACTCTCTTGAGAAGAGGAAGAAGGACACTTATGTCAAGGTGAGATGTGAAGGCTCAGTTAGGGCGCTTGAGAGTTACAAGTTAGCCAGAAAGGACCTAAAGAGAGAGCTAAGAAGAGCCAGGATGTCTTTGGCAGGTAGGATCAAGGAAAGCTTTCTATAAGTATGTCAGGAATAAAAGAATGACTAGGGTAAGATTAGGGCCAGTCAAGGACAGTAGTAGGAAGTTATACATAGAGTTCAAAGAGGGAGGAGAGGGGCTAAATGAGTATTTTTCGTCAGTATTCACACAGGAAAAAGACAATGTTGTCGAGGAAAATTCCGATACACAGGCTATTAGACTAGACGGGATTGAGGTTCATAAGGAGGAGATGTTAGCAATTCTGTAAAATATGAAAATAGATAAGTCCCCTGAACTGGATGGGATTTATCCTAGGATTCTCTGGGAGGTTAGGGAGGACATTGCAGAGCCTTTGGCTTTGATCTTTAGGTCATCATTGTCTACAGAAATAGTGCCAGAAGACTGGAGGATAGCAAATGTGTCCCCTTGTTCAAGAAGGGAGTAGAGACAACCCTGGTAATTATAGAGCCTTACTTCTGTTGTGGGCAAAGCTTTGGAAAGGATAGGATTTATAATCATCTAGAAAGGAATAATTTGATTAGGGATAGTCAACACGGTTTTGTAGAGGGTAGGTCATGCCTCGCAAACCTTATTGAGTTCTTTGAGAAGGTGACCAAAGAGGTGGATGAGGGTAAAGCAGTTGATGTGGTGAAAATGGATTTCAATAAAGCATTTGATAAGGTTCCCCATGGTAAGCTATTGAAGGCACGGGATTGAGGGTGATTTAGCGGTTTAGATCAGAAATTGGCTAGCTGTAAGAAGACAGAGGGCGGTGGTTGATGGGAAATGTTCATCCTGGAGTTACTAGTGGTGTACCACAAGGATCTGTTTTGGGGCCACTGCTGTTTGTCATTTTTATAAATGACCTGGATGAGGGTGTAGAAGGATGGGTTAGTAAATTTGTGCATGACACTAAAGTCAATGGAGTTGTGGACAGTGCGGAAGGATGTTGCAGGTTACAGAGGGACATAGATAAGCTGCAGAACTGGGCTGAGGGGTGGCAAATGGAGTTTAATGTGGAAAAATGTGAAGTGATTCACTTTGGAAGGAGTAACAGGAATACAGAGTACTGGGCTAATGGTAAGGTACTTGCCAGTGTGGATGAGCAGAGAGACCTTGGAGTCCATGTGCATAGATCCCTGAAAGTTGGCACCCAGGTTGATAGGGTTGTTAAGAAGGCGTACGGTGTGTTAGCTTTTATTGGTTGAGGGATGGAGTTACAGAGCCATGAGGTCATGTTGCAGCTGTACAAAACTCTTGTGCGTCCGTGCTTGGAGTATTGCGTACAGTTCTGGTCGCCGCATTATAGGGAGGATGTGGAAGCATTGGAAAGGGTGCAGAGGAGATTTATCAGGATTTTGCCTGGTATGGTGGGAAGGTCTTATGAGGAAAGGTTGAGGGACTTGAGGCTGTTTTTGTTAGAAAGGAGAAAGTTAAGGGGTGACTTAATAGAGGCATATAAGATGATCAGGGGACTGGACAGGGTGAGCAATGAGAGCCTTTTTCCTTGGATGGAGATGGGTAGCACGAGGGTACATAACTTTAAATTGAGGGGTGATAGATATAGGACAGATGTCAGAGGTAGATTCTTTACTCAGAGAGTAGTAAGGGCGTTGAATGCCCTGCCTGCAACAGTAGTGGACTTGCTAACATTAAGGACATTTAAATGGTCATTGGATAAACATATGGATGATATTGGAATAGTGTAGGTTAGATGCGTTTCACAGGTTGGTGCAACTCAAGGGCCGAAGGGCTGTAATGTTCTACGCTGTAAAATGCAGAAGGCTTACTCAGGAAAGCACCAAACACATTTGTTGTGAGCACGCAGAAGTGAAGTTGAGACATCAGAGACATACTTCCCTAAATTCATCTACCCACCCCTTCGACCGTCACCTTCTCCGTCCGAGACAGATGCCTCAGATTACGCTCATCAGCCATCTCAAAACCCATTGAACCAGAGCAGAAGCAAGTTGTCATTGACCCCGAGAGGGGCTGTCGATGAAGAAGAATGAGATGATCATTAAACACCATAACGTCTTGTTAAGCAGTTGGGCCTTCCAAATTTGAAAAGTGTGTGACATAAGGCATCTAAAATTAACCAGTGTGATGTATCAGCGGGTGAGAGAAATAGGATATGTCAAGATAGAAATCAGCCTTACCCACATCCATTAATAGCATTGTTAGAGCAGCCATAGAAATCCAACGTTATTAGTTATTATTGTGCATTGGATTCATGTTAGGACTCTGTACTCTGAGAGGTGGCTTACCTTCCATTGCTATATCAATAATTGCTTGCTCTGATAAAGCTGTATTTAGCAATCAGAAAATGAAGTTCAGTAGCCTGTTTAGATAAATTTGAATCAATCCAAACTGCTGTCTTACTTGCTCCAGTTCCCCATCTGTGTCCTGTCACACTCCTGTCTGTTCTGGTCCCTGAATCCCTCCTGCAATTTGTCCTTCACAGTATCCAAGTCGGTATCAGTGAAGAGGGAGCAAACCGCTTGCATCTGAATGGAACCTTTACAGAGGCAAAATGTGTCTTTTTTTAGTCTGCAGAGATCCGTCATGTTTCTTTAGAAAACGCTCCAAGGTCATTTTCTTTTAGCGGTAACAGCAACTTGTGTTACAAAGACAACTTCCACGTTCTCGACCCCTAACACGCTGGCCCCCATCGGCTTCCCGGCCAGAGTGGGTGGCAATCCGATAGATATTCAGATGTGCTATTTTACATCTGGTTAATGGGATGGAACCTGATTCCATTCCCTCCTGCAGTTCACCCTCCTCCCCAGTGGGAGTAAGTGTCCTCACTGCTGTGGACGTGGCGTGTTGGACCCCAAAAGTTCAGAAACAACACCAACCCCTCAGCAATGAGAGGCAACCTCCCCCACAACACCACGCAGGCAAGAGGTCAACCCAACTCTCCCTCAGATCCCCCCTCAGACAACACTGCCAGACCCTTACTTAGAACCCTTACTTAGCACACCCTGTCCCTCAGACCCATTTTAGACCCTCAGATCACCCACTCAATGCACTTCACCACCACCATCCCACCACACTGGCATTGTGATTTCAGACAGCCCTGTGATCAATATCTTTATTCCTGCCTGTCAGCTGTGAAAATTCTGAAGTGGTCTGGTTGCTTTAATATCCATGCCCCTTGGTCAACTGGCAGCCTTTAATTTCGCTCTAGCACTCTGTTCTGCAGCAGGAATTCCCTTTCTCTCTATCAGAAGCTGCAGGGCTGAGCAGATCCCTTTGAAGTCCCCCGGCAGAGAAGAGATGTCAATTTCACTGGGGGGTTGGGGTTGAGGAGCTCTCATTCTGCACAACTGAGCAATCAGCCACATTGTATTCAAACAGCTTTGATTTGAAGTTTCTCCGGCTTCCTAGCCAGCTGAAGCCTTTGAAACCCTCTCCATTCCACTGGAAACCTTTGATTTATGTCAATTTCAACGTACAGAGCTTTGAAATAAGCTTCATTTGAAGAAACCACAGCTATCAATCAGATTTACAGGTTGGGATTTTCCAGCCGCGCTCTCCCCGAGACTGGAAAATGCCACCCAACGTCAACAGACCCTTCCATGGTCTGCCCCTCGCCTGCTCCGATTCCCAGTGGTGGACAAGATGGGAAAATGTGCCCCAGAATCTTTGTAAACAGTGTGGTTCAGATCAATGGAGGTACCTGAGATACATTCAACTGTGAAGGGAGGTGAAAATAAACACAGCTGACTGGAGCATGAGTAGAAATCCATTTGGCCATCAGTGGAAGTGTATTTCAAAGCAATGCATGTTGAAATTTATAGTTATCAGGCAGGAATGCAAATGTTGATCGCAGGCTTGCCTGATATCAGGGCTTCATATTCAGGGCTGCCAGGGCTAGAAGGGGCAGTCCAACCATGAGACACCCACCCCAAGGAAGAGTGCTGAGGTCAACACTTTGCCCTCAGCCCATGCTCACCCATCTCCCTGGACTTTTGTGGGACCATTTCTCTGCCCCCTAATCACAGCAGAGTTACAAATGGCACTGGCTCTAATTTCTTGACCCTCTTGTGTGGCCCAAGACACCAGGCCAGGGTGTCGGTGCTGCGATGCCTGGGCCAGTCCAATGTTGGCACTGCCAAGGTGCATGGACTGAAGGGGGGCTTTAGTGGGGGTCTGAAGAGGAATGGGGCTGATTAGGGGATTCTGAGGGGGAAGAGAAGCTGAGTGGAGCATCTGAGGGAGAAGGGGAGCTGAATGGGGGATCTGAGTCGGATTGAGTCACTCTCCTGACTGAATGCTCTGGGGCCGGGGTGGGGGTGGTTACCCATGATTTGTGGGTGGGTTGGGAGATTACCGTTCTTTTTGTGAACAGTTGGCGGTTCTCCCTTGCTCAGTGTGGGGACATTACTTAACATTTTGGGCGGGAGGGAGGGGAGCTGTCTCATTTAAATTTGGCAGTCTGGCCTCAGAGACTGACTGGTTCCCGAAATATCCTCATTAGCATCTTTCAGGTGGGTGAATCCCATTTGACAGACGCTGCCAATGCCAACGAGAAACTATCTTGTCTTCTCTTCGGTGTGGGCAATTAACCTGAAGACGGGAGAATCACTTCCTCAATCAATAATCAAAGAAGCTGTACTTTCGTTCGGCATTTGTTCCAGTCTATCCTGAATGTGCTATCAAAACACTACCCAAGGAATATTTCTGATTCCAACCAGTATTTTTGTAATTTTTAGTAATATTGGCAAATATATATTCAAAAACTGCACTTTCCATTTAAAATTTGGAGGGGCATTGCATTATTTGGACACATAGATTTTTTTTAAAGAGGCTTAAAGTTTACCTTGGACTTGGAACTGACATGCCTTATCCACGAAGTCACCTTACCAACATGGTACTCGAGGAGGACACCTATTTGATTATTTGAACATGTGAGAGTGGGAACTGTTTTAAAAGCAAAAGCTCTGATGGTTTACTGGCACTTATCTGATAAAGAGAAACTTTATGCTTTGAACTTGTTTTCTTTAACTCAGTTGGAAATAAACCAAGAAGGGGGAAACCTGCCCAACTCACACCGACCTTGCTTTGCCTGAAACCATGTGGTTATTAGTATCCAGCTGGGAATCCTCTTTTCATTGGAATTTCCTATATTTGGAAACCCATGAGGTTGAGACCTGAGGGAGTTCCTGAGGATTAATCCAGATGTGTTCTTCTCCATGCTGAAGCTCTGTTGGTGCGAACCTTCAGACAACTATTGAGACTAGCGTTTGGTCATCACAGGAGGGAAGCTTGATCGACAGTGTCAAAACCTTGTGAACTTTATCATTTCCATAAAATCTTTTTTAACTACTGATTTCTGCAAAAACCCTATTTATTTGATGTATGTGTGTGTGTGTGTGTGTGTGTGTCTATCACAGGGGAATTTTAAAAGGCCTAGATAATTAAATAGTTACACCTCCGGATTGCAAATTGTGTGCCAATTCATTCTTACTACTTGCTTTGGAAAAAAATGAGATTTGCTTCATAATAAGTCACTAATTCTGAATTTATTGAGATAAATCTCTTTTATTCTGAGTCTTAACAGTGGCAGAGATTAAAAAAAGACTGGCCATTTTGATGAGTGAAATAAACATTTACACTAATGGTGTGGAATAGTGGGGTGAGATCAACTTCACTCCTCAAATCCCAGTCACAACGATAAGTTAGTTCTCATTGTTGAATTTGTTTCATCTTATGTGACAGATAACTAGTGCATTCTCTTAGGAACCAACATATTGTTGTGCTCTAACAGTGGAATGAATTGATTTCTGAAATCTTTTGTCTGGTAGTCAAGCTTAGTTAACTTCTTCTATGTCCACATCAGTTACTACCTCACAATAAGCATGATCAGCACTTTGGATTTTCCACACAGATGCCTGAGGTTGGCCAAGTTAAACTCGAACATATTTCAATTTGTGTCTATGCTGATTACAATTTCTTCCAATGCCTTTCTCTCTCCTCCTCCTAAACAAACACTTGTCAGTCTGGCTTATTTCTTAGAATTCCTAGTGCAGAAGGAGGTCCAATCAAGCCTGCACCAACAATAAACCACCTAAGCCTTAACCACTTAACACCACACACTTACCCTCCCATTGCTAAGGAGCAATTTATCATGGCCAATCAACCTAACCCGCATATCTTTGGAGTGTGGGAGAAAACTGGAGCACCCGAAGGAAACTCACGCAGACACAGGGAGAATGTGCAAACTCCAAACAGACAGTCACCCAAGGCCGGAATTGCACTCAGGTCCCTGGCTCTGTGAGGCAGCAGTACTAACCACTGTGCCACCGTGCTACCCCCAGACATGCAGCACCCCTGTCCTGCTGGGCAAGCGCAGTGGCACAGTGGTTAGCAGTGCTGCCTCACTGCTCCAGGGACCTGGTTCAAGCAGTCGGTGTGGAGTTTGCACATTTTCCATGTGTCTGCGTGGGTTTCCTTTGGGTGCTCTGGTTTCCTTCAAAGTCCAAGGATGTGCGGGTTAGGTGCATTGGCCATGCTAAATTGCCCCCAGGATGTGTAGGTTAGCGGTCTTAGCAGGGTAAATTTGTGGGGTTGCGGGGATAGGGCTTGGGTGGGATTGTTGTCAGTGAAGACTCGATGGGCTGAATGGTCTCCTTCTGCACTGCAGGGATTCTAGAAGGCAGCCTTTACTAACTAGTCTTCGGGCTGCTCGGACTATCAGGCACCCAGTGATTATCCAGAGGGTGACATTTCTGAACATCCTCAAGAAGGTCAAAGCAGCAGCCAGGGAAGATATCCATCTGACCAGGCGCACACCAGTTACACACAGTGGTAAATGTGAATGGTTGAATTTCTCACTGGCAGAGAATTGAACTGAGATTGGACACTTAATTAGGCCGATTTGTCCTTTTAAAGGACATGCCTGACATCCAAATGCATGCAATACTGATTGGCCAGGTAACTCAACCTGCCTTTAAAACATAATTGCAGAAGTTCACCTTGCCACGGGGGGATTATATTTCTGGACTTTTGCGAAATTAAACTTCCCTGACCATCAAACCACATCTCCAGAAAGGCCTAGAAGAACATCCTCCCTGTCCCCGATATTTCAATTATTTCTCAGGAGACATGTCCTTTTAGTTCTGGACCTTGGAATGGTGAATTTAATATTTGTTTATTTGCATCATTTCGCTGAGATATTTCAGCTTTCGGTTTTCTTGTTGGTGCAAGCTCCTTCAGTGCAGCTCTTCCGGTTAAAATCACCTGCCCTCTTTTACATGATGACCGTCTTTTACCCATTCTACCTCTAACGCCCAAAGTCGTCAATTCTCACTCAGTATTTGCTTCTGTGGGGAAATGTTTTTCCTTTGTGTCTCACTGTTAAAAAAAAATTAAGCTCGCTTCAACTCCCTCAGTGCATTTGTCATGCAGGATTCTTAGACCATTCAGAAACTTGTCCTCGTATATCTCAGCTTATGAAGACGTTTTAAGAAGCAACAGTTTATTTTATTCCCCCTCTGCTTTTTACGTTGATGTGATGACTGATTTTCTGCTGATTTAAACAGCTGCTTCATACAAACTAACATTCCCCCGATTGAATTGTCTTTCCTTTTGTGTTTCTACCTCTGCCTTGTGCACTTTGATAGTTACATTTTTAAGCATGGAATTTGCATGACAATCTGATACTTCATGTGTCCCACATATTCTTCCATTATGAGTGTCTAAAAATTGAAATGTGCCAAGGAGCAAGAGGAGGCCACTTAGCCCCTCGAGCTTGTTTTGTCATTCAGCAATATCCTGACCGGTCAGTGACCTAAGTCCTGAAGTGTCTATGTTGACAAATCAACCTGGTTTCCTGGAATCCTGACAGTGAAGAAGAGGTCTATCAAGTCTCAACCAATTCTCTGACAGAGTATCTTACCCAGGCCCTCTCGTCCGGCCTATTCCTGTAATCCCACAAATCTACCATGGTTAATCCTCCAAACCTACACATCCTTGGACACTAACTAGCAACTTAGCATGACCAATCCACCCAACCTGCACATCTTTGGATTGTGGGAAGAAGACGGAGTACCTGGAGGAAACCCACGCAGGCATGGGGAGAATGTGCAAACTCCACACAGAGGCCAGAGTCTTATCACCGTTCATGCCAGCGGGACTTTTCCATCCCACTGCAGTGAGTGGGAATTTGATCGACCACCAAATTCTCCGGCCTCTCTGCAGCAGGAACACGGTGTTGAACGGCAGGTAAAGAGAAACCCTACGGTGCAGAACGAGGCCATTCGGCTCATCGAGTCTTCACCCACGACAATCCCACCCAACCTCTTCCCAGGACACTTCCCAAGCTCTGTAGGTAAGATCGCACCCAGGCAGTCACCCAAGGCCAGAATTGAACCTGAGTCCCTGGTGCTGTGAGGAGGCAGTGATAACCACTGTGCCACCCATTAAAAAAAAAGAACATTTCGCTTCATAAACACCAAATTATTATCACAGCATTGCTTTTGTTAATTGCTCTGAAACACGAGGTTCGAGTTTGGTTTTGAGGTGGGGAACCCAATGTTGGATGCGTTTCCAGGCCGCAATCCCACATCAGGCCAGCAGCTGGCGCCCAATATGGGTCCCACGGTCAGAGAGAAGCGAGAGAGAGAGAAAGAGGGCACTTCAAGGTGGTGGTACTCTCTGATGAGCACGTAACAAGGATAAGACTTACACTGGCCACTGGAAACAAATTGTTGCTTTGGAGGACAAATAATTTCACAATCACAGTCATCGAGGTGGGGGCAGGGTTATTAAGAATGCTACACGGCGTGCTGACCACGGTTTTCTTCCAGGAGGCTGCCTCCTTTCACCAGCCAGGTTTTAGCCTCAGCTGCCAACCAGGAAACTTCAGTCAGTGTTTGCACGGTGTCCCTTTAAGGGTTTTAATGGCCTGCTCCTAAATTGAGGGACAGGCAGTCAATAGAATCCTTCCCTAACTGTAATGATGCTCTTTTGGGTTAAATTTCCCTGTCCCACCTGCCCTGAGTGTTGTAGCAGGTGGGACAGAAAATTTGGGGGAACCGTATAAATTTCTGTTAACTCTCAGGCAGGAATTTTGGGGTTAGCGTGGCTGGAAAATCCCGCCCAGTATTCGTGAACCAAAAAGGACTCATTTACAACTGATCTTCAGCAGTAGATGTTTGCAGTTAATTCTCAAATAGCACTACACTAGGAGAACCCCTCCCTCTGGACTGATTTCTCGTTCTGTGTCTCGGTGGGTCACCCAGGCCTGATGACCCTTACTCTGCCGTGTTGCCCTTAAAGGGACAATCACCACACTGGCCATCCACATCCAAAATGGCCCTGAGGCAGGAACATGCTGGAAACATGTTGGGAAGTAGCAGCTCTACCTCCAGGAGGATTGACTAAGATAGGATTGGTTTCGCTGGAGTTCAGACGAATGAGAGGGAGAATCTCACAGAGACTTATACAATTCTAACCGGGTAGATACAGGGAGGATGTTCCTGTTGGTGGGGGGAGTCCAGAACCAGCAGTCACAGTCTGAGGATTCAGGGTAGACCATTTAGGACGGAGATGAGGGGATATTTCTTCACCCAATGAGTGGTGAGTCTGTGGAACTCATTACCACGGGAAGTAGTTGATGCCAAAGCATTGAATGTATTCAAGGAGTGGCCTGGTATAGAACTTGGGGCAAATAGGATCAAAGATTATGGGGAGAAAGCAGGGATATGCTATTGAACTGGATGATCAGCCATTATCGTGGTGAATGGCGGAGAAGGCTCGAAGGGCCAAATGGCCTCCTGCTGCTCCTATTTTCAATGTCTCAATGTTTCTATGTTTCACCTCCATGTCCATTTGAAATCTTGGCCCATTGTTCGAATATGCTTTGATCTGAATATTATCCAGAAGTTTATAATAGGGTTAAAAGGGGTGTTGAGATCTTTTGGATACATTCTCCAAATGTATTCTCCAAATGTTTGGAATACATTCTCCAAATGCAGCATGGTGGACAGTGGTCATTACTGCTGCCTCATGGCACCAGACACCTGGATTCGATTCCCCATTTGGGTCACAGTCTGTGTGGAGTTTGTACATTTTCCTCAAGTCTGCTCCGGTTTCCTCGCACAGTCCGAAAGATGTGCAGGTTGGATTGATCGGCCATGGTAAATTGCCCTCTCATGTAAGGGGGGCTAGCAGGTAAAAATGTGGGGCTACGGGGATTGGGGAATGGTGGGATTGTGGTCGGTGCAGACTCAATGGGCTGAATAGCCTCCTTCTGAACTGTAGGGATTCTGTGATGCTAATTGCCAGTGTGACCCACTGAATAAGAGGAAAGTCCAAATGGACGAAACAGAACTTTGTGACTCTTAAAAAGAAAAGCCCCAATAACAATAAATGTATGGAATGACTCAGAAATGTCCAAACTCCAATCTGGAATAAAAAATGATTTTCGGAGGTCATAGAAGCTGTTTGCACCTTTAAATATATACCTCGAGTGCCATCTGAATATTCCAGAACATCTTTGGAATATTTAGATCCAGATAAATTGCAAAATATTTGTCAGGAAGCCACAAAAAATTGCAAAAACATAATGGCTCATTTGCAAGAATTGTAATGAGGAGTAATTATAATTGATGAAGTGAGGCAATGTTTTTAATTGCAAAATCTTTGTTGCGGTACTTTATTTAATTTGTAACCCGGAATGATGTTCTTAATTGAAAACAACAAGAGGATTCAAAACCAACTTTAATAATATTAGTGCTTCATACAGTGTTGTGTTGCTTATTTTTAATCTCTGAGGCAGTGATCAAAGCGTCCCACACAAACAGGAGTTGTAGGTGTACAGAGTTACACAGTTCTCTTCCACCTTCTTTTATCGGGAGAAAGGTACAAAAATCTGAGGTCACATACCAACCAACTCAAGACCAGCTTCTTCCCTGCTGCCATCAAGTTTTTGAATGGACCTGCCTTGCATTAAGTTGAACTTTCTCTATACCCTAGCTATGAGTTGAGGAGGAACTTCTTCACTCAAAGGGTGGTGAATCTCTGGAATTCTCTGCCCGTTGAAGTGGTGGAGGCCACCTCGTTAAATATATTTAAGTCACAGGAAGATGGGTTTTTGATAGACAGGAATTAAGGGTTACAGGGAGAAAGCAGGAAAATGGAACTGATCCACTTCAGATCAGCCATGATCTTATTGAATGGTGGGGCAGGCTCGAAGGGCGAGATGGCCTACTCCTGCTCCTATTTCTTATGCTCTTATGGTTGTAACACTCCATTCTGTACCCTCCTTTCCTTCTCTATATATGGTATGCTTTGTCTGTATAGCGCACAAGGAACAGTACTTTTCACTGTATGCTAATAAGTGTGACAATAATAAATCAAATCAAACCAAATCAAATCCAATTAAATGAATTTACAGCTCCCCGAACGGGGGGAAAAGAGGATGGAAGGATAGTCAGGAGATTGAGCTGGGTTCCATGGGCAGAATCTGGTGGGGGTTGGGAGTGATCAAGGGGTGACCATAATTCAATGGGGGGAGGTGAATTTTGCGGTTTGAGTCCCCTGTGTGTTTGGGGATATTGAGGGAGACCTGTGAGGTGAAGGCGGGGGAGTTCGATATGAGTCTGTACTGTAATGACCCAGAAGTTTTGGAGGTGTTGTTAATTCATCTAACTTTAAATATATTTAATATATTTATATATGTTCTGGAATATTCAGATGGCACTCGAGGTATATATTTAAAGTTACAAATATATTAAATATATATGCTGGCTATCCACTGATGGAACTCGATGGGAACTGTCTGAGGCACGCAATTTAACTTGTATTGTTGGACAGTCCCTACTCAGACAATTGCCATGCTAACGTCACCTGGGAACCGATGTAGAGGGGGTGCCCCAATGTCGGGTGCTCCTCCCTGTGCACTGCCTTGGAGCTCAGAGGTTACAGCCCATTATTTAAATGGAGAAAGCCTACAGAATGCTGCAGTACAGAGGGATCTGGTTGTCCTTGCATGGGAATCACAAAAAGGTTGGCAAATCAGCGTGTAATTAGGAAGGAAAATAGAATGCAAGTAGGATGGAATATAGAAGTAAATTAAACTACCTACAATTGTTCAGTGCAATGGACGAGAACACACCTGGAGTACTGTGTACAGGGCAGCACGGTGCCTCACAGTGCCAAGGATCCTGGGTTTGATTCCCAGCTTGGATCTCTGTCTCTGCAGAGTTTGCACATTCCCCCATATATGTGGGTGTTTCCTCCCACAGTCCAAAAGATGTGCTGGTTATGTGCATTGGCCATGCTAAATTCTCCCTCAGTTTACTTGAACAGGTGCCGGAGTGTGGCAGCTAGGACAATTTCAAGTAGTTTCATAGCAGTGTTAATGTAAGCCTACTTGTGACACTAACAAAATGAACTTAAACTTAGGTTTGTTCTTGTTCTGAAAGGAGAGATATATTTATACTGAAAGCAGGTCAGAGAAGGTTCACTGGACTGATTTCTGGGCTGATGAATTTATCTTATAAGGATGTTGCCCATATCCTTTGGGGTTAAGAAAATTGAGAGATGATCTTACTGAAGCTTATAAGGGGATAAGCAGGATAGCACAGAGAGAATGTTCCCTCTCATCGGGGGGATCCAGATTTTGGGGGCACAGTTTAAAAATAAGGATTTTCCAATTTAATATAATGATAAGGATTTTCTGCTCCCCCGAGGGTTATTAGTGTTTGGAATTCTCTTCCTCAGAGAGTAATGGAGGCTGGGAAATAATTTTCTGGCCGATATCCCACGATACCAGCAGCACAGTGGCACAGAGGTTAGCATTGCTGCCTTCCAGCTCCAGGGACCATGGTTCGATTCCTGGCTTGGGTCACTGTCTGTGTGGAGTTTTCATGTTATACCCGTGGCTGCGTGGGTTTCCTCCGTGTGCTCCAGTTTCCTCCCACAGTCCGAAAGATGTGTGGATTAGCTTGACTGGCCATGCTAACTTGCTCCTTAGTGTCCTGGGAGGTAGGTTAGAGGGATTAGTGCGGGGTTGTGGGGATAGAGCCTGGGGTGAGATTGTTGTTGGTGCAGACTCGATGGGCTGAATGGCCCCCTTCTGCACTGTAGGGTTTCTATGATTCTTCTATGACAGCTACCTGTGGATTTAAACTGTTGTTTATGTGATTACTCCACGAATGTAAGGCATTTACTGAGCAGTCATGTCAAATGGGAAACAATCAAGGGACATTTTGATTTAGAAGTAAGAACACCCATCGTTTACTTAAAAAAAATCAATAAGTAAACTCGGAGCACTTTTTTTTCATCGTGGTTTGTAGCTTGAGAGGGAAGTTTTCCAACTTGCTGGACCCGCTTCAACAAAGGGTCACCTCAATCGTGCAATGTTCAGTCCAGGAGGTCAGGCATGAGGGGGTGGTCGGGCACTTCAACCCTGGAAGCAGAGTGCGGCATAGTTGGAGGTGTGGGTGATTGGACAGGCAGGCTTTGCAGAGTGTGGGACCAAAGGACATTGTCGCAGAATAAGGGGGTGCTCATTTAAGATGGATTTGAGAAAGAAAGAATTTCTTCTCTCAAAGAGTAGAGAATCTCTGGTGTTCTTTGCCCCAGGAAGCTGTTGAGGCCAGTCCCTCAATATTTTCATGGCTGAAATCGATAGGTTTTTCATCAGTAGGAATTAAATGGCCCACTCTTGTTCCTATTCCTTATGATCTTATTGTTTCATGGGTAGAAGGTCTCTCAGACTTTAGGCATTTAAGAAGCTTTGAAGATCTCTATCCGTCACTCAGATATTCTCTCTTCCATCTTCTTCCATCGGGAAAAAGATACAAAAACTCACGTATCAACTGACTCAAGAACAGCTTCTTCCCCACTGCCTTCAGATTTTTGAATGGACCTACCTTGCACTAAGTTGATCTTTCTTTACACCCTAGCAGTGATTGGAACACAATATTCTGCACTCTCCTCTTCTCTATGACTGGTACGCTTTGCCTGTATGGCACGCAAGAAACAATACTTTTCACTGTATACTAATACATGTGACAATAATAAATCAAATCAAAACTCAACCCAGTATGCAACCTCCATACCCCCACCCATTCCCGTGCCCCATAGGTCAGCATTTATTGTCCATCCATAACTAATTTGATTTATTATTGTTACATACAGTGAAAAGTATTGTTTCTTGCACGCTATACGGAAAAAACATTTCGTTCACAGAGAAGGAAACGAGGGAGTGAAGAATGTAGTGTTACTGTCATTGTTAGGGTATAGAGAAAGATCGATTTAATGCGAGGTAAGTCCGTTCAAAAGTCCGACAACAGCAGGGAAGAAGCTACTCTTGAGCTGGTTGGTACGTGACCTCAGACTCTTGTATCTTTTTCCCGAAGGAAGAAGGTAGAGGTGAGAATATCTGGGGTGTGTGAGGTCCTTAATTATGCTGGCTGCTTTGCCAAGGCAGGGGGAAGTGTAGACAGAGTCAATGGCTGATTTGCATGATGAATTGGGCTACATTCATGACCTTTTGTAGTTCCTTGGGGTCTTGAGCAGCGTAGGAGCCACATTGTGTAACCCTTGAGAGTGCTGGTGAACTGCCTTTTTGAACTACTGCTATTCTTGTGGCAGAGGTACACCCACAGTGCGGTTAGGAAGAAAGCTCCAGGATTTTGACCAAGCAGCAGTGAAGGAACAATGCAAGAGTTCCACATCAAGCTTGGAGGGGAACTAATAAGTGTTGTCCCTGTCCTTGAGGTGGAAGGGGTCACAAGTTTGTGGGATCAGTAGCTGCCTTTACCAACTCAATGGCAACTCAAGCTCCTATGGCCTCTCATATCCTCCATACCACTTCCATAGCCACTCAACCATTATCCAGCCTGGGCAAACCTCATGGATCCTGTGAAGTGAAAGTAATAAACTTCTAACAAAAAAGCTCTTTCTGCTATACACTTGGTAGAGAAAATAACATTTATTTACAAAATTCATTCAGAGCATTTAAATCTCCTCAACTGGTTAATTGCTTCTTAAAACAACAGATTATCATTCAGATCCCACATCAAAATCGCTTAACAGATTGTCTTAATGATCAATCAAACTCAGAACACCCTGCTGAGATAATTGTAGCTTTTGAATCTCAATTAAGCATTCATAATAGCATAACACTAATTCTTTGGAAAATAACAACAAAGAGCTCCGTTGGAACTGCATGACCAGGTGGCACCATTTTCTTTTCCTAACCTGCGACAGGTCTGTCAACTGAAGTTATCCAGCAAACTCCCAGTGACAGCTGCAAACTATTATTGTTTTCAAGCTTAAAGAGCTAGCAATTTAAAAAAATACTTTGAATTATGAGAGTTACATAGTCTTTAATCATCCTCAAGAATGTCTGTGTCTACTCAATCTTTGAGAGAAGCAACATTATCAGCTGAGACATTTTGCAAATAGTGAAGGCGATGGCCTAGTGGTATTATCGCTAGATGATTGATCAAGAAACTCAGCTCACGTTCTGGGGTTCCATGTTCGAATCCTGTCACGGCAGGTGTTGGAACTTAAATTCAATAAATTCAATACTTGGAATTAAGAATCTATTGATGATCATGAAATCATTGCCGAATGTTGGAAAAACACACATCTAGTTCACTCATGTCCTTTAGGGAAAGAAACCTCCCGTCCTTACCTGGTCTGGCTGACGTGTGACTCCAGAGCCACAGCGATGTGGTTGACTCTCACCTGCTTCCAGGCAATTAGGGATGGACAGCCAGTGACACCCATGTCCCGTGAATGAATACAAAAAAAAATTCTGAGGTTTCAGAACTGAGTGTTTGTTAATATTCAACACTGAATTAATAGTCAGTTCACGCTCATCACAAATTGCCACTGAATTCAGGTATGTTGTTGTACAGTATGTCAGAAATGACAGAGAAAACATCACCAGAAATTATTTTTGTCATTTATCCTTGTGCGCAATTTGTACGGTTTTCACATTATCTGTGGATTCCATCACATAAGGCGTTCAGTAGTTACTCAAGCTAAATTTTCAAGTTAAATTGCAACTTTCTTCCTCTGACCACCAAATGCTTCTAATTGCATTTACAAAATATTTTCACTTGAAAACTGTGAAGATATACCGCCGGAGGCTTCTTAAGTTAAACAAAAAAAAACTTTATTGACGAGGTTGCTTTAAGAACTGCATGTTTCAATCTTGTCCATACTGCTCTCTTAATAACTAGGCAAACTCCTCCCCTTTGAACGATTCCCTGCACGATGCTGATTAGTTATTCAGGCCACATGACTCTTACTCTGTAAAGGCGAGTCTTAAAGTGATAATTATTATAATAACCCCTTGGAATTGTTAGTCCAATCGTTCAACAATTGCTAATTAAATTATTCATGAAATCAGTTTTAAATTTTCCGGCCGCTAATTTTATTTCAAGTTCCCAATGGTGCTTTTTTTTATTGGTTAACGTTTTATTTATTTGTCACAAGTAGGCTTACACTAACACTGCAATGAAGCTACTGTGAAAATCTCCTGCTCGCCACACTCTGGTGCCTGTTCGGGTACACTGAAGGAGAATTTAGCATGGCCAATCTACCTAACCAACACATCTTTTGGACTGTGAGAGGAAACCAGAGCACCGGAAGAAACCCGGGGGGAGTGTGCACACTCCACACAGACTGTGACCCAAGCTGGGAATCGAATCCTGTCTAGCACTCTGAGGCAGCAGTGCTAACCACAGTGCCACCGTTATTGCCTTCATTTGAAAGAATTTGCTAAGTTTAGCTTAATTAAGGTCTTCATTTTTTTTAGATTTTTTGTTCTGAAAATTCATTCACCTTATACTTGAGTACTTCTTGCTGCTCTTCTCTGCATCCTCTCCAAATTGTGAAAATAGATATTTTCATGCTGTCTTTTACCAGAAGTGTAAGATTGAGATACCGCAAGGCGTGTATTTCTCAGCCTATGTTCCTTATAATAGTAGCGAACTCACAATTTGTGGGGCCCCACACTCACCATCATTTCTGCACCCTCCCCCTGTAATGTCAGGGTCCTCCCACCCAATGGCATCACACCCCTCCCAACTCCACTCATCCTATCCCACAAAACGCAAAGCCACAAGCTACAAAAATGCGCTAATTGATCACTACTTAGCTGCTTTAGTGCTTTTTAATTTGTAAAAATGCCCCCATATGAATAACTGCCGAACTGAAATCCAAGCTTAACTCTTGTCAGAATGAAGGTAAAGTTGGTCAATATTATGACATGAGCATCAAGGCGAGCAAATATGGAAATTATTGCTAAGCAACGAGATGGAAAAATTAGCCAGTGACGTCATTGCAGAACAGGCGAGTGCAGGACAGAATGAGCCAGTCCAGTCCAGTCAATACTCCAATTAACAAAAGGCATACACTGCCATTCAATATATTTCAGAGTCTCATTCAGTTTCCAATTTCCTTACTCTCGCTCACAAAACCCAATAGGTTATTGCCGTGAATTCACGTGAATGGAGCGTCCTTTGAGTCCAAGTCCAATATCACTCGCGCTGTCTGCAGGATTCCATTCTTTGCCCTGAAGAGACTTTCTGAAGACCAGTCTTGAGGGCGATGGGGGTCAGAAATATCAGCATGTGTCCAGCTGCAGCTCTTGTATTAGACCAGCAATGGTCTATTTTGAAAAACAGAATTTAAACAAGAGAATATGGAAGGTGGACAGACTTTTAAGATTTTCTTGCTTTGTCCCTTGTTGGCATGGCAATTTAGATAGCTTTTCTTTTATACTTTTCCTTTACAAAATGGTCAATTACATCACTATAGGAAAAACCTTGTAAAGACGCTTATTCGATCGTCACTTTTGCTGAGCTTGCCAAATGTTCCTGACTTAGAACATAGAACATTACAGCGCAGAACAGGCCCTTCGGCCCACGATGTTGCGCCGACCAGTTAAAAAACAATGACCCTCTAACCTAAACCAATCCCTTTTCATCCATAAACCAATGACTTATCATAGCATTTGTAATAGACATTGTTAAAATTATTTTCAGAATGGTTCAAACATTTGGAAAGGATGCCCGTAAACCATCAGGTATAAGTCTGATGATCTCGAAAATCATTATCGGTGAAATAAATGAGCTGTTTCATTTCACTTTATCTCCAGAAATAGTTTGTGCCTATGCCCTCTCAATAAAATATTCACTGAAGATTTTTTATGGCAGCGTCATCTGAAGTTTAGGTATCTTTATTTCCATATCAGTTGTTCACATGTACCTATATGAGCCCACAATTTATTTATCAAATTCCTGTGAATAATTGGAGATTTTATGTCACTATTATACGCATGGCACAGTCATGATGCAGTCAACACTTGAAATAGGCCATCGGTTTAGACTGAAAAAAAAAGTTAAGTGGGATATATACTAATTTCAAAGTGATGGGTAATAAGGTGCCGCCTGCTGTATATATTTTATCGCATTAGCAAAAGTGATGTATTAGCTGGGATTCTCCAATCTCGTCCATCCCCACCTGGCTGCCATCAAGAATGATGGAATTTTGTGTTCATCTAAAACTCCATTCACTGCAGCAGGACTGGAGAATCCCAGCCGTGGATGAGGTCAGGGGTTTATTTTTGAATCGCTGAGTAAGAGTGAAGTATCATTTGATGTATGGAGGGCAACGCGACTACAACCTCGGCACAAATAAAATCTGCCTAGATTTATAAACATCTAAAATGATTGCATGCGGTATATTCTGCTACACCACACTGCATTCTGCTGGTTCGTGCTGGTTAGATCATTCCTTCCTGCAGAGATTTACTGGCAGGAACATTGCAAGACATATAAAAGAAGAACGCATTTGTGAAAGATGCAGATTTGCTTTTACTCAATGGAACTCTTGAGTCAAAAGTTAGGATGGACAAAGTCCAGATACAGTACGAAGTCTCACAACACCAGATTAAAGTCCAACAGGCTTATTTGGTAGCATGAGCTTTCGGAGTGCTGTCCCTTCAACAGGTGAGTGCCCAATGTCCAGATAACCAGGGTACAAGGCTTCTTACCAAAGCTAGGGATTTTGATTTGATTTGATTTATTATTGTCACATGTATTAGTATACAGAGAAAAGTATTGCTTCTTGCACACTATACAGACAAAGCATACCGTTATAGAAAAGGAAACAAGAGAGTGCAGAATGTAGTGTCATAGTCATAGTTAGGGTGCAGAGAAAGGTCAACTTAATGCAAAGTAACCCATAAGAACATAACATAAGAAATAGGAGCAGGAGTAGGCCATCTAGCCCCTCGAGCCTGCGTCGCCATTCAATAAGATCATGGCTGATCTGAAGTGGCTCAGTTCCATTTTCCCGCTTTCTCCCCATAACCCTTAATCCCCTTGCTTACCAAAAACCTATCTACCTGCATCTTAAATATATTTAGCGAGATTGCCTCCACCACTTCAACTGGCAGAGAATTCCAGAGATTCACCACCCTTTGAGTGAAGAAGTTCCTCCTCAACTCCGTTCTAAACTGTCCCCCCCTTATCTTGAGGCTGTGCCCCCAGTCCTACTGTCCTTTCTGAGCAGGAAGAATCTCTCTACCTCTACCCTATCCAACCCCTTCATCATCTTATATGTCTCTATAAGATCCCCCCTCATCCTTCTAAACTCCAACGAGTACAAGCCCAGTCTATTCAGCCGCTCTTCGTAGTTCAACCCCCTCAACTCTGGTATCAGCCTAGTGAACCTCCTCTGCACTCCCTCCAAGGCCAAAATATCCTTGCGCAAGTGCGGCGACCAAAACTGCACACAGTACTCCAGCTGCGGCCTCACCAGTGCCCTGTACAGTTGCAGCAAGGCCTCCCTACTTTTATATTCAATCCCCCTCGCTATGAAGGCGAACATCCCATTTGCCTTCCTGATCACCTGCTGCACCTGTGGGCTGGGTTTTTGCGACTCATGCACAAGGACCCCCAGGTCCCTCTGCACTGTAGCATGCTGCAGCTTTTCGCCCTTTAAATAGTAGTCCCTCCCACTATTATTCCTGCCAAAGTGGATAACCTCACACTTGCCAACATTGTATTCCATCTGCCAGATCCTCGCCCACTCGCTTAGCCTATCTAGATCCCTCTGCAGACTTTCTACACCCTCCGCACAATTTGCTACACTACACTGTATTCACCCATTCAAGAGTCTGATAGCAGCAGGGAAGAAGCTGTTCTTGAGTCGATTGGTACGTATCTCAGACTTTTGTATCTTTTTCCTGACAGAAGAAGGTTAAGGTATGTTTTGATAATATCTTAATAGGAGCAGGAGTCACACCAGATTGATTTGTAGTCAGTAAAGGTCAGGCCCCAATAATAGCATAACTGCTAACTTCACTCTGTATGCTGTGGTCAGACTTGTAAATAAAGGGATTTTGATGAAGGGACTTCCAAGGACTTGCTACAGTCTGCGAAATCAAGAGTACCTTTACCGGACATGGAGATGGCCCAAAGTAAATTTTCAAGACTGTAAAGCAAACTGACAAAATGTTTCCCAGGCAACTAACTCATTCTGGTAAAGCATTCCAACAGCGGGTGATGGAAGTCAAAGCAAATCAAGTAGAATACTTTTACCCAAGGGATACATTGTGGAATAGGCTGGCCAGGAAAGAATTAGAAATTAGAGATTTATGGATTAGAGAAGCAACTGAATGCATTTCTAGAAAGATATATTGAGGGAAAGAGTGAGGAGATGCTATGTTAGGTAGATCTTTCAGAAACTAATGGGCTTGTTAAGGCTAATAGCATTTTCTTGTTCACCAAAGTTCTTAGGTCCAAGGACTCTCCCTGACTGACAGGTAGCAGCAAGCTATGAGAAAAAATGTGCCTTTCTACTTTGATTAAGGCCTGACAATAATTTTAACTGACAGTGGCATATAAATGTGCGATCTCAGTAGTGTGTTGCGAATAGCTCATCCGCTGTGCACCCTGGGTTCTCATTAACCAAACATCTTATTTAAACGATCATAGATATAGATGTGCGCAGCCCGATCAAACTGAAAGCTTGCAGGGTGATGAAAAATTGAGTTCAGCCATCACTCGTGCTATTTTTGATTTGACAACACCGTATAGTTGCCATTAAAATACCATTTTAAGATTTTTACAATTCCAGTATTCAATGTTTTATGATTCTCCCTTCTTGTCGAAGCCTCACTTTAAGTGACAATAGATCAATCCACTGTCATACCCACTCCCATTAAGATACTGTCATTGCATTCTTAATTGTGCTTGTCTGCATTTATTTGGAAAATTAGGACATATATGGAATTACATTGAATTTACAACAGAGAAACTGCCCATTCAGCCAACTGGTGTTCACATCTCACCTTACTTTGTTTAACCCCAGAAATGTTTCTTTCTAATGCTTACTCCTTCATGCACTTCATTTGTTTCCTCTTAAAAGTATTGAAGCTATTTCAAAGTGGCAGTGAATTCCACACTCCTCCCCCTTTCTGCGGATAGAAAGTGTCTCTCCTGAATTTTCTATCTTTTTATTAGTGATTGTCTCATATGAAAAGCTTTTAGATTTGGTCTATTCCATAAGCGGAAGCATCTTAACCTTTTTCAAACCCTTTTATAACATCAATTATCTCAATTGGATCATCCATCAAGCTTCTCTTTTCCGTAGGAAACAGCGCCAGTCTGTCAACAGTATTCCAAATGTGGTATAAGTCCTATACAACGTTAATAATCTGATAATAATTGTATATCATTGCCCTTACATCAGAATATTATGATTCTTATAATTCAGATTTCACTGTTCATCATTCAGTCTTATTATTGAGGCTTGACTTTTACTGACTACAAATCAATCTGGTGTTATTCCTGTTCCCATTAAGATATTACCAAAACATGGACTCATTCCCTCGCTTTACTTGCAGCATGGTGGCACAGTGGTTAGCACTGCTGCCTCACAGTGCCAGGGACCCGAGTTTGAATCGGGTCCCTGGCTTGGATCACTGTCTGTGCAGTATCTGCAAGTTCTCCCTGTGTCTGCATGGGTTTCACTAGGGTTCTCCTGTTTCCTCCCACAGTCTGAAAGTTGTGCTGCATAGTTGCATTGACCATGCTAAATTCTCCCAGTGCCAGAGTATGGCAACTTTGGGATTTTGACAGTAACTGCATTGAAGTGTTAATATAAGCCTACTTGTGACACTAATAAATAAAATTTACTTGGCAATTTAATTTATTATAGTCACATGTATTAGCATAAAGTGAAAAGTATTGTTTCTTGCGAGCTATACGGACAGAGCATACCATTCACAGAGAAGGAGACAAGAGAGTGCAGAATGTAGTGTTACAGTCATAGCTAGGGTGTTGCAAAAGAGCAACTTAATGCAAGGTGCTTCCATTCAAAAGTCTGATGGCAGCAGGGCAGAAGCTGTTCTTGAGTCGGTTGGTACATGATCTCAGACTTTTGTATCTTTTCCCAATGGAAGAAGGTGGGAGACAGAATGTCTGGGATGTGTGGGATCCTTAATTATACTGGCTGCTTTGCCGAGGCAGCAGGAAATATAGACAGAGTCAATGGATGGGAAATTGGTTTGCGTGATGGATTGGGCTACATTAACAATCTTTTGTAATTTCTAGTGAATACTTGATAATTGCGAATTACTGAGAACACTTCCATAGAATTGCTTCAAATCTTCAAAATAGAAAGGCCATTTGCCCAATTGATCTACTTCAGTAATTAAAAAAAACACAGAAAATGGTGGATAAATTCAGCAGGGCTGTAACAGTATCCGTGAGGAGAGAGGAACAGAGTTAATGCTGTGAGTCCAACTCACTCTTCTACTGAACTGATCTACACCAGTGTTTTATTCCCTGCACAAGCCTCCTTCTACTTTACTCCATCTCACACAATCAAAGTATACTCTGATCCATTTATTCCTCATTAGGGTTGTCAGCCTTCTGGGGTTAGCCTGGAATCTCCAGCAACCGAAAACCATTCTCCAGTGTCAAACCCTGGAGAAAAACTGGAAGGACATTCAAAAAGGTTCTTCATTTTGTCAGTTTCTGTGAGCATTTCTCTTTACCAGGCATAAAGATATTGAACACGCAGGGAAAAGAAGGCTGCTTGGCTGACAGTCTAGGTAAAAATTATTTTTACATTCTGATTGGGGTAGGAAGGGAGTAAATCAGGTGGATAGATCTGTTGGTTGATTAATGGCCGGAGTGTGAGGGGAAGTCATTTGATGACATTTCCACAAATACATTTAATCACAGTTCGAAACCCTCCCCATAATGTTTACACCTAGCTTCCTCTTATAGGCATCCACGCTATTCGACTCAACTGCCCGATAAGGTAGGAAGCTGAGGGGGGTGGGGAGGGGTGGTTGTGGCGGGTCACGGCCCAGGAAACTCTGCCAAAATAGACTAAAAATAACCCGTTAAAACATGTCCCACCTCTGTTATGATTGCAAGTCGATGGGTCTAAGGAGAGTTGTGTTCACAGGCGAGAGTTTTAACATCGCTACCCCACGCTTGACCTCCAATCCACCTGTTTTGGGGAATTAAGGTTACTCCCCTCAGTGTCTTCTTTCAGGGAATCTTTATGGCATGTGAACAGAGAAAGGAACAATATACTAAAATGATAAACTTTATACACAGGTCACTCAAGATGCTGAGTGATTGATCCCGATATGGGGTTAAGACAGGTCAGGAAGATCAGCCATGTTCATAATGTAAGGCGGAGCAGGTTTGAAAGCCTGGATAGCCTCCTCATGCTCCTTTTCTTTATGTTTCTATGTTCTACGACGAAGGAACATCTTTTTCCCTGCTGTCATCAGACTTTTGAATGAACCTAACATGTATTAAGTTGATTTTTCTCTGGGCCCTAGCTATGACTGTAAGCTTACATTCTGTATCCTCCCCTTTCCTTCTCCCCTATGTACTCTATGAATGGTATGTTTTGTTTGTATAGCACGGGAGAAACAATGATTTTCACTGTATGCTAATACATGTGACAATAATAAATCAAACCAAATGAGCTGTGTATTTGCTCCAAATATGTGGTCAGTCCAAAGTATGTTCCTGTGGGTTTTGAAGTGATGAACCAGTCTGGGCTTTCTGATTATTTTTTATTCGCGTTTCTGGCTGGCCAATATTTATTGCCCATCCCTAGTTGCTCAGGGGCAGTTGAGAGTCAACCACATTGCTGCGGCAGTGGGGTAACATATAGGCCAGACCAGGTAAGAGTGGCATATTTCTTTCACCAAAGTAAACCAGATGGGATTTTTCCGACAACGGTTTCATGATCATCAGTAGATTCTTGATTCCAGGTGCGATACTTCTTATTGAACTCAAATTCCACCATGTGCTGTGGCGGGATTCGAGCTGGGATTCCCAGAACCTCAGCTGAGTTTCTGCATTAATAGCCCAGCGGTGATACCACTTGGCCATTGCCTCCCCATTGGTGCAGACCATCCGGTTGCCAACCCCTGTGTCTGGGAGTAAATATGCTATGCTGGAAATCAGAGGTATAACAGATGTGAGGGAGCTGTCGGCTTTTACACAGGGAATAGATGATTATGACTGGAATTCTCTGTTCTCCAGCTCCTAATGACCAACCTGTTAAGCTCAGTGTGTGCAAACATGCTAACTCTGCATATTTGTGCTTGTGGGCCTCTGATTAATTCATGATTCACTCAGTCAGAAGTATGATGTTCATCATCCGTGAGCGAGAAGCTGCAGCTCATAACATAACCATGTTTTTGCATCCAACCAAAGCTACTGAAGTTACCGATGTTGAAGAAAGGTGCTCCTAGTAAGCAATAACAAATGCTGTCTAAATGACCCAAATGCAACATTGTGTTGTCTCTATTTGTCAATAAATCCCTCACCTTAGCAGAGTACGATGATTAAGTTTTCCTCATGGACGATTTTATCGAAGGTATTCCTATCTGCACCATTTGATTGCAATGTTTTCAAAACCTTTGGCTACAGATCAAACAGTATCTCATACCTTTCCAGGGTGTTAAGCCATCAATGTCCAGGCCCGTGATGAGTTTAGATCCTGTGTCAAACAGAACCTTTCTCACTGGGATCGGGAAAAGGAAGAATTTAGAAAATGGTGCAAAATAAAAGGTCATTGATACAACGAGCAGTGTGTACACACTTCAATTACATCTTGATGCTCCTGATCAATAAGGGAAGAGGGTTAATGATAAAGGCAGGGAGCATTCTCATTTCAAATACTAAACCGTGGTTAACTGCAATATACATTGAGGCTTGAATTTTCAAAAAAATGCCAGCAGAGGCTCGAACCCGCAAGTTTAGCTCTTGAGGCTGATCTCTGCCAGCTTTGGAGGGTGGGGAATGGGATGGGTTCCAAATTGCACATCTGTGGTTCCTGGAGGCAGATGCCTGGAAAAATCAGCAGCTGTCTCCAGCCATGTGAGGTATTGCCTGAAACGCGACTGTGCAGATTAGGCCTCCCAGGAGCAGGACTGAACATTGTGGATTCATTTGGATATCCAGGGTACCAGCCCTGAAGCGGAGTCACGTGGACTCAAAAGGTGGGAGTTTCCAGCTGCGTTCATCCCAAAACCGGAATATTCTGCCCGAGGTTAACAGAGCTTTGCGTGGTCCAGCCTGCTACAATTCCCGTGATGGGCAGGATGAGAAGATTCTGCAGAAGGAGTTAACTTGCTTTCTTTCTGCACTGATTCTGCCAGACATGCTGAGTTTTTCCAGCACTCCCTGTTCTTTCATTCCAGGGTACCCTTTGGTAAATATTCAAAGATATCTTTGGGAGTGAGCAATTGTCATTTTATGGAGATAAGGTGCCCTGCAGGAGAGATAAAGTGCCCTTTGGAATTGTTGAAAGCAGACATGAATATTTCTTACGATACAACTCCAGCTTAGTAGATTGTTTTTTAGTAGATTTGTTTAGTGAGATGGAGGAATAGAGTTACATCACTGCTGATTAACTTTTAAGTAAAGAATGAAACATTTTTTGATCAGAAAAGATTAATATTCTATTCCTTCACAACAGTGATACCTTTAAAGTAAAGTGAAGTTTATTAGTTACAAGTAAGGCTTACATTAACACGGCAAGGAACTATTGTGAAATTCCCCTAGTTGCCACACTCTGGCATATGTTCGGGTCAATGCACCTAACCAGCATGTCTTTCAGAATGTGAGAGGAAACCGGACACCTGGAGAAACCCACGCAGACACGGGGAGAACGTGCAAACTCCACACAGACATTGACCCAAGCCAAGAATCGGACCCGGGTCCCTGGCACTGTGAGGCAGCAGTGCTAACCACCACCATGCCACCACCCACGCCACCTTTGCAGGTGCAGACAGATCTATAAGGATTACTCGAGTTACAAGATATATTGTGTATTCCGTAATGTTCTCAGTGAGACCATGTAAGCAAATAGGCCAAATGTGGTAAGACACACCACACTCTGAAATCAAGTGACAAGTGCTACCCAAAAAACTTTATCATCAAATACCTCCAGGTGCTTGTCACATTATAAGCCAATGGGTCTCACTAGAACTCTGCTATTCACACAAACACTTGTTCCTTTAAACATTAATGGGTTCCCTAGATTCTTGTTACCCTCAAGATTTTTGAACCGAATGACAGTAAACAATGGAATTCATGTTAGCTGTCAGATTGTGGCTGGGAGTTTGCCCCAAAAAATGGGCACGATTCTCTCTATTTTCACACTTGTTGGGCACTTAGAATTTATTTGGTAAGATCACCCCCTTTGCATTTATGGTTTGGTTGTTTACATCATACCTGTTTGGAGAGACAGCATAATAAGTAATTAAACAGATTTGGCATAAATCAGTGAATCGAAATGTCCCATTTAATTCTAAAGATCCCAGGTGAATGACGTGCTGGGGTTGTAGCTTTCACCCACACAGTTGTACTTAGGGACACAGAGGCCTGTCGAGTCTTTGAGAGCGGCAGAGGCAATAAGATTTTATAGTTCTTCCAAGCGTCATATTATATTTGGCAGACTGCACACAAATGGTAAGGCACTCAAACTGAAGCCAACAGGAAGATTGAATGATGTCAATAGTTCCATCACAGCAAGTTGTCAATCCCTTTCACAGCCACTTCACACAACGCACTTTAGTTCTGTACCGAACAGCCCGTCAACAGCCTATCACCAGCTGATGAAGCTCAGAATGGACTTCTAGCCAAATCTGGTAATTGAGACTGAGACCTCATTATTAGAAGTAAAAAGTTTATTTATTAATGTCACAAGTAGGCTTACATTAACACTACAATGAAGTTACAGTGAAAATCCCCCAGTCATCGCACTCCGCACCTGTTCAGGTACACTGAGGGAGAATTTAGCATAACCAATGCGCCTAACCTGCACATCTTTAGACTGTGGGAGGAAATCAGAGCACCCAGGAGGAAACCCACGCAGACAAGGGAAGAATGTACAAACTCCACAAAGACAGTGACCCAAGCTGGGAATCGAACTCCCATTCCTGGCGCTGTGAGGCAGCAATGCAAACCACTTCAGCCTCACAATGGGGCAAAGGGAATATAGTTGAGGATACAGAAGGCTGAGAAGGTGCTAAAAGTGTCCATGCCCTGAGAGTTCATGCCCTGAAGTTGTACTCAATGATCAGTTTGGAAGGCTGTGAAGTGCCCAATCGGAAGATGAGGTGCTGTTCCTTCAGTCTTGCGTTGAGGTTCGCGAGATCTCTGCAAAAGGCCAAGGACAGACATATGGACAGGAGAGCAGGGTGGTGTGTTGAAGTGGCAAATGACAGGAAAGTCTGGACTCTGCTGGCAGATGGACCAAAGGTGTTCTGCAATGTGGTCACCCAGGTGACATGCAAGCTGTGATCCTTATTACAGAAGCACCATGGAGCCTATACCAGTGAAGATAGGGGTCAAACAAGGCTGTGTCATTGTACCAAGCCTCGTCTCCATTTTCCTCAATTCAATATTGCACATCACCTCCAGAAAATTACCCTACATTGTTGAAATAATCTACAGAACAGAGAAGAGACTATCCGGCCTATTCCACCTTTGATCCAAAACCAAGATCAATCATGTGTCAGTCATCGAGTTTCAGTGTGCAGGTGACACTTGCGTGCGTGTCCACTCAGAAACTCACTTCAGATCCCCAGTGACTCCTTTTTCAGACCATATTAAAACTTGGATCTTTCACTAATCACCCTCGAAGCTGCCCTAGAAATTCAAATCGGTCCCAGTTCTGTATGATTCTTAGATGTCCTCACAAGCTACTCGATTGGAGGGCAATTAGGGAGGGTCAACAAATGTTGATCCAGCCGGTGGCACCCAAGTTCCATGACAGAATGAAAAAAAACGACCAATTCTTTTTCTACCCCAACGCTTTCCGGAAACAAGTGCTGCGGAGTAAAATCCAGCCTAGAAATCTCCCTGCAAATTGGAATGGTAGATCTTCATGGCACACTGGAGCAGAGAGCTCAGAGATCCACCGAGCATTCCAAAACTGTGCCTCCCTCACTCTGTTCAACCCTCATTACAATTGCAGCCACCTTTACTTAGATCATAGGAAAGCAATGAGTTCATTACTAACACAGCAATTGACAATAAATGTTAATTCAGTCATTTTAAAAGGTATTAATCCAATAATTGAAAATAATACAGCGCAGGAATAAGTTAATGAATTAAGTTTCTGATGAAGCATATTATAATGAGTCACCCTGACAGTTCCAAGACTGGTACTTAATTATAATGCTGGGAATTAACTATTTGAATGAATCAAATTACATCATGTCTCTTCTAAATGTGACCCTGCAGTAAACTTGCCAATTCAATTAATTGGAATATGTTTCAAAAACTATTAGTGATAACATCATGCCTCATCCTATCATATAAAATTGGCACATAGAAGTGAATATACAACTTGGTTTTGTCAAAGGTTCAAGGGCTGAATGGGGAGAACACCATCTTTTCATCTCCATTGCTAGGCTTAGAATGGAACTCAGACTGATGTGTTGAAGAT
Organism: Carcharhinus amblyrhynchos; assembly: GCF_965287045.1. Lineage (NCBI taxonomy): Eukaryota > Metazoa > Chordata > Chondrichthyes > Carcharhiniformes > Carcharhinidae > Carcharhinus > Carcharhinus amblyrhynchos. The sequence continues at coordinate 5,425,541 of NC_137333.1, read as the reverse complement.
TACGCTTTGAATGTGTAAAGTGTGGTTATTCGCACATCCAAGATGTGCGGGTTAGGTTGATTGGCCATGCTAAGAAATTGCCCCTTAGTGTCCAGGGTAGTAGAGGTTATATTACTTACGTGGCGAAAAACTGCAGCAGGCGACGGTGCAGAGGGACCTCGGGGTCCTTGTGCATGAGTCGCAAAAACCCAGCCTGCAAGTGCAGCAGGTGGTCAGGAAGGCGAATGGGATGCTGGCCTTCATAGCGAGGGGGATTGAATATAAAAGTAGGGAGGTCTTGCTGCAGCTGTATAGGGCATTGGTGAGGCCGCAGCTGGAGTACTGTGTGCAGTTTTGGGCGCCGCACCTGCGCAAGGATATTTTGGCCCTGGAGGGAGTGCAGAGGAGGTTTACTAGGCTGATACCGGAGTTGAGGGGGTTGAGCTATGAGGAGAGGCTGAATAAACTAGGCTTGTACTCGTTAGAGTTTAGAAGAATGAGGGGAGATCTCATTGAGACGTATAAGATGATGAATGGGATGGATAGGATAGAGGTGGAGAGACTCTTCCCGCTCAAAAAAGACAGTAGGACTAGGGGGCACAGCCTCAAGATAAAGGGGGGGCGGTTCAGAACGGAGTTGAGGAGGAACTTCTTCACTCAAAGGGTGGTGAATCTCTGGAATTCTCTGCCCGTTGAAGTGGTGGAGGCTGCCTCGCTAAATATTTTTAAGAAGCGGGTTGATGGGTTTTTGATAAGAGAGGGGATTAAGGGTTATGGGGAGAGGGCGGGAAAGTGGAACTGAGCCACGACAGATCAGCCATGATCTTATTGAATGGCGGGGCAGGCTCGAAGGGCCAGATGGCCTACTCCTGCTCCTATTTCTTATGTTCTTATGGGGTCAGGGCCTGGGTGGGATTGTGTTTGGTGCAGACTTGATGGGCCGAAGGGCCTCTTTCTGTACTGTAGGGTTCTATGATTCTATTATGAGGCTTGTTTCAGTAAAGGCTGCAGCCTCAACCCTCACAATGTCAAACTTTCACAACAGCAGAAAAAAAGGATCCAGAATTACAGTTTTGAATTGCAGTGCTCTGAATGACCGGATTATCGTAACTTTGCCGGATCCTCTGTACACCCGTGAGTAACTCATGACCTTGGTGTGAGAATTGCAAGCTCTCTCGCAGTGACTGCTCTGTGTTCTAGCTCCTCCTGAACCTTCCAGTCTCGTTCAGCCCCTTTGCTCCGTCTGCCAACAGAACTTAACAGCAGCGTCTCATTATCGTTCTTTTTCCCGCCCACGTGACTAAATTTATAGCCTGGTTGGGCTGTTGGTGTGGCAGGAGTTCACAGCTGGAGATCCTCAGTAATTGCAGCTGAGGGGGAAATGTCCTTTGGAGGTAGTTGACAGGGTGCTGGAAAGTTGCAGGGGTGAGAGGGGTGTCGGGTGAATCACAGCCTTGGAGCAGTGGGCAAGTGGAACATCCGTGCTTCGGAATAGGTGGCTTTCAGAGTTGGAGAGTAAAAGTCAAGCAATCCTTGTTTGAGGGAAAAGGTTGGATATTGAATTTGGAGGCAGAGGACACCGTGCTGAGATTGGGGTCTGAGAAGCCAAAGGTTTCCTTGGGCATGGGGGAGGAGGTGAGTCCTCCTTCCCCTCCTGGCCCATAAGCTGTGCTGTTAAAGGCACCCACGTTGTGAAGCTGGCAGTCCCATTTTCCTTTCGCTATTCTGCCTCCCAACCTGTGGGATACACATATGAATCCTCCATTTTATATCCTTTTCACAGTCCCACCTCTCCCAACCCTCTGACCCTCCATCAAGATCATCATCCCTGATTATGGGATCTCCAATTGCATCATTACGAATGGGGAAATGGTAGTGGTAACTTCACTGGTTTATTAACCTAGAGGTCCCTTCTAATGCTTTGAGGGAATGGGTTTAAATCCCACTGTGGCCGATGGAATTTAAATTCATTGAATTAATCTGGATTTTCAAACTAATCTCAGTAATGGCGATCGTGACCGCTACCACTGATTGTTGTGAAAACCCATCTAATTTACCAACACCCTTTAGGGAAAGGAATCTGCCTGTCCGACGTACGTGACTCCAAATCCACACTAATGTGATTGACTCCGAACTGCCCTCGGAAATGGTCCACCAAGCTCTTAAGTTCAAGGGCAATTAAGGGTGGGCAGCAAATGCTGACTTTGCCAGTGACATTCACTCCCATGAAAGAATAAAGGGAAGAATATTTTTGACAAGACGTTGCAGATCAAAAAAATAATAATTTCCAGCAAAAACCCAAGGAACGAGTGTTTCCCGGATGAATTGACAGAAGTATTCTGAATATTTAGCAGGAATTCTTCTGTTTGTTTGTAATTTTTTTTTCCTTGACAATAAGCTGGGTGGATGACCTCTTCTGCCTTAGAGCAGTGAAACACACCCACAGGGGACATCTTTCAACAAGGATGGTACAGAACATGAAGTAGACTTGTACTTACACAAAATCTACTTAAATACCGTTTACACACATACAGCACTTTACTTCAGTTGTGGGTAAGTACGAAGTATTGCTACCAGTAGCATTCAAACAATTTATGATGATGAGCCATTACCACACGTAGCAGCAAATGTGTACCATGTCAACATTACTGGGACGTCAGTAACTGATCTTAGGGTTCATTCATAATGCATAACCAACTCATGGAATGCTATGTGCTGAATTATAAATCTCCAACAGAAAAAAGGGAAGACTACTTCCAACTCATTCCGCACAAACGCCCCAAATTCTTACTTGGGCAAATTGCTCTGCATGGACTTTCTTCCGATCTATTTGGATTCCTTGAACCCATCAAGCTCCTCCAATTCTGACCTCGTCTCCACCATCCCCTATTTACTTCATACCTCCATTGGTGGCTGTGCTTTCAGCCATCGAAAACCCTAAACTCTGGATTCCTCTGCTTAAACCTCTCTGTTTCCCTCACCCCCTTTAGGACCCTTCTTCAAATCAAACTCTTTGACGAAAGTTTTTGGTCACCAACCCTAAAAAAAAATCTCCTCACGTGTCAACTGTTGTCTGGCATCATTCCTGAGAAACTCCTTGGGACACTTTTTGACACGAACGGCACTAAATAAATGTAAGATGATGAAGGGGATGGATAGGGTAGAGGTTGAGAGGTTCTTCCTGCTCAGAAAGGACAGCAGGACTAGAGGGTACAGCCTCAAGATAAGGGGGGGGACAGTTTAGAACGGAGTAGAGGAGGAACATCTTCGCTCAAAGGGTGGTGAATCTCTGGAATTCTCTGCCCGTTGAAGTGGTGGAGGCTACCTCGCTAAATATATTTAAGACACGGGTAGAGAGGTTTTTGGTAGGCAAGGGTTAAGGGTTATGGGGAGAAAGCGGGAAAGTGGAACTGAGCCACTTCAGATCAGCCATGATCTTATTGAATGGCGGGGCAGGCTCGACGGGCTAGATGGCCTACTCCTGCTCCTATTTCTTATGTTCTTGTGTTTATGTAAGTTGTTCTTGACGTTGTGCCGATTTGTATATAATGTCCACATGTAAGGCCCTGCCAGGAAAGCTAGACCTCAGATGATTTACCTCAAATTAATCCTTTCGCATTGTAAGAGCAATTTATCCGCACCCTTTGCATGAGGGAAATCTTGCCACTCAGTTGTGCACCAGTGGGTAGCGCACTTGTGTCTCAAACTGTGGGTTCAAGTCTCCCTCCAGAGATTTCAATGCAAAACCCTGGCTGTTGCTCCCAGTGTAGCATTGAGGGAGTGCTACATTGTCTAAGATACGCAGCCTTTTTGGAAGAAACGATCCCTGCCCTCTCACATGAGGTTTTTGTGGCTTTGATTAAGTAGAACAGAGGAGTTCTCTCCCCGTGTCTTGGATAGTCAACCCAACTCTCTGGTAGGTAAATACCATTGATGACAAAGATCAGCCATCCATCGTATGGAATGGTGAAGCATCCTCAATGGACTGTCCAATCCTGTTCTACTTATATACGAAGCAGATTGTTCAGTCATTCTGACATTGCTATTGTGGGGACTTGCTAAATGGAAATTGGCTCCTATGCTTTCAATGCTATTGACACTTCCTTCTGCCTCGCCAAAGCAGCCAGCAAAATTAAGGACCCCATGTACCCCGGACATTCTCTCTTCCACCTTCTTCCGTCGGGAAACAGATACAAAAGTCTGAGGTCACGTCCCAAACCGACTCAAAACCAATTTCTTCCCTGCTGCTGTCAGACTTTTGACTGGACTTACCTTGCATTAAGTTGATCTTTCTCCACACCCTAGCTATGACTGTAACACTACATTCTGCACTCTTTCCTTTCCTTCTCGATGAACCATATGCTTTGTCTGTACAGCACGCAAGAAACAATACTTTTCACTATATGTTAATACATGTGACAATAATTAAAAAAATCAAGTCAAATCAAACACTTCAAAATTGTTTGTGAATATCTTTCGGTTATATGAGGTTCTGGGGCATGCAAGTACTTTTTCCTTTTACTTAGAATAGAATTCCTGCAGTGCAGAAGGAGGCCATTCAAAAAATCCAGTCTGCACAAACAACAACCCCACCTAGGTCCCAGTCCCATAACCCCACATTTTTACCTTGCTAATTCCTCTGACACTAAGGGGCAATATAGCATGGCCAATTCACCTAACCTGCACATCATTGGACTGTGGGAGGGAACTGGAGCACACAGTGGAAACCCACCAGACACGGGGAGAATGTGAAAACTCCACACAGACAGGAATATGAAGCCGTGATGTGGAGATGCTGGCGTTGGACTGGAATGGGCACAATAAGAAGTCTCACAACACCAGGTTAAAGTCCAATGGGTTTATTTGGAATCATGAGCTTTCAGAGCGCTGCCCCTTCATCAGGAATATGAGGGAGTGCAGTAGTCAATGCTTCCACCTGTAGTTATTGCATTGAATTCTTAATAGGTACATTAGGCAGTTGTGGGTTAATGCCCCTGCTTTTTTTCTCAGAGCCTCTCCTGTGACCATATATCCATCGCATAGCGACAAGTTAGAAAGGGGGCACAAAACAAAGTGTGTGTACCCTTTAGGGACTTTGGAACTTATCAGAGTTACTGCTGTGTGGCAAAATGCAGTTGGAGCTAAGCATTTTAGTTAAATCGTCACTTCAAATCTCAAGTTGACTAAATCATTCAGACATGGTCCATTTGCCCAGGATGCAGGGAGAATTTCAATGCCATCTTCCCCATGAAAAGCAGAAGCTGTACACGGCACCTTTTCAGTACTAATTTAGTTGTGCTATTCGTTTTCTTAGGGCTTACCGGTGGCTTTACCAATTGCAATTTTTCAGAAAAATATTTGCAATCGGCACATCTTGAAGTGGAAACCCTGCCCACGCACAATGTCCGTCCAATCATTCATTAATGAAGTAAAATCAATAGGCAGATGTTAGAGGCTGCAGAACTGCTACAACAGAGACGGTGAGTGATTACGGCCTGCCTACCCACTGCTGGATGCTGAGTCTCGGAGACAGTTCACTTGCAGTGATTGTGTCCATCTGTAACTACATACCTGATTAAGATTTACTGGCCGTGTGAATGACTGCTGACATTCATTGCCTCATTTCCCACGTGCAGATTCCGTAACTGTTTCACAGGAAACCCCAATGCAATAGTAGGGTTGCATGGTTGTTTAATGGTTAGTACTGCAGCCTCACAATGCCAGAGACCCGGGTTCAATTCTGGCCTTGTGTGGAGTTTGCATGTTCTCCCCATGTCTGTGTGGGTTTGATTTGATTCACTTTGATTTACTATTCTCACATATATTAACATACAGTGAAAAGTATCGCTCCTTGTGTGCAATATAGGCAAATCAAACCGTTAATAGAGAAGGAAACGAGACAGTGCAGAATGCAGTTTTACAATTATAGTTAGGATATAGAGAAAGATCAACTTAATGCAAAGTAAGTCCATTCAAAAGTCTGACAGCAACAGGGAGGAAGCTGTTCTTGAGTCAGTTGGTACGTGACCTCAGAGTTTTGTATCTTTTTCCCGAGGGAAGAAGGTGGAAGAAATAATGTCCAGGGTACATGACGTCCTTAATTGTGCTGGCTGCTTTTCCGAGGTAGCGGAAAGTGTAGACAGAGTCAGTGGATGGGAGGCTGGTTTGCGTGATGGATCGGGCTACATTCATGACCTTTTGTAGTTCCTTCTGGATGCTCCGAGTTCCACTTACAGTTCGAAAGATGTGCTGGTTAGGTGCATTGACCATGCTAAATTCTCCCTCAGTGTACCCGAATAGGCACTGGAGTGTGGTGACTTGGGGATTTTCACAGTAACTTCATTGCAGTGTTAATGTGATATGAACAAAATAAACTTTAAACGGGTGTGGGGGTGTGGTCAGGCTTGCCAACCCTGGAAGCAGAATGTAGAACATTCGGAGGTGTGGGTGATTAGTCAGGCAGGCTTGGGAGAGTGTGGGACCAGAGTGCAGAGTCGCAGAATAAAGGTGTGCTCATTTAAGATGAATTGAGGGAAGAATTTCTTCTCCCAAAGAGTGAGAAGTCCAAAGATGTGCAGGTTAGGTGGATTATCCATGCTAAATTACCCCTTAGTGTCAAAAAATGTTCAGGTTAGGTGGATTCGCCATGCTAAATTGCCCCTTAGTGATCAAAGATAGATAGGTTATGGAGATTAGCAGGTTAAATACGTGGGGTTACGGAGTTAGGGTCTGGATGAGGTGCTCTGTCGGCACGTCAGTGCAGACTTGATGGGCCAAATGGTCTCCTTCTGTACTGCAATGTTTCCACGATTCTATAAACAACAACAACTTGCATTTATATAGATCTTCTCATGTATAAAAAATGTCCAAAAGTGATTCATAATTTAAAAGCCTGTTCTGTCTATCAGAGATTTGCTCAGAATTAACAATGTGAAACTGGCTTGACAAGTTTGTGTTTGACTAATTTCAGAACAAAAGCCCTAAATCCATTTGTTTGTACTGTTATTGAGACATACAGGTTGGAATTTCATGATTCCCATGCTGGGCCAGACATGAAGCATGCAAAGATCTATTGACCTAGGGCAGGAACTTCTGGGCTTGGATGAGCTGGAAAATGCTGCCCATAGGATTCTCAGGAACCTTGAGGGTAAATGCTGAGAGGTTTTACTCTTGTAGGAGAGTCTAAGACTAGAGGGCACAATCTCAGAGTAAGGGTGTCACCCATTTAAGACAGAGATGGGAGGAATTTCTTCTCTCAAAGAGTGGCACAGTGGCACAGTAGGATGGCACGGTGGCACAGTAAGGTGGAACAGTGGCACAGTAGGGTGGCACAATGGCATACTGGTTAGAACTGCTGCCTCACAGCACCAGGGACCTGGGTTCAATTCCTGGCTTGGGTCACTATGGAGGTTGCACTTTCTCCCCATGTCTACATGGGTTTCTTTTGGGTGCTCCAGTTTCCTCTCACAGTCCAAAAAAGGTGGACTGGGCATGCTAAATCGACCCTTAATGTCAGAGTGATTAGCGGGGTAAATATGAGGGGTTACGGGACTGGGGCCTGGGTGGGATTGTGGTCAGTGAAGACTCAATGGGCCAAATGGCTTCCTTCTGCAGTGTAAGGATTCTATGAGAGGATAGTGAATGCTTTATCAGAGAGTCTCGTCCTCATAAAATATCATGCACCTGAAATGTTAACTCTGGCTAGGCTTTTCCAGCCTCTCCCCATCACGACAGCTTTTCATGCACTGGTTTTGGTGAACCATTCACCATTGGAGGGATCTGCTAATCCCTTCAAAGTCTACATGCTTGGCTCACCTCCCCCCGTATCAGGAAACACACCACAAGGAGTTGACATTGGCGGGACTGGAAGATCTCTCACTCTCTCTCCTTCTCTCTCCACAGTTGGTTCCAGACCTGTTGAGTACACCCGGCATTTTATGTTCTTACTTCAGACTGCTACATTTTGCCTTTGATTTCTAATTATTTTTTTCACTGCTCAAATAGACTCTGAGCTTGATTTCTTTACAGACAATCTACCAAAGGGGTGTAACTTTATCATGCTTCAGGTATTCCTACTAATAGGGATGAGATGATGACTGGGTATTAACAGCACATAATCTTTCTGTATTGTAATATTTTAACACTGGAATTCTGTCATATCATCTCTGAGCATCTTCCTGATAATGAGTTTTTCTCCTTGAAGATATATTTCAGTGAATTCCTTCACTAATCTTACTGCATAACCGTATCTAGCTTGTAGTAGTTTGGTCCTGCCTTAATTTAGTGAATGAGGTAGTCATGTAAAATTTAATTTCCATAGAAGCCAGGGCATGGAAACTTGCTGTTTGGCCCAACTTGTCTTTAGCACTGTTTATATTCCATGTGGGCCTATTCCCATCCACTTCATCTTCTTTATCAACATATCATTCGAGCACTTTCTTCCTCATTTGTAACTTCTACACATCTTTCGACACTAAGGGGCAATTTAGCATGGCCAATCCACCTAATCTGCTCATCTTTGGACTGTATGAGGAAACAGGAGCACCCGGAGTAAACCCACGCTGACACGGGGAGAATATGCAAACTCCAAACAGATAGTCACCCGAGACCAGAATTGAAGCTGGGTCCCTGCAGTTGTGAGGCAACAGTGCTAATCACTGCTGCCCTTACTCAGCTATTTCTTGTTTTAGTTAGTTCCATCATTCTCTGGGTCAAAATGTTTCTCTTTATTTCCCTAAAGGATTTATTGGTGAATATAAACATGACCACCCAATTTTGGACCCCCCCCCTTTCTTGGTCAAAGGCCCCCAGGTCCCTGTAGTGGTGGAGGTCTGTGGAGCTGCCCAGAATTGGCTTCCTAATGGCAAACCGGGGGATAGGGAAGCGCATTGGGGAAGTACTCCATGCCTGGGTTCAGATGCAGCTGCATACTACCCTGGAAAAGCATCCCCCCACTTTCCCCTCTCCCACAGAGGTGGCCTCCTGATAAAAACCATTTTTATTTGCCGCCTTCATTTGGGAGTGAACTGCCCCTCACTTTTCTTCTGGGGCATCATGCTGTTGCTTCCGAGCTTTGAAAGACCTCTTGGCCCTTCAGCTCTGAACATCTTCCTGCCATTATCGAGTGAGCTGACTATCATGAGGGTGAGAGTCCAAAGAAAGAGACCATAGCCTGGGCCAGATGAGGTTGGCGCACACGTGAAGCGCTGATTGCCACCAGAATACAGGAGGATGGTGATGAACAGACACGATCATCTTCTTTTACCAGTTCCATCCACGTTGGGTCTACATTAATGCCTATCCTCCTCATCCCAATGCACCACTTCAATCTCTGAATTAGTAGTTACATTGTTGCAATGTCCTCAACCTTGGAAGAGAAGGCAGTGTTAAGGGCATGTGGCGTTTCTGTACTGTGATACCAACTACAACAGGACATCTTGTGGGCACCGTTGAGATGGTTCAGCCTCTTCAAGCAGTTCACCAACATTTCACTGCCTTCATCAGTCTACAGGAGACCGGAGCAGCGCTGCGACCCTCATTGTACTTGTATTGAGGCATTGTGACAAGGTGCTTCACAGAGGTCAATCTTCAGAATCTTCAATCTTCAGTCAGTGGCCTTCACACGTGAGGTTGATTCTGATTCCACACTGAGTTTTTTCCGCTCAATATTTAGTCCTTGGAGTCACCGAACATCCTCAGGATGCAGTTATCTGTGACCCTTGAATGACCAGAAGAAGCAGACACAACATGAGAAATGGAATGAGTAGAAATATATTTACATTTCTGCAATCTTCATGCAGATTGTGAATACCTGTGTAATCTTGTGTTTCATAACTTCCCTACTCTACCATAGGTGCATCCCCAACATCCACAGCAAAGGTGGAGACCGCCTGCTGAGTGCTATACCTGTTGTCTGTGGATGACCTTGATGCCTGTCCTCTGGAGGGCTGAGACCTGCTGTGAGGCAGCTGCTCAACCAGTGGAGCTACAGCTGATGGGGTTATAGGCAGGCAGGATTGAGATTGGCTGGAGACTCTCAGAGTCACCTAGGTGGTTGGCCGTGGGGTATCCAGTCGCTGGTCCTCCTGCCTATGTGTGCCTGAGGGTTCCTGGTTGAATCCTAAAGAAGACGGTGCACCTGGAGTGAGTTTGAGATGGATTGGCCATGCTAGGCTGTCCCTTAGTGTCCAAAAATGTTCAGATTAGGTGGATTGGCCATGCTAAATTGCCTCTTAGTGTCCAAACATGTGCAGATGAAATAGATTGGCCATGCTAAATTGCCTCTTAGTGTTCAAAGATGTGTAGATTAGGTGGAATGGCCATGCTAAATTGCCTCTTAGTGTCTAAAAATGTGCAGATTAGATGGAATGGCCATGCTGAATTGTCTCTTGGTGTTCAAAGATGTGCAGGTTAGGTGGATTAGCCAAACTAAATTGCCCCTTAGAGTGCAAAGATGTGTAAATTAGGAGGATTAACAGGATAAATGTAAGGGGTTATGGGAATCAGGCAGGGTGTGGGCCAGGGTAAAATGCTCTGTTGGAGAGTTGATAGGCCAAATAGAATCATACAGATTTACAGCATGGAAACAGGCCCTTTGGCCCAACTTGTCCATGCTGCCTTTTTTTTAAATGCCTAAGATAATCCCAATTGCCTGCATTTGGCCCATATCCCTCGATACCCATCGTACCCATGTATCTATCTAAATGCTTTTTAAAAGACCAAATTGTTCTTGCCTCTACTACTATCTCTGGCAGCTTGTTCCAGAAACTCACCACCTTCTGTGTGGAAAGATTGCCCTTCTGGACATTTTTATATCTCTCTCCTCTCACCTTAAACCTATACCCTCTAGTTTTAGACTCCCCTACCTTTGGAAAAAGATGTTGACTATCTACCTTGTTTATGCCCTCATTATTTTATAGACCTCTATAACTTCACCCCTCAGCCTGCTATGATCCAGAGAAAAAAGTTCCAGTCTGTTCAGCCTCTCCTTGTAACTCAATCCCTCAAGTCCTGGCAGCATCCTAGTAAATCTTTTTAGCACTCTTTCTAGTTTAGTAATATCATTTCCATAATAGGGTGACCAGAATTGCACACAGTATTCCAAGTGTGGCCTTACCAATGTCTTATAGAACTTCAAAAAGACATTCCAAGTCCTGTATTCAATGTTCGGGCCAATGAAACTAAGCATGCCAAATGCCTTCTTCATCACTTTGTCCTCCTGTGTCTCCACTTTCAAGGAGCTATGAACATGTACCCCTAGATCTCTTTGTTCTGTAACTCTCCCCAACGCCCTACCATTAACAGAGTAAGTCCTGCCCTGGTTCAATCTACCAAAATGCATCACCTCGCATTCGTCTAAATTAAACTCCATCTGCCATCTGTCAGCCCACTGGCCCAATTGATCAAGATCCCATTGCAATTTCTTTCTTCACTGTCCACTATGCCATCAATCTTAGTGTCATCTGCAAATGTGGTGGAGGGGTTGAATGTTTGTAGGTGTGGTGCCAATCAAGTGGGCTGCTTTATCCTGGATGGTTAGAGGGAAATAAGCGATAGGACAACGTGATCAGTGCAGTCTTGAAGGGCTGAAGGGCCTGTTCCTGTGCTGTACTGTTCTTTGTTTTAAGTGGGACCGCATCATTAAAAAACGTACATTCTGATTGCCATCAGTGCAGCAACGCAAGACGTGCCAATAATAAGCAGTGCAATGGTCTGAAAGAAAGATTTTAATATCTTAATCTGGGTTTGGTAAGGTTGAGATGGCTGTTTCCGTAGCTGTTCCCGTATAAAATTGTGACTTTTAAAATATGCATTGTAGTTCCAAGCCAGCAACTTTGAACAAACATCAGAACAGAATCCTGATCCTATTTGACTGTGACATCTATGACTATGAGTGATGTGTTTTGGAAATGTTTGAGTTACACATTAAAGTACTGTAATTGATTTGCTCCCCTGGCATGATTGATGGAACTTTAAAAGCTCATTTTGAGCACTGAGTTATCCCCATGAACCTTGGAAATTCTTAATTTATTGTGCTCCAAACTATACTGTCAGGCTCCAGGATGACAAAATGTACTAATTTTACTGACAGCAGGGCGAGCACAGCCTTTGGTTAGAGCCTAGCTACCTCCCCTGGTGTTCTGAATTGAAACCAATATCCCACTCAGTTTCTCAAACAATTGGAAAAGGAGAAATGCTGTCACAATGAATCAGTGAAATGTTCGACACGCACAATGTCCTTCTTGTTAAAAAGGTGACAGCTTTGCAGTGTTTGCACACAATGCCCTAATTCTCTGATCACGAGGTGAGGAGGTTAATTCCCCTAAGCCACTTCACTCATTCCACTAATGCCATTAAGAACCATCCAGCTCCTTATTCCCTGGGAGATGGGAGTGTGATGAGCACCGTGACAGTTTTATGAGCAGAAGTTGGGTCCTGTTGATGACTTTCACTGAAGGAAATGAAGTGATTCCGTGGAGACGTGACACACCTCTTTGTGTGTGCATTAGGGAACACCTTCCATTCCCAGTTCTTATTGAAAGTAAATGCTAATCTTCACCAGCAGCGCTCACGGAGGTCAAGACTGTTGCATATCACTCACGAACCCAAAGATATTTAATGTTGCATCAATCTTAAGGGCCTCTAAGCAGAATCATAGCAATTAACTCTTAGACCTTTCTGTCAGTTCTTCACATTTTTTTTTAACCATCCCCAGATCTGTGGATTGAATCTCTAATGCAAAATAAATTTAAAATCTTTCCTTCAGGTTTTACTCGCAGAATAAGGAGATGTAACTGCCTCTCGTGATCCATCCGATCTCTTATACTTTCCACCATCTTAAACACACATGAAATGTAAAGTTTATTTATTATTGTCACAAGTAGGCTTACATTAACACTGCAATGAAATTACTGTGAAAATCCCCTCGTCACCACGCTCCAGTGCCTGTTGGGGTACATTGAGAGAGAATTTAACATGGACAATCCACCTAACAAGCACATCTTTCAGACTGTGGGAGGAAACCAGAGCACCCAATAATGAGGGGCATAGATCAGCTAAATAGTCAATATCTTTTCCCAAAGATAGGGGAGTAAAACTAGAGGGCGTGGGTTTAAGGTGAGACGGGACAGGTACAAAAGGCTTCAGAGAGGCAAATTTTTCACATAGAGGTGGTGAGTATCTGGAACAAGCTGCCAGAGATAGTGGTAGAGGCGGGGACAATTTGATCTTTTAAAAAGCATTTAGACAGTTACATGGGTTAGATGGGTATAGAGGGATATAGGACAAACACAGGCAATTGGGACTAGCCTAGGCTTAAAAACTAGACAAGTTGGGCTGAAGGGCCTGTTTCCAAGCTGTAAACCCACGCAGACATGGGAAGAATGTGCAGAGTCCACACAGTGACCACAGCTGGGAATCAAACCCAGGTCCCGGCACTGTGAGACAACAGTGCTAAACACTATGCCACCGTGCCACCCCACATATAGTCATATAATCCACTGATACAGGCCTTATACAGTTTTGGTATTTAATCACAGCTGAATCCAGACACACGCTGAATCCAAGTGCACACAGATTCCTGGTGTAGGGAAACACGGCAAACATTTCATATTTCTGTCACAGAAAACTCCATGGCTGAGCTTTCCTCTGGGATAGGTTAGTCATCAGAAGAAGATGGGGAAGTGTGTGTATGTGGGGGGGTGGAGGGGAGTGAGGGGGAGAGTAGGCGTGGAGGGAATGTGGAGGGTGAGGGCTGGGGGGCTTCAGTTAATCCCATCAACCCTGATCCTTTTGCCTTGATATGGAAGAACCACTGATTAGAGGGTGGTCTCCGAGCAAGATCTCTGCCAGCCAAAGGGAACCTGCCATCTCCATGAAGGAAAACAAGTTTGATGAGGCACCGGTTGTAGTAGCAACAGGAGGAGGCTGGTGTGCTCTGAATAATCCCTTCCAGAGACTCTCACATCATCCCAGTGATTTATGACAAGGTCTCTGTATCAAGGAGAGTGAGGTTATTTGCAGCTACACCAAGGCCTGTTTTCTTAGTCAATTCTGGGAATTTCAGTCACTGAATGTGGATGTGTTATTTTCAGCTATCCCTATCCCTATTCAGTTTTCCCTATCAACTTCATATTCCAATTTATTCAGCCCACATCCATTTAATGCCACTGCTGTTGGTTTCTCCCCAGTTAATTATCTCTATTGTTTTCTCTTTCTCATAATCAACCTGACCCTTATGATGCAATTATCACTGTTCCCTAAATGTTCTACGACTGATACAACAGCCTAAGTTTAGCACTGCCCCGTTCTTGCTGGACTGGAAATGGGCTGCTGTAGAATATTTTCCAGAACGCACTTGAGGAGCTCTTGCCCCATTTTGCTCTTTGCACTGCTACAATCCCAGTCTGTGTGGTATGGTGGCGCAGTGATCAGCACTGCTGCCTCACAGCGCCAGAGTCCCGGGTCACTGTCTGTGCAGAGTCTGCACATTCTCCCCATGTCTGCATGGATTATCTCTGGGTGCTCTGTTTCCTCCCACAGTCCGAAAGGCATGCTAGTGAGATGCATTGGCCGTGCTAAATTCTCCCTCAGTGTACCCGAACAGGTTTCGGAGTGTGGCAACGAGGGAATTTTCACAGTAACTTAATTACAGTGTTAATGTCAGCCTACTTGTGAACTAATAAATAAGTAATTCAGATAATCAAAGTCCACCATCGCAACTACTTGATAATTTTTGCACGTCTCTGTAATTTCCTTGCAAACTTGTTCCTCTACATCCTTGCCACTAGTCAATGGTTGATAGACTACACTGAGCAGTGTATTCAAATGCTTTTTGCACCTTACCACTAACCAGATAGATTTTGATCTTGACCACACATCCACAATTCCTATCCACCCCCCATTCCAGGAAATCCTCTTTCTCCAGCACAGCAATGCTCTCTGTAATCAGTGTCCCCACCAACTCCTCCCTCCCCTTGTATTGATTGCTCATCGTTCTTGAACACCTTGTATCCAGGAAAATTTAACATCCTTTTGTGAGCCTAGGCCTCTGTTACCATCGTAACTACAAAAAATTCCAAAAGGCTTGAGTGTGGCGCGGTGGTTAGCACTGCTGCCTCACAGCGCCAGAGACCCGGGTTCAAATTTGGCATTGGGTCACTGTCTGTGTGGAGTTGCACGTTCTCTCTCCCCGCGTCTGCCCAGATTTTGAACAGGTGCTTTGATTTCCTCCCACAGTCTAAAGATGTGTAGGTTGGGTGGATTGGCCATGCTAAATTGTCCCTTATTGTCCAAAGATGTATAGATCAGGCGGATTAGCGGGATAAATGCTTGAGGTTAGGGAGATAAAGGGGGGATGGGCCTACTCGGTTGGAGAATAGGTGCAGAGTTGATGGGCTGAAGAGCCTCCATCTGCATTGCAGGGATTCTGTGATTCTATGATAAAAATTGAGATAAGGATAGGGCATGTGGACAGATGGGGTTGACTGCTCTTTCAGAGGATCGGTGCAGACTTGATGGGCCAAATGGCCTCTTATTGCACAGTAGGGATTCTACTCTACGGTTTTATTCTCTGGATGGCATGGTTAGCACTGCTGCCTCACAGCGCCAGGCACCCGGGTTTAATTTCAACCTCAGGTCACTGACTGTGCAGGGTTTGCACATTCTCTCTGTGATTGTGTGGCTTTGCTCCGGATACTCCAGTTTCCTCCCACAGATGTGCGGGTTAGGTGGATTGGCCATGCTAAATTGCTCGTTATTGTCAGTGGGACTAGATGGGGTAAATGCATGGAGTTAAGGGGATAGGGCGGGGGGGGCGGGATTTTTGTCAAATGGGCCGAATGGTCTCCTTCTGCACTGTAGGGATTCTACATTCTACTTTATTGATGTAAAGTCCTCTGGGATGCCTCAAGGTCATGAAAAGTATGATATAAATCCAAGTCTTAATTTACTTCTTTGCAGCGTAAGTAAAGATTCGGACTTCTTGGCCCCATGATGGGACACATTGGGAGTCGGGATGGGAATGATGGGCGGCGGGGGGGGTGGTGACAGCCCTTTAATTTTCAGCGGGACACAACAATCTCAGTGGTGCAGCCTGACACTCCTGCACCAAAATTAAAACTCGTCTAAATTCCTTGCATTATCTTTAAGAGGGAATAAAAACACTGCCAGGGCGAGTCTGCTATCTTCAGTTCAGCACGAGATGGCTGACCTGCTTTTCACAAGCGTGTAAGTCATTTTAGTCCCTTTTTCAGGTGAGAAAATGAATAGATTGATATTACAGTCTGAAAATAAGTGGATTGTCAGCATTCTATCACATGCGATAAAAGGACATCTTTGGCACCCGGAGGACTGCATCAAAAGGGGAAAAAAAAAAATTGTCACCCAGCAGTCGGCTGAATAAATAGGTATCATGATTACTGCAACAAAGCTTCAATATACAAGATTACTTTCACTGACACAACACACTGATTCAAATCTGGAAAATGAACTGAATGGCACCGGAGAGATACAAGACTTCCCACTAGTGGAGGGCCCGTTATCTACTGTCGCTGCTGTGAAGAATAAATATACAATGGGGAATGAAGCCGGTTCTCTGGGGCGTGTGTTTTGTGTATTGATGAGTATCTACAAAATGCAAGGATCTCAGGAAGCCGGTTATTTTAGCTTCACTGCTTACTGAAGTGAGTCATTTCAAAAGCCGGAGAAAGGCATTTTTACTCCAAAATAATGACTGAGTTTTCGTTGAATCCCTACAGTGCAGGAAGAGGCCATTCAGCCCATCAAGGGCGGCACAGTGGTTAGCACTGCTGCCTCACGGTGCCGGGGACCCGAGTTCGATTCCTGGCTTGGGTCACTGTCTGTGTGGAGTCTGCACGTTCTCCTCGTGCCTGTGTGGATTTCCTCCGCGTGCTCCGGTTTCCTCCCACAGTCCAAAAGATGTGCTGGCTAGGTGCATTGGCCAGGCTAAATTGCGCCTTAGTGTCAGGGGGACTAGCTAGGGTTATGGGGATAGGGGCTGGGTGGTATTGTGGTTGGTGCAGACTCGATGGGACGAGTGGCCTCATTCTGCACCGTAGGGATTCTATGAATGGCAATGGAGAGATACACTGATTCTGTCATTTTACACAGGCCCTACCCCTTGTCCTATACTCGTAACCCCATACATTAATCCCGCGAACCCCCTAATTTACATATCTTTCAACGCCAGAAGGTAATTTAGTGTGGCCAATCCATCTATGTTTTGTAGTTTTGTAATATGCTGCACTCTTGGCTTAGCAGTAGAAATGATCATGTTTTATGCATGGCAGGTTTTGCACAGATGTATAAAAATTGACAATCTTCAGCAGGGAATAGATTGGAAATATTCCAAGAGACTGGTGTGTTATTGCAAACTCAATGCACTGAATGGCCTCTTTCCATAGTGTAGGATTTCTATGGTTCTAATGCCACAATCTTATTCAATGACACAACCATATGACCTGCTCCTATCCCTCTTTCATATATCCTAATGTAATGGTTCATTTTTTTTGTACAGTCAAATCCCCATTCTTCTTTTTAACAAAGTTACACAGCAAGGAACTTGGATTATAAACCCATGTTCTGTAAGTGGATTGTCCGCTTACTGTCAATATCCAGTTGGTTGAATTACACAGCTCAAACACTTGGATTTTATATCACTGTACATGCAATGAATTAAAACAGAAATGTGAATTTCCACGTCAAATGACAATTAAATAGTTTGTGTTTCCATGCAATGGATAATTAAACAATGGGGATGGAAGACCAGGATGTCAACAAGCTGTGATATCAGTTCAAAGCATCATTAGATTTTTAATGTCAAAAATGTTTTGCTGTGCACTCCTGGAATGTGAGTATCACTGGCAAGGCCAGCATTCATTTTCCATCCTTATGCAACTGAGTGACTTATTTGGTCATTTCAGAGGGCATTTAAGAGTCTTTAAAGACAAAAGTTTATTTATTAGTGTCACAAGTAAGGCTTACCTTAACATTGCAATGAAGTTACTGTGAAAATCCCCTCATCGCCACACTCTGGCACTGTTTGGGTACACTAAGGGAGAGTTTAACACGGCCAATGCACCTAACCAGCAAGTCTTTCAGACTATGGGAGGAAACTGGAGCACCCAGAAGGAACCCATGCAGATATGGGGAGAATGTGTAGACACACAAACAGTGACCCAAGCTGGAGATTGAACCCAGGTCCCTGTGAGGCAGCAATGCTAACCACTGTGCCACTGTACCGCCCACATTGTCATTGTCATAGAGTCAACCACATTGCAGTGGATCTGGAGTTACATGTAGGCCAGACCAGGTGAGGAGAGCAAATTTCCTTCTCTAAGGGACATGAGGGAACCAGATGCATTTTTTTGGACAATTTCATAGTCACTGTTATTGATATCAGATTTTCCTATTCAGATCTTGTTCATTAACTGAATTGAAATTCTGCAACAGAAAGGTGAGCTTTGAACGTCTTTCTGTCAAACATTAATCCAGCACTCTGGTTTATGCTACTGAACCCCTGTCTGTAACAGGCAGGGATCATTTTGCATTATAAATTCAGTAGGTAAGATGGCTTGTAAAACTATCAAAGCAGCAATCTCTTTCCAACTAACGATAATCCCACGTTACGGGAAGGCCATTGACTGATGGCACTCCTGACATTGATGATGGCAATCTGTAAAATGAATGACCTAACTTCTAGAGAGCTGACAGTATCAGGGAATCACATCCCCTGCTGATATAGCAGCCTGTCATTTGGCTACCTGGTAAAGCTAAAAGTGGATTCACTCCCAGTCCTTATAGAAAATAGTGGATTTCCACAACTCATTCGAAACAGTGGCAGAAAGAGAATTAAACAGGGGAAAACAGAGTACAGTGGTCAAAAGACAATGATATAGTGCTGCAGCCCTGTCCTGAAGAGAATATTGAATCCGAAGAGATATCTATGCTGCTGATTATATTGACTATGCTGTTTAATGAGAAGAAGGGAATAGCAGACGGCTTATAAATTTAGATTTCTTGCTGACTGATAAATTGCAAAGTTGGTTAGCCCAACTTTAAACAAACCTTAAAATAGTTATAAATAGTTGTCAGAGAGAAAACTAAGATTTCCATTTATGAGGCACATTTCTGAATCCTGGGGCATCCTAAAGCAATTCACGGTCAATGAAATACTTTTGAAGTTTTGTAATCGTTGTACAGCAGGAAACGCAGCTGCCAATTTATGTAGGGCAAGCTCCCACAAATAAGATATCCAAAGATGTGTGCGTTAGGTTGATAGGCCACGCTAAATTGTCCTTTAGTGTCCCAGGATGCGTAGGTTAGAGGGACTAGCTGGTTAAATATGAGGGGTTTTGGGATAGGGTCTGGGTCGGATTGTGGTCAGTGCTGAATGGTCTTCTTCAGCATTGTAGGGATTCTATGATTCTATGCTACATGATAATGACCAGATAATCTGTTTATTGATGTTGATTGTGGGATAAGGACACTGGGGCGAACTGTAAATAGTACCCTGGCATATTTTACACCACATTAAGAGGGCAGATTTGAGGTGGGATTTTACCGTCTTGTTCGTCCCAAAGCCTGTAAAATCCCGCTCGAGTTCAACAGACATTCCCATGCTCTGCCTCTCATCCGCTCCGATTTCTGTGGCGGGCAGGGTGCAAAAGTTCCAGCCTTGGTCTCAGCTTAGGGTCCCATCCCAAAGAACAGCACTTCCAATAATGTAGCACTCTCTGTGTACTGCACTCGAGTATCAGCCTAGACTTTTTCCCTGGGATGGGATTTGAACCTATAGTTTTCTGACTTTGAAGTCAAAGGGCTACCAACTGAACCACAATTGACATGATAAAGGAATATAAAATAAAAAGTTTGTTGGTGCATTCAAGTTATTAATGTAAGAGAAAATGCTGCTGCCACATTGAGCATCTGCCAACGTGAGGTGCTAGTTGTAAGCACAGAAGTAAAGGTCGAACTATAGGTGGCTGTATCACCCGCTAATTCATAAACTCAGTAGTGTCAACTCAGGTATCCCACACACTGCAGTAATCGTGGATTCATAATGGGTGGTAAGTACTCAGCACTGCCGCCTCACAGATCCAGGGACCGGGTTCAATTCTGGCTTTGGTCGACTATCTGTGTGGAGTTTGCACCTTCTTCCCGTATCTGAGTGGGTTTCCTCCAGGTGCTCTGGTTTCCTCCCATGCTCCAAAGATGTGCAGGTTAGATTGGTTGGCCATGCTAAATTGCCCCTTAGTGTCAGGGGTACTAGCAGAGTAAATATATAGTGTTATGGGAATAGGGCCTGAGTGGGATTGTTGTCAGTGCAGGCTTGGTGGGCCAAATGGCCTCCTTCTGCCTGGAGGAATTTGATGATTCCAATGTGATTATTTAAATAATTTTGATAATATTTATGTAAACTTTTTACTTTAAGATCACCAAAACAAATGATCGGAGCAAACACACACAGACATGGGGAGAAAGAGCAAACTCCATACAGATAGTGACCCGAGGCTGGAATTGAACCCAGGTCCCTAGTGCTGTGAGGCAGCAGTGCTAACCACTGTGCTACCGTGCTGCCCATGTTCTCTGTGAACATGTATTAGATTTTCAACCACTTACCGTGTATTATCATGTGTCATTAATTACATTTGCTTTGTGCCTTCTCAATATAAGCAAATACACTTGAAGTCAATAGTTCTCTCAAATTACCAGTCAAAGAAATTATGGAATATATGTCAAAGAGCATGTATCAAACTTGTGAACCTATTGCTAGCTGACACAAAGAACAAAGATCTGAGAACAAAGAAAAGTACAGCACAGGAACAGGCCCTTCTGCCCTCCAAGACTGTGCCGATCATGATGCCTTAACAAAATTAAAAGTAACCTTCTGCCCTTACTCAGTCTATATTCCTCTATTTACTCCTATTCATGCACTCATCCAGATGCTTCTTAAATATTACTAAAGTACCTGCTTCCACCGCCGCCTCTGGCAGCATGTTCCATGATGTTGGACTAAAACCTGGTGTTGTCAGACTTTTTACTGTGTTTAGCATGTTCCAGGCAGCCATCACTCTCTGTGTGAAAAACTCCTCCTTTAAACTTTCCCCTCTCACCTTGAGCCTGTGCCTCCTTGTAATTAACCCTTCCTCGCCTGAAAAAAGCCTCTGACTGTCCCCTCTGTCTATGTCTCTCATAATTTTGTAGACCTCTCTCATGTCTCCCCTCAGCCTCCGTCTTTCCAGTAAAAACAATTTTAATTTATTCAACATCTCCTCATAGCCAACACCCTCGAGACCAGGCAACATCTTGGTGAATCTTTTTTGCATTCTCTCCAAATCTTCCATGCCCTTCTGGTAGAGTGGGGACCAGAACTGCACGCAATACTTCGAATGCAGCCTCGCCAAGGTTTTATATAGCTGCAACATGATTTGCCAACTCTTGTGTTCAATATCCTGGCTAATGAAGGTAAGCATGCCATATGCCTTCTTAATCACCTTGGCCACTTGTGTTCCACTTTTAGGGAAACACTGATCAGCAAGTCCAGGTCCCTTTGTCTGTTAATGTTCCTAAAGGTTCTGCCATTTATAGTGTAATTCGTACCTAAATTAGATCCTCTAAAATGCATCACCTCGCATTTGTCTGGATTAAAAACCATCTGCCAGTTC
This sequence comes from Carcharhinus amblyrhynchos, assembly GCF_965287045.1. Classification (NCBI taxonomy): domain Eukaryota; kingdom Metazoa; phylum Chordata; class Chondrichthyes; order Carcharhiniformes; family Carcharhinidae; genus Carcharhinus; species Carcharhinus amblyrhynchos. Next base: position 5,403,876 of record NC_137333.1, on the reverse strand, counting down.
TGTGCCCAAGTCTGCAATCTATCTATATCCTGTTGTATCCTCTGACAATCCCCGGCACTATCAGCAACTCCGCCACTCTTCGGGTCATCCACAAACTTACTAAGCAGACCACCTACATTTTCCTGCCGATCATTTATATATACTACGAACAACTGAGGTGCCAGCACTGATTCCTGGGAAACACAACTTCTACAAGTTTCCATTCTGAAAAACACCCTTCCACCTCTACTCTCTGTCTTCTATAACCAAGTAAAAAGTCTGACAACACCAGGTTTAAGTCCAACCGATTTATTTGATAGTACGCTCACTAGCTTTCGGGTTAGTCAACCCAAAAGCTCGTGAGCGTACTATCAAATAAATTGGTTGGACTTAAACCTGGTGTTGTCAGATTTTTTACTGTGTTTACCCCAGTCCAACGCCGGCATATCCACATCATGACTTCTATAACCAAGTAAAAAGTCTGACAACACCAGGCCAGCTTTATATCCATCCAGCCAGCCCACCATGAATCCCATGTGATTTTAGTTTTTGTACCAGTCTGCCATGTAGGACCTTGTCAAACACCTTACTAAATTCTATATAAACTACATCCACAGCCCTTCCATCATCAATTATCTTTGTCACCTCTTCAAAAAATTCAATCAAGCTGGTGAGACATGACCTTCCTTGACCGAAACCATGCTGCCTGTTGCTAACTAGTCCATTTTCCTCCAAATGTGCATATATCCTGTCCTCAATATCTTCTCCAAAACTTTCCCCAGCACTGACTACAGGCTCACTGGATTATTCCTTCTTGTTTTCTTAAGCAAGGGAACAACATTGGCGGTTCTCCAGTCCTCTAGAACCTTGCCTTGGTCAAAGGGGATGTGAAGGTATCTGTTAAGGCCCCAGCTATTTCTCCCCTTGCTTCCTGTAGTAACCTGGGATAGATCCCAATGGCCCCAGGGACTGGTCTACCTTAATGCAATTTAGGATACTCAACAATTCCTCCTTTGATATATTGACATTCTGTAGAGCATTTACACACCTATCCCTGATTTCAACATCTGTCATGTCCTCCTCTTTGGTGGATGCCAATACAAGGGGTGTGGAGGGATGTGGTCCAAGTGCAGGTCAGTGGGACTAGGCAAAAAATGGTTCGGCACAGACAAGAACCGCCAAAAGGCCTGTTTATGAGCCATAATTTTCCATGGTTTTTCTATTTTCTATTGAGGATCTTACTTTCTTCCAGTAGCTCCATGCATAACTTCCACCCATCATCCTTGAGTGGACCTACTCTTTCTCTTGCTAACCTCTTGTTCCTGACATATACATTCAGAGCCTTGGGATTCTCCTTGACTCTGTTTGCTAAAGACAGTTTATGGCCTCTTTCATGGTCACGTGTTTGAAAAAAGCAAAAACTGAACATAAAGGGAGTCAGAAAAAATATCACCTAAAATAAATTGTGATTATGATTTGTTCTCATTCCATTGCCCAAAGTGGCTTGAATAACTGAAAGCTCAGAAGATCTTTTTTGTGTCCAAGTAACATCAGTCATTGGAACAAATTGACTGCAAAACCATAGTTTCGACATTCTTTATAGTATTCGTAATCGTCCAGTATTGATTTCTTATCGCTATCTGTGAATGTCTTCGATTGCACTTTAAGTTGTTAACCTCTTTAAGGGACAGTCTCTGTCATGTGACCCACTTGTCCGATCTGGGACAGAGTTGGGAATTCACTGGGATGATTAAGGCTTTTCCCAGCAGTTGGACCCAAGGGGTGAGCAAGGGAAAACTGTTTAAAGCACTCTGTAAATAGTTGTTTATTGTTGTAATGAATCATTGTGCTTTATAAGTTAAATGGTGGAGCCAATCCTTGAAGTTATTGCGCACTTGTACAGTTGTGTGATCTTTTTATACTTCTCAGTATCTTTACAAGCATTGTAAAAGGATCAGCTAGGATTTCTATGAAGAAATTCATGGCACGGTGGCACAGTGGTTAGCATTGCTGCCTCTCAGCGCCAGGGACCTGGGTTCAATTCTTGCTTGGGTCACTGTGTGGAGTTTGTACGTTCTCCCCGTGTCTGCGTGGGTTTGCTCCAGGTGCTCTGGTTTTCTCCCAGAAAGATGAGCAGCTTAGGTGTGTTGGCCATGCTAAATTCTCACTCAGCACACCCGAACAGATACTGGTGTGTGGTGACAAGTGGACTTTTACAGTAACTTCATTGCATTGTTAAAGTAAGCCTACTTATAACACTAATCAATAAACTTAAAATTAGATATAGCTTGTGGGGCTAAAGGCATATGAAGGGGAAGGAGGGTGTTGAATACGATGATCAGCCATATTCAAAGTGAATAGCAGAGCAGGCTCGAAGGGCCAAATGGCCTACTCCTCCTCCTAGTTTCTATGTGATTAACTTTCCACAATTTCCTTCAGAGAATGTAGAGAACATAAACAGGCTCTTCACCTGCAATAGGTTTTGCCAGTATTTAAGCCCAGGCCAGTCTCCCTTGCCCTCTCTCTATTTAACTCCATCAGCATGATCTTCCACTCCTTTCGACCTCACCTGTTTATCGAGCCTCTCTTTTACTTACAGTTAAAATGTGGCATGAGACCAGACATGTTTCCAAGGGAATAATGGGCAGACTGCTGAATAATAATTAGAAGAGGGCAGGATAGAGAAATGCATTTCGATAATAATCTCACCCAGCCATAAGCCATGTTGCTAAGACAACCCTGACTATAAAGGAATGGTCAGCAGATGCTTTATCTGTACGTGTAAGCAGAACTGTCAAGTGCGGGCATATCCGAGGCATAAGATTTCCAGTCGTGAGTCAACTCTGCACCCAAGGCATTGCCGTGAGCCAAAAAACATAAGATTGGTAGAAGCGACATGCTGTGTCCGTCATGTGGGACACGAGGGATTACCTGTCTTTTCCTGAAGCCAAGTTCACTGTCTTATCATTGATGATACAGCTGTTCCATTTTGTTAATTGCATTCACTTTTAATTAGAGTCACTGACTTGCCGTGCCTTGTAGGGGAGAGGAAATTTCATCATTTCAGTTTTACCTGGAAGAGACTGGCTCCCACCACAGTGATAGAGGTCAGGAAAGAAGATTGGAATTTGGGCTTCTGAGAGAGCCGGTGGGGGAGGTGGAATATTGGGCCGGCGAGAGAGTAGTCCTAATAGACAAGATTTAGTTTGAAGGCTTCCTTGAGGAGATGTGTGGAAGTTGAGAGAAAAGTACCATTCCTGCTCTTTCTCGGGGAGATTAGAAAATATGCTTACTTTTCGGAGCCAGCAACTCCTGTTTCCCATTCCGGGCCAGGGTTCCTGATCCTGGGAAAGACGTGAGTGAATTTTCACAGTGCGAACACAGTTGAAAACAACGATCCCATCTCAGAACACAGAGTCTAAAAAAGTCACACCAGCAGTGAGTGGTCAGGGAATAGTGTTCCTTGAAGGAACGTGTACATCATATGTGGAACATTATCCTTATTCCAAACAATGTTTGCACCTACGCCCGTCTTCATCTTAAGGGAAGCACAGCCAATGCTGAAATGTTGAATGTTTTACGTCAAATCTAACTTCTTGCATTTTATTGTCCATTTTATTATCTCATACTCCAACAATGCTCACAAAGTTCAACATTATCCTGGACAAAGCAACTGACTTGACTGTTACCCCATTCACTACCTCAAATATTAACTCTCACGAGCACTGGCTCTACAATATTGACAAGATGATGTGGAGACTCCGCGTTGGATTGGAGTGGGCACAGTAAGAAGTCTCACAATGCCAGGTTAAAGTCCAACAGGTTTATTTGGAATCACAAGCTTTCCAGAGCACTGCTTCTTCATCACCTGAGGAAGGAGCAGTGCTCTGAAAGCTTGTGATTCCAAATAAATCTGTTGGACTTTAACCTGGTGTTATGGGATTTCTTACTCGACAAAATGCACTGCAGGAACTTGTCAAAGCTCCTTCACAGCACTTTGCAAATCTGCAACCTTTGCCACTTTGGCGGACAAGAACAAGCAGATGCATGGGAGTGTCATGAAAGGACCATGGAACCCCTACAGTGCAGAAGGATGCTTTTTAGTCCATTGTGTCTGCACCAATTCCCTGAAAGAATAGCTTACTAAGTCCCAACCTCCACCCTATCCCGAACACTTAATCCATCCAATCTACATAGCTTTGAATATAAGGGGCAATTTAGCATGGCCAATCAACCTAATCAGCACAGTTTTGGACTGTGGGAGGAAATTTATGCAAACATGGGGAGAATGTCAAACTCCACACAAACAATCACCCGCATGAAGAAAATAAGGAGGTGTGCGATAGCGGGAAATTTGGCCAATTGGATAACTGGCTATCTTGTAGAAGACAAAGGGTGGTGGTGGATGGAGACCAGTTACCAGTGGTGTACCACAGGGATCAGTGTTGGGTCTTCTACTTTTTGTGATTGTTATCAATGATTTGAAGGAGGGGGCTGAAGTGGGGGTGGGGGGTGGGGGGGGGGAGGAGGTCGGGTGGGGGGGGGGAGGTCGGGGGGGGGAGGGTGGAGAACTGTTGTAAGCTGCAAAGAGACATTGATAGAATGCAGAGCTGGGCCAAAAATTGGCAGATGGCGTTTAACCTTGATAAGTGTGAAGTGATTAATTTTGGTAGGACAAATTTGAATCAGATTACAGGGTAAACGGCAGGGTTCTGAGGAATGTGGAGGAACAGAGAGATCTTGGGGTTCATATCCACAGACCTCTGAAGGTTGCCACGCAAGTGGATAGAGCCGTGAAGAAGGCCTATACTGTGTTAACATTTATTAACAGGGGGTTTGAGTTTAAGAGCCATGGGGTAACGCTGCAACTGTGCAGGATCTTGGTGAGACAATATTTGGAATACTGTGTGCAGTTCTGGTCACCTCGCTATAAGAAGGATGTGGAAGCATTGGAGAGAGTGCAGAGGAGATTTACCAGGATGCTGCTTGGTTTGGAGGGTAGGTCTTACGAGGAAAGGTTGAGGGAGCTAGGGCTTATCTCTTTAGAGTAGAGGAGGATGAGGGGCAACTTAATAGAGGTTTATAAGATGATGAGGGGGATAGACAGAGTGGATATTCAGAGACAATTTCCTCGGGTAGATGTAGCTGTTACTCGGGGACATAACTATAAGATTCATGTTGGGAGATATAGGAAGGATGTCCGAGGTATGTTCTTTACTCAGGGAGTGGTTGGAGTGTAGAACGGACTACCTGCTATGATAGTGGAGTTGGGCACTTTACAAACTTTCAAGAGGTTATTGAATAGGCACATGGAGCACACCAGAATGATGGGGAGTGGGATAGATTGATCTTGGTTTCGGACGAAGCTTGGCACAACATTGAGGGCCGAGTGGCCTGTGTGCTATGTTCTACAGGTTGGAATCAGACCCGGGACCTTGGGTGTTGCCAGGCAGCAGTGCTAACCACTGTGCCTCCTTCCCACCTGCAAGCTCCCTCCCAAATTACACATCTGGAGATATGCAACTAAATCACTGTTCCTTCACTATTGGAATTCCCTCCTTATCAGCTCTGTGGATGTCCCTAGAACACATGGACTGCAGAAGTTCAAGATGGTGGCCGACTACCCCCTTCTTAAGGGTGATTGCAAATGGGCAACGTATGTTGGCTTTGTCAGTGATGTTCAAATCTCACGAAAGGACTAAAAGAAATATGTAGTTTGGTTACAGAACTATAAATCCAGAGAACTGGACAACTAATCCAAAGTCATGTGTATAAATCCCCTCCTGGTAGTTTTTGAATTTAATGCATTTGGTTGAATAAATATGGAATAAAGATTTACTATCAGTAATGGTGACCAGGAACTAACAGATTGTTGTAAAATCCCATCTAATTAGGGAAGGAAATCTATTACCCTTAGCTGCTCTGGCCTCTATGGGGCAAATTTTCCCCTTTCACCCGCCACGGGAATCATAGCGGCTGGGACTCAAGGCCATGCCGAGGTCCAAATAAAAGCAAATTACCGCAGATGCTGGAATCTGAAACCAAAAGAGAAAACGCTGGAAAATCTCAGCAGGTCTGGCAGCATCTGTAAGGAGATAAAAGGGTCATCTGAACCCTTTGTCATTTGACAAAGGGTCATCTGGACTTGAAACGTCAGCCCTTCTCTCTCTTTGCAGATGCTGCCAGGCCCGCAGAGATTTTCCAGCATTTTCTCTTTTGGTTCCATGCAAAGGTCCATTGACCTCAGACGGGATCTTACGGTTTCGGGCTGATCGTGGCCAGAAAATCCTGCCCTATGTATCTCCAGATAATAACAGGCTTGGCTTTTACCTTTAACCTGCACCCTGCAATGGTTAAGCAAGTCATTAAGAAAGTAAATGCCAGCCTTGCCAATAATAACCGCATCCAGTGAATAAATTAAATTACAAAAGAAAAACTCATTGACAGTTTTAATATTCACTCCTGTGCTCCATATAATTACCCCGTTTTTGTATTTTTCACTTTCATTTTGTTACAATGGTGTAAGGCCTTTGAAACTGAGATTCGGGATTAAAATCGAGAACTGGGGATATTTTAATGAGCCATTATTTGATTTTCTGGAAGTTGAAATATTGCTCCAGGAACCAGTAATTATTTAAGTTTAATAAGCCTTGGCTCGAAGTTACGCTCTGCAGTCTTATCCACATTTTCCACTTGGAGTCTTAAGTGCTTGGCTGTACTTTCACACCCCCTAGAAGTTATCCATCTCTGCTGTGCCAATAGAACAATTCTGGACTCCACGCTATAGGAGGGATGTGACAGCACTGGAAAGTGTAAAGAGGAGATTTACTAGGATATTGACTTGGCTGGAGATTTTCAGTTATGAAGAGAGATTGGATAGACTGGGATTGTTTTCCTTGGAGCAAAGGAGGGCGGTGGGGGGGGGGCCACGATAGAGATGAGTAAAATTACGAGGAGCACAGACAGGCAGGAAGAAACTTTTCCTCTTGGTAGAAGGATCAATGACCAGGGGACATAGATGTAAGGTTGGTGGCAAAAGGTTTAGAGGGGTTGTGAGGAAAATCTTTTTCGCCCAGAGGAGATGGTGGGAGTCTGGAACCCACTCCTGAAAGGATGGTGGAAGCAGAGACCCTCACTGTCCCCGCCCCCCCCCAACACCCAAGGTATTGATAGTGGAAGATGCAACAATGGTAATGCAGTTGAACACCAAGGGGAAATGGTTAGATTCTCTCTCACTCGCGATAGTCATTAGCTTGTGTGGCGTGAACATGACTGTAGCTGTGATACTATTCATTCCTGCAACTGATATGTGCTGCTTTTCAATTGTTGGAGGAGGGATTGCAGTTACACAGAGAGATCAGAGAAGGTAGGGTCGATCTCATTACAGCAGAAAAAGCTAAAGTTGAGATTTAATCGAGATGCTCAAAATCAAGAAACATTTTGGCAGAATTAATAGAGGAATGGTTTCCATTGCAGAGGGGACATCAGGCTGAGAACATAAATTTGAAGCAACTGAACTGATAAGGAGAATTCATTTTATTCCAGTGGGTTGTTGGCATCTGGAATGCATTGCCTGAAAGGGTGGTGGAAGCAGATTCAATACCTCTCAAAAAAAGGAAATTGGATAAATACTTAAATGAGGAAACATTTGAACAGGCACAGGGACTAGCTGGTAGCTTTTTCGAAGACTGTACACGCATGATGGTCTCAATCACTTCCCCCTGTGCTGTGTTGATCTGAATTATTTAATTAGTTCACTTTATGAAGCAGTTCTTTGTGCAAACAGGAATGTATATTAGGAATTGTTTGTTGACTCAACTCCTGTAGAGTCCTTTTGGATGTTTTACTACGTTATAGGTGCTATGTAAATTCAAGTGTTGCTGTTGAATTTGAGTATTGATTCCTACAACCAGTGGACTAGCTTCAATGCAAAATTGACAGAACAGCCTATTATAATGACTTCAATCAGGCCATTGAGGTTGGCCTATTGGAGTATGAACTCCCAGCCCAATTAATTATTCATGGCCAGTTGTCGCTAGAAAGGGAGCATGCGGTGTCCGAGGGCACCACTGATGCCTTCTGTGCCCGCTGGGCATCGCAGGGATTGGGGTGTATTATTGATCCCTTTAATCACATTTTAATTTGATGTTTTAAGTTTCCTTTCCGCTTGGTTTTTTTGTTTTGGGCAGTTGCCCTCTTTTTAGGGAGCTGCCCTTTTTGAATTGAGCCTAAGTTAAGTTGATTTTGTTTATTTAGTTGGACACAAAAAGATATCCCTGCCCAATTGATGGACACAGTAAGAAGTCTCACAACACCAGGTTAAAGTCCAACAGGTTTATTTGGTAGCAAAAGCCACTAGCTTTTGGAGCGCTTGCTGCTCTTCGTCAGGTGAGTGGGAGTTCGGTCCAAATAAACCTGTTGAACTTCAACCTGGTGCTGTGAGACTTCTTACTGTGTTCACCCCAGTCCAACGCTGACATCTCCACGCATTGATGGACCAATCAAGGAGTCTTTTCTTTGTACTGAAATGGGTGTGCCAGTTCCTCTGGCACTCCTGGAAGTAGAATGCTAACTGTGAGCACTCTGTGCACTGCTGTTAGAATTGTAAATAAAGGGATTTTGGCGAAGGAACTTCTGCCTCTGAAGACCTATGATACCGATGAGAGGTGCAAATTGCTGCACCCTATAATTCCCACTACCCGATTCTGCTGCAGAAACATTTACTTCATTCTACTTACCTCAGTTGCCCTGTATGTTAATTCTCATGAACCCTGTGTTCACTGACCATCGTTAGCTCCCCATTCAGCAGCATTTTGATTTCAGAATTCCCAACCTTGTACTCAAATCACTCCATGGTCTTGCTCCCTCTCTTAACGACTTCCTCCACCCTCATGACCCTCCGGGATCTCAGTCCTTCCTGCATTTCTCTGACTTTCACCGCTTGCTCCACTATTGGGCTGCTGTGTTTTCAGCTGTACCTACCTCTTTGACCAAGCTACCAATTACGGGTCTCAATGCCTCTTTATATGGGCTGAGGGATGTTACACTCTACCAAAGCCATGACAGTATGGTAGCCACTCGATGACGTACAAGTTGAACGTGACTCTCACTCTCACCTCCAAAGAGATAACACACATTAAGCCTGGCTCCGCTTCCAAGAACTGACAAGAGAAGCCTGGAATGAGGACCTTTCAATGCAGCACCTGGTTGGTCCATGGTCCAGATGGATGGCACGGTCATGGTGAATCTGATGGACTGGTCACTAGCGAGGCATGAAGAGCCTGCATCTATGCCCTCATCAGGATCCTCAAAGCTCCTGTCCTTCAAAGAAATTTGGTTCTAATTCCATGCTGCTCAGTGAAGAGCTCACGTTTCGCTTCTCGGTTAATCTCTCTCCAGCTTTGCTTGCCAGTTGAACTTGCTTGTTCCCTGTGGTGCTGTGATGCCAATTTCAATTGTATAAAATGATTGCAATTTGAGAATCAAATAAATCCTGAGCAAATTTGCATGTTCCACGTTAAATACTGCTTAAAAAGCACTTAATGACCAAAAAATTCATTAACACTGGGTCAGTTGCTAATGTATATTACACTTGTTCACTCCCAGGAGCAATTTTAGAAACACAAGCAAAAAAGCCTCTCTATTCAAGTTAACTAAATAACTGCATCATTATGCATAATTAACGCTTGTGTCTGTTCAAACCTCAGAGCGAGTTAAACACCCTTGAACCTGAAATCCAAATTATTCCTTGCACTCATTGCCTTTCCTCCCTCACCCCATGTAATATCATTTAAAACGCAGTTCCACCTTCAGGTAATCACACGTGACCCAAATGAGGCAGGATCTTACAGAATGTGAATTCCAAAAGAACGTTGCTTTCTTCTTGACTCCCCCCATTTTCCATATCTTGTTGGGCCACTTCTTGGCCTTTTGTCTCAGATCAAGTGTAGTTTTTGCATCCAGCACTTGGTTGAAGTCATGGGGTTACACTAAGGCTTCATTTGAAGTAATTTTTTTCAAGCAGCATCCAGGCTTTTTGGCTAAGATGCAAATGAGATCAAGCCTTGGAAGAGGTGCAATACCTGCTCCAATCAGCTTGGATCATGTAGATCAAGCCCAAGGCAGGAAGTGGGATGCCTGTCTTGTCAGCTTGGATCTGGAATGTCTCACTTGCTGACACTTTGAATTGGACTTTGACTGGATTAAATTGGATATAAACAAACAAAAAAAAACTTGTCGGATCCCAACCCTGGACAAGTCAAAATTTCCTCCAAATGAGCACAGGAGTAACCTAAGATTTTTGAGCTCGACTTTGGGGTCAGTGGTGAAATTACAATGCTTGCTGCTAATCTTGAAGAAAAGTGTCCACAAAGTTTGACAGATCTTTGTGGCGTGGATTTTACCTTTCCCAAAATTACATTAATTCTGACCTGTAGCAAGAAATAGTGTATCCAATCTATTTCATTTAAAGGATTATCATTCATTATCAAAGCATTCTTTCTGGTTGTATCATAGCTTGGTATGGTTCCTGTTCTGCCCAAGACCCCAAGAAACTACAAGATGTCATGAATGTAACACAATCCATCACTCAAACCAGTCTCCCATCCATTGACTCTGTCTGCACTTCCTGCTGTCTCGGCAAAGCAGCCAGCATAATTAAGGACCCCACGCATCCTGGACATCCTCTCTTCCACTTTCTTCCATCAGGATGAAGATACAAAAGCTTTTCTTCCTGACTTTTGTCCTCTCACTGACTTCTGTCTCATGCTGAAGCAGACTATACACAAACTCTACATGACCATTTGACCCAGAGTTGAACTTGCGACTGCACATCCACTCTGTCGCTAAGGCACCCCATTTGCTTTGCTTCTGACCAGGGAAATCCCTTTATCATTTGAAAGATGCAATTCTGGGACGAAGGGGTGAAGCAAAAATAGCATCTCAGAGTAAAAATGCGTCAACCACAATGAGTTCCACCACAGCAACGCCATTAAAAAATCTCTCAAGTGGAATAGAATCAGGGTGGCATGATGGCACAGTGGTTAGTACTGCTGCCTCACAGCGCCAGGGACCCAGGTTCAATTCCCGGGTTGGGTTGCTGTCCATGCTGCACGTTCTCCCTGTGTCTGTGTGGATTTCCCCCGGGTGCTTCAGTTTCCACCTACAGTCCAAAAAATGTGCTGGTTAGATGCATTGGCCATGCTAAATTCTCCCTCAGTGTACTCGAACAGGCGCCAAAGTGTGGCAACTAGGGGATTTTCACAGTAACATCATTGCTATGTTAACATAAGCTTAATTGTGACACTAATAAATAAACTTTAAAAAAATCAAAAATTAGGGAAGTTGTGCCCAAGTGTGTTGAATCTTGGTTAGATCCCATTTGGAGGATCTATAAAAAAATCATTCACAGCATACGGGTGCCACTAGCTAGGCTATATCCAATGTCCATCCCTAATTGCCTTTGAGAAGGGCATGCAGTTCTGGTCACCCTAGTATAAAAATGATATAGAGGCATTGCAGAGGGTGCAGAGAGGATTTGCAAAGATGATTAAAATAAGCTTGGTAGGTTGGTACTCTTGACTTTTCTCTTGAAGGAAGAAGGCCGAGGAGTGATCTAACAAAGGCCTTTAAAATTGTGAAAGATTTTGATAGAATAGATAGAGAGGGTATGTTTCCTGTTATGGGAGAGAACATAATTAAAGATCATCAATGTAAGATAGTTGCCTAGAAATCTAGAAGGGAATTAAGGAATTCAGCAGAAACATTACCCGGGGAGTGGTTGGATTGTGGAACTTGAGCCCAAACGAGTGGCTGAAGTGAATAATATAGATGCATTTAAGTAGAGGCTATACGAGGGAGAAAGGAATAGATGGTTACAATGGTTGAGTTAGATGAGGAAAGTTGGGATGACGCTTCAGCGGCACAGTGGCACAATGGTTAGCACTGTGGCCTCACAGTGCCAGGGATGTGGGTTCAATTCTGGCCTGGGGTTGCTGTCTGTGTGGAGTCTGCACATTCTCCCCGTGTCTGCGTGGGTTTCCTCCAGGTGCTCTGGTTTCCTCCCACGGTTTAAAGGTGTGTGGGTTAGGTTGATTGGCCCATGCTAAAATTGACCCTGTGTCAGGGGATAGCAAGGTAAATAGGTGGGGTTATGGGAATAGGGCCTGGGTGGGATTGTGATCGGTGTAGACTTGATGAGTTGAATGGCTTCCTTCTCACTGTAGGGATTGTATGAAATGCTTGGGCAGGGCAGGCTGTAAGGCATTTTTCAGTGCTGTAATAATAGTCATCCCATTTTCAGAGCTGATGTATCAATGGATACATCTGAAACAGAAAATTTACAGCACAGAAACAGACCATTCAGCCCAACTAGTCTATGCCAGTGTTTGAACTCCACAACAACCTCCTCTGACCTCACTTCATCCAACTTTATCAGGGATGACCATCTACCTTCTGACTGTAGTAATCTAGCTGCCTCTCAAACATAACTATGTTGTTGGCTTCAGCTATCCCCGTGGCAGAGAAATCTACATTCTAATCACTCTCTGAGTGAAAGATTTACTCCTGAATACACATGTAATTTATTAAGCATCTGATTGTACTCGGAGAGTTAGGCCCTGGTCATAAATATTTGTTTTGCAACTTCAGAACTTCTTTCCAAGACTTTGTTATCTGAACAAGTATATAAAAATCTAAATCTACAATGGGCATTAAGCTTCCCAATCTATTGGCACAAGGATGACAATAAAATGTATTTACATTGAAAAACAGTGCACGATGAATGCAAAGTACAGAGTCGTATCATGAAATGGACTCTGAAGTGTGTTCCTTCATTGAAAGAGATGGGGAAACAAAATTGAACTGTCATGACACAGGATCACAGAATAAAAAAGGACATTAACATTTGGCAAGTTAAATGTAAGTCCTGAGCTTTGATGGAGCTGCTGCCAACATTACAACGACAGACATGGTCACTAGGAGAAGGTTGTTAGGATCTTAAAGGGGGCAATTTTAATCAGTACAAAGATGTGTGGGTTAGGTTGGTTAGCCATGCTAAATTGCCCCTTAGTGACAGGGGGATTAGGAGGGTAAATATGTGGGATTATGGCAATAGGATCTGGGTGGGATTGTTGTTGGTACAGGTTCAATGGGCCAAATGTCTTCTTTCTGCACTGAAGATTCTCTGATTCTATGATTCAAACTCACTGATTGCGCCCATGTGGTCATTTCATTCCCAGATACTGTTACTAATTACATATTCAGATCAAATGCTCTTAATCTTTAATTTTGCCATGATGTTGGGTATAGATTCTTGTGCTTACATGAAATATGGCCCCCTGAAGGACATACACATTTCCTAGCTAAGTGGTTCCTAGCTGCTCACAGATATTTACAGATAGAACAATGATACATTACACTTCTCCAGCAAACAATTGTTGACCTAGATAGGGGATCAGCTGACCATCAGGAACATAGAATGTAGAAATAACAAGTTCAAACTGGCAGGATGTGAATAGGGATCTGTGCTGGGCCTTCAATTACTCAGGGCATTTACTAACAGGTTAGTTGGGATAGAAAGCCACTGATCCACAATTGCTGAAAACACAAAAAAAGGCGATTTAATCATCAGTGTAGAAGGAAGCAAAATTACAAATTCATTAATAAGTAAGTGAATGACCAATGGTGTAATGGTATTGTCACTGGGCTAGTAATCCAGAGACCAAGGTAATGCTCAACATAATTTCTGCATCGCCAACGATGTGTGTCACAATTCAGCCTCCTTGTCAGCGTCACTCCATTTCCCTTTCTCAATTTTGTGAAATTTGCTGATTGGATGTATGGAAGGAGTAGCATTCACCATTTCCATAATTTTGAACAGTGCATTTATTCTAGGTCATACATTAAATCAAAGAACAAAGAACAGTACAGCACAGGAACAGACCCTTCGACCCTCCAAGCCTGCATCAGTCATGACATCTGCCTAAACTAAAAGTGTATGAGCTTATGAAGTCTGTATCCTTCTATTGCCACCCTACTCACAATAAGAAGTCTCACGACACCAGGTGGAAGTCCAACTGATTTATTTGGGATCACGAGCTTTCAAAGCGCTGCTCCTTTCTCAGGTGAGTGGGAGCGATTCACCTTTTGAAGGAGCAGTGCTCTGAATGCTCGTGATTCCAAATAAACCAACTGACTTTAACCTGGTGTTGCGAGACTTCTGACTGTGACCCAATCCAATGCCAGCATCTCCACATCATCCTATTCATGTATCGTCTAGATATCTCTTAAATACATCTGTCATATCTGCTCCCATCACCTTCCTAGGCAGCGTGTTTCAGACATTCATGACCCTCTGTGTAAAAAATGTGCCTCGCACATATCCTTTATACATTTCCCTATACACCTTAAACCTTTGTCCCCTAGTACTTGACTTTTCTACCCTCAGAAAGAGCATCTTACTATCCACTCTGTCCGTGCCACTTATAATTCTTCAGAATCTTTTTCTTCAGAAGATCTTCTTCCTAACACAGAGCCTTGGACGACAATTTTCTTCACATCCTCCTCAATGTTGCACCTTTCACTGATTTTCAGGCTCAGACCATGTTAAAACTTGAATTTTTTATGCTCTAAAAATATTGGAAGTTCTGTACAGTGTCTTCATGATTGATTAACTTTTTGGTGAAACCTCTTCTGTCGTAATATTTCATATTCTGGATGACACCCTGATCCATCAGCTGAATTAATGAGGTTGCCTTGGGAGACAGGAAATTGGTGAAAACAAAATGTTGCCATTCACTGCCTCAGATTCATGAGGTTGAGTTTGACAGTTGTCTCACAGTCGACTAGCTTAAGTACCTTTAAGTTCTTTCATGTGTGTGGAAAAATGTGCACAAGCCCATTCTTAAGAAATGTCCATCAATGAGTTAGTCTATGATTTGTAGGTTACAGATAACTGAACAACATCTTTAAATGGCTCAGGATGCTTAAATTTTCCAAGCAACAATGGGGCTGGCATGGTGGCACAGTAAGTAGCACAGCTGCCTCACGATGCCAGGGACCCAGGTTCAATTCCAGCTGTGGGTGACTGTCTGTGTGGAGTTTGCATGTTCTCCCTGTCTGCATGTGTTTCCCCAAGATGCTCCTGTCACCTCCCACAGTCCAAAGATGTGCAGCTAGATTGATTGGCCATGCTAAAATTCCCCTTTGGTGTCCAAAGATATGTAGAATCATAAATCATAGTCAAATGGCTAGGTTAGGTAGACGAGCCATTTGATTTATTATTGTCAATGTATTAGTATACACTGAAAAATACTTGTTTGTTGCACGCTATACAGACACAGCATACCATTCATAGAGAAGGGAAGGGGACAGTGCAGAATGTAATGCTACTGTCAACTTAATGCGAGGTAGGTCCATTCAAAAGTTTGATTTGTACACATGGTAAATGTGTGGGGTTATGGGGAAGGGGCGGGCCTAGGTCAGATGCTCTTTCGGAGAGCGGGTGCCCACTCGATGGGCTGAATGGCCTCCTGCTGTACTGTTGGGATTCTATGTTTCCAACAACATTACTTTACATGAACTTGCAGCACTTGTACACAGAAACACACCATTGCTATTTGTATTCTACTCTAAGCCAGGAGAGCCAGATTCACTCGCACATGCCAGGGTACAATTCAGCAAGCGACGCCAAAATAAGCCAGTTTTTTTCTGGATTATAAATTTGGTCAAGGCATAGATTATGTTCAACAATTAATTTGTTGACAGTATTTCCCTGCAGCCTCTTGGTCTGCCAATTTTTGTTCGTCGGACACATTTAACTTTCTAACGGCGTGACGTTGTAATCATGAGAGCCAGCCATCAGAAAATGAACAACATGGCTCTTTCAATTTCATTTCCTCATGACATTTTCATGGATTTAACAAAAACCCTAGAGTGCAGAAGCAGGACATTCAGCCCATTGAGCCTTCACTGACCGCAATCCCACCCAGGTCTATCCCCGTAATTCCATGCATTTACCCTGCTAATCCCTCTGGCATTAAAGGGCAATTTAGCATGGCCAGTCCATCCCTCAATTAATGAAGGCTAGTACACCATA
This sequence comes from Carcharhinus amblyrhynchos, assembly GCF_965287045.1. Lineage (NCBI taxonomy): Eukaryota > Metazoa > Chordata > Chondrichthyes > Carcharhiniformes > Carcharhinidae > Carcharhinus > Carcharhinus amblyrhynchos. Next base: position 5,387,801 of record NC_137333.1, on the reverse strand, counting down.
CATCTTCTTGACCACCTCCTCCACCTGCGAGGCCGATTTAAGAGTCCTATGGACCCAGACCCCAAGGTCCTTCTGATCTTCTACACTGCAAAGAGTCTTACCCTTGATACTATACTCCTTCATCCCACTGGACCTGCCAAAATGGACCATTACACATTTATCCGGGTTGAAGTCCAGCTGCCATTTGATGTATATAGATTTCCTCAATAGCTTTCTTCGATAGGCACTAGCAAAAAGCTTCAACAATTGTCCTTTTGAAACCTTCATGTTGTACGTTGTGGGTGAGTCAACATTACATACTTTCATCAAAACCTTTTATACTTCTGCTGATGTCAATTTTCTCCTTCAGCTTTTCACCTCAACTTTTCCCTGGCATATTGGGTGCCATAATTGCAGGATGGGGTTTTCAATTCACACAACAGCAATAGTAAAAATTACAACTTTGGCTGGAAACAAGAAGGATTCCAAATGCCTCCAATGGAAACTTGTCCAGCCTTAGAGAGATAACCTGGGAAATCTTTGGGTTCCTGACAAATTTGTAACTGTTTCCATTTGGCAAGGCGATGACTCATATTAAAGGAACGTTGTAAATTAGTAGAGAATTCCAGTTGATGGGGTGCCAGGTAAGACAAAGTTTAGTGTGGATAATCCTTCTTGAGAATTCTAGTTGCCATGGACAGATGGTCTCTGACTGGACTGTGGAACTTTACAATTCTATGATGTAATGATGTACACTAACAGACTCCATCAAGATCACACAAAGAGCGGAATTCTCCGGCTGTTTACACCAGTGAGATTCTCTGGTCCCAACAGTAGCAGACCCCTGTCCGTGGATTTGACCATAAGACCATAAGACATAGGAACAGAATTAAGCCACGCGGCCCATTGGATCTGCTCTGACATTCAATCGTGGCTGATATTTTTCTCATCCCCATTCTCCTGCCTTTTCCCCAATACCCCTGATCCCCGTATTAATCAAGAACCTATCTATCTCTATCTTAAAGGCATTCAATGATCTGGCCTCCACAGCCATCTGAGGCAAAGAGTTCCACAGATTCATCATTCTCTGGCTGAAGAAATTCCTCTTCATCTCTGTTTTAAAGGATCATCCCTTTAGCCTGAGGTTGTGACCTCTGGTTCTTGTTTTTCCCACCAGTGGAAACACCCTCTCCATGTCCACTCTATCCAGGCTCGCAGTATCCTGTAATTTTCAATAAGATCATTCTAAACTCCAACAAGTACAGACATAAAGTCCTCAACCATTCCTCATACGACAAGCTCTTCATTCCAGGGATCATTCTTGTGAACCTCCTCTGGAACCTTTCCAAGGCTATCATATTCTTCCTTTGAAATGGGACCCAAAACTATTCACAATATTCCAAATGAGGTCTGACCAGAGCCTTATATAGCTTCAGAAGAACATCCCTGCTCTTGTATTCTAGCCTCCTCGGCATGAATGCCAACGTTGTGTTTGTGCTTTTGCACCAGCACTTTCACACCATTGGGCATTGATATCAAAGGGAGTTCCCCTCACTAGCAAACAATATGCCACCTCCTGCTGTCAGGAACCATATGGCTGGAAGACCAGATAATCTCACACCTGGGCCCGAATTTTACAGACCCACCCACCACGGGAATCAGATCAAACAAGGGGCAGACAACGGGAAGGTTCAATCAGCTTGAGTGGGATGTTACGGTTTTGGGACGTGAGAGGCCATAAAATCTCACTCATGGTGTTATTAATAAGGAAAAATTGTACAGAGACTAGCATTCACTCTCCCACCACCCCCCTCCATTCCCCCGTCCCCCACACACCCCAGCCCCTACATGTCTTCTAGAAGTCTTCTGCTTAAGAGAGAACTCCAACCCTCTAGGGTGATTACTCACTCTGAGCCCCAGTTGGCCCCTCTTCAGTACCCTTCTGCTGTGTTGTCCTTGAAGGGACAATCACCATTGTTACTATAAACGATACCTAAACATCGAGGGAGGCTGGTACATGTGGAGGAAAGAGCAGTGGATCTGCTCACCTGCAAAACAATGCTCAATGCATGAGTCTTTGAAACAAGGGATAGTAAAGCTCAATTTAAAACAAGGCAGAAAATATTAAAAGAAATGAGAGACTGGTGAATTATTGTATTTTCCGATGCTACTAAACATCTACGAATTCTAATATTAAAGGGAAATTAGGATTGTTCCTGTGAGAGACTTTCAGTGTTACATTTCAAATTCACTCAGTCTTGTAGCACTTGAATAGTCCTGATTCAGTTCACGTGGCTGTTTGTATGAAGTTGCTCGCCGGATCTAGACGCTGTGGTTTGTCTCACAGCTGAAAATGCCAGAAGATCTGCATGAAGTCATGAGCACCAAGATCATCCAAGTTCCCCTATTCGCAATTGGCTTTCACTCAGGAGCTGAGGATGGGAACTGGAATCAGAGTAAATAATTTGGCACTGTTTGCATTAGCGCTTTTGCACAAGCCAGTTGGAATTTTACTGCAAATGTCAGTTTGGATGGATCCAGGAGTGCTTTGCATTCTTGATGCGGCAGATACCGTTTGATCAATTTACCTGACACAGGAAGGTTAGTGTAAATATGTGAGTGTACCCTACAAATAATGGGAGAGAAATTGACCAACACCTGTTATATAAGTAGCCATGATGTGGAGATGTCGGTGTTGGACTGAGTAAGCACAGTAAGAAGTCTCACAACACCAGGTTAAAGTCCAACAGGTTTATTTGGTAGCACAAGCCACAAACTTTCAGAGCATTGCCCCTTCATCAAGTGAGTGGGAGTTCTGTTCACAAACAGGGCATATACAGACACAAACTCAATTTACAAGATAATGGTTGGAATGCGAGTCTTTACAGGTAATCAAGTCTTACAGGTGCCGACAATGTGAGCGGAGAGAGGGTTAAGCACAGGTTAAAAGGATATGTATTATCTCCAGCCAGGACAGTTAGTGAGATTTTGCAAACCCAGGCAAGTCATGGGGGTTGCAGATAGTATGACATAAACCCAAGATCCTGGTTGAGGCCGTCCTCATGTGTGCAGAACTTAGCCATCAGTTTCTGCTCAGTGATTCTGCATTGTCGTGTATTGTGAAGGCCACCTTGGAGAACACTTACCCGAAGATCAGAGGCTGAATGCCCATGAATAGCTAGACGGTGAGTAAGCTGCTGAGCTACACCAAGCAACTATGGACTAACATGGGTTTTGTTTCACTATTGGTCTGGTTTGGTCATTGACCAATGTCCTACCCAATAGTTTATATATGAGTATGGAATTGCAATTCAAAGTGTTTAGATTCTAATTAACACATTAATCCTCCACCAATTCATCTGATATCCTCATCACAGATTTCCCCAACCAGAAATCTTTCCTACTTGCACTATCAATATTCTCTAGGATTGTGAAAACTCTGTTATTGCTGTGACATCCTCCAGCCCTTCAATCCATTGAGGCCACTGCATATGACCAAGGCTGGACTCTCAGTGTGCCTGATTTCCATTGTCCCAACTTTAGCAGCTTTGTCTCCTGCGACCTTGCCTTTGTAATTCGGCCCTGTAAGTATCTCTGCCTCTCTATAACTCTCTCCTACTTTAAGATGCTCCTTAATATCTCACTCTTTGATCAAGCTTTTGTGTCACCTGTCTTTAATATGTCCTTTTGTAGCTCAGTTCCTAATTCTGGTTGATAATAGCCCAGTGGCAACCCTTGGGTCTCTGTCTACACTTCCTGCTGCCTCAGAAAAGCAGCCAGCATAATCAAGGACCCACGCACCTGGATTTACACTCTTCCACATTCTTCCGTTGGAAAAAGATGCAAAAGTCTGAGGACACAGACTTGTGAACCTCCTCTGGAACCTTTCCAAGGCTAGCATATTCTTCCTTTGAAATGGGACCCAAAACTATTCACAATATTCCAAATGGGGTCTGACCAGAGCCTTATATAGCTTCAGAAGAACATCCCAGCTCTTGTATTCTAATTCAAGAACAGCTTCTTTTGAATGGACCTACTTTATGTTAAGTTAACCTTTCTCTGCACCCTAGCTATGACTGTAACACTACATTCTGCACCTTCTCCTTTCCTTCTCTATGTACGGTATGCTTTGCCTGTATAGCGCGCAAGAAACAATACTTTTCACTGTATACCAATGCAAGTGACAATAATAAATCAAATCAAATTTGCCTCAATTGACCAATAACAACTTATACTTATATGTCAGTTATTGTTGTAAGTTAGGTATGATTTGTTTTGTTGTTGGGATTTCCAAATGCAGTGGACGATGGGACTTGCTATTTCAGAACCACAATTTGTGTCCAGTCAGAAGTCTCACAATGCCAGGTTAAAGTCCAACAGGTTTATTTGGTAGCACGAGCTTTCAGAGTGCTGCTCCTTCAATGGCTGAATGATGATACCAGGTAAACTTGTTAGACTTTAAGCTGGTGTAGCGAGCCCTCTTACTGTGCCCACCCCAGTCCAACGCCGGCATCTCCACATCACACTTTGTGTGAGGAGAGGACGATTGGTGTGTGGGAATTACCGCTGCAAACTCGCATCATGTTGGTGACGACTCATAGCTGTTTCATTTTTCACTCACATTTGTTTTGAGTCCGTGGAGATGAAACATAAACAATGACAAGACTTGTTAAGTTCCTCTGACAACTGGTAAAAGCTGTTGGTTCAGTGCATCAACCATTAGCATCATTACTTAGCATGCAGTGCACATAGCTATTCATATTCAGCATGTTGGCACTGTTGCTATAGCTTCTCGTGAAAGCGCTGTGAACAACTACGTTGTGCTTTTGTTTGAACACTACCTACTGCTATCATCTGTCGAGTCTGTCGGGCAGGAACTGCATTGTCACAGCAACTATTCGAAGATTAAACTCATTGTGTGCAGCATTTATGTGAAGATTTTGAGGGTGATTCATTCCATGACTGAGCGAGTGAAATCAGTGAGGAATTAGTCACATTTAATGACTTATTTGTTCATTGATTTTCAGAATTCTGAAAGACAATTTGACTTTAAATATATTCCATGTGTCAACGTGATCCCTTAATAGCAAGTATTGTGATCCAAAATTGTGCATTTTCCCTATGTATATAGTTAATGTTTCAAATGATACCCTGTAGAATGAACAGGATATTTTGTATAACGAGTTCAGTTAAGAAAAATCTGTTTGACACAAAATCTATTTATTCGGGCGATTCTATGAAGTTGAATAATACTGGCGAATGCAAACATTGACACATTTTGTTAAAGCAATGATGATTATTTGAGTTTGGGTTCTTATGATGAATGACAAGGGAAACCTTTCATTGAACAATAATACAGCTGTGTATTTTTTTACTTTAACTCTGTGTTCAGAGTCTGCGGCTACAGGTTGCTGCCAGCAATGTCTTTAATATTTCCAATCCTCAATCGGTCTTCCAGATAAGAACAATTGTCATTTTGCGGCTATATACATTTAGCTCAAACAGGTTAATAATGTTAAGTAGCGTACAGTAAAATATCCCCCTGCCTTCCCCTGTTTGTATGTATTATGGAGGTGGAACGAGACCTCCCCAACCCTCTCTCCACCAAGTGATCAGTATTTGACCACCTAAGGGCCTCAATAGGTAGAAAGGCTGATAGACTATCTGCACATTGTCTGCCCACTATAACATAACGATGTGCAAATTAGATGGATTGGCCATGCTGAATTGCTCCTTAGTATCAGGGTGATTGGCCAGGATAAATGCATGGGGTTATGGTGATGGAGCCTGGGTGGGATTGTGGTTGGTGCAGACGTGATGGGCTGAATGGTCTTCTTTTGACTGTGGGACTCTATGATTCCATATGGGAAAGAATACAATGGTGGGCTAGCCATCTATTTTGTTTTAGTTGCCCTTCCTACCCGCACTTCCAAATATGCTGGCAGGGTCTGGAAGGGGGATGGGGGATGAGGGGAGGGGAGTATGATCCCACAATTTGCTTTGCAGTTTCACATTCTGACCCTGTAGCCAGACCAATTTCTTGATCTCCATTTTCCCAGTCTCAGTGCCTCCTCTGCGTCTCCATTCATGAACCATTTTCCTTTTATCTGACCCCTTGACCCATCATTGAACACCTATTTGTCAGCCTGCTGCGTCTCACAAAATTCTATTCCTCGCCCTCTTAAACCCTCATGCCCTGTCAACTGCTGCTCCTATCACAGTCCTTTGTCACTTTATCTGCTTCTCCCAACCAACCAGTTCCAAACTGTCAGCCATCCCCTTGTCCCCAATGAAGAAAACATCTTCTCTTCCTTCAAGAGTCCTAATTTCCTCTCCCCTAGTCTCTGGTTACCCGTGCGAGCCACACCCAGCTAAACCCAATACTACTCCTCACTTTATCTCTCCCTCTCTCTCTCTCTTCCCCCTTTTACCAGCCAGTTCGGAATCGACCCCATTGCCCCTGTAACCAATGAGTTTTTCTGTTTCTTGATTCACTCCCCCTGTATCCGGCACAGTGACACAATGGTTAGCATTGCTGCCTCACAGCATCAGGGACATGGGTTCGATTCTGATCTTGCATCTGTGTGGAGTGTGTATATTCTCCACCATGCCTGTGTGGGTTTTCTCCAGGTGCTCCGGTTTCCTCCGACTATCCAAGGATGTGCAAGTTAGATGAATTGCCCATGCTAAATTGCCCCTTAGTGTCTCAAGTTATGTAGGTTAGGGGGGTTCATGGTGTAAATATGCGTGTGTTTATGCCGATAGAGCCTGGGTAAGATGCTCTGTCAGAGAGTCAGTGCAGACTCAATAAGCTGAATGGCCTACTGTTACACTATAGAGATTTTATGATCAAACTCTGTCTTAAGTATACTCATGAACTGACCCTTCACAACACAAGGAGATGGAGAATTCCAAAACTTGACAATCTTTTGAGAAAAGACATTGGTCCTCATCACAGTTTTAAATGGTCTCACCCTGAAACGATAACTTGCATAGCCCTTGATACACCAGCCTAAAGAATCAGCCTCTCAGCACAGAGGAAAACTGTGACATAGCGGAAATATCACTGGACTTGTAATCTAGAGATCCAAACTAATGCTTCAAATCCCACCCTGGCAGCTAGTAGAGTTTTAATTCATTTATTAAATCTTGAATGTGAAGATTGTTTCCGTAATAGAGTCCAGAAGCTTATCATCAATCCTCAAAAACTCATCTGGTTCACTCAAAGGGAGGGAAATCTGCCATCATTTCCCCGTCTGGCATAGGTGAAATTTTTAACCGTCCTCTGCAACAGCCCAGCAAGCAACACAATTCAATGATGATCGTGGATGGATTGGCGTACATCTCACCTGGAGAGAAATGAGCAGCAAGTTACCCACATTATGTCAGTGAGCTCGCGGTTAGCCCATGAAAGAAGTAAAACTTATTTATTAGTCGCAAGTAAGGCTTCCATTAACACTGCATTGAAGTTACTGTGAAATTCCGCTAGTCGCCACATTCTCGTGCCTGTTTGGGTCAATGCACCTAATCAGCACATCTTTCAGACTGTGGGAGGAAACCGGAGCACCCGGAGGAAATCCACGCAGACACAGGGAGAATATGCAAACTCCACCCAGACAGTGACCCAAGCTGGGAATCAAACCCAGGTCCCTAGCGCTGTGAAGCAGTCGTGCTAACCACTGTGCTAGAAGATGCAGTGGCAAGTACTGGAAACAGACAGTTTTCATTTCAATGCTGACGCAATTGGCTTCCTTCAGAGACTAGTATTTTGGGATTTGCTGTCGGAGGTCTAGCATGCCGGGAAGGGACAAGTGACCCTTGCTTTTCAACAATTTGAACCATTGAGTTATATTCATTCAGATTCAATCACTCACTTCCTCGTATTCTGCACATCCTGATATCCTAAAGTATCCCAGACTCTTAAACGATGGGATGAATTTGGTTCACCTGTCCAACACTCTGCAATGCAAACCCCACAATGACTCTGTTAGTGTCCAGAGGAACAATGTTTTCACACAGAGTGTGGTGAGTGTCTGGAACAAGAAGCGAGTACAATTTTATCTTTTAAAAAGCATCTAGATAGTTTCATAAGAACATAAGAACATAAGAAATAGGAGCAGGAGTAGGCCATCTAGACCTTCGAGCCTGCCCCGCCATTCAATAAGATCATGGCTGATCTGTCGTGACTCAGTTCCACATTCCCGCCCTCTCCCCATAACCCTTAATCCCCTCTCTTATCAAAAACCCATCAACCCGCGTCTTAAAAATATTTAGCGAGGCAGCCTCCACCACCTCAACGGGCAGAGAATTCCAGAGATTCACCACCCTTTGAGTGAAGAAGTTCCTCCTCAACTCCGTTCTAAACCGCCCCCCCTTTATCTTGAGGCTGTGCCCCCTAGTCCTACTATCCTTTCTGAGCGGGAAGAGTCTCTCCACCTCTATCCTATCCATCCCATTCATCATCTTATATGTCTCAATGAGATTCATGGGTACGATGAGTATAGAGGGATATGGGCCAAATGCGGGCAATTGGGATTAGCTTAGGGATTTAAAAAAAAGGCAGCATGGACAGTTGTGCCAAAGGGCCTGTTTCCATGCTGTAAACCTCTATGACTCTATGTGCCATGATTTAATTCACAATCACTAATATTTAGAACAAAATATAAATGTGCAGTGATTTAATTCGCAGAACCAAGCTGCAAGTTTTAAACAAAATCACAAGCTTTATTTTATATAGAACAAATTGAACAGATGTTTTGGCTTCATCTCCCTTCTTTTTGTTTAACTTTTGGATTTCCCAATTTTGGCCATGTCTGGATCTGTTGCAGATCATTTGTTGGAGATTAATTGTCAACAACTTCATTATTGTTGTGATTACCAGAAAAGCAGAAGTTAAACTGGATCAAACTTATTTTGTTTAGCATTCCCTCTGTTTCCTGTCATATTGGTAGCACGGTGGCACAGTTGTTAGCACTGCTGCGTCACAGCGCCAAGAACTCAGGTTCAATTCTCACCTCGGGTGACTGACTGTGTGAAGTTTGCACCTTCTCTCCGTGTCTGCATGGGTTTCCTCCGGATGCTCCAGTTTCCTCTCACAGTCCAAATATCTGCTGGTTAGGTGCATTGGCCAAACTAAAATCTCTCTCGATGTACCTGAACAGGTGCCAGATTGTCGCGACTAGGGGATTTTGACAATAACTTCATTGCAGCGTTAATGTAAGCCTACTTGTGACACTAATAAATAAACTTTATAGTGTAGAATGGAGCTTTAATTTCAGATAATTTTGCGAAAGTTGGTAATGCTCAAACATTATAGTATCACAGAATTCCTCCAGTGCAGAAGGAGGCTATTTGGCCCATCGTGTCTGCACTGACAACAATCCTACCCAGGCCCTATTCCCGTAACCCCACATATTTACCCTGCTAATCCCCCTGATACTGAGGGTCAATTTAGCATAGCGAATCAACCTGACCCGCACATTTTTGGACTTCTTTTGGGATAGTTGCATACAAGAGTGGGTAAATGAATGAAACAAATAAAACATATCTGGCAAATGGTCTATGCTGCTTCCAATTTACATGTTGGAAGCCAGAGCTGTTGTTCCTGCTGAGAGTGTAACCTCACTCAGTTGGTGAACTTTATTATGTGGAGTGAGTTGTATCTCAAGTCACGCATTCAGATATTCAACAGGTAAAATCACAAGAATTGGCAGATAATTATGAATGTGTGAAATTTCACAGAAATTGAAGGTGTCATGATTCTGATTCATGACAATTCACATTTAAAGCAAAATCCAAATGTGCAGTGATATAATTCACAGAACTACGCTGCAAGAATTCAAGTTTTAAACTAAATCACAAACTTTATTTCAGACAGATCATCAAATCAAACAAGGCAGATTAAATTCAGACAAGTGGGTCATGATTACTGAGCTCCAAAATATTGTATTGGTGCCGTACCCCAAAGAAGTTCTACTGTCCCTTCTCCCCAGTCCAACAATCCCCTCCTCGCAGGTAAGTTTTGGGAAACAATTACCCAAAGTGCAACCTTCCCCCCCGGCAATTGTCCTGTACTGGGAACCATCCAAAAACTGTGATTCAAAACGCAAACCTCAGATGTTAATGTAAGCCTACTTGTGACACTAATAAATAAACTTTATCGTGTAGAATGGAGCTTTAGTTCCAGATAATTTTATGAAAGTTTGTGATGCTCAAATAGTTATAGTATCATAGAATCATAGGATCCCTCCAGTCAGAGGATGCTGACTGGGTTAAATCAGTAGTTACCAGAAGGAGTTAGAACATTTAAAAGCTCATGTAAAAGTTGAACAGGTGAAATTCTGTGCCTTCTTTCAATATGTCCCAGGTCACTGCTCCATTTCTCCTTTGGGAATGTGTATAGGTATTAAAGTCAAGCTGAAAAGAAATGGTTTGTCTTTCTCTCCCTCACCTAGGTCATGTATCCCCGTTAATTAAAGTTTAATTATTTGTCACAGGTAGGCTTACATTCACACTGCAACGCAGTGACTGTGAAAATCCTCCAGTTGCCATTTTCCAGCACCTGTTTGGGGATACTCAGGGAGAATTTAGCTTGGCCAATTCACCCCACCTGCTCATCTGTGGACTGTGGGAGGAAACCGGAGTACTTGGAGGAAACTCAGGGACAACATGCAAACTTCACGCAGACAGTGACCCAAGCCGGGAATCAAACCCGGGTCCCTGGAGCTGTGAGGCAACAGTGCTAACCACTGTGCCATTATACTATCCTGTTAGGAAAGTATCTGTATGAATGTTTAGCTGACTCTAAATTTGACACATCCACTGCCATCCACTGTAGCACATCAGCTGCATACAGGACAACAAATCCAGGTTCTAGCAACCCGAGAGCTGGCTGATCATCTGGTGAAGTTAGGCACAGTCATTGCTCCACAAGAGCCACAGGCAGACGGCAATATTCTGGCAGATGTGTCTCTAGTCCTTCCCGTACTGGAGGGTCGGCTTCATTAGTACTGGGATCTTCCTGACCTGCTCCTTCAGGAGCTGTTGCTTCACCAATACCCATTGAACAAGTAACTCCTCTATGAAGCTGCAACTTCTGTCTCAGGCTCTGTGCTTGCACAGGCACTCAGTGTGATCTCATAGAGTCATAGAGGTTTACAGAATGGAAACAGGAGCTCTGCCCCAACTTGTCCATGCCACCCTTTGTTTTTAAATGCCTAAGCTAGTACCAATTGCCTGCATTTGGCCCATATCCCTCTATACTCATTTTACCCCAGTAACTGTCTAAGTGCCTTCTAAAAGACAAAATTGTACCCACTTCCACTACTACCTCTGGCAGCTTGCTCCAGACACTCACCACTCTCTGTGTGAAAAATTGCTGCTCTGGATCCTTTTGTATCTCTTCCCTCTCACCTTAAACCTATGCCCTCTAGTTTTAGACCCCCCTACCTTTGGGAAAAGATATTGACCATCTATCTATCCAGGCAATCTATGCCCCTCTTTATTTTATAGATCTCTGTAAGATCATCCCTCAGCCTTCTATGTTCCAGAGAAAAAGTCTCAGACTATCCAGCCTCCTCTTATAACTCAAACCATTAAGTCCCAGTAGCATCCAAGTAAATCTCTTCTGCACTCTTTCCAATTTAATAATATCCTTTCTATAATAGGGTGAACAAAACTGTACACAGTATTCCAAGCGCAGCCTTAGCAATGTCTAGTGCTTCAATAAGACATCCCAACTCCTATATTCAATGTTCTAACCAATGAAACCAAGCATGCCGAATGCCTTCTTCACCACTCTGTACACCTGTGATTCCACTTTCAAGGAGCGATGAACCTGTACTCCGAGATCTCTTTGTTCTGTAACTCTCCCCAATGCCTTACCAGTAACTGAGTAACTCCTTCCCTGGTTCAATATACCAAAATGCATCACCTCACGTTTATCTAAATTAAACTCCATCTGCCATTCGTCAGCCCACTGGCCCAATTGATCAAGATCCTGTTGCAATTGGAGATAACTTTCTTCACTTTCTCCACCAATGTTGGTGTTATCAGCAAACTTACGAATGATACCTCCTGTAATCTCATCCAAATCATTAATATAAATGACAAATAACAGTGGATCCAGCACTGATCCCTGATGCACATGGGTCTCCAGTTTGAAAAACAACCCTCTACAACCACGTCTGGCTTCTGCCATCAAGCCAGTTTTGTATCCATTTAAATACCTCACCCTGGAATCTGTGAGATTTAACCTCATGAAACAACCTTTAAGGTCATCAGGAACCTGTTCAGCTCTCTCTATCCTGTGGTTCAGCTCTGGTGCTTGTTGAGCCTATTGTCACACTGATGCTGATTTTTCACACACTGACTTTCCCAATGCTGAGTGTTACTGAACCACCATCCCATTCCCAACTCATATCTTTCACTCTCTTTTTTTCCTCATCACACTCTCATTGCCCAGCTGTCTCAGAGATTTATAAAATTCTAACAGGACTAGATTGGGTAGATGCAGGGAGGATGTTCCCAATGGTGGTGGAGTCCAGAACAAGGGATCACAGTCTGGGGATATAGGATAGACCATTTAGGATGGAGATGAGGAGACATGTCTTCACCCAAAGAGTGGTGAGCCTGTGGAATTCATTACCACAGGAATTACTTGATCTTTCTCTACACCCTAGCCATGACTGTAACACTATATCCTGCACTCTCTTGTTTCCTTCTCTATGAACAATATGTTTTGTCTGTCCAGTGCGCAAGATGTATGACAATAATAAATCAAATCAAATTGCTGCCAAAATATTGAATGCATTCAAGAGGTGGCTGCTATATCCATGCCAACTGCTATTTGGGGTGAATGGGATCCAAAGTTATGGGGAGAAAGCAGGATTAGGCTATTGAGGTGCCAGCCTGGCACCCTGGCACTGCCCAAGAGTCAAAGTGGCATTGCGCCACAGAGTCAAAGTGGTACTTTGACACTGGAGGAGGCAGCAAACGCTGCCCCTCTGCAAGTGGATCGGTGGGGGAGGGAGGCGATTGGGGGCTGGCTATTGAGGTGGTGAAAGGCTCGAGATTGTTTGTCAGGGTTGGGGGGGGGGTGGTGGTCAGGGCTGGCATTCGGAAGAGCGTCAGTGTTGGCCAGGGAGGGTGGTGAAGGTAAGTATTGGGGCTGGCCAGAAGGGAAAGAACAAGGCTGGCCCGGGGCAGGCGGGGGGGAGGAGGTATCCGGTAGATCAGCGATTGGGGGGAGGGTGTGATGGGAAGGGCAGTGATCTGGGGGATTGATGGAGAAGTCAGGAGTTGGAGGCAATGGGAGGCCAATGCGCATGCACCGATCTCCACACTGACAGATTGGTGCATGCACATTGACCTCCTCAGCACTGCACTGCCGGCCTGTCGAGGGGGAATAGGCCCACCCCCCTACTTTTCAAAGTGAATCATACTGAGGCATTCTGCATTGCTTATAGTGTCAGTAATTTGTTCAGGTAAATACGCCCAAAAAACGGGTGGGAAATACTCCCATTTTCCTGCCCATTGGGCATTTCGTTTTGATTTGGGAACATCCTGGCCAACAACTCAGACTAAGTTTCACCGAGGGTGATATAACTTCAATAAGCCACTGAACAATAGTACACACTCACAACAATACTTAGTCCCTCAGTGTGCCGAGGTTTGCCTCAATGGTCTACACTGATTGGAATAAAAGAAATAAGGAAATGGTTACATAGTTAAAGTTGCACATTAAAAATATAAATGATATGTTGGCTTCCAATTAACATTTTAAAATCTATTCAATCTCTTTCAAAAGGTCAATTTTTAATTAAATGAATTATGACAAACTGAGTAAGTGCCACTGCTCTCCATCTTACATTCTCACATTCAAAACCTTGAAAAAGGGTCATCTGGACTCGAAACATCAGCTCTTTTCTCTCCTTATAGATGCTGCCAGATCTGCTGAGATTTTCCAGCATTTTCTCTCTTTGGGTTTCCCCTAATTTGGTTAATGTGTGAGTGCTGCCCAACAGGATGTCGATGTGATGTTCCTGTATTCAGCAGATCATTCAATTAAATTAGATAATGGTCTAGAATTAGCTGGTAAACCGATGTGTAGCTTAAATGTGCAAACTGTTATCAGTGCAGAAGTAACCCAGCAACTGGTGGTGAGGCAGTGACAGCTGCCAGCTGCAAATCTCCACAAATTGTTGGATTATTTATTCTGCTCAGCTGTTAGCCTCACAATAATGGTAATCCACCCTCCGATCTGCCCGTGAGTTTCAAGAAATTGCTGCATTTGCATTGATTAAACAAAAATGACGGGAAAGAACACTTTTCATCACAGAATTTAGAATTTAGATTTACGCATTGTCCTCAAACTCTCCAATCAGAAAGGAAAACAAAACTCAGATTCACAGTCCTGCAGGAAATAATCTGTTCCTGCAAGTTTTTCTTCCATTTCTGCTCCCTTTTTCGTCCCTCTCTATAACTGACCTTTCTTCTCTTTAATTTTCATTCTGTATCTTATTTCACTCTAATTCATCCAATTGGTTGTATCGCAGTTTGGTATGGCTCCTGCTCTGCTCAAGTCTGCAAGAAAAGGTCATGAATGTAGTCCAATCTGTCACGTAAACCAGACTCCCATCCACTGACTCTGTTTAATCTTCCTTGGCAAAGCATCCAGCATAATTAAGGACCCCAAGCACCCTGGACGTTTCCTTGTCCACCTTCTCCTATGGGGAAAAAGATACAAAAGTCTGAGGTCACATATCAATCGACTCAAGAATAGCTTCTTCCCTGCTGCCATCAGACTTTTGAATGGACCTACCTTGCATTAAGTTGATCTTTCTCTACACCCTCGCTATGACTGTAACATTACACTCTGCACTCTCCCCTTTCCTTCTCTATGTATGGTATGGTTTGTCTGTGTAGTGCGCAAGAAACAATACTTTTCACTGTACGCTAATACATGTGACAATAATAAATTGAATCAAATAAAATCAAAATCTCCACCATTCTTCAATTCATAAATCTCATTGTTTAAGGGGGTAGATTATCAGATGCTTCTGTACCAATGTCACAATTTCTTAACTGACTCTATTATCAGCTCACCCTCTGCTATCCCTCCCCCACAGCAATATTCCTTCAAGCTCGAAAGAAAAAACAATCAAGTAAGACTCAAGAGGTGGAATTTTACAGCCTCGCTCATCCGGAAACTGTAACACCCCACACGAGGTCAATACAACTTCTTATGCTCTGCTCCTCACCCATTCTGATTCCCGTGGCAGATGGGCTGGTAAAATTCTGGCTTAAATATCTCTCATTCCATGAATTTATGGGCATTAAATCTTTTTGCAAAAAGCTAGTTTTTGGCTGGAGGTCTGATATCCCTTCGCAGGCTTCCACTTCTCCTATAAATACAACTTTGTGTTGCATTGGGAATCAGCAGAAAGCTCTTTGCTGGCTGGAGGCAAACTTAGCTCATTGGAAAAAAGCTGTGGTTGTTATATATCAATCATAAGAGCCTTAGGATGTTGTCGTAGGAGTTCCTGAGTGTGGTGTCCTCGGACTGACAATCTCCAGCTGTTTCATCAATGACCGTCTCTCCATCTTAACATCAGAAATGGAATGTTTCTCATTATTAGAGAGCGTTTCATTCCATTTGTGAATCTTTAAATAATGAAACAGTCTGTTCCTGTATGCCATATTGACAAGTAACATTTGCAGGAACTTCATGCCAGGCAATGACCATCTCCAAGAGGGTTTCTTACCACCTCCCCCTGACATGCAATGGCATTACCATCAATGAATCCCAAACCATTAACATCCTGAGAGTCAACATTGACCAGAAACTTAACTGGACCAGGAACATAAATACTGTCTGTAGAATGGCTGGTCAAAAACTGGGAATTCTGTGCTGACTTGATCAGGGTGCCTTCATCAAAGAGACCCACACAGCAGCGATGAAAATAAACTTCCAAGATTCTGGAACAAGAAGTCCTGCCTCAAGAAGCTGGTGGCTGACAACTTTCTAGCACTTTGGGACATGTTGTGTGACTTTGGATTAGTCTTTTGGTACGAGTTTGGGGGTTTCAAATGGTGCAAAGCTGGAAGATCCCAGTTGAAGGGGGAAGGGTGGGGGGGGGAGGTGAGTGAGGGTGGGGGCAAGTCGGATATTGAGAAGCCAAGGAGGGAGGGCAACCTGGAAAGGGGGTGGTAGCACTTGGGCCAGACCTCTGTTGTTCCCAAGAATATTTATTGTGACTGAAGTGTTTCAATTGGTCCACTGATGTTCGATCCTTCAAAACTGATCCTAAAATGGACTGACACGTTACACTTACACAGTCGATGATCCTTATGCACCAGCTCTATTGGCCTTTTAGGATAAGAGTAACACTATGGCAATGAGATATTTGCTCTTGATGCCCTAGATATCCAGTACTGTTGCTATAAGCCAAACAGTACACAAAATTGTTGAAGGTGACAGTTGTTTTAAACAAGGACCACTCTAAAGACATCTATATGAAGACAACTTGAAACAAGTTGGACATGTTTATTAAGCATTGCTCCTAATGTAAAGGAAGTGAACATAATGTCTTTAAGCACATTTGATCATGTTTGACATCCAGGAACATAAGAACAAAAGAAATAGGAGCAGGAGGAGGCCATCTTGCCCCTCGAGCCTGCCCTGCCATTCAATAAGATCGTGGCTGATCTGAAGTGGATCAGTTCCACTTTCCCGCCTACTCCCCATAACCCTTAATTCCCTTGTCTATCAGAAATGTATCTAACCGTGACTTAAATATGTTCAACGAGGTAGCCTCCACCACTTCAGTGGGCAGAGAATTCCAGAGATTCACCACCCTTTGAGTGGAGAAGTTCTTCCTCAACTCCGTTCTAAACTGCACCCCCCCCCCCCCCTCTTATTTTGAGGCTGTGCCCTCTAGTTCTGTTTTCCTTTCTAAGCGGAAAGAATCTCTCTACCTCTGTGCTATCTAGTGGCTTCATTATCTTGTAAGTCTCTATAAGATCCCCCCTCAGCCTTCTAAACCCCAATGACTACAGACCCAGTCGATTTAATCTCTCCTGATAAACTAACCCCCTCATCTCTGGTATCAGCCTGGTGAACCTTCTCTGTACTCCCTCCAAGGCCAATATATCCTCACGCAAATAAGGGGACCAAAACTGCACACAGTACTCCAGCTGTGGCCTCACCAGTGCCCTGTACAGTTGCAGCAAGACCTCCCTGCTTTTATATTCTATCCCCCTCACGATAAAGGCCAGCATTCCATTCACCTTCTTGATCACCTGCTGCACCTCATGCACAATATGAACCCTTTCTTCACTGAGAAAGTTAAGTGGAATTATGATAGTAAATTATGACTCAAAAAATGAAGGCTGAGTGATCCATGCTTTAATCTGTGGATCAGGACAAATTTTCTCACCTCGTCCATGAAAGGTAAAACCAGAGAAAATGAACTGAAATTGGTGAAATTCGACATTTGTTAGTGGACAACCTGGGGCAATTTTTACCCTTACCCATCAACTGAGGAACCCATGGGATTAGGCCAAGTATAGGATTTGCAATCTGCCCAATGGGAACAACAATCCCTTCCCCACCAATCAGCATTTGACTTTATTGGGCGTTAAGTTGATTTGACACTGTCTGACTGCCCCACTCCATCTCCCTGTCCTTCATTCTCCCTCCCAATATTTTACTCGCTGTGTCGAAGGGTGTTGTGGGATTGCTGTAAAACACATGCCCTTCCTGATCCTTTCGGTTTCTCACCTGGACATTTGGGTTAAAATTACTCCCATTACATGAGTGAGCCAGCAGTTAATCTGTGAAAGAAAATGCAGGTGCTGGAAGAAAATAGTTTCCATCCAAACGCTGAGCTAATTGGTTTGCTTTTGAAATTAAAAGTTGGGGATTTTCTGATTGAGACACAAGTTATGATGCAGGGTGCTAGGAAGGGATGGTAACCCTTGCTTCCCAAAGCTTTGAGCCACAGACGGTGATGCTCACCAGGACTCACTTACTCACTTTATCTTATTCTGCAGATACAGGCCAATACAGATTCCCAAAACAGCAGGACGAACTTTGTTCTGATATCCAAACCTCTAGAATTCATATCCCAGGAACATGTTCAAACTGCCTGTCTTCAACTTGCTTTCTTTTGGTTAATAACTGCCCAGTTTTGGATCCTTGGTATGAACCCTAGATGTCCAATGACTGATTCGATTTGTCAACAGCTCCATTATTGTTGCGATTATCAGGATGGCAGAAGGTGAACTCGATGAACCTGGATCATCTTGTGTTTAGCAATTCCTCAGCTCTGATTCATATTGTGTGAAACTGAGCTTCAGTTCCAGATATTTCTGCAAATGTCCATAACGCACAAATACAGCCCTTTCGGGATCCGTCCATAAGAGATTCGGTAAATGAAGAAAAGAAGTGTTGTACACAAAAACTAGGCAGATGGTCAACGCTGCGTCTATTCCACACACACGGGAAGTCAGAGCTGTTGCTCCTGCTGAGAGTGTAACCTCACTCAGTTAGTGAACTTTATTACGTGGGGTGAGCTGTATCTGACATTCTGAAGATGGAGTCATGAGCAGGTACAGATAATTGAGAATGTGCAATCAGCCGAAGGTGTTATGATCTGATTCACATCCATCCACATTTAAAGCAAAATCCAAGCATGCAGTGATTTTATTTGCAAACCTAAGCTGCAAGAATTCAAGTCTGAAACAAAATCACAATCTTTATTACATAGCAAACAAATGAAACAAGGCACTTTAAGTTATGGTTAATGGGCTGTAATTTCCATTCTCCAAGGCTTTGTATTGGGGTGCACCCCAAAGATCTTCTGCAGGACCTTCCCCCAAATGCAACCCCACATCCCGTCCCATCCCAGCAGATGTTCACTGGAGAAGTCAGGACTTCAATTAAAAAGAGTGCAAACTTTCCCTGGGCAATTGTCCTGTACCGGCAACCATCCAAAAACTGTGATTCAAACTTCAGAGGGTTCTGATTGGGTTATTACCCAGACAAAGTGAAAATCATTAAAACCCCCGAGTAAAAATTAAACAGATGAATTTGTGAGACTTGTGCAAAAGAGCCACAAAGCAATGGGGGGTCTACAGAGACAGTGTGGGCTGAAGATAGACTCACACACAAAGAGGGTGATTCTCCCAAAAGTGCCGGGAATTGATGGGAAAACTGTTGTCGATCGTTATTGTTTTCTCTGTTCAACTTAGTCTCGCCATTCTCCCCATTCCGCGCACTGCAGAGGTCACAATCGTGAATCTCATTAAAAACGCGGGGGGGGGTGAAACAGGGCCTATTCGCACTGCAGTCTGACAGTTCTGGAACTTTGCACATGTGCAGTGGTCCTGATCTGCCAATCTCCCCGTCCGCTGCCAGCTCAATCGCTGGCCATCCTGGGACCCCCGCAGTGCTGCCCCTTCACCCATGGGCCAATCGCAGCCCCCACAACAATTCCTGGGCCAGTTCTGACAGTGCCCCCAGCCCTGGAGCACCCCAATGTCCAGCCCCCTCTACTCAGCAGTGGTGATACCCCCCCAACCCCCTCACCCCAGCAAACCCCCTCCCCCCGCCCCCGGGGTCAGACCTCCCACCCATGGGAGGCAGCCCCCCCCACAGCAGAACACCCTCTCAACCTGCCCCAATCGCTGCCCTCCTTCTATCCCAGACTGATCTTGTCTGCAGAGTAGCAGTGAGACCCCCCCCCAACCCCCACCTATTGCTGTTCAGCCCAGCCCACAATAGTCCCCATCCCCCCTTGGCACTGCCTGATGCCTGATGGGCAGTGCCATGGTGCCTGCTGGGCATGGGCACTTTGCCCCTTGGGCACTGTCAGGGTGCCCATGCCCAGGGGGCACCACCCCCGCTGCCCACACCCCTGAAGGGCCCCAATGACCCTCCCCCCTTCATTCTGGCAGCATCTCTCACTACTTCCCCAAATATAAGGAGCCACTCTAAATCTTGCCGGAATGAAGTAATCCTGGAGGGGTGGGAGATTCAATCGGGACCTGAAAGTTCCTGATAATGAAATGCCAAACATATTGAAACTACATTAAAAAAAGATTCAATTCAGTTACCTGTCTTCCCGTCGGTTTCCAGCGTGTTCTGGACTCCGACTGTTCTCCGGCTGGGAGATGCACATATGTTCCTGGCGCATGCGCAAATCTTGGAAGTAGGCCAACGACGCATATTTCCCAGCTTGACGTGCCAGGAAAGTTACAGGTTGTGATGGGAAAATCACCCCCAGCGTTTCTGGTGAACATTAAATTTTTAAGAAGTCACCAATTGTTTACATTGATTCTGTGGTTTGCCACCAACTTGATAGGGGGGGGTGGTCTTTGATTGATTACGAGGCCAGTCTCCAGACTCCTGCTTCCCCGTGTTGTCTGGAGCCTCTTGTTCAAAGTCCTGAATGACTGATTTTAAAATCCATCCGTGAGTGGGATGGACGTGTGGCCCCCTTCAAGGGGGCATTGCCTGAGGCCATTCACTATGGGCTGTCAAGGCAGGAAGCTGAGCCAATCGGGAGCAAACGTCACCGCTCCTCTGGGTCCAGGAGGTCCCGCAGTTCGAGCCCGGAAAGAGATTTGTGTCGTCGCAAGGCTGATTCTGTTTGATTGTTTCTGCAAATATTTATTTATCGTTTGTAATAAATGCCTTGTTAACTTGAGTCACATTGGGCCCTATTTTGCTGTTTTGATTCTAAGTTCTGGGCAGACTTGAAACTGGGGGTGTTTCAGATCCGAATTTTAGACCCGTTGTCCGGCACCTCCATATGCACACTGCCTGAAAAAAATGTATCAGCGATTCCGAATCGCGCCGCAGAACCTGCGGGCAGGCTTAACATGCCTGAAACCCTGCATCTCTGATTGGCGCCTCCAACTGCGCATGTGCAGAGAAAGAAGATAGAATATGGCTCCCCTGCCACATCCATCCCGGGCCAGATAATGCCTCCTACTGGCCTCCACATACATTGCCATACCCCATAACATTACTGACCCCCTGATCCCCATAAACCGCCCCCCCCACCACCACCACCCAGACTGATTGCACGCCCCTCCCTCTTCTGCCTCATTGATCTCAACCAGAATGGCAGCGGCTCTCTCTTTCCCCTCACTGATCTCAGTGGCAGCGGACCCCCCTTTCCCTTCACTGATCTCAGGCAGAGTGGCAGCAGACCACCCCCCACTCTTTCCCCTCACTGATCTCAGGCAGAGTGGCAGCAGACTCCCCTTTCCCTTCACGGATCTCAGGCAGAGTAACGTGGATATGCCGGCGTTGGACTGGGATAAACACAGTAAAAAGTCTGACAACGCCAGGGTTAAGTCCAACCAATTTATTTGATATTAAACTCACTAGCTTTCAAGGTTTCCCTCTTCGTGAGAACTCTCCATTCACCTGACAAAGAGGGAAACCTCGAAAGCTTGTGAGTTTACTATCAAATAAATCGGTTGGACTTAAACCTGGTGTTGTCAGACTTTTTACTCAGGCAGAGTGGCAGCAGACCCCCCCATTTCCCCTCACTGATCTCAGGCAGAGTGGCAGCAGACCCCCCCCTTTCCCCTGCACTCATCTCAGGCAGAGTGGCAGTGGATCCCCCCCCCCACCCACCGATCTGAAGCAGGGAGCCATCGGACGCTTGATATTTACCACCTCACTAACTGGAGCACCCAAATTGGAATTTTGTGTGGCATGCCTGTTTCGCGCTGATTCTGGATGGGCGAACATGGTGGTAAAGGGGGAAGTGCTGGTAAGGTTAGGCGTGCAATTTAAAAGCACGCAAACGCATTTAAATGGCCTTCGTGCCCATTTCAGGTGCGCTCCCGATTGCGGCCATTTTCGGACCTTGGTTAAAAGGAAACCGGCGCAGAGGCAGGTGCGGATCACATTACTCGCCTTGCCCAATTTTACCAAGTTTATGGAGCTGAAAACAAGCAAAACCTGATGGTAAAATCGGGCCTCGGTACAATGGGATATTAGTGATTTAAGGCTGTTCCTCAGAATTCAGTTTCTCTTCAAACTGGGCCATCAGGAACTCCGTTATTCGCTGCCCACAGTCACTCAGCATAAACATTCAAGTTTTCCGTGAGTCCCTCTCCCATTGTCTCCAACAATTTAAAAAAATCCTCTCTTCCTTCGACCATCACCGTGGTAACATTTTCTTTCAATGTGTCCCAGGTCACCTGCTCCATCTTTCCTCCCTTGGGAGTTCCGCATTGATATTTGGTCCCAAGGTGAAAAGCACCAGTTTGTTTTTCTCTCCCTCATCTAGCCCCAGTAATAGATCTATCTTTATGAAGTTCCCATAAGAATCTTTATCTGACTCTAACTTTAGGCATGTACCCTCTGGAATTTAGAAGAGTGAGGGGGGATCAAATTGAGGTACATAAGATGATAAAAGATATGGATAAAGTAGACGTGGAGTGGATGTTTCCTTGTGTGGGGCATTCTACGATGAGAGGTCAAAGTCTTAGGATAAGGGGTAGCAAATCTAAAAGAGAATTGAGGAGAAACTACTTCTCCCAAAGGGTTGTGGAATCTGTGAAATTCGCTATCCCAAAGTGCAGTGGATGCTGGGACAGTGAGTAAATTTAAGGAGGAGTTAGATAGATTTTTAGTTGGTAATGGGTTGAAAGGTTTTTGGGAGAAGGCGGGAAAATGGAAATGAGGAGCATATCAGCCATGATCGAATAGTGGAGCAGAGTCAATGGGCCAAATGGCCTAATTCTGCTCCTATATCTTATGAACTTTTGAACTTTGACACATCTGCTGCCATTCTCTGCAAAACATCGACAAGCTGGGGTGACAAACTCATGACCCAGTGGCCCAAGACCCAAATGACCATTTGGTGAAGTTTGGCACCATCGCTGCCTCATAGGAGTCACACGCAGAGGGCAACATCTTAGCCGATCATCGTCCTATCCATCTCACTCTGGTGGGGATCAGCCTCATTGGATCTTCCTGACCTACTACTTTAGTAGTTGTTACTTTTCCAATACCCATTGCACAAGCAACTCTCCGTTCAGCTCTCTCCGCCCTGTGACTCGACTCTGCTTCTTGTTCACACAATGACTTTCCCAATATCTGGTATTTTTGCAAACATATGGGGCTGCCTGAAGATGGGTGTAAAAGTTGGATCTGAAACATTCCCAGCTTCAAGTCCACTCAGCACTCAGAATGAAAATGGTAAAATAGAGCCCAGAACCGGAGGTGGATTTCTGGCTTTAATAATAGATGGGAAAGAAAGAGTTAAAACATATTTCCACCTAACTAGATCATGTTGGTAGCCCACTCATATGTGAATGCTTAACATTATTAAAAAATATGAAGGATAATTTTAAGGTATTGATATAATTGTAATAATAACAATGTATTAATATGAAAGTTCAGAGTTTTGCGGCCAATGCGATTATTGCTGAATCAAAGAAGTTCAAACGTTCATCAGGCAAAAGATATTCAGTCAGCGGAAAATACAGTGAGGAATTAACACTGAGGGCAGCTGTTGAAACAATGAATGAAACATTTGCTGTCAAAATGAAAGGCCCTAATGTCTGTGCATGAAATTGCATTTTGCCAAGGATCCTGGATTGATCCAATTGATTGTCTTGGCAAAGTGCCACTTGACCACGTCAGGGGATAGATATCCGGTTTTTCGGGTAACAAATGAAAGACCATTAAGTCAAGCAATGACTCATAATTGGCTTAGGTGTTTGTCATATATTGGGCTGGTACATTACCATGGAATGAGATCAAGTCAAAGCTAATTAGGAATGCCTTAGGTATCAAAGATATACTTGTAGTAAAATTTGTCTCAGTGTATTAGATCTTTGAAAAGATCCTCCAGCAGTAGCAGGTGTTGACTGACCCTTCAAAGAACTCCCGTGGCCGAGGTTAATGTCTCATTTGTCTTGTATGGATGTAAGATACAAAGGTCTGAGGTCACACTCCAACCGACTCAAGAACAGCTTCTTCTCTGCTGCTGTCAGACTTGAATGCAGTTACCTGACATTAAGTTGATCTTTCTCTACACCCTAGCTATGACGGTACCACTACATTCTGCACTTTCTCCTTTCCCTCCCTTTGAATGGCATGCTTTGTCTGTATGGGGCGCAAGAAAGAATACTTTTCACTGTATGTTAATACATGTGACAATATTAAATCAAATCAAATTGTCTTTTATGTTATTTTAAAAACAAATTCTGAATATACCTTCTAAATCAAAAAAATGCTTTTGTGAAATTACCTTTAGCTATTTTAAGTTCTTTTTAAGAAAATTCAGCCACTATGAAAGAAATTTCATCCGACAATATTCATGTATCATCACTTGTTAAGAAAAATCTGTTTACATAGTGCCCGTTAGCAGGGGTAAACCTGCCTTCCTTACCTGTGCAGGCCCATCTGTGACTGCAGACTCACAGTAATGTGGCTCACTCTATCCGCAATGGCATAATAAGCTATTCAGTTGAAGGGCAATTAGGAGTAGATAACAAATGTTAGTCTTGTCAGCCATCCCACGTCCCATAGAAAATGAAGAAAAAAAATCCACCCTGTTAAGAACTTTAAAAATGAGATCAACTCTTATTTTTTGAAAATAAGCTCATTCTATTCAATTTCTCTTTGAAATCATAGAAACCCTACCATGCAGAAGGAGACCATTTGGCCCATTGAGTCTGCACCAACAGCAATCCCTGCAATCCCACGTATTTACTCTGCTAATCGCTCTAACCAATGCACCCTGAGACACGAAGAGGCAATTTAACATGGCCAATTTATGTAACCCACATATCTTTGGACTGTGGGAGGAAATCAGAATGTCCAGTGCAAACTCCACACAGACAGTGACCCAAGCTTGGAATTGAACCCAAATCCCTGGAGCTGTGAAGCAGCAGTACTAACCACTGTGCCACCATGCCACCCCATCTCTTCTCTGACAGACTGGTATTCTAAGAATCAAGTCACTAAACATTCATTGCATCCCCATTTAGACAAATTACACTTCCTTCGGTTAGGAAACTAAAACAGTATTCAGAGCTCCAGGTATGAGCTCAGCCAAGGCCTGCTCAGATATATAAAGCCTGTTGAGGTGAGACTTTCAGTGTTGTTATGAAGTTGCATATGTAAAATTGAAAATGTGATGTCTGACAAATGTAAATATTGAAAAGAAATGCTAAGAAAACCAGAAGAAATCATATCCTTAAAAATCATGTGTTCTGGGATTTTAAACTGCAGAAAACAGGCTGCTGAAGCCAATTTAGCAAAATTGTGTCAAAAGTCTCGCAGCTCGAGTTCCAGCTTAACAGAACAAGCTTTTACATTGGACCAATGAGTTTAAAGCAAGCACTGAAAGACACAGAACCAATTGAATTCAAATTTGAGTGTTGTTGACAGCCTCAAGACATTCAAATTGCAGGGATATGTGAGGTAATTCTAGGTATTTAAACCCTTACAAGGGGAAATAATGGTTAGAGTAATCTTGCTACCTCTTTAGTCAGAAAGGAGGGAGAGGCAAGTCTCTCATATGGAATCCTGCATTTTAATGTATGTGTTCATAAAACTTAATTGGAAAATAGATCAATTTAGAAGATGTGTCAGACCTGAATAGCAAAGACCTTCAAATGTCTGACAAGTACCTGGTTGTATATATATCCTTTCTGAGAGTGGCTGGAATTTATCAGCCTTTGTTTCATTCATGAATCTTGTATTATCCGAGCAGCATTCTATCGGGGAGTTGATTCAGTTTGTTAATTGTTTGAATAAGGTTGTCATTGGTTTTAAAATAAAAGACCTGTTAATTGTTCATGACAGAGAGTGTCAGATCCTGCTTTAATTTAGCTAAATTAGTAATGTCCCACTCCCTCACACACACCTACTTAAGATTACAAGTTGAGCCACATCCCTTTGGGAGAAGCCAAAATCATTCTCCCTACACGATCTCGAGAGATCTCTCATAGCTTGTGGCTCTTTAACACTAGTCAAATAAATTCATTTGTTGAATTTTTACATGATGTTTTAATTATTTTAACTTTGTCTGGGTAACTGTTCACGTAACTCAATTGAAACTATCTGTAGTTTACACTTTGAATCACAATTTGTGGATGGTTTGCACTCAGGGCAATTGCTTTGCAAACCTTACCCTGTGAAACTCAGCAGGAACAGGGTGTGGGGAGATGTGGGGTAGGGGGTTTGTGGAGAAGGCTCCGTGGGACTTCTTTGGGATACACTCCAAAACAATGCCCTGAAGTTGCCCTGAATGAGGGTCAGAAGTTATGACCCTCTACGCTAAATCATTGAAACTACAGTGCAGAAGGAGGCTATTTGGCCCATCGAGCCTGCACCGACCACAATCCCACCAGGTCCCAGCCTGTGATCCCACATATTTATCCTCCTAATCCCCCTGACACCAGGGTGAACTTAGCATAACCAATCCACTTAACCCATACATCCTTGGACTGTGGGAGGAAAGTGGAGCACCCGGAGGAAACCCACGCAGACACGGGGAGAATATGCAAACTCCATGCAGACAGGGACCGGAGGCAAGAATTGAACCTGGGCCCCTGGTGCTGAGGCAGCAGTGCTAACTGCCGCGCCACCATGCCACCCAAACTTAATCAGCCTTGTTTGATTTGTTCTATCTGGAATAAGAAAGGTGACACTTAAAAAAAGTTCTGAGTGCTGAATTCTTGGGAAAACTGGTGTAAATCATGTGTGTTTTTTCCATGGAAGACTCTGTGCAATGTAGAGGTCATAATCATAAATATAATTAAAAGCTCGGGAGGGACAGGGGGCCTATTCATGCCAGAGTAAGCCTATAGTTTGCTGGCCAGCCTGGGACTTCCACAGTACTGCCCCTCCAACCCTCCCACAGCAGGACATCCCACTCCCACCAACTGCCCTTAAGCTCCATCCCCTTGGCACTGTTTGATGCCTGGTGGGCAGTGCTAAGGTTCTCCTGGGCATGGGCACTTTGCCCTTTGGGTAGTGCCAGGGGCACAGGCTGCCACTGCCAGTGTGCTCATGCTCAGGGGGTAACAAGCCCCGGCCACCCAGCCCCCTGGGGGGTCCCAATTGTCTCCCCTTCACCCCCAGCAGGTTCTCCCACTAATTCCCCAAAAGTGGGAACTTTCTCTAAAACCCACCGGAGTGAAATTGCACTAGCCTGTTGGGAAATGCTATTTGGGCCCAGGGACCTCAGTCTAGGCCCGATAATGACATTTAAATTACATTCAAATAAGATTAAAATAACTTACCAGCTGTTCCCGCAGGTTTCCAGTGTTGTCCTGAGCCCCCCCAATATCCATTGCTGGGAGATGCGCATCGGGATCGGGAACGCATGCTCAAATCCAGCAAATCGGCAGAGGGATTTTGTTTAAAATGTGAACTCTTCAGTCGGTTAAATCACTGTGCATTTGGATTTAATTTTAAATGTCAGTGGTCCCTTATCAGGTCATGACACCTTAGACATCAATTCCTGTGAAGTTTCGCACATTCATGATTATCTGTAGCTTCTCGTGACTGCACCTTTAGAATGTCAGAGCATGCGATGTGATCTACAGCTCACCCACTTAATAAAGTTCACCAACTGAGTGAGGTTACGCTCTCAGCAGGAGCAACAGCTCTGACTTCCCGTGTGTGTGGAATAGACACAGCGTTGACCATCTGCCTAGCTTTTGCATACAAGACTTCTTTTATTCATTCATTATTTCTTGGGTGCATTCCTTAAGGACTATATTTGTGCGTTACGAACATTTGTAGAAATATCTGGAACTAAAGCTCCACTGGGGTGGCACAGTGGTTAGCACTGCTGCTTCACAGCTCCAGGGTCCTGGGCTCGATTCCTGACTTGGGTCACTGGCTGTGTGGAGTTTGTACATTCTCCTCGTGTCTGCGTGGGTTTCCTCCAGGTACTCCGGTTTCCTCCCACAGTCCAAAGATGTGCAGGGTTAGGTTGATTGGCCATGCTAAGAAACTGCCCCTTAGTATCCAGAGATGCGTAGGTTAGCAGGATTAGTGTGTACAGTATGTGGGTGGGTGGGTGGGCGGGTAGGATTATGCTCGGTGCAGACTTGATGGGCCAAAGGACCTCTTTCTGCACTGTAGGGTTCTATGGTCTATGATCATTCTACGCTATATGAATCAGAGCATACGAATTGCTAAACACAAGAAGATCCAGGCTCATTGAGTTCAGCTTCTATCATCCTGATGATCGCAACAATAATGGAGCTGTTGATGAATTAAATCAATCATTATACGTCCAGTGCTCTGCAAGGGATGCAGACATGTCCAAAACTGGTTACTTATTAACCAAAGGAAAGCAAGTTGAAGAGAGGCAAATTTTCATTTCAAGAGCAAACCAATTAGATCAATGTTTGAATGAAAATTATTTCCTCCCAGCACCTGCATTTTCTTTCCTAGATTAACTGTTTGCTCACTCATGTAATGAGAATAATTTTAACCCAAATCTCCAGGTGAGAAACTGAGGGGATCAGATAGGACGTGTATTTCACAGCAATCCCACAACATCCTTTGACAGCGCGAGTAGAACATTGGGAGGGAGAACGAGAGACGGGGAGATGAAGAGGGGCAGTCAGACAGTGTCAAATCAACTTTAAACCTAATCAAGGCAAATAGGTGGGGAAGGGATAGTTGTTCCCATTGGGTAGATTGTAAATTCTATATTTGACCTGATCCCATGGGTTCCTCAGTTAATGGTTAAGGGTTAAAAATGCCCTAAAATATTCACTAATAAATGATGAATGTAACCTATTTCAAGTGCAGTTCATTTTCTTATCTTTGGTTTTACCTTTCATGGACAAGGTGAGACGATTTGTCCTGATCCACAAGTTAAAATATGGACCACTCAGTCTCATTGAGTCATAATTTTGTCTTAAACCCTAAGTGCACTTAACTTTCTTAATGAAGAAAGGGTTCATATTTCTGGATCTCAAACATGACCAAGTGTGGTTGAATCAAATCTTTTAACTTTCTTTTCATTAGCAGTAACATGTCCAATTTGTTCCAAGTTGTCTTTGTGTAGATATCCTTATTGTTACTTGTTCAAGACCTTCAGCTGCTTCCTGTGCTGTTTATTTACAGTAACATTATTGGATATCTAGAGCATCAAGAGAAAATACCTCATGGACATTTGAGCTGTGTATTAATTTTACGCCAAAATATTGTTCAGATGATGCATAAGGATCATCTGCTGTATAAATGTAACATGTCAGTCAATTTTAGGATGAGTATTGAAAGATTGAACTCTGATTGGCCATTGTAATTAGAATAGCAGGAAGAGGTGGGGCATTGGGCAGTTTGTGCACCTGTGGATCAATTAAAAAACCTTCAGTGGCAATAAACATCCCCTTAGTATAAAGCCCAAGTCTTACTGCTCCCTCGGTTACCCTCCCTTCTTGGCCTCTCAATATCCAATTCACACCTCGCCCCCAACTTCCCTCATACCCACACCCCTCTCAGTGGAGGCCTGACAGCTTTGCACCCTTTAAAGCCACAAACTCGTACCCAAATACTAATCCATATTCCTAAGTCAGTCTGGCAGCTTCCAGAGTCAGGCCTTCCTGTTCCAGAATAATGGAAGTTAATTTTTTTCGGACTATTGTGAAGTTGAGTTTGTGAAGATGTATAAAAGAATTGTAAAAATGGCTAGAGAGAAAAGAACATTGTGTGGTCTCTTTAAAAAGTTGGTTTTGTGTTCAATGCTTGTGTGTGTAAACTACAGGGTGCACAGATTGCAATAATTGTAACCAGGACCAAGCATCAGGGTTGCCTTGCTTACAGGCTTTTGCTTTTTGAGAGCCTATTAGTTTAAAGAAGACGTTCAATGATCAGGAACCTTTCAAGTTTGAATTTTGTGTTGTTGGCAGTGTCAGACAAATCCTGGTGTTGAAAAATAGATAGGTTGTCTGAGTTATAAAAATAGGAACTCAACTCCCTGCATTCAGTTCAGTTCAGCTAATTCAGTTCAGTTGAATTGAACTGAAAACCTGCCACCTCGCAACCCATAAAGAGGACAAGAACAGCTCTCTGCCAGCTAAAGTATCTCTGAAGAGAACTCTTCACCTATCTTCCAAAAGGGTACCAAATGAGAAAGAACTTACTGACAGTGACATCGACAGAAGAACTCCAAAGGTTTTTTTCCAAAGCCACAAAACCTGTTTGTATATTTTTTTTGAAAGTGACTGAGTTAGTATTTGATTCTCTCTAACTTTTACAGATGCACCATAGAAAGCATTCTTTCTGGTTGTTTCATAGCTTGTTATTGTCTCCTGCTCTGTCCAAGCCCGCAAGGAAACATAGTGTCGTGAATGAAGCCCAATCCATCAGGCAAACCAGCCTCCCATCCATTGACTCTGTCTACGCTTCCCGCTGCCTCAGAAAAGCAGTCAGCGTAATTAAGGACCCCACGCACCCCGGACATTCTCTCTTCCACCTTGGTTCTTTAAAGTTCCCGGTTGGTTAAATAAAATAATTTGTTGATTATTCACTCAAAGTGAGTGTCAGATCTTTATATTAATGAGCCTCAAAACATTAATGAAGAACTGTTAACACTGCCCCAAACACTTTACAGATTATGAAGTGAAGGGGATTGACCTCTGCATTGTAACAGTAGTTTAAAGATATTAAAGTTTATTTATTAGTCACAAGTAAGGCTCGCTTTAACACTGCAATGAAGTTACTGTGAAACTTCCCTAGTCACCCAAATCAATGCCTGTTCGGGCCAATGCACCAAACCAGCATTTCTTTCAGACTGTGGGAGGAGACCGGAGCACATGGAGGAAACCCACACAGACATGGGGAGAACGTGCAAACTCGACACAGACAGCGACCCAAGCTGGGAATCAAACCCGGGTCCCTGACAATATGAGGTAGCAGTACTAACAACTGTGCTACCATGCTACCCCCACTTACAGCCTTTACAGCATGTAACAGCCTTTAAAGAAGGCCCCCCAATCTCTGCGGAGCAGGCATTGCCAGCTAGAAGGTATATTAGTAAGTGCAGAATTCCCAACCTTTGACCAGCCATTTTAGTGACACTATTTATGTCAATGGTCCAGTTAGGTTTCTGGTCAATCTCAGGATGTTGATAGTTTGGGATTCAGTGAGGGTAATGCTCTTGCATATCAGGGGGAGATGGTTAGAAACTCTATTAGCAACCGTCCCATTTCTGACTTCAAGATGCAGAGAAGGACACTGGTGAAGCAGCTGGAGATTGTCAGTCTGAGGATACCACACTCAGGAACTACAGCATCCTAGGGCTCTTATGATTGATGTATAACAATCGCAGCTTTTTTCCAATGAGCTCAGTTTGCCTCCAGCCACTGAAAGGTTTTCTGCTGATTCTCAATGCAACATGAAGTTGTATTTGTAGGAGATGTGGAGGCCTGCAGTGGGATATCAGACCTCCAGCCCTAAGCTAGCTTTCCACAAAGGGATTTAATGCCCAAAAATTCATGCAGTGAGAGACATCTGGGCCGGAATTTAACCAGCCCACCTGCCACGGGAATCAGAGTGGGTGAGAGACGGAGCTGGGAAGTTCCATTGGTCTCAAGCAGGATTTTATGGTTTCTGGGTGAGCGAGACTGCAAAACCCCCACCTCTTGTGTCTTTTCTTATTTGATTGTGTCTTTCCTTTGAGGCACCATGAGACGTGTCTTCAAGAATCAAGGGGCAGCAGCACTGAGAATTCTTGAACGTGCTCTTGTGGGTGCAGCTGCTATCTGTTACTCACCTGACACGTGATGGGAAATAAATGTTTATTGTCACTCTTCTAAGTTAAGCTCCATTTAAATCCACACTAACTACATTAAAGCATCAAGTGAAATTTTCCAATGAATGAAATAGCTTTTCAGTGTGAGATTTATTACAAGTGAATATAATATAAAAGTAAAGAAAGTTTTCTGCCGTTCTACAAGGAACAGGAGTAGCTCTTTCAACACCATGAACCAAGTTCACCATTCAGTGAAATAATGACTGATCTGGATCTTTATTCTATATACACTGCTTTTCCCCATATCCCTCAATATCTTTACTTGATCAATATCTATCAATGTTAATATTGTGGAGAGATCCACTGTCAGCAGTTTTGTTGATGTTAAGTTTGTAGGTCGGGTGTGGTGTTAATCCTGTGTGTGTGGAATCTGGTGATAACATGGAACATGGAGATAAAAGATAAGGAAACTGAAGAGATGTAACAAATTGTACTGAACTGCACTGTGGGCTCAAAACACAAAGCATGACGGTCAATTTTGTAAAATCAAAGTTTTGCTCGGATCAGCAATGCTCTATAAAAATGACTTAAACTACAGGAGGATCCATATCAGGGGAAATAAACAGACAGAGCCTCATCAATGACAATAAATGTGTCACTTCCTCCCACGTTTGGGACTGATCATGGAGTTGGAGATAACAAAGCAGACTCAAGCTGACTATACATGAAACATTCGGATGGTCCTACTCAGCATATCTGCAGAGGCACTGAAATGAGCACTTAGTAACTGAAAAACAATTAAATGGATTTAAAAAAAACAGGCTTTATCTTTAGCTAAAAATGGTTAAGGAAAGATCTCACAGAAACAACAAGGCAACAGTAATTGGAACAATTTTCAAGTTGCACAGAGGACACACATGGAGGATTCTGTCATTGGATTGACCACTGAGACAGACATTGGCACGTGACCTCTTGGTGAGACTCCAACTTTTGAATCTCATGTGGTCTACTGCTACAACTTGTTGTCACCGCCACACCCAGACCCTCCCCTCACTTAAAAGGAGTGCAACAGAGGTGGAGGTAAAGAAACAAAAGATCTCCGTCAGTTGTCTCTTATATTCCAGAACAATATTTATCCCTCAATCAAAATCACCGGGGAAACGGATTGTCTTGTCATTGTCTCATCGCTGGCCATGAAACTTGCTGTGCACAAGTTGGCTGCTACACTTTCCGGATTACACTTCAGAAATGCTTCATCAGCTCTGAAGCAACTTGGAATATTCTGATTCAGAGAGAGATGTTCCAGAAAGTATTCCAAAATGGTGCTGGGGTGAGGCGACTTCTTGCAAGCTGTGCCCAGCATACCTTCTAATTCTATCTTTTACTCTTGTTCCGTGCTTCTAAACCTTCAGTCTAACTCTTTTAAACTCTCCAACAATGCTTTAGTTCAATCTCTTCGTTCAGTTGATCTTTCTCCACACTATGAATGTAACACTACTTCTGCACTCTCTCATTTCTTTCTCTATGAACGGAATGCTTTGTCTGTATATCGCACAAGAAACAATAAATTACAGTGTGCTAATAAATGTGACAATAATAAATCAAATCAAAGAAATGTAAGTTTGTCTTTTACTCCTTTTGGTTGGACTTCATTCTGAGAATCTTACATTATGGTGCAGAGGAATGTACAACTTATCCAAATATTTGTACTGTATTATTTAAATTATTTTCTGATGGACAGCATTGGGCACTGAGCATTCATACTCATGGAACTGAACTGAATTAATTTCCAGTAATCGCAAAAGCAGAGAAACTCTTTAAACATCTTCATGGTTTGCACATTGGTTGTTTGAATATTCGAGCCAAAGTTTGTGAGATGTTGACAAACATCTGCAAATCTTCAGAATATTTTGCATCCAGCACTTTTACTTCAGCTAAACTCCAGCATTTCTCAAAAGGAACGGACAACGGATTCTCCAAATCTGAAATTAAAATGGAAAATTCTGTAAATACTTAGCAGTCCGGCAGAATTTGTCGGGAGCGAAACAGAGGTGATATTTCAGGTCAGTGGCTTGTGGTGAGGACTGTAAAAAGTTCAAGATTTTACAGGTTTTGTTTGACCAAGTCCAGCAACAGAGAATGAAGAGATATCAGGAAAGGGCAATGTGAATAGTCTGTGATATCATAGAACCATAAAACCCTACAGCGCAGAAAGAGGCCCTTCAGCCCATCGAGTCTGCACCGAGCATAATCCCACCCAGGCCCTACGCTGATATCCCTACATATTGTACCCGCTAATTCCTCTAACCTAAGCATCTGAAGACACTAAGGGTCAATTTTAGTACGGCCAATCAACCTAACCCACACATGTTTGGACTGTGGGAGGAAACCGGAGCATGCGGAGGAAGCATGCGGAGGAAACCCACGCAGGCACGAGGAGAATGTGCAAACTCCACACAGACAGTGACTCAAGCCAGGAATCGAACGCAGATCCCTGGAGCTGTGAAGCTGCAGTGCTAACCACTGTGCTACCGTGCTGATGTGTTGTTGAGTTTATTTGTAGATATGCCACTGTGTAACAGGTTACATTCAGTCTGCTGAAAATGCCTCTGCGGGAACAAACTGTCTTCTGACAGTTAGAGTTGTTGCATCTTTCTCGCACGTTCTGTAGTTTGTTCGCTATTCTGATACAGTACAAGGGAGGAGTGATGACCTGACAAAACTAATGATGGTGCTAACAGAATCAATAAGGAGAAAAAAGTGGTATAGATGGTAGAGGAAGTCCTGAACTAAGGGTCATCATATGAGGATAAGCGGTAAATCATTTAGGAGGTGAGGTGAGGAGAAATTTCTTCATCCAGAGAACGGTGAATATGTGGAAGTCACTACCACACAAAGTAGTTGAGGCCAAAACATTGCGTGATTTCAGGAAGAAAATTAGATATAGCTCTTGGGGCTAAAGGGATCAAGGGATATGGGAGAAAGGTGAGATCAGGTTATTGAATTTGATGTCAGTCATGATCAAATTAATGGTGGAGCAGGTTCGAAGGGCTGAATGGCCTACTCCTGCTTCAATTTTCTATGTTTATGCTTCTATATGTAATGATTTTAATCAGGCAATTGGGATTGGCCTGCTTGAATAGGAACTCCCTGATTAAGGGCCAAACTGATGGTCTAATCAGGGGGCCCCATGCTCTATACTTAAACAGGCGTGTCAGTTCCTCTGGCACTTCGGATGTAGGCCACACACTGAAAGCACTCTGTATAGTGTTGTTGCATCTTGTAAATAAATTTGGTGAAGGGAGTTCTACCTCCGAGTGCTTATTGTACTATATAAGAAGGCTGACATTTCCAATGCAATACTGAGCAAGTGCAGCTCTGTAAAATTTGATTTGATTTATTACTGTCACATGTATTAGCATAGACTGAAAAGTATTGTTTCTTGCTTGCTATATAGACAAAGCATACCATTCATAGAGATGGAAACAGGAATGCAGAATGTAGTGTTACAGTCATAGCTTGGGTGTAGAGAAAGATCAACTTAGTGTGAGGTAGACCCATTCAAAAGTCTGATAGCAGCAGGGAAGAAACTGTTCTTGAGTTTGTTGGTACGTGACCTCAGACTTTAGTATCTTTTTCCTGGTGGAAGAAGGTGAAAGAGGGAATGTCCGGGGTGCATGGGGTCCTTAATTATGCTGGCTGCTTTGCCAAGGCAGCGGAAAATATAGACAGAGTCAATGGAAACTTGCCTCTCTCAGAATATACAGAGAGGCAAGGGAGGAAATTGTTGCAGCCTTGCAAGGAATCTTTGTATCTTCATTGGCTACAGGGAGATCTGAGAGGATTGGAAAATAGCCAATGATATTCCTTTGTTTAAGAGGGATAGCAAGAATAATCCATGTAATTATAGTCCGGTGAGCCTTACACCAATGGTAGGGAAATTATTGAAGAGGATTCTTTATGACAGGATTTATTCCCACTTGGAAATAAGTGGACATATTAGTGAGAGGCAATATGGTTTTGTGAAGGGGACGTCATGTCTCACAAACTTGATCAAGTTTTTCAAGAAGTGACAAAGATGATTGATGAGGGTGGGGCAGTGGATGTTGTCTACGTGGACTTCAGTAAGGCCTTTGACAAGGTCCGTCATGGCAGAAGTCGCATGGGATCAGAGGTGAGCTGGCAAGGTGGATACAAAACTGGCTCAGTCAAAGAAGACAGAGAGTAGCAGTGGAAGGGTGCATTTCTGAATGGAGAGCTGTGACAAGTGGTGTTCTTCAGGCATCAACACTGGGACCTTTGCTGTTTGTAATATATATAAATGATTTGGAAGAAAATGTAACTGGTTTGATTAGTAAGTTTGTGGACAACACAAAGGTTGATGGATTTGCGGAGAGCGATGAGGACCATCAGAGGATACAACAGGATATAGATCAGTTGGAGACTTGGGCGGAGAGATGGCAGATGGAATTTAATCCAGACAAATGTGAGGTAATGCATTTTGGAAGGTCTAATACAGATAGGAAATATACTGTAAATGGCAGAACATTAACAGTATTGATAGGCAAAGAGTTCTGGGTGTACAGGTACACGGGTCACTGAAAGTGGCAATGCAGGTGGAAAAGGTAGTCAAGAAGGCATACAGCATGCTTGCCCTCATTGGCCAGGGCACTGAGTTTAAAAATTGGCAAGCCACGTTGCAGCTTTACAGAACCTTGGTTAGGCCTCACTTGGAATATAGTGCTCAATTCTGGTTGCCACACTACCAGAAGGATATGGAGACTTTGGAGAGGGTACAGAAGAGATTTACCAGGATGTTGCCTGGCACTGAGGGCATTAGCTATAAGGAGAGGTTGGAGAAACTTGGTTTGTTCTCACTGGAATGACGGAGGTTGAGGGGAGACCTGATAGAAGACTACAAGATTATGAGAGGCGTGGACAGAGTGGATAGTCAGAAGCTTTTTCCCAGGGTGGAAGAGTCAATTACTAGGGGGCACAGGTTTAAGGTGCGAGGGGCAAGGTTTAAAGGAGATGTAAGAGGCAGATTTTTTACACAGAGGGTGCTGGGTGCCCGGAACTCATTGCCGGGGGGGAGGGGGGCGGGGGGGTTAGTGGAAGTGGATACAGTAGTGACTTTTAAGGAGAATCTTGACAAATACACGAGTAGGATGGGAATAGAGGGATATGGTCCCCGGAAGGGTAGGGGGTTTTAGTTCAGTCAGGCAGCATGGTCGGTGCAGGCTTGGCGGGCCGAAGAGCCTGTTCCTGTGCTGTAATTTTCTTTGTTGTTTATGGATGGGAGGCTGGTTTGTGAGATGGATTGGGCTATATCCATGACCTTTTGTAGTTCCTTGTGGTATTGGGCAGAACAAGAATCATACCAAGCTGTGATACAACCGGTAGGAATGCTTGCTGTAGCGCATCTGCAAAAGTTCGTGAGAGTTGTAACTGACATGCCAAATTTCTTTAGTCTTCTGAGAAAGCAGAGGTGATGGAGGGCTGTCTTACTGTCATGTAGGCATGGGGGGACCAGGAAAGGTTGTTGGTGATCTGGACACCTAAACACTTGAAGCTCCCGACCCTTTCGACTTCATCCGCGTTGATGTAGATAGGGACATTGTTCTGTTTTACGCTTCCTGAAGTCGATGACAATCTCTTCCATTTTGTTGACATTGAGGGAAAGATTATTGTTGCCAGTTCATGAGATTCTCTATCTCATTCCAGTATCATAGAATGCCTACAGTGCAGAAGGAAACCATGTGGCCCATTGAGCCTGCACTGACCACAATCCCACCCAGGCTCTATCCCCATAACACCATGCATTTACCCCGGTTTGTCCTGACACTAAGAGGCACCCTGAGGAATCCCATGCAGACACAGGGAGAATGTACAAACTCCATACAGACAGTGACTCACGTCAGGAATTAAACTCGGGTCCCTGCGCTGTTAGGCAGCAGTGCTAACCACTGTACCACTGACCCACTTCGGTGGTGTCATCAGCAAACTTGAAAATCGAATTGGAGGGGAGTTTAGCCACACAGGTGGCTGAAAGGTGCTACCTTTTAGATGAGATGTTAAACTGAATCTGCCTGTCACCCTCTCAGATTAAAGAATCTCCGGTGAGTTATTCCTTATATCCCAGGATAAAATGTAACTCTCAATCAACATGATCAGGAAAAGTGATTAGCAATAGAAGAAAAGTCTTTATCTAATTTATGTTCTTATGTTCTTAATTACAGCTCATGGAACTTGCAGTGCACATATTGGCCACTTTACATTCTAGATTACAAAAGCGTCAACATTTCAAAAGTAATTCATGAGCTGTAAAGCAACTTTGGATATTCCGACTCGAGGGAGATGATCCAGAAATCTAAGTTTGTCACATTTCTTCTTAATTACCTCTTGTTTAGAATTCATTGTGAGTCTCAGACATGTTTGTACAGCAGAACGTTCAATTTATCCAAATGTATGTTGGCACAGTGGTTAGCAGTTCTACCTCACAGTGGCAAGGACCTTGGTTCGATACCTGCCTGGGTCACTGTCTGTGTTGAGTTTGCACATTCTCCCCATGTCTGCGTGGGTTCCCTCAGGTGTCCCGGTTTCCTCCCACAGTCCAAAGACGTGCGGATAAGGTGGGTTGGCCATGCTAAATTGCACCTTAGTATTGGGGGGACTAGCTGGGGTAAATACATCGGGTTATGGGGATAGGGCCTGGGTGGGATTGTGGTTGGTGTGGATTCACTGGGCCAAATGGCCTCTTTTTGCACTGTATGATTCTATGTATGTGCAATACAATTTAAAGCATTTTCCTGATGAACAGCACTGGGAATTGTGTTTCCATGGTGACGGTAAACCTCAAGTAATTTCAGGTAATAGTATCTGCAGACAAACTATTTGAAAGTCTGTGTGATGTGAGGCACCTGTTGCTACATTGCTTGAGCTGAAGCCTGGGAGATGTCGAGCTCTTTACAATTATTTTAGAACAATCACTGCACAATAGTGATTGAAAGCTGCCGAGAGTATTTTGTTCCTCGTGTTCATTAAAAGAAATCTAAAAGCCCAGAACGCAGTGGAGCTGTAGTGAGTGGCTCTGCTGGTAATAGGGGCTAAACTCAAGGTTTATAATGACAACCTTATTCAGGGGAATTTCGTATCAGTTGGTGTTCTTGATGTCAAACTGCTTACTCCTATTTGATTGCAATAACTTTATTCAGTGGCACTTTAATAAGGCTTTTAAGTATTTAATTTTTTAAAAAAACTGAGGTAACACTTTGAAACCAGCAAGCATCACAACAGTGTTTATTCAAAGTTCTTAATCTTCAGAACATTCGGGGTCCAAGCCTTTAACTTAAGCAAAACCCCAGCGTTTCTTAAAAGGAATAATCTGTGAATGCTGGAAGTCTGAAGTAAAAATGGAAAATGCTGTAAATGCTATTATTTCTGGTGTCTGACAAACACTGTGATGGAACAAGAAGTGTTACTGCACAGTTAACATGTGTTGAGGTGGTGCACAATTTGTGTTGCAATGTGTTAGCATGGGGATAAATTATTCTGTTCCAATGCCACTGCCTATCAGCTGAGGGAGAGCCTCCAAGTCTGTTTTTTTTTATGGAAGTAGTTGATCTGTATGGATGAGTGCGTGTTCTGATTCTGTCTTTTTTGGGTAATCAAGCTAGCCTCTGCCTACTGTCAACAGTTCAATGGTCTGTCTGAGATCAGTGATGGGCAATGTCCTCTCTGCCACTAAGAAATGATTATTTGCAACAAGATTGAACTAAATGACACAGAACCTGTTTGATTTTTGTGAGTGCCTCTTTCTCTCCATCTCCATTGTTATTTCTTTAAGACATCGGGGAGTGGGACTAAGTTTGTTGATGTATTTTGTAAAATAAATACCATAATAGTTCACCATTCCGAGAAATTACTTTTAATTTCAGAGATGTGTGTTGTCTATTTCATCCTCTTTGGGATCTCTCGGTCTGTACTCCTTAGAGTTTAGAAGGATGAGGGGAGTTCTAATTGAAACTTACAAGATACTGCGAGGCCTGGATAGTGGACATGGAGAGGATGTTTCCACTAGTAGGAAAAACTAGAACCAGGAGGCATAACCTCAGGCTAAAGGGAATGATCCTTTAAAACAGAGATGAGGAGGAATTTCTTCAGCTAGAGAGTAGTGAATCTGTGGAACTCCTTGCCACTGAAGGCTATGGAGGCCAAGTCATTGAATGTCTTTAAGACAGACATCGATAGATTCTTGATTAATGAAAGGATCAGGGGTTATGGGGAAAAGGCAGGAGAATGGAGACGGGAAAAATATCAGCCATGATTGAATGATGTAGCAGGCCTGATGGGCCAAATGGCCTAATTCTGTTCCCATATCTTATGATCTTATGGTCTTTTATGACTTTTATTTTGTCTTCCAATGGATGCAAAACCGAGGTAATTCTGTCTGATCGGAACGTATTTCTCCCGTTTCAATCTAAGACCTGCCTCTTTAACACATTTCAAAACTTTGTCCAAATTCTCTCTGTATTGTTCAGGTGTGGCTCCTGTAATTAAAATATCATCAAGAAAAACTGTGACGTTTGGGATGACTGAGAATAGACTTTTTATTGTACATTGGAAAATGGCACAGGCTGATGAGACTCCAGAAGGTAGGCGTGTATATTGGGTGTAAACTCTTGTGGGTGTTGATAGTCACCCATGTCTGTGAGTTCTTCATCCAATTCTAATTGCTGGTAAGCGTGATTGAGATTGAAGTTGCTGTGTTTTAAACAAGTCTGGTGTAGAGAATTTCAATTTTGGAAATGGAGTATGTGCCTATTTGAACACCAATATGTAAAGACCAATTTATCATCCCCACAAATGCTTACAGTCCAATCTAGTTTTAGGGTAGGGACTATAGGTGCTGTCCATTAGGAGAACTGAACAGGCTTCATGCTATCGAAATCTTCCAGTCTTTTGAACTCAAATTCAACTTTAAGATGAAGCACACTAGGCGAGCCCTGAAAAAGTGTGTGTCCCCGAATTCAGTCGTATTTTACCTTCAACTTCCCTTATCCTAGTGCATTTTGGAAGCCCCCAGTATATTTACCTGCAGTTCCTGAAAGCCTGCAACTCACAGATTTAATAGCTGGAATTCCCCGGCCATTCACTCCGGCAAGATTGTCTGGGTCAGCTGGCAGCGCACCCCCCGCCGGTGTGGGGTGACAGCAGGGGAATCAGAGAATCTCACCATGAGCAAAAATGTTTGTATTGTATTATTTAAATCGTTTTCTGATGACAATATTGGGCACTGAACTTTCATACTAACGGAAAGTCGAACTGAATTAATTTCCACAAAATGGTTAAATCAGAGAAACTCTTTAAATATCTGGATGGTTTGCGCATTGGTTGCTTGAGTATTCGAGCCAAATCCTATGAGATGTTGACCTTTCAACAAACATCGTAGACTGATCATTACACATGAGTGACTGAATGTTGTAGAGGGCGTGCTGTGTCCATTAAAAACGCTATCTGACTGCCCTGAATAGAACTTACTATAGCACGAGAGCTGAAGCTGTTATTAAGAAAGAGCACAAGGTTTCATAAATGAGAGACCTTTTGGAGGAATTTAGTGACACAGGTCCTTAATGGTCCACCTCTGACTTCTGTTTTATTGAAATAGTTTTACACAATCTTATCTTAAAAAAGCCTGTTAGTCAAGAAAATATATTTCAGTAACACTTTGAAAAGTATCAAGCAATGAAAAGGGAACATGCTAACATGAATAAATCTTCAGAATATTTCGGATTCAGGATTTTTAATTGAGCAAAACTCCTGCATTTCTCTAAAGGAACAGACAATAGTCGGCTAAAAATCTCAAGCTAGCAACTTATTTCTTTAAAGGTCAGCAGTCATTTATAAAGCTTGCTGCCCAAGGTAAAAATAGAACATCATCCCGCTCTCCCATACGTAGCACTGGCTACGCCTCTTGGCACTGACTGAGAACTGTCCCGGAACTGCCTCTGACACCAGCCAGTCACTGATCTCTGCCATCACTAACTCGCAACGACAAGGGGGCAATGCCAGGGTACATCCCAGGCACAAGCCTCTCCCACCTGAGTGATGCACTCACCTGAGCTTCAATGGCAGCTTTGCCCTCCAGATGCGCACAAAGAAGGCTAATCAGAATTCACATCGACTTGCCTTCATGTTGAAGTGAATCACAGAATCCCACAGTGTGGAAGGAGGCCATTCAGCCCATCGAGTCTGCGATTGTGGGTGGGATTGTGGTCCCTATCCCCATAACCCCTTATACTAACCTTAGCTGTTTGCCCTGACACTAAGGGGCAATTTATCATGGCCAATTCACCTAACCTGCACACATTGGACTGTGACGAAACTGGAGCAGCCAGAGGAAACCCACACAGACATGGGGAGAACATACAAACTCCACACAGACAGTGACCCAAGCCAGGAATCGAACCCGGCTCCATGGCGCTGTGAGGCAGCAGTGCTAACTACTGTGCCACCATATTGCCCATGAATGGACACTCCAACGGTGATGTTGTCTGATGTAGAGGCTGAATAATTAGAACACAATTTATTATAATGGCGGTTTCTGACATTCAACATTGAGAATACTATTACGTCACTGGCAGGGAATGGGGAAAATCAGGTCATGTCTTTACATCAGTGTGAATTGTGATATAGCCTCCTCCATAATGGAGAGATCAAACAGGAATTGGGTGAGTGCTATGTGGAATTCATTGCCAAGTGTGATTCTGATTTTGCTGTCATCTCT
The DNA here is from genome assembly GCF_965287045.1 of Carcharhinus amblyrhynchos. Lineage (NCBI taxonomy): Eukaryota > Metazoa > Chordata > Chondrichthyes > Carcharhiniformes > Carcharhinidae > Carcharhinus > Carcharhinus amblyrhynchos. Next base: position 5,345,273 of record NC_137333.1, on the reverse strand, counting down.
CATATTCGCTCTCAAGCTCATTTCCATCCTCGGACTCCTACATTGTTCTCTGCAAGCGGAACATGGCAGGACATTTACAGTTCCTCTACACTCCATTTTCTCCTTATTGATTCCATTAGCACCATCATTCATTCTGTCAGTCGATCACTCCTCCTTTCTTGTTTATCAGAATATTGGACAAGCTGCAGAAGTTACCAGAAAGATCCAACAGCTAAGGCCGCAGACACACAGCAGGCATGTCCTTCCTGCAGAGACATTTTCAGAAGACTAAATGAAACCTGTTACGCAGTGTCAAATCTACAAATAAACTCTATAGCATATCACAGATTGTCTGCATTGCCCTTTCCTGATATTGCATCATTCTCTCCTGGCCTTGTAACAAAAAACTGTAAAATCTTGAACTTATCTCATTCCTCACAACAAGCCGTTGACCTAAAACATCAACTTTTGTTTCTCTCCTGAAAAAATTCCGCCAGACTGCTAAGGGCTGATAGAATTTTCTATTTTTAATTCAGATTTGGAGAATTCATTGTTTGTTCCTTTTGAGAAATGCTGGAGTTTAGCTGAAATAAAAAACCCTGGATCTGAACTATTCTGAAGATTTATAGATATTAGCATATTCCCTTTCCATTACTTGATGGTTTTGAAAGTGTTATCAGAATACATTGCCCTGAATTCCAAAAGCTAGAAGCCTTTCTAAAGTAAGAATGAATAAAAATATTTCAATTAAAAAGAAGTCAGAAGTGGACCATTAAGGACACAAAGTGACACAAAATTCCCCTAATAGGTCCGAGATTCATGAAACCGTTTGCTCCTTCCTAATAACAGCTTCAGTTGTTACTGCTCTCATGCTATAGTAAGTTTTATTCAGGGCATTTGGGTAGCTTTTTAATAGACAACAGGCACAGCATGCCCTCTACAACATTCAGTCACTCATGTGTAATGATCAGTCTAGATGCTTGTCCAAGAGTCAACATCTCACAGACTTTGACTCAAATATTCAAGCAAGCAATGCCCAAACCAAACAGATATTTAAAGAGTTTCACTGCTTTTGTCATTCCCGGAAATTCATTCAGTTCGACTTTCCATAAGTATGAAAGCTCAGTGCCCAATATTGTCCATCAGAAAATGATTTAAATAGCGCAATGCACACATTTGGGTAAGTTATACATCCCACTGCATCAATATGTAAAACTCTCACAACCAAGTCCAACCAAAAGTCTATTGAAGAAATAAAAGACAAACTTACGTTTCTGGAACATCTCTCCCGGAATCAGAATACCTCAATTTGCTTCACAGCTGATGAAACATTTTTGAAGTTTAGACATTTTTGTAATCCAGGAAGTATAGCAGCCAATGTGTGCCAGTGAGTTCCACGGCCAGCAACGAGACAATGACCAGACAATCTGTTTCTCCGGTGATTTTGGTTGAGGGACAAATACTATCCTGGAATAGAGGGGAGGACTGACAGAGATCTTTTACTTTTTACTTCCACTTCTGATGTGCATCCTTTGGGAGTCTGGGTGTGGCAGTGACACCAAGTTGTAGCAGTAGACCACATGAGATTCAAAAGTTGGAGTCTCACCAAGAGGTCACGTGCCGATGTCTGTCTCAGTGGTCAATCCAATGACAGAATCCTCCAAGTGTGTCCTCTGTGCAACTTGAAAATTGTTCCAATTACTGTTGCCTTGTTGATTCTGTGAGATCTTTCTTTAACCATTTTTAAATAAAAGTAAAGCCTGTTTTTTTAAAGTCCATTAAATTGTTTTTCAATTACTCATTGCTCATTTCAGTGCCTTTACAGATATGCTGAGTAGGACCATCTGAATGTTTCATGTGAAGTCAGCTTGAGTCTGCTTTGTTATCTCCAACTCTATGACCAGTCCCAAACGTGGGAGAAAGTGACACATTTATTGTCACTGATGAGGCTCTGTCTGTTTATTTTCCTTGATATGGATCCTCCTATAGTTTAAGTCATTTTTATAGAGCATTGCTAATCCTAGCAAAACTTTGATTTTACAAAATTGACCGTTATGCTTTGTGTTTTGAGCCCACAGTGCACTTCAGTACAATATTTTACATCTCTTCAGTTTCCGTATCTTTTATCTCCATGTTCCATGTTATCACCAGATTCCACACACACAGGATTAACACCACACCTGACCTACAAACTTAACATCAACAAAACTGCTGACAGTGGATCTCTCCACAATATTGACATTGATAGATATTGATCAAGTAAAGATATTGAGGGATATGGGGAAAAGCAGTGTGTCTCGAATAAAGATCCAGATCAGTCATTATTTCACTGAATGGTGAACTTGGTTCATGGTGTTGAAAGAGCTACTCCTGTTTCTTGTAAAATTGCAGAAAACTTCCTTTACTTTTATATTCCCTTGTAATAAATCTCACACTGAAAAGCTATTTCATTCATTGGAAAATTTCACTTGATGTTTTAATGAAGTTAGTGTGGATTTAAATGGAGCTTAACTTGGAAGAGTGACAATAAACATTTATTTTCTATCACATTTCAGGTAAGTAACAGATACTGGATATACCCACAAGAGCACCATCAAGAATTCTTACTGCTGCTGTCCCTTGATTCTTGAAGACACGTCCCACGGTGCCTCGAAGGAAAGAAACAATCAAATAAGACTCTACAAGTGGGATTTTACAACTTCGCTCGTCCAGAAAATGCAAAATCCCGCCTGAGGTCAATGGAACTTCCCATGCTCCCACTTTGATTCCCATGGCAGGCAGGCCGGTAAAAATTCCGGCCTAGATGTGTCTCACCGCATGAATTTTGGGCATAAAATCCCTTTGTGAAAAGCTAGCTTTTGGTTGGAGATCTGATATCCCTTTGTAGGCTTCCACACCTCCTAAACGCAACAACTCGAGCTGTCAGCATGCAGAAGACATTTGCTTCCTGCAGAGATATTTTCAGCGGACTGAATAAAACTTGCAACACAGTGCCATATCTACAAATAAACTCGACCGCATATCACAGACAGTCCACATTGCCCCTCCCTGATATCCTAACATTGTCTGCTGTTGGACTTGGTCAAAAAAAATCTGTAAAACCTCGAATATTTTTCATTCCGCACAAGCCACCGACTTGTAACAAATTCTGCCAGACTGCTAGGTACTTACAGAAATTTCCATTTTTATTCCAGATTTGGAGAATCCATTGTCCATTCCTTTTGAGAAATGCTGGAGTTTTGCTGAAGTGAAAGTCCTGGATCCAAAATATTCTGAAGATTTTTTTCATGTTTGCATATTTCCTTTCTTCTTGCTTGATGGTTTTGAAAGTGTGACTGGAATATATTGCTCTGGGTTCCAAAAACTGAGAGCCTTTTTAAGGTAGGATTGAGTAAAAATATTTCCATAGAACAGAAGTCAACAGTGGGCCATTAAGGACAAAAATTGACACTAAATTCCTTTAAAATGTCTGTCATTTATGAAACTATTTGCTCCTTCCGAATAACAGCTTCAGCTCTTACTGCTTGTGTTGTGTTAACTTCTATTCAGGGCAATTCAGATAGTTTCTCAATGGTCATCAGACACAGCTACAACATTCAGTCACTCATGTTCACTGATCACTGGTTAAGGAGAAGTCCAGAACAAGGGATCAGGGTGTGGGCGCTGTGGAAACCCGAAATCACCGATATAAAGGACTATTGACAAGTTCATTTATTCACCGGCTGTGCAGCTATTGCATCATTTGTGCTGTGCCCATGCTCCTGGGGTAAAACATTCTGGAATATTGTTTTTGACCTGCTCAGGCAGCCTGAGCGTGCAATTACACCAGTTGGTGGTGTTGTGGTCTTTCAATGTCCAGCGTTAACAACACTAGACATTTCATCTGTGTGTTCATCAGGTGCAGCATTCGCTGCGTTGGCCTCTGTAGGAGTCTGCATGTCCACCAGTGCAGGGGGACTGGTGCCAGATAACTAAAGTCCAGTGGTATCTGTTGTTGGTGATTCTGATACTTGCAGAAGGTGACAGCAACTGTGTACATGGTGGGCACTGTCTGAGACTATTAAGTAACTGTTCAGTTGCTGACCATTGCTCTGCATCACCATCAACTGCTCGTGGCCACGTGCAGTCTGAATCTTGACTGTTCTACCTGCTGTTGGTGGGCTGAGTCTGTGCGCATCTCAATCATAGTGGACTTTGCTTCTCAAGCTGTGTTGCGAGAGTGGTCATTCCTTATGAAATTGAGTGGGCTGCACCAGAAAATTTGCAGCAGGAATCGTGTTCCTGGTGCATCTGGAAGAATGCTGTTATGCTGACGTGGGGAGTCATGTCCTGCTAGATTTTCCAAGCTGTGGCACAGTGGCACAGTGGTTCTCATTGCTGTCTCACAGCGCCAGAGACCCAGGTTCGATTCTCAGCTTGGGCCACTGTCAGTGCGAAATCTACATGTTCTCCATATATCTGTGCTGGTTTCCTCCTGGTGCTCCGGTTTCCTCCCAAAGATGTGCTGGTAGGTGCATTGGCCATGCTAAATTCTCCCTCAGCGTGCCTGAACAGGCGCCAGAGTGTGGCAGCTGGGAGAATTATCACAGTAACTTCATTGCAGTGTTAATGCAAACCTACTTGTGACAATAATACAACTTTAAATTTTAAAACTTTAGCAATCCCATGCACACTTCTCTAGAAGATCGTTGGCTCAGGGTTCTACGCATTCCACCAACTACTTGACTGCGGATAGAGGGGGCTGCTCATGATAGGCTCAGAGGCGTTTTGCATGCAAAATAGTGAAATCAATGGAAATGAATTGGTGAATGTTGTCTATCATGAGTCCTTGCGGAATGCCATGTGTGGCAAAGTGTGTCCTAATCTTGATGCTTAATGTGTTACTCTTCATTTTTGGCAGGCAGTCGAGTTCAAATCTCCCAGAACACCGATCAACTGATTGTCTACTCATTAAAATCGCATTGTGTAAAATTATTTTAGCAAGACAGAAGTCAGCAGTGGAACCTCAAGGACTCCGACTGGCTGGAACTCTACCACCTTGCCTGCCCCGGAATCAGCGCGGGCGAGGATCCGATTAAGGAAGTCTCCATTGATCTTGGGCAGGAATTTCTGGTCTTGCCTGAACGAGGATGTAAAATCCCACCCAATAGCCCCGTTAAAAGGAGGTGTTATTTATGAACCTTTTGCTCATCCCTAATAACAGCAATAACCTTGCTACTTCTGCTATGTTAATTACTATTCAGTGCCTTAACTTAGATTTGGATAGACATCAGACACAGCAGGCCATCTGAAACATTCAGTACCATATGTAATGATCGTCCTTTCATAATTGTTGAGGGGGTCAACATCTCACAAGCGTCCTCTCAAAAATCCAGGCAAACAATGCGCACCAATGTTCAAAGAGATCGCCCAATTTTACCATTGCCTGAAGTTATGTGAGGTTGATTTACCATCAGTCTGAAAACACAGTTCACAGTGCTGTACATCTGGAAAATGCTTAGAATATCCCAAGGTGCTTTAGAGCTGATGGGATACTTTCAAAATGTAGTCACTGTTGTTCTCTAGAGAATCCTTTGATTTGATTTACTATTGTCACATGTATTGAGATACAGCTAAAAGTATTGTTTCTTGGGTGCTATACAGACAAAGCATACCATTCATAGAGCACAGAGGGGAGAAGGAAAGGAGAGGGTGCAGAATATAGTGTTACAGTCACAGATAGGAAGTAGAGAAAATCAGCTTACTATATATAAATCAATGTTGGCAGCAGGGGAGAAGCCAAAATGCCCAAAGATGTGCAGTTTAGCATTGGCAATGCTAAATTGCCCCCTAGTGTCAGGGGTCTAGCTTGAGTAAATGGGGATAGGACCTGAGTGTGAATGTGGTTGGTGCAGATGCGATGGGCTGAATGGCCTCTTTCTGCATTGTAGGATTCTATGACTCTGAGCTTGGTTCATTTGGTACATGCTCTCAGACTTTTGTATCTTTTTCCCAGTGGAAGAAGGTGGAAGAGAGAATGTCCAGAGTGCGTGGGGTCCTTAATTATCTGGCTGCTGTGCCAAGGCAGCAGCAAGTGTAGGCAGTGTCAATGGATGGGAGGCTGGTT